>NC_053040.3:68769947-73569947 GCF_002575655.3 Aegilops tauschii subsp. strangulata | reverse complement strand
GGTTATGTGTTGACGGATGGATACAGCTGGATCTAGGGATTGTTAGTTTGGGTGATATATTTTGTGTCCCCTGTATCCCCTACACCAGATTGCATAACCAGAAAGTTTCGGGAGTTTATAAGTGGGAATTCTAGTAGCCTTAGGATATCTTTCCGACAGATGCATGATATGAGATTGGGGTTCGACGTCTAGTGGTCCGCCTGTATACGGTTGATTTTACAATGGTCTCGTTGTGTCTTAAAGAGTCCATGGCTTTGCCGACTCGGGGACGCTTCGTATGTCATGTGCACAGCCTTGTACATGATGGTGTTGTACGATTGAGCCCGTGTGGGCCCCACCACGAAAACTTCGGACGAAATATCTATCATATGTTTGTTCCGGCTTATTCTGCAAGCCAATACTTGTTTTATTTTGTATTGTGGTATTCGAGTTGCTTCGAATTCATATGTTCATTCCATATCCTTTTCAAGTGGCTTCTCAACTTATGGAAGTGTGATGATTTACTATGGAATTCATTCGTTCATCTTCGTTCGAATGTTTATTGTGAAGACTATATGTTGCAATTTCTATCCGTTGATTCTACTTATCTTTTGTCTATCAATATGCTAACGGATGTCACCCTCTTCAGGATGGCTCCGCCAACGCGTCAGAATCCGGATCGCAATAAAGGGAGTCAAGCTAACCCTCCGCCACCACCTCCACCTCCGGAGGCATGGCAAGCAATCATGGCAGCCACCAACGCCAATGCTCAGATGATTCTGCAACTCTTGCAAGAACGTACTCAAGGGCAAGGCAATCAAGGCAATCAAGGTCAAGGCAACAATCAGTTTCACTTTGCCACTCTCAACCAGTTTCTCGCAAATCAGCCCAAGTCTTTCAGCTACTGTGCCGAGGCCACGGATGCCGATGATTGGCTCGTGGACATCAACAAGCATTTTGAATGTAGCAATGTCAGGCCTGAGGACTATGTCAAGTTCACTTCTTTCCAGCTCAAGGACCAAGCTGCTGATTGGTATCAACAATACAAAGATTCCAGAGGAGGTCGTGTGATTACTTGGACTGACTTCTGTCGGGACTTCAAAGCGCACCACATTCCACAAAGTGTTGTTGAGAGCAAGCGTGAGGAGTTCCGCAATCTCAAGCAAGGCAACATGTCTGTGTATCAATACAACATTCAGTTTCAGAAACTTGCTCGCTTCGCTAAACAAGACGTTCCTGATGAGAAGAGTATGATCTATCACTTCAGAGGTGGCCTTAAAGAGGATCTGCAGTTAGCTCTCGTTCTTGTTGAGCCTACTCAGTTTGATCAATTCTATAATATGGCACTGAAGCAAGAGGCTGCTCAGCTCAAGTGTGAGGCTTCTAAGAAGAGAGTCAGAGACGCAGTTCAGTCTTCTTCTTCCTCACTTGTGACAGCTAAGCAACAGAAATTCTGGTTGCCTCCTCCTCCTCCGTTTCGTCAGCCTTACCAGCAGAAGAACAAAGGTGGCCATGGTTCTTCAAACTCTTCCAACTCTGGCTTTCAGAACAAGTCTCAGAATCAAGCTCCAAAGTCCAATGCTCCTTATCACCGTCCACTCTCAGAGGTGACTTGCAACAAATGTCAGCAGAAAGGTCACTATGCTAACAAGTGCTTCAACCAGAGGTGTCTTCCTCCTCCTCCTCCTGTCAGATCTTCTAGCAATGCGGTGGTCAAGCATAATCCAAAGTCTGCTAAGGTGAACATGATGAATGCAGCTCAAGCGGAGGAATCTACTGATGTGATAATGGGTAATCTTCCTGTTAACGATATTCCTGCAAAAGTTCTATTTGATACTGGTGCATCGCTTTGTTTCATGTCTAGACCGTTTTTTGCCAAGCATGAGTTTTCCTGGTCTTATCTAGATAAACCTTTGGGTGTTATTTCTCCGGGGAAGGCAATGAGAGCCAACTCGATGGTTCCGAATGTTTCCATCAAGATGGGCGACTATAAATTTCAGTCTTCTCCAATTGTTCTTGGTGACTCGGATATTGATCTTATTCTCGGGATGGACTGGCTTTCTAAGCACAAGGCTCAACTTGATTGTGCTGCCAGGGAAATTCAATTGACACACTCGTCTGAGGATGTGATTATTTATGCCGCTCGTGATGAAACCATTCGGTTTTTCTCTCTCAATGAGAAGGGCGAATTGAATGCCATCTCTCAAATTACAGTCGTTTGCGAGTATCAAGATGTCTTTCCAGAAGAGCTTCCGGGTATGCCTCCTCATCGGCCAGTTGAGTTCGTTATTGAACTGGAGCCTGGCACTGAACCCGTTTGCAAGCGTCCATACAAGCTTGGACCCAACGAGCTGAAGGAATTGAAGAAACAGCTCGATGAACAAGAACGTCTGGGTTTGATCAGACCGAGTTCTTCTCCATGGGGTTGTGGTGTTCTTTTTGTCAAGAAGAAGGATGGCACGGGCCGACTTTGTGTCGACTACCGTCCATTGAACAAGAAGACAATCAAGAACAAGTATCCACTTCCCAACATCAATGAGCTATTTGAGCAACTCAAAGGGGCTAAAGTATTCTCGAAGCTTGACCTTCGTATGGGTTATCATCAGATTCGAATTCGTGAAGAAGATATTCCCAAGACAGCTTTCAGAACAAGCTTTGGTTCTTATGAATATACTATCGTGTCTTTCGGCCTTGTCAATGCTCCTCCAGTGTTCTCTCGGATGATGAATTTCATCTTCAACCCCTATACCAATGAATTCGTTCTGGTGTATCTCGATGATATCTTGGTCTTCTCCAAGAATAAGCAAGATCATGCCAAACATTTGCGATTGGTGCTCGACAAGCTTAGAGAGTATCAATTCTATGCGAAGTTCTCTAAATGTGAGTTTTGGCTTGATGAAGTTCTTTTCCTTGGTCACATCATCTCTGCCAACGGCATCGCTGTTAACCCCGAGAAGGTGTCCGCAGTTGTGGATTGGGAACCTCCTCAAAATGTCAAGCAGCTCCGCAGTTTTCTGGGTCTTGCAAGCTATTGCCGAAGATTCGTTGAGAATTTCTCCAAGATTGCGAAGCCTCTTTCCAACCTCCTACAGAAGCATGTGAAGTATGTCTGGTCTCCTGAGTGTGACGTTGCTTTCAACACTCTCAAAGAGAAACTAGTCACAGCTCCTGTCTTGACTCCTCCTGATGAATCCAAGCCGTATGAAGTTTTCTGTGATGCTTCTCTCCAAGGTCTCGGTGCTGTGTTAATGCAAGAGAAGAAAGTTGTGGCTTATACCTCTCGGCAGTTGAAGCCCAACGAGAAGAACTACCCCACTCACGATCTTGAGTTGGCGGCGGTTGTCCATGCATTGATTACGTGGAGACATCTCTTGTTGGGAAGACAAGTGGACATTTTCACTGATCACAAGTCTCAAGTATATCTTCACTCAGCCCAACCTCAACCTCAGGCAGACTCGATGGGTCGAAATGATTCAAGAGTACAATCCGAGTATTGAATATACTCCAGGCAAAGAAAATGTCATTGCAGATGCTTTAAGCAGGAAGGCTTATTGCAACAGCTTAATTCTCAAGCCTTTCCAACCGGATCTTTGTGAAGCTTTCCGCAAGCTGAATCTCCAAGTTGTTCCTCAAGGCTTTCTTGCCAACCTCATGGTATCTCCTACTTTGGAAGATCAAATTCGTGAGGCACAACTCCTTGATGCCATGGTGAAGAAGGTGAAACGTGGTATCGACAAGGGTCTTTCCAAATACAAGTGCTATCGCATTGATGACAGAGACACTTTGTTCTTCGAGGACCGGATTGTGGTTCCTAAAGGTGAGCTAAGGAAAGTCATAATGAACGAGGTGCACAATTCTCTCCTTTCCATTCATCCTGGAAGTACGAAGATGTATCATGACCTCAAGCAGTCGTATTGGTGGACTCGAATGAAGCGAGAAATTGCTCAATTCGTGAATGAATGTGATGTCTGCCGAAGAGTGAAAGCAGAACACCAACGACCAGCTGGTCTCCTCCAACCTCTTGCTATCCCGGAGTGGAAGTTTGATCATATCGAAATGGACTTCGTGACTGGATTTCCCAAGTCCAAGCGCGGAAATGATGCTATCTTCGTTGTCATCGACAAGCTCTCTAAAGTGGCTCATTTCCTTCCTATCAAAGAATCCATCACAGCAGCTCAGCTGGCAGAGCTCTACACCTCCAGAATTGTCTCCTTTCACGGCATTCCACAATTGATTTCTTCAGATCGTGGAAGCATCTTCACCTCTAAGTTCTGGGACTCCTTCCAGAAGGCCATGGGCACAAACATTCGCTTCAGCACAGCTTTTCACCCTCAAACTAGTGGCCAAGTCGAGCGAGTCAATCAAATTCTTGAAGATATGCTCAGGGCTTGTGTCATTTCTTTTGGCATGAAATGGGAAGATTGTCTCCCTTATGCTGAATTCTCCTACAACAACAGCTTCCAAGCGAGTTCGGGCAAGGCCCCATTCGAGATTCTCTATGGTAGAAAGTGCCGTACCCCTCTCAATTGGTCAGAGACTGGTGAACGCCAACTTCTTGGCAATGACTTAATCACTGAAGCTGAAGAAATGTGTAAAGTCATACGTGATAATCTCAAAGCCGCGCAATCGCGCCAGAAGAGCTACTATGATAGTAAGCACCGTGATTTGGCTTTCAAGATCGGAGACCATGTCTACCTCCGCGTCTCTCCAATGAAAGGCACTCGTCACTTCGGTATCAAAGGGAAGCTTGCCCCTAGATACGTGGGTCCTTTCAAGATCATTGGCAAAAGAGGCGACCTCGCCTATCAACTTGAGCTTCCTTCCAACTTCGCGAACGTGCACGATGTGTTCCACGTGTCACAGCTCCGCAAGTGCTTCAAGACGCCTGAGCGCACTATCGACTTCGAAGAGATTGACCTCCAAGAAGATTTGTCTTATCATGACCACCCCGTTGCTATTCTTGAGGAATCTGAGCGCAAGACTCGCAACAAGTCTATCAAATTCCTGAAAGTGAAGTGGTCGCACCATTCCGACCGGGAAGCCACCTGGGAACGCGAGGACCATCTCCGTTCCGAATATCCGGAGTTCTTTCAGTCCTAGATCTCGGGACGAGATCCTCTCGTAGTGCTGGAGTGTTGTAACACCCCGCATGTAACTTGCCATATTTGGAACTCCGACTCTTGCCATTTCCGGCTATGTGATATGTTTTTCCCTCCGTTGTCGGGTTTTGTCTTTCGTTTTGTATTTTTGTCATGTCATGCATTTTCATATCATGTGCATTGCATTCGCATACGTGTTCGTCTCATGCATCCGAGCATTTTCCCCGTTGTCCGTTTTGCAATCTGGTGCTCCTATCTCCTCCGGTGCACCCCTCTTGTTTTCTTTCGTGTGCGTGTGTCAAACTTTCTCGGAATGGACCAAGGCTTGTTAAGTGGTCTTAATATACCACCCGGACACTACCGGTCAAGTTTCGTTCCATTCGGAGGTCATTTGGTACTCCAACGGTTAACCGGGCATCCGCAAAGTCCATTTGAGTGTCCAGCAAAACCCCCCTCTAAAACCAGCCCAAAACCCACCAAACTCTCTTCCATGCTCTAGGTCGTTCGATCACGATCGTGTGGGCGAAAACCGCACCTCATTTGGAGCCTCCTAGCTCCCTCTACCTATAAATTGGTGGGCATCCCGAAATACAACCGCAGTCTAACCCTAGCCCTCGTCCCACTCCGCCGACGGACACATCCGGGCGGAGCCGGACACGCCCAACCGCCCCGCCGCCGCCATGTGTCACCGCCGGGTCCTCTCGCCGCCGCCGGCCCGCAGGCCCGTCCCCGGCCCCCGCGGCCCGAGCTCCGCCGCCGCCCGAGCCCGCTACTCCGCCGCCGGATCCCGCCCGCGCCGCCGCGGCCTCCTCGCCGGCCGGCACCACCGCCCGCCGCCCCGGCGCCGCCGCCCGCGGCCGCCGCCTCCGGCCCCCTCCGCCGACGCCGCACCGCGTCCCCGCAGCCGGCCAGTGCTCCGCCGCCTCTCCTCCTCCCTCCGGTCACCTTCCTCTTCCCCAGCGCCCGAACCCCGGTGAGCTCCGGTCGGCTCGAGCACGAGGCCTCGATCTGATCTGGATTCGGTACTGTTCCCGTTGACTTCTCGAACCCCCAATTATTTTCTAAGTCTTGATATTTCATCAGCATGTGCTCCTGTTCGAGATGCGATAACTTCTTGCATGTAGCTTCGATTCGCGCATAAAATATGTCAAATTGTTCGCCTTGTGATGCTCTTCATTTTGTTCAATTGCGTCATGTTCATTAGAGGTCATCTTGATGCCCAAATCTTCGTTGGAAGAGGGCTAGTTGCTGTTAATCTCTGGTGCTTATCAGAACTTGGAGATTTGTCATTTTTGTATCATTTATTCTGTGCATCTTTTGAGCATGAGCTCTACATGTGTTTTGAAGTATGTCATGCCATATTTTCAGTGGTATAGTCCATGTATTTTTGTGATCTCTTTGGTCACTAGCACAAGCATGCAAAATAGGCCCCGTAATAATTCTGATTTCAGGGACTTAGTGATTTTCTAAGTCCTTGTCTTCTGTAATTTTGTTGCCACGTAAACTTGATGCTACAGAGAGATCCATGCATATTTTGGAGATGTTCAGTAAGGATGTTTTGTAGCTATAGTTGTAAGTGATCTATTCCTGCAATTGTTTGCAATTATGGAGTGCCATAGCATGACTCAATCTTGCTCTACCTTTGCTATAAAATATTTCTGGCAGATTCTTAACATGATTTGCAATTTTGCCAAGCTTATTGTAGTTGATCCATACATGCTATGCAATTGTTTTTGCCATGGATAGCTTCACAAACATGCATCTTGCTGTAGGTATGCTTGTTTTGTCATCAATTGCTCTGTAGTGAGTGCATCAAGCTCACAAAGAGGTCTACATATTATTATTTCTGCCATGCTCTGTTTTCTGCCAAGTCCGAAACCTGATAACGAAACTTGCTATGTTTACAAGCTTTCCATCATATCTTGTGGTCCTTTTTGGCTTATGGTCAGTAAGGGACTTCTGTCATGTGCATTTAGTAGAACACTACCATGCCTTGTTTTGCTATGTTAAGTTCCTGTAGCATGTTGATTTCGTGCTCTGAACATAGCTACCTGATGCTGATTTCTGCCATGTCCAGTTTTTCACCAAGTCTGTGAACCTGTAATCTTTTGCACTTTTGCCATGCTTGTTTGAGCTTGATATGTTGTGAACTAGTCGTAGCTCAGTGTTCATCTTTTGTCAAGCATCTCCTGTAGATTACTGCCATGTGCTTTGTTGCTATGTTAGGGTGTTGTAGCATTGTTACTTGTTGCATTTTAAGTGCTATCATGCTGTTAATCGCAGATTCGTGTCATTCTTGTTTTGCTTGCCATTTGCAAACCGTGCATCCGATTCCGGTGATCTTTGTATCGATTTCGACCGAAATCATCTCATCTTTCCAGTGGCATGCTTGGTTTGCCAAGTTACTGCCATGTTCATCATTTTCCTCCCGGAGCACGCATATGCTTCGCATATCATATCTTGCATATTATGCATGTTTTGCATCATGTTGCTTGCGCATTTCTCGTTGTTGATTGTGGTTCCGTTTGTTTGTGTTCTTGTCTTGGGTAGAGCCGGGAGACGAGTTCGTGAACGAGGAACCTGTCGAGTACGCTTACGAGGATCAAGCTTTCAACAACTCTGAGAATCTTGCAGGCAAGATGACCACCCCTCGAAATCACTTCTATCTTTGCTATGATAGTTGTTCGCTCTATTGCCATGCTCCGCTACCTATCACTTGCTATATCATGTCTCCCATTTTAGCCATGTCAGCCCTAACCATCCTTTCCTAGCAAACCGTTGTTTGGCTATGTTACCGCTTTTGCTCAGCCCCTCTTATAGCGTTGCTAGTTGCAGGTGAAGTTGAAGTTTGTTCCATGTCGGAACATGGATATGTTGGGATATCACAATATCTCTTATTTAATTAATGCATCTATATATATTTGGTAAAGGGTGGAAGGCTCGGCCTTATGCCTGGTGTTTTGTTCCACTCTTGCCGCCCTAGTTACTGTTATACCGGGATTATGTTCCTTGAGTTTGCGTTCCTTACGCGGTCGGGTGATTTATGGGACCCCCTTGACAGTTCGCCTTGAATAAAACTCCTCTAGCAAGGCCCAACTTTGGTTTTACTATTTGCCGCCTAAGCCTTTTTCCCCCGGGTTTTCGCGAGCCCGAGGGTCATCTTATTTTAACCCCCGGGCCAGTGTTCCTCTGAGTGCTGGTCCAAACTAGAGCACCGTGCGGGACCGTCCCTTGGCAACTTGGGTTATGTTGGTACCTGTACGCTTCGCTTATCCAGTGTGCCCTGAGAACGAGATATGTGCAGCTCCTATCGAGATTTGTCGGCACATTCGGGCGGCTTTGCTGGTCTTGTTTTACCATTGTCGAGATGTCTTGTAAACCGGGATTCCGAGACTAATCAGGTCTTTCCGGGAGAAGGTTTATCCTTCGTTGACCGTGAGAGCTTATGATGGGCTAAGTTGGGACACCCCTGCAGGGTATTATCTTTCGAAAGCCGTGCCCGCGGTTATGAGGCAGATGGGAATTTGTTAATGTCCGGTTGTAGATAACTTGTCACTTGACCCAAGTAAAATACATCAACTGCGTGTGTAGCCGTGATGGTCTCTTCTCGGCGGAGTCCGGGAAGTGAACACGGTATGTGTTATGTATGACGTAAGTAGGTGTTCAGGATCACTTCTTGGTCATTGCTAGATGACGTCCGTTCCGTTGCTTCTCTTCTCGCTCTCTTTTGCGCAAGTTAGCCACCATATATGCTTTTGCCGCTGCAGCTCCACCTCTTTACACCATCCTTTCCTATAAGCTTAAATAGTCTTGATCTCGCGGGTGTGAGATTGCTGAGTCCCCGTGACTCACAGATTCTACCAAAACAGTTGCAGGTGCCGACGATGCCAGTGCAGACGATGGCGTCGATCTCAAGTGGGAGTTCGACGAGGAACGTGGTCGTTACTATGTGTCTTTTCCTGATGATCAGTAGTGGAGCCCAGTTGGGACGATCGGGGATCTAGCATTTGGGGTTGTCTTATTTTCATCTAGATTTTGACCGTAGTCGGTCTATATGATTGTATTTTGGATGATGTATGATAATATTTATGTATTGTGTGAAGTGGCGATTGTAAGCCAACTCTTTATCCCATTCTTGTTCATTACATGGGATTGTGTGAAGATGACCCTTCTTGCGACAAAACCACTATGCGGTTATGCCTCTAAGTCGTGCCTCGACACGTGGGAAATATAGCCGCATCGTGGGCGTTACAAAAGGGGGTTCGTCGTAAAGGGTTACGTCGATGCAAAATTTGACACTAATCCGGATAACTCTGAGTAGTGAACCGGATTCGTATAGTAGAGCAGTTATTTGGAATAGCTCCAAGTAGCGCGTGGTAGCTGCATCTACAAGATGACATAGAGATTTGTAAAGCACACACGAATCTGAATGTTGCAGACCCGTTGACTAAAACCTCTCTCGTAAGCATAACATGATCAAACCCTAGAACTCATTGAGTGTTAATCACATGGTGATGTGAACTAGATTATTGACTCTAGTAAACTCTTGGGTATTAGTCACATGGCAATGTGAACTTTGAGTGTTAATCACATGGTGATGTGAACTAGATTATTGACTCTAGTGCAAGTGGGAGACTGTTGGAAATATGCCCTAGAGGCAATAATAAAATGGTTATTATTGTATTTCCTTGTTCATGATAATTGTCTGTTGTTCATGCTATAATTGTATTAACTGGAAACTGTAATACATGTGTGAATACATAGACCACAACATGTCCCTAGTAAGCCTCTAGTTGACTAGCTCGTTGATCAATAGATGGTTATGGTTTCCTGACCATGGACATTGGATGTCATTGATAACGGGATCACATCATTAGGAGAATGATGTGATGGACAAGACCCAATCCTAAGCATAGCACAAGATCGTGTAGTTCGTTTGCTAGAGCTTTTCTAATGTCAAGTATCATTTCCTTAGACCATGAGATTGTGCAACTCCCAGATACCGTAGGAATGCTTTGGGTGTACCAAACGTCACAACGTAACTGGGTGGCTATAAAGGTGCACTACAGGTATCTCCGAAAGTGTCTGTTGGGTTGGCACGAATCGAGACTGGGATTTGTGACTCCGTATGACGGAGAGGTATCTCTGGGCCCACTCGGTAATGCATCATCATAATGAGCTCAATGTGACTAAGGAGTTAGCCACGGGATCATGCGTTACGGTACGAGTAAAGTGACTTGCCGGTAATGAGATTGAACAAGGTATTGGGATACCGACGATCGAATCTCGGGCAAGTAACGTACCGATTGACAAAGGGAATTGTATACGGGATTGATTGAATCCTCGACATCGTGGTTCATCCGATGAGATCATCGTGGAACATGTGGGAGCCAACATGGGTATCCAGATCCCGCTGTTGGTTATTGACCGGAGAGTCGTCTCGGTCATGTCTGCATGTCTCCCGAACCCGTAGGGTCTACACACTTAAGGTTCGGTGACGCTAGAGTTGTAGAGATATTAGTATGCGGTTAACCGAAAGTTGTTCGGAGTCCCGGATGAGATCCCGGACGTCACGAGGAGTTCCGGAATGGTCCGGAGGTAAAGATTTATATATGGGAAGTCCTATTTTGGCCACCGGAAAATGTTCGGGATTTTTCGATATTGTACCAGGAAGGTTCTAGAAGGTTCCGAAGTGGGGCCCACCTGCATGGGGGACCCACATGAACGTGGGTAGTGGGGGCAAGGCCCCACACCCTTGGTCAAGGCGCACCAAGATCCCACCTTAGAAGGAATAAGATCATATCCCGAAGGGATAAGATCAAGATCCCTAAAAAGGGGGGATAACAATCGGTGGGGAAGGGAAATGATGGGATTTCTTTATCCCACCTTTGCCAACGCCCCAATGGACTTGGAGGGCAAGAAACCATCCCCCTCCACCCCTATATATAGTGGGGAGGCGCATGGGAGCAGCACCCCAAGCCCTGGCGCCTCCCTCCCTCCCGTGACACCTCTTCCTCCCCGCTTGCGCTTGGTGAAGCCCTGCCGGGATCCCGCTACTTCCACCACCACGCCGTCGTGCTGCTGGATCTCCATCAACTTCTCCTCCCCCCTTGCTGGATCAAGAAGGAGGAGATGTCCCCGCTCCGTACGTGTGTTGAACGCGGAGGTGCCGTCCGTTCGGCGCAAGGATCATCGGTGATTTGGATGACGACGAGTACGACTCCATCAACCCCGTTCTCTTGAACGCTTCCACGCGCAATCTACAAGGGTATGTAGATGCACTCCCCTCTCTCTCGTTGCTAGATGACTCCATAGATTGATCTTGGTGATACGTAGAAAATTTTGAATTATTGCTACGTTCCCCAACACTTCCACCATTGAAACGCCCCACAAGGACCTCAAGACGATCAATAAAGTGTAGGAACTTGTGGATGTCGATCCAGTCAACTTCAGTGCCATTAGTAATAGCCGAGTTATTACAGAGTAACAAACGAGCAGACTGCTTAACTCTGAAAAAACCTACACGTGCCACCAATTATAAGAAAATATTAGTTAGAAGTAGCATCTTCGTGAGAGATTCGTTGCTACTTCTAAAGTTAAATTGTGATTAGTTAGACAGAATAGGTGGATTAAGAAGTAATCGAGGCAACAAGCAAGAACCAGATACAAAACTAACATGGATGAACAATTGGAACGACGTCGGGGTGGAAGATCGCAGTGAAGATGAGACCAGGTTCTGCTATTTCCATCAACATTCGTGCGCCAACTTTCAGTCAGTAACACTTGAGAAAGTTTATCCAAGTTCGGCCATCAAAAAAGCAGCGATCTTCTTGGTTCATGAACCCAACTCAGAACTTATATCCATGGCTTGTCTTCACTGTGACCATTAAACTAGTGTATTCAGTTATGGCAAGGCCGAGCATCTTGAGTACATGTGTTCGGGCAGAGCAAATAATACACTGCAGGAAAATAATATGAGAACACAACATGTTCAAAAAAACCCCACCCTCCCGGATAGAAAAGAGGATTCTAGGAACATACTGTGCATGTTTCAAAATGTTGTGTTAGGATGAGAAGGAACAAGTGTGGCGTCTCGCCGAGGGCGCAGAAACCTGTAGGGTACTCGCACTTTGGGCACTTCAAATGAAACACACTAGATTCAGTAGGAAGAAAAATGCATCAACGGCGGCGGCTGCCATCCTAGGATTACCTGAGACCAAGGGACTTGGATTTATCGGGGATGGATGAAGAATTCGTACCTGGTTCTCCATGAGAAAACCCTATGCAATTGCCGAGAGGGGGTTTTCTCTGAACAAGCAGACGAGGGAGAAGGGGATTCAGGCCTAGTGAAATATTGCCGCTTCGTCCGTCCAGCTTACTGCTAAAGCTGGAAAGGGAGGGTTGTGATTTGACGGCTCATTGGGCATTACTGTGGCGCTACGACCGGGGTGTGTCTACCGTGAAGTTGTGCACTCTAATTTGTGCATATGGCACGTGGACCCCGTTGTCGGTTGCCCCACATATCAGCGAAAGGAAGTAGAAAGACAGGAGTAACTAGTTACACATAAATATATATTTTGACAGAGAGATACTCCCTCTGTAAAGAAATATACAAATCTTTTATATCACAGGCTCACCTTGCCGAGAAATATACTCCCTCTACAACGCATGGGCATTATGGGGGTTCAGCTTTTTTATGGGGGTTCAGCTGAGAATATAATACTCAGATAGGCTCACGGTTCTGGACTTTAGGCTACAGGCCGACCCTGCATGTTTGGGGGCCCATGTGTTCTACCTCAGCGCTTTTCATATTGCAAGCGATCGGTACGGCGCTGGTTTTAGATGCTGTCGCAAGGCGAATACACAAAATTGAATAAAGCACGGCAGCTGTTGGAATGAAATCGAACGACAGTTCCTAACCAGCAATCAGAGTTGCAATTCTATCAATGATATACCATGTGATAAATAATACTATCGTACTACTTATACACACAGGACACTTGTTTCACCATGCCAGATTATTACATCAAAATCTCTCGGAGGATAGATCAGTTCGGCAGTTGCGTGCTGCTACTGAAGAATTTCAAAGTTGATTTGGACCAGCTCTCCTTGCCGAGAAAGTTTGATTTTGACATCATCCCCTACCGCAAGATATGATTTAGATTTGAACCTTGACCATCCTTTAGCATCAATCATCATGCGACCATCCTTTGTACTTACGGTATATTGAGCAGGTTCATTCACACCAAGGCTGCGCATGGTAAGAGAAACTTGGCCACGGTCGCCCGGATTGTTGAACGACTCCCTCGTTGCTCTAGGAATTCTCTGTTTGCAAACAAGAAGACATACCCAAACAGTTAGATCAACACAGTGAATCATGTGAAACAACATGGAAAGAAAAAGAACGAAGCACTTGGGCGGCCAATGCTTACCAAGAAGGTGGACATGTCGGTTTTTGTAAGGACTTTGGTATATGAAGTGTGAACTGCAGCCCAGTCTGTTGCCGGTGCAACTGCATAGGCCGGAGCAGATGCAAGTGCAAGTGTTGGTGCAGGTGCCGAAGCCGCTGCTGCTGCCGGAGATGGTGCTCCTTGTAGAGCTGGTGCCGGTGTCGGAGCAGGTGCCAGTGTCGATGCCCGATCCTCCGGTAGATCAGACTGATCCGCTGACGCGGTCGGTGCCCAATCCTCAACTAGATCAGACTGAGCTGTTGCCGCTGTCAGTGCTAGAGCAACTGCCGGTGCTTGATCTGTGCGAGACAGCGGCGATCGTGTCTGGTCTGCTATGATCAGCTTTCTAACTTGACTAGGATCCGTGACCGTGATCCAGTTTTTTTCTTCATTTCTTTTAAATGCGAGAAGGACTAATTGTGGCGTTTTTGTTAAACCAAACTGCAGTTCATCATAGGGATTCAGCTTGTACTCAGACAACAGACTGATCCAATTTTTTCCAGTAATATAAGTGATGGACAATGCCTTCATTACTGACACGACATAAGAAGTGAAACCTACAAAAATAGCCATCGTAGAGCAAACCAAACGGTTTATTCTGTGATGAATGTCACATGGCAAAACCTGCATCGTAAAATTGCAGGAAAAGAAAGAAAACATGACATTAAATCAATAAGATTTAGACAGTAAATCAATAAGATTTACTTGATGTGACACGAGTGAATCCTTACCAGGAAATCACTATGTTGAAGTACTAAACAGAAGATTGATCGTCCAACTACGCGTGGCATGCAGGGGCCCCGCCTACTCCCACAAGCAGGACAGTCCAAAGGTCGTGACAAATCGTATGGACTGAACATCCATGGGACTGGAAATCCTGGTGGGTGCGATAAACCCTGCAATGCATACAGATATGGAGTGTAACCATAATTGATAAACTGTCCTCACAAAAAATATGATCTGGATACTTAAAAATATCTCTACTCTTATAAAAACCCGAGTTCGTGATGATGGTGTGCCTGCCATCTTGCAATATAGACCGTCTGATCTATATCTGACGGGTAGAAAACAAACTATGATAATTTTGCAAAAAGATACTCGCACCTCTCTTCACATTTGCAAATAAGGTCTTTCCTCATTCATCCTTATCTCCCACAACCTCATTGTTGAGCAATTAAAAAAAGCCTCTCGAACAATCTGGCATGATGGCCGCTGCCAGCGTTGTCCATCCCCATGCCTCTGCTCAGTCCGACCACCAATCACCACCACGCCCCACTCCTCCTCACCTTATCTCTCCTCTTTCTCAAGATATCATTAGTTTTTACACATGAGATTGCTCTCTCATGGGTCAATCACAACAGGTGTTTTGTAAAAAATAAATGCATCTTGGTGTTCCGTGCAATGCACGGGCATCTTGCTGGTACAGACTGAATTGAGTGGACAGACATTAACATAGACCGTTCACACACCAAAAGCGGCAGTACTAATAAACAATACAGGGTTCACAAACACAAATCAAGTACTGAACAATAGTACTTACTACAGACAAGCAAAGTTGCACTAACTAAACTCTGCAGACTATTTCTTGCCACCGACCTACAGGATGAACCCCGCATAACTGACTAGGCCATGGACTTCGTGTGAGATGTCTACATGCACCATCACCATCTTGTCAACCTTGGAGAACCTAACAGAGTGGTCTTTCCACTCATAAACATGATGATGAAGACAGGCCGCATCAGATTTGTTGGGAAGCTTTACAAGAACCACACCCTTCTTAATCGAAGGCACAGCCAGGAAATTGTTGTGGTCAAGTACAGCCTCGAGAACACGCCTGACAACAATGCTACAGGAAAACACTAGTTCAGGACACGTGGCGACAAGGACACGGCAGCTGGATAGTTCAGCAGTAGAACTCATCATTAGGTCTTCCAGTTCACACGGCATGACTTTGAGAACTTCATCTCCACCGCGGACCTGGTTCTAATTCAAACAGAAACCATATTTTATTACTACCTCCGTTCAAAAATATAAGATGATTTTCGATATTATACTCCATATATGACTACATATACGCACAGAAATGAGTGAACAAAGACACTAGAACATGTCTTCAAAGGCATGAGAGCAGAGGGATTACATGCAATATCCATAACACAAGTTACTGAGGCAAATATACCCTCTTAAAAGGTAGCATTGATATTCATAAAGTACTCCCTCCGTCCCAAAATTCTTGTCTTAGATTTGTCTAGATATCAAGTCACATTTTAGTATTAGATACATCCGTATCTAGACAAATCTAAGACAAGAAATTTGGGACAGAGGGAGTAGTTCAAAGTAATCTATATGAAATCGGTGTCAACCTCTCACATGTTTTGGTCAAAAGAGGAATTTAGAACCGTCATTTGGCACACTAAAATCACATGCAAGATCACCCAGAAAGTTGTACTACTAGTACTAGTACTACGTGTTAGATGAAAAAACATGATCAACATCGAGAAAAAGATCGTCAACAAGAGACATTACCTGGACTTGCTTAATGAGGGATCCCGGAGAGGGGGGCTTGGACAGGGCGATGGCTTTGAGCATGTCTGCGGTAGTCTCGGCGGGGTGCTTGCGCTTCTTCGTACCATGAGCCTCGACGGTTTTGGCCAGAACCATAGACATCACGTCGGCCGGTGCTCCGGCGTCCATCCAAGAGAGGAAGCTGAGAGAGAAGAGTGAAAGGAGGAACGAGATGAGGGAGAAGCAAAGCGAGTGGGGGTTTTCTTCAAGAGAGGAAGCTGAGAGAGAAGAGTGAAATGATGGTTGCTTCGTCCGTCCAACTTACTGCTGGAAAGGAGGGGGTTTTGTGATTTGACGGCTCATTGGGCATTACTGCGGCGGTTCGATCGGGGTAGTCTACCGTCACTCTACTACAGAGTAATTTAGTGCATGGCTGGTGGACCCAGGTGCTGGTTGTCCCACACATCGGTGAAAGTGAGTAATTTAGTGCATGGCTGGAGGAGGATCCGCACGGTAGACCGTGTCCACTATTTTTTCTGAAGAAAAAAATGATTACAGCAAGCGTTTCCACTCTTACGACGGAGGAGTGCGAAACACGGCAGCCACTTGAACATACACAGTGCTCCTACTACTAGGCATGTGTAGTGGTTCATACGTCAGTACTACACAATCTTGTTGCTAGTGTAGTAAGATATGAGGATAACAAATGATGTTGCGCATGTCAACTACTCCTATATGTAACATAGTACCGCTTTTTCGACTGTCCGGTCGAGAATGAACGGTGAGATCAATGTTAACAGAACTAGGTCCACAGCGCACGGAGAGTACGGTGCTACAGTACTCCATGAAACATGAACCATATGAAGCACGAATAGTGTTAGGCAGGGTGTATGAAGGGTGCACGGGATGGGAGCAAAAGTTCCCTTCTCGACCCACTTTTGGGTGTTTGGCAGAGTGCATGAAGGGTGCATGAGTCCACACTAGTAGGTTGACAAAAATACAAGAAGAGGAAACAACTATATTGAGATGAGAATGCAACCAAACACACCCACATGCTTTGTGCTACAGTGACTGATCTGCACCGTCTGAATTTGATCCAACGGTCATGTTGCACCGAGACATGGACATGCCCATGCAGAGGGCGCCTAAACACCACCGAAGTCCCTCTGCTTCTCGAGGCGCACGACGTTGGTGATGCAGGGTGCAACCGCCTGCAGAGCCCGCTCCCGGTCGACGGGAGCCAGCTCGTCAAAGACGGCGTCCAATGGCACGAATGGATTCCGGTGACGGAGCCCTGAAAGGATTCGCCCGGCAACGGCGACGGCAGCCCGCAACCCCTCCTTGTCCAGCTCAGCCCCCACCATCGCGCGGAGACGGCTCAGCTCCTCGGAGATATAGGTGAAGAAGGAGACCAGGTCAGGAAGCCGCAGCTCGTTGAAGTCAACCGGGTGGTCGCACGGGTTTAGCCCGACGGCCGGCATCGTCGCGCTGGCACGACGCTAGGCATCGTGCAGCCGCAACACGTGCATGGCAACTTGGTTCACCAAGTGGCTGAGGCGATCCTGGACCTCGTCACGATCGGCCCGCTCGCGCTCCAGCCGGCTCCCCTGACGGGCTATCGTATCTCCCGCTTTCTGCAGCAACGCCGCTGATGCCTCGAGGATCTTTGTGGTGGACGCCTGCCGCTTTTGAAGCTCCGTGAACTCCCGCACATAACGGAGGACCATGGCACTCCTCTCCTCCTTGAGCTCACAGAGGTCCACGTCCTTGGCCCCGAGCTCCGCATCCTTGGCATGGAGCTCCTGTGTCAGGCGCCTCACCTCGGACTCCGTGATCTGCTGCGCCGCCATGGCACTAGGTAGAAGCAATAGGGAGAGGAAGCAAAGGGGGCGAAACGGCTGAAAGGCAATGCAATCTACGGGAAGGCGGAGGGAGCGGGGAATCTTTTGGTTTTCACCATGGTAAAACACCAGTCGACGACTTCTCACATCAGGGAGCAGTGGGTTTTTACAGGCGGAGTCATAGTGACTAATTACTGCCGCGCCTGCTCCCGTCAATCAAAAAATTAAAAATCCTGCCGCGCCTGCTCCCGTCAATGAAAAAATTAAAAATCCTGCCACACCCAAACACCAGAGCAACGCCGCGGTGGATATTTAAATTTACCTGCCGGCAAGTAGATAAAAAAAGGGGTGAAAAAACAAATGTGGCGGCGGCCTAGCTAATCGGTCGAACTAGCCCAACTAGCTAGCCACCGTGCTTCACTGATGTACTCGGCGGGAAAGGTGGTCTTTTGTGATTTGATGACTCATTTACTTGCTTCGGCGCTATGACCGAGGAGGACCCAGAAAATGCGCGGTAGGGCGTCCCACGTCAGGAAGAATATATGCGTGCACCACCCGGGAGGACCCCGAAACCGCGCGGTAGGGTGTGCCACGTCTCGGCACGGAGGAAAAATGTGCGTGTAAAAATATATTGTATCAGACGTAGTACCTATGGTTCGACCTCGGGACCCAGCCAGTCGGTCGAAAACACCCCACTAGCCACACAGCTTCATCATGCAAACGTGGCACGGAGGATAGATGTGGTTAGCTCCGTCTCGACCAGCCACAACGTCTCTTGTTCTAGGCGATTCTTCTATTTTCCAAGCTTTTTTTAGTTCTAATAACACCACGGCAAGCTAGCGCCGCTCTTCGTGTGTGCCCGTGCAAAGGTTAGACGATGGAGAGAAGAGAGATTGAGATCGCAGACCTGGGACCCACCAGTAAGTGAGACAACGGTCATGCACGTGTTGACGAGGCACTCCTTCTACTCTACTCAACGCAAGTACTGTATAAAATCAAGTTATGGGACAAAGCCAACAACCGTTCATTTTTTTAGGCTATCGACTTGCGCTTTGTAGTCCAGGTTGCCAGTTCGAATCTCGTCTTTTAGATTTGTTAGTTTTATGTCCAAATTTGATTAATGACAAGTGGGACCCCCGTGTGTTGTTCCGATATTTTAGTGTAGGATGGTTTTTTGAACAAACACTCTGCGCGGTTAGACAAGTAACGGCACGAGTTACACTTATTTTACAAGTTTACAAACAAAAATGACAGCGGCATAGAATATCACATCCACCCTGCAGCTTAGATACTATGGTGATACGAGTTTTTACACAGTTGGAAGTGAGATCCAATGGCTTGGGAGTAGTCTTTGTAATTATGCGCAATTTCCAAACTCTCTAAAGGTTTTTTTTTGCAAATAAAACATTCAGGCCTCGTGTGTGCCACTGCATCTTCGATCCAACGGCTCCCCGGTGCTCATATTAGGTGCTCCCCGTAGCTTAATTACCCGCTACGGTGATATGAGCATCTAGGTCGTATGATCAGTGATCAGATGGCACATGCGTAGTACTTGTACTTTCTGTGCATTTCCCAAACTCTATCAGCCGTATATTGCAAAAACATTCAAACCTCCTACTGTGGGCCGTTAGATCTCAGTGAACTCGTATCACCATAGAATCTACAGTGCGGGAGCACCTCATACTCTCCCGTGCGAGAAACCATAAGGTGCTATCGCAGCTTGGATGCTACGATGATACGATCTTGGAGGTCATTTGATCTGAGATCCAATGGCATCTGAGCAGTCTTTGTGCTTGTAAGCAGTGGCCGAACTCTTTTGGGGCTTTTCTGCAAAAAACCATTCGAACCACCGAGGAGGTGTTGGGTCACAAATCCAACGCCTCCGAAGAGCTTGTATCACCAAAGCATCTAAGGTGTGGTAGCACATGATATTCTTACATACAGGAGAATATGATGTCCTCCTTCATCTTAGATGCTACGGTGATACGAGCTTCGAGGTCGTTGGATATGGGATCAAAGGGCATCTAAGTAGTTTTTGTACAAATTGTGTGCAATTCTCAAACTCATCAAGGTTTCCTGCAAAAATATTAAGACACATCATGTGAGCTGCTATATCTCAGATCTACAAGCTCCAAGCAACTCGTATCGGCATATAGCATCTAAGGTATGGGGGCACATGATATTCTCCCAGGGAGGAGGGGTGGGGGTGCACAACCAATCGGTGGTTGGGAGGCTGGGGACAAATATAATCTAAACAACCCTAAATAGAGCTCCACAATTTTATCTAAGGTCGAGGGGTTGACCCCCGACAATCATAGCTCCGCCTAAACACAACATTTGCATGTACTGTAGTACTAGACTTAATATTCATGTTTCAGTTTCATGTTCATTTTAAATATTGAACTGAGGACCATGGATGTCTTACATTTTACTCTCTTCGTTCCTAAATATTAGTCTTTTTAGAGGCTTCAAATGGACTGGCACATATGGATGTATATAGACATATTTTAGAGTCTAGATTCACTCATTTTGCTCCGTATGTAGTCACTTGTTGAACTCTCTAAAAGACTAATATTTAGGAATAGAAGGAGTATTTTTGAATTCGTGTCATACATGCATGGTTTGGAAAAATAGATGCACTATACTTATTGGATTGTTGTTGTGTTCGTGCGTGTGTGTCTCTGTGTGTGTGTGTGTGGTCATATGCTTGATACATACAAAGTTTTCTCACCTCCATATTGTTCATCTTTTAAATTTGAATTTGCATTGGAAAACTTACTAGGGATACCATGACATGTGAAATCCACATTGAGATCACTATATCACAAACTCACTCTAATTCAACAACTCGTCATAAATCAATTACCACGTTGAGATTAGTATTTGCAAGGAAAATACGGGTATTGTAATACACATAGATTCGTTCGGCAATTTAAAAGGTTCCTTTCGTATTCTCGAATGGTAGGACCCAACGGCGTACCAGCCAGACCTTGGCTCGTGTTGATCCTAAAAAAACCGGGCTCATGTCCTTCGGTGGCATGCGTGGTACGCACATTAGGCAACCCCAACCAGTCGAGCCTCAGCGTTTCAAGTCGAAACATCTGGCGGCCAGAATTCCAGCCCTAGGAAATTCCCCTCATGTCCCCGGTCCATAATGACTACCGATGAACAACGGAGGGATGCTTTAGTAACTAGACAACGTTACCTACCGTGCCGAGCACGGTTCAATTCCCTTGGTCGCCGCTCGTCAAGGTCACCCGTCAACTGCATTGCCTAGTACTACTACTACTACACCAGGATGAGCACAGAATTGAGCCTGTTTGTTCGTGCCTAGTACTTGAGTTAATATATCAGGCAATGCACTAGTACGGAGGGATTATCCTTTTACTCTGCATATATAACTTGTCTGAAGTCTAACTAAGCAAAATGTTTGACCAAATCCTTTCTTAAGAAATACAACAGGACAGATGTACGGCTTGAAAATTTATTGCATGATGCAGGTTATGATATTGTTTCGAATCCTGGATCTTAAATTTCAGAAAATCCAAAAGTGAGCATAAATTCTTGAAACTAAGCATGGTCACGTGATATGCCACAAATATTACTTCGTAAGTTTTTTCTTCAATTTGAGACAAGTTGCACAAATGAAGAGCCAAGGTATTTTGGAACAAAGACCTGTCACGTTAAGGCGAACGCTTTCACTATTGAAACCGTGGGCGTTTACGTGCCGCCACGAGTCCCCGCTTCTCATCGGCAGGTGCCGTCCGAGCAAGCGTGTGAGTCGATGGGAGGCGTGCGAGCAGACCGCTGTGCAGGCTCACCGGGAGGCGAGCCCTTTGACCAGGCTCCGCCGCCCACCGTCGTCCCAACTGCTCCCACTTTTAATGTCGTCGGCGCCGCAGTTTAAAATCAACCCCGCACTACCCAGTATCGCTACAATCCTCTCTCTTCCTCTCCGATTCTCCTGTCATCTACCTCCAACTAGCCTGACCTAAACATACGCCATGCCGCATCACGATGGTCTGCCCTTAGTGTTCCAGTTTCCTGAGGAAGACACCCAGCCGGAGTCTCAAGAACATAAGGCGCTTTGGGACGAGCTTGAACTGGCCTTGCGGGAGACGCCGCGCCTGTCCCCGCTCCCGTTCCGGCTCCCGTCGCCCCGACTGCGCCAGCGCCCATCCCCGTGGCATTGATGGGCTGGGAGCCGCATATTGTCGCCGAGCTTGATCCCACGGGGTTCCACGAGGTCCCCGCCGACTTTCACGCGCCCGTGCACCTGCCAGCGCCTGCGCGTGCACTGACACGCACGCTCGTGCCGGTGCCCGTGCACCTGCCAGCGCATGCGCCTGCGCGTGCACTGACGTGTGCGCCCGTGCCAGTGCCCGTGCACACGAATGTCTCCGCCGTGTCGTTGACAGCGCCTGTCCCCGCGCGGGTGCCAGTGCCCCCCTCAGCAGCATGGATGGCCGCCGTCGACCGCTTCCTTGCACCAACGCCAGTCGCCTCCTCCCGCCAGTTGACTCGGTCCGAAGTCCAGAACATTTTGGCCTTCCTTGAAGCTAGGCCAACGTCCAGGAGTACGCCAACAACGGCGCAAGACGCCGCCCTCGCCGTCGGTCAGTGGCCCGACGACACACAGAGCACGGCAGAGGAGCCGCTTCCCACCGTGAGACGCCCCCGCCGCCGCCGCGTAATCTAAATTTTCCATGAAAAACGTTCGGATTGCCATGCTTAAAGTCCGAACGTTTATCATTTCCGTTTATTTTATATCGATGGTCGTATAATTTAAAGTCGGAGTCAGCCTGAACGAAATGTATGGTTTGATCGATTGAATGTTCTGCTAGAGCCGTATCAAATTAAATATAAAACGTCATCAAGCCACATGTATTCCTTGTCATCCAATGACCTAGACTGCTTCAATGTTGAGCGCTCAACACGTTTAGCATGCAGTTAATTTCATGCCAAAAATAGTGCTAATCACATGACAACACGCAAATAATATCCTAGTAGTTAATATCCGCATGCACTTAATATACTTCCAAATTAACGTGCATTGCATGTACACACTGACTAGTGATGCTAGTACGTGAAACTGGTGCCGTGACTTGTGAACGCGTCCAGATATGGTCAACGGCAACATGGCCCGCGAGTTCTTCCTGTTTGCCCGTGCGTCTAAACGCAGAAGGGGAGGAGAGAGAGAGAGCACACATGGAACCCACCAGTAAGTGAAGGCAAATATTACTAAAAATAATATTACATATTATCCATTAATTAGGCTGTGGTAATATAAAAACATTATGTGAACAAAGGGGGTACAACATACATTGCTATTCTACGTATGTTGCCTATTGACGTGCGGCTTGAAGGCCCGGTCACATGTTCGATCCTCGTCCTTTATTTTTTAATTTGTATATGGGTCCAAATTTGTTTCATGACATGTGGGCCCCTCGGTGTGTAGTTTGTAGCACTTTAATTTGTGCGTCGAAATTTGTTCCATTCCAAGTGGACTATCGGTGTGTAGTTTTGTAGCTTATTTATAATAATTAAAGAGAACAACATAGTTTTTTCAATAATACCATGGTGCGACGTTGAAGGCGAGAAAGGACGTGCGAGAGAGCGATGACTGAGCCAGAGGGAAATCAACTAGGGGAGTTGCGTGGGTTGCAACGGTGTTTGGAGTAGTTGTGGGCCGAATGCTACGAAAATATAATCTAAACCGACCGGAATAAATGCCTACATAAATTAATCCAAGGTTGGAGTGCCCCTCGCAATGTAATAGCTCCGTCTTTGCGAGGGATGGAGAGGTAGTAGCTTCAACGCGTGGAAGATACGGTGTGAGAAAGCGAGGTCAATTGAGAGACATATAGATAGAGAGACAAAGTGAGTGTGGTCCGACATTCATTGAACAAATATATATGCTCTGGAGAGATATTGTCCGATTGAGCTTTTTGGCAAGGGTGAGGGCTGTAAGATAGAGCTTGAGAGATGATCCAGTCACAGACGTGTAGATATATTTTATGTGTGGGAGGAAGCAAGGTCAACCGATCACATAGGGTCGCCGTGCGATCGAAAGAGTGAGACAGGTTGGAGAGAGTGACCTAGATAGACGATGTGCGTGAGAGAGTATAAAATGTGAATAGGTCGAATTGGGCTCAAACATGGTGATATATCGTTTTTGTCCGAGAAAGAGCGAGGTCAATCGAGACATACGGAGAGAGAGATAGATAGATAGATAGATAGATAGATAGATAGATAGATAGATAGATAGATAAATAAATAGATAGATAGATAGATAGATAGAGTGAGTGAGCGTGGCCCACCATGAGGTCGAAAGAGTGGCGGCGGCTTGGATGGACTGACCTAGATAGACAATCTGCGTGAGAGAGTATAGAGTGTGTCGATCGAGGCCCGAACAGGGAGATATATCATTTGTGTGTGAAAGAAAACGAGGTTAAACGAGACTCAGATAAAGAGAGCGAGATTGAGCGAGTGTGGCCCGCCGTGCGGAAGAAAGAGTGAGACAGTCTCGAGGGAGTGACCTAGATATACAACGTGCGTGCGTGCGCACGAGAGGTTGGGGGGCTAGATAGGCAATGCATGTATTTAGCGCGAGAGGGTGAGAGGGAGAGGGGGTAGAGAGAGAGATCGGCATGGGGTGCAATGGCGGGTGTGTGAGGTAAATACATTTGGTAACAGAGTGGAAAAAGGGGTTGTGTAGTTGAGAGACTTAGAGATCGAAACATGGAGAGAAAGAATGAACGTGTGTTGGAAACTGATAGCTTCCTAAGGTGGTTAGGAGAGGAAGATTGACCGATACAGGAAGTATGTAGCGTTTGTGCGGGGGGGCTAAAAACAACATTTGAATGTACATAGTACGAGACTTAATATCGATGTTTCAATTCGGTGTACATTGTAAGATTTGAACCGAGGACCAGGCATACGGGTAATTGTTTCGAATTCGTGCCATACTAAGTTTCGAAAAGTTGACATTGACTCAGTTTGTTGTGCTATTTTGTAGGTCATATGTTTGAATCCATCCAAAAGTTTTCTCACTACCATGGTGTTCATCATATACATATGAATTTGTATTAAAAAAGTAGCGTGGATACAGTGAAATGTGAAATCCACGTTAGTATTGGAGATCGCTACGTGACACACACTCTAATTCAAATAACTAACTACATGACACACACTCTAATTCAAATAACTAATTATGTGACACACACTCTAATCCACGTTAGCGTGGGTACCGTTTCGATTTTTTTCAAATAACTCCTCATTAATTAATTTATAGTACTCCCTCTGTTCACTTTTATAAGACCTTGAAGACATTTCAGACAATGTGCAAAACAGTTCATTTTAAGTTGTCTGAAACAACTTACAAAAGTGAACGGATGGAGTATCTCGTTTCGAATGACTAATTATTGCAAGGAAAACATGGGCATGGTAATACATACAGATTCGTTTGCAAATGAAAGAAGATCCCTTTGCATTCTCATATGTAGGCGCACCAGGCAGACCAGGGTCGTGTCGGGGTGGACGCTGCTTCGGTGCCTTAAAGGCAACTGCCTTTGGGTCACTGACATGTGGGCCAGCCACCTGTTGGGCCCACATGTCATGGACACAAAGGCAGGTTCCTTAAGGCATCGAAGCATAGTCCTGTCGGGGTGGTCGCGTGTGTCGGATGGACGCGTAGCACCCAGCCACCCACCCCCACTCCCCCCCCCCAAAAAAAAGGACGACGACAATATAAGTCCGCGCTTCCACGTTTCGGATTGAAATATCTGGTGGCCCCAATTCCAGCCCTGCAAAATCTCTCTTCTCCACCGTCCCCTTCCGCGCCCAGATTGCTCAAATCCCTAATTCGCCGCCAACCCTCGAATCGCCCCTCGTCTCATCTCTTTCCCCACCGTTCCCCACCTCTGTGCCGGACGACGACGACGAAGACAACGGTCGCGCTTCACCACCGCACCGGAGCTACCTCATCTACGCCCTCATCCACCGCACTGGGTGGTCCACCGACAATGTCGGCCGCCGCAACCGACGTGCCTCACAGACACCGAGTTCCACCACATCAGGTGCGCTTCACCGACGCCGTCTCCCAACTCACCGGGGCTACTTCACCGAGCACATCGTCGCACCTCCGCCCCCCGAGGCCGTTGGGGCTTCACCAACGGTCTCGTCCACCGCATCATAGCACTCCGCTGCCACTCAAGATCTCCATCCGTGCGCGGCCAGCCAACGCCAGCGCATCACCCTCAACGGCTCTGAAGTGACCCACACTCTAGCTAGGCGAGCATGCCCAAACGTCGGCCCGAACTAGGTATCCACACATCACTCCCTTGTGCACTGTTCTGACGATGTTTGGATATCCTTTCACTGCTCTCTTAGCTTACATGCCTATGCAACTCTGACTTTAACTCTTATTTCTTCTGGAGATATCATCTGAAACAAGCAAATCCATTTTTTAGCGAAGCATGACAGCGCTACGGAATCTGGTACACATCCTGCACACCCGTATAACCTTGTAAGTATCTGTCCTCCGGTACAACATCAAGGTCAATTCCTCTTATTTGATCAACCATTCGCCGTGTCAAAAATGCAGAGGGGGATGCAAGGAGCACAAGGCCTGCACATCCAAGCAAGTGGTCACATGGACTTGTACATGGAACATCCCAAGCGCAAGCAGAGCTAGAGTGAGCCTGTACAACGAGCTAGCGTAAGTCCCTGCATTTCATTTAATTCGTACTGGTATTCGTGTATGGTTTGTGTGCAGTGGCTGATCCATGAATTCAAGTTACCAGGGGCGAACATTTAACTTAAAAAATACGAAGGCACTTGCACTCCGGAAATCAACATAACTTGAGAAATGTGAAGCTACATGCACTTTGAAAACCAGCTAATGATCCAAAATAGTTTAGATTATAAACACTAAATGATGCAAGCACCAAAAAACACAAAATGCAACATGGTGTACAAGGACTACAAACATGGTCTGTACCTGCTTGAATTATTCGTTCTCTGGCTGAAAATATCGAAGTGTAATTGCACGTATAACCAGTGCGCAAACTGCATATCAATATATCTATCCTGCACAAGTATGACAATAGTTTCAAACAACAGATTAGAAAATTATTTATGCTATGTTGTCATGATACGGGGACTTTCTGGTAGATGGCCTCGACGTTTCCTCAAGCTATGAAAATGCACTATAATTTGCTTGTCATCAATGCCTGCAAATCTCTGTCTCTCTCAACATAGTAGATCATCATTAGACACTAAATCCTTCAATGAGCTTGCAAAATGCTTGCATTAGATCCCTCATTAGACACTATATGTTCATCACCAGGAGCATGTAAAATGTTTGCATCAAATCCTTCATTAGCAGTCTGTTCATTAGACACTTTAGGCTCAAGAACAACATGAGCTTGTATGTTTGCACCGGAAACTTGATTAGACACATGAGATTCAGTCAGTTCAGTATTGATTGGGGGAGTTATAAAATAAGTAGAAATTGGTTTCATTTTCTCATAGATTCCCTACATACAAGCAGTTTTACAACACCGTCAGGTTTAACTATTGGCCAGAAATTGAAGAGTTGAATTAGATATAATCAGGGATGTGATGTACCTGCTCGTTGCGCATGCTACTCTTGCAAGCTGCGACTGTCCGTTTGTGCAAGCTCGATGCCATGCTCGTGCTGCCGCCACTGCCTCCCACGCAGGCTACACCTAGGGTTGGATCTTCATCTTCTTGTCCTTCCGTTCGCTTGAAGCCCGGCGACCGCCCTCCAACGAGGGCGCGAGGAAGTGCTGTGTCAGTCTGTCCAGCGGCGGCTAGGTTAGGAGCGAACCAGACTGGAGGCTGGAGCGAATGAATTGGGATTTTTCCTGCTGTCGATCGATATGGGAGGCGCTCGTTTGGGCCGCGAGCCTGCTATAGGGCCTGCCTTGCACTTATGTTATTGGCCCATCCAAATTGAAAAAAAATTCTTCATTTTTTACATTGCCTGCTCGTGTGTTGGGACGAACAAAACTAGCGTGGGCCAACCTGGACGACTCAAACTAGGTGCACACTTTCCAGCCACCTGAGGCGGCCGCCCATACCAGCCCCTATGGTGGCGTCGCCCCTTTTTGCGTGTATGATTGGATAGTGAAAAATATTCCAGTGGCGCTTTTGATTTACCCACAGAATGGTTGAATTGCTTGTTTCTATGAACTGAGTTCGCCAATAATGTGAAGGATGCCAGTCTTTTCATCCTATTGTAGATTGCTTAGATCTCGATATGCCAAAAGTAATCGCATGAAATATACAGTAAAAGCCAGTGTGATGTGTTTGGCTACAACTAGTCTGACTACACGTCCTCATATAAGATATCAAGGACGCACCATCTTACCAGATTAACCATTCGACTTACCCATGCAGTGTGGGAAGAAAGAAGTATTGGGACTGCGTATCCAAGCAATTGATGCCATGGACTCCTTCGTACAACCTTGTAAGTGAAAAAGAAGTTGCAGTGTGCATGTACAAAGAACTAGCGTAAGTTCAATTACCTGCTTCTCGGAATTTTAGTTAGCCACTTATTGCAAAATTGTTCAATTACGTTGCTTGGCTTAATTTAGTTTGCTACTGATTACATAATGGCACAGCCTGTTAATCATATTGTAGACTGCGCCTATCTATGTGTTTGATACTTACTGTTAAGAATTACCTGTTTGCCTTAACTTAAATATCTACTTGTTTGTTTAACAGCTTTGCTGCTGCAACAGCGGGTTACAATGATATTAATAACTACTTTTCAGCATCCAATTGAAACTCTTTAATTCCTTGTTTGTTTAACTGGTTTGCTGTTATAACTCCCAGTTGAGATGTTTTGCTAACTTCAACTTTTCTGAATCCAATCGGAACTTTAATGGCAAAACAGGTTAGCCCAAGATCAAAGAGCGAGGTCCCCATGGACGTTGCATCATCCCACAGTAGTGGCACCGGCCCAATCGTGCATTATGAATTGCCAACTACTGATGCTCTAGAGGCTAAAGTAGTGGTAGAAAGAGATTCTGCTTTTGCACTTAGATTTGAAGTTGACATGTTGAGGAAGCAAACAGCACAATCACAAGCAGTACTCAAGACAACCATAAAATATTCGGTGGATTTCAAAACGAAGCAAGCTGAGACTGACCAGATTGTTAAGGTCCTGAAGGAAAAAAGGAAATTAAATTCCTACTTGGTAAATTATAGGTGAAATGTTCTTTCCATAGTTGAATAACCTTTGTGTTGTCTGTTCATGTAATCAATCAAACCATTTGTTTTAGAGATCATGTAATAATTGTTTTTTCTGTTTTTTGGTTTGTAATTTTATTTGAGCACAAGTCTGTATTAATTGATAAGACTCGGAGACATTTCATTTGGATTGCTGTGCCAGACCTACAAATATGCCAATCGGGCTGAATGTGCATTCAGCAATAGTAGTAGCATAGATGGACCATAAGTGGCACGCATTGGAAAGGGCCAAGATGCTGGCTAAAAAAGGATGCTGTTGTAGCCAAAAAAGGACAGCGCCCTGGCTTATGTATGTTAGTTGATATTATTGATCCATATACCTATAAGTGTTTATATGTCTGTTAGTTCTGTACATTCTTGGTTGATTGACTCGGTATTTGAATCTTGATACATCGCTTGTGTACATATCTAAATGGGAGTACACATTATGCTGCGTGTGACATTTGAGTTGGACATGAAGTGTTCCAAATATTCGAATTCACCTTAAACTGGATTCTAGTTTCTGAATTTGAGTATCGGCATTTGTAAACCATATTCATATATGACAGTGGAATACATCTTTGTCGTCCCTATGAAGATATATAAAAACACATAGAATGATTTATAAAGATTCATATAGGAATACAAAATGGATTCGAATTTAGTTGCCAGGGTAAACGTGGATGCTTATTGTCCCAAAATTCGAAAGAATCAGCAAAATGTCCACTCCCACGTCGGCTGCCCGAAGCCAAGTGTTTGGGAGATGGAAATTAATGTCTACCCATTACACGGACAATCCATCAGCCCGATTTCCACTGCTCTAAATAGGGGTAGGTTAGTAAATTCAATTAGACATGACACGACCGCCTCTGAGCCCATTCCAACACGGTGGGCGTCAAACATGGGCGGCAAAACTCATTTGATTCAAGCTCGTCCGAAAGACCTCTGTTTCTCCCTCCATTCCCCATTCATACACGGTGGGCGGCAAAACAAACTCGACTCGGCCGAAATCGATCCAGGCAAATATTTTCAATAGGGGCAGGTTTGTAACTTCACTCAGACGTGACACAACCGCCCTACCTGTCAGCACCGTTCATACACCGTGGGCGCCAACCACCCTCTCCTCGCCCGAAATCGCTCTGGGCAAATATTGGCGAGATGCGAGATTACCGTCCTATCCCCAACCGACGAGACGTCCAAATTTTAAACGGGGGCTAAGTTCATAACTTTCCCATATTTCAGATAGGCGCGTCCCAAAAACATGGTTCCCCGTACCTCTCCCTCCATTTTCCCATTCATACACCGTCCGTGCTAGAACACCCCATCCCCACACCAGCCTCCGTCCGCCACCCCATCCATCGCCGCCGTCCTCCACCACATCCATCGCCACCGTCCTCCACCATGCCGGAGCGCCTACCAAGACCGCGTCGTCCACTGCTAGAGATGGATGTTTCTCATCCACGTCGACGGACCAATAGCCTTGCATCGCGTCCTCTCGCTTCATCGGCGCCGTCGTCCTCTTTGCCGGGGCCGCTCACACGACCTTATCTTCCACCGCAACGGGACTTATCCCCCGATGGACCCGTCTACCGTCGCAGATCTGCTTCAACGCCACCAATAGCCATCGCACCCCCGATGCCTACACGGCGCCGCAAGAGAGGTGGTACTTCATATCTCCTCAACTTTTTGATCTCAACCAGAAAATAGATCTTAACTTGGTTACTCTACTTTCTTTTCAGCTCTTAGAATTTAGTTCTTAGTTCGAAGCAAACAATGGATGCTAAATATCATTTCTCCAGTTTGCAGCTTCAAATCTGCCATGGCACAGCCATAATACGGTTTAATTGATCATGCTTAGGGTTTAATTGATCATGTGGGTTCCGTGGTGGTTTCTTTAATAGAAATCGGAGGGGAAACCCTCTTTTGCTAAAAAAAAATATGCTTAGAGTTTCCCCTTTTATGATCACTATACGATCAGAATACGTGCTTCGTGTCATAATAACACTGCTCCACCCATCAAGCTAAACAAGCTTAGTTGTTCAAATACGAATCTGATATTATTAAAACAGAGTTGTTTAATTGGTCAGCTAAATGTTCCTAAATTAGTTTCGGAAATGCATGTTCGCCGCTCGGGTGTGTATCTCTACAGGGTGCCCACGGTGGGCCGGCCCACCCTGGGATTTTGGGTCGTCCCAGGCCCCGATTCCCCTCTGTTCTGCTGCGCGCTTCCGATCTCTACTCGGCCCCAGCCGCCTGCCTCACCGGCGACTTGCCGTCCCCGGACGGCATGACTCTAGGAGGAGACGCCGGACTAACAGGAGGCCAGGAGCCGCTCGCCCAACAGCGTCACCGCTGCCCGGGCGCGCCGCCGTGCCTACCTTCCCAGTCCATTCAGGGCTCAGGCGTTCAGCACCCACCAAGCCAACCCGATTTATCCTAAGATACGTCCTCAACACTCAGCAGCCACTCCTCATCACCCATTTTCTAATTGATTCATTACTCATTAGGCAGGACTGTCATTAGGGTTTGTTGTGTGCTCAGTGCAACCTACACTTAATGGTTCAGATGTATTTTGGTAATCTTTAGTACCTCTACAGTTCACAGGGTTTTCAAAATTCCGGCCCTCGGAACAGAAACTAGTCATTTTGGATTGTTGCTCGTAGTGACATTGACCCAGATTACTACTGCAAGCCAGGTTTGTTGACAATTTTACTTGTCTTTCTTAATCATTCGATATAATATCCAATTATTCACGTCGATTAGTTGCAAACAATAAGTGCTAGACAAACTTCTTCATTCAGATTTTGGACGGTCTCTTACTGCATTTACAATTCTGCATACTTGTCCTAGTAAGCTCACAAGTAAATGATTGATTCACTACATCTATGCTTGCCTTGTCATATTTGTTGTCAATATTCTTTTATGGTGGACCACCCTGTTTCTAAATACTGGAACCGTAGACATGAGTGAATAGTATTTCTCTATGTGATCTCTTCCATCATGTGTGGGTAACGAACACTGCATTGTATAGAAAGAAAGTGTCATTTCCAGCTTTTACATACGATCTTTTACATGGAATACAATCTGCCTACTTGCTTTGTGTCGCACTACCAACACTCCACCCTTGAAGCTAAACATTACGCCACTCATAATTGCTTAGTTTATTTGTTCAAATACGAATTTCATATGATTCTAATGTTCCTACTTCAGTTTTGAAATGTGTGTCTGCCTGTTATAGAGACATAAGGGGTTTGTATTTCTGTGTGTGGTCTGGTCGGCACGGTTGGGGAGGTGAACTTTGCATATGCAGGGGTTTATAGGGAGACACTCTCCGAGTTGAATCCACAATGCATTCCATAGATAATCTGACTACTTTTTATGTTTTCATCAATCTCAGATTCTGAACAGCATCATAATGATTATGAGCTTGCGTGCATGAAAAGAATAAAGAAGAACAATGCCATGGCTGTCAAACTTGGCATTAAGGGACTGAAATCAAGTCTGGATGCAATGCAATGCAAACGCTCTCCACCTACAGATTCATGCTCAGAATATGATCCTAACAGTGATTCTGAGCTAGAGGGAGACCTAAGTGAATGTAGCTCCCTAGTGGAGGAGTCAGAGGAAGATGCCCTATCTTATTCACCCATCAAGGTACTTGCTCTAACTTTCCAAGGTTACATTGCTCGCACATATCTTGCAACTGATGCTTTGCATTGCTTCTACTTTGTTGAACTGCCATTAGCTTAGTTTACACATCGTGTATGTGAATACGCCCTGCCTATCCATTTTCAGTACATATTCCATCTGTCATCATACCATATTTATCCATTCAAATGTTGTTCTTGTGTATCAGACGTTCAAAAGGAAGAGGGCGATTGCTGATCGTGGAGGAGCACAAGCAAAGTATTTGGAAAAGGTAGTGGCACCTGATAAATCAAATAGCCCATTAGGTGTAGTTGCAATATCAACTGACCCACAAAATACCCCAACTCTAGCAGACTCTAGCCCTACTACACTGGTCATTTCTGATGCCCCAACTCAGTAGACCCCAACTGCAGCAAACAGTATGATTATGCCAGTTGACATAGCACCAGCTGTACGACGCAAAACCCCCATTCCAGCAAAGAGTACACCAAATCCGGTTGCCAAATCCCTTTTCGAACCAGAGAGAGCCCCAAATGCAGCAAATAAGGACCCCTGTTCCATTTCTTCCCAGTTTAGAAGATGAAGCTTATGTTGTTGTCAGGAACTTTGTGCGCATCTTTCCTTCATGGAAAGATTATACCGCAGACACAGAACAATTTCCAGTCTTCCTCCGCAACTTACGCGTAAGTAATGTACTAATGTTATTCATGGTCATTACTGCATATGTTTCTGCTGACAGAAGACACAAGATTTCATTCTTTTAAATAGGCGAGGAGCAAACTGGATTGTGATGACGAGCAAGGGTTGGTTGCACTTTTCAAGCACTCGTTGATGAAGTATCGTTCCTACCTGAGGCAAGCGCACTTCGATGGCAAGCCTCTGAACGAAATTTCTGTAAAGTCTCTGGTGCTACATTTATCCGACGGTGACTGGAATAATCTTGTTACACATTGGTCTCGGCTGCAGTGTAAGGTACTGTCTATGATATCACATCACAATTTGAACTACATTTCTGCATTTGCCTTAATGTCTCACTTGTACAAAAACTGTTAGCAGAAGAACATTCGTTCTCAAGGGACCACAGAATCTCGCAACTATACTGCACACTGCATTGCTCTTGTGAGTACCTCTTGCCCTGTATGACCATACTTACTTTCATAGCTGTTTGATTATGTAGCATCACTGCACATGTTAGCCTCGTAATCGTCCATTTGGTGGACATTATAAGATCCGTATGGACTCTTACATAAATTTAGAATCAACCCAATGCTTTTGAAGAGGTTTAGCTCTGCAGTCCTCTTGTAAGGACTGAACGTGGTCTATCACTGTACTTACATTAACAGCTACTCCCTCCGTCCCATAATATAAGAACGTTTTGTATAGTACACCCGTGTTCAAAACACTCTTGTATTATGGGAAGAGGGATTGGTTCATTTTGTAGCATTCTGCATCTTATCTCCCTCGCCCACCATTTACTAAAAAAGATCAGATCTATATTTAATCTTACCAACAAGTAGAATACACAGACAATGCCAGTGCAGAAGTGTAGCCCATTGCTCTTGTCAGTACATTTTGTCCTGTAACGCTTGTACTTCCAGGGATTGGTAGTTGATTATGTAGCATCAATCTGCATCTTATCTTCATTATCCTCTATCCCTTCCAGTATTATCATATCTATAATTACTCTCTAGAAAATGTAGAGTACAGGCAATGCTTATGGAGAAGATTCTGTGCTGAAATTCTTGAGTTATCCTTCCCTTGACATGGAGAAGGGCATTATAAAGCCGGTGTTAACTGTTAATGTAAGTCAGTCCTTCTAAAGCCTTTATCCTCAACTGCTGTTTAATTTGCTCATACTCCCTATCGTTTACTGCTGTTTAGTTTGTTGTTTCTACCAAAATGCATGTTCGTAAGAACCGTAAGTTCTAAGTTTTACTTTTAAAACCAAATTCCTTATTCATACCATGCACATTACTTAATACTCCCTATATGTATGCTTTTTTTGTGGATCTATAATCCAGTGTGTGGTGAAGCAGCCCACGTTTGCACCTTGTCATCTCCTCTTTTATCTTACTGATGTGGCTGATGATATGAACAACATGCCATGCACATTATCCAAAATAGATACAATGATTTTCTTTACCCTTCATCTATGCTTGTTATGTTGACATGGTAATCCAGTAGTGTGGTGAAGCTCCCCGCATTATGAACAATGCCAAATTATGCTATTGATATTTTGAACTTACTCTTTATTTTCTAATTTGAAATTGGGTAGAATTGACAGAACAGTTATCATCTTTGTTTATACACGTGCAAAACCTGTCATCTCTCTGCTTTGTTTCAGGGTGATATGCCTGATGGCATGCACAAGTCTGCTGAAGGCTGTGAGACAAACCCAACATATATTGCAGCAAAGAAGGCAAAACATCTTGAAGATAGCAAGACAACCCCAAAGTCTTGTCTTGATGCAATGTTCAAGTTACTTGAGACTAACAGTCAGACAAGCTCACAGAATTCGTTGTCTGAATCAGTTCGACTTCTTCAGTCCCAAGTTCTAGCACAAAGGCATTCTGCAACTCAACTTCGACTTGAAGTCCTATCTCTAAGAAAGATTGCGGAGAACACCAATGAGAACCTCATCGCTAAACAGCTACACCTGGAAGCTGTGACCGACATGCTAGGCCGGTCTCACAGCCTTGCTCAGCAGCTTGCGCAGCAGTTCCCTCGCAAGGCTAACCTTTCTTGAACTGTCTTGGAAGTGGTCTCGGTTCAGTATTATTTTGTTACGCTGCAATGGTGCCCAGTTTTTGTAATCTGCTTCTTCGTTGCGCTTTATGATCACTGGTGGCGAACTTCGATGCCCAGTGGATGTATATACCTTAAATCCTTTATTGTATAGTGTAGGTTTATTCTTACTTACTATGTCGTAATTTATTTTTTGTATAGAGTAGGTTTGTTCTTAATTCCTACTAGTTACTGCCATCATTCGCTATCTGAAAAAAAAATCAGATGTAGTCCACCGGACCGAAACATTTGACTCTAACGGGCCAGGTTTTTAGCGGGCCACAATTGGGCTGGCCTGCGTCTTTCTTGGGCCCGAATGATTGGGGCCTTCACACATTGCGCCAGGCCCAAACTTACACCAGCCTATATTTTAGTTGGGCCTTTTGTCGACCCAGCGCTTAGTTTGGCCCAGGTAGCATTGGGCCATTAACAGGCTGAATATTGTACTGGCCTGTTACGCCTGAGATGAAACCACGGGCCTTTAGCAGGCCAAAATGCATGTTGGGCCTCAATTTTCACTAGTCGTCGACGGGCCTTCAGCAGGCCGAAATGTAGACCGGGCCGTTTTGGGCCCAGTTAGCTCACGGGCCGTTACCAGGCTGAAACATATCTCGGGCCTTAGTTGGCCCACTGATATCATGGGCCTTTAAGAGGCTGAAAGCTTAGCACAGGCATCAACGGGCCGAATTACGTGGCAGGCCTTTAACAGGCCCAAAGTCACGTTGGGCTTAACTGTTGCCACCTTTAGCACGGGCCGTTAGTGGGCCCGATGTCCCGTCGGACCATATATGGCCCATGGGCAGCACGGGCCATTCCCAGGCCGAAAGTCACACCGGGCTGGAATGGGCCCATGTCTACATCAGGCCTCTAACAGGCCGAAAGTCACTGGGCTGTAGTTGGGCCCAAATATTCGGCGAACAATTAACGGGCCCACAAAAATCTTGTGGGCCTTTACCTGGGCCGGCCCATTATGGCCCGCGAAATCTTGTGGGCCTTTAGCTGGGCCAGCCCATTATGGTCTGCAAAATCTTGTGGGCCTTTAGCTGGGCCGGCCCATTATGGTCCGCAAAATCTTGTGGGCCTTTAGTTGTGACGGCCCATTTAAACTTGATGGGACGTGCCATGTGTCGACGTATCATAGGCACCTTCTGTCCAATGAGTGGATGACATCTGTCCCAACGATGAGCCGACACGTGTTTCCTCTAGCCAATGATGATTTTACACGTGGAAAATCCCCATTGGTCGCGGCTGTTAACGGGTTATCGCCGACCCGATAGCTTAACGGTGTTCCGTTACGGTGGATGCCACGTGTTGGTCACCCTTGACAAAAGCACTTCTATGACGCGCGATTTATCGTCATGGAAGTGGACACTTCCGTGATGATAATTTTGGTAATGTCATGGAACACTTCTACGACAGCACAGGTATGACTATCTTGATTCTGTCATAAATTTGTCATGGAGGTACATGCATGACAAAAAACGCGACCTACTTTGACAAACACGTATCATCACGGAAGTGTATTTTTTTGTAGTGTATGCACGCATGCATGCATGAATCCCCGTCGTCAGCTTGAAGTGTGGTGTAACATACATATGCATTGTCAACCTAACCATCACTCAGTGTGGAGATTTCTAGTTTCAAATCACGGTGCCACATCAAAGTTGTTCCATTGTGTACTCAAAAACACACCTCTCCATACATATGTTTGGGCCACACGCATGTAGTGGTTGTCTTCGGGGACTAGCTACTTGCGTGATCATTGGCGATCTAGCCTATTTCCGGGGTCGCATGGATGATCACTTTGACCAACAAAAGAGAGAGGTTGTACGACCAAGGTGGATTATTCTTGGTCCGTTTTATGATCAATCTTGGTGAGATGCCTCTCTGGCCCGCCGACTGAAAGTGTGTGTGGGGGGGTGCTACTTTGCACTTTGCTAGGTGAACCTCGGTTGGGGGCATGCATTCATAGCTTAAGATTCCCTTCGTGCCGACACGAGGGGGGTTGCTAGCTACTTTGCACTTTGCTAGGTGAACCACGGTCAGGGGGCATCCATTCATAGCTTAGGATTCCCTTCGTGCCGACACGAGGGAGGGGGCCTACTAGCTACTTTGCACTTTGCTAGGTGAACCTCGGTTGGGGGCATGCATTCATAGCTTAGGATTCCCTTGTTGCCGACACGAGGGGGAAAAGCAATACTGTGCACCTTGCGAGATAGGTGCCACATCGAAGTTGCATTTGGTATTTGAAAATCAAACCACCCTTTTCATACATAAATTTGGTCCACATGCAAGTGTGGTCGTGTTCTGACCCTCTCCCTCGTCATTTTTCACCAAATTTATGAACATTAGACAAGTCGGATGACGCAACAGACACGGTTCACTCAAACTAACCGTGTGCCATGCCGGTGCCCCTGTCACGCACACATCCGTACAGTACATTGGGCTCCACGAGGCTTCCCCTCTCAAAAATATCTACCCGCCTACAGCTTTTTCTGTTTGATAACACATGGTTATTGTGTTTCGATCGTGTGGGATGTTTCTTGTTCCCAATCCCACCTGCATCCCTAGAAAATATCTACCTGCCTCGAGGATTTTTCAGTTTCATAACAAACGGTTGTTATCTCCGAACCGTGTGCGATGTTTCTTGTTCCCAATCCCGCCTGCATCCCTAGAAAATATCTGCCCGCCTCGAGGGTTTTTCTGTCTCATAACACACGGTTGTTATCTCCGGACCGTGTGCGATGTTTCTTGTTCCCAATCCCGCCTGCATCCCTAGAAAATATCTGCCCGCCTCGAGGGTTTTTCTGTTTCATAACACACGGTTGTTATCTCCGAACCGTGTGTGATGCACCATCATCAAAATTTTCAATAGCCCCAGCATTTCACTCTCGCGTTTGACTCCCGCGTAGTAAAATTTTCAGTACCCGCGTAATTTCCTCAAACACACCCCCCTCCACACACACACACAAAAACCTCCTTGGGCACGCGCACACACACACATCCCCTCCCTCACTCGAAACCCTAGCAAGGTCCCCGCCGCCACCGCCGCAAGGCCTCCATTGTCAACATCTGCCGGTTAGCCCGTGTAGCTTACCCACCAATCTCCATACCCAGGTCGCCCTGAGTTTCTTAGATGACGCCTTCCAAATGCCCCCATTCCCACATCTCCCCATCCCCATCCCCATCCCCCACTCCAGAGCGTCGCAGCCTAACCCCGGCTATGCTTCCCATGGAGCTTGAGGAGCAACTGGCCGAAAATAGGTGTATCGCGGTCTCTTCGCCCGACGTCGCCGAGGAAGCTCGCAACCATTACTGGCCGCAAACACTCAATCAGTAGGCTAGAGTATGCGGGTATGTCGCAGACGCCGGCTACGACATCGAGGTCGTCGACAGCGATGGCCTGAGCCGGGCTATGTCATAGGTTAGTGGCCCATCCCCAACCCTCGGAGTCAACTACTGTCGATCTCATCCACGGCCCCGCCGCTGATCTCCTCTGGCTCGCTGTCAAGAATTTGCCATCCTACATCGCCATCGAGCCCCTTTTGTCATTTCTAAAGGACACGTTCTGCGACGCTGGCTTGGGATCCACAGCTTCCAAGTCAGACCTCATCGACGGCGACCACGAGGAGGGCACCCTCTCCAGCTCTTCCAAGGGGAAAGAGCCCATCTGCTCTTCCAAGGGGAAAGAGCCCGTCTGCGACATCAGGGAGGACACCCTATAGCCGTGCTCTTCCAAGGGGAAGGAGCCCATCTGCGACAACATGGAGCGCATCCAGGGTCCATGCTCTTCCCACGGGAACGAGCCCATCTATGACAAGTGAGGAAACCCATGATTTGTTTTGCCGTGCCTCTTCACAGGGGGAAACCCGTGATTTGTTTTGTCGAGTCCCTTTTGTAGTGTAGTGAGAATATGTCCAGTTTTAATTGCTATATCTGGTTGTTTCAGTATGCCGTGTTTATTCCAGTTGTTCACAATGTGATGCTCTATATGTGCAATTATTTACTATGCAGTACATTTCATCAATCCAGTTTTAAACACACCGATAGGAATACATATATTTGCTTGTTGTTAAGCCTGATATAGCTAGCATATGCCTCTTTTAAAGTTTTTTGATTGTTCTGTTGTTTGTAGTTAGCATATGTCCATTTTCAAATGCTATCTTTGGTTGTTCGTAGTATGCCTTGTTTATTCCAGTTATTCACAACGTGATGTTCTATATGTGCAAGTGTGAACTGTGCAGTTCAATTTCATCAGTGCCAGTTTCAACAATACCACTATGAATGACTACATTTGGTTGCTGCATCTTGTAGTTAACACGCCTTTCCATTTTTATTTAACAATAACCAGTGTACTTAGACCGGCACAATACCAGTTTGAATGACTATGTTTGCTTATTGTTAAATATTATTAGGCCTGTTGCAGTTAACACACCTTTCCACTTGTTTTGCTTTACTAGCGTGCTTAAACCTGCACATTGAAGCTATCTTTTGGAGATTATTTGGTCTGCCATGGATAATTTTGGTTGATGTTTAGCCTGTTGTGCTTAACATGCTTCTCGATGTACCTACACAGGACAATTTTGGGAATGGCTGTTGTTATCCATCGAGGTTAGTTTCATCTCATGGCTTATATATGCTCACTGTTCAGGATATCGGTAGCTGGTACCATATAGGCCGGGGGCTGATAAGGGACTAATCGGTGAATCGGACTTTTAACTGAATATATCTGCAACCCATTTATCATTAGGTTAACTAGGGCCATATGTAATATATCTGAGGCTACAAAGCAGCATGCATTGTACTTAATGTCTAAGTATGCAATCCTAGGCTACATAGCAACAAGGAAGAGTGTTATCTTAATGTTCAGATGATGTCTAGATATACGTAGAAGAGCAGCAGCAACAACAGCAGCAGCAGCAGCAACAACAACAACAACAACAACAACAACAACAACAACAACAACAACAACAACAACAACAACAACAACAACAACAACAACAACAACAACAACAACAACAACAACAACAACAACAACAACAACAACAACAACAACAACAACAACAACAGCAACAACAACAACAACAACAACAACAACACAGCCCTGTTTGGATATTCAACTTAGCTAGAGGTTAGAGTTAGTTTCTAGCTCATGACTAACCCTAAACTAACTCCATCCAGAGAGGTGTTTGGATGATAGGGTTAGATTGACAATAAATGCACTAGGAGAACTAGCTCCAATTAGCACCTCTTGGGTTGGAGAGTTTTTTTGGGTGGGTTATAGATGCAACTAGCTCAAACTAGCCCTCATGTTTAGATATACTTTAGGGCTATTTGAGCCCGAACTAGCTCAAACTAACTCTAACCCATGCATACATCAGCAGTTAATCAGCTGATAATTTGTAAGAATGCAATAAACTCCTTCCGGCCCATAATATAAGATGTTAATTCATCTAATATGTGAGTATGTTGGATGTTATAAGATATTATAAAAGAGTGTTGTACTACATCATTGTGCAATTGGTGTTTAGCTTCTAATATTAACTTGGTGCTTTTAGGTACATATGTCATTGGTAAAGATCCGCGCTTCAACCCTTTCTGCGTATGGGGAAATGAGATATCGATGAACCAGCATCAAGTGAGGAAGCTGATAAAGATTGTTAGTAAAATGGGTCAAAAGATGGTAATTAAACTATTTGTTTACACTTTATCCAACACAATAGCGAACTGCAGGATGGTAAGTAAGAACTTTGCAGCCTTCTTTTTACTGCCCGTAATGAGTTGTGTTAGATGACAATGTCTAAATCTTTTTTCCTTTGCAGTGGTTCCCAAAGCAGTACTCAAGATTACCTCTCAAAATACATGATTGGTGGGCATGCAAAGGTTAAAGTATTTCTACCAGAACACGATGATTATCTAGATGTTTTCATGAAGACCGTGAAGGATGGGCGGTCGGCCATCACAAGGGGTTGGACTAGAGTCGTGCGTGCCTTCTGCATGGAGAAAGGGCACAATATGGGCATTCTGCTTCAGCTTGTTCAGCAACCAAAATGTATTTCATCTCTTTCTTTACCGCTTTTAATAGTACAAGTATACAACTGTGGTTCATCATTCTTTATTTGGTTCTTATGTAATTCTTGATATGTACCTATGAATTGAATAATGCATTGGTTGTTTGAACCTGATGGATAAGAATAAAGCTATAGCATACATTCAAATTCAAATTTGGTACAATTTGAAATAGCAGCAATTAAATTACGGTGAAATTATGCTCTCCAGGTCGTTAGGGCACACACGGTTGGTCAAACACAAATGTTTGCAATATACACCATAATCCGAGACGGTTCACAGAGAGGAAACGTGTGCAAGCGTGCACACAGTTGCTGTTTGCAAAGCGTGTGCGATGTCAGACAATATCACAAACGATGCGGGCAAACTAAACGCTGTGATAGTTGCCTTATCGTACACGATTCGCAACCATGAACTATTTCTGATGAAGTATGAATCGTAAACGTTGCACCACAGAATAGCGTGTGTGATAGTTGTCATGTGCGATAGTTGTCATGTACGACGATGTTACAACGGTCCGACGTTTCGTAATCCTATCCGACACTAATATGATGATTAGCTAATTAATCTTCTTAATTAGTTATCACATACGGTTTGGAAAAAGCGAATGTGTGTGATTGTATGCTTATCATACACGTTCTATAATAGTGAACCGTTTGTGATGGGCCGCGCATCGTAAACGTAGCACCACAGAATACCGACTACGATGGCAATGCGAGCACAAACGAGTAGGAGTACAGTATATGCATCTTGGCTCCCTATCCCCAACGGTTTCTGGGTCGTGTGGGAAGGACCCCCTATTGCCCACACTCACTTGCCGACGGTTCCAAATGCTGTCGCAGAAAGGTGTTAAAACCGTTTGTATAGCACCGATGCGTACCAGTGAGTTGTCCTCTGATGACGGCGGAGTGGCTGAGCGACGATGATGGACCGGTGCCATTGGCGATTATGGGAGAAGCGGACGAGATAAGCTACAGGGAGGGAGGGGAAAATGCCACGCAGGACTCGCCGGCCATGAGAGTTTATATAGCAGGCCGGTAAGCATTGGGATTTTGGGGGATTTCACCGAGTCGGGAACCTGCGCGGGAACCTGCGTGGTTGCGTGGGAATGGGCTCACCACCGTTTGGCCAAAATAACGCCCCCGTGCGCTGCTCAAGCTTGCGCTCTAAGCCGTCTACGACAGCGGGGTGACAAGACGTGCGAGAGGAGGACGAAAGGACACGTACACATACGGTTAATAAAAAAGCGTTTATGATTAAATTACCTACTACCTCTGTCCTGGTTTATAAATCGTCTATGTATTTTTGTGCCAAATTTTGACTAGAGATTTAACTAATAATATACGAATGCATGTCGCCGGAGATTATATCGTTGGATTCGTACTTGAACATAGTTTCCAATTATATAATTTTTATAACATGCATTAACATTTTGTTGGTTAAATTTAAGGTCAAAATATGGCACAGAATATAAAGGGGACTAATAGACCAAGACGGAGGTAGTAGCACATGTCTGCTCTCTAAGCAGCGACGCAACTGCCGGCTGGCTTGTAGACAAACATTCCCTGCGTGTTCAACTGCTCTATGTGTGTGGTTGCTCGCGGTTGAGGGGGCTCGCCGCGCGCGCTCTGCTCTCGTGTCCCTTCGGACGCTCTGCCCTCGTCCCTCCACGTGTGTTGCCAGTGTTTGTGGTCGGCACACAATCACGTACGTTCGTGCGCATGCGGTTGTGTCGGGCGCGGTGCCACGATGTAGTTACGCGCTGCAAAAACTGCCATGCGGATGCGCTGAGAATCCAGGTCGCCCGGCCCCATTTATTCTTGTGGCCATTTACCTTCATCTCTCGCACCACACGACACAATAAGCACACCCACGACGACACATACAGAGAGGACGTCCAGTGGTTCCAATGGCGCTCCCCGTGGCCCCAATGGCGCTCCCAGCGGCCGACGACGACAACGGGGGGCAGTTCACCACGCATCACGTAGTGGACACCCACGTGAGGTGGAAGGCCCTCTCGGTGATGTACACGAACGAGCCTGTCTCGGTGGAGAGCTCCATCCAAACAATGGAGTAGTTGCTTGCTGAGGACAAGTACCAAGTGGTCGGCTTCGACCTCGAGTACACCATCGGTCGTGCCGGACACGATCAGAAGGTTGTCGTCGCCTAGTTGTGCGTGTGACATGACGTCCTCGTCTACCAGTACGACCTAGCCACAAGGCCTTGCGAGCGTTTCTCCAGGTTTATCAATAGCTTCGACTACAGTTTCGCTAAAGTGGACACCACCAACGATCTAAAAGCGCTCAGGTTTTGGGCTTGAAATGCCAGAATCTCGTCAACATCCAGGACCACTACAAGGTCTCGGGCAGTGACAACAACAAACAGAACTCCCTGGTTGACCTTGCCTCGGCCATTATTGACCCCTACTACATGAAGATGAAGGATGAGATCAAGAAGGACAAGAACGCCTGCCACAGTGTCTGGCATGATGGACTGGATGAAGAACCCATCAAGTACGCGGCCAAGGACGCGTACACAAGCTACGAGATGTACAGGCGGATCGTTGACATGAGGAAGTGTCTTCTTCCTGCCCCAGACGAGGGATCGAGCCACAGAGCAGTGGCGGGAGCGTCACAAGAAGTAAATGTCTAGACGATCGTTTCTCCTAGATTAGAATGCATGCAATTGTTTATTGAGGTGTGCTCGAATGATCTGTATAGTCACTAATGTAATTGGATGTTTATTTTAGTTATATATGTGTGTGTGTGTGTGTATGTATATTATTCTGTAGACAGAGAAAATCACACGGCTTATTAGCAGCAATCGTCTGTGTTATTATTGGTCTTCGCACACATTTCTGATTAAGGATTTCTTTGCCGCATATCGCACACATCTTGTTCAGTTGAACTGTTTCTGTTGTGTTGGCTCATCGCAAACAGTTCATCCGAGTGAACTGTATGCCCTCCATCGCACACACCTTGATTTGGCTGACTGTTTCTATTGTGTTGCCTAATCACACACAGTTCATCCTAGTGAACTGTATGCCGTATAATGCACACACCCTCATCTGGATGCTCGTTTCAATTGTTCTGCCTCATCGCAAACAGTTCTTCTGGATTAACTGTTTGCCACGCATCGCACACGCAACTCTAAATTGAACTGTGTTTAATTTCACAGCCATCGCAAATGTTTTGCATCTTTTTTGACGGTTTTATTACATCACCGTTTGTGATTAATGCATCGCACACAGTTTCGTCGAAGGGTCTCTAATTGAACTGTCGCGTTTGGACCAACATGCAGTAGTGTATGCATCTTCATAGTGGTCCTGAGCTAGTGCGCATGATGGATTTTTATTTTGTTTTTTTATGTGTGTCCCTACAGATGTTGTGTAGTGTCGTGGGAAACCACGGGCACCTATGGGATCAGAAGGCCCCTTGCTGGTTCGGTAGGGGGACGTCACGTTGCACAAAGAGCAGACGAGCGTGGGGCAGCACGGTAGAGATCATGAAGGCAATTTTACCCAGGTTCGGGCTGCCGTGAGGCGTAAAACCCTACTCCTGCTTTAGTGGATTTATGGTGGAAGAGTGGTGGTGGAGCGTAGTACACTTGCCCGGCAAGGGCGGCAGTGGTTACGCGCGTATGGGCGTATGTGTTATCCAACCTTCTAACCCTTTCTACGGTTGCCATGGGCCTCCTTCTATAGATAAAGGGGTTACCACAATTGCAAAGTAGTCATTATGCACTAATAAGATAGCAAACAGTGCTATCATACCTAACTCTGCAGGCTGACAGGGTGCATTAAATGCACTGCTTAACATCACGTCGTTGGTTGCCTGGCAAGCCTTGCCAGGCTATTTTGCCAGTTTCACACCTGCTCGCTTGACACGTCGCAAGACGGGTGTCGTTCTTGGGCATTTTCCATAGAGAAAGGCTGCCATGTGGCGAATGGCTGCCACTTAGTTACTTTGCGGCTTGACACCGCACTGATTGACGATGCGGGTCGTGGTGGATTAGTTGGGTGAGGTGGTTTTGCCCTCATGAGTCCCGGCAAGCCCTGCCGGGACGTCTTGGGTGTCTTCTTCCGGGTGCGATCCCGCCCCTGTTGAGCTCGTCTGTCCGGCAAGGGAGGCTATTCTCCTAATGGTATCTTGTTTCTCTAGCTTGACCTTGGTACTCTTGGTTTGCATGTTGGTCCTTCGAAGCTCTTGGTCTCTTGTACTCTGACTTGGGTTGGTGCCTCAATCATGTTCCCATGCCTGTGCACAGTCTGGGCAACAGACCCAGGGTTTGTTGCACCGACGGAAGCCCCCAGGACTGCCCCGAACGCGTTGTCGAGTGTCATCGGGGTAGGGCCTAATAAGTGCACAGGCGGGGATGCTGAAGGGGCTAGCCTTTTGAGGTCTTCTTTGCTTCTTCATTAATCTTGGGTCCAGGCCCGTTTCCAGTTTTCCCGCACGTCGCACGCAATGCTGTGGAAAAACTTTGGTCGTGGCCCACGGATTGCCCACGCCCCACGATCACGGGGCGGAAACTGCCATCCCACTTGCCTCTCATTTCGCACGCACCTGCCACATGCCCTGCATGCATTGGGTGTGGTAGGTGGTGGACGCGGAGGGCGCGGGAAGGAGTGCCATGGCCAAAAGCAGGGCGTCAATGGTTGGAGCAGAGGGTCGGCCTTGATTATCAGAGCCATAGAAGGTGCAGAAAGGCCGTACTAGAGGAGCGGGGCGGCCATTGATGACCCACAAGTATAGGGGATCTATCGTAGTCCTTTCGATAAGTAAGAGTGTCGAACCCAACGAGGAGCAGAAGGAAATGATAGGCGGTTTTCAGCAAGGTATTCTCTGCCAGCACTGAAATTATAGGTAACAGATAGTTTTGCGATAGGATAATTGGTAACGAGCAACAAGTAACAAAAGTAAATAAAGTGCAGCAAGGTGGCCCAATCCTTTTTGTAGCAAAGGACAAGCCTGGACAAACTCTTATATAGAGAAAAGCGCTCCCGAGGACACATGGGAATTATCGTCAAGCTAGTTTTCATCACGTTCATATGATTCGCGTTCGGTACTTTGATAATTTGATATGTGGGTGGACCGGTGCTTGGGTGTTGTCCTTACTTGGACAAGCATCCCACTTATGATTAACCCCTACTGCAAGCATCCGCAACTACAAAAGAAGTATTAAAGTAAACCTAACCATAGCATGAAACATGTGGATCCAAATCAGCCCCTTACGAAGCAACGCATAAACTAGGGTTTAAGCTTCTGTCACTCTAGCAACCCATCATCTACTTATTACTTCCCAATGCCTTCCTCTAGGCCCAAATAATGGTGAAGTGTCATGTAGTCGACGTTCACATAACACCACTAGAGGATAGACAACATACATCTCATCAAAATATCGAACGAATACCAAATTCACATGACTACTAATAGCAAGACGTCACCCATGTCCTCAGGAACAAACGTAACTACTCACAAAGCATATTCATGTTCATAATCAGAGGAGTATTAATATGCATATAGGATCTGAACATATGATCTTCCACCAAATAAACCAACTAGCATCAACTACAAGGAGTAATCAACACTACTAGCAACCTACAGGTACCAATCCCAGACTTAGAGACAAGAATTGGATACAATAGATGAACTAGGGTTTGAGAGGAGATGGTGTTGGTGAAGATGTTGATGGAGATTGCCCTCTCCCGATGAGAGGAGCGTTGGTGATGACGATGGCGATGATTACCCCCTCCCAGAGGGAAGTGTCCCCGGCAGAACAGCTCTGCCGAAGCCCTAGATTGGTTCCGCCAAGGTTCCGCCTCGTGGCGGCGGAGTCTCGTCCCGAAAGCTTGCTTATGATTTTTCTTCGGACGAAAGACTTCATATAGCAGAAGATGGGCACCGGAGGGCCAACAGGGGGCCCATGAGGCAGGGGCGTGCCCAGGGGGTAGGGCGCGCCCCCCACCCTCATGGCCAGGGTGTGGGCCCCCTCTGGTATTTCTTCCGCTCAGTATTTTTTATTATTTCCAAAAATAACTTTCGTGGAGTTTCAGGACTTTTGGAGTTGTGCAGAATAGGTCTCTAATATTTGCTCCTTTTCCAGCCCGGAATTCCAGCTGCCGGCATTCTCCCTCCTTATGTAAACCTTGCAAAATAAGAGAGAATAGGCATAAGTATTGTGACATAATGTGTAATAACAGCCCATAATGCAATAAATATCGATATAAAAGCATGATGCAAAATGGACGTATCAACTCCCCCAAGCTTAGACCTCGCTTGTCCTCAAGCGGAAGCCGATAACGATAAATATGTCCACATGTTTAGAGGTAGAGGTGTCGATAAAATAAAATACGGACATGAGGGCATCATGATTGTTCTCATAACAGCAACATATATGGATAATGTCATATGATTTCTTATGCTCAAGTAATAATCTATTCACAATGCAAAGTATGAATCAGAAACTTTATTGAGAACTAACAAACTATAATCTCAGTCATTGAGGCAATTGCAATTTATCATAACATTAGAAAGAGTCTATGTCAGAGTTTTCTAGCAAGTCCACATACTCAACTATCATTTAGTCTTTCACAATTGCTAACACTCACGCAATACTTGTGGTTACGGAATTTTAATCGGACACAGAGAAAGATAGGGGCTTATAGTTTCGCCTCCCAACCTTTTACCTCAAGGGTAATGTCAACAATAATAATTCATGCTAACTTACATCCAATTAGATATATATGTCTGGATCTTTCCAACATCCTATGCTTGCCAAAGGATAAAATGTAAAAAGGAAAGGTGAAGATCACCATGACTCTTGCATAAGGTAGAAGGTAATAATAAAAGATAGGCCCTTCGCAGAGGGAAGCAGAGATTGCCATGCGCTTTCAGGGTTGGATGCACAAAATCTTAATGCGAAAGAACATCACTTTATATTGCCACTTGTGATATGAACCTTTATTATGCAGTCCGTCGCTTTTATTTCTTCCACATCACAAGATCGTATAAAGCTTATTTCCTCCACACCAATCAATCATACATATTTAGAGAGCAATTTTTATTGCTTGCACCGATGACAACTTACTTGAAGGATCTTACTCAATCCATAGGTAGATATGGTGGACTCTCATGGCAAAACTGGGTTTAAGGGTTTTTGGAAGCACAAGTAGTACCTCTACTTGGTGCAAAGAATTTGGCTAGCATGAGGGGGAAAGGCAAGCTCAATATGTTGGATGATCCATGACAATATACTTTATCTCAGATATAAGAAAACATAACCCATTACGTTGTCTTCCTTGTCCAACATCAACTCTTTAGCATGTCATATTTTAATGAGTGCTCACAATCATAAAAGATGTCCAAGATAGTATATTTATATGTGAAACCTCTCTTTCTTTATTACTTCCTATTAATTGCAATGATGACCAAAACTATGTTTGTCAACTCTCAACAACTTTTAATCATCATACTCTTTCTATGTGAAGTCATTACTCTCCATAAGATCAATATGATCTCTTTGTTTCTTTTTATTCTTTTCTCTTTTCTTTTATTCGCTCAAGATCATAGCAAGATAATCAAGCCCTTGTCTCAACACTAATCTTTATTATATATAGCTCACGGATTCGATTACATAGAGGGATCATAAAGCAAAACTCAAGACTAGATCATACTAAAAACTTTATTCTACTAAAACAAGATATTACTAATAGTACCGAACTAAAAAAACGGTAAGGATAGAAGATGTGGTGGTGATACGATACCGGGGCATCTCCCCCAAGCTTGGCAGTTGCCAAGGGGAGTGCCCATACCCATGTGATTATATCTCCTTTGTTAGTGAAGAAGGTGGAGGTGATGATGGATAGTCGCACATCGAGCGTAAGAGGTCCTCCAACTTGCGGATAATGCCCTTGAGTGCGATGATATGCTCCTTCAACAAAATATTTTCACGTGTGAGATACTTGTTTTGTATGCGAGCTAACTCAATCATCTTGAAAGCTTCGATCTCAGTTGGGGTAAGAAGATTGTGATCAAGTTGAAGGATGTCTTCTGCTGCCGGAACTTGGTCCTCCGAGGCCTTCTTGATCCCTTCATCCTTGTTGATTTCCATGGGTTCTTCCCTCTTCAGCTCTATCTTCATTAGCCAAGCATCGTTGTCACCATTGTTGGAGGAAGGGGACGACATGATGCCTGGCCTTGACAACCCTGACAGAAAACAACTCGAAACGAAAACAGAGGATATTTGCGTGATACTGAGGTCAAAACCTTCGGGAGATTATATAATAATTTTTTACCGACCAAAATACGTAACGTGCAAGAAAACGGAGTCCGAAGAGCGCACGAGGTGCCCACGAGGCAGGGGCGCACCCAGTAGGGTAGGGCGCGCCCTCCACCCTCGTGGAGGCCTCGTGTCCTTCCCGGGCTGCTTCTTATTTTTCTATTTTTCTAAATGTTCCAAAACAAAGAAAAATTGCCATTAGAACTGTTTTGGAGTCGGTTTACTTACCGTACCACATACCTATTCCTTTTCGGAGTCTGAAACATTCCGGAAAGTGTCCCTTATGTATTCCTCCGGGGTTACGGTTTCAATAACATTGGTTTCGACATTTATAGGATTACCTGAGATGTAATGTTTTATTCTTTGACAGTTCACCACCTTCGGATTTGTGCCTTCGAAGTTGTTGATTTTTATGGCACCGGAACGATAGACCTCCTCGATAACGTAAGGGCCTTCCCATTTAGAGAGAAGTTTTCCTGCAAAAAATCTTAAACAAGAGTTGTATAGCAATACATAATCACCTACATTAAACTCACGCTTTTGTATTCTTTTGTCATGCCATCTTTTAACCTTTTCTTTAAACAATGTGGCATTCACATAAGCCTGGGTTCTCCATTCATCAAGTGAGCTAATGTCAAATAACCTCTTCTCACCGGCAAGTTTGAAATCATAATTGAGCTCTTTAATAGCCCAATAAGCCTTATGTTCTAGTTCGAGAGGTAAGTGACATGCTTTTCCATAAACCATTTTATAAGGAGACATACCCATAGTATTTTTTATATGCAGTTCTATAGGCCCATAATGCATCATCAAGTTTCTTGGACCAATTCTTGCTAGATCTATTAACAGTCTTTTACAAAATTAATTTGAGCTCTCTATTGCTCAATTCTACTTGACCACTAGACTGTGGGTGATAAGGAGATGCAATTCTATGATTAACATCATATTTAGCAAGCATTTTACGGAAAGCACCATGAATAAAATGTGAACCACCATCAGTCATTAAATATCTAGGGACTCCAAACCTCGGAAAAATAACTTCTTTAAGCATTTTAATAGAAGTGTTATGATCAGCACTACTAGTTGGAATAGCTTCTACCCACTTAGTAACGTAATCAACAGCAACTAAAATATGTGTGTATCCATTAGACGCAGGAAAAGGTCCCATATAATCAAAGCCCCAAACATCAAATGGTTCAATAACAAGTGAATAATTCATACGCATTTCTTGACGTCTACTAATATTACCAATTCTTTGACATTCATCACAAGATAGAACAAACTTACGGGCATCCTTGAAGAGAGTAGGCCAATAAAAACCTGATTGCAATACCTTATGTGCAGTTCTATCTCCAGCGTGGTGTCCTCCGTAAGCCTCGGAATGACACTTGCGTAGGATCTGTTCCTGTTCATGCTCAGGTACACAACGTCTAATAACACCATCTACTCCTTCTTTATAAAGATGTGGGTCATCCCAAAAGTAATGTCTCAAATCATAGAAAAACTTTTTCTTTTGCTGGTATGTGAAACTAGGTGGTATAAATTTAGCAACGATGTAATTAGCATAATCAGCATACCATGGAGCAGTACGAGAAGCATTTATGACATTTAATTGCTCATCAGGAAAGCTATCATCAATAGGTAGTGGGTCATCAAGAACATTTTCTAACCTAGACAAGTTATCTGCAACGGGGTTCTCAGCTCCCTTTCTATCAATAATATGCAAATCAAATTCTTGTAGCAAGAGAACCCATCTAATAAGTCTAGGTTTAGCATCTTTCTTTTCCATAAGATATTTAATAGCAGCATGATCAGTGTGAATAGTTACTTTAGAATCAACAATATAAGGTCTGAACTTATCACAAGCAAATACAACTGCTAAGAATTCTTTTTCAGTAGTAGCATAATTTCTCTGAGCATTGTCTAGAGTTTTACTAGCATATTGAATAACATTTAATTTCTTATCAACTCTTTGCCCTAGAACAGCACCTACAGCATAATCACTAGCATCACACATGATTTCAAAAGGTAAATTCCAATCAGGTGGCTGAACGATAGGTGCAGAGATCAATGCTTTCTTAAGTATTTCAAATGCTTCTACACAATCATCATCAAAGACAAATGGTATATCCTTTTGTAATAAATTATTCAGAGGCCGAGAAATTTTTGAGAAGTCCTTAATGAACCTCCTATAAAAACAGGCATGACCAAGGAAACTTCTTATACCTCTAATGTCCTTGGGACATGGCATCTTTTCAATAGCATCAACCTTGGCTTTATCAACCTCAATACCTCTTTCAGAAACTTTATGCCCCAAGACAATACCTTCATTAACCATAAATTGGCACTTCTCCCAATTCAAGACAAGATTAGTTTCTTCACATCTCTGCAAAACTCGATCAAGGTTGCTCAAGCAATCATCAAAAGAGGATCCATAGACGGAGAAATCATCCATGAAAACCTCACAAATCTTTTCACAAAAGTCAGAGAATATAGCCATCATGCATCTTTGAAAGGTAGCAGGTGCATTACATAAACCAAAAGGCATACGTCTATAAGCAAAAGTACTGAAAGGGCAAGTAAAAGTGGTCTTTGATTGATCATCGGCTGACACAGGTATTTGAGAGAAACCAGAATAACCATCTAGAAAGAAAAAATGTGTATGTTTGGATAATCATTCTAGCATTTGATCAATAAAAGGTAAAGGGTAATGGTCTTTTTAGTAGCCTTATTTAATTTGCGGAAATCAATTACCATCCTATAACCTGTAATAATTCTTTGTGGAATCAATTCATCTTTATCATTAGGAACGACAGTAATACCTCCCTTCTTAGGGACACAATGGACAGGACTTACCCACTGACTATCAGCAACAGGATAAATTATACCTACCTCAAGGAGCTTTAGTATTTCCTTTCTTACCACTTCTCTCATCTTAGGATTCAGCCGTCGTTGATGATCATGAACTGGTTTGGCATCTTTCTCCAAATTTATTTTATGTTGACATAGAGTGGGACTAATGCCCATAAGATCATCAAGAGTATATCCAATAGCAGTGCGGTGCTTCTTCAGAGTTTTCAATAATCTCTCTTCTTCATGCTCTGAAAGGTTAGCACTAATAATAACAGGATATATCTTTTTCTCATCAAGATAAGCATATTTAAGAGTATCAAGTAACGGTTTAAGCTCAAACACGGGATCACCCTTGGGTGGAGGAGGATCCCCTAGGATTTCAACAGGCAAATTGTGTTTCAGGATGGGTTCCTGTTTAAAGAATACTTCATCTATTTCCCTTCTTTCATTCATAAACATATCATTTTCATGGTCTAGCAAATATTGTTCCAAAGGATCATTAGGAGGTACGGCAATAGAAGCAAGACCAATAATTTCATCTTTACTAGGCAATTCCTCTTCACCGTGTTGTCTATGAAATTTAGAGAAATTAAACTCATGAGACATATCACCCAAACCAATAGTAACGACATCCTTTTTGCAGTCTATCTTAGCATTAACAGTGTTCAAGAAGGGTCTACCAAATATAATGGGGCAAAAGCTATCTTGTGGGGAACCGAGAACAAGAAAATCAGCAGGATATTTAGTTTTCCCACACAAGACTTCAACATCTCTAACAATTCCCATGGGTGAAATAGTATCTCTATTGGCAAGTTTAATTGTGACATCAATATCTTCTAACTCAGCAGGTGCAATATCATGCATAATTTCTTTGTATAAGTCATGAGGTATAGCACTAGCACTGGCACCCATATCACATAAGCCATGATAATAATGATCTCCTATTTTAACAGAAATAACAGGCATGCCTACCACAGGTCTATGTTTATCTTTAGCACAAGGTTTGGCAATTCTAGCAGTTTCATCACGGAAATGAATAACATGCCCATCAATATTATCAGACAAGAGATCTTTAACAATAGCAATATCAGGTTCAACTTTAACTTGCTCAGGAGGTGTATAGGTTCTAATATTGCTTTTACGAACCACAGTTGAAGCTTTAGCATGATCTTTTATCCTAACAGGGAAAGGTGGTTTCTCAACATAAGCGGTAGGAACAATAGGATCATTATAAGTGGTAATCTTTTCTTCAACTTTAATAGGTGCAGCTACTTTTACTTCTATGGGAGGACGATATTTAAACCACTTCTCCTTAGGGAGATCAACATGAGCAGCAAAAGATTCACAGAAAGAAGCTACTATCCCAGAGTCAAGTCCATATTTAGTGCTAAATTTACGGAAAACATCGGTATCCATAAAAGATTTAACACAATCAAACTTAGGTGTCATACCTGACTCCTTACCTTTGTCGAGATCCCAATCTTCAGAGTTGCGTTTAATTCTTTCCAATAAATCCCATTTGAATTCAATAGTCTTCATCATAAAAGAGCCAGCACAAGAATTTTCGAGCATGGTGCGATTGTTATCAGAAAGTCGAGCATAAAAACTTTGAATAATTATTTCTCTTGGGAGCTCATGATTGGGGCATGAATATAACATTGATTTAAGCCTCCCCCAAGCTTGAGCGATGCTTTCTCCTTCGCGAGGCCAAAAATTATATATATAATTGCGATCACGATGAACAAGATGCATAGGATAAAACTTCTGATGAAATTCCAATTTCAATCGTTTGTAGTTCCATGATCCCATATCATCACATAGCCTATACCATGTCAATGCATCTCCCTTCAAAGATAAAGGGAAGACCTTCTTCTTAATAACATCATCGGGCACACCTGCAAGCCTAAATAATCCACAAACTTCATCCACATATATTAGGTGCTCATCAGGACGCATTTGTTCCATCTCCTGCAAAGGGATTAGCTAGCAGTTTTTCTAACATACCCGAAGGAATTTCAAAGTAGACATTTTCATTTTCAGTGGGTTCAGTAGGTTGAGGAGCAACTCTTTGCTCTACTGGTCGGGGTAAAGATACCCCGAACAAGCCCCTCAGAGGATTACTTTCCATAGTAACAAGTGACAGTAAATTTCAGCACACTATATAAATTTTTCCTTACCAAATTCCACCTACCAAAGGTGCTTCACTCCCCGGCAACGGTGCCAGAAAAGAGTCTTGATGACCCACAAGTATAGGGGATCTATCGTAGTCCTTTCGATAAGTAAGAGTGTCGAACCCAACGAGGAGCAGAAGGAAATGATAAGCGCTTTTCAGCAAGGTATTCTCTGCAAGCACTGAAATTATAGGTAACAGATAGTTTTGTGATAGGATAATTGGTAACGAGCAACAAGTAACAAAAGTAAATAAAGTGCAGCAAGGTGGCCCAATCCTTTTTGTAGCAAAGGACAAGCCTGGACGAACTCTTATATAGAGAAAATCGCTCTCGATGACACATGGGAATTATCGTCAAGCTAGTTTTCATCACGTTCATATGATTCGCGTTCGGTACTTTGATAATTTGATATGTGGGTGGACCGGTGCTTGGGTGCTGTCCTTAATTGGACAAGCATCCCACTTATGATTAACCCCTATTGCACGCATCCGCAACTACAAAAGCAGTATTAAGGTAAACCTAACCATAGCATGAAACATGTGGATCCAAATCAGCCCCTTACGAAGCAACGCATAAACTAGGGTTTAAGCTTCTGTCACTCTAGCAACCCATCATCTACTTATTAATTCCCAATGCCTTCCTCTAGGCCCAAATAACGGTGAAGTGTCATGTAGTCGACATTCACATAACACCACTAGAGGATAGACAACATACATCTCATCAAAATATCGAACGAATACCAAATTCACATGACTACTAATAGCAAGACTTCTCCCATGTCCTCAGGAACAAACGTAGCTACTCACAAAGCATATTCATGTTCATAATCAAAGGAGTATTAATATGCATATAGGATCTGAACATATGATCTTCCACCAAATAAACCAACTAGCATCAACTACAAGGAGTAATCAACACTACTAGCAACCTACAGGTACCAATCCCAGACTTAGAGACAAGAATTGGATACAAGAGATGAACTAGGGTTTGAGAGGAGATGGTGCTGATGGAGATTGCCCTCTCCTGATGAGAGGAGCGCTGGTGATGACGATGGCGATGATTTCCCCCTCCCGGAGGGAAGTGTCCCCGGCAGAACAGCTCTGCCGGAGCCCTAGATTGGTTCCGCCAAGGTTCCGCCTCGTGGCGGCGGAGTCTTGTCCCGAAAGCTTGCTTATGATTTTTCTTCGGACGAAAGACTTCATATAGCAGAAGATGGGCACCGGAGGGCCAACAGGGGGCCACGAGGCAGGGGGCGCGCCCGGGGGGTAGGGCGCGCCCCCCACCCTCGTGGACAGGGTGTGGGCCCCCTCTGGTATTTCTTCCGCTCAGTATTTTTTATTATTTCCAAAAATAACTTTTGTGGAGTTTCAGGACTTTTGGAGTTGTGTAGAATAGGTCTCTAATATTTGCTCCTTTTCCAGCCCAGAATTCCAGCTGCCGGCATTCTCCCTCCTTATGTAAACCTTGCAAAATAAGAGAGAATAGGCATAAGTATTGTGACATAATGTGTAATAACAGCCCATAATGCAATAAATATCGATATAAAAGCATGATGCAAAATGGACGTATCAGCCATTTCCTACATGAGGAGCCAGCCCCCTGCCTCATCCTCCTATAGAAGGGGCAGGGGCAGTGCTTCTCCGCACACGCTTCTTCTTCTTCTCCTACGCAACCCTTCCTTCTTAGCCATGGTGAGAGGGTGAGGATGCGGCGGCGGCCCGGCAGCGGCGATGAGGGCTTCTACTTGACAGCGCATCCCTCCTCCTCTGGATCCTAAGGTGGTGGAGCCCGCCGTGAGAGGAGAAGGGAGGGGGCGGGGCCGAGGTCGCCGTGGCGCTCGAGGAAGAGGAGGGTGGGGCGGCGCCTTAGCTGTGCCCCCACCGATGGCCCTTCCACCAATGGAAGGCCATGTATTCACATATATTCCAAAACCCTTAGAGGGATCCACAAAAATACTTTTCCGCCGCTGCAACCTTCCGTTCCCGTGAGATCCCATCTTGGGGCCTTTTCCGGCATCCTGCCGGAGGGGGATTCAATCACGAAGCCATCTACATCAACCCTATTGCCCTTCCGATGAAGCGTGAGTAGTTTATCTCAGACCTACGGGTCATAGCTAGTAGCTAGATGGCTTCTTCTCTCTCTTTGATTCTCAATACCATGTTCTCCTCGATGTTCTTGGAGATCTATTCGATGTAATCTTGTTTTGCGATGTGTTTATCGAGATCGATGAATTGTGGATTTATGATCAGCTTATCTATGAATATTATTTGAATCTTCTCTGAATTCTTATATGCATGATTTGATATCTTTGTATTTCTCTTTGAATTATCGGTTTGGTTTGGCCAACTAGATTGGTTTTTCTGCAATGGGAGAGGCGCTTAGTTTTGGGTTCAATCTTGCGTGATTTCACCCAGTGACAAAGTAGGGGTAGAGAGATATGTATTGCATTCTTTCGATCGAGGATAAAAAGATGGAGTTTTCATCATACTGCTTGGGTTTATCCCTCTACATCATGTCATCTTACTTAAGGCGTTACTCCGTTCTTTATGAACTTAATACTCTAGATGCATGCTGGATAGCGGTCGATGTGTGGAGTAATAGTAGTAGATGCAGGTAGGAGTCGGTCTACTTGTCACGGACGTGATGCCTACATGCATAATCATTGCCTTGGAAATCGTCATAACTTTGTGCTTTTCTATCAATTGCTCGACAGTAATTTGTTCACCCACCGTATTATTTGCCTTTAAGAGAGAAGCCTCTAGTGAAACCCATGCCCCCCGGGTCTATTTTCTATCATATTTTTTCCGATCTACTATTTTGCAATATTTTATATTCATATCTATAAACCAAAAAACCCAAACATATTTTATCTTTTATTTAGTTTTATCTATCTCTATCATATCTCACCTTTGCAAGTGACCGTGAAGGGATTGACAACCCCTTATCGCGTTGGGTGCAAGTGTTTGATTGTTTGTGTAGGTGCATCTATTAGGGACTTGCGCGTTTCTGCTACTGGATTGATACCTTGGTTCTTAACTAAGGGAAATACTTATTTCTACTGCGTTGCATCACCCTTTCCTCTTCAAGGGAAAAACCAACGCAAGCTCAAGAAGTAGCACTAGGTACAGACAATTTGGTAAGATTTGCATCAGTCATATTGGGTATATTGCCATTTGTCAAACTGGAAAGATTGACATTTGTTGATCTAGTAACATTGCCATTTGTCAACCTTGTAACACTGCAATTTGTCAAAATATGCAGCTAAAAATCATTAGCACTATCTAATTTTTGCAACTAAAATTTAGTAATTAAGCATAGATTTCATTCATAGATTAAGCAGTCGTTCTTTTATACAAACAGTTCAACTCGACAGCTGAACCGACCAAATTTTTTCCCAATTGTTGCCAACCACGTACTGAAATAGCTAGTTCAACTATATATACTAGCTAATTTTAAGTATGTTGTATAGTGCCACCACATCTATAGTCAGATGAACTGAACAAAATAGCCCCTAAATACTACTACTACAGAGGGGCTTTGTACTACTTCCGGCAGCCTCTCCTCTGCCGAGCGCGCTCAATAAGAGGTAGAGGAGGAGGAGCCTACCGACGAGCTGGACAACTGCAATACGGTGCCTGCCACTGTTGCACCTTCAGCGACGCTCACCTCGAACGCCCTCTGCCGCTCCAGACGACCCCTCTCGAAGCGGTGGTTCTCCACATAGATCTCATGATTCCTTGCCTCTATGACGGTGTGTGCTGCGGCCATGACGGCGGTAAGGCTCTTTGCGTGCTCGACGAGGCACTCCTCCTTCTCCCGTAGGAACTCGATGTAGCGCGCAAGGTCGCTGATGCACGTGCAGGCCTCCACCTCAGCCTCCCGCCTTCGGGCGGTGGTGGTGGAGCGGGTGATGATCCCGGCGGTCGACGTTGGGCTGGCGGCCACGGCGACCGACGATGGGTGGCGGCTACGACCACCACCTACCGCCTTCGGGCCGCGGTGGTGGAGCGGGTGATGGCCACGATGGCCGGCAGTGGGGTGGCGGCCACGACGGTCACCTCCGGCCTTCGGGCCGCGACGGCGGAGCGGGCGATGGCCCTGGCTTTCGATGATGGTGTGGCGACCGGCAACAGAGCGGAGCGTGTGGTGGTGTTCTGCGCACACCCAACAGGAATGACGCGCGCACTACACTACGCCGGGGACTGCACCGCCGTCGCGGTGTAGCCTCCCAGCTGGAGCTGTCCTCTGATGATGGCAGAGTGGCTGAGCAACAACGACGGACCGGTGCCATTGGCGATTGTGGGAGAAGCAGACGAGATAAGCTACAGGGAGGGAGGGGAAAATTCCACGCGGGACTCACCAGCCATGAGGGTTTATATAGCAAGCCGGTAGGCATTGGGGTTTTGGGGGATTTCACCGAGTCGGGTGGGAAGCTTGCGCGGGAACCTGCGCGGTTGCGTGGGAACGGGCTCACCGCCGTTTGGCCAAAATAACGCCCCTGCGCGCAAGCTTGCGCTCTAAGCCGTCTACGACAGCGGGGTGACAAGACGTGCGAGAGGAGGACGAAAGGACACGTACACATACGGTTAATAAAAAAGCGTTTGCGATTAAATTACCTACTACCTCCATCCTGGTTTATAAGTCGTCTATGTATTTTTGTGCCAAATTTTGACTAGAGATTTAACTAATAATATACGAATGCATGTCGCCAGATATTATATCGTTGGATTCGTATTTGAACATAGTTTCCAATTATATAATTTTTATAACATGCATTAACATTTTGTTGGTTAAATTTAAGGTCAAAATATGGCACCGAATATAAAGGGGACTAATATACCAAGACGGAGGTAGTAGCACACGTATGCTCTCTACGTAATAACACAACTGTCGACCGGCTTGTAGACGACCATTCCCTGCGTGTTCAACTGCTCTATGTGTGTGGTTGCTCGCGGTTGAAGCAGCCCGCCGCGCGCGCTCTGCTCTCGCGTCCCTCCAGGCGCTCTGCCCTTGTCCCTCCACGCGCGATGCTAGTGTTTGGAGACGGCGCACGATCACGTATGTTTGTGTGCATGCGGTTGCGCCGGGTGCGGCGCCACGATGCAGTTACCCATGCTACCTCTTGAGCACTGCGTTGGTTTTCCCTTGAAGAGGAAAGGGTGATGCAGTAAAGTAGCGTAAGTATTTCCCTTAGTTTTTGAGAACCAAGGTATCAATCCAGTAGGAGGCCATGCATGAGTCCCTCGCACCTACACAAACAAATAAAATCCTCGCAACCAACGCAATAAAGGGGTTGTCAATCTCTTCATGGTCACTTACGAAAGTGAGATCTGATAGATATGATAAGATAATATTTTTGGTATTTTTATGATAAAGATGCAAAGTAAAGAAAGCAAAATAAACGGTGCTAGAAATAACTTGTTGACGGGAGATTAATATGATGGAAAATAGACCCGGGGAACATAGGTTTCACTAGTGGCTTCTCTTGAGAGCATAAGTATTACGGTGGGTGAACAAATTACTGTTGAAGAATTGACAGAATTGAGCATAGTTATGAGAATATCTAGTTATGATCATGTATATAGGCATCACGTCTGCGACAAGTAGACCGACTCCTGCCTGCATCTACTACTATTACTCCACACATCAACCGCTATCCAGCATGCATCTAGAGTATTAAGTTCATAAGAACAGAGTAACGCTTTAAGTAAGATGACATGATGTAGAGGGATAAACTCATGCAATATGATATAAACCCCATCTTGTTATCCTCGATGGCAACAATACAATACGTGCCTTGCTTCCCCTAATGTCACTGGGAAAGGACACCGCAAGATTGAACCCAAAGCTAAGCACTTCTCCCATTGCAAGAAAGATCAATCTAGTAGGCCAAACCAAACTGATAATTCAAAGAGACTTGCAAAGCTAACCAATCATACATAAAAGAATTCAGGGAAGATTCAAATATTGTTCATAGATAAACTTGATCATGAACCCACAATTCATCGGTCTCAACAAACACACCGCAAAAGAATATTACATCGAATAGATCTCCACAAGAGAGGGGGGACATTGTATTGAGATCCAAAAAGAGAGAAGAAGCCATCTAGCTAATAACTATGGACCCGAAGGTCTGAGGTAAACTACTCACACATCATCGGAGAGGCTATGGTGTTGATGTAGAAGCCCTCCGTGATCGATGCCCCCTCCGGCGGAGCTCCAGAAAAGGCCCCAAGATGGGATCTCACGGGTACAGAAGGTTGCCGTGGTGGAATTAGGTTTTTGGCTCCGTATCTGGTAGTTTGGGGTACGTAGGTATATATAGGAGGAAGAAGTACGTCAGTGGAGCAACATGGGGCCCACGAGGGTGGAGGGCGCGCCTAGGGGGGTAGGCGCGCCCCCCTACCTCGTGCCTTCCTGGTTGATGTCTTGACGTAGGGTCCAAGTCCTCTGGATCATGTTCGTTTCGAAAATCACGTTCCCGAAGGTTTCATTCCGTTTGGACTCCATTTGATATTCTTTTTCTGCGAAACTCTGAAATAGGCAAAAAAAACAGCAATTCTGGGCTGGGCCTCCGGTTAATAGGTTAGTCCCAAATATAATATAAAAGTGTATAATAAAGCCCATTAATGTCCAAAACAGAATATAATATAGCATGAACAATCAAAAATTATAGATACGTTGGAGACGTATCAAGCATCCCCAAGCTTAATTCCTGCTCATCCTCGAGTAGGTAAATGATAAAAACAGAATTTTTGATGTGGAATGCTACTTGGCATAATTTCAATGTAATTCTCTTAATTGTGGTATGAATATTCAGATCCGAAAGATTCAAGACAAAAGTTTAATATTGACATAAAAATAATAATACTTCAAGCATACTAACTAAGCAATTATGTCTTCTCAAAATAACATGGCCAAAGAAAGTTATCCCTACAAAACCATATAGTCTGGCTATGCTCTATCTTCACCACACAAAGTATTTAAATCATGCACAACCCCGATGACAAGCCAAGCAATTGTTTCATACTTTTGATGTTCTCAAACTTTTTCAATCTTCACGCAATACATGAGTGTGAGCCATGGACATAGCACTATATGTGGAATAGAATGGTGGTTGTGGAGAAGACAAAAAGGGAGAAGATAGTCTCACATCAACTAGGCGTATCAACGGGCTATGGAGATGCCCATTAATAGATATCAATGTGAGTGAGTAGGGATTGCCATGCAACGGATGCACTAGAGCTATAAGTATATGAAAGCTCAACAAAAGGAACTAAGTGGGTGTGCATCCAACTCGCTTGCTCACGAAGATCTAGGGCATTTTGAGGAAGCCCATCATTGGAATATACAAGCCAAGTTCTATAATGAAAATTTCCCACTAGTATATGAAAGTGATACATAGGAGACTCTCTATCATGAAGATCATGGTGCTACTTTGAAGCACAAGTGTGGTAAAAGGATAGTAACATTGTCCCTTCTCTCATTTTCTCTCATCATTTTTTTTATTTGGGCCTTTTCTCTTCTTTTTTTATGGCCCTTTTTTTTAGTCCGAAGTCTCATCCCGACTTGTGGGGGAATCATAGTCTCCATCATCCTTTCCTCACTTGGGACAATGCTCTAAAAAAATGATGATCATCACACTTTTATTTACTTACAACTCAACAATTACAACTCAATACTTAGAACAAAATATGACTCTATGTGAATGCCTCCGGCGGTGTACCGGGATATGCAATGAATCAAGAGTGACATGTATGAAAGAATTATGAACGGTGGCTTTGCCACAAATACGATGTCAACTACATGATCATGCGAAGCAATATGACAATAATGGAGCGTGTCATAGTAAACGAAATGGTGGTAAGTTGCATGGAAATATATCTCGGAATGGCTATGGAAATTCCATGATAGGTAAGTATGGTGGCTGTTTTGAGGAAGGTGAATGGTGGGTGTATGATACCGGCGAAAAGTGGGCAGTATTAGAGAGGCTGGCAATGGTGGAAGAAAGAAAACTGAGTATAATCCATGGACTCAACATTAGTCATAAAGAACTCATATACTTATTGCAAAAATCTACAAGTTATCAAAGCAAAGTATTACGCGCATGCTCCTAGGGGGATAGATTGGTAGGAAAAGACCGTCGCTCGTCCCCGACCGCCACTCATAAGGAAGACAATCAATAAATAAATCATGCTCCGACTTCATCACATAACGGTTCACCATACGTGCATGCTACGGGAATCACAAACTTTAACACAAGTATTTCTCAAATTCAAAACTACTCAACTAGCATTACTCTAATATCACCATCTCCATATCTCAAAACAATTATCAAGTATCAAACTTCTCATAGTATTCAACACACTCATAAGAAGAAGAAAAATCTAATCTTGAATGCCTATCATAATTAAAGCAAATTACCATGCTGTTTTGTAGGACTCTCAAAATAATCTAAGTGAAGCTTGAGAGAACAATAGTTTCTATAAAACAAATCCACCACCGTGCTCTAAATGATATAAGTGAAGCACTAGAGCAAAAACTATATAACTCAAAAGACATAAGTGAAGCACATAGAGTATTCTAACAATTTCCGAATCATGTGTGTCTCTCTCAAAAGGTGTGTACAGCAAGGATGATTGTGGCAAACTAACAAACAAAGACTCAAATAATACAAGACGCTCCAAGCAAAACACATATCATGTGGTGAATAAAAATATAGCTCCAAGTAAAGTTACCGATGGAAGTAGACGAAAGAGGGGATGTCTTCCGGGGCATCCCCAATCTTTGGCTTTTTGGTGTCCTTAGATTATCTTGGGGTGCCATGGGCATCCCCAAGCTTAGGCTCTTGCCACTCCTTGTTCCATAATCCATCAAATCTTTCACCCAAAACTTGAAAACTTCACAACACAAAACTCAGCAGAAAATCTCGTGAGCTCCGTTAGCGAAAGAAAACAAAACACCACTTCAAGGTACTGTAATGAAATTATTATTTATTTATATTGGTGTTAAACCTACTGTATTCCAACTTCTCTATGGTTTATAAACTATTTTACTAGTCATAGATTCATCAAAATAAGCAAACAACACACGAAAAAACAGAATCTGTCAAAAACAGAACAGTCTGTAGTAATCTGTAACTAACGCAAACTTCTGGAACTCCAAAAATTCAGCCAAAACAGAACAACCTAGACAATTTGTTTATTGATCAGCATCAATTGGAATCAATATTTTATCACGTTCTGGTGATTTTTAACAATTATTTTCGTGAGCAGAAAGTTTCTGGAATTTTCAGCAAGATCAAATAACTATCATCCAAGAAGATCCTATAGGTTAAACTTGGCACAAACACTAACTAAAACATAAAAACACATCTAACCAGAGGCTATATCAAATATTTATTCCTAAACATAAGCAAAAAGCAAAATAAACTAAAAATAAAATTGGGTTGCCTCCCAACAAGCGCTATCGTTTAACGCCCCTAGCTAGGCATAATAGCAAGGATAGATCTAGGTATTGCCATCTTTGGTAGGCAATCCATAAGTGGCTCTCATAATAGATTCATAAGGTAATTTACTTTCTTTCTAGGGAAGTGTTCCATGCCTTTCCTTAACGGAAATTGGAATCTAATATTCCCTTCCTTCATATCAATAATTGCACCAATCGTTCTAAGGAAAGGTCTACCAAGAATAATAGGACATGAAGGATTGCAATCTATATCAAGAACAATAAAATCTACGGGCACATAATTCCTATTTGCAACAATAAGAACATCATTAATTCTTCCCATAGGTTTCTTAATGGTGGAATCCGCAAGGTGCAAGTTTAAAGAGCAATCATCAAAATCACGGAAACCTAGCAAATCGCACAAAGTTTTTGGGATCGTGGAAACACTAGCACCCAAATCACACAAAGCATAGCATTCATGATCTTTAATTTTAATTTTAATAGTAGGATCCCACTCATCATAAAGTTTTTTAGGGATAGAAACTTCCAACTCAAGTTTTTCTTCATAAGATTGCATCAAAGCATCAACGATATGTTTGGTAAAGGCTTTATTTTGACTATAAGCATGTGGAGAATTTAGCACGGATTGCAACAAGGAAATACAATCTATCAAAGAGCAATTATCATAATTAAATTCCTTGAAATCCAAAATAGTGGGTTCATTAATATCTAGAGTTTTGATCTCTTCAATCCCACTTTTACCAATTTTTGCATCAAGATCTAAAAACTCCGAATTTTTGGAACGCCTTCTAGGTAAAGGTGGATCATATTAAGTCCCATCATTATCAAGATTCATATTGCAAAACAAAGATTTAGTAGGGGACACATCAATAACTTTTAGATCTTCATCTTTATTTTCATAGAAACTAGAAGAACATGCTTTCACAAAACAATCTTTCTTAGCACGCATCTTAGCGGTTCTTTATTTGCACTCATCAATGGAAATTATCATGGCCTTGAGAGACTCATTGATATCATGCTTAGGTGGAATAGATCTAAGTTTCAAAGAATCAACATCAAGAGAAATTCTATCAACGTTCCTAGCTAATTCATCAACTTTAAGCAATTTTTCTTCAAGCAAAGCATTGAAATTCTTTTGCGAATTCATAAACTCCTTAACACTAGTCTCAAATTCAGAAGGCATCTTATTAAAAATTCCATAAGAATTGTTGTAGGAATTACCATAATTATTAGAGGAATTACTAGGGTACGGCCTAGGTTTAAAGTTTCCTCTATACGCGTTGTTACCAAAATTATTCCTACCAACAAAATTCACATCCATAGATTCATTATTATTCTCAATCAAAGTAGACAAAGGCATATCATTAGGATCAGAAGAAACACTTTTATTAGCAAATAATTTCATAAGTTCATCCTGTTGGGGAACGTAGCAGAAATTCAAAATTTTCTACGCATCACCAAGATCAATCTATGGAGTTTACTAGCAACGAGAGGGAAGGAGTGCATCTACATACCCTTGTAGACCGCGAGCGGAAGCGTTCAAGAGAACTGGGTTGATGGAGTCGTACTCGTCGTGATCCAAATCACCGATGATCCTAGCGCCAAACGGACGGCACCTCCGCGTTCAACACACGTACGGAGCAGCGACGTCTCCTCCTTCTTGATCCAGCAAGGGGGGAGGAGAGGTTGATGGAGATCCAGCAGCACGACGGCGTGGTGGTGGAAGTAGCGGGATCCCGGCAGGGCTTCGCCAAGCGCAAGCGGGGAGGTAGAGGTGTCACGGGAGGGAGAGGGAGGCGCCAGGGCTTAGATGTTGTTGCCCTCCCTCCCCCCCACTATATATAGGGCCAAGGGAGAGGGGGCGCAGCCTTGGCTCTTCCTCCAAGGAAGGGTGCGGCCAGGGAGGAGTCCTTCCTCCCCAAGGCACCTCGGAGGTGCCTTCCCCCTTTAGGACTCTCCCTTTTCCTTATCTCTTGGCGCATGGGCCTCTTGGGGCTGGTTCCCTTGGCCCATATAGGCCAAGGCGCACCCCCTACAGCCCATGTGGCCCCCCAGGGCTGGTGGACCCCCTTGGTGGACCCCCGGACCCCTTTCGGCACTCCCGGTACAATACCGATAAAGTGCGAAACTTTTCCGGCGACCAAAATAAGACTTCCCATATATAAATCTTTACCTCTGGACCATTCCGGAACTCCTCGTGACGTCCGGGATCTCATCTGGGACTCTGAACAACTTTCGGGTTACCGCATACTAATATCTCTATAACCCTAGCGTCACCGAACCTTAAGTGTGTAGACCCTACGGGTTCGGGAGACAGGCAGACATGACCGAGACGACTCTCCGGTCAATAACCAACAGCGGGATCTGGATACCCATGTTGGCTCCCACATGCTCCTCAATGATCTCATCGGATGAACCACGATGTCGGGGATTCAATCAATCCCGTATTCAATTCCCTTTGTCTATCGGTATGTTACTTGCCCGAGATTCGATCGTCGGTATCCCGATACCTTGTTCAATCTCGTTACCGGCAAGTCTCTTTACTCGTTCCATAACTCACATCATCCCGTGATCAACTCCTTGGTCACATTGTGCACATTATGATGATGTCCTACCGAGTGGGCCCAGAGATACCTCTCCGTTTACACGGAGTGACAAATCCCAGTCTCGATTCGTGCCAACCCAACAGACACTTTCGGAGATACCTGTAGTGCACCTTTATAGCCACCCAGTTACGTTGTGACGTTTGGTACACCCAAAGCATTCCTACGGTATCCGGGAGTTGCACAATCTCATGGTCTAAGGAAATGATACTTGACATTAGAAAAGCTCTGAGCAAATGAACTACACGATCTTGTGCTAGGCTTAGGATTGGGTCTTGTCCATCACATCATTCTCCTAATGATGTGATCCCGTTATCAACGACATCCAATGTCCATGGTCAGGAAACCGTAACCATCTATTGATCAACGAGCTAGTCAACTAGAGGCTTACTAGGGACATGGTGTTGTCTATGTATCCACACATGTATCTGAGTTTCCTATCAATACAATTCTAGCATGGATAATAAACGATTATCATGAACAAGGAAATATAATAATAACCTATTTATTATTGCCTCTAGGGCATATTTCCAACACATCCATCTTTCCACTCAAAACATTAATTTCTTCTATCGCATGCACTTTTTTATTAGTGGATCTTTCGGTGTGCCATTGAGAATAATTAACCATAATATTATCTAGGAGTTTAGTAGCTTCTCCTAAAGTGATTTTCCATAAAAGTTCCTCCCCCGGCCGAATCTAAAAGATTTCTAGAAGCAAAATTCAATCCGGCATAAAAAATTTGTATAATCATCCACAAATTCAAACCATGAGTAGGGCAATTATGTATCATTAATTTCATCCTCTCCCAAGCTTGTGCAACATGTTCATGATCAAGTTGCTTAAAATTCATAATATCGTTTCTAAGAGAGATGATCTTAGTGGGAGGAAAATACTTAGAGATAAAAGCATCTTTGCACTTATTCCAAGAATCAATACTATTTTTAGGCAAAGACGAAAACCAAGCTTTAGCACGATCTCTAAGAGAAAAAGGAAATAGCTTCAATTTAACAATATCATTGTCCACATCTTTCTTCTTTTGCATATCACACAAATCAACGAAGCTGTTTAGATGGGTAGCGGCATCTTCACTAGGAAGGCCGGCGAATTGATCTTTCATGACAAGATTCAACAAAGCGGCATTAATTTCACAAGATTCAGTATCGGTAAGAGGAGTAATCGGAGTGCTACGAAAATCATTGTTGTTGGTATTGGTAAAGTCACACAATTTAGTATTATCTTTGAGCACTGCGTTGGTTTTCCCTTGAAGAGGAAAGGGTGATGCAGTAAAGTAGCGTAAGTATTTCCCTTAGTTTTTGAGAACCAAGGTATCAATCCAGTAGGAGGCCATGCACGAGTCCCTCGCACCTACACAAACAAATAAAATCCTCGCAACCGACGCAATAAAGGGGTTGTCAATCCCTTCACGATCACTTACGAAAGTGAGATCTGATAGATATGATAAGATAATATTTTTGGTATTTTTATGATAAAGATGCAAAGTAAAGAAAGCAAAATAAACGGCGCTAGAAATAACTTGTTGACGGGAGATTAATATGATGGAAAATAGACCCGGGGGGCATAGGTTTCACTAGTGGCTTCTCTCGAGAGCATAAGTATTACGGTGGGTGAACAAATTACTGTTGAGCAATTGACAGAATTGAGCATAGTTATGAGAATCTAGTTATGATCATGTATATAGGCATCACGTCCGCGACAAGTAGACCGACTCCTGCCTGCATCTACTACTATTACTCCACACATCGACCACTATCCAGCATGCATCTAGAGTATTAAGTTCATAAGAACGGAGTAACGCTTTAAGTAAGATGACATGATGTAGAGGGATAAACTCATGCAATATGATATAAACCCCATCTTGTTATCCTTGATGGCAACAATACAATACGTGCCTTGCTGCCCCTACTGTCGCTGGGAAAGGACACGCAAGATTGAACCCAAAGCTAAGCACTTCTCCCATTGCAAGAAAGATCAATCTAGTAGGCCAAACCAAACTGATAATTCGAAGAGACTTGCAAAGATAACCAATCATACATAAAAGAATTCAGAGAAGATTCAAATATTGTTCATAGATAAACTTGATCATAAACTCACAATTCATCGGTCTCAACAAACACACCGCAAAAGAAGATTACATCGAATAGATCTCCACAAGAGCGGGGGAGAACATTGTATTGAGATCCAAAAAGAGATAAGAAGTCATCTAGCTAATAACTATGGACCCGAAGGTCTGAGGTAAACTACTCACACATCATCGGAGAGGCTATGGTGTTGATGTAGAAGCCCTCCGTGATCGATGCCCCCTCCGACGGAGCTCCGAAAAAGGCCCCAAGATGGGATCTCACGGGTACAGAAGGTTGCGGCGGTGGAATTAGGTTTTTGGCTCCGTATCTGGTAGTTTGGGGGTACGTAGGTATATATAGGAGGAAGAAGTACGTCGGTGGAGCAACGTGGGGCCCACGAGGGTGGAGGGCGCGCCTAGGGGGGTAGGCGCGCCCCCCTACCTCGTGCCTTCCTGGTTGATGTCTTGACGTAGGGTCCAAGTCCTCTGGATCACGTTCGTTCGGAAAATCACATTCCCGAAGGTTTCATTCCGTTTGGACTCCGTTTGATATTCTTTTCTGCAAAACTCTGAAATAGGCAAAAAACAGCAATTCTGGGCTGGGCCTCCAGTTAATAGGTTAGTCCCAAAAATAATATAAAAGTGTGTAATAAAGCCCATTAATGTCCAAAACAGAATATAATATAGCATGGAACAATAAAAATTATAGATACGTTGGAGATGTATCAACCCGCTGCAAAAACTGCCATGCGGATGCGCCGAGAAACCAGGCTGCCCGGCCCCATTTATTCATGCGGACATTTACCTTCATCTCTCGCGCCACATGACACAATAAGCACACCCACGACGACACATACAGAGAGGACATCCAGCGGTTCCAATGGCGCTCCCAGCGGCCGACGACGACAACGGGGGCAGTTCACCACGCATCGCATAGTGGACACCCACGTGAGGGGGAAGGCCCTCTCGGTGATGTACATGAACGAGCCTGTCTCGGTGGAGAGATCCATCCAAACTATGGAGTAGTTGCTTGCTGAGGACAAGTACTAAGTGGTCGGCTTCAACCTCGAGTACACCATCGGTCGTGCCGGGCACGATCAGAAGGTTGTCGTCGCCTAGTTGTGTGTGCGACATGACGTCCTCATCTACCACTACCACCTAGCCACAAGGCCTTGCGAGTGTTTCTCCAGGTTTATCAACAGCTCTGACTATAGTTTTGCTACGGTGGACACCACCAACGATCTAAAAGCGCTCAAGGTTTCGGGCTTGAAATGCTAGTATCTTAACATCCAAGACCACTACAAGGTCTGGGGCAGCGGCAACAACAAACATAACTCCCTAGTTAACCTTGCCTCGGCCATTATCGACCCCTACTACATGAAGATGAAGGGTGAGAGCAAGAAGGACAAGAACACCTGGCACAGTGTCTGGCATGATGGACTGGATGAAGAACCCATCAAGTACGCGTACACAAGCTACGAGATGTACAGGCGGATCGTTGACATGAGGAAGTGTCTTCTTCCTGCCCCAGGCGAGGGATCGAGCCACAGAGCAGTGGCGGGAGTGTCACAAGAAGTAGATGACTAGACGATCGTTTCTCCTAGTTTAGAATGCATGCAATTGTTTATTGAGGTGTGTGCGAATGATCTGTATAGTCACTAATGTAATTGGATGTTTATTTCAGTTATATATATAGTATTCTGTAGACAGAGCAAATCACACGGCTTATTAGCAGCAATCGTCTGTGTTATTTTTGGTCTTCGCACGCATTTCTGATTACGGATTTGTTTGCCGCGTATCGCACACATCTTGTTCATTTGAACTGTTTCTGTTGTGTTGGCTCATCGCAAACAGTTCATCCGAGTGAACTGTATGCCCTCCATCGCACACACCTTGATCTGGCTGACTGTTTTTATTGTGTTGCCTAATCACACACAGTTCATCCTAGTGAACTGTATGCCATATAACGCGCACACCCTCATCTGGCTGCTCGTTTCTGTTGTTCTTCCTCATCGCAAATAGTTCTTCTGGATTAACTATCAGGTGGTAGGTGCGACATATGCCAACGGGTTGCTTATCATTGTGGGAGCCAGTAAGACATCGTCAGTGCCTGGAAACGGGATAAGGCGAAGACATGCACGCCAGCGAATCTTACCCAGGTTCGGGGCTCTCCGTGGAGATAACACCCCTAGTCCTGCTCTGCGGGGTCTCCGCATGATCACTAGATCAACACAAGTGGCTACAAGTGGCTCCTTGAGCTGTTTGACTAGAGGAAGAAGAAGGGCAAGGCTAGCTCTCCTCTTCTCTCTATGTGGTGTCTAAAACTCTAAGAGATCAACCATTTGCATGGGTGCCCTGGGGGGTTTATATAGGCCTACCCCCCAGGGGTACAATGGTAATCCGGCTGGATGCAGGTCCAGGCCGTCGGTGTCTGTATCCGCTGGCTTCTCCGCCGGCCGCTGGGGCCCGCCGACTGGTGGGTCCCACCGGCTGCCGGCCTCTTGGCCGACAGGCCGGCCCCACCGCCTGGGGGTCTTGTCGGCGGCTGGTCACTGTAGCCTCACCCCTGATGACGAGGGCTTTGCCGGGGTAAGCATGGCTACAGTGCGCCACCTGGATGGCTCTCACTGTAGCCTTACCTCGTCTTGTCTCCTTAATGGTGCACATACTTCGAGGAAGGGAGGTAGCCGGCTGACGGGGGCCGGCTACGTCCCAGGCCGACTGGGGGAGGCTTGGCCGCCTTCCGGTGTCTCTCTGGCTGGCGGGGCCCGCCACCTACGGGCCGTACTGACAGCCTGTCGTGGGTGGCGTCATGGTCAATATGGCAACAGTGCTGCGCCGGACGGCGCACTGTGGCCATGCGTGCTCCAGGATTCGGGGGTGGCAGGCTCTACTGTAGCCACGCCCTGTCTCATCGCCGTTATGGGGGTGCAGACTTTGAGGGGGGACGCCTGGCCGCCTGCCAGGAGCCGGCCTTCTCATAGCCGGCTACTGGGAGTCGGCCCTTTTCACGAGGGCCAGCATAGCCTTGCCGCCTTCCGGAAGCCGGCCGGTGGGCCAGCCGGGCATAGGAAGGCGGGCATGTGTCTTGGACGCTTGAGGGCTTGTTCTGCCTAACAATTTTTGAAGAGCCAAGGGGAGCCGGCTAGGCTACCCGTGGTTATTTACTCCGACAGTAGTCCCCGAAGCTGGTTGGGCTTCGCGGCTGAAAGGAGGACGAGAAGCTCGACCAGCTTCCTATCTTGAAGAGCCAGCAGCTAGGAGCCGGCTTTGATCAGGTGAGACGTCTAGGTGAGGCTTTGAAGCTTGAAGGAGGGAACCAGCTGGCGCACATGCCAGGCTCGGGCTGGCCGCTCGCCGCCTGCGCGCCATGTGGCATCCTTTGGCTGGAAGGGCCTGCCAGCCCACGCGCGCGATGGGACGTCGCCGCAGGCCGGGGCCCGCCACTTCCGCGTCGCGGCCCATGGGTGGATCTTCTGTGGCCCGAACGGGCCATTCGTCTTCCAACGGCAGTTTTCGCACGCCGTTAGGGCGCAATAATCGCGAGACGTGGGGGAGTGGGCGCAGTTAATCCCACCCCCCCCCCCGTGCCTTGCCTCCTCGGCTTCGCTGTACGAGGCTATAAATAGGGGGAGTAGGAGGAGCGGCAGATGCTCGCACGCTCGCCCTCGCTCCGCCACTTTCTTCTTCTTCCTCCTCTCCGTCGCTATAGCTACTCGCCGCCGCGCCGCTCCTCCAGTCATCGCACTACCCCGCAGCTTCTCCGCCGCGGGGCTACGCTTTTGCCGCCGCCGTGCTTTCTCCATCGGCCTCTCGCCCTCATGTCGCATGGCGGAGACTGGGACGGCTCCAACGTCCACGACGATCACATCAACTTCCTCCGCAAGACGCGGCAGTTGCCCGGCCGGGATTATGTGCGGGTCCGTCTTGCGCCGGAGAAGGAGATCTCGCCAGCGCCAGAGGAGGACGAGTGGGTGATCTTCCGCTCGCACTGCCTGCGCGGCCTCGGCCTGCCTGCGAGCGGCTTCTTCCGCTCCTTCCTCGAGTTTTACCAGCTCCAGCCGCACCACCTTACCCCAAACACGGTGGTGCTGCTGTCTGCCTTTGTCACTTTGTGCGAGGGCTTCCTCGGCGTCCTTCCCACCCTCGAGCTCTGGGGGGAGTTCTTCCAGTCCAAGCTCGGCACCGCCATGAGGGGTGTGCCGGCTCAGAGCGGCGCCTTCATCGCGATGCGGAGGCCAGCGGCCGACAATCCCTTTCCTCCCATCACACTGATCTAGTCGATGAAGCTCTGGCAGCAGTCCTATTTCTATGTGAAGAACGTCGCTTCGCAAGGCGACTACGTCAACTTGCCGGCTTATGTAGCCGGCCCGCCGGCTGGGAGGCGGCCCCAATGGTCCTATCGGGCCAAAACACAGTCGCCTGCTGGAGCCGCCGTCGCCGCCCGACTCCGGGTACTGGTCCAGTCGGAGGGACTGACCGGGCCCGACCTGCTGGCCGCCTTCATGGCGTGCCGGGTGCTCCCGCTCCAAGGCCGCCCTCATATGATTTGTCAAATGAGCGGCCACCTCGATCCGAGTCGGCTATGCACCAAGGAGATGCCTCACGCGGAGGTAGCTCATATGGTCAACTACCTTGCTAACTGCAAGCTCACCGACGAGTGGCAGTTTGGCAAGGAGTCGTACTCCCGCGCCAATCCCCCGCCTTCGGTAAGTTTTCTTCTCTTTTCCTCTTCATTTTCTCGGTTGTCGAGTTCTTCGTGGCCGACTCTAACCAGCCGGCTTGTTTTTGACAGAGCCCCCTCCTTCGACCGGCAGCCAGAGCCGCGGGGGTGGAACGCCAGTACCTCCCCGACCGGGCAACGGACGACTTGGACGACCTCGACTTGGGGGCGGCCGCTCTGGACGACGACGCCATGGGGGGAGGCGGTGAGCCAGGCGGCTCCGGGTTCGGAGCCAGCTTTGAGGACTGGCCGGATGACGACGAGGCTGAAGTCGTCCCGCGCCGTCAGCCGGCGTCCGATCATCAGGGCGCGGGTTCATCCGCTGCGCCGGCTGCTCGAGGCGGCGCGCAGAAACGCCGGGCCGCGCCGATCCTTTTCGGCAGTCGGCCGAAGAAGCCCAAGAGTACGGCGGCGGCGACTAAGCGGGACGAGGCGGCCGCCAAGGCCGCCCGCTTCCGCAAGGTGGTGAAGCAGCCGCAGATGGTTTCGGCGTAAGTGTTAATTCTCTCACGTATTCCTTCTTCTTTTTTGTTGATATTCTTCTGAGTCCTTGTCTTGACTTAAAAAACAGGGCTCCGCTTTCTCTTGAGCGGACCGCTGCCGCCTCCGTGGTTGGAGTGGCGGGAGAATCTGCAAGCGCCCGCCGCGTGGACCCCCGAGCCGAGCTTCAAGCGGCGACAGAGCGAAATGCGCGGGAGGCGCGGGAGGAGCGGGAGGCGGAGGAGCTGAGGGCGGCCGCTGCCAAGGCGGCGCAGGAGACGACGGAGGAGTCGGCGGAGGCACAAGCCGACGCAGCGGCCAAGGCTCAGGCGGAGGCTGCAGCCGCAGAGAGGGCAGCGGAGGCTGCAGCCGCAGAGAGGGCGGCGGAGGCCCTACGTAACCGGCCTCCGCAGCTTGTCGTCCCCCTTCGCGCTGTGGCGCCCGAGATCCCGGAGCCCCCGCCGGAGGAAGCCGGTGGCGACCAGCTGGTGATGGAGAGGGAGGAGGGCGACGTCGTCATCATGGAGAGGGAGGCGGCACCGCCATCGCCGACTGGGGAGGACCAAGGCAGCCGGCCTAGCGCGCCGCCCGTGCAACCGGCTGGAGGCGAGCCGGCTACGAGGGCAGACCTTGTGGTCCGGTCGTCATCGCGCCAGCGCGCAGGGAAGGCGACTTCGGCGCCGGACCCGCAGAAGGCCGCGGGCTCTAGCTTGTCGGCCCAGGATCTGGAGACGGCCAGCGCCAGCTCGCCGGGGTGGACGCCGGGTGGTGGACGGCCGTGCTGAACGTGGCGGCGCAATAAGTCCGGAACCGGCTTCAATCCCAGGCCACCGTGCTGAAGCAGTATACTCAAGAGTTCCTCGCGACGCGGACGGCCATTCGGGTGAGTCTTCCCGCTTTTTTGTTTATTGTTCTTGATTTCTTCCATGGGGGCGCGTCAGCGCACCCACTGGGTGTAGTCCCCGAGTTCCGAGTCGGCTGCTGAGCAGGCGGCTTGGAACTTCTTAGTAGACTTCGATTGCTATCTTGTTCTTATTCGCTCCTCTGTCCTATTTGCAGGACTATCACAACCTCCGCGCGGCTACCTTCAACTCCCAGGCCCGGGAGCTGAACCAGAAGACCATTGATCTGACTGAGAGCCGGAGTAAGTGCTTCATCTTTTATCTCACGTGGGGGCGCGTCAGCGCACCCACTGGGTGTAGTCCCCGAGATTCAGGCCGACTGCTGAGCAGTCGGGCCGGATCTTTCCTGGCGACTACTTTCTTATTGCTTTTTTCTTCTTTACCACATCTGCAGAGGCCAATGCCGACCTGAGGGAGTAGTTGGGTGGGGCCCAGACCGCCCTTCGCGCCAAGGAAGCCGAGTACAACGCCTTGGCTCAGGAGCGTGATCGCTTGGTCAAGAAGCTGGCCGACCAGGAGGAGAGCCATAAGGCGGCCCTGAAGGCGGCGCAGGACAGCGAGGCCGCCCTCCAAGCCGAATACGAGACCGAGGCGGTGAGCTGGGCTGAGGCAAGGCAAGCGCTGAGCGACGGCTACGGCCAGATCGAAGATTTGGTTGACGGTAGGCCGCCTTCTTCTTCGTCCCTTTGCTTGCCGCCTGCCATTTGGTCCATTTTCTGACTTTGTGTTTTTTCTCTTCCTTTCTTACTTGTGCAGAGTACTTCCCTGGTTACTCCGTTGCTGCCAGCCAAGTCATCGAGGCCCACCGCGACGCGCAAAGGCGGGCTGGAGCTGAGATCGCGTCGGATGCTCGCCGGTCGCTTGAGGAGCAGCTTCTGGTGATCCAAGCCCGCCTCCAGCCGGATCACCGCATGCTCCACCGTCTTCAGCGCGTTGGGGCGCAAGTGCTGGCCGCCCTCTGGCCCGGCGAGGTGGTTCCCCGTACCCCCAGTCAGACTGCCGACTGGCTGGAGGTAGCGGTTGGCCGCTTCGAGGCCTAGAAGGCTTCTGCAGCTCGGTCAGGCGCCAGGCGGGCGCTGGAGTTCGTCCGAGCTTGGTATCCTGGGCTAGATTTGGCCCAGCTGACCACCTGGCGGCAGGAGGCCAACGAGGAGCTGGAGGCGGTGCGGCCGGCTATCATCCAGCGCGCCTCGGCGATCGCCGACTACACCGACACCAGTGCCTTTGCCCCTGAGGTGAATGATGACGGCGTTGCTCAGCCGGAGGAGTGGTTTGGGCTGAACCCAGCGGATGGTGAAGACTCGGCGGAGGAGATCGACTCCAGTGATGAGGGCGAAGAGGAGGAGGGAGAGGATGGTGAAGACGCCATGCCAGACGGTGGAGCAACCGGCCAGCCTCAGCTTGATCGTGCCTCCAGCAACGAGGCGCGTGCGAGCGCGCCGCCTGCAGCCGGTGATGATCAAGCCGAGACTCGCCAGCCGGCCACTCCTCTAGCCAGCACTGCCGTCTCCACTGACCTGCCTGGCTCGCCTGTTGCACCTTTGGCCTGATCCGCCACCTTTGCTTTCCTGTTTATTACTCTTTAAACAATATTTGTTAAGTTTGCGCACTTCCACCCACTGGGGGTGTATTCAAACTATGTTGAATGCCGGCCTTTTGAAGGCCTTTTGTGTAAATATAATCATGCATGTGCTTGGCTTCCGATTGTATTTGCTTTTCATCCTTTTGGCTGTTTCCTTTGCCGCCCTCCCTTGGTTGCCGCCTTCCCAGCCGGACAGCTGCTCTGCAGTCTGTGGCTGGGGAAGGGCTTGGCCGTTTGGGAGGGCAAGTACTCTAGCTTTCTTAGATTGTAGCAAGGTGAATGGGAAGCCGGCCAGCCGGCTGTTCTGACAGCCGGTTGGCGGGGTGGGAGGCCGGCTTGTGTTATATAAGTTCGTTAGTCCTTAGCCGTTTTTCGTGTGGGCATCCTTTCCTGCCTTTGACTCTTGCCAGTCGGACAGTCGATTCTTCGAGCTGCAACTTTCAACAAGAGAGGGCTTGGGTACCGGCACACTACTTGTCTGACTGCAGGTAGAACTTTAATATAACTCAAGGCGGCAAGTCCCCGGGCCGACTGATCGAACCTGGTGCCGGACAGGAAAACAAATGTAGTAATACATTCATAGGTATGACACTCGTCATACATAGATAAAAGAGGGTAGTCCCCGAGTGCTCCTCGGGGGGCCCGTTGTCTTGTACTTAATACAAAAGGTAGCATGGTACATACTGCATTTAACTGTAAAATCTTCGAAGGAGATTGGCGTTCCATGGTCGTTCCGACTCCTTGCCGGAATCATCTCTCTTGCGTGCCTTCAGCTTCTGTGCGTCGATCAGGTAGTAGGAGTCGTTGCCTAGGGCCTTGCTGATGACGAAGGGGCCTTCCCAAGGGGCCGACAGCTTGTGTTGGCCGGCTGTTCGCTGGATCAGCCGGAGCACAAGATCACCTTCTTGGAAGGATCTTGGCTTGACCTTCTGGTTGTGGTAACGGCGCAAACCCTGCTGGTAGATGGCGGACCGGCTGGGTGCTAACAGTCGGCCCTCTTCCAGTAGGTCAACGCCGTCTTCTCGTGCTTCCTTGGCCTCCGCCTCTGTGTACATGGTGACCCGAGGTGAGTCGAACTCAATGTCAGTTGGGATGACAGCCTCGGCACCATATACAAGGAAGAAAGGGGTGAAGCCGGTTGACTTGTTCGGGGTAGTACGCAGACTCCAGAGGACGGCCGGCAGCTCGTCGAGCCAGCAGCCGGCCGAACGCTCCAGTGGTACGACCAGTCGGGGCTTGATGCCGGAGAGGATGAGGCCGTTTGCTCGCTCGACTTGGCCGTTTGACTGCGGGTGGGCAACGGACGCTAAGTCCAGCCGGATGCCCTGTGTCGCACAGAAACGTGCCAGTGCTCCTTTGGCAAAATTCATGCCATTGTCGGTGATGATGCTGTGTGGTACGCCATACCGGGTGGTGATATCTGCGATGAATGTCACGGCAGTCGGCCCGTTCAGCTTCTTGATTGGCTTCGCTTCAATCCACTTGGTGAATTTGTCCATGGCGACAAGCAGATGTGTCATGCCGCCGCGCGCCATCTTGAATGGGCCCACCATGTCCAGTCCCCAGACGGCAAAGGGCCAGGTGAGGGGGATGGTCTTGAGTGCAGAAGCCGACATGTGTTGCTTGGAGCTGAAACTTGGCACCCTTTGCAGTATTTGACTAATTCCTTGGCGTCTTCCAAAGCAGTCGGCCAGAAGAACCCATGGCGGAAAGCTTTGGCGACAAGTGATCTTGAGGCCGCGTGGTGGCCGCATTCGCCTTGGTGGATGTCCTTGAGGATTGCTATGCCCTTCTCTGGCTCGACACAGCGCTAGAAGACTCCAGTGACGCTGCGCCTAACGAGTTCTCTGTTTACTATTGTGTATGCTCCGGCTTGGTGTTGAACTTGTCTTGCTGAGATCTCGTCAGTCGACAGCTCTCTGTTTACCAGGAAGTTGAGGATGGGTTGGGCCCATGATGGAGCTGTGACTTCTTCTATTGCCAATACGGCTACTGCGACCAGGGTGGGTGGGTTGGGTGGTGAAGAGTTGGAGTCGGCCACCGCCTGTTGTGTTGTTGCAGTCCCCGAGCCGACTGCTGCAGTCCCCGGGCTGGGTTCTGAAGTCCCCGAGCCGGGTGCGACTACGGCAGTCCCCGAGCTGCCTGTCGAAGTCCTCGAGCCACCTGTTGGGTTCCCCAAGTCGGATCCGACTGCATCAGGGTCAGGCGGTACGAAGATGGAGTCTGATTCTGGAGACGGCTTGACAGACGGTTTGAGGAGGCGTTGGAGAGAGACGCTGGTTGGTATAGCTTGTCGGGTGGAGCCGATTCGTGCCAGGGCATCTGCTTGCTCGTTGTCGGCCCGTGGCACGTGGAGGAACTCGCATCCTTCAAAGTATCCGCTAATTTGCTGAACGAGGAATCGGTAGCTCGCCATGTTTGCGTCCTTGGCGTCCCAGTCGCCAGATGATTGTTGGACTACCAAATCCGAGTCGCCATAGCACAGGATCCGGCGGATGCCGAGCTCTTTGGCTAGCCGGAGCCCATGTATGAGCGCCTCGTACTCGGCCACATTGTTGGAGGCGGCAAAATGAATTTGCAATGTGTATCTGAGTTTGTCGCCCTTGGGAGAGGTGAGAACGATGCCGGCTCCCAAGCTGGTGCGCATCTTGGATCCATCGATGTGCATCCGCCAATGAGTGGAGTCGGGAGCCGGCGGTAGGTACTGGGTCTCGGCCCAGTCGACAAGGAAGTCGGCCAATGCTTGGGACTTGATGGCGGTGCGAGGCTGGTAGAAGATCGTGTAAGGAGCCAGCGCAATGGCCCACTTGGCCACCCAGCCAGATGCATCCCGGCTGCCTATGATCTCGGCAAGCGGGGCAGTACATACGACCGTGATGGGATGCTCTTGAAAGTAGGGCTTCAGCTTCTTGGCGGCAAAGTATACTCCATAGCACATCTTTTGGTAGTGCGGGTAGTTTTGCTTCGAGGTGGACAGTACTTCGCTCAAATAATACACCGGCCTCTGGACTAACTGAGCCCGGCCTTCTTCTGGGCGTTGGACCACAATAAATGTGCTGACCACTCAGCTAGTCGCGGCAATGTAAAGGAGCATGGGCTCTTTCTCAGTTGGCGCCGCCAAGACAGGTGGCGTGGTCAGCATCTTCTTCAACTCGTGAAAAGCTTGGTCTGCTTGGTCATTCCACTCGAAGTGGGTGGACTTTTTCATGAGTCAGTACAGGGGGAGAGCCTTCTCTCCTAGCCGGCTGATGAAGCGGTTCAGGGAGGCCAGGCACCCGGTAAAATTTTGGACGTCTCGCAGCTTGGTAGGAATCTCCATTCTCTCTATGGCCTTGATCTTCACTGGGTTGCACTCGATGCCGCGTTCGGAGACCAAGAAGCCTAGAAGCTGGCCGGCTGGTACTCCGAACACGCATTTCTCAGGGTTGAGCTTGATCTGAAACCGGCGCAAGTTGTCAAATGTTTCTCTGAGGTCTTCCAGCAGGGTGCCGTGCTTCTCCGTCTTCACCACAATATCGTCTACATAGACGTGGGCATTTCTGCCGAGTTGCTTGAGGAGGCATTTCTGCATGCAACGCTGAAAAGTGGCACCGGCATTTCTCAAGCCAAATGTCATAGTCAGGTAGCAGAAAGCTCTGAATGGTGTGATGAAGGCGGTCTTCAGGCGGTCGGCTGGATCCAACTTGATCTGATGGTAGCCTGAGTAAGCATCCAAGAAACTCAACAGCTCGCATCCGGCTGTGGAGTCTATCACTTGATCGATTCGAGGCAAGGCAAACGGATCTTTGGGGCAGGCTTTGTTGAGGCTGGTATAATCTATACACATGCGCCATTTATTGTTTTTCTTCAATACAAGGATCGGGTTGGCAAGCCATTCTGGAAAAAACACCTCCAAAATGAAACCGGCTGCCAGAAGCCGGGCTATCTCTTCTCCTACAATCCTTCTCTTTTCCTCCGACAGTCGGCGGAGAGGTTGTTTGACTGGTTTTGCGTCTGCTCGGACGTGTAGCTTGTGCTCGGCGAAATCCTTCAGAATGCCCGGCATGTCCTTTGGGGACCATGCAAAGATGTCCTGATTCTCACGGAGGAAATCGACAAGCTCGCCTTCCTATTTGCTGTCCAGGTTTGCTCCAATGACGGCAAACCTCTCTGGGTTCTCTGGGTCCAGAGGTATCTTCTTTGTTTCCTTGGCCGGCTGGAAGGAGCCTTAAGCATCATATTCCTTGGGGTCAGGGGACAGGGCGGGCTGCTTGCCGGCCATGCCCATGACTCGGTCCAGCATCTTTTTTTCTTCGGCAATCACGAGGGACTCGGCCAGCCGGCTGCTGGCTGCAGCACACTCAGAGGATTTCTTGTAGTCTCCGGCTATGGTGATGATCCCCTTTGAACTTGGCATCTTCATCTTGAGATAGGCGTAGTGGGGCACGGCCATGAACTTGGCCAGGGCAGGTCGGCCAAGCAACGCGTGGTAAGGGCTCTCTAGATCCACCACTTCAAACCAGACTGCTTCTCGGCGGAAGTGATCCTTGTCTCCGAAGAGAACATCTATCTTGATCTTGCCGATTGGTGAGCAGGACAGGCCGGGTACGATGCCATGGAACACAGTCCGGCTTGGCATGAGTTGCTTCGTCTTGATGTTCAGCTTCTCCATGGTGTCACGGTACAGTATGTTGATGATGCTCCCACCGTCAATCAGTACACGGGAGAAACGGGCAGCTCGCCTTTCTGTCGCGAGGGTGGTGTCCAACACCAATGCATAAGAGCCGGGAGACGGCATCACCTCTGGGTGATCGGCCCGGCTCCAGCTGATAGGCTTCTCAGACCAATGCATAAACTATGGGTTGTTAGAGGCGACCGCGTTGACTTCTTGGTGTTGTCGGCGCCGACTGCGCCTGTCTTCGGCTTGGCTTGTAAAGACGACGTAGGCGGCATGCTCGTCCGGGAACTCGTCTTGAATGACTCCGACTGATGGTCGAGCAGCTGGCTGCTGAGGGGCTGGAGGTGGCTGGCCAGCAGGTGGAGGCGGCACCAGCCCTTCGCCTTTGGAGATTCGCGTGAGCCAATGACACTTCCGAGTCGTGTGGTTGGACGGCTTCGCGCCGCTGTGGAACTTGCAGGGGGCATCAAGGGTTTGCTCGTAGGAGAAAGCCGGCCTGCCGCCCTTCTGCTTCTTGGGCATGGGCTGCCCTTCAGGTTGTTCGTCTTCGACTGTGGCTACTTGCCGACTGGTGGAAGGCGGCATAGGGGCCTTGCGCTTGTTGTCGCTTGGGTACGGGCGTCGATTGGAGTCACCAGCCGGCGTCTTGGGAGCCGGGGCGAGCACCTTTCCAGAGGCATCCACTCGAAGCTCAGTCTTCATTGAAGAGTTGGCGTACTTGTCTGCTATGATCAGTAGCTCGTCGAGGGTAGTCGGCTCATCGCAGAGGAGCCGGTGCTTGAGGAGGGTGCCCTCTCGGCACCCGGCGGTGAAGTACTCTATGGCTTGAACCTCGTGCACCCCTTCGCAGGAGTTGCAGAGCTCGGCCCAACGCGTGAGGTAGTCGCGAGTTGATTCGCTGGGCCCTTGGACGCACAAGGAGAGCTGGCGGGGCTTGGGAGGCCGCTTGTATGTGCTGATGAAATTGCGGATGAAGACTTCCGTGAAGTCTAGCCAGCTGTTGACGCTATAGGGCTTGAGGCTGTTCAACCAGGTGTGTGTCGTGCCTTGAAGCATGAGCGGGACGTACTTCACGGCAACGCGCCTGTTGCCGTTTGCTATGCGGACTGCGGTGGAGTAATCGATCAACCAGTCTTTCGGCTTCACGGAGCCGTTGTATTTTGGCGTGTCTCTTGGGAGTGAGAACCCTTTGGGGAAGGGCTCGTCGCGGATGCGGGGGCCAAAGAAAGGCGGGCCGACATCATCTTCTTCTTCTAGCGCCAGGGATCGCGCTAGGCGGTCGATCCGGTGGCGGGCATCATTCTCGCCGACTCCTTCACAGTGGCCTAGTCGGCCGCCGAGAGTCGGATGCGTAACAGGCGGCGGCGTGGGATATCTCTCCCCACGAGGCGGGGGAGGAGGCGGATTGCCTCGTTGTTCCACAGCTCGGGGGCGGCCTTCTGCGTCGCGCTCGATGGTGAGCCGAGTCCGACTGCGGCTAGCAGCCGGCTCCTTGTCTTTTCTCGCGCAGGCGCCGCCTGCAGTCGGCGTCCGGGATGTCGCGCCGTGCTCTCGGCATGGGGGAGGACTTTCAGCATGGGCGCTGGCTTCATGCCGCTCTGCGGCCGCGTCGATCAGCTGCTGGATGCGTCTAGTCATCTAGGGGAGCTCGTCGGCCTCCATCCCGTTCAGCTCGTCTACGGCCGCCTGAGCGGCACGCAGGTTCTCAAGTGGCGTGGCGTAGACTGGGCGGTCTGCTCCCAGCATGCTGGCGATGGTCGTGCCGCGCTTCTTGACGATGCCGGCTCGGCTCGGCCCGCCAGGAGGCGGCGCGGTCGACTTCGCGCTGGTGAGCCTCAGTGAGGCATCTCATGGATGCTATCTTCTGGCCCTCCGTGCCGAGGGCGAGGCGGCGTGCCTCCAGTGTCTCGGCATCGGCATCGGCCGGGATGGGGGCGGACAGGTCGTATAGCGCCGCTTGTAGGGCATCGTGGGCGTTCTCGCCTGAGGCGGCGCCGTGGCTGATGACCAGCACCTCAGTGACAGCGCTGCCGCCACTATCGGCTCGAGGAAGAGGGTCGTCGATGATCACCACATTGGTGAGGAAGGCGTCAAGCGATGTCGTGTCGGAGTCGACAAGCATCTGGTCGGTGGAGCCGACCGACTCCAAATCCACAGCAGGCTCGCTGGAGACGTGAAGCTGGTCGAGGAGGCTGACGAGTTGGCTCTCGGGGCAGTCTGTGCCCGCGTCAGACGCAGGCTCGTCAGAGATGCGAGCCTCACCAAGAAGATCGGCGAGGCAGCTCGCCGCGCAGGCGTCGTCAACGCCTTGCAGCACGTCGGGGCAAGCGCCATCGGGCATGCCGGGCTGGCTACGCTCGCTGGGAAGGAAAAGGGTTCCCGTCCAGAATAGGTCTCCGGACGACGGTGCACCTGGCCCCATGGTGGGCGCCAAATGTCGGGTGGTAGGTACGACATATGCCAACGGGTGGCTTATCATTGTGGGAGCCAGTAAGACATCGCCGGTGCCTGGAAACGGGATAAGGCGAAGACATGCACGCCGGCGAATCTTACCCAGGTTCAGGGCTCTCCGTGGAGATAACACCCCTAGTCCTGCTCTGCGGGGTCTCCGCATGATCACTAGATCAACACAAGTGGCTACAAGTGGCTCCTTGAGCTGTTTGGCTAGAGGAAGAAGAAGGGCAAGGCTAGCTCTCCTCTTCTCTGTGTGGTGTCTAAAACTCTAAGAGATCAACCCTTTGCATGGGTGCCCTAGGGGTTTTATATAGGCCTACTCCCCAGGGGTACAATGGTAATCCGGCTGGATGCGGGTCCAGGCCGTCAGTGTCTGTATCCGCCGGTCTCTCCGCCGGCCGCTGGGGCCCGCCGACTGGTGGGTCCCGCCGGCTGCCGGCCTCTTGGCCGACAGGCCGGCCCCACCGCCTGGGGGTCTTGTCGGCGGCTGGTCACTGTAGCCTCGCCCCTGATGACGAGGGCTTTGCCGGGGTAAGCATGGCTACAGTGCCGCCGCCTGGAGGGCTCTCACTATAGCCTTACCTCGTCTTCTCTCCTTAATGGTGCACATACTTTGAGGGAGGGAGGTAACCGGCTGACGGGGGCCAGCTACGTCCCAGGCCGACTGGGGGAGGCTTGGCCGCCTTCGGGTGTCTCTCTGGCTGGCGGGGCCCGCCACCTACGGGCCGTACTGACAGCCTGTCGTGGGTGGCGTCATGGTCAATATGGCAACAGTGTTGCGCCAGACGGCGCACTGTGGCCATGCGTGCTCCAGGTTTCGGGGGTGGCAGGCTCTACTGTAGCCACGCCCTGTCTCATCGCCGTTATGGGGGTGCAGACTTTGAGGGGGGGACGCCTGGCGGCCCTGGCCGCCTGCCAGGAGCCGGCCTTCTCATAGCCGGCTACTAGGAGTTGGCCCTTTTCGCGAGGGCCAGCATAGCCTTGCCGCCTTCCGGAAGCCGGCCGGTGGGCCAGCCGGCCATAGGAAGGCGGGCATGTGTCTTGGACGCTTGAGGGCTTGTTCTGCCTAACAATTTTTGAAGAGCCAAGGGGAGCCGGCTAGGCTACCCGTGGTTATTTACTCCGACATTAACCGTTTGCCACGCATCACACACGCAACTCTAAATTGAACCGTGTTTGATGTCACCGCCATCGCAAACATTTTGCATCTTTTTTGACGGTTTTATTACATCGTCGTTTGTGATTAATGCATCGCACACAGTTTCGTCGAAGGGTCTCTAATTGGACTGTCGCGTTTGGACCAACCTGCAGTAGTGTATGCATCTTCATAGTGGTCCTGAGCTAGTGCGCATGACGGGTTTTTATTTTGTTTTTTATGTGTGTCCCAACATATGTTGTGTAGACCGTATCGGTAGTGATGATTCTGAACACCTCGAGAACTCCCTTATTACTCAAGCACCGCCTCTTTATTTTATTCGCTATTTATGTTTTTACCTTCACTTAGTTGTTTAGTTAAAATCTCCCTTATTATCGTTTTTGCTAGACTGAGAAAATAGACTATTTTCGAATAATGCTCTAGGTGTGAACATAGCCGGCTTAGTGACAATGTAGCTGCGGTATTAGTAGTTGCTTGCGCAATTGCTCCTTGTGGGGTCGACATACTCTACTTATCATGAATTACATTAGCTTTGTGCACTTGCTGCTTATTCTCTGGCCACAAATCAAGCAAATGAACGAATAACATCATGCATGTTGCCAACATGCTGACCATAATATGATGTACCAATCTCAATAAAAGTATCTATAACTCCATATGATAATGAAATCCTAGTTCTTCCAATCTATCTAAGTCCCCATGAACAAGCCCTTAACCAATCCAAATTCCAACAATTCGACTGACACATGTGATTCATTTTTAGGCTTACGGACAAATGCAAAAGCCATCGCTTTGGGACAAGTAGTTCGGCTCTCTTGACATTTGGGGTGTAACCATACACTACTGCAGGATGCTGCTAACGTGACACTACGATCACAGACCCTTCGACGAAACTGTGTGCGATGCAATAATCGCAAACGGTGGTGTAAAAAACCATCAAAAAGGGTGCAAAACGTTTGCGATGGAGGATGCATCAAACACGGTTCAGATTTTAGTTGCGTGTGCGATGAAGGGCATACGGTTCAGTTTAATGAACTATTTGCGATGAGGAGGAACAAAAGAAACGGACAGCCAGATGAAGGTGTGTGCGATATACAGCATATGGTTCACTCGGATGAACTGTTTGTGATTAGGCAACACAAAAGAAACGGTCAGCCAGATCAAGGTGTGTGCGATATACGGCATGCGGTTCACTCGGATGAACTGTTTGTGTTGAGACAAGAGAACAGCCATATAAGAAGATGTGTGTGATACGCGGCAAACAGGTCTGTAATCAGAAATGTGTGCGAAGTGTCGGGTGGTTGGTGCGACATATGCCAAGGGATGGCTTATCATTGTGGGAGCCAATAAAACGTCGCCGGTGCCCGGAAACGGGATGAGGCGAAGACATGCACGCCGGCGAATCTTACCCAGGTTCGGGGCTCTCCGAGGAGGTAACACCCCTAGTCCTGCTCTGCGGGGTCTCCGCATGATCACTAGATCGATAAAGGGTAGCTACAATCGCTCCTAGAGCTGTTGAGATCAAGGGAGAAGAAGAACAAGGCTAGCTATTGCTTCTCTCTATCTATGGTGTGTGAGCTATGCGTGGGTGTTAACCTAGAAGCCAACCCTTTGCATGGGTGCTCCGAGGGGTTTATATAGGCCTACCTCCCGGGGGTACAATGGTAATCCGGCTGGGAACTGGTCCCAGCCGTCAGTGTCTACGCTCACCGGCTTCTCCGCCGACTGCTGGGTCCCGCCGGCTGGTGGGTCCCGCCGGCTGCCGGCTACTTGGTCGACAGGCCGGCCCCACCGCCTAGGGTCTTGTCGGCGGCTGCTTACTGTAGCCGCGCCTCTGATGATGAGGGCTTTGTCGAGGTAAGTGTGGCTACAGTGATCCGCCTCGGGGGCTATCACTGTAGCCTCACCTCGTCTTGTCTCCTTAATGGGGCTCCTGCTTCGAGGAAGGGAGTAGCCGGCTTCTGGAGGCCGGCTATACTCTTGGCCGACTAGGAAAAGCCGGGCCCCCTTCGCGCCTCTCTCTGGCTGAAGGGGCCCGCAGTCCTCAGGCCGTACAGGAGTGGGTCGTGGATGACGTCGAGGCTAGCGTGGCTACAGTGCCGAGCCGCACGGGAGACGTCCCTCCCATACGGCCTCCTGTAGCCATGCCCGCCTCGGGCTTCGGGGGTCGTGGGCCGCACTGTGGCCACACCCCGTCACGTCGCCGTTATGTAGGAGTGGTTGTGGTCTTGGCCGGCTCCTAGGAGTCGGCGTCCTTCTTGGCCGGCTTCTTGGAGTCGGTGAGGCTGGGTCGCCTTCCGGGAGTCGGCTTTAGTGGTAGCCAGCCGGGGAAGGCGGCCCAAATGCTCGGAGTTCTTGAAGGCCCAAAGGCCTGATAAATTTTCCGAAGAGCCAGGGATAGTCGGTTAGGCTACCCGTGGCCATTTACTCCGACAGTAGTCCCCGAAGCTGGTTGGGCTTCGAGGTGGAGTGGGGTTCAAGAAGCTCGATCAGCTTCCTATCGTGACAAGCCGGCAGTTGGGAGCCGGCCTTGGTCAGGCGCGCCGCCTTAGTCGAATTCTTCTGGAGTCGGGGGGCGGGAACCCGTAGGCACGTGCACCGGGCCGCGGGCCGGCCTCGGGCCGTTGGCGTGCCACGTGGCCGGAAAGCCTGCCAGCCCACACGCGTGACGGGACGTCGCCGCAGGGAGGGGGCCCGCCACGTCCGCGCCCCGGCCCGGGCGCGGATCCTTTGTATCCCGAAACCGCCCGCACGTTCCGTGCGATAGTTTCGGCTCGCACTTATGCGTAATAAACGCGAGACATGGGGGGAGTGGGCGCAGTTAATCCCACGTCTCCCCCCCCCCCACGTCCGGCCTCTTCGGCCGCGTGAGGCTATAAGTAGGGGGAGGTGGAGGGCGGCAGGCCCTCGCACGCTCCTCCTACTTCCACCGTCTTCTTGCCTTGCTCGTTCTCGCGACAGCGCCTCGCCGCCGCGCTCTTCCTCCGCACGCTCCTCCGCCGCCGTGGTAGCTTCCGGTATGCCTCCCCACGTAGAGCAGCTTGGCGGGGATTGGGACGGCTCCATCGTCCATAACGACCACATCGACTTCCTCTGCGACACCCGGCGTCTGCCCAGCGCGGACAAAGTGGAGGTCCGCCTCGCGCCGGAGAAGGATATCAGGCCGGCGCCGCGGGAGGGCGAGCGGGTGGTCTTCCGCTCGCACTTCCTGCGCGGCTTCGGCCTGCCAGTGAGCGCCTTCTTCCGCTCCTGGCTGGAATTCTATCAGCTCCAGCCGCACCACCTCACCCCCAACGCGGTGGTGCTGCTGTCGGCCTTCGTCACCCTGTGCGAGGGCTATCTCGGCGTCCTCCCCACCCTTGAGCTCTGGGGGGAGTTCTTCCAGTCGAAGCTGGGCACGCACAGTAAAGGCGTGACGGCTCATACTGGCGCCTTCATCGCGTCGCGGAGATCGGGCGCCGACAACCCCTTCCCCGTCATCACGCTGATCCAATCGGTGAAGAAGTGGCAGAAGTCGTACTTCTACATGCGGAACATCGCTCCACGGGGCGACTACATCAACCTGCCGACTTACGTAGCCGGCCCACCGACGGGGAGGCTGCCCCAGTGGTCCTTCCGGGCGGTGACGCTGTCGCAGGGAGGAAACGCCGCCATCGCCCGCCTGCGGGTGATGGTCCAGTCGAAGGGCCTGACGGGGCCCGACCTCCTGGCCGCGTTCATCACGCGTCGGGTCCTTCCGCTCCGGAGCCGGCCTCATCTGATCTGTCAGATGAGCGGCCAGCTCGATCCGAGCCGAATGTGCACCAAGGAGATGCCGCAGCCCGACGCCGCCGACATGGTGAATTACCTCGCCAACTGCCAACTTTCCGAAGACTGGCAATTCGGCAAGGAGCCATATAGCCGTGCCAATCCTCAGCCTACGGTATGCTCCCCTCGTCTCTTTTTCTCTCTCTCTCTCAGCTTTGTCGCCGAGTTCCTCTGGGCCGACTCTAACTCAGTCGGCTTGCTCTTTTGACAGAGTCCTCTGCTTCGGCCGGCCGGCGGGACAGACGTGGAGCGCCGCTTCGTCCCCGACCGGACCGAACACGACCAGGAAGACCCCGACCTGGGGGCGGTCCATATGGAGGATGCCGTCGAGCCGGCCGGTGGCCAAGCCGGCGGCGAAGCAGGCGGCTCCGGGTTCACCGCTATCTTCGGCGACTGGCCGGACGAGGACGAAGCCGAAGCCGTCCCGCACCGCCAGCCGGCATCCGGACGCGGCGCGGGCTCCTCCGGCGCGCAGCCTGCTCGGGGTAGAGGCCAGAAACATCGCGCCGCCCAGGGCATGTTCGGCAGCCGGACGAAGAAGCCCAGGGGTGGGGCGGCAGCCACCAGGCGGGAAGAGGCGGCCGCGAAGGCGGCTCGCTTCCGCAAAGTGGTGAAGCAGCCGCAGACTGTGTCGGTGTAAGTTCTCTCTTTCTATGTACTCTCCTTCTTTCTTTTCTTGGGTGGTTCTTGAACCTTCGTCTTCTTTTTCAACGGTCAGAGCTCCGCTGTCACTTGAGCGGGCGGCTGCCGGCTCCGTCGTCGAGTCGCCAGGGGGCTCTGGGAGCACCACCCGCCGCGTAGATCCCCGCGCCGCCCTCCTGGAGGCGACGGAAAGGAACGCGCGGGAGGTGCGGGAGGAGCAGGAAGCGCGGGAGGCGGAGGCACGGAGGGCAGCCGCCGCCCAGGCAGCTCGGGAGGAGGAGGCGGCGAAGGCGCTCGCCGAGGCCGCAGCCAAGGCCCAGGCAGAGGCCGAGGCCGAGGCGGCGGCAGGGGACGCTTTGATGGTCACCCCCCCTGCGCACCATGGCGCCAGGGGACGTGGATCCCTCGCCAGGGGGAGCCAGTGGTTCCCAGCCGGGGCTGGGAGGAAGCGGCGACGACGTCATCATCTTGGGGGAGGCGCCGGGGCCGACTCCTCCGACTAGGGCGGCCCAAGGCGGCCAGCCTGAGCCTGCGCCCGCACAGTCGGCGGAGGGCGAGCCGGCCGCGGGAGCTGAGGTGGCGGTCCGGGTTCCGCCAAGTCGGTGTGCAGGGAAGGCCGCGTCGGAGCCACAGCCGGCCGTGGGCTCCAGCTCGTCGGCCCGAGACGCGGAGGCGGCCAGCGCTACCTCGGGGTGGACGCCGGGCGGAGGAACAGCCGTGGTGAACGTCGCTGCACAAGACGTCCGGACCCGGCTCCAAAGCCAAGCCGCGGCGCTGAGGCAGTTCACCGACGAATTCCTCGCAACGCGGGCAGCCATCCGGGTTAGCATTCCTATCTTGTTCTTTCTTGATCTTGATTTATCTTCTTGATCTTGATTTCTCTCGTGGGGGGCGCGTCAGCGCACCCACTGGGTGTAGTCCCCGAGTTCCGAGTCGGCTGCTGAGCAGGCGGCTTGGAACTTCTTGGAGATTTTGTCTTTGCTGCTTTTGTTCTCACTTCGGTCTTCTGTCCGTCTTGCAGGACTACCACAACCTCCGAGCGGCCGCCTTCAACTCCCAGGCTCGGGAGCTAACCCAGAAGACCGCCGATCTTACTGAGAGCCGAGGTATGTGACTTGATCTTTATCTCATGTGGGGGCGCGTCAGCGCACCCACTGGGTGTAGTCCCCGAGATTCGGGCCGACTGCTGAGCAGTCGGCTCGGATCTTCCTTGATGATTTCTCATTGTTCTTCTTCTTCTTCTATCTCTGCAGCGGCCAACGCCGGTCTGAGGGCACAGCTGGGGGAGTCCCAGACTGCTCTTCGTGCCAAGGACGCGGAGCTCGCCGCCTTGGTGCAGGAGCGCGACCGCCTGGTCAAGAAGCTGGCCGACCAGGAGGAAGGCCACAAGGCGGCGCTGAAGGCTGCGCAGGATCGCGAAGCTACCCTCCAGGCCGAGTTCGAGATGGAGGCGGCCGGCTGGGCAGAGGCCAGGCAGACTCTGGTCTCCGGCTATGGCCAGATTGAGGATCTAGTTGACGGTAAGTCGTCTACCCCTTCGTCCTTTCTTGCCATCTGCCACTTTGGCTTATTTTTCTGATTTCGGTGTTTTTCTTTTCTTTTCTCCTTCACGCAGAGTACTTCCCTGGCTACTCAACTGCCGCCAACCAGGCCATCGAAGCCCGTCGCCAGGCGAAGAGGCAAGCCGGCTTCGAGATCTCGCCAACCGCCGGCCGCTCACTGGAAGAACAGCTCCTGGCGATCCAGGCTCGCATCCAGCCGGCTCACAGGCTGCTCCGCCGGCTTCAGCGCGCGGGATCGCAGGTCTTGGCCGCCCTCTGGCCCGGCCAAGTGGTCCCTCGCACCCCCAGTCAGACCGCCGACTGGCTGGAGGTGGCAGTCGGCCGCTTCGAGGCTTGGAAGGCGTCCGCAGCTCGCTCCGGCGCCAGGCGGGCGCTGGAGTTCGTCAAGGCCTGGTATCCCGGCCTGAACCTGGACCAGCTGGCTACCTGGCGGCAGCAAGCCGACACGGAGCTGGAGCCGGCGCGGCCGGCCATCATTCGGCGGGCTTCAGCGATCGCCGACTACACCGACACCAACGTCTTCGCCCCCGAGGTGGACGACAATGGAGTCGCCCAGCCGGAAGATTGGTCCGGGCTGGACCCGGCGTACGGCGAGGACTCGGCGGAGGAGATCGACTCCAGCGACGAGGGCGAAGAGGAGGAGGAGGAGGGTGAAGACGCCGAGCCGGCTGGCGGAGTAGCCGGCCAGCCTGACCGCGCCTCCAGCACTACGTCGCGTGCGAGTGCGTCTCCTGCCGCGGGAGGTGGTCAAGCCGGGACCAGCTAGGCGGCCACTCCTTCAACCGGCGAGGCCGCCTTCACCGACCAGCTCGGCCTTCCTGTCGCGCCTTAGTCTTCTTTCTTTTGTTTTCCTGTCTTGTTACTTTTGAACAATGTTTGGTTAAGTCTGCACAATTCCACCCACTGGGTGTATTCAAACTCAAGTCTGTTGCCAGCCTGTGGGCGGCTTTATGTATATAAGTTATGCAATCGGTCTTTCCTTGTACTTTCGCTTTTTGTCCTTCTGCTTTTTCCTTTGCCGCCCTCCCTTGGTTGCCGCCTCCCTAGTCAAACAGTTGCTCTGTAATCTGTAGCCGGGGAGTGCCTGGCCGATTGGGGAGGAGGAAGTACTTTTAGCTTTGCCGGACTTAAGCTAAGTTTTTTAGGAAGCCGGCAGGCATGTTTGGAGGCCGTCTCTTTGCTATATAGGTTAGTTGTTCCTTAGCCGTTTTTCGTGTGGGCGTCCTTTCTGTCTTCTCTCTTGCTAGTCGGACAGTCAGTTCTTTGAGCTGCGACTTTCAACAAGAGAGGACTTGGGAGCCGGCGCACTACTTTGCTGACTTCGGGAAGAACTTTGAATATAGCTCAAGGCGGCCAGTCCCCGGGCCGACTAGTCGGACCCGGTGCCGGACAAGAATTCAAAATGTAATAATACATTCATGGATATGATACTCGTTATTCATAGATAAACAAAAAGGCAGTCCCCGAGTACTGGTCGGGGGGCCTGTTGGTTTGTACTTAATACAAAAGGGGTAGCGTGATACATACTGCTTTTCAGCTGTAAAATCGTCTTAGGAGGTTTGCGTTCCATGGTCGCGCCGACTCCTTGCCGGAGTCGTCTCTCTTGCGTGCTCTTGGTTTTTGCGCGTCGATCAAGTAGTAGGAGTCGTTGCCGAGTGCCTTGCTGACGACGAAAGGGCCTACCCAAGGGGCCGAGAGCTTGTGCTGGCCGGCTGTTCGCTGGATCAGCCGGAGCACAAAGTCGCCCTCTTGGAAGGATCTTGGCTTGACCTTGCGGTTGTAGTAGCGGCGCAGGCCTTGTTGGTAGATGGTGGACCGGCTGAGGGCTAACAGCCGGCCTTCTTCCAGTAGGTCGACGCCGTCTTCTCTTGCTTCTTTGGCTTCCTCCTCCGTGTACATGGTGATCCGAGGCGAGTCGAACTCGATGTCTGTTGGGATGACAGCCTCGGCACCGTACACAAGGAAGAATGGAGTGAAGCCGGTTGACTTGTTGGGTGTAGTGCGCAGACTCCAGAGGACAGCCGGCAGCTCTTCGAGCCAGCAGCCGGCCGATCGCTCCAGTGGTACAACCAGTCGGGGCTTGATGCCGGAGAGGATAAGTCCATTTGCTCGCTCGACCTGGCCGTTTGACTGCGGGTGGGAAACGGACGCTAAGTCCAGTCGGATGCCCTGCATCGCGCAGAAACGTGCCAGTGCGCCTTTGGCGAAGTTCGTGTCGTTGTCGGTGATGATGTTGTGCGGCACGCCGTACCGAGTAGTGATGTCGGTGATGAATGTCACGGCAGTCGGCCCGTTCAGCTTCTTAATTGGCTTGGCTTCAATCCACTTTGTGAACTTGTCCACCGCAACGAGTAGATGTGTCAAGCCACCGCGGGCTGTCTTGAAAGGGCCCACCATGTCCAGTCCCCAGACGACAAAAGGCCAGGTGAGGGGAATGGTCTTGAGGGCAGAAGCCGGCAGGTGTTGTTTGGAACTGAAGACTTGACATCCTCTGCAGCTCTTGACTATTTCTTTAGCATCCTCCAAGGCAGTCGGCCAGAAGAACCCATGGCGGAAAGCCTTGGCCACGAGGGATCTTGAGGCGGTGTGATGGCCGCATTCGCCTTGGTGGATGTCTTTGAGGATTGCCACTCCTTTTTCTGGCTCGACGCAACGCTGGAAGACTCCAGTGACGCTGCGCTTCACGAGCTCCCTGTTGATTATTGTGTATGCTGCGGCTCGTCGTTGCACTAGTCTTGTTGCGATCTCATCAGCCGGTAGCTCTCTGCTGACTAGGAACTTGAGGATGGGCTGGGCCCATGAGGGAGCTGTGACTTCTTCTGCTGTTAATGTGGCCACCATGACTCGGGTGGGTGGGTTGGGTGTTGCATTGGAGTCGACCACCGCTTCTTGTGTCGTTGCAATCCCCGGGCCGACTGTTGCAGTCCCCGGGCCGGGTTCTGAAGTCCCTGGGCCGGGTGCGACTACGTCAGTCCCCGGGGCAGTCGTCGAAGTCCCCGTGCCGCCTGCGGGATTTCTTGAGCCGGATCCGGCTGTTTCTGGCGCAGGCGGTACGAAGATGGAATCCGACTCTGGAGACGGCTTGATGGACGGCTTGAGGAGGCGCTGGAGGGAGACGCCAGTCGGTATGGCTTGTCGGGTGGAGCCGATCCGTGCTAGGGCATCTGCTTGGTCGTTGTCGGCCCTTGGCACGTGAAGGAACTCGCACCCTTCGAAGTATCCGCTCATCTGCTGGACGAGGAAACGGTAGCTCGCCATGTTCGCGTCCTTCGCGTCCCAGTCGCCAGATGATTGCTGGACCACCAAGTCTGAGTCGCCGTAGCACAGGATCCGGCGTATGCCGAGTTCTTTGGCTAGCCGGAGCCCATGTACGAGCGCCTCGTACTCGGCCACGTTGTTGGAGGCGGCGAAGTGGATCTGCAGCGTGTACTTGAGCTTGTCGCCTTTGGGAGAGGTGAGGACGATGCCGGCTCCCAAGCCGGTGCGCATCTTGGACCCGTCAAAGTGCATCCGCCAATGGGTAGAGTCGGGAGCCGGCGGTAAGTACTGGGTCTCGGCCCAGTCGACGAGGAAGTCAGCCAATGCTTGCGACTTGATGGCGGTGCAGGGTTGATAGAAAATCATGTAGGGCGCCAAGGTCGTCGCCCGCTCCGCCGCCGTGGCCCGAAGGCGGGAGGTGGCTGTTGTGGCCACCACCCCACTGCCGGCCATCACCCGCTCCGCCACCGCGGCCCAAAGGCGGGAGGTGGCCGTCGTGGCCGCCACCCCATCGTCGACCGCCATGGCCGCCAGCCCACCGTCGACCGCCGAGATCATCACCCGCTCCGCCACCGCCGCCCGAAGGAGGGAGGCGGAGGTGGAGGCCTGCACGTGCATTAGCGACCTTGCACGCTACATCGAGTTCCTGCGGGAGGAGGAGGAGCAGAGGCGAGGAATCAGGAGATCTACGAGCAGTCCGGCCGCTTCGAGACGGGTCGTCTGGAGCGGCAGTGGGCATTCGAGCTGGCAAGCGTCGCTGAACGTGCAGCAGCGGCAGGCACCGTATTGCAGTTGTCCAGCTCGTCGGTAGGCTCCTCCTCCTCCTCTACCTCTTACTGAGCACGCTCGGCAGAGGAGAGGCTGCCGAAAGTAGCACAAAGCCCCTCCGTAGTAGTAGTATTTAGGGGCTATTTTGTTCTGTTCATCTGACTATATATGTGGTGAAACTGTACAGCGTACTTAAAATTAGCTAGTATATATAATTGAACTAGCTATTTCAATATGTGGTTGGCAACAATTGGGGAAAAGTTTTGTCGATTCAGCTGACGAGTTGAACTGTTTGTATAAATTAAGAACGACTGCTTAATCTATGAATGAAATCTATGCTTAATTACTGAATTTTAGTTGCAAAAATTAGATAGTGCTAGTAATTTTTAGCTGCATATTTTGACACATCAGAGTGTTACAAGGATTGTCAAATGGCAATGTTACTAGATCAACAAATGTCAATCTTTCCAGTTTGACAAATGGCAACATACTCAATATGACAGATGCAAATCTTATCAAATTGTTTGTACGTGGTTGCACACGGGTCATCCAAAACAACCATTTGCGTTGAAGGATGCACAAATCCTGCGATGCAAATTTTCCCTCGACTTAAGGGGGAAGACCATAGCTCTCACCTTGCATACGGGTGTTCTACCTAAAACGTTTGCGGTCAAGAGCTGCAGAAATCCTGCTCAGCACATTTTCTCTTGGCTTCCTGCGAAAGCTGTCGGTTTGCATACGGGTGTTCTAACTAAAACGATCACGCTTGTTGTGAGAAGCTTATACCCAAACCTGCCCCAAATGGGACAAAAAATTTACCACGGCATATTGATGCCGCTCCATGATAGCATGCCAAGTTTCATGAATTTCGTATGAGTTTTGGATTTAGTAGAATTTAAAAACAAAGTATCTCAACGTTTCCGGCCAAGTGACGGTGGCAGGGTGTTTGAAATTCATTTCCATTTCTTGCATGGGACCTAAGCATGCACCGAAGGACACAGATTTGATTTTTCAACCAATTTATATGCACTGGAGCATGTGCATGTAGTTCAAATTTGAATTATGCACATAAAATGCCTAGAAAACCCAGTTAATGTAAAAATGTCCAAACGAACCCCGAAAAATTCCAAAATTAAACACAACACTCCTGTTGTTCTATGTTGACACTAGAAAAAATTTGAAAGCGATAAGAGGCAACGGATATTGTTCCGTCCCCAAAGGTGGCACGTTCCCTACCGAAACCATCACGCTTGTTGTGAGAAGCTCTGGTTTGTGAGAAGCTTATACCCAAACCTGCCCCAAATGGGACAAAAAATTTACCACGGCATGTTGATGCCGCTCCATGATAGCATGCCAAGTTTCATGAATTTCAGACGAGCACTACAAGAAATATGTCAACTTGCGACCATCACTATTGGTCACTGAAAGGAAAGGTCATTGTTTTTCATTTGCGACCTTTTTTGAACAAAAACTGATGGTCAAAAGCTGATAGTCGTAAACTGAAATTGACGACCTTCTTTGTGAGAAGGTCGTGGAAGGCCACGACCAAAACAAAAGGTCATGAATTCTATGACCTTCTATTTTGGTCGCTAGCTGTCTGCCCAGGCCACGCTGGATCCGACGTGGCAATCTGACATGGCAAAATTGCGACCAATTGAAAAGGTTGTTGATAAGATTCAGCCCGGTCCATTTCGGTGTTTTACATGGGCCAACCCCATTAATTCAGTCCATTTAATATATTTTTTCTGTTAATTTTCTCTAGCTACATGGGCCTAACCCAACATTGTTGCCTTTTTTAATGTTGGGCCGTGGCCTTTTATAGTCTATTGATTTTCTATTTTCAACCATTATATATTCAAGCTGATCCCACTAGTTAGATGGGTCCCACTTGTCATGATCATCTCCCAAATTGGTCCCACGTGTCAGAAATGTAAAAATTTGACAGATTATTTTCATAAGTGACCCCACTGGTCAGGTTTCCATTTCACAAGTTTTCAAATCACATACATAATCAATATTTCAAATAGACACATAAAATTCATCAAATATACCACTAAATAAATCTATTACAATCTTTACAACACATATATGCTACAATATGCTACTCTTCATGACTTCACGGCTTCACACTTACGAAAATAATCTGTAAAAGAGGAACCACCACAATTTTAAGTCTATAATACAGCAATTAATAATAATCAAGGATAAAAACAAAAACAAGTAATATACTCAAATGTGAAGGCAGCATCGAACTACTGATACGACAACATGCAGAAAACACTACAACGTAATATTGGTGTAAGTTCATATCAGCGCAAAATCAGCACTGTTATATAGAGCAAATGATATGCCCCCCTTTTATCTAAAATTGTAGTGTATGATAGTGACAGATTGATATGATGTGCCAAATTGATATGAACTGGGATAAACTGTAGTGTATGCTAGTTTTATCTAAAACTGGGATAAGACCGATATGATGTGCCAGATTGCCAGCAACAGTGCTTACATGCATCTTCATATTTCAAAACGCCCAATAGACTAGTTAGCTGGCAAAACACTAAAGAAGGCATAGACAGAAACGAATGTAACATGCATCACATCAAAAAATAGTAAGCACTGAACCTACATCATATCTACAGTAACATCACCAATCAGGTTGCATGTATATGCTAGAAATCAAGAATCAAAAGGACTTCAGCTTGTTTCAAATATCTTGCCTCTCTTGCTCCCAGTTCAGTAAAGAAATGGTCGAGCAGTGAGCGCTTCACCTCATGGACTTGGCAGTGCACAATAGATTTTGGGATGGAGCACAAATAGAATACCTGGAAAAGAACAATAAAGAGCTATACAGTTAAGTAAGCATCCTTGGTTGTACAAATAAGTGAAGAAAACAATAAAGAGCTATACAGTCTAGATTTTTTGTTGAGAACAATAAAGAGCTATACAGATTCATATTCAAGTTTGACTACATGCTAACAAACTCATGATCAAGTTTGACTAAAAGCTAATAAAATCTAGTTAAATCGACAGTAGTATTGCAAGCAACAAATTGACTCTCAGAGCAGAATCAACTACGCACCTAGATAGACTAGACTAACAGAATCAAGATCAATCGCATCTCGACTCGGTAGAACTACCCGACAATCCAGGCATAATCGAGAGGGATTTCGCGACAACTGACTATGGTACATCATTGTCTAGAACAGATCATCAAAAGCAAAAGGCAGGAGCGGGGTCTGAAATTCGCATACCTTAAGGTGGACGAGAAAGCCTTGGCTTCGATTCGATCGAAACAGTTGAGGTCGATGCAGACCGTCTCCGGGGTGTAGCAGAGGATGTGGCCGATGGTGGTGCGGAAGAAGGCGTGGTCGCGCGCGCCAACCCCGGACTGGGCGACGACGATCTCGGGGGAAAAGAGTCGAGTTCTTGATTAGTTAAGAAAAACTCTACTTCCAAGAAACTTTCACATCGGAAAACTAAAGGAAAACTTAATTACTTCTCAATACTACGGAGTCACACTTTCAGAAAACCTGTCTATGTATATACAAACTTGAGAGATTAGCCGTGCAAAGGTTCAGTGGATCCAAATAAACATGCACATCAGAAAACTAGAAGAACAGACGAACAGTCAACACGTATATATCTAGTTAATAAAATATCTACTACACAAGTGCATACAGTACTCAACATCTACTACACAAGTGCATACAGTACTCAGCATTCACTCAAAGTATGTTGTGCAGGATTGCACCATTCCATTTTCACTCAAAGTACAATAGTACATCACATTTTTGGATGATCACCAAAGGCAAAACTACTCCGGACTATGATCATCAACATCTACTACTGCTAACTACTCCCTGTGCAATCCTACTCTGCAGTAAAACTTCCTCACCCTCCATTCACCCTGTTCAAGCAGTATTGTAGTAAAACTACTCCTAATGCTACAGCAGTTAACAGCAAGTTAAATTACTGTGATGTGCAAAATTTACAGTAAATACTCCACTGAATATTACTGAAACTTAACAAAAGTTAACTAAGCTTTTTCAGTTTCAGAATATACAAGTCAGAAAATAAGCTTGCAAGCAAGTTTATGTAAGTAATGCACACTGGAGTACAATACTTCTATGGATTTCTGCAAATAATTCATGATTTTCTAACTAATCCAAGATGTCCATTTAATTAACTGGAAAAGTAAGTTAAATCTTATTGAATCTTGTTAAATACTCCAAGCAAAATTACTCCACACATGTACAGTTCAATCTTGTTAAATACTCTAAGCAAAATTACTCCACACATGCACATGTCTCAAGGAACCAGCAGCGCTGCTTGCTCCCTTGGTCCAGCTCCTTGCTGTGCAGGATGACTGAGACTCGGATGCAGAGCGAGCTCCCTGCAAATGACATATTGTATCAACGCTTTGCAGCAACAAAGGGAACTCACATACAATAGAACTTGCGCAATAGTGTATCAACACCCCAAAGGAGGCATTACAAAATTCTCAAAGAATGTTTCCGAAGGGTTTAACCTCACAGCAACACACCAACCTGAATTTACTACCACTGTACTGGCACAACCATACATTCAACCAACAAGATATAACAAATACCAAGTCAGGCAGCACATGCAGATAACTATGTTTGTGCAAATCAGATCTTCTGCATAGAACAATACATCCTATTCAAAAGAATACAGAGACCTCAAGCCATGTAACTACTGAAAGAAGAGGGAATGAATGGCAAAACTTCAGTATTTGGTGGTACAATGAAAGAGAAGTTCAGTTGAAGAATCCCTAATTGATGCAAGATTTGCTGCAAGTGAACTATCAGATACATCAATATCAACACACAGATGGTCAATACCTCATAACACAGAGCTAAACTGCAGGGTATAACCTTTGTAAAAAAAATTGCAGGGTATAACTGAATCTAGTAAAATGGAGTAAGCATTTGACAAGGGAATACTAGTCTGTCAACTACAGGCTCCTGTTCGATCCTTTAGTTTCAGAAGTTTCAGATCGAAATCTTGATACAGGGCACCACACCAAAATGTTCAGTTTGAAAACCGAATCCAACAGAGGGCTGCTGGGCCTCGTACAGCAGGCGAAGGGGAGGCGGCCCAGGTGTGTGCGGTCGTGGTACTTGGCACTCGCTGGAGGTCAACGAGGGGCGGCACATGTCCCGTCGCCCGAAGCAGAGGACGAGCGGGCGCCGTTGCTTAGATGGCGGGGCGACAGAGACGCAGGGGTGGTCGGCGGCACCGGATCACGGCGGAGATGAAGTGGGACGGCGGAGTGGATGGGGAGATACCTGATCTGGCGGAGGCGGTCGAAGAGCGGCAGGGAGTAGACGCCCTCCTCGTCGATGAAGTAGACAACGCCATCGAGGAGGTGGTTCTCGATGACCTCGAAGCCGTCGTTGAGCTGGTGTGGGCGGAAGTCGACTGTGGGGGAGGCGTTGAGGCTGTCGCAGCAGCCAACGTAGCAGTGCATGACGGTGGTGCGGCGCAGCGTGTGGGCGGCCTCCGGGGTGGGCTTGCCGGCCTCGACGACGACCCAGAGCACGGGCGGGCGGACGAGGCGCAGCGTCTGGCCCATCCGGCTGAGGTAGTAGGCGAGGAGTGGTGCGGGGGAGAGGGAGAGACGAGGGAGAGATGGTGAGGGGAGGGAGGGACGAGGTCGGCGGCAGTGGGTGAGGAGGACGGCGAGGTCGGCAGTGGGTGGGAGGTTGGATCGGGAGGCGGCGGGGAGAGATTGGATCGGGAGGTGGCGGTGGCGGCGAGGAGATGGGGGGAGGAGGGGTGCGATGAGGGAAGGGGTGTGATGTGAGCTAGTGTTTGGGCTGTGGTGTGGGTGAGAAGTGAGGGGGCAAGGGCTACCGTTGGATCCAGAAGCATCCAACGGTGTTTGATGCACGATCCGCGTGAGATGGCTATCACTTTAGCTATATGTCAGGCGACTGATTTTTCATTTTTGTGTCAGTCAAATTTGTAGCCCTTGATTCAAGGTGTTTTGTGATCCGTGTGGAAGCTCAATATGGATTTGACTGACCCGTTTCTTTGTTCAGTCGATTTATTGTCTTTTCTTGCTAAGTGGATGCATGCATGTCTCCAGCTCACGACTCTTCATGCACATGGATGGACGAAATGCATGTCAATTTTAGTCTCTGTGTGTGTGCATGTTTTTTTTCTTTGTGTTTTATGTCTGCTTCATTATTTTAGTCTTTTTTTCTTTATGTGTATTTTTGGATGTTGAGTGTGTGCAAATACGTACGCGCGAGTACTATACAAATATGTGTACAAATTAAACTAGAGTGCGGAAATGTCACTATTATATGTTTATTTGTATGTATTATTTTTTGTGCTAATTGTGTGGAAGTTTTTGTTTTAAGTTTTTCTAATTTTATTTTCTTCTTTATTGGTAATACCAAGAAAATTAATTTATTTTTCTTAGAAAATGTCATTTTATTATTATTATTATTTTGTGTGTAAGTATGCACACATGTACAAAAGGCATATGTGTCTAAATTATACTAGATTCTGAAAATTGCACTATTATATGTGTATTCCTTGCATATTACAAAAAGTGCAATTTTAGTGCAAAGTTGTGTACAATTCTTTCATTTTCTTTGTTCATAAAGCCTAATACCAATGCAACTAATTCATTTTTTTAGATTTATTATTTTGTTTCAGTTTTTTATTTTCTATCTTCTTAAAGGGTAATACTAATGCCACTAATTCATTCTTTTATAGAAATTTCTTTATTATTTTGATTTAATTTTAATTTTAGTTTCATTTTCTTTCTTTTTAAGGGTTAAACAGGTGTCAATAATTCATTCTTTCTTAGTAAATTTCTTTTTTGTGAAAAATTCACCATTTATGTGCTTATTCTTGCATACTATAAAATGCATAACTTCTGTGTAAATAGTGTGCAATTCTTGAAGCCCTTTACCCATCGCCTCTTTTTCTTATGTTTGTATTCATTTTTGCTTTGTTTTTCCTTTTTCTTTTTTGGTTATTTTTCTGTATAGGCATTTGTGCGGTGTTGGGTGAGTGTATACGTATACCCACAAACTATACAGTATGTGTGTAAATTTATTATATGATTATTCTTTACTAATTCATTCTTTACACCAGTGTCACTAATTCATTCTTTTATAGAAAATTTCATTATTATTTTGATTCAATTACAATTAGTTTCATTTTCTTTCTTTTTAAGGGGTAAACCAGTGTCACTACTTCATTCCTTCTTAGTAAACTTCCATTTTTGTGAAAATTTCACTATTTATATGCTTATTCTTGCATACTATAAAATGCATAACTTCTGTGTAAATAGTGTGCAATTCTTGAAGCCCTTTACCCATCGCCTCTTTTTCTTATGTTCGTATTCATTTTTGCTTTGTTTTTCCTTTTTCTTTTTTGGTTATTTTTCTGTATAGGCATTTGTGCGGTGTTGGGTGAGTGTATATGTATACCCATAAACTATACAGTATGTGTGTAAATTTATTATATGATTATTCTTTACTAATTCATTCTTTACACCAGTGTCACTAATTCATTCTTTTATAGAAAATTTCATTATTATTTTGATTCAATTTCAATTAGTTTCATTTTCTTTCTTTTTAAGGGGTAAACCAGTGTCACTACTTCATTCCTTCTTAGTAAACTTCCATTTTTGCGAAGATGTCACTATTTATATGCTTATTCTTGCATATTATAAAAATGCATAATTTCTGTGTAAATAGTATGCAATTCCTGAAGCCCTTTACCCATTGCCTCTTTTTCTTATGTTTGTATTCTTTTTTGCTTTGTTTTTCCTTTTTTTTGGTTTTTTGTACGGGTATTTGTGCGGTGTTGGGTGAGTGTATATGTATACACGCAAACTATATATGATGTGTGTGAATCTATCATATGATTATTCTTTACATATTCTAAAAATTGAAATTTAATGTAAAGACGTGTCCAAGTTTTTAAAAGTTTTTGTTCCATTTTCTTTCTTCTTAAAGGCTAATATCAATGTCACTAATACATTCTTGCTTAGAAAAATTAATGATTTAGAGTTATTTTAGTTTATTTTGTTTTCTTGCTTCTTTAAGGGTGATATCAATGCCACTAATTTATTTCTTGTTTGAAAAATTCTTTTTTGCGAAAATTCCACTATTATATGCATGTTCTTGCATATTATAAAAATGTGCAATTTCTATGCAAATTGTGTGCAATTTTTTTTGTATATCTTCTTAAAGGGTAATACCAATGTCTCTAATTCATTTCCTTATAAAGCTTCATTATTTTAATTTTTTTTCTTTTTAAGGGTAATACCAATACTACTAATTTATTTGTTCTTAGAAACCTTCAACTTTCTTTGCAAAACTTCCACTAGTATATGCTTATTTTGCATATTATGAAAATGCGCAATTTCTGTGTAAATTGCATGCAAATTTGGTCATCATTTGTTTTAATCTTTCCTTAGAAAACTTCATATTTTCTTGTTATATATGATAAGGGGAGTTTGTGGCTGGAAGTAAGGCACGTCTCACTGTAAAGATGATTCGTACTCCCGGCCATTTAGATAATTTTGACTAACGAGATGGGAGCTGCTCGCATGAGTGTTGCTAGCATGTGTGGTCTTGCTTGCAGGTAGCTAGCCGCCCAACTTGCTACGTGTCGAGAATACACGTGCTACCATGAACTGTTGATGACTTAGAAAACAACTAATTTTCAAAGTATTGTTCAATCTATTTTTTCAGTTAACTGACACATAGGTGCTTTGATAGTACTCTATTCTTTGTACATCCAATGTCCTGCTGCCCAAGCATAGTATGTATGTGAGGCGAAACAGTTGAAGGAACGAACCTAGAACTGCACAGACTGGAGCCATGCATGACCGACAATAATTAACAGCTTTCATGCCACAGTGCATCGTATTCCTTAGTCCAGAACGATATGTACCTAATGCTGCTGCAGTGCATGTTCTGCAGGAATCAACGGAGCTCCGTGGGAGAGGCAGAGTGCATGCACATGATGGATCGTCGCCCAGCTCTGCACTGCTCCGGGACGGTCAGCTCTTCCAACCTGGCGTCTCACTGCCGCTGAAGACGTACGGTTATCGACTCAAGCAATTTTGTGGCCAGTCGACTGATCCAAATCTGTATTATCAGTCGACTGGCCTCTAGCCGGTCCCGATGGCTATGGCCCAATCAGAACGCAATACGCGTATATGACGTTATGACCATCTAAAATTGGACGTTATGACCATCCAAAATTGGTCGTGGTTAAATAAAAATAAAATGTTTTCATTTTTTGAGTGTCCAAAATGATTTTTTTTGTGAAGAAGAAGCTACCAAATAATTGCACAAGGGTGCATCTTGAAATGGCAAACAATTTTGCTTAAGTAAGTTTTCATTTTCTTTGCATGGAAATTTCATTTTTCATTTTTCGAGTGCTCAAAATGAGTTTTTTTGTGAAGGACCTATCATATATTTGTTGCAAAATTGTACCAAATCATTTTCCTAAAATACTAGGCCATATTTAATGCACAATTGACCAAATGGTTGGGTGTCAAAATCTTTTATCGACCTCTTGTGAAAAAGACAAACTTCTGCCGATTCAGTTGGAAGCGGGTCAAATTTGAACTGCGGCTGCCTCATAGTTTGTTATTTATTTTTCCCAAAAATCATTTTTAGGTACAAAATTATCTATTTAATCAGAGAAACACCAAAAAAATTTCAAGATTCAACCACTAGCTAGGAACGGTCATGCCCGCCGTTTTGACCGCATTTTGAAACGGGCATAAAAATTTCCAAAAAAACAAAAAATTGGAAAACCTTCGCATTGTGTCATTATATGTGGCCAAGTTACCAGGAAAAATCATAAACTTGTGATACAATAATTATTTTAAAAAAATGTTCTCAGAAACGAGCTATCATGTGTGGAGATCAATGGCTTTCAAGCCAGATGATCAATCTTATGGCCACATTCATGGCATAGTTTGTTCAAATGATCTCATATTGTGCACAAGGGTGCATATTGGAATGGCAAACAATGTTGCCTAAGGAAGTTTTCATTTTCTTTGGACGAAAAAATCATTTTCCATTTCCCGAGTGCCCAAAATGAGTTTTTTTTTGAAGGACCTACCAAATAATTATTGCAAAATTTGACCAAATCAATTTTCTAAAATACTAGGCCATATTTAATGCACAATTGACCAAATGGTTGGGTGTCAAAAGCTTTTATCGACCTCTCGTGAAAAAGACAAACTTTTGCCGATTCAGTTGGAAGCGGGTCAAATTTGAACTGCGGCTGCCTCATAGTTTGTTATTTATTTTTCCCAAAAATAATTTTTAGGTACAAAAGTATCTATTTAATCAGATAAACACCAAAAGTTTTCCATGATTCAACCACTAGCTAGGAACGGTCATGCCCGCCGTTTTGACCGCATTTTGAAACGGGCATTAAAAATTCAAAAAAATCAAAAAATTGGAAAACCTTCGCATTGTGTCATTATATGTGGCCAAGTTACCAGGAAAAATCATAAACTTGTGATACGATATTTATTTTAAAAAAGTGTTCTCAGAAACGAGTTATCATTTGTGGAGATGAATGGCTTTCAAGCCAGATGATCAATCTTATGGCCACATTCATGGCATAGTTTGTTCAAATGATCTCATATTGTGCACAAGGGTGCATATTGGAATGGCAAACAATGTTGCCTAAGGAAGTTTTCATTTTCTCTGGACGAAAAAATCATTTTCCATTTTCTGAGTGCCCAAAATGAGTTTCTTTTAAGGACCTACCATATATTTGTGGCAATATTGGACCAAATCATTTTTATAAAATAATAGACCATATTTAATGCACAATTGACAAAATGGTTGGGTGTCAAAAGATTGGATCCACCTCTCGTGAAAAAGATAAATTTCCGCTGATTCAGGAGGAAGCGGGTAAAATTTGAACTGCAGCTGCCTCATAGTTTGCTCTTTATTTTTTCCAAAAATCTTTTCTAGGTACAAAAGTATCTATTTAATCAGAGAAACACCAAAAGTTTCCCAAGATTCAACCACTAGCTAGGAACGGTAATGCCCGTCGTTTTGGCCGCATTTTGAAATGGGCATAAAAATTTCAAAAAAATCAAAAAATTGGAAAACCTTCGCATTGTGTCATTATATGTGGCCAAGTTACCATGAAAAATCATAAACTTGTGATACGATAATTATTTTAAAAATGTGTTCTCAGAAACGAGCTATCATGTGTGAAGATCAATGGCTTTCAAGCCAGATGATCAATCTTATGGCCACATTCATGGCATAGTTTGTTCAAATGATCTCATATTGTGCACAAGGGTGCATATTGGAATGGCAAACAATGTTGCCTAAGGAAGTTTTCATTTTCTTTGGACGGAAAATTCATTTTCCATTTTCCGAGTGCCAAAATGAGTTTTTTTGTGAAGGACCTACCATATATTTGTTGCAATATTGGACCAAATCATTTTTATAAAATAATAGGCCATATTTAATGCACAATTGACAAAATGGTTGGGTGTCAAAAGATTGGATCCACCTCTCGTGAAAAAGACGAATTTCCGCCAATTTAGTAGGAAGCGGGTAAAATTTGAACTACAGCTGCCTCATAGTTTGCTCTTTATTTTTTCCAAAAATCATTTCTAATTACATAAGTATCTATTTAATCAGAAATACATGGTTTGGTGGCGATACGTTGAGGTTTGGATGGTGGCCGAGGGCCGCAACTCTAGAGCGCGTAAACTCGCATGCCCGCCGCATGGTCACCGCATGACCGCGGTGTTGCCACGCGTTCCAAGCAGCCTAGGCATGTCTAGTGGGTTGGGCACTCCCCCAATAGGTGTCAGGAAGAAGAAGGCAATAGAATAATCTCATGAGGAGACTGTACTAAGCTCAAACATGAATTAGCACCCAAGTGTTTGATTAGTGGTGGGGAAAATGCACATGGCCAATGGGCCTGAGTTTTGGCCGAGGATGATCATCTACTAAGGACACTATCTTGAAAAAATTGCAGCTCAAATGGAGGAGCCTAGGTGTCACTTGCTTTGCAGCGTACCACACTAGACAGAAATATGAATGTTGAAGCTAGACTCAAATGAATGAATGGATTGATCTGAAATTTGGTGGAGAGCTATGATTTGGGAATATAGAAGATGTGACAAAAATTCAGCTCATTAGGATATGCCTAGCTAGTACTTCTTTCACAGCAGTTCGAGCTGAACAAAAACTTTGGAAATTTGCCGAGGAAGATTTACCAGGCAAATGGAGTTGAATATTGTCATGAGGCAGTGATTTGGATAGTAAAAATGCCCAATTTTTTGGGGAATTTTGGGAATAACAGAAATATAGGTTGCTTCACAACCTAGGACAAAAATTGACACATGGACATAACACATAGGCAAAACTGATGAGGTGGCGCCTAGTCATAGCAATCCACCATAATTTACAAGGTTATGACCATCTATATTGGTCGTGATTAGCTAGAAATAAGGCAGCGGACCAGTGTTGTCTGCTTCATGACCATTTCGTGTAAGGAAACTACGACCTTTCTGACCAAAATGGTCGTTATAGTTTAGGGTTTGTTGCCCCCGAACAGCTTTTGACCAATTGCTCTCAAATTGTCGTAGATTTATGACCAATTCTTCCAGGGTAAAGGTCACAAGTTGACATATTTCTTGTAGTGGAGTTTTGGATTTACTAGAATTTAAAAACCAGGTATCTCAATGTTTCCCGCCGAGTGACGGTGGCAGGGTGTTTGAAATTCATTCCCATTTCTTGCATGAGACCTAAGCATGTAGCGAAGGACACATATTTGATTTTTCAACCAATTTATATGCACTGGAGCATGTGCATGTAGTTCGAATTTGAATTATGCACATAAAATGCCTAGAAAACCCAGTTAATGTATAAAAAGTCCAAACGATTGCTATATTTCCAAGTTGGTTGAGAAATAAATTGAATTTGGTTGTACTAAATACATGAGAAACAAATACAATTGCTATATTTCCAAGTTGTTAAGCATGCTTGGTTTGGTTAACTGTCTGATCTTCTATTAGGAGTATGTTATATTGTGCAATGTGGTGCTCAGTTAACGTTTGGTTCATTTGTTATGGTGTTTAGTTAACTGTTTGGTTCAATTCTGCAATGCGATGTTCAATTGTTGTGGATGTATTCTATTATTGTATACCATGTGAAGAATAAATTGAATTTGGTTGTACTAAATACATGAGAAACAAATATAATTGCTATATTTCCAAGTTGTTAAGCATGCTTGGTTTGGTTTACTGTCTGATCTTCTATTAGGAGTATGTTATATTATGCAATGTGGTGCTCAGTTAATGTTTGGTTCATTTGTTGTGGTGTTTAGTTAACTGCTTGGTTCAATTCTGCAATGCTATGTCCAATTGTCGTGGGTAGAATTTTGTATTGTTGTGCATGTGAGGAATAAACCGAATTTGGCTGCACTTAATACATGAGAAACATATACAAGTGTTATATTTCCTAGTTTAATCATGCTTGGTTTGGATAAATAGGTTTTCCATGTGGCTTGAACTAACCTGATGAATCTGCAATGTGCTTATTTTTCATCAACATATTTTACTGATAGCATGCGAATCCTCACTTAATCTAATGACTAACTATCTTATATGTGTTGCAGGGAAACAATGGGAATCGCTGAGGTTTACAATCGAGGTTTGCACATGCATGGTCCTTTGTCTAATAGCACATTATTGTGCAATTGCAGGCACCATTCTAATATTTATGTTTTTAACAATTTGGTCTTGCACATGTAGGTCCTGCTGTCAGAGGTTTTGACCCACTATCCGACCATTTTTGCATATGGGGAAATGAGTTGTCCATGAATATCAGTCAAGTGAAGAAACTCAGAAAGATTGTTAGGATAAAGAAATTAGCGACAAAAAACAACAAGATCTTTGTCTGCACAATGAAGAAGACATCAATTCACTACAGGATGGTACTAACTATTATACCTTGCCTCTTTTATTTCTTTACCCCATTTCCAATATAGAGAAGATATTTATGCACATCCGTATTTCAGGTCTTTCCAAAGCAGTTCACTAATGATTACCTCTCAAACCACCTGTATGGTCAGGAGGCGAGGAAGGTATTCATACAACACCCACGGTTCAATATTGAAGTGTTCCTGAAAAGGACGAAGGATGACGGTCAATCATCCACAGGCACTCGCCTAAAGTTGCAAAGACCTTCAACATCAATAAAGGCTCAATATTCGCCTTCTGCTTCAGCGGTTCTTCAGATGAGATACATTTGTCTATGTACGGTCTATGATGCTAATTTCGAAAGGTTATAGATGTTGCAGGTGAAACTTGGTGCTGATGCAGTTGTGTAATGGGGTGGCTGAGTGCTGAAGCTATATGATGTTGTACTCTGATGTATTTCAATTATGAAAATAAAATATATTGTGTGCTTAATATGAAATGTCAATTAGATTAATAAATAGATTATTAATAATAGGATAATTAGCCTGCTAATTGGGTTTTTCTATTGCAAACGACCATTGAGAAAACACCGTGTGTGATGCATTCAATAACGCACACAATTTATAGGAATAAACCGTGTTAGATTAATGAACAATCACACACGACATTCTCTTGAAAACTGTTTGCGTTAGGCCACCTGGCGCAAACATTTACCACATAAAAACTGTGTGTGATGGACAGTCTTTGTCACACAGTTTTTTCTACGCACCGTGTGTGATGCATTCAATAACGCAAACGATAAAATTATTAATACCATGTGCAATGGAAACGCTATCATAAACGATTTAACGAGGAAAATTGTGTCTGATGTACCTGCGAACAGAAACATTTTCCTTGGAGCGATTGTGTGGATGTATATACGAATGGAAAAATTTAGCGAGGACTGACTGTGTGAGATGTACTTACGACCGGAAATGATTTCGCTTGTATAGTTATATTTTTTTAACACTACTGTACGTATAATCGTATTTGGTCGCTCGCCGGTCGCATCGGACCTCATTTTTGCCGAGCGTGTGTGCCAGGAGGGCATATCCCCGACGATTTCTGGGCCGTGTGGGAAGTACCCCCCTATCGCCCACACTCACTATGCGACGGTTCCAAATGATGTCGCGGAAAGGGGTTAAAAACCGTTTGTATAGCACCTCGTTGTACTATAGCAATATTTAGGTCAATTTCTTGACCACTTCGTCTTTCTCCCTCCGGCATATGAGTCCTTCCATCACTTTTACATCAAAAGCGGTAAACCATCACTTTATTTTCAATTCCCAATCCAATATCTTATATAATTTCAATTATAATTTCACTTTTCTCCACTGTGAAAATTACAGCATGGATCCTTCTTCTTTGTGTCGTGAACTTCGATCAAGCGGAATCACTTTGGATGGAGAGATCGTCGTAGCACCATCACAAGTCTTGTAAGAGTTGGAACACGTGGATGCCTAGGCATAGCCTGACTACCTCCTTTTGGCATTGTGGCAAGGGGGAATAACTAGAAACAACATGTGCTGATCCCAAATCTCCAAAAGGCCGCCTTTTGGCTAGAAGAGTCAGCGGCGGAGTGGTCGATGCCTACAATCAACCGCCATAGCCGGAAGGTGTCGACGGGTATTGTAGGTCCATCATAAAACGCCATTGAGGATGAGCTGCAAATGGAACAGTCGTGCGTTCTTCAAATCCACAGCCGGAGACCCATATTTGATAAGGCGTCAAATCCGAGGAGGATGAGCTCAAGATCTCGGCTCCTCTCATGCCACTCCCGCAACAAATAAGATAACGAGAATATGCTCCCATCCTCACAAGATATAGCCGCCAAACAAGTTTGTTAGGGGCGCTCCTGCGTGGTCTACCTCTTGACAACTACCTTCCACCATGGAAGACAATCGAGGGAAGCAGACATCAAACGCGGCTCACGACCGTCAATGAGAAGCTACAATACGACATGACGCCAGACGGTCCTAAAGCATACCCTACGAGCTAATCCTAAATGTACTATCTACAACAAGGAAGTGACCTCCACTACTATCTCAGCTATGCACGACACGAACATGGGAGAAGAAGAGTCATGGTGTAGATCGACGAAAGAGTAGAAATCATCGCGACACCAAACCTCGTATCTCAAACACTAGCGAAACATCCATGTGCAATGCACACCCTTTTCATCTATTATAATTATAACTCTCCCCAACATAACTCCACTGAATTTAGAACTCCTTTCACGAGTTCCATGATTTAGATCGCGTACATTGGCACGATCTTGTTAGATTTAAAACCGACGTGTCAACAACATTTTTTTTACAGAATACCGGTGTGGAGTCCTAACAAGATGGTCAACAAAGGGAGCGAGATCCAACCAACGTATGGTTGGCTGGTCAGGAGGACGGTGGTATGCGTTCACTTGGAGGAGACGTTCCTGTCGACAACGAAGGCATGTGCGGCGACTTCGTCAATCTCAAGATAATGTGCCGGCCCGGTCTCGGAGGTGCTCATAGAGGCAGGGCGTGCGTGCGCGCGTGCGTTCACAAGGGTAAATGCATGTACGTATGCATAAGCGTTTGTGTGCTAAGAAAAACAAAGAGAGCGAGAAGTAAGTTTAGCAATTCACCACGACCCCTAAAAAAAAGCAATTCATCACGATTTTAAGGCGAGAGGGTTTAAATTTAAAAGGCAATCGGTGGAGTTTTCTTTTCTTTTGAGAATGCAATTAGCGGAGTGCAATGAAAGCATTAAACACGCAATCAAGACAGTGCTATCTGCACCTCAGCCCATCACCACGGCGGCGAGCCGCCCCGACCCATATACACCACCAAGAACCCGTATCCAGTCTCCAGTTCCCGAAATTCAAATCCCACGAGAGCTGCCCACCCCCGGAGAGAGAGAAATTCAAACCCCATCGGTGGGCACGGGCCGCCGGACAGGGCACGCCGCGCTCCCCCCTCCTGCCTGCGATTCAAAATTCAAAATCAAAAGCGAGGCTAGCCCGGATATTCATTCATTCGCCGGTTCCCTTCCCCACACACCACGCCACATGCGCCATCGGAACCGCGCCCACCTCCGCCCGAATTCAAAAAAACCCGCACCCATAAAACCCTCGCCCCTCCCTACCCACCCCCACCCACACGCGACGAAGCACGTCTCCCATCCATTTCAAAAATCACGCAGAGCTTCGCGTCTCCCCCTCCCCCCTCCCCCCCACCGCCCGCTCCCGTCCGCCGCTCCCCCGCCCCCGAAACCCTAGGGCCCAGATCCCTCCTCCCCCGCTCCGCGCTCCCCGGCCCTCCCATGGACCCTGCGGGCCCGCGCTCGGCCCCGACGGATCCCGCCGGATCGGGCGCGCCGCCGCCGCCGACGGCCGAGGTGGGTTTGGGCCGTGTCCCTCTCGGCTTCTGCTTCTCGTGTTTGGACTGTGGTGCTGACCTCGTGATGCGCGCTCTTTGCAGGAATTGTCCAGGAGGGCGGCCGGGAGCGGGGGCGGCGGCGCTGCGGAGGCGTGCGGTGCGGCTCCGGCGGCCCAATTGGGAGGTGGGTCCTCGCCTCCTCGGTGGCCTCGATCTGTGCTCCTCCCGTGCTTCTAGTCTACTCTAACGCGGCGCGAGCTGCACACATAGCTTCGGTTCTGTCTCTGCGTTGTCCTCGTTCTCGAATCCTTAGCCAGCAGTCTTGAAGTCACCAGTAGGACTGAAATTCGAGATGGCACAGTGTATGTAGTAAAGTGTCTCGCAACAGATCTAATGGCTAGACACACTTCTTTTGTTCTACTCTGTTCAGGAACAAAACAATTGGCAGCTAATTTTTGCGCTTGTGAATAGCAACCCTTCTTAGCTTAGATGCGTGGAACTTGCTGGCGATGGCACCCGTAGCGCATTCCTGTTAGCAATTTAATCTGACTTGCTAAAAAAGAATTGTGAATTCTCGGGTTGCTGTCATTCTTGAAACCTTAATAGGAAGTCCTTCAATTAATTATTGATAGAACAGAGATTTGAGATGGTGCACTAATGTTTGGCAGAGGATCTATGTATGTGGCTACAATGGAACATCTAGCACTTGTCGTTGTAGGGTTGTGGCTCATCATATTCTTTACATTGCTTCTGTTGAGGAACAATGGGGCAGAATGAGCTTAGCACCTTTTGGTGACAACATATGCACATTGCTTCTATCATGTAAATTTAGAGAGCATTTATGTTCACAATTGATTTGCTCATGTTTGTTGCTTCTACCATGCAGATCCGAGGGTGGGGATTTTGGAATCTTCAGATAAAGCACAGGGATCTGTACATCCATGTAATAAGAAGGATATACCACAATTTTCTGCTGAAGGCGCCACAAAATGTGCATATGGGGTCCCTTCATTGCCTCGGACTGGTGCACTTCTGCAGTTAGAACCTGCTTGCCTGACCTTGGGCCGTGCTCCGGATGCAGTGCTGGCGGGAAGTTTGCATGATGCCAATCCTTTGGCACGTGGCAAAGAGAACATCCGGACAGACCTTCAACCTAAGCCTGATGCAAAACGCGGTGAAAATAGGATGCGCGATGCACCCCTTGGGTTGGATCTTAATAGAGTGGGTTCTTCTGATGCAGCAGAGCTAAATCCGTTCTTTCCTTACAAGAAGCTGGGTCAGTCGAAAGTTAGTGATCCATCAGAATGCGGTAGTACAACTGGTGCTGCAGGAGAAAGTGAGTCACATAGAAAGTGGAGAGAAATGAAGCAGAATGGGTTCCTTTCTTCAACCCATGGAACTGCAGTGGTACCTAAGCCACGTGGTCGACCGCCCAAGCGGAAAAGGGATGATGAGCTCAAGAGAAGCACTTCTACCCAGAATGAACAGACTAAGTTCACAAAGGTTGCTGCTCCTAGTGGCCTATTATCTGGGCTGAATCCAGGAATCATAAATCATGTAAGAAATAGCAAGCAAGTATACTCCATAATAAAGGCAATGGTACGCTCTGAGGAGCTTGAGAACGCAAGCCAGCCTGGTCTTGCTGGCCAAACAGGTGAAAGAGGTAAAGAAGTTATAGAGAGAATTCAGGACCAGAAGTATGGGGATAGTTTGATGAAGTGCCACTTCATGATGGAAGGTAATAATGCAATGTTTCAACATGGTCTGCCTACCGCATCAAGATTCCTTGCAGAGGATGGCGACAATCTGAAATTGCAACTCTCATCAACAGTCACTATGGCTTCGGACAGGACATGTAGTACATTAGATCATGAATCTCAACATGATTACATGACTGTGCTATCAGTAAAGGGTATGCTCGATTGCTTAGATCACTAATCATACATTCTGCGAGCGCTACACTGCACTAACTATTTATAGAAATATCCACATTTGACAGTTTTCTTGCCTTTTCATGACCAGCTGCCAGTGTTGCATCTCAATGGTTGGAGCTTCTGCAGCAGGACATAAGAGGGCGGCTTGCTGGTATATTTTCTGTAGTTAAAAACTTTATACAATTTGAAGTTGTAACCTGTGCATCCACTTAATTATGCCTTCTTTCTTCATCCTTGAAGCTTTGAAGCGCAGTAGGAAGAGAGTGAGGAATGCTCTTCAAACTGAATTGCCGCACCTGATATCAACCGAATTCTCATCTAGTCAAGAGAACGAACCATCCATTGCACATTCTTCTGAAGCTGGGCCCACTGGAAAAACAGCTTCAGAAGAACATGTTGCACGGTGGAGGTCTCTATTCCTTCAGATGGAAAGAACGCTGCAGGAGGAGGGGAGGCACTTGGTGAGTTTGCACACAAGAGTATTTTGACGAAAGTTGCAGCGTTGAATCACTGTTTATTCTATTATTCTTGTTTGTTGCTGTCTAACACATCAGAGTCTAGGTTCTTTCTCATTTATTTTGATCAGCATCAAAATTAAATTATGATCTTGAGGTTTTTTTATTCAAGCTCTATTTAGTTTTGGTAATATCGGTCACACAACAGTTGGCATGCTGCATTATTAATTTTTGACCAAAAGCCTGCATGCTCATCAAGCTGCTCCATTCCTGATCATGCCAATTACTTGTTGCAGGAAATTCGGTTGAAGGAAGTGCAAGGAATGTTGCAGAATTGTGATAAAGGCCTAAAACAAGTGACCTGTGAGGCTCCACTGCTTGGCCCAATGGCTGAATTATGGTTAGTTCATCACCGCATATGGACCATAAACTTTTTGTTTTTTTGCGAATCGAATGCTTTGCTGAACAACTTCCAATGTGTGTGCGCAGGAAACTGAAGAACCCGGAGATCTCCGAGAGCGAGTGGGCAGTGCAAGCTGCCGCAGCATCCATCTACTCGACGTGCAACCTGGTCATGAAGACCGAGAACGTCTCGTGCTTCTGATCTTCTCACACATGTGGATCTTGTTCCTTACACATTTGTCTCCCTTCATTTTTTTACTGATTGGTTAGGTTCTGTTTCTTACACATATAGCCTAGACAGTCATTGTCTCCTGGGTGTGTGTGCGTGGAGTAAAGTTGTGGTTTGTGCTGCTCCTTTGTAACGTGATGAAACAAGCACCTGTGGTGTCTGAGTGAGAGTGAGTGTCTGTCTGTTGCCAACTTACAATTTTTTTTCACGGGCGCGTGAAATAACAAGCTTGTTTGCCTGATTTCTTTTCAGTCTCTTTTTTGCTTCTGGGGTTTTCATAATGTTGTTTGGTAACTCTGGTGGTCGCTGTGCAGTCAGAAACAAGTGCTCCTGCTTAACTGATTTTTTCTCTAGCAAAGGGAGAGCTGAGCATTTCTTCTGGTGAAGTCTGAAGTAGCTGCTGGTGTGTAGTCATCAGCTGGAGGTGCCATTATATCAGAAGTCAGATATATCTCAGACCATGCTTCGGAATAGAATGACAATTTTCTCTTTGTTTATCTGTTGTCGATTATTTGGATCGAATCATCGAATGGCTATCTTGAGCGCATGTACGTTAGTGCAACTCTAACCCATGGCGCATTTTGTCCGTTTGGGTTGGACAGAAATGACAGCCCAACGCATGGGGCACTAACCCATTTTCGTGTTGTCTGTATGGATGCAAATCCGCTTAAATTTGGGTGGGGTTTGTGTCCACATAGACAACAGATGGACGTGCCACACGTCCATTCGGTGTCTGCCCCGGTCCCACTTGCTAGCCACCCAACTACCATGTGGAGTCCTTTTGCACGAGTGCCCCGGTGTGTGTGTGGGTGGGCGGGGGGGCACAACGCCCACTCTTCTCCCTCCATCTGCCCCATAGACGCCCGACAGTCAACTCTGGCCATTGTCGTCGCCCACCACGCCGTGGAAGTACATGCCCGGAGCGCATGACCACGAGGCCCTCCTCGGGGTGTCGCCGCGTCCGAATGTGTCTACGTGCTTGCCCACCGGTGCCGACACTACCGGGAAAACGCCATCCCCGTGCCATGGCTGGACAGGAACCCGTCGTACGACAGGCATTTGAACCCGAATAGGTTTCCCATGCCGGCCACAGGTCGTGCACGGAGGCCCCAGTGCGTTGCACGTGTGCTCCAGCACCACAGTCGGCGGTGGTGGAGGAGGAGGGGGCCAAGAAGAACGACGAGGCCTTCAAGAAGGTCATCGAGGACTCCCACCTCGACAAGCTCGCCCAGTGGCCTGGCCTGCCACTAGCGCTGGCCGCATCGGCCATAGGCGATGTCGCCACGCCGGAGCCGTGGCCACTTGCACCACTAGTGGGGTCACACATGGTCGTGGACGTCCACGGTGCCCTGCACGCCGGAGTGGGTGGAGCCGAAGCAGCTGCAGCTAGCGGTTGGACCGGTACCGTGGCCTTATCCATGGCGGCTCCAGTGTTCATCAACTTCGTCGTCGACGACGACAATGGCGGCGTCCAGTAGAGCAGAGCAAGGACAAGGACTGTGACGGCCGATCAGTTTTTTTTTTCAGTTATGTTTTTATTTTATTTATGCAGCGAACGGACTATTGGCGGTAATGTATATATTTTTATAGTAAAAAAATGTATATATTTTCAATTGAAAAAATTGTCAAAATCTAAAATGCAGCCCGGCACGTGGGCGCACTGTAGGATCGGAGAATATCAACGAGAGTGGATGAATGGGAGAACTAAAGTTTCTTTTGAAACTTGAAATCTCTCAGCATAGCACAGCGAAAAATACAAACTATGCAGATGCATGACTACGAAAAAGTAGTGATCTAAACGTTCTTGTATTTCTTTATGGAGGGAGTACAGCTGAACGAAAACACAACATAGCATACAAAGTATATCTCTATGACAAGTTACTGCCAGACAAAGATAGAAAACATGCACACTATTATGAGATATTCATCATGGCAAGACTGCAGTGGATAACTAAGTAGCACCAGATGTAAAAGCAAAGAGCATACAACCATAAGTGTAGCAAATGCAAATATACAACACAACATGGTCGCAGTACATATAGATTTGTATGAAATGTAAGCCGATAGAATTGTACTGAAGAACAACACATGAGATACAACTGGTGCTTAATGGCGACAAAGTATTTGGTTAAATCAGTTCACTCTTTTGCAAAAAAGTTATATCTGGTTTGAGGGACTTGTGATTGAACACAGGAGCAAACTTCTCTCCGTCTTGTTCTCCTCAACGTGAAGTTCCTCAAATTTCAGTTGATTTCTCTCGTGGTAGATTCTTATCGGGAATCTTCAAACCTTCAACAGACTTTGTTTTCCGAGACCACAAATACTCTTGGTCACTCAAACAGACACCTAACCGTCTAGAGACTTTGCAGCTCTCAAGAGTAATAGGCACAAGAACTCTCAACTTAGATCTATGTGCTCAACCACTATCTAGGTTATCTAGCTCTTGGGTTTTCTCTCAGAAGGATTTACTCAAATCTCTAGAGAGGGGTGCTCAGTCAATCTTCTCAGAATCTCAAGAGGAGCAGATTGGTGTGGGGCGTCTATTTATAGCCAAAACAATTTCGGGAGGGAAATGACCAATAAAGGCTTTTGGCCCAGTCAATGGCCAATCAAGACGTTTCCAAAGATCGGATTTTAAACTCACACGTCAACTTTACTTGAGAAAACAAAGAAAGTTGACTCGTCTACTAGAGCATTTCTCTTGCAGCCCAGAAGAACTTCGTCTATGGATGGCAAGTAAATAACTCTGTGCACGAAGATATTTCTGTCCACTCACTTGGGATAAGTTCCGGTTAAGCATCACACTAGACGAAAGTCTTAAAATACTTGAACCTCTCTTAATAGTACGGTGGTGGTCCTATGTCTCACGTGAAGAAAATGAATCTACGAAAAGAAAAACTGTGTCTTCATTTCTTCTTCACTGCAGTCAAAATCTCCCAGACACGCACTCCATAGGAATTACTTCACTTCAACAACATTTTTAGAGTCCGTCTCCGACACACATCTTCCTGGTAGCAAACTCCTCGAAGCTAGCAATCTTCTTTGTTGCGCAGATAACACTCTTAGAAGTTTATAGCAAACTTCTCCGGAAATTCTAACAATCTTCTCCGAACTCCAGGAACGGTCTCTCTGTGTCTGCACTAACAAACACATTAGTCCCTCACTATTTCTGTCCAACAATCTCCAAAACCTTCAGGGGCACTCGATTGCAGCAACACACACCTATGGACCGACGGACACGATCAGACTTTAGTGTCTGCTTGGTCGACCCAAACGAAAAAAAAAACTAGACACACTGTGCTTCCATTTGAGTTGGGCCGTTGGAGTTGCCCTTAGTGTGGTGATTGTTAAAAAACTCTGGTAGATCGACGTTCTTGACATTTCCGCATTTCTCCGCCTTGGGTATTTCGCCAACAAAAAACCGTTAGATTCGTTGCCATTCTTTAAAAAAAATAGTGGCCACTAAATATCTGGGAGATAATTTCCTTTGTAATTTGGCAGAATTAATTTGTTGTAAGCATGAGCTAAGAATGTGAGCATATGGCAATTGTAGAATATGCATAGCATGGTTTTCTAGTGAACTCACGATCTAGGATGATTTGGCCCCACAGAGCAGTGACAGTAGGACGATTTGGCCCCACAGAGCAGTGAGAGAGAACTGGACCGTTGACCTAACAGTGTACCCCACCGATCAGCCAGCCAGCCAGCGGGGGCACGTTTAAACCCTTTCCGCCGCCGCCCTCGCCGCGGCCGCGACCCTCCCATGTCCACCTCCCCCTCCGCCGCCACCCCCCTCCTCGCGCTCCTCCGCCGCAACGCCGCCAACCCCGCCGCCGCGCTCCGCCTCTTCCTCGACCTCTCCTCCCCGGCCTCCCCTCCGCCGCCGCACTCCACCTCGTTCCTCTCCCGCCTCCTCGCCGCCGATCCCTCCGGCCACCCGCTCCTCCAGCGCCTCCTCGGCCACATCCTCTCCCTCCCGGACCCGTCCCCGCACCTCCTCGCGCTCCTCTCCGCCGCATCCGCCTCCCCGCGCGTCCCGCTCGACTTCTCCCTCTCCGCCTTCCGCTCCCTCCGCGCGCTCCCCGGCCCAGCGCTCCGCCCGCCGCCCACCCCCGTCTACAACCGCCTACTCCTCGCCGCGCTCGGGGAGTCCCGCCTCGACCTCGTTGAGTCGCTATACAAGGATCTCCTCCTCTCCGGCGCCGCCCCCGACGTCTTCACCCGCAACATCCTGCTGCAGGCGCTCTGCGCGGCTGGCCGCATGGACCTCGCACGCAGGGTGTTCGACGCGATGCCCGCCAGGAACGACTTCAGCTTCGGGATCCTGGCGCGAGGGTACTGCCGCGCGGGCAGGAGCGCCGACGCGCTCGGGGTGCTCGACGAAATGCCGAGGATGAACCTGGTGGTCTGCAACACGGTGGTGGCGGGGTTCTGCCGGGAGGGCCAGGTGGACCAGGCCGAGAGGCTGGTGGAACGGATGCGGGTGCAGGGGCTCGCGCCCAATGTGGTCACGTTCAATGGCAGGATCTCCGCGCTCTGCAAGGCTGGCCGGGTGCTGGAGGCATACAGGATATTCAATGATATGCAGGAGGCCCTGGAGCCGGGTCTGCCGAGGCCTGACCAGGTGACGTTTGACGTGATGCTCAGCGGGTTCTGTGATGCCGGGATGGTGGATGAGGCAAGGGTGCTGGTGGACATTATGAGATGTGGTGGGTTCCTGAGGAAAGTCGAGAGTTACAACCGCTGGTTGTCAGGATTGGTGAGGAATGGTAAGATCGGAGAGGCACAAGAGTTGCTGAGCGAGATGGCTCATGAGGGTGTCCAGCCTAATAGCTATACATACAACATCATTGTCGATGGATTGTGTAAGGAGGGCAAGTCGTTTGATGTTAGGAGAGTGGAGGATTTTGTGAGGAGTGGTGTGATGACACCAGATGTTGTGACTTATACTAGTTTGCTCCGTGCTTATTGCTCGAAGGGAAACATTGTCGCTGCCAACAGGATCCTTGATGAGATGGCGCAGAAGGGGTGTGCCCCAAATTTGTTCACCTACAATGTTTTGCTGGAGAGTTTGTGGAAAGCTGGTAGGACTACAGAGGTAGAAAGGTTGTTGGAGAGGATGGGTGAGAAAGGATATAGCTTGGATACAACAAGCTGCAATATCATTATTGATGGACTATGCAGAAGCAGTAAATTAGATATGGCTATGGACATTGTCGATGAAATGTGGAATGAAGGAAGTTTGGCTCTTGGCAGATTGGGTAGTTCGTTTTCAAGTTTAGTGAGTGATTCTTCCCTCAGCAAAAAATGTCTACCTGACCGGATCACTTACACAACTTTGATGAATGCATTGTGCAAAGAAGGAAGGTTCGATGAAGCAAAGAAACGATTACTTGAGATGATAGCAAAAGATATTTCTCCTGATTCAGTGATATATGATACCTTTATTCACGGTTATTGCAAGCATGGCAAGACATCTTCAGCCATTAAGGTTCTTAGAGACATGGAAAAGAAAGGTTTCAACCCAAGCACAAGGTCATACAACTTGTTGATTTGGGGATTTCAAGAAAAACACATGTCAGATGAAATCCTTGAATTGATGAGTGAAATGAAGGAGAAGGGGATCTCTTCTAACGTCATGACCTACAATAGCTTGATAAAATCCTTTTGTGAACAAGGAATGGTGAACAAAGCAATGCCTTTGTTAGATGAAATGTTACAGAATGAAATAGTTCCTAATGTAACTTCTTTTGGCTTGTTGATCAAGGCTTTTTGTAAGATTGCAGATTTCTCTGCAGCTCAGAGAGTATTTGATGTTGCTTTGAGTACATGTGGTCAGAAGGAAGTGCTCTATTGCTTAATGTGCACCGAACTCTCCACTTATGCTAGGTGGATAGAAGCCAAGAACATTCTTGAAACAGCACTTGAAATGAGAATCTCCATCCAAAGTTTCCCATATAAGCAGATCATCATGGGGCTCTGCGATGCTCGTGAGGCAGACCAAGCGCATAGTCTTCTCAAGTTGTTTATAGCTAAAGGACATTCATTTGATCCAGCCACGTTCATGCCTGTCATAGATGCACTAAGTGAAACGGGAAAGAAGCAGGATGCTGATGTACTGTCGGAAAAGATGATGGAAATGGCAGATGGTAATGTTGGTCACGCTGCTGTTTCTGGTGTGGTTACCACTGGAAGCCGGAAGCATGAGCATGACAAGTATGCTGAAAATGATTGGCATTCCCTTCTGCACAGGTATTATCACGATCAAGTTTCTCGTTATGTGTTTACTTTCAATCTTCTTTTGTTTATTTGGATGCAAGGATTCTGTAGAGGACTATGAAATATTGTTTAAATTTAGTACAATAACCAAGGCATATGTACCAAGGCATATTGTTTAAAGAGTTTATTTGGATGCATGGTTTCGTCTTACAAGAAACACAAACTAACTCTTAACAAGATATTAAAGGTCACTTTCTCTGTTGAGCTGCAATGACTCTGACTTCATTTTTGATATGCAGAGATGACAGTGCTCGCACAATTATGAAAATTACCAATAGAGTGAGAACAGGATGGGGCCAAAGAGGCAATATATACGAGCATAAAAGGCAGCAGGATGATGACATTTATGTACTGGAGAACAGTGGCTGAGTAAGTCTCTCATCACCCTAGAGCCCTAAATAATGACATGTATGGAAAGCCTGAGAAGTTGCTTGTGACTACAAACTCACATGTTTAGAAAGCTTTAATAGGTTGTGTTGATTTCTCACCACTCAATTCTGTTTGACCGTTCTACCATGCTCACGCACTTTCTGACCATCGGTATAACTGAAAATTTTAATCTAGAAGAAAATAAATAGCCACGATTTATATAGAGAGACCCATTTGCATCGCCCCGCACACACCTTGCCTGCCATCACCTCTGCCTCAGCTAGGTCTGTCTCTGCTGCGGCACCGCGGCCTCTCTCTCTCTCGCTTCTCCGTGGTGCTCAGCTGTCGGACGGCCGCAACGGAGGCTTGCTGTTGCTGGGTGTACCGCCTCTGGTGAGTGCCGATATCTCCCTCCTCTCTTTGTATCATCCCTTGTGGGGGGGCTTTGTGTAATACTCCAAATTTGGATGAATGGATATGGATGTTAGGCTGTAATGTGTATTGATCCAAGTTTTGGGAAAATTAGATATATGCCATTACAACTTTACAATACTCTAAATGCCATCATGTAGGTTTTCAGACTGAGATGCCAATGTCTTCTTCCTTCTCTTCTCCTCCCTCCCTCCCTCACCTCACTCATTTCCCAACAGTGACCTGCAACCGTGCTGGCCAGCGACGTCCTCCACTCCCGCCCCCTCAGCAAGCGTGGCTGGCCTGCCGCTGGTGCTGTACTCATGTTGTCCATCTTCCTCTACCCCTTGCACCTACCATCTTGCCTCCATGGATGGGTCCCCTCCTAAGCTTCGATTCCTCAGGCTGTCTGCAACTCTTCGCAGCATCCTCTGCCCTCCTATGACTGCCATGGATGGGGAATCCATCAGGAAGCTCCATTTTGAAGACCGCCGCAAATTCCTGCTGCCTTATCTAGAGGAGATGGGGTCCATGGCCGTTTTACTGATCCAGCAGCAAGCTCCATCTCAATATTCCCCTCAACCTCTCGCTGCCGGCTCACTGTCGGATTTAGAGGAGATGGTAGCCACAGAGCAACCAGATGTGGATGAGATGTGGATCGCAGAATGAGTTTGGATGGCCTTGGATGGTAGTTCTGATCTCTGGGAAGAAATTGTGATGGGGATCCCATGGTCAGGCTGTGGCATGGAGGTCGAATCCATGTGGCAAAGAGAGGCAAGGAAGAGAGGTGACAGAGGGAGGAAGAGACTGTGCTGCCATGGTTGAGGAATATGAGGTCAGTGGAGGAAGAAGAGCAAGGAAGAAGGCATGGGCATTTTGGTCTGAAATTTTGCATAATGGCATCTCCAGGAGTATTGCAACGTTGTAGTGTCATTTTTCCAAAGAGTAAAATAGTGATGGCATTTCTCTGAATTGCCAAAGCTGCAATGTCATATATCTAAGTTTCCCAAGTTACCCGCTTTATGCCCGAGTGCTACTGATCAGGAACCAATGTTCCACACTGTTCTGAGATGTGAACTAGTATGCTTGCAGTACTATATAAAGAACAGTTTGATTCGTACAGCCTAAATAAATTGTTCTGAACAATCCTCTTTTTTTTTGCTTGTTGCCGTGTAGAGAGAAGATTCACTGGTGATTTGGAATAGTTGCTGTCACGAATGTTGTGCACAGCGACATGCCCTGATGCTGTTCCAGATTGCATACTGGTGAGTACCTCTCACCCAATTTGACTACCAATTTTGTTTTTATGCATTTTCTTTCTTTCTCAAACTTAGATATTTTTACAAGTACATGAGATGCTAGATAAACGTCTTAGATGCTAGTGTATAAAAGCACAGCTACATCGTGACAAAATTTCAGTTCCTAACCTCTGCTTGTGGAAACAAAAAGAAACATTTGTGCTTGCCTTTTTAGCACAAACATATTTTTAGTGTATAAACCGGACCCTTTTCTCACCAATACAATATTCTTCTTAAGACATTTCAAGGTTACATATTTTTAGCGCACAACCTTTTCATATATGTAGAATAAAATAGGTGGCCTTGTTCACTTTCTCATTCTTCGGCCACTAGACTGCATCACTGTTCTCTAGCACGTCAGCAAATTTGCAGCCGTGCAGTGAACCAACCAATGGAAACGAGAGCTGGTTTGCTTTGACATCTGAGACCCCACGCGGAAGCTTAGCTAGACATCCATCCAACTATAATAAACTAGTAGTATCTCCTCTTGGTCCTTGCGTGATAGATTGGTTTATGCCCCCCACCGCTTCTCTGTGACCACAAACAACTTCCTTTCCGCCAACCGCCATTGCAAGTTGCTATAATTGGCTGTACTTACACGTGCTTCTGGTCTGGTCATCATCTACCTTAACAAGGCAAAAGGGGACGAGGAGGAGGATTGGGGTGAGGAGACGGAGGAGGGGCTCACGGGGCAAGGAGGAGGAGGAGGGGCTGATCCGTCAGGCATGGGCATCGCCGGCCTCCCTTCTGACATCCTCGTGGAGGTGACTGCCAGAATCGCCGGGGAGTCGACGACGCCCCTGGACGACATCGTCAGCCTCAGGCGATCGTAAGTGACCAATTAATTGTTCCTTTCCTTTCTGATGTTCGCCTGCGATTGTGAAATGATGCAAGGGGCTATATCATGATTCATGCGCATGTATCTCTTCAGATGCAAGGTGTTCCGCGACGTGACGGCGGCCAGGGAGGTGGGCCGGTGCATGGCGGTGGACAAGGAGTGGCGTCTGCACTGGTGGGACAAGGAGAGGTTCCTCTCGGTGCTCGGGGAGTGCGCGGCCACCGGCAACCCCGAAGCGTCCTACATCCTCGGCCTGGTAACGTCTGAAGCACGGATACCATCTTACAGAACTGCATCATGTTCAGTTGTTCACGCGCTAACCAACCCAACTGCTACGATTCTGACATTTTCTTCCTTTGGCAGGAGGAAATCTGCAACCGGAGGGGAAAGGAGAGCGGGCTCCGGCACCTCCACCGCGCCATGAAGCACGGCCATGCCGTCGCGGCCTACACCATCGGCATGATTATGCTGCGCGACGCCTACAATCCCGAAGGTATCGAGGAGGCAATGGGATATCTGGAGGGATGCTCTGCAGCAAGAACAAAGAGCAACATCAAGATTGCCTCCGTACGCAGAGAGGCCGCTTCGGTCATGAGAAGGCTGACGATGCGCCGCTGGAGGACGGCCGAGCCTGCCGCGCCCTGCGCCGACCCGCGGTGCGGGGAGATGGAGACGGCGGAGGCCTGGGACGAGGACGACGAACAGAGGAGGTTCTGCAGCCGGCTGTGCAAATGGAAACATGAATACCGCAAATTTGTGCAGTGGATTTAACGATTTGATTCATTAGTAGGCTGTCGGCCACTCTGCCGGCAGTAAAAGTTGTGAGACACAATTTCAGATTTATCACTTTATGCTTCTCCAATTCTAGATCTGCCATCCCAATTTTTCTCCTTCCTAATGGAAAGCTCGCTTAGCACTTTGCCATCCCGGTCAGGTGGTTTGGTAGTGATATTTTCTGGCTTGCGTGTATTTTTTTTGGGGCTGCGATATGCTTGTATTTTGTGACATCAGTGCTTTTATTTTGTCCATTTTTGTGAATACTGACAAATTCCCGCCCAACAGCCAACTCATTCTAGTGTCTCGAAGAGTACTTTTAGGTCAGTTTGTCATATTTTTTAGCGGTTTGCATCAATGAAATGGGATGGAGGTTATGAACCTCTCCCACGGGAGTATCATGGAGCGTCAAGTAGGCATTTACTCCTTCTGTTTCTAAATATAAGTCTTTTTAGAGATTTCAATACAAACTACATACGAAAGTATATAAATATATTTTAAAATGTAAATTCATTTGTTTTGCTTCGTATGTAATCTGCATTGGAACAGGGAGTAGCTAACAGCAACAAAATGCCTTGCCACATGGTAATAACAAAAAGTATTTAGACACACTAATGTGAAAGATGAGCGATGACGTTTATGCAGTAGGATCAAAGGCGGGCGTCGACTGGGATGGAAATCTAACCACTCTCCACGATGTCCTCACGTGCTTCTCTTGAAACAGGATTTTGTCCCGCTTTATATGTAAAGCAATAACCGAATAAAGTACACGGCCCATCGATACAAAATGATGGGGTAGCCCTCCTACAATGCCGATTCCAGTATAACAGATTCACGCAGAATGCATGCGACTACGATACCGAAAGAGAAAGAACTGAGTACAATGTCACGCTACGCACTATACCACCTAAGCTTTGCGACAACGCCTTCGAAAGAGAAAACAACGCAAAGCGTCATCGTTGCCGAGTCAAGAACAGACAAGGGGCTTAACCCGGAACCCTTACATGAAGAGGAGCACCACGAAGACGTCTTCATGAAGAGAGCGACGCCCGTGAGCGTTGTCGTCGGTGGCTACGAAGCGCAGAGCTTTCGCTCGGCAACTCCACCGTGCCACCATGAGGTCTCCAGAACAAGTGTGATGCGATCAGTTCCCCAAGTCCGGATCGGGACGATGCCACTGCCAAGGACAGAGAGCGCCCGAGCCACTCACCGCTACACCTTTCGTCGTCCACACGACCAAGAGGAAAAGCCACCAGCACCGCCATGGTGCCCGCCGAAGAGCTAGCCATGCAGATCGCCATCCAGAGCCACTGCCCCGGCATCCATGTCCGAGACTCCACCACTTTCCACATAACGATGCATCAACCACGGAAGGAAGAGTAAAAGACAATTCCTTTCACTCCTAGCCCAACACCAGAATCTGGCTCAACGCCTCCACGGTAGGAGGCATCCATGCCTGCATCCCCAGCCAGTCTCGATGGACTAGGGGAGACACAACCCCGTGACTACCGACGATCCTTGCCGAGCAAGCTCACACAACGCCATGCTTGTGGCCTTCAATGTCGATCTGCCCGACAGAGAAGCGGTGTCCTGACCACTACCAACGACCACTGTGCATGTGAAGAGGGAGAACCCACCAAACCACACCCATCCTCGCCTACCCGGAGAGGGATCCCTTATCCCCTAAGGACCAGATCTGGACCGCACCCATACTTGTGGGATTTGGTCGCTGGTTATCTTTGGTGGATCTACTTGGATCCGGTGTTCGTTCGTCTACGTTCATGTGTCTTCACGCTGGATCCTTTTAATCAACGTGTCTCTTCATTGGTGGCGGGTGTTGTACTTGTGCGTTGGTCCTATGAGGCCTTAGCACGACAACTTCCCAACTGTCTACTACAACAATTTTTACCCGGCTTCGGCGAGGGAGGGACGATGACGGTGGCGTGTCTTCGACTCACTTCAATGCTTGTAATTGTCGCTAGGGGCTGCAAATGAGTCGACTTCGAGCGAGTTGGCCTAGGCTCAACTCAACTCATACTAAAATTCGAGCGAGCTCAAAATGCATGAAGCTCAAGGTCGAGCTGTAGTGAGTGACCCGTGCTCAGCTTGTAATGATCATGAGTCGATTTCTAGCTAGTTTTTGAGCTAAATAAGATGATTTTTTAATTTATTTCAAGGCAAATTTTAAAGCAAGATATGTCACAACAGAAAAAATCACTATAAAACTCAACTCATTATTTCTCAACTGAAAACTAGTATCTAATAACAAGAGATCATGGATAATAGACAACGAATGTGCCTCTACCTTCAACTTTGCCTAAAATAACAAGATATTGAACACACGGTTGGCCACGTTTCATCTGAGGCTAAATGTTCTCCATGCTTAATTTCCAAGTTTGCTAGTAGGTAAAATGAAAAAAAAATATGACAATGGATGATCCTAATTCTTCGTAATAGACATGAAGATTAGTTAATATACTTATATGATATCAAGCTATCGAGTTAAAATCGAGCGAGACAATGCTGGCTCAAGACCGGCTCGTTTCTCGATCGAGCTACATAAAATGCTCGTACCCAACTCATTTATTTTCGAGTCGATCTCCAGTTGAGCTAAAATACGAGTCGATTTTGAATGGCTCACGAGTCTATGTGGTCTACGGATGATTTAGATGAATTTTTTATTATTTCTAATGTTCATTGTACTACCATAATTAATTTGTTTATGAGGGTTACCATAATTAAATTGAAGATGAATAGATCGGCCCACCAAAACTCGCGTTAGTAGCCTTGTGTGGCAGCCCAGCAGCCCAATGCGTCGGCCCGCCTCATTTGCAGCCGAGGAAGAAAACCCTAGACCCCATACTCCAGACCTCAATATAAATCGCCACCAACGCCGCATCCAGACTCCAGACCCCGGTAGCTCCTCCCCTTGCGGCTCCGCCCTCCTCCCCTACGCATCGCTCTGGTTTTCAATTCGGCTCGTTTCGTTTCGGTTCTTGTTCTTCTTTTTGATGACTGGTCGATGAGAGGTCCGTCGTAGCGGTGATGACAAATTTGTGGACTAGAGTTTCTGATGCCGCCTCTTCAGCGGCATCTGCAGACAACCCCTTGGCTGTCTGAGCTCCCAGATCTCATCCCATCGAATCCATCCGTTCTTGTACTTCTTTGCTTTGATTGATGCGCGTTCATTACCAATTCCTGAGGATGATTTGTGTTCCTCATGGCGATTAGTCTCGGACGCTACATGCGATTCTCTGATGTGTGGTATATCCTGATTGGTGGCGTCCTCTGTGCCAGCTTACCCTGGAAACGCCACATACATTCACACGCCGCCCTCTCTTGCTCTGTTCTCTTCTTTTATCTGTCTGTCTTGATCCAGATGGCCTACTGTGATAGATCGTACAAGCTTTTAATTAGTGTATGTGGATGATGAGATCACAAGTAAAAATACAGTTATCCCTGTCTTACTTCCTCGGAAGGGTGCTGAGAATACTTTCAATCTGACACGGTTACTTGCAGCATCATGTGCAGTATGATTGGTTATAGAAACTGTGTTCTGTATGCATTGTGAGATCCTGTTTGGTTTGATGTTCGAAAGTGTATTGTTTTTCTTTTGATTTGATTCGGCCTGTATGGCGAGGATGAAGAAGAAAATCATTCGGATTCCCATTGATTTGTAATAAACATGAGATCTTTAACCAGCTACTTCTGACTCGTCATACAATCTGCCATCTTTTGGCTTCAGTCGTTTATTTCTTATTTGTTTTAGTGGTGTTTGTTCGTGTTTTCCTTGGAGCCAGTGATGTTAATCAAAATATTTGCTACTCTTGATGGGGCAACGACCCCATTTGATGATCACAACCACCAAGATCTCTGAGGCCCTGGAAGTCACCTTTCTTAATTTTTTCATGATTCTCTGTACAGCTCCCACATGAAAGGTCTTCAGATGCTCCAGTTCTGAACAAGATTAAAATTGTACGGGTCCTTCCCCTAAACGATGCAACTCAGTTGTCCGGTGCTCCCCTGCCCTCAGTTGTCACGTGCAACAGTTGTAAACTATGTCACTGTTTCTGCTTCATATTCGGTTGAAGAAATACGAGATTGCTGTAGTTTTTTTACAGCTTTGCTTTGACAACAAAACAACAGCATTGAGAAACAAAAGGGCAAAGAAAATCTAGATCTTAAATACTTGATTATTTGTACTCCATGCTTGGAGAAACAACATGATGTGTGGAGTAAAGATTTGGACGGACGGTATCAGTTTCAGGCCAAATAATATAAGATGCCTGGAGTATTTCTTTACATTTTTGTCTGCCAATACAGAAGCAATGTTGTGTGCCATGCTCTGCTATATCACACAGACCAAATCACAGCTCTCAGGAGTAGATTTGTATGCCGATTATCCCGCTAAACCGAGCCATCATAAACCTTTATTTTTAATCTGCTGTTTTTTCTGATGCGTGTTTCCTTTGGGGAGTAGTTGCGATGAGGATAACAAGCTCCCTCTTCTGAAAGCTTTGGCTGTTATTTTTGCCTTTCAATTTAGATTTTTTTTTGAGAAATGCCTTTCAATTTAGATGGTTTGTTTGGGGGAAACGGCTCCTCTACCGTTCCTTTGAGCACAGCATGGCTGCTGTGGCTTCTTCGGATGCTCGTGGGCGCATTGCATGGGCCAGAAACTAGCCAAAAACTAATCAGCCCAGCCCAGCCCAGCCCAGCCGTTATTTGTACAAATGCCTGAATTGATTAACTGTTTAGTTTTGTAAGTAAAACAATAATTCTGAAGCTCAGAATGACCGCTAGGCATTCACTTTCTTGTCTACTGAGTATTTTTTTGCATTTTAAAAAACTACTCCGTCTGAATCTACAAATCTAAGACAAGTAATATGAAATGTGGAAATAAATATTTAGGGAAACTGATTAAATAACTAACTATAATTTTGACCAACACTGCAAAACAAAAAACAAAAATGATTCAAGCGTGCATTGTGCCGTTTGTGAGGATCACCACGTTAGATTCCTTCTGACCGCCACGAAGCAAAAAATGCACTAATTTTTATTATTTTAATAACCGTGTTAGTTCGATTATTTTCTGTTCATGGACCATTTTCTGTTCATGGACAAAAAATGCATCTTGACCGTGCACTCAAGTCTGCGATGGTCCAATAATAGAACAAAATTAAACTAACACGGTTATTAAGGTAACAAAGATTAGTGCATTTTTTGCTTCTTTGTCGGTCGTAGAACCACATGTTGGAGGAATTCCCTGCTCGATGAAGGTGTTGGTGAAGATGAAGGAGGCCAGAGGGATTTAGAACGTCGGTCCTTGACGACGGCGTTTGCAAAGTGGGCGCTGGACTGAGGGATCCAGCGTGACGATCCTCCCTGAGGGCCCAGTGCATGCCCAGATCATGTTCATTTTACAGCGTTGGTCATGTATTAATTATACTCCCTTCATTCCTAAATATAAGACTTTTTAATGATTTCAATATAGACTACGTATGGAGCCAAATGAGTGAATCTTCACTCTAAAATGTGTTTATATACATTTTAGAGTAGTCTTATTGAAATCTTTTATAGGTCTTATATTTAGAAATGGAGGGGTCGTTAATTGTTTTTAAGTTAATTATTTAATTAGTTCCACTAAAAAAACAAAAAAAATTAGCTTATTTTTTTAGTAAATTTTGAGCATAGTTTTTTTTTGAGGCAAAACAAATTTTTTTTAGCATAGTTTTTTTTTTCGAGATATGAGTCATAGTTAAACTTTTTTTTAGAAGGTGAGCATAGTTAATCAGTTCAGGTGTGTGTACATCTAACAGTTGGGCTGGGTTGATTAGTTTGTGGTAAATTTCTGGCCCAGATCAATGCATCCGCCGAAGAAGGCACGGTAGAGGAGCCGCCTCCCTGTTTGGGTTGTGAGGAGGTATTGATGCATATTCCAACACTTGATCCAAGGGGTGGCATGATCTGCCTGTGATGTCATCTTTGCAACTGAAACCATTAGAGATCAGTTTTAATTTTTTAGTTAATTCTTTGTTTCGTCAGTATCATGTGATGATACCTTGATCAATCTTAGGACACCTTCTGACACAGTGCCTATTTACCAGTGGATGAGAAGGCTTTTATATTCTGATGATACACCATGTTTTCTTGGGCATCATCTTTTGTGGTATTGGCTGGTGAGCAGTGTTTTCTTTTACACTAGTGATTTGTAATGTAATTGAAGCCCATGATGATTAGCTTTATGTTGGAATTACCGTCTGATTCTGAATGACGATATTTTTGCGGCTTTCTGAGGCATAAAACCAGTAGCGTAATATTTTCTATATTAATTATTATATTTTTAATTTCGTTCAACTTAAATTATCCCTGTGAAGATTCTCAGACCAGGAAGTGCCGTATGACACTGTAAACAACAGCTGTTTCTCACCACTTCATGTGTCCTCCTTTGGCTATAACCTTTGTGGTTTGGTCAGGGTTGGAATCTCCATTTGCACCTGGTTTGGTTCAGCTGTGTGCATGATTTTAAATGGGTCTCTGAGGGATTCTCTTGTATTGTTTGCTCTGTTTTTTGTGTGTTGATAGGAACAGTCTCTATTTTGGTAGGTATACACTTTCCAGAGCTGGTTATTTGTGGTTTGGTCAGGGTTGGAATCTCCATTTGCACCTGGTTTGGTTCATCTGTGTGCATGATTTTAAATGGGTCTCTGAGGGATTCTCTCGTATTGTTTGCTCTGTTTTCTGTGTGTTGATAGGAACAATCTCTATTTTGGTAGGTATACACTTTCCAGAGCTGGTTATTGTGGTTAAAATATTTTTGTGGCTGATGTCAATATGATTTGGGTAGTTTTGGGATATGTTATGGCGTTGATGATAAATTTAAGGCTTGTTTCTCAAAACATTCGCAGATGCCGCCTAAGAGCTTTCGCCTAGCCAGGCTTGAGAGCTAATGCTGCTAATTCCTTCCTTGGATGTCTGAGCCTTATTAATATCCCCATACTTTGTTGTCTTTCATTTGATGTTTTCATCTTGGTATGCGGGGTGCACTGTTTCTATGTTCTGCTGCTGTTCTTGCATCTGAGTTTACAACACTCCTGAGATGTTTCAGGTGGCGGTTAGACAAATCCGTCCAGGGTTATGCTTGGCCCCAAATTTCAGTTTAATCTCTGTTCTTTCTTTTATTCTTGAGTCAATTGAGCCTTTTTTGGTGCAGTGATTATAAAACATTCCTCGTACTGATGGAAAATCCCTGTGAACGACATCTATACACCCATAGAATCTGAGCACCAATGGACTATACTTCGAGTATTATTATGTTGTTTCCTCTTTGTTTTCACTGAGATTTTTTTTGGTTCATGAAAGAATCTTATGGAACGTAAAATACCTCTTCTCTGTTTAATCTTATTTTTGTTCAGAAGGTTGGGTCCTGTCGGCAGAGCGAACTGTGAAACTCCCATACTTGTCATAGTGCCATGCCCAAAAATCATCTTGTCTTGTTGAGCTAATAGGAATCCTCATAATAATATCTTTGACCATCTCCAGAAAATGTTCATTCAATGTTCCATCTTCCCGTGCCGCTCTGGATCAATTCACAAACCAACTCCGGTGGGTTGACAGATCTTGCAACAATTGGCCAGAGATTAAAATCTCAGGGAGCCAATTATCTTCCCACACTTTAGTATGTTCTTCTGTACCAATTCGCTTTACCGAGCCCAACTTGAGGGTATCTCTCCCCTCAACAATAGCATGCCATAATTGGCTCGATGAAAAGCCCAATTCTGCTTCAGGTTGGCCTTGTTCGGTTCCATCACAAATGAGAGGGATTGACAGGTATTGCCTGTGATTAAATCCCATCTATGTCAAATTCCCCCCAAATCCACTCCAAGGCCTCAAGGAAATCAACATCTGGGTAATAAACTGATTTTAAGATTTGACTACTAAGATCCGTGATCTTGCAGAAGTATCCAGGGTTAACATTAACAAGGAGTCTCTTGAGCCGAGAGAGACGTGTTAGCCCCTTGTCGGCAGCCCAGCAGGCTGGTGCGTCAGCTCACCTCATTTGCAGCCGAGGAAGAAAACCCTTGACCCCATATTGCAGACCAAAATATAAATCCCTACCAACGCCACATCCAGACTCCTCCCCTTGCGGCTCTGCCCTCCTCCCTCATGCATTGCTCTGGTTTTCTATTTGGTTTGTTTCTTTTTCTTCTTTTCGATGACTGGTCGATGAGAGGTTGTAGCGGTGATGACAAATTTGTGGACTAGAGTTTCTGATGCCGCCTCTTCAGCGGCATCTGCAGACAACCCCTTGGCTGTCTGAGCTACCAGATCTCATCACATCGAATCCATCTGTTCTTGTACATCTTTGTTTTAATTGATGCGCGTTCATTACCAATTCCTGAGGATGATTTGTGTTCCTCATGGCGATTAGTCTTGGACGCTACATGCGATTTTCTGATGTGTGGTATATCCTGATTGGTGGCGTCCTCTGTGCCAGCTTATCCTGGAAACGCCACATACATTCACACGCCGCCCTCTCTTGCTTTGTTCTCTTCTTTTATCTGTCTTTATGGATCTAGATGACCGACTGTGATAAGATCGTACAAGTTTTTAATTTTTATTGATTTTTCTTAACTGATTAGTATGGATGTGGATGATGAGATCACAAGTAAAAATACAGTTATCCCTGTCTTACTTCCTCGGAAGGGTGCTGAGAATACTTTCAATCTGACACGAGTACTTCCAGCATCTCGTGCAGTATGATTTGTTATAGAAACTGTAATCTGTAATTCTGTATACATTGTTTGTTTTGATTTGGCTTGGATGGCAAGGATGAAGAAGAAAATCATTCGGATTCCCATTGATTTGTAATAAACATGAGATCTTTAACCAGCTACTTCTGACTCGTCGTACAATCTGCCATCTGGTGGCTTCAGTCGTTTATTTCTGATTTGTTTTGGCGGTGTTTGTTTGTGTTCTCCATGGAGCCAGTGATGTTATCAAAATATTTGCTACTCTTGATGGGGTAACGACCCCATTTGATGATCACAACCACCAAGATCTCTGAGGTCCAGGAAATCATCTTTCTTATCTTTTGACGATTCTCTGTACAGCTTCCATATGAAAATTCTTCAGATGCTCCAATTCTGAACAACAGGATTAAAATGGTAGGTGTGCTTCCCCGAAACGATGCCAACTCAGGCCCTGTTCGGTAACTCTCCGCTCCACGGCTCAGCTCCTGGAGCGGCCGGAGTGGAGCGGCACCGTAGCCTATTTTTCTGGAGCCGTCAAAGTGGCGCTCTGTCGGCTCCTGTATTTTGAGGAGCTGGATGACTGCCGAACAGGCTCTCAGTTGTCCCGTGCTGCCCCGCACCTAAACGATGCCGACTCAGTTGTCCCGTGCAACGGTTGTAAACTATGTCACTGTTTCTGCTTCAGAACGCTGTAGTTTTTCTTCAGCATTGCTTTGACAACAATACAACATGATGTGTGTAGAAAATAAAAAGGCAAAGAAAAGCTGTATCTGCAAGATAAGATTTGAACAAATAGTATCAGTTTCAGGCCAAATAAGATAAGATGCCTGGAATAACGAAGTGCCTGAACTTATGTCTGTTATTTATCTAGGAAAGGACCTGAATACATTGAACGTCCGATTTTGACTTAAAAGTGCTTGCCAACTCTAGACATGCAAAATGGTTGATTTGTCATGTCAAAAAGTCTGTCAGAGTTTTAGCATTTTTGTTTATCAATAAATATAAATGTTACTTGCCACATCAGGACTTCCGTCATTATTATTAGTCACCATGTTGAGAATGATTGGTTCGCTGTTGTGTGCCATGCTGTCATATATGCAAGTCTGTCGTCCAACCCTAAAATAATATAGGTTTGACCTGTGTAGACCTTGTGTTTTGTGTTATTTATGGTTGTCCGGTGATGAAAAACCTGTTGAATCATACCATCTTTCGGGACTGATTGGTCGCTATGCGTCCATGCTGTCATTCTGCAATTCTGAGGACAAATTATGTTGAAGAGAACTTACTTTTTGTTCTGAATAATGTGACTCAGCCCCTTGATTAGTTGATCCTCCTGTTATATTTCTCTGTGGCTCGATTTTTCCGAAGGGGCTAGACTTTATGGGGATCTTGAGTCGCTTCCCCTACTTGCAATTGTGAGGCGCAGCGAATAACATTCTCCAAAATTGCTCCTGCTTATCATTATATGTTTTATGATTTTACTTTGCCCTTTTCTATTCAGTTTAGTCCTGTGAGTCCAGTGATGGCACATCTTTGAGACCTGAGTTTTCTTCCTTGATGAAAATCATATGCATAATCCCTGAGGGCTACTGGTTCGATGTTCTGTTATTCCTTGTTCCTCTTCTTCACTCTTGATTGCCTATTCTTTTGCTTGATGGAGTTGCATTTGCCTGAACACATTTTCTTAGAGCTGAACAATCAATCACCATGGTACTTAACTAATGAAAATCTCTATGGAAGAACTGACCTGATTCATGTGTTCATGAGATATATATTATCACCTAGAGGGAGCAACGATATGCCTGATATTGTCCATTTGTGTTTATTTTTGGGTATTTGTTTTTTATTTACTTGTACCTATTTGATGTTTAAACTGTGATGATCAAACTAAATACTTTTGTTCTTCCGATGCTCTATCTCATGGCACTGTGTGGAAGGAATTTGGAGACCTTAACTGAGTACTTCATTTTATCTTGTTCCTGCGCTGAAACAATTTATTCTGTTGTTTATCTTATTTTTTTGATGTTGAAAACTGTCCCAATGATGATCAATCTAAATACTTTCGTTCTTCTGATGCGCTATTTTATGGTGCGGTGTGGAAGCAATTTGGAGACCTGAACTGAGGAAATACTTCGTTATATCTTCCTCCCAAAACAACCTTTTTCGATGTTCACCTCTTTTTTTCCTCTTGTAGATGGGAATGAAAAATATTACTTCTGTAATGAAAAATGTCGTGGTGTTTGGTCAGGTGGCGGGAAACACTGGTTGGCATTAAACAGCATGACTCTTAATAAAATTGTATTGTGTTATTAACATAAGAAAATGTCCATATTTTCCCCATGTGTATGTTTTTATTTATGAGGGTTTAGTTTTGCTTTGGATTTTGGTGCTTATTCGCACATTCATTAGGTGGATGAAAGCAAGCATTAAATAGTGTGAGGGACAGAGGGACCTTTAGCTCCACCAGGAGAGGAACTCACACCTCCTTGGCAATGGAAATGCTGATGTTGTCATTGAATAATGTTCTTGTATGATTTCATGACCTCTATAAGCATGTCCCAAATGTGGAAGGCAACTTTTTATTGAATAGTAATGAAATATCTTTTGCTTGATGGAGTTGCATTTGCCTGAACACATTTTCTTAGAGCTCAACAATCAATCACCATGGTACTTACGTAATGAAAATCTAGAGTATGGAAGAACTGAGTATACTGCAGTTTGAATTTTCATTCCTAGTCTGTTTTTGGATCACTGAATGTTGTTCATGCATCCTGGTGATCATCTGTGTCAGTAAAATAAACTGACCTGATTCATGTGTTGATGAGAAATATATTATCTCCTAGAGGGAGATAATAAACTGACCTGATATTGTCTGATTGTGTTTATTTTTGGCTATTTGTTTTTTATTTACTTGTACCTATCTGATGTTTAAACTGTCTGATGATCAAACTAAATACTTTCGTTCTTCTGATGTCATGGCACCCTTCTGAGTCAGAAGTACCTATTTGATGTTTAAACTGTCTGAGCTCCCAGAATCCATCTGTTCTTGTAGTTCTTTCTTTTGATTGATGCGTGCTCATTACCAATTCCTGAGGATGATTTGTGTTCCTCGCGGTAGTTAGTCTTGGACGCTACAAGCGATTCTCTTATGTGGTATATCCTGATTGGTGGCGTCCTCCCTGCCAGCTTATCCTGGAAACGCCACATACATTCACATGTAGTCCTCTTTGTTATTTTCGTTTCTTGCCGACCGTGATAGACTGTACGAGCATTTTTTTTTCAAATTTTTGTAACTGATTAGTATGTATGTGGATGATGAGATCACAAGTAAAATACAGTTATCCCTGTCTTACTTTCTCGGAAGGGTGCTGAGAATACTTTCAATCTGACACGATTACTTCCACCATCTTGTGCAGTATGTTTGTTTTGATATTCGAAACTGTATTGTCTTTGTTTTGATTTGGCTTGGATTGCGAGAATGAAGAAGAAAATCATTCAGATTCCCATTGATTTGTAATAAACATGACATCTTTATCCAGCTACTTCTGACTCGGCGTACAATCTTTTCTTATTTGTTTTAGTTGTGTTTGTTCGTGTTCTCCTTGGAACCAGTGATGTTATCAAAATATTTGCTACTCTTGATGGGGCAACTCCTATTTGATGATCACAACCACCATGATCTCTGAGGCCCTGAAATCATCTTTTTTACTTTTGAATGGTTAGATCCGCATGAGAAGTCTTTATATGCGCACCAACTCTGAACAAGAGTCAAGTGGTAGGCGTGCTGCCCCTAAACGATGCTAACTCTTGCTGCCCCATGCAATGGTTGGAGCTTGCCTTGGATTGACCTTCCCCATGCCAGACATGTTGTGGGACAATATCACTGTTTGTGCTTCAGGTTCGGTTGAAGAAATACGAGAATGGTTTTGATTTCAGTGCAACTTGCTTGGGTTCTTAACAGCTTCGCTTTGACAATAAAACAACATTATGTGTGGAGGAAATAAGAAGGCAAAGAAAAGCCAAATTAGTGAGATACGATTTGGACAGATGGTATCAGTTTAAGGCAGTAGTTATTTTACAGTTTTCAGTCTAACAGAAGCAATGTTGTAGAAGGTTAACTACAAAGTGCCTGAACTAATTCCTGTACTTTTACCACATTAAGACTTGTTATTTTTTTATTTTGAGAAAAAACACTCAAAAACTGATATCGGAATATCTGGTATTGATAAAGAGAACTGTACAAAAGAAGGACAAAAGGTACAAATTAATCTTACATTCTTAAGAAGCTGGTTCCAATTCCCACTAGTCATGCAAAATCTGTCACATAAAAGAAGTTATAAATTACAATTATTCTTGCACTCACCACACCTACCTTAGCGGCTTGTAAGGTATCTGGCCAATTCCCATCGCCGCAGCCCTCGGTGGCGTCGCATGCTGCAATGCTACAGTTTCACGTCGTCAGTTGCAGGCAGCTTGGTCCTTGCATCAGTGCGAGGATACGAGGTCAAATGACGACGAGCTTTGTTAGTTACTCCCTCCCTATTAAAATTTAAGATATTTTTCCCTTACATTTGGGACGGAGGGAGTAGATGACAGCTTCTGCTACAGCGACATGATGCGTACGAGAGTAGTTGCCCTGCATATATTCACAAGCAGTCCTCTGTTATTTTTTCTGCTTTTTGGATCTAATTCTTGATGACCCTGTCAGTAATCGATAGTATGGACATATGTGGATGATTAGTATGTATGTGGTTCATCTCTGTGCCCTGTTCTTTTTCTAGTAGTACCTGTGTAGAAGATTTTGGCCGGTGATGCAATGCATTGTTTGCTGAACAAACACATTGAGTTGTCACGAACAGTTTTGTGAGAGGGACTGATGAGCAGCTTCGACCTAGTCTTTCGGATCAGTCTAGATGCCTTCTCTCCAATGCCTTTGGTACTCCTAGCCCAAGTGAAGATTTCAGCCTTCAGCCAAGAAAAGCCCAACTGGGCTCACAGGCACAGGTGTGCACTCTGTTTCAGAGCCAACTTCCTTAAAAGGATGCCTTTTAAAAGGGGCGTGCTACGCATCCGCCGGCTGATCTTTTTGGTCGCGAGCCGTCCGATTTGCCGCATCAAGCTGAGCCGAGCGCGCTTTCACAATCGCAACACAGGCCTTGTTGCAGAATTATTTCTGAAACATAGCTCTTGTTCCAGAATTTTTTTGCAGCAGATGTTTTGTTGCAATTTTTTTTGCAACTGAGATCTTGTTACAATTTTTTTTGCAACTGAGGTCTGGTTGCAGAAAATTTTCACGACCGAGGTTTTGTTTTAGAACATAGACCCGTCGTAAACTACTGCAACACCACATATGTTTTAGAAACATAGCCTCTGTTGCAAAAGCGCGTTCGATGAAGGATGGTATACGAGCCCTCACTGAACACGTGTCATGCATTGGAGGTGGCGGACGCTGCCGCTGTGATCCGCCGGGTTATGATAAGTTTTTCCCCTTTTAAAATCATTAGTGCCCTTTAAAAGTTTTCTTAGAGGCTTTGCAGTGTAGTTGGTTCCAAAAATTTATGCGTTTTTCTGAGGTTTTAACAGATGAAAGCAGTGTTCTCTTAGCTACAAGTGTCCTTAGTGCCTACCTACAGTGTGTGCTATTCCATGCCAGTAGTTATTCTCTCTGACTAAGCTTGTTATTTATTAGTTGTTTCTAAATTAATCTAACTTGGGCCTAATGGTCCTTCTCTGGTAGCTACAAGCATTGACCATGGTATCTATAATTGGGCCAAGAATTAGTTTTCATGCATTGATAGGTACTTGGTACGTCATGACTGTCTGATATATTTGTAAAAGTTTTGCTACTAGGAAATTTAAGGCAATGATGATAAATTTAAGGCTTGTTTCTCAAAACATTCGCAGTTGCCGCCTAAGAGCTTTCGCCTTGCCAGGCTTGAGAGCTGATGCTCCTGATTCCTTCCTTGGATGTCTGAGCCTTTTTATTTCTCCTGGTCAATATTATGTTTCTCAATGACCTTCAGCAATCTAAACATAGTATGTTCAATATTGCCCTGCATTGCAAATGATGTTAAAAGCAAGGTTTGTTTCTCAAAACATTTGCAGTTGTCGCCTTGGATGTCTGATGCAGTGCTGGAAATTGGATGTCTGATGCAATACTTGCTTTAGTAGGGATGATTAAATTAAGGCTTTTTTCTCAAAACATTTGCAGTTACGGCCTAAGAGCTTTCGCCCAGCCAGGCTTGAGAGCTAATGCTATCAGATCCTTCCTCGGATGTCTGAGGGCATATATGAGCTCACTGGTTAGTCTCTTTTCTCATCCTCTTTGGTTATTGTGCGTCTTCTCTTTTTGGTCTTGAAGCTTTTTCACTATGTTTTTCCTTGATATTGATTATAGTTACCTTTTCGAGACTGATTGGTGCGCTCTGTGTGCCATGCTGTCAAATCTGCAATTCTGACCTTTGTAGACCTGGCTGTTTTGTGTTTGTGTTTATGTTTGTCCTGTGACGAAAAACCTGTTAATCATACCATCTTTCGGGACTGATTGGTCGCTATGCGTCCATGCTGTCATTCTGCAATTCTGAGGACAAACTAAACTTTTTTTGATTGTCATAATTTTTGTAGATACTTCCATAATCCTTTGATATCTCTTCCGTCTTTCTTTTTGTCCTTGATACTGTTGTTTAGTCTGTTTGAGAATTTGGCTGGACAATGGTGAAAATAACAAACAAAACAAACCATCTTTTGGGACTGATTGGTGCGCTTTGTGTGCCATGCTGTAAAAATCGGCAATTCTGGTGTCCACCTACCAGATTTCCTCTAGAATTTTAAATTTTTGTCTTCATTCTTCAGTCTTGTCCATGATGAAAAACCTGTTAATTATACCATCTTTCGGGACTGATTTGTTGCTATGCGTCCATGCTGTCATTCCGTAATTCTGAAACAGACTGATGGCTGGACAAATATTCTAAGAAAAATACTGTGATACAATTATGCAAATGTTCTGAGGGTGCCCTCAGAAAGTTACTTCTTATTATTATCATGGCACAGTGTGGAAGCAATTTGGAGATATGAACTGAGGAAACACTTCATTCTATCATCTTCCCGCCCCAAAACAATGGTTTTTGTTGTTTATCTGATGTTGAAAACTGTCTGGTGATGATCAAACTAAATACTTCCGTTCTTCTGATGCGCTATCTCATGACGCAGTGCAGAAGCAATTTGGAGACCTCAACTGAGGGAATACTTAAATTTAAATTCTTCCTGCCCCAAATAAATGGTTTTTTTGTTGTTCATCTTGTGTTTTCTGATGTTGAAAACTGTCTGATGATGATGAAACCAAATACTTTCGTTCTTCTGATGTGCTATCTCATGGTACGGTGCGGAAGCAATTTTCAGACCTGAACTGAGGAAATACTTCATTTTATCTCCTTCGCGCCCCAAACAATGGTTTTTGTTGTTTATCTCATGTTTTCTGATTTTAAAACTGTCCGATGATGATCAAAGTATATACTTTCGTTCTTCTGATGCGCTATCTCATGGCGTGGTGTGGAAGCAATTTGGAGACCTGAACTGAGGAAATACTTAGTTATATCTTATTCCTGCCCAAAAACAATGCTTCAATGGAAAATGTTATGTGTTTGTTGCTTCACAACTGGAAGAATGGCCTGTTGTTAACAGTTTGGTCATCCTGTAGAGGGAAGCATAGATTAATCGGAAACACTGGCCAGTATTAAACAGCATGACGCATTACCAAACTGTATCGTGTTATCTGTCTTCTGGCACATTTATTAATGTAACAAAATGTTCATATCTTCCCCTAGGCTTGTTTTTCTTTCTCGAGGTTTTGGTTTTGCTTCTGATTTTGTTGCTTACTCCTACATTCATTTGGTGGATGAAAGCAAGCATTAAACAGAACTTTTAGATTCAGAGCATTGGCGCCGGTGTAGATGTTGCAGCAGAAATTCTGCTAATCATTGCATAGCTTTTAACAGAACTCTCCTTCATCTTTTTGGGTCTCAGGGAAGGCATATTTGGTTAGGCAATACTCATGATACGCTCATAATACCTGTAAACATTCTTGATGTTCAATAAGGCCTAGCTACCTTTGCTAAAAAAAAATCTCACTATAAGCGAGATATAGCTCCTATTTGCTGCCTGCGAGCGTCATATAGGATCCACCCTACGGATGCGTGCCGCTAAAGGTGGCAAATAGGAAATTCCGTGCGTCTACTTGTCCGCCTGCCCCATCTGCACCTGCAAAGAAGAGAGGAAAACCCTAGACAAATCCCCACCTCCTATTTTTTTTATATAAATCCCCACCAATGCCGCCTACAAATTTCCAAACAGCAATGTGATGTCATTAATTTTTCCAAACAACAATAGCTCATCCGGCCACCCCCCCCTACACATAACTCTTTTGATTCTTGATGAATCTCGATTTGGTTTGTTTCTTATTTTTCGTTTTGATGGTCCATGATGTTGTAGTGGTGATGACAAATTTGTGGACTAGAGTTTCTGATGCCACCTCTTCAGTGGCATCTGCAGATGACCTCTTGGCTGTCTGAGCTCCTAGATCTCATTCCATCAATCAATATGTTCTTTGGTTCCATCTTGTTTTTTTTATGTTTGCTGGTTAGGGAGTTCGAGCGGTGATGACATCTATGTGGACTAGAGTTTCTGATGCTACCTCTTCAGTAGTATTTTTGAAGACAAACCCTTGGCTAGCCGAGCTCCCCCAAATTGATGATTTATCTGTGGAGTAGTCTGTATGTTTCTTACTGTTTGTTTCTTGGTTTGATGCGCGTTCGTTACCGATTCCTGAGGATGACTAGTGTTCCTTGCAGTAATTAGTCTCGGACACTACACGCTATTCTCTGATGTGTGGTAAATCCTGTTTAGTGGCGTTCTCTGTGCCAGCTTATATCTTGGAAACGCCTCATGTTATTTTTTCTTTCTGTTTTATAGATCTATTTCTTGGCGACCATGGTAGTTCTTTCTTGTTTTTTCCACAAATTTTACTTTTTTTTTTCAACTAAAACTGATTAGTGTATGTGGATGATGAGATCACAAGTAAAAATACAGTTATCCCTGTCTTACTTCCTTTGAAGGGTGCTGAGAATACTTCGAATCTGACACAGATTACTTCCGTTGGACCTGGCCGGTGATTAGTATGTATGTGGATGATTTGTGTCTATGTGGTTTGTCTCAGTGCACTGTTCTTTTCCTGGCAGTAGTACCTTTTTGTAGTGTATAGAAGATCTTGGCCGGTGATGCAATGTATTGGTTGCTAAACAAACACATTGATTGCCTGGACCTGGACTCTGAAGATATTTCACATTGAATTGTCATGAACAGTTTTGTGAGAAGAGACTAATTAGCAGCTTCAAACTAGTCTTTCAGATCAATCTAGGTGCCCTCCGTTCTCTAATGCCCCTTGTACTCCTAGCCCAGGTGAAGGTTTCATCGTTCAGTCAAGAAAAGCTCAACTGGGCTCACAGGCACAGGTGTATACTCTGTTTTAGAGCAGATTAAATTCTCTAAAAAGGATGCCTTTTAAAACCGTTAGGGCGCTTTAAAAGTTTTCTTAGAGGCTTTTGAGTTTAGTAGGTTAATAAAGGAGCGGAGGAGTTGGAGTTGTGGCTGCCGCCCATGTACCTCGAGCCGGGCACGTAGATAGGTTATTGATCTGCGTAGAACGTGTATTTCATCTTTTGCATGCTTTTATGAATTTAAGGTTTCTAGTATGAGGTATCTGGATGCAGATTAACAAATTTGAGGCTTCACCGTGTCCGCGGGTGTTTGAGGGGTCGAATTTAAGGAGTAGTTTAGGCGCTTTCAGACACCTATCTGGATTGATCCATGCATGGGCCTCTCGTTGAGGAGATCGAGACGCTCTTGGGAAAATTTTGATCAGTATCGAATCAAGTGGGTTCTAAGCGCATCTACAACAGAAGCCGTTAAATTCACCCCAAACGTCCCCACTGGCTGTCCGGGCGTAAAATTGCCACCTAACCGGACCTGGTAAATTCGACCCAAAAGTCTGAAGTGACCGACACTCCTTATACCCGGTCTATATCTGAGGTAGATATAAGGATGCCCAGACGCGCTCGCCATGTAGGACTGACTTCAAGGGCAGCGGTCCGACGACCGCCTTTTTGTATTCGTGCTGCCGTGTGGCACCGCTCCGGCATATGCTGCCCGAGGAACCAAGTCTGGCTATTTAACCTGGATGGCGGCATCCCAACCCTAGCACGCGCCAATTTCTTTCCCCTCCCTCCTCCACCGATGCCATATTCCAATTCGTCCGCCACTAGCCATGTCGAGGCGTTGGATCACTACTTACGCCATGCTCACTCCAGAGTGGAGGCTGTAGCTGCTGGAGGAGATCGGGGCCAGGCCTGAAGCTCGGATCACAGCCGAGCTTCCTGCAGATTCGCTGCAGCCGGAGGAGCAGGGAGCGACCATGGAGGAGGAGGAGGACGCAACCATGGAGAATAAGAAGCCAGAGGAGGCAGATCCGGCACCTACAAGCTTCGACATGACCAATGCGCTCTTCAAGTTCCGAGGTGGCCCAGGCGGAGGAGGCGATAAAGTAGCAGGACATCCTTGACTCCATCCAGTCGGAGGCAGAGGTGGAGGCCAAACGCTCCTTCCTCCGCCAGCTGAACACGGAGATTGACGAGATCTTCACCGAGATTGACTCCGAAGAGGAGTCGGAGGTGCGCCCGACTGCAAATGACCAAGAGGCATGCGGCTCCGGCACAAACTTTATCAACATATCCGAGGAGGAGGATGACTAGTCTAGTTGGCAGTTGAAAAAATAAAGCAGCATTTTCCCGTAAAAACACACACGCACAGAGTTGTGTCTGCGTAACCTCCAACCCCTTTCGTCATGCGTCAGGTTTGACTCGATCATTCACAAGCGGAGTCCACCTACGCAGATAGTATCGGACATGCGTCGGGTTTGACTCGGTCAGTCACAAGCGGAGTCCACCTACGCAGATAGTATCGGACGGTTTCTGAAATCCTGGAGCACGAAGGGGTGGCCGGATCCGCCATGTCAACCGGACCCTCCTTCCTTTTGCCAGATATATATCGTCGACGTGCGCCGCACCCTTCCCACTGCCTTAACTCTGTCGCAACTTCTCGGTCTTCTTTGTTTCAACAAAAACATCTCCTTCTCCGCCAAGCACAAGCAGAGCAATGGAGAAAAGGCGAACAAGGTGCTTCCCCCAAGCGGAGCAAAGGTGCCCCTCCCTCCCCTCCAAATCCCGATTCCCTGATGCGAGATTTTCCACTTCTTCGTCTCACTGTTGCACGCCTATGTTTTGCTCGTCGTGATCATTGGTGGTGTTCCCCTCTTCGATTCGGTTGGTTGCTATTTTCTCTTGGATTGCTGTCGGGCCAACCAGACCACAAGGAGGGCGCGAAGGATTGCGTCGAGGAGGTGAAGTCGGCGGAGGGCATCCCGAGCGTGATCGCCTTCTCCACCGACGACTCGCTCCTGACTGCTGGCTCAGTGCTCGGCACCATCAGGGACCCTTCGATACACATTCTGCGGTCCACCCCAGGGTTGGCATAGAAAATTATACATCCTCGTAGAACCTGTGGTGTCGTTCAATTCTATGGAGGCTTTCAGTCGGGTGAGTTGGTCCAATTCTCTGCAGGCGGGCTCTCTCTCAGGGCTGATAACCGATGGCCTGTAAAGCGGCGAACTCCTCGTACGGGACCCATAGAAACATATCAGGTGAGTTCAGGGCCTGTCCAAACATATTTTGGGCCCTGTGGCGAAACAAAAATACCTGTATTTTTATGCTAAACTTTTATATCCGTCTAAACATATTATTTCATTAGACTATAACCTAAACGAGTATGATGTTTTGCAGTTAGTTGGCATAGTTAATCACACAACAATATTGCTAAATATTAATTATTGTATTCTTTGTCATACGGTTGTGACGTACATCAACAAAACAATTATGCTAAATTTAGTTATTTATCTTAACAAAATTCATATGTTGACGATTTGCATCAATTATATATAGCACATGTGTAGGTGGTGCGTTCATGTTTATTTTAATATCATCAGATTTCATGATAGAGCTTCCTAAAGCATATTGTCTAACAACAAACTTAAAAGTGGTTTCTAGTGTATTATTGGTAAGTACTCCCTCTGTTTCTAAATATATGACCTTTTAGGCTTTTAGAGATTTCAATACGGGTTACATACGGATGTATATAGACATATTTTAGAGTGTAGATTCACTCATTTTGCTCCGTATATAGTCCACATTGGAATCTCTAAAAAGGCTTATATTAAGGAACGGAGGGAGTATATCTCTAGAAATTTATAGAGTATATAGTAGTTGGTAACTGAATCTTGCAAATTAAGTTCAATATAAATTGACAATATGTGCTTGCTCTTTACGTGGTAGTTGATAGTGAAGTAGCATCGCTTTTAGTAATCACTTGTGCAAAGATAAAAATGTCCAATGTTTTCTTGTGCTGAATGATGATGCTAGTTCCTGCCGGTAGACTGAAAAATATCCAATGTTTAACAACATCATTTTTGTTTCCGCGTATTGATAAGATGTGCTTGATGCTGCAAAATGTTTAGTCATTAGTTCACAAATAGTAATCAGTACTGAACACTGTCCGGTGACATAATTCAGTCGACTTAAATCTTGAACAATGTGAATAACCATGAATATACATAGACTTTTGCAAAATGTACAGTCCAGCTTCATATATGATTCTCTCTGCCTTCCACAACAATATATCGTCAAGTTTAGACTCCCTTGTGCCAAATAAGCAACTACTCCCTCCGTCCCGACAGTGTCAAGAAACGCCTTACATTATGGGATGGAGGGTATATGTTTACCTAGCATTGCTGGTATATGTTTACCTAGCATTGCCGGTTCTGAACAGCAAAGATCTCATATCAAGGTTTTGAGCACTTTTCGAGAGTGCAAAATTTCCAATCGTATTTTGAGTTTGGCCAAAGCTATCTCTTCTGTTTTGGTTCTTTTTTATACTTTCTCCAATTTTCCCTATTTGGCAGGGATATGGATATTCTTCACCCGGATGAATACAGATGCAAGCCCTGACTCTCATGGGAGAGTGCCCCATCGCAGGAGTCACCGGCGAGCCGAACATTGTTTGACAAGATGGTTGGCAATCTCGCGGCAGCAGAACTGGACGGCCTTGACAGGGACACACCGGTTGCCCGGTTTGCGACACGCGTTGGCTCGGTATGCATCAGTAAATTCTAATCTTATTTGTAGTTATGGTCACAGGCTGCGCACTTTGATCAATAACCGACACGTAGCGGATGTCCAATTGTTTGGTCTGGCAGGTGCATGGTCCATCGTTCAGCCTCAATTCACCAAATTTGCTCGAGTCTGCCTCTGCTAACAACCAACTTATGGTGTGGGATCTGAATAAACCGTTGACAGAAATGATTCCCATGTGGGAAGCAAGTTATATACAGTTTGTAGTTTGGCCCTATGGCGAAATAAAAAATACTTATATTTTCATACTAAACTTCTATATTTGTCTAAACATATTATTTCATTAGACTATAACCTAAACAAGTATGATGTGTTGCACTTAGTTGGCATAGTTAATCACACAACAACATTGCTAAATATTAGTTACTGTATTCTTTGTCATACGGTTGTGACGTACATCAACAAAACAATTATGCCAAATTTAAGTTATTTATCTTAACATAATTCATATTTTGATGATATCTTAACATAATTCATATATATAATTTAGCACATGTGTGGGTTTGTGCGTCCATGTTTATTTTAATATCGTCAAATATCATGATAGAGCTTCCTAAAGCATATTGTCTAACAAAAAAACTTAAAAGTGGTCTCTACTATATGATTAGGTAAGTACTCCCCCTGTTTCTAAATATACGACCTTTTAGGCTTTTAGGGATTTTAATACAGGCTACATACAAATGTATATAGACGTATTTTAGAGTGTAGATTCACTCATTTTTCTCCGTATATAGTCCACATTGAAATCTCTAAAAAGGCTTATATTTAGGAACGAAGGGAGTATATCTCTAGAAATTTATAGAGTATATAGTAGTTGGCAAATGAATCTTGCAAATTAAGTTCAATAATAAATTGACAACTGAAGTAGCATCGCTTATAGTAATCATTTGTGCAAAGATAAAATTGTCCAGTGTTTCATGTGCTGAATGATGATGCTAGTTCCTGCCGGTAGACTGAAAAATGTCCAATGTTTAACAACATCATTTTTGTTTCCGCGTATTGATAAGATGTGCTTGATGTTGCAAAATGTTTAGTCATTAGTTCACGAATAGTAATCAGTACTGAACACTGTCCAATGACATAATTCAGTGGACTTAAATCTTGAACAATGTGAATAACCATGAATTTACGTAGACTTTCGCAAAATGTACAGTCAAGCTTCATATATGATTCTCTCTGCCTTCAACAACAGTACTATCATCAAGTTTAGACTCCCTTGCGCAAAATACACAGCTTATTTTGGAGAGTATATGTTTACGTACCATTGATGGTTCTAAACAGCAAAGATCTCATATCAATGTTTTGAGCAATTTTGGAGAGTGCAAAATTTCCAATCGTATTTTGTGTTTGGCCAAAGTTATCTCTTCTTTTTTTTAGAAAAGGAGGAAGACCCTCAGCCTCTGCATCTAGATGATGCATGCAACCACTTTATTAATTATTCACAAAGTCCTTACAATGTAGTACACCAATACGTCTGAAGTCACCATCTTGGCAACATCCGTTGCTACTCCTATCCACTTGATGAAGGAGTGCCGATAGTCCGAGGCGAATACCTAACAGACCTCGCACCATAGCCTAACATCTAAAACCGGAGGCCCCAACCAAGCCACATTGCCAGGTCTGGGGCACACACTGATCGGGTGCACTCTCAGAGGCCGCCGCATACGTCTTCCACCTATCCATCTTCAGAGTTATACTGACGCATCGACCTTGCCAGGCCTAGCTGACGTCGACATCAGACAACGCCACAATCATGTGCACATCCATCATCACGCGCCCACCGCCGAGACCCCGCTGCTCCTGCCGCTGAGGCTCGCCGTTGTCGACGTGCCAGATGCCACGCTCCTCCTCCTTCCCGAACACCACCTACTGCCACTGGTCCCATCCCCTTCGCTCGTAGTTCCTCTAACCGAGCACCCGAACGCCTCAGGCGGCGCCTACAAGAAGGGCACGACAGACGCAGTGCCGTCACCGCCCAATCTAAGGAGATTTTTGGTCTTCACCCGGGCATGGGGTCGAGGTGGAGGGCAGGGCCTTGGTCGCCATGCCTACCGGGGCCGCCGCCCCAGGTACAGATTCCGCAATGACCGGAGCGACGAGATCCGCCGTCGCACGGCCCACACCATCGCCCGAGCCCGCCGCCACTGGGAGCCGCCACGCTGCTGGAAGACCCACACCCCATGGATTTGGGCGCCCGTGCACTGCCACAAGCTAGCCGCCGTGGGGAGGGCCGCACCCCACGGATCTGGATGCTCGCGCCGTTCGCAGATCCGGGGTAAGGAGGAGAGGCCCTCCATCGCCGCCATCACACGCACGGGTTTTGCCGCACTGACCACCGGCAGCGAAGGAGGGGGGACTAGGCGGCGGCTGAGAGCTGCTGTTCTGCTCAGCAGGGCACCAGAGCTTCCTCGTCCGCACCATCATGTATACTGGCGATGATGGTGCGGTGGCCCCTTCTCCTCTGGAGTAGTTGTCGAAGGGTTTCTCCTCTTTACTAGACCGTGGTTGTCGGTTCTTGAGTTGTTAGGATGACTTTACGATAGTAGTGGTCAAGGAAAATCCAATTCAAATATCTCAACGTAAAAGGAAAATCGTTTCACTTTGAAAGGAAAGCTAGCTATATGAGATCGAATTTCTTCCATCACTCTATCTACGATACTCATTGCACCAATGATTGAAGGCCCACACATCTTCTTTCAGGTATTTTTTATTGGTTGAAGGCTCGCCATTACTTCACACCCACACAATCTTGATTTGACAGAAATAAGCTGTCTTTCTTTCCTTCTTCCTGCCGGGGTTCCCCTTGCTTGCTTGGCCGGGATAGAATCAGCGTTTAGGTTGCAACGGGGGGCAAAGGTTGGAGCTCCCTCCTTGACTGACGACTGGTACGAACTTGCTGAAAGCACAAGTGTAGACGTGAAAGAAAAGGCGAGGGGATTGAGCTTCCAAGTGGAAGAACAAGCAATGAGCGGTTTCTGGCGAAAACTTTACTGGTAGATGGAGGCTTATGCTGGCGACGACAGCGTCCACGGACATCGTTTTCTCTTCTTGGAGGAGTCGTTGAACAACCTGCTCAATTCTCTCCGGGTTGAGAGCATGTTGATGGTGGTGGTACTGACTGAGCGGCGGTGGCTTTTGTTGTTTTTCTTTTATGTTTTTGCTGGTTGTTCCTTAATCAATCAAGTTGTGTGGTTTTCGAGTTAGTTTTCTGTATAAATCAGTCCAACTCCATTCTTCTTTATGAAATCGTAGGACCACCCTACCCTCTTGATGAGGTCCCATAAAAATAATATGAGTTACAAATCATATAGAGTTCATTACGGGAGCAACTTTCTCGTGGTCCCTCTTATCTCCTTTTCACATAAGATTTAAGAGTATATAATAGCCCTGAGCCATTGATTTCAGTATGTAGTGGGTTTGAGTAACTCTTACCTTCTTATCTCTCATGTGAAAAGAGGAGGTGGAGGGACCATATTAAAATTGCTCTCATTACGGTGCGTCGTGAATTTTAAAATTGAAACTAATAGTGAGCCGAGGCACTGTGAAGTTTTGAAAATGTGAAAAGAAAATTGTGAACATAGGTAGTCTTATCATCTCTCACTATGAAAGCCTGTTTTTTAAGGTTTAACATGGTCCCTCTTACCTTCTCTTTTCACATAAGTGGTAAGAGTATATAATAGATCTGGGCCATTAATTTTATTAAGTACTGGGTCTAAGTAACTCTTACCTTCTTACTTCCCCTGTGAGAGGGGAGGTAAGATGGGCCATGTTAAAATTTGCCTTTCTTTAACAAACATATGAACACTTGTAAAAATACGCAAGTGGTTCATGAGTATTATTTGCGCGGTTTAGCATCCCCCTGGTGAGATTTTCTTTAGAGTAATTGGAACTTCTTGTGTGCTGGTCATCGACACTTCAATTTTTCTTATCCCAAAGAAGAAAAATAAGACGAGATTAAATATTTAAGACCAATCAATCTATGCAACGACATACACAAGATTATCTCAAAGTGCTTGGTGACCGTGCGGTTTCTTTTGGATGGTTTATCTTTCCTACTCAAAGTTCTTTCATTTCTGGTATAATGATTATCTACAACACCATCCTTGCTTTTTTAATGTTTCCATGCTCTCCTATGAACTAGACATGGCCAACCTTTGTGCGATTTGCCCAACCTCTATGACCATGTGGATTGGTGCTTTGGAAGGGATACTTAATGCCTAGTGGATTTTTGCCATTTGGATAAACTAGATCATGTGATGTGTCATGCCCGTGATATATTCGATGTGCTTGAATGGGAAGTTGCGGGGGTCTTTTGAGCCTACTCGAGGGAAACACCAAGGTGGCCTTCTCTCGCCTTATGTATTCCTTTTTGCAGTTCATGATTTGTCTCTTGTATTGCAGGAGTTCAGGATATGTAGGCAAAGTCCCGGGGTATCTCATCTCTTATTCACATATGGCATTCTCTTTTTCTTTTGTGCCAATTTTGATCAAGCCTTACAAGTTAAGGACATTCCGAAGAAAGATGATATGGATACTTGCCAACTCTGAAGCTCAAATGAATGCTCGATTCTGTTTGGAAACAAATGTTTTATGGAATACCAAGTGATGTTTCCCTCCAAATTCTAGCTGAATGCTTTGAGGATAAGTAACTGGCGGCTCCCAATTCAAGAGGGGCGTTTGCAAGCGGGGAAATTCTAAAGCATAAAAGATAAGGTTCTTAAACACCTTCCTGAGTGAACCGAGAAATATTTATCCACTGGAAGTAAGAAATTTGTTAGCACAACGCGGTTGATGTAGTCGTACGTCTTCACGATCTGACCAATCAAGTACCGAACGCACGGCACCTCCGAGTTCAGCACACGTTCAGCCCGATGACGTCCCTCGAACTCCGATCCAGCCGAGTGTTGAGGGAGAGTTTCGTCAGCACGACGGCGTGGTGACGATGATGATGTTCTACCGACGCAGGGCTTCGCCTAAGCACTGCTACAGTATTATCGAGGTGGACTATGGTGGAGGGGGGCACCGCACACGGCTAAAAGATCAATGATCAATTGTTGTGTCTTTGGGGTGCCCCCTGCCCCCGTATATAAAGGAGCAAGGGGGGGGGGGGAGAGGCGGCCGGCCAGGAGAGGGGCGCGCCAGGAGGAGTCCTACTCCCACCGGGAGTAGGACTCCCTCCCTTCCTTGTTGGATTAGGAGAAGGGGGAAAGAGGAGGAGGAGAAGAAGGAAAGGGGGGCGCCGCCCCCCCTCCTTGTCCAATTCGGACTAGAGGGGGAGGGGGCACGCGGCCTGCCCTGGCCGCCCCTCCTCTTCTCCACTAAGGCCCATGTAGGCCCATTAATCCCCCCCGGGGGGGGGGGGTTTCGGTAACCTCCCGGTACTCCGGTATATATCCAATAACCCCGGAACCATTCCGGTGTCCGAATATAGTCGTCCAATATATCAATCTTCATGTCTCGACCATTTCGAGACTCCTCGTCATGTCCGTGATCACATTCGGGACTCCGAACAACCTTCGGTACATCAAAACATATAAACTCATAATATAACTGTCATCGAAACTTTAAGCGTGCGGACCCTACGGGTTCGAGAACTATGTAGACATGACCGAGACACGTTTCCGGTCAATAACCAATAGCGGAACCTGGATGCTCATATTGGCTCCTACATATTCTACGAAGATCTTTATCGGTCAGACCGCATAACAACATACGCTGTTCCCTTTGTCATCGGTATGTTACTTGCCCGAGATTCGATCGTCGGTATCTCAATACCTAGTTCAATCTCGTTACCGGCAAGTCTCTTTACTCGTTCTGTAATACATCATCCCGCAACTAACTCATTAGTTGCAATGCTTGCAAGGCTTAAGTGATGTGCATTACCGAGTGGGCCCAAAGATACCTCTCTGACAATCGGAGTGACAAATCCTAATCTCGAAATACGCCAACCCAACAAGTACCTTCGGAGACACCTGTAGAGCACCTTTATAATCACCCAGTTATGTTGTGACGTTTGGTAGCACACAAAGTGTTCCTCCGGTAAACGGGAGTTGCATAATCTCATAGTCATAGGAACATGTATAAGTCATGAAGAAAGCAATAGCAGAATACTAAACGTGTTGGAAATATGCCCTAGAGGCAATAATAAATGGTTATTATTATATTTCTTTGTTCATGATAATTGTCTATTGTTCATGCTATAATTGTGTTATCCGGAAATCGTAATACATGTGTGAATACATAGACCACAACGTGTCCCTAGTATGCCTCTAGTTGACTAGCTCGTTGATCAATAGATAGTCATGGTTTCCTGATTATGGACATTGGATGTCGTTGATAACGGGATCACATCATTAGGAGAATGATGTGATGGACAAGACCCAATCCTAAGCATAGCATAAAAGATCGTGTAGTTTCGTTTGCTAGAGCTTTTCCAATGTCAAGTATCTTTTCCTTAGACCATGAGATCGTGCAACTCCCGGATACCGTAGGAGTACTTTGGGTGTGCCAAACGTCACAACGTAACTGGGTGACTATAAAGGTGCATTACGGGTATCTCCGAAAGTATCTGTTGGGTTGGCACGGATCGAGACTGGGATTTGTCACTCCGTGTGACGGAGAGGTATCTCTGGGCCCACTCGGTAATGCATCATCATAATGAGCTCAATGTGACTAAGGCGTTAGTCACGGGATCATGCACTGCGGTACGAGTAAAGAGACTTGCCGGCAACGAGATTGAACAAGGTATTGGGATACCGACGATCGAATCTCGGGCAAGTAACATACCAATTGACAAAGGGAATTGTAAACGGGATTGATTGAATCCTCGACATTGTGGTTCATCCGATGAGATCATCGTGGAACATGTGGGAGCCAACATGGGTATCCAGATCCCGCTGTTTGTTATTGACCGGAGAGGCGTCTTGGTCATGTCTGCATGTCTCCCGAACCCGTAGGGTCTACACACTTAAGGTTCGGTGACGCTAGGGTTGTAGAGATATGAGTATGCGGAAACCCGAAAGTTGTTCGGAGTCCCGGATGAGATCCCGGACATCACGAGGAGTTCCGGAATGGTCCGGAGGTGAAGAATTATATATAGGAAGTCAAGTTTCGGCCACCGGGAAAGTTTCGGGGGTTATCGGTATTGTACCGGGACCACCGGAAGGGTCCCGGGGGTCCACCTATCCCGGAGGGCCCCATGGGCTGAAGTGGGAAGGGAACCAGCCCCTAGTGGGCTGGGGCGCCCCCCATGGGCCTCCCCCCTGCGCCTAGGGTTGGAAACCCTAGGGTGGGGGGCGCCCCACTTGCCTTGGGGGGCAAGTCTCCCCCCTTGGCCGCCGCCCCCTCCCTTGATGGGATCTTGGCCGGCGCCCCCCCTCCCAGGGGGCCTATATAAAGGGGGGAGGGAGGGCAGCAAAATTACAGCCTTGGGCGTCTCCCTCCTCCCCTGCTACACCTCTCTCTCTCGCAGAAGCTCGGCGAAGCCCTGCCGAGACCCGCTACATCCACCACCACGCCGTCGTGCTGCTGGATCTCCATCAACCTCTCCTTCCCCTTGCTGGATCAAGAAGGAGGAGATGTCGCTGCACCGTACGTGTGTTGAACGCGGAGGTGCCGTCCGTTCGGCACTCGGTCATCGGTGATTTGAATCACGGCGAGTACGACTCCGTCATCCACGTTCATTGGAACGCTTCCGCTCGCGATCTACAAGTGTATGTAGATGCACTCCTTTCCCCTCGTTGCTAGTATACTCCATAGATGGATCTTGGTGAGCGTAGGAAAATTTTAAAATTATGCTACGATTCCCAACAGTGGCATCATGAGCCAGGCCTATGCGTAGTTACTATGCACGAGTAGAACACAAAGCAGTTGTGGGCGTTGATGTTGCCAATTCTTCTTGCCGCTACTAGTCGTATCTTGTTTCGGCGGTATTGTAGGATGAAGCGGCCCGGACCGACCTTACACGTACGCTTACGTGAGACAGGTTCCACCGACTGACATGCACTAGTTGCATAAGGTGGCTAGCGGGTGTCTGTCTCTCCTACTTTAGTCGGAACGGATTCGATGAAAAGGGTCCTTATGAAGGGTAAATAGAAATTGGCAAATCACGTTGTGGTTTTACGTAGGTAAGAAACGTTCTTGCTAGAAACCTATACAAGCCATGTAAAAACTTGCAACAACAATTAGAGGACGTCTAACTTGTTTTTGCAGCAAGTGCTATGTGATGTGATATGGCCAGAAGATGTGATGAATGATATATGTGATGTATGAGATTGATCATATTCTTGTAATAGGAATCACGACTTGCATGTCGATGAGTATGACAACCGGCAGGAGCCATAGGAGTTGTCTTTATTATTTTGGATGACCTGCGTGTCATTGAATAACGCCATGTAAATTACTTTACTTTGTTGCTAAACGCGTTAGCCATAGAAGTAGAAGTAATCGTTGGCGTGACGACTTCATGAAGACACAATGATGGAGATCATGGTGTCATGCCGGTGACGAAGATGATCATGGTGTCCCGAAGATGGAGATCAAAGGAGCATAATGATATTGGCCATATCATGTCACTATTTGATTGCATGTGATGTTTATCATGTTTTGCATCTTATTTGCTTAGAACGACGGTAGTAAGTAAGATGATCCCTTATGATAATTTCAAGAAAAGTGTTCCCCCTAACTGTGCACCGTTGCGAAGGTTCGTTGTTTCGAAGCACCACGTGATGATCGGGTGTGATAGATTCTAACGTTCGAATACAACGGGTGTTGACGAGCCTAGCATGTACAGACATGGCCTCGGAACACACGCAATACACTTAGGTTGACTTGACGAGCCTAGCATGTACAGACATGGCCTCGGAACACGGAGGACCGAAAGGTCGAGCATGAGTCGTATAGAAGATACGATCAACATGGAGATGTTCACCGATCTTGACTAGTCCGTCTCACGTGATGATCGGACACGGCCTAGTTACCTCGGATCATGTTTCACTTAGATGACTAGAGGGATGTCTATCTGAGTGGGAGTTCATTGAGTAATTTGATTAGATGAACTTAATTATCATGAACTTAGTCTAAAATCTTTACACTATGTCTTGTAGATCAAATGGCCCACGTTGTCCTCAATTTCAACGCGTTCCTAGAGAAAACCAAGCTGAAAGATGATGGCAGCAACTATACGGACTGGGTCCGGAACCTGAGGATCATCCTCATAGCAGCCAAGAAAGATTATGTCCTAGAAGCACCGCTAGGTGAAGCACCAATCCCAGAGAACCAAGACGTTATGAACGCTTGGCAGCAGCGTGCTGATGATTACTCCCTCGTTCAGTGCGGCATGCTTTACAGCTTAGAACCGGGTCTCCAAAAGCGTTTTGAGAAACATGGAGCATATGAGATGTTCGAGGAGCCGAAAATGGTTTTCCAAGCTCATGCCCGGGTCGAGAGATATGAAGTCTCCGACAAGTTCTTCAGCTGTAAAATGGAGGAGAATAGTTCTGTTAGTGAGCACATACTCAGAATGTCTGGGTTGCACAACCGCTTGTCTCAGCTGGGAGTTAATCTCCCGGATGATGCGGTCATTGACAGAATCCTTCAGTCGCTTCCACCAAGCTACAAGAGCTTTGTGATGAACTTCAATATGCAGGGGATGGAAAAGACCATTCTTGAGGTATATTCAATGCTGAAATCAGCGGAGGTGGAGATCAGAAAAGAACATCAAGTGTTGATGGTGAATAAAACCACTAAGTTCAAGAAGGGCAAGGGTAAGAAGAACTTCAAGAAGGACGGCAAGGGAGTTGCCGCGCCCGGTAAGCCAGTTACTGGGAAGAAGTCGAAGAATGGACCCAAGCCTGAGACTGAGTGCTTTTATTGCAAGGGAAGTGGTCACTGGAAGCGGAACTGCCCCAAATACTTAGCGGACAAGAAGGCCAGCAAGACCAAAGGTATATGTGATATACATGTAATTGATGTGTACCTTACCAGTACTCGTAGTAGCTCCTGGGTATTTGATACCGGTGCGGTTGCTCATATTTGTAACTCAAAACAGGAACTACAGAATAAACGGAGACTGGCGAAGGACGAGGTGACGATGCGCGCCGGGAATGGTTCCAAGGTCGATGTGATCGCTGTCGGCACGCTACCTCTGCATCTACCTACGGGATTAGTTTTGAACCTCAATAATTGTTATTTAGTGCCAGCTTTGAGCATGAACATTGTATCTGGATCTCGTTTAATTCGAGATGGCTACTCATTTAAATCCGAGAATAATGGTTGTTCTATTTATATGAGAGATATGTTTTATGGTCATGCCCCGCTGGTCAATGGTTTATTCTTGATGAATCTCGAACGTGATGTTACACATATTCATAGTGTGAATACCAAAAGATGTAAAGTTGATAACGATAGTCCCACATACTTGTGGCACTGCCGCCTTGGTCACATTGGTGTCAAGCGCATGAAGAAGCTCCATGCAGATGGACTTTTGGAGTCTCTTGATTACGAATCATTTGACACGTGCGAACCATGCCTCATGGGTAAGATGACCAAGACTCCGTTCTCCGGAACAATGGAGCGAGCAACCAACTTATTGGAAATCATACATACCGATGTGTGCGGTCCAATGAGTGTTGAGGCTCGCGGAGGATATCGTTATGTTCTCACTCTCACTGATGACTTAAGTAGATATGGGTATGTCTACCTAATGAAACACAAGTCTGAAACCTTTGAAAAGTTCAAGGAATTTCAGAGTGAGGTTGAGAATCAACGTGACAGGAAAATAAAATTCTTACGATCAGATCGTGGTGGAGAATATTTAAGTCACGAGTTTGGTACACACTTAAGGAAATGTGGGATAGTTTCACAACTCACGCCGCCTGGAACACCTCAGAGAAACGGTGTGTCCGAACGTCGTAATCGCACTCTATTGGATATGGTGCGATCTATGATGTCTCTTACCAATTTACCGCTCTCATTTTGGGGCTATGCTTTAAAAACTGCCGCATTCACTTTAAATAGGGCTCCGTCGAAATCCATTGAGACGACACCGTATGAATTATGGTTTGGGAAGAAACCTAAGCTGTCGTTTCTAAAAGTTTGGGGATGCGATGCTTGTGTCAAGAAACTTCAACCTGAAAAGCTCGAACCCAAGTCAGAGAAATGCGTCTTCATAGGATACCCTAAGGAAACTATTGGGTATACCTTCTACCTCAGATCCGAAGGCAAGATCTTCGTTGCCAAGAACGGGTCCTTTCTGGAGAAGGAGTTTCTCTCGAAAGAATTGAGTGGGAGGAAAGTGGAACTTGATGAGGTGATAGTCACCCCTTCCGAACTGGAAAGTAGCGCAGCGCGGGAAAATGTTCCTGTGGTGCCTACACCGACTGGGGAGGAAGTTAATGATGATGATCATGAAGCTTCGGATCAAGTTACTACTGAACTTCGTAGGTCCACAAGGACACGTTCCGCACCAGAGTGGTACGGCAACCCTGTCCTGGAAATCATGTTGTTAGACAACGGTGAACCTTCGAACTATGAAGAAGCGATGGCGGGCCCGGATTCCGACAAATGGCTAGAAGCCATGAAATCCGAGATAGGATCCATGTATGAAAACGAAGTATGGACTTTGACTGACTTGCCCGATGATCGGCGAGCCATAGAAAACAAATGGATCTTTAAGAAGAAGACAGACGCGGATGGTAATGTGACCATCTATAAGGCTCGACTTGTCGCTAAGGGTTATCGACAAGTTCAAGGGGTTGACTACGATGAGACTTTCTCACCCGTAGCGAAGCTGAAGTCCATCCGAATCATGTTAGCAATTGCCGCATACTATGATTATGAGATATGGCAGATGGACGTCAAAACGGCATTCCTTAACGGCTTCCTCAAGGAAGAGTTGTATATGATGCAGCCGGAAGGTTTTGTCGATCCTAAGAATGCTAACAAAGTATGCAAGCTCCAGCGCTCAATCTATGGGCTGGTGCAAGCATCTCGGAGTTGGAACATTCGCTTTGATGAGATGATCAAAGCGTTTGGGTTTACACAGACTTATGGAGAAGGCTGTGTGTACAAGAAAGTGAGTGGGAGCTCTGTAGCATTTCTCATATTATATGTGGATGACATACTATTGATGGGAAATGATATAGAATTCTTGGAAAGTATAAAGGCCTATTTGAATAAGTGTTTTTCAATGAAGGACCTTGGAGAAGCTGCTTATATATTAGGCATCAAGATCTATAGAGATAGATCAAGACGCCTCATTGGTCTTTCACAGAGTACATACCTTGACAAGATATTGAAGAAGTTCAATATGGATCAGTCCAAGAAGGGGTTCTTGCCTGTATTGCAAGGTGTGCAATTGAGCACGGCTCAATGCCCGACCACGGCAGAAGATAGAGAAAAGATGAGTGTCATCCCCTATGCCTCGGCCATAGGGTCTATTATGTATGCCATGCTGTGTACCAGACCTGATGTAAACCTTGCCGTGAGTTTGGTAGGAAGGTACCAAAGTAATCCCGACATGGAACACTGGACAGCGGTCAAGAATATCCTGAAGTACCTGAAGAGGACTAAGGATATGTTTCTCGTTTATGGAGGTGACGAAGAGCTCGTCGTAAAGGGTTACGTCGACGCTAGCTTCGACACAGATCTGGATGACTCGAAGTCACAAACCGGATACGTGTATATTTTTAATGGAGGAGCAGTAAGCTGGTGCAGTTGCAAGCAAAGCGTCGTGGTGGGATCTACATGTGAAGCGGAGTACATGGCAGCCTCGGAGGCAGCACAGGAAGCAGTCTGGATGTAGGAGTTCATTACCGACCTAGGGGTGATTCCCAATGCATCGGGCCCGATGACTCTCTTCTGTGACAACACTGGAGCTATTGCACTTGCGAAGGAGCCCAGGTTTCACAGGAAGACCAGGCATATCAACCGTCGCTTCAACTCCATTCGTGAAACTGTTCAAAATGGAGACATAGATATTTGTAAAGTACATACGGACCTGAATGTAGCAGATCCGTTGACTAAACCTCTCCCTAGGGCAAAACATGATCAACACCAGGACGCAATGGGTGTTCGATTCATCACAATGTAACTAGATTATTGACTCTAGTGCAAGTGGGAGACTGTTGGAAATATGCCCTAGAGGCAATAATAAATGGTTATTATTATATTTCTTTGTTCATGGTAATTGTCTATTGTTCATCCTATAATTGTATTGTCCGGAAATCGTAATACATGTGTGAATACATAGACCACAACGTGTCCCTAGTAAGCCTCTAGTTGACTAGCTCGTTGATCAACGGATAGTCATGGTTTCCTGACTATGGACATTGGATGTCATTAATAACGGGATCACATCATTAGGAGAATGATGTGATGGACAAGACCCAATCCTAAGCATAGCATAAAAGATCGTGTAGTTTCGTTTGCTAGAAGCTTTTCCAATGTCAAGTATCTTTTCCTTAGACCATGAGATCGTGCAACTCCCGGATACCGTAGGAGTTCTTTGGGTGTGCCAAACGTCACAACGTAACTGGGTGACTATAAAGGTGCACTACGGGTATCTCCGAAAGTATCTGTTGGGTTGGCACGGATCGAGACTGGGATTTGTCACTCCGTATGACGGAGAGGTATCTCTGGGCCCACTCGGTAATGCATCATCATATTGAGCTCTATGTGACTAAGGCGTTAGTCACGGGATCATGCATTGCGGTACGAGTAAAGAGACTTGCCGGTAACGAGATTGAACAAGGTATTGGGATACCGACGATCGAATCTCGGGGGGGGGGGGGGGGGGTAACATACCGATTGACAAAGGGAATTGTATACGGGATTGATTGAATCCTCGACATCGTGGTTCATCCGATGAGATCATCGTGGAACATGTGGGAGCCAACGTGGGTATCCAGATCCCGCTGTTGGTTATTGACCGGAGAGGCGTCTCGGTCATGTCTGCATGTCTCCGAACCCGTAGGGTCTACACACTTAAGGTTCGGTGACGCTAGGGTTGTAGAGATATGAGTATGCGGAAACCCGAAAGTTGTTCGGAGTCCCGGATGAGATCCCGGACGTCACGAGGAGTTCCGGAATGGTCCGGAGGTGAAGAATTATATATAGGAAGTCAAGTTTCGGCCACCGGGAAAGTTTCGGGGGTTATCGGTATTGTACCGGGACCACCGGAAGGGTCCCGGGGGTCCACCGGGTGGGGCCACCTATCCCGGAGGGCCCCATGGGCTGAAGTGGGAAGGGAACCAGCCCCTAGTGGGCTGGGGCGCCCCCATGGGCCTCCCCCCTGCGCCTAGGGTTGGAAACCCTAGGGTGGGGGGCGCCCCACTTGCCTTGGGGGGCAAGTCTCCCCCCTTGGCCGCCGCCCCCTCCCTTGATGGGATCTTGGCCGGCGCCCCCCCTCCCAGGGGGCCTATATAAAGGGGGGGGGGGAGGGAGGGCAGCAAAATTACAGCCTTGGGCGCCTCCCTCCTCCCCTGCTACACCTCTCTCTCTCGCAGAAGCTCGGCGAAGCCCTGCCGAGACCCGCTACATCCACCACCACGCCGTCGTGCTGCTGGATCTCCATCAACCTCTCCTTCCCCTTGCTGGATCAAGAAGGAGGAGACGTCGCTGCACCGTACGTGTGTTGAACGCGGAGGTGCCGTCCGTTCGGCACTCGGTCATCGGTGATTTGAATCACGGCGAGTACGACTCCGTCATCCACGTTCATTGGAACGCTTCCGCTCGCGATCTACAAGGGTATGTAGATGCACTCCTTTCCCCCCGTTGCTAGTATACTCCATAGATGGATCTTGGTGAGCGTAGGAAAAATTTAAAATTATGCTACTATTCCCAACAAAACGATCGTGTGCTAAGCTAACGCAATGGGTCAAGTCAATCACATCATTCTCCTAATGATGTGATCCCGTTAATCAAATGACAACTCATGTCAATGGCTAGGAAACATAACCATCTTTGATCAACGAGCTAGTCAAGTAGAGGCATACTAGTGACACTCTGTTTGTCTATGTACTCACACAAGTATTATGTTTCCAGTTAATACAATTTTAGCATGAATAATAAACATTTATCATGATATAAGGAAATAAATAATAACTTTATTATTGCCTCTAGGGCATATTTACTTCAAAATTATCATCCAATAGTTCACCTACGCTCTTCATACTTATATTATGGGTTATCTAAATTTTGTCTGGGTCTTTGTCATGGTTTGACGCAAATCATTCTTTTGGTAGGGAGATGAAAAAGGGACGCTTAATGGAGATAAAAAAGGTCTATGACCATGTGGATTGGTGCTTTTGGAATGATGCTTAATGCCTCCGAATTTTTAGCCATTTAGATAAACTAGATCATCCAATATGTTATGCCCGTAAAATATAATGTGTGATTAGTGAGCAGTTGTGCAAGTCTTTTGGACCTAAGCAAGGGATACGCCAAGGTGACCTTCTCTCGCCTCATTTGTTCCTTTTTGTAACAAATTGTCTCTTGTCTTGCCGGAGTTCAGGATATGTACACAAAGCCTGGGGTATCTCATCTCTTGTAAGCACATAATAATACATTTTCTTTCGTGCCAGTTTAGATCAAGACTTGAAGTTAACCACACTTCGAAGAAATGTGAGATGGGTATCAGCCGATTCCTAAGCCCAAACAAAGCTTAATTTTGTATGCATACAAATGTTCTGTGGAATGGTTTGAGGATAAGTAATTGGGGCTCCCAGTTTCGAAGGGGCTCATGAAAGCAGGGGAATTTCTAAAGCATTGAAGATAAGTTTCTTAAACACCACGTTGATTGTATTGAGAAATTTTTTCTAGTGTGGAGGTAATGGAATTATCATCAAATAGGTTCGCTATTTTGTATTTATATTGTGGGTTTTTAAAATTTCGCACGGGGTTTCGTGCTGATTTGACACAAATAATATTTCTTTGTTGGGAGATGAGAAAGACCTCATGAAGTTCATTGGATGTCTTGAGTCAAGATTGCTAAACTAAAAGGTCATCGAGGAATTGGTTTTCGAGATCTTGGACTGTTTAACTGAGAAATTTTGGTTAGACAGGCTTGGAGGCTCATATCAATTTTCCAATAACTTGTGCGCCATCTTTTGGACGCGACGGTGGAAAAGGTATTATCTATGGCCTGGATTTCTGAAAAATGTATTATATAAGTGGTCCCGAGAGATAACTAGAATCTTCAGGCTTACTATTTGAAAATCAGTACTCCCTCTGTACTGGTGCATAAGTCATCTTATGAAAACCAAATAATCCCAAAACATTTAGGCGCGGTGCATTAACTCTCACCTCGTTTCTTGTTTCTTGACATGAATGAAGGAATCAACCAACAAGAAACGTGGGGCGTGTATGTTTTTAATGACTTGAGACTACCTAGCATGACATGCAGTGGTCAGTTCATCGCATACAATGATATTAATTAGCAAATAAACATTAAGTTCTCTCATTTTTCCCTCCTCATTGGTCGTGGTGCATAATGTAAGATGGCTTATGCACCGGTACGGAGGGAGTAGTAATAAATAGAGAAAAGTATGTTTTTGATCTTCAAGTTCTCCAAAAGTATAGACTTGGCCCTTCAAGATTTTGTGGTAGACATTTGGTCCTTCAAGTGTTAAAACCGGGTAAGTTTGGCCCAAAACCAGATTCTAAACACGTTGACCGGGTTTGACCCCCACGTAAATTGTGTTTGATGAAAAATAAATTTGAAAATAATAACACAAAAAATGATTTTTTTGGCATCCAAAATACACAGATCCATGTAAAATTTTGTGATGTTTGGACACTCGAGGAGCTTTTGGGAAAAAATTGTAAATATGCTCTAGATGAACAGTAAATTCGAAACAAATAACAAAAAAAATCCAAAAAACTCTGAATTTTTTGGCACTCAGGATGATCTGGTGTGCAAGGCTCGTGAAAAAAGCAAATGTTGGTTGACAAAAGGTAGCTATTTTTTTGCTAGAGCTCCTCGATTGTCATTTGACCACAAAAAATAGCCAAATAACAATGAGAACTCCGTCAAAAAATACGGCAGCCAAAACATATGCATAATTAACACTAGAGAAATTTGGACGCCGATAAGCCACGAATGCTCGGGATTTTCCCACGGCAAATCGAACGATTTTTGTGGCAATTTATATATGTGAGGGATGACAAGTTTAGTTGGTAAGCATGACAATTTCGTCCTGTTTATTTTTTGCCAGGGAATTGCCGTGCTTGTCAACTAAATTTGTCATCCTCATGTCAACTAAAGTTGTCATAAAAAACGTTCGATTTGTCATGGCAAATCCGGTCGTTCGGGATTTATCATTTGCAAATATTTTTAGACAATAATAAACACTAATTGGCTGCCATAATTTAGTACTACACACGGTCGGGATCGACGCCAGGCACCACATCACAACTGGAGTACTCCTGAGAGACAGACAAAAGTAATCGTTGTTACAAACCGGTCCGGGTCACGATTCACGAGCACTTACTACTACTATCACACGGACGTTGACGGACTTGACATAATGACATGATCCTTGCAACTGAAAAGGTGCCTGCCTAGTGTTGTGGTTGACTCACGCTCCAGCGACCTGACGAAGATCATGTCCTGGCACCGTCCGTCAGGCCTTCTTCTTCTTCTTCAACGGCACGGCCTCCAGTCCGCCGTGCCGAGCTCTGACGACCTCGTAAGGGACGTACGTGCCCATCAGCTTGTCCCACGCCACAAAGAACAGCTGCGCGTAGTTGCAGCGGCCACCACGGACCTGGTGGTGGACGTCGTGGTAGGCCGTGTTGTTGCGGAACAGGAGATGCAGCGGGTTGCCCGGGACAAGCACGCCGGAGTGGTCGTCGACGGCCTTGAGAGTCGCGAACGAGAAGAAGGCGGCAGCCGTCAGGGGCGCCATCCCCGTCACGGCCAGCGCCAGCGCGCCGCCGGCCGTGTCCAGTACGAGGCCCTCCAGCGGGTGGTTGTACTGGGCGGCGTAGGCGTACGGCGCCACCAGCCTGTGGTGCCACGAGTGGACGTGGCGGTACAGCAGGCCGCTGCTGTGCATCAGGCGGTGCCACCCGTACTGCCACGTGTCGAGGACCACCATGGCAGCCACGAACTGGCAGCAGATGACGGCCATGGCGGGTGCGGCGCCGGTGCCGGCGTCGGCGACCCGGCGATCTTCTCGCTTCACCTGCGTTCAGTTTAACTTCCTTGAGTTGAGTTGCACGGACACCTGAGTAGCTAGCATCGATGAATGTGGTACCGCTGCGCTTACGTTGAAGACTGCGAAGGCTATCGCCGCCTGGAGAACGTGCTGGAGGAGGACGGTGCGGACCACGACACGCTTGGGGACGAGGTTCCTGACCTCCTCCTCCTCCCTCGAGTGGAGCCTGTGGTCAGCCAGTACACGGCCGAGCACCGTGTACACACCGGCGGCGACCCAGTACACGATGATCGGCGCGAGTATGGCCACCACCTCCTCGGATGGCAGTGCCATTCGCGCGTCGTGGAGTCTGTGGAGAGGTGGATCAATGGGGATCGAGCTGGGTTGCACGTTGCAGTGGAGTCTCTGAACTCTGGAGAGATGGATCGATGGTCAGCTGGGTTGCAGTGAGGGTTGCCTCCGAAAAATTGGGCATTTATAGGCTGAGGACGCCGAACTTCAATCTGAGCTGGGGTGCCTCCATGTCTCCATCCGATGGCATTGACAAATGTCAACCGGCAGCCAGCACGATTATCATTTGTCGACGGCATGCAAATGCAATCACGGGAGTTTGCCTGGTACGTTGGCGTGCCTTGATTATCTAGGTCAGTCATGTTCTCTCGGATAATCCCTGCTGGGTTCTATCTGGGGTCTGGGCGCTGTAGCTGCTCGCGAGAACAGATGCCTCTGCCATAAGCAGTAATAAATTGAAATAATAGAAAAAAATTCAAAAAAATCTGTTCTTTGGCAAATATTGTTGAATTTTTGAGTGGTTTCAAAGTTTCATCGTGGAATGGCATTCCGCCGTGCCAGTGTAATTTCTAGATAAGCATTCTTGGACACAAGCAAGTGCTCTTCTTTTAAACTATGCCGATGCATGCGGGAGCACGAGAGTGGTCTATTATCTAACAGCATCTTTCACCGATCCCTTATAAACCGATAAGACTAGTAAGAGCAGTCAAGGAACTGGTGTTTCTATAATTCTATTAAAGTGTGTATTTTTTTTTCTTTTGATTGAAAAAAAAACTGATAAAGTATGTGACCAACATGTCGTTTGATGGAGTAATTGAGCAGTGAAGTTTAACTCGATGACCCAAAAATAAATGAATTTGTGTTAATTCTTTTTTAAGGAATTAAATTTTACAAGTTCGGTTAGGAACCACAATTTTTTAGATGAGCAAATGCAAGAAGTTAAAGGATAAAAGGCTATAGAGGCCTAAATTATAAGGGTCGGTTAGAGATACTCTGACGCACACCAAAAGACAATTCTGTCTATCTAGCAATAGCAAGTGCAACTGCTAGTGCTATTTCTAGATAAGCATTCCCTGGACACAAGGAAGTGTTCTTCTTTTTAGCTATGCCGTTTCCATTGGAATGCATACTGGAAGAGGTCTTTAACCAACCCACACCAAAAGAGAAATCTGTTTAACTAGCAATAGCAAGCGCCGTTTCCAGATAAGCGTCTCTTGCACACAAGGGACTGTCATGTACGTGCTGGGCCGACAAACCTGGTTTGCTATTGGCTAGCTGCTGCATGCGCAGTGACTATTTCTCGCTTTCAGCGTGGCGGTAGAGAAGTGTCGCTGAAGGTTCTATGTATTTGGGCCGGCCCATTCGTTCGCGCATTAAAATAAAAAAGGTATAACGAAATGCAAGTACTTTTCGCCAAGTCCTTTTCGTCGTAAATACTAGGGTGCGCGGCCTGCTTGTGGCCATTTGAGTGGTTTTTTTTTTCGTTTTCGTTTTTTTTTCTTTCATTTCATTTTTCTTCTCCGTCTTTTCATTCTTTTTTGCATTTTGTTTCTCCATTTTTTCTTTTTCTTATGTTGTTTTCGTTTTCACTCTACATTTTTGTATATGTCAAAAACTTTTTTTATAAGTGATCAACATTTTGTGTATACACGTCATTGTCGGAATGCTTATTCAATATTTTTTAAATGCTTGATCAACATTTTCTAAATACTCGTTCAACATTTTTCAAATACGTGTTTAACATTTTTTGAAATACTTATTCAACAATTTTTCAAATACTCATTCAACAGTTTTCAAATACTTGTTCAACATTTTTATATACATGATCACATTTTTTTAAATACTTGTTCAACATTTTTCAAATACTTGTTCAGTATTTTCTCAAATATTTTTTGAAGAGTGTTTTCGTACTATACATATTTATAATATTTTGAAGTATAAACAAAAGTAAAAAAAGAAAAAAATATGAAAAAACGAAATAGAAAAGTGGCTGGTGCTTAATGCGAGAAATAGGGGTGCCCAGCTGCATGCAGCGGCGTAGCTGCGATCAAGAGAGCGAAAGGAAGTGGAGTCATTCGATTTGTGTATGCTTTTCTCCGCGGACATAGAGCTTAATGGGATCTAGCTGCTCGCTTTGGATTTCATCTTTACATACATCTGAAAGTTGTTGTCAGTTACGGACAGAGAGCAGGAGTGATGGAGTGGATCGTTGTCCGTTTCTGCATAGAAGTGTAACCGAAGCAGAGTATGTTGCTATGATCCACCACAATTTAGGGGAGTATAAAAGGAGTGGCAAACAAATTAAAGGAGGTAAAAAAATTGAAGAGGAAATTAAAAAAAAGTAAACAGTGGCACAAATTTGTCACTCCTCGCCGTCCGCCGCGTCCCAACCTGGCGGCCGTCCAACTACGACGGTCAACATTATTTGTGACGACCGCCCACCTTGGGCTCACGCGTCAGCGACGGCGGTCGTCCTTTTTTAAGCCGAGCGTGCGGCGGGGCCGTCCTCATCCACTGCCACTCGCCTCCGTCCCCATCTGGCCACCCCTGTCCCCACGCCGGCAACAACCCTAACCACCGCCAGCATGGGCTTCTTCTCCGGCATCGGCAGCAGCGGCAAGGGCAAGGCCCCCGCCCGCCATTCCCCCTCCCTCCCCGCCCTCCCCGCGCCGCCGCGCGCTCCCTGGCAGAGGCAGCGCATCAATGTGCCGGTGCACCAGGCCAAGTGCCACTGGCAGCACCGCGTGCCTCTGCCGTACCCCGACGCGACGCTGTCGCATGACTGACATTTGGATCTGAAAAGGATCCCAATGCCGGCGGCGCCGCGGACGGCGAGGGCCCATGCGGAGGAGGTGCGGCGCCGGCGGGCGTTGCTGACGTCAGAGCAGCGCGCCGAACCGCACTACGTCATCGACTCGCCCAACTGGGCTCGATGGTTCGCCTTCGAGCACGAGGAGGCGAGGCGACGCGGCGTCCGCGGCGTCGACCGCGACGAGAACCAGGAGGCCGAGGCCGCCTACCAGGCGGCCATTAAGGAGAGCGAGAAGGAGGAGCGGTGGAGGGAGGCGGAGGAGGCGGCTTTCCAGGCTGCCATGGCGGAGGCCATGGCCCTCTCCGCGGCGGGCGAGTGCGTCGTGCCGCCGGTGACCCCGCCGTCCCCGCCCAAAACCGAGCCGGAGGAGCCGGCTCCCAGGTCCCAAACCGGGGGAGAAAAACTATATGGGCTGCTTGGAGAAGGAGGAAACTATGAAGTGGTCTTCAAAGAAATCTTCTCTCTGTAATTTTGACTACGAAAATAGAGGCTCAAACTATGAAGTCCATAATCTAGTTAGGTTTGCATCTTGATAAGGGTAGACACACTTGACTTGGTCTACCTCATGATGCAGTTTATATTCCTATGATCATCAATCAATTTAAAATTCTAAAGAGTTGTGCTAAAAAATGGTTAAGCCGCTAAGTTCAACTCTAGCAGATCCCTTGTATTGCGGTACTGTAAAATTAGTTTATGGCCCTATAAACTGTTTTTGCGATATTAAACTGGCGCCGCTAGAATAGATACCTAAAAATTTACTATAAACAAAAAAAGGTCCCCTCTCTTCTCTTCCCCGCGTCCGCCGCTAGCTAGTCGTGGTCGAAAAATAGCGCCGGCGTCTGCGTCGGGGCCGGTGAGGACGATCAGCGTCGGCGCAGGACCGGCCCAGGGGAACGCCGTGTTTCAGAGGGCGGCGATGTCGGGCTGCGCCGCCGCTGCCTGGGCCTGGCGCGCCTCCTCTTCGGCCTCGCGCTCGAGCAACTGCAGGCACTCGCCCTCCCGGCGCTCCTCGGCCAGCCGAACGCGGCGCCAGTGGTCGAGGTAGGCCACCTCCTGATTCTTCGTCGCCCCGAGCCAGATCGGCGGAGCGCTGACCCACTCGCGCACTACTCGCCGGGAGGGCGAGTGCCTGCAGTTGCTCGAGCGCGAGGCCGAAGAGGAGGCGCGCCAGGCCCAGGCAGCGGCGGCGCAGCCCGACATCGCCGCCCTCTGAAACACGGCGTTCCCCTGGGCCGGTCCTGCGCCGACGCTGATCGTCCTCACCGGCCCCGACGCAGACGCCGGCGCTATTTTTCGACCACGACTAGCTAGCGGCGGACGCGGGGAAGAGAAGAGAGGGGACCTTTTTTTGTTTATAGTAAATTTTTAGGTATCTATTCTAGCGGCGCCAGTTTAATATCGCAAAAACAGTTTATAGGGCCATAAACTAATTTTACAGTACCGCAATACAAGGGATCTGCTAGAGTTGAACTTAGCGGCTTAACCATTTTTTAGCACAACTCTTTAGAATTTTAAATTGATTGATGATCATAGGAATATAAACTGCATCATGAGGTAGACCAAGTCAAGTGTGTCTACCCTTATCAAGATGCAAACCTAACTAGATTATGGACTTCATAGTTTGAGCCTCTATTTTCGTAGTCAAAATTACAGAGAGAAGATTTCTTTGAAGACCACTTCATAGTTTCCTCCTTCTCCAAGCAGCCCATATAGTTTTTCTCCCCCGGTTTGGGACCTGGGAGCTCCTGTTCGGCGCCTTAAGCGCCCGAACAGGTAGCTGGCGCCCACTACACCTCTTTGTTGGGCCGGCCCGCAAAAGAAAAGCGCAGCGAACAAAAGACCAGAAAAGTCGCAAAAGCTTTGTCGCCAGGATTCGAACTCGGAGCGCCTCATCTTTATTCAAGCTGGGCTAACCACTAGAACTACCGAAGAGTTGTGATTTGTTGCAACGTTCACTCTAAGAACAAGTGTGACCGCGCTAGTTACTAATAACTCAGATTTGTTTAAACGTGAAAATTAAAAAGTTCATCGACTTCGCAGCAAAAGTTCATCATTTTAGAAGAAAAAGGCTCACAAACTTTAAAAAACTTCATCACTTTTTAAGAAAAGTTCACAAACTAAAAGAAAGTTCATCGATTCTGAAAAAAGTTTATGCAAAAGTGAAAAAAGTTCATCAATATTGAAAAAGGTTCATCGAGTTTGAAAATTAGTTCACCGATTTTGAAGAAGTTCACAAATTTAAAGAAAAAAGCATCAATTTTCAAAAAAGTTCATCGGATTTCAAAAAGGTTCATTGAATTTGAAAAAAGTTCATCGGATTTGAAAAAAAGATCATCAGATTTGAAAAAAGTTCATCGGATTTGAAAAAAGTTCATCAGATTGGAAAAGGTTCATCGGATTTGAAAAAAAGTTCATCGGATTTGAAAAAGGTTCATTGAATTTGAAAAAAGTTCATCAATATGAAGAGAATGTTCACGAATTTGAAAAGAAGTTCATCAAATTTGATAAAAGTTCATCAAAATTTAAAAAAGTTCATCTATTTGGGAAAAATGTCCACAGCACGCGGGACTGTAGCAAAGTTTTCAATGTAACACGGCTGTTGGCACTATAGCAGTCCGTTACTGTAGCAGGCTTGGGTTACAGTGCGAAGCACGTACAATAATACCTATGAACGCACGCACACACTCCCCCTATCAGCTCCTTTAAGGGCCGACACAACATCTTGAGATCAACGAAGTCATTACAGGTGACTCGTAGTCGATTCAAATGTCTCCTTTCATTGAACGAACATCAAAATAAATCTTAGGATAACGTTCACCAGTATCAAGCATAGGACCTAAGCTGGTCGGCTGTTTCCACCACAAGGAACCTAAGCACTGAGCCACACTCAGTTCGCGATCTAGCTACTGTAGTGATCGATTTTTTTGTTCTTCCTTTTCTATTTCGAACATTTTTCTAATTCTCGAAAGACAACACAATCATTTTTTGAATTTGTGAACAAAATTCCAAAAAAAAGATTTTTTTTGAAATTTATGGACATTTTTTGAATCCGTGAACAGTATTTTAAAACATGAAAATTATTATATTTATATTTTTTGGAAAACATTAAAACCTCATTTTTTAAATAAACCCAATACATTTTGAAAGTTTCAAACAAAGATTTTAAATTCCTTAATTTTTTTAATAAACCTGAAGAGTAATATGAAAAAATGGAAACTAAAACGAAAAGGGTAAAAAAAACAGCAAAAAAACTAGTTCACACACCTTCCGAAAGTTCCCAAAGCCGGAATGGCAACCCACATCGTATCAGTAAAATGGGTTGGCCCATTATCGCTGGATGCAGTCGTCCCTGTGCAAACTGTGGACAATTCGACCGTGCGACGACTATATCTCGTTTAATGCGAGTGCTCCTTACATCTCGCTGAAGCTTTTGCGCCGGCGCTGCAGCCCGGGCATTTTCATTTGTTTAGTTTTCGCTAGGTTTCAATCGATCGAGTTCGATGGTTCATTCGCCTGGCTCGGTGGGTTGGTTGCTGAATGGTTTAGTCCGGTTTTTGGCTGGTTTTTTCGTTTTCTTTCTTTTTTCCTTTGTTTCTTCGCATGTTTTTTTTGCCTTTTGTTTTCTTTGCTGTTTTTATTGTTTTACTTTTATTTTTCTCAGTTTTCATCTTCTTGTTTCTTTCTTCGTTCTTTCTTGGTTGCATTGTTCTTTTTTTTTCTTTCTTTCTTGAGTTTTGTCGGTTTTCTTTGTTTTCCTCTTTTTCTTTTCTGTGCTTCCATCTTTTTGAATTGGTTTCTTTGGCCTTTTCATTTTCTTTGTTTTTGTATTTTTTGGGTTGTTGTTGGGTTTCTTCCATTTTCTTTGTCTTTTTGTCTTTTTCATCTGTTTCTTTTTCCTTCAACACATGTTAACTTTTTTCATTATACATTCAACATTTTTTTTATAAATATGTAAAACAATTTATGTACACGTTTAAATTTTCTGAAGTACATCATTAATATTGTTTTGAGGACGTATATTTTTTTCATACACATAGTACATTTTGGGTATATATCTAATATTTTTTTTAATATAAGGTAATGTTTTTTAATACATTTTCAACATTTTTTATACACACTTAATATTTTTCAAATGCTTGATTAAATTTTTTCAAGTACAAGATTAACATTTCTCAATACACATTTAACATTTTTTAATACCAGATTAACATTTTTAATAGATGTTTAATATTTTTTATACACATCTAATATTTTCAAATGCTTGTTTATTTGTTTTTAAAAAATATTAGCATTTTTTAAATGCTTTGAGTAACAATTTTTAAATCGCTTGGAATGTTCTAGAAAGGCCTAAAGCACTACACGCGTTGCAGGGCAGCTCCCTCCGCCCGTTCAAAGGATGGACGGATGAGATTGGCGCGCGCAATGTTTCTGAGCTCTTGTGCTTTACTTCCAAGACATGGAATAGATCAGTTCTGGAAGCTCAATTCCCGCCTATGGACGTCGAAGTGATTATGCAAATATCGATGAGTCATGTTTCCCAAAATGATTTCTGGTCGTGGCACTATACTAGAACTGGAGTATTTAGTGTTCGATCCACGTATAACATGATTTGCGAGACAAAAGTGGCGTCGTGAAAGTTGGTTAGAAGGGAGAGCAGGAGAATCAAATGAGAAAGCTCAAGCTGACGGATGGAAGCGGCTTCGGAAGATCAGGGTTCCATCTAAGTTGCGCATTTTTTAATGGCGTTTAGCTTGCTCCTCCATACCCACAGGTCAAGAACGACACAGGCGGCACATGGCTCTCTCGGCTGTGTGTCCGATATGCAGCGCTGCGATCGACTCTTGGAGGCATTCTCTCCTCAATTGTCGTATGGCCAAATGCACTTGGGCTCTGAAGGATGATGACTCGGTCTTGCCGGTATATGGGGACGACACAACGGATGCAAAGTTGTGGCTCTTCTCACTCGGTCAATCGATGCGGCAGGACCAGTTCATTGAAGTGCTTGTGACCCTATGGACGATTTGGTGGGCACGCAGAAAAGCAATCTATGAAGAGCAGTTTCAAAGTCCGTTGTCAACACACCTTTTCATTTCTAGGTACCTTGAAGAGATCAAGGGACATCTGACGGAGAAGAAGAAAATGGATCAAGTGATTAGGCCGCCTGCTCCGAAGTGGATCGCTCCTCGTCAGGGGTTCAGATGATTAATTGTGATGGGGCAGTTGCAAAGTCTGAACAGAAAGGAGCCGTCGGTGCAGTTTGCAGAGATGAGAATGGAATTTTCCAAGGGGCTTCAGCTTTTACTTTTGATGAGATATCTAACCCAACCACTCTTGAGGCCCTTGCATGCAGGGATGCATTGATTCTGGCCGAAGACCTGATGATAAAAAGAGTCTAGCTAGCTTCAGATAGCAAGAGTGTTGTTGAAGAAATTAACAAGGGTGGAGCCATGGGACGTTACAGTATACTGATCAAGGAGTTTAAGGCTAGAAGGCTGGCTTTCCAAGAGTCCATTGTTGGACACGAACAACGGGAGGCGAATGGGGAAGAACATCGATTAGCAAGGATGGCGACGTCGCTGGTAGCTGGGCGTCAAGTTTGGTTTTTACATCCCCCTGAAAATATCTGTATACCTGTAAATGTTACGTTCTAATAAAGCACGTTGTTTCCTAAAAAAAAGCTAACCGTGGAGGACACAATGCGATCATTAGCCAAGTTAAACAAAGATCATTAGCTTTTAATGTTTCCTTTACTTTCTAAGGCACAACTAATTGCGATGCCGATAGGTTAGCCAAGTTTTCACATTGGCTAGATTGAGGTCGATACACCTGGTTGATTGAACCTTATGATCCTTTTTGTATTCCACTACATGTGGATTTTGATCAATACAGCTTGGTTTAACCCCTAAAAAAATTTGAGCGCACATATCATCTTATTCCTCCTCTTTCTTCCTCGTTCGAGCAGAAACCCCACAGCCGCCATCATGGATGTAGCACAAGGTCAGATTCGCATGATGTCCTAGAGGTTCCCGTAGGGTTTCTTGGTTCCATTTCTTCCATCATGTCTCCTCCTTCGATTGCACCAAAATCAACCAAAGCACAATCATGGATGATGATTCAAATCCAACCCAAAAAAGGGATCAATCAATGAACATATCTAAGAAGAGAAATAAGAAACCTGCAAAACAAGATCACTGTGGTCAGTCCAATGTAAACCATGATCTTCTCCCACTCTAAATTAGTTTTGCTTTGCCATTTGGGGACCTGCAAAACAGAAATTCAAAAAGACATATTAAGAAATTTGCTAGAATTTCCAAGGAGATTAAAGTACAAGATATACGGAACACCACCATATATTCGGAATTTACATGGAAATTACCGTTCAACATTATAGAACACCATGAGTGAATGTTGTATAACATTCATTTTGAATTGATAGATTGATATGTGCAAAAGAAGTCAAGCTACAAGTAATACATAAAACCTCCCTAAATGCAGAAATTCATAAATTCATGATTGCAACTAAAAATTGCATGTTCGGGCAACTAAACTTGCAGAAATTGTTCAAGAGCAAGTAGACTGCGATCATGGAGAAAAACAAGTCATTCTTTACTCTACATAACAACACCATAAATTCAAAATTTCCATGGAGATTACAATACAACATTAACAGAAAAGCATGCTAAATGGCACAATTTCATAATTTCATAAGAGACATAATATTGTATAACATTCATCGTGGACAGACAGATTGATATCAACAACAAACACAGGCTATAAATAGCACAAAAAACCTCCCTAAATGCAGAATTTCATATTACTCATGACTATAACTACAAATTTGCATGTTCAGGCAACTAAACTTGCGGTCGTTGTTCAAGGGCAAGTATATTATGATCGTGGACAAAAACAAGTCGACAACAAGCTAAGGATATATTTTCATTGATTCATTATTCAAGAGCAAGTATACTGTGATCACAGAGATCAAAACATTTAAACATTGACTCATTATTTGCAGGTGCCGAAAAATTCAGATAAAGCAAATGAACACACACAATGGGGAAAAATGCAATTAATAAAAGCTGTGAGTAAGTTATATTCTTCTAAAGTTTTCATAACATCAGAACAAGCGAGATGTATAACTGTTGTTCAAACTTGCATTAGCAGTATGTGTTGGGAATCGTAGAATAATTTAAAATTTTCCTACGCTCACCAAGATGCATCTATGGAGTATACTAGCAACGAGGGGAAAGGAGTGCATCTACATACCCTTGTAGACCGCGAGCGGAAGCGTTCCAATGAACGTGGATGACGGAGTCGTACTCGCCGTGATTCAAATCACCGATGACCGAGTGCCGAACGGACGGCACCTCCGCGTTCAACACACGTACGGTGCAGCAACGTCTCCTCCTTCTTGATCCAGCAAGGGGGAAGGAGAGGTTGATGGAGATCCAGCAGCACGACGGCGTGATGGTGGATGTAGCGGGATGTCGGCAGGGCTTCGCCGAGCTTCTATGAGAGAGAGAGGTGTAGCAGGGGAGGAGGGAGGCGCCCAAGGCTGAGATATTGCTGCCCTCCCTCCCCCCTTTATATAGGCCCCCTGGGAGGGGGGGGGGACGCCGGCCACAACCATCTAGAGGGGGGGGGGGGGCGGCGGCAAAGGGGGGTGCCTTGCCCCCCAAGGCAAGTGGTGCGCCCCCCCCCACCCTAGGGTTTCCAACCCTAGGCGCAGGGGGAGGCCCATGGGGGGGCGCCCAGCCCACTAGGGGCTGGTTCCCTTCCCACTTCAGCCCACGGGGCCCTCGGGATAGGTGGCCCCACCCGGTGGACCCCCGGGACCCTTCCGGTGGTCCCGGTACAATACCGGTAACCTCCGAAACTTTCCCGGTGGCCGAAACTTGACTTCCTATATATAATTCTTTACCTCCGGACCATTCCGGAACTCCTCGTGACGTCCGGGATCTCATCCGGGACTCCGAACAACTTTCGGGTTTCCGCATACACATATCTCTACAACCCTAGCGTCACCGAACCTTAAGTGTGTAGACCCTACGGGTTCGGGAGACATGCAGACATGACCGAGACGCCTCTCCGGTCAATAACCAACAGCGGGATCTGGATACCCATGTTGGCTCCCACATGTTCCACGATGATCTCATCGGATGAACCACGATGTCGAGGATTCAATCAGTCCCGTATGCAATTCCCTTTGTCAATCGGTATATTACTTGCCCGAGATTCGATCGTCGGTATCCCAATACCTTGTTCAATCTCGTTACCGGCAAGTCTCTTTACTCGTACCGCAATGCATGATCCCGTGACTAACGCCTTAGTCACATTGAGCTCATTATGATGATGCATTACCGAGTGGGCCCAGAGATACCTCTCCGTCATACGGAGTGACAAATCCCAGTCTCGATCCGTGCCAACCCAACAGACACTTTCGGAGATACCCGTAGTGCACCTTTATAGTCACCCAGTTACGTTGTGACGTTTGGCACACCCAAAGCACTCCTACGGTATCCGGGAGTTGCACGATCTCATGGTCTAAGGAAAAGATACTTGACATTGGAAAAGCTCTAGCAAACGAAACTACACGATCTTTTATGCTATGCTTAGGATTGGGTCTTGTCCATCACATCATTCTCCTAATGATGTGATCCCGTTATCAATGACATCCAATGTCCATAGTCAGGAAACCATGACTATCTGTTGATCAACGAGCTAGTCAACTAGAGGCTTACTAGGGACACATTGTGGTCTATGTATTCACACATGCATTACGATTTCCGGATAACACAATTATAGCATGAATAATAGACAATTACCATGAACAAAGAAATATAATAATAACCATTTATTATTGCCTCTAGGGCATATTTCCAACAGTCTCCCACTTGCACTAGAGTCAATAATCTAGTTACATTGTGATGAATCGAACACCCATTGCGTCCTGGTGTTGATCATGTTTTGCCCTAGGGAGAGGTTTAGTCAACGGATCTGCTACATTCAGATCCGTATGTACTTTACAAATATCTATGTCTCCATTTTGAACACTTTCACGAATGGAGTTGAAGCGACGCTTGATATGCCTGGTCTTCCTGTGAAACCTGGGCTCCTTTGCAAGGGCAATAGCTCCAGTGTTGTCACAGAAGAGAGTCATCGGGCCCGACGCATTGGGAATCGCCCCTAGGTCGGTAATGAAATCCTTCATCCAGACTGCTTCCTGTGCTGCCTCCGAGGCTGCCATGTACTCCGCTTCACATGTAGATCCCGCCACGACGCTTTGCTTGCAACTGCACCAGCTTACTGCTCCTCCATTCAAAATATACACGTATCCGGTTTGTGACTTCGAGTCATCCAGATCTGTGTCGAAGCTAGCGTCGACGTAACCCTTTACGACGAGCTCTTCGTCACCTCCATAAACGAGAAACATACCCTTAGTCCTCTTTAGGTATTTCAGGATATTCTTGACCGCTGTCCAGTGTTCCATGCCGGGATTACTTTGGTACCTTCCTACCAAACTTACGGCAAGGTTTACATCAGGTCTGGTACACAGCTTGGCATACATAATAGACCCTATGGCCGAGGCATAGGGGATGACACTCATCTTTTCTATATCTTCTGCCGTGGTCGGGCATTGAGCCGTACTCAACGGCACACCTTGCAATACAGGCAAGAACCCCTTCTTGGACTGATCCATATTGAACTTCTTCAATATCTTGTCAAGGTATGTACTCTGTGAAAGACCAATGAGGCGTCTTGATCTATCTCTATAGATCTTGATGCCTAATATATAAGCAGCTTCTCCAAGGTCCTTCATTAAAAAACACTTATTCAAATAGGCCTTTATACTTTCCAAGAATTCTATATCATTTCCCATCAATAATATGTCATCCACATATAATATGAGAAATGCTACAGAGCTCCCACTCACTTTCTTGTAAACACAGGCTTCTCCATAAGTCTGTGTAAACCCAAACGCTTTGATCATCTCATCAAAGCGAATGTTCCAACTCCGAGATGCTTGCACCAGCCCATAGATTGAGCGCTGGAGCTTGCATACTTTGTTAGCATTCTTAGGATCGACAAAACCTTCCGGCTGCATCATATACAACTCTTCCTTAAGGAAGCCATTAAGGAATGCCGTTTTGACGTCCATCTGCCATATCTCATAATCATAGTATGCGGCAATTGCTAACATGATTCGGACGGACTTCAGCTTCGCTACGGGTGAGAAAGTCTCATCGTAGTCAACCCCTTGAACTTGTCGATAACCCTTAGCGACAAGTCGAGCTTTGTAGATGGTCACATTACCATCCGCGTCTGTCTTCTTCTTAAAGATCCATTTGTTTTCTATGGCTCGCCGATCATCGGGCAAGTCAGTCAAAGTCCATACTTCGTTTTCATACATGGATCCTATCTCGGATTTCATGGCTTCTAGCCATTTGTCGGAATCCGGGCCCGCCATCGCTTCTTCATAGTTCGAAGGTTCACCGTTGTCTAACAACATGATTTCCAGGACAGGGTTGCCGTACCACTCTGGTGCGGAACGTGTCCTTGTGGACCTACGAAGTTTAGTAGTAACTTGATCCGAAGCTTCATGATCATCATCATTAACTTCCTCCCCAGTCGGTGTAGGCACCACAGGAACATCTTCCTGCGCTGCGCTACTTTCCGGTTCGGAAGGGGTGACTATCACCTCATCAAGTTCACTTTCCTCCCACTCAATTCTTTCGAGAGAAACTCCTTCTCCAGAAAGGACCCGTTCTTGGCAACGAAGATCTTGCCTTCGGATCTGAGGTAGAAGGTATACCCAATGGTTTCCTTAGGGTATCCTATGAAGACGCATTTCTCCGACTTGGGTTCGAGCTTTTCAGGTTGAAGTTTCTTGACATAAGCATCGCATCCCCAAACTTTTAGAAACGACAGCTTAGGTTTCTTCCCAAACCATAATTCATACGGTGTCGTCTCAACGGATTTCGACGGAGCCCTATTTAAAGTGAATGCAGCAGTCTCTAAAGCATAGCCCCAAAATGAGAGCGGTAAATCGGTAAGAGACATCATAGATCGCACCATATCCAATAGAGTGCGATTACGACGTTCGGACACACCATTTCTCTGAGGTGTTCCAGGCGGCGTGAGTTGTGAAACTATCCCACATTTCCTTAAGTGTGTACCAAACTCGTGACTTAAATATTCTCCACCACGATCTGATCGTAAGAATTTTATTTTCCTGTCACGTTGATTCTCAACCTCACTCTGAAATTCCTTGAACTTTTCAAAGGTTTCAGACTTGTGTTTCATTAGGTAGACATACCCATATCTACTTAAATCATCAGTGAGAGTGAGAACATAACGATATCCTCCGCGAGCCTCAACACTCATTGGACCGCACACATTGGTATGTATGATTTCCAACAAGTTGGTTGCTCGCTCCATTGTTCCGGAGAACGGAGTCTTGGTCATCTTACCCATGAGGCATGGTTCGCACGTGTCAAATGATTCGTAATCAAGAGACTCCAAAAGTCCATCTGCATGGAGCTTCTTCATGCGCTTGACACCAATGTGACCAAGGCGGCAGTGCCACAAGTATGTGGGACTATCGTTATCAACTTTACATCTTTTGGTATTCACACTATGAATATGTGTAACATCACGTTCGAGATTCATCAAGAATAAACCATTGACCAGCGGGGCATGACCATAAAACATATCTCTCAAATAAATAGAACAACCATTATTCTCGGATTTAAATGAGTAGCCATCTCGAATTAAACGAGATCCAGATACAATGTTCATGCTCAAAGCTGGCACTAAATAACAATTATTGAGGTTTAAAACTAATCCCGTAGGTAGATGCAGAGGTAGCGTGCCGACGGCGATCACATCGACCTTGGAACCATTCCCGACGCGCATCGTCACCTCGTCCTTCGCCAGTCTCCGTTTATTCCGTAGTTCCTGTTTTGAGTTACAAATATGAGCAACCGCACCGGTATCAAATACCCAGGAGCTACTACGAGTACTGGTAAGGTACACATCAATTACATGTATATCACATATACCTTTGGTGTTGCCGGCCTTCTTGTCCGCTAAGTATTTGGGGCAGTTCCGCTTCCAGTGACCACTTCCCTTGCAATAAAAGCACTCAGTCTCGGGCTTGGGTCCATTCCTTGGCTTCTTCCCGGCAACTGGCTTACCGGGCGCAGCAACTCCCTTGCCGTCCTTCTTGAAGTTCTTCTTACCCTTGCCCTTCTTGAACTTAGTGGTTTTATTCACCATCAACACTTGATGTTCTTTTCTGATTTCCACCTCCGCTGATTTCAGCATTGAATATATCTCAGGAATGGTCTTTTCCATCCCCTGCATATTGAAGTTCATCACAAAGCTCTTGTAGCTTGGTGGAAGCGACTGGAGGATTCTGTCAATGACCGCGTCATCCGGGAGATTAACTCCCAGCTGAGTTAAGCGGTTGTGCAACCCAGACATTCTGAGTATGTGCTCACTTACAGAACCATTTTCCTCCATTTTACAGCTGAAGAACTTGTCGGAGACTTCATATCTCTCGGCCCGGGCATGAGCTTGGAAAACCAATTTTAGCTCCTCGAACATCTCATATGCTCCATGTTTCTCAAAACGCTTTTGGAGACCCGGTTCTAAGCTGTAAAGCATGCCACACTGAACGAGGGAGTAATCATCAGCACGCTGCTGCCAAGCGTTCATAACGTCTTGGTTCTCTGGGATTGGTGCATCACCTAGCGGTGCTTCTAAGACATAATCTTTCTTGGCTACTATGAGGATGATCCTCAGGTTCCGGACCCAGTCCGAATAGTTGCTGCCATCATCTTTCAGCTTGGTTTTCTCTAGGAACGCGTTGAAATTGAGGACAACGTTGGCCATTAGATCTACAAGACATAGTGTAAAGATTTTAGACTAAGTTCATGATAATTAAGTTCATCTAATCAAATTACACAATGAACTCCCACTCAGATAGACATCCCTCTAGTCATCTAAGTGAAACATGATCCGAGTTAACTAGGCCGTGTCCGATCATCACGTGAGACGGACTAGTCAAGATCGGTGAACATCTCCATGTTGATCGTATCTTCTATACGACTCATGCTCGACCTTTCGGTCCTCCGTGTTCCGAGGCCATGTCTGTACATGCTAGGCTCGTCAAGTCAACCTAAGTGTATTGCGTGTGTTCCGAGGCCATGTCTGTACATGCTAGGCTCGTCAACACCCGTTGTATTCGAACGTTAGAATCTATCACACCCGATCATCACGTGGTGCTTCGAAACAACGAACCTTCGCAACGGTGCACAGTTAGGGTGAACACTTTCTTGAAATTATCATAAGGGATCATCTTACTTACTACCGTCGTTCTAAGCAAATAAGATGCAAAACATGATAAACATCACATGCAATCAAATAGTGACATGATATGGCCAATATCATTATGCTCCTTTGATCTCCATCTTTGGGGCACCATGATCATCTTCGTCACCGGCATGACACCATGATCTCCATCATCATGATCTCCATCATTGTGTCTTCATGAAGTCGTCACGCCAACGATTACTTCTACTTCTATGGCTAACGCGTTTAGCAACAAAGTAAAGTAATTTACATGGCGTTATTCAATGACACGCAGGTCATACAAAATAATAAAGACAACTCCTATGGCTCCTGCCGGTTGTCATACTCATCGACATGCAAGTCGTGATTCCTATTACAAGAATATGATCAATCTCATACATCACATATATCATTCATCACATCTTCTGGCCATATCACATCACATAACACATGCTGCAAAAACAAGTTAGACGTCCTCTAATTGTTGTTGCAAGTATTTACGTGGTTTGTAGGTTTCTAGCGAGAACGTTTCTTACCTACGTATGACCACAACGTGATTTGCCAATTTCTATTTACCCTTCATAAGGACCCTTTTCATCGAATCCGTTCCGACTAAAGTAGGAGAGACAGACACCCGCTAGCCACCTTATGCATCTAGTGCATGTCAGTCGGTGGAACCTGTCTCACGTAAGCGTACGTGTAAGGTCGGTCCGGGCCGCTTCATCCTACAATGCCGCCGAAACAAGAAATGACTAGTAGCGGCAAGAAGAATTGGCAACATCAACGCCCACAACTTCTTTGTGTTCTACTCGTGCATAGTAACTACGCATAGGCCTGGCTCATGATGCCACTGTTGGGAATCGTAGCATAATTTAAAATTTTCCTACGCTCACCAAGATGCATCTATGGAGTATACTAGCAACGAGGGGAAAGGAGTGCATCTACATACCCTTGTAGACCGCGAGCGGAAGCGTTCCAATGAGCGTGGATGACGGAGTCGTACTCGCCGTGATTCAAATCACCGATGACCGAGTGCCGAACGGACGGCACCTCCGCGTTCAACACACGTACGGTGCAGCAACGTCTCCTCCTTCTTGATCCAGCAAGGGGGAAGGAGAGGTTGATGGAGATCCAGCAGCACGACGGCGTGATGGTGGATGTAGCGGGATGTCGGCAGGGCTTCGCCGAGCTTCTACGAGAGAGAGAGGTGTAGCAGGGGAGGAGGGAGGCGCCCAAGGCTGAGATATTGCTGCCCTCCCTCCCCCCCTTTATATAGGCCCCCTGGGAGGGGGGGGGGGGGCGCCGGCCACAACCCATCTAGAGGGGGGGGGGGGCGGCGGCCAAGGGGGGTGCCTTGCCCCCCAAGGCAAGTGGGGCGCCCCCCCACCCTAGGGTTTCCAACCCTAGGCGCTGGGGGGAGGCCCATGGGGGGCGCCCAGCCCACTAGGGGCTGGTTCTCTTCCCACTTCAGCCCACGGGGCCCTCCGGGATTGGTGGTCCCACCCGGTGGACCCCCGGGACCCTTCCGGTGGTCCCGGTACAATACCGGTAACCCCCGAAACTTTCCCGGTGGCCGAAACTTGACTTCCTATATATAATTCTTTACCTCCGGACCATTCCGGAACTCCTCGTGACATCCGGGATCTCATCCGGGACTCCGAACAACTTTCGGGTTTCCGCATACACATATCTCTACAACCCTAGCGTCACCGAACCTTAAGTGTGTAGACCCTACGGGTTCGGGAGACATGCAGACATGACCGAGACGCCTCTCCGGTCAATAACCAACAGCGGGATCTGGATACCCATGTTGGCTCCCACATGTTCCATGATGATCTCATCGGATGAACCACGATGTCGAGGATTCAATCAATCCCGTATGCAATTCCCTTTGTCAATCGGTATATTACTTGCCCGAGATTCGATCATCGGTATCCCAATACCTTGTTCAATCTCGTTACCGGCAAGTCTCTTTACTCGTACCGCAATGCATGATCCCATGACTAACGCCTTAGTCACATTGAGCTCATTATGATGATGCATTACCGAGTGGGCCCAGAGATACCTCTCCGTCATACGGAGTGACAAATCCCAGTCTCGATCCGTGCCAACCCAACAGACACTTTCGGAGATACCCGTAGTGCACCTTTATAGTCAACCAGTTACATTGTGACGTTTGGCACACCCAAAGCACTCCTACGGTATCCGGGAGTTGCACGATCTCATGGTCTAAGGAAAAGATACTTGACATTGGAAAAGCTCTAGCAAACGAAACTACACGATCTTTTATGCTATGCTTAGGATTGGGTCTTGTCCATCACATCATTCTCCTAATGATGTGATCCCGTTATCAATGACATCCAATGTCCATAGTCAGGAAACCATGACTATCTGTTGATCAACGAGCTAGTCAACTAGAGGCTTACTAGGGACACATTGTGGTCTATGTATTCACACATGCATTACGATTTCCGGATAACACAATTATAGCATGAATAATAGACAATTACCATGAACAAAGAAATATAATAATAACCATTTATTATTGCCTCTAGGGCATATTTCCAACAGTATGGAGTGTTTGCACACAACTATGGGGAACAAGAAGGTCAAGAGTACATAGAAAATGAAAAAGAAGTAAGGAAAGATATGCATACATAAACAATATATCATAGTATATAAAAACAGCAAAAAGTATTTACGCATTTGTTATGATCCTGATTTTGTAATGCGTATTTTGTGGGAATTGAATGAAGTTCAATTTGAAAAAGAAAGTTTCCAACTGATTAATGAGCTAGCAGCACAAGGAGCCAAACACGTTTACACAGAACTCATGCAACAAATGACTGTCATGAGTCACCTTCAAAGTGACAACATGACAATCCATATAACAAGTTTCACTTCGCTCTTACAAGGAAGCATAATTTCTTATGTATGAGTTACAAATGAGGCTCAAATTCAGAATTTAAATGCAGTCTATTACTCCCTCCGTTCCTAAATATTTGTCTTTTTAGATATTTCAAATGGACTACCAAACACGGATGTATATAGACATATTTTAGAGTGTAGATTCACTCATTTTGCTTCGTATGTAGTCACTTGTTGAAATCTCTAGAAAGACAAATATTTAGGAACAGAGGGAGTATTTGTTTTTGCAAAACATTACAATATCAATAAGTAAATGAAAAACTTCCAGTATCAGCATCTCATGCCACAACAACCAACAAGCAACCATTATCAGCAAAATATGAATGACAATGAAGAAGCACGCAAGAGAAATGGCCAGTTGGAGCAATATTCAATACCTCAAGATGAAGAACTAAAAGATGAACATGAAGGTGAAACAGATGAGTATACTTATTTTTGTGAGAGTGATCAAAATGAAACTGATGAAAAGCAGGATTACCTACAACAAAACACAATAAGTTGTGATAAGTTGTCTGCAGATTATGCTGATTCAGAATTGCGCTAAATAGAGCAAAGTTGGAAATTTTTTGATTCAGTAAGTGAGCAAGAAAAGGTGTTGTTGACAACTCAAGAAGAAGAAAATGCACAAAACCACCAGCAAGCATTGCAAGGTCTGGATTATGCAGAAACGACATAAAATGATGACTCAACCGGCAGTGATGAATCAGACTTTCAAAATGAGGGACAAGAAAATAGAGAAACAGAAGAAAATAATGGTGAAGTCGTTGCTACTATAGTGTTGGCAGACTCTGACCAAGAGGATGAAAGTGAAGATGGGTCAGACAATAACAACAAAGAGAGCAGAGATGAAAATGATAGCAATGATAAATTACAACCCAAGTTATCTCAGGAGGATATAGAATTTTTCCTAAAGAATGAAAGCATTGAAAAGGCATTTATACTAAGCCAAGAAGATGAGAGCAACCATATGCCAAGACTGGACATGACATTTGAAACTGATGATCATGCACACAGATTCTATAATGAGTATGCAGTTATCACAGGATTTTCAATACAGAATGCTGCAAACTATCACTGTCAAAAGAAAGATGATGATAATAACAAAATGACGAGATTAACTATGAAGTGCAACAGGTATGGAAAACCTAGAAACAGGACAAAGTCGACAGCAGCAGGAGTTAAAAGAAGAATGTATAAAACTTATAAGAATGCACCTACTGAGCTTGAGAATACAACTGACAGAAGAAGGAACTACACAATCAAAATAGGGTGCTCAGGCTCAAATGGTTGTAACCTGGAAATTTCATCTTGGAAAGTGGGTGGTGACAAGGCTCATCATTGATCACAATCATGAACTTCATCCACCAGGTGAAGTGAGGTCCCTACAGTCACACAAATATATGAGTGAACAAGAGAAAGACTTGATCAGAACTTGCAAAAGGGTAAACATATATACCAACAAGAAAGAGGCCTATCTTCATTGCCTAAAATAGCAAAACAGATTAGCAACATGGGAACCAAGATGAGGAGAGAGCATGGTCTCAATGACATGATGCAAGTGGTTTCACTCTTTGAAAAGAACAAAATCATAAGATCCATTGTTATTCTACTCATTCAAAAACAGATCCTGAAAAATAATGTGATGCATATCTTTTGGGTGGATGGATCCGGAATGAGGAACCATAACCAATACGATGATCTACTGAGCGTCGACACAACATACAAGACAAACAAGTATAATCTGAAGTTTGCACCATTTGTGGGAGTAAATAGTCACAGAGACAACTGTCTATTTGCATGTGGTGTCATACAAGATGAAAAGAGAGAAACATTCGAATGGCTATTCAATACTTTTCTCAAATACATGGGTGGAAAATCTCCAAAATCAGTCATAACAGACCAGGATGCAAATATGAAAAAGGCAGATCCTAAATGCTTCCCAAAATGCAACCACATGAATTGCTTATTCCACATTCTCACAAAAACTCCAAAATCAGCCTTGCTCCTTTTTGAAGGCATCGTCGAAAAGTACTTCCTCAACACTAAGTCGTGACTATGGATCCAAGGTGGCCCCCGAGGTTGCTGGTGTAATTAGACTCTTCCCCAAGGTTAAGTGGGTGATCGTGTTGGGTTCTAGGCAAAAGCTTTGCATCTTTTACGGGGGTCTAAGAGAATCTACCGCCATAATTTGCAAATTCGACCTTTAAACATCCGTGGACGTGCCCGGGCATGGACAGTCCCTCGTATGGGCTACCGGATAGTCACACACTTCAAATTCAAACCCTTAATGTTGGGTAACGTAGTAATTTCAAAAAAATTCATACGAACATGCAAGATCATGGTGATGCATAGCAACGAGAGGGGAGAGTGTTGTCCACGTACCCTCGTAGACCGATAGCGGAAGCGTTAACACAACGCGGTTGATGTAGTCGTACGTCTTCACGATCCGACCGATCAAGTACCGAACGTACGGCACCTCCGAGTTCAGCACACATTCAGCTCGATGACGTCCCTCGAACTCCGATCCAGCCGAGTGTTGAGGAAGAGTTTTGTCAGCACGACGCCGTGGTGACGATGATGATGTTCCACCGACGCAGGGCTTCGCCTAAGCACCGCTACGATATTATCGAGGTGTAATATGGTGGAGGGGGGCACCGCACACGGCTAAGAGATCAATAGATCAATTGTTGTGTCTGTGGGGTGCCCCCTGCCCCCGTATATAAAGGAGCAAGGGGGAGGCCGGCCGGCCCTTGTTGGCGCGCCAGGAGGAGGAGTCCTCCTCCTAGTAGGAGTAGGACTCCCCTCTTTCCTACTCCTACTAGGAGGGGGAAAGGAAGGGGGAGAGGGAGAAGGAAAGGGGGGCGCCGCCCCCCCTCTCCTAGTCCAATTCGGACCAGAGGGGGAGGGGGCGCGTGGCCCCTCCTGGCTGCCCCTCTCTCTCTCCACTAAGGCCCATAAGGCCCATTACTTCTCGCGGGGGGGGGGGGGGGGTCCGGTAACCCTCCGGCACTCCGGTTTTCTCCGAAATCACCCGGAACACTTCCGGTGTCCGAATATAGTCGTCCAATATATCAATCTTTATGTCTCGACCATTTCGAGACTCCTCGTCATGTCCGTGATCATATCCGGGACTCCGAACAACCTTCGGTACATCAAAACATATAAACTCATAATATAACTATCATCGTAACGTTAAGCGTGCGGACCCTACGGGTTCGAGAACTATGTAGACATGACCGAGACACGTCTCTGGTCAATAACCAATAGCGGAACCTGGATGCTCATATTGGCTCCCACATATTCTACGAAGATCTTTATTGGTCAGACCGCATAACAACATACGTTGTTCCCTTTGTCATCGGTATGTTACTTGCCCGAGATTCGATCGTCGGTATCTCAATACCTAGTTCAATCTCGTTACCGGCAAGTCTCTTTACTCGTTCCGTAATACATCATCTTGCAACAAACTCTTTAGTTGCAATGCTTGCAAGGCTTAAGTGATGTGCATTACCGAGAGGGCCCAGAGATACCTCTCCGACAATCGGAGTGACAAATCCTAATCTCGAAATACGCCAACCCAACAAGTACCTTCGGAGACACCTGTAGAGCACCTTTATAATCACCCAGTTACGTTGTGACGTTTGGTAGCACACAAAGTGTTGCTCCGGTAAACGGGAGTTGCATAATCTCATAGTCATAGGAACATGTATAAGTCATGAAGAAAGCAATAGCAACATACTAAACGATCAAGTGCTAAGCTAACGGAATGGGTCAAGTCAATCACATCATTCTCCTAATAATGTGATCCCGTTAATCAAATGACAACTCATGTCTATGGCTAGGAAACATAACCATCTTTGATCAACGAGCTAGTCAAGTAGAGGCATACTAGTGACACTCTGTTTGTCTATGTATTCACACAAGTATTATGTTTCCGGTTAATACAATTCTAGCATGAATAATAAACATTTATCATGAAATAAGGAAATAAATAATAACTTTATTATTGCCTCTAGGGCATATTTCCTTCAGTCTCCCACTTGCACTAGAGTCAATAATCTAGATTACATAGTAATGATTCTTACACCCATGGAGTCTTGGTGCTGATCATGTTTTGTTCGTGGAAGAGGCTTAGTCAACGGGTCTGCAACATTCAGATCCGTATGTATCTTGCAAATTTCTATGTCTCCCACCTGGACTAAATCCCGGATGGAATTGAAGCGTCTTTTGATGTGCTTGGTTCTCTTGTGAAATCTGGATTCCTTTGCTAAGGCAATTGCACCAGTATTGTCACAAAAGATTTTCATTGGACCCGATGCACTAGGTATGACACCTAGATCGGATATGAACTCCTTCATCCAGACTCCTTCATTTGCTGCTTCCGAAGCAGCTATGTATTCCGCTTCACACGTAGATCCCACCACGACGCTTTGTTTAGAACTGCACCAACTGACAGCTCCACCGTTCAATGTAAACACGTATCCGGTTTGCGATTTAGAATCGTCTGGATCAGTGTCAAAGCTTGCATCGACGTAACCATTTACGATGAGCTCTTTGTCACCTCCATAAACGAGAAACATATCCTTAGTCCTTTTCAGGTATTTCAGGATGTTCTTGACCGTTGTCCAGTGATCCACTCCTGGATTACTTTGGTACCTTCCTGCTAGACTTATAGCAAGGCATACGTCAGGTCTGGTACACAGCATTGCATACATGATAGAGCCTATGGCTGAAGCATAGGGAACATCTTTCATCTTCTCTCTATCTTCTGCAGTGGTCGGGCATTGAGTCTTACTCAATTTCACACCTTGTAACATAGGCAAGAACCCTTTCTTTGCTTGATCCATTTTGAACTTTTTCAAAACTTTGTCAAGGTATGTGCTTTGTGAAAGTCCAATTAAGTGTCTTGATCTATCTCTATAAATCTTGATGCCCAATATATACGCAGCTTCACCGAGGTCTTTCATTGAAAAACTCTTATTCAAGTATCCCTTTATGCTATCCAGAAATTCTATATCATTTCCAATCAGCAATATGTCATCCACATATAATATCAGAAATGCTACAGAGCTCCCACTCACTTTCTTGTAAATACAGGCTTCTCCAAAAGTCTGTATAAAACCAAATGCTTTGATCACACTATCAAAGCGTTTATTCCAACTCCGAGAGGCTTGCACCAGTCCATAAATGGATCGTTGGAGCTTGCACACTTTGTTAGCTTTCTTTGGATCGACAAAACCTTCCGGTTGCATCATATACAACTCTTCTTCCAGAAATCCATTCAGGAATGCAGTTTTGACATCCATTTGCCAAATTTCATAATCATAAAATGCGGCAATTGCTAACATGATTCGGACAGACTTAAGCATCGCTACGTGTGAGAAGGTCTCATCGTAGTCAATCCCTTGAACTTGTCAAAAACCTTTCACAACAAGTCGAGCTTTATAGACAGTAACATTACCGTCAACGTCGGTCTTCTTCTTGAAGATCCATTTATTTTCAATGGCTTGCCGATCATCAGGCAAGTCAACCAAAGTCCATACTTTGTTCTCATACATGGATCCCATCTCGGATTTCATGGCCTCAAGCCATTTTGCGGAATCTGGGTTCACCATCGCTTCTTCATAGTTCGTAGGTTCGTCATGGTCTAGTAACATAACCTCCAGAACAGGATTACCGTACCACTCTGGTGCGGATCTTACTCTGGTTGATCTACGAGGTTTAGTAATAACTTGATCTGAAGTTTCATGATCATCATCATTAACTTCCTCACTAATTGGCGTAGGTGTCGCAGAAACTGGTTTCTGTGATGAACTACTTTCCAATAAGGGAGCAGGTACAGTTACCTCATCAAGTTCTACTTTCCTCCCACTCACTTCTTTCAAGAGAAACTCCTTCTCTAGAAAATTTCCTAATTTAGCAACAAAAGTTTTGCCTTCGGATCTGTGATAGAAGGTGTACCCAACAGTCTCCTTTGGGTATCCTATGAAGACACATTTCTCCGATTTGGGTTCGAGCTTATCAGGTTGAAGTTTTTTCACATAAGCATCGCAGCCCCAAACTTTAAGAAACGACAACTTTGGTTTCTTGCCAAACCACAGTTCATAAGGCGTCGTCTCAACGGATTTTGATGGTGCCCAATTTAACGTGAATGCAGCTGTCTCTAAAGCATAACCCCAAAACGATAGCGGTAAATCAGTAAGAGACATCATAGATCGCACCATATCTAGTAAAGTACGATTACGACGTTCGGACACACCATTACGCTGTGGTGTTCCGGGTGGCGTGAGTTGCGAAACTATTCCGCATTGTTTCAAATGAAGACCAAACTCATAACTCAAATATTCTCCTCCACGATCGGATCGTAGAAATTTTATTTTCTTGTTACGATGATTTTCAACTTCACTCTGAAATTCTTTGAACTTTTCAAATGTTTCAGACTTATGTTTCATTAAGTAGATATACCCATATCTGCTCAAATCATCTGTGAAGGTGAGAAAATAACGATATCCGCCACGAGCCTCAATATTCATCGGATCACATACATCTATATGTATGATTTCCAACAAATCTGTTGCTCTCTCCATAGTTCCAGAGAACGGTGTTTTAGTCATCTTGCCCATGAGGCACGGTTCGCAAGTACCAAGTGATTCATAATCAAGTGGTTCCAAAAGTCCATCAGTATGGAGTTTCTTCATGCGCTTTACACCGATATGACCTGAACGGCAGTGCCACAAATAAGTTGCACTATCATTATCAACTCTGCATCTTTTGGCTTCAATATTATGAATATGTGTATCACTACTATCGAGATTCAACAAAAATAGACCACTCTTCAAGGGTGCATGACCATAAAATATATTACTCATATAAATAGAACAACCATTATTCTCTGATTTAAATGAATAACCGTCTCGCATCAAACAAGATCCAGATATAATGTTCATGCTTAACGCTGGCACCAAATAACAATTATTTAGGTCTAAAATTAATCCCGAAGGTAGATGTAGAGGTAGCGTGCCGACTGCGATCACATCGATTTTGGAACCATTTCCCACGCGCATCGTCACCTCGTCCTTAGCCAATCTTCGCTTAATCCGTAGCCCCTGTTTCGAGTTGCAAATATTTGCAACAGAACCAGTATCAAATACCCAGGTGCTACTGCGAGCATTAGTAAGGTACACATCAATAACATGTATATCACATATACCTTTGTTCACCTTGCCATCCTTCTTATCCGCCAAATACTTGGGGCAGTTCCGCTTCCAGTGACCAGTCTGCTTGCAGTAGAAGCACTCAGTCTCAGGCTTAGGTCCAGACTTGGGTTTCTTCTCCTGAGCAGCAACTTGTTTGCTGTTCTTCTTGAAGTTCCCCCTCTTCTTCCCTTTACCCTTTTTCTTGAAACTAGTGGTCTTATTGACCATCAATACTTGATGCTCCTTTTTGATTTCTACCTCCGCAGCTTTTAGCATTGCGAAGAGCTCGGGAATCGTCTTATCCATCCCTTGCATATTATAGTTCATCACGAAGCTGTTGTAGCTTGGTGGCAGTGATTGAAGAATTCTGTCAATGACGCGATCATCCGGAAGATTAACTCCCAGTTGAATCAAGTGATTGTTATACCCAGACATTTTGAGTATATGCTCACTGACAGAACTATTCTCTTCCATCTTGCAGCTGTAGAACTTATTGGAGACTTCATATCTCTCAATCCGGGCATTTGCTTGAAATATTAACTTCAACTCCTGGAACATCTCATATGCTCCATGACGTTCAAAACGTCGTTGAAGACCCGGTTCTAAGCCGTAAAGCATGGCACACTGAACTATCGAGTAGTCATCAGCTTTGCTCTGCCAGACGTTCATAACATCTGGTGTTGCTCCTGCAGCAGGCCTGGCACCTAGCGGTGCTTCCAGGACGTAATTCTTCTGTGCAGCAATGAGGATAATCCTCAAGTTACGGACCCAGTCCGTGTAATTGCTACCATCATCTTTCAACTTTGCTTTCTCAAGGAACGCATTAAAATTCAACGGAACAACAGCACGGGCCATCTATCTACAATTAACATAGACAAGCAAGATACTATCAGGTACTAAGTTCATGATAAATTGAAGTTCAATTAATCATATTACTTAAGAACTCCCACTTAGATAGACATCCCTCTAATCCTCTAAGTGATCACGTGATCCATATCAACTAAACCATGTCCGATCATCACGTGAGATGGAGTAGTTTCAACGGTGAACATCACTATGTTGATCATATCTACTATATGATTCACGCTCGACCTTTCGGTCTCCGTGTTCCGAGGCCATATCTGTTATATGCTAGGCTCGTCAAGTTTAACCTGAGTATTCCGCGTGTGCAACTGTTTTGCACCCGTTGTATTTGAACGTAGAGCCTATCACACCCGATCATCACGTGGTGTCTCAGCACGAAGAACTTTCGCAACGGTGCATACTCAGGGAGAACACTTATACTTTGATAATTTAGTGAAGGATCATCTTATAATGCTACCGTCAATCAAAGCAAGATAAGATGCATAAAAGATAAACATCACATGCAATCAATATAAGTGATATGATATGGCCATCATCATCTTGTGCTTGTGATCTCCATCTCCGAAGCACCGTCATGATCACCATCGTCATCAGCGTGACACCTTGATCTCCATCGTAGCATCGTTGTCGTCTCGCCAACTATTGCTTCTACGACTATCGCTACCGCTTAGTGATAAAGTAAAACAATTACATGGCGATTGCATTGCATACAATAAAGCGACAACCATATGGCTCCTGCCAGTTGCCGATAACTCGGTTACAAAACATGATCATCTCATACAATAAAATTCAGTATCATGTCTTGACCATATCACATCACAACATGCCCTGCAAAAACAAGTTAGACGTCCTCTACTTTGTTGTTGCAAGTTTTACGTGGCTGCTACGGGCTTAGCAAGAACCGTTCTTACCTACGCATCAAAACCACAACGATAGTTTGTCAAGTTGGTGCTGTTTTAACCTTCGCAAGGACCGGGCGTAGCCACACTCGGTTCAACTAAAGTGAGAGAGACAGACACCCGCCGGTCACCTTTAAGCAACGAGTGCTCGCAACGGTGAAACCAGTCTCGCGTAAGCGTACGCGTAATGTCGGTCCGGGCCGCTTCATCTCACAATACCGTCGAACCAAAGTATGACATGCTGGTAAGCAGTATGACTTATATCGCCCACAACTCACTTGTGTTCTACTCGTGCATAACATCAACGCATAAAACCAGGCTCGGATGCCACTGTTGGGTAACGTAGTAATTTCAAAAAAATTCCTACGAACACGCAAGATCATGGTGATGCATAGCAACGAGAGGGGAGAGTGTTGTCCACGTACCCTCGTAGACCGATAGCGGAAGCGTTAACACAACGCGGTTGATGTAGTCGTATGTCTTCACAATCCGACCGATCAAGTACCGAACGTACGGCACCTCCGAGTTCAGCACACGTTCAGCTCGATGACGTCCCTCGAACTCCGATCCAGCCGAGTGTTGAGGGAGAGTTTTGTCAGCACGACGCCGTGGTGACGATGATGATGTTCTACCGACGCAGGGCTTCGCCTAAGCACCGCTACGATATTATCGAGGTGTAATATGGTGGAGGGGGGCACCGCACACGGCTAAGAGATCAATAGATCAATTGTTGTGTCTGTGGGGTGCCCCCTGCCCCCATATATAAAGGAGCAAGGGGGAGGCCGGTCGGCCCTTGTTGGCGCGCCAGGAGGAGGAGTCCTCCTCCTAGTAGGAGTAGGACTCCCCTCTTTCCTACTCCTACTAGGAGGGGGAAAGGAAGGGGGAGAGGGAGAAGGAAAGGGGGGCGTCGCCCCCCTCTCCTGGTCCAATTCGGACCAGAGGGGGAGGGGGCGCGCGGCCCCTCCTGGCTGCCCCTATATCTCTCCACTAAGGCCCATAAGGCCCATTACTTCTCCCGGGGGGGGGGGGGTTCCGGTAACCCTCCGGCACTCCGGTTTTCTCCGAAATCACCCGGAACACTTCCGGTGTCCGAATATAGTCGTCCAATATATCAATCTTTATGTCTCGACCATTTCGAGACTCCTCGTCATGTCCGTGGTCATATCCGGGACTCCGAACAACCTTCGGTACATCAAAACATATAAACTCATAATATAACTGTCATCGTGACGTTAAGCGTGCGAACCCTACGGGTTCGAGAACTATGTAGACATGACCGAGACACGTCTCTGGTCAATAACCAATAGCGGAACCTGGATGCTCATATTGGCTCCCACATATTCTACGAAGATCTTTATCGGTCAGACCGCATAACAACATACGTTGTTCCCTTTGTCATCGGTATGTTACTTGCCCGAGATTCGATCGTCGGTATCTCAATACCTAGTTCAACCTCATTACCGGCAAGTCTCTTTACTCGTTCCGTAATACATCATCTTGCAACAAACTCTTTAGTTGCAATGCTTGCAAGGCTTAAGTGATGTGCATTACCGAGAGGGCCCAGAGATACCTCTCCGACAATCGGAGTGACAAATCCTAATCTCGAAATACGCCAACCCAACAAGTACCGTCGGAGACACCTGTAGAGCACCTTTATAATCACCCAGTTACGTTGTGACGTTTGGTAGCACACAAAGTGTTCCTCCGGTAAACGGGAGTTGCATAATCTCATAGTCATAGGAACATGTATAAGTCATGAAGAAAGCAATAGCAACATACTAAACGATCAAGTGCTAAGCTAACGGAATGGGTCAAGTCAATCACATCATTCTCCTAATAATGTGATCCCGTTAATCAAATGACAACTCATGTCTATGGCTAGGAAACATAACCATCTTTGATCAACGAGCTAGTCAAGTAGAGGCATACTAGTGACACTCTGTTTGTCTATGTATTCACACAAGTATTATGTTTCCGGTTAATACAATTCTAGCATGAATAATAAACATTTATCATGAAATAAGGAAATAAATAATAACTTTATTATTGCCTCTAGGGCATATTTCCTTCACTTAAATCCATGCAATCCATGCATGTGGATCACATAGCAGAAAATCATCACAATTCAATAGTTCAACAATGCAAAATAAATGATAGTTCAATGGTCCAGACATGCCAAAATTAAATTCAAGTCTGAGCGTGATGGATCAATCGCCGAACGAATCACTCATCGGGCGCCATCCTTACCGCCTCCTCTGCCGCGGCTATCTCTGCATCCTGCTCTACCTCCATCCATGCCACCTGCTTTGCTGCTGCCATCGCCGCTCTCACCGCCTCGTAGTCCCTACGTTAGTTGGTCTCCTTCTTCTTCTAGGCAAGACATGTCTTCGCTTGCTCATTCAAGAGGCTTGCTTCCGCCAACATTATTCTCGAATCCTCCGTGTCTCGAGCAAGTTGCAACCTCTCCTTCTCGATCTCTATTGATCCAAAGGTTTTGGACTTCTCGATCTCCCATTTGACACACGCCTATTTCTTCTTCAACTCCATCTTCTCCCTCCCAATTGCCAACTTGTTGCTCTCAATTAGCAACTTGTTGCTCGCCCTCTCTCGGTCCCAATTCATCTTTTCTTTTTTGCATATCCAACATGAGCTTGTACCTCTCCTCTTTCTTGTTCCTGCTTGTGGAAAAAATGCCCATCCATGTGGTCGATATTTTTGTCACCGCGGCATCACGGGCGGCCCTACCCTTCTCCCACTTGTTTCCCATCAATTGCTGATAATTCATTGGCATGGTGGCTTTTCCATTCTCCCCTACAACTTCTCCATTTATTCATCTAACCCAATTGATTGGTTGGAGTTTAAGCCATTATTCTTCATCTTGCCAGCCTTGAGATCATCCACAAATTGTGTCCACTTTGGTTTAACATCCAATAGCAAACAATGGCCAAAACTGAATGGCTTCTTCTCCCTTTTTGATACATAGTGGCTGCCACCACCATCTAGCAAACAAGCATAACAATGGAAAGCAAAAAAAGGCAATTCAAATGATGACAAATGAAGCAATTAAACTTATGGGAGTTGACACTCCCATCCCGCTTTGAGGTAGGCCAATCATTTGTTTATAGTAGCCAACATACTTGTTCACTTCCTCTTAACTGATCCCCCATCAATGTTGGAGAGATCCACAATACGGGTGGTCATGATAGGATGCGGCTCTGCATATTCCTTGTGTTCATGATAATGCTTGTGGATCTTCTCCCAATACAAAACGCCCTTTTGCTCTGTCACATATCGGGTCCATGAATGTGGCCAACCAAGCTTTAACCAACAAGATATCGTCAAAAGTTGTGAATGTCGGACCTCTTGCTTTGGGCATCTTTGCCTTTCTTTTCTTGTTGGGGTTGAGGTTTGATGTTCTGCCAACTTCAAACGTAGGACAATTTGGACCCCTCAAGTCATAATTCATTTGGGTAAGTTCTTGATTATCGTTGATCATTTCCGGCATGATATTCTCCTAAAATTATCATGATTTCAAATAAACTAATGGTTTATGCAACTAATTGCTAATGGCCTGTGCAATTTAATAATTGGAAAGGAGCAAAAAATGTATTGTATCCTGTTGTGTCATTCCATCAAACGGGACGTGGGCAGACTGGACGCCGGCACTGCACGTGCTTGTCCACGCTCGTTATTTTTGCGGCGAGTCCACATGTTGCCCTCCGCTGCTCGTATTCGCAGAAAACTGCCCGGAATGCCCGCCAACCGGCGCGATACTTGTCGGCGGCTGATCAGATGACGTGATCCTTCGCCGGTCCCTCCGGGCGACACTCTCCGACTTGCAGGCCGGAGCCAAGGATAGGAACCCCACGGACGACACCGAGGAAACATCTGTGATGACGGTGGAGGATGGGGTGGACAATATCTAGGGCGGATGATGGGGGCCTGCGACGAGGATGGGGGAGGAAGGATAGACGACGACGATGGCTCGGGCATGGGAAATGGTGGATGGTCATTGGAGGAGGACGATGTACTTGAGGGATTTGATGCAATTATGGTGAGGTCGGACTATCTGGCCTGCCGTGGGGAGGTGCTCGCACGCGTCCGAGCCTCCTCATATCGGTCTTAGGTTTGGGCTGCATATGAGGAGTGCCGGTCAACTCGGGCGTATAGAGCCGGTATGAGGTGACCGCCTGGGTTGGGTTTATTTGATCGGTTAGTGACCAGGCTATGTGCCCGGTCGCGGGGTCTCTCACTACTCTCCCGGTTGCCGTCAATGTTGTTAGTGTTGCGATCAATACTGGCATTGCCATCGGCTTCATTTTTTCAATTGTTCGATTTGGACTAGTTTATCGCATAAAGCGGGCTATTTCGTATCTTTTGTTTCTTCTATCTTTATGGAATTGCAGGAGCCTGCCCAGGTTTCCAAAGAAAATAAAAACACGACATCCCTTTTGTCTCTTGGCGGAATTGTCCCTACGCGCGGCAGCGGCGACCCAAACTTGCGCCCCATACCTCTGCCAGCGAGACCGCTGGTCCCTGCCTCCTCTGTCCACCGTTACGGTGGCGGGCGAGTAGTTAAGGTTGGGCTAGGTTTTTCAAGGGTGTCGCGTCAGTGGCAAGGACGGCGCCGCGTCGGAATTAGGTGCCACTACTTCTCCTCCATCTCAGCGATGCTCTAAACAGTGGCGCCATGAAACAAGTGGTTTGATCCTATCACCGTTTTTCAGATATGGCGAGATTAGTCTATCGATGTGTCGCTGGCATATGTCGCTACCGCGGCGGCGCTGGCGGCCAGGGCGAGACAGATGCTCTGAAGCAAGGTGTTTGGTTTGACGGTGGTGGATCTATCGTTCTTCCCCAACCTCGTCAATGGGATACCGTGGATCTTGGTCCGCAGGGACGTCCCCCGGTCGACATGCCACAGCGATATGTGCCTCGCTGCTTGCAGTGGGCCTGTTCATCGACTTACAAAGCCTCGTTGGCGATGGAGCTTCTTTGGATCTGGCAATGGTGGTAGGCGTGCGCTTTGGCGGCGCTGGATTTGGGCGGCGGCCGCTGGCTTCGGGGAGTGCAGGAAAACTTAGGAATAGTTCTGTATTTTTCTATTTTTTTAATGTCTATCTGCAAAGTTTCCAGGACAATAATTGTATTTTTTTAGCGAATATAGTATACATCATAACAACGAAAGTCTATAATACGATTACGATCTGCAGCAAACTGTTCCTTGCACTGAAACTGTTAATGTTTTAGTTCATCATGTGTCATCTGAGGAGTAGTGAATCGCAGCACACCCTTCCAGTTGGTGATGGGCGGGTACCACGCCGGACAAGCCATGGATGACCGCCGGCGCGAGGCTCTCCCTGTGGACGCACCAGCACGTGTCACCGCGATTATCGCCGCAACGGACCACGCGCACCGTCCTCTTCTCCTTGACGTCGTAGAGCGTCACCCAGGCACCGACGGCGAACAGGACAAGCACGTCACCCTCGAGCGCCGCCACGGCCGCTCCGAACTTGCGGCCGTAAGGTCCCGTCGCGGCCGCAGGGAGCTCGACACGCACGCGGTGCGACCACCTCTCGCTGTCGTAGTCGTCGAGGGTCCAACGTCCAGGTGCGGCCACTCGCCCATCGCCGACGCGGCGAGCGTTCCTCGCAGGTCGAACAGGTTCATCAAGTGATCCGGGACTGTCGCGGCGGCGGGTGGCAGCGGCATCCGCCGGAATTTCTCCGAGACCGTGTCGAAGGCCAGCATGGAGGTGGAGTCCTTGCCGGTCCATGAATGGCGCGCCCAGTGCAGAGTCCCGCCAATGTCCACGCCGCTGGGCGGCCACGGATGGTTCCCGCGGTACTCGGCGAAAGGGCCGAGGCGCCGAGGCTGGGCGGCTCCGGTCGAGAAGACGTAGTGAACCGGACGCTAGCGGACGGCGCCTTCATCTTGCTCGTCTGTCTGCGGGAGCTCAACGGCAGCGTCACCGGTGGCCCACGGGTCGACGCCGGGGTTGAAATGCCTATAGACGCGTCGGGACCAATCATAGTACATGGTGGGTGGGATGTCCTCTGCGATGCAGAGCACGCGGTGCTCGCCGGAGGGCCGGTGGAGGTAGAAACCTGACGGTATGACCCACTTGCACGGCGCCGGTGACAGCGCCGGAAATCTCGCCCACTGCCGTGTCGCCGGGTTGCAGATGACGAAGTCCTCGCCGTCCATGAACAACAGCAGGCCATCGCAGGAACCGAAAAGTTTCAGAGAGGTCCGGAGACGCGGGCATCCGGCACCGTCACCGCCCTCGAGTGGGAGTGGGACCACGTGGGTCTCCTTGCGAGTGCACATGTGGCGGTTCGGGTAAAGGATGAGCTCGAGCGGCCGGCGGCGGGAGTAGGCCGCAAGGAAGGAGTCGCGGGTGGTGGCGCGGCGCCAGTGCTTGCAGACGGCGCGGGAGCGGAGGACGGACTTGGGCGGCAGGCGTAGGAGTATCTCCGTGAGCACATCGTCGTTTAGTTCAGTTCGGGTCCGGATAACTGCCACACGTGTGGTGTATCGGATGGTTGTGCCGCACGCCTCGTGGCATGGATAGGAACCCGCCCGCACGACCGCGTCCGAGCGCGCAAAGCCACAGCCCGCACGTCCGGTGTGTGGCAAACCCGCCCATACGTCCGGGCCAGACGACCACGCTGCCCGCACGATCCAGCTGTCCCGGCCTCCTTTCGATCCCCAGTCCCGACTGCCACCATCGTCTCCCACCTCTTGATCCCCTACCTTCATCGCCGGCCTTCTCTGGTTGCCATGGCAACCAGAGCAGATCCGTAGGGCCTTCCCACCGCTAACCACACCCCCCTCCCCCACCCCCACCCCCTGCCCCCACTCCAACCCCGCCCTCCAAAGACAACCAGCTAAAAGCAGGTGAATCTCCGATCTCCTACTGCATCTCATCCTTCTTCTGGGCAGAAAATTGCAAATTTACCAACAAAGATGGCGACTGGATCCACGCTATCGGGGCAAAACACTACATGGTTTTGTGTGTCTTCGCATTTGCCAAGCAGCATACACCAGATCTGCCATGTACTACGCTAGAGTTAAGCTTAAGTTCTCAGTTCGCTTGGTGCAAGTAGTTGGTAATGAATGGATGCGTAGGAATCCCTAAAAAAGGGAGAGAAATGAGAAATTTGGAATAAAGGGGGTAGGAAAATTAGTTGCCACTTGTGTCTAACGTCAGTTGCCACCTATCGTTGCCGTTAACTGCCACCTTGTTAACCTGTTGCTTGCCATCCTATTGTGGTGGTTGTTGCCATCGAATCGAAAGGATAGCTGGCACCCAGATTTTAGAAAAGAGAGTGGATGTGCATGTCCTACTTGCCATGGCGTGTTGGTTGCCTACGCATGAAAATGTGATAAGACTGCCGTGTTATCTTGAACGTGCAAGCAGTAGAAGAATACATTTTTTGCGGATTGTTGATGCGTTCTTGTTCATGCAGTGATTGAGAACACATTGGCAGAAACAAAACGCGGAAAGAATGAATCACGAAGATGGCGCTGATCCTTGGGTTTCTCAAAGGCCAGAAACGCCCCCTTGGGATGCAGCAGAGTACAGTCAACTCATTTCTGCAGGGCCGTTGCTGCCACTACTAGAGCAGTATGCAGGCATTGGTATGATGCATGATAACAAAGAAAAGAACATTTGCCATGTTCGCGATGATGAAGATGACATTCTACTTATGTCCTACACTATCATTTTTCGTAGGTTCTTATGACCAAAACACACTCAGGGGGGCACCATGGCAAGTTCAGTCACAGGGCGCTAACACTGACAAATGTACGGGCAGCCAACTTCAACTAGCTAATGTGGCAAATCAAGGTAACGCATACGAAAATGAAACATACTGGTGTGGACATGAAAAATAAACTTGCAAAGGATGGCAAAAGACTCACGAGTTATGTCGGGAAAAATGCAGAACCTTCATGCAGCACGTGGCATCAGGCGACACCCATGTACCTGCCATCGACGTCATACACAGGTGAGTCCATAAAAAGTGAAGTTGCAGACGGTGAATTAGCAGAAGGAGCATAGTTGACAACTGCAGTTGCCATGACTGAACAACTGCAGTTGCCATCCCTGGACAACTGCAGTTGCCATGTCTGGACAGCTGCAGTTGCCATGCCAGGACAAACTGCAGTTGCCATGTATGATCAAAAATGTGATTGCAATGTACAAACAACCGTGGATGGCAAGTGTGAACAAATCTATGTGGCATTGTTAGACCACTGCATGTTCCATGTTGAAGAAACTACAGTTGCCATGCATTGACCAACTACTACCATGATTATAGGTTATTACGGTGGTGCTACCTCGGCAAACGTCTCATGGCAAGCTTCACAGATTGCAGACAGAGCACGTCAATTTGGTGTGACACCACACAAGATGGGCACATGCGGCACAACAAGGTAAGGAAATTTGAACCACAAAAACAACACTGCATTTGTTTTTGTGGGAATAGTATGTGAGGAAAAGAAGATTTGTAGCAGTGATGGTGGAAAAAAATCAAACAGAAAACGCTAACAAGTGGTCGTGTGCAATGACTCATATATTGTCTTTGGGATTTGCCAATTGCTAAAAGCATGTGTGCAGCACTAATGATTGATCGCATTTGCCTAGTGAGCTCAAGCCTAGAATACAAAGTTTTGATGCTAGAATATACTGGTTGCCATGTATTGGCAACAGTATTTGCCATGTATGTAGGACTGCAGCTGCCATTGATATAGAATCCAAGTTTTGGTACTGAAAGGAGCTGGTTGCCATGCATTGGCAACAGTAGTTGCCATGTTTGTTGGACTGTGGCTGCCATGACGGGAGAACTACAGTTGCCATGCATGTCCACATGCAGACTCATGGCTTGCTGTTTGAATGATGTCATGCCAAATCACTTGCAGTTTATGTACTCCGTTACGATAAACATGTCATTCAAGCAAAATCTTACGCTCGTACCTGTTTTTTTATTACAGGGCCTTCAACTACAATTGACAGCGGCGCGGGGACATCTACTGCGGGGAGCTCTGAGCGCACAGAAGACGCGTTCCACCAGCCAACCAACAATCATGCTGCAAACAATGCCGAGTCAGAGTCGGAAATGGCAATCATTCCAGCAATGCCGACAAGCACACCTTTGAACACAAGCACTGGCAACACTCAAGTAGATGAAACTACCGCTGATGCTGAAGTGAATGATGAAACTGATGACGAAGCACAAGGGGATGAAGATGGTGGGCAATCAGAGATCATGGTACCTCAGCCACCTTACGTTGGGCAGAGATTTGAATCGTTCGCAGAGGCAAAGGAATTCTACCAGACATATGCAAAGTTCCATGGATTTGCGGTCAACACCGAATACCATAGGAAAATTAAGAAAACTAACGAGTACAGCAGAGGTGAGATGAGGTGCCACAAGGCACGAAGGAACAAGAAGGGGAAAGGTGTTGCGCCTGTCGTTCCGGAACGAAAGAGAGGTATCATTCTCAAGACGGAATGCCCTGTCCGGTGTAAGCTAAACGTAGATGGAACACAGTGGGTGGTCACTGAATATTTTGACGAGCACAACCACAAACTCATAAAGAAGTTCGACCTGGTAAAATTTTTGACCGCCCACAGAGGATTCACCCCCCTGGAGAAGAAATTCATAAAGCTGCTACATGATTGTAACGTCGGTCCATCAAGAATGGTCCAGATACTATCACTCATCCACGGCAAAAAAGGGACTTTGAGTAGCATGCCCTACATACCAGCTGGCGTCACAAACCTAAAGGCAAAGTACCGTAGAGAGAGCAAGTTGGCTGACATAGAGGCCACAATGGCCTACTTCGGTGAGAAAGCGAAGGAAGATCCAGATTTCTTCTACAGGATAGATTGGACGATGAGGACCGTGTCAGGAACATGTATTGGGTGGATGGTGCTGCAAGAAGAGCCTACAAACATTTCCGAGATTGCATTTCATTCGACGCGACATATCTCACTATATGTACAAGATGCCATGCGCTCCATTCATAGGAATAAATAACCACAATCAGTCGTTGTAGTTCGGATGCGGGCTCGTTCGGAACGAAGACATGGATGGGTACGTTTGGCTGTTCAAGACCTTCTTGGAGTGCATGGGTGGGCTTGCTCCGATGAACATAATAACAGACCAGGATTTTAGCATGCGTGCAGGCATAGAGGAGGTCTTTCCGTTGGCAGTGCACAGGCACTGCAGGTGGCACATTATAAAGAAGGCTGAGGAGACACTAGGACCGTTCTTTGCTGACCGTCCAGACCTGCACAAGGCATTCGAGCTGTGCGTGGACCACAGCTTGACGGTGGAGGAGTTTGAAAGGAGCTGGATGGCTATGATTAAAACATATCAAGTCCAAGACCACGAGACGCTTGCTAGCTTGTGGGAGAAGCGAATGTACTGGGTGTCGGCCTACTTCATGCAGTGCTTCTTCCCGTTTCTGCAGACTACACAACGCAGTGAGGGGTTCAATGCTGTTTTGAAGCGGTACGTGAGCCCTGGCAACTCATTACTACAGTTTGCCAAGCAGTACACCGCTTTGCAACAAAAAATACTGGGATCCGAGCTACAGCAAGAAGCAAACACCGCGCTCAAGCAGCCAAAATTGCTAACGTATTTACCAATGGAGAGGCAGATGAGCAAGATATACACCAACGCGATTTTTAACAAGTAAGTCAGTTGTGTTACAATCTTATTTGCACAAATCATGAAGGTACCAGGTGCCATGTAGAATGCAATGCAGTTGAAATGCTTATTTGAAAATGATGATTGTGTTGAAAAGTAGCCATTAGGTACAGAGTAAACATGATATGTAGTTGTCGTGCTTAATGAACTACAGTTTGCCATGCTTAATGAACTGCAGTTTGCCACGTTCACTCAACTGCAGTTACCATGTTTGCGTAACTGCAGTTGCCATGTTTGATGAACTGCAGTTGCCATGTTTAATGAACTGCAGTTGCCATATTTAATGAAATGTAAATTCCAATGGCCATGATGGTATGGAATGCAAATGCCAAATTGAAGTTGTTATGTAGTTGCCATGTTTAAATGAAATGCAATTGCCATGTTTAATGAACTGCAGTTGCCATGTTTACTCAACTGCAGTTGCCATGTTTAATGAACTGTAGTTGCCATGTTTGAACGGATTGTAATTCCATTGGCCACAACAAACAAAAGTTGCTACAAAAAACTTCACACAAGAGTTTAACAAAAACCACACAAAACTTGCAGATTCCAGGAAGAAATAAAGCGTGCCAGCATGTACACGGCTTTCCAGGTGGACGAACATACGTTCAAGGTGTGTTCTATCATGGGCATGTCGGATTCAGAACCTGAAGACCCAGACAAGGGAAGGAACTACTTTGTGAAGGCATCGATAAGCGAAGGCGAATACTACTGCCAATGCTGCAAATTCGAACGGGACGGGATTGTGTGCTGTCACATTCTAAAAGTAATGGACTTGAACGCGGTGACACGAATGCCCCGCCATTTCATAAGGCGGCGATGGACTTGGGACGCTGATGACGCATTGGCGCCGCAAACATCAAACGCGGTTTTGGCCGTGCATGACGAGAGACCAGAGTCAACCATGGAAGCCATGAGGCACGTTGTGTTGACAAAGAACTATGCTGAACTAATTGATGAAGCGTGCAAGAGTGATGAGACAGCAAAGGTCGCAGAAAAACACAGGAAGGCCCTCAAAAGAGAGCTTGATGAGATCAAGAAGAGGAAAGCTGAGGAAGCCTTACACAGGTTCCCCCGCACATCAAGTGTGCCTTCGTCCAGAGGGCCATCATCTGAAAACTCAGAGGTAGGATCTGGAACAGCAAGCACACAAACACATGTTAGGAACCCGCCCCGTTCCATCACAAAAGGGCGTCCAAAAGAGATAAGATACAAATCGGGATTGGAGATTCAAGCAAAACATAATAAACCAAAGAAAGGGACGGGCAATCCGTAAACAACATTGGAGCACTTTGACTTGGTCCATGGTGACATTTTTTTGTAATCTAGATGTTCTAAATTTTGTAAAAACTGGAGAATGACTCTTCAGGTGCATCAGAATCTGAAGTAAAAATGCCATGAAGGAATAACTGCAGTTGCCACGTGTATGGCACTGAATTTGCCATGTTACTTGAACTGAATCTGCCATGCAATTTCTACTGAATCTGCCATACCATTTCTACTGAATCTGCCATGCCATTTCTACTGAATTTGCCATGTTATTTTTACTGAATTTGCCATCTTATTTTTTACTGAATCTGCCATGTTAGTTGTACTGAACATGCCATGTTAGTTGTACTGAATCTTCACCGCGTAGATTTCCATGTTCAGTCAGCGCATTTTAGTCACACATATTGTATTCTGGTGCAAACTATGGGAAACAAGCTGAAATGGTCTCGTGCAGCAACCGCACAGGTTACTGCTCCGTGATCAAACTACCATGCTAGCCGGTACAGTTAGCAGTGCAAAAAAACGAAAAAGCCAAACAAGAAAGAACGATAACTTTCACTAACCATGACTGATCTACTACATTTGCCATGTTTTCAGACATCAAGGACGCATTCAAAACACCATGCTGGTACTACCAACCCACAAGCACATAATAATACTGAAAACACATAAACGTATCTGTGTCAAACCTAAGTAGGTTCACATCCACACATATATTACAAACTATTCAAATGTCACTCACACGCAACCACTGTATACTAGGCTACGGGGAGATGCAGTCATAGCATATTACACGGACATAGTTTTGAAAAGACAAGGTAATACCTTACATTTCTCGGCAACAGAATGTAAGGTAGGCGTTCGGTCAGGAGCACCACGTGATCACTTGTACTTCTTGGTGGCTTTCTTCACAGCTTCCTCTATGAACTCACGTGCATTGGACCGCGTGTTGAAATCTTCATTCATCAACCAGTTCCATGTGTAAATTTTGCGGAGCTCGACGACCATTCCAGCTGTGATGACAGGAACCCGTCGACCTTCCCACTTTGCAAGGTATTCCAACGTGTGGAAGCCGCAGTTGTGCCTAAACAAGAAAAGAGTCAGGTTAACTCACAAGAACATATAGAAAAAATCATAAACTTCGATTCAGAGGTGACAAAAAAGAGAGGGCGAGCATTGGTTTGGAGGACACATGAGGAAAAGATGGGAAAATACCGGTTTCCTTACTTCGTAGTCGCCACGTACTCAATTGGAAAATGTCTGATCTGGACCTTTGAGTTTTCGTAGTGACGGTTCCATGTCTCTTTGAGGTTGTTGATGAAGTATTCAACATGCGTAGTAAGGTCTGCATCAGCTTCTGAACGCATTGAATCAAGCACCTTAAAACGTTGGTTCTTCAGGTCAAGGCAGATCGCATAGTGGTGACCACACTTGTCGTGTGGGTCGTGTGGTGCAAGCTCCTGGAACATGGGGAACAAGACCTGCAAACAAAAATGAAGGAAAGAAAAGAAGCAGAGCTCACATTAAGAACGAAAATGATGAAGTTGGGAAAATGACATGTAAAGATATCACCGGTTACACTAACAGGCACATGAGTGACTACGAAAGCATCAAGGGTCCAAGAAAAGTGGACCAACGTATAATGTTTAGTTGTAGTGGGTAATTAAAAGAAGTTGCCGTCCATGTATGAACAAAGTTGCCATGTATTTTAGTTTGAAGTTGCCACATAGGTTGTATTAGGAAAGCAAATCAGAAGTCATTTTACATGGCAGCTGTTGCCACATGAAACAACTGTCACAAAACAGGGTGTAGCCCACATCTGAAGCATAGCTACTGGCAAAAAAATAACATGGGAGGAAAAAAATGTGCAAAAAAGGAAGGAGTACTCACACATTTTCTTCATTGTGAGCTTGAAATCACCATGCGCAGCAAAATGCTTCCTCAGGATTTTGTGGTGGAAGTCACCATCCCATATTTTGCACATCACAGTGTACTGCATGATTGTTTTGTCGGGAGACATATCCATATGCCTGTTGATGAAGTCAATCCCACTTGCAACTACATTCTTCGACATTTTACCGAGTGGCCTCATAGACTCGGCAAGATCACCCAGGTCGACGTACGTCGCATCACATTGTATGATCTTGGTTCTGTCCAAACATGAGCTGTATGAAAATGATATAACATGAAAGAATCATGTCTACTAAGTGAAAAAAAGAAATAAAACGTAAACGGAGCATATCTAGAAATATCAAAAAGGATGAATAGTAAAAAGAGCAAAGCAAATGAGAGGTTTATGTGGGTGTGGTCATTACGCTTTCAGCTCCTTCATGTGATTGCTGTTGGACCTCGCATTTCCAAAGCGCTTGACAATATCGTACAGCTGGTTCTGATCCTTTGTGGCCTTGACTTCCGGCTCATAATCATCCGCGGGTGGCGCGTGAACTACCCTACGCTGCCTCACAGAACCAGGGGTGGCACTTCTAATCGTATCCTCAGATACCGACTCAGCAGACGCGTTGGAACTTGATTGGCCCTGACCTCGTGAGGACCTCCTCTGCAATGCTGCCTCCTCAATCCTGCGGTAAGCTTCATCAAGTGATGGTGTAATCTCCTCAGGGGTGGCTGCAAGGATCAAAAAAGTGGGTGAGGATACCTGGAAAACAAAACAAATTTAGTGTGAAAGAAAGGTTGCAGAATATGAAATGTAGGCACAGAAGGTAGGGAGTTGCCATGTGCAGGCAACTCCAGTTGCCATGTGCAATGCATTGTAGTTGCCATGTGACAACAACTACAGTTGCCATGATCTATCAACTGCAGTTGCCATGTGCTTGCAGAATGGAAAATGCAGCATGGCGACAGAAAAATGTAGATGACAGCATGCAAGCAAATCCAGTTGCCATGTCCATCAGATAACATTTGCCATCACAAAAGTGAGAACCCAAAAAAATGCTTGGGACAAAAGTCGTACTAAAAAGATGTATACACGAATATGATAAACGCATAAGAAATGTACCTTGCACAACCGGCTCTGCGAACTTCACAGCCTTCCTGCCCTCGACCATTGGCTGCGCCATCATTGGGGCCATGCCTGCCGGGAAAGCAAAGGAAACTGGTGAATAATCTTGCACCACTGGTTCATCTTGACTGCAATCGATGCCAAGGCTACAGCTCGGTGGGGTGAAGGCCATTGGGTGCCTCTCCTGCCTACTGGCCGAACCGCGAACAACTTGCTGGGCAGAATCCAAGGGTGAAAGATCAACAAACATTTATGCATCGGCTGCTGCAGAATCATCGGGCTTATTCGTAGGGCGGGGCGTGCTGTCAGCGGTATCAGTCGCAGCTTTCTTGACAATCTTCTTGTTTGGGCTGTAGGGGACACCGATGTTGACTGGGAGCTTAGAAGTGCGTAGATTTAAGCTGGGGTTATCCACTGCGGGTAAAGACGCAGTCTGCTCCGCACGTTCACCTCCGTCAGTCGTGCCCGGCTTGCCACCTGTGTCGGTTGTACTCCGGTCTTCCGTTCTCTCCATAACATTGCTTCTGGCAGGTGGTGGGAACAGTGTGGATGCAGGCACATAACCAGAGTCATCTCTGCTGCTCCTAGCTACAGCCGGCGCGTTGGGTATGTCTGCAGATTGCTTGCGGGGGCTACGACGCCTAGGTGGAAGACCAGCTCGTGCAACGGTCACCTTGGCAACCTCTGGAGCACCAGAAGCTAGAGCTGTTGTGCCAAGAGTCTCACCTATGGATGGCATATCATTGTGAACTGTCGCCTCGGCCCCTTCTTTCGTGGACGAAGAAGTGCCACCACCTACGCGCTTGGAATCCGTGTCAGATGAGCGGGAATCTTCCTTGCTTAGGTTGATCTCGGGGGCGTCCACTTCAACACTTGCTGATCGGGTGGCATGGCTCACAGCAGCATCCTTCATTGCTAGCAGAGTGGGCAATATTTTAGCAGTCCTGGCAGATACCGACTCGTCACTCCCAGATGTATGGATGCCTGCTGTCGTAGCCTGCACATCTGCAACCGGCGGAGATGCTCGGCCACTTGCATCAGAGTTAGTGGGAACAGTGGACGCTGCAGCAGCAGGTTTGTCCACTGGCGCCTCATGAACGTCTGAGTTGCCACCTGTCGACAGCTTTGAGTGTATGCGTTCGAGTGGGTCTTTGGGGTTCTGCTTCGTCACGCGTGTGGTAGTCTTCTTCACCCTGAAAAAACACACGAACATTGTTAGATGAACAGATGATAGTTTCCATGTAGGTAGAATAAGAGTTGCCATGTGGACCAGTTAGCAGTTGCCATGCGTAACAAGCAGCAGTTGCCATGGTAGACATCTTAAAAAATGTAAGAAATGTGTGATGTGCCAGGAATGCCATTTCAAAACTAGGTGTGGATGAGTGCACAAACAGATGAAAAAGCTGGTAGTTGCCATGTAGGTGGAATAAGAGTTGCCATCTTGACTAGTTAGCAGTTGCCATGCAAAACAAGCAGGAGTTGCCATGTAGTAAAAAGAAATAGAGCATGGGAGAAACAGCAGTTGCAAATGTGGGACTCATGGCAGAAGCCCATGTGGCAAGCTGAACAACTGCATTGAAAAGCAAAAATATAGCAATATGGCGATGAAAAGGAACAGGGATAACCTACTTCTTGACTGTCTTCCTCAAATCTGGCAACACGACAGGATCACCGGTGTTGGACGTCGATGTACGAGGAGATGACCTAGTGGAAGGCGTGTCACCAGCAATAGGGGCACCCTTGTTCAATCGAGCAGAAACGGGTGGGCGTTGGTGCTTGTTTCTTCGTAACTGCTCGTCCACCAGCTGTCGCCTCACTGCACATATAAGAAACAGGCAAAAAAAGGTGCCAAGTGTCAGACATGAAAATCGTTGCCACGCTTAGCAAAAACAAATTGAAAAAAGGGGTCAGTCTGTTTGAAAGGAGAGACAAAACAAAACACTAAAATAGAAGTCGAACCTCCTCCTAGCAGCTAAGGGATCGGTCCTAGGTCTCTTGACAGGAGAGCCCTGCCCAACATCCTCTGGATCCTTCCCCCTCTTTGAGGGCGACACCCCCTTGCCTCTCGCAGCTGTATGTTCTTTGACTTTCTCCGGTGAGGGGACATCTGGTGCACCCTTGCCCTTCTTACCACCTGCACGAACTTCAACATGTTCATCATCGTCGGTGTCATGATGCACGTTCTCCATGTTATCGTCATCGTCCTTGTCGAGAGCAGCATCTCCATCTAGTTCATCTTGTGTGTCCGGAAGCTCCTGCGAGCTTTTGTAGTCGTACCGACCACGGCAACCAGTTGGCCGATGTGTCCGTTCTGCAACAAAAGGAGTGAAATGCCTCGCAACCGCGTCGCTGTCAGAGCCATTAAGGGACGTCCAACCCTCAACCAACTTCCCGAGCAAGCTGGTCATTCCGGATGCAAACTGCCCAATTAAATGCTCAACAGGTGCCCTCGCCTGTGCACGAAACAAGAAGCAACAGTAACCAACCGTATTAAAGTCACGTGCACAAGATCAAAATAAACCAAACACAACCATAGATATATATATATATATATCCTTGATTGCCTCAACAGGACAAGACAGAGCTGAGTGCACGTCCATCCACTTTCCAAAGTTTTGAGGCCCAACAAACACGCTGTAGTCTATAGCATGCTTGGCCATCAGCTGGAAAAAACCAAAAAAACAGCTAGCATGTAAAGAGAAAAAACAATGAACACTAACTAACAGTTCATGTATTGCAAAAATAAAAATAAAAAAAGGAAGAGGATAGAAGTTTCAAAATGGATGGCAGAGTTGCCATGTGGCGTCAGACATGGATACCATGCACAGACAGCCATGGCTAACAAGGTAGTCATCTCTTGTTAGCCACAGACGGTTGCCGTATGGGGATTTTTTCATATGTTATGCAACATCAAAATTAAAAGAATGTCGTGCAAAGAAAGAAGCCAGAACTAACCTGCAGTTTCCCGTATTTCGTATCAGTTATCTTGTCCGCGGCAAGCACAGCCTTCACAGCATCGTAAGTCCACGCAGAAACAACAAACTTGTGTGGAGGCGGCGGGCCTCCTATCCCAGTAAAGTCCACAGTGGACAGATCAAGACGATCGACGTACATGAGCTGATGTACAACAATTTAAAAAGAAAAAATATCAGTTGCCATCATGGTATTTTGCAAAAAAGAAGCTAACGTATGTTCCTTCAATCATCAAGTTGGAGGGCATGACGAAGGAAAGAGTTGCCATGTATTTCTGTTAGTTGCCATCTATATGTGTTGGCAGTTGCCATCTAGTTATGTTGGCAGTTGCCACCTAGTTATGTTGGCAGTTGCCATTCTAGTTATGTTGGCAGTTGCCATCTTGTTATGATGGTAGTTGCCACAATGTCACTATCATGGTTGCCATGCATGCTCAAGGAGCTAGGAGTGTTTGAAAAAGATAGTACAAAAATACCATTAAATGGAGTCGACAACCCTTCTGGTACATCTTGTTTGAGAATGCATCATGCAGGAAGTCCGCAATGAACTTACACCAATTCATGTTCTTCACTTATTTCAGTTTTGCCTGCACGACACAAATTTCAGGACAAGAAGTTGCTGCATCAGAAATCAAAATGGGAAAACATCAAAAAACTGGCAGTGACTAGCTTACAGATGACATAGGAGTCAAAAGATTGAAGGAAAAAAATGAAGGAGTAGAGATACAGCATTCACCAGGATGGGGAAGCATTTGTTGCTTGGGCGAAGAGATGTGGTCGGTGCAAAAACAGCTGAGATCAGGTACATGAGTAGCTTCATCTTAAAAACTTCGCCATGGGTTTTCATGCCCTCCAGCGAATTTGCCAGCACGGTCGTGTTCGGCATGGATGTCATCCCAGGAAACAAATGGGCAAACAACGTTTCCTCAATCGTATTATTGACCTCATACGGGACTTTGATCTCTCCGCGGGGCACACCGAACGTGCAGAACACGGATTCCTCGTCTAACGGCAGTCTTCCACGTCCCGGAATCACAAATTCCCTGGAGGTGGGCTCGTAAATCCCACCGAGCCAGTCTCATACAGGGTTCACTAGATTCTTGCACCGAACATCCATCAGAGCCTGCATCCCCAATTCAGCAGCAGCTCCCTTCTGGTCGTCGGTGAATCCCTCGGTAAATATAGTCAGGCGTTCCTGTGAAGCCCTATTGCGATTACGTTTCTTCTTCTGCAAAACAGATAAATGATCATTTGTTGCCATGTTTCACTATCATGAAGGTTTAGACCCTATCAGACGATTGCAAACTCAACATGACATTCAAAAACATATGGGGGAAGGGGGCTGGGGGGTGGACAGTTACCTCATCCCCGTCTGTTGTCCGTCTAGTTGCGCGATTCTGCCGCGGTAACTCCATGAAATCATCATCGTCGTCTTGATGATCGCCGCGAGCCATTCTGCTGAGGTAAGAACAAAGCAAAATGTCAGGGTGAAAATGAAAGTATGAAGTAAACAGTTGCCACCTAACAGAATGCACTTGCCACATGGGCTCAATTGAAAGTGGCAAAAAGTTTAGGCAATATCGTATGAACACCCACACCCCCTTATGATTGTCCAACAATAAATGTGGCAACAAAACACATTGGCTTCATTTGGAAAATGTACAGATCATAAGGCACTTGAAACAAAATGCTGAAGTTGCCATGTTAGCACAAGATAGTACGAAAAGAAAGGCACAAATCTTGGCTGCACAAACATATAATGTGGCAACTCACACTCTGTCCTCATACAAAAAATGAGTTGTCATATATTCAAAGGCAAATGTACTAGGTTGAAATTGCCATATGTTAAAATGCAAGACAATTCAGAAATTGTTGAAAACATCTACTGAACAACCTGTAATGTGGCAACTCACACACTGACCTCATATTAAAAATGAGTTGCCATGTAGTACGGCCAAATATGTTCAGATATCACAAGTTTGCATGGCAAAACACAAAGTTGAGTATATGGTACAGTGAATTTGCCACATTATCCTGCCTACATCATGGCAACAGCCATAGTGTGTTAACAGAAATACTTGCCACATGGAAATCATACTTGTGGCAACTGACACATTTGATCGGGAAATTAGTTGTCCTCCAGTGCACATAGTTGTCATATATTCAAAGGCAAATGTACTGGATTAAAAATGCCATGGTAAAATACAAGACAATTCAAAAAGTGTTGAAAACATCTACTGAACAACCTGTAATGTGGCAACTCACACACTGACATCATATTAAAAATGAGTTGCCATGTAGTACGGTCAAATATGTTCAGATATCACAAGTCAGCATGGCAAAAACACAAAATTGAGTCTATTGTACAGTGAATTTGCCACATTATCCTGCCTATATCATGGCAACAGCCTTAGTGTGTTAACAAAAATACTTGCCGCATGGAAATCATATTGTGTGGCAACTTACACATTTGATCAGGAAATTAGTTGCCATCCAGTGCACATAGTTGCTGAAACTGCCATGACTACCTATTTACTACACTATCATGCCTACAGCATGGCAACAGCCATAGTGTGTGCACAAAAAAGTTGCCACATGGAAAACAAATTTGTGGCAACTGACACAGTTGATCAGGGAATTAGTTGCCATCCAGTGCAGATAGTTACTGAAACTATCATGTCTACCTTCATACTGCACTTTGAAATACAACTATCTAGATCTAGGGTTCATTGGCAACTATCATAACCTGAAATTCGTCAACAAAAAACTTCCTACACTGATCGCAAATAGCATTTCGAGACAAATACATAACTAATGGATAGAAAAACGCCGGCTCAATCCCAAGGCAGAACCAGGATGTGGCTGCGGGCAGGCCGAGCCACACCGGCATGACAACCGCCGCGGCAGCGGCCAAACTGTGCAATGCCACCGAAAACGACCGGCACAGGACTCCGCCGCCGGCGGGAATGCCGGAGCATCGCGAATCCGCCTGAATCTCGATGAATCTCGAGCGGAATATTGACCACAGAGGAGAGGGGGAAAATGCAAGGAAGGAACGTGACCGTGGGAAGGAGCATTACCTTCACTCTGTAGGCACTCCGGCGAATACGATCCGGTCCGGCGAGTCCCACCGATGGGCGCGAATGCCGTCGACTCTTCCGCCTCCGCCGTCGCCTTCTCCTCTCGCCTTCTCTTCCAATCGAATGAACTGCGGGGTGGGTTGGGTGAGTAATGAAGTGGAGAGTAAATGGAACCGTGAGGGGAGGAGGGGCGAAGTGCGCGACGTGGTTGACAGCAACCGCGGTTCGGGCGTGGCGTGCGGGCGCAGAGCAGTTCCACCGCACGCCTCCGAGTGGCAACCGTTGACCGCGGGGGGGCAACCGGCGTGTGGGCGAACACTCTCACACACCACACACGCGACTTGTCCTACGTGGCACACAAAATCAGCCAAAACGTGCCAAGATTCGTGCAGAAACTGTTGAACGGCGATGGAGGCGTGTAGTTGAGTTGGCTAACGCCCACACGTGTGGGCGTTATCTTTTCCGAGCAGCATCGTGCGCATAGGTTGCGAGTCATGACTATGCTTGCGTCGTATATATTGACTCGAGAGTCAAAAGCCCGTGTCCATATCGTGTTCCACAAAAGGAAAAAGTCTATCCTAGATAAAAAGGAAAAATCTATCGTTTAAATTGCAGACTTTTTTAATCTATAAAAGAACTGTTGACTTTTGTGACGGGTAAGCCTGTGGTTGGATGGTTAGATGAACGGTAACGATAACGCCCGAACGACAGTTTTCTGAGCTCCGTCCCGAACGCCCTTGTTCCCGTTGGATCGAGTGCGCCAATCTTGGCGCATGATCCTCGCCACGTCATCGTCAGGGCATCGTTCGCGTCTAGCCGAAGTCGCGCCGAACGATATTTTCACTTATCTGCTCGCCGCCGCCCCCCTCATTTTCTTCCTGCCCCCTGTTCTCTTCTCACCCACTCATCCTCTTATCCCACCATCTCAGAGGTTCCTAATCCTCTCCACCGGCGAGCTCCAGCTCTCCACTCTCCATCGATTTAGGTCGTGCTGCGGCGGCGGCAGTCCGCGGATCCAGGCGTTTGATGCGGGGCGGAGGCGGGATTTTGCTTGGGGCGGTGGTGGTGGACGGGTGTGGTCATGGTGAGCAGCAGGAGTGGTGGTGGTAGCAGAGGCTGCGAGCTGGTGGTGGCCACGGCTGCATGATGGCCGCGGGAGAAGTGCGCAGCGGCAAAGCTGGTGCCGACGAGCCATGGTGGCCGGTGCGTGATGGCAAGCACCACGGCGACGAGCAGCTTGGCAGCGAACTCGTAGGGGCAGCGAGATGATGCTTCCATGGTCTGCGGCCAATGGAGATGTTCAGCGCGCTCCCCGTGGTGGGCGAGGAGGCCTCGTCCCTCCCGACCAGACCCACCGGGATGCCTGCATCCGCGCAGAGGAGACCAGCCGCCGTCCCGGTGGTTGCGGCGGCGATGGCGGCGGCGGCACACCATGGTCCTTCGAGAGGGATTGCACAGCGTCGGAGGTTGCCGGGTATGACTGTACTGGTGGTGGTCGTGTCATCCTGGGGGCAAGGTATGTTGTTTGTTCTGGAGCTCATGGCAAGTCATAGATAATTTTGCATTCTCCCTAAAAATGATGGCATTTTTTGTTTTGCAGGAATGGCAAGTTGATGTGCACCCATACTGCATTCTTGTCATGTTTTTGTTTGGGAAACAACAATATCTTGCCATGGCAAATTGATGCATTTTTTGACATGTGTAGTAGATGTGTTGGCAATTTTTAAGCCAATAGTTACTATGGTTAGTTCAATTTGTAGTTTCATTCAGTAGTAGAGTTGTCATGGCCATTTTGCCTCCTGTAGTATGCGGCGGTTGTCGCCCAATTTTTGCAGGTAAGAAATTTGAAGGCCCAATTTTCCAGCAATTTGTATTAGTAGCTCATGGCAATTTTCACTAGTAAAGTATATGATAAACATGAACTACATCTACCAGTTGAGTTGTCCAGTGTCACCAATTCATAAACATGGCAATTTTTTGCTCACATCTCTCGTGCCAACTAGGATGGTTAATCCCTGGTTATTTGTATGTTCATGAAAAACATATTTTTGTACTAAATTGCCATGAGATACAGGCCGGGGTTGGAGCTGTAGTGCCACTTCGTCAAGACCAACGGCCGCCGCGGCTTCCTCATTGACATCCTCGCCCTGGTATAACCTACTCATGTGCTTTTCAAAATTACCAACATGGCATTGTTAAGATTTTTGTGCAAATCATGCTTTTTGACTGAACTGTGAGTGTTTGTGCTGAATCATGCTTGTTAAGAGGAGATTATCCTGTAAATTTTACTTTTCTTTGCCATGTCAACTTTTTTTTACTTTTAAGTTGCCATGGCAAATTTTTACCTTAATTGCCATAGCAACTTTACTTGTAAGTACATGGCAAATTTACTTGAACATACATGGCAAATTTTACTCTGTTTTGCCATGTCAAAAAATGTACTATTAACTTGCCATGGCAAATTTTTACCTTAATTGCCATGGCAACTTTACTTGTAAGTAGATGGCAAATTTACTCGAACATACATCGCAAATTTTACTCTTTTTTGCCATGTCAAATTTTTTATTATTAAGTTGCCATGGCTAATTTTTACCTTAATTTCCATGACATCTTTACTTGTAAGTACATGGAAAATTTACTTAACATACATAGAATTTTTTTACCATGGCCAAATTAACCTTTTTATTGCCATGGCAAAATTAGCTTTTTATTGCCATGACAATTTTTATTTAACATATGGAGTATGGCAAGTTTGACTTCTATTTTTGCCATGGCAAAAATACTTTGCATCGATGGCAAATTTTGTCCTTTTCCACCATTCATGGTAATTTTGCTTCTATTTGACTATGGTACATTTACTTTACAAAACATGGCAATTACTACTAAACAAAAGATTGTGCATTTTTGTTTCTGCTCAACATGATGGCAATTTTTGATCCACATTTTTTGTCTCTTCATTTATATAGTAAAAATAGCATACAGATTTTTAATCTACATTTTCTTGCCATCATGGTAGAGATGAAAAATTGCCATGAACTTTTATCTTTTTCGACATTTGCATTAAAAGATTTTTTACCATGGACAATTTTGCTTATAAAGATCATGGCAATTTTTTTGGCTTCAACCCATAGTGATTTTTTAGTAGTATCTTGTTCTTTATCTTATATATCTATCATGACAAAATTATTTTTGGACCATTTCAATTTTTGTTGAGTATGGCAAAATCCAACCTTTATTATTCACAGCCAGAAGTGGGCTTTCTTAGTCAAAATAGTTTTTGGGCAAACTGGGCTTTATTTTTCTTTTACTCAACGCAAGAAAGGCCTAGAGTGATGGTGTTCGGGCTGGGCGCTTCTCGTCCCGAACGGCATTGTTCGATCTATTGGCACCCCCGCACCAAACGACTCGTTCGGTCTGGGAGAGCCCCAGACCGAACGTTCGGCAGATATCGGCGTCCTAGATGAATTGTGGTATCCCTAGCCCACCAGAGTTCAAGTCCTGGTGTGATGCGCATTCAGTGGGAGGAGACGTTTCCGTCGACAACAGGTGCCTACGACGAGTTCGTAAATTTCAAGATGATATGTCGGCTCAGTCTTTCAGAGGTGCTCATATGGATAGGGTGTGCGTGTGTGCGTTCGTAGGGGTAAGTGTATGCGCGTGTATATGAGCGCTTGCGTCTGTACTATGTAAAAAAATAGAAATCTATGGTTTACTTTTTTTCTAAAACACGGTACGGACACGGTTCCTTTTTTCGAATTCACTATTTCACATCTATATGAGAGATAGCTATGTGTCACATCTAAGTTTTTAGCCGCCTGATTAAACGCATCAAGATTCGGGTGCTATCACAGCTGGTATTTTAGTCTATTTTGGGCCAGCCCAACAATTAATTTCAGAAATTCCTAATAAATCCTAGAGGCCCACTCAGCTCATTTGTGCAAGACAAGAGATGAGACTAAAGTTTAGTCCCACATTACTAGTTTGGTATGAGTTGGACCTCCTTATAAGGGAGGTTGTTTGCCCACATGTATGGGCATGTCTAAATTTTAGCTCCCGATCAGTAGTCACGACGCGCCGCGGGTTGCTGGAATGAGCCGATGTATAAATTTTTGCCACGCACGACAGGTATATGAAAGGTCACTCGGGGGCTGGAAAGTTGAGAAGGGTGATAAGGTTTTTGGGAGCGCTCTGCGTGACTACTAACCAGTTCATCACAGACGCTCCAGACAGCGACGACCACTTCCCCAACGACGACTTCTTCCCCGACGTCGATAACCTCTTCGACGACATGGCTGGCGAGGACACCGACCCCAAGACCGGTGCTTCTGCTGCTGTTCCGTAAGTTCTCATGCTCTTTCTGTTTCATGTTCTGCCACAGTTTCTTGCTCTAGTGCCTGCTCTAGATATGTTCGGTTCTAGTTCCTGCATGCAGATGCTATTTACCTTATTTTTGTCAAATTGCATGACTTGTTTATCTCTGCTATAATATGTATGTTTATCTAGTATTTCTGTTAATAAACTCATTTGATAAATTGCTCATATTTCCAACAATCACGTGAGCTGACTACGTATGTCTCCGTTTGTGGTTGTTCATTGAGCGAAGCGGCCATTCAAGGGATTGTGAGCTTCATTTTCTTTTATTTACTAGTAAGGCCCCCGTGCTATGCTACGAAACTACCACTTAAAATGAGGTGGAATAATAAGAGAACAAAACTAAAATTAGTAGATTTTTTCTAGAAAGAAGGTTAGGCTCTAGTCACATCAGCTAGGAGTCTTTATACAAAGACACAACCAATACAACTGGAGTTACTTGGAACAGACATCTGGTTTTCCCTAGCACATGTTTTTTTTGCGGGATTTCCCTAGCACACGTGAATAAACTATTTGCAGCTCTATGCACGAGCACCCAAACAACCCGACACACTTCGATTGTACATACGTGCCATTCAGCAGAATAATATTTCTCACGGAGATCATTTGTGACCAAAAAAACATTTCGAATATATAAAAGGAAACTGAAGCACTTACCAACATACATGTCATTATCTAGGGTGAACTCCCAAATTTTGTCAAAAGGCATAAATGGCGGGAACAATGGGACCAACTGCTCATTCACATTTCTTATCTCATTAACTGGTGAAACGACACACAAAGTGATTATCTACAAAAATATAGTCTGCATTTCTCATAGCTGGTTCTACGACCATCTTCCATACATAATATACTCGTCCCTCTACAAGTAAAGGCTCAAATCGATCGGCCTCATCATCATCATATACGATAACAATCATTTTTTTTGCCCTATTACAACTAAAGAGATATTATTTGTTGCAGCAGAAACTACTTTTGCAAATGAGTATTACCTTTTCATCCAATAATACCATGTTGAGTCTCTTTCCCCAATAGCAGATCTCTCCATGTGAAATTTGTGGTACACTCGGACAGACATACACCACCTAGTGTAAGGATGATGCACATCCTCAAATGTTGGAATACGTTGTGCTTCAACTCTCTTACGCTTCAGTGACTTCATCTTGTCCTGAAAGAAAACTGGGCATCACTAACAGAAGGTGACTCATCCTGCCACCCCAAGAAGAAATTTAGTATACTTTTTCACTATTTACATTTGCACTAACCATTTATAGTTGCACAACTATTTAACATGACATAATAGTTTCTGTATCTGAGATAGTGGAGGGAGTTAGGAGCAGGGAGCTGACTCATCCTGCCACCCCAAAATATATTTAAACCTACTGCAATAAGTTAAATAAAAAAAGACGAACAAAAGAATTCCACTCGCTAATGAGCAGATTCTGCACAGGTTGTAGCAATGTTAGCTTTTCTCTTGTTGGTCGCACAATGATCAAACTTCCCCAGTCCCAGAAAATAAGAAAATTCTACTAACATATATAAGCTAGACCTGAGACTATAATCTTCATAAGACAAAAATTGCAGATTACCTAAGACAAATCTGCCACAAATCTTGACCAAAATTAAGACTCAACTTGAAAGAGAAACATTGTAGTGTGGTTATGAGATGTAATGATACCAATTTGAACACATGTTCTGGACAGTTCAGTGTAATTAAATTCCAACAAAACTGAACCGAGGCCATTTGACAGGATAAGTTTTTGTCAAGGAATTGATATCGGAGGGCCTTCTCAAAATAGAAAGAGCTAACAAAATTGGCCATCCAGCCAGGACAAAACACAAACTACAATGGCATCAACTAAAGACGTATATCAGTACCACTACGATCTTAGTTGGTGAGACCGATTAGTGTAAAAGATTCACCCAAAATCCAACAGTTACACACTTTTGACCCAAGTCGGTGAGACCGATTAGTGTAAAAGATGTGAACGTTAGGCTTTTCGGTGAGACCGAAGTGCAATGGCTAGGGCAAAACCCAGTCTCGGGAATTCTGATTGTTTCAACTCGGTGATTCCGAAGTGAAGCAGTGTCATCACAGAAACTTGGTAATGCCATCTCGGTGGGACCGAGATCCTTTTCGATCAAATTGAATTACTAGGGTTTTGGCTGTGGCAATGAAGTGGTCATCTCGGTGGGTCTGAAGTGGATGATATCGGTGGGACCAAGAATGAGAATCAGGGTTTGGACAAATGTGTTTTGAGAAAAATGACTGAGAGTTTTTGGAGCAATATCACTAAGCACTTGAGCAACAACCTCATCATCAATACCTCATCCCCTTTTTAACAGTATTGGCTTTCCTAAGGGACTCAATGCGATCTTGGATCACTAAACAAAAAATGTAGAGTCTTGGGGTTATCAATGTTTGTCCTTGACATTTTGAGGGGTCCACATCCATTATTCCTTGCCATGCCAATCATTGGTCTTTTCTAAAACCTATCATCAATGTTCATTAGATTAATGACATATATATTGTTATTAATTATCAAAACCATCCGGGGATTAGTTGCACTTTCAATTATTAGTTTTCTTTTTCCTCGGTTTTCTTTGTTTTTATCCCTTTCATAAACATTGCACATGCTTTGTAGTTTGTATACAACCTGAACAATTTTTTATACATTTTTTTATGATACATGATCATTTTTTCTTTAAATATATGTTTAAAGTATTTTTTTCATACAGATTGTACATTTTTCATATACAGTAGGAGCATTTTATTTATAATCGTTTAATATTTTTTTAAATACATGATTAACATTTTCTCACATATATTTTTTATGTCTACCTTTTTCATTCAATTGTGCATTTTTCATATACATAAGAAACATTTTTCTTATACATATTTTAACATTTTTTAAATGCATGATTGACATTTTTCTAAGATATGTTTTGATGTCCACTTTTTTCATACATATTATATATTTATTGTATACAGAAGAAACATTTTTCTTGTAGAGCACGTTATAAGAAATTAATAGGTCAGTTGAATATTCGGGAGCAGTAATTTAATCGTTCAGATTTTTGGTTAACAACTTTCAAGTACATGATTAATATATGTTTTGATGTCTATATTTTTCATACAGATGATACATTTTGTATACATATAAAACATTTCTATACACATTTAACATTTCCAAATACATGATACAATTTTCCATACACATTGTACATTTTTATGCACACCTAGTTTTTGTACAAGTTAAACATTTATAAAATATATAATTAATAGTATTTGTTTAACGGTATGGATATTTTTCAATGGTTGAACAATTTTGTTTGTATATTTCAATACATATAAGGAAAAAAGTGAATATTTTTTTAAAAAGACGGAGACAGGGACACGCCGTGGGCAGTGCTCTTAGCCGGCGCGCCGCTTCAATGCCAACACCATGAGAGGTCATGTTCGCTCTGAATCGACATGAAAGCGGCACTGATTTTCTGGAGCGACATTGGTCGGCATGAATATATGACAACTGCTTTGTGCGGGAGAGATCATTGGCACGGAAGAAGTTTTAAAGTGGGCCCGATGTGTACGGGCCAGCGTTCCGAACGCCCGCAAACCCCTGATTTACGTCTGCTCGCGGGAATTCAGGCAACGAGGCTGATCCGTAGGATATGCGCTTAGTTTTTTCTTTTCTTTTTTTGACGGGAGGATATGTGCTTAGTTTGCATGTGTATGGACGAAATAAATTGTAAAATGCCTAATTTGAACTAAAACCACGATACTTCCTGCGTCTCCTCTTGGCTTGGAATGTTCTAGCGGGGCCTAAAGCACTAGACCCGTTGCAGGGCAGCTTCCCTCCGTCCATTCAAAGATGGACGGGCACGATCGACTCGGGGGATCTGACCTAGAACCTCACCAAAGCCCGGGAGACCCCTCCCTCGGCAGCGCCTCGCCGAGCACCACCGCCATGGCCGCCTCCTCCTCCCCCCTCGCCGCCGGCGAGAGCGCGCACCGGCGCCAGTGGCGGTACACGTGGGAGACCCTGGCGCACCTCCCCCTCCTGCGTCTCTACCTCTCCCACCCGGCCCTCTCCGCCGCGGCGCCCTCCGGCCTCCGCGCCGACCTCCGCCTCGACGCCGACCTCCTCCTCCTCTCCTTCTCCCTTGCGTCGGACCCCGTCTCGCTCAGGGTCCCCGTGCCGAGGGTGCTCGTGGACCCCTCCGCCCCGCCCGAGTGCCGCGCCGCGGGGGACCACCTCGAGGTCCGCCTCACCCTCGTCCTCCCCGTCGACCACCCCGTCGTCGCCGCCGCCTTCCCCGGCACCGGCCCTCCCGCGCCCCTCTCCCTCCGCGATGGTGAGCTTTTGGTTAACTTCCATTCCCCTCTGAGATTAAGCGAGGTGTAGTTAGTTTCCCAATTGCCTCCTCAACTGAAATTGACTCAGTACTCAGTAATCACTCAGAGATGACCATAGCCCCGTATATTTTTGTGAAGACTATAATCTGATTTCTACTTCCAAATGACAGTGAAGTGTTCATAGGTAGGTTTCCTCATTTTGAATCTCCATGTTTCAGATCAATTTTGAGATATTTTCGTTGGTTCATTTTCATGGCAGATTTGAAGAGTCTATCTTCTGGAGATGTCCATTTGTACTGCAAAGCATGCTCAGCAAGATTGACAAAACAGCCACTAAGGTAGACATTTGGGAACCTTGTGGTTAGGGCTTACACTTTACGTGCAGTGTTTACTCTTCAGTTACATGTCTCGCTTGTTTACACGTTGAAAAATTCATGGAAACTGAACCTACTCAAATCAAATTGCTGGCACTCAGTACTTCATACTTAGCAACGTCCAAACCCATGATAGTGTGCTATGCAAGAATGAAGAATCACGATCTTAATCAAACCGCACTCTTAACAGAAACTGGAAAGATGTTATTATCTAGTGGAAAGTGCAATACAAGTTTTCATGATCAAGTTAAACATTTTATCATTATTTATTTCTCCTGCACAACCTGTTCTTTTTCACATGTAATAAGTAAGTTATTCAGAGATGCGTTGCACTTTCATATCATCTCCATTGCTTTTAAATTGGAGAGAACTTACTATTGGTTGATGGATCTGCTCATCAGTCATCGCATCGTAGTGGTTTACAAAGTTCTGTTGGAATGTAAATGTTCTAAAGAAGCATTAGGAGTGGCTGAATTTGTCTGAGGAGCAACATGGGAAGTGGTAAGGAAGCGCTTTGTGGAGTAGTCTTATGCCCTGGTCCCACTTGGAAGATATACTATTGGTTCAATAGATAATTTCTAGAATCTAAGTTCTAAAAATAGCTGCGGTCTACAGATCACTAACACTAAGAGCATCTTATTGCATTTAAGCATTAGGTAATTACTCACATATCATCAGCCTGCTCATGAGCTTGTGCGATCTACAGCTCATGGGTGCTAATAGTTTGTACTGGACGTGAAAACTAGGTGCACAACTTATGTTTCATCAGTATTATAATGGTCCAAAAGCTTCATATGAACCTTATCTCGTTGGCGAGTCTCATGTTTAAAATAACCACTTTTCAGGGACGTTGTGGAAATGCCATCTTTAAATTGGGAGGATGTGGCTGACAATTGGTTTGGTGGATGTTGCACATCATTCGGAGGGGCAAGTGAGAAGTTAATATCACACTATATCAATGCATATGGTCGCCTGCAGAGAACAACTCTACTAGATGCTACCTCCATTATTATAGAGAAGGATTATCTTGAGACTGATATAGTGTCGAGAGTAGATACTTCAGTGCCCAGTGTTGATTTTGTTGCACTAGAAGAAGCTATGTTTAATGTTACTCTAGAAAGCGATCATACTGCTGAGAAGATAAAATTGAATAATTCAGAAGAGGAGGTATGCCATGAAAAGAAAATTGGTTCTAATCACTTGCGACCTCCAGTTCTTTTGGAAGAGGGTCCTTGTATTGATACTGAAAAAAATGGAGGCACTCCTTGGACTGATCAGTGTGGTACTATCCAGCTGAATAATGGTGGCGATGTGAACTCTGAGAAGTCTACAAGTGACTGTTTTATTGAAAACATAGAGCAAACTTCTCAAGAGGTTGATTTGAATCTGGTAGATCCATGCAGTTGCTGCGGTGATGGTGGAGATAGTGGAAAAGCTGGATTGGAGAACCAAAGAGATTACAAGTTAACAAAAAGTATCTCTCTTGGAAGTAGCTTTATTGTTAAAGAACCAAACCTTGTGAAAGATGTTAACTGGGTTGAACTTCTATGTTCTCATTGCTCGTCATCTCTTGGGTCATACCCATCGCAATATTCAGATGCTCCATCGGATGGACGGGTACGGCTGTTCAAGTGTTACACATCCTCAGACCTTCCTGTTGGGGGTCCTCATGATGTGTTCAGGTTAGTATATGTGCTTCTCTCTAGTTTTGAGATACTCCCAATGATTGAAAAAAGGAAGTTAAATGACAACTCTTATACATAGTTTGGCAGTTAGAGCTGTTGCTCCTTGTAACTCTCTGAATGGAAATTCTGCATTAGCTTGGTGTTCATAAGTTTGATTTCATCACTGACATGGGGCATGGTTATCTATGTGCAGGGGACACACATTGGAAAAACTATTTGTTAATTTGTTGCTTGAAATTGCTGAAGATGAAATATCTTTTCGTACAGTAGTGAGAGATTTGAAAACCAAAAGGCCCATGCTGCAAATAGTCCTCCTTAGTTCAAAAGCATGGATGTTTTCTGGTTACTGCTATGAAAATGAAATGGATGGTTCACATGTGACAGCACATCTGCAGCCTACTGTTAAGCTCCTGTATTCTAACTGCAGTAGTGCCTCAGAGACAGACTTAAGGTATGGTATATGCTAAACTTACACCTAGTGTTTTTGTTGATGGGAAGTATACTGATTTTTACATACCTACCATACTGTCTAAAGCATTAATTGTACCTCAATATGAATTTTGGACAGATGATTGTATTTCCTGCAAGTATGTTATGTGCGAAGTCACAATGGCAGTAACCTGTGTTTATCTCCTTCTGTTTTCAGGACAGTAGAGGAGTGGTCATCCAAATATCGGGCTGAACAGTTATACATGATGGCGCGGCAGATAAATGAACTTACTGAATGCCTTAGCTCAGCTAAGGACGAGTTCCCTCTTTCTTGCTCGTCTCTTGAAGGAATGTGTCTTTCGTCTCTGGAGCGTTGATTCGATTTTAAGATACTAATACTTTATTCATGATGCCCCAAGCCGCTGACTGATCATTGTATCATGCATCTCTGGTGGAGACCCTAATCATATATACCAAGCATTGTTCCTCCCTATCTCAGTTTAGTAGTCGTTCGGCGATCTGGTTATCTCATCTATACACTGCAAGCTTTCTGGATTCCCTCCTGCTGACACACCGAGTGACAGACGAGGTTCTTATTCAGCTGGCTTTTGGCTATAGGGGATTCAGCCTTCTCGTCATCGACTCTATAAGCAGTATTTGGCACCTTGTTGTAGCTCTAGAGAGTTAATGATCAACCCTCTAACCTGCTTGTATTCTGTATTCTGGCACGTTGCTGAGTAGATTTTTATCTTTGAAATGCATTTATGGAGTGATCTGTGATGCATTATATTTCTTCGACTCTTCTGGTCAGAGATATTTCTTCAACCCTTATAGCCTTTTACAAATGAAGCATCCTTGTAACAGAAATGACTCCTAGGAAACTGCAGATTAATCATAGGCTCTGTTGATGTCTGAAGCCCAAATACAACCATATTATATATTGACATTAAGAATGCTGCTTGCAACTTGCAAGATTTGTGGTGCCTGGTTACATTCATCAGATATAGCCTGAGATACTGGAGCAACTAGCGAGCACACAAATATGAATGGTTTTGTTATAGTCAATAAAGGAAACAGTGCTGGGGTCTTGCATTGGTACAAGAGTACAACCATTGTCCCCTGTCGTAGGAGGGTGCTTGGCTTGCCCCCTTCTGTAACATAACATCAACCCCTTAGATTCCTCCACCCAGATTGTCACATGCATGGATGTGTACATATGTTCCTTTTCCTAAAAGAGTAATTTCATCTTAATTTCATTTGGCTGTGTATGATTTGGTTTGAAAAATATACAGTATCACATCTGTTCATATCAGTTAAATAATTTTGTGCAAACTGTCCACTATTTTGCCCTATTGATCACATGGTATGCCATCAAATTCCTAGTATTTTTTATTTGTATGATAATTACGACATTGGTGGATGAAAAAAACCAAACCCAGCCTGTGATAAATGAAGTGACTGTACATGCAAGCTCATGGATCTGTACATGTGCATGTCCATGTTTTGTCCACTTCAAGGTGTTTTGGAACAACGTGCATGCACCACAGCATCAGACATGATTTGCGTAGACCTTTCTCCAGAACCATGAAAGTGGCGTGGAAAGGGCTCATGATTTATCCAGTGCTGTTACAGAAATGGTAAAGCACAGTAGGGCCGTGCATGGGAGGGTGAACAATGACCTACCTGTGAATGACATGTCATATTCTCTTAACTAGCTGGAAGGAAAAGACTACACTTAATGTTGCATTGGTCCTTATGAATGCACCTCCCTTGATGATGATGAATGCAAAAGGAGGTATTATTACACATGAACTTAGTTAGGCATGATATTAATAGTATGTTGGATAATTATGATGATAAGCGCAATGATCAGAGTGAATTTAGGAATAAACACAAAACAAAGAGACAACAGCTTGTCCTAGTCGTACTAGTGAAGTATTTTGATAGAGCAAGCTTAGGTACTAAGCCTTCCTATACCATTGTATAATGCTCACATGGAACGGGGACTGAGCCTTTAAAAAATAATTATTATGCCCATCACATTCGGCCAACTCATGCATGTATTTCAACAATGCTTGGTTTTTGTCGTTGTCGTTTTCATTGAGCATGTAACATGCTACTCCCTCCGTCCCAAAATAAGTGACTCAAATTTGTACTAACTTTGCACTAACTTTAGTACAAAGTTGAGTCACTTATTTTGGGACGGAGGGAGTACTAATTAAGATGCAATGTTCGAGATGATGTGCATCTTAATTTGGGGCTCATCAGGCTCTCCCTATCCTTTCATTCATGACATCCAATCCAATAATTAGATCACCATTTTAGTAAATCAGTCACGACAAACATTGGTGTCTAGTTACATCAACATATACATACACTAGCTGGTACCGTTTCTTGTTGTGTAGTTAAAGAAAAGACACAGTGGGCCAATAGATTATACATGTAAGCTCTATAATGGCAGACATAATGAAGTGGGGCTAGTCCCCCTAATCATATCTCCAGTACCCTTAACTGGAGCTTTCATCATTTGGACACATACCCAAATTAAGGCCGTGATCCAAATTGAATAACCAACCCTAGCTTTATCTGCAAGAGGATCTGAAATTGTATTCTTTTTTACCTTCAAGATCTAATTGAGTAACTACTTCCCCTTAAAATTTGGCTTGATGCTCTTCTACAAGTGCTTCTATGCTCTGCTGAAAGTAAAAAAGAAGATGAAATTCTGTTGATCTGTCATAATTAAGAATGATAATAGTGAAAAAAGGTCTGATCAATATGATACTGCCTTTTTCACTGCATCAAACATGATTCACATAACATATTTCCAAAGTGACTTTTCACAGAATGTACCATTTTCCTTTACCAATCGTGCAAACATAAGATCAGACGAAAATACACTAGTAGTACATAGAACTTTACAAGAGTAAATAGTATGCTGCCTTTTTCACTGTGCAGGTCAAAGCAGGAGAAGCGGTAAGGAACTTGGCTTTGAGCAATGTGGTGGCCCAGGCATAGAGGGATCCAAGGGAGAAAAGGATAGCAGTATAGCACTGGCCACTGGCCAAAGTCCTAGTGGAGCCGTTGCACTAGTATCTGAATTTTATATTGGCTGGACATGTTATCCATCTATTTGCTCTGATCATCAAACTGTGGCTGCATCCATGCAGCAGCTTCCGAGACCAGGTATTTAATGGAATAGACCATTCTACCATAGGTGAAGTGAAGCTAGCCTATGCTACAACGAGGGCTGTTGTTCATCTGATCTTCAAGGTTAGTGATGAGTATAAAAGAAACAAGTTGGTAAGCTTATATGAGCATCCATATGTTTGTTGTGTTGACTTCTGCATTCTTTTTGGTGGCCTTTCGAGCGTCCGGGATCTGGTGTATGATTTTAGTTATTAGTTGGTAAAAACTCGATACAATCGAGGGATACGCGCGTCCTCCTGTAGTAGGAAGAACCTGTTATAAATTAATGGCGGGGGAAAAATATGCTTATAGTTATTGTTTGAAAAAGCCAGCATGAATCATTGCTCTTTTTCTCGAATTAATAAATTTTGCAGGTACAAAAGGGGTAGGTCACTCTTTTTTGTAGGACATGCAAAAGAATCAGCAACTTGATCTTGTTTAAATTAATTAGTACTTGAAATTGGGATCCTACCAAAACATTATTTCCCCCCTGGAAGCTCGAGAAAGCAAAACACTTTAGAGAAAAACCTACTGAATATATTATTGTTGACCAAAGTGACGCAGGTTTTCTGGGATTTAATTGATCTTCTGTTTGGAACTGTGTGTTTCAAATTTTGGCGGGCTTAGAGGTTGGCTGGTGTGTTCAAGTACGGATAGCCATGTGCATAAAAATGCTACTAGTGTTTTTATTGGACGTGCTAGCGTCGGTAGGGCGGCCGTTGCGGGAAATCGGCCGCCTCCTGCCTTCAGTCTTACTTAAACGACGCTTCTAGAGCATCCAATCACAGTAACAAAAGCAAATAATCCAAGTGCAACATTTTTTCGTGGGTATATAACTTTCTCATGATCTGCCAGAGAATGTGAACAAAAATGTTGCAATGTTTTCAAACACACGAATACTCCCTCTGTAAACTAATATAAAAGCATTTAGATCACTAAAGTAGTGATCTAAACGCTTTTATATTAGTTTATGGAAGGAGTACATTATTTTTAATATGTAATATATATGTTTCTATTTGTTGCAACATGTCTTTGAGAAAATTGTTCGCAAGAAAATATCTAGTGGAAACCAAGGTACAGTGAACATTAGTGTAAAGCAAGTAAAAACTACTCCCTGTTTTAAGGTTTCTAAAAATTCTGGAAAAAATATGTTGGGGAGGTGATGTTGTACAAATATATTAACATTTCAAGTTCAAAATCAAATTCATTTGGGAGGTATGAAATAACCAAATTCAGTAATGAATATTGACCACAATATCACTATTGCTTGCATTTTTTTTTCTTACTACCCAATGAGCATGAGTTTGAGCTTCAAATTTCACATGTTTATAGGCCATCACCCTTCTAATGGACTTCCATTTCTCGAGAAATGTTTAGAAGTTTGAAATTTAACACACTATGTTTTATCAGGAATTGGATAGATGTTTGAAATGTGATATCTGCCGGATACTTTCTAGACGCGAGCACCATATGGCAACATAACCAACAATGCATGGCAACACTAAATGCCTTCACAAGATGAACACAACACTTGACAACAGATATGGACGGCCAAAAGCATTGCAACACAGCGTTCATCCATTCAAAGTTTGGGATTCAAGTCGGTAATGCTTTGGCCAGCAATGTAGCTGCATTGGACTCGCCGCTAGCGAATCTGATCGGGCAGGCCCAAATGCATCCCACCCCCGGCTCACCCACCATCTTCTCTGAGCTCAGAGGCGCGTTGAATTTTCATGCCAATGAGCTCTCTGAGCTCCATCCGGGTTTAAGGAGTGGCGAGAAAGAGTCCCGGGGAGAAAGGTTGGTTGAGGTAGCACCAGGAGCGAACAATCTGAGAAGATGACCGAGAGGGTGGTGATTGGGAATAGTTTCCCAGATACATATGGAGGTCTGTGATTTTCTTGAGATTTTCCATAGTGTAAGTGTTGAACTAAAGTGTAAGCACTTGATGGATTTTGTTTGAAATAAATTACTCTAGCTGACAACAGTCTCATAACACATAATGTCCAGATTATTACCGTGTGGAAAATATGTAGACACTATCAAGAGAAAACTAAAGATGTGGTTGTCTTCCATCTTCTCTCACAAAAATTTCACAGCGAAATTCAGTCCAACTTAAAAGGTGCACTATCTGCCAAAGAACAGGGAAAACCCACTTCCCTCCTAACGAGACATGAAAAGAAGATTAGACAAACAGCAGATTTGACCATCCAGCAAATAACCAAGACAGATCGAATCAGTACTAGTACAGATGCACTCCTCGACCTGGATTAATTTACATTTACACTGAAAGAGAAGCAATTAACTAAGATAAATCCATTGCATTGACAATGCGAAATTTTTACAGCTGCATTATTGGATCATCTCCTCTGTCTCTCTGTCTTTCAAACTGGGCTTGATCGCTCGCACTTGCAGCTCTACACGCGCGCGAGCATGGACGAATCATTCAGTTCGCCTCGGCGACCCGGCTGACGGCGAACACGGAGTCCAGGTCCGCCGGCACGCGGAAGTACTCCGTCGCCTCGCCGTCGTCGCGGTTGCACCGGCGGTCGGCGAAGATCGCCACCGCCGTCCTCGCCTTCTTGGGCGCCGGCGGGCACGTCGCCGCCTCCCAGGGTATCCTGCACCCTTCCCCTCTCGGCGTCGTCACCTCTTCTTCCTCCTCTTCCTTCTGCTCCTCCACTGTCTCTCCGCCGTGCCTTCGGCGGCCGACCTTGACGGGCCTGAGCGGCACTGCGATCCAGACCGCCGTCGCCTTCTTCCTCCTCCCGCCGCCCGCTGCCTGGTCGTCGTCGACGGCGGCGAGGGCTTCCACTCGCATGCCGCCATGGCCGTGCAGCTGCAGCTTCGCCATCTCTTGCAACCCCATGAGCACCGTAAATGCAGCTGGCTGGCTTCGCTAGCTTGTGTTTGAGTGTGATGAGCAAATTGAGCTGCCGAGAAGACAGCAATGGGGTGGAGAAATAGCAGCAGAAGAAAGCTTTGGCAGCTAAGAAAAATGAGGGAGAGGCTTTTGTGAAAGCGAGGAGGAGCTGCTTGATGAAATATATAATGGAGACAGGGGAGGGTGAAGGCTGTGGTAGGGGGTGGTTGGGCTGGGAGCCTGGGAGGGCGATTAGCTGGGGTAGATACAGTCTTGGACTCTTTCTGATTGACTGTGCATGGGGATGGGGGTAATGTATCAGGTGAAAAAAGATTTATCAGTCATGTGGTGATAATTGGGCAAGAGAAAAATAAATGGTTCAAGCGCTGAGTTTTTCTTTACCAGAGTACGCAAACTGTGTACCATTTCTTTATAGAAGAGTGCTACAGCACCTCAACACCTGAAAGACACAGTAAAACTGCAGATGGATGCTACTCCACTCCCACCCGCAGTTCATAAAGATGAAGGGGCAAAGTTCAGTTCCACTGAGGTGCTGATAGTGTTGGCAAACACCCTAGCGTAGCGTCCCTTTGCTTCCATAGACACCAGCAGGTTAACATGACCATTAAGTTGAAACCTTTGCGCTTGGCCTCTGGGAGTAGCTTCCTCGAATGGAACCACCGATCTTCCGAGATGTCCGTGCTAGCGGGGAGCGGATTGTCAATGTTAGAAGGGATAAAGGGACGGTGGAATAGTTGTATTCGTTGTATTGCTTGAGCCTCGTGGGCCTATATATAGGAGTACAATGACCAACTAGGAGTACAAGACAAGGCGGGATCAAATCCTAGTCTATCCTATACTTCCTAATAATCGTATACTCAACATCCCCCCGCAGTCACAACGGTAGCGACGCAGACGGTGAGACTGGAGAAGAATCCGAAGGCAAGCCGACGAACACCCCCCACAGTCGTAACGGTCGATCCATCGCGGAAGTCGTGGTTGGAGTGGAACCCGACGAGGTTGCTCAAGCAAGGCGGTAGCCCTTTGTGCCGTTTGTCCATGTAGCCGAGAGCGGAGGGTGGTGTAGCCGTGGTCGAGGTAGCTGTGCGAGGAATGTCGTGGTCGATGTCGAGTCAGAGAGCCGGTGTCGAGGATGTCGCCGTGGAGCCGCGGGCGCAAGGAGGCGCCGAGTTAGCAGGGGCGCATTGGTGTCGAAGTAGTGATGCGCCTGGAAGAAGATGTTGTTGACGACGCGTCGCGGCGGGTTTGCCAAGCCCGGGGCCACATCGTAGACAAAGGTATGCACCGGTGTTGCCAGCACCGGGCATGCGTAGACGGACGAAGACGAAGTTGACGAAGCGCCGCACCAGGCTTGCCAGGCCCGGGGACACGTCGTGGACGAAGGCACGCATCGGTGTTGCCAGCACCGCGCATGCATAGACGAGGACCTGCACAAGCTGTACGCCAGGTCGGAGAAGTCAGAGAAGCCAGCAGAGAAGGACTCGACGACGGTTGCGGCGTCAATCAGCGCGGGGCCGATGTCGCCTGCAGTTGTCGGAGTAGACGAAGTGGTCGGGGTAGATGACGGCGACGCTGGCGACGGGCTGGTGGTGCTGGACGAAGACGAAGGAGGTGGACGGGCGGCGGCGGCTATGTGGGTAGCGGCGGGGGCGGCCAAAGAAGAGTGGCGGCAGCGGCCTAACGGCGGCGGCGGCTAGGTTAGGAGCGCGGCGGCGGTGCTCGAAGTAGGCGAAGAACCCGACAGCATGACGAAGACCAGTGCGGACGGTGGCGTTCCCGCGCCAAGGAAGGCGGCGCGACGCATACCACGGGAAGTCAACGCGCGGGGACAACGAAGTGGACCGTGGGCCGCCGCGCTACGGCCCGAAGGGGCGACGCAGCGGCGGCGGGCAGGTCGGGGTGACGACGGGAAGACCTCCGGGCGGCGGCAGGGACCGCGGGCCGCGGCGCGGCGGAGGAGCGCGGGTCGGTGCAACCGCGGGGACGGCCTCGGGACGGCGGCGTGGACCGCGTGCCACGCTCGCTATGGCCCGACGGGGCGACGCAGCGGCGGCGCGAGGGACGGTGCTGCCACGTGGACGACCTGAAGCGGACGACCTCTGGGCGGCGGTGGACCGCGGGCCGCGGTACTACGGCCCGAAGGGGCGACGCAGCGATGACGCGGGTCGGTGCAGCCGGGAGAAGAACCACGGGGCGGCAGCGCTGCGGCCCGACGGGGCGACGCAGCGGCAGCCCGTTGCTCGATCGGTAGAGGGGCGCGCTGAACTCGAGACGGTCTTCACGGGGCCTGCGGAGGCGCGCGCAACCGGCGGGCCAGGTCGGTCGCACGGCGTAGATGAGGCGGATCGCGGCGGCGGGCGGGTGATCAATCCGATCGCGCGCGAGGTCGGGGACGCCGCTCGGTGGAGGCGCGGTGGCGGCGGAGTCCGAGATGAAGCCGGTGGCGGCGGAGTCCGAGATGAAGCCGGCGGCGGCGGGCGGCAGGGCGGCTATGATTGGCCGCCGCATGGTGCGAGCCCGCCGGGTCGGGGTGATGCAGGAGTCCCGGTCGGAGCAGGGCGGTGACGGCCGGCGTAGATTGACGGACGGGCCAGCGCGCGAACGGCGGCGGTGAAGGGCCGCCGCATGACGCGAGGCCGCCGGGTCGGGGCGACTGGCGGGCAGACGCGCGGACGACGTGCGAGGCCGCCGGGTCAGTGAAGAAGCCAACCGATCGCGCCGGTGTTGGAGTAGAGGCGCACGGGGTTGACGGCGGCGGTGGGCGACGCAAACTGGATCACATAGACCGGAAAACCAAAAGTAGACGCCGTTCAAAGCGACCGGCGAGAAAGAGAAAACCCGGATCAAAGGATCGGGAAAAAAGACTCTCTAGGGCAGCCGGCTAACACGGCCGGCGGACGAACCCTAGGTACGGGCGGCGCGGCCCCGGCGGCGGTCATGGAGGCCGGCCGCCCCGAGGGCGGCGCGTGGGTGCAGAAGCAGCGGCGACTAGGGTTTAGAACCCGGAAACTGATACCATGTTAAAAGGGATAAAGGGAGGGTGGAATAGTTGTATTCGTTGTATCGCTTGAGCCTCGTGGGCATATATATATATAAGAGTACAATGACCAACTAAGAGTACAAGACAAGGCGGGATCAAATCCTAGTCTATCCTATACTTCCTAATAATCGTATACTCAACAGTCAATACGTCACCAATGTGATCCTTTGGCTCTTCCAAATGGCCCTTGCAGTTGGATACCAAATGACTCCTTCACAGAGCATCCGGTAGGTAGGCGCTGCAGAATAAGTACCAGCTACCAGGACTGCTCCCCCATATGAACTCATCCTGCATCTCGAACTGGAGTTGGATGTTGTGAAAAGCGTCCCACAGGTGTGCACGATTCAGTTTTCTTTTTATAAAATAGTCACCAGGTAGTCCTTAGTTGATAGAGATTTTCTGAAAGAAATTTAAACTAACTTAGAGAGGTAGGTGCGGCATCGCACATGGCGATGGTGATAGCCTGGTTGGTTTAGGGGCAGCACAACATCAGGCGAGAGGGTGGTGATTGCGACATGGTAATAGTGCAGAGAGACCTAAAAAATCACTCATGCGATATAATTGGCCACACTCTGTTTTGTTGCAGATAAAGAAATGAACAAAACCGTGGCCCTTGCAAATCGAGCGGGATGGATTGAGATCATTCGTGATGGTTGCCTTGATGGAAAGCCTGAAGAATAAACACGAAACAGAAAGCTCCGATGAAAAATGTATACTAGAGTTTCCCACACCCAGGGCCCCGTAGATTCACCGGTGTACACGATCATATAAGTTGTCTGTCGTCTGAACACATTATACATGTTCTTTTACTGGAAAACAAGGGAATATATATATATATGTAGAAGAGGGAAGGGGAAAGATTACAAATTAATTTTTATCCAAGAAAGAAAATTATCCGAGCATTTTCTCTTTACTCTATGGATAACCAGAGTAAGATCTTCACTGAAACTTCCAAGCCATCTTCCCAGAGAAGGCCTCTTAGTTCTGAATATTTTCTCATTCCCGATCTTCCATATATTCCAACAGCATGGAATGATTATGTCCATGCTAAATGGAGCGTTAATGGCTAATTCTTGCAAGCTTAATTTCATCAAAGGTTGAGCCTGTGAGGTATAAAAGCATTCCAGCATGCCCGGGAAAAGCTTCAGTCCTAGCTAGAAGAGATGAAGCTGAGTTTCTTCAGGTTGTTCATGGAAAAGGACACAACTGTGAGAGGGAAGACAAGTTTTTTTTTCCTCTGCACCAGATTTCTGGTGTTAACTCTGTCATAAAGGAGCAGCCAATTAATTTTTTTGTTTGAGTTCACAAGCACTCTTCCAAAGCCAGCTAAAATGTGCACAGGCTTGAAAGTCACCATAAGAATATTGCATATCTTCTTGGAGGAGTAAGTGGCAGAATTCCATGAATAGTTCCATTGATCAGCATCTCCCGGAGCCTGAAGTGCAGTAATATTCTCTTGCAAGTGGATGAACAGAGAGTGAGCCGGAGCAGAAATAGGTCTATAAAAGTTGTCTGCTAATCATGTACTCCCTCTGTCCCATAATATAAGAACGTTTTTGATACTAGTGTAGTGTCAAAAACGTTCTTATATTATGGGACGGAGGGAGTAGTTGCAAAGCTGCACTCAAAGGATCAAGTTGGTGGCATAGGAGCAAAGCTCAGGATAAATTTGTTGTAAATGTTGGTCAGACCAATTATCCAGTCAAAGCAGCAAAGAATCACTAGATCGTGGTTTACCAAAAAGGCTTTCGCCCCGCTTTATATATAAAGCAATGACCACACGTTACAACCAACAGGACAACAGGAAACGGAAAATACAATCGACACGGATACAAAGCACTACGGAACAGCTAACGAGCTCTGAAGAACCCAAAAGTACTTCAGAGCCCACGACGGTTACAGATAATGACATGGACACGCCCGCGACAAGGGAGCTAATCGTCGCCGGAGGAGAGCCATGCTTCGTCCCCTCGCAGGCCACTCGGTTCACCATCCGAATCTGCCGCCGAAGAGGGCACCCCCGCCCTCTCGTCCTGGATCGAAGGACGTCGACCCATCAGCAGGCAAAGCAGCTCACCCCCGAGCACGCTTGGACCGGTGAACCAGTTGCCGAGGAGAGAGTGACCGCCTTGGCGACCTCACCTCTGAAAGAAACCCATACATCAACACCGTCTCCGGCCAAGACCCAGAAGCCCACCGCAGCTGTCGAGCATGAACCTTACTGAAGAAGTAGATCAACACCACGCCAAATCCCAGACCGCTGATCACCCAAGACGACGCCTTCAAGAAGTACATGACGCTGACGCGCCATCGCCGCCCCAATCCAGAGATTGTAGGCTTTTGCCCGAGACCAGGAGGCGGAGGGCATGAAGTAAGTCTCGATGTTGCCCACCAGAGGGACAACGGCGCCATGGGCGTCGCCAACATCGTGCCCGGCATCGCCGACCAAGGGTTTCCCCCGACCTAGTGCCCACACCCAGCGCCCCGCCACCGAACAGGACGCCAGGAGGACGCGCACATCTCGGCCGGTCAAGGAGGACAAGCTGCCGGTGAAAGCCTCCAACTTCAGATCGAGATCCATGGCCGCCACCGCCTCGCCGCCCAGCACGACCAAGACCAGCGCACTGCAGTGCCAGCGCCACCCCCAGACATGGGAGCAGCACCCTCTCCGACCGTGGCCGCCGCCACCAGCGGCACCCGCAGCCCCGAGGGGACCAGATCGACCTCATCGGACCTAGCCCCCACCACCACCGCCTCCCAGCACAGCTGCTTCAGAATCCGCGCGTCCCTGCCGCCGGAGAGCTCGTCGGAACCAGCTCCCCCATGGCCGGCTGACCCGCGCTGCCGGGATCCCGAGCAGGGCAGGGAGGAGAGAGGCCCCGCCGCTGCCAGCGCCGCATGGGCTTCGCCCGGCGGACGCCCTCCGGCAGCGGCGAGGAGGAAATCAGTTTACATGCTGCCACTCTTTTAAATTCGGAAATCAGTTTTAAATGTGTCTTCCGCCATGGTAACAGTTAAGTAAGCACACACAAGTATTTATCTGTTCTCATGAACCATGATATCACAACAAAATGGTAAGACCGATGCAAGGCGCGACATGGAAATGGACAAATCGAACCGTGCTTCTGCACAAAGTTCTTGTAATTTACATCATGATAGTACAACTCAGACCACAGGACAGCACGCCACATGGCGAGCACAATCCCAAGACAGCTTACTTGCCGGGGACAAAGTTGGTGGCGAATGCCCATGCGTTGTTGTTGACAGGGTCGGCGATGTGGTCAGCGAGGTTCTCCAGTGGGCCCTTGCCCGTGACGATAGCTTGGACAAAGAAGCCAAACATTGAGAACATGGCGAGGCGACCGTTCTTGATCTCCTTCACCTTGAGCTCGGTGAATGCCTCAGGGTCTTCGGCCAAGCCAAGAGGGTCGAAGCTGCCGCCTGGGTAGAGTGGGTCAACGATCTCTCCGAGTGGGCCACCGGCAACGCGGTACCCCTCGACGGCACCCATGAGCACGACCTGGCATGCCCAAATAGCTAGGATGCTTTGCGCGTGCACAAGGCTGGGGTTGCCGAGGTAGTCGAGACCACCCTCACTAAAGATTTGGGAGCCGGCCTTGAACCAAACAGCCTCACCGAAGGTGACGCCGTTGCGGGCGAGCAACTCAGGGAAGACACAACCAAGTGCCCCGAGCATGGCCCAGCGGCAATGGATCACCTCCAGCTCCCGGTTCTTGGCGAAGGTCTCGGGGTCAGCCGAAAGTCCGGCTGTGTCCCACCCATAATCACCTGGGAACTCACCTGTCAGGTAGCTCGGGGGCTCACCGGAGAGCGGGCCGAGGTAGAGCACACGGTCAGCACCGTACCATGGGCTGCCGGAGGAAACCTGCTTCGCCTTCGCCGCGGTCTTGCGCATGGTGACGCGGGCCTCACCAAATAGAGCCAAAGATGGTACATTCTTCACCGCCTTGCCGGCAAAGGTCGAGGAGGAGAGGGACATGGTGGCTGCCGCCATTGGAAAGCTAAGAAAAGTGTCCGCTGTGCTGTATGGGTTCTCAAAGAGATGAGTGAGTGTGGAGATGATTTGATAAAAGAGGGGGAGTTGGTCGGCTACTTAAGGCAGCAGGAGCTGTCATAGGTAATCCATTTGGTGTGCAATCTGACAAGATAAACAAGGATAGAGAGAAAAATCTTGAGCTTTGCTGCCTTTGGTGCTGCGTAGATCTCTTCCTCTCAGAACACTTGGCACAGTGAGAGCCAGGAGAAATGAGTATTGCTGTGAACTTGTGTCCAGGAGTGGCTGTGATTGGATTTCCTTGGAGACAGCTGATTGGATCAAGTCTGTGAGTAAGACGTTCGCATGCACCAGAAAGCATCGCGAGGCGTCATACCGCGCGCACTCTGGCGGGCTGTCGCGCTCATGTATCTTCTAGATTTCAGAAAATCTAAATAGGATGTACCATCTCCTCGTGGTAAAAGATCACATTATTGAGCCAAATTCCATACATAAAGCTAGATATATCCATTTGTTCAACCGCAAAAAAATAAAATCCATTTGTTTACCATAATGAAAAATGTAGGTCGATCTTAATTTGCCATTCAACTGACAAATAAAATCAATTTATTCAATTTACATCTGAATATTCTATATAGGTACTCATTATACTGCTAATAAATAAAACAGGTTATGTTTGATAACAAAAAACATGACTATTAATTTATAACCTTGAAAGAAAATGTTCCTCCATTCATAGTAAATATTTGAACAAAAAAGGCAGCGCCCATTGATGCAGGTCATAAACATGAAGGGGCAAAGTTCAGTTCCACTGAGCTGATGACTAGTATTGGCAAACACTCTAGCGTCCTTTTGCTTCCCTAGACACCGGCAGGTTAACATGGCCATTGAGTTGAAACCTTTGCGCTTTGGCCTTTGGGAGTTGCTTCCATCTGAGCCTGCATATCGGACTGGAGTTTGATATCGTGAACAGCGTCCCACAGGTGCACGAATCAGAATTAAAAAGATCTAGGAACTTAGTAGTAGTTCTTAGTTGATAGACATTTTCTGAAAGAAATTTAAACTAACTTAGAGGTAGGTGCGGCATCGTACGTGGCGATGGTTATAGCCTGTTTGGTTTAGGGGCAGCGCAGCATCAGTCGAGTCGGTGGTGATTGCGACATGGTAATGGAACACGGGGATGATCGCATAGGACGCAACGATGTTTCAGTCGTCAGGTTTGGACCGGGCTTAATTTGGATTCATATACTAGACCTGCTTTTGCATTCATCTTAGGAGTAACTAACAATGAGTGCTTCAGGCCAGGTGTGAAAACTGAAAAATTGGGAGCAGAGGGAGGCAAATCTGCAGTGGGCAATGCTTTGGCACAGGGTCCTTTGTACTTCACATGAATGGTACGTAGTACAATTCAAACCACACGCACGTGCGTGCTGTTCGCTGCAGTCTCATAGCCTACGGCCATTCTTGATTACTAGCTCAATGCCTATTTGTCTCCGGATTTTCCAAATCATAACGTAATAGTGCAGAGAGGCCTGAAAAATCACTGATGCGATATAACTGGCCACACTCTGTTTTGTTGCAAATTAAAAAAAATGAAAGAAAACCATGGCCCTTGCAGTTGAGCCAAATGGATTGAGATCATTCGGGATGGTTGCCTTGATGGAAAGCCTGAAGAATAAACACATTATATAAGTTGACTCTCTCTGAACACATTATATATATGTTTTTTTACCAGAAAGCAGTAGAAAAGGATCCTACTATGTAATTATATTCATAAAAATATTTACAGGGGACTATATACAGAAGAGGATAGGGGAAAGATTTCAAATTATTTTGTATCCAAGAAAGAAAATTATCTGAGTGTTTTCTCTTTACTCCATGGATAACCAGTGTAAATCTTCGCTGAAACTTCCAAGCCATCTTTCCAGAGAGGGCCTCTCAGTTCTGAATATCTTATCATTCCCGATCTTCCATATGTTCCAACAGCATAGAATGACTATGTCCATGCTAAATGGAGCGTTAACGGTTATTCTTGCAAGTTTAATTTCATCAAAGGTTGAGATCCCTATGAGCTTGTGAGGTGTAAAAGCATTCCAGCATGCCCGAGAAAAACTGCAGTCCTAGAAGAGATGAAGCTGAGTTTCTTCAGGCTGTTCATGGCAAAGGACACAACTGTAAGTGGTAAGATAAAATGTTTTCATTTTTCCCCCTCTGCACCAGATTTCTGGTGTTAACTCTGTCATAAAGGGGCAGCCAACATTTTGTTTGTTTGAGTTGACAGGCACTTTTCCAAAGCCAGCTAAAATGTGCACAGGCTTGAAAATCACAATAAGAATATTGTACATCTTCTTGGATTAGTAATTGACAGAATTCGATTGATCAGCATCTCGCCGAACCTGAAGTGCAGTAATATTCTCGTGCAATTGGATAAACTGAGAGTGAGACTGAGCAGAAATAGGTCTATGAAACTTGTCTGCTAGATCATGCAGTTGCAAAGCTGCACTCAAAGGATATTCAAGTAATCAAGTTGGTGGCATAGGAGCAAAGCTCAGGATAAAGTTGTTGCCAAGGTTGGTCGGACAATTTATCCAGTCAAAGCAGCAAAGAAACCAGAGCCTGGTGCACATGTTGGCACTCTTTTAACCTAAAATCTAAAAAGTGCACGCGCACTATTCTGTCGAACTGAGCGGCCGCCGCTCGACCGCTCGTTCCGTGCGAATCGTGCAGCCCAGGAGAGTCAGGTGTTTTTTTGTCGGGTTCGTCCCTCTCGTCCTCTTTCCATTCCCACACGAGCCGCTGCCCTCCCTAGATCTCATCCTCCACGAATCCTTCTCTGCCTCCATCCAGCAGCAGCAGCCACATCGGCGGCGAGGACAGCTCTGCCCCGGCGCGGTTTCGAGCTGCAGGAGGACCCCCCCCCCCCCCCCCCCCCCTCTTTCTGTCGGACAGCTGCGCCGTCGTGCGTGAACCCGGACGGATCCGAGGAGCTCCGTGCTGGATCCGGCCGTCCCACGTCTTCGTGTGGGCTCCGCTGCCTGGACGCTTTTCCGATGCCGCCGAGCCCTGCGCCGACGCCCCTCGCGACTCTCAAATCTGACGCCATCTAGAGCTCGTATGCCACGGAGGAGGGGGAAGGGAGCAGCAGTCGCCATGAGGTCTTGGTATGGCTGCAACGGCTGGAAGAGGAGGAAACACGGGTTTGGATCTAGCCGGAGCAGCCGGTGGAGAAGGAAGCACGGACGCAAACGGGGAAGGGAGCTCGTCCTCAATCTGGAGCAAAGACGAAGACTACAGCGGCTAGGAAATGGAGTTCTTTTTGTGTGGCTGCTGCTTGTGTAGCTTGTTTTGTGGAGAACGTACTAGAGTTTGCCGACCGATTTCTTTTAACTTCGCAGTGCTACTGTTTATCGTGCAGGCAGCATGTGCTGTTGTTACTCCAAGAGTATTGATGGTCTTTTTTTTTACTGAAAATGGTGCTTGTGGAGACCCACGTTGATGACTTTTCCACGTTGATGACTTTTCTTAAGAAACCACTAGATCATTGATCGGGTGTGAGGTGTTTATTGTCTCGTATTTTTCTGAAGATCATAAAATAAATTGCACAATCACGCTTTTGGAGTTGCACATTGACTGCCATATAGTTGGTAGGGATGACTGCAGAAATTGCACATCGTAGTGAAAGGGTGGTTGAGACGGGGTGTTGTCAATGAAAATTGCACGTCCACAGATAGGGAGGGAAATTGTATCTCAATTGTCAGGTAGTCGCACATCGACTGCTAGGCAGTTGGCTGGGGCAGGAGTCGAAGTTGCACATCAACAACTAAGGAGTTGGTCGGGGCACGAAACAAAGTTGCACATCTCACTGATAGTGTAGTTGGGGTGCAGGTAGGAGCGAGAATTGCGCATCCATGGGCAGGTAGCAGGGCATCGACTGCTAGGGCTTGGTCGGGGCAATAGACAAAGTTGCACACCTCACTGGTAGGGTAATTGGGGTCGGCATAATAGGTCACACATGTGCGCCAGTGGAGTTACACATTCTCATCGGATAGTAGTTCAGAGGTGAAGACGCGTGCCGGCATAGTCGCACATGCATGGCCACATAGTTGCACATTCTCGTCGGCACAGTCGCACATGCATGGCCATAGAGTTGCACAATCTCGTCTGCATAGTCGCACATGAATTGTCGTACAGAGGTAGTAATAGTTAAGCAAGCGCACACCGAAGTATTTATCTGTTCTCGTGAACCATGATCACAACAAAATGGTCAGACCGATGCAAGGCGCGACATGGAAGTGGACAAATCAAACCGTGCTTTTGCAAAAAATTATCGTAATTTACATCATGATAGTACAACTCAGACCACAGGACAACACGCCTCATGCCGAGCACAGTCCTGAGACACCTTACTTGCCAGGGACAAAGTTGGTGGCGAACGCCCATGCATTGTTGTTGACGGGGTCGGCGATGTGGTCAGTGAGGTTCTCGAGTGGGCCCTTGCCTGTGACGATAGCTTGGACAAAGAAGCCAAACATTGAGAACATGGCAAGGCGACCGTTCTTGATCTCCTTCACCTTGAGCTCGGCAAATGCTTCAGGGTCTTCGGCCAAGCCAAGAGGGTCGAAGCTGCCGCCTGGGTAGAGTGGGTCGACGATCTCACCGAGTGGGCCGCCAGCAACGCGGTACCCCTCGACGGCACCCATGAGCACGACCTGGCATGCCCAAATAGCAAGGATGCTTTGTGCATGGACGAGGCTGGGGTTGCCGAGGTAGTCGAGACCACCCTCACTAAAGATTTGGGAGCCGGTCTTGAACCAAACAGCCTCACCGAAGGTGACGCCGTTGCAGGCGAGCAACTCAGGGAAGACACAACCAAGTGCCCCGAGCATGGCCCAGCGGCAATGGATCACCTCCAGCTCCCGGTTCTTGGCGAAGGTCTCAGGGTCAGCTGAAAGTCCGGTAGTGTCCCACCCATAGTCGCCAGGGAACTCACCTGTCAGGTAGCTCGGGGGCTCACCAGAGAGTGGCCCGAGGTAGAGCACACGGTCAGCGCCGTACCATGGGCTGCCAGAGGAAACCTGCTTCGCCTTCGCTGCAGTCTTGCGCATGGTGACGCGGGCCTCACCAAAGAGAGCCGAAGATGGTACATTCTGCACCGCCTTGCCGGCAAAGGTCGAGGTGGAGAGGGACATGGTGGCTGCCACCATTGCAAAGCTAAGAAGAGTGTTAGCTGTATGGGTTCTCAAAGAGATGAGTGAGTGTGGAGATGATTTGATAGAAGAGGGGGAGGTGGCCGGCTACTTAAGGGAGCATGAGGTGTCATAGGGAATCCATTTGGTGTGCAATCTGACAAGATAAACAAGGATAGAGAGAAAAATCTTGAGCTTTGCTGCCATTGGTGGTGCATAGATCTCTTGCTCTCACAACACTTGGCACAGCGAGAGCCAGGAGAAATGAGTATTGCTGTGAACTTGTGGCTAGAAGTGGCTGTGACTGGATTTCGTTGGAGACAGCTGATTGGATTTAAGTGCATGTGTGAGTGAGACCTGCATGGTTCGCATGCACTAGAAAGCATCGCGCGGCGTCACACCAGGCACACTCGGGCGAGCCGTTGCGTTCATGTATCTTTTAGATTTCAGAAAATCAAAATAGGAAGTACCATCTCCTCTTGGTAGAATGTCACATTCTTGAGCCAAATGCCATACATAAAGCTAGATATATCCATTTTTTACCATAATGAAAAATGTAGGTCCATCTTAATTTGTCATTCAACTGACAAATAAAATCAATTTATTCCAATTTACATCTGAATATTCTATATATTTTAGTTTAATGTAGAGACTCATTATACTGCTACTGAAATAAAACAAGTTATATATGCTTGGTAAAAAAAGATTAGTAATTTAACGTTAAAAAAATGTGCCTCCATTCATAGTAAATATTGAACAAAAGAAAAATTCAAATTGTGTAACATTACCATATAAATTTGGAAAAATGATGGAGAAGGTTATTTCTACACGAAAAAATGTCAGTTTAAGCAGAAGTGTTCGCTCTTCTCCTGGGTAAATATGCATCCAGGATGAATAGCAAATTTTGAAAAACTAGTAAACATTTTTTTTTGTGATAAACATTTTTGAATGGTTTACTAACATGCAAATAAGTTTCATGATGGAAAAACATCCGTGGAGGCCTGGACAGAAAATTCAGTGTTCCAAAGTGCTTAAAAAGATGCCCTTTTTGGAATATCATTTTTTTTCAGACCTCATGAATGTTTTTCAGCATGAATTTTCAAAACGCATTCAACACTTTTTGTCTAAAAAAGTCCAGATTTCTCTTGAAATTGTTTCCTATTTCTTCTGTCCAAATTTACGATGCACCCAAGTGCAGTTTAAGTTGTTATTTCCCAGGGATAACGTATGCTTTTATACCTTTGTTTTTATTTGAGCCTAGATGACCATATAAATTGCATGTGTGGTCACACATAATATTATTGTTTCACTATATTGCAATTTATTCACATACTTCAAAACATCAGTGTTAAGTCAAATTCATCTACGTGCTTATAATTTTCACTTATAAATATGTATGTTTGATTTGTATATGTGTAGCTCTTAAATTATGGCAGGAATCTCATTACAAAAATTATAAGTCAAAGATCTCGAGAAAGAAAATCTTAGCACATGCTCCCCACCTCTCTAACGTCGTTGATTCTCATGTCACCGGTCAGCCTATCTTTTGTGTTTTGGTGATGATCATGTACAACAATTATATTGTGCAATAAAACCTTAGTTATTTAAAATATTTTAATAGCTATCTTTTGTAAAAGTATATTTTATTGTCTATCTACTCTTATATGCTTTAAGAAGAATAACAATAATTTTTATTTGGTTTATAATAAAAATGACACAAAACAGAGACAAGTGTTGCCTATCAATCTCCGCCTCCAGTTCTTTGCCACCCACTGCAATATCAGCGTCAGCGACCGCCTCTTGCACCCCTCCTCGACTAAATTGACTATTTCCCGACGGTTACATTGCCTTCTCACTTCAGACAACAACGCCCTAGACCCCTAGTGGTAAACCAAACCACTTGGTTGGGCTGGCAGGGAGATATGAAAAATCATCAATGAGGTATAATTGGCCACACTGCCTTTGTTGGAAACTAAGAAACAAAAGCAAGACATGACCCCTGCAATTGGCCGAATTTCGTATTTTGACCCTTTTAGCAAAGATTTCCAGGATCTGACCCTAGTTCAATTTTTTTTGGGATCTGACCCTTTTGCTACCGCCACGGGGCTCGGCGGTAGGGTCAGGCATCCTACCGGTAGCAAAGACGGCCACAGCCGTCAACTAACGGCCAGCACACCATCCTACCGCCAAAGGCCTCGGCGGTAGGTTATGGGACCCTACCGCCAGATGCCTGGTTTTTTTGCTTGCGAACATGCTGTAACCTAAAAACGCAAAACCCTGGCGGTAGGTTATGAGACCCTACGGCCAGGGTGCTTGGCGGTATGGTATGTGGTTTTGCATGTTTTAATGCTTGTTTCTTTTCTAAAATTTTATCATAGCAAAGAATACAATACAATATATATTTAAGAGCCTAAAATATGCAGAGCTCACACAATATAACATGTATCACACTCGAGATATTAATAAAAGTTCAACTAATAGACATGTCACACATAGCAAATTGTAGCAAACGGTTCCACATAGTTTCACAAATAGCAAATAGCAAACGATTCCACATAGTTTGACAACCCCAACTAACACAAGTAGTTTCACAAAGCCAACTAAAACAAGTAGGCTAACAAGCCAAGACCACAATCACGTGCTTCTTCCCCTCTTGGAGGTACAGTCCTCGTTGTTCTTTGAACGAGTCTCTTGAGGCTTCTTCTTGCGTCCTCCTCGAGGAATCGGTTTCTAGAATGGGGATGGACTCTGCCAATCCTTCTTTGGCTTATTCCTCTTCGGAAGCTGAGATGGTTGAGTTGGTGGAGGTCTGTATTCTTCATCGTACTCCTCATTCCCATTGCTCTCCTCCTCCTCACTACTAGGGAAAAGCCTATACACAGAATCTTACAGGCAGCACGCTTTAAAATAAGGCGCTGCTGCTAACTAGCAGTAGCGCGCGCACAAAACTCGCTGGTGAAATAAATGTATCAGTAGCGCGCCCGCTCTAAGACGCGATACTGCTATAATTGCCACGACGCTGCCGCGAGGCTAGTTCTAGCAGCAACGCGTTAATATAAAGGGCGCTACTGCTACGGATCATAGCAGTAGCGCATTTACACAATAACCGCTACTGCTAAGTTTACTACAAAAATTTAGTCCCACCTCGCTTCGTGAAGAGAGTTTGTACCACCTTAAATATGTTGCTTCTCAAACTTTCACAAGCACTTGGTCTTCATTGAACTCTATGTGTAGAATTTGTGGCCGCATGTGACACCCAAGTTTTTATTGGATTTTTCAAAAGATTTTTATTTGACTTAAAGGGAGTGATTTAAAAATTTTCTTCAAGAGAACTCTCACTCTCAAATATTTTCCTTTATGGCAAAAATTTTATTTGGATTCACCCAAGATCTGCCTTTGACCTTGGGGGTTCTTGCTCTTCATTTGGGCTCAAGACAAAATGTTTTTCATTTGAGAGGGTAACTTTTGAAAACCTTTTCTTGAATTTGCACTATGGCTTTTGGAAAGTCCTTTGCCACTTTCAACTATTCCTTCTTGCCATGGCATTAGTGCAAATCCTCTCTCCTAACCCTTCCCTCACCTTTGGATCATGATTTGCATCAAATCCAGCAAGTTGAACCTCCCCATGTGATCATTTCCATTCAAATTCTATTCAAATAAATTTCTGTCCTCTCTTATAGCACTTGGAGATTTACAAAGGAACTCCTTTTTCTGTTTTGATTTTTGCCACCAAACCTTTTTCCCCTCCTAGTCCTTTGAACCCTCAACCTAGAACCATGAAGATCCACTGGTCTCCAGTTCAAAATTTTCAAACTACATCAGCTGCAAGTTTGGACCAGATTTGCCAAATTTGGTGAAATTCATTCAAAACTTTCTCCAAAAATTCCAAGTAAATTCATGCAGCCCCTGGGTACTCTGAGTGATCATCTCACCAAGTTACAGCTTCAGAAAAATTTATCTCTTTACCAAAACCTACTGTCGAACACCTGCAATGCTTGGTCACTGTCAAGTTTCAGTTAACTTCAGAGTTCAGTCAGTGCTCACTGTCGTTTTCTTCAGAGACGGGCATCGATCTCGCCAGTGCCCTCGCGTCGCCTTGCTCCTCGTCCTCGCCCTCTCGTTCCTGCACCGCACGAGTGCCTGGCATCTTGCGGGCGTCGGCGACGAGCAGCAGAAGGTGCGCCGCCCCGTGACCGACGCCGGCGGCGGCTTTGCGGGCGCCAGCGGGAGACACGGCGCCGCCGACTCCACTCAGCACCGTCCAAACCACCGGAGCCCGCCGCGTGGCCGTCCACTCCCCCGAATGCGCTGCCGCTCTCGTCGTGAACCCCAGGGCGTGGAGCGCGCTCTCTGCTGCCGTTGAGCCCGTGCGGTCACCTCACCGTGGGCAGACGCCATTACGCCAAGACCAGCTCCGTTTAGCTGCAAAACGAGTCCCGTAACGTCCACTGATGCTGCTCGACCGCTCAAACCCTCTGCCAACCCACTGCTCCGCCGTAATCGCTCGCCGGAGATTCTCCGTTCACGGCCACCCCGTCGATCTGCCTATAAATAGGGGCCCCGAGCTTCAACTCGAGCACCCACCAGCCCTACACTTCCCCTAGAGCACGCCTAGCCACTGGAAGAGCCCCGAGGAGGTCTTCTTCCTCGACTCCGGCCGCCGCGATCCGCCACGGGATCCAGCCCGATTCGCCCCCGTGTGTGCTCCGCAGCCTCCATTCTCTTGCCAGTAGCTTCACCTTGCATCACCCGTTCTGACCCGCGCCTCAATTCGTACTTTGCAGCCCTCCACCGGAGTTCCCCAACCTCACCCGAACCGCCGTCCGCCGGAGATAGTGTCGCCGTCGACGTGGTGCTCCCCGTTGGACGAGTCCACCACCCACCGACGCGGAAGAAGGCACTGAAGCTCTTGGTACCCTCCGTTTCCCCTAACTCGCCGTGGTTCGACGCCGGCGTCCATCGCCGTCTTCGGGCGCCGGCGAGCTTTCAAACCTGACATGCGGGCCCCGCGTGTCAGCCTCTGTTTTATTTTCCCCGAACCGTTTTCTGTTGGCGCCTTCGGGCAAAATACGTTTTCTCCTTGCGCTTGCGCATTCCCAGCCGAAGCGTTTTCTGTTTTCTCAGTTAAAACCCTGGAACTTTTCTGTTTCATTACACAAAGGTCCCTGGACAGAAACCTTTATAACTTTTTAATAAAAAGGTATTTTTGAGTGATTCTTTTTCTGTCAAACTCCAAGTTTTGTCTAGTTTTTTATGGGATTTATTTGAAAAATATTTGGCAAGGTTTCTGTGTGTGTGTGTTGGTTTTCACATTAGTACCCGTTTCGTGATTGCCGTAGGTTCCGGGAGAGGGGACGGAGCCGCGAACTTCGCCGAGCTAGACTCCGACTTCTCCGAACCAGGCAAGCATGTTTGAACATTTGATATGGCAGATGTTTTGCATGTTCATGTGAAAGTTTGTGCGTGGCATGTGAGTGTCGATAAGTACCTCGTTGCTTGTAAGGCAACGATCCGGTTGTTCCGAAGTTGCGATGACCTCTGATGAGAGGTGGCCTAATCATGTAGTGACATGAAGGGCTACTGTTGTAGCATGCCAGCCTTGCGTCATCCGATTCTCTTCGACGTTAACGTGGTTGGAGCCACGTTATCGATCTTTTCCCGCATGTTCCAAAGTTGCGATGACCTCTGATGAGAGGTGGCCTAATCATGTAGTGACATGAAGGGCAGCAAGGTGGTACTGTTGTAGCATGCCAGCCTTGCGTCATCCGACTCTCTTCGACGTTAACGTGGTTGGAGCCACGTTATCGATCTTTTCCCGCATGTTCCAAAGTTGCGATGACCTCTGATGAGAGGTGGCCTAATCATGTGGTGACATGAAGGGCAGCAAGGTGGTACTGTTGTAGCATGCCAGCCTTGTGTCATCCGACTTTTCCGACGTTAACATGGTTGGAGCCGTGTTATCGTCCCTTCCCCTTTCCGTGCTACCACATGTCTCATTGCCAGGATACGGTTTAGTAAGTTGGTAACCTCTTTCCGTGTACACACCAAACAGAGAGGCCGGGATGATGGTACCTTGGCCCAGGATTAAAGCCAGTCATTCGGTCAGGGGGCATGGGTGTTTCCGGTTGGGACCGAGAGGGGGGGCACCCCCTTATAGCGCGCGTATAGAAATTTGATCCCATGCTACGCGAGGTTGTAGCCTCCCCGACTCAGGGTTTTTCCTGAATGTTGCCGAGGGTGATCCCTGGCTTCGGATGGTTAAATTGGGTGTGTACTGGTTAGACGTGTTCCTTCCAGAACACCGTAGACGGAACTAGTCCCCGTGACTACTGAAATCCGTTGGCTGTGGTTAAGTACAAACTCTGCAGAGTCAATTCTTTCCAAATCATCGTATCCATGATCAGTAATGTAGACTTTATATCCAAATCTATCCGTGTGAAAACTTGCCCCCGGTGAACAAGCTCAAGTGGTAAATTCAATTTCATTGTTATTCCTGTGGATGGACTAACATTATATTTGTCTCGTGCTTGTGATAAATTATATCCCCGAACTATTGTATTGTTGTGTTACAATATAAGCCCTTTATGTGACGTCGCGCAGACGTCCGACTGCGGCATGCACTGTCTTTACTTTCTGTTATAAGCCCTTTATGTGGTGTCGCCCCGACGCCCGACTGTGGCATTATTGTTCCGCATTTTCCGCTCGAGGAGTCTTTCAGACACTCGTTTGGCACCTGTATTATTATTCCGCATTTTCCGCTCGAGGAGTCTTTCTGACACTCGTTTGGCACCTGTATTATTATTCCGCATTTTTCGCTCGAGGAGTCTTTCTGACACTCGTTTGGCACCTGTATTATTATTCCGCATTTTCCGCTCGAGGAGTCTTTCTGACACTCGTTTGGCACCTGTATTATTATTCCGCATTTTCCGCTCGAGGAGTCTTTCTGACACTCGTTTGGCACCTGTATTATTATTCCGCATTTTCCGCTCGAGGAGTCTTTCTGACACTCGTTTGGCACCAGTATTACTATTCTGCAGTTTCCGCTCGAGGCGTCATTCAGACCCTCGCTTGGCACCCAGTATTTATTATCTCTGTGTCTGATCGCACTGGTTAACTTATTCATGTGCTTCATGTTTGCATTTGTTATACCTTATGTCCGAACTGTCTTGCGAGTACTTTCATAGTACTCACCTGGCTTGTTGATTTGGCCAGATGCTGACGAAGGCGATCTCTTGGATGAAGAGTTTGATAGCGCGTCCGACGCCTAGAGGAGTCCCAGTCAGTCCTGCGCGATCCCGGATATTGGTCACTTGTATCGTTTACGCTTCCGCCACCCGCAATAAGTCATCTCGAGCCTCACTCCGACGGTCGAAGAGTTGTAGTATTCTGGAATCATGTCACTCGCTTCGCGATCATATTTCCACCTCCGTTATTATCGTGAGTTAGAAGTTTGCCACCCTATCCGCCGTATTGTTTTATCGGCGTGCTTGTAATAAATTGTTGGGCAGCCTCTGCTCAACTTTGTATTATATTTAGTACTCCTGGTATTTTTCTTCTGTGACCAATGTATTGTCTATCAGTGAGAAGGAATTCTTCCTCGCTGGTCCGTAACAGGGATTGGTTTCTCAATAATTATTTTATTGAAAAACCGGTCGTGACACCGCAATATGAGTCTTCACCAGTTCCTAAACTGGTGAGGACTCATATTGACAAATCAGATTGTACACAAAAAGATCATTGATGATCAATGTATTTTTGATGTCTATTTTTACATGCTGACACATAGCAGTAGCGCATTCTTTGTGAAAGGCGCTACTGCTAGGTCGTTCAGCAGTAGCGCCTTTTGCTATAGCGCGCTACTGCTAAGCCATTCCATCTCCCCCCGACTCACTCTCCTCTATCCAATCCACTCACTCGATCTCCCCCTCAACCCCCCACTCCGGTCCTCCCCCCTCGCCCCTCCTCCGATCTGCGCCGCCGTCACCTCCTCCTCCTCGCTGGACTCGGTACCGGCCTCCTCCTCCGTCCTCCCTCCAGTCACCGCTGGCCGGCCCTCCTCGCTCCGCCTTCCTCCTCCGTCCTCCCTCCACTCGCCGTCGGCCGGCCCCTCCTCGCTCCTTCTTCCTCCTCCATCCTACTCTCTTCTCCCTCCTCGAGTCGCCCCTCCTTCTCCCTCCCTCCTCCATCCACAACCCCTCCTCCCTGCTACATTTTGATTTAGTAGGTTAGTTGATTTAGAACATTTTGATTTAGTTGATTTAGTATGCTAGTTGATTTAGTAGGCTAGTTGATTTAGTTGATTTAGTAAGCACCATTTTATTGTTATTTTTTCTGTACATGGATAGGTAGATGCTTTTGTTTTTTTGTAATAAGTTATTTTTTGGCAAAATGTAGGTGCCAATTTAGTTAAATTTGCCACTTGTTTTTTATCAATTATCTTAGGCAATAGGGGCCAAATTAGATGAAATGTCTTGGTAGGTGGTACCCTTATTTGGTAGATATTTGTGAAAAGTTTTTTCGGCAATAGGTGCCACCGAAATGCTTTGGTAGGTGGTACCTTGTCATCTATGTTACTAGATCTTAGGATTATAATTGTCCATAAAATTGCTTCTCGCGGAAGAACCAAAAATATCACATGCTACTGTTTTTCTTTCCTGTGAAGTGAATCGTTAATCCTTTGCTCATATTGCTTTAGGAAAATGGCACCACCACCACCACCACTATGTCGACTGTGCAAGTCAAGGTGCACCAGCAGCCTTGCAACTGGCAAGCTGTTCGGCATCTACTTCCAGCCGAGTTTTCGTCATGCGGCGGTAAGACATTAGATGAAATGTAACAACTATTTTATTTTTAGTGTTGGTATTACTGCATTGTGTCATTTTGCTTTTTTACACAGATCGTCCCATGCAATGTGAGGTTGAAATTCAACAAGCTGACAAAACACACTGTGACATTTGAGGCTCCTGGGGGGCCGTACACTATGGAGGTCGAGAAAGGACGCAATATGTCGCAGATTGGAGGAGATGGATGGGACCGTTTCCTTGCCCGCATGCGTCTTACTGGTGATGAGTTGATCAGCTTCTCCTTCAGAGAAGAAAGACCCAAGCTGGCTGTCATTTATCTTAACCTGGTGGAAGATGATGAAGATGACGAAGATGATGAAGATAATGAGGACCCACTCGATGAAGATGATGAGAACCCACTTCATGAAGCCATCGTAGCTCAAAGAATGAGGCTGAGCAAGGAGGAGGTGTGCAACCTATGGGACATAATTCCGCCACGTGATGACTTTGTCGGGGTGCCATTCGTGACCCGCCTGACAAGTACCATGGTCGATCGGCATGAAATGGTATGTTATACGTACTGACGGTAGTAATTTGATGATATATATATGCTTTATTGTTATACTTACAAATGCAAATTATCCGATGATATGCTTAGTGAATCCGATGATATGCTTAGTGTAGAGTCCAATGATATGCTTTGTGGAATCTAGTCGATGATATGCTTTAGTGTAGAGTCTGATCACATGCTTATTAGTGTAGAATCCAAGGAACTATTAATAGTGTAGATAATCCATATATACTTATTAGTAGAATTCATGATTAGTTAGTACAAATGCGTAGTACTGTGTCTTTTGATAGTGTAGAAATCTAGACTGAATAGAAATATATTTGCAAGAGTATGTGCGAGGCTATTTATTAATTAATATGTTTTTCTTATTCGGAAATTGCCAAAGAACCTATCTGTGAGTTGTGGTATCGAGCCTGATGAAGAAGGCTCAGCTGGACTACGCCTTACCGCAAGGGGCTCCGTCACCACCTGTACTTACCGCATGGACACAAACGGTCGCACACACTTAAACTCGGTTGGGTGGAAGAGATTCCTTGTTGGCAAGAATCTTCGTGTTGGACAGGCCATCCTAATTACTATCAGGAACACACACCGCCCAGGCTTGAGGATGATGATCGTCGTCGATATCATCTAGAACTACATATGTGTGTGTGGCTATATCATGTAGAACTACATATGATGATCGTCGTCGATATCATGTAGAATTACATATGATGATCGTCGTCGATATCATCTAGAACTACATATGATGATCGTCGTCGATATCACCTTGTACTACTTGAGGATGCATGTTGAGTATATATGAAATTGTTATCTAGTACTCCCTCCGTTCCAAATTACTCGTCGTGGTTTTAGTTCAAATTTGAACTAAAACCACGACGAGTAATTTGGAACCGAGGGAGTACTACCTAGTACCTATAATGCTTTATGAAATTGATATCTAGTAGTACCTAGTATCTGGAAATTGTAGTTTATTGAAGCTGAAACGGGGTAGGAAGCCGGGGGGAAATGATGAAAGATGTAGCAGTAGCGCGGGGCCAGAAATCGCTACAGCTAATTAATAGCAGCGCGTCCCAGAAAAGCGCTGCTGATATAGTCCATAGTAGTAGCGCGGGTACAGACCGCGCTACTACTAACAGTTAGTTGTAACGCCTCATAGCCTCAAAACCCGCGCTGCCCGCGCTGCTGATAGCCTCAAAACCCGCGCTGCTGCTAGGCTTTTCCCTAGTAGTGCCTCTTCTTCTTCATGGGCCTCCTCCTCCTCAACCAACCTAGCCGACGAGGAAGCATGGCTCGATGAAGCGATGTTACCCTGTGTGCCTGCATGATCATGAGCTTCAACCGAGCCAGCGCACCCAAGCAGGCGTACCAGCTTGCGACAATGCTTCACGAACTTCTGCACTCATAATGAAACAAGGACATAACACGGATCAGATTTATGATTGCAAATGAACAAGAACATAGGGTATTTCTAGGTGGCTGAAATGTTACCTTCATTGTCTCCCTCATGATGTTCTCAGAATCTCCGGTCCCGGGGGAACCACCTGGTGCATCTGGGCCATCAAAGATGCATCCGTTCAGCTCGCCGGACTGTAAAGGCATAAGTGAGTCACAATGACGAATAAAATAAATTACATACAACCGCCGGTTCAAGACAGAAGAACACAACTTACCACTCTGTTGATCAGGGGTGCAAACTCCCTAAATCCACTCATGTCTCTGATGCTAGCCTGGTAGGCCTCTTCCTTGGGGGCATCCATCTCCAGCTCCGTGATATCTTCTGTCATCCACCGAGGCCTGAGACGAAGACGGTGCTTCTGGCCATCATCGTACCACCTCATGTGTTGGGCATAATCATCCCAGTCAAGCACCCGCCTCTCCCCATCTTTACGCCACCTGTGCCGGTTCCACTCTGTCACAAAAGTTTTATGCTCCTCTCCACAGTCTGTGATCGACTGATTTTTCTTTCGGCTCTTTCTACAAGGCATAAACAACACAAAACATCATAAGAACGTCAAACACAACGAAATCATGGTAACGGAGAACAATGCACTCACAAGTGGGGTTCGTGGCCACTTGTATGGTTCGGCATGCCCGGTGGTGTATGCTGGTAGACCCGAAATTGCGCGGCCACACGGTGTGGCAAGTGCCACTCGACGGCGTACACACATAGCATGGGCACCATGCACTGCCAAAGACTCCTGTCCTGCTCGCACATCACGTTCATCTCGAACCCCCACTCTCGGTCATAATATGGCCATCAGTTTACCTATCGCACAAACATTGGTATGTTCCCGATGAAAGTGGCCTCAAAGAGAAAGATAAGCTAGTTCATATACCTGCGAAGTGTTGGTAATCGTAGCATAATTTTAAAATTTTCCTACGTTTACCAAGATGCATCTATGGAGTATACTAGCAACGAGGGGAAGGGAGTGCATCTACATACCCTTGTAGATCGCGAGCGGAAGCGTTCCAATGAACGTGGATGACGGAGTCGTACTCGCCGTGATCCAAATCACCGATGACCGAGTGCCGAACGGACGGCACCTCCGCGTTCAACACACGTACGGTGCAGCGACGTCTCCTCCTTCTTGATCCAGCAAGGGGGAAGGAGAGGTTGATGGAGATCCAGCAGCACGACGGCGTGGTGGTGGATGTAGCGGGTCTCGGCAGGGCTACGCCGAGCTTCTGCGAGACGGAGAGGTGTAACAGGGGAGGAGGGAGGCGCCCAAGGCTGTAGGTTGCTGCCCTCCCTCCCCCCCTTTATATAGGCCCCCTTGGGAGGGGGGGCCGGCCAAAACCCATCTAGGGTTGGGGGGCGGCGGCCAAGGGGTGGAAAGGGGTGCCTTGCCCCCCAAGGCAAGGGGGAAGTCCCCCCACCCTAGGGTTCCCAACCCTAGGCGCATGGGGGGAGGCCCAAGGGGGGCGCCCAGCCCACTAGGGGCTGGTTCCCTTCCAGTTTCAGCCCATGGGGCCCTCCGGGATAGGTGGCCCCACCCGGTGGACCCCCGGGACCCTTCCGAAGGTCCCGGTACAATACCGGTAACCCCCGAAACTTTCCCGGTGGCCGAAACTTGACTTCCTATATATAATTCTTCACCTCCGGACCATTCCGGAACCTCTCGTGACGTCCGGGATCTCATCCGGGACTCCGAACAACTTTCGGGTTTCCGCATACATATATCTCTACAACCCTAGCGTCACCGAACCTTAAGTGTGTAGACCCTACGGGTTCGGGAGACATGCAGACATGACCGAGACGCCTCTCCGGTCAATAACCAACAGCGGGATCTGGATACCCATGTTGGCTCCCACATGTTCCACGATGATCTCATCGGATGAACCACGGTGTCGAGGATTCAATCAATCCCGTATGCAATTCCCTTTGTCAAACGGTATGTTACTTGCCCGAGATTCGATCGTCGGTATCCCAATACCTTGTTCAATCTCGTTACCGGCAAGTCTCTTTACTCGTACCGCAATGCATGATCCCGTGACTAATGCCTTAGTCACATTGAGCTCATTATGATGATGCATTACCGAGTGGGCCCAGAGATACCTCTCCGTCACACGGAGTGACAAATCCCAGTCTCGATCCGTGCCAACCCAACAGACACTTTCGGAGATACCCGTAGTGCACCTTTATAGTCACCCAGTTACGTTGTGACGTTTGGCACACCCAAAGCACTCCTACGGTATCCGGGAGTTGCACGATCTCATGGTCTAAGGAAAAGATACTTGACATTGGAAAAGCTCTAGCAAACGAAACTACACGATCTTTTATGCTATGCTTAGGATTGGGTCTTGTCCATCACATCATTCTCCTAATGATGTGATCCCGTTATCAACGACATCCAATGTCCATGGTCAGGAAACCGTAACCATCTATTGATCAACGAGCTAGTCAACTAGAGGCTTACTAGGGACATGGTGTTGTCTATGTATCCACACATGTATCTGAGTTTCCTATCAATACAATTCTAGCATGGATAATAAACGATTATCATGAATAAGGAAATATAATAATAACCAATTTATTATTGCCTCTAGGGCATATTTCCAACAGTCTCCCACTTGCACTAGAGTCAATAATCTAGTTCACATCACCATGTGATTAACACTCACTGGTCACATCACCATGTGACCAACATCTAAAGAGTTTACTAGAGTCAACAATCTAGTTCACATCACTATGTGATTAACACTCAATGTGTTCTGGTTTGATCATGTTATGCTTGTGAGAGAGGTTATTAGTCAACGGGTCTGAACCTTTCAGAACTGTGTGCTTTACGAATATCTATGTCATCTTGTGGATGCTACCACGCGCTATTTGGAGCCATTTCAAATAATTGCTCTACTATACGAATCCGGTTTACTACTCAGAATCATCCGGATTAGTGTCAAAGTTCGCATCGACGTAACCCTTTACGACGAACTCCTTTCCACCTCCATAATCGAGAAAATTCCTTAATCCACTAGGTACTAAGGATAAGTTCGACCGCTGTCATGAGATCCTTTCCCGGATCACTATTGTACCCTCTTGACCAACTCATGGCAAGGCACACTACATGTGCGGTACACAGCATAGCATACTATAGAGCCTACGTCTAAAGCATAGGGGACGACCTTCGTCCTTTCTCTATCTTCTGCTGTGGTCAGGTCTTGAGTCTTACTCAATACTCACACCTTGTAACACAGCCAAGAACTCCTTCTTTGCTGATCTATTTTGAACTCTTTCAAAATCATGTCAAGGTGTGCTGTCTTTTGAAAGTATCATCACGCGTCTTGATCTATCTCTATGGATCTTGATGCCCAATATGTAAGCAGCTTTATCCAGGTCTTCCTTTGAAAAATTCCTTTCAAACAACCCTTTATGCTTTCCAGAAATTTTACATCATTTCGGATCAACAATATGTCATTCACATATACTTATCAGAAATGTTGTAGCGGTCCCACTCACTTTATTGTAAATACAAGTTTCTAACAAACTTTGTATAAACCCAAAAACTTTGATCACTCCATCAAAGCGTATATTCTGACTCCGAGATGCTTGCTCTAATCCATGGAAGGGTCGCTGGAGCTAGCATACCTTTTAGCATCCTGAGGATCGACAAAACCTTTCTGATTGTATCACATACAACCTTTCCTTACGAAAACTGGTAAGGAAACTTGTTTTGACATCCATCTGCCAGATTTCATAAATGCAGCTAATGCTAACATGATTCCGACGGACCTAAGCATCGCTACGGATGAGAAAAACTCATCGTAGTCAACTCCTTGAACTTGTGAAAATACTCTTTGCCACAAGTCGAGCTTCATAGACGGTAACATTACCGTCCATGTCTGTCTTCTTCTTAAAGATCCATTTATCTCAATGGCTTGCCGATCATCGGGCAAGTTCACCAAAGTCCACGCTTTGTTCTGATACATGGATTCTATCTCGGATTTCATGGCCTCGAGCCATTCGTCGGAATATGGGCCCACCATCGCTTCTCCATAGCTCGTAGGTTCATTGTTGTCTAGCAACATGACTTCCAAGACAGGATCACGCATTTCTCTGAAGTAGTGCGCATCCTCGTCGTCCTACGAGGTTTGGTAGTGACTTGATCCGAAGTTTCATGATCACTATCATAAGCTTCCACTTCAATTGGTATAGGTGCCACAGGAACAACTTCCTGTGCCCTGCTACACACTAGTTGAAGCGACGGTTCAATAACCTTATCAAGTCTCCACCATCCTCCCACTCAATTCTTTCGAGAGAAACTTTTCCTCGAGAAAGGACTCGTTTCTAGAAGCAATTACTTTTGCTTCCAGATCTGAAATAGGAGGTATACCCAACTGTTTTTGGGTATTCTATGAAGATGCATTTATCCGCTTTGGGTTCGAGCTTATCAGCCTGAAACTTTTTCACATAAGCATCGCAGCCCCAAACTTTTAAGAAACGACAACTTAGGTTTCTCTAAACGGTGTCGTCTCAACGGAATTGCGTGGTGCCCCTTTTAAAGTGAATGCGGTTGTCTCTAATGCCTAACCCATAAATGATAGTGGTAATAAGAAACATCATGGTATGAACCATATCCAATAGGGTGCAGTTATGATGTTCGGACACACCATCACACTATGGTGTTCCAGGCGGTATTAATTGTGAAACACTTTCCACAATGTCTCAATTGTGTGCCAAACTCGTATCTCAGATACTCATCTCTATGATCATATCACAGACATTTTATCCTCTTGTCACGACGATCTTCAACTTCACTCTCAAATTACTTGAACCTTTCAATAATTCAGACTAGTGTTTCATCAAGTAAATACACTCAGCATCTACTCAAATCATCTGTGAAGTAAGAACATAACGATATCCATTGCATGCCTCAGCACTCATTGGACTGCGTACATCAAAATGTATTACTTCCAATAAGTTGCTCTCTTGTTCCATCTTACTGAAAACGAGGACTTTCAGTCATCTTGCCCATGTGGTATGATTTGCATGTCTCAAGTGATTCAAAATCAAGTGAGTCCAAACGATCCATCTGCATGGAGTTTCTTCATGCATATATATACCAATAGACATGGTTCGCATGTCTCAATCTTTTCAAAACGAGTGAGTCCAAAGATCCATCTATATGGAGCTTCTTCATGCGTTTTATACCAATATGACTCAAGTAGCAGTGCCACAAGTATGTGGTACTATCATTACTATCTTATATCTTTTGGCACGAACATGTGTATCATGGCGATCGAGATTCATTTCAGGTGCAAGACCATTGAAGGTATTATTCAAATAAACAGAGTAACCATTATTCTCCTTAAATGAATAACCGTATTGCGATAAACATAATCCAATCATGCTTAACGCAAACACCAAATCTCGATGGTAGAGGGAGCATTCGATGCTTGATCACATCAACCTTGGAAACACCTCCAACACATATCGTCATCTCACCTTTAGCTAGTCTCCGTTTATTCCGCAGCTTTTATTTCGAGTTACTAACACTTAGCAACCGAACCGGTATCTAATACCCTGGTCCTGCTAGGAGTACTAGTAAAGTACACATTCATATAACGTATATCCAATATGCTTCTGTCGACCTTGCCTGCCTTCTCATCTACCAAGTATCTAGGGTAGTACTGCTTCAGTGACCGTTCCTCTCATTACAGAAGCACTTAGTCTCGGGTTTGGGTTCAACCTTGGGATTCTTCACTAGAGCAGCAAACGACTTGCTGTTTCATGAAGTATCCCTTTTGCCCTTGCCCTTCTTAAACTAGTGGTTTTACTAACCATCAACAATTGATGCTCCTTCTTGATTTCTACTCTCGCGGTGTCAAACATCGCGAATAGCTCAAGGATCATCATAACTATCCTTGATATGTTATAGTTCATCACGAAGCTCTACTAGCTTGGTGGCAGTGACTATGGATAACTATCACTATCTCATCTGGGAGATTAACTCCCACTCGATTCAAGTGATTGTAGTACTCAGACAATCTGAGCACATGCTCAACGATTGAGATTTTCTCCCTTAGTTTGCAGGTTTAAGAAACTTGTCAGAGGTCTCATACCTCTTGACGTGGGCACTAGTCTGAAATCCCAATTTCAGTCTTCGGAACATCTCATATGTTCTACGACGTTTCAAAAAAACGTCTCTCGTGCCACAATTCTAAACCGTTAGCATTACTCACTGAACTATCACGTAGTCATCAAAACGTGTATGTCAGATGTTTCGCAACATCTACAGACGACGCTGAGGTTCAGCACACCGAGCGGTGCATTAAGGACATAAGCCTTCTGTGCAGCAATGAGGACAATCCTCAGTTTACGGACCCAGTCCGCATAATTGCTACTACCAACTTTCAACTAAATTTTCTCTAGGACCGTATTTTAAACAGTAGAACTAAAGCGTATGACATAATTCGCAAAGACCTTTTGACTATGTTCATGATAATGAAGTTCATCTAATTATGAACTCCCACTCAGATAGACATCCCTCTAGTCATCTAAGTGAAACATGATCCGAGTTTAACTAGGCCGTGTCCGATCATCACGTGAGACGGACTAGTCAAGATCGGTGAACATCTCCATGTTGATCGTATCTTCTATACGACTCATGCTCGACCTTTCGGTCCTCCGTGTTCCGAGGCCATGTCTGTACATGCTAGGCTCGTCAAGTCAACCTAAGTGTATTGCGTGTGTTCCGAGGCCATGTCTGTACATGCTAGGCTCGTCAACACCCGTTGTATTCGAACGTTAGAATCTATCACACCCGATCATCACGTGGTGCTTCGAAACAACGAACCTTCGCAACGGTGCACAGTTAGGGTGAACACTTTCTTGAAATTATTATAAGGGATCATCTTACTTACTACCGTCGTTCTAAGCAAATAAGATGCAAAGACATGATAAACATCACATGCAATCAAATAGTGACATGATATGGCCAATATCATCATGCTCCTTTGATCTCCATTTTCGGGGCACCATGATCATCTTCGTCACCGGCATGACACCATGATCTCCATCATCATGATCTCCATCATTGTGTCTTCATGAATTCGTCACGCCAACGATTACTTCTACTTCTATGGCTAACGCGTTTAGCAACAAAGTAAAGTAATTTACATGGCGTTATTCAATGACACGCGGGTCATGCAAAATAATAAAGACAACTCCTATGGCTCCTGCCGGTTGTCATACTCATCGACATGCAAGTCGTGATTCCTATTACAAGAATATGATCAATCTCATACATCACATATATCATTCATCACATCTTCTGGCCATATCACATCACATAGCACTTGCTGCAAAAACAAGTTAGACGTCCTCTAATTGTTGTTGCAAGTTTTTACGTGGTTTGTAGGTTTCTAGCAAGAACGTTTTCTTACCTACGTATGACCACAACGTGATTTTCCAATTTCTATTTACCCTTCATAAGGACCCTTTTCATCGAATCCGTTCCGACTAAAGTAGGAGAGACAGACACCCGCTAGCCACCTTATGCATCTAGTGCATGTCAGTCGGTGGAACCTGTCTCACGTAAGCGTACGTGTAAGGTCGGTCCGGGCCGCTTCATCCTACAATGTCGCCAAAACAAGAAACGACTAGTAGCGGCAAGGAGAATTGGCAAACTCAACGCCCACAACTGCTTTGTGTTCTACTCGTGCATAGTAACTACGCATAGACCTGGCTCATGATGCCACTGTTGGTAATCGTAGCATAATTTTAAAATTTTCCTACGTTCACCAAGATGCATCTATGGAGTATACTAGCAACGAGGGGAAGGGAGTGCATCTACATACCCTTGTAGATCGCGAGCGGAAGTGTTCCAATGAACGTGGATGACGGAGTCGTACTCGCCGTGATCCAAATCACCGATGACCGAGTGCCGAACGGACGGCACCTCCGCGTTCAACACACGTACGGTGCAGCGACGTCTCCTCCTTCTTGATCCAGCAAGGGGGAAGGAGAGTTCGATGGAGATCCAGCAGCACGACGGCGTGGTGGTGGATGTAGCGGGTCTCGGCAGGGCTACGCCGAGCTTCTGCGAGACGGAGAGGTGTAACAGGGGAGGAGGGAGGCGCCCAAGGCTGTAGGTTGCTGCCCTCCCTCCCCCCCTTTATATAGGCCCCCTTGGGAGGGGGGCCGGCCAAAACCCATCTAGGGTTGGGGGGCGGCGGCCAAGGGGTGGAAAGGGGTGCCTTGCCCCCCAAGGCAAGGGGGAAGTCCCCCCACCCTAGGGTTCCCAACCCTAGGCGCATGGGGGGAGGCCCAAGGGGGGGGGCGCCCAGCCCACTAGGGGCTGGTTCCCTTCCAGTTTCAGCCCATGGGGCCCTCCGGGATAGGTGGCCCCACCCGGTGGACCCCCGGGACCCTTCCGGTGGTCCCGGTACAATACCGGTAACCCCCGAAACTTTCCCGGTGGCCGAAACTTGACTTCCTATATATAATTCTTCACCTCCGGACCATTCCGGAACCTCTCGTGACGTCCGGGATCTCATCCGGGACTCCGAACAACTTTCGGGTTTCCGCATACATATATCTCTACAACCCTAGCGTCACCGAACCTTAAGTGTGTAGACCCTACGGGTTCGGGAGACATGCAGACATGACCGAGACGCCTCTCCGGTCAATAACCAACAGCGGGATCTGGATACCCATGTTGGCTCCCACATGTTCCACGATGATCTCATCGGATGAACCACGGTGTCGAGGATTCAATCAATCCCGTATGCAATTCCCTTTGTCAAACGGTATGTTACTTGCCCGAGATTCGATCATCGGTATCCCAATACCTTGTTCAATCTCGTTACCGGCAAGTCTCTTTACTCGTACCGCAATGCATGATCCCGTGACTAACGCCTTAGTCACATTGAGCTCATTATGATGATGCATTACCGAGTGGGCCCAGAGATACCTCTCCGTCACACGGAGTGACAAATCCCAGTCTCGATCCGTGCCAACCCAAAAGACACTTTCGGAGATACCCGTAGTGCACCTTTATAGTCACCCAGTTACGTTGTGACATTTGGCACACCCAAAGCACTCCTACGGTATCCGGGAGTTGCACGATCTCATGGTCTAAGGAAAAGATACTTGACATTGGAAAAGCTCTAGCAAACGAAACTACACGATCTTTTATGCTATGCTTAGGTGTAACGCCCACGATGCGGCTATATCTCCCACGTGTCGAGGCACGACTTAGAGGCATAACCGCATAGTGGTTTTCTCGCAAGAAGGGTCATCTTCACACAATCCCATGTAATGAACAAGAATGGGATAAAGAGTTGGCTTACAATCGCCACTTCACCCAATACATAAATATCATTCATACATCATCCAAAATACAATCATATAGACCGAGTACGGTCAAAATCCAGATGAAAATAAGACAACCCCAAATGCTAGATCCCCGATCGTCCCAACTGGGCTCCACTACTGATCATCAGGAAAAGACACATAGTAACGACCACGTTCCTCGTCGAACTCCCACTTGAGGTCGACGCCATCATCTGCACTGGCATCGTCGGCACCTGCAACTGGTGTTGGAAGTATCTGTGAGTCACGGGGACTCAGCAATCTCACACCCGCGAGATCAAGACTATTTAAGCTTATAGGACAAGGAGGTGCAAAGAGGTGGAGCTGCAGCGACAAAAGCATATATGGTGGCTAACTTGCGTAAATGAGAGCGGGAAGAGAAGCAAAGGAACGGACGTCATCTAGCAATGACCAAGAAGAGGTCCTGAACGCCTACTTACGTCATACATAACACAGACCGTGTTCACTTCCCGGACTCCGCCGAGAAGAGACCATCACGGCTACACACGCACTTGGTGTATTTTAATTGGGTCAAGTGACAAGTTATCTACAACCGGACATTAACAAATTCCCATCTGCCTCATAACCGCGGGCACGGCTTTCGAAAAATAATACCCTGCAGGGGTGTCCCAACTTAGCCCATCATAAGCTCTCACGGTCAACGAAGGATAAACCTTCTTCCGGAAAGACCCGATCAGTCTCGGAATCCCGGTTTACAAGACATCTCGACAATGGTAAAACAAGACCAGCAAAGCCTCCCGAATGTGCCGACAAATCCCGATAGGAGCTGCACATATCTCGTTCTCAGGGCACACCGGATTGTCCAAGCTTCCGATAGGCCAGACCAAAGTTGCCCCTGGTGGCCACCGGCGACTGACAGTTTGGACCAATACTCAGAGGAGCACTGGCCCGGGGGTTTAAATAAAGATGACCCTCGGGCTCTAGAAAACCCGGGGGAAAAAGGTATAGGTCGCAAATGGTAAAACCAAGGTTGGGCCTTGCTGGAGGAGTTTTATTCAAGGCGAACTGTCAAGGGGGTCCCATAAATCACCCGACCGTGTAAGGAACGCAAACTCAAGGAACATAATCCCGGTTTAACAGTAACTAGTGCGGCAAGAGTGGAACAAAACACCAGGCATAAGGCCGAGCCTTCCACCCTTTACCAAAATATATAGATGCATTAATTAAATAAGAGATATAGTGATATCCCAACATATCCATGTTCCGACATGGAACAAACTTCAACTTCACCTGCAACTAGCAACGCTATAAGAGGGGCTGAGCAAAAGCGGTAACATAGCCAAACAACGGTTTGCTAGGAAAAGATGGTTAGGGCTGACATGGCTGAAATAGGAGACATGATATAGCAAGTGATAGGTAGCGAGCATGGCAATAGAGCGAACAACTAGCATAGCAAAGATAGAAGTGATTTCGAGGGGTGGTCATCTTGCCTGCAAGATTCTCAGAGTTGTCGAAAGCTTGATCCTCGTAAGCGTACTCGACAGGTTCCTCGTTCACGAACTCGTCTCCCGGCTCTACCCAAGACAAGAACACAAACAAACGGAACCACAATCAACAACGAGAAATGCACAAGCAACATGATGCAAGACATGTATGATATGCAAGATATGATATGCGATGCGTATGCGTGCTCCGGAAGGAAAATGATGAACATGGCAGTAACTTGGCAAATCAAGCATGCCACTGGAAAGATGAGATGATTTCGGTCGAAATCGATATAAAGATCACCGGAATCGGATACACGGTTTGCAAATGACAAGCAAAACAAGAATGACACTAATCTGCGATAAACAGCAAGATAGCACTTAAAATGCAACAAGTAACAATGCTATAGCACCCCAACATAGCATCAAAGCACATGGCAGTAATCTACAGGAGATGCTTGACAAAAGATGAACACTGAGCTACGGCTAGTTCACAACATATCAAGCTCAAACAAGCATGGCAAAAGTGCAAAAGATTACAGGTTCACAGACTTAGTGAAAAACTGGACATGGCAGAAATCAGCATCAGGTAGCAATGTTCAGAGCACGAAATCAACATGCTACAGGAACTTAACATTGCAAAACAAGGCATAGTAGTATACTACTAAATGCACATGACAAAAGTCCCTTACTGACCATAAGCCAAAAAGGACCAGAAGATATGATGGCAAGCATGTAAACATAGCAAGTTTCGTTATCAGGTTTCAGACTTAGCAGAAAACAGAGCATGGCAGAAATATTAATATGTAGGCCTCTTTGTGAGCTTGATGCACTCACTACAGAGCAATGCATGACAAACCAAGCATACCTACAGCAAGATGGCATGTTTATGAAGCTTTCCATGGCAAGAACAATTGCATAGCATGTATGGATAAACTACAATAAGCTTGGCAAAAATGCATGTCATGTTAAGAATCTGTCAGAAATATTTTATAGCAAAAGTAGAGCAAGATTGAGTCATTCTATGGTACTCTAAAATTGCAAACAATTGCAGGAATGGATCAATTACAACTATAGCTACAAAACATCCTTACTGAATATCTCCAAAATATGCATGGATCTCTCTCTAGCATCAAGTTTACATGGCAACAAAATTACAGCAGACAAAAACTTAGAGAAATCACCAAGTCCCTGAAATCAGAAATATTACGGGGCCTACTTTGCATGCTTGTGCTAGTCACCACAAAGATCACAAAAATACATGTACTATACCACTGGAAAGATGGCATGGCATACTTCAAAACACATGTAGAGCTCATGCTCAAAAGATGCACAGAATAAATGATACAAAAATGACAAATCTCCAAGTTCTGATAAGAACCAGAGATTAACAGCAACTAGCCCTCTTCCAACGAAGATTTGGGCATCAAGATGACCTCTAATGAAAATGGTGCAATTGAACAAAATGAAGAGAATTACGAGACGAACAATTTGACATATTACACGCGCGAATCGGAGCTACATGCACGAAGTTATCACATCTTGAACAGGAGCACATGCTGATGGAATTTTATGACTTGGGAAAAAAATCGAAGGCTAGGAAAGTCAACGGGGACGGGAGATGTACCAGATCCCGATCGGGCCGGCTCCTCGAGCTCGGCTCGCTCGCCGGTCGGGAGGGAAGAGGAGGCGGGCGCCGGCGGAGGAGAGGGTCGTCGGAGGTGGGGGTCGCCGGAGGGGCGGCGGTGAGGGAGGCCGGAGGCGCGGGCCTCGGGCGGCGGGGCACGGCGCCGGCGGCGGAGATGGCGGCGGGGCACGGCCGTCGGCGGCGGAGATGGCGGCGGGGCACGGCCGTCGGTGGCGGAGATGGCGGCGGGGCACGGCCGTCGGTGGCGGCGCGCCGGCGGGCGGGACGAGGCGCTCGGGCCAGCGGCGGCGGCGGGCGGGCCCCGCGGGCCGGTTGCGGGCCCCGCGGGCCGGTTGCGGGCCGCGCGGGCCGGCGGCGGCGGCGGAGAGAGAGGCGGGTGAGGTGGCGCGCGCCGATTGGCTGCGGCCGGTGCGTCCGGCCGGCGGCGGACGTGTCCGGCGCGGCGCTAGGAGAGGGTTAGGGTTTCGTCTGCAAATGCGTTTTTCGGGATGCCCACTCATTTATAGGTAGAGGGAGCTAGGAGACTCCAAATGAGGTGCGGTTTTCGCCCACACGATCGTGATCGAACGACCTAGAGCATGGAAGAGAGTTTGGTGGGCTTTGGGCTGGTTTTGGAGGGGGTTTTTGCTGGACACTCAAATGGACATAGCGGAGGCCCGGTTAATCGTTGGAGTACCAAACGACCTCCGAATGGAACAAAACTTGACCGGTAGTCTCCGGGTGGTATATTAAGACCACATGACAAGCCTCGGTCCATTCCGGGAAAGTTTGACACACGCACACGAAAGAAAACTAGAGGGGTGCACCGGAGGAGATAGGAGCGCCGGATTGGAAAACGGACAACGGGGAAAAAGCTCGGATGCATGAGACGAACACGTATGCGAATGCAATGCACATGATGATATGATATGAAAATGCATGACATGACAAAATACAAAACGAAAGACAAAACCCAAAAACGGAGGGAAAAACATATCACATTAACGGAAATGGCAAGAGTCGGAGTTACAAATATGGCAAGTTACATGCGGGGTGTTACATTAGGATTGGGTCTTGTCCATCACATCATTCTCCTAATGATGTGATCCCGTTATCAACGACATCCAATGTCCATGGTCAGGAAACCGTAACCATCTATTGATCAACGAGCTAGTCAACTAGAGGCTTACTAGGGACATGGTGTTGTCTATGTATCCACACATGTATCTGAGTTTCCTATCAATACAATTCTAGCATGGATAATAAACGATTATCATGAATAAGGAAATATAATAATAACCAATTCATTATTGCCTCTAGGGCATATTTCCAACACGAAGGCGTCAAAGCGTCCATCTCGTTGGTGTAGGCCTTGTATGAAGCCTTGGATGTGCCCGTGTAGAGACGCACAACGTCCCACTCGTAAGCTATGGTCGGGTATCGAGTAGAGTCGCCATCTTCGCCAAACGCATCCCATGGATGTCTTTGCCAATTCTCCGGACTTCCCACCGGCAGCCGCTCCCACATCCAAATGGAGAGGGCCCACACAAATCCACACATACCAGAAGTATCTTCCGTCCTCTGGGTTGCCTCGTCAAGCTACAAAACAACAATTGATGATCAGATATAACACAATATCATGGAGCATACATTCATAAAAAGGAATGAGATACTCTCTTACCGAGCGGTATACCACTAGTAGAAAACGACCCATTTGTCCCGGTTCCAGAGGCCCATTAGCCCCGGTTCTGGAACCGGGACTAAAGGGTCGGGACTAAAGCCCAAAACCTTTAGTCCCGGTTCTCTTACAAACCGGGACTGAAGGTGCTCCACGTGGCCGCTGCGGGGAGCCCATGTAGGAGGGTATTTAGTCCCGGTTGGTAACACCAACCGGGACCAAAAGGCATCCACGCGTCAGCAGCTCAGGAGCTGGGGTTTTTGTTTTTTAAAGGGGGTGGTGGTTTAGGGGGTTTTGGAGGGTTAATTTAGGGGTTTCATATTGTGTTAGGTAGCTAATAGAGAGAAGTGTCCTCTCTTTCTCCTTGCTTGGTCGACGCTAGCTACTATACGTATAAAGAGAACTGACACGCTAGCTAGTAAGCATATGAAGGAACCATTAAGTACACAAGATCGTCATGAACATATACAGAGATAAGTGATCGACCTCTCTTTCTTCGAGAGATTGGTCGAACAACAAGTTTTCGTATATCTATCTGACGCTACTAGCTACATATCACTACTAGAAATCCATGTTTTACCTAGGGCCATATACCCTAGGTGAAATGCAAAAAACCATAGGGAAAGACTTTACCTAGAGCTTGCCCTAGGTAAAGAACCCTAGGTGTAGTATAGTCGGGAAAGAGGTCTTTCCCTAGAGTGCATGAGTCAAGCTCTAGGGAAACCATCTTTACCTAGGGGCGCAAACCCTAGGGAAAGATTGTGGGGTCCATCTAAATTATGCCACCCCCAACTTTCCCTAGAGCTCTTTCCCTACCAGATGTTTGAAAATTACCCTAGGGATACATCATATTCATACCTTTCCTGTACAAATATGCAATTTGAATAAAAATTCAAATTCAAATTCATATCTACCATAATTCAAATAATTAAATTGAAAGAATATTTCAAATTTATAAATCACATCCAAAATTCATCATACACATCAAATTCATAATGAATGAACACATACATCAGATACATGGTCAACTTAAAGCCAAATTCAAAAAAATAGCCTATAGCTGAAGTTAGTTATTGCAAGTAGAACACCTTGACCAATATGTACAAGCAATGTTGGTCACGCTGAGTATCAAAAATACTTGTTACAACATGCTATCTATACATGTACCCAAAATCATTAACTCTCAAGAGGTTGCCTTCCCAGGAGAGACAAAGCTGAGTGAGTTAGTTCCAAATGCATTATCAATAAAAATCCAACCGTCCCTGCAACACCTGCGTCAGGCTCCAGATTCAAATCTTGGGGAGAAGCATCCAAAGTGACATTATGGTCCTGAAATTATGTTGACAAGCAGTTTAGCACATAGTTATGAGGCTTGAATATTCTGGTAGAATTTTGGTAGCATAATCATAATTTGCACAATATGGACAGGAGAATGTAAACCCTCCCCACAGCCCACATAGCCCTGGCAATGAAAATATATGATCATGCTTCACACGGAAGCAACAGAACCATACATATCACCACACATCGCGCTTTGCACATCGCAGAAGCATGCATTTGAACATCAGAATTGCAGGAACATACAAAGTTTGTATAATCCAAAGTTAATTTCAGAAAACGTACATGATCTGCATGTTCCTGAGCACACAAATTTAGTGGTTCTTGGCTCGTTTCAAGGATCTGCAAGATAAGGGCCCGGTTGTGAAAATATACATGGGCATGCTCATGTAAATCAACTTGTACATTAGCCGTGTCTCAAATAGATTAAAATACATACATGGCCAGTTAAGCGATGTGTTCCGTATACACTACTCATATCATGCTTACTCTGTTCTATAGGAAAAACAAAGCAAAGGAAAGGATAGCTCTATGGATTAGTTCCCTAGTTCTGTAAAGTTTCAGCTGAATTTAAGCTGCAGAAAATAGCAGAAAAGAAACTATGCAATCAAAATATACTAAATCTATTGATATGGTATTCATAGCTCCCAATTACAATAACAAAGGTAAAATAATTTGCTAATACTCCATTAGATGTTGATTTTATGCATGGAAACGAATTTAAGCAAATCATCACTCTAAAATCTATAACTGACAGAAGCAAAATGGCCTTACACCCGTGCAAGAGCTCCCCCCCCATGAGACGCATGTACATATACTGGTGAATCTGCATCCCAAGTTGATGTTGCTTCTCCAAGCTAGAAAACAACAATGTAGTCTCTAAACAATCCTTGGTACCTTTAAATCACGAAAACATTCAGTCAGGAAATATGTTTTAGGTTAACAAAAAGTTAGTGCAGGAGAGACGACTACCAAGGATATCATTCCAAGTCATAGCAAAAAGGTAGTTAAGCACAGAGAGTAAAATCCATAGATTAAAATAGCCCGCGAAATAGCCGCGATAGCTGCGCTATAGCTGCCCGGGAGCCTCGCCGCTAAGCTATGGCTGCTGCCGCGAAATCCTCTACATATCCTCTAAATAGCTAAAAAATCAGCAAAACCCTCCAAAATCATCTCTCCCACCAGAAAAATTTCCGCTATTTGCCGCGATTGCCCGCTATGGCGGCCGCAATAGCTGCTGGGAGAGGCCGCCGCGAAATCGTTTCTCCTGCGATCTTAATCTATGGTAAAATCACAGCCAAGAATTTCTTAGGCAATTTAGGAGCGGAAGGAAACAAAGAGCTGATCTTTAGTGATTAACTCAGTGCTCATATTTAATTAGTATTTTGGTTCAGTTTCATTTGTTACAAAGTAGCTTATATATAATTAATGTTAGAAATGTATTTTGTAATCTAATGTGGATAAGATCAATGTAATTATCTATGTTCTCAATATTCTGCAAAATCTAACTTGTTTAAGTGGACGGCATTCGTGAGCATCTGCGAACAGAAAAACTAACATGGTTGTTAAAGTAACAAAGATAGTGCAATTTTTGCTTCGCGGATATGCAGACGCTGTCCGCTTGCATCCCTTACAGTCGTATGATTTTGTATTTGATTTTTTGTTTTATCTTTGCCCCTCCTTAGATTTCTTTCAAGCTCTGCCACTGCTAGCATGGTCAACCTGCATCATAGATACCATATATCTGTCTTTAAATCTGAACTTGAACTAAAAAGATGTAACTACTAGATCTTTTATGTGAAAGTGCTACTTTTAAGTTCTGGATCTGGACAAAACGTGCAAGCTGAAACACCTAAATTGATAGACATCTATTACTAAACCTGCAGAAAAAGACGTGCAAAGGGCAAACTGATATTCTGCCACAACGGCAAGCTAGCCGAAAGCAGCAGTCAGGTAATCTATGCATAATTTCTTAACAAGCAAATCACAGATCTGCACACCGAACACATCAGAACATATACATCTACCTAAACCAGAGAGCGGGAGACAGGGAGAGAACCTTTGGAGAGAAGTCGAGGTGGTGGATGCGATCTTGATCTAGCGGCGAGGTGGATGCCGTTGTCCTCGCCGTAGTGCTCGAGGTGCAGGAGAGGAGGGGGCCGTCAGGGAGGAGCTCGTCGGGAACAACCGCGTCGAGGAGGAGCTCGAGGTCGAGGTGGCGTTGAGGAGGCAACGGTGGTGGCGGCAGTCAGATCCGCGCGAGGACATCGTGCCCACCGCCAGATGGTCCGCCTTGGTCACCGATGTGGTAGAGAAGGGAAAGAAGAGGCGACGCAGCGAAGCAGGGCCGGTAGGGGCACGGCGGGGTGGTGGCGCGCGGCGGGCCATGGAGATTTGGGAGAGGAAGATTGCGGACAGAAGGGTGGGGGGGATTTTCTCCGGCGGCGGCGAACGCTTTGAGGCACGGGTGAAGGAGACCTAATTTAGTCGAAATTTTGGCATTGCGCGCCCTTTCTCCCTTCGCTATCTCACTGCAGAGTGGGCCCTGGGGGTGAAAGGCGCGCGCGTCGACGCGGGATGCCATCTCTTCGTGTTTTTCGGGATGGATGGTATGCACGTGGCACCAGGAGTTAGGAAATTTTATTTTCCATTTTTTTTCAACAGAAATGTCTTTCCCTAGAGGGGTACTGTTCATTACTTTTCTTTCCCTTGAGGAGATTAATAAGCTCTAGGTGAAGGCCTTAGCCCTAGGTAAATCATGGATTTCTAGTAGTGTATATACAATATAAGATCTCTTACAATCCCTAACATCTAATGTCAAATTTCACATGGTATTCTCTGGCTTTATTTATGACGTGGTCAAAAAAGAATCCCGCCAATTCCTCTTGAATTGCTCGTATCCGATCATGTGGTAGGAGTTCATCCCGCATCTGCCAGATCTAATTTAGAGAAGGGGATAAATACATATATATATGAATGAAACTCAACACAAACGATGGTAATAAAATAAAATTGTGAATATTATTGCTTACACACTTCATATTGTTTTTCAGTGTAGCCCCACTCACAGGTCGAGTGGCGGATGAACTCGCAAACGTAGTAACCACAAAAATCATTCCCGCCTTCCTGCCATAAGCACTTTACGAGAAATAGAGTTCAGTCAAACTAATAATCAAGCATGATAGATGGTATTGATGAAACTAGATAGAATCAATGGGAGATGCACGGAACTAGCTAGTAGTACTTACTTTCGGGTATGTAAATCGCAGCTCCCCCGGCAGTCCCAGAGCTATTGCGGTGAACTCTTTCCAAACCCTGCGAGACAAAGAAAATAATTACTTGATATCAGGAAATGAATAAAGTTGCCGATATGGTGCGATAATGATCGATTGAACTTACTTCCGGAGCATTTCAGTCATGTCCGCATACTCCTGGGGATCTTTTCGTCTCGAGTCTAAGACGGTTACTACTCCCTGCTCAAGCTTAATCTCTAGCAGAATAAAGTGAAAGCTGCGCACGCATGCATAACTCATCAATTACATTACTATAACCTCAAGTAATAAGGGAAACTGAATATGGACAAGACAGTAATACTCACTTGAAGTTGTAAGAAAAGAGTATTTTATCTTTGTTTTGATTTTTGAGCAACGATTTTAGCAAGTTGTCTTCGGTTTCTGTGACATTCTTTTTAACCGTCCATTCATGTATGACATTTGGGTTAATGAACCCAATGCCCCAGATTTGTGCTTTTCTGCATTCGACGATCTTCAATCTGCATAATATAGCGAGGATAATTATATATACATGCAATGAAAGAGCTAAGCTATATATAGAGACTTAATTACAGAAGTAGTACTTATAGACAGTAGCAAGTCAAGATTGTTTTGTCGAGGGCCTTTTGATTGTATAACTGGAATAACTCGTCAAATGTAACAGACAACTGATCCATTCCAACGAGGTCGTGCTCATCTTTAATTCTCAGCGTCAAAGTATCCTTCCCAGACTCGCTGCAGGTTTCCATGTACCATTCATGGAATCTTCGCATCATCGTTGTTAGAGGAGGATGATTGGTTTTGATGAGAGGCTTCCTGTACTGGTATCTGAATTCGTCCACCTACATTGTTTCAAACACCACATCATCGCTCACGTAATCAGTAGGATTGGTACCAGGCACCATCCCCGGCAGATTAGCGACAATATCGCTAGGCACCTTGAGCGGGGGGCATGATTGGTTCGCCTGTTCGCCGAGCTGGGGAATTTTTTCCCACTTCTTCGTTCTGCTAACCTTTTATCACTGGAAGTAGTTCCCGACCACCGCGCATCTTGATACGTACTTTGAAGAGCGCATAAATAGTTGGAATCATGTGGAGGCGGTGGTGGTCGCTTCAGGACATCGATAGTGCGCTGCACTTTCACCGGATCTATCATCTCCTTCGGAGGTGGAGGTTTCTTTGCAAAATGGTCCCTCACTTGGGCATGACAGATGTCCTCATTTTCCTTCTCGGTCCTCTCATATGGTAACTTTTCCAGAGGCTTGAGAGATGGACCGTATCTGAATTGCCTGCCGCCTCTGCATGTACTGCTATCCGCGGGAGCGGCGTCGCCTCATTTCCGCTGTTGCTTACGAGGCGAAGAAGGAGGCGGAGTGCTCCGACGCGCCGGAGGAGCCGGAGCGGCAGCGTCTGTCTTCCGCCGTTGCTGACGAGGCGGAGGAGGAGGCGGACTGCTCGGACGCGCCGGAGGAGGCGGAGTGGCCTCGCGCGCCGGAGCAGCCGGAGAAGGAGGCGGAGTGCCCTGATCACTCGCCGGAGGAGGAGGAGGAGGAGGCGGACTGCCCTGACTCGCCGGAGGAGGAGGAGGAGGCGGAGGCGTCTAGTTTGGAAGCTTGATGTACTCCTTCCACCATAGACATGGATTCTTCAGAGCAAGACCCAGCTGAATCTCCCCTACACCTGTAGGGTGGTCAAGCTCGAGCTCCTCAAATCCCTCCATTACTTCATCCACCATCACAACAGCATAGCCATGTGGAATCGGACGACAGTGAAAAGTTTTGTTGGGTTGAGGAGGTGCAACAGAGCCGACAGCCGCCTTCAAGGTGAGGTTCTGGCATTTCGTCATAAGCTAGGAATGTTGAGCCTCCGTGATAGCATCCACTGGGAAGCTAGTAGCCGTGAAGTCAAGCTGCTGAACGAGCTCCGTGGAAGCCATGCTGCTTCTCCACTGAGATGGCGGGGTAGCTTCGTGCCGCTGAGATGGAGCTCCAGCTGCTCGCTGTCTCTCAACTTGTTCCTCTAGCTTTTCTTGCATTGAGCTTCTACATTTCGCTCAGCTCCTGTTTCCTCTTCCTCTCCCAGGTTTTGTAACCGCCTGCGCCGGGAAACCCAACCTTCCACGCAACGGAGCCTGGCATGCCTCGTGTTCGTCCAGGGTGCTCAGGATTCCCGAGGGCCTCAGTCAGCTCGTCCTTCTCTTTGTCAGGAATGAATGTCCCGTCCTGCGCTGCGGCGATATACTTCTGAAGCTTCTTGACGGGTATTGCAAGTTGCTCGTCCGTCCAAATGCACTTCCCTGTTTCAGGGTCCAAAGTTCCCCCAACCTCGAAGAACCAAGTCCTTGAACGGTCTGGCCAGTTCAATGTATATGGTTCGACCCCTTTAGCAATCAGGTCATTCTCATCTTTGTCCCACAACGGCCGGGCTTTGAGGTAGCTGCCTGACCCCGTGCGATGGTGCTACAGCTTCTTTGCAGCATTTATCTTGTTTGTCTCTGACATCTTCTTACTCTTGTCCGATGTCTTGTAGGCCACAAATGCGGGCCAGTGATCTCTTATCTTCTCAAATCGGCCGGTGAATTCTGGAGTCTTCCCTTTGTCGACTGATGACCCTCAAGTATAGGGGATCAATTGTAGCTCTTTTCGATACGTAAGAGTGTCGAACCCAACGAGGAGCAGAAGGAAATGACAAGTAGTTTCCAGTAAGGTAATGTCTGCAAGTGCTGAAATTGTAAGTAGCGGAGTAGTTTGATAGCAAGATAATTTGTAACGAGCAAGTAACGATAATTGTAACAAGTATGCAGTAAGGTAGCCCAATCCTTTTGAGGCAAAGGACTGGACAAAACGGTCTCTTATGATAAGCAAAGTGTTCTTGAGGGTACACGGGAATTTCATCTAGTCACTTTCATCATGTTGGTTTGATTCGTGTTCACTACTTTGATAATTTGATATGTGGGTGGACCGGTGCTTAGGTGTTGTTCTTACTTGAACAAACCTCCTACTTATGATTAACCCTCCCGCAAGCATCCGCCACTACGAGAAAAGTATTAAGAATAAATTCTAACCATAGCATTAAACTTTTGGGTCCAATCGGTCCCTTACGGAATAGCGCATAAACAGGGGTTTAAGTTTCTATCACTCTCGCAACCCACCATCTATTTACTACTCCACAATGCATTCCCTTAGGCCCAGATATAGTGAAGTGTCATGTAGTCGACGTTCACATGACACCACTAAGGGAATCACAACATACCTACCATCAAAATATCGAACACATATCAAATTCACATGATTACTTGCAACATGATTTATCCCATGACCTCATCGACGAAAGTAACTACTCACAAATAATAAACATGCTCATGATCAGAGGAGTATTAAATATCATCATGGATCTGAACATATAACTTCCACCAAATAAACCATATAGTAATCAACTACAAGATGTAATCAACACTACTAGTCAACCCCTAGCACCAATCTATAGTTCCGGTAACGAGAATACAAGAGATGAACTAGGGTTTGAGATGAGATGGTGCTGGTGAAGATGTTGATGGAGATTGCCCTCCCCAATATGGTAGAGTTGTTGGTGATGATGATGACGATGATTTGCCCCTTCGGGAGGGAAGTTCCCCCGGCAGAATCGCTCCGCGGGGGGTGGGAAGTTCCTCCGGGAGGGAAGTTCCCCCTAGCAAGATGACTTATATACTAGAAGATGGGCATCGGAGGTGGGCCAAGGAGGGCACAACCCACAAGGGCGCGCCTGTGCTCCCTGGCGCGCCCAGGTGGGTTGTACCCACCTGGTGGGCCCCCTTGGTAGTTATTTGCTCCAATAATTCTTAAATATTCCATAAAAAATCCCCATGAAGTTTCAGCTTGTTTGGAGTTGTGTAGAATAGGTAGCCTGACGTAGCTTTTTCAGGTCCAGATTTCCAGCTGCCGGAATTCTCCCTCTTGGTGTGTACCTTGCAAATTATGAGAGAAAAGGCATTAGAAATACTCCAAAAAGCATTATTATGGATAAAAACATTATAAATAACAGTAAGAAAACATGATGCAAAAAGGACGTATCAACTCCCCCAAGCTTAGACCTCGCTTGTCCTCAAGCGAAAACCGAAATTGAAAAACATGTCCACATGCTTTGAGAGAGAGGTGTCGATAAAAACAAAATACAGACATAGAAACATCATGTTGATTATTATAACAACAACAAAATTAAACATAGGACTTTTATCATAGAACTTTTATCATATACTTCTCATGAATAAGTAACAGTTCATCACATAATCGAAGTATCAAGCAAAAACTCTATTAGAAACCAACAAACTATGTTCTCAGTCAACTTTGCAACTATAATTCATCATCTTTTCAGGAAGGGTCACATGTCGGAGCCTTTAGGCAAGTCCACATACTCAACCATCATATAGTCTTCTATGATTGCTAGGGGCTTATAGTTTCGCCTCCCAACATACTCACCTCAAGGGTGACGTCAACAATAATAACTCATGCTATCTATATTCAACTGGACATATGTGCCTAGATCTTTACTCGCCACACGATGCTTGCCAAAGGAGAAAAAATAAAAAGGAATAGAAGGAAAACTTTGACTCTTTGCATAAAAGTAAATGCATAAAAGTAAAAGATAGGCCCTTCGCAGAGGGAAGCAGAGGTTGCCATGCTCTTATTTGTTTGTATGCTCAATCCCTTAGTGCAAAAGAACGTCACGTTACATTGCCCCTTAAGATGACAACCTTTATTATGCAGTCTGTCGCTTTTATTCTTTGTCATCCAAGTTCGTGCAACGCTCAATTTTCTCTTACACTAAACGATCTCACACTTTTAGAAGCAATTTTTATTGCCTTTTTGCACCGATGACAACTTACTTGAGGGATCTTGCTCAATCCCTAGGTAGGTATGGTGGACTCTTGAAAAAGATTTGGGTTTAAGGGTTTTTGGATGCACAAGTAGTATCTCTACTTAATACGGAGTTTTTGACTAGCAAAGATAGGGGGCAAGCACCACATGTTAAAGGATCTATGACAATATGACTTCTTTGTGAATATAAACAAACATAAACCATTACGTTGTCTTCCTTGTCCAACGTCAATAGTTTTGGCATATAATATTTTGATGAGGGCTCACAATCACAAAAGATTTCTAGGATAGTATATTTATATGTGAATCTTCCCTTCCCTTATTAATTCTTGCATGAGTTGCATCATTGACTAATGCTATGTTTGTTAATCTCTAATAAATATCCTACTTATACTTTTCCTTATGTGGTGCTATCACCTACCATAGGATTAGTATATGATCTTATTGATTTATTTCCTTTCTTTTATTTGCTTTCTTTCTCTTTTTCTTTCTTTCTTTCTTTATTTGCAACATGAAAGTAAAGGAAGCAAAAAAATCAAACTAAACTTTATTATATAACTTGCACACGATTACAATGATAGATCACTAAGCGAACTCTCAAAGAAGAAAGGATCGAACTAAACTTTATTTCATCTAAAGCAAAAAGATCGAACTAAGATAAGTAAAAACAAAAAGATAGTGGGATGATATGATACCGGGGCACCTCCCCCAAGCTTGGCGGAAGCCAAGGGGAGTGCCCATACCCGATACTTAGTTCTCCTTTGGTGGTGAAGAAGATGGTGGTGGTGAAGAAGAAGAGATCTTGTCCTCGGATTTCCATGGCCTTGGTCCACCATCAGAAGAGGAAGAGTGAGTCTCACGGGTCCTACAATTAGCAGCCAAACTCATACCTTTAAACCTCACCTCATATTCAAAGACTTGGTTTTGAAGATCATAGATCTGGCTTTGGAGGGAGTTGTTTTGCTCGTTGAGGGTGAAGATGATGTCCTTCATGGGCTTGCCATCGACCTTGAGATCACGGGAAAGCTCCGTGATCATGAGGTGATTGGCATTGAGACCACGTTCCACCATCCCCTTGCACGGGAAGACCTCCTGCTCCATAGCTTCAAGCCTGGCCTCCACGGTTCCCGTGCCCTTGGGACCTTGCTCATCGCGGATGTACAACACCCCCTCATGCATCTGGATGGTTTGAGGGTGCTGCACCACCTCCCGCAGATATGGGTTGATGATGTTCTTGAAGAACCTGTCCTTGGAGGAAACTGAAGAGGCCATGGTAGATGGGATCTGACAGAAAATAGCAAGAAAAGAGAACAAAGGATTTCTCCGTGATACGGTGGTTAACAGGTTCTGGAAGTATATATAGTTTTTTTATCTTTGGGGACAAGTATACGGAAGAAAAACGGAGTACGGAAGGTGTCCCAGGTGGGCACAACCCACCTGGGCGCGCCTGCCTGGCGCGCCCTGGTGTCTTGTGCCCACCAGGGGACGCTTCCTGGAAGATTCTTTATTTCCAAAATTCTAAAATATTCCAAAACTGACAAAAAAACATTTTTGCGGATTTTTCGGAGTTCGTTTACTTACCGTATCATGTATCTCCTTATTTTGACGATTCTGGAGTGTTCTGGAAGGACTCTTTTATGTGCTCTTCCGGTGTCAAGGTTTCGATAATATTGCTTTCAACATTAATAGCCGTACCTGAGATATAATGCTTTATTCGTTGCCCATTGACAACCTTCGGGTTAGTACCTTCGGAATTATTTATTTTGATGGCTCCAGACCAGTAAACCTCCTCGATGACATATGGGCCTTCCCATTTCGAGAGGAGCTTTCCTGCAAAAAATCTAAAACAAGAGTTGTACAAAAGAACATATTCTCCGACTTTAAACTCACACTTTTGGATTCTTTTGTCATGCCATCTTTTAACCTTTTCTTTGAATAATTTTGCGTTTTCATATGCTTGGGTTCTCCATTCATCTAAAGAGCTTATATCAAATAACCTCTTTTGTTAACCACAGTTGAAACTTTAGCATGTTCCTTTATCCTTACAGGAAAAGGGCGTTTCTCAATATAAGCAGTAGGAACAACTGGATCAACATTATAGAGTATAGTTTCTTCTTTAACTGGTACTGGTTTTTAGATTTCATCTTTAATAGGTGGGTGATATTTAAACCACTTCTCTTTAGGGAGTTCAACATGATTAGCAAATGATTCACAAAAGGAGGCTACTTCTCAGAGTCAAGTCCATATTTAGTTCTAAACTTTTGAAAAGCATCGGTATCCATAAAAGATTTAACACAATTATACTTAAGCTTTATACCTGATTCTTTACCTTCGTCGAGTTCCCAATCTTCATAGTTGTGTTTAATTCTTTCCAAAAGACCCCACCGGAATTCAATAGTTTTATTCATAAAAGAACCAGCACAAGAAGTATCCAACATGGTTTGATCATTACGAGAAAGCCGAGCATAAAAGTTCTGAATAATAATTTCTCTTGAGAGCTCATGATTGGGGCATGAATATAACATTGTCTTAAGCCTCCCCCAAGTTAGAGCGATACTTTCTCCTTCACGAGGCCAAAAATTATAATTATATATATATATATAATTCCTATCATGATGAACTAGATGCATAGGATAATTTTTTGGTGGAACTCCAATTTTAAATGATTCCAATTCCATGATCCAATATCATCGCATAGCCTATACCATGCCAATTCTTTTCCCTTCCAAGATAAAGGGAAAACCTTTTTCATCACCCCATCTCCGGGTAAACCTGCAAGCTTAAACAATCCACAAATTTGTTCTACATATATCAAGTGCATATCTAGATGTTCGGTTCCATCTCCTGCATAAGGATTAGCTAGCAGTTGTTCTATCACACCCGAAGGTATTTCATATTCAATATTTTCAGTAGGTGCAATAGGCTGAGGGGTAGCTAATTGTGGTTCCGGACGAGGTGAAGATACCCCGAACAAACCCCTCAAAGGATTGTTTTCCATAGTAGCAAGTGACAATAAATTTCAGCACACTATATAAGTCTTTCCATACCAAATTCCACTTACCAAAGGCGCTTCACTCCCCGGAAACGGCGCCAAAAAATAGCCTTGATGACCCACAAGTATAGGGGATCAATTGTAGCTCTTTCCGATAAGTAAGAGTGTCGAACCCAACGAGGAGCAGAAGGAAATGACTAGTAGTTTCCAGTAAGGTAATGTCTGCAAGTGCTGAAATTGTAAGTAGCGGAGTAGTTTGATAGCAAGATAATTTGTAACGAGCAAGTAACGATAATTGTAACAAGTATGCAGCAAGGTAGCCCAATCCTTTTGAGGCAAAGGACAGGCCAAAACGGTCTCTTATGATAAGCAAAGTGTTCTTGAGGATACACGGGAATTTCATCTAATCACTTTCATCATGTTGGTTTGATTTGTGTTCGCTACTTTGATAATTTGATATGTGGGTGGACCGGTGCTTAGGTGCTGTTCATACTTGAACAAACCTCCTACTTATGATTAACCCTCCCGCAAGCATCCACAACTACGAGAAATGTATTAAGAATAAATTGTAACCATAGCATTAAACTTTTGGGTCCAATCGGTCCCTTACGGAATAGCGCATAAACTGGGGTTTAAGCTTCTGTCACTCTCGCAACCCACCATCTATTTACTACTCCACAATGCATTCCCTTAGGACCAAATATGGTGAAGGGTCATGTAGTCGACGTTCACATGACACCACTAAGGGAATCACAACATACATACCATCAAAATATCGAACACATATCAAATTCACATGATTACTTGCAACATGATTTATCCCGTGACCTCAAGGATGGAAGTAACTACTCACAAATAATAAACATGCTCATGATCAGAGGAGTATTAAATAGCATCATGGATCTGAACATATAATCTTCCACCAAATAAACCATATAGTAATCAACTACAAGATGTAATCAACACTACTAGTCACCCCCTAGCACCAATCTATAGTTCTGGTAACAAGATTGAATACAAGAGATGAACTAGGGTTTGAGATGAGATGGTGCTGGTGAAGATGTTGATGGAGATTGCCCTCCCCAAGATGGTAGAGTTGTTGGTGATGATGATGACGATGATTTCCCCCTCCGGGAGGGAAGTTCCCCTGGCAGAATCGCTCCGCCGGAGGGCAAAAGTGCTCCTGCCCAAGTTCCGCCTCGAGACGGCGGTGCTCCGCCCCGAAAGTCTTCTCCTTATTTTTTCTAGGTCAAAATGACTTATATACCAGAAGATGGGCACCAGAGGTGGGCCAAGGAGGGCACAACCCACCCGGGCATGCCTGTGCTCCCTGGCGCGCCCAAGTGGGTTGTGCCCACCTGGTGGGCCCCCTCTGGTAGTTATTTGCTCCAATAATTCTTAAATATTCCATAAAAAATCTCCGTGAAGTTTCAGCTTGTTTGGAGTTGTGCAGAATAGGTAGCCTGACGTAGCTTTTTCAGGTCCAAATTTCCAGCTGCCGGAATTCTCCCTCTTGTTGTGTACCTTGCAAATTATGAGAGAAGAGGCATTAGAATTACTCCAAAAAGCATTATTATGGATAAAAACATTATAAATAACAGTAAGAAAACATGATGCAAAATGGACGTATCATCGACAAACGTTGATTTCAACTCATTCTTCCACCTCCTGAATAGATCTGCCATCTTGTTAAGAGCACACGCCTTGACCAGTGGCTCTATAACTGGCTTATTCGGATCCTCCTCTGGAGGTAGGGTGAAATTTGCCTTCAGCGAGGTCCAAAGATCATCTTTCTGTCTATCGGTGACATAAGAAACTTGAGGGTCTTCGTTCTTAGGTTTATTGCATAGCTGGATGCTGATCGGGATGATGTCCCTAACAATAGCTCCGCACTGAGCAGAAAATGCTTCCTTGGTCCGCCTGGGTTCAATCGGTTGGCCATCATCCGAGATTGCTATGATCGTGAACCTTTCATCCTGGCGCAACCTTTTCTTCGGGCCTCGTCTTGTTACTGAAGTTTGGCTCGATCCGGAGGGCTATAAAAGAAGAAACAAGAGTGTAGGATCGAAAGTATGTCTAGAGGGGGGTGATTAGGCTACTTGACCAAATAAAAACTTAACCTTTTCCCAATTTTAGTTCTTGGCAGATTTTAACAACTTAGCACAAGTCAAGCAATCTTTTCACAATTCAAGCAAGCATGCAAAGAGTATATGAGCAGCGGAAAGTAAAGCATGCAACTTGCAAGAATGTAAAGGGAAGGGTTTGGAGAGTGCAAACGCAATAGGAGACACGGATGTTTTTGTCGTGGTTCCAATAGGTGGTGCTATCATACATCCACGTTGATGGAGAGTTCAACCCACGAAGGGTAACGGCTGCGCGAGTCCACGGAGGGCTCCACCCACGAAGGGTCCACGAAGAAGCAACCTTGTCTATCCCACCATGGCCATCGCCCACGAAGGACTTGCCTCACTAGGGTAGATCTTCACGAAGTAGGCGATCTCCTTGCCCTTACAAACTCCTTGGTTCAACTCCACAATCTTGTCGGAGGCTCCCAAGTGACACCTAACCAATCTAGGAGACACCACTCCCCAAAAGGTAATAGATGGTGTGTTGATGATGAACTCCTTGCTCTTGTGCTTCAAATGATAGTCTCCCCAACACTCAACTCACTCTCATAGGATTGGATTTGGTGGAAATATGATTCGAGTGGAAAGCAACTTGGGGATGGCTAGAGATCAAGATTCATATGATTGGATTGGAATATCTTGATCTCAACACATGAGTAGGTGGCTCTCTCTCAGAAAATGGGTAATGGAAATGTAGGCACGTTCTGATGGCTCTCTCCATGAATGAAGAGTGGGTGGAGGGGTATATATAGCCTCCACACAAAATCTAACCGTTACACACAAATCACCAAACTCGGTGTGACCGAATCAGAAAACTCGGTCAGACTGATTTAGTTCAAAATGTGAACGTAGGATTTTCGGTGGGACCGACATGTCAACTTGGTGGGACCGATATCATTAGGGTTCGGGCATAACGTAATCTCGGTTAGACCGATTACTCAAACTCGGATGGACCGACTTTGGTATAGACAAACAGAGAGTTGGTCAGGCGAACTCAGTGGGACCGATTCGCTCGTCTCGGTGGGACCGAAGCGTTACGAAAAGGAAATAGAGAGTTTGCATTGCAGACTCGGTGGGACCAATCGCTCAGTTCGGTGAGACCGAAACGTTACGAAGGGAAACAGAGAGTTTGCAATCCCATCTCGGTGAGACCTAGATCCCTATCGGTGAGACCAAAAAGACTAGGGTTTCTGGCAGTGGCTATGTCAAATGAACTCAGTGGCGCCGGATGGATCAAATCGGTGGGGCCGAGGTTGACTTTTGGTTTGGGACATATGTGGATATGAAAAAGTAGTTGAGGGCTTTGGAGCATATCACTAAGCACTTTGAGCAAGCAAGCCATTAAGCAACACCTCACCCCTTTTAATAGTATTGGCTTTTCCTATGGACTCAATGTGATCTTGGATCACTAAAAGTAAAATGTAGAGTCTTGGACTTTGAAGCTTGAGACAATCTTTTGTCCTTAGCATTTTGAGGGGTCCACATTCCTTATCCATGCCATGCCAATCATTGAACTTTCCTGAAATATTTATCTTGTAATGGCATTAGTTCAATGAGCTATATGTTGTTAATCATTACCAAAACCACCCAGGGATAGTTGCACTTTCAATCTCCCCCTTTTTGGTAATTGATGACAACATATAGATCAAAGCTTCGACAAATGATCATAAGATTGAAAAGCATCGTCGCTTTGGGAAGTATGTGACAAACAAAAGCTCCCCCTAAATTTGTGCATTATTTAAAATTTGCTTTCGACTACAAATGCACAATGTGTTAGGATCATGGGTCACTTTTCCATGTCACATACATCTTGGTGGAGCGCTCAAAATGATAATAATTAAAAACCATGCACTCATCACCAAGCAAAGTGAATGATCATATATAAGGTATAAAAGATAGTATCATCCAAACAAGCATTAAGGTAGCAAATGATCAATCACATGATCATCCAAGTATCTCACAAAAGACATAATGTAGCAAGCAAACACACAATAAAGTTCAATCAAGTAAAATGCAAAGAGAGACAAAACAACACTCTCTCTCTCGAAGTCTATGATCTATACATATTTCTCCCCCTTTGGCAACAAGTACCAAAATGTTAAAAAATATGCATAGTGCTATGCGTCTCTCAAGCTTGGTCTTCATGAGGTGGTGTAGAGATGACTCTAAGGACGAAAACTTCTGTTGATGTAGCTGGAGCTGGTGGAGTGGCTGTTGGAGTAGATGGCACTGAGGTTGTGGCTGCTGGTGCAGATGTAGTAGCTCTTGTGTCTGGGACATGCACTGCAGCAGACCTCTGGCTTCTGGGAACGCTAGTAAAAGCTTCTATAGTAGACTTGCCCTTCTTCTCGTCCACTTCCTCCTGAAGTTGCTCAACCACTGACTGAATCTCATTTACCTTGACATCAAGATCATAGAATTTCTGCTCAATGATCCTCTCCAAGCTCTCCTGGTTTTGAGTCAGGGTGGCCAAGCCCTTCTCAATCCTCAAGGTGGATTGGATCAGATATCCAAGCTGATCTTGCTTGCTCTTCAAGAACACTTGAGATGCCTCTTCAGCAGTTGGCATCCTTGCAGCTTTCTCTGCCCTTGCCTTCTCTCTCTTCTCATGTGCTTGCACTGATGATGGATCTTCCTCAGTCATGACAACAATGTTGTCCTCAAAGTCTGGCCTGAGGGGTAAATGCTCTTTGTCCAATAGATATGTGCCTGTGCCCATCTTGGAGTTGATGAGCACCTGAATTTGTGGAGCATACCCACAAGATCTCTTCTGATCTGCAGCTGTCCTCTTGATTTTTCGGCGTTCTGGGAACAGGGGTCCCCAGAATTGCCTGCCTGCGGCCCACGGCATGGCTGTGCTAGCAGGCTTGTACGACCCATCTTCATCAACAAGGCATCCAAGACCCTTGCGAGGAGCCAAGCCTCGCGAGGCGGACGACGCAAGTCCTCCTCGGGAGCAGCCTCACCAGGCTGCCTCACGAGGAGCGGAGATATCGAGGCGGAGCAAACCTCACGAGGCTCTCGTGACGTGAGCCTTGACGATCGACACCAGGCGGGCGCCAGCACGCGCAGCGTCTTTGTTTCCTCTTTGGTGCTAAGGAGGCAAGCGCAGGCGAGGAGTACCGAGGCATCAGGCAAAGGTTGCCATATCGGTGCAACAAGACCAAGACCAGTAGGACGGAAAGACGGAGGTCACCGTGGAGCCCAAGACGGCATCACCACCAGAGCCTTTTGCAGGCGAAGACCGCTTTTGTCAGGATAGCTTGTACTAGCTGTCCCCTTTCAAATTTGCCCGCCGTTGTTGGCTCCCTTCCCGCTCAATATTTGGGGAGAGGACCGGGGCCTATATAAGTAGAGTTAGCCACCACAGTAGAGGACGGATCGAGTTCTCATACACAAGTCCACAGAGCACAAGAACACCTCGACCTCAGGAGGCTGCTCTTCCCCTTGTACTGTTCTTCATCAGCCCAAGAGGCAATCCACCACCACACACTGGAGTAGGGTATTACACCACAATGGTGGCCTGAACCAGTATAAATCCTGTGTCTTTCTGTGTTGCGAATTCGTCGAGTTCGTCCGCGAGATCTTAGTGAGCTAGGGCGTATATCGGTAGGAGGGAAAGAACTTCGCGCGCACCCCAGAGTTCGAACCTTAAGGGTTTTGCCGGAACCCCACATCCGACATTTGGCGCGCCAGGTAGGGGTGCGCCGGAGCTTCTTCCTCGCCAATCGACTTACCGACGCTCCACGACCAAGATGTCCGGCGACCCAAGAGCTGACTCCGACCGCTGGGTAGCCTGGCCGGCCCGGGCGACGACGCCTGCCCATGAAGACCTCGACCCCACGCTCCAGGCTGTGCGAGCGCCGTCCAATGCTGCGGAGCACGGGTGGCGCGGCCAGGCGTCGTCCACCCTCACTCCACGACAAGTACGAGCTGCTGCAAGGGAAGCAAGCCACGCCGCGGCGACGACGACGCACTCGCGGTGGGAGCAGGCAAACATGCGGGCAGCACTCACAGTGGCAAGAGAGCTGCTACGGTGCCGGCTGATGGAGAGAGGCCGGGATGCGCTGCTGGAACGCGTTGCCAAGCTACTGGACGCGGCGGCGTCGGGAGCACCACCCTTCTGCTATCGGCTCCCTTCTCAGGCCGTTGCGGGGCCTCATGGCGGGACTCGCCGCAACCACGCGCCATCAGGCATGCCTGGGGGCTTCGTCAACACCAGCGTGGCCGACATCACTGGGGGCTCCTCCGCCCCCATGCCGCCCGCAATAAGCACGGGCACAAGCGTCGCCCCCATGGTCCCAGCAAGATGCCACGCTACTGTCCTCAGGACACCACGCTGGGCCGAGCAACATGGAGTGTGGGGCACTACGTCGAGGTGTTCGGGGTAACGGCCCCGGAAGCCTACGTACCCCGCATGATGGACCAAGAGTACGCACCGGAGGACGACCCCGACTCGTTCGTTGGAGAAGATTGGGAAGAAGGGGCGCTAGGAGTCGAAGCCTTCCAGGAACCAATGAAGAACCACGACGATCGCGCCATCAACGGCAACTACAGGGTACCACAATCTCTCAGGAGCAGGCTTACGCTAACCATGGGTTGCAAGTGAACCAGGTCGCAGCGTTGATCGACGACCCTGGCACAGCAGCACCCCTTCCAACAAGGGAAGCACGCTGGGGGCCACCAGGAGGGAGCCAGGAGCAAGGCCCCTCCCTACGCCGCGCGAAGTCGGGCGACACCCGGAGTAAGCCCTCTGCCGGGGAGGCCTCGACGACCCTTCCCTCGGCAGAGGACCCGTGGTCGCCGAGGGCACCGTTGGCGTCCTCTTTCCCCCCTTTGTGTCGTCCAGGTTGCCGGTCGACTCAAAGGTGGTCGAGGGTGGCGCAAGACGGGGCCCTCGTTTGGCGATATGAAGCAAGGCCGGTACCTATGAAGAAGGCCCAGTGCCTGTGAAGCTCGCCGCCCGTGACACTCTCACGTAATAATGAGTTGGGGTTGTACACGCCCCGGAGTCTCAGGGGTGCCGGCCTCAGGCCCTGGGGCTCCCTCCCATGCCTAGTGGCAGCACTTAGCTCCGCGTTGGTGAGAAGACTTGAAGACCAGAAGACTAGAATAGGCGCCGGACGCGGCCTTTCGTTTTGGATCTCTTTTTCTGTAGCCTTGCTTTCTGGATCTGGATTTAAGTTGAAGTCGAGTTTTTATCGGTGCGCGCGCGGGGGGGGGGGGTGCCTTTTCTCGTTCAAGAAATTTCTTGCTTTCTGGATTTCGTTCTGCTTGGGACTCATGTCCGTCGCCTTCCCCTCACGAGCCCCTCGCGAGCGGGACTGCGCGAAGCGCACGCGTGCCGAGCGCGCGCTAACGCTGCAACTGGTGCTTGCCTCTTGCGGGGCCCCTCCTGACAGGACGACAAGCTCCGCAGGATTCTCAGAAACTCGTCGCCTCATGAACCAGCTCGAGGCTGGCACTGACTAAGGTAACTCACGACAGGAAACTCACCCCTGGACTTACAAGTTCGCGAGGGCACATACTCAATACCACCTAGAAAAGTAAAGGCTGCAACTTGCTTACATGAGGGGCTCCCCCTCTCAAAGTGCTCTTACAAGTTTTCCAAGGGCCGTGCCCGAGTTTTGCGTGCAGGATGCAGCGACAAGAGAACATGGGATCAACCAAATATGTCACTTGCTGCGTCGCCCTCGGACGCGTCACTTGCATCATCTTCATCTTCGCCAGCACCGTCGTTGCCTTCGGCGACACCTTCATCGCCGTTATCAACCACATCGCCTTCGTCTGCAACGACCACCACCGCCTCATCATCAGAAGCGAAGGCTCTGACCAGCGCATCCACGTTGTCCTCCACCCACCGCGCCAGGTCACCCCCGACGGCCTGCGGCACGGGGGCAGTGGCGGCGTCAAAGTCGAAGTCAGGAAAGGTGTTCCTGAGGTGGCTAAAGATGCGAGAGAACGCGCGCCCGAGCAGGCCCCAGCTTCTCTCTTCCACGAGCTGGCGAGCCCTGTCAGACCGGGCTTCCAGGCGTGTCACCACATCGGTGAAGAAGGTCAGGTGGCTGGCGTAGTCATTTGAGTGAGGAGGCGGTGCATTCTCGTCGCAGATGTAGCCCAGGGCGGTATTAGCCCTGTTCCGGAGATCCTGAAGCATGGGGGCATGCTCGCGCTCCAGCGTCCGTCGTTGGAGCACTTCCTCCCTGTTTTGTCGCGCGACGGCCTCGGCGTCATCAACCCGTTTCCGAAGAGAAAGCAGCTCGGCGCGGGCGGAGGCCAAGTCCGCCTGCGCCGTGACTAGGGCGGCAGCCGTGGCCACCGCACGCCACTCCGCCTCGCCCAACCTGGGCCTGAGGGCAGCGGCCCTGCCCGCATCCTCCGTTCCTGTGAGCTTCAACTTCAAGTCATACCTACCCTCTAGGTCTGCGCGAACCTCGGCCACCCGGCGGTCGACTTCCTCTTGGACCTTGGCCTCGCGAGCCCCGACGACATTTTCCGCCTGAGCAACTTGACGCTCCCTCGTCTCTAGTTGTTCGAGCTCAAGGCTGCGCTCCACGGCTTCCAGAGCCAGCGCTTCCTCACGCCTCCGGACCTCCTCTTCCTCAGCGGGCGTCCCCCTCAGCGACGCAAGGGCGGCTCTGCACGCATCCACCTGCTGCTCGAGGGACACACTCCAGGCCTGCAGCTCCCACGCGCGTTTCTCCGCAGCCTCGCGACGGCGGTCGGCCTCGCGGGCCTCCTCCAAGGCTCGAGAGCAAGCTTCGCGGGAAACCTTGAGGGACGCCTCGGCCTTCGCATTGTCGAGATCACGCTGATAGCGGCCAAGGTTGATGGCCACCCTCAGCTTACGCCATTCCTCCACCAGCCGCAGACCTTCAGCCTCAAGGCGCGAGTCGACGCCCGCAAGTCTTCACCGAGTCGGCTCATCGCCTCTTGGAAGAGCTCATGGCGAACGATGCTTCGCCCGTGCTCAGGCCCGAACACACGACCCACCTCGTCCTCCACCTCGGGGGCCGCAGGCGGGACATCAAGTAGCGCACCGCCTCTCGGCGGGGGGCTGGGGGCTGGTGTCGCAGCAGGCGCCGGCCCGACCTCGCGAGAAGCTCCGGCCAGACGCGACCCGCTACTTGAGGAGGAGCCTAAGGACAAAGTCAACCGTGGTTGTCCATAACCAGAGGAGGAGATCGGGGAACGCCCGCCAGGCTCCAAGCCAGACCGTGCAGGAAGGGCAGCGGAGCCACAGATTCAAGGCTCCATGAAGGCGAGTGAGGGAGTCCTGGATTAGGGGGTCCTCGAACTGCCGGACTATATACTTTGGCCGGACTGTTGGACTATGAAGATACAAGATTGAAGACTTCGTCTCGTGTCCGGATGGGACTCTCCTTTGCGTGGAAGGCAAGCTTGGCAATTCGGATATGTAGATCTCCTCCCTTGTAACTGACTCTATGTAACCCTAGCCCCCTCTGGTGTCTATATAAACCAGAGGGTTTAGTTCGTAGGACGAGAACAATCATAACCATAGGCTAGCTTCTAGGGTTTAGCCTCTACGATCTTGTGGTAGATCAACTCTTGTAATACTCATATCATCAAGATCAATCAAGCAGGAAGTAGGGTATTACCTCCATCGAGAGGGCCCGAACCTGGGTAAACATTGTGTCCCCCGCCTCCTGTTACCATCCGCCTTAGACGCACAGTTTGGGACCCCCTACCCGAGATCCGCCGGTTTTGACACCGACATTGGTGCTCTCATTGAGAGTTCCACCGTGCCATCACCATAAGGCTTGATGGCTCCTTCGATCATCTACGACGATGCGATCCAGGGTGAGGTTTTTCTCCCCAGACAGATCCTCGTATTCGGCGGCTTCGTACTGCGGGCCAACTCGCTTGGCCATCTAGAGCAGATCGAGAGCTATGCCCCTGGCCGTCAGGTCAGGTTTGGAAACTTAAACTATACTGCCGACATCGGCAGAGACTTGATCTTCGACGGATTCGAGCCTATGTCAGGTGCGCCGCACAGTCACAACGAGCATGACTTAACTCTGTCATCGGACGGTGTTCGGGAGATCACACCTATGGCTATTCCGGCCCTCAATCCGGAGCAGATGGCGCCGTCCGAGGACGGGTGGATGGACCCCGCCACGGAGGCCGCACACTCAGCGGTGATAGAGGCGAATACTGACTTCACCTCCTACGAGACCTGTGTTGCCGGATACTCGGATTCGTCCCCGGCCACGGGCTCCGAACCGCCTGCGTCCGTGCCTATCGAATCTGATTGGGCACCGATCATGGAGTTTTCCTCCGCGGATATCTTTCAGCACTCGCCACTGGGCAACGTGTTAAATTCATTAAGGTCTCTCTCCTTGTCTGGAGACCCTTGGCCGAACTATGTCCGGCTTGAGTGGGAGGCGGACGACGAACAATTTCGTTCCCCACCCACCACCCACTTGGTAGCCACTGTCGACGACTTAACCGACATGCTCGATTTCGGCTCCGAAGACATCGACGGTATGGACGACGATGCAGGAGAAGAACAGGAACCGCCGCCCACAGGGCGCTGGACTGCCACCTCATCATACGATATATACATGGTGGACACCCCCAAAGAAAACAACAACGAGGAACGGGAAGAAGCAGCGAAGGACAGTTCCCTCGAGAAGCAACCAAAGCAACGGCGTAGGTGCCTCTCCAAACCCCGCCTCGGCAAAAACAGCGGTAACATCGCAAGAAAGAATAATACCCCAGACGACTCCAGAGGAAACGACGACCACATGGACCCAGCGAAAGAGCAGGATGAACCAGCAGACGGCGAACACAGTACGGAGCCGCTGTCCGACAACGGTGACGCCGAGGGTAAAGCTAATCAACCTGTCTCTGGAGAGGAGAACAGTCCGGACGACGATGCACACATCATCCCAGAAAGGCACTTGGAGCAAGAGAACCTCCATAGAAGGCTTCTTGCCACCGCGAGGAGTCTAAAGAAGCAGAAGCAAAGGCTCAAGGCCACGCAAAATACACTCAACAGTAGATGGAACAAAGTGCTCGACACTGCAGAAAAGTACGGTGACAGTCGCCACACAAAGAGCTATCCAAAGCACAAGCTGCTGCCTGAATTCGATGACGAGGCTTTAGAGCCCATACAGCCGAAAAATGAAATGGCCGATCAGCCGGATCGACCACCCCGTGGCCGCGATAGGGCGGCTAACGATGTCGGTATGACCAGGTCCATCTACGGATCTAGGAAGCGTGCTCCGGCACAGAATCAAAACCGAACACTACAACCGTCAGAACGTCATGACACATCCAAGTACAGGGGTGCCGCGCACCCCCTATGCTTCACCGATGAGGTGCTGGATCACGAATTTCCAAAGGGATTCAAACCCGTGAACATAGAGGCGTACGACGGAATGACAAACCCTGGGGTCTGGATCAAGGACTTTATCCTTCATATCCATATGGCTCGTGGAGATGATCTCCACGCCATCAAATACTTGCCCCTCAAGTTGAAAGGACCAGCTCGGCATTGGCTGAAGAGCCTCCCCGAAAACTCAACTGGAAGTTGGGAAGAGCTTGAGGATGCTTTTCGGGCTAATTTTCAAGGGACCTATGTCCGGCCTCCGGATGCAGACGATTTAAGTCATATAATTCAATAGCCCGGAGAGTCAGCCCGAAAGCTTTGGAACAGATTCCTCACTAAGAAGAATCAAATTGTCGACTGCCTGGACGTCGAAGCCTTAGCGGCTTTCAAACACAGTGTTCGGGACGAATGGCTGGCCAGACACCTCGGCCAGGAAAAACCGAGGACAATGGCAGCCTTGACAAGCCTTATGACCCGCTTTTGCGCGGGCGAAGATAGTTGGCTGGCCCGTAGCGGCACCAGCGACCCAGGCACATCCGAAGTCAGGGATGGTAATGGGAAACCGCGACGCCATAAAAGCAAGCGTCGAAGCAATGAAGACAACCCAGACAACATGGCGGTAAACGCTGGATTCAGGGGCTCTCAACCCGGTCAACGGAAAAAGCCATTTAAAGGCAGCCGAGATGGACCGTCCAGCCTAAACAAGATTCTAGACAGATTATGTCAGATTCATGGCACCTCCGACAAACCTGCAAATCACACCAACAGAGAATGCTGGGTCTTCAAGCAAGCCGGCAAGCTAAACGCCGAGCACAAGGGGAGGGAGACACCAAGTGAAGACGAGGATGAGCCTCGTCAGCAAAACACTGGGGGACAGAAAAATTCCCACTAGAGGTCAAAATAGTGAACATGATTCACGTAACGAAGAGGAGGAGCAAACGCGCATTCCGAGACGTATGCGCCGTGGAGCCCGTCACCCCCAAGTTCAACCCTTGGTCGGCCTACCCGATCACTTTCGATTGTAGGGATCACCCGACTAGTATCCGGCATGGAGGATCTGCTGCCTTGGTGCTAGACCCAATAATTAACGGATACCATCTCACCCGAGTCCTTATGGACGGCAGCAGTAGTCTCAATCTGATATATCAGGACATAGTCCGCAAAATGGGGATATACCCGACTAGAATTAACCAAAGCAATACTACCTTTAAAGGAGTAATACCAGGCCCAGAGGCCCGCTGCACGGGCTCTCTAGTACTAGAGGTTGAATTCGGTTCTCCCGACAACTTCCAAAGTGAAAAGTTAACCTTCGACATCGCTCCATTCCGAAGCAGCTATCAAGCACTACTCGGAAGAATGGCCTTCGCTCGTTTTAACGCAGTACCGCATTATGCTTATCTTAAGCTTAAGATGCCCGGTCCACGTGGCACCATCATAGTCAGCGGAAACGCAGAGCGTTCCTTGCGTACGGAAGAATGTGTGGCGGCTTTAGCAGCCGAACACTGACTGGCCTCTCCAACCAGAATAAATGATTTGTCGTCAAGACCGAGGACACGGCTAGACGAGTCCGATGCAACACTGGCTGTAACAGCTCAGATAAACCTGAGATTGGGTTGATGGATATATCCCCATAAGTGGCGCTAGGGGCTTCCCACATGTAAAAAGAACTACAGTTCGGGTTGACCTTATTTAGATTGAATTTTAATGGTTTATTAAGAATAACCAATTTTTTGCACGAATACTTTCACCTGAGTTTTTCTCTTTTACAGATGATAATCATGCTACACCCTTCCAGGATACGGCACAACGGAGACACAGGCGCAGACGTGCAGCAGGGCCCCACTCAAAGGTTTCTTTTTAGATTAAGACCCTGTGTAAACCTTTCTTACTGTCTCTTCTTGCTTCACACCCTCCGGATACTAAACACAACCGAGAGGGATGCTGGCGTTATTGGCATTTCGCCACGTCAGACTAATGCACGTACCTGGAAATTCAGGGTTCATTATCAAGGGCGTTACTCAGTCCGGTATATGTTGTAAAGACCGAATACCTTAGGGAGTGTTCGACGTCGCGAGTTTGGCCTTATATGCATCAGCTCCGAATCATGTCTTTGGTCAATAGTTGGGTTTGCCCGGCTCCTGTGTTTTGCTACCATATGTTCCGCTCTATCGGCTAAGGTGGCACCGGGAGAACTACTGCGATTGTGCCCTGGTTCATCTGGACGAGCACCTCAGTAGAGAAAGCCGAAAACTGACTGGCATGATAAAGCGCGAGACTGGTCAACCACTCGATGACTCATCGGAATCTTCGCGATTCCTCCGCATTAACGAAGGACCGGTTTCCCGGTCATGTATGTACGCGCACCGTATTCGGCTAGACGCGGAAGTACCAGGGGCTATATAGTAGCCCCACCGTCAAACTCCTATGGCTAAGTGAAAGTGTTAAAGCAATATAGTCCGATTGCCTTGTTCGCCGCGCTATCACCTCCTTAATGGACCAAGCATTGGATCAAGTGTGAATACGCGCTTTTCCGAACACCCCCGCATTATATGTGTGGGGGCTGAAGCCGACGACTGCAAACTTTCAGGTTATATACATACATAAACGGCCGCACAGGAGGCATCATAATACTTTCAGGCAAAAGTATAAACACAACCTTTATAATCCTAATAGCATTGTTTTTACAATCGGGTTACATGTCACTATAACATGACACTCTTCGAGCACTGAGCCTCTATTAAATGAGCGCCTTCTAGGACTTCTTCAAAATAGTGCTCGGCCGATACCTGGCCTACGGCCGAACTCTGGGTCGCAATAGCGGTGGCCTCCATCTCTGCCCAGTATGTCTTAACACGGGCAAGAGCCATCCGCGCACCCTCTATGCATGCCAACCTCTTTGCAGCGTCGATATGCGGCACAGCACCAAGGAATCGTTGCACTAAACCAAAATAACTATTCGGCCTTGGTCCTTCCGGCCAAAGATGATCCACGACAGACCTCATGGCAAGCCCGGACAACCTATGGAGCTCAGCCCACTCGGCCATTTGCTCATTTAACAACAGCGGACGCGTTGGAGCACTGAACTGCGACCAGAACAACTTTTCCACTTCATGATCTTTTTGATCTTTGAAAAACTCAGTCGCATCAGCAGCACTCGCTGCCAAGTCCAAGTACGCGTATGCAGCACTCCATAATTGATCCAGAGGGGCATACTTCGGATCTCCAAACTTCGTCCACAACAAAAGGGCTTCCCAGCCGTGATATCTCCAGCTTGACGAAGCTCCTCCTTCGCCGCTCTGATTTTAGAGCGGGTCTGCTTGGCTGCTACTATGGCTTTCTTCAGGTCTGCCGCTTTCGCTTGGCTTTCCTTTTCAAGAAGCTCATACCGGTCGGCGGCATCCTTCTGCTCAACAGCCATCTTGGCTATTTTATCTTCGCTCTGGCAATGAACAGCCTGTTCGACTCTTAATTCTTCGACCGCCTTTAGGGCGGCCGCATCACTTCTCCTGGCTTGTTCCTTGGCTCGGGCAAGCTCCGCCCGAAGGGTCTCCACGGCGGCAGCTCCATCTGCAGTCACAACATATTATAGATACTAGCATCATGCTCCTCTTAAATATCTGTTAACCACCGGAGAATACATACCCTGTGCCTCGTCAAGCCGCTTGTTTACAAGCACGATGTCGGCATCTGCCGCATCAAGTTGCCGCTTCAGTTCAGCAAACTCACCAGTCCGGCTAGCCACCGGACCCTCAGCCGCCTGCACATGAAAACAACATGATCATCACCTGGGACTATGATCCTCTGTTTGCCGCCTTTAGGACGGCAACCAGAGTCTCAGGGGCAACTATCTGTATAGGGCACACCTAGCGTGTGCGGTACCGTCAAAATATATATTACTTTGCGTACCTCAAAGCCTTTTAGCAGGCTCATAAAAGCTTCATGCAACCCACTTTTGGCGGATGAAATCCTCTCAACCACCGTACCCATTAAAGTACGATGCGCCTCTGAGATAGCCGCTTGCTCCAGAAGACCCATCAGTACGTCCGGTTGTGCACCGGACAGTACCGGACTCTTTCTGTTGCTCTCCTTAGGAGCCGAATCCTCTGGACTTCGGGTGGCCGAAGGGTTACCTTCCGGCCTTGGCGGATTAGGAGAAATCCTCCATGACGACACCTCAGGGTCGTCCGCCTCAGGAGGCAGGGAGACAGGGGGAGGCATTTCGCTCTCCATCATCTCCGGAAGAAGATCCCCCGAAGACGAACTCTGTCGAGAAGGGCTACGATCCGAACTGCAAGACATACGGCTCGGTTATTGTCCTCGAAGATGAAGCAGGATATATTTACCAAAAGTACTCTTGTTCACTTACAGCTCGGTGGAGGGCTGATCCCCTTGCGGGCACTGTGCGGTAAGGATGCCCTCCAGGGCAGGGCCCTCTGGTGAAGGTTTCTTCCCTCGTTTGGAAACTCTTGTTTCCAATTCTTCAGAGGCGGTCCTTTTCCTTCCTTGGGGAGAGGGAATTTCAAATTCTTCTCCCCGGTTATCCTCCTTCGCGGAGACACTAATTCCCCCGGTTTGGATGAGTAATGAGTGAGGCCCGCTTTCGGCTTCTTTATTCCTCCCTTTACCTTCCCCTGATGGCGCTTGATAAGGTGCGAGCTCAAGCATCCTGGCTAGTACAGGATCCGGTGAGCCCTCGGGAAGGGGGGCCGAACACCTGATCATCTTCGCCTTTTTTATCCAGTCCTGGTCAAAGAGTGATTTTTCAGAATGATGTTGTCACAAATTAAAAGAAAGCGTGTTCGGCCGCAGAATTACTTACGTGGGTATCTGGACGATTGCAGTTTAGACCCGCATCCTCGGTGGTGTCCGGACACTTTATTCGTGATCCGAAGAACAATCCATACATCTCTTCGAGCGTCATGCCGAAAAATTGCTGAATAGTTCGCGGTCCTTCCGGGTTGAACTCCCACATACGGAGAGGTCGACATTGGCATGGCAGGACCCGACGAACTAGCATGACTTGCATTACCTTGACAAGGCCGACATCTCTCCCGAGGAGATCTCGGATGCGACTCTGCAATGTCGGCACGTCATTAATTGGCCCCCAGTCCAGCCCCTTGTTGACCCATGACGCCAGTTGTGGCGGGGGGCCCGAACGGAAGGCGGGGGCAGCTGCCCACTTAGTACTTCGGGGAGCCGTGATGTAAAACCACTCCCGCTGCCATAAGTTGGACATCTCCGGGAAGAAACCCTTTGGCCATGGAGCATCGGCGCCTTTGCTTATTATGGCACCTCCGCATTCTGCGTGTCGCCCATTGATCATCTTCGGCTTCACATTGAAGGTCTTGAGCCATAAGCTGGAGTGTGGGGTGATGCGGAGGAAGGCCTCACACACGACGATGAACGACGAGACGTGAAGGATGGAATCCGGAGCGAGATCATGGAAATCGAGCCCGTAATAGAACATAAGCGCTCTAACAAAGGGATAAAGACTAAAACCTAGCCCTCGGAGGAAGTGGGAAACAAATACGACGCTCTCGTTGGGTTCGGGAGTAGGGATGACCTGCCCTGGAGCAGGCAGCCTGTGCGAGATTTCGGCGGTCAGATACCTGGCTTCTCTTAGCTTCTCGATGTCCTCCTCTGTGACAGAGGAGGCTGTCCACCGGCCTTGAAGGTTGGATCCGGACATGATTGAAGGTCCGAAGCACTTAGCCGGAGCCTCGGGTGTTGGAATTCAAGGTGGGGGAAGGGAAGGATCGAGCGCGAGAAGAAAAGGACAGGCCTTGGCCCCTTTATAAAGAGGGTGAATATCAAGCGTCCTCCGCGTGACCGTTTGGAACTTGCCTAAAATCGAGAAGTCATAACCACGGGCATGATTGGGTTACCCACACCCGTATTGATGAGAATCCCGTGATAAAAGGAACACTATCTCTGCTTCGACAAGACGTGCCAATAAAACCGCCTCGCAACACGTGCAGTGGCAGGCTGGGAAGAACGGTTCGTCATGACCAGACCACGGCAGAACGTCACGCTATGAAAAGTTGTCAGCAGACTAGATTTGTGGGAATATTATAATCTCTACGGTGGTATGTGGAATTTGTTTTGCAGAGCCGGACACGATCCTAGTGTTCAAAATCTTCTATGGAGTATTCGGAGGAGGAACCCGCCTTGCAATGCCGAAGACAATCTGCGCGCCGGACTCATCGTCATTGAAGCCTAGTTCAGGGGCTACTGAGGGAGTCCTGGATTAGGGGGTCCTCGGACTGCCAGACTATATAGTTTGGCCGGACTGTTGGACTATGAAGATACAAGATTGAAGACTTCATCCCGTGTCCGGATGGGACTCTCCTTTGCGTGGAAGGCAAGCTTGGCAATTCGGATATGTAGATCTCCTCCCTTGTAACCGACTCTATGTAACCCTAGCCCCCTCTGGTGTCTATATAAACTGGAGGGTTTAGTCCGTAGGACGAGAACAATCATAACCATAGGCTAGCTTCTAGGGTTTAGCCTCTACGATCTCGTGGTAGATCAACTCTTGTAATACTCATATCATCAAGATCAATCAAGCAGGAAATAGGGTATTACCTCCATCGAGAGGGCCCGAACCTGGGTAAACATTGTGTCCCCCGCCTCCTGTTACCATCCGCCTTAGACGCACAGTTCAGGACCCCCTACCCGAGATCCGCGGGTTTTGACACCGACAGCGAGCGCACCCCCTTTGCCGACCCAGTTCCGGGCGCGGCGTACAGGCTCGGGGTGTACAAGGCCAACGGGGGTGCCGCGGAAGGCGAGGATTGCTTCACAAGGGACCCAATGGCCCTGGCAGAAGGGGTCCTGAAGAACTAACATCAGGAAGGAAATCAGCAATCAAGAAATCACAAGGTGCAGTACTTACTCGTCAATAGCAAAGTACTTTCGCCGCTTCAACGGCCCGAAGATGCTGTTGCTGCTCGAGGATCCTTTCCTCTTGCGGAGCTCCTCGAAGTCCCGCAAAGCCGACCGAAGCGCTGGACATGACGGCCGGTGCGAGGCGGGGCCGAAGAAGAGCTTGGAGAGACAACTTCAGGGGTGCTTGGCTGCGGCGAACAGTCGGGCGACGTCTCGCTATGACCTCCCGAGGCTTCGGGGGACTTTGACCTCGGGAACCGCATGCTGCGTCGCCTCAGTAACCGATGCCCCATCGCGAGCTCCCGAGGACGACGCCCCCAGATCACCGCGCGACATGTGCTCTTCAGCGCTTGGGCCGCCGGCCTCCATAGGATCTCGCCCTCCTGCACCCTCACTTGGGGCGAGCTCGACACAGGCGGCGAGGAAGGGGACCACGTCGACGGGGTTCTTGCGGGGCCCCACCAGGCCGATAGGGCGCAGGCCCAACTCATCAAAGGAGGGCATGCTCGCGGCAAACTCATCATTGTTCTCGCAACGATACAGTAGACAACTCCTCCTGGACATGTCATCCGGCAGAGGGGCACCCGTCAGGACCATAAGCACTGTCTCCCGTGTCTTAAGAGGAAGCCCTTCCTCTTGAAACCGCATGTGGTCCTGACTGCTGAGCAAGGCCCACATCGGGCGGGAATGGCGCTGAAGCGGAGCGACTCGACGCTGGACGAACTCCTTCACCACCATAGGCGCAGTCACACTGCGGTCCTTCAACCTCCTCAGCCTGGCCCAGATGGGAGCAAGGCGGGGGCTCGTGAGCTTCTGATGGCCCCAACCGGAGTTTGGAACAGCAGGCCCCGTCGGGGCAAGGAGCAGAGGCTGAGCACACCAGCGTCAACGAACACCCATAGTGTTCGGAACTCGCTCGCGGATGGAGGGAGCTCAAAGTCAATCCCCGCACCTGCCGTCGCGGCCACAGCCTGGAAGCTCACGCACCCCGAGCTCTAACGAGGGTCAGTCATATGCAATGAGAAGAAATGGCGGAAGAAGGCCACCGAAGGAGCGATACCCACCATGGCTTCGCACACAAAGGCGAAGACAGCAAGAAGAGTCACCGATTAAGGGTCAAGATGCAGCATGTGGATATGATAATGCACGAGCACCGCGTTAAAGAAGGCGGAGAAGGGAGGAATCAGGCCAGCCCAGAGGGCATCTATGAAGATTGGGACTTCAGTGGCTGCCCGAGCCATGCGAGTGCGAGACGCGGGCCAAGCCACCGTCTCTCCCCACTCGTTGAAGCTGGAAGCAAGCATTGGACGCACCTTGTCCATGGCCTCGTCGTTGAGCACCCGGGATCGGCCCAGCGCCGGCTCAGCGGCCGGAGGCGCGCTTGGCGGAGACATGGGCTTCTTCCCCTTGTCTGCTTGTTTCGGCGCCATGACAGCGAAGCGGGCAGAGGGCAGGTCAGATTGGAGAAGAGAAACAGAGTCTCGAGGAAGCAGAGAGATTGGGGAAGCAAGGCGCAGACGACGGAGGAATAACTATATAGGTCGCGGGGCCGCGTAGCCAGGCGGATTCTAGGGCAGCGTGGGGAAGCGGAGACGCCCACGTCCAATCAACCGCCACGCGTCAACCGAGGCCACATTCTTTTTGGGGCCCGCAGCGCTCCATACTTGACCCTTGGCTTCGCCGCGAAGCCAAGCCCGAGCGCACCTTGGGCCCGGGGGCTACTGTCGGCGTTCTAGGAACGGGGCTCCGCAGACTTGCCTGCCTGCGGCCCACGGCATGGCTGTGCTAGCAGGCCTGTACAGCCCATCTTCATCAACAAGGCATCCAAGACCCTCGCGAGGAGCCAAGCCTCACGAGGCGGACGACGCAAGACCTCCTCGGGAGCAGCCTCACCAGGCTGCCTCGCGAGGAGCGGAGATATCAAGGCGGAGCAAACCTCACGAGGCTCTCGTGACGTGAGCCATGACGATCGACACCAGGCGGGCGCCAGCACGCGCAGCGCCCTTGTTTCCTCTTTGGTGCTAAGGAGGCAAGCGCAGGCGAGGAGTACCGAGGAATCAGGCAAAGGTTGCCATATCGGTGCAACAAGACCAAGACCAGCAGGATGGCAAGACGGAGGTCACCGTGGAGCCCAAGACGGCGGCACCACCAGAGCCTTTTGCAGGCGAAGACCGCTTTTGTCAGGATATCTTGTACTAGCTGTCCCCTTTCAAATTCGCCCACCGTTGTTGGCTCCCTTCCCGCTCAATATTTGGGGAGATGACCAGGGCCTATATAAGTAGAGTTAGCCACCACAGTAGAGGACGGATCGAGTTCTCATACACAAGTCCACAGAGCACAAGAACACCTCGACCTCAGGAGGCTGCACTTCCCCTTGTACTGTTCTTCATCAGCCCAAGAGGCAATCCACCACCACACACTGGAGTAGGGTATTACACCACAATGGTGGCCTGAACCAGTATAAATCTCGTGTCTTTCTGTGTTGCGAATTCATCGAGTTCGTCCATGAGATCTTAGTGAGCTAGGGCATAGATCGGTAGGAGGGAAAGAACTTCGCGCGCACCCCAGAGTTCGAACCTTAAGGGTTTTGCCGGAACCCCACATCCGACATGATTGTTTCCACAATCAGACTCATCACTTTGAACTTTTGAGGAACATCAAATATATGCAGCAAGTTGATGGAGTGTCCTCTGATCATTCTGTGACCACCTGACTTTGGCAATAGAGTGTGCCTCAGAATGGTATTGATTGTAGGCAGGCCTAACAGTAAGTACTTCACAGAGCCAAACTTGTGAGTCTCCAGGTCTGCATCAGGAATCTCCTTGTACATGCTGGCCATTGAGTTGTGATCCTTCTTCTTCTTGGCATAGACATCCAAGTCATCTTCATGAGCTTCTGGAGCATTGATCAATCTAGCCCACCCATCAACTGTAGACTGGTACTTTGTACCCTCTGACATCCATACGATTCTGCCATCTGGATAGAAATGAGCAGTAGAATAGAATTGCATGATCAGCTCATCATTCCACTTGGTGAGCTTTTGGCCAACAAACTTGTCAACCTCACATGCCTTGAAGCTGTCATAAACACCTGGAATGTGATCTTCATTCTCTCTTATGTAGGTCCAGTCCACCCATCTAATGTCACACACTATGGGCTTCTTGTCAAGCAGGATAGTCTCATAGCAATCTTGTTGTTCCTTTGTGTGGAACCTATAATCCACAGCAGTTCTCCTCCTGACAGCATATGGGTCAGCCTTTCTCCACTGTCTCATTCCCGCATCCTTCCTGATCCTCATATCTTCTGCAACAGGATGTGCATCATTGTGGTCAGGGATCTTTGGCTTTAGCTTCCTTAGCACTTGGGCTTCAGCTTCCTCTTCTCCAGTCTCAGGCACTGGGGCCTTGTTCTTTTCCTCAGCAGGTATGTTCCTGGTACTCCTCTTGGGTGCAGTCTTGGGAACTGGAGCAGCAGCTTTGGGAGCAGTTTTGGGCTTAGCAGCAGCCCCTGACTTTATAGCATCTCCCATGAGCTTCTATGCCTTAGGTGCTGGAGCAGCATCCTCTTCCTCTTCATCATCTGATCTCACCATTGAGGACTTTCCAAGACTTTAGCTGTTGTAGTTCTTGCCCTCTTCTTCTTGTCCTCACCAGCTGCTTCTTCTTCAGATTCAATGGTGAACTTCATAGTTTCACCTGTGGCGACTTTCCTTGGCTTTGACATTGGCATCCTCCTTGCAGGTGCCTTCTTGTTCAGCCCTGGCTTACTTGCAGCAGTTATGCCATACTCCTTCTTCAGCACCTTCTTTTTGGAGCTTACTTCCTCTTCAGTGGCCACATAGGTCTCATCCTCAGATTCTGAGGTTCTCTTCTTCCTAGATCTGGTGGCTGCCTTTGGCAAGTTGCTTCAAGTGCTCCTGCTGCCATCATCAGAAGTGCTAGAGGGATCTGAACCCTCGCTCATCTGCACATGTTCCTCAGACCGGTTCTGATTGTCACTCTGATTAGACATCTCTGCAAACTTACTGACAACAGACCCTGTGAATAGATATAGATGAGGTAGAGTAGATGAGCATCACAAAGTACAGAGGTTTTGCAAAACAAATTGAGTCAAAAATCTTAGTTTTAGTTCTCTACAGAAGTGATCTCGGAGCTACCGAATTGACAAACTCGGTGATACCAAAGCAACACTTGGAACCTAAACCAGTGAACTTGGTTGGGCCGAGTCATAGTTCGGTGGCACCGAGATTGCTAGGGTTTCACAGAATCTTGAACTCGGTCACACCGATTTGCACGTTTTGGTTGGACCGAAAAGCGCATGTGCAATGGCCTAAGCCGAATCGGTGAGACCGATTTCTACATTTCGGTCGGTCCGAGATGAGTTCTGCGGAGAGCTAACCGTAAAATTTTTGAATCAATCTAGACCTAAGGAAGTTTTAGCTGGATAGATTAATCAAATTCGTGGCAAGAAACATGGCATTGTCCTTGTGCTAGGAATTGGAGTGAAAAAGACAACACAAGGGGTCGAACACTTACCCTAGAGCGGTGAGTGTTCGCTACGGCAGTGACGGCGGAGCAGATTCCGTCGACGACGGCAGAGTCCAATGGCGGGAGGTCGTTGGCGGCGAGGAGACGATCCGGAGACCCGAGGAGGCAGAGCAGGACACGCGCGGGCTGAGAGAATTTGAAGAAATTTCCAAAGTCTCACCCGTGGGTATTTATATCTCGACCCTGTCAGTGTGACCGAGTGGAACAATTCGGTGGCAGCTAGATTGCAGAATCGCAAGTGGTTGGTGCAACTCGGTGTGACCGAAGTGTTCAAATCAGTTGCACCGAGATGAAAACTTAGATCAACTTAGTGAACTCGGTTTGACCGAAATGGATTTCTCGGTCAGACCGAAATGCACAAAGAGGTTTTGGAAGTTTAAGTCTATGACGAATCAGGGAACTCCGAGTGCTCCTCACACAGAGTGGTTCGAATCTGACTTGATCAAACTTTGTGATGTAGCATGAATAGAGTTTGAGACGAGAAAAGCATAGATAGCTAGAGAAGGTTCTTAGGCATTCTTGTCCATCCACTTGGCAAAAGAAAAAAAGATCCAAACAATCAAAGTAACAAGTGGATGTCCTCGAATGAGTAAAATATGCAACCAACATGCTCACACAATAAAATGACAAATGAAATATGTGGCAAAGCATGCACAACCAATTCTAGCATCTATCAAACAATTGGTGATGACTAGGTCATCTATATATGAGTATATTGACTTAGGAGTCAAATGAGAACATTTGATCATAGGTCATACTCATCGTTTAAGCACAAGTGGGGTTACCACTTTTACATAAAGCATTGATGTGTTCACACCATTAGAGTTGCTTTAGCTCAATTTTTAGAGTAAAGCTCCCCCTAGATGTGAGATCCCCCCTAAGAGGGATGAACTAACCTTGGGTTTTGTCGATAATGACTTCATGTAGGTGTTGGAGATGTAGATGCTCAATGTTGATGTAGATCATTTGGAGAAATCCTTTGGAGTGAGTTGCACTTTCAATACCTACATGGGTTAGTCCCACAAGGAAAAAACAAGGATATCCATAGACATAGAGTGATGTTCACATGAGATGATGTCCATGAATGCATTAGGTTACCTTGTCCCTTGTCTTACCAACAAGAGGGTTTGTGACTCCTTGAACTAGTGCAAGATGTGGAAGTTGATTGCACTTGTCCTTGCCAAAATGATATGAGTGAAGTATATTGGCGGAGTCACCCTCAAGAACTCTCTAGTTCTTATTCTTTGGGATCCACATCATCTTGATGGGAATCCTTGGGATAGTAGTGGAACTTGATGAAGTAGAGCTTGATGTAGTCTTGGGAACCCACTTGACCAAGGCCTTAGGAGCTTCTTCAAATGCATCAATCTCCTCTTGAAGCTTGTCCTTGCCTTTTAGCTTGTGGTCTTGTGGTGAAAGATCATCTTGAGCTTGTGTTCCTTGGAAAGAAGTAGGATCATACTTCTCTTGTTGAGGAACAAACTTCGTCTTGGGATATTGATCTTCTTCCCACTTAACTCCATTGGCATTGAACTTTCGTTCAAAACCAACACCTTGATTCTTCCGGTGTCTTCCTTGCTTGCGTACAATTTCCTCAAATTGCTTACTTCCGGCAAGACTCTTGTAAACACCTTTCTCTATAATTCCCTTCAATAAGCTATTTTCTTGCTCAAGTGTAACTTGGCTAAGAGAATCATTAGTGGAATCAAGAGAACTACTAGAAGCAACAACATTGGATTTAGCATGATTGTTGTTACTACTAGAGGAATAATCTTTCTTGTTCTTGTTGCTAGATTTAAATTGTGGCATGTAAGTAGATAAGAGTAAACGCTTGGCAATGTAAGAAGAACTTTTCTTGCGAAGATCATCATTGATTGCTTTTAAGAACTCATGCTCTTGCTCAAGGTTGAGCTTTTCAAAGCGTAGCTTCTCATGAGTCTTTAAAAGTTCTCGATGACCTTCCAAGGTAGTTTCATGAGCTAACTTAAGAGTGTTTAGTTCTTTAGTTAGACGCTCAATATTCTCCTTATCATTGTCACTCGTTTTATCTTGATTAGCATGATTAATTGACATTTCATCATAGTATTCATCACTAGAGTTGTCAACAAGTAAATCATCTTCACCTAACAAGTCATCTTCATCATTATTGAAATCAACATACTCGGGATGTGATACCTTTGGACCTTTGGCCATGAAGCATCTTCCAATTCCTTCATTTGGTGAGTCAAATATGTCGTAGGAGTTGGTTGACACAAGTGCTAGACCGGCAACACCTTCATCTTGAGTATATTCGGAGTCGGAGTGATAACTTTTTTCGGAGTGATGGTCGGAGTCGGAGCCGGATACCCATTCACCAACATGAGCTTGATGTCTTTGTTTTGTGTATCTCTTTGATGATTTGTCCTTCCTCTCCGAATCCTTGCTTCTCCGAGAGGGTCTTCATTCATAACGATCGTCTCTACTCCTTCTCTCTCTTGGTGGTGATTCATCTCTTCTACTTCTTCTTTTGGGAGAATCTTCTCTTCTTTTGTAGGGAGCCGTACACTCATTGGAGTAGTGTCCGGGTCTTCCACAATTATAGCAATTTCGTTCACGACTAGAAGATCTTTTGTCATTGTAGGACCTTGACTTGGAACTTATTTCCTTGCTTCTACTCTTGTAGAACTTGTTGAAGTTCTTCACCATTAGGCTCAATTCTTCATTGAAGGTTTGTTTCTCACTTGATGATGTGGGAGCATCACATGAGGCTTTGTAAGCACCGCTTGACTTGTTGTGAAGCTCTTCCTTATCCTTGAGAGACATCTCATGAGCAACAATTCTTCCAATGACTTCCCTTGGCTTGAGATCTTTGTAGTTGGGCATCATTTGGATCAATGTGCACACGGATCATATTTTCCATTCAAGGCTCTTAGGATCTTCTTGATGATGAATTTGTCGGTCATCTGTTCACTTCGTAAGCCGGCAATCTCGTTTGTAATGAGAGCAAGCCTAGAGTACATTTTAGCAACACCTTCACCATCCTTCATTTTGAACTTGTCAAGTTGACTTTGAAGCACATCCAATTTGGATTCCTTGACGGAGTCGGTACCTTCGTGCATGTCAATCAAAGTATCCCAAATTTCCTTTGCATTCTCAAGGCGGCTGATTTTGTTGAATTCTTCGGGGCACAATCCGTTGAAGAGGATATCACAAGCTTGAGCGTTGTATTGCAGCATCTTCAACTCTTCCGCCGTAGCTTCACGGTTTGGTTCTCTCCCATCGAAGAATTCACCTTGCAAGCTAATACACACACCTGCCAAGAACTAATACTCTGCTAGGTTGTGAAACCAAGGCTATGATCACCAAAAGCTATGGAAATCAAGGCAAATGGAGACCAAAGCTCTGATACCAATTGTAGGATCAAAAGTATGTCTAGAGGGGGGGGGTGATTAGACTACTTGACCAAATAAAAACTTAACCTTTTCCTAATTTTAGTTCTTGGCAGATTTTAACAACTTAGCACAAGTCAAGCAATCTTATCACAATTCAAGCAAGCATGCAAAGAGTATATGAGATGCAGAAAGTAAAGCATGCAACTTGCAAGAATGTAAAGGGAAGGGTTTGGAGAGTGCAAACACAATAGGAGACATAGATGTTTTTGTCGTGGTTCCGATAGGTGGTGCTATCATACATCCACGTTGATGGAGAGTTCAACCCACGAAGGGTAACGACTGCGTGAGTCCACGGAGGGCTCCACCCACGAAGGGTCCATGAAGAAGCAACCTTGTCTATCCCACCATGGCATCGCCCACGAAGGACTTGCCTCACTAGGGTAGATCTTCACGAAGTAGGCGATCTCCTTGCCCTTACAAACTCCTTGGTTCAACTCCACAATCTTGTCGGAGGCTCCCAAGTGACACCTAACCAATCTAGGAGACACCACTCCCCAAAAGGTAATAGATGGTGTGTTGATGATGAACTCCTTGCTCTTGTGCTTCAAATGATAGTCTCCCCAACACTCAACTCACTCTCATAGGATTGGATTTGGTGGAAATATGATTCGAGTGGAAAGCAACTTGGGGATGGCTAGAGATCAAGATTCATATGATTGGATTGGAATATCTTGATCTCAACACATGAGTAGGTGGCTCTCTCTCAGAAAATGGGTAATGGAAATGTAGGCACGTTCTGATGGCTCTCTCCATGAATGAAGAGTGGGTGGAGGGGTATATATAGCCTCCACACAAAATCTAACCGTTACACACAAATCACCAAACTCGGTGTGACCGAATCAGAAAACTCGGTCAGACCGATTTAGTTCAAAATGTGAACGTAGGATTTTCGGTGGGACCGACATGTCAACTTGGTGGGACCGATACCATTAGGGTTCGGGCATAACGTAATCTCGGTTAGACCGATTACTCAAACTCGGATGGACCGACTTTGGTATTAGACAAACAGAGAGTTGGTCAGGCGAACTCGGTGGGACCGATTCGCTCGTCTCGGTGGGACCGAAGCGTTACGAAAAGGAAATAGAGAGTTTGCATTGCAGACTCGGTGGGACCGATCGCTCAGCTCGGTGAGACCGAAATGTTACGAAGGGAAACAGAGAGTTTGCAATCCCATCTCGGTGAGACCGAGATCCCTATTGGTGAGACCGAAAAGACTAGGGTTTCTGGCAGTGGCTATGTCAAATGAACTCGGTGGCGCCGGATGGATCAAATCGGTGGGGCCGAGTTTGACTTTTGGTTTGGGACATATGTGGATATGAGAAAGTGGCTGAGGGCTTTGGAGCATATCACTAAGCACTTTGAGCAAGCAAGCCATTAAGCAACACCTCACCCCCTTTTAATAGTATTGGCTTTTCCTATGGACTCAATGTGATCTTGGATCACTAAAAGTAAAATGTAGAGCCTTGGACTTTGAAGCTTGAGCCAATCTTTTGTCCTTAGCATTTTGAGGGGGTCCACATTCCTTATCCATGCCATGCCAATCATTGAACTTTTCTAAAATATTTATCTTGTAATGGCATTAGTTCAATGAGCTATATGTTGTTAATCATTACCAAAACCACCCAGGGATAGTTGCACTTTCAAAGAGTTAATATATGTACATACCAAAACAATTAATGCATCAATTAGCTAGTCATCACAGGCTTAATTAATATATATACCTCGCCGGACTTTGCAACAGCTCCCTCCTCCATTCGGTCACCGGAGTCGTCATCACGGTCTCCTTCTTCCACCGGCATTCCGTCACCGGAGCCATCATGATCATGTCCTTCCTCCTCCATTGTTCGATCACCGGAGCCTTCACCCTCTCCTTCCAGACCTTCGGTGTCGTTGAGAAATGACAAGACATCACCTCTGTCGAGGATTATGTCCCCCAACAACTGTTCTTTTTCCAAGTCTCTTTGCTCCATAGTTTCTGCAAATATTATAACATGTCAATTAATATACAAACATGAGAGATGGATATATTAGTGGCAAACATATACCTAGCTAGCTAATCACAACAAGGAATATTAATTAGTGGCCTCGACGCTTCTAGGGTTTGGGGTGGCCTCGACAACGCTTCTAGGGTTTGGGGGTGGCCTCGGCAACCCTTCTAGGGTTTGACGTGGCCTCGACGCTTCTAGGGTTTGGTCGGGCAAGAGGGGGTTGATCGACGTCCCCCCTCATGTTGAAGAGTTACCGAAGTTCTCTCATGAATGTCCGACGTCCGGACCGCCTCTCTCATGAATGTCAAACAAGGGATTTAACAAAATGGCGCCATTTTGGATGTGCAGAAAATGGTCCATATTTTTCCTGATCTCATCTACCCTACTATATGTCATGTTGTCTAGTGTCAAAGGATTCAAGTAAACCATGATTTCATCATTAGCCAGAAGTAACAGGCGCATAATGGTATGAAGCTCTCCAAAATTGTTTTGGAACGGAGTCCCGGATAGGATAATTAGCCTTTTGGTACGAAGTTCAGCAAGAGCCTTCCGAATATCGCTATTTGGAAGGCCTTTGCTGAAATTCGTACAAAAACACGAATTATTCTATCTAGAACTCCGTTCCAAAACAACTTTGAAGAGCTTCGTAGCATCATACGCCTGTTACTTTTGGCTAATGATGTAGCCATGGATTTCTTCAATACTTTGACAGACAACATGACATATAGAAGAATATATATATATATATATATATATAGATATATAGATGAGATCAGAAAAAAATTGGATCGACTTGTGCACATCCATAATGGGGGCATTCTTGATAAATCTCGACCCTCGACCCTCGACCCCTCGGCGACCCTCGACCCTCTACCCTAGTTCCCGACCCTCGACCGCTCGGCAATCCTCGACACCCTCGTTCCCGATAAAAAATAAGAAGAGGAAGAAGAAGAAAAAAAAAGAGGAGAAGAAGAAGGAATTGAGGAGAAATTATTCTATTTCTTCTTCTTCTTCTCCTCTTTTCTTCTTCTTCTTCTTCCTCTTCCTATTTTTTCTCCTCTTCTTCCTCTCCTCTTCTTCTCCTTCTTCCTCTTCTTATTTTCCCTTTTCCTCTCCTTCTTTTTCTTCTTCTTCCTTCTTCCTTCTTTCTGTTTTCTTCTTGTTCTTTTTCTCCTCTTTTTCCTCTCCTTCTCCTTTTCTTTTTCTTTTTCTTCTTCTTCCTTCTACCTTCTTCCTTCTTCCGATCCTCGACAACTAACCTAAAATGCACTAACCGAAAATCGATATCTACTAACAACCTAAATAAAAAATTAATACCTATATGAAAAAAACATATATGAACAAAAAAATGCTATGAACATCCATACATACATAGCCACATCCATACATACATATAGCCACATCCATACAAAAAATGCTATGAACATCCATAAAAAAACAAAGGAAGCAGCGGCGGCCATGGGCGTCGGCGACGGTCAGTGACGGGGATGGGAAAGGGGGCAACTCACTGGTGGCGCGACAACGAGGAACAGGCTCGGGGGCGCACGCGGCGACGGGGAGGAGGGCCCGGCGATGGAGCTGGAGGCCGGCGATGACGAGAGGAACGGGCTCGGGGCGCACATGGCTACGGGAAGGCCGACGACGACGAGGAACGGGCTCGGGGGCGCACGCGGCAACGGGGAGGAGGCCGGCGACGGTCAGCGGGACCGTGGACGGCGACGACGATGGGGCGGGGGCAGCGGACAGCTTCGGGGCAGCCTGGCGGCGTCGATGTTGTCGGCGTGGTCGGGGGCAACTGCGAGATGGAAGTGAAAAAATTCTTAAGTGTTGGTTATATAGGAAAGCCTTTGGTCCTGGTTCATGGCATCAACCGGGACCAATGCCCCCTTTAGTCCCGGTTGGTGCTACCAACCGGGACCAAAGGCCTTGTGCTGCCCTTGGCCAAAAAGTTTAGTCCCACCTCGCTAGTTGAGAGGGGCTCGGAGTGGTTTATAAGCCCCACTGCCGCTGCCCTCTCGAGCTCCTCTCAAATGCAGGCTTACGGGCCTAAACTCACTGTATCTGCCTGTGGGCCTACTGGGCCTTCTGCGGGCCTGAATCCTGGCCCACGGTTGGGTTTCTAGTCGTATTCAGGCCGTGGTGGCCTAGTAGGTGGCATTTTTTTCTAGTTTTTTTTGTTTTGTTTTTGCTTTATTTATTTTCTTATGTTTCTACTTACAGTTTTTCAGTGATTCTTTTTTCTTTTAGGTCACAAAAATTATAAACTTTCTGTTAGTGCCATTAGTTTTCAAATTTGAATAGTTTAAATTTGAATTTTTTGAAATTTGTGTGAATCACTAGTTTGTGAATAACTTTATTATAAAAATAGATTTTTGAGTGATTCTTTTTCCTGCTATTTAATTTTACTATGTTTATCATTATATTCAATTTGGTAATTTTTAGGTTATTTTAAATATTTGTTTTAATCAAAAACAGATTTTGTTATTTTAGTTTGCTATTAAAGTTTCTAACAAAAAATTTCTTTATGAAATTTCTTTTTGCTTTTAATGTTTTGAACAGAAAATACTTTGATAATTTTAGTTGCATAAATTTATATAATTTTAGTTTCAAATATACTAGAGGTTTATAAAAGCTTTTTAGTTGATTCCTTTTGCTATTAGAGTTTTATAAAAGCTTTTTAGTTGATTCTTTTTACTATTGAAGAATACTATAGTTTTGTTTTAGTTGATCATAACAGAATATTTTAATTGATTATTTTTAGTTTATTCTTTTTGCTATTAGTTCATTCTTTGAGCTAAATGACCCTGAAATTGAAAAGCACTACAAATGAACTCTGAAAAGGTTGAAAGTTGGCATGGTATCATCATTTCACCCACATAGCATGTGCTAAAAAGTTGAGAGGGTTACGACAAAAACTGGATACACTTCGTGTACAAAATGGACAATCTCTTTCGAAGTATCAGGGGTTCGGACGAAAACTCGTCTGTTACAAAGGGATTTCATGTTTTGAACTTATTTGAACTCCAGACTTTTTGTGTGTTCAAAATGCACCATTCAAAGCCACATCATCAATTTTCAACCCTTTCTGACTTCATCTGGTATTTTTCATGCATTTACTGATTTTTAAGCTAAATGACCCTGAAATTGAAAAGCACTACAAATGAACTCTGAAAAGGTTGAAAGTTGGCACTATAGGAGCATACCACATCACCCAGTACTTTCTCTCGATTTTTCTCCACTGCGACCCGTCAGCGGGTGCTCTCAACTTCCCGTCTTTCTTACGGTCCTTTCTGTGCCATATCAACTTGGCATGCTCTTTGTTTCTGAACAGACGTTTCAACCGTGGTATTATAGGAGCATACCACATCACCTTGGCAGGAACCCTCTTCCTGGGGCGCTCGCCGTCAACATCACCAGGGTCATCTCGTCTGATCTTATACCGTAATGCATCGCATACCGGGCATGCGTTCAAATCCTCGTACGCACCGCGGTACAGGATGCAGTCATTAGGGCATGCATGTATCTTCTGCACCTCCAATCCTAGAGGGCATACAACCTTCTTTGCTGCATACGTACTGTCAGGAAATTCGTTATCCTTTGGAAGCTTCTTCTTCAATATTTTCAGTAGCTTCTCAAACCCTTTGTCAGGTACATCATTCTCTGCCTTCCACTGTAGCAATTCCAGTGTGGTACCGAGATTTGTGTTGCCATCTTCGCAATTGGGGTACAACCCTTTTGTTGTGATCCTCTAACATGCGATCGAATTTTAGCTTCTCCTTTTTTACTTTCGCACTGTCTCTTTGCATCAACAATGACCTGGCGAAGATCATCATCGGGCACATCGTTTGGTTCATCTTGATCCTCAGCTTCCCCCGTTGCAGCATCACCATATTCAGGGGGCACATAGTTGCCATCATCCTCTTCTTCTTCGCTGTCTTCCATCATAACCCCTGTTTCTCCATGCTTGGTCCAAACATTATAGTGTGGCATGAAACCCTTATAAAGCAGGTGCGTGTGAATGGCTTTCGAGTCAGAGTAAGACCTCGTATTCCCACATATAGGGCATGGACAACACATAAAACCATTATGCTTGTTTGCCTCAGGTACTGCAAGAAAATTATGCATGCCCTCAATGTACTCGGAGGTGCGTTTGTTACCATACATCCATTGCCGGTTCATCTGCGTGCATTATATATAATTAAGTGTATCAAAAACCATTACAGAACATCATGAATAGATAAGTGACCAAATTAATAGAAGTTCATCATCACATTAAAACCAAAGTACATACATAGTTCTCATTGAACAACATATAGCTCTCCAGAGCATCTAATTAAACCGTAAATTGAAACTATGTAAAACATTTCAATGCAACAACAAATGCGATCATAATCGCAACTAAGGTAACAATTGATCCAACGGCATAATGATACCAAGCCTCAGTATGAATGGCATATTTTATTGTCTTAATAATCTTCAAGCGCATTGCATCCATCTTGATCTTGTGATCATGGACGACATCCGCAACATGCAACTCCAATATCATCTTCTCCTCCTCAATTTTTTTCAATTTTTCCTTCAAGTAATTGTTTTCTTCTTCAACTAAATTTAACTCTCGACAATAGGGTCGGTTGGAATTTCCGGTTCACATACCTCCTAGATAAAAAAATCTATGTCACGTTGGTCGGCATAATTGTCATAAACAATAAATGAACCAAATAGTTATAAAAGATAATATATACCACATCCGAATCATAGACAGGACGAGGGCCGACGGAGGCGGATACCAAAACCATCGCACAACATAATAACAAACAATAATAAAAGTAAGAAAATTACACAAGTATCTATCTAAATCATACAAGTAAGAACTTTTTTCTTTTAGAAAGAAGATAAGATCAAGAGGCTCACCACGGTGGTGCCGACGACGAGATCGGCACGGGCGATCGATGGCGGTGAGGACAGGGACGGGACAGGACGGACCGCCAAACCTAGACAAATCTTGAGGAAAATGGAGCTTGGACAAGGAGCTTTGAGAGGAGAAAGATTAAGTGTAGCTCGGGCATTTCATCGAACACCTCATGTGCATAGGAGGTGAGCTAGAGCACCACAAAGCTCTCCCATGCACGGCCGGCCAAAAAAATAGAGCACTCCACTGCTCTGCTCGCGGGCGAGGTGGTATATATAGGCATCTCATTGGTCCCAGTTCGTGGCTGGAACCAGGACTAAAGGACCCCCTTTGGTCCTGGTTCCAGCCATGAACCGGGACCAATGGTTGTGGGCCAAGGGCGAGGCCCATTGGTCCCAGTTCGTGTCTGGAACCGGGACTAAAGGGGGTAGACGAACCAGGACCAATGCCCCACGAGGCCCGGCCGGCCCCCTGGCCTCACGAACCGGGACCTATGCCACCATGGGTCCCGGTTCATGACTAAACCGGGATTAATGGGCTTACCTGCCTGGACCAAAGCCCTGTTTTCTACTAGGGTAGGTAGGCGAGAGAGGCGCCCCCCAACTGTACCCTGCATCCCAGTGGCTAGGAAGAAGAGATATGACCAGAGGACAGAGTTCCCGGAGCAGTCTGAAAACACGACCTCTGTGAGAAGGTACCACAGGTAGGCCCTCGCGTACTGCTCCACCGTACCCCCATCGGCATTTACGGGGCATTTCTTCCGGTTCTTCAGGAGCCAGGGCAGCGATACACCGGATGTTCGGTTACCCTTAGTGTCGGGGCAGTCATCGATGAGGGTGGTAGCCCTCTGCTGCGAGTTGGTCCTCTCCACTCGCCCGGTGAGTGCATGACCTTCGATCGGTAGGGCCGTAATCATCCCCCAATCCTCGAGGGTCACCGTCATCTCCCCGCATGGGAGATGGAAATTATGCGTCTTGGGTCGCCACCGGTCAATCAAAGCGGTGAGAGCTACATGGACGAGCGTCGGCGGCTGACGCTTGAACAGTAGGACGAAACCCAACAGTCGGGCTCTCCTGAAGTACGGCGTGTAGCGCTCGTCATACTCCATCTTCACGGCATTCGTGTGACCCTGCATGCGCAGTGGTAGGAGCATCTGTCAAAAAGTGGACGCCAAAAGTTAGTAACTTATTTTCATCAATCCCAAAACTTTGGTTCAATATTTCGACCATAGTACTTACCACTCCGTTCTCTATGAAATGGGCACGATGACCCTTGTCAAACGCGTATTCAAACATGGAGTACCACTTGCCAATGTTGCCCGCAAGAGGTGCCCGCCTAAATAAAATTTCATAAACATAAGCATTATAAGCATAAGCATAAATAAAAAATGAAACATGGTTGATTCATTCATACACCATTCATATATTTATTCATACAATATTCATATATAACATCCACATGCATCATATATCAAAACAAATTCCTCCAACATGCATCATATCATCATTTTTCTAACAAAAAAATTATAAACTAGGGTTCATCTTGAGGGTTCACCATTTTTTCTCCAACAACATCCACTATACATCTTGCATCATATCATATCAACATGCATCATATATCAAAACAAATTCCTCCAACATTCATCATATCATCATTTTTTAACAATTTTTTTATAAACTAGGGTTCATCTTGAGGGTTCACGATTTTATCTCCAACAACATCCACAATACATCTTGCATCATATCATATCAACATGCATCATATATCAAAACAAATTCCTCCAACATGCATCATATCATCATTTTTCTAAACTAAAAAAAATATGAACTAGGGTTCATCTTCACACTACCATTCGAACTAGTGAGTAGTGTTCATATTCAACACCACTAGTGATTAGAGAACATCTAAAATCAACCTAAAACAATCCTAGGTAAAAAAATCCAATCTTAGTTCAAAAATAGGGGTGATTTGAAGCAAATAATGGGTCGAATTGGAAGCTATTTGACTAAAAGTAATTGGAGGGATTGGAGGAGCTTACTTTTCTTTCTTCGGAGCCATCTCGATCCGCAAAAACGGTGAAGAAACAAAGAAGATCCAAGGGGAGGAGTAGAGAGGGGCGAGCAAGAGCAAGAACTCTGTTCTTGGCGGCTGGGAGGAGAGGGGATGGGGGAGATGGGGCTGGGGCGGGTGCGTCGGCCCGTATAACTGCTCGCACCCTACCGCCAGGGTCCACGGCGGTAAGGTTATACAGGCTACCACCAGGGACAGTGGCAGTAGGGGGGACGGAGGGGGACGATGGCCGTCTGGGGCTGCTGACGTGGATTAGCCCTGGCGGTAGGATGTGTAACCCTACCACCAGGACCCATGGCGGTAAGAAAAAGAGTCAGATTTCAAAACAAAATCGAACGAGGGTCAGATCCTGAAAATCTTTGCTAAAAGGGTCAAAACACGAAATTCGGCCCCTGCAATTGAATTGAGATCATTCATGATTGTTGTTTTGATGGAAACTTCCATGAAAGTGTATATTAGTGTTTCCTTTGCTCTGACCCCACAAATTCACCAGCGTCAACAACCTACACAATCATATGAGCCACCGTTGATCCGAGCAAATAATGATAATGGTTAACTAAGCACGAGACGAAATATTTACCTGTTCTCGTGGATTGTAATCACAACGATCATATCGATGCAAGTCACAACATTCAAGACAAAAAAAATCTTGCATTGCTTTTGCAAAAAATTCTCATAATATACATCATGGTAATACAACTCAGACCGCACAACAACACACTTCATGGTGTGCATGATCTTTAAGACATCTTACTTGCCGGGGACAAAGTTCGTGGCAAACGCCCATGCGTTGTTGTTGACTGGGTCAGCGATGTGGTCAGCGAGGTTCTCAAGTGGGCCCTTGCCCGTGACGATAGCTTGGACAAAGAAGCCGAACATTGAGAACATGGCAAGGCGACCATTCTTGATCTCCTTCACCTTGAGCTCGGCGAATGCCTCAGGGTCGTCGGCTAGGCCCAGAGGGTCGAAGCTGCCTCCTGGGTATAGTGGGTCGACGATCTCACCGAGTGGGCCACCAGCAACGCTGTACCCCTCGACGGCACCCATGAGGACGACCTGGCATGCCCAAATAGTTAGGATGCTTTGCGCGTGCACAAGACTGGGGTTGCCGAGGTAGTGAGACCACCTTCACTAAAGATTTGGGAGCCGGCCTTGAACCAAACAGCCTCGCCAAACTTGACGCCGTTGCGGGCGAGCAACTCAGGGAAGACGCAACCAAGTGCCCCAAGCATGGCCCAACGACAGTGGATCACTTCCAGCTCCCGATTCTTGGAGAAGGTCTCGAGGTCAGCCGAAAGTCCAGCAGTGTCCCAACCATAATCGCCTGGGAACTCACCGATGAGGTAGCTCGGGGGCTCACGAGAGAGTGGGCCGAGGTAGAGCACACGGTCGGCACCGTACCATGGGCTACCAGAGGTAACCTGTTTCACCTTCGCTGCAGTCTTACGCATGGTGACACGGGCCTCACCGAAGAGAGCCGATGACGGTATGTTCTTCATCATCTTGCCGGCAAAGGACGAGGAGGAAAGGGACATGGCAGTCGCTGCCATTGGAGAGCTAAGACTGGAGTCTGCTGTATGGGTTCTCCAAGAGAGGCGTGAGTGTGAATATGACTTGATAGGAGAGGGGGATGTGGCTACTTAAGGCAGCGGAAGGTGGGATAGGGCAGGTGTCTAAGCTTTACAAGATAAACATGGATAGAGAGAAAAATCCCCTCCTCTGGCGCTCCCACGGGCGGCAGGGGAGGAAACCCTAGTCGCCGCCGAACCGCGACCCTCTCCCCATCCCTCCCCTCGCTGCCGCCAGGGCGTGCTGGCGGGCGAAGCCCGCCCGGCATGGGCGGCGGCGGGGCGCTCTCTCCTTCTCGCGAGGCGGGATCGTCGTGGGGCGATCTACCCTGGCCGGAACGCGGCGTTGTGCGGGGCGCGGCGACGCTGGGCTGCCACGGTGGCTGGTGTGGAGGGCTGCACGAGGCGGGATGCGTGCTGGTGATGGTTGCGGCGGCCGGTGGTCGTTCTGCCGGATCTGGACGACGCGGGGGTGGTGGCACCTGTGCTAGGCAGAGTCGGGCGAGATCCCCTTCGGGCTGGCATCCGTGGTGCATGCGGTTTTGCTGGTTGCTCGCCGGATTCGTCCTGTAGCTTGCGCTCGGCCTTGATCGGCGCCGAGGCAGGTCGGGGAGGCATCCCCCGGGTGCTCGAGATGTGCTATTGGTGGCTGTGCTAGATGTGCAGCTACTGACACCGGTGGAGTCCGACGGCCCTTCTCCATGGAGGCGGGACAGGGCGGTGGTGGTCATCTCCTCCGTCGGAGGTGGTCGGCCTGAGGCTAGGTGGTCGGATCTCCAGATCCGTCATCTAGTCCTGGCTACGAGTCGGGGAAACATGATTGCCGGAGAAAACCGAGCCGACGGCAGGCAATGGCGGCGTCCTCGCCGTTACCTTGATGGAGGCATCGTCGTGTAACTACTGTCGACCCACTCGTGCTGCTCCGGGGGAAACCCTAGGATCTGGTGTTCCAGATCGGACGATGGCGGCACTGCGGTGTCGTTTCTCTCTTGGGAGCATCGTTTCTGGAGCAGCGCTGGAAGTCAGAGGCAGGAGGTGGAGCGGCTTCATCTTGCACGGAGCTTCGGTGGAGATGTCAAGTCATGCCTGACCGACAGGTGCTACGCTTTGTCCTGCCTGGTCGGCAGGTGCTACGCACGATAGATCTTCCAAGGACTTCAAGCCGTGTCGGCTGCTGGTACTTGGCAGCATGGCGCTGAGGTGTATGAGTGGCGACCGCGACGTGCTCAGCTGTTTGCGCGCAGGGAGGAGGTGTCGTTGGGCGCCATGGTGGCGTCGACGATAGCTGGACCGAGCAAGGTTGATGCATCAGTACAGTTCTGAAGATGGAGCGGTGGCAGTTGGCGGCGGCGGCCTCTGAGAGCACGCCGGACCAGTGTGTGCCCCAGACCCGGCAAGTGGCTAGGTTGGGGTCTCAGGTCTTAGATGTTAGGCTTGGCTGCGATGTCTGTTTGGTATTAGGCCCAGGCTATCTGCGCCCCTTCATCAACTGGATAGGTGTAGCGACAGTTTGTTGCTTAGACGGCGGCTTTAGTCTTACTGTTATATGACTTTGTAAGGTCTTGTGAGAATAATTAATAAAGTGGCTGTATGCATCGCCCAGATGCAGAGGCCGGGGGTCATCCTCCTTTTCTAAAAAAAATTTGGTGCTGCAGAGATCTCTTCGTGTCAGAACACTTGGAGCAGCGAGAACCAGGAAATGCGTATTGCCGCGAGCTTGTGGCTAGAAGTGGCTGTGACCAGGATCTCCTTGGAGACTGCTGATTGGATCAAGTGTGAGTGAGATCTGCACTAGGAAGCATCGCGCAGCGTCACACCGCTAGCTGTTGTCCTCATGTATCCTTTAGCGTTCAGAAATCTAAAATCAGAATAGGCCGTGGTAAAAGATCACATTATTGAGCCAAATTCCATACATAAAACTAAATATATTCATTTTTTCTCGGAAAAATGTAGGTACACCTTAATTTTCCATTCAACTAACAAGTAAATTAACTTATTTAATTTACATCTGCACATTCTGTATGTTTTAGATTAAAGTAAATGACTTACGGATCCGGATCTGTAGAACCTGGATATTGGCGCATCCACTAAAGCATTTTAACTTAAAAAAGAGTAAAAAAGAAGAGACAGAGAAAAGAATTAAACAAATTCTGTAGCGAACGTGGTCGAGTGTTCTACTCATGAAGGAAGTTCGCCAAGAATTGACTTCCGTGTTCTTCTAGGAAAGAAAACAAAATCGCAACATCAAAAATCTTGAATAGTAACTTTTATACAGATTTGACTTTTTTTTAGAACGAAGGCTCAGAAGAGCCCGGCTTTGAATTAACAAAGCCATCAACCGGCCAGGATTACAAAAACACCAACTAACAAGAAAAGCAAAAAGAAAAACAAGCGGCTGATACAAGGAGCCAAGCGAAACAGATTCTAAGGCAGCAGCGATAGCAACACGCCAGGCTGCTGCCATCACCCTACAGGACGACCTACACCATCCGGACAAGCTATGGACTTGAGAGGATGCACCACGGCGCAAGCTTCGTGATCGTAGCCCAACTCGAAGACAGAACATACACTCCTCTGGAACTGCCACTGCAAAGGGCCCCTGCCCTCTCATCCTGGCTCGAAGGATGCCGCACCGGCAGGCGGCAGCTCGGTTCACCCTAGAACCCAGAGGAAGACGTCCAAGCTGCGCATGAGGAAGGAACTAGGAGCAGACCTGCTAGCACAGAGCACACCATTCCGAGCACCGTCGCCGTCCGCGGTTAAGCCACACCGAAGGGCTAGAGCTGTCGGCCACAGTCGCAGCAACACGGGAAACAACGATGAGCCACCGAAGAAAAGGCGATGAAGCGCCGAGCCAAGCTGCCACCCGCCACCATCGCACCCACAACCTGACTCTCTCGCCGCCCCTGCGATCCCCGGACTGCGCCTCCAAGAAGGAACACGACACGGATGTGTCGTCGCCGCCCGAAACAGGGGACCTAGGCTTTCACCTAGCAGGGAACGGAAGGAGGGGAAGAAGGATCCTCACCACAGCCTCCAGGGAGGAGAACGACGCCCGTGGCGACGCCTGCGATGTGGCTGCGCCGGCCAGGGGTTTCCCCCGGATCCAACCCCACTCGACGAGATCCGCGCTGCCGGCGCCCGAGAAGAACGGCCAAAGCCGCTAGGACCCGGATCCGGCGATGGAAGGAGCAGATCGGGGCGGAGAGGGTGAGATGCATCTGGCGGCCGCAACCGCGCAGGGGAGGCCGCACACCGGCGCCCGTGGACCGACGCCTCCTCGTCCCCCGCGAGACCGAGGGAGGCGCCTCACTAGCTCCGGCCGGAATGGCCCGCTGCCCGGGCCACCCTGCGCTCTCCGCCCGGGGCCGTCGCCCCGGATGCCGAGACCCTCCACGCGAAGTGGAGCCGCCAGATCCCCCGCCGCCACCTTCATCGGTGTCGAGCGCACGCCGGCGCACACCTCTGGCGGCGGCGGAGGGGAAGGGGAGGGGGGAGGAGGGGTGCGGCGGCGGCGGTTAGGGTTTCCCCCGAGTCGCCTCAGAGGAGACGACGCGGGGGCGGGGGGGGGGGGTCCCTGTGATGTGGGAAAGATTGATTCCTCTCTCTCTCTCGATTTGACCTTTTGTTTGCACAAAAGACCATGGGAGTCGCTCCTTCACGAAACTTTACATGTGAGTATAACATTAGACCATGTCTTTACACAAAGTTACAGAATTCTTTATCATTTTTGCTATTTTAAAAATATCTTTTCAATACAGGTGCATCTAGACCCAGGTTCCACTGGGTATTTTCGCTCATTATACTGCTACTGAAATAAACATGTTAGCTTTGGTAAATAAAAATACTACTAATTTAACCCTAAATGAAAATATTCATCCTTTCTTAATAATCTTGTACAAACAAAAAAAATCAAAGTGCCTAACATTACAACATAAATTAGGAAAATAAAATGATGGAGGCTATTACTTTGATATTAAACTAGTGTTTGTTTAAGATGTTAGTTTCCCAAATTTCTGGGATAACGTACACGCATATCTTTGTTTTTATCTGATGCTAGACGACTCCAAATACATTGCATGCATGTGATCACAAATAATATTATCGTTTCGCAACATTGCCGTATAAATTCACATACTACTTCAAAACATCAGTGTTGAGTCAATTTCATCTGCGTGCTTATGCTTTTTACTTAATTTTTTTTCAAAAAGGGGTATCCCCGGCCTCTGCATCAGAACGATGCATACAGCCATATTGTTGATAAGCAAAAGGTTCAATAAAAGTCTTCATGTCTGAAGAAAGAAAAGAGACTCACACAGAGCCCAAGCAAAATAACAGGATAGCCACAACCGGCAGGCAAAAAGATAAGATAGGAAACTAAACATCTATCCTATTACATGACCGCCATCCAAACCGGTTGAAGATATTCCGTGCTACCGTCTCCCATCGGATAGATCCAGTAACCAGACGCTACCTGGCCTCCGTCGGAGTGAGTAGCGACCACATACGGATCAGTGCAGTGGCTCGGAAGATAACCTGCAAGAAATGAATATTTGTTGTTCTAATAAAAACCAAATCATTTCTGCAGTTCCAAACTGCCCATAACAAAGCACATACTCCTACACGGATATGTCTCGCTATTTCTGGTTCTATCCCATCTAGCCACGTCCCAAATAACCTGTTGATAGTATTCGGAGGAGTAATATTAAATGCTATGTGGACCGACCGGCACAGAATTTTTGCCAATGGGCAGTCAAGAAAGAGGTGTTTGATGGATTCGTCACTACCACAGAAAATACATCTTGTGGATCATGTCTAGTTGCGTTTTGCCAAATTGTCCTTAGTTAGAGTGACTTGTTTATGGACAAACCACATAAACACTTTGATTTTTAAAGGCACTTTGACTTTCCAAACATGTTTCGAACGAGGAATAGAGCTAGAGTTGATGACATCCAAATACATGGATTTAACCGAAAACTCTCCATTCTTTGTTAGTTTCCAGAGCAACTGGTCGGGCTGTTGAGATAGGTGAACATCCATCAATCTTCTCACAAGATGGAGCCAAACTTCCCAACGGTTTCCCGCTAGCGTCCTCCTGAATTGAATATTAAGAGGATTGGACTGTAATACTGTTGCAACGTAAGCGTCTCTTCGCTGAGCAATATTATAGAGAGAAGGATATTGGAGTGCAAGGGGCGTCTCCCCTAGCCATGTATCATCCCAGAACCTCGTGGTAGTACCATTTTCAACTACAAATTTTGTCCTGTTGAAAAAGACCGATTGCACTCTCATCAGTCCTTTCCAAAAAGGAGAATCAGTCGGCCTTACGGTCACCTGAGATAGTGTTTTGGATTGAAGGTACTTATTCCACAGAATCTGGGCCCACGTGGCATCCGTCTCTACAGATAGCTTATACAACCACTTGCTGAGTAAACATCTGTTCTTCACCTCTAAATTTTCAATGCCGATACCCCCTTGGTCTTTCGGTCTACAAATGATATCCCCTTTAGCGAGTCTGTATTTTCGTTTTAATTCATCGCTCTGCCAGAAGAAGCGCGATTGATAGAAATATAGCCTTTTCCGGACTCCAACTAGTACCTCAAAAAAGGACAAGAGAAACATAGGCATACTCGTGAGGATCGAATTAATGAGAATTAGTCGGCCTCCGTATGACATAAGCTTGCCCTTCCAGCAGCTTAGTTTTTTTTTCAAATCGATCCTCAATGCACTTCCATTCTTTGTTGGAAAGCTTGCGATGGTGGATTCGTATACCCAAATACGTGAAGGGTAAAGACCCCAATTCGCACCCGAACAATTGTTTGTAAGCTTCTTGTTCATCTTTAGCTCTTCCAAAGCAGAACAATTCACTTTTATTGAAGTTAATCTTTAACCCCGAGAATTGTTCGAACAGGCATAACACAAGCTTCATGTTCCTTGCTTTTGCCAAATCATGCTCCATGAAGATGATAGTATCATCAGCGTACTGCAGGATAGACACTCCTCTGTCAACTAAATGCGAAACGAGGCCACCTACCTGGTCGTCATCCTTAGCCCTTCCTATTAGGATTGTCAACATGTCAACCACTATGTTGAACAGAATCGGTGACATCAGGTCTCCTTGCCTCAGACCCTTGTGTGCCTGAAAGTAATGACCTATGTGATCATTCACTTTGATTCCAACACTCCCTTTTTGCGTGAAAGAATCTACCTGGTTTCTCCAGGACTGATCGAATCCTTTCATACGCAAGGCCTGCTGAAGAAAAGGCCATCTTACCTTATCGTACGCTTTCTCAAAATCCACTTTGAAAACCACCCCATCTAGTTTTTTCGTGTGGATTTCATGGAGAATTTTATGTAGGACCACAACCCCTTCTAGGATGTTTCTGTCCGGCATGAAAGCAGTTTGAGATGGCTGCACCACAGAATGCGCAATCTGCGTAAGCCTATTAGTCCCAACCTTGGTGAAAATTTTAAGCTAACATTAAGAAGACAGATCGGCCTGAACTGTTCAATCCGCACGGCCTCTGTTTTCTTAGGAAGCAAAGTAATTATTCCGTAATTCAAGTGAAATAGCTGCAAATGTCCAGAAAATAAATCATGGAACATCGGGAGCAAGTCACCCTTAATAATGTGCCAACACTTCTTATAAAACTCCGCCGGAAAACCATCCGGCCCTGGAGCTTTATTATTCTTCATTTCTGAAATTGCCTCAAACACCTCTTTCTCCGAAAATGGGGCGGTCAAAATATCGTTCTCATCCCTTCTAGCTGAGGCACATCCTCAGCCCTCGACTCATCCAAGGATACAAAATTATCCTCAGGCGGCCCAAACAACTGCTTATAGTAATTGGTGATGTATAATTTTAGGTTCTCCTGTCCTAAAATCGTCCCCTCATCTTGCTCGAGCTGAAAGATTCTCTTCTTTCGATGCTTGCCATTCGCAATCATATGGAAGAATTAAGTGTTATCATCCCCTTGGACGATTTTGCGAACTTTAGCTCGCAGTGCTCACTTCAATTCCTCTTCTCGAAGCAGTTCTTTCAGTCTCATTTCCGCCTCCACTTTAGTTTCCAGCTCCCTGGTATCTAGAATGGAGGACTCGACTTTTAAATCTAGGGATTGACTAAGTAAAAGGAGCCTTTCCTTTTCAACCTTATAAATCCCACTTAAATGTTTGGCCCATCCACGTAAGAAACGTCTTAGGTGTCTTATCTTGTTTTGCCATCTTTGAACATTCGACCTCCCTCCTGAATCTTTAGCCCATTCTCTCGCTATCAGATCTAGGAACCCTTCTCTTTCAAGCCACGCTAATTCGAAAGAAAAAGTGTTCTTGTTCCCCAGGTGCGTTGCCTCTCCAGAGTCAACCAGCAACGGTGTATGGTCGGAAATCGCGCGTGATAATGCTTGGACTGTCACCAGGGGAAATTTCAGCTCCCATTCGACGCTAGCAAGGACACGATCCAACTTCTCAAATGTCGGGATTGGTAACGTATTGGCCCAAGTGAATTTTCTACCGGACAGCTCTATCTCTCTAAGATCCAAACTTTCAATGATTGTATTAAACATAAACGACCATCTGCCGTCAAAGTTATCATTGTTTTTTTCCTCCCGTCTTCGAATAATGTTAAAATTGCCCCCAACCAGAATTGGGAGCTGCTCGCTACCACAAATACGGACTAGATCCGCCAAAAAGTCTCGTTTTAGTTCAGGCCGCGTGGCGCCATACACCGCCACCAAAGCCCAATTAAACCCATCAGCCTTCGATCTGACCTGAAACTTAACTGCAAAATCACCCATAACCACATTGCGGACTTCCAACGTATCGCATTTAACCCCAAGTAAAATCCCACCGGATCTTCCTCTTGGAGGTAGGCAATGCCAATCGAATTCGACACCTCCCGATAAAGTACTAAGAAACTGGGGAGTAAAATTATCCCTGCCAATTTCGGAGAGGGCGATAAATTCCAACTTGTGTTCTATAGAAGCATCCGCTAGAAACCTTCTTTTAGCCAAGTCCTTAAGACCTCTGCTATTCCAAAAGATTCCTTTCATACTTCATCATGAAATTTTTTAGTGGCCCGGATCCTAGCACTTCTACGCACAGCCGAAGCCGGATAAATCTTTTGTTTCCACTTGCATTTAGGCTTGTTTTGTTCCTCTACTCGGTCCTCACAACCAAGCTCAGTTGACCTAACCACCTGAGAATCTGCAAGAATGGAATCCCTAGGGGAGATAGAACACTCATCCTCCTCAGTTTCAGGAAGAGAGGGTGCAAGATCCACACAAAAGCTATCAAGTATCCTAACTCCCAACGCATCTACATCCGAGTCGTTCATAGGTTTAACAGCCGCTAAGTTTTGAATCATTTCTAAGGCACGTTCCGCTTCAGATCTAGGTTATCATTAATGGATTTAGAAATTTCACTACCATTACTACCTAGTGAAACTCCCAACTGATTTGCATTATGAATAATCTCATCATTAGAAAAATGCAAAAAAGAATTGGAGGTGTTGACTGACATACCCATAGTGACCTCAATGTCACGAAGCTTGGCCGCCCGCATGGTGCACCTTAGCTGCATGTCATCAACATCCGGCTGATCCTGGAGGCGACAACTCATCCATCGACCTTCGGACACAGGATCCGGAATCCCTCCAAAGGCGATGATCTCATCCCGCGTTTAATTTTTATGTGTTTAGCTCTTAAATTAGCACAGAAATGTGTGTTTCCACTTCAGATAACAATGCCCTGGTGGTGAACCGAACCACATGGCTTTGGGATGTGGTCGCTTTGGGGAGTTCTTTTTGTGAAAGAAAGGAAGGATTGCTTGAAATATATAATGGGGGGCAGGGGAGGGTGAAGGCTTTCGCTGGAGTGGTTGGGTTGGGGGAGGGCAGTTAGCTCGGATAGATACAATCTTGCATTCTTTCTGATTGATGGTACAATCTTGGGCTATTGTTCAGGTAATGTGTCAGGTGAAAACGATCAATATTAGTTGAGTGGTGAAATTGGGTAAGAACAAAAAAGATTGGTTCAAGAATTGGATCAGTATAAAAATGTCTAGAAGTTAGGTAGTTCTTAGATGATTGACATTTGCTGACAGAATAGCCTCATTAGTTTAGGGGCAACGAGACATCACCTGAGAGGGTGGTGATTACGGCATGGGATACCGGGGATGATCGTGTGGGACACAATGTTGTTCTAGCTTTCAGGATTGGACCAGGATTAATTTGGATTCATATACTAGACCTACTTGCATTCATCCTAGGAGTTACTAACAATGGTTGCTTTATGTTAGGTCTGATAAATTTTAAGTAGTAGCACGGAGGCACTTCTGCACTGGACAAATCTAACGATGTTTTAGCTGGTGAGAATGATTTTTTTTAGAATCACGGGGGGGGGGGGGGGGGGGGAGCTCCCCACCTGAATATATTACTCAAAAGCCGCCAAGGCAGCAAGCACAGAATTACAAAGGCACCGCGCAGCGTGCAGAGAGGTAGGAACGCCACGAGGAGACGTCCTCCTTGTCACATGTTGCCATGAGACGATGTGACCAAAGGTCTAGGTCAAAGATAAGAGCCCTGAGGGTTATTACAGAACGTTGGTCAATGTTTCTAAACAACATGTCATTGCACGCAGCCCATATCTTCCAAAGGAGAGACATGAGAATAATTGGCCAAGTCTTGTGTGGCAGGTGGTGAGGTAATGGAGTGTCCCAAAGGTCGATGATGTCCTCCACCTGTGGTAGGATGCCTACCCGCTGCCAGACTCGGTTGGCAAGGGGGCAGGTGAGAAAGAGATGCATGGAGTCCTCAGGTAGCATGGCACAACGAGGACATATGTCTGTGGAGATGATCTGCTTGTGGGCAAGGTTGGCCCTGGTGTTGAGACGATCCTTGAAGAGGAGCCAGGCAAAAAAAAAATCTTGCATGGAACCTTGGAGCGCCAAATGAGGGGAGCAAGAGGATCACTATCCAGGCCATGAGTGTGCCGTACGCATGCTTGGTGGAGAAGGCAAGACCCCGAAGTAGAAACCTTTGGTCTTCCTCAGCCGAGGGAACGAAATCCTGCAAAACAGCCAACAACGCAACAAGCTCTTGCTCTGCCAGAAGGGAGAGACGGTTAAGGAGGTTAGCTTCTAAACCGTATCGCAGCACATTAGCCAGCTTAACCAGCTGAAGAGTGGAGTGTGAGAACAGGTGAGGAAAGTGTGAGCTAGAGGTGTTGGGGTGAGCCAAGTGTCGTGCCAGAAATAAGTGTGGGTCCCACTGTTTGTTAGGACGAAGGAGATGGACTGTAGAGTGGGTATTTGCTGCGCAATGGTACGACAGAGAAAGGAGTTTTGGGGTGGGGGTGAGACTAGTGCATTTGGGTGTTGAAGATCCAACCATTCCAGCCAGGGGGTGGAGGAGGATGTCAGGGCCTTGGCTGCAAATTTCATGAGCAAGCATTTATTCCGAAGATGCAAGTTTTTGAGTCCTAGACCACCATATTTTTTCGGAATACACACGTTTTTCCATGCAATAAGGCATTGGGCTCCTGAACATGAATCCTCACCCTCCCAAAAGAAAGCTCTACGAATGGAGTCTAGGGTTTTTAAAACCTTTTTGGGGATACGAAAGACTGACATGAAGTAGGTGAGGAGGGAGTCGAGGACTGCGGAGATAAGAATGAGGCGATCACCTTTGTCAAGCAGCTTAGCACGCCAACCAGCCAGCAGCATGCGGGAGCGTTCTAGGAGGGGATCGAAGGCATTGGATGGAGGCTTAGTAGGGGAGAGAGGGAGGCCAAGGTAGGTTTGGGGGAAGGGGGCGCGTGAGCAGCCCATGGCAAGGGCGGTGTCGTTAGCAACGGTGTCATCTGTGTGTAGGGTTGCAAGCATGGTTTTGGAGAAGTTGATGGTTAGCCCAGTAACGTTGGCAAAGTTGGTTAGGATTACTCTTAGTGGTGCAGCAAATACGTAGAAGCCGAACACGAATACGTGGTGAGAGGGTATATCATTCTTGATTACTAGATCAATGTCTATATATGTCTCTAAGTTGTCCAAATCACAAAGTAAAAATGTAGAGAGATCTGAAAAATCACTGCTGCAGTATAACTGGATGCACTCTGTTTGGTTGGAAAATAAGAAATTAAACAAAATCATAGCCTTGCAATTGAGTGGGATGGATTTAGATCATTTCTCATGGTTGGCTTGATGGAAGGCCGGCAGAATATACACGAAACATAAAGCTTGGCTGAAATATCTACACTTGTGTTTCCCTCACTCGGGCCCCACAAATTCACCTGCACACATGATTATATAAGTTGCCACTCGTCTAGGCACAATACGGTAATAGTTAATTAAGCCCACCGCAAAGTGTTTATTTGCTCCTGTTATTGTGATTGTGATGATATGATCATAAAAAAAATAGTCAAATGGACGCAAGCTACGACATGGAAGGTGGAAAAATCTAACAATGCCTTTGCATAAAATTCTCATAATGTTACATCATGATAGTACAACTCAGACCATAGGACAACATGCCTTATGGCGAGCACAGTCCCAAGACACCTTACTTGCCGGGGACAAAGTTGGTGGCGAATGCCCATGCATTGTTGTTGACAGGGTCGGCGATGTGGTCAGCAAGGTTCTCAAGAGGGCCCTTGCCCGTGACGATAGCTTGGACAAAGAAGCCAAACATTGAGAACATGGCAAGACGACCATTCTTGATCTCCTTCACCTTGAGCTCGGAAAATGCCTCAGGGTCGTCAGCTAGGCCAAGAGGGTCGAAGCTGCCGCCTGGGTAGAGTGGGTCGACGATCTCACCAAGCGGGCCACCGGCAATGCGGTACCCCTCAACGGCACCCATGAGCACGACCTGGCATGCCCAAATAGCTAGGATGCTTTGCGCGTGGACGAGGCTGGGGTTGCCAAGATAGTCAAGACCACCCTCACTAAAGATTTGGGAGCCGGCCTTAAACCAAACGGCCTCACCGAACTTCACGCCATTGCGGGCCAGCAACTCCGGAAAGACACAACCAAGTGCTCCGAGCATGGCCCAGCGACAGTGGATCACTTCGAGCTCCCGGTTCTTGGCGAAAGTCTCGGGGTCAGCTGAAAGCCCAGCAGTGTCCCACCCATAGTCACCAGGAAACTCACCGGTCAGGTAGCTCGGGGGCTCACCAGAGAGTGGGCCGAGGTAGAGCACCCGGTCAGCACCATACCATGGGCTGCCAGAGGAAACCTGCTTAGCCTTCGCTGCAGTCTTGCGCATGGTCACACGGGCCTCGCCGAAGAGAGCTGGCGATGGTACATTCTTCACCGCCTTGCCAGCAAAGGTCGAGGAGGAGAGGGACGTGGTGGTCGCCGCCATTGGAGAGCTAAGAAAAATGTCTGCTGTATGGGTTCTCAAAGAAAGGTGAGAGTGTGGAGATGGCTTGACAGGAGAGGGGGAGGTAGCTATATAAGGTAGCGAGGTGGCATAGGGGATTGATGTGGTGTGTAAAGCTGACAAGATCAACATGGATAGAGAGAGAAATCTTGAGCTTTGACGCCATTGGTGCCGGAGAGATATGTTGCTCTCTCTGAACACTTGGCACATCGAGAGCCAGGAAATGGTTCTGTTGCGTGCTTGTGGCTAGGAGTGGCTGTGACCAGGATCTCCTTGGAGACAGCTGATTGGGTCACGTGTGTTAGTGAGATCTGTTAATAGTAGTGCCTGTTTCGCATGCAGCAGATTTCTTCTCTGCTGGAACCTGGAAGTAGTCAATTCAAGCTCGTTGAAAGGAATTACTAACACTAGGACGCCCTGATGTACTCCGCATATTTTAGTGTTTATAAATGGTGGATATGGTAGAATTGACCGCTGGATGAGCCTTTTTTTTTGAGTGCGCAACGATACCACTTAAATTTGGAAAACAAAATGGTGGATACGGTTACATGAAACTAATGTTAGTTTCAGATGTTATTTTCACAAATTTTTGTGATAACATACACATATATACCTTCTTTTTCACATGTCTATGACCGTACATAATAATATTGTTTGACTATATTGCACTGTGTGTTCACATATACCAGTTTTTCAGATGATGATCAAAAGATCAGAATCGAGTCAAATTCATATACGTGCTTATAAATTTCACTTATAATTGTGTATGTGTGATATTTTTACGTGTTTAGCTCTTAAATTAGGACAGGAAACCCCTTTTTTGAACCATGATTACTATGGAAATCTCATAAACAAATATAATTTGAAGTTTAACCTCTCACGCTCTGTGTGTGTGTGACTCTCATGTCGCTGTATCTTTTCTGTATTGGCCAGGACCATGCACAAAAACTATATTGTGGTAAACTCTGTTCATCTACAATATTATAATAGTTATGATTATTCAAAGTACATTTTAATATCTATGTGGACGAAAAAAATTGTGCTTCCAAGATCATGCACACCAAGTATAGTGTGCTAAACTTTATTTGCAATCGAACTTTTCTAAATACGACTATCAATGGACAAGTGATGTTGGTCTCGAGTTCTGGGGGAAAGCCTAGGTCTAACCCGTGTTGGTTATATACATGGCAATGTCGACACTTTTTATGTCGTTATCTTGTTGAAGGCATTGCTCGAATATGCTTAGACCGATTCTTCAAGGTGAAAACTCAGATTCTTACATTAGATGGTTGGATCTGGTGACGGTGATGCTCGAGCGTTGATCCTTCCTGAAGGCGTTGCTATTGAAGAAACCCATCGCATGTGTGGTATCATGAGATGGTGGTGCGGATATTGTCATTGTAGTAGTTTGCCAATCGCAGATCTTATTGCTTTGAGTTTTTTCTTTTTTCTCGCTTATGCATAGCTTTGGTCTTATATGACTTTTTGCTATTTTTCTAGTGTGTTTTGTGTATGTGTATTGGTGTTAGTTGTGTGCTCTATGTTTGTATCCTCTTGATGCTCCATTTTGAGCCAATAAAATCCACCATTTGTCAACAAAAAAAATATTAGGATGAGTCAAAGTAGTAGTAGTAGTAGTAGTAGTAGTAGTAGTAGTAGAAGATATCTTTACAACATTTATCCAAATTACAAACCATATTCACTGATGTGTTCCTCGTCAATATCTTTGAAACTAGATATGACGTTGAAAAGTTTCCATGGATTTTCTTTTGACTTGCAAGTTTACTTCCCATGCTATAGTGTATGTACTTCCCGTGTTAGTGTGTGTATTCCACATGTTAGTGTGTACATGCACCCACTGTTCTTCTTTTTGCACTTTTCTAGTAATGAAAATTCATATTGAAGATACCTTTTGAATGGTTCGTCTGAATTACGAAGCGCTTTCACCTTTATGTTCCTTGGGTTGATATATTCGTCTATGCTATTATCATATTACTACTTGTGTGTGTTGATTACACCTTATAGTTGATGCATAGGAGCATCTACAACCGGACTTCTCAAACCATCCCTCATACGCTCGCGGACACGCCCGGTCAGTCATCGGACAGGAGAGAGAAGGAAAAACATGACCCAACAGGACCCCACATATCATCCCTATATGCCCGGGCTGTCCACGAACCCTCATATTCATCTCAAATATGGGGAGGATATGAGGGCTCGTGGACGCGCCTGGGCCCGCCCGGGCATTCCGCCATGTAGGATGCGGCCCCACCCCGGACCACTTTTTTTGTTCATTCTTTTATTTCTCTCTCTTCATCTCCACCAATCACCTACAAGTGAACGGACACATGAGAAAAAAAATGAGGAGTGTGGCTGCGCGGACGAAAAAGTAGTCTTAAAACGGACACGTCCGGTCACTGACCGGGCGCGTCCGCGGGTGTTTAAGGGGTCATATTTGCTATGTCCGGATGTAGATGCTCTAAGAGTTTTATTGGTGAAAGATTGTTAAGTTTAGATTGTTCATCATATATTTATATCTACCGATCATGAAACATATGATGTGAGTAGTTCCATTTGTTTTTTAGGCCACGGGAGAAGTTTTGTTGCTAGCAATCATGTGAAGTTGATTACACATTTAGAAGCATCGTTGAAGGTCCCATCTAAGTGTGGTTTTCTTGATCGCCAAAATAAAAGTATCATCATCTGCTCTACAAACAACGCTAGAAACTCACCGGTCAGGCATTATACATTGCTAGGTACTTAGTGAGATGCTTAGAAAAATAAACCGGGTTTTTTAGAAGTACCGGTGCCTATTTTTATAGGAAATATGCCTAATTAAACGTCTACCCTGTACAAATAAGCACGGGTGCTTAAGGAAAATCTTGTTTATTTCTTTAAGCATCTCTTCTAAGCACCTTGCATTGTAGAGGGCCTCAGAGGCCTTTGCCAATGCCCTGTCACCATTAACTTCGAGGAAACATGGTGGTGGCTTAATCCATCTATCATAATTCACTTTGGCCAAGATGTACCTATCATTGTTTGCTTTGGCGGAGCAGCTCCTATTCATGGACATATGCAGCATAGAAACGGCGTGACTATATCTCGCTTACTGTGGGACATAGTGAAGCCTCATGACCCGTGAAACTAGGCCGGCCTAGCGCGCGAGGCCAGAGGCACAACCTCGTTTTTTTTTCTTTTCTATTTTATCTATTTTATTTCGTTTTCTGCTTCCTATTTTTTACTTTTGTTTATATTTGCAAATATTATATATATATTACATTTTTCATATAAAACATTTGAAAAGTGTTAATCGAGCATTTAAAAATGTTAAATCGGTATAGAAAAAACATTTCTCATGTCTACGAAAAATATATACAATGTGTAAAAATGTTGATGATGTATTTTTAAAATATTAATCAAACATTTAAGAAATGTTAATCAAGCATTTAAAAATGTTATATATATATATATATATATATATATATATATATATATATATATATATAATGTTTATCATCTGTATGAAAAATGTATACTAAAAATATACCGTATGTAAAAATGTTGGTCCTGTATTAAAAAAATGTTAATCAAACATTATTTTTTTAAATTTGTGTGGAAAAACAGCTTCTCATGTACAAGATAAATATATATATGAAAAATATAAAATGTGTAAGAAAAAATTGATCATATATTTAAAAATGTTAAACATGTATAAAAAATATTGCTAATGTATACCAAAACTATGCAACATGCACTAAATAAAAGTAAACATCAAACAAAAATTATGTATATACAAAATGGTAAACATTTATATATAAATGTTCCTGATGTATACGAAAAATGTACATTATGTGTGAAAAATTGTTTATTAGCATTTCAAAATTGTTCACCATGTATTTTAAAAATGTTGACCATGTATTCAAAAAGTGTTCAAAACTTGTATTTAAGGAAATATGTACTCCCTCTTTAAAATAATATAAAAGCATTTAGATGACTAAAGTAGTGATTAAACACTCTTATCTTAGTTTATGGAGCGAGTACATCATATATTTGAAAAATAGTGAAAACAAGGAAAGAAACAAAGAAAAATAAATAAAGAAAACCAATGAAATGTACATCATATATTTGGAAAATTGCGAACCAAGAAAGAAACAAAGAAAGACGAAGAAAACCAGTCAACAATAAGAAAGAACACAAAGAAAAGTGAAGATGAAAAATAAAATATGAAAAGAAAGAAACCCAATAAAAACCGATAAAGAAACAAAAAGACAGATGAATAAGACAAAGAAAACGTGAAAAAAACTCCCAACATATAAAGAAGATGAAAAACCCAAAGATAATCGATGAAAAAACCAAAAAAACGAAGTATAACCCGAAAGTTAATGAAAAGCAGGAGAAAAATCAATGAAGAAATAATAATAATAAAAAAGACAAAACAACCAAGACAACCCGACCACAAAAGGTATAAACAAGAGAAAAAACAACGCAAAAAAACCTGGCCAAACGGAAAAGGAACCTAACAAAAAGCACAGAGAGAAACAAAAAAATGAATGCACTGCTACAGTGAAGGGTTCCTTCTTCTTTTTTATATTTTTTTATTTATAACTCTTCATCTTTATACTATTTTTTTACAGATAGAGAGTTATAAATAAAAAAAGGTTGGGCCACTTGCACAAGCCCAGTTAAGATCTTACATGAAAATGGTTACCTCACATCTAACTTTTCAGCCATCGGATTCGGACTCCAAAATTCGCATTTTTCTTTAATGTGGAGGTGGCCAGAACGATGCGCGAGCAACTGAGCATAGACAAAGCGATTCGACCAAATGTTTTTTTTGTTGAAGAATGGTGTTGTGCGAGACACCTACGGCCCGCCATGTGCAACTTTTCAACCTTTTTATTGTTTTTCCTTTTCATTGACTTGTCTCATTTTTTGTTTTGTGCAGAGCACATCTACATGTTTTTTTTTCAGCCGCTTCGTTCCATTTTTCCTTTCCATCCGGGCCCATTCATGTGTAGTTTTTTATCTTCAGTCTTTTTACTTGAAAAGCTTCCTTAAACCCGAGTCAAAAGTCATCGAAGTTCAACCGGGATTATAGTTTGTTTTTATCTAAGTTGTAATTCCATCCTCGACTTGTAACTAGGGCTCATAGTTTGTAGTAGTCTCAGTTGCAACTCCCATCATGACTCGCAACCGGTATCGTAATTTTGTGTTGTCCGAGTGGCAAGTCCATCATCGACACGGAATTGGGCCCATAGTTTAGATTTTATCTCAGTTGCAAGTCCAGCCTCTACTCACAACTAGGGTCCAACCTTCTTTTCCCAGTTGTCAGTCTAGCCTCGGTTCGCAATTGGGGCTCAGCCTTTTTTTGTCTCATTTGCAATATCATTCTCGACTCGCAACTGGGGCCATCCTTTTCTGTCCCGATTGCAAGTCCATCTTTGACTTGCATCTCGGGACCGACCTATTTTTCTCCCAGTTACAAGTCCACCCTCGACTCGCAACTGAGGCCGGACCTTTTTTTTCCAGTTGCAAGTCCACCGTCGACTCGTAACTAAGGTCTGATTGTCACAACCCTAGCTTTAGCCTTGTTGTGGACTAGTCTTGGGTGTTGCATCATGTTTAAATTTTGCCTAAACTTGAAATGGGGATGTTCAAACCCTAGCAACAATTGAAATCCAACTAGGATCAAAATGAAATATTCTCAATGAACCCAAAATGCCATTTGGAAATGTTCATCATTTCTGATAAAGATAAAAACCTCTGCCAAAAATGATGAACATATTTCTAGGTCATTTATGGAATTTTGAATTAACTCATACTGTATTTGAATTGGGGCATTTAAATCCTATAAATATTTAAATGCTCTAATAATTCTGAAACTAGTTGAGGGCTGTTGGGAATAATTTCAACACTGGCCACAAATATTTTTAGAAGTTTTCAAAATGGTTTAGTTTTAGAACTAAATCAAAACAGAGGAAAATAAATAGAAAACAGAAACATAATTAGTAAAGAGAGAGAGAGAGAGAGAGAGAGAGAGAGAGATAGAGAGAAACTTACCTGGACCTACCTGCCTGTGCAGCCCACTTGGCAGGCCAGCCAACTGGCGCATCCCACCACCGCAGCCCCCTCTGTCGTCTTCCTCCTCGCGCCAGTAGGCAGGGAGCGTGGCCGCCGCGCACGCGCCAGCTCCTGCTTCCACCGCGACACCCCGACTCTTCTGAACGCGCCACGGAGACGCCGGAGACCTTCTCCCCCTGCCCCCTCGTAGCTCTCTCTTTCCCCTCCTCTGTTTCTCTCGCGCACAGTCACCCGAGAGTCGCTGTCGCCGCCGCTCGCCGTGCCGCGCCTTGAGCCACCGCCTCGGCTCCTCGACGTATCCCTCGTCTCCGCCATGTCGTCTTGAAGCTCCACGCCTACTCCCGCAAGCCAGGGAGTACCGCAACATCACCAGCGTCATCGTGTTCATCGTCGGGCGCCGGAGATCGTCATTGCCGATTTGTCGTCCACAGCGCATCCCCGAGCTCTCTGGTGACTGATACGTCTCCAACGTATCTATAATTTTTTATTCCTCCATGCTATTATATATTCTGTTTTGGATGTTTAATGGGCTTTATTATACACTTTTATATTATTTTTGGGACCAACCTATTAACCCAAGGCCCAGTGCAATTGTTGTTTTTTTTGCCTATTTCAGTGTTTCGCAGAAAAGAATATCAAACGGAGTCCAAACGGAATGAAACTTTCGGGAGCGTCATTTTTGGAACAAACGTGATCCAGAGGACTTGGAGTGGACGTCAAACAATCAACGAGGAGGCGACGAGGCAGGGGGCGCGCCTACCCCCCTGGGCGTGCCCTCCACCCTCGTGGACCCCTCATGGCTCCGCCGACCTACTTCTTCCTCCTATATATACCTACGTACCCCGAAACCATCAAGGAGCACGACGAAAACCTATTTCCACCGCCGCAACCTTCTGTACCCGTGAGATCCCATCTTGGGGCCTTTTCCGGCGCTCCGCCGGAGGGGGCATCGATCACGGAGGGCTTCTACATCAACACCATAGCCTCTCCGATGATGTGTGAGTAGTTTACCACAGACCTTCGGGTCCATAGTTATTAGCTAGATGGTTTCTTCTCTCTCTTTGGATCTCAATACAAAGTTCTCCTCAATCTTCTTGGAGATCTATTTGATGTAACTCTTTTTGCGGTGTGTTTGTCGAGATCCGATGAATTGTGGGTTTATGATCAAGATTATCTATGAACAATATTTGAATCTTCTCTGAATTCGTTTATGTATGATTGGTTATCTTTGCAAGTCTCTTCGAATTATCAGTTTGGTTTGGCCTACTAGATTGATCTTTCTTGCAATGGGAGAAGTGCTTAGCTTTGGGTTCAATCTTGTGGTGCTCGATCCCAGTGACAGAAGGGGAAACGGCACGTATTGTATTGTTGCCATCGAGGATAAAAAGATGGGGTTTATATCATATTGCTTGAGTTTATCCCTCTACATCATGTCATCTTGCCTAATGCGTTACTCTGTTCTTATGAACTTAATACTCTAGATGCATGCTGGATAGCGGTCGATGTGTGGAGTAATAGTAGTAGATGCAGGCAGGAGTCGGTCTACTTGTCACGGACGTGATGCCTATATACATGATCATGCCTAGATATTCTCATAACTATGCTCAATTCTATCAATTGCTCGACAATAATTTGTTCACCCACTGTAATACTTATGATATCTTCAAAGAAGCCACTAGTGAAACCTATGGCCCCCGGGTCTATTCTCCATCATATAAGTTTACATCTATTTTATTTTACGTTCTTTAATTTTAATCTTTATCATAAAAATACCAAAAAAATTATCTTATCATCTCTATCAGATCTCACTTTTGCAAGTGGCCGTGAAGGGATTGACAACCCCTTTATCGCGTTGGTTGCAAGGTTCTTATTTGTTTGTGTAGGTATGAGGGACTTGCGTGTGGCCTCCTACTGGATTGATACCTTGGTTCTCAAAAACGGAGGGAAATACTTACGCTACTTTGTCGCATCACCCTTTCCTCTTCAAGGGAAAAACCAACGCAGTGCTCAAGAGGTAGCAGTGACGCCTTCGGATCCACTGTGAGCCACTGCGTCGATCCCCCCTCTCCCTAGCTCGTTTCCTTCCTCTAACGCTGATGCCCGTCAGAGCCGAGAGCTCTTTGCCGCCGTTCATGTCACCGCCGTGGCCACTGTCACCTAGGGCCGCGACCGAGCACACCACCATGCTCAATGCAACGCCAGGACCCCAAAACTGTCACCTGTTGCTCCTGCCGTGCACCGCAGCACCGAAACCGCCAACTCCCGAACTCCGGCGGCCGCAACCGAGCTCGCCGCCGTCGACTCCGGCCACCCTAGGCCCAACCACGGCGACCAATAGACGCGTCGTTGCGCCAGCTACCCTTAGAGCCCAACGACGCCTCGAACGGTGCCCCGTGGAGGAATCCCGAGCCCCTCCGCCGTCTCTGGCTCCGCCGGCGACGAGCCGCGGGTCAACGCCGGCGATTTGACCCAGTTTGACCAGGGATTTGACCCACCTGGGTCACTGACATGTGGGCCCAGGCCCTTAACTAATCTAGGTTAGGATTAGTTAGTGCTAATCAACTTAGGTTAGTTAAGTTAGCACTGACAGGCGGGCCCCACTGGTCAGGTTTTACTTGGACCGCCTCTGTTGACTCGCTGACGTCACAGTGACGCAATGCTGACGTAGTAAAGCATTTTCTGGATTTAAGTTTATTCAGGAAATTCCGAAAAATGCTACAAACTTCAAAAAATCGTAGAAATTAATCTGTAACTCCAAATGCAATGATTTATATATGAAAAATGATCAGAAAATCCAATCTATCCATCTGTACTGGTTTCATGCATGTCAAAGAAACTTAACCCTGCTGTTTATATCAAAACATGATAAAGCACTATTTAAATTCATAAGATGAGTTTGTGTTGAACCTTTGGTTCAAAATGGCTCAAACCCATCTGGTTGTAGTTGCATTAGCCCAACACACTCATTTTGCCATGTCATGTGCATGCATCATATTGTTGCATATCACCATGTATTGATTGTGTTACCGGTGTAATCTACGTGGTAGGTTCTGCTCCCGAGGATTTTCACGAGTATCCAGTTGAAGGGTAGTACCCCTCGACCACTCTATCAGGCAAGCAAAACCCCCCTTGTTCATTCCAATACAAGCCCACTCTCTCGCTCCTGCTCTCTTTATTTGCATTAGGACAACAACGATTCATCTGTTACATGCTGCGATAGTTGAACCCCTTTTCCTCTGCATGACCTGTCATTGCCATAGTAAATAGATGAAACCCACTAGCATGGGTAGGAGTTGTTTGAGCCCTGATGTGCCTACTCATTCATGCTTGTTTGTCATGCCTGCCACTACTTAGAGTTGAGTCAGGTCTGATTCATCCGGGATGAATTGGAATGGTGATGAACATGTCCTACTGTGTGTGAACACGATTTGGTAAAGGTAGAGGTGAGAGGCCATGTAGGAGTACATGGTGGGTTGTCTCATTGAAACCGTCCTCAGGAACTGAGTTCTGTGTTTGTGATCCATGAACAGCTACTACCACGCGTTGGGCCTGAAACCAATGGACCCTCTCAACTTATTAACCGCCCCTGTCCTCTGTCCGGGAGTTGCAAGTAGTTTCTGGTGTTTGTAGTATGCTGGAGGCCGTGTGCAGCGCAGACCCGAGGGGTGGGCTGTGATGCGGTAGGCACGTGGCACGGTGTACCAGGCGCCCGTTTGGTGCCTCGGCAACCCTGCACACATTGTTCGGGGCCGTATGTGGAAACCAGTCTAGAAATGCTCTAGTTATATAAGGGAATTGATTGTGGAAGGAAATGTAAGGCTCCTTTTACTCCTTTACCTTATGCCCTTCTGATCTGAGTCATCCTTTTTTTCTACGGGGATTAAGAACTAGGCTTTCTCATCTTCTATCAGGATCACGTGTTACTAATCCGTAGACTTATAGGAATGATGGATTCAAGTCTCTGTTCAGTCCCTATTACTTCTGTGTGTTCATAGTTGATCTCGGAACCTTGATCTTGTGATGTTAAGTGGTTATGCCACCATTTTTGCAGGATGCCTCAAATCTTTTGAGCATTTACAACCGTTATGCTGTCCGAGTCATCCCAGGTTTCTAAATAGTCTGATGCATTTGCAAATCCCTTCTTACCATTCCTAATGTTCCTTTGGGCCAGATTAACCACACTAATCGTCGAGTTGAGGTACTCCGTTGCCTCGGCATATATGTTGAAACCATTATTATGACCCTAGGTGTCTTAGAGAACCACTCAATAATTTAGCAATGCTTTGTATCCCCAGTGTGATGATTCTGGCCATTATTCTTGAAAGCATCCCGTGATGCCATTTAGTTAGTAGGCATTCTATTCCGGGGTTCTTGAACCCAAGATTCACCCAACTTACTTCATATTGATAGTGTTTGCTTGTTCCTTTAGGATATTAGTAACCTTTTGTGATAGTCTTGCGGTCTGTGGTATATCGTTCTCCCAAATACCATGAACTGCTTATGGCAGAAGTTCTTCTGAACCAAAAGATCACAACCAGAGTGCTCTTGATGAGTTCTCCACTCTACATTGTGAATCTGCCAGTTCTACCTTTCTGCATGGGTTATCCGGAAGAAATATGCCGAGCTTTGTTCGACATACTAATCCATGCATCCACAACTCAGAAAGATATATGTTCCTTTGAGTTGTCCCTCTTTAGTTGTATTCTGACCTCCGTCTGTGAACTGATTGGTCAAGAAGTAGTTGTGCATTCGTGTTATCGATGCCTATTATTCATGTGGTCCGTCAAGCCATTCTATTCCGGAATGACTAGGAGAAACAAACTCCAGCACCTCATCCATTTCTTGGATTGGGTCAAAGTAGTTGTATTCCGCAGATCAAATGCCAATCCAGCTTTTGTTTTGTTCTACCTTGGAGTATTACCCTATTTATGTCAAGAATATCATAGGAATTGCACCATCTCTTATGAATTCTTGATGCAGTGATACTTCTTGCCATCATTTTTCATTCCTCGGTCCCGTGTTGTCGCAACCGGAATGCCGACAAGTGAACCATGATGTGTGATATCAATACTCCTAGCAACCGTGTTGCTTGGTAGTTAATGGACATTAATATCTGATTCATCGGGGATGAATTGGAATGGTGATGAACATGTCCTACTGTGTGTGAGCTAAGTGTGTGAACACGATTTGGTAAAGGTAGAGGTGAGAGGCCATGTAGGAGTACATGGTGGGTTGTCTCATTGAAACCGTCCTCAGGAACTGAGTTCTGTGTTTGTGATCCATGAACAGCTACTACCACGCGTTGGGCCTGAAACCAATGGACCCTCTCGACTTATTAACCGCCCCTGTCCTCTGTCCGGGAGTTGCAAGTAGTTTCTGGTGTTTGTAGTATGCTAGAGGCCGTGCGCAGCGCTGACCCGAGGGGTGGGCTGTGATGCGGTAGGCACGTGGCACGGTGTACCAGGCGCCCGTTTGGTGCCTCGGGAACCCTACACACATTGTTCGGGGCCGTATGTGGAAACCTCGGCCGACTCCCTGCGGATGGAACCTGAATAGGCGATAAACCTAGACTAGGGACTTGTGTGGTTAGTCAGGTCGTGGCCGACACCCTCGCTGGGCTTCCGCTTGAAGGTTGCCGAGTACATGTCATGTAAACGGCGATAAGTGGTGAGAGCGTGTGTGAAGAAGTACACCCCTGCAGGGTTAACATCATCTATTCGAATAGCCGCGTTCGTGGTGAAGGACCTCTGGGTTGCCTATACAGTTCATAGACAAGTGAAAGTGGATACTCTAAAATGTGCAAGATAAGCGTGAGTGCTATGGATGGCGTTCTCGTAGGGAGACGGGAGCGGATCCATAGTGGTGTATTGATATGGTGAATATGTGGACTCGTGTGCGCCACCTCAAAAGGGTTACTTGTAGTCGTAGTTCAGGATAGCCACCGAGTCAAAGCTGGCTTGCTGCAATTAAACTCCACCACTCCCTTTGTTGATACTGATGCATATGTAGATAGTTCTGATGTAAGTCTTGCTTGGTACATTTGTACTCACGTTTGCTTAATTTATGTTTTTGCAGAGAGACTTCAGTCTCGCTAGTAGTTCCCCATGGACTTTGACGTTTAGCTTGTTACCTCAGCTACGATCTTGTGCCCTCGGCAGGATCTTGTAGATAGTCAGGCTTCTCAGCCTTTTTCATTTGTAGTTGTCTGTACTCAGACAAGTTAAGCTTCCGCATGTGCTTGTTGCTTGTATGCTCTGTATGTGGGGTCATGAGACCCATGTTTGTAATACTTGGCTCCTCGGAGCCTAATGAATAAATACTTGTCGTAGAGTTTTGTTGTGATGCCATGTTGTATTTACACATATCGAGCATATTGTGTGTATGATTGAAATGCTTGGTATGTGTGGGATCCGACAACCTAGTTGTCTATCCTTGGTAGCCTCTCTTATGGGGAAATGTAGTCTGGTGCTTCCACTGAGCCATGGTAGTCTACTACAGCCCGGTTTACCGGAGTCCTGTTAGCCCAGTTGCTACTGCTCCGGAACACTGTAAGTGCATCTAGTGCCCCTTAGTGATTTTGGTGTATTGAAGACTTATAGGTTAAGGGACTAATGTGTTTATGAGTGTACACAGGTCTATAAGTCTATGAGGAGTTTGATATTTACAGAGAAAGTTGACCCCTAAAAATGAAGTTCTTCGACTGAAGACTTTGGATTTCTGAAGACTTTCTGAAGACTTTGAAAGTGAAGAAATTGGTGTGACCTTGAAGACTTGGTATTCATTTGAGGAACATGAAGTGTGGTGTTTTCGTAGTTTCATTTTCCCTTTCTTGAGTCATAGGAAACACCGTACTGTTAAAGGGGGTCGAGGAAATACTAAGGAAAAATTGCCATGTGATGCTCAACTCAAAATCATACACCTACCAATCCCTTCGAGTGAAGCCATTGGAAATCTCATACAGTTCAGTCATATTCTTCAGTGACAGAGACGAAGTTCTTCTGGTCTCTAAGGAATTTGTTCTGACTGAGGAGTTAGGAATTTGCCAGTGCGGATTGCCTACACAGTGAGGAACATGATAGCCCTGAGGAATTTGATACTCAAATTTCCGACCGTTGCTGTGCTATGCGCCAGCTGTCCCAAAATATCTACCCACCTAACGGTCATATCATTGAAGGGCATTTATGTCTTATCATGTCAGGCTGCTCCCTAGGCTATAAATAGCCGCCCCTACAACCACTAGCTGGTTGGCTGCTCCGAGAGAAACTGACACTTGTCATTTGAGAGCATCCCATCCTCCGAGGACTTTGAGCGAAAATCATCAAGTGAGGAAAACCCAAACCCAAACACCTACAAACCCAAAGTGATTGAGCATCACTGAAGAGATTGATCCTGCGTGGATCTGACGCTTGTTACCTTTGAAGACTGTGCTCTTCCAGATGGTTAGGCATCATGGTCTAGAGCATCCAAGAGGAATTGTGGATCGCCGAGTGACCGAGTTTGTGAAGGTTCGGAAGTCACCTCAAGACTTACCACGAGTGATTGGGCAAGGTCTGTGTGACCTTAGCTCAAGGAGAATACGGTGAGGACTGTGTGTCCAGGACTGTGTGTCCTCAGGTTTAAATACCTAGCCGCTCCAACCAGATGTACAACTGAGACAGCAGTTGGAACTGGTCTACCAAATCATTGTCTTCACCAAGCCTACTGGTTCTATTTCCTCAACTCTTTCATTTCCTCATAACTGTGTTGTGCACTTACTCATATATGTGTTTGAAGACTTTGACTGGAGACTTTCTCAATTTCCTCAGTTCAATTTCTTCAGTCTGTTTGTCTTCATCATGTGTTATCATGTGTTTACGCTTTCTGTACTATGTGCTTGTCTTCATTTCATCATGATGACCATGCTTGTGTTCTGCTATGCATACTTTTGAGTAATTATTCCGCTGCAAGTAGTTCTTCGCTAAGGAATTTCCTCACTGGCAAATTCCTTAGTGAAGAATTCATAAAAATCGCCTATTCATCCCCCCTCTAGTCGATATAACGCACTTTCAATTGGTATCAGAGCAAGGTACTCCCTTATTCTGTGTGATTTTGGTTTAACTGCCTGGAGTTTTAGTTATGTCGACCGCATGTATGAAGAAAGTGACATGCCCCATCTTTGACGGTCACGAGTATCCCAAGTGGAAGGCCATGACGAAGAAGCGCGTCATGGCGATGAACAACGAACTGTGGACCGTCACTGAGATTGGTCTTACCGATCTATGCAAGACGGCGGAAACTGATGACATTCGCAAGTACACTCTTCTCAACCTCACGGCGAAGGACGTCATCTGCTCCTGTCTGTCTCAAAATCAGTTCAGGAACATCATGCATCTCAATCATGCGAAGCTTATCTGGGACCGTCTCTCTGAGGTCTATGAAGGTCATCGAACCCGTCATGATCCTTGGTTTGAGGACTTCAAGGAATCTCTCAAAGCGATGACATTCGAACCAGAATCATCATCCTCTTCATCATGCCTTATGGCAAAAAGTGCTGAGGTAACTGAATGCTACCTATCCAAGTCAAGTGATGATGAATCTGGTGATGAATTTGGACCCAGCTATGTCAAACTTGCTTCCCTTGCCACTAAACAACAAAGAGCTTTGGAAAAAGTTCAATACATGCTAAATAAGAGCGATGATATGTTGGGTGAATAAATGGATCAGTCAAAAGCTTTGGCTGAAAGTCTTCAGAGACTTCATACTAAGTATGACACCCTTCAAGATCAACATAACACTCTCTTATCTGATCATGAGAAGCTTTCTTATGAATTTCTTCAAAGAAAGCAAGATCTTGAGAAGCTAAGAGTGAGTTATGAAGTTCTTCAGAAGGAGCGCGATTCATTACTAGCTCAACAAATCAGCGCTGCTCAGGAAGAATTTGTTCCTCCATGTTTGAAATGCATTGAACATGAATCTGTTAATTCTTCACCTGAATGTTCAAATGCTTCTAATGCGACAAATTCTTCAACTGTCTCTGCTATCACTAATTCCTCATCTGAGGACATTGCTAGTATCACTGACGATGCAAGGCTGAAGGAATTGTACATGACAGGCATGTACAAAAGCCTCAAAGGGCATCAGACTCTTTGTGATGTGCTTAAAAAGCATATCCTCAACAGGAACCCTAGGAAAGAGGGTATTGCCTTTGAGAGGAAACTCAATGCTGATGGTACATATTGGAAGCCTGAGCAGTACCCCAAAACCTCATGGGTTGCTGCAAAGGGACCTCCAGTTGATCCATCTAATTTATCTGGCTTTACATGTGAATCTTCTCATTCTTCTGATGAGTCATTTGACTCCAACTATAAACTGCTTAAAAATCAGAATGGTGAAGTATTTGCTAGATATGTTGGCACTAACTGCAGGAACAGTTCTCCTATGAAAAAAATCTGGGTTCCCAAAAGGTGCCTTGAAAGTCTTCAGGTGAATGTCCTCATGACACCACCTGTGAAGAATAGGAACCCCAGATCAAATTCTTCGTATGGACCAAATTCTTCATATGGATCCAAGTCCTCATACGGATCGAATTCCTCACGTGGATCATATTCCTCAAAAGGATCAAAGTCCTCATATGAACATCATTGTGCTAACAACTTTGTTTCGCAGGGAAGAGCTAAGGGCTATGAATATGAGCATTATTCTTCTAATCATTATGTTCATAAGTCCTCGAAGAATTTCTCTGCTTATTCATATGCTTACCCTAACTTCTCTTATGTGAAACGAAATGGATTGGCTTCTATGCCACCTTTCTCGTATGGAGCTCACAGAGTGATAACTCTTTGCCACCCCTTCAGATGTGGGTGGTGAAGAAAAAGAACTAATCTTTTATGCAGGGTCAGGTCTCCAGACATACTTTAACGTCTGAAGAATTTGCTGGAGACCTGAAAAGTGCCTGAAAGGACGCAGGCTAATCATGAAGAAATGAACTTTCATTTCTCACGTCCTCATATTGTTTTTAACTGTTGCATTGCTTGATGAAATTGGTCTGATGAATTGTGAAGTCATATTCTTCACTGATGAAGTATATGAAGTTCGTAAGCTACACTAATTCATCTGCAGGATGATCAACCCAAGGCCACTGAGTGGGTCCTCGATAGTGGATGTACAAATCACATGACTGGTGACAAGAATCTATTGATGGATGCTCCCTTATCACCATCGCATCTGAAGCATATCATGTTCGCTGACAAAGGCAAAAGTCAGGTATTGGGTCTAGGTAAGGTTGCGATCACAAAGGATCGACACATGGACAAAGTCATGCTTGTCGAGTCCTTATGATACAACCTCATGTCTGTCTCAATGCTTTGTGATCTTGATATGGTTGTTGTCTTTGGCAAGTATCGTTTTGTTGTGGTTATGGAAGCTGACAATTCCAAAATCTTCGAAGGCTTTAGGAGAGGAGACTTGTATATTGTTGATTTCTCTACAGGACCACAACCAGCCGTGTGCCTACATGCAAAAGCTTCAGAAGACTGGCTATGGCATCGACGACTTGTTCATGCAGGCATGAGGAATTTGCACACGCTTGGGAAGAAGAAGCATGCCATTGGCATTGAGAATGTCAAATTCCTCAAGGATCACTTGTGTGGAGCTTGTGAAGCTGGAAAGATGACCAAGGCTAAGCATCCAACAAAGACTATCATGACCACTACTCGACCATTTGAATTGCTTCATATGGATCTCTTCGGTCCTAACCATTACTCAGTAGTCACAAATGACGCATCTCTCTATGGCTTTGTTATTGTTGATGATTACTCTCGATACACATGGGTACACATTGTTACTTACAAACATGAAGTGCAGGAAGTCTTCAAACGATTTTCCTCGAGGGCTTCAACCAACTTTGGTGTGAAGATCAAGCACATCAGAAGCGACAATGGAACTGAGTTCAAGAATTCTGGTCTTGATGACTATCTTGATGAACTTGGTATTACTCATGAGTTATCTGCTCCTTATACTCCTCAGCAGAATGGCGTCGTGGAGCGCAAGAACATAACTCTTGTTGAGATGGCTTGCACTATGCTTGATGAGTACAAGACGCCTCATCACTTCTGGATCGAGGCAATTTATACTGCATGCCACATCATCAACAGGGTATATCTTCACAAATTCTTGAAGAAGACTGCCTATGAACTCCTCACTGACAAGAAACCCAATGTGAGTTATTTCAAAGTCTTCGGTGTTAAATGTTGGATTAGAGGATCCTCATCACAATGCTAAATTTGCACCGAAAGCACATGAAGGTTTTATGCTTGGTTACGGAAAGGACTCGCACACCTATAGAGTCTTCAACAACGTTCTTCACAAGGTTGTTGAAACTGTAGATGTGCGGTTCGATGAAACTAATGGCTCGCAAAGAGAGCACCTACCCTCTGTGATAGATGAACCAGCACCTGAGGAAACTATCAAGTTCAAGGCTACTGAGGATGTCATTCCTACCGAAGAATCTGCTGAAGAATTCATTACAGAACATGAAGAACGTCGAGCTAATGCTGAAGAAAATGGTGCTGAAGAAAATGCTGATCAAATTCCTCGACGACAACCTGCTCATCCTCGCATTGCAAAAGAAGTGCAAGTTGAAAAGATCATCGATGAATGAAGCACTGGGTCCTCTCACACGCTCAAAAGCTTCACATTTATCTAACTTTTGTGGGCACTATGCTTTTGTCTCTATCACAGAGCCCACTAAGGTAGATGAAGCATTTCTGGAGCCTGAGTGGATTGAGGCCATGCAAGAAGAATTACATCAATTCGAACTCAACAACGTCTGGGAACTGGTTAAACGTCTAGATCCTCGCAAGCACAATATCATTGGCACAAAGTGGATCTACCGCAACAAGCAAGATGAAAATGGCCTTGTGGTGAGGAATAAGGCACGGCTTGTAGGTCAAGGCTACACACAGGTTGAAGGAATTGATTTCGATGAAACTTTTGCACTTGTTGCTAGACTTGAAGCTATTCGCATATTACTTGCTTATGCTAACCATCATGATATCACTTTATATCAAATGGATGTGAAAAGTGCATTCCTCAATGGTAAGCTTGAGGAAGAAGTATATGTTGCTCAACCCCCAGGTTTTGAAGATCCAAAGCATCCTAACAAAGTCTTCAGACTCAATAAGGCCCTCTATGGCCTCAAGCAGGCCCCTCGGGCATGGTATGATACTTTGAAGGAATTCCTCATGAAGAAAGGCTTCAAACCCGGTTCACTCGACCCTACTCTTTTCACTAAATCTTATGATGGTGAATTGTTTGTGTGCCAAATATATGTTGATGATATTATCTTTGGCTGTACTGACCCACGTTCTAGTGATGAATTTTCCTATATGATGAGTGAAGAATATCAAATGTCTATGTTGGGAGAGTTGAAATTCTTCTTAGGTCTTCAAATTCGTCAACAACACAATGGCATATTCATATCTCAGGAGAAATACCTCAAGGATGTACTGAGGAAATTTGACATGCAAGATTGCAAAGGCGTCAAAATTCTGATGCCCACAAATGGTCATCTGTGCACTGATGAAAATGGTATTGACTTTGATCAAAAGGTATACCGCTCCATGATTGGTTCTTTATTGTATTTATGTGCATCTAGGCCAGATATTATGCTTAGTGTTTGCATGTGTGCCCGATTTCAAGCTACACCGAAGGAATCACACCATAAGGCTGTGAAACATATTCTTCGATATCTAGCTCACACACCAACAGTTGGATTATGGTACCCCAAGGGCTCGGCTTTTGATCTCATTGGATATTCTGACTCTGACTATGCTGGTGATCGTGTGGACCGCAAGTCAACATCTGGTACATGTCATTTCCTCGGACGATCTTTGGTCTGTTGGTCCTCCAAGAATCAGAACTGCGTATCACTGTCTACTGCTGAAGACAAAGACCACTGCTGGACGACGCTCTCGCCCAAGTCCTCACAAGAAGCAGGTCGCCTTCCAAGTGCCGTCTGAAGAAGACGAAGCTGATGATGAAGAACTTGCTGAAATCATCAGAGATAGGCAAGTCAGGGCCGCTAGAGCCAAGGGCACAAATGTGCCTCTGCTTTTGGATCCAAAGTTGATCCTCCTTACATTGATCTCTGGCACAAGGACCCAAACACTCCTATGCCTGACTTCAAGCTGAGTCCTGGCCAAAGTCATATGCTGACTGCCTTCATACAAGAAGAGAAATGGAAATTTGAGAAGGCCAGCCAGCTCAAGAAAGCGCAGTACAGGAAGGAGAAATTCCTGAAGAACAACGTTGTCTCTATGACAACTGATGAACTTGTGAAGATCCAGTCTGAAATCAAAGTCCTCAGCGATGATTTCAATGCTCACTATGCTGATTGGAAAGGAGCCAAGGTTAGGTTTGTTAAACTGACTAAGAAGTTCACCTCCAATGTTGCAGCCCCATTGCAACAAGAAATTCGTCAGGCTGAAGCATCTGCTCAGCCAACTGAAGAACATGCCAGCACCACTGATGACATTCAGGCTGCTGAAGAAAATGTGAGTTCCAGGGCTGATGACTGCATTCTAGCCGCTGATGAAATTGCCAGGGCATCCACTAGTGGTGCGCCTGAAGTAAATAAAGAGGTCAGGGCAACTGCATCAGTTGTGCCTGAAGAAAATCAACCACATTCCTCTGCTCCTTCTGCGCCTACCCCAACTCCAATTCTTCCCTCTGCATCAGATGTGAAGAAGATCAAGGCTGCAGAGCGTGCAGCAGTGAAGAAAAGGAAAGCATCAGCTCCTTCAGATTCTTCAGCACCGAAGAAGATGAAGAAATTGACAAGCTCATTTGCTAATCCAATTGATGATGTTCCTGTTTCCTCCATGCCATCAACGTAAATCGTCCCTTTTGATGAAGAATATGTGATCCCTAGCGGATCTGATGAATAAAATCCTTCTGCTGCTTCGTCAGAGCAGATGGATGAAGAAATTGAAGTGGATAAAATCCCTTCAACCCCCACAGTTTCCTCGCCTATGCCTCAGTTTACTGCTGAAGAGGCCAGCGTTGAAGAAATAGAAGATGAAGACGTGGACATTGGCTGTACCACACGAGTGATGAATGATGACTTTTGGGAAAGTCAGCACCCCAACTCTCCACTCTTCACACCATTGCAACAAATTCCCCAGTCCCCAGCAACTACAGTTCAAATGGGATCTGATGAAGCTCATGAAGAAATTCCAGCCACTAGTGCCAAAGAAAATGAAAATGAAGAATTGAAGACCCAGGCTGCCACTGAAGAGGAACCAGAAATTCCTCAGCCTGAAGAACCTGAGATTGCAATTCCTGAGGTTGTAATGCAACTGACTGACACTCCTCTGCCCAAGCCAAAGGATCCATTCTCAAGGAAGCAAAAATTCAAGGCTAATGATTTCTTCGGCGAGCACGTATTCTTCACTGATTACAACCCCTATGACTCTGCTCGCATTAGGAAGAGGCGTTTCTGGACTGCCAGCCAGGCAAATTTTTATTCCTCAGTGCTGTTCAACAAAGACAAAGTCTTCGATCATGAGCACATTCCTCACGTGGATATGGAATCTCTGCCGTGCTTCGTGCCAGTCCTCAGTGTTCTTTACGACGCTGGACTGTTAAATTTCTGCACTGATATATGTGATTGGAATGAAGAGCTCATTCTTCAATTTTATGCAACTCTGCACATCACCGGAGACTCTGAAGATGTGAATTCATGGGTGCTGGACTGGATGTCTGAAAATACTCACTACAAGGCACCAGCTACTGAATTGTTTCGTGCTTTGCCTCTCAGTCCTTCCCTTGCAGCTGTTCGTTGCGTCTACAATGAACCTGAGCTTACAGATCACTATATGCAAGTGCTGATGAAGCCATTGAAGCCAGGTCAGGCCCCAAGAACTAAATTCCTTGTGAAGGAATTGTTATATGTGCCTCGGACTGTCTATCGCATTCTGACGAAGACATTGAGTCCTATCATGGGCCACGACTCGAATGAAGAAGAAGTCGTTGGCATCATGAAGAATCTGCTTTTCAATATCATTCATGGCGTTCCCGTCAACTTCCATGATTTCTTCATGAGGACTCTGGCCAATGTCGCAATGTCACCGTTTGAGTTGAAGCCTTATGCTCCGTGGCAGGCATGAGAAACTGCTAGCTAATCCTTTTACAGGAGATGGAACATTGCATCCCAATTTACACCTAATCTATGTGGATGAAGTCTGTGGATTATTTAAGCTTGCAGGTATGCCCGAGGATGTTATCAAGAAGAAGGTCTTCCCTTTATCTTTGAAGGGAGAGGCATTGACATGGTATAGGCTATGTGATGATATGGGATCATGGAACTACAACCGATTGAAATTGGAATTTCATCAGAAGTTTTATCCTATGCATCTTGTTCATCGTGATCGTAATTATATATATAATTTTTGACCTCGCGAAGGAGAAAGCATCGCTCAAGCTTGGGGGAGGCTTAAGTCAATGTTATATTCATGCCCCAATCATGAGCTCTCAAGAGAAATGATTATTGAAATATTTTATGCTCGGCTTTCTTTCAATAATCGCTCCATGCTCGATACTTCTTGTACTGGCTCTTCTATGATGAAGACTATTGAATCAAATGGGATTTATTGGAAAGAATTAAACGTAACTCTGACGATTGGGACCTCGACGAAGGTAAGGAGTCAGGTATAACACCTAACACTACTAGAATTAGCTTATTTGCTGTCAGCCAATTCTTTGTCGTCTGCTGGCTGACGGCAAAGAAGGTCTTTGCCGCCCGCTTACAGAACGCGGACGACAAAGAACTGGCTGCTGGCAAAGAAGGTCTTTGCCATCAGCCAATTCTTCGCCATCCGCTAGCGGACGGCAAATAATCTTTGTCGTTAGCTGGCAGACGGCAAAGATAGAGGTGGCCCCCACTAACAAGCTGATTAAAAAAAACTTAATGGCCCTCCTCTTTGCTGTCTGCTAGCGGACGGCAAAGCTGGGGCGGACGACAAAGAACTAACGTAACTAACGGCCGATCCCCACCCCGCCCCCATCTTTCTGTTTCACTCCCTCTCTCCTCCCCGACAAACACAACCACCACCGCCGCCGCCGCCGCCCGCCGCCGCTGCCACCCACCGCCGCTTGCCCCGCCGCCCCCACCCGCCGACACCCCGTTGCCCCACCACCCTGACGCCCCGTCGCCCCACCACCCCGCCGCCCCGCCTCCCCACCACATCGCCGCCCGACCGCCCCACCGCCCCGGCGCCCCACCGCCCTGATGACCCACAAGTATAGGGGATCTATCGTAGTCCTTTCGATAAGTAAGAGTGTCGAACCCAACGAGGAGCAGAAGGAAATGATAAGCGATTTTCAGCAAGGTATTCTCTGCAAGCACTGAAATTATAGGTAACAGATAGTTTTGTGATAAGATAATTTGTAACGAGCAACAAGTAACAAAAGTAAATAAAGTGCAGCAAGGTGGCCCAATCCCTTTTGTAGCAAAGGAAATGCCTGGACAAACTCTTATATATAGAAAAGCGCTCCCGAGGACACATGGGAATTATCGTCAAGCTAGTTTTCATCATGTTCATATGATTCGCGTTCGGTACTTTGATAATTTGATATGTGGGTGGACCGGTGCTTGGGTGCTGTTCTTACTTGAACAAGCATTCCACTTATGATTGACCCCTATTGCAAGCATCCGCAACAACAAAAGAAGTATTAAGGTAAACCTAACCATAGCATGAAACATATGGATCCAAATCAGCCCCTTACGAAGCAACGCATAAACTAGGGTTTAAGCTTCTGTCACTCTAGCAACCCATCATCTACTTATTACTTCCCAATGCCTTCCTCTAGGCCCAAACAATGGTGAAGTGTCATGTAGTCGACATTCACATAACACCACTAGAGGAAAGACAACACACATCTCATCAAAATATCGAACGAATACCAAATTCACATGACTACCAATAGCAAGACTTCTCCCATGTCCTCGGGAACAAACGCAACTACTCACAAAGCATATTCATGTTCATAATCAGAGGAGTATTAATATGCATAAAGGATCTAAACATATGATCTTCCACCAAATAAACCAACTAGCATCAACTACAAGGAGTAATCAACACTACTAGCAACCTACATGTACCAATCCCAGACTTAGAGACAAGAATTGGATACAAGAGATGAACTAGGGTTTGAGAGGAGATGGTGCTGGTGAAGATGTTGATAGAGATTGGGCCCCCTCCCGATGAGAGGAGCGTTGGTGATCACGATGGCGATGATTTCCCCCTCCCAGAGGGAAGTGTCCCCGGCAGAACAGCTCTACCGGAGCCCTAGATTGGTTCCGCCTCGTGGCGGCGGAGTCTCGTCCTGAAAGCTTGCTTATGATTTTTCTTCGGACCGAAGACTTCATATAGCAGAAGATGGGCATCAGAGGGCCAACAGGGGGCCCACGAGGCAGGGGGCGCGCCCAGGGGGTAGGGCGCGCCCCCACCCTCGTGGCCAGGGTGTGGGCCCCCTCTGGTATTTCTTCCACTCAGTATTTCTTATTATTTCCAAAAACAATTTTCGTGGAGTTTCAGGACTTTTGGAGTCGTGCAGAATAGGTCTCTAATATTTGCTCCTTTTCCAGCCCAGAATTCCAGCTGCCGGCATTCTCCCTCCTTATGTAAACCTTGTAAAATAAGAGAGAATAGGCATAAGTATTGTGACATAATGTGTGATAACAGCCCATAATGCAATAAATATCGATATAAAAGCATGATGCAAAATGGACGTATCAACTCCCCCAAGCTTAGACCTCGCTTGTCCTCAAGCGGAAGCCGATAACGATAAATATGTCCACATGTTTAGAGGTAGAGGTGTCGATAAAATAAAATACGGACATGAGGGCATCATGATTAATCTTATAACAGCAACATATATGAATATTGTCATATGATTTCTTATGCTCAAGTAATAATCTATTCACAATGCAAAGTATGAATCAGAAACTTTATTGAGAACAAACAAACTATAATCCCAGTCATTGAAGCAATTGCAATTTATCATAACATTAGAAAGAGTCTATGTCAGAGCTTTTTAGCAAGTCCACGTACTCAACTATCTTTTAGTCTTTCACAATTGCTAACACTCACGCAATACTTGTGGTCACGGAGTTTTAATCGTACACAGAGAAAGATAGGGGCTTATAGTTTCGCCTCCCAACCTTTTACCTCAAGGGTAATGTCAACAATAATAGTTCATGCTAACTTACATCCAATTAGATACATGTATCAGGATCTTTCCAACATCCTGTGCTTGCTAAAGGATAAAATGTAAAAAAAAGGAAAGGTGAAGATCACCATGACTCTTGCATAAGGTAGAAGATAATAATAAAAGATAGGCCCTTCGTAGAGGGAAGCAGAGGTTGCCATGCGCTTTCAGGGTTGGATGCACAAAATTTTAATGCGAAATAACGTCACTTTATATTGCCACTTGTGATATAGACCTTTATTATGCAGTCCGTCGCTTTTATTTCTTCCACATCACAAGATCGTATAAAGGTTATTTCCTCCACACCAATCAATCATACATATTTAGAGAGCAATTTTTATTGCTTGCACTGATGACAACTTACTTGAAGGATCTTACTCAATCCATAGGTAGATATGGTGGACTCTCATGGCAAAATTGGTTTAAGGGTATTTGGAAGCACAAGTAGTATCTCTACTTGTTGCAAAGAATTTGGCTAGCATGAGGGGGAAAGGCAAGCTCAACATGTTGGATGATCCATGACAATATACTTTATCTCAGATATAAGAAAACATAACCCATTACGTTGTCTTCCTTGTCCAACATCAACGCTTTAGCATGTCATATTTTAATGAGTGCTCCCAATCATAAAAGATGTCCAAGATAGTATATTTATATGTGAAACCTCTCTTTCTTTATTACTTCCTATTAATTGCAACGATGACCAAAGTTATGTTTGTCAACTCTCAACAATTTTTAACCATCATACTCTTTCTATGTGAAGTCATTACTCTCCATAAAATCAATATGATCTCTTTTTATTTCTTTTTATTCTTTTCTCTTTTCTTTTATTCACTCAAGATCATAGCAAGATAATCAAGCCCTTGACTCAACACTAATCTTTATTATATAACTCACGGACTCGATTACATAGAGGGATCATAAAGCAAAACTCAAAACTAGATCATACCAAAACTTTATTCTACTAGATCAAGATATTACTCAAAGGATCGAACTGAGAAAAACGGTAAAGATAGAGATGTGATGGTGATACGATACCGGGGCATCTCCCCCAAGCTTGGCAGTTGCCAAGGGGTGTGCCAATACCCATATGATTATATCTCTTTCTTTGTTGGTGAAGAAGATGATGGTTTAGTTGATGGCATAGGCTTCTTCCTTAATTTGCGTTTGAGGACAGAATTTTGATCCCTCAGGTCATCAATCTCCTGCTCCAGGCTTAATATTTTTTGCATAATTCCTGCTTGTTTTCCTGCAAGAGACGAAAAGGGATAAACTCGATCTTAAATTTCTTTACTCTATCAGAGACGAAGGTTTTGACTCCCGCATCATGCAAATATCTCCTGTCTTTGTTTTGAGATGTCCTACTGTAGATTAGAGCAACATGTCGTCCCAGGATTTGGAAGGAGAAAGTTATGTGGCTGATCACCTTGCATATCCTAAGGTCTATGGGGATGTGGAGCATTGTGGTTGGACTACGGAAGAAGAAGAGGACTATGAACCCAAGAGAAAGGAGGAGACGAGCTCAGATGAAGATGAAGTCCCATTACCTCAACCTGGGGACATGCACACGAGGTGCCCACGAGGCAGGGGGTAGGGCACGCCCTCCACCCTCGTGGAGACCTCGTGTCCTTCACGGACTGCTTCTTATTTTTCTATTTTTCTAAATATTCCAAAACGGAGAAAAATTGCCATTAGAACTATTTTGGAGTCGGTTTACTTACCGTACCACATACCTATTCCTTTTCGGAGTATGAAACGTTCTGGAAAGTGTCCCTTATGTATTCCTCCGGGGTTACGGTTTCAATAACATTGGTTTCAACATTTATAGGATTACCTGAGATATAATGTTTGATTCTTTGACCGTTCACCACCTTCGGATTTGTGCCTTCAAAGTTGTTGATTTTTATGGCACCGGAACGATAGACCTCCTCAATGACGTAAGGACCTTCCCATTTCGAGAGAAGTTTTCCTGCAAAAAATCTTAAACGAGAGTTGTATAGCAATACATAATCACCTACATTAAACTCACGCTTTTGTATCCTTTTGTCATGCCATCTTTTAACTTTTTCTTTAAACAACTTGGCATTTTCATAGGCTTGGGTTCTCCATTCATCAAGTGAGCTAATGTTAAATAACCTCTTCTCACCGGCAAGTTTAAAATCATAGTTGAGCTCTTTAATGCCCAATATGCCTTATGTTCTAGTTCGAGAGGTAAGTGACATGCTTTTTCCATAAACCATTTTATACGGAGACATACCCATAGGATTTTTATATGCAGTTCTATAGGCCCACAATGCATCATCAAGTTTCTTGGACCAATTCTTCCTAGATCTATTAACAGTCTTTTGCAAAATTAATTTGAGTTCTCTATTACTCAATTCTACTTGACCACTAGACTGTGGATGATAAGGAGATGCAATTCTATGATTAACATCATACTTGGCAAGCATTTTACGGAAAGCACCATGAATGGAATGTGAACCACCATCAGTCGTTAAATATCTAGGGACTCCAAAGCTCGGAAAAATAACTTCTTTAAGCATCTTAATGGAGGTGTTATGATCAGCACAAGTAGTTGGAATAGCTTCTACCCACTTAGTAACGTAATCAACAGCAACTAAAATATGTGTATATCCATTAGAGGAAGGAAACGGTCCCATATAATCAAAGCCCCAAACATCAAATGGTTCAATAACAAGTGAATAATTCATAGGCATTTCTTGACGTCTACTGATATTACCAATTCTTTGACATTCATCACAGGATAGGACAAACTTATGGGCATCCTTGAAGAGAGTAGGCCAATAAAAACCGGATTGCAATACCTTATGTGCAGTTCTATCTCCAGCATGGTGTCCTCCATAAGCCTCGGAGTGACACTTGCGTAGGATCTGTTCCTGTTCATGCTCAGATACACAACGTCTAATAACACCATCTACTCCTTCTTTATAAAGATGTGGGTCATCCCAAAAGTAATGTCTTAAATCATAGAGAAACTTTTTCTTTTGCTGGTATGTGAAACTAGGTGGTATAAATTTAGCAACAATGTAATTAGCATAATCAACATACCATGGAGTAGTACGAGAAGCATTTATGACATTTAATTGTTCATCAGGAAAGCTATCATCAATAGGTAGTGGGTCATCAAGAACATTTTCTAACCTAGACAAGTTATCTGCAACGGGGTTCTCAGCTCCCTTTCTATCGATAATATGCAAATCAAATTCTTGTAGCAAGAGAACCTATCTAATAAGTGTAGGTTTAGCATCTTTCTTTTCCATAAGATATTTAATAGCAGCATGATCTATGTGAATAGTTACTTTAGAATCAACAATATAAGGTCTGAACTTATCACAAGCAAATACAACTGCTAAGAATTCTTTTTCAGTAGTAGCATAATTTCTCTGAGCATTGTCTAGAGTTTTACTAGCATATTGGATAACATTTAATTTCTTATCAACTCTTTTCCCTAGAACAGCACCTACAGCATAATCACTAGCATCACACATAATTTCAAAGGGTAAATTCCAATCAGGTGGCTGAACAATAGGTGCAGAAATCAATGCTTTCTTAAGTATTTCAAATGCTTCTACACAATCATCATCAAAGACAAATGGTATATCCTTTTGTAATAAATTAGTTAGAGGCCGAGAATTTTTTGAGAAGTCCTTAATGAACCTCCTATAAAATCCAGCATGACCCAGGAAACTTCTTATACCTTTGATGTCCTTGGGACATGGCATCTTTTCAATAGCATCAACTTTAGCTTTATCAACTTCAATACCTCTTTCAGAAATTTTATGCCCCAAGACAATACCTTCATTAACCATAAAGTGGCACTTCTCCCAATTCAAGACAAGGTTAGTTTCTTCACATCTCTGCAAAACTCGATCAAGGTTTCTTAAGCAATCATCAAAAGAGGATCCATAAATAGAGAAATCGTCCATGAAAACCTCACAAATCTTTTCACAAAAGTCAGAGAATATAGCCATCATGCATCTTTGAAAGGTAGCAGGTGCATTACATAAACCAAAAGGCATACGTCTATAAGCAAAAGTACCGAAAGGGCAGGTAAAAGTGGTCTTAGCTTGATCATCAGCTGACACAGGTATTTGAGAGAAACCAGAATAACCATCTAGAAAGCAAAAATATGTATGTTTGGATAATCTTTCTAGCATTTGATCAATAAAACGTAAGGGGTAATGATCCTTTTTAGTAGCTTTATTTAATTTGCGGAAATCAATTACCATCCTATAACCTATAATAATTCTTTGCGGAATCAATTCATCTTTATCATTAGGAACGACAGTAATACCTCCCTTCTTAGGGACACAATGGACAAGACTTACCCACTGATTATCAGCAACAGGATAGATTATACCTGCATCAAGGAGCTTTAGTATTTCCTTTCTTACCACTTCTTTCATTTTAGGATTCAGCCGTCGTTGGTGATCAATAACTGGTTTGGCATCTTTCTCCAAATTTATTTTATGTTGACATAGAGTGGGACTAATGCCCTTAAGATCATCAAGAGTATATCCAATAGCATCACAGTGCTTCTTCAGAGTTTTCAATAATTTTTCTTCCTCCTTCTCTGAAAGGTTAGCACTAATAATAACAGGATATATCTTCTTTTCATCAAGATAAGCATATTTAAGAGTATCGGGCAATGGTTTAAGCTCAAACACGGGATCACCCTTGGGTGGAGGAGGATCCCCTAGGATTTCAACAGGAAAGTTGTGTTTTAGAATAGGTCCCTGTTTAAACAACACTTCATCTATTTCCCTTCTTTCATTCATAAACATATCATTTTCATGGTCTAGCAAATATTGTTCTAAAGGATCACTAGGAGGTACGGCAATAGAAGCAAGACCAATGATTTCATCTTTACTAGGCAATTCCTCTTCACGATGTTGTCTACGAAATTTAGAAAAGTTGAACTCATGAGACATATCACCCAAACCAATAGTAACAACATCTTTTTTGCAGTCTATCCTAGCATTAACAGTGTTCAAGAAGGGTCTACCAAATATAATGGGACAAAAGCTATCTTGTGGGGAACCAAGAACAAGAAAATCAGTAGGATATTTAGTTTTCCCACACAAGACTTCTACATCTCTAATAATTCCAATGGGTGAAATAGTATCTCTATTGGCAAGCTTAATAGTGACATCAATATCTTCTAACTCAGCAGGTGCAATATCATGCATAATTTCTTTGTATAAGTCAATAGGTATTGCACTAGCACTAGCACCAGCATCACATAAGCCATGATAACAATGATCTCCTATTTTAACAGAAATAACAGGCATGCCTACCACAGGTCTATGTTCATCTTTAGCACAAGGTTTAGCAATTCTAGCAGTCTCATTACAGAAATAAATAACATGCCCATCAATATTATCAGCCAAGAGATCTTTAACAATAGCAATATTAGGTTCAACTTTAACTTGCTCGGGAGGTGTATAAGTTCTAATATTGCTTTTACGAACCACAGTTGAAGCTTTAGCATGATCCTTTATTCTAACAGGAAAAGGTGGTTTCTCTACATAAGCAGTAGGAATAATAGGATCATTATAAGTGATAGTCTTTTCTTCAACTTTAATAGGTGCAGCTACTTTTACTTCTATGGGAGGATGATATTTAAACCACTTCTCCTTAGGGAGATCAACATGAGTAGCAAAGGATTCATAGAAAGAAGCTACTATCTCAGAGTCAAGTCCATATTTAGTGATAAATTTGCGGAAAACATCGGTATCCATAAAAGATTTAACACAATCAAACTTAGGTGTCATACCTGACTCCTTACCTTCGTCGAGGTCCCAATCTTCAGAGTTGCGTTTAATTATTTCCAATAAATCCCATTTGAATTCAATAGTCTTCATCATAAAAGAGCCAGCACAAGAAGTGTCGAGCATGGTGCGATTGTTATCAGAAAGCCGAGCATAAAATTTTTGAATAATCATTTCTCTTGAGAGCTTATGATGGGGGCATGAATATAACATTGATTTAAGCCTCCCCCAAGCTTGAGCGATGCTTTCTCCTTCGCGAGGCCAAAAATTATATATATAATTGCGATCACGATGAACAAGATGCATAGGATAAAACTTCTGATGAAATTCCAATTTCAATCGTTTGTAGTTCCATGATCCCATATCATCACATTGACTATACCATGTCAATGCATCTCCCTTCAAAGATAAAGGGAAGACCTTCTTCTTGATAACATCATCGGGCATACCTGCAAGCTTAAATAATCCACAAACTTCATCCACATATATTAGGTGTTCATCAGGATGTAATGTTCCATCTCCTATAAAAGGATTAGCAAGCAGTTTTTCTACCATACCCGAAGGAATTTCAAAGTAGACATTTTCATTTTCAGTAGGTTCAGTAGGCAACTCTTTGCTCTACTGGTCGGGGTGAAGATACCCTGAATAAGCCCCTCAGAGGATTACTTTCCATAGTAACGAGTGACAGTAAATTTCAGCACACTATATAAATTTCTCCTTACCAAATTCCACCTACCAAAGGCGCTTCACTCCCCGGCAACTATGCCAAAAAAGAGTCTTGATGACCCACAAGTATAGGGGATCTATCGTAGTCCTTTCCATAAGTAAGAGTGTCGAACCCAACGAGGAGCAGAAGGAAATGATAAGCGGTTTTCAGCAAGGTATTCTCTGCAAGCACTGAAATTATAGGTAACAGATAGTTTTGTGATAAGATAATTTGTAATGAGAAACAAGTAACAAAAGTAAATAAAGTGCAGCAAGGTGGCCCAATCCTTTTTGTAGCAAAGGACAAGCCTGGACAAACTCTTATATAGAGAAAAGCGCTCCCGAGGACACATGGGAATTATCGTCAAGCTAGTTTTCATCACGTTCATATGATTCGCGTTCGGTACTTTGATAATTTGATATGTGGGTGGACCGGTGCTTGGGTGCTGTTCTTACTTGAACAAGCATCCCACTTATGATTAACCCCTATTGCAAGCATCTGCAACTACAAAAGAAGTATTAAGGTAAACCTAACCATAGCATGAAACATATGGATCCAAATCAGCCCCTTACGAAGCAACGCATAAACTATGGTTTAAGCTTCTGTCACTCTAGCAACCCATCATCGACTTATTACTTCCCAATGCCTTCCTCTAGGCCCAAACAATGGTGAAGTGTCATGTAGTCGACGTTCACATAACACCACTAGAGGAAAGACAACATACATCTCATCAAAATATCGAACGAATACCAAATTCACATGAGTACTAATAGCAAGACTTCTCCCATGTCCTCGGGAACAAACGTAACTACTCACAAAGCATATTCATGTTCATAATCAGAGGAGTATTAATATGCATAAAGGATCTGAACATATGATCTTCCACCAAATAAACCAACTAGCATCAACTACAAGGAGTAATCAACACTACTAGCAACCTACAGGTACCAATCCCAGACTTAGAGACAAGAATTGGATACAAGAGATGAACTAGGGTTTGAGAGGAGATGGTGCTGCTGAAGATGTTGATGGAGATTGGCCCCCTCCCGATGAGAGGAGCGTTGGTGATGACGATGGCGATGATTTCCCCCTCCCGGAGGGAAGTGTCCCCGGCAGAACAGCTCTGCCGGAGCCCTAGATTGGTTCCGCCTCATGGCGGCGGAGTCTCGTCCTGAAAGCTTGCTTATGATTTTTCTTCGGACGAAAGACTTCATATAGCAGAAGATGGGCACCGGAGGGCCAACAGGGGGCCCACGAGGCAGGGGGCGCGCCCAGGGGGTAGGGCGCGCCCCCACCCTCGTGGCCAGGGGGTGGGCCCCCTCTGGTGTTTCTTCCGCTCAGTATTTTTTATTATTTCCAAAAACAACTTTCGTGGAGTTTCAGGAGTTTTGGAGTTGTGTAGAATAGGTCTCTAATATTTGCTCCTTTTCCAGCCCAGAATTCCAGCTGCCGACATTCTCCCTCCTTATGTAAACCTTGTAAAATAAGAGAGAATAGGCATAAATATTGTGACATAATGTGTGATAACAACCCATAATGCAATAAATATCGATATAAAAGCATGATGCAAAATGGACATATCACGCCGCCACCACCCGCGCACCACCCCGGCGCCATCGCGGCCCCATCGCCCCCGCCTCCCAGCCAGCTCGGCGCCGCCGCTCACCACCCCCCCTGAGCTCCACCGCGCCGGAGCCCTGCGGCCCCCGTCGCCACCGCCACCCTGCCGCTGCGAAACCCAGGCCCCCATCTACTCCGGTGTGTTATGTTTTTTCTGTTTTTTCTTTTTTTGCTGTTTAATTGTTAGTGTTAGATTTAGTGCTAGATATGTGTTAGTGTTAGATTTAATGTTAGATGTAGTGTTAAATTCAGTTTAGTTTTAGTGCTAGAATATGTAGAAGGGGAAGAAGAAGAACAAGAAGAGGAGGGGAGAAGGGAGGAAGAGGAGGAGGGAGAAGAAGAAAGAAAAGAAGAGGAAACCCTAAACCCTAGTTTTAGTTATAGTTTTACTTTAGTTTTATTTTTCAGTTTAGTTTTAGTTTTATTTTTAGTTTAGTTTATTTGAGATTAGTTTTAGTTTTGGTTCAGAAGAAGAAGAAGAGTAGAAGGAGGAGGAGGAGGGAGGAAGAGGAGGAGGGAGAAGAAGAAAGAAAAGAAGAAGAAGAAGAAGAAGAAGAAGAAGAAGAAGAAGAATAAGAAGAAGAAGAAGAAGAAGAAGAAGAAGAAAGAAGAGGAAGAGGAGGAGGAGGAGGGAGGAAGAGGAGGAGAAGAAGAAGAAGAAAAGAAGAAGAAGAGGAAAAAGGAGAAGAAGAAGAAGAAGAAGAAGAAGAAGAAAAGAAGAAAAGAAGAAGAAGAGAAGAAGAAAAGGAAAAAGAGGAAAGAAGAAGAAGAAGAAGAAAAAGGCACCCTGACACCCCGACCCAGACAACCCGACACCCTGACACCCCGACACCGTGACACCACACCCCGACCCCGACCCCGACACGCCACCCCGACACCCCGGCACGACACCCCGACCCCCGACCCCCGACACCCTGACACCACACCCCGACCCCGACCCCGACACCCCGACCCCGAAACAGCACCCCGACCCCGACACGACACCCCGACCCCGACACGACACCCACAACACAGAGGCCGACGGGGTCATATATTTGTGAATTTTGAGTTAGGTCATATATTTTTCGATTTTGTTATAAAAAACATCATATATAATTGTGTTGATCGGGTAGATTTAAACATCATATATATTTTTTGATTTTGTTATGAAAAACATCATATATTATTATTCATGTCGGTATTTTTTATGTTGTAGTAATTTCGTTTACTCTTTGTCATGGCAGGTGTTGAAAGATGGTGGGCGCTGGTCTGGAGCGCTCCGAGGCCCCTTCTTCGTCGGCGCGTGGTGGGAGGTCTTCCATTCCACCCGCACAAATCTGCCGAGCGTTGCTGGACAGTATGGCGACACCGCCAGGCCCTTCTTTGTCGACCGTGGTGCCCAGCAGGGGACGAGGTAAGGGAGGGAAGAAGAGAGGAGTTGGAGCACGTGGTCGCGGGAAAGGAGGTAGGGTCATTGCTAGGGTGCCTTCCTCGCCGCCACCCCCAGCTGTTTCACCCGAGCATGTGACTGCTAGGGTGTCTTCATCACTGCCACCACCAGCTGTTTCACCCGAGCACGTGACTGCTAGGGTGGACTCGTCCGAGGAGGAGGCTACATGGACTCCGGTCCACGAGCCTCGGGTCCACGGGCCTTCGGCCCACGAGACCCCGGACGAGCACACGTCTGGATGGGGTACCTGGCCGGATCAGCCTGAGGGGCCGAGTGGCCATGCTGATGATGGCGGGGAGCCAACTAATATTGAGGAGGAGGGGGGCACCGTCTACCAGCGTGGTTGTACACGGCTCCCGTCCGCGCCGGCGACCCGCGAGCAGAGGTGGTTGATTTTCCCTGATGGGGAGAGGTAAGTGCATTTAATCTTTTTGTACCTTCTGCATTCACGTTTCTTCAAATATCTAATGCATTGGCCTTGTCATGCTACAGGGGTTGGGACCACCATGAGAAGGTCTGTCGGCCCAACTCCGTCCTTGGAGTGCTTTGCCGGCAAAACTTCCCGGGGTTTGTCATGTTTCCTGGTGAGGGTCGGCTTCCAGAGCTTGGATTGAGCTGGGAGCACTACTTGGCTGCCCCGGCCCCGCCAGGTGAGATTATCGACGGTGTCTTGTGCGACACGAGGGCAGACGTGGTGATCAGAAAGTTCTGGGTAATTTCTCCTTTACACAATTAAAAATCTTCAACTAGCTAGTTATTAATTGTACTAATCAATTTTGTCTCATTTGATTGCAGACATTCTACAGGTGTGAGGAGGGATACGAGGAGGCGGCGGCAAATGTTATCGAGAACGTCTCCGAGCGCCTACTACAGAACTTACGGCACGAGGCTCGGGTGCAGGCTGTTCGAGACTACTACGCCTTGCATGGTATCAAGAAGCCCAAGCCGGCATGCCGCGAGAAGTTCCTGAGTAATGAGTAGTACATGAAGGTAATTCTTAAGGCCTTGTACTTACTTCCTTCATTTAGTAATTCATAGCTGTAGCGCTCAAGTTTCTATTTGCTAACTTAGGCGCCTCCGAGATGGTGTGCGGATCGGATGGATTGTTGGGAGGTGTTGGTCAATGAGTGGTGCTCAAAAGAATGGCTAGCCGTCCACAACGCGGCCAAGGACAAATGTGCCCAAATGGAAGGTGTGCCACACCATCAAGGCAGCTCCAACTTATATTAGTTCGGGCGGAACTGGGTATGTGGTTTGCTTCATGATTCATGCAATTCATTCATCATGCTAGCTTGAGCCCTTTAATTACTAATTTACTTTGTTTCTCTCTTTCAGGCACGCTACAATAAGGCGGATAAGGTGCCAGAGGTGTACGACCTCTATGCCATGGCCCATACTGCCTCTTACAAGAAAGTCAAGGCATTCTCTCCGTCTGACCTCGATGATGCAAACAACTTCACCAACATCTCCTCCCACGACAAGCTCGTGAAATATAGAGATCAGGGGAAGGTGAGGAAAGGGGAGGACTTTAACCCGAGCCAGGGTCCCATTGATCCAGAGCTGGTGATGATAGCTGGTGGCGGGAGGTCCCATGGCTCGATAGCCATTGGAGATGGACTTATCCGTTGTCCTAGCACTCTCCCGGAGATCAAGGCACGCCAGTCGAGATCCGCTCCTGAGATAAGGCCTCGTGAACGGCCAGTCCAACTCACCTTCAAGTTTAGTTATACGTACTCAGCTATCTTTCTCCATTACATTGTGTGCGCTTCCATCAATGATTAGAAATGCTAACGAGGAGTGGTGTTGCAGGCTGCTATACAGAGTGAGAGAGATAGAACGGAGAAACTTCTGGCGGAGGCGGCAGAGAGGCAGCGGGAGTTGGAGGAGAGGATGACAAAGATGTTGGAGGAGGAGAGGGAACGTAATGACATGCAGGCAAGGGCCATGTACAAGCTCCTTCTGGTAAGTTTCTTCTGCTCATTAGCCAAAACATTCATGTAGTGTTTGTCTCATTACTAACTAGTATGACTGAGTCGTCAAAACCAAATGTGCAGTCTGTGTGCGAGAAGTCCGGTCAGACCGCTCCGCCGATGCTAGAGATTGCTCCTGGGACCATGGTGAGTTTAATTTGAATGGACATTACTTGCTAGTCTTAACATTTGAGTGTCATCATGCTAACGAGACATTGGAAATGATCTTTGGTGCCGCGTAACTCTAGACAAGCATCGCACGATCCTTCTCTAGCTACTGGCACGAGCCAGCCCGCTCCCACACCTCCATGATCACGGCAAGTTTCTCTAGTGTTTTGCTTAACAAATGCATAAAGACCTAGACTTAGCTTTATTTCCTCCAAAATGACTTAATAAGCTTACTGACCTCCAAAACCATCCATTTTACCTAAGTTAGCTCTAAAACGATCTATACTTAGCTTTGTTTCCTCCAAAATGACCAAAGTTAGCTCTAATATGCTTAGTTAACTAGGTTTGCTCAATAATGACATGTACTTAGCTTACTTATGTCAAAAATGGCATAATTAGCTTAGTTAGCTCATAAACGATCCATTTTACCTAAGTTAGCTCTAAGATGATCCATTTTACCTTAGTTAGCTCATAAACGATCCATTTTACCTAAGTTAGCTCTAAAATGACCCATTTTACCTTAGTTAGCTCATAAATGATCCATTTTACCCAAGTTAGCTCTAAAATGACCCATTTTACCTAGGTTAGCTCCAAAACGATCCATTTTACCGAGGTTAGCTCTAAAATGACCCATTTTACCTAGGTTAGCTCCAAAATGACCCATCTTACCTAGGTTAGCTCTAAAATGATGCATTTTACCTAAGTAAGCTCATAAACGATCCATTTCACCTAGGTTAGCTCATAAACGATCCATTTCACCTAAGTTAGCTCATAAACGATCCATTTCACCTAGGTTAGCTCATAAACGATCCATTTCACCTAAGTTAGCTCACAAACGATCCATTTCACCTGGGTTAGCTCATAAACGATCCATTTCACCTAAGTTAGCTCATAAATGACCCATTTCACCTTAGTTAGCTCATAAACGATCCATTTCAACTAAGTTAGCTCATAAATGATCCATTTCACCTTAGTTATCTCATAAACGATCCATTTCAACTAAGTTAGCTCATAAATGATCCATTTCACCTAAGTTATCCATTTCACCTATGTTAGCTCATAAATGACATATATTTCTTCTGCTAGTCTTCTTCTTCTAGTCACCTTTTTCTAACTTTCTTATTTGCCATTTTGCAGATTTCATTCACTTCACGGAAGCTAGCTTGCTATGATGGAGTGCTTGTTTTTTCTTTCATTCTCTTCTAGTATTCTTCTAGCTAGCTTGCTATGATGTGTATGTGCAACTTGCTATGTATGAATGGATGAAACTATATATGTATGAACTTGCTATGTACTTGCTATGTATGAACTTGCTATGTACAATGAAACTTATGTGCTGGATATGTCATATGTTTGCTGCGAAATAGCCCTGTGAAATATATATAAACTTGTCATATATATTTGCTGTGAAAATTGTTTAATTTAAAAAAACAGAAAAAAGAGGCAATGCAGGCTCTTTGTCGTCTGCCACCGACGGCAACGGGCTCTTTGTCGTCCGCCGCGGACGGCAAAGAAGCCACGTGGCAGCCACCTGTGTTTCCTTTGAAGCTGACCCATTTGGTCAGTTTGCCAACAGTGGCAGACGGCAAAGGATCACCGCATTTGCCTACAGCGGCGGACGGCAAAGCCTTGGAGGGCCTGATACTCTTTGCCGTCAGTCGCGGACGGCAAAGATTACCGTTAGCCACCTAATGGACTAACAACGAATTTATTGTCGTCGGCTTTCTTTGCCGTCAGCCGCTGATGGCGAAGGCCCCTTTGCCGTCCGCTGCAGAAAGTAGACGGCAAAGAAGGTCTTTACCGATCCAATCTTTGCCGGCAACTGTCCAAACCCAAACCTTCCTGGGCTTTGGCCTTTCATTAAATTTGACTCTTTCCCTAGCCCACCTGAAGAAGCTTGGGCTGAGGGAACCCTTGAGGCCTGGTTCCACTGTATTGGGCCGGCAGCACCAATTAGGCAGGTTTCGTCATTTAAGGAGCTAGTCAAGGACCATTTCCCAAATTTCCAACCGAGACCATCGCTTGCCTCCTCGCATTCCACTGCACCTTCCAAATCTGCTACTTCCTCTGCTCCCACCTTGACAAGCTCGCTTGGTTCCTCCTCGTCGCCAGTGAGAGCTGTGGTAGCCGCCTCGTCGGTGGATGATCTGATGGCCAACATTCCCATCGACCCGCTCCCGTTTGTGCCAGAAGGTTTTTAGATACAAGAAATTGAGGGAAGAACTGGGGTTTCTCGTGCCATTCTTCCTCACCGCCCTCGAAGACACGAAGATTGGGTGATAGCTTCCATCCATCCACACCCTGATGAGGTATTTTCCCCTAATGTCCGAGAGGTTCTAGAGGAATTTCTTCAAGAGGATGCTCATGTTGGGTTCAGAGAGATCCAACCCTGCCCCTTTGGAGAGGCTTACGTCCAGTTCTTGCATGTGAGAGATAGAGACAGGCTCATTAGGCAGAGCCCGCATGCATTTGGAGATGTGTTTATCTCTTTTACTAAGCACAATGAGGGCAGAAACTGGCGTAGGTTCAATTTCAATAGGATTTGTTGGCTGCTGTTCATCGGTGTTCCTTTCGATTTCTGCAATACTGAAGACATTGCTGCTGCCATTTCCAAATGGGGGAGAATCATCAGCTGGGAAAGGGAGGATGCTTTGAGGGGGGAAATTCTGGTTAAAGCAAGGGTGATAGAGCTCATTGATGTACCAAAAATTATCAGGTGGTCTGAGGGAGAGAGATTTGAAGAAGAATCATGGACCAGTTTTGTTGAAGTCCTTCTGGAGGAGATGCTAGGTGGTGGGCCAGCAGATGAGGACCCTATCCCGTCGGATGGTGTGGACCCACACCCAGTTCCTCAACATGCAAATGACTTCCCAGGTTTTCAGCCTCTCCCAGTGCACAATGTTCACATTCAGAATGAGGGTTGGGATGCTTGGGAGGAACCTGTTGAGCAGGATGATCAGGAGCAGCATTGGGCTTTTCCACAGCAAGATCCAGTGGCACCATAGCAGCAGCAGGTTGAGCTTCCTGTTCAGTAGGATGATGGACACCCTAATAGCAGCATTACTACAACTATCTCTCTGTCAGATGGTCTGCTGTCTCTCACTCATTCTGCAAGTGAAGAGGTCAGTCAGGCCATGCATATTCAGCCAATGGACATGGGACTGCTGAATGTTTCTTTGGCATACCATGCTGAAGATGAAGAAGAAGATCTGTAGATGGATAACAATCTGCAGCTAAATGATGAGGAACAAAATATCTTTGAAGGACAAGTGGTTGGCTCTGTTGCTATTAACCAATCTGCTGAGATGATACCCACTGTCAAGGAAGGGGGAGAGCCATCTGCTGTGAATCAGCATAACCAGCTGCAACAGACTCAGTCAAATGAGGGGACTGCTCTTGCTCCCTTTGAACAAACTTCTGTCCCTGCTATTAACACTGTTGCTGAAGAAACACTCACATCTCCCACACAGCCATTGTCTGCATTAGATAAAGGGAAAGAAGATGTGCCAATCCCTCAGGGGGGAACATCCTCCAATTTCAGCAACAAAGGTATTTCTGGGAATAACTTAAGCTTAGTATCTTCAACTATGTTTGATTTGCACTCAATTGCTGAGAAACATGCTCTGGATATTATTGATGGTTCTCACCTAATTTCTAAAGAAGGTCTGGACCTCTGGATTCAAAACTTTGCTCCAGCAACTCAAGGAGAGAAAAAACCTTTCAAGATTGAAATACATGTAAGTTGGTTCAACTTCATAATACATCTGCTACTGACACCAGATAAGTTTGGTTGGACAATGCATCTGCTTAAGTCTGATTTATGGAAACTGCTTACTGATAACTGTGACAATGAAGAGACTATCGTCTTCCATATTCCTGATGGCTGCATAAATTCACAGGCTCCAACATGTAAGGAGATCTTCTAGGGTGTGGGCAAAGAAAATGAAGGGATAAGCCCAGCTGCACACTCTTCAAGTGGAGCTGGTAGCCCCCTGCAGCATGCGTCTCCCAACAAAATCATTCTGCTGCCCCCTGGAGAAGCCACATCTAAGAAAAGAAGAGAGAAAGAGCCACTGGTTGAAACTCAGGTAAGAAGAAGTGATAGAATTAAGATGGATAACAATGGTTATAGGAGGAAAATTTGTGATACTCAATCTTGCTTACCATGCGATGCCATTCCTCCAGTTATTCAAAATAAAGTGGTTAAGAACCTAACCAAATCTTTCTTTAAGGTGGCTGAAGATGAACTCCGAGAGAAGTTATCCAAGAGGCCCAAGAAGAAGGAGCAAGAGGAGGTGGCCAAGGTGCCCAAGGCCACTGGATCTGGAACTCAACCAAACTTTGCATGATGATAGGGTGCTTTAATAGTTATAGGCCCTGCTGCTACATAATGCTGTGTTATTATCTTCAGACTGTCTGTGCTATGTGTAATGGGTTTAGCAGCTTTTGTAATCTGGTGAACCATGGCCCTGTGAGGCAACTTTTGTTTGAACCTGAGTTATGCCACTTCAGTAAAACTGCTGGGATTAAGCTACTTGAGAGAATTGCTATGATATCCTTCCTAGTTATGTTGAAATGGTTGCTAATGATCTCTCATTTATGGATGTTGCATACTCAAGTTCTCTGCACTCTTGCTACACAACTATGCTTACAAACTCCATGCACTATTCAGGAGGTTATCAAGGGATGGACCTTGATACAACACTATAAATTCTTACAGTTTAATAATGAATAACACCAGATCCTGGAACATTCTTAATTGGAATATTAGAGGTATTAATGCACAAGACAAATGGCTGGCTATTAGGCAAAAAGTGGAGGAAAGTGCTGCTGGAGTAGTGTGTATCCAAGAAACAAAGAGAGAGAATTTTGATCTTGCCTACATTCACAACTTTTGCCCTCAAAGATTCAATAAATTTGAATTCCTGCCTTCTATTGGGGCCTCTGGTGGCATTCTGACTGCCTGGAATGGTTCTATGTTCACAGGAGAACTACTTTTTCAGAACAAATTCTCTCTTTCAATTCAATTCACCTGTAATATTTCTGCAAACAAGTGGATTCTCTCAAACATATATGGGCCTTGCAGACATGAGGAAAAGATTGAATTTATTGACTGGTTTAGCAATATTCAAATGCCAAATGAAGTGGATTGGATAGTCATGGGTGATTTTAATTTCATCAGGTCACCAGAGAATAGAAACAAACCAGGAGGAGATGTCAATGAGATGCTTTTATTTAATGAGGCAATCAGTAACCTGGGATTGATTGAATTACCTTTGAAAGGAAGACAGTACAGCTGGAGCAACATGCAGGACTCCCCTCTCCTTGAAAAGTTGGATTGGTTCTTCACCTCTGCGGCCTGGATGACTAGTTACCCTAACTCCATGGCCCTTCCCCTGGCAAAACCTATCTCTGATCACCTTCCATGCATGATCAAGATTTGCACAAATATTCCAAAGTCCAAGGTATTCAGATTTGAAAACTTTTGGTTAAAACACAGCTCTTTTAAACAAGTGGTACAATCAGCTTGGAATATTCCAGTGGGTTTTACTGATCAGGCTAAAAAGATTAATGCCAAATTAAAAAACCTCAGAAGAGCTCTGAAGTTGTGGGCTAGAAGTCTATCTTGCTTGAAAAAACAAATTGAGGAACTCAATGCCTGCATATTTTTTTGGGACTTGATTGAAGAATTCAGGAACCTTTCTTTATTTGAGGCCAACTACAGAACTATGCTTAAGGAGTACTTATTGACTGTTCTTAATAATCAGAAGATTTATTGGAAGCAGAGAGGGAAAATTAAAGGTGTTAAGTTTGGGGATGAAAACACCAAGTTTTTCCACACAAATGCTTCCATTAATCATAGGCATAATAAAATTGCAATGTTGTTGAATAAGGACCAAGTGGAAGTTACAGATCATGAAGGAAAAGCTGCAATTTTATGGGAAGCTTTCAGAGACAGATTGGGGCAATCTACTGGACACACAATGCATTTTGATCTCCATGATCTTTATGATCACACAATTGATCCTCAAGTTTTTATTCAATTAGAGGAACAGTTCACCAAGGAGGAGATTGAGGAGGTGGTCAAAAATCTACCAATTGATAAGTCCCCAGGTCCAGATGGTTTCAACAATGAGTTCATTAAAGCTTGCTGGGATATTATTAAGGAAGATGTTATTGATCTAATCATGGCCTTCCATGCTGGTACTGTGAACCTAGAGAGTATAAATACTTCCTACATTACACTAATTCCAAAAAAAGAAGTTCCTCTCACACCAAATGATTTCAGGCCTATCTCTTTGTTAAATGGGGTGCTTAAGATCATCACAAAACTGCTGGCCAACAGACTACAAAAAATAATTCTGAAATTGGTTCACATCAACCAATATGGTTTCCTCAAGGACAAAGTGATTCAAGACTTCCTAGGATGGGCATATGAATATATACACCAATGCCATAGAGGAAATGTTGGTAATTAAGCTGGATTTTGAAAAGGCTTTTGAAACAATTGAACATCAAGCAATCATTGAGATTTTCAGAGCAAAAGGGTTTGGGGATAAATGGATTTCATGGATGCAGATGCTCTTTTCTACTGCCTCTTCTGCTGTCATGTTAAATGGAGTGCCTGGGAAGAAATTTTACATTAAGAGAGGAGTGAGACACGGAGATCCTTACTCTCCCCTAATCTTTGTTCTTGCTGCTGACTTGCTACAGACTATTTTGAACAGGGCCATGAGACTAAATCTTATTACATCTCCACTACATGTCACCTCTTGCCCAGATTTCCCAATTGTTCAGTATGCTGATGATACTTTGGTCATCATGCAAGCAAATGCCAGACACTTGATTTGTCTTAAAGCTCTTTTAAATACATTTGCCTCAGCAACCGGTCTTAAGGTCAATTATGCAAAATCTGTAATGGTACCTACGAACATTGAGGAAGACAGAGTGGACATTTTCACTAACACACTGCATTGTGCTAGGGGACAATTCCCTTTTACATACTTGGGGCTACCTTTGGGTATTCATAAACCAACAGTGGAGCAGTGTCTTCCACTAGTTAACAGAATTACAAAAAGACTTGCAGGCCTTTCTATCTTCATGACACAAGCAGGGAAAGTTCTTTTAGTCAAATCAATGCTTTCTTCCTTATCTGTCTTCTTCATGAGCTGTTTGGACATCCCTGTAACAATTAAGAAGCAGATCATCAAATATTTGAGGCACTGTCTATGGAGGAGCTCTGAGATGGAGGATAGAAGACCAGCTTTGGTGGCTTGGCACACAGTTTGCAGACCAAAAAATCAGGGAGGACTGGGCATACTGGATACATACACTCACAACAAAACCCTTCTAATGAAGAACCTGCACAAATTCTTCAAAAGACATGATATACCTTGGGTACAATTAATTTGGGAAACTTATTATTCTGATGGGTAACTTCCAGGAAATAACATGATTGGCTCTTTCTGGTGGAAATCAAACCTGGCTCTTATGGATCAATACAAAGCAATGGCAAGATGTAATGTGGGAGATGGTAGGACAGCTTTTTTCTGGGATGACCTGTGGCACACATCCATTTTCAAACATACATACCACCACCTCACTCCTTTGTCAGAAATCCACATGTTACTGTCCAAGCAGTAATCAACACTGAATACTTACAGGACTTGTTTCATTTACCACTCACAACTGAAGCTTATGAGGAATTCTTGCAAGTGGAAGACATATGCATCCAAACAAGGCAATATGAACATATAGGTTCTCTGGACACCTGGAGTTACATTTGGGGAAATGAATTCTATTCATCAATCAAGGCATACAAAGTACTGATTGGACACAAGCAAGTCCCACCACACTTCAATTGGGTTTGGAATTGCTCCTGTCAGCCAAAGCATAAGGTGTTCTTTTGGAAATTACTTCATGATAGAGTAAATACAAGGAACCTACTCAGGAGAAAAAACTTTGTGCTGGAAGTTTACAATTGTGCTGTTAGAGACTGTCAACAGGAAGAAACTCTACATCATCTTTTTTGGGGCTGTCCTTTTGCACAGCAATGCTGGGATTACATCTGTCCTACTAGAACTCCAAATTTATCAGTCCTCGAAGCTTTTCAAGATCTTAAGAATAAGCTGCATTTTCCATTCTTTACGGAGATCATCATTCTTGGATCATGGGCCATTTGGATAACCAGAAATAACAAGATATTTGAGAATATTGCTCCAACTTTCCAGGGATGGAAGTTCATATATCTAGAGGAGCTCAAACTACTGAAATATAGAATGAAGCTAAAGCATGAGAGAATGTTCTCTACCTGGTTGGATTCTTTGTTGTAATCTCCTTTCCTTTTTTCCTGCTATAGGGTTTTTTGCTAGTTTCTCTTAATGTTTTCTCTCTTTTATTTCTTCTTCTGTTTGTTCTAGGGCTTACCTCAAGCCCTTAAGACTACTATGCTTAGTTTATTTTAATAAAAGTTGCAGTGGGGTGTTTATGCTACGGTTTATAGTCAAAAAAAAAATCTTTGCCGGCGCCTTTTGCCGTCCGCGGCAGACGGCAAAGGCCTTTGTCGTCCGCCATCCATGCCTTTGCCGTCTGCCTTGGCGGATGGCAAAGTAGCTGATTCCTGTAGTGTAAGTTTGATTGTGTTAAATCTTTTATGGATACCGATGCTTCCGTGAATTTAGCACTAAATATGGACTTGACTCTGAGATAGTAGCTTCTTTCTGTGAATCATTTGCTACTCATGTTGATCTCCCTAAGGAGAAGTGGTTTAAATATAATCCTCCCATTGAAGTAAAAATAGTCGCACATATTAAAGTTGAAGAAAAGACTATCACTTATAATGATCCTATTGTTCCTACAGCTTATGTTGAGAAACCACCTTTCCCTATTAGAATAAAGGATCATGCTAAAGCTTCAACTATAGTCAACAAATGTAACATTAGGACACCCAAACCCCCTGAACAAATTAAAGTTGAAGCTAATATTGCTATGGTTAAAGATCTCTTGGCTAATAATATTGATGGGCATGTTATTTATTTCTGTGAGGAAACTGCTAGAATTGCTGAACCTGATGCTAAAGATAAACATAGACCCGTTGTAGGCATGCCTGTTATTTCTGTTAAAATAGGAGATCATTGTTATCATGGCTTATGTGATATGGGTGCTAGTGCTAGTGCAATACCTCATTCTTTATACGACGAAATTATGCATGATATTGCGCCCGCTGAGTTAGAAGGCATTGATGTTACAATTAAGCTTGCCAATAGAGATACTATATCACCGATTGGGATTGTTAGAGATGTTGAAGTCTTGTGTGGGAAGGTTAAATATCCTGCTGATTTTCTTGTTCTTGGTTCCCCACAATATAGCTTTTGTCCCATTATATTTGGTAGACCCTTCTTGAACACTGTTAATGCTAGGATAGACTGCGAAAAGGATGTTGTTACTATTGGTTTAGGGGATATTACTCATGAGTTTACTTTTGCTAAATTTCGTAGACAACCCCGTGATGAGGAATTGCCTAGTAAGGATGAAATTATAGGTCTTGCTTCTATTGTCGTGCCTCCTAATGATCCTTTAGAACAATATTTGCTCGACTATGAAAATGATATGTTTATGAATGAAAGACGGGAAATACATGAAGTATTCTTTAAACAGGGACCTATTCTGAAACACAACTTGCCTGTTGAAATCCTAGGGGATCCTCCTCCACCCAAGGGTGATCCCGTGTTTGAGCTTAAACCATCACCTGATACTCTTAAATATGCTTATCTTGATGAAAAGAAGATATATCATGTTATTATTAGTGCTAACCTTTCAGAGAAGGAGGAAGAGAAATTGTTGAAAACTCTCAAGAAGCACCGTGCTGCTATTGGATATACTCTTGATGATCTTAAGGGCATTAGTCCCACTCTCTGTCAACACAAAATAAATTTGGAGAAAGACGCCAAACCAGTTATTGATCACCAACGACGGCTAAATCGTAAGATGAAAGAAGTGGTAAGAAAGGAAATATTAAACCTCCTTGAGGCAGGTATAATTTATCCCGTTGCTGATAGTCAGTGGGTAAGTCATGTCCTTTGTGTCCCTAAGAAGGGAGCTATTATTGTCGTTCCTAATGATAAAGATGAATTGATCCCACAAAGAATTGTTACAGGTTATAGGATGGTAATTGATTTCCGCAAACTAAATAAGGCTACTAAAAAGATCATTACCCTTTGCCTTTTATTGATCAAATGCTAGAAAGATTATCCAAACATACACATTTTTGCTTTCTAGATGGTTAGTCTGGTTTCTCTCAAATACCTGTGTCAACTGAGGATCAAGAAAAGACCACTTTTACTTGCCCTTTCGGTACTTTTGCTTACAGACGTATGCCTTTTGGTTTATGTAATGCACCTGCTACCTTTCAAAGATGCATGATGGCTATATTCTCTGACTTCTGTGAAAAGATTTGTGAGGTTTTCATGGATGATTTCTCCGTTTATGGATCCTCTTTTGAAGATTGCTTGAGCAACCTTGATCGAGTTTTGCAGAGATGTGAAGAAACTAATCTTGTCTTAAATTGGGAGAAATGCCACTTTATGGTTAACGAAGGCATTGTCTTGGGGCATAAATTTTTTGAAAGAGGTATTGAAGTTGATAAAGCTAAATTTGATGCTATTGAAAAGATGCCATGTCCCAAGGACATCAAAGGTATAAGAAGTTTTCTTGGTCATGCCGGTTTTTATAGGAGGTTCATTAAGGACTTCTCAAAAATTTCTCGGCCTCTGACTAATCTATTACAAAAAGATATACCTTTTGTCTTTGATGATGATTGTGTAGAAGCATTTGAAATACTTAAGAAAGCTTTGATTTCTGCACCTATCGTTTAGCCACCTGATTGGAATTTACCCTTCGAAATTATGTGTGATGCTAGCGATTATGCTGTAGGTGCTGTCCTAGGAAAAAGAGTTGATAAGATGCTAAATGTTATCCAATATGCTAGTAAAACTCTAGATGGTGCCCAGAGAAATTATGCTACTACTGAAAAAGAATTTTTAGCAGTTGTATTTGCTTGTGATAAGTTCATACCTTATATTGTTGATTCTAAAGTAACTATTCACACTAATCATGCTGCTATTAAATATCTTATGGAAAAGAAAGATGCTAAACCTAGACTAATTAGATGGGTTCTCCTACTACAAGAATTTGATTTGCATATTATTGATAGAAAGGGAGCTGAGAACCCCGTTGCAGACAACTTGTCTAGGTTAGAGAATGTTCTTGATGACCCACTACCTATTGATGATAGCTTTCCTGATGAACAATTAGCTGTCATAAATGCTTCTCGTACTGCTCCATGGTATGCTGATTATGCTAATTACATTGTTGCTAAATTTATACCGCCTAGTTTTACATACCAGCAAAAGGAAAAGTTTTTCTATGATTTGAGACATTACTTCTGGGATGACCCACACCTTTATAAAGAAGTAGTAGATTGTGTTATTAGGCGTTGTATACCTGAGCATGAACAGGAACAGATCCTACACAAGTGTCACCCTGAGGCTTATGGAGAGCACCACGCTGGAGATAGAACTGCACATAAGGTATTGCAATCCGGTTTTTATTGGCCTACTCTCTTTAAGGATGCTCGTAAGTTTGTCTTGTCTTGTGATGAATGTCAAAGAATCGGTAATATTAGTAGACGTTAGGAAATGCCCATGAATTATTCACTTGTTATTGAACCATTTGATGTTTGGGGCTTTGATTATATGGGACCGTTTCCTTCCTCTAATGGATATACGCATACTTTAGTTGCTGTTGATTACGTTACTAAGTGGGTAGAAGCTATTCCAACTAGTAGTGCTGATCATAACACCTCTATTAAGATGCTTAAATAAGTTATTTTTCCGAGGTTTGGAGTCCCTAGATATTTGATGACTGATGGTGGTTCACATTTTATTCATGGTGCCTTTCGTAAAATGCTTGCTAAGTATGATGTTAATCATAGAATTGCATCTCCATATCACCCACAATCGAGTGGCCAAGTAGAATTCAGTAATAGAGAGCTCAAATTAATTTTTCAAAAGACTATTAATAGATCTAGAAAGAATTGGTCCAAGAAACTTGATGATGCATTATGGGCCTATAGAACTGCATATAAAAATCCTATGGGTATGTCTCCATATAAAATGGTTTATGGAAAGGCATGTCACTTACCTCTAGAACTAGAACATAAGGCATATTGGGCTATTAAAGAGCCCAATTATGATTTCAAACTTGCCGGTGAGAAGAGGCTTTTTGACATTAGCCCACTTGATGAATGGAGAACCCAGGCCTATGAGAATGCCAAATTGTTTAAGGAAAAAGTTAAAATATGGCATGACAAAAGGATACAAAAGCGTGAGTTTAATGTAGGTGATTATGTGTTGCTATTCAACTATCGTTTAAGATTTTTTGCAGTAAAACTTCTCTCAAAATGGGAAGGTCCTTACGTTATCGAGGAGGTCTATCGTTCCGGTGACATAAAAATCAACAACTTCGAAGGCACAAATCCGAAGGTGGTGAACGGTCAAAGAATCAAACATTATATCTCAGGTAATCCTATAAATGTCGAAACTAATGTTATTGAAACCGTAACCCCGGAGGAATACATAAGGGACACTTTCCAGAATGTTTCAGACTCCGAAAAGGAATAGGTATGTGGTACGGTAAGTAAACCGACTCCAAAACAGTTCTAATGGCAATTTTTCTCCGTTTTGGAATATTTAAGAAAATAGGAAATTAAGAAGTAGTCCGGGAAGAACACGAGGCTTCCACGAGGGTGGAGGGCGCGCCCCCTGCCTCGTGGGCACCTCGTGTGCTCTCCGGACTCTGTTTTCTTGCACGATATTCTTTTGGTCGGTAAAAAATCATTATATAATCTCCCGAAGGTTTTGACCACCGTATCATGCAAATACCCTCTGTTTTTGTTTAGAGCTGTTTCTGTTGCAGATTTAGAGCAAGATGTCATCTCAGGACTCCGACGGAGAGAGCTATGTCTCACATCTCATTGCTGACCCAAAGACCTATGGGGGTCTATCTCCTTGTGGTCGAACTACGGATGATGAGGAGGATGCTCATTCGAGGAGGATCAAAGATTCAAGTTCATAGGAGGAGGATGTTCCTCTACCTCAACCCGGGGATATGCACGTGAAGTTCAAGAAGTCTAGTCTCCCTAAGAGGGCTAAACTGTCTAACAACCGATCTATTCCTTCTCGTTTTCGGTAGAAAAGCAAAGGGATTTATGTGACAAGATTTTGAAGCTGGAATCTGAGGTCGATGATTTGAAGGAGGTAATTTCTCTTCTCAATTACAATATGAAAAAGCTAAAGGCACAGTTATCTTCATCATCAACAACCCCATCACCACCACTTCCGAGGAAGGATACATAATCACATGGGTATGGGCACTCCCCTTGGCAGCTGCCAAGCTTGGGGGAGGTGCCCCGATATCGTATCACCATCACACTCCTGACTTTACTGTATTTCTTAGTTCGATCCTTTTAGTAATATCTTGATCTAGTAGAATAATTTTAGTATGATCTAGTTGTGAGTTTTGCTTTATGATCCTTCTGTGTAATCGAGTCCGTGACCTATATATAATAAAGATTAGTGTTGAGTCAAGGGCTTGATTATCTTGCTATGATATTGAGTGAATAAAATAAAAAGAAACAATAAAAAGAAACAAAGAGATCATATTGATCTTATGAAGAGTAATGACTTCACATATAAAGAGTATGATGCATAAAAGTTGTTGAAAGTTGACAAACATAGCTTTGGTCATCGTTGCAATTAATAGGAAGTAATAAAGAAAGAGAGGTTCCACATATAAATATACTATCTTGGACATCTTTTATGATTGTGAGCACTCATTAAAATATGACATGCTAAAGAGTTGATGTTGGACAAGGAAGACAACTTAATGGCTTATGTTTTCTTATATCCGAAATAAAGTATATTGTCATGGATCATCCAACATGTTGAGCTTGCCTTTCCCTCTCATGCTAGCCAAATTCTTTGCACCAAGTACAAATACTACTTGTGCTTCCAAATATCCTCAAACCCAGTTTTGCCATGAGAGTCCACCATACCTACCTATGGATTGAGTAAGATCCTTCAAGTAAGTTGTCATCGATGCATGCAATAAAAATTGCTCTCTAAATATGTATGATTTATTAGTGGGGAGAAAATAAGCTTTATACGATCTTGTGATATGGAAGAAATAAAAGCACGAACTGCATAATAAAGGTCCATATCACAAGTGGCAATATAAAGTGACGTTCTTTTGCATTAAGATTTCGTGCATCCAACCATGAAAGTGCATGAAAACCTCTACTTCCCTCTGCGAAGGGCTTATCTTTTACTTTTTTCTTATTCCTTATGCAAGAGTCATGTTGATCTTCACCTTTCCTTTTTACATTTTATCCTTTGGCAAGCACATTGTGCTGGAAAGATGCTGATATATATATCCAATTGGATATTGATACATCTCCAACGTATCTATAATTTTTGATTGTTCCATGCTATATTATATTCTGTTTTGGATGTTTAATGGGCTTTATTATACACTTTTATATTATTTTTGGGACTAACCTATTAACCGGAGGCCCAGCCCGAATTGCTATTTTTTTTGCCTATTTCAGTGTTTCGAAGGAAAGAAATATCAAACGGAGTCCAAACGGCATGAAACCTTCGGGAACGTGATTTTCTGAACAAACGTGATCCAGAGGACTTGGAGTGGACGTCAAGCAACCGACGAGGAAGCCACGAGGCAGGGGGGCACGCCTACCCCCTGGGCGCGCCCTCCACCCTCGTGGGCCCCTCGTAGGTCCCCTGACCGACCTCCTTCGCCTATATATACTCATATACCCAGGAAACATCAGAGACGGAGGAAAAACTCTATTTCCACGACCGCAACCTTCTGTACCCGTGAGATCCCATCTTGGGGCCTTTTCCGGCGCTCCGCCGGAGGGGTCATTGATCACGGAGGGCTTCTACATCAACACCATAGCCTCTCCGGTGATGTGTGAGTAGTTTACTTCAGACCTTCGGGTTCATAGTAATTAGCTAGATGGCTTCTTCTCTCTCTTTGGATCTCAATACAAAGTTCTCCTCGATTCTCTTGGAGATCTATTTGATGTAACTCTTCTTTTTGCGGTGTGTTTGTCGAGATCCGATGAATTGTGGGTTTATGATCAAGATTATCTATGAACAATATTTGAGTCTCCTCTGAATTCTTTTATGTATGATTGGTTATCTTTGCAAGTCTCTTCGAATTATCAGTTTGGTTTGGCCTACTAGATTGATCTTTCTTGCAATAGGAGAAGTGCTTACCTTTGGGTTCAATCTTGCGGTGCTCGATCCCAGTGACAGTAGGGGAAACAACACGTATTGTATTGTTGCCATCGAGGATAAAAAGATGGGGTTTATATCATATTGCATGAGTTTATCCCTCTACATCATGTCATCTTGCTTAAAGCGTTACTCTGTTCTTATGAACATAATACTCTAGATGCATGCTTGATAGCGGTCGATCTGTGGAGTAATAGTAGTAAATGCAGGCAGGAGTCGGTCTACTTGTCACGGACGTGATGCCTATATACATGATCATACCTAGATATTCTCATAACTATGCTCAATTCTATCAATTGCTTGACAGTAATTTGTTTACCCACCGTAATACTTATGCTATCTTGAGAGAAGTCACTAGTGAAATCTATGCCCCCCGGGTCTATTTTCCATCATATTAATCGTCCGTTAACTAGCTATTTCTTTTACTATTTATTTTGCTTTCTTTACTTTTACTCTTTATCACAAAAATACCAAAAATATTATCTTATCATCTCTATCAGATCTCACTCTCGTAAGTGACCGTGAAGGGATTGACAACCCCTTTATCGCGTTGGTTGCGAGGTTCTTATTTGTTTGTGTAGGTGCGTGGGACTCGAGCGTGGTCTCCTACTGGATTGATACCTTGGTTCTCAAAACCTGAGGGAAATACTTACGCTACTTTACTGCATCACCCTTTCCTCTTCAAGGGAAAACCAACACAGTGCTCAAGAGGTAGCAAGAAGGATTTCTGGCGCCGTTGCCTGGGAGTCTACGCACAAGTCAAGACATACCAAGTACCCATCACAAACTCTTATCCCTCGCATTACATTATTTGCCATTTGCCTCTTGTTTTCCTCTCCCCCACTTCACCCCTGCCGTTTTATTCGCCTCTTTTTTGCTTGCCTCTTGTTTGCTTCTGTGTTGGATTGCTTGCTTGTCACGATGGCTCAAGACAATACTAAATTGTGTGACTTTACCAATACCAACAACAATGATTTTCTTAGCACTCCGATTGCTCCTATTACCGATGCTGAATTTTGTGAAATTAATGCTGCCTTGCTGAATCTTGTCATGAAAGATCAATTCGCCGGCCTTCCTAGTGAAGATGTCGCTACCCATCTAAATAGCTTTGTTGATTTGTGTGATATGCAAAAGAAGAAAGATGTGGACAATGATATTGTTAAATTGAAGCTATTTCCTTTTTCGCTTAGAGATCGTGCCAAAACTTGGTTTTCGTCTTTGCCTAACAATAGTATTGATTCATGGAATAAATGCAAAGATGCTTTTATCTCTAAGTATTTTCCTCCCGCTAAGATCATCTCTCTTAGAAACGATATTATGAATTTTAAGCAACTTGATCATGAACATGTTGCACAAGCTTGGGAGAGGATGAAATTAATGATATGTAATTGCCCTACTCATGGTTTGAATTTGTGGATGATTATACAAAAAATTTATGCCGGATTGAATTTTGCTTCTAGAAATCTTTTAGATTCGGCCGCGGGAGGCACTTTTATGGAAACCACTTTAGGAGAATCTACTCAACTCCTAGATAATATTATGGTTAATTATTCTCAATGGCATACCGAAAGATCTACTAGTAAAAAAGTGCATGCGATAGAAGAAATTAATGTTTTGAGTGGAAAGATGGATGAACTTATGAAATTGTTTGCTAATAAGAGTGTTCCTTCCGAGCCTAATGATATGCCTTTGTCTACCTTGATTGAGAATAATAATGAATCTATGGATGTGAATTTTGTTGGTAGGAATAATTTTGGTAACAACGCTTATAGAGGAAACTTTAATCCTAGGCCGTTCCCTAGTAATTCCTCTAATAAATATGGTAATTCCTACAACAATTCTTATGGAAATTTTAATAAGTTGCCCTCTGATTTTGAGACTAGAGTTAAAGAGTTTATGAATTCGCAAAAGAATTTCAATACTTTGCTTGAAGAAAAATTTCTTAAAGTTGACGAATTGGCTAAGAACCACTAGGACGCGTGCTAAGAAAGATTGCTTTGTAAAAGCGTGTTCTTCTAATTTCTACGAGAATAAAGATGAAGATCTAAAAGTTATTGATGTGTCCCCTATTAAATCTTTGTTTTGCAATATGAATCTTGATAATGATGGGACTGGAGATGAGTCAACTTTAGTTAGAAGGCGTCCCAAAAATTCGGAGTTTTTAGATCTTGATGCAAAATTTGGTAAAAGTGGGATTGAAGAGGTCAAAACTTTAGATATCAATGAACCCACTATCTTGGATTTCAAGGAATTTAATTATGATAATTGCTCTTTGATAGATTGTATTTCCTTGTTGCAATCCATGCTAAATTCTCCTCATGCTTATAGCCAAAATAAAGCTTTTACTAAACATATCATTGATGCTTTGATGCAATCTTATGAAGAAAAACTTGAGTTGGAAGTTTCTATCCCTAGAATACTTTATGATGAATGGGAACCTACAATTAAAATTAAAATTAAAGATCATGAATGCTATGCTTTGCGTGATTTGGGTGCTAGTGTTTCCACGATTCCAAAAACTTTATGTGATTTGTTAGGTTTCCGCGAAATTGATGATTGTTCTCTAAACTTGCACCTTGAAAATTCCACTATTAAGAAACCTATGGGAAGAATTGATGATGTTCCTATTGTTTCAAATAGGAACTATGTGCCCGTAGATTTCATTGTTCTTGATATAGATTGCAATCCTTCATGTCCTATTATTCTTGGTAGACCTTTCCTTAGAACGATTGGTGCAATTATTGATATGAAGGAAGGAAATATTAGATTCCAATTTCCATTAAGGAAAGGTATGGAACACTTTCCTAGAAAGAAAATAAAATTACCTTATGAATCTATTATGACAGCCACTTATGGATTGCCTCCCAAAGATGGCAATACCTAGATCTATCCTTGCTTTTACGCCTAGCTAAGGGCGTTAAACGATAGCGCTCGTTGGGAGGCAACCCAATTTTATTTTAGTTTTTTGCTTTTTTACTTCTGTTTAGGATTAAATCTTTGATCTAGCTTCTGGTTAGATGTGTTTTTATGTTTTAATTAGTGTTTGTGCCAAGTAAAACCTATAGGATCTTCTTGGATGATAGTTATTTGATCTTGCTGAAAATTCCAGAAAGTTTCTGTTCACGAAAACAATTGTTACAAATCACAAGAACGTGATAAAATACTGATTCCAATTGAAGAATATCAATAAACAAATTATCTAGGTCTTCCTATTTTGGTGGAATTTTTGGAGTTCCAGAAGTTTGCGTTAGTTACAGATTACTACAGACTGTTCTGTTTTTGACAGATTCTGTTTTTCGTGTGTTGTTTGCTTATTTTGATGAATCTATGGCTAGTAAAAGAGTTTATAAACCATAGAGAAGTTGGAATACAGTAGGTTTAACACCAATATAAATAATGAATGAGTTCAACACAGTACCTTGAAGTGGTGTTTTGTTTTCTTTCGCTAACGGAGCTCACGAGATTTTCTGCTAAGTTTTGTGTTGTGAAGTTTTCAAGTTTTGGGTAAGGATTTGATGGATTATGGAACAAGGAGTGGCAAGAGCCTAAGCTTGGGGATGCCCAAGGCACCCCAAGTAAATCCAAGGACACCAAAAAGCCAAAGCTTGGGGATGCCCCGGAAGGCATCCCCTCTTTCGTCTTCGTCCATCGGTAACTTCTATATTTTTATTCACCACATGATATGTGTTTTGCTTGGAGCGTCTTGTATGATTTGAGTCTTTGCTTTTAGTTTACCACAATCATCCTCGCTGTACACACCTTTTGAGAGACACACACATGATTCGGAATTTATTAGAATACTCTATGTGCTTCACTTATATCTTTTGAGCTATATAGTTTTTGCTCTAGTACTTCACTTATATTTTTTAGAGCACGGCGGTGGTTTGTTTTATAGAAACTATTGTTCTCTCATGCTTCACTTATATTATTTTGAGAGTCCTACAAAACAGCATGGTAATTTGCTTTAATTTTGAAATTAGTCCTAATTTGATAGGCATCCAAGATTAGTAAAAACTTTCTTATAAGTGCGTTGAAAACTAAGAGAAGTTTGATGCTTGATAATCATTTTGAGATATGAAGATGGTGATATTAGAGTCATGCTAGTTGAGTGGTTATGAATTTTAGAAATACTTGTGTTAAAGTTTGTGATTCCCGTAGCATGCACGATGGTGAACCGTTATGTGATGAAGTTGGAGCATGATTTATTTATTGATTGTCTTCCTTATGAGTGGCGGTCGGGGACGAGCGATGGTCTTTTCCTACCAATATATCCCCCTGGGAGCATGCGCGTAATACTTTGTTTTGATAACTAATAGATTTTTGCAACAAGTATATGATTTCTTTTGACTAATGTTGAGTCCATGGATTATACGCACTCTCTCCCTTCCACCATTGCTAGCCTCTCTAATACCGCGCACCTTTTCGCCGGTATCATACACCACCATATACCTTCCCCAAAACAGCCACCATACCTACCTATCATGGCATTTCCATAGTCATTCCGAGATATATTGCCATGCAACTAACCAACGTTCCGTTTACTATGACAGGCTCCGTCATTGTCATATTGCTTTGCATGATCATGTAGTTGACATCGTATTTGTGGCAAAGCCACCGTTCATAATTTTCATACATGTCACTCTTGATTCATTGCATATCCCGGTACACCGCCGGAGGCATTCACATAGAGTCATATTTTGTTCTAAGTATTGAGTTGTAATACTTGAGTTGTAAGTAAATAAAAGTATGATGATCATCATTATTAGAGCATTGTCCCAAGTGAGGAAAGGATGATGGAGACTATGATTCCCCCATAAGTCGGGATGAGACTCTGGACTAAATAAAAAAAAGAGGCCATAAAAAAGAAAGAGAAAAGGCCCAACTAAAAAAAGAGAGAAAAGAGAGAACGGACAATGCTACTATCCTTTTTCCACACTTGTGCTTCAAAGTAGCACCATGATCTTTATGATAGAGAGTCTCTTGATTTGTCACTTTCATTTAGTAGTGGGAATTTTTCATTATAGATTGATGTGAGACTATCTTCTCCTTTTTGTCTTCTCCACAACCACCATTCTATTCCACATATAGTGCTATGTCCATGGGTCACGCTCATGTATTGCGTGAAGATTGAAAAAGTTTGAGAACACAAAAAGTATGAAACAATTGCTTGGCTTGTCATCGGGGTTGTGCATGATTAAAATATTTTGTGTGGTGAAGATAGAGCATAGCCAGACTATATGATTTTGTAGGGATAACTTTCTTTGGCCATGTTATTCTGAGAAGACATGATTCCTTTATTAGTACGCTTGAAGTATTATTACTTTTATGTCAATATTAAACTTTTATCTTGAATCTTTCGGATCTGAATATTCATACCACAAATAAGAGAATTACATTGAAAATTATGCTAAGTAGCATTCCACATCAAAAATTCTGTTTTTATCATTTACCTACTCAAGGACGAGCAGGAATTAAGCTTGGGGATGCTTGATACGTCTCCAACGTATCTATAATTTTTTATCGTTCCATGCTATATTATATTCTGTTTTGGATGTTTAATGGGCTTTATTATACACTTTTATATTATTTTTGGGACTAACCTATTAACAGGAGGCCCAGCCCAAATTGCTGTTTTTTTGCCTATTTTAGTGTTTCGAAGGAAAGGAATATCAAACAGAGTCCAAACGGAATGAAACCTTCGGGAACGTGATTTTCTGAAAAAACGTGATCTAGAGGACTTGGAGTGGATGTCAAGCAACCGACGAGGAAGCCACGAGGTAGGGTGGCGCGCCCTCCACCCTCGTGGGCCCCTCGTAGCTCCCCTGACCGACCTCCTTCGCCTATATATACTCATATACCCTGGAAACATTAGAGACGGAGCAAAAACCCTATTTCCACCGCTGCAACCTTCTGTACCCGTGAGATCCGATCTTGGGGCCTTTTCCGGCGCTCCGCGGGAGGGGGCATTCATCACGGAGGGCTTCTACATCAACACCATAGCCTCTCCGATGATGTGTGAGTAGTTTACTTCAGACCTTTGGGTCCATAGTTATTAGCTAGATGGCTTCTTCTCTCTCTTTGGATCTCAATACAAAGTTCTCCTCGATTCTCTTGGAGATCTATTTGATGTAACTCTTCTTTTTGGGGTGTGTTTGTCGAGATCCGATGAATTGTGGGTTTATGATCAAGATTATCTATGAACAATATTTGAATCTCCTCTGAATTCTTTTATGTATGATTGGTTATCTTTGCAAGTCTCTTCGAATTATCAGTTTGGTTTGGCCTATTAGATTGATCTTTCTTGCAATGGGAGAAGTGCTTAGCTTTGGGTTCAATCTTGCGGTGCTCGATCCCAGTGACAGTAGGGGAAACGACACGTATTGTATTGTTGCCATCGAGGATAAAAAGATGGGGTTTATATCATATTGCATGAGTTTATCCCTCTACATCATGTCATCTTGCTTAAAGCGTTACTCTATTATTATGAACTTAATACTCTAGATGCATGCTGGATAGCGGTCGATGTGTGGAGTAATAGTAGTAGATGCTCGCAGGAGTCGGTCTACTTGTCACGGACGTGATGCCTATATACATGATCATACCTAGATATTCTGATAACTATGCTCAATTCTATCAATTGCTCGACAGTAATTTGTTTACCCACCGTAATACTTATGCTATCTTGAGAGAAGCCACTAGTGAAACCTATGGCCCCCGGGTCTATTTTCCATCATATTAATCTTCCGTCAACTAGCTATTTCTTTTACCGTTTATTTTGCTTTCTTTACTTTTACTCTTTATCAGAAAAATACCAAAAATATTATCTTATCATCTCTATCAGATCTCACTCTCGTAAGTGACCGTGAAGGGATTGACAACCCCTTTATCGCGTTGGTTGCGAGGTTCTTATTTGTTTGTGTAGGTGCGTGGGACTCGAGCGTGGTCTCCTACTGGATTGATACCTTGGTTCTCAAAAACTGAGGGAAATACTTACGCTACTTTACTGCATCACCCTTTCCTCTTCAAGGGAAAACCAACGCAGTGCTCAAGAGGTAGCAGATATAAGTTAGTATGAGCTATTATTGTTGACATTACACTTGAGGTAAAAGGTTGGGAGGCGAAACTATAAGCCCCTATCTTTCTCTGTGTCCGATTAAAACTCTGTAACCACAAGTATTGCGTGAGTGTTAGCAATTGTGAAAGACTAAATGATAGTTGAGTATGTGGACTTGCTGAAAAGCTATTATATTGACTCTTTCCGATGTTATGATAAATTGCAACTGCTTCAATGACTGAGATTATAGTTTGTTGGTTTTCAATGAAGTTTCTGATTCATACTTGACATTGTGAATAGATTATTACTTGAGCATAAGAAATCATATGACAATATCCATATATGTTGCTGTTATAAGAATGATCATGATGCCCTCATGTCCGTATTTTATTTTATCGACACCTCTGTCTCTAAACATGTGGACATATTTATCGTTATCGGCTTCCGCTTGAGGACAAGCGAGGTCTAAGCTTGGGGGAGTTGATACGTCCATTTTGCATCATGCTTTTATATCAATATTTATTGCATTATGGGCTGTTATTACATGTTATGTCACAATACTGATGCCTATTCTCTCTTATTTTACAAGGTTTACATGAAGAGGGAGAATGCCGGCAGCTGGAATTCTGGGCTGGAAAAGGAGCAAATATTAGAGACCTATTCTGCGCAACTCCAAAAGTCCTGAAACTTCACGGAAGCAGTTTTTGGAATTAATAAAAAATACTGAGCGAAGAAAGTACCAGAGGGGCCCACACCCTGGCCACGAGGGTGGGGGGCGCGCCCCCTGCCTCGTGGGCCCCCTGGTAGGCCTCCGGTGCCCATCTTTGGCTATATGGTGTCTTCTACCTGGAAAAAATCATAAGCAACCTTGCGGGAGGAAACATCGCCGCCACGAGGCGGAACCTTGGCGAAACCAATCTAGGGCTCCGGCAGAGCTGTTCTGCCGGGGAAACTTCCCTCCGGGAGGGGGAAATCATCGCCATCGTCATCACCAACGATCCTCTCATAGGGAGGGGGTCAATCTCCATCAACATCTTCACCAGCACCATCTCCTTTAAAACCCTAGTTCATCTCTTGTATCCAATCTTTGTATCCAAACCTCAGATTGGTACCTGTGCGTTACTAGTAGTGTTGATTACTCCTTGTAGTTGATGCTAGTTGGTTTATTTGGTGGAAGATCATATGTTCAGATCTATTATGCATATTAATACCCCTCTGATTATGCACATGAATATGATTTGTGAGTAGTTACGTTTGTTCCTGAGGACATGGGAGAAGTCTCGCTATAAGTAGTCATGTGAATTTGGTATTCGTTCGATATTTTGATGAGATGTATGTTGTCTTTCCTCTAGTGGTGTTATGTGAACATCGGCTACATGACACTTCACCATTGTTTGGGCCTAGAGGAAGGCATTGGGAAGTAATAAGTAGATGATGGGTTGCTAGAGTGACAGAAGCTTAAACCCTAGTTTATGCGTTGCTTCGTAAGGGGCTGATTTGGATCCATATGTTTCATGCTATGGTTAGGTTTACCTTAATACTTCTTTTGTAGTTGCGGATGCTTGCAATAGGGGTTAATCATAAGTGGGATGCTTGTCCAAGTAAGGGCAGCGCCCAAGCACCGGTCCACCCACATATCAAATTATCAAAGTAACGAACGTGAATCATATGAGCGTGATGAAAACTAGCTTGACGATAATTCCCATGTGTCCCCGGGAGCGTTTTCCTTCATATAAGAGTTTGTCCAGGCTTGTCCTTTGCTACAAAAAGGATTGGGCCATATTGCTGCACCTTATTTAATTTCATTACTTGTTACCCGTTACAAATTACCTTATCACAAAACTATCTGCTACCGATAATTTTAGTGCTTGCAGAGAATACCTTACTGAAAACCGCTTGTCATTTCCTTCTGCTCCTCGTTGGGTTCGAAACTCTTACTTATCGAAAGGACTACGATAGATCCCCTATACTTGTGGGTCATTAATATCATTCTTAGCGTGTTGGTTCTCGAATCACTATTCTAGGATTGATCGTGCTACCTTGTCCTTATTTCTGGTGCACTCTTAGATCTTTGAGTTAGGATTGAGTCCCTTGCTCTTCTGATCATGTCGTCTTGCCTTGAATAGCAAGATTGTTCTCGAGCTTAGAGACATATCGGTGGTTCATGATTTTTCGGATATCTTCACGGAAGTATCACCAGGTCGTCCCCTGACCGATATGTTGAGTTCGTGATCAAGTTGGTTTTCCAATAAACCACTCTTTCTCCAAGAATCTGTGTTGGATATCCCTGAGCTAGTTGGTTAAGCTAAACAACAACTTGGAGAGTTGGCAGATAAAGCTTTATCTGACTTAGTTCATTCCAAAGGTATATGTTGTGTGTGTGTGTATTGAAGAAAGACGATATCTTCATCAATTGGTCCTCGTGAACAGTTGTTGGGCGTCTTACCCAATCTTTGATTTGAGGATGGGCTATCGTCAAATCAAATCAGAACCAACGATGTTCGTAATGTTGTCTTACTCGTGGTTGATTCCTTGAGCATACACCGTTATATCTTTTGGGTCTGACCAATGCTATCAGCGTGTTCAATTAATTGTGGAATTCCATTTATATGGAAGCCTGGATGGATTGTTCTTGAGCCCAAGCAGCATATTTATCATCTCCGTGATTATGTTGAACATTAAAGCTAGTGTTGGAAACTTTTGTAAGCATTATCTTCATGTCCCGTTCATGAAGTATATGCTTGGTGTAAGAAGTGATTTTCTCCAAGTTCACGTGCATTACGTGCAAGTTCCCGCCGTGAATTCGAGAAAGCTTGTTTTGTTTTGCTTCTTCTGGAATCATCCCAAGTCAGTCATGCATATGTGTGCGAAGTATTCTGCGGTTTGGATACTTGCAACCTTCATTCTACAAGTATCCCTAGCACACCAAGCCTCTGATTGATTTGTCAAGGAGAAGAAGTTCCTTCTTAAGAGCATGCCTTATGTAAGGACTTCGATATCCTCGTTGATGGTTCCCAAACGGAACTCGGTAGTGTTTTATTGTAAGACTACTAGGTGGTCATGCTTGTCTTGGACAACGTGTTCACATGTATGTAGCAGAACCAGCTCATGTTTTGGAGCTTGCTATCGTAGCTCATCTCCCGAGAATCTCGCAACGCCATCTCGTCTATTTGTGTTGCAATCTTTCATTTTTCTCTCTAGACTGGATGAGTCTGGAATATCCTGGCACCAACGAGATCTGAATCTCAGGCAGATATGATGGTTGGAACGTTTCCCAAGAACTATAATATTGGTCTCTCTGTAACCCGGTGAAGTGGATGTCGTGGCCAACACACCCAGCCGGAAGACCTATTATCGTAGTATCTTGATTGAGGAAGTTGGCCACCTCCCCATAAGGATTCCGGAGGATTTACTTCCATAGTTATTCCTTATGGATTCTTGTGCTCCCGAAGTTCGACCTTTTACTTGATGTTCTAGATACCAAACCATATCTATAAATGGGTTACGCTAGCACATCAAGGAGAACATTAGAAGCGGAGTGCTAAATGTCTCTCGGTCGATCATCCAGATTTTGTTTCCTTGGCCTCACTAAGGTGAAATATGAGAAGGTGCTATCTCCCTTTGCATCTGCATCCTCCACCGATATTCATCATGGTAGTACGAGGTGTCACCAACATCTTGGCACAGATGTGGGCAAACCTTGATGGATATGGAAATGCTCAAGTTCTTGAGAGCACGCGCAAGCAAAATCATCCCTTGCGTTGTCTTCAACAAGGTAGTCCACATCCTCCATTCTAGTCTGGGTATGCCATACCTTCTGACTCCGCCAAACGATTGTTGTGAATTTCCTCAGGCTGTTATAGAGAGTTCCAATGATCTTTGTATCAAAAGTAATTCTTTTTGCCACTTAAGGGAATATTTCTACGAGCCACCTCTTCTAACGTGCCCCGTTATGGAATCATGGCAATTATCTCCTCGCTACTTTGAAACCATGCACCATCATACTCAAGCGTGGAATTGTTGCCTACCAAATTGAACCCTTGTCATCTGTTTCCTTTCACCCCTGATGTATGATTTGTGTCTCAGCTCAAGAGATGTTTCAACGTCTCACTCCATGAGTTGATCCTGAGTGCTCAACCTTCGATGAGATCGATTCCTGTAGAGTTTATTTCTTTCGTCGTCGTGTTGGATGAAGTTCTCGAAAGCAAAGACGTCAAGATCAATTTGAAGCAATGAATCAACATCTTCGAGAGATGCGATGGATCGTGAAGATTGTGTCAGTTCCGTGCCCCCTCTGTCTTCTTACCTCACGTCTTGAATCTCGGGACGAGATTCTTGTTTAGTGGGGGTGAGCTGTCACAGCCCTAGCTTTAGCCTTGTTGTGGACTAGTCTTGGTTGTTGCATCATGTTTAAATTTTGGCAAAACTTGAAATGGGGATGTTCAAACCCTAGCACCAAATGAAATCCAACTAGGATCAAAATGAAATATTTTCAATGAACCCAAAATGCCCTTTGGAAATGTTCATCATTTCCGATAAAGTTAAAAACCTCTGCCAAAAATGATGAACATATTTCTAGGTCATTTCTGGAATTTTGAATTAACTCATATTGTATTTGAATTGGGGCATTTAAATACTATAAATATTTAAATGCTCTAATAATTCTGAAACTAGTTGAGGGCTGTTGGGAATAATTTCAACAGTGCCACAAATATTTTCAGGAGTTTTCAAAATGGTTTAGTTTTAGAACTAAATCAAAACAGAGGAAAATAAATAGAAAACAGAACAGAATTAGAAAAGAGAGAGAGAAACTTACCTGGACCTACCTGCCTGTGCAGCCCACTTGGCAGGCCAGCCAACTGGCCCAGCCCACCACCGCAGCCCCCTCTGTCGTCTTCCTCCCCGCGCCAGTAGGCAGGGAGCGTGGCCGCCGCGCGCGCGCCAGCTCCTGCTTCCACCGCGACACCCCAGCTCTTCTGAACACGCCACGGAGACGCCCGAGACCTTCTCCCCCTACCCCCCCCCCCCCCGCAGCTCTCTCTTTCCCCTCCTCTGTTTCTCTCGCGCACAGTCACCCGAGAGTCGCTGTCGCCGCCGCTCGCCGTTGCCGCGCCTTGAGCCACCGCCTCGCCTCCCCGACGTATCCCTCGTCTCCGCCACGTCGTCCTGAAGCTCCATGCCTACTCCCGCAAGCCAGGGAGCACTGCTACATTGCCAGCGTCGTCGTGTTCACCGTCGGGCGCCAGAGATCATCGTCATCAATTCGTCGTCCACAGCGCATCCCCGAGCTCTCTGGTGACTCCTTCGGATCCGCTGTGAGCCACTGCGTCAATCCCCCCTCTCCCCTAGCTCGTTTCCTTCCTCTAATGCCGATGCCTGCCGGAGCCGCGAGCTCTTCGCCGCTGTTCATGTCGCCGCCGTGGCCACTGTCACCTAGGGCCGCGACCGAGCACACGACCGTGCTCAGTGCAACGCCATGACCCCAAAACCGTCACATGTTGCTCCTGCCGTGCACCGCAGCACCAAAACCGCCAACTCCCGAACTCCGGCGGCCGCAACCGAGCTCGCTGCCGTCGACTCCGGCCACCCCAGGCCAAACCACGGCCATCAATAGATGCGTCGTTGCGCCAGCTACCCGTAGAGCCCAATGACGCCTCGAACGGTGCCCCGTGGAGGAATCCCGAGCCCCTCCGCCGTCTCTGGCTCCGCATGCGACGAGCCGCCGGTCAACGCTGGCGATTTGACGCAGTTTGACCAGGGATTTGACCCCCCTGGGTCACTGACGTGTGGGCCCAGGCCCTTAACTAATCTAGTTAGGATTAGTTAGTGCTAATTAACTTACGTTAGTTAAGTTAGTCACTGACAGGCGGGCCCCACTGGTCAGGTCTGACCTGGACCACCTCTGTTGACTCACTGACGTCACAGTGACGCAATGCTGACGTAGTAAAGCATTTTCTGGACTTAAGTTTATTCAGGAAATTCCAGAAAATGCTACAAATGTCAAAAAATCATAGAAATTAATCTGTAACTCCAAATGCAAAGATTTATATATGAAAAATGATCAAAAAATCTAATCTATCCATCTGTACTGGTTTCATGCATGTTAAAGCAACTTAACCCTTCTGTTTATATCAAAATAATGATAAAGCACTATTTAAATTCATAAGATGAGTTTGGGGTTGAACCTTTGGTTCAAAATGGCTCAAACCCATCTGGTTTTAGTTCCATTAGCCCAACACACTCGTTTTGCCATGTCATGTGCATGCATCATATTGTTGCATATCGCCATTGTGTTACCGGTGTAATCTCCGTGGTAGGTTCTGCTCCCGAGGATTTTCACGAGTATCCAGTTGAAGGGCAGTACCCCTCGACCACTCTGTCAGGCAAGCAAAACCCCCCTTGTTCATTCCGATACAATCCCACTCTCTCGCTCCTGCTCTCTTTATTTGCATTAGGACAATAGCGATTCATCTGTTACATGCTGCGGTAGTTGAACCCCTTTTCCTCTACATGACCTGTCATTGCCACAGTAAATAGATGAAACCCACTAGCATGAGTAGGAGTTGTTTGAGCCCTGATGTGCCTACTCATTCATGCTTGTTTGTCATGCCTGCTACTGCATAGAGTTGAGTCAGGTCTGATTCATCGGGGATGAATTAGAATGGTGATGAACATGTCCTACTGTGTGTGAGCTAAGTGTGTGAACATGATTTGGTAAAGGTAGCGGTGAGAGGCCATGTAGGAGTACATGGTGGGTTGTCTCATTGAAACCGTCCTCAGGAACTGAGTTCTGTGTTTGTGATCCATGAACAGCTACTACCACGCGTTGGGCCCGAAACCAATGGACCCTCTCGACTTATTAACCGCAGGTAGTTTCTGGTGTTTGTAGTATGCTGGAGGCCGTGCGCAGCGCTGACCCGAGGGGTGGGCTGTGCTGCGGTAGGCACGTGGCACGGTGTACCGGGTGCCCGTTTGGTGTCTCGGGAACCCTGCACACATCGTTCGGGGCCGTATGTGGAAACCTCGGCCGACTCCCTGCGGATGGAACCTGAATAGGCGATAAACCTGGACTAGGGACTTGTGTGGTTAGGTAGGTCGTGGCCGACACCCTCGCTGGGCTTCCGCTGGAAGGTTGCCGAGTACATGTCGTGTAAACGGCGATAAGTGGTGAGAGCGTGTGTGAAGAAGTACACCCCTGCAGGGTTAACATCATCTATTCGAATAGCCGCGTCCGGGGTAAAGGACCTCTGGGTTGCCTATACAGTTCATAGACAAGTGAAAGTGGATACTCTAAAATGCGCAAGATAAGCGTGAGTGCTATGGATGGCGTTCTTGTAGGGAGACGGGAGCGGATCCATAGTGTTGTATTGATATGGTGAATATGTGGACTCGTGTGCGCCACCTCAAAAGGGTTACTTGTAGTCGTAGTTCAGGATAGCCACCGAGTCAAAGCTGGCTTGCTGCAGTTAAACTCCGCCACCCCCTTTGTTGATACTGATGCATATGTAGATAGTTCTGATGTAAGTCTTGCTGGGTACATTTGTACTCACGTTTGCTTAATTTATGTTTTTGCAGAGAGACTTCAGTCTCGCTAGTAGTTCCGCGTGGACTTCGATGTTTAGCTTGTTACCTCAGCTATGATATTGTGCCTTCGGCAGGATCTTGTAGATAGTCAGGCTTCTCAGCCTTTTTCATTTGTAGTTGTCTGTACTCAGACAAGTTAAGCTTCCGCATGTGCTTATTGCTTGTATGCTCTGTATGTGGGGTCATGAGACCCATGTTTGTAATACTTGGCTCCTCGGAGCCTAATGAATAAATACTTGTCGTAGAGTTTTGTTGTGATGCCATGTTGTATTTACACATATCGAGCATATTGTGTGTATGATTGAAATGCTTGGTATGTGTGGGATCCGACAACCTAGTTGTCTATCCTTGGTAGCCTCTCTTATGGGGAAATGTAGTCTGGTGCTTCCACTGAGCCATGGTAGTCTGCTACAGCCCGGTTTACCGGAGTCCTGTTAGCCCAGTTGCTACTGCTCCGGAACACTTAGACTGGCCGGCATTTGTCCTTCTTCGATCCTGTGTCTGTCCCTTCGGGGAAATGTCACGCGGTGTCTTTCGGAGTCCTGTTAGCCTGCTATAGCCCGGAATCCCGGAGTCCTGCTAGCCCAGTTCCTACAGCCCGAACTCACTCGCTGATGGCCGACACGTTCGTTGCTGGGTCATGTATGCCTGTCCCTGTAAGTTAGTGCCACTTTGGGTTCACGACTAGTCATGTCGGCCCGGGTTCTTTGTCATATGGATGCTAGCGACACTATCATATACGTGAGCCAAAAGGCGCAAACGGTCCCGGGCCAGGTAAGGTGGCACCCGTGGGAATACCGTGCGTGAGGCCGCAAAGCGATATGATGTGTTACATGCTAGATCGATGTGGCTTAGGATCGGGTCCTGACACTGACCTTTGTCTTTTCTTCCATCTGTGAGTCCATCCTCGACTAGTAACTGGGACCCTACTTATTTTTGTCCTAGTTGCAAGTCCACAGTCAGCTCGCAGCTGGGGCTCCAACCTTTTTTTGTTCCAATTGCAAGTCTACCCTCAACTCGCAACTAGGGTTTGACATTTTTTCTCCAGTTGCAATCCCACCCTTGACTCGCAATTCGGCCTAATTTTCTTTGTCCTAATTGCAAGTCCACCCTTGACTTGCAACTGGGGTCCGACCTTTTTTCCCCAGTTGCAAGTCCACCCTCGACTCATAATTGGGGCCCGACCTTTTCTTTGTCCTAGTTGCAAGTCACTCTCGACTCACAACTAGAGCCTGACTTTTTTTGTCTGAGTTGCAAGTGCACTCTCGACTCGCAACTAGGGCCTACCTTTTTTTGTCCGGGTTGCAAGTTTACCCTCGACTCACAATTGGGGTCCAAACTTTTTTAGTAGTTTCAAGTCCACCATACTCGCAACTGGGCCTGGCTTTTTTTCCAAGTTGCGAGTCCACTCTCGACTCGCAACTAGGGCCCGACCTTTTTTCTGTATCAGTTGCAAGTCCACCCTCGACTTGCAACTCGGGCCCAACTTTTTTTGTCCTAGTTGCAAGTCTGAACTCGACACTGAGCAAACCACACATGAGCTGGCCCTAGTAGTTAGGATACATTTTTTTGTTTTTTCTTCAGGATTTTCTTTTTTTTCATTTTTTCTTCACGAGTTTTCCTCTCCTTTTAGTTTTTCTATTTTGCAAAAGTTGATCTCATTTTTCATTATTATTTTATTTTTCATCCGTTCTGATTCTTTTTCATAAATTCACAAGTTTCAAAAAGTCCCAAAATTCATAATGTTTTTTTCCAAAAAATTCGTGTTTATATAAAAATGAAAATTTCAAAATGTGTTCATTTTTTCAAAACAAATTCGCATGTTATAAAAATGTTCATGTTTTTTCAAACAAGTATAAATGTTTGAAGCAATGTTCACGTTCCAAAATTTATTTGCAAATTCAAAAAAGTTCAACTTTTTGAAAAAGTGTACGCATTTTCAAAAAATTGTTCACATTTCCAGAAAATGTTTTGAAGTTTGTAGAAATATTCTTCTTTCCTAAAAAAAATTCTCAATTTTAATAATTTGTTCTCATTTTTGCAAAAACATATCTCCACAGTTTCAAGAAATGTTTGAAAAAATTCTGAATTGTTCGATCTGCCGCATTTTGGTGTTTCACAGTGACAAGCAGTCACTAACGTCCAATAGCTCTAGTGGCTAACTACGGGCGTGCCTTTGTACGAGGCCTTGTGTTCGATAAGCGCCGCATTTTGATTTTTGGAATGTTTACGCTGCAATATACAGAGCCAGCCCAGTCAGGGCTCCCTATGCGGCGTGTGACAGCACACAACGCCTGGCAACTACTACGTCTAAAACTCCAACAAGATTGTTTTTCTCTCGTCCCTGGTGGTTGGAACACTACCCGCCGTCAGGAGAGGCCAATCTTGTGCCGAACTCCGGCTGCTCCCCTCTGCCGGCGACCCCGGTCGTCAGCGATGAGGGGGGTCACCGGATCCACACATGTGGACTATTTTTACTCCCTCGCAGTCTAGGTTTTAGGCCGTTCATCGTCTTGGCTTCAGTGACGATGATGATGGCGCTGAATAAAGATTTTTCGGATCCTTCCTTGATGAGGTCATCGGTCCTATGGTTGGGGATGGATTTGAAAACATATCTGTTCAAGCAAGGATGGCGTGGCGGCAACGGCATCCTCGTGGTGGACCTGTGTCCTCGGACTCCGCCGTTGCGACGACGTTTGCTCCAGCGTCGACGCAGAGCTTGGGAGGTAGGTCCAGAAGCGGATACAGATTGTGGTCTGCATCGACGACATCTGGAAGACCGAACGTGTGCTGGGTTTGTGGTTCGTGGATGACAGGTCAGTAAAGCTGAATATCAGCGATGGAGCCGCATCGAGCTCGGGTGAGGAGGTGATTCGTCATTCTTTTCTTCGGTGACTGTTGTGGTGGTGCCGGAGACAGATGACGGCCGTTGGTGTCAAGCTCAGAGATGTTCTGTTACCTTTTCAGTTTTGACACATCGGTCCTTACATGATTTGTACTTTGATTTTTATGATATGAATGAGACATATATTACCATAAAAAGACTATCACGCGGCAAACCCTTCCAAACCAATCAACAAAAGATGATTCTAGAAAAACAATCAACAAATGACTGGACTAACTACCAATCAGTCGGCAGTTAGTAACAGATCCGGACGATTCCTTGAGCATCGAGATTGCGTACACGGGAACGACTTAAAAAAGCAACAGCAGCAGCATGCTACACGTATAGACGCGAACCCCCCTCCTTACCGTACGTGTGACTCTCACCGCATACGGCTCGCACAAAGACTCCAAAATCCATCCCGAGCTTTTTATTCCACCTCTCCCTCCTCTCCAATCCTCGATCAAACTAGCCTTCCCCAGCAAGAAAACGTATCCGCTTTAGCAACAAAGCGCTCATCCCTTGCTTGTTTTTGAGCGCGCAAGGCGCTCAAGACGGTGATTCTTGCTTAAAAAAGGGCTAAAGCGCTCCAGCTTCGAAGCTGGAGTTTGCAACTTCAAAACTACAGGTTTTAGCCCTCCTGCTGGGTGGGCGCTTGACATGCAAGACGTTTTATAATTCAATCCAAGTCATGCATGCATGCATGAAAAACAGAAATAATGACATCAGCAAAGATTCTAATGAATATCAAAATTCAAAATGTTTTGTAGCCTAAACCGTTGGTCTGATCGAAAATTTGTTTTCACATAAAAGAACCGTCACGACGATATCTTCGAAACAAGATCCCATATTTCGAGTAAAAAATTACCACGTCTGTGATATGTAAGTTATCACGTCCATGCAACATAAGTTACCACGATGTTTACATAGACAAATTTCGGGTATACAAATGATTTCTTCCAACTTTCTCCACACATGCAAATGCATTTAAAGTGCAAAAAAGCTAATGTCATCGTAGATTCTCTTTATTTTGATATTTCAAAATATTTTGTAGCTCAAACGGTCTGTTCGATTCAAGATCCGTTTTCACACAAAAAAACGCCATGATGAAACATTCGAAACTAGATCCTATGTTGGCATGTTCCGATGACTTTTTCTTCTAGGTCAGAAGTTATCATGCCTGGTCTAAGTAAGGTATGAGCTCTGTTGTACGTATATTACCATGTTATTTACAAAGATGTTACCGAAGTATGTTTTCTATAACTTTTTTCCCTGGGTCAAAATTATCATGGTGTCTTTACATAAGTTATCATGTCCGGAAGCCTTTATTACCATGTTATTTATAGAGTATGTTTTCGATAACTTTTTTCTACGAGTTAAAGTTATCATGATGTCTGTACATAAGTTATCAAGTCTGGTGGCGTATATTATCATATTATTTACACAGAAGTTATCGGTGACATGTTTTCAACAACTTTTTTCCATGGGTCAAAGTTTATATGGTGTTTGTACCTAGGTTTCCAGGGCGTATATTTCACCAACATCCCTCCCCTACCACCATCGCCAAAGGTTAACAGGGCTGGGGTACATAAGTTATCATGTCTGCGATGTGTGAGTTACCATGCTATTCACGCAGAAGTTAACATGGGGTATATTTCATTACCCCCCCCCCCCCCGCGCGCGCTCCCGGTCACCAAAATTACCAGGACCGGGGTACATAAGTTATCAGGTCTGCCACGTGTGAGTTACAGTGTTATTAACATCAATTTACCATGGGTATATTTCATCACTCCCCTTGCCAAAGTTAGCAGGACCATGGCACATAACTTATCAGGTCTGCAATGTGTGAGTTACCATGCTATTCACACAAAAGTTACCGGGACATATTTCATTAACCCCTCCCCACCCCATGCCAAAGTTATCAATACTGAGGTACATAAGTTATCAGGTCTATGATGTGTGAGTTACCATGTTATTCCCATAAACTTACCAGGAGGATATTTCATCAACACCCCCTCCCCCAGGTGCCCAGACCAGAGGTACGTAAGTTACCAGGTCTACTATGTTTCATGGATCAAAGTGTGTGTGGATACAACGTAATTACAACAAAGAGAAAACCGGGTCACAAAAAACACAAAAAACTGCTTTTGTTTTGTTGTCATGATTTTTAAAAGGTTGATGTAACTAATCATCATTTATTGGATAACAAATTAGGATCAGGTGAGTTTTGTTTTTCGAAACGGAGGCAAAAGTTTTGCCTCATCGATTAATTAAGAAGAAGAGAATTAATTGCACGGTTAATTAATGGAAAACCGGGCGAAAACCGATACATATAAACCACACGCGGACTACTCGCTAATAAAGAAACTCGATGATCCCCCGATCAACCCGACAAACAAACATAACACGCAACAACCATGATCCCTCGCACTTCTATGTCGCAATGAAACTCCCAACGAAACTAAGATTGAATACAACGGACACCACCCAATCCATGGAGACGAGCCAATCGGAGATGGTGATCGAAGAGACTGAGTATCATCCATTAAGCGGCCGCGGACGCCTTACCAATGACACTACTCTTCTTGCCTATGCTCCTGAGAGCCTTCTTCACCTTCTTGATATTTCCCGTAGAAGCCTCCTGGAGGCCGGCAATCGCCTTGCCAGACCCTGGGCTAGCTGCCTCCAAACCAGCGAGCAAGCGACAAAGCTTTTTCACGAAGACCATCTCATCAATATGTGCCTTCATACTTTCAGGTGAGTTGGTTGTCATAAGCACACAAGAGCCTAGCAACCTAGGTTCGATCCCTGGGTGACACACTTAATTTTTGTTCTTTTCTTTTAACAGCGCTTGCGGTAAAAAGAGCACAACTTGCATATGGAAACTTCACCATACGAAGGAAAGAAATATGGTCAAACACCCTGATTCATCACCATTAAAAGCGGTAACCCCACAAAAATCATGGTCGAATTAATGACGAAAGGAAAGAAATCAGGTGGATGCCCACGTTCCCACATGCGATCGCTATTAAAAGGGTCGATCTCATGAAAACCGCGATCCAATTAAAACGCTAACCGTCCATGCAATTGATCCTATGGATAACAGCCGCGCGATCGCGATCTGACGGCTTTCGGGGCGTTCGGATCTGTTGCTAAATTCCTGACGGCAGGAAATTAGCTTTTCCGATCAACAAAAGATAGAGGAACAAATATCTAGTGCTTGCTCGCGTGGCACCTCCAGGACAGGTAAGCGCAGAGGCAAGCGACGGCGACGAACCCTGCCGCCGCGTAACAAGCCTGCGTACATTCATCGAGAGTTCATGATCCATCTGTGACGGCCGCGATCCAAAACATGCAAACTCTGCGCGCGACCTGAAGAATGCATGCCCAGCGTGTGTACCTTGCGCGTGCGGGACGCCGGCGTTGCACCGACTCCGCCGCGACGGCATTGACCGTCCGTTCCCGGGACGAGCACGTCGTCCACCAGGCTGGCGCACAGGTCGCCATACCGTGCTTCCTCGACGAGGATGTCCGCCGTTCCGCCACCACCGCCGTCGTCGTCCTCCCTGTCGGAGTCGCTCCACGTGAGCAGCCTCCGGTCTAGGGTTGGCATCGCGAGGGCCAAGGAGGTGGTTTCTGAATTTCCGATTCCCTCGTGCCGGGAGCAAATCACACACAAAACGCATTTATGAATGCTGGAGCTTGTGCTGTAAGTACTATCATTAGGGAGGTAGACAACCACAGCGGTTAATTAAGGGAAGCCAGATCAAATTAAGGTGTTCGACAGGCTAGGAGCAGAGCATTCATCCACTTGGAACAACTCTGCGCGGGATGATCCGGGTTAGGGTCCGGATGCTCCAGGCAGGTCAACTTTGCGCGGGTGAGGCTCGGGATGAACTCGAAAACAGGGAGAACTTCGAGGATTTCGGGGATTTTTTATGGATTTCGCGGTGGAGATGGTGGGGAAAGGTTAGATCCACTTGCAACACAGCTAATCCATACATCAAAATCAACAAAACATTATCAAACCAACAAATCACAAAAAAATTGGGTCTATTTTTGTGGGGAATTTTCGAAATTTAGGACGAAGCAAAACAAGGCTAGAAAACGATAGGGGAAACCCCAAATTCGTGATCAGCGTGGCTCTGATACCAAGATGATGTAAGGTGGAACCCTAAGGCCGATCTTTCACAAATAGAGGGGATCCCACGAAGAACACGACGAATACACGAGGAAACACTCAAATCAACGAGAACAATCACACGAGGTTCCAAGAGTATTCATCCACTTGGAACACCTGAATAATACGGGGCTTTTTCGCAGAAATTTACATTACCAATATGTGTTGTTAGAACATTTCATATCTTCTTCTAAAGAACTTTCAATCTTTTCATAACCAATTAGAAATAAAAAAAATACAACTAAATGCATGAACCTTCTACCAACAACTCCAAGCACTTGAGTGAGCCGGAGACACACCGCCGTATCAATTGGTGGTCATGCCTACAAGTTCTCAAAAAATGGTTTCCTGCCTAATTACGTCCTCACATTATTCCGCGCTTGTTGGAGCGACGTCGAGGCCATCGTCGTTCCCTTTCCTCCCTCTCCCTGTCCTCGTCTTCCAAGGCGTACAACGTGGCCATGAAAAGCGACAGGAAGGTGAGCAGCACCAGCACCACAACCAGCAGCACCTGGAGCCAGCTGCTGCTCCGCGTGGCCGCTGTCACCACAAAGGCGGGTGCGGCGAACACCGTGTACGCAACCAATGCCGCCTTCGCGAGCACCCTACGCACGGGGCTTATGTGCTCCGTCGTCGTCTCTAATTCGCAGACGTCCGAGTCGTCGCCGTCCTCGTCGTCGTCGTAACCATCGGGGATATCCACTGCGACGTGGCGAGAAACGGCCAGCGGCGGGGTAGACGGGCCAACGACGGCCGCCCTGTAGCTTGCTGTGCTCGACGGCGCGGAGTCGGACAGGAGCTGCGCGCGGCGGAGCGGCTCCGGAGACACGAGCAGGCAGAACATGCTGGCGGGTTGGCCGGAGATCGACTTCGACGACAAAAAAAGTGGCGACCGATCGACCTGATTGCAATTGATCGACGTCTCTAGCTATAGGTTGTGCCTGTGCAGCGATGGATCGTGCCTGGAGCGGCGCACTCTTGCCCTTATATGGCCATGTGCGACCTCCTGGAGTTTCCCGAGTTCGAAACTGAATGCCATTGTTGTCTCGAGGCTTGCGACGAGCGAACAAACCTTTGCCATTTCGGACTCGGCGTCCGTGTCATCGGCGAGGGAGCGTACACCCCAATATACATCACGAGTCAGATGTATAATGGCGTGGCAATTACTCGTTACAGCATGACAATTGTTTTGAATCTTTTTAACATTATTACATGATAATTTTGAATTTAGAACATGACAAATCTTACACCGCAGTATGACAAATTTACCATTTCTTTTCTCTTGTGCTTATTTTTACTGTTTCCTTGAAGATCGTGCAGATGACGATGTAGCCTTGCAAGCGCCGGACGATGCGGTCTTGCTTGCACTTCAGCTTGGCAACCCTCGCCGCCTCCGTCTCCCACTCGGATTGCTCAATGTCGAGCCGGAACTGCTTGGCGTTGATCCTCCGGAGCCGCCGGGCGTCCATCTCCTCCGTGGTAAGTGACCGACGGTACATCCACTGGACGAGACACTCCGCCTCGTCTAGCACCGGCATCACGTGGCGGCGGCGGGCGGAATGCACAGCCGCTTCAGACCCGCCCCCATCTCCCTTGCCCTCTGCCTCTCGCGGCAGGTGGCGCGTGCCTCCGACTCCGAAGTCCGCATCCGTGGCGCCGACGAAGCGGGCACTAGAACCCACTGCTGCCCGCGCGGAGCAGCGGCCGGAGGTGGAGGAGGCCGTCGGGCAAGCGGAGCTGATTGGGCAGCCCGCACAGATCTGCGCGCGGGGCGGGAAGGGCCGGTGCCGACGTCGGCGCTGCAGCAACGGGCTACAGGAGGCGTCGGACGGGACCCAGAGCTGCCGCCCGTATCGACCCGCGAGCGCTCGAGCACGATACAGAGCGCCATCTCGTACTCATCTTCGGAGCTGCCGTCGGAGTGGCTGCGGGTGCTTGACATGCTCGCCGAAGCTAGGGTTTTGACGGATTGAAGAAAGAGGAGCGCCGGGGAGCGGAGTGGAGTGGAGTGAAGTGAGCTAGGATTTGCTCTGAAGGGGGATTTTGTGGGGTCGGGGTGGGCCAACGGTGAGCCGGGATGATGTGGCAGACGCACCCGGTCTGCCTCATATCCGCCCGATATTTGGGCTGGATATGAGCTGTGTCGGTCAGCCCGTGCGTTTGTCCGCGGTTTGAGAGCTCCAGTTAGGTTGGATTTTTGTGATTGGTCGGTGACCGGACGGCCTACCCGGGTGTTTGAGATGTGTTTGATAGGTCCGGCTGCATGCTCTAAGGGCCTATAGAAACTCTGAAGACCATGAAAGCCAGCGAAATCCAGACTAATCCACAAGAAACCTAAACCGACCAGCCCTGCAAGACCCTTTGGAAACACAACTACATATGCCCTATGTCGATGATAAGCTCAACAATGTAAAGAGGGGGGAGCGGGGGAAATACTATTCATACACTATAACGACATCGCTGAAAAATCAATCATGCTGCTGCACGACAGGTTAGTGTCTGATGTCGAGCTCGCCACTGTCTAGGACCACACTCCGACTTTCTCTTCTGTGGTGACCTAGCCAGGTTGAACAGCCATTGAAGATTGTTGTGCTGGATCACCAACGCCATCGTCAAGCAACACCTGACGAAGATCTCCACTCGCATCTCCTTCGTCGTTCGACAACAGTCCTCCAACTCCTCCAGAAATAGTACGCGTGAAGGAAATATGCCCTAGAGGCAATAATAAAGTTGTTATTTATATTTCCTTATATCATGATAAATGTTTATTATTCATGCTAGAATTGTATTAACCAGAAACTTAGTACATGTGTGAATACATAGACAAACAGAGTGTCACTAGTATGCCTCTACTTGACTAGCCCGTTAATCAAAGATGGTTAAGTTTCCTAGCCATAGACATGAGTTGTCATTTAATGAACGGGATCACATCATTAGAGAATGATGTGATTGACAAGACCCATCCGTTAGCTTAGCACTATGATCGTTTAGTTTGTTGCTATTGCTTTCTTCATGACTTATACATGTTCCTATGACTATGAGATTATGCAACTCCCGATTAATGGAGGAACACTTAGTGTGCTATCAAACGTCACAACGTAACTGGGTGATTATAAAGATGCTCTACATGTGTCTCCGATGGTGTTTGTTGAGTTGGCATAGATCGAGATTAGGATTTGTCACTCCGATTGTCGGAGAGGTATCTCTGGGCCCTCTCGGTAATGCACATCACCATAAGCCTTGCAAGCAATGTAAATAATGAGTTAGTTGCGGGATGATGCATTACAGAATGAGTAAAGAGACCGGCCGGTAATGAGATTGAACTAGGTATTGAGATACCGACGATCGAATCTCGGGCAAGTAACATACCGATGACAAAGGGAACAACGTATGTTGTTATGCGGTTTGATCGATAAAGATCTTCGTAGAATATGTGGGAGCCAATATGAGCATCCAGGTTCCGATATTGGTTATTGACCGGAAACGTGTCTCGGTCATGTCTACATAGTTCTCGAACCCATAGGGTCCGCACGCTTAACGTTAGGTGACGATCGGTATTATGAGATTATGTGTTTTGATGTACCTAAGGTAGTTCGGATTCCTGGATGTGATCACGGACATGACGAGGAGTCTCGAAATGGTCGAGACATGAAGATTGATATATTGGAAGGTTATATTCGGACACCGGAATAGTTCGGAGGCGTATCGGGTATTTTCCAGAGTACCGGGGGGTTACCGGAACCCCCCGGGGGGTTATTGGGCCTCATGGGCCTAGTAGTGGAAGAGAGGAGGAAGGCTAAGAGGTGGCGCGCGCCCCCCCTAGCCGAAACCGAATGGGACTAGGGGGCCGCTCCCCTTTCCTTCTCTCCTCCCTCTCGTCCCCCCTTCTCCTAGTTGGAATAGGAAAGGGGGGCCGAATCCTACTTGGAGTAGGATTGCCCCCCTTGGCGCGCCTCCTCCCCTTGGACGGCCTCCTCCTCCCTCCCCCCTTTATATACGTGGGAGGGGGGCACCCCAAAGGCACACCAAAGTTTACCTTAGCCGTGTGCGGTGCCCCCCTCCACAGAAACACACCTCGGTCATATCGTTGCAGTGCTTAGGCGAAGCACTGTGCCGGTAACTTCATCATCACCGTCACCACGCCGTCGTGCTGACAAAACTCTCCCTCGGCCTCAGCTGGATCAAGAATTCGAGGGACATCACCGAGCTGTACGTGTGCAGATCGCGGAGGTGTCGTGCGTTTGATACTTGATTGGTTGGATCGCGAAGACGTTCGACTACATCAACCGCGTTGTTTAATGCTTCCGCTTTCGGTCTACGAGGGTGCGTGGACACACTCTCCCCGCTCGTTTCTATGCTTCTCCTAGATAGATCTTGGGTGATCGTAGGATTTTTTTTTTGAAATACTACATTCCCCAACAGTGGCATCCAAGCCAGGTCTATGCGTAGATGTTATATGCACGAGTAGAACACAAAGAGTTGTGGGCGATAATAGTCATACTGCTTATCAGCATGTCATACTTTGATTCGGCGGTATTGTTGGATGAAGTGGCCCAGACCGACATTACATGACCGCGTTCATGAGACTGGTTCTACCGCCGTGCTTTGCACACAGGTGGCTAGTGGGTGTCTGTTTCCCCAACTTTAGTTGAATCGAGTGTGACTACGCCCGGTCCTTGTTGAAGGTTAAAACAACACATTTGACGAAAAATCGTTGTGGTTTTTGATGCGTAGGTAAGAACGGTTCTTGCTAAGCCCGTAGCAGCCACGTAAAATTTGCAACAACAAAGTAGAGGACGTCTAACTTGTTTTTGCAGGGCTTGCTGTGATGTGATATGATCAAGACGTGATGATATATAAATTGTTGTATGAGATGATCATGTTTTGTAACAGTTATCGGCAACTGGTAGGAGCCTTATGGTTGTCGCTTTATTGTATGAAATTCAATCGCCATGTAATTGCTTTACTTTATCACTAAGCGGTAGCGATAGTCGTAGAAGGGCGAGACGACAACGATGCTTCGATGGAGATCAAGGTGTCAAGCCGGTGACGATGGTGATCATGACGGTGCTTTGGAGATGGAGATCAAAGGCACAAGATGATGATGGCCATATCATATCACTTATATTGATTGCATGTGATGTATATCCTTTATGCATCTTATTTAGCTTAGTTCAGCGGTAGCATTATAAGATGATCTCTCACTAAATTTCAAGGTACAAGTGTTCTCCCTGAGTATGCATCGTTGCGAAAGTTCGTCATGCCGAGACACCACGCGATGATCGGGTGTGATAAGCTCTACGTTCACATACAACAGGTGCAAGCCAGTTTTGCACACGCAGAATACTCGGGTTAAACTTGACGAGCCTAGCATATGCAGATATGGCCTCGGAACACTGAGACCGAAAGGTCGAGCGTGAATCATATATATAGTAGATATGATCAACATAGTGATGTTCACCATTGAAAACTACCCCATCTCACGTGATGATCGGACATGGTTTAGTTGATTTGGATCACGTGATCACTTTGATGATTAGAGGGATGTCTATCTAAGTGGGAGTTCTTAAGTAATATGATTAATTGAACTTTAATTTATCATGAACTTAGTACCTGATAGTATTTTGCATGTCTATGTTGTTGTAGATCAATGGCCCGTGCTACTGTTCCTTTGAATTTTAATGCGTTCCTAGAGAAAGCTAAGTTGAAAGATGATGGTAGCAACTACATGGACTGGGTCCGTAACTTGAGGATTATCCTCATTGTTGCACAGAAGAATTACGTCCTGGAAGCACCGCTAGGTGTACCACCCGCGCCGGCAACTGCAGACAGTGTGAATGCCTGGCAGTCGCGTGTTGATGACTACTCGATAGTTCAGTGTGCCATGCTTTACGGCTTAGAACCGGGACTTCAACGATGTTTTGAACGTCATGGAGCATATGAGATGTTCCAGGAGTTGAAGTTAATATTTCAAGCAAATGCCCGGATTGAGAGAGATATGAAGTCTCCAATAAGTTCTACAGCTGCAAAATGGAGGAGAATAGTTCTGTTAGTGAACATATACTCAGAATGTCTGGGTACCACAACCACTTGACTCAACTGAGAGTTAATCTTCTTGATGATAGTGTCATTGACAGAGTTCTTCAATCACTGCCACCAAGCTACAAAAGCTTCGTGATGAACTATAATATGCAAGGGATGGCTAAGAAAATTCCCGAGCTCTTCGCGATGCTAAAGGCCGAGGAGGTAGAAATCAAGAAGGAGCATCAAGTGTTGATGGTCAACAAGACCACCAGTTTCAAGAAGAAGGGCAAAGGGAAGAAGGGGAACTTCAAGAAGAATGGCAAGCAAGTTGCTGCTCAAGTGAAGAAGCCCAAGTCTGGACCTAAGCCTGAGACTGAGTGCTTCTACTGCAAAGGGACTGGTCACTGGAAGCGGAACTGCCCCAAGTATTTGGCGGATAAGAAGGATGGCAAAGTGAAAGGTATATTTGATATACATGTTATTGATGTGTACTTAACTAATGCTCGCAGTAGCACCTGTGTCGTGGAATTTTCACGGCAGATGTCCTAGTGGAAGGACTTAGTTGTGGAACCATCGCGACGAGGTTAGCTTAAAGGGGTTAAACGGGACAAAGGACACAAGGAGTTTATACTGGTTCGGCCCCTTGCGGTGAAGGTAAAAGCCTAATCCAGTTTGAGATGGTATTGCTAGTGTTTCGATTACCAGGGCGCGAATACGCTTGGCCTGGCTTTCGATTTGTTGTTTCTTGCCCTAAGCCGCTGCTGGGTCGTCCCCTTATATACACGGGTTGACGCCCCGCGGCTTACAGAGTCCCGGCCGGCTCATACAAACGTGTCCGGCCCAGTGACTTATCTTACATGCCTTACAATACAAGTCATATATACATGGCGGTTTACACTTACGGGCCTTAAACCGCCTTTGGGTTTTGGGCCCTTTAGCAAGTCTACTTCATGAACCGCCATCTTCAACATATTCATGGGCTTTGTTTAGATGAACCGTCATTGGGATAACCCGACCCCTCCTCGGCGGGTCATATCCAATAGTCATATCCCCAACATTAGGCCCTAGGTTGATTTGAACTTGTTCATGTCAATCTTCAACACTTAGAAAAAATCCTTCTTCATCCTCCTGCGAGATATTGTAACCTGCCATGATGTCATCTCCTGAGATTGTGGTAACCCTCCGTGACGTCACCTGTTATTAATATTATATATGGCCCAAATCTTAATAAATCTTCTCTTTTAATGAACCTTCGAAAATCGAGGCGTTCACGCCGTCACATATCCATTTTTGTCTCCTCGATTCCCACGCATGCCACTTATCCTTCCAGCCTTATAAATAGGGCCATGGGTCCTTTTTCACTCTCCCCCTTTTGTCTTCTCGTCTTCATCCTCTTCCTCGCAATGCTCCAGCGCGCCCGAGCTCCGCCGCCGTCGATCTTCGTCCACTGCTTCAACTCCGGCCGCTGCATCACCCTGAACGAACCAGAACGCCGCGGCGCCCCTCCGCTATTCATCAGTGCCGGTAAGCATTCACCTTTCCTCTTCATAGATCTACCTTAGGGTTTCCCTGTTCGTCGGTGTTCATCACCGTTCCTCCTTCTCTTTCCTAGATTGCATAGTTTTGATCTGAAAACAACACAGATCTTGTGCGGTAGCAGTTTTAGCACATGTTTTTTAATATCAGAATATATCCTCATTGGAACAGATCTCATCTGGGCATCCCCAATTTTCTGCTGCCGCCACCTTAGGTTTAGATTTTATTTCATTTCTCTGAACTGCTGCAGATCCAGTCTTATAGGTCCAATCTGTGAAACCTGATTGTCCCAACACTTAATAAAATTTGCTCTTTGATAGATGTTGAGTACCATTGCTGCCACGGCAGCTCACATCACCAGTTATAATTATCCATATATCATTAGGCCTCATTTAAGCCGCCATTCTGAATATATACTGTAGTTTTTATTTCCGGCTTAATGAATCAATTTGAACCGGCAAAATTTTTCTTTCCTTTAGGCTTCTCTCTTCACAATGCCGCCAAAGACAGTCACTTCATGTAACTGGGTTCCCTCCATTGTCACTGAGAACACACTCAAAGACTTTGTCAAAATTGGGTACTTGCCAGCAAAAATGTCATGCATTATCGCGCCCCTGATCCAGGTGAAGAAAGACCTCAGCCGAAGGATAATGAGGTCATCGTTTTTACTGATCACATGAATCGGGGCTTCTCACCGCCCGGTTCTAAATTTTTCCGAGATGTTCTGCACTTGTTTCAACTCCATCCTCAAGACATTGGACCCAATTCCGTGTCAAACATCTACAACTTTCAAGTCTTCTGCGAAGTATACCTTCAAGAGGAGCCCAGTGTCGAACTCTTTAGGGAATATTTTTATTTAAACCGCCAAAACGAGTTTACGAATGGACCCAGCTTGGAACTTGGCAGAATCTCAATTCAACGAAGAAGAGATGCCATCTTCCCCTATGCTCGCTTGCCGAGTCACCCCAAGGATTGGAAGCAGACATGGTTTTACTGCAATGATACCTCTCCGGCTGACGAAAATCCATTGCCGGGTTATCGTGTCCAACGTCTTGACGCAAAGCATCATCTTCCTGAATAGCTTACCGCTGTTGAACGTAAAAAGCTTGCTTGTACCATTGCAAAGGTCAAGGCTCTACTGGGAAATGGGTTAACCGGCATTGACTTGGTTCGGTGCTGGGTTTCTTGGCGAATCATACCCTCGAGCCGCCGGCCCGGCTTAATGTGTACTTACACGGGCAGCATAAAGGATCCACTGCGCCACAGCTGCGTGCGTTTAACTGACTAAGCCATCAATGAGATGACAAAGTCCCTTCTAAATGAAGACCCGGAAGACTATAGCGAAGTAGGCCTGAACCCTTTTTGCAAACTTAACGCGCCACCAGATGTGAGTCTCCAACTTACTTACTTTTACCTCATCATTTAAATACTCTATTAACTCAACTTTGCTGATTTTCATAGGCTGAATCTGATTTTTGGAGGAAGAAATATGACCATGAGGCTGCCAAAAAGGCCAGGGCTACCAAGAAAGCCGCCAAAAACATAAGAAGAAACCAAGTGCCTCTGAAATGTTTGAGCTGCATGATAGCTCTGAGTTGGAGGTAGCCCTTGACTCCCTTGGCTCCCTTTTCAATTATCTTATTGACACTGATTATTATCAGGATGATACGGGGGCGAGCCAAGCAGTTGAAGAAGAGGTAACTATTATTCCCTCCGGCTCAGCACATTTGCCAAGACAGAAAATTCGACGAGTAACCCGGAAAGTAAGCTTTTCACACTCCTTAGCTCATTTGGATCGTCATTTTCTTTTGAAGCAGCAGCAGCACGAGAAACGGCGACAGACTCGGAATAGCGGAGGTGAAGAATTATCCTCCGGCTTACCAAATACTCCAGTTCGACGGAAACGTCAAAAGGAGGTCCTTCCAAACTTAAACTCTTTTTACCCGCAGGCGGGTCTCATTCGCCAACCACTTAATTCTTCCGATTCAAACTAACAGGAGGTTTCTCGCTCTTCCTCCGGTGACTCATCACAGACCCAGCTGCCAGCTTTCAAAACTGCCCCTGGGTAACAACAATTACTTTTTATTCTGTACCTCCTTATAATTTTATAATTGTACTGACTTGTCATAACCCGTGCAGTGCCAAGCAAAGCCTAGTAAGAAGGCAAAAGTGACCAAGCCGGCTGAAGATCCTAAAGTCGTAGAACCGAAGCAGCAAGTCCTAGCATCAGATGCTTCTGAAAAACAACCAGAAGAACCTGCCCATGATGTTCCGCCTGAAATTCCTGATCTCTCCCTTGACCACACAAATATCAATTCTTTGAACACTGAATCATCAAGCCCACTTAAACCATCAGAAGAGCGTAGTGAAGATGTGATGATCACTGGCACCGGTTTTAAAGAACCGGGAAATCCAACTATCTTGGCTAAGCACTCCGCCAAACAAGAGGTCATTGAAAGGCGGAAAGTGAGGTTTGATGTCGCCCGCTATGCGCAATTGAGTAGTAGTGAAATACTTTCTAGCTACCTCAATCAAGTACACACTAGCCATAATCTTGAAGTTGATATGGTGAAGCAGATGCATCAAAAATTTGAGGTATGAATTCCTGCTTGAATAAGTTATGTACATCCTGCCAACCCCAAGTCTACTGGGTATGATAAAATTGAATATGTTGTAGACTTAGAATAAGCATGAGCATCTTTAGTAGAATCCTTCCAAGGCCGGCTTTCACCATTATAGTTAAACCGGATTTTAAACAATTAACATTGCATCCGTAGGCCCTAAGGGCCGGTTTAATCAGCATGAATGAGCCGGTCCTGTTCACCATTGTTTATAAAGAGAGCTTACCTGTATAGCCCCCATAAGCCGGCTATGATTGTTTACAACACCACCGGGTTATCATAAACGAATAAGAAGATGCAAGCGATATGCATTAGCCCCCAAGTGCCAAGTGTTGTTGCTTGCAAAAGGCTTGGGACTTATATCCATGTAACCCAGATATAAATGTATTTGCAACTCTGTGTTTGTACAGGATACCACTGCTGAACTTCAATCACAATTGGCTGATGCAAAGACCCGGCTGGAGAATCAAGAATCTGAGACCCAGAAAGCTGAGTCAAAATTCCAATTTAGCGTGGCTGAAATGGAAAAGTTGAAGACCAGTTTTGAGGCGGAGAGAAATGCTTGGGCTGAAGAAAAGACTGCTTTGATGCAGCGAGCTGAAAAAGCGGAGGCGGCTCTTCAAGAGGTGACCACTGAGCTGACCGGCTTAAAACACCGTGTATCCCAGATGGTTTCTGCTATCTTTGGTGAGTCGCCTTGCTAACCATCACAGTAAATATTTTCCTTGATGGTATAAACCGCCTCTAACCAATCTATGACTATTACTTAGGTCCAGGAGCAGCAATCTTAACCAAGATATGCTTTTGAAGCTCAAGGCTGTATTCACACTTGTTGAACAGCTATACACTGGAGCTCATCGTGCACTAGCCACAATTTCTCCAACTAATCAAGCACCTACTCTCTTGATAGATGTCTTGAAAAAAAATCTGTGCTGCCTGCTAGGATGGACGAGATGAAGCGGTCGTCTGCAAGAGCCGGTGCCGTGACAGCTTTAAGCCGGGCCAAGGCATGGTTACCAGAGCTAGACCCGTCTGAGGAAGCTACTGGATATCCAAGCTTGAAAGAAAACGACACTTCGTTTGATCAAAAGGACTTCACTCCCTGTGTGAAAGAAATACGTCCTTTGGCCAGTCTGATTGCAAATGAAACGGACCTGTCAAAATACCATCCGGCTTAAAGCATGGAGAATCAGAAGATGCCGACGCCGGCTTATAAAGTGATGGATCTAATCCCCCCAATCCGTAAGCATACTTTTGCCCCTGAAGTTGAGCCGTCTGAACTTATAAATGATGAGGCTGAATTTCAAGCTTTATGTGGCATCGATTGGCCATCACCAAATTTCCAGATGGCGGAAGAGGACGAAGAACCGGAAAAGGATGATCCAGAGGCCTCAAGTCAGCAAGGCCAAGAAGAGTGAACCGCTGGGCGGTTTATATATTTGATCCTTAGAAAACACTTGATCTTGTTCTTCTCACGGAGTCATGTAATAGGATAGTGAAACTTTAATCTGCCGTGCCATCGTGCATGTTTCTGTTTTGCGCAATACTGCTGATCCGCCAGTTTAAGAAACTATCACTTTATGCTTATGATAGTGTTGATTTATGCAGATCAGATTGATCATTACCCTGCACACAAACAGATCACAAGTGCCCTGGCGGTTTTACCGCCGGGCGGGTCATGATACCCAATTGAAACCACTGGGGACGGATAGTCCATAACCAGGGCCGGTCTAACCACAATGTTGACACAATTGTTAAATAAAGAATCATACCTATGGTGTGTGCTTAGACTGTCGGCTTATGAGCTCCATGCAGTTAGTGTTTTTAGAGCTATAACTCTAAACATAAGATTATTATTCTCTGGCGACTTAGAGTCTGCCATCCTGGCGGGTTGCAACGACCCAAAGATGCTTCAAATATGAGACATAAATAGGGCAGGTTGGCCCGATTTGTAAAAACCATATGGCAAGAAAAAAGAGATTATATGAAGAAAAAATAAGAAATCAAAAAATTCAAGGCTTTTGCAGGCCGCCAAGCCAAAGTTTCTTCTTCAATGTAACTAGCCTGATGGCCATTGGAAGGTACGCGCTTTCCATGAGCCGGCTCTCACATGACCCAATCGACATTTGAACCCAGATAAGTTCAGGTCTTATTTAAAGATAGACTTATCAGGAGTACGCGCGGTCGGAGTAGCATCGTGCATCACAGGCCGATTTATCCAAGTTTCAAGGAAGGCGGCTTATGAGCCTGGATCTATCCTGACTATCTGTAAGCCGTGCTCTCACATGACAATCCAGCGTTTTAACCTTAACAAGCTAAGGATCTTTGGTGAATACACCGTAAAAGATTGATTGTTAAGAGTTCGGCGGGTCAATCAGGATTACCTGATGAAGAAGCAGCTAGTATACAGGTAGGATGACCCGGAAAGGTTATGTCCTCTTTTGTCACGACCGGTTTTTCAATAAAATATTTATTGAGAGACCAATCCCTTTTACGGACCAGCGAGGAAGAATTCCTTCTCACTGGTAGACAATATCTTGGTCACAGCAGAAAAAATACCAGGAGTACTAAATATAATACAAGGTTGAGCAGAGACTGCCCAACAATTTATTACATGCACGCCGCTAAAACAAGACGGCGGATAGGGTGGCAAACTACTAACTTATGATAATAACGATGGTGGAAATATCATCGCGAAGCGAGTGATATGATTCCAGGAGACTACAACTCATCGAGCGTCGGAGTGAGGCTCGAGAAGACTTATTGCGGGTGGCGGAAGCGTATACAATACAAGTGACCAATGTCCGGGATCGCGCAGGACTGACTGGGACTCCTCGAGGCATCGGACGCACTATCAAACTCTTCATCCAAGAGATCGCCTTCGTCAACATCTGGCCAAATCAACAAGCCAGGTGAGTACTATGAAAGTACTCGCAAGACAGTTCGGACATAAGATATAATAAATGCAAACATGAAGCATATGAACAAGTTAACCGGTGCGAATAGACATAGCGGTAATAAATACTGGGTGCCAAGCGAGGGTCTGAATGACGCCTCGAGCGGAAACTGCAGAATAGTAATACTGGTGCCAAATGAGTGTCTGAAAGATTCCTCGAGCGGAAAATGCGGAATATTAATGCGGGTGCCAAACGAGTGTCTGAAAGACTCCTCGAGCGGAAAATGCGGAATATTAATGCGGGTGCCAAACGAGTGTCTGAAAGACTCCTCGAGCGGAAAATGCGGAATAATAATGCCACAGTCGGGCGTCGGGGCAACACCACATAAAGGGCTTATAACAGAAAATAATAGACAGTGCATGCCGCAGTCGGACGTCTGAGCGACATCACATAAATGGCTTATATTTAAAGTGAAAAACGAGTACACGCCATAGTCGGACGTCTGCGCGACGTCTCATAAAGGGCTTATATCACAACTCATTAATACAATAGTTCGGGAACATAAATTATCACAAGCATGAGACAAATATAAAGTTAGTCCATCCACAGGAATAACAATAAATCTGAATTTACCACTTGAGCTTGTTCACCGGGGACAAGTTTTTCACACAGATAGATATGGATATAATACTTACACTGCTTGATCATGGATACGATGATTTGGAAAGAATTGACTCTGCAGAGTTTGTACTTAACCACAGCCAACGGATTTCAGTAGTCACGGGGACTAGTTCCGTCTACGGTGTTTTGGAAGAAACACGTCTAACCAGTACACACCCAATTCAACCATCCGAAGCCAGGGATCACCCTCGGCAACATTCAAGAAAAACCTTGAGACGGGGAGGCTACAACCTCGCGTAGCATGGGATCAAATTTCTATACGCGCGCTTTAAGGGGGTGCCCCCCCTCTCGGTCCCAACCGGAAACACCCATGCCCCCTGACCGAATGACTGGCTTTAATCCTGGGCCAAGGTACCATCATCCCAGCCTCTCTGTTTGGTGTGTACACAGAAAGAGGTTACCAACTTACTAAACCGCATCCTGGCAATGAGACATGTGGTAGCACGGAAAGGGGAAAGAACGGTAACGCGGCTCCAACCACGTTAACGTCGGAGAAAGTCGGATGACGCAAGGCTGGCATGCTACAACAGTACCACCTTGCTACCCTTCATGTCACCACATGAATAGGCCATCTCTCATCAGAGATCATCGCAACCTTGGAACATGCGGGAAAAGATCGATAACGTGGCTCCAACCACGTTAACGTCGAAGAAAGTCGGATGGCGCAAGGCTGGTATGCTACAACAGTACCACCTTGCTGCCCTTCATGTCACCACATGATTAGGCCACCTCTCATCAGAGGTCATCGCAACTTTGGAACAACCGGGTCGTTGCCTTACAAGCAACGAGGTATTTACCGACACTTATTTGCCACGCACAAACTCTCACGTGAACATGTAAAACACCTGTCATATCAAATGTTCAAAACATGCTTGCCTGGTTCGGAGAAGTCGGAGTTTAGCTCGGCGAAGTTCGCGGCGCCGTCACCTCTCCCGGAACCTACGGCAATCACGAAACGGGTACTAACGTGAAAACCAACACATGCACAGAAACTTTTCCAAATATTTTTCAAATAAATCCCATAAAAAACTAGACAAAATTTGAAGATTGTCAGAGAAAGAATCACTCAAAAATACCTTTTTATTAAAAAGTTATAAAGGTTTCTGTCCAGGGACTTATCTGTAATGAAACAGAAAAGTTCCAGGGTTTTAACTGAGAAAACAGAAAACGCTTCGGTTGGGAATGCGCAAGCGCAAAGGAGAAAACGTATTCTGCCCGAAGGCGCCAACAGAAAACGGTTCGCGAATAAAAGAACAGAGGCTGACACGCGGGGTCCACATGTCAGGTTTGAAAAGCTCGCCGGCGCTCGAAGACTGCGGTGGACGCCGGCGTCGAACCACGGCGAGTTAGGAGGAACGGAGGGTACCAAGAGCTTCAGCGTCCTCTTCCGCGTCGGTGGGTGGTGGACTCGTCCAACGGGGAGCACCACGTCGACGGCGACACTTTCTCCGGCGGACGGCGGCTCGGGTGAGGATGGGGAACTCCGGTGGAGGGCTGCAAGCTTCAAATTGAAGTGCGGGTCAGAAAGAGGGATGCATGGTGAAGCTACTGGCAAGAGAATGGAGGCGGAGGAGCACACACGGGGGCGAATCGGGCTGGATCCCGTGGCGGGTCGCGGCGGCCGGAGTCGAGGAAGGAGACCTCCTCGGGGCTCTTCCAGTGGCTAGGCGTGCTCTAGGGGGAGTGCAGTGCTGGTGGGTGCTCGAGTTGAAGCTCGGGGCCTCTATTTATAGGCAGATCGACGGGGTGGCCGTGAACGGAGAATCTCCGGCAAGCGATTACGGCGGAGCAGTGGATTGGCAGGGGGTTTGAGCGGCCGGGCAGCATCAGTGGAGGTTACTGGATTCGTTTTGCAGCTAAACGGGGTCGGTCTTGGCGTAATGGCGTCGGTCCACGGTGAGGTGACCGCACGGGCTCAACGGCGGCAGAGAGCGCGCTCTGCGCCCTGCGGTTCACGACGAGAGCGGCAGCGCGTTCGGGGGAGTGGAAGGCCACGCGGCGAGCTCCGGTGGTTTGGGCGGCGCTGGGTGGCGTCGTCGGCGCCGTGTCTCCCGCTGGCGTCCGCAAAGCCACCGCCGGCGTCGGTCACGGGGCGGCGCACCTTCTGCTGCTCGTCGCCGACGCCCGCAAGGCGCCAGGCGTTCGTGCGGTGCAGGGACAAGGGGGCGGGGACGAGGAGCAAGGCGACGCGGTGGCACTGGCGAGATCGACGTCCTCCTCTGAAGAAAACGACAGCAGCCACTGGCTGAATCTCTGAACTTTCTGAACTTTGACCAAGACAGTGCACTGCAGGTGTTCGACAGAAGGTTTTGGCTATGAGATAAATTTTTCTGGAGCTGTAACTTGGTGAGATGACCACTCAATGCACCCAGAGGCTGCCTGATTTTACTTGGAATTTTTGGAGAAGGTTTGGAATGAATTTCACCAAATTTTACAAATCTGGTCCAAACTTGCAGCAAGTGTAGTTTGAAAATTTTGAACTGAAGACCAGTGGATCTTCATGGTTCTAGGTTGAGGGTACAAAGGACCAGGGAGGAGAGTTGGTTTGGGGGCAAAAATCAAAACAGAAAATGGAGTTCCTTTGTAAATCTCCAAGTGGTAGAATAGAAGACAGAAATTTGTTTGAATATAATTTGAATGGAAATAATCACATGGGGAGGTTCATCTTGCTGGATTTGATGCAAATCATGATCCAGAGGTGAGGGAGTGGTTAGGAGAGAGGATTTGCACTAATGCCATGGCAAGAAGGAATTGCTGAAAGTGGCAAAGGATTTTCCAAAAGCCATAGTGCAAATTCAAAAAGGTTTTCAGAAGTTATTTTCCCCAAAAGAAAAACATTTTGTCTTGAGTCCAAATGAAAGGCAAGAACTTCCAAGACCAAAGGCAGATCTTGGGTGAATCCAAATAAAACTTTTGCCATAAGGAAAAATATTTGAGAGTGAGAGTTCTCTTAAAGGAAAAATTTAAATCACTCCCCTCAAGTCAAATAGAAATCTTTTGAAAAAAATCCAAATAAAAACTTGGGTGTCACATCTTTGGCGAATACACCTATGTTTGAAAAAGATAAACTGGTCAAGAGGGTAGTAATGTTATGTTCTCTTTGGTGAATACACCTATGTTTGAACAGGAATCCCCCAAGTTACATATTTATGAGTTGTGCTCGTCGGGGACCTATGTTTGAGCTGTGATGTGCATCCAACTCTCTTTGATCCCTGTAATTTGGGCGTCAAGCCTCTTAAGTGAACATGTAAGATGATGATAAAGACTTAGCTTCGAAGAAGTGAAACGACAGAGGCCCTGAATTATCAGGGATGCCGGCTTTATTATACTGTTTATAATATATACATCATCAAACTATGTGCATCATGAGAGCCGGTGGCTCAAGTATAGTAGGGCCGAAGATGAGCAATATTCCACGGCCGACGGGTCTCCTCCTCCGATGTGCGTGAGTCCTTGTGGTCTCACACGTCGATAAGATAGTATGACCCATTATGTAGATTCTTGTTGACCACAAAAGGTCCTTCCCAAGGCGGTGATAGTTTATGCATATCAGTTTGATCCTGGTTAAGCCGGAGCACCAAGTCGCCTTCTTGAAAGGTTCTGGTTTTGATCCGGCGGCTGTGATAACGACGTAGGTCTTGTTGATAAATCGCTGAACGAGCCGCTGCGAGATCACGCTCCTCATCCAACAGGTCAAGTGCATTCTGACGTGCTATTTCATTATCATCTTCAACATAAGCCGCCACACGGGGTGAATCGTGACGGACGTCACTAGGGAGAACCGCCTCTGCTCCGTAAACCATGAAGAAAGGTGTGTAACACGTGGATCTATTGGGGGTTGTATTGATACTCCATAATACTGAAGGTAACTCCTCCGCCCTGTTGGGGATCGTAGCAGAAATTTAAAATTTTCTACGCATCACCAAGATCAATCTATGGAGTCGTCTAGCAACGAGAGGGAAGGAGTGCATCTACATACCCTTGTAGATCACGAGCGGAAGCGTTCAAAAGAACGGGGTTGATGGAGTCGTACTCGTCGTGATCCAAATCACCGATGATCCTAGCGCCGAACGGACGGCACCTCCACGTTCAACACACGTACGGAGCAGCGACATCTCCTCCTTCTTGATCCAGCAAGGGGGGAGGAGAGGTTGATGGAGATCCAGCAGCACGACGGCGTGGTGGTGGAAGTAGCGGGATTCCGACAGGGCTTCGCCAAGCGCTGCGGGAGGAGGGAGATGTGTCACAGGAGGGAGAGGGAGGCGCCAGGGCTTGGGTGCTGCTGCCCTCCCTCCCCCTCTATATATAAGGCCCCTGGGGGGCGCCAGCCCTAGGGGATGCAATCTCCAAGGGGGGCGGCGGCCAAGGGGGTGGCTTGCCCACCAAGCCAAGTGGGGCGCCCCCCACCCCTAGGGTTTCCAACCCTAGGCGCAGGGGGAGGCCCAAGGGGGGCGCACCAGCCCACCAGGGGCTGGTTCCCCTCCCACTTAAGCCCATGGGGCCCTCCAGGATAGGTGGCCCCACCCGGTGGACCCTCGGGACCCTTCCGGTGGTCCCGGTACAATACCGGTGACCCCCGAAACTTTCCCGGTGGCCGAAACTGGACTTCCTGTATATAATTCTTCACCTCCGGACCATTCCGGAACTCCTCGTGACGACCGGGATCTCATCCGGGACTCCGAACAACTTTCGGATTTCCGCATACTAATACCTCTACAACCCTAGCATCACCGAACCTTAAGTGTGTAGACCCTACGGGTTCGGGAGACATGCAGACATGACCGAGACGACTCTCCGGTCAATAACCAACAGTGGGATCTGGATACCCATGTTGGCTCCCACATGTTCCACGATGATGTCATCGGATGAACCACGATGTCGAGGATTCAATCAATCCCGTATACAATTCCCTTTGTCAATCGGTACGTTACTTGCCCGAGATTCGATCGTCGGTATCCCAATACCTTGTTCAATCTCGTTACCGGCAAGTCACTTTACTCGTACCGTAATGCATGATCCCGTGACCAAACACTTGGTCACATTGAGCTCATTATGATGATGCATTACCGAGTGGGCCCAGAGTTACCTCTCCGTCATACGGAGTGACAAATCCCAGTCTCGATTCGTGCCAACCCAACAGACACTTTCGGAGATACCCATAGTGCACCTTTATAGCCACCCAGTTACATTGTGACATTTGGCACACCCAAAGCACTCCTATGGTATCCGGGAGTTGCACAATCTCATGGTCTAAGGAAATGATACTTGACATTTGGATAAGCTCTAGCAAACGAACTACACGATCTTGTGCTATGCTTAGGATTGGGTCTTGTCCATCACATCATTCTCCTAATGATGTGATCCCGTCATCAATGACATCCAATGTCCATAGTCAGGAAACCATGACTATCTGTTGATCAACGAGCTAGTCAACTAGAGGCTCACTAGGGACATGTTGTGGTCTATGTATTCACACATGTATTACGATTTCCGGATAACACAATTATAGCATGAACAATAGACAATTATCATGAACAAGGAAATATAATAATAACCATTTCATTATTGCCTCTAGGGCATATTTCCAACAGTCTCCCACTTGCACTAGAGTCAATAATCTAGTTACATTGTGATGAATCAAACACCCATAGAGTTCTGGTGTTGATCATGTTTTGCTCTAGGGAGAGGTTTAGTCAACGGATCTGCTACATTCAGGTCCGTATGTACTTTACAAATATCTATGTCTCCATTTTGAACACTTTCACGAATGGAGTTGAAGCGACGTTTGATATGCCTGGTCTTCCTATGAAACCTGGGCTCCTTGGCAAGGGCAATAGCTCCAGTGTTGTCACAGAAGAGAGTCATCGGGCCCGACGCATTGGGAATAACTCCTAGGTCGGTAATGAACTCCTTCACCCAGATTGCTTCTTGTGCTGCCTCTGAGGCCGCCATGTATTCCGCTTCACATGTAGATCCCGCCACAACGCTTTGCTTGCAACTGCACCAGCTTATTGCCCCACCATTCAAAATATACACGTATCCGGTTTGTGACTTAGAGTCATCCAGATCTGTGTCGAAGCTAGCATCGACGTAACCCTTTACGACGAGCTCTTCGTCACCTCCATAAACGAGAAACATATCCTTAGTCCTCTTCAGGTACTTCAGGATATTCTTGACCGCTGTCCAGTGTTCCATGCCGGGATTACTTTGGTACCTTCCTACCAAACTTACGGCAAGGTTTACATCAGGTCTGGTACACAGCATGGCATACATAATAGACCCTATGGCCGAGGCATAGGGGACGACACTCATCTTTTCTCTATCTTCTGCCGTGGTCGGGCATTGAGCCGTGCTCAATTGCACACCTTGCAATACAGGCAAGAACCCCTTCTTGGATTGATCCATATTGAACTTCTTCAATATCTTGTCAAGGTACGTACTTTGTGAAAGACCAATGAGGCGTCTTGATCTATCTCTATAGATCTTGATGCCTAATATATAAGCAGCTTCTCCAAGGTCCTTCATTGAAAAACACTTGTTCAAGTAGGCCTTTATGCTTCCCAAGAATTCTATATCATTTCGCATCAACAGTATGTCATCCACATATAATATGAGAAATGCTACAGAGCTCCCACTCACTTTCTTGTAAACACAGGCTTCTCCATAAGCCTGTGTAAACCCAAACGCTTTGATCATCTCATCAAATCGAATGTTCCAACTCCGAGATGCTTGCACCAGCCCATAGATGGAGCACTGGAGCTTGCATACCTTGTTAGCATTCTTAGGATCGACAAAACCTTCCGGCTGCATCATATACAATTCTTCCTTAAGAAAGCCGTTAAGGAATGCCGTTTTGACGTCCATTTGCCATATCTCATAATCATAGAATGCGGCAATTGCTAACATGATGCGGACGGACTTCAGCTTCGCTACGGGTGAGAAAGTCTCATCGTAATCAACCCCTTGAACTTGTCGATAACCCTTAGCGACAAGTCGAGCCTTATAGATGGTCACATTACCATCCGCGTCTGTCTTCTTCTTAAAGATCCATTTATTTTCTATGGCTCGCCGATCATCGGGCAAGTCAGTCAAAGTCCATACTTCGTTTTCATACATGGATCCTATCTCGGATTGCATGGCTTCAAGCCATTTGTTGGAATCCGGGCCCGCCATCGCTTCTTCATAGTTCGAAGGTTCACCGTTGTCTAACAACATGATTTCCATGACAGGGTTGCCATACCACTCTGGTGCGGAACTTGTCCTTGTGGACCTACGAAGTTCAGCAGTAACTTGATCTGAAGCTTCATGATCATCATCATTAACTTCCTCCCCAGTCGGTGCAGGCACCACAGGAACATCTCCCCGCGCTGCGCTACTTTCCGGTTCGGAGGGGTGACTATCACCTCATCAAGTTCCACTTTCCTCCCACTCACTTCTTTCGAGAGAAACTCTTTCTCCAGAAAGGACCCGTTCTTGGCAACAAAGATATTGCCTTCGGATCTGAGGTAGAAGGTATACCCAATGGTTTCCTTAGGGTATCCTATGAAGACGCATTTTTCCGACATGGGTTCGAGCTTTTCAGGTTGAAGTTTCTTGACATAAGCATCGCATCCCCAAACTTTTAGAAACGACAGCTTAGGTTTCTTCCCAAACCATAATTCATACGGTGTCGTCTCAACGGATTTCGACGGAGCCCTATTTAAAGTGAATGCGGCAGTCTCTAAAGCATAGCCCCAAAATGAGAGCGGTAGATCGGTAAGAGACATCATAGATCGCACCATATCCAATAGAGTGCGATTACGACGTTCGGACACACCATTTCGCTGAGGTGTTCCAGGCGGCGTGAGTTGTGAAACTATTCCACATTTCCTTAAGTGTGTGCCAAATTCGTGACTCAAATATTCCCCTCCACGATCTGATCGTAGGAACTTTATTTTCCTGTCACGTTGATTCTCAACCTCACTCTAAAATTCCTTGAACTTTTCAAAGGTCTCAGATTTGTGTTTCATTAGGTAGACATACCCATATCTACTCAAGTCATCAGTGAGAGTGAGAACATAACGATAGCCTCCGCGAGCCTCAACACTCATTGGGCCGCACACATCAGTATGTATGATTTCTAATAAGTTGGTTGCTCGCTCCATTGTTCCGGAGAACGGAGTCTTGGTCATTTTGCCCATGAGGCATGGTTCGCATGTGTCAAATGATTCATAATCGAGAGACTCTAAAAGTCCATCAGCATGGAGCTGCGCTTGACACCAATGTGACCAAGGCGGCAGTGCCACAAGTATGTGGGACTATCCTTATCAACTATACATCTTTTGGTATTCACACTATGAATATGTGTAACATCACGTTCGAGATTCATTAAGAATAAACCATTAACCAGCGGGGCATGACCATAAAACATATCTCTCATATAAATAGAACAACCATTATTCTAGGATTTAAATGAGTAGCCATCTCGCATTAAACGAGATCCAGATACAATGTTCATGCTCAAAGCTGGCACTAAATAACAATTATTGAGGTTTAAAACTAATCCCGTAGGTAAATGTAGAGGTAGCGTGCCGACGGCGATCACATCGACCTTCGAACCATTCCCGACGCGCATCGTCACCTCGTCCTTTGCCAGTCTCCGTTTATTCCGCAGCTCCTGCTTTGAGTTACAAATATGAGCAACCGCACCGGTATCAAATACCCAGGAGCTACTACGAGTGCTGGTAAGGTACACATCAATAACATGTATAACACATATACCTTTGGTGTTGCCGGCCTTCTTGTCCGCTAAGTACTTGGGGCAGTTCCGCTTCCAGTGACCACTTCCCTTGCAATAAAAGCACTCAGTCTCAGGCTTGGGTCCATTCTTTGGCTTCTTCCCGGCAACTGGCTTACCGGGCGCGGCAACTCCCTTGCCGTCCTTCTTGAAGTTCTTCTTACCCTTGCCTTTCTTGAACTTAGTGGTTTTATTCACCATCAACACTTGATGTTCCTTTTTGATCTCCACCTCCGCTGATTTCAGCATTGAATATACCTCAGGAATGGTCTTTTCCATCCCCTGCATATTGAAGTTCATCACAAAGCTCTTGTAGCTCCGTGGAAGCGACTGAAGGATTCTGTCAATGACCGCGTCATCCGGGAGATTAACTCTCAGCTGAGACAAGCGGTTGTGTAACCCAGACATTTTGAGTATGTGCTCACTGTCAGAACTATTTTCCTCCATCTTACAACTGAAGAACTTGTCGGAGACTTCATATCTCTCGACCCGGGCGTGAGCTTGGAAAACCATTTTCAGCTCTTCGAACATCTCATATGCTCCGTGTTGCTCAAAACGCTTTTGGAGCCCCGGTTCTAAGCTGTAAAGCATGCCGCACTGAATGAGGGAGTAATCATCAGCACGCTGCTGCCAAGCGTTCATAACGTCTTGGTTCTCTGGGATGGGTGCTTCACCTAGCGGTGCTTCTAGGACATAATCTTTCTTGGCAGCTATGAGGATGATCCTCAGGTTCCGGACCCAGTCCGTATAGTTGCTGCCATCATCTTTCAACTTGGTTTTCTCTAGGAACGCGTTGAAGTTGAGGGCAACATTAGCGTGGGCCATTTGATCTACAAGACATATTGTAAAGATTTTAGACTAAGTTCATGATAATTAAGTTCATCTAATCAAATTATTCAATGAACTCCCACTCAGATAGACATCCCTCTAGTCATCTAAGTGAAACATGATCCGAGTCAACTAGGCCGTGTCCGATCATCACGTGAGACGGACTAGTCAACATCGGCGAACATCTTCATGTTGATCGTATCTTCTATACGACTCATGCTCGACCTTTCAGTCTTCCGTGTTCCGAGGCCATGTCTATACATGCTAGGCTCGTCAAGTCAACCTAAGTGTATTGCGTGTGTAAATCTGGCTTACACCCGTTGTATTCGAACGTTAGAATCTATCACACCCGATCATCACGTGGTGCTTCGAAACAACGAACCTTCGCAACGGTGCACAGTTAGGGGGAACACTTTCTTGAAATTATTGCGAGGGATCATCTTATTTAAGCTACCGTCGTTCTAAGAAAATAAGATGTAAAACATGATAAACATCACATGCAATCAAATAGTGACATGATATGGCCAATATCATTTTGCTCCTTTTGATCTCCATCTTCGGGGCGCCATGATCATCTTCGTCACCGGCATGACACCATGATCTCCATCATCGTGTCTTCATGAAGTTGTCACGCCAACGATTACTTCTACTTCTATGGCTAACGTGTTTAGCAATAAAGTAAAGTAATTTACATGGCGTTATTCAATGACACGCAGGTCATACAAAAAATAAAGACAACTCCTATGGCTCCTTCCAGTTGTCATACTCATCGACATGCAAGTCGTGATTCCTATTACAAGAACATGATCAATCTCATACATCACATATATCATTCATCACATCCTTTTGGCCATATCACATCACACGGCATATGCTGCAAAAACAAGTTAGACGTCCTCTAATTGTTGTTGCAAGTTTTTACGTGGCTGCTATAGGTTTCTTAGCAAGAACGTTTCTTACCTACGCCAAAACCGCAACGTGATATGCCAATTTCTATTTACCCTTCATAAGGACCCTTTTCATCGAATCCGTTTCGACTAAAGTGGGAGAGACAGACACCCGCTAGCCACCTTATGCAACCAGTGCATGTCAGTCGGTGGAACCTGTCTCACGTAAGCGTACGTGTAAGGTAGGTCCGGGCCGCTTCATCCCACGATGCCGCCAAAACAAGATAAGACTAGTAGTGGCAATAAATTTGACAACATCTACGCCCACAACAAGTTTGTGTTCTACTCGTGCATAGAAACTACGCATAAACCTGGCTCTGATACCACTATTGGGGATCGTAGCAGAAATTTAAAATTTTCTACGCATCACCAAGATCAATCTATGGAGTCCTCTAGCAACGAGAGGGAAGGAGTGCATCTACATACCCTTGTAGATCGCGAGCGGAAGCCTTCAAGAGAACGGGGTTGATGGAGTCGTACTCGTCGTGATCCAAATCACCGATGATCCTAGCGCCGAACGGACGGCACCTCCGCGTTCAACACACGTACGAAGCAGCGACATCTCCTCCTTCTTGATCCAGCAAGGGGGGAGGAGAGGTTGATGGAGATCCAGCAGCACGACGGCGTGGTGATGGAAGTAGCGGGATTCCGACAGGGCTTCGCCAAGCGCTGCGGGAGGAGGGAGATGTGTCACGGGAGGGAGAGGGAGGCGCCAGGGCTTGGGTGCTGCTGCCCTCCCTCCCCCCTCTATATATAGGGCCCCTGGGGGGCGCCGGCCCTAGGGGATGCAATCTCCAAGGGGGGGTGGCGGCCAAGGGGGTGGCTTGCCCCCCAAGCCAAGTGGGGCGCCCCCACCCCTAGGGTTTCCAACCCTAGGCGCAGGGGGAAGCCCAAGGTGGGCGCACCAGCCCACCAGGGGCTGGTTCCCCTCCCACTTAAGCCCATGGGGCCATCCGGGATAGGTGGCCCCACCCGGTGGACCCCCGGGACCCTTCCGGTGGTCCCGGTACAATACCGGTGACCACCAAAACTTTCCCGGTGGCCGAAACTGGACTTCCTATATATACTTCTTCACCTCCGGACCATTCCGGAACTCCTCGTGACGTCCGGGATCTCATCTGGGACTCCGAACAACTTTCGGATTTCCGGATACTAATATCTCTACAACCCTAGCGTCACCGAACCTTAAGTGTGTAGACCCTACGGGTTCGGGAGACATGCAGACATGACCGAGACGACTCTCCGGTCAATAACCAACAGCGGGATCTGGATACCCATGTTGGCTCCCACATGTTCCACGTTGATCTCGTCGGATGAACCACGATGTCGAGGATTCAATCAATCCCGTATGCACTTCCCTTTGTCAATCGGTACGTTACTTGCCCGAGATTCGATCGTCGGTATCCCAATACCTTGTTCAATCTCGTTACCGGCAAGTCACTTTACTCGTACCGTAATGCATGATCCCGTGACCAAACACTTGGTCACATTGAGCTCATTATGATGATGCATTACCGAGTGGGCCCAGAGATACCTCTCCGTCATACGGAGTGACAAATCCCAGTCTCGATTCGTGCCAACCCAACAGACACTTTCGGAGATACCCGTAGTGCACCTTTATAGCCACCCAGTTACGTTGTGACGTTTGGGACACCCAAAGCACTCCTATGGTATCCGGGAGTTGCACAATCTCATGGTCTAAGGAAATGATACTTGACATTTGGAAAAGCTCTAGCAAACGAACTACATGATCTTGTGCTATGCTTAGGATTGGGTCTTGTCCATCACATCATTCTCCTAATGATGTGATCCCGTCATCAATGACATCCAATGTCCATAGTCAGGAAACCATGACTATCTGTTGATCAACGAGCTAGTCAACTAGAGGCTCACTAGGGACATGTTGTGGTCTATGTATTCACACATGTATTACGATTTCCGGATAACACAATTATAGCATGAACAATACAATTATCATGAACAAGGAAATATAATAATAACCATTTTATTATTGCCTCTAGGGCATATTTCCAACACACCCAACAGCCTGGCGTTCTTTGCAAAGGAACCATAAGCCGGGGCTTGATGCCTCGTAGAATTTCTTGATTAGCTCGTTCCGCTTGACCATTAGACCGGGGGTGAGCCACGGAGGAAACATCAAGTCGAATATGCTCTCGTTGACAAAATTCTTTGATAGCAACCTTAGATAGATTAGTGCCATTATCCGTTATAATGCTGTGGGGAAAGCCAAAATGGAAGATCACCTTCTTGATGAATTGAACCGTCGTTGCTGCATCACACTTGCTAACCGGCTCTGCTTCAACCCACTTAGTAAACTTATCAGCTGCCACCAAAAGGTGGGTTTTCTTATCTTTGGACCTCTTGAAAGGCTCGACCATATCAAGCCCCCAGGTCGCAAACGGCCTAGTAATTGGAATCATCCTTAACTCTTGAGCCCGAACATGAGCTCGTCGTGAAAACTTCTGACAACCGTCACATTTGCTGACCAAATCATCAGCATCAGCATGAGCCGTCAACCAATAAAACCCATGACGAAAAGCCTTGGCTACGAGAGATTTAGAGCCGGTATGATGACCACAATCTCCTTCGTGAATCTCTCACAGAATATCACAGCCTTCTTTAGGAGAGACGCAACGTTGAAACGCCCCTGTGAAACTGCAATGATGCAACTCCCCATTGACAATCGTCATTAACTTAGACCGCCGGGTTACCTGCCTGGCCAAAATCTCATCCTCAGGCAACTCGCCCCGGGTCATGTAAGCCAAATACGGAACTGTCCAATCAGGAATGGCATGAAGAGCCGGCACCAATTGTACTTCCGGGTCAGGAACAGCAAGATCCTCCTCTGTAGGTAATTTGACACAAGGGTTAAGCAGAATATCCAGGAACGTGTTAGGTGGCACCGGCTTACGCTGAGACCCTAACCGGCTTAAAGTGTTAGCCGCCTCATTCTTCCTACGATCAATATGCTCAACTTGGTAACCCTTGAAGTGACCCGCAATGGCATCAACCTCTCGACGATAAGCTGCCATGAGTGGATCCTTCGAATCCCAAGTGCTAGAAACTTGCTGAGCTACCAGATCGGAGTCGCCGAAGCACCTCGCCCGGCTTAAGTTCATCTCCTTAGCCATCCGAAGACCGTGGAGCAAGGCCTCATACTCAGCTGCATTGTTAGTACAAGGGAACATTAACCGGTGAACATAAGAAAATTTATCACCTCGTGGGGAAGTCAAGACAACTCCAGCCCCCGAGCCTTCCAACTGCCTGGATCCATCAAAGTGAATAGTCCAATATGTGTTATCCGGCTTTTCCTCAGGCGTCTGCAAATTTGTCCAATCATTGATAAAATCCATGAGTGCTTGTGACTTGATGGTCGTACGAGGCACATACTTTAAACCATGGGGTCCAAGCTCAGTGGCCCACTTGGCAACCCGACCTGTGGCTTCTCTATTTTCGATGATAACCCCTAAAGGAGCATAACTAACCACAGTAATGGGATGACCCAAAAAATATTGCTTGAGTTTTCGTCTTGCCATGAAGACCCCATACACAAGCTTCTACCAATGCGGATACCTCTACTTGGACTCAATAAGTACCTCGCTGATGTAGTAAACTGGCCGTTGAACTGGATACTCCTTGCCTGCCTCTTTCCTTTCCACCACAATGGCCACACTGACAGCCCGGCCATTGGCAACCACATATAACAACAAAGGCTCCTTATCAATAGGAGCAGCAAGAACCGGCGGCTCGGCCAGTTGCTTCTTAAGCACCTCAAATGCCTCATTAGCCGCATCACTCCAGATGAAATCATCCGTCTTCTTCATCAACTGATACAGAGGAATAGCCTTTTCTCCTAGGCGGCTTATGAATCGGCTCAAAGCTGCTATCCGACCCGCCAAGGGTTGGACGTCATTAACACACTTTGGCTTAGCCAGGGAAGTAATAGCCTTGATTTTCTCTGGGTTAGCTTTGATGCCTCGTTCTGAAACCAAAAAACCCAAAAGCTTGGCCGGGTTAAGCATCATTTTATAAACCCGGAGATTTTCAAACGTCTCCTTCAAATCATCAATCATGGTCTCCTTATTCCTAGATTTCACCACAATATCATCTACGTAAGCATGAACATTACGCCCGATCTGATTGTGAAGGCAATTCTGCACACACCACTGGTAAGTCGCCTTGGCACTCTTGAGCCCGAAAGGCATAGACACATAGCAGATGGCTCCAAATGGAGTAATGCAAGCTGTCTTCTCCTGGTCCTTAACTGCCATCTTGATCTGATGATAACCAGAATAAGCGTCAAAAAAACTCAAACGCTCACAACCCGCCGTAGCATCAATGATTTGATCAATACGAGGGAGAGCAAACGGATCAACCGGACAAGCCTTGTTTAAGTCCGTGTAGTCCACACACATTCACCAAGTGCCGTTCTTCTTAAGTACCAACACCGGGTTAGCCAACCACTCAGGATGAAAAACTTCAACGATAAACCTGGCCACCAAGAGCCGGGCCACCTCTTCACCAATGGCTTTCCGCCTCTCCTTGTTAAAACAACGAAGGAATTACTTGACCGGCTTAAACTTCAGATCAATATTAAGAGTGTGCTCAGCGAGTTCCCTCGGTACACCCGGCATGTCTAAAGGTTTCCTTGCAAAGATGTCCCGGTTCTCACGGATGAAGTCGATGAGCGCGCTTTCCTATTTCAGATCCAGATTGGCACTGATGCTGAACTGCTTAGATGAGTTGCCAGGAACAAAATCAACCATTTTAGTATCATCTGCCGACTTAAACTTTAGCAAAGGATCATGCTCTGTGGTTGGATTTTTCAAGGACGTCATGTCCGTTGGGTCAACATTATCCTTGTAAAATTTCAGCTCCTCCGTTGCACAAACAGACTCAACATAAGCAGCATCGCCTTCTTCACACTCCAAGGCCACCTTGCGAATCCCATGCACTGTGATGGTGCCCATGTAACCTAGCATCTTAAGCTACAAGTAAACATAACAAGGCCTCGACATGAATTTAGCATAAGCCGGCCGCCCAAACAGAGCATGATAAGGGCTCTTGATTTTAACCACATCGAAGGTTAGGGTCTCAGATCTGGAATCATACACATCTCCAAAAGCAACCTCCAAAGATATCTTACCCACTAGATATGCCGACTTACCCGGCACCACCCCATGAAAAACAGTGTTCAACAGCTTAAGATTTTTGTCGGCCTGTCCCATGCGACGGAAGGTTTCATAGTAAAGTATATTAATGCTGCTGCCTCCATCCATGAGCACCTTAGTAAATTTATAGGCCCCAACCTGAGGCGCCACCACTAGAGCCAGGTGACCCGGATTGTCAACCCGGGGCGGGTGATCCTCATGACTCCATACAATAGGCTGCTCCGACCACCGCAAGTAACGCGGCACCGCTAGCTCAATAACATTCACTGCCCTCTTATGAAGCTTCTGATCCCGCTTACACAAGCTAGTGGTGAAGATGTGGTACTGCCCACTATTCAATTGCTTCGGGTTGCTCTGATAACCAGACTGTTGCTGCTGCTAATTCCCCTGATTATTCTACTGTTGTAACCACCTTGATTGCCTTGGCCGTGAAACCCGGAATTTGAGCCGCCGCCTCCATGACCCAGACCATGAGGGCTGGACCCTGAACCGCCATTCGGACCATGGTTGTGTTGGAAAGACTTCCTGAATTGTCTCATAATGCTGCAATCCTTCCACAGATGGGTAGACGGCTTCTCCTGTGTTCCGTCCTTCGGACATGGCTGATTCATTATCGCTTCAAGGTCAAATTTTGTCCCTTGAGCCGGCCTACCCTTACGATGCTGGTTATAATTCCGTGCGCCGGTGTTAGCCACAAAATCATCAGCTTTGCGCTTACCGTTACCGGCTTGATTGGCCGGGTTGTGCTGCTGTCCCCTCATACCGCTACTCTTCTTTCCCTTTCCCGATCTTTCATCCTCAGAGTCGGGGTCCTTGGTACTATCAGAGTCGGCATACTTGACAAGAGCCTCAATGATCTCCCCCATGTCACTGCAATGACGTTTAAGCCGCCCAAGCTTCTGCTTGAGTGGAAGGAAACGACAATTTTTCTCCAACATTAAAACCGCTGAGCCGGCGTTGATATTATCTGAAGAATGTATGATAGTCGAGACCCGGCACACCCAGCTGGTCGTCGATTCGCCCTCGGCTTGAACATAAGAAACCAAATCCACGATTTACATAGGCTGCTTGCACGTATCTTTGAAATTTTGGATAAACCGGGCCTTCGGCTCTGCCCACGACCCAATGGAGTTGGTAGGCAGCCCTTTCAACCAGGTACGAGCCGTCCCTTCCTGCATCATGGTGAAATACTTAGCATATGCAGCCTCAAAAACATCCATCTTCTCCATAGCCATCTCATAACTCTCCACCCAAGCCTCAGGGGGCTGATCTGCTGTATAATTAGGCACCTTACGAGGGCCCTGGAAGTCCTTGGGCAAACGCTCATTTTGCAGAGCCGCCGTTAAACACGGCACACCCCAAGCTCTAGAAGTCACACCTGCCTCCACTGAAGTTGTCGGGTAAACCGGCGCGTGCTGATGAGCCGCCAGCTCGGCCTCCCGGCGTGCTCTGCCCTGGTCCACCAAATTCCGTGCATTGGCACAATTGCGCGCCGGGTCATGCCCACGAGGTTGGTTACGGCGCTGCTCAGTCCTCGAAACTGCTGGCGAGTCAATGTGCCTACTATAGCTCCGGCATGGACGAGGGGTCGAATGAATCCGGTCACGACTATAAGAATAAGCCTGCTGCTATACTAGCATTGTTTGAAGATGTTCCCTGGCCCTTCGGGTTTCAACCGCGGTCAGAGTCTCGCCCTCGACTGGCAGAGCCGCCAATCACATAGCTGCAGCAATCATATTGTCTAAAGGATTGGAATGATGACCCGACGGCATTACACATATGGAGAACCTGTCACGCGCGGCTGAACCGACGCTCCACCCCCTAGTGCTTCAGCCCTCTGGTTTATCATAGGCGGGTTACTGGTCCCTGCTCCAGATGTGTTGAAGAGATTCCTTGACTCATAAACCAAAGGCAGACGACTCCGGTGTTTTCTCCTCAAGACTTCATTTGAAGCGTTCTGATCCACCGTGAGCCGGTATGAATCTGCTTGAATACGCTTTGCTTGGGAGTTCAACACGGCCCGCTCTGCAGTCATCCTAGCATTGTCCGCCGCCAGCTCTTCCTTGGCTTGTGCTATCTCATCACGCAGCTTAGCCACATCCACCTTATGTTGTTCCTGGTTGTCCGGGGTTACCTCCACTCCCATCAGGGTTGCCAGAGCCTCCAACAAATCTGTTAAAACTTGAGCCGGCGGGCGTGCTGATCCGCCAGCACCTGCTGCCGTTACCGCCGCTGCGCTGGAAGTCATAGCCGCGGCGGCTGTCGAACCGAGAACCGGCTGGGTGCCAGCCATGAAGATCGCCACTCTATTCGGCGGCTCATGGGGGTCCGGAATACTGTCACCATCAGAACAACCCCCAAGCCATCCGTCTTGTAGTTGATACATTGAGTTGGTCTCGCCCGTGGACGATTCACCATCAGAGTAGATGGCCATCTCACCGCCAGACACAGAGCCTTCCAATTCAGCCCCATGGATAAATCCAACAAAGGCACGCTTCACGGCGGGTTGAACCCGGGCGGGTCGTGCACGCTGAGCCGTCTCGATGATGTCGGTGCAGATGTCCGGCTCAGGGCCCGGTTCACTGATCTTGCCGATGAAGATGTGGATTCCGCCGAAGGGGACCCGGTACCCATACTCAATTGAGCCGGCCTTGGGGCCCTAGCCGGCATCGTCAATGTAAAGCTTGCCGCGACGACTCTTGGTCATCCAGCCCACAGCGTATCCCTTGATCCCTTCAAAGCTTCCCTTTAAGAACTCAAAACCACCGTGTGCTGGCCCCACGGTGGGCGCCAACTGTCGTGGAATTGTCACGGCAGATGTCCTAGTGGAAGGACATAGTTGTGGAACCATCGCGACGAGGTTAGCTTAAAAGGGTTAAACAGGACAAAGGACACAAGGAGTTTATACTGGTTCAGCCCCTTGCGGTGAAGGTAAAAGCCTAATCCAGTTTGAGGTGGTATTGCTAGGGTTTCGATTACCAGGGAGCGAATACGCTTGGCCTGGCTTTTGATTCGTTGTTTCTTGCCCTAAGCCGCTGCCGGGTCGTCCCATTATATACACGGGTTGACGCCCCGTGGGTTACAGAGTCCCAGCCGACTCATACAAACGTGTCCGGCCCGGTGACTTATCTTACATGCCTTACAATACAAGTCATATATACATGGCGGTTTACACTTACGGGCCTTAAACCGCCTTTGGGATTTGGGCCCTTTAGCAAGTCTACTTCATGAACCACCATCTTCAACATATTCATGGGCTTTGTTTAGATGAACCGTCATTGGGATAACCCGGCCCCTCCTGGGCGGGTCATATCCAATAGTCATATCCCCAATAGCCTGGGTATATGATACTGGTTCTGTTGCTCGTATTTGCAACTCGAAACAGGGGCTATGGATTAAGCGAAGATTGGCTAAGGACGAGGTGACGATGCCCGTGGGAAATGGTTCCAAAGTCGGTGTGATCGCCGTCGGCACGCTACCTGACAATAAATCATAACCTCACTGCCCAAAGGAGACAAGATGTGTAACGCCCGGATAATCATGCTACAGTAATCTCACGTTAATGATGGCACGTCACCTCTGTCACTGAAATTAATCTCGGGTTAATTCGAAACCGTTTCAAATTTAAATCCTAAATAAGTCAAACGACAAAAGTTTTCAAATATTATAATAAAAATGTTCGGGCCATGTCAATTATTGCATCGGTAATTATGGTGAAGTAATCACATTTTTATAAAATGCCTAAATGCTTTTAAATGAATTAAAACAGAAAAGAAAATAAATAAATAAAGAGAAAACAGAACAAAAAGAAAAAGAAAACAAACAAGAAAAGGAACCCCCCTTCCCCTACTGGACCCTGGCCCAACTGGGCCGACCCCAGGCCCAGCCGGCCTGGCCCACCTCGCTCGACTGTGCCCTCCCCTTCCCTGTTCCCCCGACCGGGGTCGGAACAGGGGCAGGTCCCCGCCGCACCCCCTCGCCGGCGACGGGGGAGGATAAGGCCGCCCCGACGCCTCGGCCTCCGCCCATCCCTCCCACTTGCCCCTCTCGCTCGCCTCTGCGCCTCCCCTCCCCCAGATCCACCTCTCCCCTCACCTCTCCTTCGTTCTGGAGAGGAGACCGACGCGGTCGCCGCCGTTCTCCGTCGTTCACGCGACCACCGTGCTTTCCTCGCGACCTCGACGTGTCCACGAGCTCCGCCGCGTCGAGCCCGTCCTCCCCGACCACCTGCTCGAGCCGGGACCCCCTACATCACCCCCAATGCCGTCGCCTTCTTCCTCTTGTCGCCGCCGTCTTCTTCGACTCCGGCGACTGCTGCTGCTACTAAGCCTCCCACGGGCCTTTCTTGCGCCGCGCGGTGAGCCCCTCATCCTCTCCCCTCGCTCTCCTGGCCTCTTGAGCTCTCGTAGCCGCCGCTCTGCTTGCGTCTGAACGCGTCGCCGCGGAGCTCGCCACCGGCCAGGCTCCGGTGACCTTTTGGTCTCGGGCTCAAGCCCGTTGCACTCCCCACAGCGCGTAGATACTCCCCAGCCCCTCCGTTTGCTCGATAGCACGCCGTAGCTCCGTTTTCGTCGAGCACCCGTGCACGCCGCCACCTCCGCCGCTCGCCAGCGCCGATTCCGGCCAAGTCCGGCGAAGCTACGGCCACCACTGGATGCGGCGCTGCGAGCTCGTTCGAATGAGACTAGCCCCGCTCCTCCCCGAGCCCCGTAGGCGAAATCCGGCGAGATCCGAGCCGCGCCGCCGCGTTTGGCGTCGCCGGCGTTGAGCCGCCGGCCGCGCTGAGCTGGCACACCTGGGGCCACCCCCTGGGTCGCTGCCAGTGGGTCCTGGTGGCCCAGTTGACTGGGTTGACCCCAGTCAACTGCTGACTGGGCAGGCCCCAGCCACTGACATGCGGGCCCTGCCGCATAATTAAATTTCTTTTATAAATAAAACTAATTAATTAATCTAAATAGGCACTGACAGGTGGGGCCTACCTGCTAATAACCATGTTTAAGTTAATTATAAAACTCTGTTAGTGCCCTGTCAATGACATGTGGGTCCCACTGGACCCACCTGTCTGGTTTCACTGGTCAACCGACCTGTTGACCCGCTGACGTCAGCATTACCTCATGCTGACGTCATAATTCATTTTTGCTTAATTCAAATAATTCCAGAAATTCAAATAATCTTTGAAAATTCATATCTTTTAAACCGTAACTCGGATGAAAATGTTTTCTACATGAAAGTTGCTCAGAACGACGAGACGAATCCGAATACGCAGTCCGTTCGTCCACCACACCTCCCTAACCTATCGAACTCGCAACTTTCCCCCTCCGGTCCATCTGTCCGAAAACGCAAAACATCGGGAATACTTTCCCGGATGTTCCCCCCTTCGCCGGTACCACCTACTGTTGCGTTAGGACACACCTCGCACTGCTCATTGTCATGTCACGCATCGTCATGTTTATGTTTGCATTGTATTTACTATTTCTTCCCCCTCTTCTCTCCGGTAGACTACGAGACCGACACTGCTGCTGCCCAGTTCGACTACGGAGTTGACGACCCCTCCTACTTGCCAGAGCAACCAGGCAAGCCCCCCCCTTGATCACCAGATATCGCCTATTCTTCTCTATACTGCTTGCATTAGAGTAGTGTAGCATGTTACTGCTTTCCGATATCCTATCCTGATGCATAGCCTATCCTTGCTACTACTGTTGTTACCTTTACCTGCAATCCTACATGCTTAGTATAGGATGCTAGTTTTCCATCAGTGGCCCTACATTCTTGTCCGTCTGCTGTGCTATACTATCGGGCCGTGATCACCTGGGCGATGATCACGGGTATATACTTATATACTATATACATGACACATGTGATGACTAAAGTCGGGTCGGCTCGTAGGAGTACCCGCGAGTGGATCTTTGTGGCGGAGCGACAGGGCAGGTTGAGACCGCCTAGGTGAGAGGTGGGCCTGGCCCTGGTCGGCGTTCGCGGTTACTTAACACGCTTAACGAGATCTTGGTATTTGATCTGAGTCTGGCCATTTGGTCTATACGCACTAACCGTCTACGTGGGAGTAGTTATGGGTATCCCGACGTCGTGGTATCAGCCGAAGCTCTTTTGACGTCAGCAACTGAGTGGCGCGCGCTGCATTGGACCGTAAGCTCGCGCTTGTATTAAGGGGGCTAGGTCTGCTTCCGGCCGTGTACGCAACGTGCAGGTGTGCATAGGGCGATGGGCCCAGACCCCTGCGCGCATAGGTTTAGACCGGCGTGCTGACCTCTCTGTTGAGCCTAGGTGGGGCTGCGACGTGTTGATCTTACGAGGCCGGGCATGACCCAGAAAAGTGTGTCCGGCCAAATGGGATCGAGCGTGTTGGGTTATGTGGTGCACCCCTGCAGGGAAGTTTATCTATTCGAATAGCCATGTCCCTCGGTAAAAGGACGACCCGGAGTTGTACCTGGACCTTATGACAACTAGAACTGGATACTGAATAAAATACACCCTTCCAAGTGCCAGATACAACCCGGTGATCGCTCTCTAACAGGGCGACGAGGAGGGGATCGCCGGGTAGGATTATGCTATGCGATGCTACTTGGAGGACTTCAATCTACTCTCTTCTACATGCTGCAAGATGGAGATGGCCAGAAGCGTAGTCTTCGACAGGACTAGCTATCCCCCTTTTATTCTGGCATTCTGCAATTCAGTCCACTGATATGCCCCTTTACACATATACCCATGCATATGTAGTATAGCTCCTTGCTTGCGAGTACTTTGGATGACTACTCACGGTTGCTTCTCTCCCTCTTTTCCCCCTTTCCTTTCTATCTGGTTGTCGTAACCAGATGTTGGAGTCCAGGAGCCAGACGCCACCGTCGACAACGACACCTACGACACTGGAGGTGCCTACTACTACGTGCAGGCCGCTGACGACGACCAGGAGTAGTTAGGAGGATCCCAGGCAGGAGGCCTGCGCCTCGTTCGCTCTGTATCCCAGTTTGTGCTAGCCTTCTTAAGGCAAACTTGTTTAACTTATTTCTGTACTCAGATATTGTTGCTTCCGCTGACTCGTCTGTGATCGAGCACTTGTATTCGAGCCCTCGAGGCCCCTGGCTTGTATTATGATGCTTGTATGACTTATTTATGTTTTAGAGTTGTGTTGTGATATCTTCCCGTGAGTCCCTGATCTTGATCGTACACATTTGCGTGCATGATTAGTGTACGGTCAAAACGGGGGCGTCACAAGTTGGTATCAGAGCCGACTGCCTGTAGGAATCCCCCCTTTCCACACTCCTTCGCCGAAGTCGAGTCTAGACATTACAAAACTTTTACTAACATGGCTGTGTGTCTTACGGGCCCACGTCGCCATTGGGTGGTACTAGGATCTTTTACTCCTCGACCTTTACTCTGGGACTCTGAACTCTCTTCTACTTGGGTTAAACGAATTTACTAACTCTAACACTAGGATCCCGTGACCGCATTCACCCCAAAGTTGGATAAGCCATAGTTGTTTCTTAGAATAGTATTTTGAACAATTCACACATTGTCATTTGACTCCTTTGAAACGTCTTTGCTTTCAGATGGAACCCACGAGGCAGGTCGTGCGCCACACGACGGCCATTGGTGCCTCGGGATCACCTGCGGTGCTAGCTGAGATGATGACCCATCTGGGTTATCGCTGGCACCCTGAGTACACCGTCTACGAGGAGTACCAGGACTTTAACCAGGAGCAGTACCGTGCCATCGTCCACCTCTACTCGCGGGAGTATGACTCCACTACTGTGCTGCACACCGCACATGGTGTTGGTGTGACCATCGATATGGCTGTCCACGATGTTGCCTATGCTGCTCTGACACGTCTTCGTGGAGAGTATCGGGAGTTGGACACCTCCCCTTTCAGGCACATTGCTATCGCATCTGATGTTGGTGCGGAGGGATACTATACTGCTGCCTACTCCACTGTCACCCGAGAGCCCTTCTACCATCAGAACCTGGTTCTGCATGCTGATGGGCTGGATCGAGCTAACCGAGCTCTTCGCCACGAGATGTACACCACCCGTCAGCACCTTTACCGTCCTTTGACGCTGCTGCACCCCTTTGTCCGATCTGGAAAGCTACCGCGTACTGCGATCTACCCAGCCAGGACCGTGATGCCCCACGGTGTCGGTTGGCCAGTGGTGGGAGGCTACTCCCCCGCACTTGGTCCTCTTCTGCCACCTGAGCGTCGGGCTCTACACCTGAGTATCCGCGGCCCCCAGTCTGCTGACGTGGAGGGCTATCCGTTGCCTCACTACCAGCTGTCGGGCTACGATTACCTCCACAGTACCTCTTGGGACTGATGTAGGCTTGCTTGTAGTGTTAGATGCATTCGCCGCGAGCCTGTGTGCCGCCTATGTTGTTTTAGTCCATGTACTGAACTCTGTGTACTGAACTCTATGCATGACCCCTTTGTAAGTTATGCCGACTACTATGTAGTAGCTATCGTGCTGCTTTCATTATGCATGTTTCATCATGAATGATTCTTGTCTTTGCAAATTTCTCAATGCTGAACTACCCCTGTTATATATTAGCAGGATGGTTAGACCAGGTGGTCGTGGTCGTGGTGGCGATGCCCCACCACCACCTGAGTACATGGCTGGTATGATCCAACAGTTTGAACTGAACCGCCAGTTCATGGAAAATATGATGGCTCAGTTTCCTCGCCCCAATATGAACCAGCAGCCAGCCCAAGTGACTCTTCAAGATTTCATACGCCTCAACCCAACCATCTACCGCAGCTCAACTCAGCCTCTGGATGCTGATGACTGGCTCCGTGACATCACCTATGAGATGGAGTCTGCTGATGTAGCCCCTGCCAGCTATGTCACCTTTGCTTCCTTCTTCTTGAAGGGACCCGCAGCTCAATGGTGGGACAGCCACAGGCGTACTCTGCCAGCTGGAACAATCATCACATGGCCAGACTTCCAAGCAGCTTTCCGTGCCCGCTTCATTCCTCAGGGAGTCATGGACCGGAAGAAGCGTGAGTTCCGCAACCTCACTCAAGGCAACAAAACTGTTGAAGCTTATCAACGGGAGTTTCTGGACTTGTCTCGCTATGCTGAAGAGGACATTGCAACTGATGCACGCAGACAGGAGAAGTTCCGTGATGGCCTTCAAGCTGACATCAAGCTCGCACTTCTAGTGCATGACTTTGCTGATTTCGCCACCTTGGTGAACAAGGCCATCAATGTCGAAACTGGTCTGCAGGAATACCAGAGCTCTCACAGGCGCAACCGTGACACGGGCTCATCTTCGGGCTCGCCCTCACAGAAGCGTAAGATATGGATCCCGAACAGCATGTACCGTCCAAATGCATCTGCCCCAAGGCAGACCTATGCTGCACCTCGTCTGCCTCCACCACCATCTAGGCAATCAAGACTTCCAGCTCCACCATCCCAAGCTCCTGTTCCCACTCCCAATAATGGTATGTGCTTCAAGTGTGGGCAACCAGGTCACCGTGCCAGGGACTGCAATCAGAATCAGAATCAACTTGCCCTTCCAGCAACGGGCCGTGGTAACAACCAGCCCCGCAACAACAATGCTAAGTCTTATGGTCGTGCTCATGCCAACCACGTTGATCTCAACGAAGCTCAAGACCAGCCTGCTACTGTGATGGGTACACTCCTCGTAAATTCAGTACCAGCATCCGTTTTATTTGATACAGGTGCATCGCATTCATTCATGTCAGAAGATTTTGCATACAAGCACGACGTTAAATGTGAGGAGATGAACACCTCTGTATTGGTCAAAATCCCCGTGGGACAGTGTCAAACCTCCTTGGTTGGCATCGATGTCCCCGTGGAAATCGAAGGGCTGGAATTCTATGCCTCTCCCATTATCCTGAAGTCGTCTAACATCGACCTCATTTTGGGTATGGATTGGTTGAAAGCGCATACTGCTTCTATAGTTTGCGCCACTAAGACCGTGCATCTGCTACACCCTTCAGATGAGATAGTTACTTACCAAGCCCATCTGGTGCAAAATGCCGAGGCAAGGCTCTATGCATTGAATCCATTGAATGCTGCACCACTCGAGGGCATTGAAAACATTCCCGTCGTGCGTGAATTCCTCGACGTCTTCCCTGAAGAACTTCCAGGGATTCCCCCTGCTAGGGCTGTCGAATTCATCATCGACTTGAAACCAGGCACCACTCCTATAGCCAAGCGACCCTACAAAATGCCGCCGCATGAACTCCTTGAGCTTAAGGAAGAAATCGACAAATCTCTTCGCAAAGGATTCATTCGCCCAAGTTGCTCTCCTTGGGGAGCACCTTCTCTCTTTGTCAAGAAGAAGGATGGGACAAACCGGTTAGTTCAAGACTACCGTCCTATAAACCAAGCTACCATTCAGAATAAATACCCTCTTCCTCGGATCAATGATCTGTATGATCAACTGGCGGGTTCGTCAGTGTTCTCTAAGCTCGACTTGAGGTTGGGTTACCACCAGATCTGTGTTCGCGAAGAGGATATCCCAAAGACCGCCTTCGTGACTCGCTATGGTTCATACGAGTACACCGTCATGTCTTTCGGTTTAACCAATGCTCCAGCCACCTTCTCTCGACTGATGAACTATATATTCATGGATTACCTCGACAAGTTCGTTGTGGTTTATCTGGATGATATCCTGGTATTTTCCAAGAACAAAGAAGAACATGCTGAACATCTTCGACTTGTGCTGGAAAAGCTACGAGAACATCAACTATATGCCAAGTTCTCCAAATGTGAATTCTGGCTACCGGAAGTAACCTATCTTGGGCATGTCATCTCTAAGGATGGTATTGCCGTCAACCCCGAGCGAGTTCAGGCTATTCTTGATTGGACCCCTCCCAAGAACATTAAGCAAGTCAGAAGTTTTCTCGGTCTCGCCAGCTATTGTCGTCGATTCGTCGAGAACTTCTCCAAGATCGCCAGACCTCTGACTAACCTGTTGCATAAGGGCGTCAAGTTCCAATGGACAGACAAATGTCAGGAAAGTTTCCAGGCACTCAAAGACAAGTTGACTTCTGCCCCAGTTCTAGCTCCACCGGATACTAAGAAGGACTTCGTCATTTACTGCGACGCTTCCCGTCAAGGATTAGGTTGTGTCCTAATGCAAGACCGCAAAGTGATTGCTTATGCCTCTCGGCAATTGCGCCCTCACGAAGAGAACTACCCAGTTCACGACCTCGAACTTGCTGCTGTCATTCATGCGCTGAAGCAGTGGCGACATTACCTTCTCGGTAATCGTTGCGAGATCTTCACTGACCACCAAAGTCTGAAGTATCTGTTTACTCAGCCAGATCTGAACCTCCGTCAACAGAGATGGATGGAGCTTGTTGCAGAATTTGACTTGGGTATTTCCTATACGCCAGGCAAGGCTAATGTAATGGCTGATGCCTTGAGCCGCAAGTCTTACTGCAACCACCTCCAGGTTCACAAAGTTCAGCCCTCGCTTGTTGAAGAATTCAGGAAGCTGAACCTCCATATTGTCCCTCCAGGTGCACTCGCTCCCCCTCCTAAGGAGTTTTGCAAGATGAACCTCCGTGTTGTTCCCCAAGGTTCCCTCAATACCCTGGCCGTCGAACCAGATCTCCTGGACTCCATCAAGAGAATACAGGGATATGACTCTGAAGCCCACAAGATTAAGCGCTACCTCGCAGAAGGAAAGCCCTCATTCTTCACTATTGCTGAAGATGGCACCTTATACCTCAAGGGCCGCCTAGTGGTGCCATGTGCAGAGAAAAACCTGGATATGACACAGGAAGTTATGAAAGAAGCTCATGATACGCCTCTATGTATCCATCCTGGTAGTACAAAGATGTACCAAGACATCCGTCAGAGATTTTGGTGGTCTAATATGAAGCAAGACATTGCTCGTTATGTTGCTGAGTGTGACGTTTGCCGTCGTATCAAAGCAGAACATCAAAGGCCTGCTAGAACTCTGCAACCTATCTCTATTCCTGAATGGAAATGGGACCATGTTGAGATGGACTTCGTCACTGGATTTCCCAAATCACAGAAAGGTAATGATGCTATTCTTGTCGTCATTGACCGGCTTTCCAAAGTTGCACATTTTCTGGCGGTCAAAGAAACAATCACTGCTAGTCAGCTGGCAACGCTCTATATGTCCAGGATTGTTTCACTCCACGGTATTCCATTGGTTATCAGCTCAGACCGTGGTAGCTTATTCACTTCAAGATTCTGGGCAAGTTTCCAAGAAGCCATGGGAACTCATCTGTCATTCAGTACTGCGTTTCATCCTCAGTCGCAAGGGCAAGTCGAATGCGTCAACCAAGTTCTCGAAGATATGCTTCGAGCTTGTGTTATTTCCTTCGGCAAGAAATGGGAGGAATCTCTCCCGTATGCTGAGTTCTCTTATAATAATAGCTATCAAGCGAGTCTGAAGATGGCCCCCTTCGAAGTGTTATATGGACGAAAGTGCCGAACCCCTCTGAACTGGTCAGAAACTGGGGAACGTCCACTCTTTGGTCCGGATATTATCCAACATGCCGAAGAACAAGTCCGCATTATTCGCGAGAATCTCAAGACTGCTCAGTCACGTCAGAAGAGTCAGTATGACCGTCATCATAAAGACATGGTCTATCAACCTGGCGAAAAGGCTTATCTTCGAGTCACACCAATGAAGGGTGCTCACCGCTTTGGAATCAAGGGAAAACTAGCTCCTCGCTATATTGGCCCATTCACTATTCTCGAAAGGCGTGGAAAGGTGGCATACCAACTGGAACTACCGCCGAACCTTTCTCAGGTACACGATGTGTTCCATGTGTCACAGCTCCGCCGTTGCTTCAAGGACCCAATCCGAGCTGTGGATCATGAAGTGCTTGAATTGCAGCAAGACCTCTCCTATAAGGAGCATCCGGCCCGCATTCTCGACCAAGCTGAACGCCGCACACGTCAGAAACCGATCAAGTTTCTCAAAGTCCAGTGGTCGCACCATTCTGAAGATGAGGCCACTTGGGAACGAGAGGATCGTCTGCACGAAGAATACCCCGCACTGTTTCCTTCTACCTCCTAAATCTCGGGACGAGATTTCTTGTAGTGGAGGAGATTTGTAACGCCCGGATAATCATGCTACAGTAATCTCACGTTAATGATGGCACGTCACCTCTGTCACTGAAATTAATCTCGGGTTAATTCAAAACCGTTTCAAATTTAAATCCTAAATAAGTCAAACGACAAAAGTTTTCAAATATTATAATAAAAATGTTCGGGCCATGTCAATTATTGCATCGGTAATTATGGTGAAGTAATCACATTTTTATAAAATGCCTAAATGCTTTTAAATGAATTAAAACAGAAAAGAAAATAAATAAATAAATAAATAAATAAAGAGAAAACAGAACAAAAAGAAAAAGAAAACAGACAAGAAAAGGAACCCCCCCTTCCCCCACTGGACCCTGGCCCAACTGGGCCGACCCCAGGCCCAGCCGGCCTGGCCCACCTCGCTCGACCGTGCCCTCCCCTTCCCTGTTCCCCCGACCGGGGTCGGAACAGGGGCAGGTCCCCGCCGCACCCCCTCGCCGGTGACGGGGGAGAATAAGGCCGCCCTGACGCCTCGGCCTCCGCCCATCCCTCCCACTTGCCCCTCTCGCTCGCCTCTGCGCCTCCCCTCCCCCAGATCCACCTCTCCCCTCACCCTCTCCTTCGTTCTGGAGAGGAGACCGACGCGGTCGCCGCCGTTCTCCGTCGTTCACGCGACCACCGTGCTTTCCTCGCGACCTCGACGTGTCCACGAGCTCCGCCGCGTCGAGCCCGTCCTCCCCGACCACCTGCTCGAGCCGGGACCCCCTACATCACCCCCAACGCCGTCGCCTTCTTCCTCGGGTCGCCGCCGTCTTCTTCGACTCCGGCGACTGCTGCTGCTACTAAGCCTCCCACGGGCCTTTCTTGCACCGCGCGGTGAGCCCCTCATCCTCTCCCCTCGCTCTCCTGGCCTCTTGAGCTCTCGTAGCCGCCGCTCTGCTTGCGTCTGAACGCGTCGCCGCGGAGCTCGCCGCCGGCAAGGTTCCGGTGACCTTTTGGTCACGGGCTCAAGCCCGTTGCACTCCCCACAGCGCGTAGATACTCCCCAGCCCCTCCGTTTGCTCGATAGCACGCCGTAGCTCCGTTTTCGTCGAGCACCCGTGCACGCCGCTGTAACATCCCAAATTTTCAATTTGGTATGTTATAGATAGATCATCATTGCATATCATGTTTTATTGCATTTTGACAAAATCCTCGATAAATCCTAAGCAACTCAAGGACCCTCGGAGAGAGTTGGGGATTATTTCAAATTTTCATATTTGATTTTCATCAAATAATAAGACGAGGATTTTGGTTTTAATTATTTTTCTCTCCGGAAAAATATTTCACTTTAAAATAAAACGAGAGGAGAAAACATGACTTCTCCAAAACAATTGAAATACTGGAGGAAAAATGTTAAAATCATTATTTGGAATTTGTTTGGATTTTATTTGCAATTTTTATTGCATTAAAAATATTGCATGTTTTCAAATTATTTATTTTTATTTAAAAAAATGTTCACCCTATTCTAGATTTTCTAACTAGATGGGGAAAATTTAGTTCATATTTTTCCGATTTTTATTTATTTTTCTACGTATTATTTTCCGTGGAACTTATTTAAAAAAAACTGCGCGACGCCCGACCGGGCCGAAGCCCAGCCGAGCGCGGCCCGCCTCGCGCCTCTCCTCTTCCCGCACGACGCCGAGCCGCCGCCGGAGTCCGCCCCGGCCACGTCGCCGCCGGTGCCCCCTTCCCCAAGCCTAGCACCCCCCTCCTTAAATAGCCCCCCCTCTCTCTCCCTCAACCCGCAAGCCGCCGCCGCCGCCCTCACCGCCGAGCCCGCCGCCGCCCGCATCTCACCGCCGCCTCGCCGGAGTCGCGCCCGCCGCCGCCCGTTCGTCGCCGGAGCCGCCGCCCCCGCACCCCCCCGAGCCCCGAGCCCCGCGCCCGAGCCCGGAGCCCCGCCGGAGCCCTCGCCGGAGTAGCCCAACGAGGTACTGCCCGATGCCCGTTGACCGTGCCGGTTTTCGTTTTAAAAAAACCCTTCGTTTAAAAAAAAACCTATATCGGTTTTTTTCGGTTTTATTATTTTGCGAGCGTTCACCGAACTGTTCGATTTAACGAACACGTTCGTCGGTTTTTCTCTGATAACGAACGTCCGTTATTTAACTGTTCGACCGTTTTTCTTTTTCGTCGGATTTTTCTCGTTATTTTCTCAGATTCGATTTCTGATCAAATCTTCGATTCTGTTTAACTTCTCGCTCGTTTATCGGAATCAGGCGATTCAAGCGCCTAGAGTTTCGTCTCGAAATTCTCTTTCCGTTTAACCTACTCAAACAAGTTTTTGCTACAGTAAAATTTGACCTAGATCCAGATTAGCAAACGAAGTTTCTTTCTTTCGCCGTTTGACTTTCGTTGCTTCTTTCGAGTTGATTCTTTTTGCAAACCGGAGTTCTTAAGTTGAACTGTCTGGTTGGATCTTTCCTTCGAGTTTTACCTGTGCATTAGATGATTACTGATTGTATGCTTGTTTGTTTGTTTGCGATAGAGTACCCGGAGTGTGCCGCTTGTTACTTCGACTCGCTAGGTTTTGCGGATCATCAGCAAGGCAAGTAACACTTTGATCATATACCTTCCATACCCAGTTTTCATTGCATTAGATCTATTCCTCAAATACTTGCATGATTAGGATCTAATTAAACTGTGGGTACTGGGAAGTAGTTGAGGTAGTACCTATTACCTGTTTTCTATTCAAACCCTTGGGAGTTACTTCTACGTTGCTTTTATTATTGCCATGCTATGCTCGTAGACGTGGATTGGGTTTGAGAGATATTCATGACAGATGTGAGATGTTTAATAATGGTTCAACTTAAGGTGGCAACTAAAACTCACATCTGGGTGGATTGAGGCACCTGGAGAACCCAGTGTTGTCTGTATGTATAAGGTCCGCCACCGAGGCTCAAAGGGATCATAAGATTATTCATGCTAGAAACTTCCGTGTGCAGCCACAAGCTATTATGGGCTCTAGCAAAACTGTGTAGGTTACAGGATCTCTTGAAGAGGTGGACTAGCAGATGTAGGGGAAAGTAGGTGTACCGGTCCATCCAGAGTAAAGAGTGATTGTTTCTGAAAGACTGTGTCTCGGTCATCCGTTTCTCAAACATCATGCAGTGCAAGAATCAAGCGGAGGCGATCGAGTCTTGTGGGGAAAAGTGCGCAAACCTCTGCAGAGTGTACAAACTAATCATGGTTAGCCGTGTCCCCGGTTATGGACAACTTGAGTATCTAGTACCTGGATTATCATTTGAATCTCATCACCGTGATACTTATAATTAATTTTGTTGGGTTAAAGATGACACTTAATTGGGATTGAGTTGGAGGTACCTTCTCAATGTTTCAACCACCATGATAGTTAAATAAAATTTATTCCTTTGAAGTAGGATAAAATTGGCTTTTCGCAAAACTGTAACCATAGAGCTTTCCACCAGCCATATATGCATGTAGTATAGCATTATTGTTGTTCATTACTCTCTATGTGTTACTTTGCCAGCATATTCTATGTGCTGACCCATTTTCGGGCTGCAACGTTTCATGTTGCAGACTTTTCAGACGACGAGTAAGGTGCCTTAGGTCGTGGTCTTATACTCAGTGATGCCGCTGGAGTTGATGGACTCACTTATCTTCCAAGTCTTCCGCTGTTATCGTTGTTAGATGGCCTTAAGCCATGTTTATCATACTTAAACTCTTCGGAGTTATTCGATGTAATAAGTGTGTGATTGCTACTCTGTTATAAATCCTCCATTTGTACTGTGCGTGTCAGCATTACTGATCCAGGGATGACACTGGTGCACAGCAGCACAGACCATTTGAGGTCTGGGTCGCTACAAAGTTGGTATCAGAGCACACGCTGACTATAGGACACGACCACTAAGCTTAAGCCCTAGAAAGCTTCTCTCTTCTCATTTCTGACCCCTCTCCACTTTCTACTCTTTTAGGAATGGCGAATGCAAGGAGCAAGTTCATGCAACCAGATGAAGACACGCCGTTTGGTCGACACTTGAAGGAAGTCACCAAGTACTTGAACATAGGAATACCAAGCATCACCGGAACCTACAACGCCACTTTACCTGAAGAGGAGAGCTGGAAGATTCAAGTTATCATTCCAGGAAGGATATTTGTGCCAATTACGGAACCCATGAGATTGGTTTTCGAAGCACCAACTTGGAGTTTAGGGAAGAGCATGGCCGCACACATCGCCATGGGACGCATTGGAGAAGTCTATCACCAGGAACTTAAGGATACAATTTATCAGATTTGTGGACGTCGAGACGCGCAATGGGAGATGATCAAGACCAAGAAGGATGGATCAATTGCAGCTTTCATCCAGGAGCAGAACCAACATATTCGACGCCAGGAGAACCAGATGTGCACGCACAAGGAAGAATTGAAGAAGGCATTAACAAAGATCAAGGAACTCCAAGAAGAACTCAAGGCTACACGCGAAGATTATTTGGAGGAGATCAACGCACTAGTAGGGAAGAAGGACGACCTGGAGAAAAAGATTGGAGCATTCGTTGGAAATCCAGTGCCAAAAGCAGAAGTCGATGAATGCACTTGTCCGGATAACTACATCATCATCGACGACACCGACTCGGAACCAAGTGAAGATGACTGGATTGATGAAGCTGGAGCAGACATCATGGAGTCTTCAACGGATCAGAATTTCTAGTAGACCACCATATCAGTAGTAGTTTTCCCCCATTTAATAGTATAGTTCAAGCACTTTGTAGCGCTAGTTAGATCGATTGTTCTGTTTTGTTTGGATTGATTGAGTGATATTGATTGAATTTGTCTCATGAGCGTATGGGTAGTGTTTTCTCTCTAGACCTCATTCTATTCTTAACTCTCATCTTTTCTAAACCTATCAGATGCCTCCGAGACGCGACACCGGATTTGTTTTCCTGCCAGAGATCACCCAGTTGATTCAGCAACAGAATGCCCTGATGCAAGTGTTCGTTCAGAACCAAGGCAACAACAACAACAACAACAACAACCCACCGCCACTACCACCTGTTGATCACTTAGCCCGTTTCTTAAGGCTAAACCCGCCGGTGTTTTCCAGTAGCACCGAGCCGATTGTTGCAAATGATTGGCTCCGCAAAGTTGGAAGGGAGTTGACCACTGCAGGATGCACAGATGCGGAAAGAGTGCGTTTTGCCGCACATCAGCTTGATGGACCCGCAGCATCATGGTGGGAGAATTATACAGCCACGCACCCTATTGACACTGTCACATGGGACCAGTTTCAGCAAGCTTTCCGTACAGCTCATGTTTCAGCAGGAGCTATGGCTATGAAGAAGCGTGAGTTTCGTAACCTACGCCAAGGAGGACGCACTGTAGGCCAGTATGTGGAGGATTTCAGTAAGTTAGCACGTTATGCACCAGATGACGTTGCTACAGATGCTGCCAAGCAGGAGAAATTCTTGGAAGGACTGAATGATGAACTGAGTATGCAGTTGATGGTAGCAACCTTCAACAACTACCAGGAGCTGGTAGATAGAGCTCTCATGATTGAAGGGAAGCAACAACAGATTGAAAACCGTAATAGGAAGTATGGACAAGGGAAGTACAATTCTGGAGCCCAGCAGAAGCCACGATTTACCCCGAAGCCGGGAGGACAGTTTCAGCATACCCATGGAGGAGGTAGTTCGCACCACCATAATGGCTCCAAGAATGGTAACGGGAATGGAGGAGGAAACGGACAGAACCGCACCAACCCATCTACCCCAACCAAGAGAGATCTAAGTCACATTATTTGTTTCAAGTGCCAGAAGACGGGACATTATGCTACTGATTGTCCCGAAGCCCAAAATGGAAATGGCAATGGAAGCTCTGGGAAGAAGCCGAACCCGTTCAACAAAGGACATGTGAACCACGTGAGCGTGGAGGAGGTTGAAGCTCAGCCTGATGCAGTAATAGGTAAGTTTTTGGTTAAGTCATTTACTGCAACTGTTCTTTTCGATACTGGTGCATCGCATTCATACATATCAAGGGGATTCGTGAATAAGTTTAAGATGTCCACCCAAGTCCTCAAAAGCCCTATGTTAGTAACCTCGCCAGGAGCAGAGTATATGGCCACCCAAGGATGTTTTCAGATACCGTTGGCCATTGGTAGGCATGTTTTCCCCTTAGACCTCATTGTTTTGGAATCACAAGGTTTGGATGTGATTTTGGGAATGGATTGGCTATCGTTGTATGGAGGAAACATCGACTGTGCCAGCAAGACGATTTTGCTTACCACCCCGGAAGGAAAAAGGATCAAGTATGTATCCCGGCATATGCCGAAGAGGACTCGAGTGAATTCCTTATCAGGAGTTGTGCAGGAGGAAGTACCAGTGGTGAAGGATTATCCGGACGTATTTCCAGAAGAGTTGCCAGGCATGCCACCAGATAGAGACATTGAGTTTTTGATTGAACTTTTGCCAGGCACAGGACGAATATCTAAGAGACCGTACAGGATGCCCGCAAAGGATTTGGAGGAAATTAAGAAGCAGATCAAGGAGTTACTGGATAAAGGCTATATTCGCCCAAGTTCATCACCTTGGGGATCACCAGTACTTCTAGTGGAGAAGAAAGATGGATCGCTGAGGATGGTTGTTGATTACCGAGGATTGAATGAAGTGACCATCAAAAACAAGTACCCACTGCCGATGATCAATGATTTGTTTGACCGCTTGCAAGGAGCTAAAGTATTTTCCAAGATCGATCTACGATCAGGATACCATCAGTTAAAGATTCGAGAGCAAGATATACCCAAGACGGCATTTACCACCATATATGGATTGTATGAGTATACCGTTATGTCATTTGGACTGACTAACGCACCTGCCTATTTCATGAACCTGATGAACAAAGTGTTTATGGAGTTTTTGGATAAGTTCGTCGTGGTGTTCATTGATGATATTTTAATCTTTTCCAAGGATGAAGAAGAGCATGAGGAGCATTTACGATTGGTACTTGAGAAGCTCAGAGAAAATCAGTTATATGCCAAGTTCAGCAAATGTGAATTTTGGCTGAAGGAAGTTGGATTCCTTGGACATGTTATTTCTGGAGAAGGAATAGCAGTAGACCCTACCAAGGTTGACACAGTGACAAGTTGGGAATCGCCCACGACAGTTGGAGAAATCCGGAGTTTTCTTGGACTTGCAGGATACTACCGGAGATTCATCGAGAATTTCTCGAGGATTGCTAAGCCCATGACTGAGCTATTGAAGAAGGACACCAAATTCAATTGGACTGAGGAATGTGAAGCTAGTTTCCAAGAGTTGAAGAAACGATTGGTTACATCACCAGTGTTGATTCTGCCCGATCAACGCAAGGACTATGAAGTTTATTGCGACGCTTCTCGTCGAGGACTTGGAGCAGTGCTTATGCAGGAAGGAAGAGTTGTGTCATATGCTTCACGACAACTTAAACCCCATGAGAAGAATTATGCTACGCATGATTTGGAATTAGCAGCCGTGGTGCATGCATTGAAAACATGGAGACATTTTCTCATCGGAAACCATTGTGAGGTGTACACGGATCACAAGAGTTTGAAGTATATTTTCACGTAGAAGGAGTTAAATCTCAGACAGAGAAGATGCTTGGAGCTCATTAAAGATTATGATATGAGATTGCATTATCACCCTGGAAAGGCTAACGTAGTAGCAGACGCGTTGAGCCACAAGAGTCATGTCAACACCCTCATGACAGGAGAATTACCTCAGGAGATAGCCAAGGACCTTCGCGAGCTATGTTTGGAAATAGTCCCAAGAGGCTATTTAGCGACATTGGAGATTCAGTCTACCTTGATGGAAAGAATCAGAGAAGCTCAGAAGACAGACAAGGAGATTGAAGAGATAAAGGAGAAGATGAGCAAAGGAAAAGCCAAGGGATTTCGTGAGGATGAGCACGATACCTTATGGTTCGAGGACCGCGTATATGTGCCAAATGATCCGGAGATCAGGAAGTTGATTTTGCAGGAAGCCCATGATTCACCGTACTCGATTAACCCAGGGAATACCAAGATGTATTTGGATTTAAAGAATACTTTCTGGTGGACCGGAATGAAGAAGGATATTGCGGAGTATGTAGCAGTTTGTGATGTATGCCAGAGAGTGAAGGCAGAACATCAGAAGCCAGCAGGATTGCTACAGCCATTGCCGATACCCGAATGGAAGTGGGATAAAATAGGCATGGATTTTATCACCGGATTACCCAGGACTCGTTCAGGCTATGACTCGATATGGGTTGTAGTCGACCGTTTGACGAAAGTGGCTCATTTCATTCCAGTGAAGACCACTTACACCAGTGCTAAGTTGGCAAAGATATACATGACCAGGATCGTATGTTTGCATGGAGTTCCAAGGACCATTGTATCAGACAGAGGAACCCAATTTACCTCGAAGTTTTGGAAGCAGTTACATGAAACATTGGGAACCAGGCTGGAATTCAGTACAGCTTTTCACCCGCAGACAGATGGACAGACCGAGAGAGTCAACCAGATTTTGGAGGACATGTTGAGAGCATGTGCACTAGATTATGGATCTAGTTGGGACGACAATTTGCCATATGCGGAGTTTTCATATAACAACAGTTATCAAACCAGTTTGAAGATGGCCCCTTTCGAAGCTTTGTACGGAAGGAGGTGTAGAACACCGTTGTTATGGGACGAAGTTGGAGACCGTCAGTTGTTCGGACCAGATTTGATTAAGGAGTCTGAACAGAAAGTGAGGTTGATTCGCGATAGGCTCAAGGTAGCCCAGTCCAGGCAGAAGAGTTATGCTGATTCTAAACGAAAGGAGACAGTTCACGAAGTCGGAGACAGAGTGTACCTTCAAGTATCACCCCTTCGAGGAGTGAAGCGCTTTGGAGTTTAAGGAAAGTTAGCGCCCCGTTTTGTCGGACCATACAGAGTGTTGGAACGTATGGGAGAAGTTGCTTACAAGTTGGAATTGCCCGAAGGATTGTCTGGAGTACATGATGTATTTCACGTTTCGCAGTTGAAGAAGTGCCACGCAGAGATGGCTGAGATACCACTGAGAGATACTGTGCCACTGGAAGCGATTCACTTGGAAAGTGATTTGACTTATGAGGAGAAACCAGTTAAGATTCTCGAGTATGCCAGCCGAGTTACCCGCAGCAAGGTTATCAAGTTTTGCAAAGTTCAGTGGAGCCACCACACAGAAGATGAAGCCACCTGGGAGCGAGAGGAAGATCTACGGAAAGACCACTCCCACCTGTTTTCTAGCCAACCCGAATCTTGAGGGCGAGATTCATCTTAAGGGGGGTAGGTTTGTAACATCCCAAATTTTCAATTTGGTATGTTATACATAGATCATCATTGCATATCATGTTTTATTGCATTTTGACAAAATCCTCGATAAATCCTAAGCAACTCAAGGACCCTCGGAGAGAGTTGGGGATTATTTCAAATTTTCATATTTGATTTTCATCAAATAATAAGACGAGGATTTTGGTTTTAATTATTTTTCTCTCCGGAAAAATATTTCACTTTAAAATAAAACGAGAGGAGAAAACATGACTTCTCCAAAACAATTGAAATACTGGAGGAAAAATGTTAAAATCATTATTTGGAATTTGTTTGGATTTTATTTGCAATTTTTATTGCATTAAAAATATTGCATGTTTTCAAAATATTTATTTTGATTTAAAAAAATGTTCACCCTATTCTAGAGTTTCTAACTAGACGGGGAAAATTTATTTCATATTTTTCCGATTTTTATTTATTTTTCTACGTATTATTTTCCGCGGAACTTATTTAAAAAAAACTGCGCGACGCCCGACCGGGCCGAAGCCCAGCCGAGCGCCGGCCCGCCTCGCGCCTCTCCTCTTCCCGCACGACGCCGAGCCGCCACCGGAGTCCGCCCCGGCCACGTCGCCGCCGGTGCCCCCTTCCCCAAGCCTAGCACCCCCCTCCTTAAATAGCCCCCCCTGTCTCTCTCCCTCAACCCGCAAGCCGCCGCCGCCGCCCTCACCGCCGAGCCCGCCGCCGCCCGCATCTCACCGCCGCCTCGCCGGAGTCGCGCCCGCCGCCGCCCATTCTTCGCCGGAGCCGCCGCCCCCGCACCCCCCGAGCCCCGAGCCCCGCGCCCGAGCCCGGAGCCCCGCCCGAGCCCTCGCCGGAGTAGCCCGATGAGGTACTGCCCGATGCCCGTTGACCTTGCCGGTTTTCGTTTTAAAAAAAACCCTTCGTTTAAAAAAAACCCTAGATCGGTTTTTTTTCGGTTTTATTATTTTGCGAGCGTTCACCGAACCGTTCGTTTTAACGAACGCGTTCGTCGGTTTTTCTCTGATAACGAACGTCCGTTATTTAACCGTTCGACCGTTTTTCTTTTTTGTTGGATTTTTCTTGTTATTTTCTCAGATTCGATTTCTGATCAAATCTTCGATTCTGTTTAACTTCTCGCTCGTTTATCGGAATCAGGCGATTCAAGCGCCTAGAGTTTCATCTCGAAATTCTCTTTCCGTTTAACCTACTCAAACAAGTTTTTGCTACAGTAAAATTTGACCTAGATCCAGATTAGCAAACGAAGTTTCTTTCTTTCGCCGTTTGACTTTCGTTGCTTCTGTCGAGTTGATTCTTTTTGCAAACCGGAGTTCTTAAGTTGAACTTTCTGGTTGGATCTTTCCTTCGAGTTTTACCTGTGCATTAGATGAGTACTTATTGTATGCTTGTTTTTTTGCGATAGAGTACCCGGAGTGTGCCGCTTGTTGCTTCGACTCGCTAGGTTTTGCGGATCATCAGCAAGGCAAGTAACACTTTGATCATATACCTTCCATACCCAGTTTTCATTGCATTAGATCTATTCCTCAAACACTTGCATGATTAGGATCTAATTAAACTGTGGGTACTGGGAAGTAGTTGAGGTAGTACCTATTACCTGTTTTCTATTCAAACCCTTGGGAGTTACTTCTACGTTGCTTTTATTATTGCCATGCTATGCTCGTAGACGTGGATTGGGTTCGAGAGATATTCATGACAGATGTGAGATGTTTAATAATGGTTCAACTTAAGGTGGCAACTAACACTCACATCTGGGTGGATTGAGGCACCTGGAGAACCCAGTGTTGTCTGTATGTATAAGGTCCGCCACCGAGGCTCAAAGGGATCATAAGATTATTCATGCTAGAAACTTCCGTGTGCAGCCACAAGCTATTATGGGCTCTAGCATAGCTGAGTAGGTTACAGGATCTCTTGAAGAGGTGGACTAGCAGATGTAGGGGAAAGTAGGTGTACCAGTCCATCCAGAGTAAAGAGTGATTGTTTCTGAAAGACTGTGTCTCGGTCATCCGTTTCTCAAACATCATGCAGTGGGAGAATCAAGCGGAGGCGATCGAGTCTTGTGGGGAAAAGTGCGCAAACCTCTGCAGAGTGTACAAACTAATCATGGTTAGCCGTGTCCCCGGTTATGGACAACTTGAGTATCTAGTACCTGGATTATCATTTGAATCTCATCACCGTGATACTTATAATTAATTTTGTTGGGTTAAAGATGACACTTAATTGGGATTGAGTTGGAGGTACCTTCTCAATGTTTCAACCACCATGATAGTTAAATAAAATTTATTCCTTTGAAGTAGGATAAAATTGGCTTTTCGCAAAACTGTAACCATAGAGCTTTCCACCAGCCATATATGCATGTAGTATAGCATTATTGTTGTTCATTACTCTCTATGTGTTACTTTGCCAGCATATTCTATGTGCTGACCCGTTTTCGGGCTGCAACGTTTCATGTTGCAGACTTTTCAGACGACGAGTAAGGTGCCTTAGGTCGTGGTCTTATACTCAGTGATGCCGCTGGAGTTGATGGACTCACTTATCTTCCAAGCCTTCCGCTGTTATCGTTGTTAGATGGCCTTAAGCCATGTTTATCATACTTAAACTCTTCGGAGTTATTCGATGTAATAAGTGTGTGATTGCTACTCTGTTATAAATCCTCCATTTGTACTGTGCGTGTCAGCATTACTGATCCAGGGATGACACTGGTGCACAGCAGCACAGACCATTTGAGGTCTGGTCGCTACAGCCGCCACCTCCGCCGCTCGCCGGCGCCGATTCCGGCCAAGTCCGGCGAAGCTACGGCCACCACTGGATGCGGCGCTGCGAGCTCGTTCGAATGAGACTAGCCCCGCTCCTCCCCGAGCCCCGTAGGTGAAATCCGGCAAGATCCGAGCTGCGCCGCCGCGTTTGGCGTCGCCGGCGTTGAGCCGCCGGCCGTTCTGAGCTGGCACACCTGGGGCAACCCCCTGGGTCGCTGCCAGTGGGTCCTGGTGGCCCAGTTGACTGGGTTGACCCCAATCAACTGCTGACTGGGCAGGCCCCAGCCACTGACATGCGGGCCCCGCCGCATAATTAACAAAAAAAATGTTTTTATAAATAAAACTAATTAATTAATTTAAATAGGCACTGACAGGTGGGGCCTACCTGCTAATAACCTTGTTTAAGTTAATTATAAAACTCTATTAGTGCCCTGTCAATGACATGTGGGTCCCACTGGACCCACCTGTCTGGTTTGACTGGTCAGCCGACCTGTTGACCTGCTGACGTCAGCATTACCTCATGCTGACGTCATAATTCATTTTTGCTTAATTCAAATAATTCCAGAAATTCAAATAATCTTTGAAAATTCATATCTTTTAAACCGTAACTCGGATGAAAATGTTTTCTACATGAAAGTTGCTCAGAACGACGAGACGAATCCGAATACGCAGTCCGTTCGTCCACCACACCTCCCTAACCTATCGAACTCGCAACTTTCCCCCTCCGGTCCATCTGTCCGAAAACGCAAAACATCGGGAATACTTTCCCGGATGTTCCCCCCCTTCGCCGGTACCACCTACTGTCGCGTTAGGACACACCTCGCACTGCTCATTGTCATGTCACGCATCGTCATGTTTATGTTTGCATTGTATTTACTGTTTCTTCCCCCTCTTCTCTCCGGTAGACTACGAGACCGACACTGCTGCTGCCCAGTTCGACTACGGAGTTGACGACCCCTCCTACTTGCCAGAGCAACCAGGCAAGCCCCCCCTTGATCACCAGATATCGCCTATTCTTCTCTATACTGCTTGCATTAGAGTAGTGTAGCATGTTACTGCTTTTCGATATCCTATCCTGATGCATAGCCTATCCTTGCTACTACTGTTGTTACCTTTACCTGCAATCCTACATGCTTAGTATAGGATGCTAGTTTTCCATCAGTGGCCCTACATTCTTGTCCGTGTTCTGTGCTATACTATCGGGCCGTGATCACCTGGGCGGTGATCACGGGTATATACTATATACATGACACATGTGATGACTAAAGTCGGGTCGGCTCGTAGGAGTACCCGCGAGTGGATCATTGTGGCGGAGCGACAGGGCAGGTTGAGACCACCTAGGTGAGAGGTGGGCCTGGCCCTGGTCGGCGTTCGCGGTTACTTAACACGCTTAACGAGATCTTGGTATTGGATCTGAGTCTGGCCATTTGGTCTATACGCACTAACCATCTACGTGGGAGTAGTTATGGGTATCCCGACGTCGTGGTATAAGCCGAAGCTCTTTTGACGTCAGCAACTGAGTGGCGCGCGCCGCATTGGACTGTAAGCTCGCGCTTGTATTAAGGGGGCTAGGTCTGCTTCCGGCCGCGTACGCAACGTGCAGGTGTGCATAGGGCGATGGGCCCAGACCCCTGCGCGCATAGGTTTAGACCGGCGTGCTGACCTCTCTGTTGAGCCTAGGTGGGGCTGCGACGTGTTGATCTTACGAGGCCGGGCATGACCCAGAAAAGTGTGTCCGGCCAAATGGGATCGAGCGTGTTGGGTTATGTGGTGCACCCCTGCAGGGAAGTTTATCTATTCGAATAGCCGTGTCCCTCAGTAAAAGGACGACCCGGAGTTGTACCTGGACCTTATGACAACTAGAACTGGATACTGAATAAAATACACCCTTCCAAGTGCCAGATACAACCCGGTGATCGCTCTCTAACAGGGCGACGAGGAGGGGATCGCCGGGTAGGATTATGCTATGCGATGCTACTTGGAGGACTTCAATCTACTCTCTTCTACATGCTGCAAGATGGAGATGGCCAGAAGCGTAGTCTTCGACAGGACTAGCTATCCCCCTTTTATTCTGGCATTCTGCAGTTCAGTCCACTGATATGCCCCTTTACACATATACCCATGCATATGTAGTATGGCTCCTTGCTTGTGAGTATTTTGGATGAGTACTCACAGTTGCTTCTCTCCCTCTTTTCCCCCTTTCCTTTCTATCTGGTTGTCGTAACCAGATGTTGGAGTCCAGGAGCCAGACGCCACCGTCGACGACGACACCTACGACACTGGAGGTGCCTACTACTACGTGCAGGCCGCTGACGACGACCAGGAGTAGTTAGGAGGATCCCAGGCAGGAGGCCTGCGCCTCGTTCGATCTGTATCCCAGTTTGTGCTAGCCTTCTTAAGGCAAACTTGTTTAACTTATTTCTGTACTCAGATATTGTTGCTTCCGCTGACTCGTCTGTGATCGAGCACTTGTATTCGAGCCCTCGAGGCCCCTGGCTTGTATTATGATGCTTGTATGACTTATTTATGTTTTAGAGTTGTGTTGTGATATCTTCCCGTGAGTCCCTGATCTTGATCGTACACATTTGCGTGCATGATTAGTGTACGGTCAAAACGGGGGCGTCACAAGATGAATCCTGACGGACAAACTAGACGAAGATCAAAGCTCAAATTAAAGATAAACTCGTAGAAAAGGGGCCGTCGATAGATGTCCTAATTAACATAGCCGGCTTGACCTAGATGGCAGCCGAGTAGTCTTCGTGCATGTGCCCCCAATGACTAGCCCAACTCAGTTGTCGCTGCTTAACCCTCGCAGTGATCCGAAGCACATGACACCTAATTTTGCGAGATGACAAGAAACCTTTTTTTAGATGTCTCACCAGAACTACAGCCTTGTACAACACAACTTGCAGGATATGTAGACGATAGCCAATCCAGGGGTGTCTGCTGGAGTCTAGTCACATGCATGGACGAACTGATCTTCCGTGTCTTGTAGGGACCGTCCAGGTACCAACGTATGTACTTCTATTAACTCACATGACTTGCGGGGCCGGGGAGTGTGCCTATGGTCGGTTCTCAATTGCGGTCCCACATGTGTGTGCAAATGCAATATGACACGCGTTCCATTCGGAGAGCGGCGTGCCAGACCGACCGACCGTCTGGGGTGCGACGCAAACGCGACGAGCGTGCTGTATACTCCGTACATGTGTACCGCCGTTTTATTGAGGCTTTGCTCCATGGCGCAATCCATGGATACAAAATTAGTATATTCTAATATTTAAAAGTCGAGGGCGGGGCTTTTCCCGCATGGTAGGCGGGGCAGTTCCGCCTAGTCAGTTCGACAGAGACGCGAGAAGATGAGGGAGTAGGCTGCTGCAGACATAGGGCTGTGCGATTTGACAGTGAGTTACTGCTGGATAGGTGGGGCCCGGTGATTTGACATGCCATTATCATTTTAACTGCGGCGCTACGACCGGCTTGAGTCTCCCGATTCCTGACCACCTCCATACAGGTGCCTCTCCCGATGCTCCACCATGTAGAGGCTGGCTCTTGCTTGAGAGCCCACTCCTCCCCTTTTTCCTTGCCTCTTTCCCCCACATATGCAAAAATGCCATGTAAAGCGGGCTTATAGCCCACTATTGTACTTGATCCTACAGGTGCTAAGCCTGCCACATAGGCATAAAGTCTGATGTGGCAAGTTAATTAAGAAGAGAGAGACTAGTTTGGTGACCCCAGGAAGAAACGGTGTAAGCGTGTGTACCTAGATGAGGCAAACTTAGCAACAAAAAACTAAGCACCTATGCATTGGGGACTTGAGTTGCTAAGCCATTTAATGCCCATAGCACCTCATCTAAGCACCATTTCATTGGAAGAGGTCACTCCTTGGCAAATGCAATAAATACTATGAGAGATAGAGAGAAGTAAACAAAAAATACTCTTATAACCAACCTTATAGCTAACCTTGTTGTATGAGTGACTAAGTGATGACTATGTATGACATGCCAACATCAGATAGCCTAACGCACCATGTTAAATCTCCAAGGGCGCGACCGCGCGAGCGAGGCGACGGTCATGGTAGGCGCGACCATGATATGGGCTGCTGGCAGCCCTTGGATCTGAGATCGAACGGCCGCATGCTAAGTTGCTGAAAATTTGCAAAATAACCCTCCAGGATAGGATGTTCACCCATAGGTCTAGAATCACGCCATCCAACCGTTCGATCTTAGATCCAAGGGCTCTCGGAAGCCCGTATCATGGGAGAATGGAAAGCTTCGTATCACCTATAATTTTCCCGACGCTTGACATGACATCGAAAGCCATTTAATTGGGCGTCGAGTAGACATGACATCTAATTGGGCCCCCATAGTACGGTGCATGAATCCATTTATCCACCAGGCAAGCCACTACCCTGACATTCGCACGCGCCCCCACTCGACATTTTTACAATCGATAAACCGCTCCTAGTCGTCTCGTCCTTTCACATTACAGCAGTTCCACTAATCCTAACCCTCCTCCCAAATCCATGGCGTCCCAAATCTCCATGATCGGCGGTGAATACAAGGTTAGAACCATCACCGGCGATGAGTTCAACGTCATCGACACCCGTTCTTCCGCAACGGTGAAAGAATGCCTTGCTCGCTTCAAACGCATGTTCGAAAACTCAAATGATGAGTGGGTCGCTGGGCTAGATGTTGAGTACACCACAGTCCTGGGAAGCGAGAAGAAACTAAAGGAGGCAGAGAAGAAGAAGCCCGCCGTGATCCAGGTTTGCGTGCATGACTTATGCTTGGTCTACCACATATGCCATGCCGACGTTGAGTGCGAGGAATTTAAGAAGTTCCTCAAGGGCAGCCGAGTAAAATTCGTTACTGTAGACTTTAGGAACGACAAGGAAATCCTGGGTCGGATAGGCCTCGTTGTAGGCGACCCCTTCGACCTCCAGAAGGAAGGGCTGGTGCCCTCCCTTGATCAGCCTTCAATGTTGACCCTGGCAGGAGCCATGGTTCATCCTTCGTACGGTGAACTGAAGAAACCTCCGCACACGTTTCATCGTGCATGGTAGTGGACTGTACTAGATATAGACCACATCTACTACACTGCAATGGATGGCTACCTTTGTTTCAATATCTACAAGGGTTGGACGAAGAGCAAGAGCCAAGTGTGCGGTTCAAGCAAAGAAGTATCGCCCAAGAGGAAGAGGGACAAGGACGAAGTCGAGGACGTGGATGAGGACTCCGAGTAAGGTGGCAGTGTCGTTGCTCATGGTGGTTCTAATGCAGTGTCTACCGCATTAGTTGTTTAGTTTAATTTTTGGTGTGCTTAGTTTTATTCGAGGGGTGTGTTGTGCTGAGCCCCCAGCAGAACTATGTTATGTTTCTTCTCGTTATATTTCGTACATTTCATCTTTTAGTTGGTATAGTACTACCACTCGTTTCTTGACATTATATACGTACAATATATATGGCCAACATCATATAGCCAGCAGTTTAGTTGTCATAAAAATTCAGGGTGCTTAGTTTTGTCAAAGAATTCCAGGGTGCTTAGTTTTGTTTGAGGGGTGTGTTGTGCTGGACACCATTAACTTATCATTGTGAGAATCGGCTTATTTTTGTCATGTAACATGGTCCACGGGTTTGACGTGAAAAACAATGTCTAATGGCATTTCTGAGCAAACATCTAACTTAACGATGGCATTTTTTAGATATCTAATTGCATTTTTGAGCAGGCATCTCACGGATCGATGGCATTTTTTGAGTAGTTGTAACTTCTAATGGCAAAACTGAGTAGTGATACACACCTAGTGGCACAAATAATAAGAACCCAAGAATTAAATAGGTATGCTTATTTCTTTATTTCTTTATACCTTTGTGTGCGAAACAATATACGCTGCCTCCCCCCCCCAGATTTTCTTTACAGAGGAAACATAGAACTATATGAGTGCCCTGTTAAATCTTGGAATTATTCTGGTTCGTTTGGCCTTTTTTATACATTAATTGAAATTCTGGTCAATTAATGTGCATAATTCAAATTTGAACTACAACCACATGCTCCCGTGCACCAAAGTTGACTGGAAAATCACATGTGTGTCCTCGGGTGAATTTCTAGGTCCCATGCAAGAAATGTGTAACGCCCCGAGACCGACGCTCCAGACGCCTTCCATGTTTTTTGAGCTTCGTCATGTGATTTATTTGTTTGTTGCATTCATTAACGCATCATCCGCATCGCATCCGCATGTTTTCATAAAACTTGCATTCGCTCGTCGTTGTCGTTTCTCCCTTTGTCTTCATCACCTTCCCTCGGATCGCCTTGCCTGCATTGACCGTTCCAGACCAATCGGGTTTTCGCTTCCCTCTTGGCCGTGACCGCCTAACCCCTCTTTGTGCAGAGCATCGACCCCTCGCCCGTGTCCGAAACTTCCCCGAACCCGAACCGGACTTTCGTTACCGTTGGGTCCGGATCATCCCCAGACATCTATAAAATATCTCTGTTTTCTTATTTGGACTCCCTAACCTATCTATTCTCGACCGCCCGATTACGATCGGACGGACCAGATTAACCCCTACCCAAAATCAACCTACTATATAAACAGCCTAACCCTAGTCCAATCCATCCATCCCGTTTCCGCCGCCAGCCGACCAACTCCCTCCTTCCTCGGGATCCTCCCAGATCCCCTTCGCTCCAACCAGCGCAGCCAAGCCTCCACCTTCTCCTCCAAATTCCCACGCCGCCGTCACCCTCTCCATTTCCCTCGGGATCACCAACAAGCCAACAACTAGCGCTCACCTCCAGATCCACAAATCCATCCATCCCGTAGCCACCTCGCCCGATCTCCTGCTCGTTCGAGCCCCTGTCCAGGTGCTCCCGCAACGACCCAGCGCCGGCCTCCCGCGCTCAGCCGCCTCCTTGCCGGTGCTTCTCCGTCGAAGGTTCCCAGCCAGCAGCGGCAGTCACCAGGAACCGCCCGTTCCTCCTTCTCCTTTCGTTTTTCCCCTGGATCTCGCTCTCTCTCAGAATCTCTCATCTCTCTCGTTTCTCTTCGCAGGAAAGAAACCATGGCCGCCCGTCCATGGAGATGGAGCATCGCCGCCCTGGTCACCTGCCACCTCGGGTCGCCTCTGCGTCGTCCTTGCCGCCCGCTTGTGCTCCGCTGCGCCACCACCCTGCTCCGTCGTCGGCCACCTCTTCGAGCAGAGCCGCCGGACCAGCAGCCGAGCCATGGCCTCCACGACTCGCTCAAGCCCCCTTTGTTCGCCGCTTGGACGCCGCCAAGCCGTGGAGCCGTCGCCGTTCCTCCTTCGCCGCCTGGATCCGGCCCCTTCGTCCGTCCTCGCCGGAGAGCGCGCCAAGTCCACCGCCGTCGCCAAGCTCCATGGCGCCGCCTCCTCTGCTTCGTCCCGTGCGCACGAGCCCAACAGGAGAGGAGCTCCTCCATGCCGTGTCTGCCTCCCTCCGCCTCGCCAAGTCCCTGAACCGCCAGGTCCACAGGAGCCAAGCTCGCCGACGGCTTCCTCGAGGTCCGGCCGGACTCCTCCAACCGCGCCCCTCCTTGTCGCCAGGAGCTCGCGCCAAGTCCGTCGTCGTCGTTCTGCTTCACGGAGACGAGGACGAGCACGAGCCCTTGCCTCCTGCCGCGTCTGCAGCCTGCCTCCTCTACAGCGTCGCACCCAAGTACCACGTCGCCGGTAGCCGTTCCCGCCGTCCGTCGCCATAAACCTGCTGTTGTCGCCTCTGTTCTTGAGTAACGAGCAGCAGCTTGCTCGCCTCGCCTCGCGTTGACCGCGTTTTCACCAAATCCAACTCCAGGCCCAGCGCCCCCTTTCCGGCCTCACCTTCCCACCGCCCTGGGCCAGGCCCAGCTGGGTGAGCTTCCAGCGCCCATGCTCCCATCGGGCCAGTCAGATTTGGCCCGATGTAGTTTTTTTTCCTGCCTGCAATTTTATCAATTATCCAGTGATTTACCTGTTTTACAGAAAAGTCCCTCTAGATCATGCATTTAATAACTCACAAATGGTGCATCGGTTTAAAATGTTTTTAATATGTAAAATGCTTAGAATTCTGTCTAGTTTCATAATATGCAACTTTCATCTATGTTTAAAATGTTTAAAATGTTGTTTGTTTAAATTTGCTCAAATGCCATGCTAAAATGATTTATTTCATAACTAATTAACCGTAACTCGGAATTTAATAAACTTTATATGTAAATGGGGTAGAAAAATGCCTAGTTTAACATGGTGCACTTTATTTTGCTGTTTAACAACATTAAAATTGTGTTTAGGGCAGAACAGTACCAAATCCAAAATATGCATATGAGGATTTTCCGGAATTGTTGTTTGTTGTTCCGGCCTCATTTAAACTTGCCTAAATAGTCAGTTTAATTATGTTTCACCTCTTGCCATGTTAATCAACATTTAATCTTGTCTTGTTCATAAACGAGAGCAAACTAAATAACTTGAATGTGGTGTTTCGTCAATATGCAACTCGTTGCATATTGAGCTCCACTTAACTTGTAGTTTTGTTTGTGCACTTTGTCATGCCATGCCTCTTCAAACCGGGCATGCATCATACTTGATTGTGCATCATGCCATGTTTATGTGATGGTTGTTTATCATGTTGTTTGCTTCTTTCCGGTGTTGCTTCTTCGGGTTAGTTCTGATAACGTCGCGTTTGTGAGGATTCGTTCGACTACGTCCGTTTGTCTTCTTCATGGACTCGTTCTTCTTCCTAGCGGGATTTCAGGCAAGATGACCATACCCTCGAAATCACTTCTATCTTTGCTTGCTAGTTGTTCGCTCTATTGGTATGCCGCGCTACCTACCACTTGTTATATCATGCCTCCCATATTGCCATGTCAAGCCTCTACCCCACCTTTCCTAGCAAACCGTTGTTTGGCTATGTTACCGCGTTTGCTCAGCCCTTCTTATAGCGTTGCTAGTTGCAGATGAAGTTTGTTCCATGTTGGAACATGGATATCATGAACTTTGTTGGGATATCACAATATCCCTTATTTAATTAATGCATCTATATACTTGGTAAAGGGTGGAAGGCTCGGCCTTATGCCTGGTGTTTTGTTCCACTCTTGCCGCCCTAGTTTCCGTCATACCTGTGTTATGTTCCTTGATTTTGTGTTCCTTACGCGGTTGGGTGATTTATGGGACCCCCTTGACAGTTCGCTTTGAATAAAACTCCTCCAGCAAGGCCCAACCTTGGTTTTAACATTTGCCACCTGAGCCTTTTTCCCTTGGGTTCTGCAGACTCAAGGGTCATCTTTATTTTAAACCCCCGGGCCAGTGCTCCAAACTAGAGCCCTTTGCAGCGCCACCTCGGGGAAACTTGAGGCCTGGTTTTTAGTTGTACGGACTGCTCATCCGGTGTGCCCTGAGAACGAGATATGTGCAGCTCCTATCAGGATTTGTCGGCACATTCGGGCGGCTTTGCTGGTCTTGTTTTACCATTGTCGAAATGTCTTGTAAACCGGGATTCCGAGACTGATCGGATCTTCCCGGGAGAAGGAATATCCTTCGTTGACCGTGAGAATTTATAATGGGCTAAGTTGGGACACCCCTGCAGGGTATTATCTTCCGAGAGCCGTGCCCGCGGTTATATTGCAGATGGGAATTTGTTAATGTCCGGTTGTAGAGAACTTGACGCTTGACTTAATTAAAATACATCAACCGCGTGTGTAGCCGTGATGGTCTCTTTTCGGCGGAGTCCGGGAAGAGAACACGGCTTTTGGGTTATGTTTGACGTAAGTAGGAGTTCAGGATCACTTTTTGATCATTACTAGTTGACGACCGTTCCGTTGCTCCTCTTCTCACTCTTATTTGCGTATGTTAGCCACCATATATGCTTAGTGCTTGCTGCAGCTCCACCTCACTACCCCTTTCCTACCCATAAGCTTAAATAGTCTTGATCTCGCGGGTGTGAGATTGCTGAGTCCTCGTGACTCACCAGATACTTCCAAAACAGTTGCAGGTGCTGACGATACCAGTGCAGGTGATGCAACCGAGCTCAAGTGGGAGTTCAACGAGGACCTTGGTCGTTACTATGTTTCGTTTCCGGATGATCAGTAGTGGAGCCCGGTTGGGACGATCGGGGATCTAGCATTTGGGGTTGTCTTCTTTTCTTTTGGTTCCGTAGTCGGACCTATGTATGTACTCTGATTGATGTATGATTTATTTATGTATTGTGTGAAGTGGCGATTGTAAGACAACTCTTTATCCCAGTCTTGTTCATTACATGGGATTGTGTGAAGATGACCCTTCTTGCGACAAAACCACAATGCGGTTATGCCTCTAAGTCGTGGCTCCACACATGGGAGATATAGCCGCATCATGGGTGTTACAAAATGGGAATGAAATTCAAACATCTGGGCATCGTGGTTCGGCCGAGAACATTGAGAAGCTTGGTTATAAAATTCTTGTGAATCCATAACACGCCTGAAAATCATGAAACTTGGAATGGTGTCATGTCATGGTACTACCATGCTGTGGTAAAAAAATTGCAGAATAGGAACAAGTTTTGGTATAAGTTTCTTGCAAACCGGAGCTTCTCTCAAGGAGGCTCGTGGTTCTGAGAGGGAACGTGTCACCTTTGTGTGCATAATTCAAATTTTAAATACAAGCACATGCTCCAGTGCACCAAAGCTGGTTGAAAAATCACATGCGTGTCCTCAGGTAAATTTCTAGGTCCCATGCCAGAAATGGGAATGAAATTCAAACATCTGGGCGTCATGGCTCGGCTGGAAACATTGAGAAACTTGGTTTTTTAATTCCTGTAAATCCGAAACACGCATGAAAATCATGAAACTTGGCTTGGTGTCATGACATGGCACCAACATGCTGTGGTAATTTTGCTGTCCGATTTGCGAAGGCGCACACATTAACAATGAACAAAGTCATTTTGGAACAAGTGCTGTCACGTTACAATCAGAAACACAAGTATTATTGAAACCGTGGGCGTTCAATTTACCATTTACGTGCCGCCATGCGTCCCCTTTTTTTATTAGCTAGGAGGCGCCGTGCAGGGTAGCTATTTGAGTACGGGAGGCGTGCGATCAGACCCCTGCGCGTGCTTACCGGGAGAAGAGCCCTTTGACCTCCATCTGTCGTCCACCTCTCTCCCAAGGTCTCCATTAATGGCGCCCGAGCCTCTGTTTAATGGCGTGGCATTGTCTCACTCGACTGAGATTTAAGAGAGAGAAAAGAAAATCTGAAAAGAAAATTTTGCACGAATCTTGATGTAAGATCCGACGGACCTATATAGCATCTACTGCGACTTATAGCAAGACTGATGAATATATAAGGATGACGAGAGTGGATAATAATTGTCTTACATAATTAGGAAGATAATTAAAAAAGCCACATGCGGCTACGCCCGAAATACACAAGGGCAAAAGAAGAAGGAAGACACATACAATGATCTGGCTTGCTGATCTCTACTTTCTTTATGCGCTGCAGGTTACGGAGACTAGCTCTCGCGGCAGGCGATGATCTCTTTCATCAGTTTCATGTCCTTAATACGCTGCTTGGCAGCATCCATGGATACCTCCACCAGCCTATTGCGCTCGATGCGGAGCATGGCATTCTCGTCCATAAGTTTATTGATGATGACGCCCGTCCTCTGCAACAAGGCAGCGGTCTCCTCCTGCTTCGCCCTTCCGGCGATCTTCGCCCTCAGCAAGTCGCGCTCGCCCTAGAGCTTCGCATTGCCCTCCCCTAGTTGCCGGATGACGCCGGTAGGCTCGTCCTGCATCCTCGCCCACCTGGAGATCTGATCCATCTGGCTATGGACTATCGCATGCATGCGCCTGTAAGAGTCCTCGCCTGTCCGCGAGAAATTTTCCCAGGCCGCCGCGGTGCGGCGGGACCTCCCTACTGCTTCGGCAGCGCGGCAGGACATCTCTGCTGCTTCCGTGGCGTGGCCGGACCAGTCTACTACATCGACGGCGCAGCGGGACCTCTGTGCTGCTTCGGCGGCGCGGCGGGACCTCTGTGCTGCTACTGCTGCGCGGCTGGTCATGTCGGCTGCTTTCGCGGCGAGGCGGGACATCTCTCGTGCTTCCTCTTCCATGCTCACCTCTCCCTGGTGGAAATCTCTCGACCCAGAACTCACGCTGGCTATGGCTTGATTGACTTGATTGTTTTTTGTGGATGAGGAGTTGAGGAGCAACGTGCAGTCATCTTAGCATAGTAGTATTTATAACCGAGTACTACTAATACACTCCTAAGTGGGAAACCGTTTAGGTTGTGATCGGTGTGAACTGGTTTGCAATTAAATATAGCGTGGTAGTAGTAGTAATATGGAATGTGACGAGACGCGCTCAAAATTTATTGACGGTTCTAGTTTCAAAGTGCGGCACTATTCCCAGATGGCGTAACGTTGGCACGTTTTCTCGGCCGTGGTGTAGCATATGCCATGGTACTAGTTCTTTTTCTACTGCTGTGTACATGCAAAAACTGGCACCGTTGGATACATATCTTACGCTTGGCGTTTGACAGGAATAGCCTCGTGGCGAGCTATAGACTAGTCTTTTTTTCAGACGCATTACACCTATCTCTCGGGACTTCTCGCACGCACCATCACTACTCCCTAGGTCGATGCCACCCACATACAGTTGTACTCTGAGAAGAGGTGCACGCACGCACTCATCCTCTCTCACACACACATCTGTAGCAATGAATTGTAGTGTTCTCAACCATCCAATTGGCTCTATCATAGGTTTCACATTGCTCCTTGGCCTTGAGATTGAGAAGTTTAAAACGCGGAGGCTAAGATGGAGGCGCGAGGTTTTGGTTAATGTGCGGGCCGCACACGGCACCAACACGACACGAGCTTCGTCTGCCTGGTGCACATGCAGTCGGGTGAGTTTCCAAGTATAGACACAACCAGGCCCTCATTGGTATCCGTGCCTCGACTTTGGGTGGTCATAGTGGAGAGTAGCATAGACTAGTTACTAGTCTATGTTACTAGTACCTTCATAGTGGGTAGTGTCATATAGTATATGCATAATTTGGCGACGAGCGCTCTCTATATGTACCACCTTTTTTCTTTAATTACATCTTGTTAGTTTTGCTCCATGGCGCAATCCATCGATACTACTACTGTACAAATGTATACATTTTTTAAAAGGCTAGAGGGCGGGGCAGTCTAGCTTGGTCCTTTTCACAAGAGGCGAGGGCCTTTGTGATTTGACGGCTCATTACTGCTGGAAGGCGGGGCCTTGCGATTTGACTGCTCGTATAAATGTGCCGACGACCTGAGGAGGAGCAAAGAACCGTGCGGTATATACTCAAGTTTTCCACTGGAGTACGACGGAGGAGCACAAAACACGGCAGCCCAGTGCCATATCCTCTACTCTCTACTCTTATTATATATTACTAGCAAGAGGCATTGTTCTATTGGCGATAAAGAATGATCTAATTTGCTAGTCATCTCATTTTTAGCATTGTTCTATTCATGCCTCATAGAGAAGGTGACACGTGCGGCGAAACACCCGAAGCAAAATAAGAAACACAGGAGCAAAACAAGAAGGAGGATTATCACCCCAAAAAAGAAGGAAGACGCACACACAAGTCTGGGGAGCTGCTCTCACTACATGAAGGGTTGCTGGCCGCGGAGTCGTAACTGCTTCTTCATCGCCTCCACGACCTCCATCTCCTTGCGCGTCTCCTCCGCCATCTTGATCATTGTGTCCATGACGCGGGATTTCTCGAAGCGAGCCTTCATCATCTGTTCCATGGCCGCATTACGTGCCTTGACAGCAGCCGGGTGCTCGATGCGGAGCTTCGCCAACTCCTCCTTCTGTTCCATGACGAGGGCCTGCAACATCTTCATCGAGGAACTACTATTCTCATGCAGCTTCTTCCAGCCGGCGTTGTCCTCCTTCAGCAGGTCGAGCTCGTGGCAGAGCTTCGCCTTGTCCTCCTGAAGTTGCAGGATTTCGCCGGTCGCCTTCTTCTCTGAGGCAATGCTCTTCTTCAGCAGCATCACCAAGCCGGCGGTCAACTCCCCCTGCTCATTGAGCTCAGTGGGCATGTCATCGAGGCTCTCCTTCAGCAGCTCCACCAAGCCGTGGATGAACTCCTTCTGCTTATTGAGCTGATCGGGCATGCCGTCGAGGGATAACGACTCCTGCGCCGCCAGCTCGGCATGTTCGCCTCCGCGTCTAGGGCGCTCCTGGGAGCCATCGCCTGCCCGTGAGAGATCTTACGAGGTCTCTACGTGGCGGCAAGCCCTCTCTTTTTTCCGCAGGCTTGGTTGCCGCTCCCTTGTTACGAGTAGTTCTCGACCTAGAGCTCTGCACACCAGCCATGGCAAGGACGGACGAAGAAGGAGGACTTATGAGGAGGAAGCTAGAGTAATTTTTGGTTAGGTAGTTCCCCTTTTTATAACCTAAGTACTAGCACTAGTACTAAAACCTACATAGTGGGAACACGTTCAGGTTTGGTACGTTCTGGTAGGTGTGAGCAGGCTTGCACTTAATTGTAGCACTAGTACTTTCGAATGTGATGGGAACAACGTAAAGATTAATTGATGGTTTTTTGGTTTCGAGGCCCGAAACGGCTCCCGATGAGTTTAGTGGAACATAAATTTCAAGTAGACTACACTGCTCAGATGCGTAAATATTATGTTACTGTCAAAATTTGGCACAAAATAAGAAGGAGACCAATGGAAGTACTACTAGCAACCCATGATTTAACTACTCGCATGTGTGCAGTGGAGTAGTAATGTCTTTCTTCCGCCCTCACGTCAACTCAATTTGCATGCACTGTATTAATTGACCATCAATGAAGTGAAGGACTTTACACGCGTCAAATTATCACATGGAGTGGATCTTGGTACAAAATTGCGTCCGCCCGTGTACCCGCGTGTGCGTGCAAGGGAATGAGTGCGTGCATGGCGTGTGTGCACATCTTTGCTTCATGCATGTACCGCCAGTGCGGCTCAGGGAGGACGAGTACATTCTTCTGGAACCAGCAGCACGTTATTGTGATCAATCCACACAAGGATCTCGCAACAACACCTCCACATGTGCCACGTGGCTTCATGAACTATAAGAGAGACACTGTGTAGCGTGTCATTGTGTTTTGCACATACTCGAAGTACTAGTAAGGTACACGTGCATTGCACACGTCAGATTTTGCAACCAAATTATGAATAAATACCACACTGTAGCATGTAAGCTCTGAGTCATATATGCCTGATGTAGACCTTCGTTTAATTCTTATAGTTCATCTCATTCAAAATCAATTAGTTTTTATAAAAAACCTAGGGCCTCTTTGATTCGTAGCATTTCCAAAATGCGAGAATAGGAAGAACATGGGATTAGAGTGGAATGCCGTCTTGAATCCTACAGGATGGTACGAGTGTTTGATTGTGCATAGAAAAAACACAGAATTCTTTCATAGGGCAATATTCACATTAGTCCCGGTTCAGTCACGAACCGGGACTAATGTGAGCATTGGTCCCGGTTCGTGCGGCTAAGGCATTAGTCCCGGTTCACCTGGGCCCTTTAGTCCCGGTTGGTGCCACGAACCGGGACTAAAGGGTGCGATGCCCATTAGTACCGGTTCGTGGCACCAACCGGGACTAAAGGTTAGACCTTTAGTCTCGGTTGGTGCCACCAACCGGTACTAATGGGCTTTGAGGCATTAGTACCGGTTCATGCCACGAACCGGTACTAAAGGGCCCATTTTCAAACTCTACCCCCCCGGACCGCCTTTTCAGTTTTAGAAAAACAAAAGAAAATGATGGAAATGTCAAAAAAATAAAATAAAATAAGTTTCCCATGTGATATGTGGTCTAGTTGTTGGGAAAATTAACAAATATGAATTTCGACTTTATTTGCAAAATCTCTCTGGAATTTCTTAAAATGGGCATAACTTTTGCATACGAACTCGGATGAAAAAGTTTTTTATATGAAAAATGATCTACTCAAAAAGTTACATCCGAATTTAACCAGGGGAACCCCGTTAAACATTTTCAAAATCCTCAAAAACCTAACAGAAAAAAAGATACGGGGCTTTTAAGATCTGGAGAGGCAAAAAAATTCAAAAAATTTCAAATTGTGGTCAAACTGTGGTCAAACAATGGTCAAACTAATTATTCTAGAATATTAGTGTTACTAAATAATTATTTCAGTTTTTTTGAATTTTGGTCAAATCTGGTCAAACTGTGGTCAAACAGCGGTCAAACAATGGTCAAACTAATTATTCCCGAAATATTAGTGTTACTAAATAATTATTGTTTTTTAAAACAATAGTTTCAAACTCAAACAGTGAAATGTGTCACTTCATGCTCAAGCTAAATTCCTGAGGGTTAATAGAATTGACATCTTACTATTGTCAGGAAAACAACAAGTACAGACTTGGAAACGAGGGAGAATAGAACCCGGAAGTTAAGCGTGCTCAGGATGGAGTAGTGAGAGGATGGGTGACCGTCCGGGAAGTTAGATGATTTGGAATGATGAGGGGTGATTAGAGATTAGAGGATAAATTGAGCAGTGATGAGGGGTGGTGATTAGAGATTAGAGGTTAAAATAATTCAGAAATTTAAAAATCAAAAAAAATTAAAAAAATCGCAATTTTTTTTTAATATCATAAAATTTCCTTTAGTCCCGGTTGCTAACACCAACCGGGCTAAAGGTGGAGCTGCACGTGGCCGCGGCCTTTAGTCCCGATTCGTGTAAGAACCGGGACTAAAGGGGGGAGGCATTAGTAACGACCCTTTAGTCCCGGTTCAAAAACCGGGACTAAAGGCCCTTACCAACCGGGACAAAAGCCCCCTTTTCTACTAGTGGTGGATGGGATGTTTCCTATGAAATCTAGTGCAAATGAATCATATGGAAAAATTCCTATGGTTTACAATCCTACGAATCAAACAACCAAGATAGGAAAAATTCCTAAGGATTAGGATCCTCCAAAATTCCTTCGAGAATCCTTTGAATCAAAGAAGCCCTTAATCTATTTTATGATTCATGGAATTGTGCGTTGTAAAGAATAAAGTAAAAACAAATAATGGCAATTCAACTAGAAAAAAAGTTTGGGCAGTTCTGATACAGAAGATTCTAGAACAAAGGAGAACCACTGTTGTTTTGAGATTTGTGCATTATGCTTAAGTTCAACCATGGAGTCTGCTAAATTGTACTATTGGAAATATGCCCTAGAGGCAACAATAAAATGGTTATTATTGTATTTCCTTGTTCATGATAATTGTCTGTTGTTCATGCTATAATTGTATTAACTGGAAACCGTAATACATGTGTGAATACATAGACCACAACATGTCCCTAGTAAGCCTCTAGTTGACTAGCTCGTTGATCAATAGATGGTTATGGTTTCCTGACCATGGACATTGGATGTCATTGATAACGGGATCACATCATTAGGAGAATGATGTGATGGACAAGACCCAACCCTAAGCATAGCACAAGATCGTGTAGTTCGTTTGCTAGAGCTTTTCTAATGTCAAGTATCATTTCCTTAGACCATTAGATTGTGCAACTCCCGGATACCGTAGGAATGCTTTGGGTGTACCAAACGTCACAACGTAACTGGGTGGCTATAAAGGTGCACTACAGGTATCTCCGAAAGTGTCTGTTGGGTTGGCACGAATCGAGACTGGGATTTGTCACTCCGTATGACGGAGAGGTATCTCTGGGCCCACTCAGTAATGCATCATCATAATGAGCTCAATGTGACTAAGGAGTTAGCCACGGGATCATGCGTTACGGTACGAGTAAAGTGACTTGCCGGTAACGAGATTGAACAAGGTATTGGGATACCGGCGATCGAATCTCGGGCAAGTAACGTACCGATTGACAAAGGGAATTGTATACGGGATTGATTGAATATTCGACATCGTGGTTCATCCGATGACATCATCGTGGAACATGTGCGAGCCAACATGGGTATCCAGATCCCGCTGTTGGTTATTGACCGGAGAGTCGTCTCGGTCATGTCTGCATGTCTCCCGAACCCGTAGGGTCTACACACTTAAGGTTCGGTGACGCTAGAGTTGTAGAGATATTAGTATGCGGTTAACCGAAAGTTGTTCAGAGTCCCGGATGAGATCCCGGATGTCATGAGGAGTTCCGGAATGGTCCGGAGGTAAAGATTTATATATGGGAAGTCCTATTTTGGCCACCGGAAAATGTTCGGGATTGTTCGGTATTGTATCGGGAAGGTTCTAGAAGGTTCCAAAGTGGGGCCCACCTGCATGGGGGGACCCACATGAACGTGGGTAGTGGGGGCAAGGCCCCACACCCCTGGTCAAGGCGCACCAAGATCCCACCTTAGAAGGAATAAGATCATATCCCGAAGGGATAAGATCAAGATCCCTAAAAAAGGGGGATAACAATCGGTGGGGAAGGGAAATGATGGGATTTCTTTCCCCCACCTTTGCCAACACCCCAATGGACTTGGAGGGCAAGAAACCAGCCCCCTCCACCCCTATATATAGTGGGGAGGCGCATGGGAGCAGCACCCCAAGCCCTGGCGCCTCCCTCCCTCCCGTGACACCTCTTCCTCCCCGCTTGCGCTTGGCGAAGCCCTGCCGGGTTCCCGCTACTTCCACCACCACGCCGTGGTGCTGCTGGATCTCCATCAAGTTGTCCTCCCCCCTTGCTGGATCAAGAAGGAGGAGACGTCCCCGCTCCGTACGTGTGTTGAATGCGGGGGTGCCGTCTGTTCGGCGCTAGGATCATCGGTGATTTGGATCACGACGAGTACGACTCCATCAACCCCGTTCTCTTGAACTCTTCCGCGCGCGATCTACAAGGCTATGTAGATGCACTCCCCTCTCTCTCGTTGCTAGATGACTCCATAGATTGATCTTGGTGATACGTAGAAAATTTTAAATTTCTGCTACGTTCCCCAACAGTGGCATCATGAGCCAGGTCTATGCGTAGATTCTATGCACGAGTAGAACACAAAGTAGTTGTGGGCGATGATTTGTTCAATTTTCTTGCCGTTACTAGTCTTATCTTGATTCGGCGGCATTGTGGGATGAAGCGGCCCGGACCGACCTTACACGTACTCTTACGTGAGACAGGTTCCACCGACTGACATGCACTTGATGCATAAGGTGGCTAGCGGGTGTCTGTCTCTCCCACTTTAGTCGGATCGGATTCGATGAAAAGGGTCCTTATGAAGGGTAAATAGCAATTGGCATATCACCGTTGTGGCTTTTGCGTAGGTAAGAAACGTTCTTGCTAGAAACCCATAGCAGCCACGTAAAACATGCAACAACAATTAGAGGACGTCTAACTTGTTTTTGCACGGTATGCTATGTGATGTGATATGGCCAAAAGGATGTGATGAATGGTATATGTGATGTATGAGATTGATCATGTTCTTGTAATAGGAATCACGACTTGCATGTCAATGAGTATGACAACTGGTAGGAGCCATAGGAGTTGTCTTAATTTATTGTATGACCTGCGTGTCAATGAAAAACGCCATGTAATTACTTTACTTTATTGCTAACCGTTAGCCATAGTATAGAAGTAATAGTTGGCGAGACAACTTCATGAAGACACGATGATGGAGATCATGATGATGGAGATCATGGTGTCATGCCGGTGACGAAGGTGATCATGCCGCGCCTCGAAGATGGAGATCAAAAGGCGCAAGATGATATTGGCCATATCATGTCACTTTATGATTTGCATGTGATGTTTGTCATGTTTACATCTTATTTGCTTAGAACGACGGTAGCATAAATAAGATGATACCTCACCAAAATTTCAAGAGATGTGTTCCCCCTAACTGTGCACCGTTGCGAAGGTTCGTTGTTTTGAAGCACCACGTGATGATCGGGTGTGATAGATTCTAACGTTCGCATACAACGGGTGTAAGCCATATTTACACATGCGAAACACTTAGGTTGACTTGACGAGCCTAGCATGCAGACATGGCCTCGGAACACAAGAGACCGAAAGGTCGAACATGAGTCGTATAGTAGATACGATCAACATGGAGATGTTCACCGATGATGACTAGTCCGTCTCACGTGATGATCGGACACGGCCTAGTTGACTCGGATCATGTATCACTTAGATGACTAGAGGGATGTCTATCTGAGTGGGAGTTCATTAAAAATTTGATTAGATGAACTTAATTATCATGAACATAGTCCAAAGGTCTTTGCAAATTATGTCGTAGCTTACGCTTTAGTTCTACTGTTTAAGATATGTTCCTAGAGAAAATTTAGTTGAAAGTTGATAGTAGCAATTATGCGGACTGGGTCCGTAAACAGAGGATTGTCCTCATTGCTGCACAGAAGGCTTATGTCCTTAATGCACCGCTCGGTGTGCTGAACCTCGAGCGTCGTTTGTGGATGTTGCGAACATCTGACATACACGTTTTGATGACTACGTGATAGTTCAGTGCGTAATGTCTAACGGTTTAAAATTGTGGCACCAAAGACGGTTTTGAAACGTCGCAGAACATATGAGATGTTCCAAAGACTGAAATTGGGATTTCAGACTAATGCCCACGTCAAGAGGTATGAGAACTCTGACAAGTTTCTTAAGCCTGCAAACTAAGGGAGAAAAGCTCAACCGTTGAGCATGTGCTCAGATTGTCTGAGTACTACAATCGCTTGAATCGAGTGGGAGTTAATCTTCCAGATGAGATAGTGATGGTTCTCCAAAGTCACTGCCACCAAGCTACTAGAGCTTCGTGATGAACTACAACAAATCAGGGATAGATATGATGATCCTTGAGCTATTCGCGATGTTTGACACCACGAAAGTAGAAATCAAGTAGGAGCATCAATTGTTGATGGTTAGTAAAACCACTAGTTTCAAGAAGGGCAAGGGAAAGAAGGGATACTTCATGAAACGGCAAATCAGTTGCTGCTCTAGTGAAGAAACCCAAGGTTGAACCCAAACCCGAGACTAAATGCTTCTGTAATGAGGGGAATGGTCACTGAAGCAGAACTACCATAGATACTTGGTAGATGAGAAGGTAGGCAAGGTCGACAGAAGTATATTGGATATACATTATATTAATGTGTACTTTACTAGTACTCCTAGTAGCACCAGGGTATTAGATACCGATTCGGTTGCTAAGTGTTGGTAACTCGAAATAAAAGGCTACGGAATAAACGGAGACTAGCTAAAGGTGAGATGACGATATGTGTTGGAAGTGTTTCCAAGGTTGATGTGATCAAGCATCGCATGCTCCCTCTACCATCGAGATTGGTGTTAAACCTAAATAATTGTTATTTGGTGTTTGCGTTGAGCATAGACATGATTGGATTATGTTTATCGCAATACGGTTATTCATTTAAGGAGAATAATGTTTACTCTTTTTATTTGAATAATACCTTCAATGGTCTTGCACCTAAAATAAATGGTTTATTGAATCTCGATCGTAGTGATACACATGTTCATGCCAAAAGATATAAGATAGTAATGATAGTACCACATACTTGTGGCACTGCTATTTGAGTCATATTGGGATAAAACGCATGAAGAAGCTCCATGTTGATGGATCTTTGGACTCACTCATTTTTGAAAAGATTGAGACATGCGAACCATGTCTATTAGTATATATGCATGAAGAAAGTCCATACAGATGGATCATTTGGACTCACTTGATTTTGAATAACTTGAGACATGCAAATCATACCACATGGGCAAGATGACTGAAAGGCCTCGTTTTCAGTAAGATGGAACAAGAGAGCAACTTGTTGGAAGTAATACATTTGATGTGTGCAGTCCAATGAGTGCTGAGGCACGCAGTGGATATCGTTATGTTCTTACTTCCCAGATGATTTGAGTAGATGCTGAGAATATTTACTTGATGAAACACAAGTCTGAATTATTGAAAGGTTCAAGTAATTTCAGAGTGAAGTTGAAGATCGTGGTGACAAGAGGATAAAATGTTTGTGATATGATCATAGAGATGAATATCTGAGTTACGAGTTTGGCACACAATTAAGAAATTGTGGAAATTGTTTCACGATTAATACCGCCTGGAACACCATATTGTGATGGTGTGTCCGAACATCATAACTGCACCCTATTGGATATGGTGCATACCATGATGTCTCTTATCGAATTACAACTATCGTTTATGGGTTAGGCATTAGAGACAACCGCATTCACTTTAAATAGGGCACCACGCAATTCCGTTGAGACGACACCGTTTGAACTATGGTTTAGAGAAACATAAGCTGTCGTTTCTTAAAAGTTTGGGGCTGTGACGCTTATGTGAAAAAGTTTTAGGCTGATAAGCTCGAACCCAAAGCGGATAAATGCATCTTCATAGAATACCCAAAACAGTTGGGTATACCTCCTATTTCAGATCTGGAAGCAAAAGTGAGTGTTTCTAGAAACGGGTCCTTTCTCGAGGAAAAGTTTCTCTCGAAAGAATTGAGTGGGAGGATGGTGGAGACTTGATGAGGTCATTGAACCGTCACTTCAACTAATGTGTAGTAGGGCACAGGAAGTTGTTCCTGTGGCACCTACACCAATTGAAGTGGAAGCTTATGATAGTGATCATGAAACTTCAGATCAAGTCACTACCAAACCTCATAGGACGACAAGGATGCGTACTACTTCAGAGTGGTACGTAATCTTGTCTTGGAAGTCATGTTGCTAGACAACAATGAACCTACGAGCTATGGAGAAGCGATGGTGGGCCCGGATTCCGACGAATGGCTCGAGGCCATAAAATCCGAGAGGATCCATGTATGAAAACAAAGTATAGACTTTGAAAGAACTACTTGATGGTCGTAAGGCTATTGGTTACAGATGGATTTTAAAGGGAAGACAGACAATGATGGTAAGTGTCACCATTAAGAAAGCTCGACTTGTCGTTAAGATGTTTTCCGGCAAGTTCAAGGAGTTGACTGCGATGAGACTTTCTCACTCGTAGCGATGCTAAGAGTCTGTTAGAATTATACTGCAGTTACTGCATTATTTATGAAATCTTGCAGATAGGATGCCAAAACATTGTTTCCTCGTCGATTTTCTTGAGGAAAGGTTGTATGTGATACAACTAGAAGGTTTTGTCATCCTGAAAGATGCTAACAAGTATGCAAAGCTCCAGCAATCCTTCTAAGGACTGGAGTAAGCATCTCGGGGTTGGAATGTACGCTTTGATGAGATGATCAAAGATTTTGGGTTTATACAAAGTTTATGAGAAACTTGTAATTCCAAAGAAGTGAGTGGGAGCACTATAGAATTTCTGATGAGTACATGTTGTTGACATATTGTTGATCAGAAATGATGTAGAATTTCTGGAAAGCATACAAGGTTATTTGAAAAGTGTTTTTCAATGGAAAACCTGGATTAAGCTACTTGAACATTGAGCATCAAGATCTATAAGGATAGATCAAAAACGCTTAATAGTGCTTTCAAATGAATACATACCGTGACAAGATTTTGAAGGAGTTCAAAATAGATCAGCAAAGAAGGAGTTCTTGGCTGTGTTACAAGGTGTGAGTATTGAGTAAGACTCAAGACCTGACCACGGCAGAAGAGAGAGAAAGGACGAAGGTCGTCCCCTATGCTTTAGACGTAGGCTCTACAGTATGGTATGCTGTGTACCGCACCTGAAGTGTGCCTTGCCATGAGTTAGTCAAGGGGTACAATAGTGATCCAGGAAGGGATCACATGACAGCGGTCGAACTTATCCTTAGTATCTAGTGGACTAAGGAATTTTCTCGATTATGGAGGTGGAAAGGGGGTTCGTCGTAAAGGGTTACGTCGATGCAAACTTTGACACTAATCCGGATGACTCTGAGTAGTGAACCGGATTCGTATAGTAGAGTAGTTATTTGGAATAGCTCCAAGTAGCGCGTGGTAGCTGCATCTACAAGATGACATAGAGATTTGTAAAGCAGACACAGATCTGAATGTTGCAGACCCGTTGACTAAAACCTCTCTCGTAAGCAAAACATGATCAAACCCTAGAACTCATTGAGTGTTAATCACATGGTGATGTGAACTAGATTATTGACTCTAGTAAACTCTTGGGTATTAGTCACATGGCGATGTGAACTTTGAGTGTTAATCACATGGTGATGTGAACTAGATTATTGACTCTAGTGCAAGTGGGAGACTGTTGGAAATATGCCCTAGAGGCAATAATAAAATGGTTATTATTGTATTTCCTTGTTCATGATAATTGTCTGTTGTTCATGCTATAATTGTATTAACTGGAAACCGTAATACATGTGTGAATACATAGACCACAACATGTCCCTAGTAAGCCTCTAGTTGACTAGCTCATTGATCAATAGATGGTTATGGTTTCCTGACCATGGACATTGGATGTCATTGATAACGGGATCACATCATTAGGAGAATGTTGTGATGGACAAGACCCAATCCTAAGCATAGCACAAGATCGTGTAGTTCGTTTGCTAGAGCTTTTCTAATGTCAAGTATCATTTCCTTAGACCATGAGATGGTGCAACTCCCGGATACCGTAGGAATGCTTTGGGTGTACCAAACGTCACAACGTAACTGGGTGGCTATAAAGGTGCACTACAGGTATCTCCGAAAGTGTCTGTTGGGTTGGCACGAATCGAGACTGGGATTTGTCACTCCGTATGACGGAGAGGTATCTCTGGGCCCACTCGGTAATGCATCATCATAATGAGCTCAATGTGACTAAGGAGTTAGCCACGGGATCATGCGTTACGGTACGAGTAAAGTGACTTGCCGGTAACGAGATTGAACAAGGTATTGGGATACCTGCGATCGAATCTCGGGCAAGTAACGTACCGATTGACAAAGGGAATTGTATACGGGATTGATTGAATCCTCGACATCGTGGTTCATCCGATGACATCATCGTGAAACATGTGGGAGCCAACATGGGTATCCAGATCCCGCTATTGGTTATTGACCGGAGAGTCGTCTCGGTCATGTCTGCATGTCTCCCGAACCCGTAGGGTCTACACACTTAAGGTTCGGTGACGCTAGAGTTGTAGAGATATTAGTATGCGGTTAACCGAAAGTTGTTCGGAGTCCCGGATGAGATCCCGGACGTCACGAGGAGTTCCGGAATGGTCCGGAGGTAAAGATTTATATATGGGAAGTCCTATTTTGGCCACCAGAAAATGTTCGGGATTGTTCGGTATTGTACCGGGAAGGTTCTAGAAGGTTCCAAAGTGGGGCCCACCTGCATGGGGGGACCCACATGAACGTGGGTAGTGGGGGCAAGGCCCCACACCCCTGGTCAAGGCGCACCAAGATCCCACCTTAGAAGGAATAAGATCATATCCCGAAGGGATAAGATCAAGATACCTAAAAAAGGGGGATAACAATCGGTGGGGAAGGGAAATGATGGGATTTCTTTCCCCCACCTTTGCCAACACCCCAATGGACTTGGAGGGCAAGAAACCAGCCCCCTCCACCCCTATATATAGTGGGGAGAAGCATGGGAGCAGCACCCCAAGCCCTGGCGCCTCCCTCCCTCCCGTGACACCTCTTCCTCCCCGCTTGCGCTTGGCGAAGCCCTGCCGAGTTGCTGCTGGATCTCCATCAACTTGTAGATCGCGAGCGGAAGCGTTCCAATGAACGTGGATGACGGAGTCGTACTCGTCGTGATCCAAATCACCGATGACCGAGTGCCGAACGGACGGCACCTCCGCGTTCAACACACGTACGGTGCAGCGACGTCTCCTCCTTCTTGATCCAGCAAGGGAAAGGAGAGGTTGATGGAGATCCAGCAGCACGACGGCGTGGTGGTGGATGTAGCGGGATGCCGGCAGGGCTTCGCCGAGCTTCTACGAGAGAGAGAGGTGTAGCAGGGGAGGAGGGAGGCGCCCAAGGCTGTGTTACTACTGCCCTCCCTCCCCCCCTTTATATAGGCCCCCTGGGAGGGGGGGGCGCCGGCCAAGTCCCATCTAGATGGGGGGGCGGCGGCCAGGGGGGTAACTTACCCCCCAAGTCAAGTGGGGCGCCCCCCACCCTAGGGTTTCCAACCCTAGGCGCAGGGGGGGCCATGGGGGGCGCCCCAGCCCACTATGGGCTGGTTCCCTTCCCACTTCAGCCCATGCAGCCCTCCGGGACAGGTGGCCCCACCCGGTGGACCCCCGGGACCCTTCCGGTGGTCCCGGTACAATACCGATAACCCTCGAAACTTTCCCGGTGGCCGAAACTGGACTTCCTATATATAATTCTTCACCTCCGGACCATTCCGGAACTCCTCGTGACATCCCGGATCTCATCCGGGACTCCGAACAACTTTCGGGTTTCCGCATACTCATATCTCTACAACCCTAGCGTCACCGAACCTTAAGTGTGTAGACCCTACGGGTTCGGGAGACATGCAGACATGACTGAGATGCCTCTCCGGTCAATAACCAACAGCGGGATCTATATACCCATGTTGGCTCCCACATGTTCCACGATGATCTCATCGGATGAACCACGATGTCGAGGATTCAATCAATCCCGTATACAATTCCCTTTGTCAATCGGTATGTTACTTGCCCGAGATTCGATCATCGGTATCCCAATACCTTGTTCAATCTCGTTACCGGCAAGTCTCTTTACTCGTACCGCAATGCATGATCCCGTGACTAACGCCTTAGTCACATTGAGCTCATTACGATGATGCATTACCGAGTGGGCCCAGAGATACCTCTCCGTCACACGGAGTGACAAATCCCAGTCTCGATCCGTGCCAACCCAACAGACACTTTCGGAGATACCCGTAGTGCACCTTTATAGTCACCCAGTTACGTTGTGACGTTTGGCACACCCAAAGCACTCCTACGGTATCCGGGAGTTGCACGATCTCATGGTCTAAGGAAAAGATACTTGACATAGGAAAAGCTCTAGCAAACGAAACTACACGATCTTTTATGCTATGCTTAGGATTGGGTCTTGTCCATCACATCATTCTCCTAATGATGTGATCCCATTATCAATGACATCCAATGTCCATAGTCAGGAAACCATGACTATCTGTTGATCAACGAGCTAGTCAACTAGAGGCTTACTAGTGACACGTTGTGGTCTATGCATTCACACATGTATTACGATTTCCGGACAATACAATTATAGCATGAACAATAGACGATTATCATGAACAAAGAAATATAATAATAACCATTTATTATTGCCTCTAGGGCATATTTCCAACAGTGTGTGCCTTCATGGGAGACCGAACTGAAGAAAAAGATTGCATGTGTGCGATGGGTAATGCCGACTGGTAGTGTGTGTGCATGCATGCATGAGAGAAAGTTAGTGGTACAATTATAAAGAGAAGACCAATGTGTGGGTGTAAAAGACTAGGTGAGGTCATAATCAATGTAAAATTGAATTCAAATATTTGAATAAGAGATCATGATGTTTGAAACCCATGCATGCATGAATATAACGGAGATCTGGGTGGTGTGGTTTGGAAACGAGCATGTTGTAATGTATACACATTGAACAAGGTCAGACTGGTTTGAATTTGAGATACCGATGGCAGACATCGTTTGGCCACATTGCATCCGTGCATGAACACACTATTCTACTTGGAGATGATGGGTGGCTTTCGCATCACTTATCTATATCTATACCCCTATATATATATATTATATTTTATATTTTTTATATAGTGTGCAGATAACTTTAACTTTGAATGATGGTCGTTGGATGAGACCAATCCGATGGTACAGAGCTGGCAAATTTGAGCACTACTGGTCGTTGGATATCATCTAGATTCCACCAGATTTTGCCACATGTACAATCTAGAAGACTCTATGGTTGAACTTAAGCATAACGCACAAACCTCAAAACACAAGCACTTCTTCTTTGTTCTAGAATCTTCCGTATCAGAATTGCCCAAATGTTTTTCTACATGATTTGTTTTTACTTTATGCCTTACAACGCACAATTCCATGAATATTAAAATAGATTAGCTTTCTTATAAAAACTAGATGATTTTGAATGAAATGAACTATAAGAATTAAACGAACATCTACATCATGCATATATGACTCAAAGCTTACATGCTATAATGTGGTATTTATTCATAATTTGGTTGCCAAATCTCATGCGTGCAATGCACGTGTACCTTACTAGTCTAAATGGTGTCTGTGTGTGTGTTGTGCATGTTAAAAACATTGTACGTAGTATATCATACTAGTCTAAATTGTGTTTTTTTCTTTTGGGTACACGTTAAGCTTGTTGTCCCAAAATTTCAAGCCGCGCCTTGTTATGCCGAAATTTCAAGCTAGCGTCTCTGTCTATCGTGCTGCGAAACTCCCGCCTCTTCAACCCGCGCCTTGTTACCCCGAATTATTTAAGATAAATCTTTGTCTCGTTGTACTCCGACAACTCCCTCCATCTCAACCCGCTCCTTGCTATTCCAAAATTACAACGCGTGCAAAAACTCCCACCTCCTGTGAAATCCCGACACGCGAAATGCCCGTGGTACCCCTGAACCGAAAGAACCGCCTCAAATCGGTGGGGGTACTTTCGTAACTTACCCCACATTTCGGACAAGCGCGTCCCTAAGCCATGGTTCCCCACTCCCATCCCATCCGCCCACCCATTCGTACACCGAGGCCGGGAAAACCCGCGAAGCCCCACACCCTCCTCCGTCCGCCACCCAGCCGGAGCCTCTTCCCCGACGACGTCGTCCACAGCAACACCTCGACGTCCCTCATCCACCGTACCGGATGAGGATCCGTTGTTGATCTGGTCGTCCCGCCAGTTCAGCCACCCCGTCCTCCACCTCCAAGGAGCTGCCCCGATGTTCCCCTCGTCTTTCGCGCCACCTCCATTCCCACACTGCCGTCTTCACCTACACCACCGGAAGAGCATCATCATCACCGTTTCCTCGGATGAAGCTGCGGCCTAATCAGCGCCACCAAAGAGGTTGTACACTAATCGCCGCATTTTCTTCTTGATTCCATCTCACGGGTTGCTGGCGCTCGGTCCCAAGCCGACACGGCGCGGCTCCATCCACGGCGGCGTCACCGGCCACTTCCTCCACGGCGTCGCTCCCTCGGCGGCGACGTCCACATCAGTAGGAGCTGCTGCTCCTTTAGCTCTCGCTCGCGCTGCTGCTCTGCTCTTGCTCTCAGTCCCCTGCCTGGTCTGCTCTTGCTCGCGCTGCTGCTCTCGCTCTTGCTCTTGCTTGCGATGCTGCTCCGATTTAGCTACACTTCAGTCGACTGAATCGACTTTTGGGTCAGTCGATTTTCAGGGGGTGGGGGGCTCGCCGGAGTTAGGGAAGAACCAGCCGCAGCGGGGAGGGGGGCTCGCCGGAGAGGTACCCCACTATCTATCTTAGGGTTCAGGGTGGGGGCGGTGGTCGCCGGCGGTGGTGGGGCGGTGGCGTGGGGATCGCCGGAGAAAAAGCTCGGCACGGGGGGCCTAGAGGGATGGCCGGGGCGTTGGCGGACCGGCGGTGGGGAGTGTTTTCGGGGCGGGCGGGGCGGCGCACCGCCAACCGCGGGCGGCGGGGGGTGGATGTTTGGCTGGTGGTGGCTGGCGACTCAGGGGGGTGGAGGTTGAAGATGAACTACAGGCCCTTGCTTTCGTATCCAACGGCTGCAAAATCGACTGACCAGAGATGAAAATGTCAGTCGACTGACGTGTAGCCTCACCTCTAGTGCGTTCAGTTTCGACAGTAAAATTCAGTTTCGACAGCAAAATTCAGTTTCGATAGTTAAGTTCAGTTTCGACAGTTAAATTCAGTTTCGATAGTTAAGTTCAGAGATGAGCGGCTGATGTATACATCTAGCACTTTGTGGTTATGTATTTTACGTCATCTATTGGAGATGTTATTAGAATTCCACTCAGGTTAACGTTGTCTCTCTTGTCCTGCTTCAGCCTCGGCGTCGTACAACTCACCGGAGCTTCTCCAACGACGAAACCCTCCATCACAGCGGAGCAGTACCTCAGGCTCCATCTCCAGACGCCTAAGATCTTCTTCCCCTCCTCCGACAGCCAAGTCAGCCGGAGCATCCTCACCGGCCAACCCAATCACGCTAAGATCGACATGGCTTCGCCAAAGAGGTTGTACACTCCTTGTGGTTTGACTTAATCTCACCATGCTTCTTTGCATCCTGTGATCTTCCAATTCTTGTGAACCAAACACCCAGATTGGCAGAAATCATGTGTTTTTTAATTCTCTGTTTTGCACTTGCATTCCTATCCTATTCCTGTCTATTTCCTATCCCTACATTGTTAGAATCCTCAAATTGAAACAAGCCCTTACACAATTACTTCTGTTACAGATATGTGTCAAAGAAAACCTTGTGTTGTTTGTCCTGCTCCTGCGGTGTTGTGTTCCACCCCAGCTCAGCTGCTCCAACGACGGAAGGGTTCACCACAGCAGGGATCCGCTCTCCAGACTGTCTTTCGCCGCCTGAGATCTTCTTCCCCGCCGCCGGCAGCCACGACAACTGCATTACCATCATCAACTGAGCAGATGACCTTGAGGACTACACGGGTTCGCAAGAGAGGTCGCACTCTTCCGTGTCTGCTTACGTTATGCATTGCTTAATATGATGACATGCTACTTTATCGTCGTGTTCACCTATTAGACTCCGACTCAGGTCCGAACTTATGCTGAAACTTGAGTTTTTAAATGGTTGTGGGGTACATATTGGGGCAGCAATCAGTACTATCTGTCTACTATTTGGTTAATGTCGGGTGTCCACTATGAGTTTCATGTTGGGTGCAAACAAACATTAAAGGAGCCATTATCTGTATTTTTAACTAAAGCTATTATCTACCTGCTATCATTTGTTTTGGGTATATCCACAGTTTGCTACCATCACTCTGGATTTGTGCATGCACTCCTTACATAATCTCACTATGTTTTATTCCTATGCATGTCAGTTATTGTACACAGTGGAACTGAACATGTAGAGCAAAAGAGACGAGCCTTGCGTGGCAATAAAATTTCATGCAGACGACGCTCCATGGTCGGCGCAAAGGCAGCCCCCCCTCCACCCATTTCAGATCGTAATCAAGAGGAAGATAACTGTTCTGAGGGGGATTCAGAAGCAGAAGACCACTCCTATTTACTCCATGAGGTCTTCGTTCTAAGTTGGCAAGCTGATGTTGGTAAAATCATGCATATGGTGCCTTGCATTGCTTACTGTATACATCAAAGTTGTCATCTGCTTAGTTTAGACATGCTTTGTGTCAATGCCATCTGTTTAGTTTCTTTATCGTATATGTGAATCATGCAATGCCATCTTGTTTAGCCAGGCATCATATATGTGAATTTTGCAATGCCACCCTGGTTAGCCAGTCATCTTATATGTGAATTATATCATGACATCATTTTTTATTACATGTTAAATTTGTTAACAATTTTAGTACATTCAATTACTCTTCCTGCGCATCAGCCATTCGGCACGGTCATGGAAAAATCTGGAGTGGAAACAAGGTCTTCAGAGCAGACAATGCTATCTGACGAAGCGCATGTCTTGCTGGTTACAGATAGCTCCTCAGAGGAGGATTCAGATACAGATGACCAGTCGTATTCCCCCCCCCCGGGGTGCATTCTCTAACTTGGCAGGGTTATGTTGCTCATATCGTGCGTATGGTATCTTGCATTGCTATGTCATTTGCTTAGTTTAGACATGCTTTGTGTGAATGCCACCTGTTTAGTGTCTAATTATCATATATGTGAATTATGCAATGCCATCTTCTTGCAAGACATTATATATGTGAATTATGCAATGCTATCTTGTTGCAAGGCATTATATATGTGAATTACGCAATGCCATGCTGTTTAGCCAAGCGTCATATATGTGAATTATATCATGCCGTCCTTTTTTTTGTATTTCTCATTGCTTTTGTCGACAATGTTTGTATATTCAACTGCTCTTCCTGTGCATCAGCCATTTGAATTGGTGATGGAGAAATCTGGAGTGAAAACAAGGTCTTCAGAGCAGACAATGCTACCTGGTGAAGCAGATATCTTGCTGGTTACATATAGCTCTTCAGAGGAGGATTCAGAGGTAGATGACCAGTCCTATTATCCCCCTGAGGTGTATGCTCAAACTTGGTAGGGTTATATTACTCATATCATGCATATGTTGTATTGCAATGCTTAGTTTTTACATCATATACACGATATTGAATGCCATCTCCTTAGTTGACACATCATACATGTGATTGCCTTCTGCTCACTTCCTTAGTATATAAATCATATATTTGAATTATATCATGCCATGATGTTTACATAGACAACATGTATCTGAATTATGGCATGCCAACCCATTTTCTAAAGACATAATATAGTTATATCATCTCATCCTGTTCACACTTCACATAGTCATCATATTTTGAATTATGTCATTCTATCCGTGAATTATATCATGCCATCATGTTTCCATCGATGGCATGTTTGTGATTTATGGCATGCCAACCACTTTAATAGACACATCGTATAGTTATATCATGTCATCCTGTTTACATAGTCATCATATTTTGAAGTATGTCATTCTATCATGTTCAGTTAGCCATCATACATGTGAAATTGTGTCATGCTATCCTGTTTAATTAGCCATCATATATGTGAAATTATGTCCTGCTATTCTGTTTGGTTAGACATCATAAATGTGAATTATTTCATGCCCTGTTTTCTTCCCTACTATCCATTGCACCTGTCTATCTTACAATGTTTGTACATTCAATTACTTTTCTTGTTTATCAGCCATTTCAATTGGATGGGGTGATGGCGGTATATGTGGGAGTAAAAACACGGTCTTCAGAAAAGATCTAGAACCACGGTTGTACTTGCCCAAGAACCAGCCCCACCACACATAACCCAGACTCACGCAGATTGTACCCCTACCCAGTTGGACAGAGAACCAGCTACACCCCTTCTAACCCCAACCCCAGCAGATAGTAACCCAGTTCCCGTTGACACAGCACCGTCTCCACCACAGAGCACCCAAACACGAGCAGTTAGTAAGGCAACTACAGTGCCCAAAGCACGAGGACCACCACTCCGAACCCCAAGTCAATGCTTAAAGCAGAAGAAGAATTGTTCTCAGGTCAGGTTCCATAGCTATGGTTTATACTACTTTGCTCTTGCAACACTGTATTTACTCATACCAACTAATTTCAAATTTGAAGGATGCAATTGAAACTCCAATGGCGCAACAGGTATGTTTTAAACCTGTTTCTTTAACGTGTTTGCTGTTGTAACTTGCTCTATGTTGATTTCAGTTTCAATTGAATAAACAGTTATATTCTCATGCCATGCACCTTACAAGTGTTGTTATTGCTGTGTATTTTCCCACACTTATATTCTGCCTAAGCTGATTTGTCTTAAATAGATATGATTCGAACGGTATCTATCTTGATTTGGCAACATAAACTAGAATGATATAGACCATACAGTGACCATACTACATAGATATATGTTTGTTTCATGTTGTTATCCTGTCCACCTTAGTACTGAACTGGTTTACCAAAATGAGTTTCATATACTACATTGTAAACCTGTGATGTGTTTGTTTGTTTCTCTTTTAGAATGCGGATAAAATATTGGAGAAGAGTACCCTGTTATGCAATGGTACAGGAAGTAATGCAGATAAGATTCAAGATAGTGAGACATCCCTGTTGGTCTCCAAGAAAGCTGATAAAAACTATATTGAAGACACTGAGACAACCCCAAAGTCCTGTCTTGATGTAGTGTTCGAGTTACTAGCTACTACTGCAGGCACCAGCTCTTCGAACTCGCTGCCTGAATCAGTTCGGCTTCTTGAGTCTCAACTTCAAGTTGAAAGACATCGATCAGGTGTTATGCGACAGGAAGCCGAAGGACTAAGGAAGTCCCTGCATAATTCAGATGCATACTTTCTGGTGCAACAGCAAGTGCTGGAGGATTTAAGCGCCAAACAAGAGAAAGTTAATAAGCTTGCTAAGCATCTTGCCAACATTATGGGTACCCAGGATATTGTTTCTTGAGCTCTTCTGAAGTGGTTTCAGTTCTGGACTTGTTTTGCTGCGGCGTTTATATGCTGTTTTGTTCCCTATATATTCACTGGTGGCGAACTTTGATGCCCAGTGGATGTAATATGTGTAATAGCCGTGATAGCCTAGCATAAGTTGCTTGCCTATTTATTTCCTTATTGTCTTGTTTATTTGTTTTCTTGTAGTCAGTGCAGTTCTTTTTTCGCGGTTTGCGAGTGGCCGTAATAACCTATTTTTTAAAACTAGGCCACATTAACCATGGGCTACATATTTACTGTAGTTAACATGGGCCTCCTACGGGCCGTAGAAACAATGGGCCTTCTAAGGGCCGTAGAAACAATGGGCCTTCTACGCGGCGTAGAAACCATGGGCCTTATACGGGCCGTTGACACTACGGGCCTTCTATGGGTCGTATCATCAATGGGCCTTCTACGGGTCGTATGATCGGTTGGCCAAACATGGGACAATAACAAACCACGTTATGGCCGTAAATGGCTTAGAGTTGAAATCGTCCGTTCATGGGCCGACCATAACGGGCCGTCGTTAATCGGTCGTATTTGATGACGCTATGAAAACGGCCCAACGTATTAACGGGCCACAAACGGGCCGACTGTAACCATGGGCTGAATTTGGCCCACAAGCAGAAAATGACAGTAACTGGCCGAAAGTAAACGAATGCTGGAAATGAGCCCAAGAATAAATGGGCCCTGAGAAGGCCGAAAGATAACATGGGCTGGAAACGGCCCAACGGAATAATGGGCCATTAATGGGTATAAAGTGATACACTATTCATTACGGGCCAGTTTTACCACGGGCCGTTAATGGGCCGAGGGTTACTAAGGGCCTCATATGGGCCGAAAGACGTCATGGGCCATACATGGGCCGGAAGTTAAAATGGGCTGGAATTATATTGGACGGCCCAGATGACGCTACTGGGCCTAATTCGGATAGGCCGTAAACGGGCCCTAGGTTAGCGGGCTGTAAATGGGCTATATGCGAACAAGCCGTTAACAGGCTTGCCGTGGGCCGGCCCGCCACCTTTTGACCAAGTCAAACGGGCCGGCCTTTTCATAGGAACGGCCACTGTTGGGTCGTGCCATGTGTCGACATATCATAGGCGCTTTGGGTCCAATGAGTGGATGACATCTGTCCCAACGGCGAGCCGACACGTGTTCCCTCCAGCCAATGATGATTTTACACGTTGAAAATCCCCATTGGTCGGGGCTGTTAACGGGTTATCGGATCCAAAACCGGACCCGATAGCTTAACGGCGTTCCATTACGGTGGATGCCATGTGTCGGTTACCCTTGACGAAAGCACTTCTGTGACGCGCGATTTATCGTCATGGAAGTGGACACTTCCGTGATGATAGTTTTGGTAATGTCATGTAACACTTCTACGACAGTACAGGTATGACTATCTTGATTCTGTCATAAAATTGTCATGGATGTACATGCATGACAGAAAACGTGACCTACTATGACAAACACGTATCATCACGGAAGTGTATTTTTTTTGTAGTGTATATTATTAGATTCACCGTAAGATGTATTTTCATATTTTATATATTTGACATTGTATATTGCTACCTCTTGAGCACTGCGTTGGTTTTCCCTTGAAGAGGAAAGGGTGATGCAGTAAAGTAGCGTAAGTATTTCCCTCGGTTTTTGAGAACCAAGGTATCAATCCAGTAGGAGGTCATGCTCAAGTCCCTTGCACCTACACAAACAAATAAGAACCTCGCAACCAACGCAATAAAGGGGTTGTCAATCCCTTCACAGTCACTTACGAGAGTAAGATCTGATATAGATGATAAGATAATATTTTTGGTATTTTTATGATAAAGAGTAAAAGTAAAGAAAGCAAGTAAATAATAATGGAAATAACGGGAGATTAATATGATGGAAAATAGACCCGGGGGCCATAGGTTTCACTAGTGGCTTCTCTCAAGATAGCATAGGTATTACGGTGGGTGAACAAATTACTGTCGAGCAATTGATACAATTGAGCATAGTTATGAGAATATTTAGGGATAATCATGTATATAGGCATCACGTCCGTGACAAGTAGACCAAAAAGATTCTGCATCTACTACTATTACTCCACACATCGACTGCTATCCAGCAGGCATCTAGAGTATTAAATTCATAAGAACAGAGTAACGCTTTAAGCAAGATGACATGATGTAGAGGGATAAACTCATGCAATATGATATAAACCCCATCTTTTTATCCTCGATGGCAACAATACAATACGTGTCGTTTCCCCTTCTGTCACTGGGATCGAGCACCGCAAGATTGAACCCAAAGCTAAGCACTTCTCCCATTGCAAGAAAGATCAATCTAGTAGGCCAAACCAAAATGATAATTCGAAGAGACTTGCAAAGATAACCAATCATACATAAAAGAATTCAGAGAAGATTCAAATATTGTTCATAGATAATCTTGATCATAAACCCACAATTCATCGGATCTCGACAAACACACCGCAAAATAAGATTACATCGAATAGATCTCCAAGAGAATCGAGGAGAACTTTGTATTGAGATCCAAAGAGAGAGAAGAAGCCATCTAGCTAATAACTATGGACCCGCAAGTCTGAGGTAAACTACTCACACATCATCGGAGAGGCTATGGTGTTGATGTAGAAGCCCTCCGTGATCAATGCCCCCTCCGGCAGGACGCCGGAAAAGGCCCCATGATGGGATCTCACGGGTACAGAAGGTTGCGATGGTGGAATTAGGTTTTCGTGGGCGCTTCTGATGGTTTGGGGGTACGTAGGTATATATAGGAGGAAGAAGTAGGTCGGTGGAGCCACGAGGGGCCCACGAGGGTGGAGGGCGTGCCTGGGGGGTAGGCGCGCCCCCTACCTCGTGGCCTCCTCGTCTGTTGCTTGACGTCCACTCCAAGTCCTCTGGATCACGTTTGTTCCAAAAATCACGTTCCCGAAGGTTTCATTCCGTTTGGACTCCGTTTGATATTCTTTTTCTGCGAAACAATGAAATATGCAAAAAAATAGCAATTTGGGCTGGGCCTCCGGTTAATAGGTTAGTCCCCAAAATAATATAAAAGTGTATAAATAAGCCCATTAAACATCCAAAACAGAATATATAATAACATGGAACAATCAAAAATTATAGATACGTTGGAGACGTATCATATATATAAATAGTTTTCTCTATAAACTTGGTCAAAGTTTATAAAGTTTGACTTTATAAAAATCTATAGGCACTACATTATGGAACTGAGGGAGTATGTGGATGACATATTGTTGATTGGAAATGATATAGAATTTCTGGATAGCATAAAAAGATACTTGAATAAGAGTTCTTCAATGAAAGACCTCGGTGAAGACGCTTAATTGGACTATCACAAAGCACATACCTTGATAAAGTTTTGAAGAAGTTCAAAATGGATCAAGCAAAGAAAGGGTTCTTGCCTGTATTACAAGGTGTGAAGTTGAGTCAGACTCAATGCTCGACCATTGCAGAAGATAGAGAGAATATGGAAGATGTTCCCTATGCTTCAGCCATAGGCTCTATCATGTATGCAATGCTGTGTACCAGACCTGATGTGTGCCTTGCTATTAGTTTAGCATGGAGGTACCAAAGTAATCCAGGAGTGGATCACTGGACAGCGGTCAAGAACATCCTGAAATACCTGAAAAGGACTAAGGATATGTTTCTCGTTTATGGAGGTGACAAAGAGCTCGTCGTAAATGGTTACATTGATGCAAGATTTGACACTGATCCGGACGATTCTAAATCGCAAACCGGATACGTGTTTTTATTGAACGATGGTGTTGTCAGTTGGTGTAGTTCTAAGCAAAGTGTCGTGGCGGGATCTACATGCGAAGCGGAGTACATAGCTGCTTCGGAAGCAGCAAATGAAGGAGTCTGGATGAAGGAGTTCATATCCGATCTAGGTGTCATACCTAGTGCATCGGGTCCAATGAAAATCTTTTGTGACAATACTGGTGCAATTGCCTTGGCAAAGGAATCCAGATTTCACAAGAGAACCAAGCACATCAAGAGACGCTTCAATTCCATCCGCGATCAAGTCCAGGTGGGAGACATAGAGATTTGCAAGATACATACGGATCTGAATGTTGCAGACCCGTTGACTAAGCCTCTCTCACGAGCAAAACATGATCAGCACCAAGACTCCATGGGTGTTAGAATCATTACTGTGTAATCTTGATTATTGACTCTAGTGCAAGTGGGAGACTGAAGGAAATATGCCTTAGAGGCAATAATAAAGTTATTATTTATTTCCTTATTTCATGATAAATGTTTATTATTCATGCTAGAATTGTATTAACCGGAAACAGAATACATGTGTGAATACATAGATAAACAGAGTGTCACTAGTATGCCTCTACTTGACTAGCTCGTTTATCAAAGATGTTTAAGTTTCCTAACCATAGACATGAGTTGTCATTTGATAAACGGGATCACATTATTAGGAGAATGATGTGATTGACTTGACCCATTCTGTTAGCTTAGCACTTGATCGTTTTAGTTTATTGCTATTGCTTTCTTCATGACTTATACATGTTCCTATGACTATGAGATTATGCAACTCCCGATTACCGGAGGAACACTTTGTGTGCTACCAAACATCACAACGTAACTGGGTGATTATAAAGGTGCTCTACAGGTGTCTTCGATGGTACTTGTTGAGTTGGCATAGATCGAGACTAGAATTTGTCACTCCGATTGTCGGAGAGGTATCTCTGGGCCCACTCGGTAATGCACATCACTATAAGCCTTGCAAGCAATGTGACTAATGAGTTAGTTGCGGGATGATGCATTACGGAACGAGTAAAGAGACTTGCCGGTAACGAGATTGAGCTAGGTATGAGGATACCAACGATCGATTCTCGGGCAAGTAACATACCGATGACAAAGGAAACAACGTATGTTGTTATGCGGTTTGACCGATAAAGATCTTCGTAGTATATGTGGGAACCAATATGAGCATCCAGGTTCCGCTATTGGTTATTGAACAGAGACGAGTCTAGGTCATGTCTACATAGTTCTCGGACCTGTACGGTCCGCACGCTTAACGTTAGGTGACGATCGGTATTATGAGTTTATGTGATTTGATGTACCAAAGGTAGTTCGGAGTCCCGGATGTGATCACGAACATGACGAGGAGTCTCGAAATGGCTGAGACATAAAGATTGATATATTGGACGGCTATGTTCGGACACCGGAAGTGTTCCGGGTGGTTTCGGAGAAAACCGGAGTGCCGAAGGGGTTACCGGAACCCCCCGGCACTAGTACAAAACAGGGCTTTCGTCACAGGGCAATATTCACATTAGTCCCGGTTCTGTCACGAACCGGGACTAATGTGAGCATTGGTCCCGGTTCGTGCGGCTAAGGCATATAACTTTCCGAGTAGATGATTTTTCATACAAAAAACTTTTTAATCCGAGTTTGTATGCAAAAGTTATGCCCATTTTACAAATTCCAGAGAGATTTTGCAAATAAAGTCGAAATTCATATTTGTAAATTTTCCCAACAACTAGACCACATATCACATGGGAAACTTATTTTATTTTATTTTTTTGACATTTCCATCATTTTCTTTTGTCTTTTCTAAAACTGAAAAGGCGGTCCACGAGGGGGGGGTAGAGTTTGGAAATGGGACCTTTAGTACCGGTTCGTGCCATGAACCGGTACTAATGCCTCAAAGCCCATTAGTACCGGTTGGTGGCACCAACCAGGAATAAAGGTCTAACCTTTAGTCCCGGTTGGTGCCACCAACCGGTACTAATGGGCATCGCACCATTTAGTCCCGGTTCGTGGCACCAACCGGTACTAAAGGGCCTAGGTGAACCGGGACTAATGCCTTAGCCGCACGAACCGGGACCAATGCTCACATTAGTCCCGGTTCGTGACTGAACCGGGACAAATGTGAATATTGCCCTGTGACGAAAGCCCTGTTTTGTACTAGTGCCGGGGGGTTCCAGTAACCCCTTCGGCACACCGGTATTCTCCGAAACCACCCGAAACACTTCCGGTGTCCGAACATAGCCGTCCAATATATCAATCTTTATGTCTCGGCCATTTCGAGACTCCTCGTCATGTCCGTGATCACATCCGGGACTCCGAACTACCTTTGGTACATCAAATCACATAAACTCATAATACCGATCGTCACCTAACGTTAAGCGTGCGGACCCTACGGGTTCGAGAACTATGTAGACATGACCGAGACTCGTCTCTGGTCAATAACCAATACCGGAACCTGGATGCTCATATTGGTTCCCACATATACTACGAAGATCTTTATCGGTCAAACCGCATAACAACATACGTTGTTTCCTTTGTCATCGGTATGTTACTTGCCCGAGAATCGATCGTTGAATCCTCATACCTAGCTCAATCTCGTTACCGGCAAGTCTCTTTACTCGTTTCGTAATGCATCATCCCGCAACTAACTCATTACTCACATTGCTTGCAAGGCTTATAGTGATGTGCATTACCGAGAGGGCCCAGAGATACCTCTCCGACAATCGGAGTGACAAATCCTAGTCTCGATCTATGCCAACTCAACAAGTACCATTGGAGACACGTGTAGAGCACCTTTATAATCACCCAGTTACGTTGTGATGTTTGGTAGCACACAAAGTGTTCCTCCGGTAATCGGGAGTGGCATAATCTCATAGTCATAGGAACTTGTATAAGTCATGAAGAAAGCAATAGCAATAAACTAAAACGATCAAGTGCTAAGCTAACGGAATGGGTCAAGTCAATCACATCATTCTCCTAATAATGTGATCCCGTTTATCAAATGACAACTCATGTCTATGGTTAGGAAACTTAACCATCTTTGATAAACGAGCTAGTCAAGTAGAGGCATACTAGTGACACTCTGTTTATCTATGTATTCACACATGTATTCTGTTTCCAGTTAATACAATTCTAGCTTGAATAATAAACATTTATCATGAAATAAGGAAATAAATAATAACTTTATTATTGCCTCTAAGGCATATTTCTTTCAGTCTCCCACTTGCACTAGAGTCAATAATCAAGATTATACAGTAATGATTCTAACACCCATGGAGTCTTGGTGCTGATCATGTTTTGCTCGTGAGAGAGGCTTAGTCAACGGGTCTGCAACATTTAGATCCGTATGTATCTTGCAAATCTCTATGTCTCCCACCTGGACTTGATCGCGGATGGAATTGAAGCATCTCTTGATGTGCTTGGTTCTCTTGTGAAATCTGGATTCCTTTGCCAAGGCAATTGCACCAGTATTGTCACAAAAGATTTTCATTGGACCCGATGCACTAGGTATGACACCTAGATCGGATATGAACTCCTTCATCCAGACTCCTTCATTTGCTGCTTCCGAAGCAGCTATGTACTCCGCTTCACACGTAGATCCCGCACGACACTTTGCTTAGAACTGCACCAACTGACAGCACCACCGTTAAATAAAAACACGTATCCGGTTTGCGATTTAGAATCGTCCGGATCAGTGTCAAATTTTGCATCAACGTAACCATTTACGACGAGCTCTTTGTCACCTCCATAAACGAGAAACATATCCTTAGTCCTTTTCAGGTATTTCAGGATGTTCTTGACCACTGTCCAGTGATCCACTCCTGGATTACTTTGGTACTTCCCTGCTAAACTAATAGCAAGGCACACATCAGGTCCGGTACACAGCATTGCATACATGATAGAGCCTATGGCTGAAGCATAGGGAACATCTTCCATCTTCACTCTATCTTCTGCAGTGGTCGAGCATTGAGTCTGACTCAACTTCACACCTTGTAATACAGGCAAGAACCCTTTCTTTGCTTGATCCATTTTGAACTTCTTCAAAACTTTATCAAGGTATGTGCTTTGTGATAGTCCAATTAAGCGTCTTGATCTATCTCTATAGATCTTGATGCCCAATATGTAAGCAGCTTCACCGAGGTCTTTCATCGAAAAACTCTTATTCAAGTATCCTTTTATGTTATCCAGAAATTCTATATCATTTCCAATCAACAATATGTCATCCACATATAATATTAGAATTGCTACAGAGCTCCCACTCACTTTCTTGTAAATACAGGCTTCTCCAAAAGTCTGTATAAAACCATATGCTTTGATCACACTATCAAAACGTTTATTCCAACTCTAAGATGCTTGCCCCAGCCCATAGACAACTTTGTTAGCATCCTTTGGATCGATAAAACCTTCAGGTTGCATCATATACAACTCTTCTTCCAGAAATCCATTCAGGAATGCAGTCTTTACATCCATTTGTCAAATTTCATAATCATAAAATGCGGCCATTGCTAACATGATTCGGACGGACTTAAGCATCGCTACGGGTGAGAAAGTCTCATCGTAGTCAACTCCTTGAACTTGTTGAAAACCTTTTGCAACAATTCGAGCTTTGTAGACAGTAACATTACCGTCAGCGGCAGTCTTCTTCTTGAAAATCCATTTATTCTCGATGGCTTGCCGATCATCGGGAAAGTCAACCAAAGTCCATACTTTGTTCTCATACATGGATCCCATCTCAGATTTCATGGCCTCAAGCCATTTCGCGGAATCTGGGCTCATCATCGCTTCCTCATAGTTCGTAGGTTCGTCATGGTCATGTAACATGACCTCCAGAACAGGATTACCGGACCACTCTAGTGCGGATCTTACTCTGGTTGACCTACGAGGTTCGGTAGTAACTTGATCTGAAGTTACATGATCATCATCATTAGCTTCCTCACTAATTGGTGTAGTAGTCACAGGAACAGATTTATGTGATGAACTACTTTCCAATAAGGGAGCAGGTACAGTTACCTCATCAAGTTCTACTTTCCTCCCACTCACTTCTTTCGAGAGAAACTCCTTCTCTAGAAAGGATCCATTCTTAGCAACGAATGTCTTGCCTTCGGATCTGTGATAGAAGGTGTACCCAACAGTCTCCTTTGGGTATCCCACGAAGACACATTTCTCCGATTTGGTTTCGAGCTTATCAGGTTGAAGCTTTTTCACATAAGCATCGCAGCCCCAAATTTTAAGAAACGACAACTTTGGTTTCTTGCCAAACCATAGTTCATAGGGCATCATCTCAACGGATTTAGATGGTGCCCTATTTAACGTGAATGCAGCCGTCTCTAAAGCATAACCCCAAAATGATAGCGGTAAATCAGTAAGAGACATCATAGATCACACCATATCTAGTAAAGTACGATTACGACGTTCAGACACACCATTACGCTGTGGTGTTCCGGGTGGCGTGAGTTACGAAACTATTCCACATTGTTTCAAATGAAGACCAAGCTCATAACTCAAATATTCTCCTCCACGATCAGATCGTAGAAACTTTCTTTTCTTGTTACGATGATTTTCAACTTCACTCTGAAATTCTTTGAACTTTTCAAATGTTTTAGACTTATGTTTCATCAAGTAGATATACCCATATCTGCTCAAATCATCTGTGAAGGTCAGAAAATAATGATACCCGCCGCGAGCTTCAATATTCATTGGACCACATACATCAGTATGCATGATTTCCAACAAATCTGTTGCTCGCTCCATTGTTCCGGAGAACGGCGTTTTAGTCATCTTGCCCATGAGGCATGGTTCGCAAGTACCAAGTGATTCCAAAAGTCCATCAGAATGGAGTTTCTTCATGCGCTTTACACCAATATGACCCAAACGGCAGTGCCACAAATAAGTTGCACTATCATTATCAACTCTGCATCTTTTGGCTTCAACATTATGAATATGTGTATTACTACTATCGAGATTCATCAAAAATAGACAACTCTTCAAGGGTGCATGACCATAAAAGATATTACTCATATAAATAGAACAACCATTATTCTCAAATTTAAATGAATAACCGTCTCACATCAAACAAGATCTAGATATAATGTTCATGCTCAACGCTAGCACCAAATAACAATTATTCAGGTCTAAAACTAATCCCGAAGGTAGATGTAGAGGTAGCGTGCCGACGGTGATCACATCGACTTTGGAACCATTTCCCACGCGCATCGTGAAGGAAATATGCCCTAAAGGCAATAATAAAGTTGTTATTTATATTTCCTTATATCATGATAAATGTTTATTATTCATGCTAAAATTGTATTAAACCGGAAACTTAGTACATGTGTGAATATATATAGACAAACTAAGTGTCACTAGTATGCCTCTACTTGACTAGCACGTTTATCAAAGATGGTTAAGTTTCCTAACCATAGACATGAGTTGTCATTTGATAAATGGGATCACATTATTAGGAGAATGATGTGATTGACTTGACCCATTCCGTTAACTTAGCACTTGATCGTTTTAGTTTACTGCTATTGCTTTCTTCATGACTTATACATGTTCCAATGACTATTAGATTATGCAACTCCCGATTACCGAAGGAACACTTTGTGTGCTACAAAACGTCACAACGTAACTGGGTGATTATAAAGGTGCTCTACAGGTGTCTCCGATGGTACTTGTTGAGTTGGCATAGATCGAGACTAGGATTTGTCACTCCGATTGTCGGAGAGGTATCTCTGGGCCCTCTCGGTAATGCACATCACTATAAGCCTTGCAAGCAATGTGACTAATGAGTTACATGCGGGATGATGCATTACGGAACGAGTAAAGAGACTTGCCGGTAACGAGATTGAGCTAGGTATTGAGATACCGACGATCGAATCTCGGGCAAGTAACATACCGATGACAAAGGGAACAACGTATGTTGTTATGCGGTTTGACCGATAAAGATCTTTGTAGAATATGTGGGAGCCAATATGAGCATCCATGTTCCGCTATTGGTTATTGACCGGAGACGAGTCTCGGTCATGTCTACATAGTTCTCAAACCCGTAGGGTCCGCACGCTTAACGTTCGGTGACGATCGGTATTATGAGTTTATGTGTTTTGATGTACCGAAGGTAGTTCAGAGTCCTGGGTGAGATCGGGGACATGACAAGGAGTCTCGAAATGGTCGAGACATAAAGATCGATATATTGGACGACTATATTCAAACATCAGAAATGTTTCGAGTGATTCGGGTATTTATCGGAGTACCGGAGAGTTACGGGAATTCGTCGGGGAGTATATGGGCCTTATTGGGCTTTAGGGGAAAGAGAGAGGGGAGGTTGCGCGCCCACAAGGCCTAGTCCGAATTGGACTAGGGGGAGGGGCGGTGCCCCCTCCTTCCTTCTCTCCTCTTTTCCCTTCCCTTCTCTCCTACTCCTACTACATGGAAGGGGAGGAATCCTACTCCCGGTGGGAGTAGGACTCCCCAGGGCGCGCCATAGTAGAGGGTCGGCCCTCCCCCTCCTCCACTCCTTTATAAACGGGGGAGGGGGCACCCCATGAGGACACAAGTTGATCAGTTGATTTTTTAGCCGTGTGCGGTGCCCCCCTCCACCATAATCCACCTCGGTCATATCGTAGCGGTGCTTAGGCGTCGGTAGCAACATCATCGTCGTCATCATGCCGTCATGCTGACGGAACTCTCCCACAAAGCTCTGCTGGATCGGAGTTCGTGGGACGTCATCGAGCTGTACGTGTGCTGAACTAGGAGGTGTCGTGCATTCGGTACTTGGATCGGTCGGATCGTGAAGACGTACGACTACATCAACCGCGTTGTCATAACACTTCTTCTTTCGGTCTACAAGGCTACATGGACAACACTCTCCCCTCTCATTGCTATGCATCACCATGATCTTGCGTGTGCGTAGGATTTTTTTTTGAAATTACTACGTTCCCCAACAGTGGTATCTGAGCCAGGGTTATGCGTACATGTTATATGCACGAGTAGAACACAAGTGAGTTGTGGGCGATACAAGTCATACTGCTTATCAGTATGTCATACTTTGGTTCGGCGGTATTTGTTGGATGAAGCGGCCTGGACCGACATTACGCGTACGCTTACGCGAGACTGGTTCTACCGACGTGCTTTGCACACAGGCGGCTGGCGGGTGTCAGTTTCTCCAACTTTAGTTGAACTGAGTGTGGCTACGCCCGGTCCTTGTGAAGGGTAAAACAGCACTAAGTTGACGAACTATCGTTGTGGTTTTGATGTGTAGGTAAGAACGGTTCTTGCTCAGCCCGTAGCAGCCACGTAAAACTTGCAACAACAAAGTAGAGGACGTCTAACTTGTTTTTGCAGGGCATGTTGTGCTGTGATATGGTCAAGACATGATGCTAATATTTATTGTATGAGATGTTCATGTTTTGTAACAAAGTTATCGGCAACTGGCAGGAGCCATATATGGTTGTCGCTTTATTGTATGCAATGCAATCGCCCTGTAATTGCTTTACTTTATCACTAAGCGGTAGCGATAGTCATAGAAGCAATAGTTGGCGAGATGACAACGATGCTACGATGAAGATCAAGGTGTCGCGCCGGTGACAATGGTGATCCTGACGGTGCTTTGGAGATGGAGATCACAGGCACAAGATGATGATGTCCATATCATATCACTTATATTGATTGCATGTGATGTTTATCCTTTATGCATCTTATTTTGCTTAGATCGACGGTAGCATTATAAGATGATATCTCACTAAATTTCAAGGTACAAGTGTTCTCCCTGAGTATGCACCATTGCGAAAGTTCGTCGTGCCGAGACACCACGTGATGATCGGGTGTGATAAGCTCTACGTTCACATACATCGGGTGCAAGCCAGTTTTGCACATGCAGAATACTCGGGTTAAACTTGACGAGCCTAGCATATGCAGATATGGCCTCGGAACACTGGAGACCGAAAGGTCGAGCGTGAATCATATAGAAGATATGATCAACATAGTGATGTTCACCATCGAAAACTACTCCATCTCACGTGATGATCGGACATGGTTTAGTTGAGATGGATCACGTGATCACTTAGATGATTAGAGGGATGGCTATCTAAGTGGGAGTTCTTAAGTAATATGATTAATTGAACTTTAATTTATCACGAACTTAGTCCTCGTAGTATTAGCATATCTATGTTGTAGATCAATAGCTCGCGTTTAGCTCCCCTGTTTTATTTTTTGATATGTACCTAGAGAAAAATAAGTTGAAATGTTAGTAGCAATGATGCGGATTGGATCCGTGATCTGAGGATTATCCTCATTACTGCACAGAAGAATTACGTCCTTGATGCACCGCTAGGTGACAGACCGATTGCAGGAGCAGATGCAGACGTTATGAACATTTTGGCAAGCTCGATATGATGACTACTTAATAGTTTAGTGCACCATACTTTACGGCTTAGAATCGGGGATTCAAAGGCATTTTTGAAACGCCACGGAGCATATAGGATGTTCCAAGAGTTGAAATTAGTATTTCAGACTCATGCCCATGTCAAAAGGTATGAGACCTTTGACAAGCACTTTGCCTAGAAGATGGAGGAGAATTGCTCAGCTAGTGAGCATGTGCTCAGAATATCTGAGTACTACAATCACTTGAATCAAGTGGGAGTTAATCTTCCAGATAATATAGTGATTGATAGAGTTCTCTAGTCACTATCACCAAGTTACTAGAACTTCGTGATGAACTATAATATGCAAGGGATAACGGAAACGATTCCCAAGCTCTTCGTGATGCTGAAATCGACAAAGGTAGAAATCAAGAAAAGCATCAAGTGTTAATGGTTGACAAGACCACTAGTTTCAAGAAAAGGGCAAAGGGAAGAAGGGGAACTTCAAGAGGAACGGCAAGCAAGTTGCTGCTCAAGTGAAGAAGTCTGGACCTAAGCCTGAGACTAAGTGCTTCTACCGCAAAGGGACTTATCACTGGAAGCATAACTGCCCCAAGTATTTGGCGGATAAGAAGGATGGCAAAGTGAACAAAGGTATATTTGATATACATGTTATTGATGTGTACTTTACTAGTGTTTATAGCAACCCCTCAGTATTTGATACTAGTTCAGTTGCTAAGATTAGTAACTCGAAACGGGAGTTGCAAAATGAATAGAGACTAGTTAAGGGTGAAGTGACGATGTGTGTTGGAAGTGGTTCCAAGATTGATATGATCATCATCGCACACTCCCTATACTTTCGGGATTAGTGTTGAACCTAAATAAATGTTATTTGGTGTTTGCGTTAAGCATGAATATGATTTGATCATGTTTATTGCAATACGGTTATTCATTTAAAGTCAGACAACAATTGTTGTTCTGTTTACATGAATAAAACCTTCAATGGTCATACACCCAAGGTGAATGGTGTATTGAATCTCGATCGTAGTGATACACATAATCATAATATTGAAGCCAAAAGATGCAAAGTTAATAATTATAGTGCAACTTATTTGTGGCACTGCCGTTTAGGTCATATTGGTGTAAAGCGCATGAAGAAAATCCATGTTGATGGGCTTTTGGAATCACTTGATTACGAATCAATTGATGCTTGCGAACCATGCCTCATGGGCAAGATGACTAAGACTCCGTTCTCAGGAACAATGGAGCGAGCAACAGACTTGTTGGAAATAATACATACTGATGTATGCAGTCCGATGAGTGTTGAGGCTCGCGGCAGGTATCGTTATTTTCTGACCTTCACAGATGATTTGAGCAGATATGGGTATATCTACTTGATGAAACATAAGTCTGAAACATTTTAAAAGTTCATATAATTTCAGAGTGAAGTGGAAAATCATCGTAACAAGAAAATAAAGTTTCTACGATCTGATCGTGGAGGAGAATATTTGAGTTACGAGTTTTGTCTTCATTTGAAACAATGTAGAATAGTTTCGCAACTCACGCCACCTGAAACACCACAGCGTAATGGTGTGTTCGAACATCGTAACCGTACTTTATTAGATATGGTGCAACCTATGATGTCTCTTACCGATTTACCACTATCGTTTTGGGGTTATGCATTAGAGACAGCTGCATTCACGTTAAATAGGGCACCATCTAAATCCATTGAGACGACACCATATGAACTGTGGTTTGGCAAGAAACCAAAGTTGTCGTTTCTTAAAGTTTGGGGTTGCGATGCTTATGTGAAAAAGTTTCATCCTGATAAGCTCAAACCCAAATCGGAGAAATGTGTCTTCATAGAATACCCAAAGGGGACAGTTGGGTACACCTTCTATCACAGATCCGAAGGCAAGACATTCGTTGCTAAGAATGGATCCTTTCTAGAGAAGGAGTTTCTCTCGAAAGAAGTGAGTGGGAGGAAAGTAGAACTTGATGAGGTAACTATACCTGCTCCCTTATTGGAAAGTAGTTCATCACAGAAATCTGTTCCTGTGACTCCTACACCAATTAGTGAGGAAGCTAATGATGATGATCATTTAACTTCATATCAAGTTACTACCGAACCTCGTAGGTCAACCAGAGTGAGATCCGCACTAGAGTGGTACGGTAATCCTGTTCTGGAGGTCATGTTACTTGACGATGATGAACCTACGAACTATGAGGAAGCGATGATGAGCCCGGATTGCGCGAAATGGCTTGAGGCCATGAAATCTGAGATGGGATCCATGTATGAGAACAAAGTGTGGACTTTGGTTGAATTGCCCGTTGATTGGCAAGCAATAAAAAATAAATGGATCTTCAAGAGGAAGACGGACGCAGATAGTAGTGTTACTATCTACAAAGCTAGACTTGTCGAAAAAGATTTTTGACAAAGTTCAAGGTGTTAACTACTATGAGATTCTCTCACTCATAGCGATGCTTAAGTCTGTCCGAATCATGTTAGCAAATTGCCACATTTTATGAAATCTGGCAAATGGATGTCAAAACTACATTCCTTAATGGATTTCTTAAAGAAGAGTTGTATATGATGCAACCAGAAGGTTTTGTCGATCCTAAAGGTGCTAACAAAATGTGCAAGCTCCAGCGATTCATCTATGGACTAGTGCAAGCATCTCGAAGTTGGAATATACGCTTTGATGAGTTGATCAAAGCATATAGTTTTATACAGACTTGCGGTGAAGCCTGTATTTACAAGAAAGTGAGTGGGAGCACTGCAGCATTTCTGATAAGTATATGTAAATGACATATTGTTGATCGGAAATAATGTAGAATTTTCTGGAAAGCATAAAGGAGTATTTGAAAGGAGTTTTTCAAAGAAAGACCTCGGTGAAGCTGCTTACATATTGAGCATCAAGATCTATAGAGATCAAGACGCTTGATAAGTTTTTTCAATGAGTACATACCTTGACAAGATTTTGAAGTAGTTCAAAATGGAATAGTCAAAGAAAGAGTTCTTGCCTATGTTACAAGGTGTGAAATTGAGTAAGACTCAAAGCCCGACCACGGCAGAAGATAGAAAGAGAATGAAAGTCATTCCCTAAGCCTCCACCATAGGTTCTATAAAGTATGCCATGCTGTGTACCAGAACTATTGTATACCCTACACTGAGTTTGGCAAGGGAGTACAATAGTGATCTAGGAGTAGATCACTGAATAGCGGTCAAAATTATCCTTAGAATAAGGATATGTTTCTCGATTATGGAGGTGACAAAAGGTACGCCGTAAAGAGTTACGTCGATGCAAGCTTTGACACCGATCTGGATGACTCTAAGTCTCGATCTAGATACATATTAAAAGTGGGAGCAATTAGCTAGAGTAGCTCTGTGCAGAGCATTGTTGACACAGAAATTTGCAAAATGCATACGGATCTGAATTTGGCAGACCCGTTGACTAAACTTCTCTCACAAGCAAAACATGGTCACACCTTAGTACTCTTTGGGTGTTAATCACATGGCGATGTGAACTAGATTACTGACTCTAGTAAACCCTTTGAGTGTTGGCCATATGGCGATGTGAACTATGGATATTAATCACATGGTGATGTGAACTATTGGTGTTAAATCACATAGCGATGTGAACTAGATTATTGACTCTGGTGCCAGTGGGAGACTGAAGGAAATATGCCCTAGAGGCAATAATAAAGTTGTTGTTTATATTTCCTTATATCATGATAAATGTTTATTATTCATGCTAAAATTGTATTAAACCGGAAACTTAGTACATGTGTGAATATATAGACAAACTAAGTGTCACTAGTATGCCTCTACTTGACTAGCTCGTTGAATCAAAGATGGTTAAGTTTCCTAGCCATAGACATGAGTTGTCATTTGATTAATGGGATCACATCATTAGAGAATGATGTGATTGACTTGAACCATTCCGTTAGCTTAGCACTTGATCGTTTTAGTTTACTGCTATTGCTTTCTTCATGACTTATACATGTTCCTATGACTATGAGATTATGCAACTCCCGAATATCGGAGGAACACTTTGTGTGCTACCAAACGTCACAACGTAACTGGGTGATTATAAAGGTGCTCTACAGGTGTCTCTGATGGTACTTGTTGAGTTGGCATAGATCGAGATGAGGAATTGTCACTCCGATTGTCGGAGAGGTATCTCTGGGCCCTCTCGGTAATGCACATCACTATAAGCCTTGCAAGCAATGTGACTAATGAGTTAGTTGCGGGATGATGCATTACGGAACGAGTAAAGAGACTTGCCGGTAACGAGATTGAGCTAGGTATTGAGATACCGACGACCGAATCTCGGGCAAGTAACATATCGATGACAAAGGGAACAATGTATGTTGTTATGCGGTTTGACCGACAAAGATCTTCGTAGAATATGTGGGAGCCAATATGAGCATCTAGGTTCTGCTATTGGTTATTGACCGGAGACGAGTCTCGGTCATGTCTACATAGTTCTCAAACCCGTAGGGTCCGCACGCTTAACGTTTGGTGACGATCTGTATTATGAGTTAATGTGTTTTGATGTACCGAAGGTAGTTCGGAGTCTCAGATGAGATCGGGGACATGACGAGGAGTCTCAAAATGGTCGAGACGTAAAGATCGATATATTGGACGACTATATTCGGACATCGGAAAGGTTCCGAGTGATTCGGGTATTTATCGGAGTACCGGAGAGTTACGGGAATTCGTCGGGGAGTATATGGGTGGGCTTTAGGGGAAAGAGAGAGGGGAGGTTGCGCCCCCCCCCCCCAGGCCTAGTCCGAATTGGACTAGGGGGAGGGGCGGTGCCCCCTCCTTCCTTCTCTTCTCTTTTCCCTTCTCTTCTCTCCTACTCCTACTACATGGAACGGGAGGAATTCTACTCCCGGTGGGAGTAGGACTCCCCAGGGCGCGCCATAGTAGAGGACCGACCCTCCCCATCCTCCACTCCTTTATATACGGGGGAGAGGGCCACCCCATGAGGACACAAGTTGATCAGTTGATCTTTTAGCCGTGTGTGGTGCCCCCCTCCACCATAATCCACCTCGGTCATATCATAGGCGGTGCTTAGGCGAAGCCCTGCGTCAGTAGTAACATCATCACCGTCACCACGCCGTCGTGCTGACGGAACTCTCCCACAAAGCTCTGCTGGATCGGAGTTCATGGGACGTCATCAAGCTGAACGTGTGCTGAACTCGGAGGTGCCGTGCGTTCGGTACTTGGATCGGTCGGATCGTGAAGACGTACGACTACATCAACCGCGTTGTCATAATGCTTCCGCTTTCGGTCTACGAGGGTACGTGGACAACACTCTCCCCTCTCGTTGCTATGCATCACCATGATCTTGCGTGTGCGTAGGATTTTTTTTGAAATTACTACGTTCCCCAACACATCGTCACCTCGTCCTTAGCCAATCTTCGCTTAATCCGTAGTCCCTATTTCGAGTTGCAAATATTAGCAACAGAATCAGTATCAAATACCCAGGTGCTACTGCGAGCTTTAGTAAGGTACACATCAATAACATGTATATCACATATACCTTTGCTCATCTTGCCATCCTTCTTATCCGCCAAATACTTGGGGCAGTTCCGCTTCAAGTGGCCAGTCCCTTTGAAGTAGAAGCACTCAGTCTCAGGCTTAGGTCCAGACTTGGGTTTCTTCTCCTGAGCACCAACTTGTTTGCCTTTCTTCTTGAAGTTCCCCTTCTTCTTCCCTTTACCCTTTTTCATGAAACTGGTGGTCTTGTTGACCATCAACACTTGATGCTCCTTCTTGATTTCTACCTCCGCAACCTTTAGCATTGCGAAGAGCTCGGGAATTGTCTTATCCATCCCTTGCATGTTATAGTTCATCATGAAGCTTTTGTAGCTTGATGGCAGTGATTGAAGAATTCTGTCAATGACACTATCATCCGGAAGATTAACTCCTAGTTGAATCAAGTGATTGTTATACCCAGACATTTTGAGTATATGCTCACTGAGAGAACTATTCTCCTCCATCTTGCAGCTGTAGAACTTATTGGAGACTTCATATCTCTCAGTCCGGGCATTTGCTTGAAATATTAACTTCAACTCCTGGAACATCTCATATGCTCCATGGCGTTCAAAACGTCATTGAAGTCCCGGTTCTAAGCCGTAAAGCATGGCACACTGAACTATCGAGTAGTCATCAGCTTTGCTCTGCCAGACGTTCATAACATCTGGCGTTACTCCTGCAGCGGGTTTGGCACACAGCGGTGCTTTCAGGACGTAATTCTTTTGTGCAGCAATGAGGATAATCCTCAAGTTACGGACCCAGTCCGTGTAATTGCTACCATCATCTTTCAACTTTGCTTTCTCAAGGAACGCATTAAAATTCAACAGAACAACAGCACGGGCCATCTATCTACAACAACATAGACATGCAAAATACTATCAGGTACTAAGTTCATGATAAATTAAAGTTCAATTAATCAAGTTACTTAAGAACTCCCACTTAGATAGACATCCCTCTTATCATCTAAGTGATCACGTGATCCATATCAACTAAACCATGTCCAATCATCACGTGAGATGGAGTAGTTTTCAATAATGAATAGCACTATGTTGATCATATCTACTATATGATTCACACTCGACCTTTCGGTCTCAGTGTTCTGAGGCCATATCTGCATATGCTAGGCTCGTCAAGTTTAACCCGAGTATTTCTGCGTATGCAAAACTGGCTTGCACCCGTTGTATATGAACGTAGAACTTATCACACTCGATCATCACGTGGTGTCTCGGCACGACGAACTTTGGCAACGGTGCATACTCAGGGAGAACACTTGTACCTTGAAATTTAGTGAGAGATCATCTTATAATGCTACCATCAATCAAAGCAGAATAAGATGCATAAAAGATAAACATCACATGCAATCAATATAAGTGATATGATATGGCCATCATCATCTTGTGCCTTTGATCTCCATCTCCAAACCACTGTCATGATCACCATCGTCACCGGCGCAACACCTTGATCTCCATCATAGCATCGTTGTCGTCTCGCCAACTATTGCTTCTACGACTATCGCTACCGCTTAGTGATAAAGTAAAGCAATTACATGGCGATTGCATTTCATACAATAAAGCGACAACCATATGGCTCCTGCGGCCGATAACTCTGTTACAAAACATGATCATCTCATACAATAAAATTTAGCATCATGTCTTGACCATATCACATCACAACATGCCCTGCAAAAACAAATTAGACGTCCTCTACTTTGTTGTTGCAAGTTTTACGTGGCTGCTACGGGCTGAGCAACAACTGTTCTTACCTACGCATCAAAACCACAACGATATTTCGTCAAGTATGTGTTGTTTTAACCTTCAACAAGGACCGGGCGTAGCCACACTTGATTCAACTAAAGTTGGAGAAACTGACACCCGCCAGCCACCTATGTGCGAAGCACGTCGGTAGAACCAGTCTCGCGTAAGCGCATGCGTAATGTCAGTCCGGGGCGCTTCATCCAACAATACCGCCGAATCAAAGTATGAGATGCTGGTAAGCAGTATGACTTGTATCGCCCACAACTCACTTGTGTTCTACTCGTGCATATAACATCTACGCATAAACCTGGCTCGGATGCCACTGTTGGGGAACGTATTAATTTCAGAAGAAGAAAAATCCTACGCACACGCAAGATCATGGTGATGCATAGCAACGAGAGGGAAGAGTGTTGTCCACGTACCCTCGTAGACCGAAAGCGGAAGCGTTATGACAACGTGGTTGATGTAGTCGTACGTCTTCACGATCCGACCGATCCAAGTACCGAACGTACGGCACCTCCGAGTTCAGCACACGTTCAGCTCGATGACGTCCCACGAACTCCGATCCAGCAGAGCTTATGGGAGAGTTCCGTCAGCACGACGGCGTGATGACGGTGATGATGTTTCTACCGACGCAGGGCTTCGCCTAAGCACCGCTACGATATGACCGAGGTGGATTATGGTGGAGGGGGGCACCGCACACGGCTTGGAATAATCAACTTGTGTGTCTTTGGGTCCCCCCCCCCCCCGCCCCCGTATATAAAGGAGCAAGGGGGGAGGCCGGCCGGCCTTGGTGCGCCCCAAGGAGAGGAGGAATCCTCCTCCTAGTAGGAGTAGGATTCATCCTTTCCTAGTCCTACTAGGAAGGGGGAAGGGGGGAGGAAAGAGAGGGAGAGGGAGAGGGAGAGGGAAAGAGGGGCCGCGCCCCCCTCCCCTAGTCCAATTCGGACTCCCCATGGGAGGGGGCGCGCCACCTCCTGGGCTTCTGCCCTCTCTCTCCCCTAAGGCCCACTAAGGCCCAATACTTCCCCGGGGGGTTCCGGTAACCCCTCCGGCACTCCTGTTTTCTCCGAAACCACCCGGAACACTTCCAGTGTCCGAACGTAGCCGTCCAATATATCAATATTTACGTCTCGACCATTTCGAGACTCCTCGTCATGTCCGTGATCACATCAGGGACTCCGAACTACCTTCGACACATCACACATAAACTCATAATACCGATCGTCACCTAACGTTAAGCGTGCGGACCCTACGGGTTCGAGAACTATGTAGACGTGACCGAGACTCGTCTCTGGTCAATAACCAATAGCGGAACCTGGATGCTCATATTGGTTCCTACATATTCTACGAAGATCTTTATCGGTCAAACCGCATAACAACATACGTTGTTCCCTTTGTCATCGGTATGTTACTTGCCCGAGATTCGATCGTTGGTATCCTCATACCTAGCTCAATCTCGTTACCGGCAAGTCTCTTTACTCGTTCCGTAATGCATCATCCCGCAACTAACTCATTAGTCACATTGCTTGCAAGGCTTATAGTGATGTGCATTACCGAGAGGGCCCAGAGATACCTCTCCGACAATCGGAGTGACAAATCCTAGTCTCGATCTATGCCAACTCAACAAGTACCATCGGAGACACCTGTAGAGCACCTTTATAATCACCCAGTTACGTTGTGACGTTTGGTAGCACACAAAGTGTTCCTCCGATAATCGGGAGTTGCATAATCTCATAGTCATAGGAACATGTATAAGTCATGAAGAAAGCAATAGCAGTAAACTAAAACGATCAAGTGCTAAGCTAACGGAATGGGTCAAGTCAATCACATCATTCTCCTAATAATGTGATCCCGTTTATCAAATGACAACTCACGACTATGGTTAGGAAACTTAACCATCTTTGATAAACGAGCTAGTCAAGTAGAGGCATACTAGTGATACTCTGTTTGTCTATGTATTCACACATGTATTATGTTTCCGGTTAATACAATTCTAACATGAATAATAAACATTTATCATGAAATAAGGAAATAAATAAGAACTTTATTATTGCCTCTAGGGCATATTTCCTTCACTTCCGTGCGCCGAGGCAAGTCACAATTAGATGAAATATTTCTACTAAACTTTTATATGTATCTATAGGTCATTTTATCACACCACAAACTTGGAAAATATATTTTCTATAACTCATAATTACTCAAATGGAAATGTTGCTTAACATTAACAATAGTGATATTATTATATATTTTAAAATTTATCGTTGGCAAAAATACAGACATTCTGGTATTTAAGTTTTATTGTAATAAAAGGGACATTCTTTGGTAGGCCCTTTGAACTAAATCCATTTGGATGTGAGAAAATATAAATAGGACATGATAATAATTTGTCACAATTGCATAAATATAGTTTTTATCTCTCTGTGTGTTTCTATCATTACATATCTTGGTAGAGATTTCTAAAACGTTTGGTCTAAGAAATACCTTTATAGTAGTTTCAAGTTGACGGTTCAATGTAAGCAAAAAGAAAATTCTACAATATGTAAGGTGTTTACGAGAAGTTTATTATGAAACACCAGCAATGTTGCTTTACCCTTTTCCGGGTCAAATATTTCTTACACGTTACAGTGGGTTCAATAATTGTTTGCAAAATGTGTTTGCTTTGCACATGGTACTGAAATATCATCGCTTATGATAATCATCAAGGGACGTGAAAATATTGTGCAGTTTGGTTATTTGATATGTTCGTCGTGAAGTGGTTGGTATCATATAGTCTATACAAATTCTCCAGTCTACCAAGACACATTTTAATGATATGCATGAAATTAGACATTGAAATTACCCTTGGAAAATTAAAGTTGTAAGAATCTAGCTAATACTAGCATTCAACATAAGATGTGGGACATTTACCAAAGAGACACTAGCTACCTAACAAAACAAGAAGATATCATTGTTTTGTAAACAAGGCCGATGATTGAACCGATAATGTTCCTTGTTCACCAGTTCACCGGCCCAACCGTCGGTTCATCCAGTTTAGTCGTCGGATCAGAAATATAGCTTTTATATAATAAATAAGGGCATCTCCAATCCCGACCCGCAAATTTCCTTCCGTATCCGTCCACGGACAGGGGGCAGTCCATAGACACTACTGCCGAAGGCCGACATCCAACGATGCCCGCATATATTTCAATAACATTTTGAACTAACCTGACAAAATTCATGCAAAAACGACGGATTTTATATAAACCGGATGACATTCATGCAAACATGGCAGATTTTCATTACATTCTGAACATTTAGAACAAAAAAAACTACCACGGCCGTCGGCGTCCAAGCCCTTGTTGTTTCCTTCCCGTGACCACATCCTACTTCCGACATCTCCATGAGCACCGGCGATAAGACCGATTAAGTAAAGATGCGGTCTCTAGCAAGGAAGAGTAGAACACGGTAGATGGACTGGCCCACATGGGACATAAGGCCCTGCCGCCTACCATGCCCTACTCATCCTCGGAGGAGTCTGCGCCTTGTCCGTCGCCGGTGGACGTGAGGTCCACGATGGAAATGGTGGCAACGGCGCTGTCGTCGTCCAACCGGGCCGCCTGATAGTTCGGCGACGGCGTGTAGGAGGTGCAACTGGTGTTATTCTCATCCGCGGTCGCTTGCAGCTGTGGCTCCATGGCGGCCGCTTCCTGGCGAGTGCCGGCTTGAGCGTGGATGGCCTCATAGATCACACGCTGCTCCACGACGAAGTTGGGGTTCATGGATACAAGTAGAATGAACGCGAAGCAAAAGGCATATGTTGAGATGCGCAAAGATCAAATTTTGGCATAAAAAAGTCCATGAATATGATGAGGTTGACCCGTGGTTGTAGGGGAGGTGGCATGACAAGTGGCGGCATGGGAGTCATAGGAGGAGGCGTGAGTGGCATGGTGTAGGATCGAAAGTATGTCTAGAGGGGGGTGATTAGACTACTTGACCAAATAAAAATCTAGCCTTTTCCCAATTTTAGTTCTTGGCAGATTTTAGCAACTTAGCACAAGTCAAGCAATCAACCTACACATGCAATTCTAAGAGTGTAGCAGCGGAATGTAAAACAATTGCATATGAAGGTAAAGGGAGGAGTTTGAGGAAGCAAACGCAATGTTGACACGGAGATTTTTTATCCGTGGTTCTGATAGGTAGGGCTATCGTACATCCACGTTGATGGAGACTTCAACCCACGAAGGGTAATGGTTGCACGAGTCCACGGGGGCCTCCACCCACGAAGGGTCCACGAAGAAGCAATCTTGTCTATCCCACCATGGTCGTCGCCCACGAAGGACTTGCCTCACTCGGGTAGATCTTCACGAAGTAGGCGATCTCCTTGCCCTTACAAACTCCTTGGTTCAACTCCACAATCTTGACGGAGGCTCCCAAGTGACACCTAGCCAATCTAGGAGACACCACTCCAAGAGGTAACAAATGGTGTGTTGATGATGAACTCCTTGCTCTTGTGCTTCAAATGATAGTCTCTCCAACACTCAACTCTCTCTCATAGGATTGGATTTGGTGGAAAGATGATTTGAGTGGAAAGCAACTTGTGGAAGGCTAGAGATCGAGATTTATGTGGTTGGAATGGAATATCTTGACCTCAACACAAGTGTAGGTGGTTCTCTCTTAGAAAATATATGTTGGAAGTGTAGGCATGTTCTGATGACTCTCTCCACGAATGAAGAGTGGGTGGAGGGGTATATATAGCCTCCACACAAAATCTAACCATTACACACAATTTACCAAACTCGGTGGGACCGAATCATGAAACTCAGTCAGACCGATTTAGTTCATAGTGTGACTGTTAGGCATTTCGGTGGGACCGACACGTCAACTCAGTGAGACCGATTTCGTTAGGGTTAGGGCATAACGTAATCTCAGTGAGACCGATTACACAAACTCGGTGAGACCGATTTTGGTAATAGACAAACAGAGAGTTGGTCAGGCAAACTCGGTGGGACCGATTCGCTCATCTCGGTTGGACCGAAACGTTATGAAAGGGAAACAGAGAGTTTGCATTGCAATCTTGGTGGGACCGATCGCTCATCTCGGTTTGACCGAAACGTTGCGAAAGGAAACAGAGAGATTACAATCCCATCTCGGTGAGACCGAGATCCCTATCGGTGAGACCGAAAAGACTAGGGTTTCTGGCAGTGGCTATGTCAACTGAACTCGATGGCGCCAGATAGAAAGTTTCGGTGGGGCCGAGTTTGACTTTTGGTTTGGGAGATATGTGGATGTGAGCAAGTAGTTGAGGGTTTTTGGAGCATATCACTAAGCACTTTGAGCAAGAAACTCATTAAGCAACACCTCACCCACTCTTGATAGTATTGGCTTTTCCTATGGACTCAATGTGATCTTGGATCACTAAAATGAAAAATGTAGAGTCTTGTGCTTTGAGCTTGAGCCAATCCTTTTGTCCTTAGCATTTTGAGGGGTCCACTTTTCTCATCCATGCCATGCCAATCATTGAGCTTTCCTAAAATATTTATCTTGAAATAGCATTAGCTCAATGAGCTATATGTTGTTAGGAATTACCAAAACCACCCAGGGATAGTTGCACTTTCAATCTCCCCCTTTTTGGTAATTGATGACAACATATAGATCAAAGCTTCGACAAATGATAATAAGATTGAAAAACATCGTCGCTTTGAGAAGTATGTGATAAGCAAGAGCTCCCCCTAAATTTGTGCATTATTTAAAATTTGCTTTTGAATGCAATTGCATAATCGATTAGGATCATGGGTTACTATTCCATGTCACATACATCTTGGTGGAGCGCTCAAAATGATAGAAGTTAAAAGCATGCACTCATCACCAAGCAAGTGAATGATCATATACGGATATAAGAGATAATATCATCCAACAAGCATTAAGGGTAGCATATGATCAAACAAGTATCTCACAAGCACATAAAGTATCTCACACAAGCACACAATCAAGAAGTTCAACCAAAATACCAAGAGAGATAAAAAGCAACACTCTCTCTCGAAGCCTATGATCTATACATTTTTCTCCCCCTTTGGCAACAAGTTACCAAAAAGTTCAAAAATGCATAGTGCTAAACGACTCTCAGGCTTGGTCTTCGGGAGATGGTGTAGAGAGAACTCCAAGGACGAAGGCATCTGTTGATGTAGCTGGAGCTGGTGGAGTGGCTGCTGGAGGTGGCACTGGAGCTGTAGCTGCTGGTGCTGATGTTGTAGCTCTAGTATCTGTGACTGGCACTGCAGCAGATCTCTGTCCTCTGGGCACTCTAGCAAAAGCATCTGTAGTAGACTTGCCCTTCTTCTCCTCTGCTTCCTCCTGAAGCTGCACAACTGTAGTTTGGATCTCAGTTACCTTGACATCAAGATCATAGAATTTCTTCTCAATGATCCTCTCCAAACTCTCCTGGTTTTGAGTGAGGGTGGCCAAGCCCTTCTCAATCCTCAAAGTGGATTGGATCAGATATGCAAGCTGGTCTTGCTTGCTCTTCAAGAACACTTGAGCTGCCTCTTCAGCAGTTGGCATCTTTGCAGCTTTCTCTGCCCTTGCCTTTTCTCTCTTCTCATGTGCTTGAGCTGATGATGGTTCATTCTCATTCATAACAACAGTGTTGTCTTCAAATTTAGGGTAGATGGGCAGGTGCTCCTTATCCAATAGATATTTTCCTTTGCCCATCTTGGAGTTGATGAGCTCCTGAATTTGTGGGGCATACCCACAACTTCTCTTCTGATGAGCTGTTGTCCTTTTGATTGTCTCCACAATCAGACTCATGACTTTGAACTTTTGAGGCACATCAAACAAATGTAGCAAATTGATAGCATGTCCTCTGATCATCTTGTGATCACCTGAGTTGGGTAGCAATGTGTGCCTTAGGATCTAGTTGATGGTAGGCAGACCATACAACAAGAAGTGGACAGATCCAAATTTATGAGTCTCCAAAGCATCATCTAGGATCTCTCTGTACATGTGCGCCATAGTGTTATGGTCTTTCTTCTTCTCAGCATAAACATCCAAGTCATCCTCATTTTCTTCCGGGGCATTGATCAACTGAGCCCATTCTTCAACAGTAGATTGGTACCTTGTACCTTCAGACATCCAAGTGATCTTCCCATCTGGGTAGAAGTGGCAGTGGAGTAAAACTGCATGATCAGCTCATCATTCCACTTGGTGAGCTTCTGGGCAACAAATGTATCAACTCCACATGCTTTGAAGCTGTCATATACACCTGGATAGTGATCTTCATTCTCATTGATGTACTCCCAGTCAACCCATCTCATGTCATAGACAATGGGCTTCTTATCAAGCAAAATTGTCTCATAAAAGTCTTGTTGTTCCTTAGTGTGAAACCTGTAGTCAACAGCAGTTCTCCTCCTGACAGCATATGGATCAGACTGTCTCCATAATCTCAGTCCTGAATCCTTCCTGATTTTCATGTTTTCTGCAATAGGATGTGCATCATTGTGGTCAGGGATCTTGGGCTTCAGCTTTCTCAAAACAAGTGAGTCATCTTCCACTTCTTCAGCAGCTTCAGGCACTGGGGCCTTGTTCTTCTCCTCAGCAGGAATACTTCTGGTGTTCCTCTTGGGTTTAGGCTTTTGAGCTGGAGGAGCAGCCTTGGGAGCAGCTTTGGGCTTAGATGGAGCAGCCCCTGATCTGATTGCATCTCCCATGAGCTTCTGAGCTTTGGGTGCTGGTGCAGCATCCTCCTCTTCTTCTTCTTTAGAATCTCTCATCATTGATGGCTTGCCAAGAACTTTGGCAGTAGTGGTTCTTGCCCTCTTCTTCTTCTTACCATCACCTGCTGCTTCACCATCATCTGATTCAATGGTGAATTTCATAGTTTCACCAGTGGTTACTTTCTTTGGCTTGGAAGCTTCAACAGTTGAGACTCTGGCTTTTGACATTGGAACTCTTCTTGCTGGAGCCTTTGTTTTCATTCTAGGCTTTGTTGCAGCAGTAGTGCTATACTCCTTTTTCAGCACTTTCTTTCTTGAAGTGGCCTCATCCTCAACAGCCACATAATCCTCATCTTCAGAATCTGAGGTTTTCTTCTTCCTTGTCCTGGTAGCTGCCTTTGGCAAGTTACTAGGTGTGCTCCTGCTGCCCTTATCATAGCTGCTGGAGGAACTAGTGCCTTCACTCAACTGAACCTGTTCCTCTGACTTGTTCTGACTGTCACTTTGATCAGACATCTTCAGGCAAACTATTAGCAGACCCTGTGAATAGGTTGTAGATGAGGTAGAGTAGATGAGCATCACAAAGCACAGAGGTTTTGCAAAACAATTGAGTCAAAAAGCTTAGTTTTAGTTCTCTACATAAGTGATCTCGGAGCTACCGAATTGACAAACTCGGTGATACCGAAGCAACACTTGGAACCTAAACTAGTAAACTCGGTAGGGCCGAGTCACAGTTCGGTGGCACCGAGATTGCTAGGGTTTCACAGAATCTTGAACTCGGTCACACCGATTTGCATGTTTCGGTCAGACTGAAAAGCGCATGTGCAATGGCCAAAGCCGAATCGGTGAGACCGATTTCTACAGTTCGGTCGGTCCGAGATGAGTTCTGCGGAGAGCTAACCCTAAAATTTTTGAATCAATCTAGACCTAATGTCACGACCGGTTTTTCAATAAGATAATTATTGAGAAACTAATCCCTGTTACGGACCAGCGAGGAAGAATTCCTTCTCACTGATAGACAATACATTGGTCACAGGAGAAAAATACCAGGAGTACTAAATATAATACAAAGTTGAGCAGAGGCAAGCTTGTCACGACCGGTTTTTCAATAAAATAATTATTGAGAAACCAATCCCTGTTACGGACCAGCGAGGAAGAATTCCTTCTCACTGATAGACAATACATTGGTCACAGAAGAAAAATACCAGGAGTACTAAATATAATACAAAGTTGAGCAGAGGCTGCCCAACAATTTATTACAAGCACGCCGATAAAACAATACGGCGGATAGGGTGGCAAACTTCTAACTCACGATAATAACGGTGGTGGAAATATCATCGCGAAGCGAGTGACATGATTCCAGAATACTACAACTCTTCGAGCGTCGGAGTGAGGCTCGAGATGACTTATTGCGGGTGGCGGAAGCGTAAACGATACAAGTGACCAATATCCGGGATCGCGCAGGACTGACTGGGACTCCTCTAGGCGTTGGACGCGCTATCAAACTCTTCATCCAAGAGATCGCCTTCGTCAGCATCTGGCCAAATCAACAAGCCAGGTGAGTACTATGAAAGTACTCGCAAGACAGTTCGGACATAAGGTATAACAAATGCAAACATGAAGCACATGAATAAGTTAACCAGTGCGATCAGACACAGAGATAATAAATACTGGGTGCCAAGCGAGGGTCTGAATGACGCCTCGAGCGGAAACTGCAGAATAGTAATACTGGTGCCAAACGAGTGTTAGAAAGACTCCTCGAGCGGAAAATGCGGAATAATAATACAGGTGCCAAACGAGTGTCAGAAAGACTCCTCGAGCGGAAAATGCGGAATAATAATACAGGTGCCAAACGAGTGTCTGAAAGACTCCTCGAGCGGAAAATGCGGAACAATAATGCCACAGTCGGGCGTCGGGGCGACACCACATAAAGGGCTTATAACAGAAAGTAAAGACAGTGCATGCCGCAGTCGGACGTCTGCGCGACGTCACATAAAGGGCTTATATTGTAACACAACAATACAATAGTTCGGGAATATAATTTATCACAAGCACGAGACAAATATAATGTTAGTCCATCCACCGGAATAACAATGAAATTGAATTTACCACTTGAGCTTGTTCACCGGGGGCAAGTTTTCACACGGATAGATTTGGATATAAAGTCTACATTACTGATCATGGATACGATGATTTGGAAAGAATTGACTCTGCAGAGTTTGTACTTAACCACAGCCAATGGATTTCAGTAGTCACGGGGACTAGTTTCGTCTACGGTGTTCTGGAAGGAACACGTCTAACCAGTACACACCCAATTTAACCATCCGAAGCCAGGGATCACCCTCGGCAACATTCAGGAAAAACCCTGAGTCGGGGAGGCTACAACCTCGCGTAGCATGGGATCAAATTTCTATACGCGCGCTATAAGGGGGTGCCCCCCCTCTCGGTCCCAACCGGAAACACCCATGCCCCCTGACCGAATGACTGGCTTTAATCCTGGGCCAAGGTACCATCATCTCGGCCTCTCTGTTTGGTGTGTACACGGAAAGAGGTTACCAACTTACTAAACCGTATCCTGGCAATGAGACATGTGGTAGCACGGAAAGGGTAAGGGACGATAACACGGCTCCAACCATGTTAACGTCGGAAAAGTCGGATGACACAAGGCTGGCATGCTACAACAGTGCCACCTTGCTGCCCTTCATGTCACCACATGATTAGGCCACCTCTCATCAGAGGTCATCACAACTTTGGAACATGCGGGAAAAGATCGATAACGTGGCTCTAACCATGTTAACGTCGAAGAGAGTCGGATGACGCAAGGCTGGCATGCTACAACAGTACCACCTTGCTGCCCTTCATGTTACTACATGATTAGGCCACCTCTCATCAGAGGTCATCGCAACTTCGGAACAACCGGATCATTGCCTTACAAGCAACGGGGTAATGAGACAGAAAAGTTCCAGGGTTTTAACTGAGAAAACAGAAAACGGTTCGTTTGGAAATGCGCAAACGCAAGGAGAAAACGTACTTCGCCCGAAGGCGTCAACAGAAAACGATTCGGGGAAAATAAAACAGAGGCTGACACGCGGGGCCCGCATGTCAGGTTTGAAAGCTCGCCGGCGCCCGAAGACGGCGATGGACGCCGGCGTCGAACCACGGCGAGTTAGGGGAAACGGAGGGTACCAAGAGCTTCAGTGCCTTCTTCCGCGTCGGTGGGTGGTGGACTCGTCCAACGGGGAGCACCACGTCGACGGCGACACTATCTCCGGCGGACGGCGGTTCGGGTGAGGTTGGGGAACTCCGGTGGAGGGCTGCAAAGTACGAATTGAGGCGCGGGTCAGAACGGGTGATGCAAGGTGAAGCTACTGGCAAGAGAATGGAGGCTGCGGAGCACACACGGGGGCGAATCGGGCTGGATCCCGTGGCGGATCGCTGCGGCCGGAGTCGAGGAAGAAGACCTCCTCGGGGCTCTTCCAGTGGCTAGGCGTGCTCTAGGGGAAGTGTAGGGCTGGTGGGTGCTCGAGTTGAAGCTCGGGGCCCCTATTTATAGGCAGATCGACGGGGTGGCCATGAACGGAGAATCTCCGGCGAGCGATTACGGCGGAGCAGTGGGTTGGCAGAGGGTTTGAGCGGTCGAGCAGCATCAATGGATGTTATGGGACTCGTTTTGCAGCTAAACGGAGCTGGTCTTGGCGTAATGGCGTCTGCCCACGGTGAGGTGACCGCACGGGCTCAACGGCGGCAGAGAGCGCGCTCCGCGCCCTGGGGTTCACGACGAGAGCGGCAGCGCATTCGGGGGAGTGGACGGCCACGCGGCGGGCTCCGGTGGTTTGGACGGTGCTGGGTGGAGTCGGCGGCGCCGTGTCTCCCGCTGGCGCCCGCAAAGCCGCCGCCGGCGTCGGTCACGGGGCGGCGCACCTTCTGCTGCTCGTCGCCGACGCCCGCAAGATGCCAGGCACTCGTGCGGTGCAGGAACGAGAGGGCGAGGACGAGGAGCAAGGCGACGCGAGAGCACTGGCGAGATCGATGCCCGTCTCTGAAGAAAACGACAGTGAGCACTGACTGAACTCTGAAGTTAACTGAAACTTGACAGTGACCAAGCATTGCAGGTGTTCGACAGTAGGTTTTGGTAAAGAGATAAATTTTTCTGGAGCTGTAACTTGGTGAGATGATCACTCAGAGCACCCAGGGGCTGCATGAATTTACTTGGAATTTTTGGAGAAAGTTTTGAATGAATTTCACCAAATTTGGCAAATCTGGTCCAAACTTGCAGTTGATGTAGTTTGAAAATTTTGAACTGGAGACCAGTGGATCTTCATGGTTCTAGGTTGAGGGTTCAAAGGACTAGGAGGGGAAAAAGGTTTGGTGGAAAAAATCAAAACAGAAAAAGGAGTTCCTTTGTAAATCTCCAAGTGCTATAAGAGAGGACAGAAATTTATTTGAATAGAATTTGAATGGAAATGATCACATGGGGAGGTTCAACTTGCTAGATTTGATGCAAATCATGATCCAAAGGTGAGGGAAGGGTTAGGAGAGAGGATTTGCACTAATGCCATGGCAAGAAGGAATAGTTGAAAGTGGCAAAGGACTTTCCAAAAGCCATAGTGCAAATTCAAGAAAAGGTTTTCAAAAGTTACCCTCTCAAATGAAAAACATTTTGTCTTGAGCCCACATGAAGAGCAAGAACCCCCAAGGTCAAAGGCAGATCTTGGGTGAATCCAAATAAAATTTTTGCCATAAAGAAAAATATTTGAGAGTGAGAGTTCTCTTGAAGAAAATTTTTAAATCACTCCCTTTAAGTCAAATAAAAATCTTTTGAAAAAAATCCAATAAAAACTTGGGTGTCACAACACCTACCCCCTTAGGAAAAATCTCGTCCTCGAGATTTCTGCCGATCCTCAAATAGATATGGATACTCTGCTCGGAGGAAATCTTCCCTTTCCCAAGTGGCTTCATCCTCAGCGTGGTTGCTCCACTTTTTGGCCTTACTTTGTTTATTAAAATATTGCCAGGAAATAAAACTTTTCCAATTTGTCAAGTTTTACCTTTTGTGATTTTGGATTTTTGCCTCTAGTGGGAGAAACCTTCAAGGGTATTGTTGGACTTGATTTCTCTCCATAATAAAACCTTTATTTATCAGTGGATTTAAATGTGCAAGATTTATTTATTCAAAAAGCTTTCTTTCTTTAGAATGATTTCCTTTTGCATTTTGGGCCTATTTGCACTACAACCATTTGATAAATGCTCCTAAAAATTCCACCAAAAATTTGGGGATGTCATGTGATGTTTCCACATCACTTTTATGCAAAGATACCTTCTGGCCATTGGAGACTTTGAGCTCTACACCAATTTTTCCAATCTGGTCCAGTAGGCACTTTTGCACTGCAACCCATTTAAATATTTCTTCAAAAATTCTTCCAAGTGTTTGGAGATGACAGTGGATGCATACAATTCATCTTCAAGCAAAAACCCAATGATGTTCTTTGGAAAATTTGAGTGGATCAACCTCTTTTGCTTTCTGGTCCAAATTGGTGATTTGTACTGCAACCATATTTTTCCTTGCTCTAGTAACCCTGAGCTTTTTCCTACTTGTAGCCCTCCCTACCAAACTCTTAAGTCCAAGAGATTGGGCTCATTGGAGATTTTGAAGTGCATGTTCTAAACCCCTTTTCTCTCTGCCCAAAACTGGAGTTTTGCAAAGCTTGCACTATCAACTTCCTGTGTTTTCCAAACTAACCTTGCCATCATCTCCTACATCTAGAGAGACACTGGTCTGGAGAGTTTGGCCACTCCAAGAATTGCCTATGTGCATCTGGCATTCTGTCGAACACCTGGGGTGCACAGTCAGTTTTGGCAAGCTCTCTGGTTTGCATTGTGGACTTGGACCCCTGGCCTATCAACCTTGTCCACAGAGTGCCTAGCCACCCCTACCCTCGATCTGTGCTTTGCCAGCTCCACCCTCGCGCTCTAGACCATGCTGGCATTCCGTCGAGCACCTGCCGTGCGTGCTCTGGGCGCGCCCAGAGCGCACGTTTTGCACGCGCGCGCACTATGCCGACACGCCGCACTGCCACACGCGACGTGACCCGACCCTGGCTCCCTCTGCATCGCTGAACCACGCACTAGCCGCCCCCCCTGCTCCACGATCCCTCTGGCGTCCTGCTGCACCGCTGGCCGCGCCCTTGGCGGCACGCCGGCGTCGGCAGCGGATTCCGCCGCGGACGGCGCCGCCCAAGCCACCAGCGCACGACAGCTGCCCCGGAGCACAGGCCGTGCTTATCCCCCGCTCGTCGGAACGCGTTCGTCGCCGCCGAGATGCCCTGCACCTACAGCAACGGCTGTCGCCGGCGATCCTATCCTCTGCTACCGCGGGAACCTTCCTCGAGCGCTATATAAAGGAACCCCGAGCCCCTCCGAGCGTTCAGGCGACATCAGACTTCCCCCATAGAGCTTCCCGCGCAGTAGATCGACCGGAGAAGACCGTTTCCCCCAACTCCGGCCAGCTCGGCCGCCGCCAAGCTCCGGAGCGATTCGTCGCGGCCAGCCACCCTTTCGCCAATCCAACGCCACCAGAAGCTTCGCCGTAGTCTTGCGGAGCTGCCCAGCTACCCAACTGCGGTCGGAGACCACCGGAGCACCTATGTCACTTCACCACCGTAGCTTTCCCCCGCCGCGGAGCTCGCCGCCGGTGATTCCTGCCACCTCCTCCGACCCAGCAACCACCCAAGGGACCGCCTCGGTCTAGCCGTTCCATCCCCGCCCGCAGATGCCCTCGAGGAGCCGCCGTCCGTCGCCGGCGATCGCCGGAGCCCCGCTCCCGTCAGGCAGAACAGAAGAGATGGAGGGAAGACCAGTCAAACCTGACCAGTGGGCCCTCTGGACCCACTGTCAGTGACCCGCGCAGCGCCCTCTTTCTGTTTAAGTGGAGGCGCAAAACCCCGAGTGCGTTTCCCTGCTGCGTCAGCGTATTTCCCTCGAAGCGTTTTCCTTTTTTCTGGTTTTATTTAAAAATAGAGTTGACCAAACTTTGACTGGCTATAACTTTTAAAATAAAACTCCAAATGAGTTGATTCTTTTTCCTACCTCCCTCAAATTCCATCTAGTTTATTTTAAGATTTATTTCAGAAATATTTGAGACAGGTTTTGGTACTGTGTTTGAAATATTTGTATTTGTGTATTTTGCAAAATAGGATTTTTGGAGGAAAAGGAAAGCTTCCAATAAGTGCATCCTTTGCATACTCTTGAAGGCAAGCATTTCTGAACTCTGGCATAATATTTGTTGTGGTGTTTGGATACGATCACAGCACCTTTTGTCTTGGAGTATAAGTGACAGTTTATGTATCGATGTAGTCTCGTGCATGAGTGCACTTTGAAGTTGTTTGTGGCCAGCAATGGATACCCTGAGGATTTGGATCGCCCTCGTGAGCTTCTCTTGCACACCGGTAGGAAGCGGGAAAGTCGTGGTCTTGGGTAGACACGAGCTTGTCCCTAGTCCCTCGTTGTGACGAGTATGCCCGGCATAGCATGGTGAGGCTCGAGGGGTGGTAATTTATTTTCACTAGTGGTGATATTGTTGGTGGATACTTGGATCACCTGAGTCGGTTGTAGACCGAGTCTTGTTCAGTAGCTCCCTTTTGTCGGTACCACCACTTGTCCCTGCAGGGGACAGGGTATGGTTCAGTAGGTTGTCAACCCCTTTCCAAGGCACACACCATACAGAGAGGCCGTGATGAAGGTCCCGTGGCCACGGATTAAAGCCTGTCATTCGGTCCGGGGGCATGGGTGTTTTCGGTTGTAGCCGAAGGGGATAGCTTCCCCAGTTTGCACGCGGTATAAATTTTGTGATCCCATGCTACGTCGAGGTTGTAGCCTCCCCACTTAGAGTTTTGCTTGGCAGGTGTCGTGGGTGATTCCAGGCACTGGTGAGTTAAGCTGGTGTGTGCAGGTCAGGCGTGTTTTCAATCAAAAGACCGTAGACGGAATTAGTCCCGAGGGACTGAGTAATCCCGTTACTCATGGAAAATGGTACTCCCTCTGCAGAGGATATATCCTGTCGGATAGTCATGTTCTTGAGTAGGACCACAGTCTGAGTTGAATCTTTGTAACGGTATTCGGAAGGAGAACGATTTAACTAGATCTCTGTAACGGTATTCGGATGGAGAACGGTTTAACTAGAGCTCAGTAACGGTATTCGGATGGAGATACGACTTGACTGAATTATCGGTTTTCGGATGGAGAAACGACTGTACTAAGTATTGTTTATGATTATGGCACCTTTGGATTATGATCTTTATTATTATGGACTAACCATTTATCTTATGTATATTATTGAGTATCCCTGGGATGGTTCTACCTCCTGGATATTCACTGTGATTATTCTCGTATGAGCCCTTTCTGTGGTGTCGCTCAGACGCCCGACTGCGGCATGCTTGTTGTTCATTTATCTTTTATAAGCCCTTTATGTGGTGTCGCCCCGACGCCCGACTGCGGCATTATTATTTCTGCATTTTTCCGCTCGAGGAGTCATTCAGACACTCGTTTGGCACCAGTATTATTATTTCTGCATTTTTCCGCTCGAGGAGTCATTCAGACACTCGTTTGGCACCAGTATTATTATTTCTGCATTTTCCGCTCGAGGAGTCTTTCAGACACTCGTTTGGCACCAGTATTATTATTTCTGCATTTTCCGCTCGAGGAGTCATTCAGACACTCGCTTGGCACCCAGTATTTTACTTTGAATCATTTTAACCACACGTGTGCGTTATGGTTTTTGGTATCTTTTCGTGACAGACGTGTGATCACATGATAGTCTGGAGCATGTTTGACATTTATTATACCCGTGTTCTTAATGTTTGCGAGTACATTCAAACGTACTCACTGGCTTGTCCCTGGCTATTGTCTTGGCCAGATTGCCTTGCGTGGAGGTATGCATCGCGGTGACACCCTCGGAACCTACGCTGTTGACGTGTGCAGCCTCACGAAGATAGGAGTTATCCTGGTCAGCTGTTCTTGTGGGAAATGGAGTCCCATAGACGCAGATGTTTTCCAACCGCTTCCGCCCTCAACCATTAGAAACCAAGTGTTGTACTCCCAGGCCTAAATGGTCCTGTACTACATAATTTTGTTCCTTGCTTGGAATTCTTGTATCAAGTTGGTACCTCATCAGCTAACAGTAATCCTGGGGCTGGTGAGCACATGGGCCGTTTTTCTGGGAATTTATATCCCAAAAATCCGGTCGTGACAGACTTGGTAACATTTCCTCAACTGCGAGACGTGGAATACGTCATGGACGTCTGACAGCTCCTTGGGGAGGTCTAGTTGGTAGGCTACTGTGCCTCTTCGTGCCTTTACACAAAATGGTCCAATAAACCTTGGGGCTAGTTTCCCCTTTATTTTGAACCGTTGCAGACCCCTCATAGGAGATACTCGGAGGTATACAGAATCACCAGGCTCAAAGCTGACCTCACGATGCTTCTGATCATAGTAGCTCTTTTGTCGGCTCTGTGCTGTCTTGAGTCTGTCCCTGATTTGTTTAACTTTTTCCTCGGCCTCCTTAAGCATATCTGGGCCGAAGATACGGCTGTCACCTGTTTCTGACCAATTCAATGGGGTACGACACCTCCGTCCGTACAATGCTTCAAAGCGTGCCATTTTCAAGCTGGCTTGGTAACTGTTGTTGTACGCAAATTCGGCATACGGCAAACTCTCTTCCCAACTGGATCCATAGGTGAGCACACAGGCACTTAGCATATCCTCTAGGATTTGGTTTACACGCTCTGTTTGTCCATCTGTCTGAGGGTGGTATGCTGTACTGAAAGCCAGTTGTGTGCCCAGAGCTTGTTGTAGGTGTTCCCAAAATTTGGAAACGAATTGGGTGCCTCGGTCAGATATTATAGTCTTTGGGATTCCGTGCAAGCAAACTATACGGGAGAGATAGAGTTTTGCCAGTCTTTGTGTGGAGTAGGTAGTCTTCACAGGAATGAAGTGTGCAACCTTGGTTAGTCGGTCTGTGATGACCCAGATGGCGTCATTCCCACGCTGTGATCGGGGTAATCCGACAATGAAGTCCATTCCGATTTCATCCCATTTCCACTCCGGTATCTTGTTAGGCTGGAGTAGCCCTGCTGGCTTTTGGTGTTCGGCCTTGATGCGCTGACATGAATCGCAACAAGCAATGAATGTGGCTATATCTCTTTTCATACCGTGCCACCAAAATCTTTCCTGGATGTCTTTGTACATTTTGGTTCCTCCAGGATGTATCGAGTATGGAGCGGTGTGGCTCTCCGTCAAGATCTGTTGCTTGAGTTCCTCAATGTTAGGTACGCAAAGTCTGTCCCGGTACCATAATGTTCCTTCACTGTCCGTGACGAATTCTGAAGTCTTACTACGGTTCATTTTCTTCTTTATGCCTTCGATACTGGGATGTCCCTGTTGAGCCTTCTTGATTTGTTCCACTAGGGTGGGTTGTATCTCCAGGTTCGATATGGTGCCCTCAGAGACTAACATCATGTTGAGCCGAGTGAACTCTCGCTGAAACTCAGGCCTCAAGTTTTGCTGACCGTCACTCTCCGGGCTGGGGTTTCGGCTAAGGGCATCGGCCACTACATTTGCCTTCCCTGGGTGGTAGTGAATACCGACGTCATAGTCCTTGACCAGTTCCAACCAGCGTCGTTGGCGTAAATTCAGCTCTGGCTGTGTGAAAATATATTTGAGGCTCTTATGGTCCGTATATATTTCACAGCGATTTCCCAACAGAAAGTGCCTCCACTCCTTGAGTGCATGTATAACTGCTGCTAGTTCCAAGTCATGTGTTGGGTAATTTTCCTCATGTTTTCGCAGCTGTCTGGAGGCATATGCGACAACTTTGCCATCCTGCATTAGCACACATCCGAGACCTTTTCGGGATGCGTCACAATACACCTCAAAGCTCTTGTGTATGTCTGGTACGGTTAAGACTGGTGCGGTTGTTAGCTTCTTCTTGAGTTCTTGGAAGCTCTGCTCACATGCTTCCGTCCATACGAATTTCTTGTCCTTCTTGAGTAACTGTGTTATAGGTTTTGCCACAGTGGAGAATCCTTCAATAAATCTCCTGTAATATCCGGCCATTCCTAGGAAACTCCGCACATCTGTAACATTCGCGGGTGGCTTCCAGTCCAGTATGGCCTTGACTTTTTCTGGGTCTACGGCCACGCCTTCTTGGTTCAAAATATGGCCCAAGAAACCAACTTGTCTTAGCCAAAATTCGCATTTGCTAAATTTGGCGTACAACTGATGTTTCCTCAATTCTCCCAAAACAATTCTGAGGTGCTCAGCATGTTCTTCTGGTGTCCTTGAGTAAACCAGAATGTCGTCAATGAATACCACCACAAATTTGTCCATGAATTTCATGAATACTTTGTTCATGAGGTGGACGAAATATGCGGGGGCATTTGTTAGTCCAAACGGCATCACCGTAAACTCGTATAACCCATATCTGGAAGTGAATGCTGTCTTGGGGATATCCTCTGTTCGTACCTTCAGTTGATGGTATCCTGATCTCAAATCAATCTTTGAAAATACTTTAGCTTGTGCGAGCTGGTCAAACAAATCATTTATCCGTGGCATCGGGTATTTGTTTTTGATGGTGACCATATTGAGGGCTCGATAGTCTATGCATAGTCTCAGTGTCCCATCCTTCTTCTTGGCGAACAATACAGGCGAACCCCATGGTGAGGAGCTGGCTCGTATAAATCCCTTGTCCAGTAATTCCTTTATCTGCTTCTTCAACTCCACCAATTCTGAGGGTGCCATTCTATACGGCTTCTTATAAATGGGAGCAGTGCCAGGTGCTAATTCAATGCTGAATTCGATCTCTCGGTCTGGTGGCATACCTGGTAGTTCTTCCGGGAACACATCAGGGAACTCGCATACCACTGGCACTTTTCTTAATTCTGCGATGTCCATCTTGTTCAGCTTTGGTTTCTGTGATCGTGGCCTTTTTTGAGCGGAAACTCTTATAGTCTTGCCGTGATGGTGAGTGAGAATCACTGTCCGATTGAAACAGTCGATGAATCCTTTGTTGGTGGTTAACCAGTCCATTCCTAAAATGACATCCAGTCCTTTACTTTCCAACACGATGAGATTCGCGTGGAATGGTAGTCCTTCGAACTCAATGACCACTGCTTGGCAGTAACCCTGAGCAATTTGCTTATTTCCGGGGGACTTGATGATCATAGATTTTTCCAAGGGGAGTATCGGAAAACCATGTTGCGAAACAAAACTCTTCGAAACGAACGAATGGGAAGCTCCAGAATCAAACAAAACCGTGGCAGGTACTGTGTTGACAGGGAACGTACCGAGCACAATGTCTGGGGCATTCTGCGCTTCTTCCCTGGTCACATGGTTCAAGTGACCCTTCCTGTGGTTGTTGCTGGGATTGAAGTTGTTGCGCTTGGGGGCTGGATTGTTCCCACCATTGTTCGGCTTGGGTGCCGAGTCTCTTGGCTTCGGGCACTGTTTAGCATAATGCCCTTGTTGACCACAAGCATAGCAGGTGACCCCTGGACGGTATGTGAACTCCTTGTCTCTGGCATGAAATTGTCCGACGGGTCTTGGCTCAGTAGTCGTGGATCTCCTCGTGTCTATCCTTGGGACCTCAGTCTTGCCTCGGTTGCTGCGGGCAAGAGTCGTCTTGTCCCTCTTCCGCTTGCGGATATCTTCCAGACTACGGCGCTCATTCTCCAGGGTGATGGCCTTGTCCACCAGCGTCTTAAAATCCGGAAAGGTGTGTACAATCAGTTGGCATCTTAATGCTGGTGCCAGGCCGTCCAGGAATTTTTCCATCTTCTTGTTTTCTATCATGTGCTCGTCGTAGGCATAACGAGACAGTTGGGTAAACTGGCCGTTGTATTCTGTGACGGTCATGCCTCTTTGCTTCAGGTCATCAAACTCTCTCTTCTTGATCTTTAGGATGCTCCTGGGAATGTGTGCCCCACGGAAGCCTTCCTTGAATTCTTCCCAGGTGATGTTGTGTTCCCTGGGGCGCATGTGTAGGAAGTTTTCCCACCATGCTGCGGCTGCTCCAGTAAGGTAGTGTGGTGCATAAAGTACCTTCTCATGATCTGAGCATTGAGCGATAATCAGTTTCCTTTCAATCTCGCGAAGCCAATCATCGGCCTCCAGTGGCCTATCGGTGTGAGCAAAAGTTGAGGGGCGAGTCTTCTGCAACTCAGATAACTTGGAATGTGGCTGATAGGGTTCACGGTGATTTCCCATGTTTATGACATGGTTCATCATCTCCTGGTGCTGTTGCTGGCTTTGCTCGAAGAGACGGCACACTTGAGATAGTGCCGCTTCGCTGTCCTGATGGCTGGACTGACCCTGAGTGAAATTGTTGCTGGTCTGTGTTCCGTAAACCTCTTCTGGCTGATTGGGCATAGAGCGAGTCCAAGGGCGAGACATTTTTCCAGTCTGGGGTATCATTTACAAAACCCATGAGAAAAGCTGTGTAGCGCAGGAAAACCCTTGCAAAGGCAATAATCAAAAAGGCTTCAAGGTTTTCAAGAAACACAAATGATTTTTCACGGAGAAGAAGTGCTTAACACAAATCTTACATGCGAAAGCAAGTACAAGATACAGCACTCAGGTTGTGCGTACACAATCCTGACATGTTATTAAAAACTAGCGTACTACTCCGGAAGGCAGCAAACACACCAATACAAACTAGCGTACAGATAAAAACAACACATCATACAAGCAGGCATAACACGCGGCTACTCGGTGCTCTCAGTCGGAGATGGTGAAGATCTCCTTCCCCTTGCCGATGGCAAGGCTCAGCGGTCCAGGAGAATCAACCTCCTCCTCTCTAGCTGGTTCCTGGCGTGCGACGCTGCGCTGCGGTGATGGTGCGGGGGCGTCTGGCGGTAGAGCGCGCGCGGCAGGCGGTGCGGCTCTGACTGGAGTAGGAGCGATGACTCGGTCGAACTCCTCAGTGGTAGGCAGACGGCGAGCAGTGGCCAAAACGGCCGGTGTATACGAGGCTGAAGACGAGACGAATGTCAGAGGTGGCGCCGTGTGGAGAAGCTCCTTCCTGCTGGCAGGACCGCCCCGGACTAAGTCCATGCGGGCAGCCACAAGATCATCTACGAGGTTGTCGAAAGACTCCTCCAGAGCCTTGAGATACTCCACAACCATCTCGATGGCTTCATCTCGCTCTCCCCGATGGCAGGTGAACGCATAGTGGCTGGTGTAAGGCACATGGCATGGGAGGTAGCGGTAGCGACGAGTCTTCATCGTAGGAAGGATGTCCCGAAGGCGAGCTATCGCCTCACGGGCAGCCATCTGCATGGCATGCCTCTCCGTAGGCATGGCCCTTCCCGTAAAACGGAAATGGCGAGCAGCAGATCGTCCTCCCTTGAATTGCACCACAGCCTGGTGCATAGACACGTCGTCACTGAGCTTGTGCTGATAGAGGGTGAACTCTGGGCGAGCTGCTGGCCCGATCGCGAGCTTGGTGATGGAGACGAGGAGCTTGACAAACCCGTCGGGCACGTTGGTGAACACTCGATTCTCACAGCCGCTGCCAGCCATCTACAAAAGTAGGCAAAAATTCTGAGTAGTCATGTCATAAATTTTATGATGACCAACAGAAAATAGCTACAATTGCAAAATGCTGAAGAAGCACTAAAGACGCTAATAACCGATTAGCGATCGCACCTAGTGGCTTCCTACAGTCAGCCTGGCTCTGATACCAAGCTTGTCACGACCGGTTTTTCAATAAAATAATTATTGAGAAACCAATCCCTGTTACGGACCAGCGAGGAAGAATTCCTTCTCACTGATAGACAATACATTGGTCACAGAAGAAAAATACCAGGAGTACTAAATATAATACAAAGTTGAGCAGAGGCTGCCCAACAATTTATTACAAGCACGCCGATAAAACAATACGGCGGATAGGGTGGCAAACTTCTAACTCACGATAATAACGGTGGTGGAAATATCATCGCGAAGCGAGTGACATGATTCCAGAATACTACAACTCTTCGAGCGTCGGAGTGAGGCTCGAGATGACTTATTGCGGGTGGCGGAAGCGTAAACGATACAAGTGACCAATATCCGGGATCGCGCAGGACTGACTGGGACTCCTCTAGGCGTCGGACGCGCTATCAAACTCTTCATCCAAGAGATCGCCTTCGTCAGCATCTGGCCAAATCAACAAGCCAGGTGAGTACTATGAAAGTACTCGCAAGCCAGTTCGGACATAAGGTATAACAAATGCAAACATGAAGCACATGAATAAGTTAACCAGTGCGATCAGACACAGAGATAATATATACTTGGTGCCAAGCGAGGGTCTGAATGACGCCTCGAGCGGAAACTGCAGAATAGTAATACTGGTGCCAAACGAGTGTCAGAAAGACTCCTCGAGCGGAAAATGCGGAATAATACTACAGGTGCCAAACGAGTGTCAGAAAGACTCCTCGAGCGGAAAATGCGGAATAATAATACAGCTGCCAAACGAGTGTCTGAAAGACTCCTCGAGCGGAAAATGCGGAACAATAATGCCACAGTCGGGCGTCGGGGCGACACCACATAAAGGGCTTATAACAGAAAGTAAAGACAGTGCATGCCGCAGTCGGACGTCTGCGCGACGTCACATAAAGGGCTTATATTGTAACACAACAATACAATAGTTTGGGAATATAATTTATCACAAGCACGAGACAAATATAATGTTAGTCCATCCACAGGAATAACAATGAAATTGAATTTACCACTTGAGCTTGTTCACCGGGGGCAAGTTTTCACACGGATAGATCTGGATATAATGTCTACACTACAGATCATGGATACGATGATTTGGAAGGAATTGACTCTGCAGAGTTTGTACTTAACCACAGCCAACGGATTTCAGTAGTCACGGGGACTAGTTCCGTCTATGGTGTTCTGGAAGGAACACGTCTAACCAGTACACACCCAATTTAACCATCCGAAGCCAGGGATCACCCTCGGCAACATTCAGGAAAAACCCTGAGTCGGGGAGGCTACAACCTCGCGTAGCATGGGATCAAATTTCTATACGCGCGCTACAAGGGGGTGCCCCCCCTCTCGGTCCCAACCGGAAACACCCATGCCCCCTGACCGAATGACTGGCTTGTCCCTGGCTATTGTCTTGGCCAGATTGCCTTGCGTGGAGGTATGCATCGCGGTGACACCCTCGGAACCTACGCTGTTGACGTGTGCAGCCTCGCGAAGATAGGAGTTATCCTGGTCAGCTGTTCTTGTGGGAAATGGAGTCCCATAGACGCAGATGTTTTCCAACCGCTTCCGCCCTCAACCATTAGAAACCAAGTGTTGTACTTCCAGGCCTAAATGGTCCTGTACTACATAATTTTGTTCCTTGCTTGGAATTCTTGTATCAAGTTGGTACCTCATCAGCTAACAGTTGTCACGACCGGTTTTTCAATAAAATAATTATTGAGAAACCAATCCCTGTTACGGACCAGCGAGGAAGAATTCCTTCTCACTGATAGACAATACATTGGTCACAGAAGAAAAATACCAGGAGTACTAAATATAATACAAAGTTGAGCAGAGGCTGCCCAACAATTTATTACAAGCACGCCGATAAAACAATACGGCGGATAGGGTGGCAAACTTCTAACTCACGATAATAACGGTGGTGGAAATATCATCGCGAAGCGAGTGACATGATTCCAGAATACTACAACTCTTCGAGCGTCGGAGTGAGGCTCGAGATGACTTATTGCGGGTGGCGGAAGCGTAAACGATACAAGTGACCAATATCCGGGATCGCGCAGGACTGACTGGGACTCCTCTAGGCGTCGGACGCGCTATCAAACTCTTCATCCAAGAGATCGCCTTCGTCAGCATCTGGCCAAATCAACAAGCCAGGTGAGTACTATGAAAGTACTCGCAAGATAGTTCGGACATAAGGTATAACAAATGCAAACATGAAGCACATGAATAAGTTAACCAGTGCGATCAGACACAGAGATAATAAATACTGGGTGCCAAGCGAGGGTCTGAATGACGCCTCGAGCAGAAACTGCAGAATAGTAATACTGGTGCCAAACGAGTGTCTGAAAGACTCCTCGAGCGGAAAATGCGGAATAATAATACAGGTGCCAAACGAGTGTCTGAAAGACCCCTCGAGCGGAAAATGCGGAACAATAATGCCACAGTCGGGCGTCGGGGCGACACCACATAAAGGGCTTATAACAGAAAGTAAAGACAGTGCATGCCGCAGTCGGACGTCTGCGCGACGTCACATAAAGGGCTTATATTGTAACACAACAATACAATAGTTCGGGAATATAATTTATCACAAGCACGAGACAAATATAATGTTAGTCCATCCACAGGAATAACAATGAAATTGAATTTACCACTTGAGCTTGTTCACCGGGGGCAAGTTTTCACACGGATAGATTTGGATATAAAGTCTACATTACTGATCATGGATACGATGATTTGGAAAGAATTGACTCTGCAGAGTTTGTACTTAACCACAGCCAACGGATTTCAGTAGTCACGGGGACTAGTTCCGTCTACGGTGTTCTGGAAGGAACACGTCTAACCAGTACACACCCAATTTAACCATCCGAAGCCAGGGATCACCCTCGGCAACATTCAGGAAAAACCCTGAGTCGGGGAGGCTACAACCTCGCGTAGCATGGGATCAAATTTCTATACACGCGCTATAAGGGGGTGCCCCCCCCTCTCGGTCCCAACCGGAAACACCCATGCCCCCTGACCGAATGACTGGCTTTAATCCTGGGCCAAGGTACCATCATCCCGGCCTCTCTGTTTGGTGTGTACACGGAAAGAGGTTACCAACTTACTAAACCGTATCCTGGCAATGAGACATGTGGTAGCATGGAAAGGGTAAGGGACGATAACACGGCTCCAACCATGTTAACGTCGGAAAAGTCGGATGACACAAGGCTGGCATGCTACAACAGTGCCACCTTGCTGCCCTTCATGTCACCACATGATTAGGCCACCTCTCATCAGAGGTCATCGCAACTTTGGAACATGCGGGAAAAGATCGATAACGTGGCTCCAACCATGTTAACGTCGAAGAGAGTCGGATGACGCAAGGCTGGCATGCTACAACAGTACCACCTTGCTGCCCTTCATGTTACTACATGATTAGGCCACCTCTCATCAGAGGTCATCGCAACTTCGGAACAACCGGATCGTTGCCTTACAAGCAACGGGGTACTTATCGACACTCTCATGCCACGCACAAACTTTCACATGAACATGCAAAACATCTGCCATATCAAATGTTCAAACATGCTTGCCTGGCTCGGAGAAGTCGGAGTCTAGCTCGGCGAAGTTCGCGGCTCCGTCCCCTCTCCCGGAACCTACGGCAATCACGAAACGGGGTACTAACGTGAAAACCAACACATGCACAGAAACTTGGCCAAATATTTTTCAAATAAATCCCATAAAAAACTAGACAAAATTTGGAGTTTGACAGAAAAAGAATCACTCAAAAATACCTTTTTATTAAAAAGTTATAAAGGTTTCTGTCCAGGGACCTTTCTGTAATGAAACAGAAAAGTTCCAGGGTTTTAACTGAGAAAACAGAAAACGGTTCGTTTGGAAATGCGCAAGCGCAAGGAGAAAACGTACTTCGCCCGAAGGCGTCAACAGAAAACGGTTCGGGGAAAATATAACAGAGGCTGACACGCGGGGCCCGCATGTCAGGTTTGAAAGCTCACCGGCGCCCGAAGACGGCGATGGACGCCGGCGTCGAACCACGGCGAGTTAGGGGAAACGGAGGGTACCAAGAGCTTCAGTGCCTTCTTCCGCGTCAGTGGGTGGTGGACTCGTCCAACGGGGAGCACCACGTCGACGGCGACACTATCTCCGGCGGACGGCGGTTCGGGTGAGGTTGGGGAACTCCGGTGGAGGGCTGCAAAGTACGAATTGAGGCGCGGGTCAGAACGGGTGATGCAAGGTGAAGCTACTGGCAAGAGAATGGAGGCTGCGGAGCACACACGGGGGCGAATCGGGCTGGATCCCGTGGCGGATCGCGGCGGCCGGAGTCGAGGAAGAAGACCTCCTCGGGGCTCTTCCAGTGGCTAGGCGTGCTCTAGGGGAAGTGTAGGGCTGGTGGGTGCTCGAGTTGAAGCTCGGGGCCCCTATTTATAGGCAGATCGACGGGGTGGCCGTGAACAGAGAATCTCCGGCGAGCGATTACGGCGGAGCAGTGGGTTGGCAGAGGGTTTGAGCGGTCGAGCAGCATCAGTGGATGTTACGGGACTCATTTTGCAGCTAAACGGAGCTGGTCTTGGCGTAATGGCGTCTGCCCACGGTGAGGTGACCGCACGGGCTCAACGGCGGCCGAGAGCACGCTTCGCGCCCTGGGGTTCACGACGAGAGCGGCAGCGCATTCGGGGGAGTGGACGGCCACGCGGCGGGCTCCGGTGGTTTGGACGGTGCTGGGTGGAGTCGGCGGCGCCGTGTCTCCCGCTGGCGCCCGCAAAGCCACCGCCGGCGTCGGTCACGGGGCGGCGCACCTTCTGCTGCTCGTCGCCGACGCCCGCAAGATGCCAGGCACTCGTGCGGTGCAGGAACGAGAGGGCGAGGACGAGGAGCAAGGCGACGCGAGAGCACTGGCGAGATCGATGCCCGTCTCTGAAGAAAACGACAGTGAGCACTGACTGAACTCTGAAGTTAACTGAAACTTGACAGTGACCAAGCATTGCAGGTGTTCGACAGTAGGTTTTGGTAAAGAGATAAATTTTTCTGAAGCTGTAACTTGGTGAGATGATCACTCAGAGCACCCAGGGGCTGCATGAATTTACTTGGAATTTTTGGAGAAAGCTTTGAATGAATTTCACCAAATTTGGCAAATCTGGTCCAAACTTGCAGCTGATGTAGTTTGAAAATTTTGAACTGGAGACCAGTGGATCTTCATGGTTCTAGGTTGAGGGTTCAAAGGACTAGGAGGGGAAAAAGGTTTGGTGGCAAAAATCAAAACAGAAAAAGGAGTTCCTTTGTAAATCTCCAAGTGCTATAAGAGAGGACAGAAATTTATTTGAATAGAATTTGAATGGAAATGATCACATGGGGAGGTTCAACTTGCTGGATTTGATGCAAATCATGATCCAAAGGTGAGGGAAGGGTTAGGAGAGAGGATTTGCACTAATGCCATGGCAAGAAGGAATAGTTGAAAGTGGCAAAGGACTTTCCAAAAGCCATAATGCAAATTCAAGAAAAGGTTTTCAAAAGTTACCCTCTCAAATGAAAAACATTTTGTCTTGAGCCCACATGAAGAGCAAGAACCCCCAAGGTCAAAGGCAGATCTTGGGTGAATCCAAATAAAAAAATTTCCATAAAGAAAAATATTTGAGAGTGAGAGTTCTCTTGAAGAAAATTTTTAAATCACTCCCTTTTAGTCAAATAAAAATCTTTTGAAAAATCCAATAAAAACTTGGGTGTCACACCTAAGGAAGTTTTAGCTGGATGGATCAATCTCGATCGTGGCAAGAAACATGGCATTGTCCTTGTGCTAGGAATCGGAGTGAAAAAGACAGCACAAGGGGTCGAACACTTACCCTAGAGCGGCGAGTGTTCGCTACGGTGGCAACGGCGGAGCAGATTGCCGTTGACGGCGGCGGGAGGTCGCTGGCGGCGAGAAGACGATCCGGAGACCCGAAGAGGCAGAGCAGGTTACGCGCGGGTGAAGGGTTTCGGAAAATTTTCCAAAATTTGACCCGTCAATATATATAACCTGACCCTGTCGGTGTGACCGAGTGGAACAACTCAATGGCACCGAGATGCAAAACTGCAGGCAGTTAGTACAACTCGGTGTGACCGAAAGGTTCTAATCGGTTGCACCGAGATTGAAAACCTAGATCAACTAAGTGATCTCGGTAGGACCGAAAAGGATGAATCGGTCAGACCGAAATGCACATAGAGGTTTTGGAAGTTTAAGTCTATGACGAATCGGGGACTCCGAGTGCTCCTCACACAGAGTGGTTCGAATCTGACTTGATCAAACTTTGTGATGTAGCATGAATAGAGTTTGAGACGAGGAAAGCAAAGATAGCTAGAGGGAGTTCTTAGGCATTCTTGTCCATCCATTTGGCACAAGAGAAAAAGCCAAACAATCAAAACAACAAATGGATGTCCTCGAATGAGAAAAATATGCATCCAACATGCTCACACAATTAAAATGGCAAATGAAATATGTGACAAAGCATGCACAAACACTCTAGCATCTATCAAGCAATTGGCGATGACTAGGTCATCTATATATGAGTATATTGACTTAGGAGTCAAATGAGAACATTTGATCATAGGTCATACTCATCGTTTAAGCACAAGTGGGGTTACCACTTTTACATAAAGCATTGTTGTGCTCACACCATTAGAGTTGCTTTAGCTCAATTCTTAGAGTAAAGCTCCCCCTAGATGTGATATCCCCCCTAAGAGGGATGAACTAACCTTGGGTTTTGTCGATGATGACTTCATGTAGGTGTTGAAGATGTGGATGCTCAATGTTGATGTAGATCATTCGGAGCAATCCATTGGAGTGAGTTGCACTTTCAATACCTACATGGGTTAGTCCCACAAGGAACAAGCAAGGATATCCGTAGACATAGAGTGATGTATACACAAGATGTTGTCCATGAAAGCATTAGGTTACCTTGTCCCTTGTCTTACCAACAAGAGGGTTTATCACTCCTTGGATTAGTGCAAGATATGGAAGTTGTTTGCACTTGTCCTCGCCAAAATGATAAGAGTGAAGTATGTTGGCGGAGTCACCCTCAAGAACTCTCTAGTTCTTCTTCTTCGAGATCCACATCATCTTGATGGGGATCCTTGGAGTTGTAGTCGTACATGATGAAGTAGAACTTGATGTAGTCTTGGGAACCCACTTGACCAAGGCCTTAGGTGCTTCTTCAAATGCATCAATTTCCTCTTGAAGCTTGTCCTTGCCTTTTTGCTTGTGGTCTTGTGGTGGAAGATCATCTTGAGCTTGTGTTCCTTGGAAAGAAGTAGGATCATACTTCTCTTGTTGAGGAACAAACTTCATCTTGGGGTATTGATCTTCTTCCCACTCAACTCCATTGGCATTGAACTTTCGTTCAAAACCAACACCTTGATTCTTCCGGTGCCTTCCTTGCTTGCGTACAATTTCCTCAAATTGCTTACTTCCGGCAAGGCTCTTGTAAACACCTTTCTCTATAATTCCCTTCAATAAGCTATTTTCTTGCTCAAGTGTAACTTGGCTAAGAGAATCATTAGTGGAATCAAGAGAGCTACTAGAAGCAACAACCTTGGATTTAGCATGATTGTTGTTACTACTTGATGAAGAATCTTTCTTGTTCTTGTTGCTAGATTTAACTTGTGGCATTTAAGTAGACAAGAGTAAACGGTTGGCAATGTAAGAAGAACTTTTCTTGCGAATATCATCATTGATTGCCTTTAAAAACTCATGCTCTTGCTCAAGGTTGAGCTTTTCAAAGCGTAGCCTCTCATGAGTCTTTAAAAGTTCTCGATGATCTTCCAAGGTAGTTTCATGAGCTAACTTAAGAGTGTTTAGTTCTTTAGTTAGACGCTCAATCTCCTTATCATCATCATTTGTTTTATCTTGATTATCATGATTAATAGCAAATTCATCATAGTTTTCATAACTAGAGTTGTCAACAAGTAAATCATCATCTCCTAGCAAATCATCTTCATCACTATTGAAATCAACATACTCGGGGTGTGTTACCTTTGGACCTTTAGCCATGAAGCATCTCCCAATTCCTTCATTTGGTGAGTCAAATATGTCGTAGGAGTTGGTTGTCACAAGTGCTAGTCCGGCAACACCTTCATCTTGAGTATATTCGGAGTCGGAGTGATAACTTCTTTCGGAGTGATGGTCGGAGCCGGATACCCATTCACCAACATGAGCTTGATGTCTTCTTTTTGTGTAGCTCCTTGATGACTTATCCTTCCTTTCCGAATCCTTGCTTCTCCGAGAGGGTCTTCGTTCATAACGGTCATCTCTACTCCTTCTTTCTCTTGGTGGTGATTCTTCTCTTCTACTCCTTCTTTTGGGAGAATCTTCTCTTCTTTTGTAGGGGGGCGTACACTCATTGGAATAGTGTCTGGGTCTTCCAAAATTGTAGCAATTACGCTCATGACTAGAAGATCTTTTGTCATTGTAGGACCTTGACTTGGAACTTCTTTCCTTGCTTCTACTTTTGTAGAACTTGTTGAAGTTCTTCACCATTAGGCTCAATTCTTCATTGAAGGTTTGTTTCTCACTTGATGATGTGGGAGCTTCACATGAGGCTTTGTAAGCACCACTTGACTTGTTGTGGAGCTCTTCCTTATCTTTGAGTGACATCTCATGAGCAACAATTCTTCCAATGACTTCCGTTGGCTTGAGATCTTTGTAATTGGGCATCATTTGGATCAATGTGCACACGGTATCATATTTTCCATCCAAGGCTCTTAGGATCTTCTTGATGATGAATTTATCGGTCATCTCTTCACTCCCTAAGCCGGCAATCTCATTTGTGATGAGAGCAAGCCTAGAGTACATTTCAGCGACGCCTTCACCATCCTTCATTTTGAACTTGTCAAGTTGACTTTGAAGCACATCCAATTTGGATTCCTTGACAGAGTCGGTACCTTCGTGCATGTCAATCAAAGTATCCCAAATTTCCTTTGCATTCTCAAGACGGCTGATTTTGTTGAATTCTTCGGGGCACAATCCGTTGAAGAGAATATCACAAGCTTGAGCATTGTATTGCAGCATCTTCAACTCTTCCGCGGTAGCTTCACGGTTTGGTTCTCTCCCATCAAAGAATTCACCTTGCAAGCCAATGCACACAATAGCCCAAATGGCGGGGTTATGTCCAAGAATATGCATTTTCATCTTATGCTTCCAACTAGCAAAATTTGTACCATCAAAGTAAGGACCTCTACGGTGGTAATTTCCCTCGCTAGACGCCATACTCTCCTAGGTTGTGAAACCAAGGCTATGACCACCAAAAGCTATGGAAATCAAAGCAAATGGAGACCAAAGCTCTGATGCCACTTGTAGGATCGAAAGTATGTCTAGAGGGGGGTGATTAGACTACTTGACCAAATAAAAATCTAGCCTTTTCCCAATTTTAGTTCTTGGCAGATTTTAGCAACTTAGCACAAGTCAAGCAATCAACCTACACATGCAATTCTAAGAGTGTAGCAGCGGAATGTAAAACAATTGCATATGAAGGTAAAGGGAGGAGTTTGAGGAAGCAAACGCAATGTTGACACGGAGATTTTTTATCCGTGGTTCCGATAGGTGGTGCTATCGTACATCCACGTTGATGGAGACTTCAACCCACGAAGGGTAACGGTTGCGCGAGTCCACGGAGGGCTCCACCCACGAAGGGTCCACGAAGAAGCAACCTTGTCTATCCCACCATGGTCGTCGCCCACGAAGGAATTGCCTCACTCGGGTAGATCTTCACGAAGTAGGCGATCTCCTTGCCCTTACAAACTCCTTGGTTCAACTCCACAATCTTGACGAAGGCTCCCAAGTGACACCTAGCCAATCTAGGAGACACCACTCTCCAAGAGGTAACAAATGGTGTGTTGATGATGAACTCCTTGCTCTTGTGCTTCAAATGATAGTCTCCCCAACACTCAACTATCTCTCTCATAGGATTGGATTTGGTGGAAAGATGATTTTAGTGGAAAGCAACTTGTGGAAGGTTAGAGATCAAGATTTATGTGGTTGGAATGGAATATCTTGACCTCAACACAAGTGTAGGTGGTTCTCTCTTAGAAAATATATGTTGGAAGTGTAGGCATGTTCTGATGGCTCTCTCCATGAATGAAGAGTGGGTGGAGGGGTATATATAGCCTCCACACAAAATCTAACCGTTACACACAATTTACCAAACTCGATGGGACCGAATCGTGAAACTCGGTCAGACCGATTTAGTCCATAATGTGACCATTAGGCATTTCGGTGGGACCGACACGTCAACTCGGTGAGACCGATTTCGTTAGGGTTAGGGCATAACGTAATCTCGGTGAGACCGATTACACAAACTCGGTGAGACCGATTTTGGTAATAGACAAACATAGAGTTGGTCAGGCAAACTCGGTGGGACCGATTCGCTCATCTTGGTTGGACCGAAACGTTACGAAAGGGAAACAAAGAGTTTGCATTGCAATCTCGGTGGGACCGATCGCTCATCTCGGTTTGACCGAAATGTTGCGAAAGGAAACAGAGAGATTACAATCCCATCTCGGTGAGACCGAAAAGACTAGGGTTTCTGGCAGTGGCTATGTCAACTGAACTCGGTGGGGCCGGATAGAAAGTTTCGGTGGGGCCGAGTTTGACTTTTGGTTTGGGACATATGTGGATGTGAGAAAGTAGTTGAGGGTTTTTGGAGCATATCACTAAGCACTTTGAGCAAGAAACTCATTAACCAACACCTCAACTGTTGGAAATATGCCCTAGAGGCAATAATAAATGGTTATTATTATATTTCTTTGTTCATGATAATTGTCTATTGTTCATGCTATAATTGTATCGTCCGGAAATCGTAATACATGTGTGAATACATAGACCACAACGTGTCCCTAGTAAGCCTCTAGTTGACTAGCTCGTTGATCAACAGATAGTCATGGTTTCCTGACTATGGACATTGGATGTCATTGATAACGGGATCACATCATTAGGAGAATGATGTGATGGACAAGACCCAATCCTAAGCATAGCATAAAAGATCGTGTAGTTTCGTTTGCTAGAGCTTTTCCAATGTCAAGTATCTTTTCCTTAGACCATGAGATCGTGCAACTCCCGGATACCGTAGGAGTGCTTTGGGTGTGCCAAACGTCACAACGTAACTGGGTGACTATAAAGGTGCACTACGGGTATCTCCGAAAGTGTCTGTTGGGTTGGCACGGATCGAGACTGGGATTTGTCACTCCGTGTGACGGAGAGGTATCTCTCGGACACTCGGTAATGCATCATCATAATGAGCTCAATGTGACTAAGGCGTTAGTCACGGGATCATGCATTGCGGTACGAGTAAAGAGACTTGCCGGTAACGAGATTGAACAAGGTATTGGGATACCGACGATCGAATCTCGGGCAAGTAACATACCGATTGACAAAGGGAATTGCATACGGATTGATTGAATCCTCGACACCGTGGTTCATCCGATGAGATCATCGTGGAACATGTGGGAGCCAACATGGGTATCCAGATCCCGCTGTTGGTTATTGACCGGAGAGGCGTCTCGGTCATGTCTGCATGTCTCCCGAACCCGTAGGGTCTACACACTTAAGGTTCGGTGACGCTAGGGTTGTAGAGATATATGTATGCGGAAACCCGAAAGTTGTTCGGAGTCCCGGATGAGATCCCGGACGTCACGAGAGGTTCCGGAATGGTCCGGAGGTGAAGAATTATATATAGGAAGTCCAGTTTCGGCCACCGGGAAAGTTTCGGGGGTTACCGGTATTGTACCGGGACCACCGGAAGGGTCCCGGGGGTCCACCGGGTGGGGCCACCTATCCCGGAGGGCCCTGTGGGCTGAAAGTGGAAGGGAACCAGCCCTTAGTGGGCTGGGGCGCCCCCTTGGGCCTCCCCCCATGCGCCTAGGGTTGGGAACCCTAGGGGGGAGCTTCCCCCTTGCCTTGGGGGGCAAGGCACCCCTTCCCCCCTTTTGGCCGCCGCCCCCCTTGGAGATCCCATCTCCCTGGGCCGGCGCCCCCCCCCCCCCCCAGGGGGCCTATATAAAGGGGGGAGGGAGGGCAGCAACCTACAGCCTTGGGCGCCTCCCTCCTCCCCTGCAACACCTCTCTCTCTCTCGCAGAAGCTTGGCAAAGCCCTGCCGAGACCCGCTACATCCACCACCACGCCGTCGTGCTGCTGGATCTCCATCAACCTCTCCTTCCCCCTTGCTGGATCAAGAAGGAGGAGACGTCGCTGCACCGTACGTGTGTTGAACGCGGAGGTGCCGTCCGTTCGGCACTCGGTCATCGGTGATTTGGATCACGGCGAGTACGACTCCGTCATCCACGTTCATTGGAACGCTTCCGCTCGCGATCTACAAGGGTATGTAGATGCACTCCTTTCCCCTCGTTGCTAGTATACTCCATAGATGCATCTTGGTGAGCGTAGGAAAATTTTAAATTATGCTACGATTCCCAACAGTGGCATCATGAGCTAGGCCTATGCGTAGTTACTATGCACGAGTAGAACACAATGCAGTTGTGGGCGTTGAGTTTGCCAATTCTTCTTGCCGCTACTAGTCGTTTCTTGTTTCGGCGGCATTGTAGGATGAAGCGGCCCGGACCGACCTTACACGTAGGCTTACGTGAGACAGGTTCCACCGACTGACATGCACTAGATGCATAAGGTGGCTAGCGGGTGTCTGTCTCTCCTACTTTAGTCGGAACGGATTTGATGAAAAGGGTCCTTATGAAGGGTAAATAGAAATTGGCAAATCACGTTGTGGTCATACGTAGGTAAGAAAACGTTCTTGCTAGAAACCTACAAACCACGTAAAAACTTGCAACAACAATTAGAGGACGTCTAACTTGTTTTTGCAGCAAGTGCTATGTGATGTGATATGGCCAGAAGATGTGATGAATGATATATGTGATGTATGAGATTGATCATATTCTTGTAATAGGAATCACGACTTGCATGTCGATGAGTATGACAACCGGCAGGAGCCATAGGAGTTGTCTTTATTATTTTGCATGACCTGCGTGTCATTGAATAACGCCATGTAATTTACTTTACTTTGTTGCTAAACGCGTTAGCCATAGAAGTAGAAGTAATCGTTGGCGTGACGACTTCATGAAGACACAATGATGGAGATCATGGTGTCATGCCGGTGACGAAGATGATCATGGTGCCCCGAAGATGGAGATCAAAGGAGCATGATGATATTGGCCATATCATGTCACTATTTGATTGCATGTGATGTTTATCACGTTTTTGCATCTTATTTGCTTAGAACGACGGTAGTAAGTAAGATGATCCCTAATAATAATTTCAAGAAAGTGTTCACCCTAACTGTGCACCGTTGCGAAGGTTCGTTGTTTCGAAGCACCACGTGATGATCGGGTGTGATAGATTCTAACGTTCGAATACAACGGGTGTTGACGAGCCTAGCATGTACAGACATGGCCTCGAAACACACGCAATACACTTAGGTTGACTTGACGAGCCTAGCATGTACAGACATGGCCTCGGAACACGGAGGACCGAAAGGTCGAGCATGAGTCGTATAGAAGATACGATCAACATGGAGATGTTCACCGATCTTGACTAGTCCGTCTCACGTGATGATCGGACACGGCCTAGTTAAAGTCGGATCATGTATCACTTAGATGACTAGAGGGATGTCTATCTGAGTGGGAGTTCATTAAATAATTTGATTAGATGAACTCAATTATCATGAACTTAGTCTAAAATCTTTACACTATGTATTGTAGATCAAATGGCCAACGTTGTCCTCAATTTCAACGCGTTCCTAGAGAAAACCAAGCTGAAAGATGATGGCAGCAACTATACGGACTGGGTCCGGAACCTGAGGATCATCCTCATAGTAGCCAAGAAAGATTATGTCTTAGAAGCACCGCTAGGTGAAGCACCAATCCCTGAGAACCAAGACGTTATGAATGCTTGGCAGCAGCGTGCCGATGAGTACTCCCTCGTTCAGTGCGGCATGCTTTACAGCTTAGAGCCGGGTCTCCAAAAGCGTTTTGAGAAACATGGAGCATATGAGATGTTCGAGGAGCTGAAACTGGTTTTTCAAGCTCATGCACGGGTCGAGAGATATGATGTCTCCGACAAGTTCTTCAGCTGTAAAATGGAGGAGAATAGTTCTGTTAGTGAGCACATACTCAGAATGTCTGGGTTGCACAACCGCTTGTCTCAGCTGGGAGTAAATCTCCCGGATGACGCGGTCATTGACAGAATCCTCCAGTCGCTTCCACCAAGCTACAAGAGCTTTGTGATGAACTTCAATATGCAGGGGATGGAAAAGACCATTCCTGAGGTATATTCAATGCTGAAATCAGCTGAGGTAGAGATCAGAAAAGAACATCAAGTGTTGATGGTGAATAAAACCACTAAGTTCAAGAAGGGCAAGGGTAAGAAGAACTTCAAGAAGGACGGCAAGGGAGTTGCCGGGCCCGGTAAACCAGTTACTGGGAAGAAGTCAAAGAATGGACCCAAGCCCGAGACTGAGTGCTTTTATTGCAAGGGAAGTGGTCACTGGAAGCGGAACTGCCCCAAATACTTAGCGGACAAGAAGGCCGGCAACGCCAAAGGTATATGTGATATACATGTAACTGATGTGTACCTTACCAGTACTCGTAGTAGCTCCTGGGTATTTGATACCGGTGCGGTTGCTCATATTTGTAACTCAAAACAGGAACTACGGACTAAACGGAGACTGGCGAAGGATGAGGTGACGATGCGCGTCGGGAATGGTTCCAAGGTCGATGTGATCGCCGTCGGCACGCTACCTCTGCATCTACCCACGGGATTAGTTTTAAACCTCAATAATTGTTATTTAGTGCCAGCTTTGAGCATGAACATTGTATCTGGATCTCGTTTAATTCGAGATGGCTACTCATTTAAATCCGAGAATAATGGTTGTTCTATTTATTTGAGAGATATGTTTTATGGTCATGCCCCGCTGGTCAATGGTTTATTTTTGATGAATCTCGAACGTGATGTTACACATGTTCATAGTGTGAATACCAAAAGATGTAAAGTTGATAACGATAGTCCCACATACTTGTGGCACTGCCGCCTTGGTCACATTGGTGTCAAGCGCATGAAGAAGCTCCATGCAGATGGACTTTTGGAGTCTCTTGATTACGAATCATTTGACACGTGCGAACCATGCCTCATGGGTAAGATGACCAAGACTCCGTTCTCCGAAACAATGGAGCGAGCAACCAACTTATTGGAAATCATACATACCGATGTGTGTGGTCCAATGAGTGTTGAGGCTCGCGGAGGATATCGTTATGTTCTCACTCTCACTGATGATTTAAGTAGATATGGGTATGTCTACCTAATGAAACACAAGTCTGAAACCTTTGAAAAGTTCAAGGAATTTCAGAGTGAAGTTGAGAATCAACGTGACAGAAAGATAAAATTCTTACGATCAGATCGTGGTGGAGAATATTTAAGTCACGAATTTGGTACACACTTAAGGAAATGTGGAATAGTTTCACAACTCACGCCGCCTGGAACACCTCAGAGAAATGGTGTGTCCGAACGTCGTAATCGCACTCTATTGGATATGGTGCGATCTATGATGTCTCTTACCGATTTACCGCTCTCATTTTGGGGTTATGCTTTAGAGACTGCCGCATTCACTTTAAATAGGGCACCGTCTAAATCCGTTGAGACGACACCGTATGAATTATGGTTTGGGAAGAAACCTAAGCTGTCGTTTCTAAAAGTTTGGGGATGCGATGCTTATGTCAAGAAACTTCAACCTGAAAAGCTCGAACCCAAGTCGGAAAAATGCGTCTTCATAGGATACCCTAAGGAAACTATTGGGTATACCTTCTACCTCAGATCCGAGGGCAAGATCTTCGTTGCCAAGAACGGGTCCTTTCTAGAGAAGGAGTTTCTCTCGAAAGAATTGAGTGGGAGGAAAGTGGAACTTGATGAGGTGATAGTCACCCCTTCCGAACCGGAAAGTAGCGCAGCGCGGGAAAATGTTCCTGTGGTGCCTACACCGACTGGGGAGGAAGTTAATGATGATGATCATGAAGCTTCGGATCAAGTTACTGAACTTCGTAGGTCCACAAGGACACGTTCCGCACCAGAGTGGTACGGCAACCCTGTCCTGGAAATCATGTTGTTAGACAACGGTGAACCTTCGAACTATGAAGAAGCGATGGCGGGCCCGGATTCCGACAAATGGCTAGAAGCCATGAAATCCGAGATAGAATCCATGTATGAAAACAAAGTATGGACTTTGACTGACTTGCCCGATGAGCGGCGAGCCATAGAAAACAAATGGACATTTAAGAAGAAGACGGACGCAGATGGTAATGTGACCATCTACAAAGCTCGACTTGTCGCTAAGGGTTATCGACAAGTTCAAGGGGTTGACTACGATGAGACTTTCTCACCCGTAGCAAAGCTGAAGTCCGTCCGAATCATGTTAGCAATTGCCGCATACTATGATTATGAGATATGGCAGATGGACGTCAAAACGGCATTCCTTAACGGCTTCCTTAAGGAAGAGTTGTATATGATGCAGCCGGAAGGTTTTGTCGATCCTAAGAATGCTAACAAAGTATGCAAGCTCCAGCGCTCAATCTATGGGCTGGTGCAAGCATCTCGGAGTTGGAACATTCGCTTTGATGAGATGATCAAAGCGTTTGGGTTTACACAGACTTATGGAGAAGCCTGTGTTTACAAGAAAGTGAGTAGGAGCTCTGTAGCATTTCTCATATTATATGTGGATGACATACTGTTGATGGGAAATGATATAGAATTCTTGGAGAGTATAAAGGCCTATTTGAATAAGTGTTTTTCAATGAAGGACCTTGGAGAAGCTGCTTATATATTAGGCATCAAGATCTATAGAGATAGATCAAGACGCCTCATTGGTCTTTCACAGAGTACATACCTTGACAAGATATTGAAGAAGTTCAATATGGATCAGTCCAAGAAGGGGTTCTTGCCTGTATTGCAAGGTGTGCAGTTGAGCACGGCTCAATGCCCGACCACGGCAGAAGATAGAGAAAAGATGAGTGTCATCCCCTATGCCTCAGCCATAGGGTCTATTATGTATGCCATGCTGTGTACCAGACCTGATGTAAACCTTGTCGTAAGTTTGGTAGGAAGGTACCAAAGTAATCCCGGCAAGGAACACTGGACAGCGGTCAAGAATATCCTGAAGTACCTGAAGAGGACTAAGGATATGTTTCTCGTTTATGGAGGTGACGAAGAGCTCGTCGTAAAGGGTTACGTCGACGCTAGCTTCGACACAGATCTGGATGACTCGAAGTCACAGACCGGATACGTGTATATATTGAATGGAGGAGCAGTAAGCTGGTGCAATTGCAAGAAAAGCGTCGTGGCGGGATCTACATGTGAAGCGGAGTACATGGCAGCCTCGGAGGCAGCACAGGAAGCAGTCTGGATGAAGGAGTTCATTACCGACGTAGGGGTGATTCCCAATGCGTCGGGCCCGATGACTCTCTTCTGTGACAACACTGGAGCTATTGCCCTTGCGAAGGAGCCCAGGTTTCACAGGAAGACCAGGCATATCAAGCGTCGCTTCAACTCCATTCGTGAAAGTGTTCAAAATGGAGACATAGATATTTGTAAAGTACATACGGACCTAAATGTACCAGATCCGTTGACTAAACCTCTCCCTAGGGCAAAACATGATCAACACCAGGACGCAATGGGTGTTCGATTCATCACAATGTAACTAGATTATTGACTCTAGTGCAAGTGGGAGACTGTTGGAAATATGCCCTAGAGGCAATAATAAATGGTTATTATTATATTTCTTTGTTCATGATAATTGTCTATTGTTCATGCTATAATTGTATCGTCCGGAAATCGTAATACATGTGTGAATACATAGACCACAACGTGTCCCTAGTAAGCCTCTAGTTGACTAGCTCGTTGATCAACAGATAGTCATGGTTTCCTGACTATGGACATTGGATGTCATTGATAACGGGATCACATCATTAGGAGAATGATGTGATGGACAAGACCCAATCCTAAGCATAGCATAAAAGATCGTGTAGTTTCGTTTGCTAGAGCTTTTCCAATGTCAAGTATCTTTTCCTTAGACCATGAGATCGTGCAACTCCCGGATACCGTAGGAGTGCTTTGGGTGTGCCAAACGTCACAACGTAACTGGGTGACTATAAAGGTGCACTACGGGTATCTCCGAAAGTGTCTGTTGGGTTGGCACGGATCGAGACTGGGATTTGTCACTCCGTGTGACGGAGAGGTATCTCTAGGCCCACTCGATAATGCATCATCATAATGAGCTCAATGTGACTAAGGCGTTAGTCACGGGATCATGCATTGCGGTACGAGTAAAGAGACTTGCCGGTAACGAGATTGAACAAGGTATTGGGATACCGACGATCGAATCTCGGGCAAGTAACATACCGATTGACAAAGGGAATTGCATACGGATTGATTGAATCCTCGAGACCGTGGTTCATCCGATGAGATCATCGTGGAACATGTGGGAGCCAACATGGGTATCCAGATCCGGCTGTTGGTTATTGACCGGAGAGGCGTCTCGGTCATGTCTGCATGTCTCCCGAACCCGTAGGGTCTACACACTTAAGGTTCGGTGACGCTAGGGTTGTAGAGATATATGTATGCGGAAACCCGAAAGTTGTTCGGAGTCCCGGATGAGATCCCGAACGTCATGAGAGGTTCCGGAATGGTCCGGAGGTGAAGAATTATATATAGGAAGTCCAGTTTCGGCCACCGGGAAAGTTTCGGGGGTTACCGGTATTGTACCGGGACCACCGGAAGGGTCCCGGGGGTCCACCGGGTGGGGCCACCTATCCCGGAGGGCCCTGTGGGCTGAAAGTGGAAGGAAACCAGCCCTTAGTGGGCTGGGGCGCCCCCCTTGGGCCTCCCCCATGCGCCTAGGGTTGGGAACCCTAGGGGGAGCTTCCCCCTTGCCTTGGGGGGCAAGGCACCCCTTCCCCCCTTTTGGCCGCCGCCCCCCTTGGAGATCCCATCTCCCTGGGCCGGCGCCCCCCCTCCCAGGGGGCCTATATAAAGGGAGGAGGGAGGGCAGCAACCTACAGGCTTGGGCGCCTCCCTCCTCCCCTGCAACACCTCTCTCTCTCTCGCAGAAGCTTGGCAAAGCCCTGCCGAGACCCGCTACATCCACCACCACGCCGTCGTGCTGCTGGATCTCCATCAACCTCTCCTTCCCCCTTGCTGGATCAAGAAGGAGGAGACGTCGCTGCACCGTACGTGTGTTGAACGCGGAGGTGCCGTCCGTTCGGCACTCGGTCATCGGTGATTTGGATCACGGCGAGTACGACTCCGTCATCCACGTTCATTGGAACGCTTCCGCTCACGATCTACAAGGGTATGTAGATGCACTCCTTTCCCCTCGTTGCTAGTATATGTAACACCCCGCATGTAACTTGCCATATTTGTAACTCCGACTCTTGCCATTTCCGGCCATGTGATATGTTTTTCCCTCCGTTGTCGGGTTTTGTCTTTCGTTTTGTATTTTGTCATGTCATGCATTTTCATATCATGTCATCTTGTGCATTGCATTCGCATACGTGTTCGTCTCATGCATCCGAGCTTTTTCCCCGTTGTCCGTTTTGCAATCCGGCGCTCCTATCTCCTCCGGTGCACCCTTCTTGTTTTCTTTCGTGTGCGTGTGTCAAACTCTCTCGGAATGGACCGAGGCTTGTCAAGTGGTCTTAATATATCACCCGGAGACTACCGGTCAAGTTTCGTTTCATTCGGAGGTCGTTTGGTACTTCATCGGTTAACCGGGCATCCGCAAAGTCCATCTGAGTATCCAGCAAAAACCCCCTCCAAAACCAGCCCAAAGCCCACCAAACTCTCTTCCATGCTCTAGGTCGTTCGATCACGATCGTGTGGGCGAAAACCGCACCTCATTTGGAGTCTCCTAGCTCCCTCTACCTATAAATGAGTGAGCATCCCGAAATACATTTGCAGACTAAACCCTAACCCTCTCCTCGCGCCGCGCCGGACACGTCCGCCGCCGGCCGGACGCACCGGCCGCAGCCAATCGGCGCGCGCCACCTCACCCGCCTCTCTCTCCTCCGCGCCGCCGGCCCGCAGGCCCATCGCCGGCCCTCCGGCCCGCCTCCTCCCGCCGCCGCCGCCTCGGGCCCCGTGCCCGCGCCGCCGGGCGCCGCCGCCGCCAACTCCGCCGGCCGCCTTCGCCACCGGGCCCCGCCGCCGCGCCTTCGCCCGCCGGTGGTCGCCGCCTCCGCCGGCGGCCCCCTCCTCCGGCGCCGCCGCCTCGCCTCCGGCCGCCCCCGCCCTCGCCCGCCGGCCCTCTCCTCCTCCGGCCCGAGCCGGCGAGCTCGAGCGCCCGCGCCTGGAACCTCCCCCGATCCGATCTGGTCAACGGGAAGGTTTGACCCGAACCCCCTTTTTTTTTCCTAAGTCTGTGAATTCCATCAGCAAGTGCTTGTGCTCTCGATGCCGTAACTTTGTGCATGTAGCTTCGATTCGCGCGTATAATATGTCAAATTGTTCGTCTCATGATGCTCTTCATTTCGTTCAATTGCACCATGTTCATGAGAGGTCATCTTGATTCCCAAATCTTCGTTGGAAGAGGGCTAGTTGCTGTTAATCTCTGGTTCTTAGCAGAACTTGGAGATTTGTCATTTTTGTATCATTTATTCTGTGCATCTTTTGAGCATGAGCTCTACATGTGTTTTGAAGTATTCCATGCCATCTTTCCAGTGGTATAGTCCATGTATTTTTGTGATCTCTGTGGTGACTAGCACAAGCATGCAAAGTAGGTCCCGTAATAATTCTGTTTTCAGGGACTTAGTGATCTCTCTAAGTCTTTGTCTGCTGTAATTTTGTTGCCATGTAAACTTGATGCTAGAGAGAGATCCATGCACATTTTGGAGATGTTCAGTAAGGATGTTTTATATCTATAGTTGTAATTGATCCATTCCTGCAATTGTTTGCAATTTTAGAGTACCATAGCATGACTCAATCTTGCTCTACTTTTGCTATAAAATATTTCTGGCAGATTCTTAACATGATATGCATTTTTGCCAAGCTTATTGTAGTTGATCCATACATGCTATGCAATTGATCTTGTCATGGATAGCTTCATAAACATGCCATCTTGCTGTAGGTATGCTTGGTTTGTCATGCATTGCTCTGTAGTGAGTGCATCAAGCTCACAAAGAGGCCTACATATTAATATTTCTGCCATGCTCTGTTTTCTGCTAAGTCTGAAACCTGATAACGAAACTTGCTATGTTTACATGCTTGCCATCATATCTTCTGGTCCTTTTTGGCTTATGGTCAGTAAGGGACTTTTGTCATGTGCATTTAGTAGAACACTACCATGCCTTGTCTTGCTATGTTAAGTTCCTGTAGCATATTGATTTCGTGCTCCGAACATTGCTACCTGATGCTGATTTCTGCCATGTCCAGTTTTTCACTAAGTCTGTGAACCTGTAATCTTTTACACTGTTGCCATGCTTGTTTGAGCTTGATATGTTGTGAACTAGCCGTAGCTCAGTGTTCATCTTTTGTCAAGCATCTCCTGTAGATTACTGCCATGTGCTTTGTTGCTATGTTGGGGTGCTGTAGCATTGTTACTTGTTGTATTTTAAGTGCTATCTTGCTGTTTATCGCAGATTAGTGTCATTCTTGTTTTGCTTGTCATTTGCAAACCTTGTATCCGATTCCGGTGATCTTTATATCGATTTCGACCGAAATCATCTCATCTTTCCAGTGGCATGCTTGGTTTGCCAAGTTACTGCCATGTTCATCATTTTCCTTCCGGAGCACGCATACGCATCGCATATCATATCTTGCATATCATACATGTCTTGCATCATGCTGCTTGTGCATTTCTCGTTGTTGATTGTGGTTCCGTTTGTTTGTGTTCTTGTCTTGGGTAGAGCCGGGAGACGAGTTCGTGAACGAGGAACCTGTCGAGTACGCTTACGAGGATCAAGCTTTCGACAACTCTGAGAATCTTGCAGGCAAGATGACCACCCCTCGAAATCACTTCTATCTTTGCTATGCTAGTTGTTCGCTCTATTGCCATGCTCGCTACCTATCACTTGCTATATCATGTCTCCTATTTCAGCCATGTCAGCCCCTAACCATCCTTTCCTAGCAAACCGTTGTTTGGCTATGTTACCGCTTTTGCTCAGCCCCTCTTATAGCGTTGCTAGTTGCAGGTGAAGTTGAAGTTGTTCCATATCGGAACATGGACATGTTGGGATATCACAATATCTCTTATTAAATTAATGCATCTATATATTTGGTAAAGGGTGGAAGGCTCGGCCTTATGTCTGGTGTTTTGTTCCACTCTTGCCGCCCTAGTTACTGTTAAACCGGGATTATGTTCCTTGAGTTTGCGTTCCTTACACGGTCGGGTGATTTATGGGACCCCCTTGACAGTTCGCCCTGAATAAAACTCCTCCAGCAAGGCCCAACCTTGGTTTTACCATTTGCGACCTATACCTTTTCCCCCGGGTTTTCTAGAGCCCGAGGGTCATCTTTATTTTAAACCCCGGGCCAGTGCTCCTCTGAGTATTAGTCCAAACTGTCAGTCGCCGGTGGCCACCAGGGGCAACTCTGGTCTGGCCTATCGGAAGCTTGGACAATCCGGTGTGCCCTGAGAACGAGATATGTGCAGCTCCTATCGGGATTTGTCGGCACATTCGGGCGGCTTTGCTGGTCTTGTTTTACCATTGTCGAGATGTCTTGTAAGCCGGGATTCCGAGACTGATCGGGTTTTTCCGGGAGAAGGTTTATCCTTCGTTGACCGTGAGAGCTTATGATGGGCTAAGTTGGGTCACCCCTGCAGGGTATTATCTTTCGAAAGCCGTGCCCGCGGTTATGAGGCAGATGGGAATTTGTTAATGTCCGGTTGTAGATAACTTGTCACTTGACCCAATTAAAATACACCAAGTGCGTGTGTAGCCGTGATGGTCTCTTCTCGGCGGAGTCCGGGAAGTGAACACGGTCTGTGTTATGTATGACGTAAGTAGGTGTTCAGGACCTCTTCTTGGTCATTGCTAGATGACGTCCGTTCCTTTGCTTCTCTTCTCGCTCTCATATGCGCAAGTTAGCCACCAAATATGTTTTTGCCGCTGCAGCTCCACCTCTTTGCACCATTCCCCCTTTAAACTTAAATAGTCTTGATCTCGCGGGTGTGAGATTGCTGAGTCCCCGTGACTCACAGATACTTCCAACACCAGTTGCAGGTGCCGACGATGCCAGTGCAGACGATGGCGTCGATCTCAAGTGGGAGTTCGACGAGGAACGTGGTCGTTATTATGTGTCTTTTCCTGATGATCAGTAGTGGAGCCCAGTTGGGACGATCGGGGATCTAGCATTTGGGGTTGTCTTATTTTCATCTGGATGTTGACCGTAGTCGGTCTATATGTTTGTATTTTGGATGATGTATGAATGATATTTATGTATTGTGTGAAGTGGCGATTGTAAGCCAACTCTTTATCCCATTCTTGTTCATTACATGGGATTGTGTGAAGATGACCCTTCTTGCGACAAAACCACTATGCGGTTATGCCTCTAAGTCGTGCCTCGACACGTGGGAGATATAGCCGCATCGTGGGCGTTAGAGTATACTCCATAGATGCATCTTGGTGAGCGTAGGAAAATTTTAAATTATGCTACGATTCCCAACATCACCCCCTCTTGATAGTATTGGCTTTTCCTATGGACTCAATGTGATCTTGGATCACTAAAATGAAAAATGTAGAGTCTTGTGCTTTGAGCTTGAGCCAATCCTTTTGTCCTTAGCATTTTGAGGGGTCCACTTTCCTCATCCATGCCATGCCAATCATTGAGCTTTTCTGAAATATTTATCTTGAAATAGCATTAGCTCAATGAGCTATATGTTGTTAGGAATTACCAAAACCACCCAGGGATAGTTGCACTTTCACATGGGAAGAATGGGTGGCTATGCTGGTTTGATCAACATGGTGAGCGGTTGCTTTGGAGGTACGATGAATGCCATGGGAGGTTTGAGTGGCGACATGAATGCCAGTGGTGATATGGGTGGCGACATGAATGCCACAAATCACGCAATGAAGGAAAAGAAAGATGAAGCCAACGATGAGGACAAAGAAACAACGAGTGGCAAGGATGGTTGAGAAACCATATTTCTTTTATCTATGTTGATCGTGCACTTTTGTTGATGTTGGCACTATGTTTATAACTTTCATTTGAACTTCATAGGCGGATTTGAAGTTGAATTTTATATGTTATTGCGTGTAGTCATTTTGTATGGTTGTGGTGCAAAAAATCGTATGTTTCATGATATTATAGTTGAAATGCAGGTTCGGCTGCGGTGTGGCTCCCCTATTTTAGGGTTGCTGTTGGAGACGTGACTTCTCGTGCCCAAATTTTTTTTTGTTTGTGTGCCCCAATTTTTTTACTCCGCATCCATTTTGTGCCTAAAATAGGGCAGCCGTTGGGGATGCTCTTAGTCCTCACAGGTGTGGCGCTTGGGCGAACGGCGGCGCTACTTCTTCGAGTTTGCTTCCAGGCTCCGATCCTCCTCGAGTTTGTCTACCAAAACATAGTCGAAGGAGCTCCGGCGTAGATTCCTATCATCTTTTTAGGGCGGTGAGGTTAGAGGTTTCTCGTCATGTAGCGAGATTTGGTGCCAGGTGCTTCAGATCTATGTAAGGGTTCAACGGTGATGACTGCAGCTCCAGGGCATTGGTGGGCACGTGCACGAAGACTTTCCAGTTGTCATCGACAAGGTCAAGTCAGCTCTAGTAGGGGAGCGGCAACAGCGACACATCGACGGCTCGTTCTGGCGGCAGTGGTGGTTGTTTGGTGGGCTTGGAAACTCGATGTAGTCCTTATTATATTTGGGATGCTTTGTACTTTTGATGAACTTTGATTATAGATTTGGATCATTTTCAAAAAAAAAGAAAAAAAGACAGAGGGAATATGCAATATCCATACACCCATTTCAAGCTCCTCTGTGGTTCTAGTCCCTGCAAAAAGTTGCCCTGACATTCTAATCCAGCCTACGAATTCATCGCGTATACGGCACGAGCACCGGCCAATCGACCTCTAGGAAACAAACACAGAGCCGCACCAGCCTTGCTTCTCACTCCACACCAATCTACACCGCCTTTAGTAATGTTTTGCCCGCCCTAGTTCTTCACAAAATATTAAAAATTGCTCGCCCTAAACCTACAACATCGTTATCAAATATTCCCTGCCAGGCTCAGATTGCCGGGACGAACTGACGGTTCACATTCGCAGATGACAAGACGTGACGATGCCATCACTTCCTTAGGTGGCGAGCGCTTTGGCGGCACAACATGCCGAGACGCCTTTCTGCCCGGCCGGTGCATGCCAAAATCGCCAACTCCTCTCCTCCGATCATCACAAGCTAAAAATAATGCTCTCGCTTCTCCTGTTCCTTTCGTCGAGACGAATCCCTCCTCTCGTCTCCTATTCGACCTTCCATTATTGTTCTTGTTATTACTTGTACCGGTATTATTTTTCGTTCCAGATGATGATGTCTGAAGAATCATCGTATGCAGAGATCAGCTAACTTAATCCAACAGTGTTAATTAAAGCAGTGGGGGTAACACTTTGGCGGCTGCTAATTAGCTTGTGGAGCAGGATAGCATGGAGGACCATGTGATGCGAGTGACGGCCGCTTATATTCCAGGGGGGCAAAAGCAAACAGTGCCAGCAAACAAAACATCAACCTCTGATCTTCTTTTATCTCCAGAGTGTTAGGCACCTACGTACGATGCTGACTCGGATCCGATGGAGCCACTCGGGCACTGGGGCGCTGGGGCGGCTGGGGGCTCTGATGATAAGCTTCTCTGCAGACATCCATGTCATCACCATTCGGCTCCAAACCCATCGATTTCTCTCTTCCTTTCTTTCTTTCGGCGCCGCGGTACGTCAGGATAATCCATGAATTCCATGAACATCACCTGCCTCAGGTTTTATAAGAACAGCTTGTTTATAATTTCGTAAGGTGCCGTGGACGATGACGGGTCGGATGGGGGCGGCCAGGTCGGTGGGTTTCTTTTCTGCAAGAGGAATTTGGATGGCGTCGTGTGGGAGGGGGTCCAGCATGGCGCCTTTGGATTGGCCGACTTGGCGTTCTCCTCCTCCAAAGCAGCCGATCATGTGGAATTCCCTCGCTGTGGATCGCTGTCATCAGCAGCCACTTGACCGGATTCAATATTCAGGGCTGTGGATGCACCTCCCGTTCCCCATTCCTTTGCCCCTTGGCCCCCCTCGTGGTTCCTCCAGTCTTCAGACACAAGTAACTTTAGCAGGCGTCGAGACTTCCACGGCTCTGGATCATAATAAAGCAATGATCTCAACAGTAAAGAGACTTTGATAACTAGTATTCTTGTCAAATCGGAATAATTCATTTCGTCTGAGATTCAACTGCAGAAAAAGATGCAGGAAGAAGAACGACACCTGAGCTAACATAACCTTTTCTGGAAAGGGCTTACCTTGAAATACATCAACATACCGACGTTCCATTAGGGAAGTTACTTTCACCCTGTCACGCTTTCCGCACGATCTGATTCAGCGGAGCTTTCGATGGCCTGCGGAGAAAATTGGGCAAATCCGTCGTCGGCTTGAATTCCCAGTGCATCGTGAGGTAAGCTGGACACAGCCTTTCGGGGCCGCCTTTAGCCATTTGCATCCGAAGCTGAATGTGACAAATGATCCAACGGTAGGAGATAATTTGCACCTGAAGGGACATCACAAAGGCAATCATGTAGTACTACTAATGTTTATGTAATACCAAGCAACCAAAAAAGAGGCAGATGATAGTATTCCTACACCTAAAATGATACTCTTATTCGAGCCGCACTCTACGAGCAAAAAAAAGAACGAGAGATAGGATCCAAGAACGAGATAATCTTGGATCAATTATGGACCCAATAATTCCCCAGGGAAAAGGTTCTGTGGGTCCCGGCGATGCAAGACTGTAAACGCACTGGTCCAGCTACCACTACCATGTGCCCCAAGCACCAGTTGGCATTTTGGCACCTAATGCTGAGCCTCCATGTTCACTGATCTGCCATTTCGGGGATAATCGCTCCCACTTAATCAAGGTTTGTGGCTGATTAAGCGAGTACCAACTCACTGTCAAGAGCACTGTCAGTCTGTCGCTGCTTTCCTAACCGCTGCTCAGCAATAGAAAACACGTCTGACAGAGGAAAGGTCGGTATAAAGACCACCAGCTTTTCAAGCACCCACAAGACTTTTATGTTAAGAGGCCTCTGTCTCCCCCTCTCCCCCTCCCATTCTTTCTTTGTTTCTTTCTTTTTTTTCTCTTTCTTTCCTTCTTCACATCCTGATCTGGAGCAATGGCGACGGAAGACGAAGCGCGAGAAGCGGCAGATGGGGAGGTACGCAATGGCTCCTTGTAGTCTCTTGAGGTTTCTTTGCAGCACTTGTTTCCTTCTGTTTCCATGCATGCATAGATACTCTGTGAAGATGTAAAGCAGAGCAGAAAGTTTCGGTGTTGCGGAATCAGCTGCACAGTGAGGAGCATATTTGTAACAGTTCAGTAGACTTTGGCTAGTTTGCAAGAGAAATCATCATTGTGTCATATCTTCTGGTTCCACGGTCTCTTTGTTTTGTTGATCTCCCTCTGTATGTTGCATACACACAAGGTTCTTCATGCAGTCAGCTCTGTATGTTTGAAATGACACTGATCATCACATTTTTGTGTTCCTAAACAAAAGAATCAGAGTCAAAGCATGCAACAAGTGAACGAAACTACATGAGTGATCAGGTTCCAGTTTGATTTATGAAAAACTATCTAAGTTTCCAGAAAAGGTTATTTTCCAGATATAATTGTACAAAAAATAGCATGTATTATCGTTTGTTTAGAAGGATCATGTTTCAGGGAACTTGGTGGGCGGAACAAATCAACATATACAAGTACTCCCTCCGTCCCAAAATTCTTGTCTTAACTTTGTCTAGATACGGATGTATCTAATACTAAAACGTGACTTGATACATCCGTATTTAGACAAATCTAAGACAAGAATTTTGGGACGGAGGGAGTATAAGTCTATCATACACTCTGCTCTGTTCTCTTGATTACTGACAGAAGAATTCACTAGCAGTACCCTCTGTTTGTCCACTTGATAATTCATTCCTGAACTTGATATGAAGTTAACTGGCATGCAGATTCAACCGATATTAATAAAATACTGTTAGCGAAAACTCAACAAAGCGCTAGATATTTTCTTCTACGGTTCTAGCTATCTAGAAGAAACAGTTTGTCTAGGAATACAGTATAGATGGTGAGAAGGTCAACATTTATAAGAACTGTTCAGCCTAAAAGTTACACTGAGTGTGAATTGTCAAGTGTGCTGTGGTAAGACAAAGGCATAAAGCGCACAAAGGCTACTTAAAGCATGCAGAAGCATATAATTGCAGCACTATTCCGCTAAAGATAAAATTATATATGTAAAAATTAGCCAAGGCTCTTTGAGTCACGAGGTTGTCCAGTTAGGATGCCCATATGCTAAGCTAAGATTTCAGCTGGTTGCCCACCTGTGTTGGCATGTGGTACTGCTGTATTGTTTAACAAGTTATTCCTGCTATTTTGTTGACCAGTTTCTGAAATACTCTTAGATGCACTGAACCTGCATGTGCCATTCAGTGTCACATACTAGTGAGACATAATTAGCCAGCCGGAAATCATTGTTGTCATGCAGGAAATTATATTTGTAGTATAGCCTAATGTTGTTGGATGTCCTTTTGAGGAATTATAATTGAAAGCACACAATTTTAAACTATACTAAATCTAAGAATGCAGAGTTCACCGTATTCTTTTTGCCACCCTGTCTTTTGTAATTATGCAAACCCTGAGTGGCATTCGGTGTACTTTCAGTTAAATGTTCGATTTACCTGTTTGTTTCCCAGGAAATTCAAGTGGAAGCTGGGGATCTAGGAACAACCCATTTGCAAATGAACCTAGACAGCAAGCTTTCATCTCATGCGGAGATGAAGGATGAGGCAACAGCCATGGATTCAACTGAAGGAATGAAGGTTTCAGAGGATCAAGTTTTAGAAAGAGCACCCTCTGTAGTCGAAATTCTTCAAGAAGATACTCCAAATGGTACACATGCTTCTCTGAATGGTCATATGAAAGAAGGGAAGATTTCGAATGAGAAGCCACAAGAAAATGGTCAGAAAGGTAATGAGCAGGTAGAAGCTTCACCAGATGGAATAAGCACCGATCAGAGCAGCACAAGCAATGGTGAAGAGGCAATTGATTCTTTAGGCCATGTTGAGAACACTACAGAAGATACCAGCCTTCTAAAACATGATAATGAAGAGCCAAAGGAACATTGTCGACAAGATGTAGAAGGTAATGCAATAGAGAGCAAAATGGTGCACAAAGACACACTGCAGCCTGACAATGATGTTGAGCCAACAATTGATGCTCAAGAAGGCCACAATCTGGAACCAGCAGAAGTAACTGAGGACACACAACCCGCAACCATGCCATGTATTCCTGGCGAAGAGGTTGTAGCTGAAGCACCTGCTGGAGTCCAAACTTCTTTGGAGCCTAATGTGGATGAGCCTGACGCCCTTCCGGATACCAGTGATGGAAACACAGAAACAGTTGAGCCAGCTAAAGTGGATAAAGAGAACTGTCCAGAAGATGAAGATGTTGAGATCGTCAAACTAGAAGATCAACCAAGTGATAAAACTGATGATGTGGATGCAGACCTGGTGCATGAAGAGGTGCCTAAAAGCAAGAAAACAGATGTACCCGAAGATATGCCTAAAACTGGGCAAGCTGATGAGTCGATGAATGGTGATCAAGTGCTGAACCAAGAATCAACAGAAGAAACCAGTGACCCTCTGCCTGAAAAAACTCAAGAAACTTCTCATGAGAGCAATGTGTCCACCTCTAAGGAGACAACTCCAGAACATGATGCAGTGACAAGGGAGCCAGCTCTTGATGTTCAAGTGCAAAACCAGGGATTAGCAGAAGAAATAGCAGATGCCAAAGAAGTTGATGCTGAGAAAACAGTTCAACAAAGGGGTATTGCTTTTGAGGAGGTAACTCCAGAAGATAATGCAACAATCATTGAACCAAGTTCTGACATCCAACATTTAAATAATGTGGAGTCAGAAGAAATAAAGGGTCTTGAAGATGCCAAAGCTGGAGAATCCTCCGATCAAAGCAACGTGACAATTGCTGAAGATGCAACCGAAGATAAGGAAGCAACAGAAGATATGCAACCAGTTCAAGGGTTGGAAGAGGAAGAACCTAAGAACACTGGAACTGTCGAAATGGATGAAGCTTCCAGTCAACCACATGCTGATGTCATCAATAACCTTGCTGAAGAAGACAGTGTACCAGCATGTGAGCCCCAGGTGATAGGATTAAAAGAAGAGGTGAAGGACACTGGAGCCACTGAAACTCAAGAAATCACTCAACAAAGTCATGCTGCTGCTTCAGAGGAACTAGTAACAGAAGATAATTCTATGGCAATTGAGCCATCGAATGATGATATCCAGCAAATCCTGGAGCAAGGATCATCTGAAGTTAAGCACGCAGAAGTTTCTGACACTCAAGAAATCTGCCATGAAAGAACTATTTCTGCTCCTGAGGAGGACTCTGTAAAAGATGATGTAACAGCAGAAGGACCAAGCTGTGATGCCCAAGAGGTAGAAAATGTAGCATCAGTAGAAGAAATCAAGGAGAACACAGCTGAGGATGTGTCTGAACAGCAAATGCGGGGGCTTGAAACAGAAGAAATACAGAACACTGAACCTGTTGAAACAGAAGAAGCTTCTGATCTAAGGCATCCTGCTCTCTTGAATGACCCAGCTCAAGAAGATATTCTACCGAGTGATGTGCCAAAGACTGAATCAACAGTAGACGTGAAGGATACTGAAGCCATTAAAACTGAAGCACTCCCCCAGGAAAGCAATGATTCCATTTCTGAGGAGCCTGCTTCAGAAGAAAATATAACAGCAAGTGAAGTAATTTGTGATGATCTTGCCAGAGAGCCAGATGTTGATATGCAATCAGTGCAGGAGCTACAGTCAGAAAAGAAGAATGCTGAATTTACTGAAGTGAGTGAAGCATCTGGTGAAATGGATGCTGCCGTCATTGAGAACCCAACTCATGAAGATAACCTAACCACAAGTGAGTCGCTTGTGATGGAATCAGCAGAAGTGAGCAGCAATGAAGCCACTGAAGGCCAAGAAATGCCTCAAAGTGATGCTACTCAGTCAGAAGATCACAAAACAGAAGAAAATATGGCAGTGAGTGAACCACAGATCCTGGAACCAGAACCTGCTGAAGAAATGAGAGACGGTGAAGCCACTGAGCCTCAAGCTATCTCACTAGAAAGCACGTCTGTTCCAGAAGAAGATGTAACAGCAAAAGAAGCAGCTTCTGATATCAGAGAAGTACAAACCGAAGAGCCTATAGAAGAACCTGATGATGTGAAAGCTGAAGAAATATCCAACCAAAGCAGTGGGACCATTGTTGGAGAAACAGCTCAAGAACACAAGTTACTATCAAGTGACCCAACTAGTGATGTACAAGCAAAGGAGCTCGAGTCACAAAAAACTGGTAACAGTGAGGATGTTCAAACTGAAGAAGCTTCGCATCAAACACACGCTGAAGAAACTTTGACAGAAAATGAGCCACAAATAGCAACAGAAGATAACAGAGCAATCCTGGCAGATGTTAGCATTCAGCAGCTTCAAGGGCAAGAACCAGTTGAATTCAGGGACACTGAAGCTACTGAACCTCAAGGCATCTCCCCATCTCACACTGCCTCTGGTTCTGAGCAGTCCACACCAGAAGATAACGAGATGACAGAACCCAGTCCTGCAACTCAAGCAGAGAATTTAGAATCAGCAATAGTGACGGAGGAAAGTAAAGATATGAAAAGCACTGACGCAATTGCTGAGGAGGAAACTCCCAAAGAATGCGTACAGGAAACTGAGGCACATGTTGATATACCACCAGTGGAGAATACTGACCCCGCTGAGGTGCATGACAATGCAACGACAAATGACCTGCCAGCAGAAGAGGTGAAGGACAATGAAGCCATAGAGGTTGCAGAAATCCACTATGAGAGCCCTGTTGCAAATATTGGTGATCTCACTGAAGATGCCAAAAGCAATGTTGCTCTTGAAGATGAGGCAGCTCCTGATGAAGATGTAAAACCAACAGAGGCAACTGCTGCTATACCACAACCACAAGAGCCAGAATTAGAAGAGATCAAGAATAGTGAACCTGTTGAAGTGGAAGATAATATAATAGCAAGGGACCTGCCAGCAGAAGAGATCAAGGACACTGACGCCATGGAAACTGAGATGATCCCTCATGAGAGTAGTGGTGCAAACATTAGCGAGCTCATCAATGATATGAAAAGCAATGTTGCTCTTGCGGACGAGGCAGCTCCTGATGAACATGCAAAAGCAACAGAGGCAACTGGTACTATACCACAACCGCAAGAGCCAGACCTAGAAGAGATCAAGAATAGTGAACCAGCTGAAGTGGAAGGAAACAAATCAGCAAGTGATCTGCCATCAGAAGAAGTGAAGGATACTGAAGCCGTGGAAACAGAAGCAATCAACGACAGCACTGATGCAAATAACAGTGAGCTCACTGAAGATCTGCAAAGCAATGTTGCTCTTACAGACGAGGCAGCTCATGACGAACATGTAGCGGTAGCGGAGACAACAGTTGATATACCACAAGCACAAGAGCCAGAACTAGAAGAGGTCAAGAATATTGAACCTGTTGAGGTGGAAGAAACTAGATCAGCAAGTGACCTGCCAGCAGAAGAGGTGAAGGAAACTGAAGCAATCAACGAGAGCACTGTTGCAAACACCAGCGAGCTATCTGAGGATGTGACAAGCAATGTTGTTCCTGCAGATGAGGCAGCTCCTGAAGAGCATGTATTAGCAACTGAGGCAACAGTTGATATACCAGAAGCACAAGAGCCAGAACTAGAACAGACCAAGAGTACTGAACCTTCTGAAGTGGAAGAAATCATATCAGCAAATGATCTGCCAGCAGAAGAGGTGAAGGATACTGAAGCCGTGGAGACTGAAGCAATCAACGAGAGCGCTGATGCAAACAACAGTGAGCTCCCTGAAGATGTGAAAAACAATGTTGCTCTTGCAGACGAGGCCGCTCCTGAAGAACATGTAACAGTAGCTGATGATACAGTTGATATGCCACAAGCACAAGAGCCAGAAGTAGAAGAGATGAAGAATACTGAACCTGTTGAAGTGGAAGAAAACATATCAGCAAGTGACCTGCCAGCAGAAGAGGTGAAGAAGACTGAAGCGATCAACGAGAGTGCTGATGCAACCATCAGCGAGCTCACAGAGGAGGTGAAATGCAATGTTGCTCTTGCAGACGAGGAACCTCATGAAGAGCATGTAACAGTAGCTGAGACAGCAGTTGATGTACCACAAGCACAGGAGCTGGAACTAGAAGAGATCAAGAATACTGAACCTGTTGAGGTGGAAGAAAAGATGTCAGCAAGTGACATGCAGGCAGAAGAGGTGAAGGACACTGAAGCAATCAACGAGAGCGCTGATGCGAAAATCAGTGAGCTCACTGAGGATGTCAAACCTAATGTTGCTCTTGCAGACGAGGCAGCTCCTGAAGAACATGTAATAGCAACTAAGGCAACAGTTGACATACCACAAGCACAAGATCCAGAACTAGAAGAAATCAAGAATACTGAACCTGTTGAAGTGGAAGAAAACATATCAGAGAGTGACCTGCGCGCAGAAGAGGTGAAGGACGCTGAAGCCAAAAAAACAGAAGCAATCAATGAGAGCACTGATGCAAACATCAGTGAGCTCACTGAGGATGTGAAAAGTAATGTTACTCGTGGAGATGAGGCAGCTCCTGAAGAGCTTGTAACAGCAACCGAGGCAACAGTTGATATTCCACGAGCACAAGAGCCAGAACTAGAAGAGATTGAGAATGTTGAACCTGTTGAGGTGGAAGAAAACACATCAGTGAGTGACATGCCGGCAGAAGAGGTGAAGGACATTGAAGCCAAGGAAACTGATGCAATCAATGAGAGCAGTGATGCAAACATCAGTGAGCTTACTGAACATATGAAAAGCAACGTTGCTCTTATAGATGAGGCAGCTCATGAAGAACATGTAACAGTAGCCGAGACAACAGTCGATATACCACAAGCACAAGAGCCGGAGCTAGAAGAGATCAAGAATACTGAAGCAGGTGACCTGTCAGCAGAAGAGGTCCAGGAAATTGAACCCAAGGAAACTGAAGCAATCAGCGAAATGACTGATGCAAACATCAGGGAGCTCAATGAGGATGTGAAAAGCAATGTTGTTCTTGCAGACGAGGAACCTCATGCAGAACAGGTAACAGTAGCTGAGAGAACAGTTGACATACCACAAACACAGGAGCCAGAACTAGAAGAGATCAAGAATACTGAACCTGTTGAGGTGGAAGAAAATAGATCAGCACGTGACCTGCAAGCAGAAGAGGTGAGGGAAACTGAAGCAATCAATGAGAGCCCTGATGCAAACATTAGCGAGCTCACTGAGGATGTGACAAGCAATGTTGCTCCTGCGGACGAGGCAGCTGAGCATGTAATAGTAACTGAGGCAACAGTTGATATACCAGAAGCACAAGAGCCAAAACTAGAAGAGACCAAGAGTACTGAACCTGCTGAAGTAGAAGAAAACATATCAGCAAATGATCTGCCAGCAGAAGAGGTGAAGGATACTGAAGCCGTGGAGACAGAAGCAATCAACGAGAACACTGATGCAAACACCAGTGAGCTCACTGAAGATGTGAAGAACAATGTTGCTCTTGCAGACGAGGCCGCTCCTGAAGAACATGTAACAGTAGCTGATGATACAGTTGACATGCCACAAGCACAAGAGCCAGAAGTAGAAGAGATGAAGAATACTGAACCTGTTGAAGTGGAAGAAAACATATCAGCAAGTGACCTGCCAGCAGAAGAGGTGAAGGACACTGAAGCAATCAACGAGAGTGCTGACGCAAACATCAGCGAGCTCACTGAGGAGGTGAAATGCAATGTTGCTCTTGCAGACGAGGAACCTCAAGAAGAGCATGTAACAGTAGCTGAGACAGCAGTTGATATACCACAACCACAGGAGCTGGAACTAGAAGAGATCAAGAACACTGAACCTGTTGAAGTGGAAGAAAACATATCAGCAAGTGACCTGCTGGCAGAAGAGGTGAAGGACGCTGAAGCCAAAGAAACAGAAGCAATCAACGAGAGCACTGATGCAAACATCAGTGAGCTCACTGAGGATGTGAAAAGTCATGATACTCGTGCAGATGAGGCAGCTCCAGAAGAGAATGTAATAGCAGCTGAGGCAGCAGTTGATATACCACAAACACAAGTGTCAGAACTACAAGAGCTCGAGAATGTTGAACCTGACAAGGTGGAAGAAAACAGATCAGAAGGTGACCTGCCAGCGGAAGTGGTGAAGGAAATTGAAACCAAGGAAACTGAAGCAATTAACGAGAGCACTGATGCAAACGTCAGCGAGCTCACCGGGGATGTGACAAGCAATGTTACTCCTGCAGACGAGGCAGCTCCTGAAGAGCATGTAACAGCAACTGAGGCAACGGTTGATATTCCACGAGCACAAGAGCCAGAACTAGAAGAGATCGAGAATGTTGAACCTGTTGAGGTGGAAGAAAACACATCAGCTAGTGACATGCCGGCAGAAGAGGTGAGGGAAACTGAAGCAATCAACGAGAGCACTGATGCAAACATCAGTGAGCTCACTGGAGATATGAAAAGCAACGTTGCTCTTATAGATGAGGCAGCTCATGAACATGTAACAGTAGCTGAGACAACAGTCGATATACCACAAACACAAGAGCCGGAGCTAGAAGAGATCAGGTATACTGAAGGAGGTGACCTGTCAGCAGAAGAGGTCATGGAAATTGAACCCAAGGAAACTGAAGCAATCAGCGGAAGGACTGATGCAAACATCAGCGAGCTCAATGAGGATGTGAAAAGCAATGTTGTTCTTGCAGACGAGGAACCTCATGCAGAGCAGGTAACAGTAGCTGAGAGAACAATTGACATACCACAAGCACAGGAGCCGGAACTAGAAGAGATCAAAAGTACTGAACCTGTTGAGGTGGAAGAAAATAGATCAGCAAGTGACTTGCAAGCAGAAGAGGTGAAGGAAACTGAAGCAATCAATGAGAGCCCTGATGCAAACATCAGCGAGCTCACTGAGGATGTGACAAGCAATGTTGCTCCTGCAGACGAGGCAGCCCCTGAAGAGCATGTAATAGCAACCGAGGCAACAGTTGATATTCCACCAGCACAAGAGCCAGACCTAGAAGAAAGCAACAATACTGAACCAGTTGAAGTGGAAGGATTCATATCAGCGAGTGACCTGCCGACAGAAGAGGTGAAGGAGACTGAAACCAAGGAAACTGAAGCAATCAATGAGAGCACTGATGCAAACATAAGTGAGCTCACTGAGGATGTAAAAGGCAATATTGCTCATGCAGATGATGCAGCTCCTGAAGAACATGTAATAGCAGATGAGGCAGCTCCTGAAGAACATGCAATAGCAGCTGAGGCAACAGATGATATACCACAAGCACAAGTGCCAGAACTAGAAGAGCTCGAGAATACTGAACCTGTTGAGGTGGAAGAAAACAAATCAGCAACTGACCTGCCAGCTGAAGAGGTGAAGGACACTGAAACCAAGGAAACTGAAGCAGTCAACAAGAGCGCTGATACAAACATCAGCGAGCTCACTGAAGATGTTACTCTTGCGGATGAGGCAGCTGCTGACATACAAATCGATGTACCACCAGCAAAGGAGCCAGCACTAGAAGAGATGGAGAATATTGAACCTGTTGAAGCACAAGATGGTATAACATCGGATAATGTCCCAGCAGAAGAGATAAATGACACTGAAGCCATGGAGACTGGAGAAATCCCTCATGAGAGCACAGATGATAGTTTGACAGCAAGTGCAGCACTTCCTGATATTCAACAAGTCCCAGAACAAGAAGCAGTTGAAGATAAGGCATGCACTGACACCACAGAAAACCAAGGGGAACCTCAACAAAGCATTGTTTCTACTTCTGCTGAGCTTACTCCAACAGAAGAAGAAACAGCAGTAGTAGAGCATACTCAAGATACACATGTACAGAATGCCGGCAGTGAACCGGGAAGTGACCCAAATTTGCTTGTCCAATCAGCACATCAATCAGAATTAGCTGAAGACAGCAAGGGTCAACTTGTAAAGGCAGAAGAAACAGGCCAAAGTAATGGTGCCACCCTTGAAGAACCAGCTGCAGATGACAATGCCGCAAATGAAATCGGCCCGCTTGCTGATTCTAAACAAGAGCGTGGACTAGAATCAGCGGAAGAAAACAAATGTATTGATGCTACTGAAGGTGAAGAGGGCTCCCATTTAAGCCAAGATCCTGGTTTAGAGGAGCCAGTTTCAGAACGTGATATAGCAACAGTTGAGCCAACTTCTGATATTCAGCAAGTAAATGACATGGATGAAGCAGAAGAAATGGCGGCCACTGAACCCATCAACGGGGAAGAAATTTCCTCTCAAAAAACAGAAGTTGCTACTTTGGAGGATCCATCTCCAACAGATAATGGAACGGTGCCAGAACAAAATCCTATTGAGTTAGACGAAGAGAACTTGGGAAATGAAATCAGCAATGCAATCTTGGCGGATGAAGACATCAAAGAGGAAATACAAGAGCCAACAGAACAAAAGGTATGTGCCCTTAACCGATAGTTTCTTTCATCTATTTGAGACGTTTAGCACTTATATCACTTGCATATATGTTAGATATTAAAAGATGTAGGTAGTGCTAAACTTGTTCAGAACTCCGAAATATACTGAAACTGATATTTGCATGATTTCAATTTTTTTAAGTAGGTCGTTTTGGTTAAACTGAATAAATAACCTTGGTACATCTAATTCCGCTGCAACATTGTATCTAGCAAGAGACACATAGAAGCTCATCCATCATAACTCTGTAATTATTGACTTGTAGGTTCACTACTATCATTGTCTGACAATGATGGTGTATACAAAAAATTACAAAGATCTAACCAAGTGATGTAAAACTGATTATTGCCTGAAGTTGTAAAGTGCAACTAGATTGAAGATTTGTACTTTAAAAGCATTCCATTTCAATTGCATAATTCTGCAATCTATAACAGCAGCGAAATATTACCACTACTCGTCTGAATTTGAGCATGCTCACTGATGCATTTGATACAGGACGAATCATCTGACTTGGGTGAAAAAACTGCTTTCACAACTCAGAAGGACGAGAGCGCTACTGAGGAAGATGTTGTACAAATTTCTGGTGAAGATACAGTAGGGACTTCAAACAATATTGAGCAAATCAAAGAACTGCCAAAATCTGTAATTGAACATAATGCGATAAAAAGTGGTGACCATACCGATGATCAAGATGACGAGCAACTTCACAATGTGGAGCTTCAAATGCAAGTGTGTGAGCGGTCAGTGGATTTAACCACTGAGCAGCCAGATGACCACGTGCAAAAGGTTAACTTGGATCAGCAGAAGAAAGAAGATGAGGCGATTGAAAAGCAAACGGAAGAAATACAGACAGATGAGCAGAAACATGATGACAGTAGGGCTGATTTCACCACAGAGACAATATTGGAGCCCCAGAGCAACGAAATTGACACAACAAATAGGAAAGACAACGCTGATGTGTTTGAGGTGAAGATTCTATAACTCGATACATTTTGTAATTTATCTTCAAATTTTTCTCATGCACCTCCTATTTAATGATTGTCCAGGCTGAACAAACAGAGGCAGTGACTACTGAAATGCTCAAGAATGAACAAACCCTACATATAGCCCAAGAATCCATTCCAAGCGTTACAGATGTGAAGGTTGAGAACTCCACGGAAATAGAAGAAACAATTGAACAAGAAGATGCACCCAACAACACTGGCACTTTATATACTGATGCTGATGCTGAAAAATATAACGAAGATGAGAAGGAGAATACAGAAATAGATGCAGCAGTAGCAAAAACTTCTACTGATGAACAGGATGGAACAACTGATGAAACTATAAATGAAGAGGTCAGTCCAAAAAAATTATTAGCACACTATGAGAAATTTAGGCATGATCTTGTTTCATTAAAAACTTCTATGCTGGACCAAATAAATTCAAAGTTCAAACTTTTAGGTCTCTCCCGTACTGTTCTAAGAAACACCAATTTTTCATGTTAGTATATAGAAAACTGTTAAATTTTCAAGGGGAAGATTTTCCTAATACACGTAACTGATATCACCCTGAGTGTAATGTAAAACATTGATTAGCAAGCATTTTTTTCAAGAATTATCATCTCCATCTTGTGATATATTATCATCTCCATCCCAGTACACTTCATAATTAAATGGCTCGCTATTAAGCAGAAGCATCATTAAGATCGAAGTAAATATATCAGAATGACTCATACGGAGTTCACAATGGCATACACCAACATATGTTAAAATTTTACAGTACAGAGCTAAAAAACACAGTACTCATGATTGGTGGAAACTGTTAAGCTTAATGCACTAGCCAACGGAACCCAAAGTCCGAAGTGATGGAAAGGGCTAGGCAATCCACATATACACTTCAACACCCCCTCTCACGTGTGACGCGGGAAGTCAACAGATGGATAGACTCAGAGGTATGGGTCAAGAGGCCTATATGTGGACAAAAAGGGGGGAACATCAATTTTGGATAAACTGTGAAAACCAGGACTGAACTCAAGACCTTAGCTCTGATACAATGTTAAGCTTCATTCACTAGCCAACGCAACTAAAAGTCCGAACTGATGGACTTATCAACAGTAATGCTAAGAAAACTATGTTTTTTACTCATCTTGTGGTTGAAAATGATTTGGGATTACCCGTCGAGAAGGATCTAAAGAAAACAACTGACCTAGCTCCTTCAAATGAAGTAATGCTAGAGAATGTAAGAATTATTGACGTGATTACTGCTCATGATTTCATATACTTTGAAAATAATAATAATCCTTTTCATTTTTAAGGTAACTATATCAAAGATGAAACATCTGGGCTCCTTTAAAGATAATCCCCCTTTTTTAACAGCAGATAAGATTAACATTAAAGAAAATCAAACTAAGATTGCAATAACAAAACAAATTCTACAGGCAATACAGAATATCAATAAAATGAAGAGACATGAGCTTGGGCTTTGCAGCCAGTAGAAAAAAAAAATCTTCTATACAGTATCTGCGTCTGTAATTTTAGTGGTAGAGAGAAGCTTGTTTTTTCATCTGCTGTTCAAGAAACAAAGATACCAGTCACTCTCCATCTAATATTAATGATATAATAATGATCAGCAAAATGAGCAATTAATTGATGTGCAGGATCCTACGGTGGTTCCTCAGAATGTTGAATCCAGAGTGCACTCAGAAGAGAAAGAATGCATAAACGCCAATGATGGTATGCAGGCCATTCAAGCATCAGAAGAAGAGATCGTTGATGAAGTGGAAAAGGAAGAAATACAAAATGAAGACACCAATGTTAATCATGAAGAAATTGAGACCAAACTTGTCGATGAAGAGGCGTCTGGACTGCAGGACTTGAGCTTTCATCCAAAGGTTTGTGCGACCAAATTTTCTGGTCAAATCTTCTTTTGATAAATTATTAAGGCTGTTACTTTATAGTAAGAGAAATAAGTGGGGGAAAATCTGTCATTCAGGTTATAGATGACAAGTTGGCAACAGAGCAGAATGGTGCACAAGTTGAAACTGACTCGAATGAGGAAATGGCGACTGGCTATACTGCAGTCACTGAATCAGTCAAACTCGGTGAAGCTATCTACAATAAGGTCAGTGGACAAATTCCTTAGCTATTAATGAAGATTTAAATTTATTCTTTTAAAGCTAATTTCATTTTTTTTTCCAATCTAGGCTGGTGGACCTGATGTGGCACTATCTGATGAAAATCTCGCCATTGAGGACAACAGAAGGAATCTTGAGGCTTCACCTGCAGTTACAGCATCAGGAGAAAGTATGAACGAAGACAATGAACATCATAAGCCTGATCTTCCCGCACACTCCGCCATGGATGGAAATGAAACTGAACAGGCATCTGGCTTAGAAGTGACAGAAAGAGAGTTGTTTCCAGAGAAGCCACTCCCCACCGGATCAGAAGAGCAAGAAGAGAGTCAAATAACCAAAGAACAAGATGGAGAGAACGTACAAGAGCAAGAAACTGATGACACAGAGAAAGAAGAAAAAGAAGCTGAGCAGAGTTATTTGCCTGTCTCCCATTTTCTGATGAACCTGATAATGGGAAAAGAGAGCAATGAGCCAGATGGAAATTCGGAATTTAAGGCTGAAAAGAAGCAAGAAGAAACCACAAAAGATGGCAGTTCTTTGATCACCTCGCAACAGGAAGAAAGCTTGGGGCCAATCCCAACAGAAAATAAGGTGGACAATGAACGCGTCTTTGAACAAGGAAAACATAATATAGAAGGCTCTGAAGAAACACATGATATCAAGCTGGAAAAGGATGAAGAGCTCAATAGGGACACTCATGGTTTGGAAGCACCAGTATGCCAAAACAATGTCCATGGTGAAACTTCTAGTGAAATGGTACCTGGTGGATCTGGCCTGACTACAGAAATGGAAACTAGAGACATCAAGCTGGGTGAAAAGGCAACCAATTCTGTTTGTCAGGAACATATGGAAGCGACAACACAGATTGAAGAAGGAAGCTTGAAGCTTCATGACATAACAAGCCCAAAGGTTTCTCAAGAGGACACATTAGAGGAAGGAATAACAGACCTTCAGCACGAGCCTTTACCTGAAAATAGAAGTTCTGATGCAGTGTCCGGGCAAACACTCTTGTTGACAGAACCAAATATGGGTGATGAAAAGAATTTGCCTAATGACACTGACGATCTTCAAAGTCCTCTGAGCACAAAAAGAGAAGAGTCCAATGAATCTTCCATCACTGAGGCCGAAAGTACTGTAGAGGCAGAACTGGAGAATGGAGTAGACAAGGAAGAAAAGAATCAGCAGACAACCACCACAGGTGGAGTTACAGAAGAACAGATAGAAAATGAGCATGATATCTCGCAGAAAGGCACAGAGGCAATATCTGATGAGCAGAAGGGTGAAATTACTGAACCAGTTATGGGCAATGAGATAAATTTGATTCATGAAAAGGGGATTTCTGCAGGCTCAGAATGCAAGGACGAAAAACAAAGCTCTAAGTTCTCAAACAGTGAACTAGACAACTCTGAGAAAGCTTTGGAAATTCAGTTAGATGGTTCCAGCTTGCATATAGACCAAGATAAGCAAGATGAATCTGCAGGCGACCAAATTGTGATGGAGAAGAACAACCTGCAAGACAATCCAGGAGAATCTGATTTGCAGAAGGTGCAGGAAACGGAAGTTGCACAAGAATCTCCTGAAGAATCTGATGAAGGTGATCAGAATTCTTTGCCCATAAGAGAGCCTGTGATCAAAGAAGTGAATGTAAACAAAACTGTTGATAACCATGTGCAAACAGTGGACACACAATCACAGGAAGAGCAAGAAACATTTAATTCACAGGTTCAGGAGCGTGATCTCGATGTGGCTTCACCAGAAGAAGCTCCTGAGGCTGAAGAAAAAATTGTGGAGTCAAAGCCAGAATTCAGCACAGATGAAGAACAAAGTCCAAAGAAAGATGAATCAAATATGGCAGGAGAGAAAACTTATGATGAGAAAACAAAGGGTGCACAGGAAGCTAAGAGTCTCACTGACGAAGCGAAAACCAAAGTTGAAGAACAAGGAGTAGTACAGAAGGCGTCACACAATCAGAAACGTGATCTCGATGTGGTTTCACCAACAGAAGCTCCTGGGACTGAAGAAAATGTTGTGGATATAAAAGAGCCAGAGTTCAGCACAGATGAAGAACAAAGTCCAAAGAAAGATGTATCAAACATGGCAGAAGAGAAGAGTTATGAAAAGAAGACAAATGGTGACGACGAAGCTAAGAATTTCACTGATGACGCACCAACGAAAATTGAAGAACGAGAGGCAGGGCAGAAGGCATCACCTAAAAAGCATAATATCTTATCTGGTGTCGGATCAAAGGTAAAGCACCAACTAGCAAAAGTGAAGAAAGCTATCATAGGCAAGCCTGGGCACACAAAATCTGAATTACCAAAAGCTTGAGACTGCATTCACCTTAGTGTGTGTATATTTTTGTTACTATTTGTACATTTGTATGCTGTTTACTTGAGGTGTAGTATGACCGTGATGGTACTAGTAAACATCAAGGTTTCGCTATGGCCATTGCATTGAAATGTTGTGTGATTGAAGAACGATTTGTAAATACAGATAGTGTGTAAATCAAGGTTTGGTAATTGTGAGTTTGAGGCATAACTGAGTGCAATATGAGAAAGTCAGGTTGCTTCTTCCTTGTTCACTTTTCATGATCACCACGCAACATACTTTGTCTTTCCTCCTAAAACTATGTGAGGTTACTTTGTGTTTTGCTCCGGTTCTGATCAGTTTGAGCTTAAAATGATCGAAAGGAATTACTAAAAGGAACATGTGATGCCAACCAGGGTATCAGGCCATGCTAAAAGATGGTAGAAAACTTGAACTATGTAATCAGTAAATGGACCGTACATGCTACGGTAACTATAAGTCAAACATAATGACTAAAACAGGTACAAGAAATTATGGAAGCAGGACTACAGGTTCATCCAACAAGAATCCCCGCAAAAAAAAGAACTAGAAGGATCTACTTGTGTTGTTTAACCCACCCGATGGTACGAGCAAAATTAAGGCTGGGGAGATTGAAAACGGTTATGGACTTATGGGCAAACCTGATTTGATGCGATGGTGAGGATCGTCACATGATGAACATCCCGATTACATTAAGCCTGCCCCATTCGTAATGCTCCACCATACTTCTGCAGACTCCAGTATCACCCAGCGGGCCCCTGATATCATGCCCGCGCGATGCTCCACCCCCGTACAAGGTGGCGACCCTCAGTGAGTTCAGGAGAGAGGACATGGGCATTCCACTGTATTCAGCGGAGGAGGTGGACAAAGCGTCGAGCAGGTGGTGGGCATTCGGTGGCGGTAACAAGCATCGCCTGTCTGATCGTCTGTAACACGTCAAGGCGCTGACTGCCGCCATTAGCTGCTCGTCACCCGGGGCTGTCCGGCGTGCGGCGCGATGGACAAAGCGCTCTGTGTGATCCCAGCGGCATTCTGGCAGCCCCCGGGCCGGAAATCGCCATGGCGAGCGAGAAGCAGCTTGGGTCAGCACTCAGCAGCACCAGTTGCTGAACAGACCGTCCCATCGCGCACTGTGCCCGGTCTCCCTTCGCGGCGACGGGGTTCCTGAGCGGGCGCGAAGGAGCCGGCCATGGGCGCGCGGCGGAGGTGGAAGAGCGAGCGTCGAACAGGTGGTGGGCACGCCGTGGAGCTGGCCGCGCGCGGACGCGCCAACTGCTGCGCTGAGTGCCGTCGCGCCTTCGCGGCGTCCTCCTCTGTCGACCTCGGCGGCGGCGGCGGCGGAAATGGCGAGACACGGCGGCGCGGACGCGCGAAAGAAGTGTGCTGCATTTGCGTTCCTACGGAAACGGTATGGTGCATTTGTTACCATATAGTACACTCTAATTGTATTGTTGATCTGTAAACCTAATTTGAACACGGAAATCACTCAGCGTCTGTAGTCGTTAGGATAATTGCCTTCCAAGCAATAGACCCGGGTTCGACTCCCGGCAGACGCAGCTTTTTTTTTTTCTTTTTTTCTTTTTATATGACCTGTATCGTCTTTTCAAGCACGACTAATAATATTCTACTCTAATAGGCTCGCTTTTTTCCTTATGTCCGGCTTCATTTTCTTATTGCATCTCCAATGCGTGTTCACACCGTGTTGTCCGGATACTTTGTGCTCTGCAACACCGTCCATCAAACATTCCTATACTGATCTTTGTGTCTGAATTCTCGCAAATGTGAAGGAAGTTTGCCGCATCGGACTCACACAGCCGTCCCACACAAAAGCGAGGTTGAGCCCATGCATTTGGACACACACCATTCACCGCCATAAACAGAGGGAGAAGGATGATGCTTTGGCGGCGGGCGGTCACCCAGTTCTTCGCCCGGTAAAGCAAGCGACTCGGCGGGTGCCGGTTGTGCAGTCGGTCCGCAGCTAATAAGCACTTGTTTGTTATTTTTCAAATTTCCTTTTTTGTTGATTATTTGTTCATTTTCTATTTTACAGAATTATATTATCCTCTTCTCTGTTGTCACATGTTTATTTTTGTTTTTTGTTTTTTATCCATTTTCTCTTTTTATGTGGAAAAGTACATAAACAAAACGGATTTTGTTGTTCCTTAGATAGTTGAGAAGCAGTTGTGTCTCAATCATATGTCAGACGTCGATCAAATGCTTCAAGATTCGAGGCTTGGCAAGGGAATGTCGTGTTTCTTATTAATCTTGTGGGACAGCAGGGCATGACCCGTCTTTTATTGCTGGCAAGCCTCGAGAGTTATTTAGGACTGCAAGCTTGTTCTGCTGGTTGTTTTGGCACGTGGGTTGTTTCTCGTCTTTCTTGATCTTCTCCAGTGCAGCAAATTTTTAAATCGCCTTTTCTTTTTAATTGGCTGTTTTCTTTTTTCGGTCCATAGGTCGTTTTTCGCCTTTTTTGTCTTCCCTAGCGCGGTGCGTTTAAAAGTTTATTTTCTTTTGTTTTGTTTGATTTGCTTTCTTTTGCTCGTGGATTTTTTTTCTTATTTTTCTTGCTCTCCCCAGTGCAATATTCAGATTTTTTATTATATTTTTTCTTTTCAGTATTTTTTGTCGTTTTGTTTGTTTTTTATCCACGCAAACAAAGTTGCATCGACACATGTCTCACGCACAATTATAGTGGGATAGTCACATGGTGGGTGACATTTTTCTGAGGTTTTTCTTTTCTTCTCTCTTGCATTTTGGTTTTTCTTTTAAATTTTTCGCAGACTCACCTGGTCGCAATATTAAAAGTGCGCCATGATTCGAGGTAATTTGGTCAGTCAACTTTGTACACGATCCCTTTTTTTGTGGTTGCCTTTTATTGTGCAACTTTGCATGCACAAAAACGACTGCAACTAAGATAGAGTGGAGGGTAGTTGGGTCAGTTGTATGTCCATCACTATATGTACAACTACAAACGTTATAACTTGATTGCAACTGCACATGCACAAAGCAATTTCAACTAGGGTCGATGGGGAGTTGTTAATCTAGTTAAATGTCCACACCACTACACATGCAACTACAAAAACCACTAGACGTGTAACCGAAGCTTTGTAATCTAACCGTAGTTGCATGGGAACAAAATGACTGCAACTGGGGTTGGGTGGGTAGTTGTCGGGCCAGTTGCATGTCCACCACTAGACATGCAACTGCAAGCATTATAACCCAACTGCACGTGCACATAACAACTACAAGCTGGGGTCGGATGAGGAATTATGGGGGCAGTTATATGTCCACCACTAGACGTACAACTGCAAGCGTTGGAACCCAACTGCAACTTGGGTTGGGGGGGAGTGTGAGTCGGTTGCATGTCCACCCCTATGCATGCAACTGCATGCGTTGTAACAATTGCGCGAGCATAAAGCGACTACAACTAGTCGGAACGGGCCAGTTGCAACTGCTGTCGCTACTAGCATGTCCATCACTAGAGTTGCAACTGCACGCATTATAACCTGATTGCAACTGCACGAACCCAAACACAACTGCATCTGGGCGAGTACGGGGGAGGGTTGGCTAGTTATATGCCCACCACTAGCGTTATAATAGAGCATTGTAACCTAATTGCAACTGCATAGCCCCAAAACAATGCTGGAACTTAGCCGGCAAGAGGGTGAATTTATTTTTTGTTTTTTATTTTCCATTTTATTTTAAGCAGAACCCTAAGCCCTTTTTTTTAAGTTGGTGAACTCTTTTTTTCAAAATCATGATTTTTTTTAAATGAGATCACAATTGCAGATTTTTAAAATGAGGTTGCAAGGCATATTTTCGAGGGGGTCACGATTGCAAGTTCTCAAATGGGATTGCAACTGCATGCTTTAAAGTAGGGCGTAACTTTAAGTTTCCAAGTGAGATCATAATTGTAATATTCCAATGGGGTTGCAAGGTGCAAGTCAAATCCTTGAAAAGATCACACCGTGCAACGATACGTAGTCCTTTTGCGTGTTTCTTGTAACGATTTTACGTGCATGCACGGTGTGCAGGACGAGCTCCTATGGGTATCTGCATGGCTGCTCTGGGCGACGAAGAACAGCTCCTACCTCGACGACCTCATCTCCCTCGGCGCCAACGACGGCGTCGACGTGTTCAGCTGGGACAACAAGCTCGCGGGGGCGCGCGTGCTGCTGTCACGGGTAACGAAAACACGCCATTCAGTTCAACCCTCCAATGTCATACAGCTCCACTCAGCAAGCAACACATTTCACAGAGCGCTCTGCTGTACGGGGACAAGAGGCTGGAGCCGTTCACGCGTCAAGCGGAGGAGTTCATCTGACGGGTCCTGCCCAACAGGGGCAGACGGGGAAGCCATGGCCATGTGCTTCTGGATGGGTTTCTCACGATGGTTTGGCGATCGGGTTCTGGGTTTCAAGCGATGGGTTTCAGCGATGGATTTCTGTCGTTAGATCCATGGAAAGAGGTCGGCTCTGTATACCATATTAGATTGGAAGCCAGGGCCATACCTTCAAAATATGGGGCCGGTGTGAAATCAGCTCCATATGTAATAATATCAATTAAAATATTTGATATTTCTTTTTGAGTTGAAATATTTTGTATTAACTATTGTGTTACTACTGTTTTTTCAAAGAATTCACATTTTACCATCACAAAAAAAGTATTTACATCTTGACAAAAAAATAAGGATGTAATATCAAAAAGAACAAAAAATATACTAGTAGAAACTAATTAGAGGGGTGAAAGGTTGGAGGCTATGATGCGGCAGTGCGTGGGCCAAATGGCTCCACTAAGCAACATGCACTGAAAATGAGAAACACAAATACTGATTTCAGGTGAGTGATGGATCATCTAGTGCTTAAAAGTCCACTAGTACCTAATCCTTTGAGGTAATCTCTGATTTTGAGCCCCCTGAAATTGAGAGGCCCTGTGCAACTGCTCCGATTGCACATGCCACTAGTAGAAAACAGGGCTTTCGTTCGGGCATGGCAAGCCCATTAGTCCCGGTTCAGTCATGAACCGGGACCCATGGGGCATTCGTCCCGGTTCGTGAGCCCGGGGGGGGGGGGGGGGGGGGGGCCTCGTGGGCATTGGTCCCGGTTCGTATGGAACCATTTGTCCCGGTTCGAGGCACGAACCGGGACTAATGGGCCTCGCTCCTGGCCCACAACCATTGGTCCCGGTTCTTGGCTTGAACGGGGACAGAAGGCCCGGATTTAGTACCGCTTCTAGCCACGAACCGGGACAAATGAGCTGCCTATATATACCCCATCGCCGCAGCAGAGCACTCCACAGCGCTCTATGTTTTCTGGCCGTTGAGGGGAGGGCATTTGGGTGCTCTAGCTCACCTCCTATGCACATGAGGTGTTCGATGAAATGTCTGAGCCACACTAGTTAATCTTTCTCCTCTCGAAACTCGACCTCCGAGCTCCATTTTCCCCGAGATTTGTCTAGGTTTAGCGGTCTGTCACGTCCCGTCCCCGTCTTCACCGCCGTCGATCGCCCGTGCTGATCTTGTCGCCAGCACCACCGTGGTGAGCCTCTTGTTCTTATCTTCTATCTGAAAGAAAAAAAATTCTTACTTCAGATAGATACTTGTCTAATTTTGTTACTTTTATTATTCCTTCTTATTATATAATGTGATGGTTTTGATATCCACCCCCGTCGGCCTTCGTCCTGTCTATGATTCGGATGTGGTATATATTATCTTTTTATAACTATTTGGTTCATTTATTGTTTATGACAATTATGCCGACCAACGTGACATAGATTTTATTTATCTAGGAGGTGGTTGAACCGGAAATTTCAACCGACCCTATTGTCGAGAGGTTAAATTTAGTTGAAGAAGAAAACAATTACTTGAAGGAAAAAATAAAAAAATTGAGGAGGAGAAGATGATATTGGAGTTGCATGTTGCGGATGTCGTCGATGATCACAAGATCAAGATGGATGCAGTGCGGTTGAAAATTAGAAAGATTAGAAAATATGCCATTCATACCGAGGCTTGGTATCATTATGCAGTTGGATCAATTGTTACCTTGGTTGCGATTATGATCGCATTTGTTGTTGCATTAAAATGTTTTACATAATTTCAATGTATGGTTTAATTAGATGCTCTGGAGAGCTATATATATGCTGTTCAATGAGAACTATGTATGTACTTTGGTTTTAATGTGATGATGAATTTCTATTAATTTGGTCACTTGTCTATTCATGAGAGCTATATGTTGCCTTCAATTTCAGGGTCTTATAGCTCAAAATAATCAGTAAATGCATAAAAAATAACAAATGAAGTCAGAAAGGGTTGAAAATTGTTGATGTGGCTTTGAATGGTGCATTTTGAACACAGAAAAACTATGGAGTTCAAGTAAGTTCAAAAAATGAAATCCCTTTGTAACAAACGAGTTTCCGAATGAAACCCTGATACTTCGAAAGAGATTGTCCGTTTTGTACACGAAGTGCATCCAGTTTTTGCCGTAACCCTCTCTACTTTCTTGCACATGCTATGTGGGTGAAATTATGATACCATGCCAACTTTTAACCTTTTCAGAGTTGATTTGAAATGCTTTTAAATTTCAGGGTTTTATAGCTCAAAATAATCAGTAAATGCATGAAAATAACAAATGAAGTCAGAAAGGGTTGAAAATTGATGATGTGGCTTTGAATGGTGCATTTTCAACACAGAAAAACTATGGAGTTCAAGTAAGTTAAAAAAAATGAAATCTCTTTGTAACAGACGAGTTTCCGAATGAAACCCTGATACTTCGAAAGAGATTGTCCGTTTTGTACACGAAGTGCATCCAGTTTTTGCCGTAACCCTCTCTACTTTCTTGCACATGCTATGTGGGTGAAATGATGATACCATGCCAACTTTCAACCTTTTCAGAGTTCATTTCTAGTGCTTTTCAATTTTAGGGTCTTATAGCTCAAAATAAACAGTAAATGCATGGAAAATAACAAATATCATAAAAAATAAATAAGTAATTAGAAACCGAATAAAATAAACTTTAATAAAATATATAAGTAGAAACAAAATAAAATAAACTTTAATAACATAAATAAAATTTATGAAACTAAAATTATCAACGTATTTTCTGTTCAAAACATTATAAGCAACCTCTAGTATTACTGAAACTAAAATTATATAAAATTGATGCAACTAAAATTATCAAAGTTTTTTCTGTTCAAAATCATTAAAAGCAAAAAGAATTTTCATAAAGAACTTTTTTTGTTAGAAACTTTAATAGCAAAAAGAATTATCATAAAATAAAGTAAATAAGTAATTAGAAAAAAAAAATAAAATAAAATAAATAAGTATTTTGTTGAAAGTAGAAAAAAATAAAAAAAATAAAGCAAAAAAGAAAAGAAATAAACTGGGAAAAAAATAAAAAAACGCCACCTACTGGGCCATCACGGCCTGAATACGACTAGAAACCCACCCATGGGCCAGGATTCAGGCCCGTAGAAGGCCCAATAGGCCCACAGGCAGATACAGTGTGTTTAGGCCCGAAAGCCTGCATTTGAGAGGAGCTCGAGAGGGCAGCGGGAGTGGGGCTTATAAACCACTCTCGAGCTTCCTCAGCTAGCAAGGTGGGACTAAACTTTCGTGCCGCGATGCGGGCAGCACAAGGCCTTTAGTCCCGGTTGGTGCCACCAACCGGTACTAAAGGCATACATTGGTACCGGTTCGTGGCACCAACCGGTACCAATGCCCACCTTTTAGTCCCGGTTTGTGCCACCAACCGGGACCAAAGGCCTCTGCTTCCCGCCCTTTGGGCTGCTGAAAAGAGGCCTTTGGTCCCGGTTGGTGGCACCAACCGGGACTGAAGGTGGGCTTTGGTACCGGTTTGTGTCACGAACCGGGACTAAAGCTTTTCCTATATAAGCCAGCACTTAGCATTTCTTCAGATTTCATCGCCAGTTGCCGCCCGACGACGCCGACCTCCTCGACGCCGCCAGGCTGCCCCGTCGCCGTCGTCGTCGCCCGTGCCCACGCCGACGCCGTCCGCCGCCCTCGAGCCCACGCCGTCGCCGGCCGCACCCCTGCGCCACGCCCCGTCGCCGTCGCCGCCCCGCGCCGCCCCTGCCCCGACGCTGCCTCCTCGTCGCCGTCGCCGTGCACCCTGTGAGCGCCGCCCCGATCCCCTCCTCCTCCTCCCTGTAATGGCCGCCGCCGCGCCCCCTAGCTATTATATATGTGTAGTTTAGATTTGTAATTTAGTTGTATTAATTTGGATGTGTAGTTAGATGTGTAGTTAATTTAGTTGTTGTAATTTAGATGTGTAGTTTAGATTTTTTTGGTGATATTATTATTGAATATGCAAATGTTTGTATATTCATATATATGCAAAGAATATATCATTTTTTCATAGAATTTTTATGATTTTTTTCTGTTGTAATTTTGTTCATAGAATTTTTATGATTTTTTTTGTTCATAGAATTTTCTTTGTCAATTTATGTATATGTTCATATTGTGTAGGAATCTGAAAATTGTGTATGATCAAAGTCATTTATGTATGTTCATATTTAGAAGAAAAATAAGGAGAGAAAAAAGGAAAATAAGAAGAGGAAGAAGGAGAAGAAGAAGAAGAAGAATAAGAAGAAGAGGAGAGGAAGAAGAGGAGAAATAAATAAGAAGATGAAAAAGAAGAAAAAAATAGTAGAAGAAGAAGAAATAGAGGAGAAGAAGAAAAAATAGAATAATTTATTCTATTTTTTCTTCTTCTCCTCTATTCCTTCTTCTTCTCCCCTTTTTTCTTTTTTTTCTTCGATCTCCTCCTCTATTCCTTTCTTCTTCTCCTTTTTTTTTCTTCTTCTTCCTCTTCTTATTTTTTTATCGGGTATGTCGTTGTCGATATACGTACCCCCCTCCCCGATAACTTTTAGTAAGTACTACTTAGAAAGTGTTTAATAGAATTAGTTAGAAAAATGATAGAACTAGTTAAACTAGCTAGTTTATTTTTAGTAAGCACTACTTTATTCTATTTATAGTAAAGAAATTAATAGAACTAGTTTGTTTTTTTTAGTTAAAGCAATTATGCCCGCATCGACATCAACGATGCCTATCCCGCATCCTCGTCGTCGACTCGGCGGAGGAGGCCGGCTTGATCAGAGGGGCCATGTCCGGGACTGGGCTCCGCCGGGCTGATTTTGGGAGGTGCTACCTTTCGGGGGGCATAGGTTGGTGAGGAGCCAGCCCATCGTTGACCCGATCCTTGTTTGGTGGCGGTCGCGTGGGCCTGTGACGGTGCCGAGGCTTCCGGACACCGCGGAGTTGGTACGTCACCGTGTCAGCGAGGAGGACCAGCACGTCCGTCGCTACATGGTTGCGTTGGAGGACAGGTTCGACAATACCTGGCAGGTTCTTCAGGGATCTCACTGGAGCTATGATCCTGTGATGGTTCCTTCCCTTTGGGTGTCCACCGCCCGCGCCGATACCCGTCGGGCGCTACGGTTCTAGCTGTACCGGCGATATGTATGATAGTATTCGAGGTGTATTAGTGATAATATTCGACGATGTACGGACGCATGGAGATGATGTAGTTTTGCTTATAATTGAATGCATCCTAATTTGAATACTACTTTATTTTGCGATCTGATTTTGCTTATTGAATGCTCAAATTGGAAAACTACTCCTACTTTGAATGCTAAAATTGGAGAGCACTATGCAAGGCATATGCATATGATTAGTTGATAGCTTATAGGGTTTTGGTTTTCGCAGAAATCTAGGAGCCCCCGGCCCCTCCATCATCCCCGCCGTCGTCCCCGTCACCGACCCCCTCCGACATTGAGATGAGACCAGCCAAATCCTCTTTTAGAAAGATAATTAAACGATATTTCGGGTTGACTTTAAGTCTGTCGAGTCTCCACCATATATGAGAGGACGAAGAATCCCGACTGTTGTCGTGGGGGTAGCTTCTCCTTCGTTCCCGTGTGCTAGACAATTTGGTGTAATGCACTCGGGAATGAAAGGACTGTTAGAGTTATAATATAAGTCATGTACCCCTTTGTATTTATCCCGTTGTATAAGGGGTTTCCTGCATATGTTCCACACCATACCGACGGTCGCAAATGTCACAGAGGAATCAGTGAGGGAGAGTTCCACCATATATATATGAGAGGACGAAGAATCCCGACTGTTGTCGTGGGGGTCGCTTCTCCTTCGTTCCCGTGTGCTAGACATTTTGGTGTAATGCACTCGGGGACAAATGGAGGAGCGACCATCACCAACGGTCGAATGTATACACCACGTGAGCTGAGAGTTTTCAAGAAAAGACTCGACAAACCGATAGTCAACCCGCGATGAATAATAATGATCTAATTTAGTTTTTGTAGTACATATATTTAATTGTACAAGTTTAATCTTTGAATTATGAACGTAGGAAATGTCATCATCGGACGACGAAAGTCTCCCGGGGGAGTGCGGGTGGTGCCACGACGATCGAGGTTTGTGCGACAGGCCTCACCTGGACGATGATCGGCGCTTCAGCATTAAGCTCGAGGAGACCTTCGATGTTGAAACGGTACGCAACGGCCACAAGTGTTTTTTTCATAATTAAGCATGACTTCAACTATTTCAACGTGTAATTTTCATCTTTTACAATTTGAGTATAGCTTATCCCATGCCATGCAAGACGCTATGTCTTGGAGAAGATGGATTTTGAAGACCATGAAAATTTTGAAACGAAGAAAATTCACCTAAGGACCCATCATGATGTGGATTTTGAAGTAAATCTGTATAATGCTGAGAGCGTAACCCATTTTGGTTGCAAAAATTGGGAAGCATTTTGCAAGATGTATGGTTTTGATGAGGGTATGCTTGTCACCATGGATCTTGGTGATCCTGAAATCGAGCAAGACAATATGGACATTTGGGTCCTTGTTGATACGCCTCCAGTTCTACCGCTATGTGAGTTTCTCAAACATAATTATTAGCTAATTTATATTGTTTATTTCAAAATAGTTGACAGCTTATTTTCATTGACAGCTTATTTTGATTGTTCAAACAATGTGCGGAACATGGTAGACAAAACCCACTACACCGATGGTTCCGAATTAACTTATCAGAAGAAAAATCATCTGGTCGGATTTTGTACTGATATTGAGAATTACAATATCTACAATCAAACTCCTCAACATTATGGTCAATACGTGCCACTAGTGCACGTGTTGAACTACGGTAACTACCATGGAGATACCCTGATAAGATATTTTACTATTACGACATCCGTGCATTTTTTGCATACTTCTAAAACTAGTACATCATTGCTAACTATGAAGTTATTACTATGTTTTTCAACAGAGAATCCCAGAGGATTGTGTGCCTCATTTGATGTATCAGAATGACAGCCTTCGTGTTTTGAACATATATCCAGGTCATCCTACGAATCTCAACTGTCCATAACGGATTTCTCAAAGAAGTGGAGACATGCTAATCAATAAATGGAAAAAATGTATGGACAGTCGTAAGGAGGTTCTTGGAAGCAAAAGGAAGCGAAGCGCAAGAATTGGAGACAGGATGATCTCCATTCTCCATAATGGAGAGTCAGGGTCTATATTGTTTTATGCTATTTTACCTTAAAAAGGGTATTTAGGTCCTACCTAATACTGATGATCATGTGCTAAGAACAAAGTAGGGTTGGTTCGATGACTATCAGGATGGTGATCGTATGACTTGTTATTAATAATGAGTAGAAGTTGTATGATGATGATTAGTAGGACTTGTTATTATGATGATGCATGATGCGAGCATGAAGAGTTATTATATATCTGTGGATGAAATGAATATGGATTGGATTGAAGTGAAGGCAACATGCATGTGGTGCATGTCGAAAGTAGTACAATCCAAACTTGATCAAGTTAGGATTGGTATTACTTTCGACATGAACCACATGTTGCCTGACTTCAATCTAAGTCATGTTTAGGCATAGCAGTAGCAGTAGCAAGGAGATAAGAGAGGACACATCTCTCTATTAGCTACCTATACCAACCTAAATTAATCCCCAAAACCCCTAAACCACCTCCTTTAAAAAAACCAGCCGCTGAAATGCTGACGCGTGGAAGCTTATTGGTCCCGGTTGGTGCTACCAACCGGGACCAAAGGCCCTCCTGCCTGGGCTCGCCGAAGCGGCCACGTGGAGGCCCATCTGTCCCGGTTTGTATAAGAACCGGGACTAAAGGCCTAGGGCATTAGTAACGACCCTTTAGTCCCGGTTCCCCAACCGGGACAGATGGACCCTATGAACCGGGACAAATGGGTCTTTTTCTACTAGTGTGCCAAGATACGGGCCCGTTGGAAGCGTTCCTACCCGAAGTGCTTAATACATATGCGCGAGCTACAGGGCAGCTCATCAATCCGGCCAAGTGCAGTGCACTTTTTGGGCGGCTTGCCCAGTGGATACAGGACAAGGTCTGAGCTGTCCTTAATATTGAGGTAATCACTTTTGAAGACAAGTATTTGGGACTTCCAACGCCAGAAGGACGTATGACACGAGGCAAATTTCAGAATTTGCAATCACGCCTGCTTAAGAGGATTATTGCATGGGGTGATACCCTCTCGATTTGCTGGCAAGGAGATTATGATCAAAGCGGTCACACAGGCCATTCCCACTTATATTATGGGGGTATTTAAACAACCTATGTCTGTATGCGATGACCTGAACATAATGGTTCGGAATTTCTGGTGGGGAGCGTCTGAGGGCAAGAGGAAAACTCATTGGTTGGCCTGGCCAAAAAAATTGGTGCACAAAACTCAGGGCGGATTGGGCTTCAGGGACTTCAGGGTTTGTGGCGCTTGCTAATCAAGCCTAATAGTTTGTGTGCGCAGGTACTAAAGGCTCGCTACTATCCCGACGGCCGACTTGAGGACACGGTTTTCTCCGGAAATGCCTTCCCTACCTGGCAGGCTATCCAACATGGCCTTGAGCTCCTGAAGAAGGGCATCGTCTGGCGTGTTAGCGATGGGCAGCACATCTGCATCTGGCGTGATCGCTGGGTGCCCCGGGAGCCATCGTGCCATCCCATCACACATCGAGGCACCTGTCGGCTGAGGAGAGTAGCAGAACTTCTGGATGACGACGGGTCCTGGCGCATGGACCTGCTTTGACGCCACTTCCTCCAGCCGGACATTGACGTGATCACCAGCATCTGCACATCACCTCGCATCCCCGACGACATTATTGCATGGGTGCCAGAGAAAAACGGTATCTTCACTGTTCGGCCAGCCTACCGCTTCGCCATGGACGAGCGCGAGCGTCCATTGGCGGCCGCCACGAGCAAGGCACCGGACGGTCGTCGCGCCATCTGAAAGATCATATGGGGGTGCCCTGCTCCCCCCTAAGGTACGCGTGTTTGCATGGAAAGTGGTGACCAACTCGTTGGCTACTTGGGCCAACAAATTCTCTCGTCATCTTGAGCTTACTGACATATGTCCCCTGTGTGGTGTGGAACGAGAGGACGGGTTCCATGTGCTTTGCAGATGCCCACTTGCTACAGATCGGTGGTGCGCCATGGAGGTGGATTGGCCCATCCCGAAGCTTGAAGAAATATGTAATAGTGGGCCGGAGTGGCTGTTTACTCTCCTAGACCCCCTGGATGATACGGCGCGGATGGTGGTGCTCATGACCATGTGGCGATCCTGGTACGCCCGCAATGAGATAACACATGGGAAGGTGCCACCACCCACAGAAGTCTCTTGTCGCTTTCTTCATGGGTATATAAGCTTGCTGTTATGCATCCATCAATTCCCACATGGCAATATGGAGAAGGGGAAGATGGTGCTGCATGCGACCCGGCCGGCTACAACCCCGAGCGCCACCTCGCAACATGAGCTGCGATGGATTCCCCCAAGACCGGGCTGGACGAAGCTAAACACAGATGGGAGCTATGTCCCGTTGTCAGGTGCTGCTGGAGGTGGCATGGTTCTCAAAGATGAAGGAGGAGAGATCGTGTTTAGTGCATGCTGGGAAATATGCACATGCGATAACAGTCTTGAGGCGGAATTGCTTGAGTGCAGAGAGGGATTGGACCTAGCTGTGCATTGGATCGGACTAGCCTGCCCATTTTGGTGGAGCTGGATAGTATTGAAGCGGTACGTATGCTCACAGCACATGCGGCAGATCGATCGCAGCATCGTACTCTCGTGGAGGAGAACGGAGCCTAGCCACGTCGGCGGAGAGGGATATCTTGTTTAGTCATTGTAGACGTTCACAGAATAAAGTTAGCCATGAGCTGGCCGTGTATGACCGAAGCACCCCAAGCATCGCAGTGTGGCTGTACTCTGGGATGAACTTCTTTGTAAACCTATGTATGGCTGAGAAGCCTCCTTGAGTAATGAAAATTTTCTTTTTCCCCGCAAAAAAAAAGCATTCCTACCCTCTAGGTCAGTTGGTGGCGTGAAATGTTATTTGGTTCCTGTTAAGGGAGGGGAGGTGCTAGATGAACAGTGGTTGGTCGCGAGTCTCAACAACCGATGATTACTGAACTGAAGATCAGTGTAACTAGCATTCAATGAAGTCTTTTTGTGTGCAGTATTGAGTGAAGTACTATCATGTGTAGGAGTAGATGACCGCAGGGCCGAATCTACCTGCAAATTGCCCAGGATATACATCATTGCCCCCAGTTGCGAGGAGCAGCGAAGGAGCGGACGAGCTCGCCTGCTCCCGCTATGTCTACCAATAGAACTAGGACGCATCGACCCTGTATTGAATGCGATCGTAGAGGGCAGGGGCGGGTACGTAGCATGGAACAGTCGTATACGGTGACTTCGCCGTTTGGTACGATGATGATGCCGTGACGGAAAACCTACACTGTTCCGATGGTACAGGACGCGCGCGTGCGCCTGCCAGTAAGCCAGGCCGCGTCACCCGCGCAGAAGCGAAAGCGGGCGAAGCAGAAGGAGTAGGCGGCAGCCGACGGCCTCGACGTGCTGGATCCCCGGCCGGCGAAGGGCTGGGGTTTGAGCGCCGCCTCCGGGACAACCTCGGTTCGTCGACTCAGAGGCTAAGAGCTCGCCCTCCACACCGAGACGGACCGACTCCGCCTCCTCACCGACGCGCCCGAGGTCTTCCCCGACCTCATCCGGCTCCGCCTTACCTCGTCCCTCTCCAGCACCGTCGTCCTGCCGTCTCTCAGCAGCCGTCCGAGCGGCAAGGGATATGGAGCTCCATGGAATAACCTTAGCCGACAGACAAGGTACTTTCTCTTCTCCTCTCCTCGTCGCTCTCACATCATTTTCTTAGTGTCGATTGCAATCTGAAGCGTGGTAGCATTGTCAACATGGTTGCATATTCTCGTTTCTCTCTATTTAGGTTCAGTCCAGTTCAATTAGGTTCAGGTTCACCTTACCAGCATGCCAACACGGAGGTCTGACGGGAGATGGCATCTGAAGCATAGTAGTACTATACGCTACCGTACCGCTCTGTATCTACCTTGGCCATTTTCCAAAAATGTTTTGTAGCGGTCAACGTCATTGATGAGCAATTTTTTTGGTCTATAACATGGCAAGTTTGAAAGAACTTTCTACTGGTCACATAACAAATTCAGAACATTACGTTTCAGTTTTCATAGCACATGGCAAATTTTATGAAAAACTGTAATTGTCACATGGCAAACTTCTCTTCTGTAGCATGGCAAATTCCTAAATTCCTAGTTCCTAGTTTCTAGAGAACAAAATTTGCCAAGTTTCTAGAGAACAAAATTCCTTAAAAAAAGTGCGCCCATGGCAAAATCCTCAATTCTCATCTTTTTAAGAGAACAAAATCTTTTAAATTTGCCATTATGTGTACTGTTTTTAAGAGCATGTTGGCATGTATTTGTGTACGCACCGTGGCAAATTTTATACACAATTTTGATGCTTGGTTTTTTCTCAACATCATGGCAAGTGGTGTCATGGTAATTTTTACACACATTTGCCATTTTTACCGCGTTGTGATTTTTTTGGCTTTGACTAGTTATGACATTTTATTCGTCTCCAACTATGTACATGCGATGCCATTTACTTGTTTTTTAGCTATAATCTTGACAGTTTCTAAAAAAAGCTATAATCTTGACATGGATTTTTTCCTGGTTTTTGTTTTTTCCAAGGGCAGTTTAAGTTTTGTACTACATCCATATAATAGCCATGGAAAACTTTAATATGTCTTTTCCATGACACCTTAAGTAGTGTTCTACATCTATATAACGATGGCAAAATTTGCGATCATATTTGCCATGCCACCTTAAGTTTTGTAATACATATATAGACATGTCATGGCAAAATTGAAGATCATATTTGCCATGCCACCTTAAGTTTGTAATACATATATAGACATGTCGTGGCAAACTTTTTAAAGATGTTACTGCCATGGAATCTTAATTTGCATTATATTTATGTTCATTACATGGCAAATTTTTACTTGCCTTTTTGCTATAAACTAGCCATGGCAAACTTTCTGATGTTTTTGCCATGAGCAGTTTAAAATTAATACTACATTAAGTTCAAGGGAAAATTTTGTTTTTGCCACTCTAGATTTTGCCAATTTTCCTTATGCCATTCTAGATTTTGACATTTCACATTTGCCACTCTTAGCTTTTGACAATTATCACAATTGCCATTCCATGGCAAAAGCAAAATAATTTTATTTCATTTTTACCACTCTTAGATTTGGAAATGTATCACAATTGCCACTCTGAAAATTTTGCTTTTGCCACGGGAATGTCATTCGTGATAATTGTCAAAAACTAAGAGTGGCAAAAGTGAAATGTCAAAATATACAGTGGCATAAGGAAAATTGGCAAAATCTAGAATGGCAAAAACAATATTTTCCCGTTCAATAACTATACTTATGGCAAATTTATTGTATTTGACCATGTAAAAATTATTGTATTCACCATGGCGTTTTTACTTGTGGCTACATACCATCGGAAATTCTTTTTTTTAACTAAGCATGTCAAATTTATTGTACAAAATCTACAAATTTTGCCATGTCATTAATCTCCATCATTTTAGAATACATAGGGAAGTGAAATATGTCCTGACATGAAAAGAGCATAACATAAAAAATTGAATTGCCTTGGTCCGCTATCTAGTTTTTGCCAGCAAAGTCATACAAAAGAATTTTTTGCCATGGTGTAAAAATAGTAGGGTGTTTCAAGAATTGTCATGCATTATAGATAAACAAATCCATGAATTTCCATGCGAGCATTGCAAAAATTGCCATGTGAACATTACAAAAAATTATGAATGTGCGCTCTTGTAAGCAAATAGCGAAACATAATTCTAAAACTTTCCATGTGAGTATTAGAGAAGTCATTGTTAGAAACCAAAATGTTCTGAACTTGCCATTATAAGTACAATGGGCTCGTCGGTCATTTCGGTCACGCTAGAGGGTCCGGTCACACATTACAATTTTTGTATAATGTTTATGGCACCTTCTTCCTGTGTCTATAGCATGGCAGTTTTACTTTTAAGAGCATGTCAATTTTTATTATCTAGATCATCTGTAGTAGCTAGTTGCGTCAAGGTAGAACAGCCCTGGTGTTTGTGTCCCAATCTTGATCATCTCTGCCTGGACGCCTAAGGCAGCTTCATTGGTTTGATGTGCACCTGTGTGCATATCCTTCAATTTTATATGTTCACTTAGGGCATCTCGAACGCGGACTCTTAAACCATCCGCATACGTCGGTCCGGATGTGTGTTACTATTCAACGCGGGCATGTATGAGTCCGCTCAGCGAAACGAACACATTTTTTCCCACAAACTGGAGACAAAGTGGGTGGTTGCGGGTGTCTGAACCACTGCCACGTTCACTTCTGACTGCCCAGCCCACCCAAAACCCTATTCCCTTGCCCGCGTGCTTTTCCGCCCGGCATCAGCTACCCACATTCGTGCCGTTGTGAGCAGTCGCTCCGCATTGACGTCGCCGCAAAACGGACACGAGCTCTCACTGGCGTCGGCATTGAAGCGCGCGCCGGCCGAGAGAGCGCCGCTCACTGCACTCCCGGCTAAACACGCCTCCTCGCATGCATTCACTAAAGCCACACGTGTGATGAGCAACCTACTTCAGCCACACGTCTGTTCACGAGCCTACCGACATTTTTAGATAATAACGAGAATAAACGAGACACGAGAGCACACGGATTTTTACGTGAAAACCCTTGCGGGAGAAAACCACGGACGCACGAAGGCGCAATCACTATGAGGAGGAGTATTACAAGCACGAGGCGATAGACCGTCTGAGGTGCGACTACATGGAGTATAGATGAGGGGCAACACATAGGAGTCCTTGTAGGACAAGTAAACGAGTTGTACTCGTACGCGTCGGTCGCAGAGGCCCACACCGCATGTACTACGTCTAGTCCAACACAGTATAATTTGGATCACAATTTAACAATCTCCACCTTGATCCAAATTCCCTCCAGTAGTCCAAGAAAGTGAATAACTCCATCCAAATCAGCATAAACACCTTGTGCGTCAAAGTCCACAGGACTAGTGAGAAATACCAACTAAGCTTGAGCAAAGCTCAAACTTATTGGTCGGAACTGGCTTTGTCATCATGTCAGTAGGGTTATCATGAGTACTTATCTTGCATATCTTCAAATTGCCTTCAGCAACAACATCTCGAATATAATGAAATCTGACATCAATGTGCTTTGTCCTCTCATGATACATTGGATTCTTTGTAAGATATATGGCACTTTGACTGTCAGAAAATATGGTAGGGCAAGATGAATCTCCACAAAGCTCAGCATACAAACCTCTCAACCAGATAGCTTCTTTGCATGCCTCAGAAATAGCCATATACTCGGCATCAGTGGTGGAACATGCCACAATAGACTGCAAAGTTGCTCTCCAACTCACAGCACAACCACCAGGTGAAAACATAACCTGTGAGCGATCTTCTCTTGTCCAAATCACCAGCAAAATCAGAATCAACAAAACCAACAAGTCCATCTCTAGATTTCCCAAACTGTAAATAAGCATTAGAAGTACCACGCAGGTATCTGAAAATCCACTGAACTGCTTTCCAATGCTCTTTTCCAGGATTAGCCATGTATCTACTGACAACACTTAATGCATCTGATAAATCCGGACGAGAACAAACCATGGCATACATAAGTGAATCAACTGCACCCGAATAGGGAACTCTAGACATGCACTCAATATCTGCATCTGACTTAGGACATAAAGCTGATGATAATTTGAAGTGTGCAGCTAATGGAGTACTTACTGGCTTGGCATTATGCATATTAAAACGACGAAGAACTTTATCAATATATCCCTTCTGACTTAGATATACTTTTCCAGACGGTCTATCTCTGGATATTTCCATGCCAAGTATTTTCTTTGCTGCACCCAAATCCTTCATCTCAAATTCATTACTCAATTGCTTCTTTAGTTCATCAATATCTGACATACTCTTTGCAGCAATTAGCATATCATCAACATAAAGGAGCAAATAAATAGTTGAACCTTTGACAGTTTTCAAATAAACACAACTATCATAATTAGACCATTTGAAACCTTGAGAGAGCATAAAGGTGTCAAATCTCTTGTACCACTGTCTCGGGGATTGCTTCAATCCATAAAGAGATTTCTTTAACTTGCAGACAAGCTTTTCTTTTCCAGGAAAAACAAAACCTTCAGGTTGTTCCATATAAATATCCTCTTCTAATTCTTCATGTAAAAATGCAGTTTTAACATCCAATTGTTCAAGCTCAAGATCATGCATGGCAACAATACTGAGTAAAGTGCGAATAGAGCTATGCTTCACAACAGGAGAAAAGACTTCGTTATAGTCAATACCTGGAATCTGGCTATAACCTTTAGCAACCAACCTTGCTTTATATCTTGTCTCATCATTAGGAGAAACACCTTCTTTCCTCTTGAAAACCCACTTGCAACGACTAGGTTTCTTCTCTCTAGGTAATCTTACCAAATCCCAAGTGCCATTCTTTTCAAGTGATTCCATCTCATCATGCATAGCGGTCATCCACTTTTTACTATCACCAGAAATAATAGCCTCGGAATATGAAGAAGGCTCGGCATTACCTTCAATTTCTTCTGCAACAGATAAAGCAAAAGAAACAATATTGCACTCTTCAATTAACCTGACAGGTTTATTAATACCCCATCTAACTCTGTCACGTGCGAGATTCCAATTGGGCGGAACAATAGGCTGATTTGGAGTGGGAGTGACATTATCATCATTAACGACGGGTTCATCATGTGCATCAACAATTTCATTACCAGATGTATCACCTGAATCAATAACATGCTCCACCTGAACATTAGGCTCCTGAACAATAGGCTGTTGTTCACTCTCAACAGGAACATTAGTAGATGAAACATCATGTAACATAGCAGATTCATTAAAGATAACATTTCTGCTAATAACAACCTTCTGGTTTCAGGATTCCACAATTTAAAACCTTTAACACCAGACTTATAACCAAGAAAGATGCACTTAACAGCCCTAGGCTCCAACTTTTCATTATCAACATGAGCATAAGCAGTGCAACAAAAAACTCTCAACTGTGAATAATCAGCAGGTGAACCAGACCATACCTCAATTGGAATTTTCTTATTAAGAGCAATAGATGGTGAACGGTTAATAAGATAACAAGCAGTGGAAGCGGCCTCAGCCCAAAAACACCTATGCAAACCTGCATTGGACAACATGCAACGGGCTCTGGAAATAATGGTCCTGTTCATACGCTCAGCAACACCGTTTTGTTGAGGAGTATAAGGAACGGTGTAATGTCTGACAATGCCTTCAGACTTGCAATAATTCTTAAATTGCTTAGAACAGAATTCCATACCATTATCAGTGCGAAGTATTTTTACCTTCTTTTCAGTTTGTCTCTCAATCATAATCTTCCACTCCTTAAAAGCTGAGAATGCTTCATATTTATGCTTCAAGAAATAAGGCCAAACTTTTCTCGAATAATCATCAATAATAGTCAGCATGTAACTAGCACCACCTAGTGATTTTCTGCGAGATGGTCCCCATAAATCAGAATTGACATAATCAAGAATACCTTCGGTTGTATGAGTCGAAGTGTTGAACTTCACCCTCTTGTGCTTGCCGAAGATACAATGTTCACAAAATTTCAATTTACCAGGTTCATATCCATCAAGAAGACCTCTCTTATTTAACTCTGCCAAACCAAGTTCACTCATATGTCCAAGACGCATATGCCAAAGGTTAGCAGCATCACAATCAGAATTCTTTGAAATAATTGGAGTAGCGTTACCTGAAACGGTAGAACCTCGAAGGTAATAAAGACCATTGGTCGAACTTAAGTCACCTTTCATCACAACAAGGGAGCCTTTGGTGACCTTCAAAACACTATCTCCACCTGAATACTTGTACCCCTTTGCATCAAGGGCACTAACAGAGATAAGATTTCTCTTCATCTTCAGAATATACCGAACATCTGCCAAAGTTCTGATTGTGCCATCGAACATCTTGATTCGAACGGAACCTATACCTTCAATCTTGCATGGTGAATTATCAAAACCCAAAACGGAACCAGCAGAAGTAGTGGAATCAAAAGTATTAAACCAATCTCTATGTGGACACATATGAAAAGTGCATGCGGTGTTAAGTACCCACTCATCATTGGTCTCAGCACATCCAGCAATAACGACAAGAGCATCATCGAAACTATCATCACGAGCAACATTAGCAGAATTTTCACCTTGTTTGTTACCTTTTCTCTTTTCCTTGTTCTACAACTTGAAACACTCAGAGATGTCATGCCCGTCTCTCTTGCAATATCTGCAATACTTCTTGTCTCTGGATTGCGACCGGCCCCTGTAGCCGTTCTTACTTTTGCCTCTATTTCCATTATTGGAGTTCTTCTCCTTTGTCCTACCAAGACCCTCGGCTTGGGATGAACTCGAACCATCATGAGGCATCATTAGTTTCATCTTCTCCTTAGAGTTCAAAGCTTCATAAACTTCATTAAGCGTGAGAGTATCAGGACTGTATAATATGGTGTCTCTAAAATTGGTATAAGAACTTGGCAGTGAACAAAGTAACATTAAAGCAGTATCTTCCTCTTCATACTTAACCTCCATTGCAGCTAGATCAGATATGATCTCTTTAAATTCTGAAATATGATTCAAAACATTACCTCCCTCGGGTAACCTGTGCAGGAATAATTTTTGCTTCAGATGCATCTTGCTGGTGAGATCTTTAGTCATGCAAATCCCTTCCAGCTTTAACCATAGAGCGGCGGCAGTTTACTCGCTCAAAACTTCCTGCAAAATATTATTATGCAAATGGAGTTGAATCTGTGACAAAGCCTTACAATCAATTCTTTTCTCCTCATCAGTCCAATCCTGAATTCTATTCTTCCCAAAACTATCCAGTGCTTCATCATAGTCGGACTATGCCAATAACACCCACATCTTAACTTGCCATAGGATAAACCTTGTGTCACGGTCCAGCAGCGGTCGTACTTCATGGATGCCATGAGTAGATAAATCTATGCACAAAGTAGTACAAGTCGAAAAAAATTCTTGACAGAATTTAAATTACGCGGAGCAAAGAACTAGGAACAGTAGCACCTGGTAGCTGGGGTAATCGAAGACCAAAAGCTTGATCTGTAGCTTGACGTGATGAATAGTACTAGTAGTCAAATCACGTAGTGGATCAGATGTGAATTAAACTAATGCTTTGCTTCTGGCCGGCGAGCAGTAGTACTACTAGCTTTTGCTTGGGTTGATGACGTGGAGCGCATGAAGTCGATCGAATCTGCAGCAGCGTCAACTCGCCGGATGACTCGGTACTTGTAGCCTGTACATAGATCAGCAGCCTCGGGTGCTAGCGACGACCGGCCAAATCGACTTCGTGTCAATCTTGGTTACGAGCGGTCTAGGCTTCGTGGAGCGGCGGTAGCAGTAGATATCAATCCGTATTCGGATTCGTCGGATCGCCTGGTCGCGTCAAATCTCGTACGTACAAATGGAACCCTAACTCTCGCCTCAAATCTCGTATCTGAACCTTAGTTCTGTATACCACATGTTAGATAATAACGAAAATAAACGAGACACGAGAGCACACGGATTTTTACGTGGAAACTCTTGCGGGAGAAAACCACGGACGCACGAAGGCGCAATCACTATGAGAGGGAGTATTACAAGCACGAGACGACAGACCGTCTGAGGTGCGACTACATGGAGTATATATGAGGGGCAACACATAGGAGTCCTCGTAGGACAAGTAAACGAGTTATACTCGTACGCGTCGGTACCAACGCAAAGGCCCACACCGTATGTACTACGTCTAGTCCAACACGGTATAATTTGGATCACAATTTAACAAACATTAAACAGAATGCCGGTTAGCTCCTCGCGTCCACTGGCTCTTTAAACGAGCCCAGACACCGGGCAAGAACCGCACCAAACCTCCGCTCCCCATCTTCTCCTTGCACCATATACTCCACAATGTCCATGGCATCCAGCGAGCAGGAAGAGGGGTTGTCCGGCATAAAAGCCGGCTGGGTGGCCCACCGGATACGAGCTAGGCAACTCGCAGCTCGGCCTCCCTCACCGCTCGAGGCCATCAGTACCACAGGCGAAACTGCACGCTTGCGCGCGGGGAGCAATTGGCTGCTCCAATCCGACGCGTGGCTCAACAAGTCGCGGCTCCAATCTAGCTTGCGGAGGAGCACATCGGCACAGGCAAAGATGTTGTCGTGGACAAGGCAGTGTCGTTCCGCTCCTCCCGCGCCATCTGCTGTCAACGTGCGTGGAACCGTGCCCTGCCAGCGGAGGAAGAAGTCAGCATCGTGGAGATCAACGAGGTGACCAGCACGTATGCGGCCGCCGCCGACGGCGAGGAAAAGTAGATCATGGGAGGCCACCACCGCTTGGGCCCCACGAAGGCCATCGCTAGCTCGTTGCCGACGTGCACAACGGGGGTCTTGCCCTCTACGTAGGCCACCGTCATAACCCGCCCCCAAAACCAACCCGGATCAGTGCTTCATGGAAGCAAATGCTATTCATCCCCTCTCACTGAAGCATATCCCTCCAGGGCATCCGGCAGTCCGACGAGCAGGCTGCCGGGCATGGGGAAGACATGTCAGCGGAGGGGCTACGGAGTGCTGCAGAGGGGGTGGGGCTTCATATTTCGAGGCTCATGGCCTGCCGGGGATGGGAAACGGGCGTCGACGGTCATTTTAGTCTAGGTTTAGAGTACGGCTTAGTAGAAAAATGTCTAAATGTAAAGAATTTGCTCCGGTTTAGATGAAAGAAAAAAAATTCAATTTGTTTGAGTTTGAATGAAACTTGTTCATTTTCATTGAATTTAGTTTGAAATGTAACCGGACCTATGTGGCTATCTTTGGATGGCCGGCTCCCACATTCATATCCATGGACTGGTCCCTGTCCGCGGACGGATGTCGGAGCAAATTTACGGGTCTGCGCTGCGTTGGAGATGCACTTACTACCGCTTCATGCAAAAGTTGATGTAGCTAATCTCGTGATCTATAGTTGGTGTGCCCAAGTAGAGGTGTGCCAAGTTGCATGTGTTGTATAGGGCGGGGACCCGATGTTGTTTCCTGTTTCCTTGTAGCTGTTAATTTGCATTTACATGGCCTGTTTCCCGGTGTTCGCATTTATTCCTGAATTTATTTTAGGATTTCCGGCGATGCGCATTCAGTGGGAGGAGTCGTTCCCGTCGATGACGAGGTGCCTACGGTGATTTCGTAAATTTCAAGATGATATGTCAGCTCAGTCTTTCGGAGGTGCTCATAGGGGTAGGGTGTGCGTGTGTGCGTTCATAAGGGTGAGTGTATGCGCGTGTATATGAGCGCTTGCGTTTGTACTATTTTCAAAAAAAAGATGCCGCCTTCGCATGGCCTATCCGCTACCTGCCGTGTGGAATATCAGGGTTTTTTTAGTATTCTGTGGAGTATCAGGTGTGAACCGATCCGGAAGTACATGTCGAGCCCAGGTGGTGCTCCTACTGATATGGTGGTATTTACAGCTCAGAGAACTGATGGCTCGGGGCCAATAGATGGAGGTGCGGATGCCGGCTCGATAGTTAAGGAACCAGAATCAAAGAAGAAGAAGCCTACCCCTCCATCCTCTGAAAATTCGGCAGTGGCTGCTGGTCAGCCCTGCCAAGAGCCATGAAATGCCTGAGTTGGAACTGCCGGGGGCTTGGGAACCCCGAGGCAGTTCGAGAGCTTCGGAAATTAACGAAGCAAGAAGTGCCTGCCCTGCTCTTTGTTTCGGAGACGAAGATTAGGGCTAGAAGAGTAGAGATCCTGCAACAAAGTCTTGGCTTTGCGGGATGCTTTGCAGTGGATAGTGCAGGACTAAGCGGTGGTATCGGTTTGTTCTGGTCAAGTGATGTTAAGGTTGAATTAAAAAACTACAGTTCTGGACACATTGATGTTATGGTTCAGAAAGCTGATTTGTCTACTCCCGAATTGAGGTTTACGGGCTTCTATGGTGCGCCAAGAAAAGAGGATAGACACCATAGTTGGCGCTGTTTGAGAATGTTGCATGCAATACCGCACCATGCATGGTTGTGCCTTGGAGATTTTAATGAAACACTGTTTGGAACTGAACATTTTAGCAGGGCCGAGAGGCCAGAAGTGCAGATGTTAGCTTTTCGGAAAGCATTGGAAGATTGTTCCCTGCAGGATCTTGTGTTCTCAGGGGTACCGTACACATGGGATAATAAGCAAGGGGGTGTGATGAATGTGAAAGCCCGCCTTGATCGAGGTGTAGTGAACGAGGGGTTCCTACAAAGGTTTGACCCTGTGCGTGTTCGCCATATCAGTGCGGTGGAATAAGATCACTGCTTTGTGTTGGTTGAGTCACAACAAGTGCAATCACGTCGGGGGCCAAAAATGTTTCGTTATGAAGATGTTTGGCAGTCTCATGCTGAGTATGATAACTTTGTTGCTGAGGCGTGGAGAAGGAACCATGTTGGTCAGGGACTTGCAGGAATACAGGATACTTTGCAAAAGCTCCAAAGCGACCTTGGAGCGTGGGGTGCCAAAGAGTTTGGATGTCTTGCGAAAAAGGTGAAGAAACTACAAGCTAAACTTGAAAAGTTGAGGAAGCAATCTATAGGCAGGGGTCCGAATGATGAGGAGAGGGCCACGGTGCTGCAACTTCGTGAGGCTTTGAGGCAAGAAGAGGTATGGATGAGACAGCGCTCTCGTGAGCCCTGGCTTCGGAAAGGTGATCGTAACACGGCTTACTATCATGCGCAAGCGGCTCAGCGCAAGCGTATGAATAGAATTTCCAATCTTCGACGGGCGGACGGATCAGTGTGTGCGTCTGTTGACACGGGATTTCGCCGAAATAAAATACAGAGTGATATCTATTATCAAAATATGATAAAGTCTCACCCGTAAAAAGGAAATGATAAAGTCAGAATATATTCGATATCTGGAAATTTTGCAAAGTGAATAAAAAATCTTCATGAAATATTTGTCTTAGTTAAAATCACACCTAAGCTTCATCCATGCACGCGGTCACCTATGGCGGGTGTCAAATACCTACATAAAATCATAATGTTTCCGAAATATCGACCGTAAGGTAAATGTGAGGCCTATTCCATCGATCATGTGAAATATCAACGCGATGGATAAAATAGAGCGTGCGTCGATATATATGTTTAAGGAAATAAGATGAAAACGCCAGGCCATCATATAATTGTCCATGAAAGAATATTTGCATATCTTTTTTTATAGCACGACAAAGAAATTGGAATGAATTTTCCAAAAAAAAAGGAAAACCATTTCAATTAGTCATGATCAGCTCATTTATACAAATGTCTACGTACATGCATGCATAGTGGGTGAGACTAATTTACAAGGTTGCATGGATCAGCTAATCACCACAAGCAAACTGATGGGCTAGCGTCCAAGCCCACACGTTGATAAAAACTACATGGGCTAATTAGGCCAGTGGCCGGTTCAAAGCTTGGTCAAAGAGCAATTAATTAAAGAAAGGAAATAAAAAAAAGGCATGCAAGGACTCCCACGTTCCCATGGTTGAGTCAACTAGGATTAAAGAAATAAACAAAAGGAAAGAAAACGCAGCCCACTCCCACGATCCCATGACCTCCGAAACGTGGGAGCGTGCCCAAGTGGATCCATGTGCTGCTCGGGCTTCTCTTGAGAGCCCCAATTTTTGATTCTCTCTGGCCGCACGCTGCTGCGCTCTTTTCATCACTGCTGCTATTGTGCTGCCGCTGCTGCTCTCATCCACATATACGCTGCTGCTGCTGCAAGGCCGCCGTCCAGGAGGAACCTGAGGAAGGTAGACAAGGTGGGAATCATGATCCTCCTCTAATCTTCTTGCTCCTCCCCATATCTCTCATCATATTCATCTCTCTTCTTGGTTGATCATTGTGATACAAACCAAGAAGTATGCCTCATGTGTCCTCATCTTAACATTCTGCCTCGGCTGATCATCGTGATACGAGCCAAAGAGCAGTTATGTTTAGGAGAGAAAATTTTCCCTTGGTTGATCATTGTGATACAAACCAAGGAGCATTCGCCATATAGCCCCATCTTGACATTTTGCCTTGACTCATCATCGTGATACGAGCCAAAGAGCAATTATGTTCAAGAGAGGAAAAACCCTTGGTTGATCATTGCGATACGAACCAAGGAGCATATTTCACATATTTTCACATTGACATTTCGCCTTGGCTGATCTTAAGAGCAACAAAATACTCCTTGGCTGATCATCATGATACGAGCCAAAGTGCGATTATGTCAAGGAGGATAAATTTCACTCCTTGGTTGATCATGGCGACCCAAACTAAGGAGGACATATTTTCCCTTCCATCATAAATGAGAGAGACGCAAAGGTAAAGTTCGGGGGAAAACAAATATGGAACATACACAAACCCTATATAACCAGCTACATAAAATCATAGAATAAGTACGTGCTTACAAAAATGCACTCTTCATTTGTTTGAGGTGCACAAAACAAGACAATGTAAATTGTGTGTGTACCTTCAATCTGGAGCATGAAAAATGTATAAATTGGATGCTGGCCAAATTATGTTTAAAACCTCTTGTTGGTCACACTGCGGACATACATGCTATGCCACGTCAGTAGTAATACAAAAAGGAAGATACAAATGTTATTTACGTCTGTCATATAGATGATTAAATGAGCATACTCTAATGCATATAAAATGTGCTAAGTGAAATCCAACGTGTAGACATGAGATAATGACAATACTAGTTGTCTCGGTCCACACTTAAATAAAATATGCCCATAAAAGGAAATGAATGCGTGTAGGTTGAGTTAAAAGTATAATCCTACATATCTAAAATATGAAATCTAGAGCATACAGACTCTATGCAACACGCATATAATGTCCACTGATGGTTAGAGTATATGCATGTGACCCATAAAAAAAATAAAGGATATTGCATCTAGCTCGCTTTAGTCCTAACAAAAACAGATTGATTTGCTTAGTAGATGCTATCATCAAACATATCAAATCAAACAAGATAACATATGGGATGGTTCTGATATTGGAACCCCCCTTTTTCTTAAATTTCCATGCATGCGCAGAGGCTAACATGGAGTAAATCATATACCATCATCTCATGCATGGTTAAATCATATACCATCATCTCATGCATGGTCATATATGCATCAATAAAAGATGTAGCATGCATGTATTAAGTGGATACTCTGTTAGTCGACTCATCACTCGTTAAAATGAAATGACCTCAAAGTTGATTAAGATAGCCGCATGGTCATACTAGCATATGTTGGTTAAGTCGACTACACAAATTAGGTGTCCGATGCAAAAAGCACACATTGCACTCGTACTCTACGTACTACTCATAATAGTATAGGGGTAAAAATATAAATGAACAAGACACATGATAACTTGAAGAAGATCAAGAATGCTCCCCCGAGCACGCCGACGTCGAAGACAGCGAGGAGGATTTTTATTTCTACATTTTGTAGTCTTCTTTTATTTCTACATTTTGTAGTACTCGTGTGATGCAATTCTATGTAATAGGATAGTTGGAATTCTTAATCAGGGGTTTTCTCTACGGAGATGTAATTAACAGATCTTTTATGTAAATGTAAGAGTTCTGGAAATAAAGTACCTGCAATGTTTGATCCTACTTTTATTCTATGCATTTATGCATTTAAATTATTCATTCTGTATCAATGACGTGGACGCGTGTTCTCACGCCTGCCATTTTCCCGTCATCAGCGTCTGAGCAAGAAGATATGGCGAAAGTGCAGTCGTTCTATCAGCATTTGTACTCGTCACAAGGTTATAATGATATGAACGAGTTGCTGCAGTTTGTCCCCGAACGTGTAACGAGTGATATGAATTTGCTGCTTGATAAACCCATTGAACCGGAGGAGGTCCGCACAGCTCTATTTCAAATGTCACCGTCGAAAGCTCCGGGTGTCGACGGGTTTACTGCGGGTTTCTTCCAAAGACACTGGAATATACTTCAAGGAGATTTAGTTCCAGCTATTTTGGGCTTTCTTAATGGAGGCGAGCTGCCTTTGGGATTCAATGACACATCGATCACACTCATAACAAAGGTACGCAACCCTCAGTGTATTGCTCAATACCGACCCATCTCGCCATGTCCGGTGCCCTACAAGATTGCGGCTAAAATGATTACTAACCGCTTAAAAGAGCTTATGGACACAGTGATCGGTGAGGAGCAAAGTGCTTTTGTCCCCGGCAGGTTGATCGCTGATAATGTTGTGGTAGCGTTCGAGAGCGTCCACACAATGAGAAGGAGGAAGAAGGGGAAGAATTACTCGTGTGCTATCAAGTTAGACATGATGAAGGCCTATGACCGAGTTGAATGGCATTACCTCGAGGCAATTATGACTAAGCTTGGTTTCAGCGGGAATTTTGTTTCTCTTATAATGAAGTGTGTCACTTCGGTTCGGTTTACAATAAGAGTCAATGGAGACCTTTTGACGTACTTTACTCCATCATGTGGTTTGCGTCAAGGCGATCCAGTAGTATCTCCTTTTCTCTTCCTGTTATGTGTAGAAGGGCTCACATCTTTGTTGAACTCTTATGGTTCTCCGCATATAGACAGAGGCATTCGTGTGTCCGTGCGGGCACCATGGGTGAGCCATTTGTTATTTCCCGATGATAGTCTTATCTTCATCAGTGCAACACAAGAGAGCGTGGTCCGGTTGAATGAAATCTTGGTTATCTATGCAACATGCTCCGGCCAGTCAGTTAATCGTGATAAAAGTGCAGTTTTCTTTTCGCCGAATACTCCAGTGGACAGAAGGCTGGAACAAAAACTGCTACTAGGCATTCAAGTGGAGGCTTTCAGCGATCTTTATCTTGGTCTACCAACTGCGGTTGGAAGGATTTCCAGTGGAACTTTTGATCATATTAGTGAGCGATCGCGAAGTAAAATGAATGGTTGGGCAGAGAGACTTCTAGCTTGTGCTGGGAGAGAAGCACTTATTAAATCAGTTATCCAAGCAATCCCAATGTTCAGTATGAGTTGCCTCCTTCTTACAAAAAAGGTATGCAAAAATCTGACTGCTAGCATGGCAAAATTTTGGTGGAGTGGATCCCTCGACCGTCGGTCCTTGCATTGGGTGGCGTGGGATCAACTTGCATCTCCGAAGGCTCGAGGGGGTTTGGGTTTCCGCAACTTGCAGCTGTTCAACCTGGCGTTGCTTGGGAAACACGGCTGGAGGTTTATTACTCACCCGGACTCGTTATCTGCAAGGGTTATCAAGGGGCGTTATTTTCCCGATGGGGAGTTCATGAAGGCCACGGTACCGAAGACGTCGTCTGCCATCTGGCGAGCGATCGTAGCAGGTCGAAAGGCTCTTGAGGCTAGTTTGATTAAAAGAGTGAGAGACGGGACTACTACCAACATTTGGCATGATAGATGGATCCCAGGTCTGGATACTTTGTCTCCCATGGTGATAGCAGGTGGGACGACGCTAGAGACAGTGGACCAGCTAATTGATTCAGAGAACTGGACATGGCGTCGAGATCTGATATGGGACGTTTTTGCCGCACATGATGCTGATGCTATACTCAATATTCCATTGCGTGTGGGTGGTGGCGATGATTTTCTTGCTTGGGCCCATGAAAGAAGTGGCATCTACTCTGTAAAATCGGCGTACCGTGCTCTCGTGACTCATAAAGAGCGTTCAGCTCTTGAGGAAGGGACGGTTACCGGCACCTCATAGACCGAAGAACAGATGTGGAAGTCGCTATGGAAGCTCAAGGTTTTGCCGAAGGTTCGTGTATTCTGGTGGAGAGTTGTCCGCAGAATCCTTCCCGATGAATGCACCCTACGGTATCGCCATATCAAACTCATCAGTCGATGTAATATTTGCTATGCAATGGATGAAGATTTAATGCACGCCTTAGTGCATTGCTCTCATGCCAAGTTATTTTGGGAACAAGCGTTTGCAATGTTCGATCTCCGAAGGCCACGCTTGCACCCTCATACATGGGCCCGTGACATTATTTGTGATGGGCGTTTCTCTGATGTTGAAAGGGCTCAGATGATCTCAGTGATGTGGGCTATTTGGCACTCTAGGAATAGAGTAACTCATGATGATGATCAACTTGATCCGTTTACATCAGTCAAGAGGATTCGGGAGGACTTGGCTTTGCTCGACATTCCTCTCTCACATGCTTCGGTGCTTCCAGGTTTTGGTTGGACACCTCCCGAGGAAGGTGTTATCAAAATAAATACTGATGCGGCCGTGGATATGGATCACAACAAGGTGGGTGCGGGAGGTGTTGCACGCTCCAGTACCGCCTTGCTGGGAGCTTGGAGTAAACCCTATCTGGGGACATCGGATCCCTTCATTGGAGAGACCATGGCGCTACGAGATGGAGTTATCTTTGCTAACCTGCGCGGTTTCTCCCATGTGATCATGGAAACAGATTGCCTGGAGATTGTCGCCTCGACCCTGCCTCTCCTCCTCGAGCTCGTTCCTCGAGCACGACGCAGGTCCAGCGCCCGCGGCCCAGGCCTCGTCCCTGCCTTCAAGTCGCCGCTCCGCCGCCGGAGACCAAGCTGCCACCGCGCCTGACCCTTGCCTCGACCTGCTGTCGCGCCCCTTCTTCCTCTGCTCCGAGGACAACCAGCGCCCGCGTTGACTTCCCAGTCGCAAGCCTCCAACCAGCTTCGTCCCTCCCTCAAGGCCCAGCTCGCCTCGCCGTCTGCAGCCTCTTCCACCGACTGGGCCGAGCCCATGGTGAGCGCCCCATCGCCCAACAGTGCACCAGTTTCAGCCCGTGGATGTTTTTTTCCCTGGACAAATTTGCTAAATATCCTGTGCATGCATATTTACAAAAAAATGCCATCATATTAAAGTGTTAATAAGTAATTATACATCCATCCAAATTAAACATGTCATATACGTAAAATGATTAGAATGGCATCTAGTTTCATAATATGCTGCTTGCATCCATGTTAAAAATGTTTAAATTGCTGTTTGATTAAATTTGCTCAAATACCATGCTAAAATGATTTATTTCATAACTAAATAACCGTAGCTCCATTTTAAATAAACTTGATATGTAAATGGGGTAGGAAAATGCATAGATTAACATGGTGCACTTTATTTTCCTGTTTAACAATAATAAAATATGGTTTTAGGCAGAACAATACCAATTTCAAAATATGCATATGAGGATTTTTCGGGATTGTTATTTGTTGTTCCGGCCTCATTTAAACTTGCCTAAATAGTTAGTTTACTTATGCATCACCTCTTGCCATGTTAATCAACATTTAATATTGTTGAGTACATAACCAAGAGAACTAAACAATTGATGTGGTGTTTCGTCAATATGCAACTAGTTGCATATTGAGCTCCACTTAATTTGTAGTATTATTTGTGCACTTTGCCATGCCATGCCTCATTAAACCGGACATGCATTATACTTGTTTATGCATCATGCCATGTTTATGTGATGGTTGTTTACTATATTGTTTGTTTCTTTCCGGGTTGCTTCTCTCGTTAGCTTTAGTTTCGTTCCGGAGTTGTGAGGATCCGTTCGACTACATCCGTTTGTCTTCTTCATGGACTCGTTTCTTCTTCCTTGCGGGATCTCAGGCAAGATGACCAAACCCTCGAAATCACTTCTATCTTTGCTTGCTAGTTGTTCGCTCTTTTGCTATGCCGCGCTACCTACCACTTGCTATATCATGCCTCCCATATTGCCATGTCAAGCCTCTAACCATCCTTCCTAGCAAACCGTTGTTTGTCTATGTTACCGATTTTGCTCAGCCCCTCTTATAGCGTTGCTAGTTGCAGGTGAAGATGAAGTTGGTTCCATGTTGGAACATGGATATTGTTGGGATATCACAATATCTCTTATTTAATTAATGCATCTATATACTTGGGAAAGGGTGGAAGGCTCGGCCTTATGCCTGGTGTTTTGTTCCACTCTTGCCGCCCTAGTTTCCGTCATACCGGTGTTATGTTCCTTGATTTTGCGTTCCTTACGTGGTTGGGTGATTTATGGGACCCCCTTGACAGTTCGCTTTGAATAAAACTCCTACAGCAAGGCCCAACCTTGGTTTTACCATTTGCCTACCTAAGCCTTTTTCCCTTGGGTTCTGCAGACTCAAGGGTCATCTTATTTTACCCCCCCCCCCCGGGGCCAGTGCTCCTCGGAGTGTTGGTCCAAACTAGAACCAATTGCCGCACCACCTCGGGGAAACTTGAGGGCTGGTTTTAGTTGTACATAGTGTTCATCCGGTGTGTCCTGAGAACGAGGTACGTGCGACTCCTATCGGGATTGTTGACACATCGGGCGGCTTTGCTGGTCTTGTTTTACCATTGTCGAAATGTCTTGTAAACCGGGATTCCGAGACTGGTCGGGTCTTCCCGGGAGAAGGAATATCCTTCGTTGACCGTGAGAGCCGTGCCCGCGGTTATGTGGCAGATGGGAATTTGTTAATATCCGGTTGTAGAGAACTTGACACTTGACTTAATTAAAATACATCAACCGCATGTGTAGCCGTGATGGTCTCTTTTCGGCGGAGTCCGGGAAGAGAACACGGCTTTTGGGTTATGTTTGACGTAAGCAGGAGTTCAGGATCACTTCTTGATCATTACTAGTTGACGACCGTTCCGTTGCTCCTCTTCTCGCTCTTATTTGCGTATGTTTGCCACCATATATGCTTAGTGCTTGCTGCAGCTCCACCTCACTACCTTCTCCTACCCTTAAGCTTAAATAGTCTTGATCTCGCGGGTGTGAGATTGCTGAGTCCTTGTGGCTCACAGATACTTCCAAACAGTTGCAGGTGCTGACGATACCAGTGCAGGTGATGCTACCGAACTCAAGTGGGAGTTCGACGAGGACCTTGGTCGTTACTATGTTTCGTTTCCTGATGATCAGTAGTGCACTACTAGGAAAAGGCCTACTAATGGCGCACCTAATTTGGCCATTAATGGCGCATTAGTGGTGCGCCATTAGTACCACGCCATTAGTATATTTTCTAATGGCGCACCACTGGTGCGCCATTAGTATCTGGTATACTAATGGCGCACCCCAGATGCGCCATTAGTATATACAACAGTGCGCCATTAGTATGCCTCCCAGGGGGCCATGTATACCCAGGTGCTTTGGCATACTAATGGCGCACAACAACAGGATGCGCCATTAGTAACTTCGGCATACTAATGGCGCACTGTTTAGTGATGCGCCATTAGTATCCTTTGGCATACTAATGGCGCACTATGATGTGATGCGCCATTAGTATGAATATTAGTTTTTTTTTGTTTTTTTATTTTCTGTTTTTTGCACAGGTTACAAAATGTATAATTGGACAAAATATAGACAGCACACATCAACAACAGATTCATCGAATACAATAGAAGATTAGTCTTTGAATACAATTCATCATTTTAGTCTCCGAATACAATTCATCATATTAGTCTCCGAATTGAAAAGACCGAACAAAGATAGAACATTATATTACAAGTCTCGAGACCGCGAGTTTGTCTTCACATTACAAGTCGATATCGATCATCTAAACTACCATCACATAGAAGAGAGCTGCGGTCATCACGATGAGCATCATCACGATGAAACTCGTCTTCATCCGGTTCCTCCAACGCTCCCTCCCCTCTCCCGCTAGATAGCGGGCGTATCTAGATTCGGCCTCGGCCCTAGTGGCGTACCCTTTGTAACTGTTACCGCTGAATCGGTGAACCTGTCTCCGACACTCCTCCCAGTCGTCGTAGACTCCGGGAACCTTACCCTTGTACACGACATACCACGGCATCGCTATGCAGTAGCCAAACGAAACGTTAGTACCAATTCACAGACAATACATAAGCAATATATAAGTATGCAACAGAACGATCGGAAGAGAAAAGCAAGACATTAATAGCATGGATTACATCTAAGTTGAACGACTCTCGAAACCAAAGAGACATACTACAAGTTCATTAAAGTTTAATTACAACATGAGCCAATCGATGTTTCAGAACTAGACACAGCATCACTGCTTTCGACTCGACTCAAGGGACCGGAGCGTGGATGAAGCCGCCGTCTATCGTGGGAGTCATGAAACAACGGGCGTTGTCAGCCTGCATTTGTAGGATTGTGTCGATGTCACTGTTGGACGGTTGATTTCTGAGGTAGAACTGCCCCGAGGTACGAAGGACATCTTGATGGATGATTTCCGCAAACTCCGACTGGATGCGAAAGAATTCTTGTCTGATGTCCACGTCCTGGATTGCCGACACGCTCGCGGCCCAATCTTTGAGTCTACTCGGTAGCAGAAGTTGATGATGGTCCCGTACGATCGCCCGCATGTGATGGATGGCGTAGTAGGCACCCTTCTGACCGCCAGGCGGCTACTTGACGCAGCAGAACGTCGTATTGTGGGAGAACACGTGCTTGCCGTACTTACGAATAGGCCTGGTCAAGGTGCCTCTAGATTTGATGTAGCCGGGGAGAACATCATCAAGAACCTTCTTGACATTTGTGTAGTCTACGTTCGACTGACGGTCCGGGTCGAAATACGTGGCCATGGAATATTTGGGGCTTAGGAGGATGAGCGTGCAATGTGTGTCACTGCAGAAAACACGGAATGTTAAAAGAAAAACGATCGAAATCTAAGAATTCATATGTTACGGGACGGTTGAGGGGAGGACTTACTCGGGAAAGTAAGGCACGAGGAAGTTATCCTTATCTTGGTTTGCCAGAATGACGCCTTCGAGGTAAGAACTCGCGACTTGCCAGTCCCCAGCGCTGCCCAAGATCTTGGCACGCATGTAGAAGGGGTCGACTATCACGATGTCCGGGGTCTTGTCGCGAATGATCCGCATCTCCATACTCAGCGAAAATAGCCGAACGAAGGTGTAGTGCAGCGGATGAAGGTTCAACATAGCGTGGATGTCATCAAACCGCAGGACGATCGTACCCCCGATGGAGTTATCCACAAAGCCCTTGCCCTCTGGCACCTTGGCCGCGAAAACCGGGTATGCCACATCCTTCTCTCCGAGACGCCGCTTCTCTAAAGAAAGAACACTGTCATGCAGACTCCGCATAGCACCGGTTGCAGCATCGAGCATATTTCTCGGTAGCATCGGCCTACCCGCCACATGCACCCTCCTCGAGATATCCGCAGTTGAAGGTGGCCCGTCCTGAGCACGGATCGTACTCGGTGCCGGCTGGCCCGCACCCTTGTTAGTCTTTCTTTTGCGTGCCTTCTTCTTCTCCTGTAATGGGACCGAGTTCTGCTCACAGACCGCCTTCTTGAGTGTGTTGGGGCTGATCATATTTCGCACCTCGCCTATCTGAGGCTCGGTGAAGTCGGCAGCTGGAGGTGTCTCCTGAGAGCTGAACTGCAGACGACGCCTGTTGCAACTTGGCTTCTCCGCGGTACCAGCTAGATCACACACGTCTTTTGTTGGGTTGGGTTCTTGAGAAGGAGGCCCCATGAAGTCGCCACCGTCCCCATGATCGGCAAAGTACTGATCGACGTTGGCAAATGTATCATCGTCGTCGTCGTTCTGATCCTGTGCCATATGCATGTTTGGATCCAGTGGCATAGGGATGTCCGGCACCGTTGCGGCGGTCTTGCCATGGGGCCGACTTGGCGCCAGCACGACTGGCGGTGTTGTCTTTGGGGTGGTGTCCCCCGCCCCCAAACGAATCTGGCTCTTCGGCCAAAGCAGGGGCCAGCTCAGGCAGGCGCTGAGGGTCATCACGTCATCATCGTCGGCCCCGATGGGTCGAATCGGAGGTAACAACTCGTCGCAGCCTGGCAGCACCCGAACCAGTTGAACCCTAAACAAGTTGGGTGGCATCTGGGTACCGTGGAACAAGGGGTTGCCCGGTTGAACGATTTTGCCCTTGGCGACATCGACCAACTCGTTGTTCACGAAGTGCAGGAGAGTGCACGGAACGTCGGCGGCGCCCTGCGAAAACATGTAGGGCGTTAGGGATGCCCAGTCAAAGGCAAGGAGATGAAGTCCTCGGCCGAGAGAGGCTTAATTAGTTACCGTGATGATGGCGTCGAGCTCGGCTAATGTCGAGGCACCGCCAACGGCGGGCGTGCAGTTGACGGAGGGGCCGCTTGCTGCAGAGGTGCCGCCCGGCGTACACCCGGGTGCATTAAGCTCCCGTGCCGGCGTCGGAGACACCAATGCCGCCTCCGCCGGAGACACCAATGGCCCCGCCATCGCGTTCTGCGAGTTGCTGGCCGTGAAGCTAGGAATCGGGGGCGGCCCCTGTTGGCCGCCCGCAATCCACGCACTAATCCCCTGGATCAAGGTAGGCACAATGGCGGTGATCGTCGCTCCGAGTTGTTGTTGCACTTGCTCTTGGACAATCTCCGGAATCCGCGCCACCTGTGCCCTGAGTTCTTGAACCTCGCGCGCCTGGCTTTCCGAGCTGGTCTTTTTCTCCTTTCGCCCACCAGTGTTATAGTATGACGACCATTTTGTCGACAAGCTTTTGCCGGCCACACGACCAGCTGACGTCGGCTTACTGAGCTTATCCTTGTTCTTCATTACATTCAACGCCCTATTTAGAGTGGTGTCCCAAGGGTTGCTCTTAGTCGACCCCGCGCTACTGCTTTCAGTCGCCTACGGAAGGAATGTGAACCATTTAGAAATTTGGCTTCATTAATTAGAATGCAACCATATGGAGCTAATTACGCGGGGGTGTATTCCTTACCAGAACAAGCTCAAGCGCCCTGGTCTTCGGATCCGTGGTAAGCTCCTTTGTTTTCGGGTCCTTCTTGTACCGGGCCCTGACAAAGTTCCTGGTCTGCTTGTCACCGTATTTATCGAAGAGGGGCGGTAGGCCTTGCTCGGCACGGTCCGCCTCCTCCTTGTCCCATATAGGCTCCGCCACTCTGTAACCGCCGGGACCGAGTGTGTGTTCCCCTAAGTTCAGCTCCCGCATTTCTTTCCCCCACTTACTTGATTCGGAGTTTGCGGTGCTCGAGCAATTGATCTTGAAGTCGTTGTAGTCATCTTCGGTGATCGAAGGATTTTTCTCCTTGATCTTCTCATAACTCTCACCTTTCTCGATCATTCTCTTCACATTGCTTTTCCAAGTAGACAGGGCCTTGCTCATCTTCGTGAGGGCATCATTGTTCACTTTATTCCCTTTGAGGCTTGTGTTTTCAAATTCAGCGGGGAACTTGTATCGTTCGTGCAGCTTCGTGAAGAGGAGGTTGCGCAAATTCCCTCGGTCAGGATGCCTCAGGTTCTCGGTGTTGATCGAGACGGTGCTCCAGAGAATGCACCCGAGCTGAAGCGAGTACCCCTTGACTATTCGTTCGGGCACCGTTGGATTCCCGTCGGAGTCCACTTCAGTAACTTCCTCCTTGAGGGTGCGGAGCACGGTCGGGCGCCGGTCCTTCCGTTGCCTCTCAGTTGGCTGCCATCTGTGCGTGCGCCGCCATCATCAGTGGTGGCATCCTCGGCGGCACCATCAGTGGTGGCATCAGTGGGGTCATCCTCGGCGGTACCATCAGTGGTCTCAGGATCGGTGGGGAAGGCGGCGTCCTCATACAAGTGAGGTTGTTCCTCCATCTCCTGGGACGGCTTCCAGAATGCCTTGACGCCCGAACCCCCGGCCTCATCGTTGTTGGCCATGTTTCTCTCTAAATAGGAACAAAGTTTGGTCAAAAAGTTGGTTATTGTCAAGGAACAAGATCATGGTCTCATCATTTAGGGTTTGTCGACACCGAGGCATCCTAAAAGCTAAGCTTTTATCATTGAGGGTTTTTCGACGCCGAGGCACCCTAAAAGCCTAAGCTTTCATCATTTCAGTTTTTATCGACACCGAGGCACCCTAAAAGCCATGCATTAGTCACAAGTACGCCGGGGCACTTGATCCTACTTAATTAACTACTAAGATACCCCGGCCCATGCATTAGTCACAAGTACCCCATATGTCCTATTTTTAGCAAAGTCATGCTAAAATTCACGAAAAATTTCAGCATGACCTTTGCTGAAAATAGGACATATGGAGTACCCGAATTTGCCGGAACGGAAGTTAATCGACATTCCGGCAAACTCAAGGGCCTCTCGGGTGGACAAGGCAAAAAAGGCCTCCATCACAACATGGAAAATACATTGGCATGTGAAGAGGTGAAACAATATATGCATCTCCAAGCAGTATCATTCAACATTTTGGACAAAACACTACAAGCAACATGAGCATAAATGGCTAGTTTAAGCGTGAACCGCATCATACAAAATAGAAGAACTTCACTACACAACTGAAACTCAATTAAGCTAGTTAAATGGAGTTCATCTACTCACTAGCAGTACTACTAACTGGCAGTACTTAAACAAGTTAAGCTACTCACTACAGTATTGGCTACTCACTTAAGCTAGAAGCTACAAGTTAAACACATTTTACCAAGATTGGCTACTGAAAGATTGGCTAATTTCATCCGAACTGTCAAACAGGTTTTGCAAGAAGCAGTCGTGTTTCCAACAAGCAGAAAACTAAAACATCCGTGACAGAAGTTTCATTTCTCAATATATATGTACCAACACATTAATGATTAATAAAAGTACAGATAGACTCCTCAAAATACTTGGGCCAGATGCTGCACCAGTGCTATAGAATGATCAAGGTATAGTGCCACAAGGTTTTACCTAATCTAATTTTCCACCCTTCCCTCTGTTTCAAACCTACACTTGTTAACCTTGCGGCAACTGTGGAGTTTTGCAGTATGCTGGTTTTACTTACATGAACAATTTATGTTGGGAGCAGGGAGTATCCCTGCTGTACGTGTCAGAAAAAATATGGTTGATTCTAGAGCTAAGTTGATACTCCAAGAGGTGTTCTACGCATGGGAGCTCCATTTAAATCAAACATAGTATGCAGTTCCCAAACAAAATGTACTCAGGAGTCCAAAAGCGAAGTTCAGAGACAGATTGTTGTATTAGGAACATACACATGAGAATGTCATGGCACCACGAACCCTGTTGGGAAACAAAGAGAACTCCATAGAAGCTAATTCCAAAACAATAAAAGTGAAGAATTTGTATAGCTAGACCTATATGGACTGACATAGGATAGACTGAATACATAATTCTGCTAGTGGTGAGGCAATCAATGGTACTTCAATGCCAATAATTTCCAGAATTTGAATCATCTCTAAACCACAGCAACGAAAACTCAATAACTTCAGCTCAAGAGCAAAACTCATTAACGAAATATGAAGAATAAAAATGGAGAATCATAAAGAGAACACATCTGATAATCATAAAGCTATATTTGCTACTGTTTTTATACCTAATTTTTTGCTACTGTTTTTTAATTTGCTACTGCTTTTTTTATTTGCTACTGTTTTTATACCTAAACAAAATTTCCCTAGCTATATTTGCTACTCCTTTTTATTTGCTACTCTTTTTATACCTAATTTTTTTGCTACTGTTTTTAAAATTGCTACTATTCTTTTAAAATTGCTACTGTTTTTTATACCTAAACAAAATTACCCTAGCTATATTTGCTAATATTTTTTATTTGCTACTGTTTTTATACCTAATTTTTTTGGTACTGTTTTTTTAAATTGCTACTGTTTTTGCTACTACCCTAATTTCCTAAAAGATTTCTAACTTTGCTAACTGTGCTAGATTTGCCCTAAAATTTACTGCCCTAACCCTAAAATTTGCAAACCGTACACCCTAAAATTTACAAATGGGAAGGAGGAGGCCGGAGGGGGAGGGAGAGGTGGGGGCAGTACCTGAGGAGGCGGAGGAGGCCGGAGGGGACAAGGAGGAGGTCGGAGCGGCGCGGCGGTGGCGCGGACGAGGAGGAGGGCGAGGACGAGGACGACGGGGCGGCGGCGTCGGGAGAGGAGAGGGGAAGGGGATCGAGGGCGACGTCGAGGGGCGAGGAGGAGGTCGGGGCAGCGGCGTCGGGAGAGGAGAGGGCGGCGTCGCGGCGTCGCGGCGTCGGGGCGGAGACGAGGACGACGGGGCGGCGTCGAGGCAGCGGCGTCGGGAGAGGAGAGGGGAAGGGGATCGAGGGCGAGGGCGAGGGAGAGAGAGGGGATAGGTTTGGGCCGGGGATAGGAGAGGGGAAGGGGATCGAGGGCGAGGGCACAATACTAATGGCGCACCACCCCTCGGTGCGCCATAAGTACATCCATACTAATGGCGCACCTCACCCTGGTGCGCCATTAGTATTTTTTTTATTTCTGCTCGAGCCAACAGGTTATCTTCCACCTGACCTGATCCACACCAAGTTCCCTCTACTAGCTCGACTGGTCAGCAGCTAGTTCTCACACCAGGAGGTCCTGGGTTCGATTCCCAGGCTCCACAATTTTTTTATGCATTTAAAATGCTGTTTGATATTTATTTGTGTTTAAATATGTTCAAACTTGTTTAAATCATAAAAGTAATATTTTTTTATAAGACAGTAATAATTTTTTTAAAAATATCATCAAACAGTAATGCCGGTGGAGCGGGGGAGGGTGCGCGGGGTGCGGGGGGCCGGTGGACCGGGGGGTGCTCGGCGGCGAGGGGGACCGGATCTGGCGAGGTGGGATAGCAATCGAGATGGAGGGGGATCGAGATCGAGTGTCCATGAAATTTAAAAATATTCATGATAGTTCAAAAAGTGCCCATGAAATACAATCGAGAAATGAAGGCTACGATTTAAATACAATCGATCTTAGCTAGCTATCTGTTCACAATCTTCTTGCCCTTCTTTTTCGCAAATGGAGTTCTTCTGTGGAACGGACGTCCTTTAGGTAGGGTGGTCCTGCTTCTTCTTGTGGTGTATGCTGCTACTTCATCATCGTCGTCATGTTCGATTCTCGGGTCGCCGTACTTGTCGAAGTCTTGCTCATTGGCTACTCCATCCATTCCGATGATCTTCCTTTTGCCTCTCCTCACGACAACACGACTGGGCTTTGACGGGTCGGTAATGAAGAAGCATTGGTCCACTTGGGAAGCCAGTACCCATGGCTCATTTTTCGCGGTGACGTTTGCGCCTGCGGTCTTGGATTTGGCTTCGGGTATAACCATGGTGGTGAAATACCGGTCTTATTTTAGGACGCTCTTGGCCCATCTGACACGGAACATCGGGACCTTCTCTCCAGCGTAGCTCAGCTCCCAGATCTCCTCGATCCTTCCGTAGTATCTGTCCTTGTCGTTACCGGTGTAGGATTCCATCGTTACCCCGGAGTTCTGATAACCATCGCTCTTCATGTCCTTGGCCTCGGTGTAGAATGTGTAGCCATTGATATCGTACGCCTCATGGGTCATCAGGTTGTGCTCGGCGCCCTGTGACAAGGCGAATATGAGTTGTTCTTCCGCGGAAGAATCCTCATGTAAAGGGTACGACAGAAGCTTCTGCTTGAACCAACGCGTGAAACATGAGTTGTGCTCTTTGAGTATATCTCCGTCCGTCCTCTGTTGGCCTCGGTCATTGTACGTCTTCTTAATAAAGGTTTTGTGCTCTACCACCCAAGGATCGACCACGTCTATGTGTTGTAGCGCGACTAGGTTTGCTCTTTCAAAGTCGGCGAGTCGACCCTCGAAGTCGACATGCATTTCGCGGCGACCCTCACGGTGACCCCATCCAGCGAGCCTGCCGAGGTGCCTGTTGACGGGCAGACCAACGGGGTTCTCGATGCCTAGATAATTCATGCAGTAGGAGATGCACTCTTCGGTCAGAAAGCCCCTGGCTATGCTTCCCTCTGGACGTGACATGTTGCGAACGTATCCTTTGATGACACCATTCATCCTTTCGAACGGCATCATGCTGTGCAGGAACGTCGGCCCGAGTTGGATGACATCGTCCACGATATGGACCAGCAGATGCACCATAACGTCGAAGAATGCGGGCGGGAAGTACATCTCAAGCTCGCATAGTAGCACCACGATCTCTTCCTGTAGCCTTCTGAGTTGCCTCACGCCAACAGACTTCCGAGAGATGACGTCGAAAAAGTTGCATAGGCCAAATAGCATTTCACGGACGTGCGCGTCCATGATCCCACGGATTGCAACTGGAAGTATCTGCGTCATAAGCACGTGACAGTCGTGAGACTTCATCCCGCTGAACTTCAGCTTCGCTAGGTCTAGGTATCTGCTTATCTTCCCCGCGTAACCGTAAGGAAGTTTTACTCCTACGAGGCAGGTGAAAAACTGCTCGATCTCCTCCTGACTTAGAGTGAAGCACGCGGGAGGGTAGTCATTTCCGGTCTTCTTGGCCTTTTTGCCTTTGCGACGACTTTCCGTGTCCTGCTTCGCCTCATCATCATCATATATAGCGTGAAGCTCCTGCCTGATGCCCATTGATTTCAAGTCTGCCCTTGCTTTCGGCCCATCTTTGGTCCTCTCTGGCATGTTGAGCAGGGTACCAAGCAGACTCTCGCACACGTTCTTCGTGATATGCATGACATCAAGGCTGTGAGGCACACGGTGGATCTTCCAGTATGGCAAGTCCCAGAAAACAGACCTCGTTTTCCATACCTTCAGCAGCGGCTCTGGTGCCTTTCGCTTCTTTCCTGGCTCTGGCACCTTTTGCTTCTTTCCCGGCAGTGGGCAGTCTTTCCAATTTTTCAACAGCTCGTCTATTTCCTCGCCGCTCCTCGTACGCGGGCGTCCTCGGGGTTCGGTTTCACCATCGAATAGATCCTTGCGTTTTCTCCACGGGTCATCGTCGCGAAGCCACCTTCGATGTCCCATGAACACGGTTTTCGAAGACCCGGGATCTCTATCTAGCTGGCGATACGTTGTGTCATCCATGCACCTGACGCATCCAGAAAATCCGTGGACCACCTGCCCCGCGACATATCCGTAACCGAGATAGTCGTGCACCGTCGTGAGCAGCGTGGCTCTCATAGGGAAATATTCTTTCTCTGCGGCGTCCCACGTATTGGCTGGCGTTTTCCACAGCGTGTCAAGCTCCTCTTTCAGCAGCCCCAGATACAGATTGATGTCGTTCCTTGGTTGTTTCGGTCCTTCAATTAGCATACTCATGTGAATGTACTTCCTCTTCATGCACAACCAGGGGAAAAGGTTGTACATCCACACAAACACAGGCCAGGTGCTATGTGTGCTTCTCTGGCTGCCAAACGGATTGACTCCATCGGTGCTCGCGCCCAGCACGATGTTCCTTGGATCGTTCCCAAATTCTAGGTCTTCGAAGTTCAACGCTTGCCACTGGCTCGCATCCTTAGGGTGACTCAGCATCTTGTCTTTTTTATCTATCTCCGGATCATTTGCGTCATCTTCTCGCTTCTTCTCCTCCCTATCCGCGTGCCAACGCAGGAGCTTTGCTACCTTAGGGTCCGCGAAATACCGCTGCAGACGAGGAGTGATCGGAAAGTACCACACCACTTTTCGAGGAGCTTTCTTCCTCTTCTTGTATCGAGTGACGCCGCACACCGGACATATGGTAGACTCCGCGTGCTCGTCCCGATAAATGATGCAATTGTTCATGCACACATGGTATTTCACGTGCGGTAAATCCAGAGGACACACGATTTTCTTTGCCTCCTCCAAACTGGTCGGGCACTTGTTCCCCTTGGGAAGACGTTCGTGCCAGAATGACATGTTCTCGTCGAAGCATGCGTCGGTCATTTTGTGTTTTACCTTCATCTCTAGAGCCATGAGCGTTACTTTCAGGCGGGTATCCTCGGGCCTGCATCCTTCATACAATGGAGTAACCGCGTCTAACTCAAGTTGATCCATCTTGGCTTTCTCTCGGGCGGCAGCTCTTGCGTTATCCGTCTACTTGAGAAGCAGCTCTTGAATATGAGGGTCCTGCACCCAGCCCATCGATGGTCCAGCGTCGTCTGCTCCGCCGGCATCATGATCATGCCCGCCGTCTGCTCCGGCATCTTCCTCATCATCATGTCCTGCATCTTCTACATGATGACTGTGTACAGCATCACCGTCGTGATCATCTCCTGGGGATTCTTCGTCTTCTCGCCCGCCCGAGCCGCGGTGGTTGTCTTGCTGCCCTTCCTCATTTCTTGCCCGGCCCCCATGGACGACTTCGTAGTCATCTTCATCACCTTGCCACCGATAGCCATCCATGAAACCACGCAAGAGCAGGTGGTCCTGCACCTGCCCGGATTCCGGGTCCGCAATAAGGCTCTTCAGCTTGCATCTTCGACACGGACATCTTATCTCCGTCTCGTTCTTTTGAAGCATCTCGGCCTTCGCGGACCTCAAAAACCTATTCACGATGCCTTCGGTCATCATGCGGACCATGGTCGCCTGCGGGGTAGAGCAAAACGATATTTTAGAACTAAGAAAAAATTTGGCATGACTTTCCCTAAAAATAGGACCAAAAAGAATGCTTAATGCCAAAATTCTCGCCGAAACGGAAATGAATCAACATTCCGGCAAAATATTGGCAACTATCGCATTTCAAATACCGGTACACCTCCAAACACAAACACACATGCAACACCACAAACATATGCAACACCACGAACATACATAGATCTAGCTAGGCCATAAAAAGTGCATGTGCACATTGTTGTAGGGAGAACAACATAAATATAGCTTCCCCCCTTACTTACCTATCAAAACAAGGTAATTTAACCACTTAAATTGAATGAATCTATGGTGGAAATGAGGTGAAAAAGAGGAGGCACCCGAGACAAGGAGGAGGTGGAGAGAATGAAGTGGGGAGAAAGTGAGTGTGGGTAGGAGAGGCTATCCAAAATATCTTGTTGCTGCCCACTTACTAATGGCGCACCAACTCTAAATGCGCCATTAGTAATCCAGGTTACTAATGGCGCACCTTCTGGTGGTGCGCCATTAGTAGTTTTGCAAAAAAAACATACTAATGGCGCACTGTTCCACAGTGCGCCATTACTAGTTTAAACTAGTAATGGCGCACTCCGTGCGCCATTAGTAGTTTTGCAAAAAAGGGAATAAAAAATATAATAGAAAAAACAACATTAGTGGCGCACTTTCCGGCAGGTGCGCCATTACTAGTTACAACTAGTAATGGCGCACTGTGTCTGGATGCGCCATTAGTATGTTTGGACAGGCGCACTATTTTAAAAAAAATTTGATACTAATGGCGCACCCTGGGCCAGGTGCGCCATTAGTAGTTTCAACTCTAATGGCGTATCAGAAGGTGGTGCGCCATTAGTATATACTAATGGCGCACCGCTTGTCTGGTGCGCCATTAGTGTCAAACCCATCTATAGCCCTTTTTCTAGTAGTGGTGGAGCCCAGTTGGGACGATCGGGGATCTAGCGTTTGGGGTTGTCTTCTTTTCTTTTGGTTCCGTAGTCGGACCTATGTGTGTACTCTGATTGATGTATGATTTATTTATGTATTGTGTGAAGTGGAGATTGTAAGCCAACTCTTTATCCCATTCTTGTTCATTACATGGGATTGTGTGAAGATGACCCTTCTTGCGACAAAACTACAATGTGGTTATGCCTCTAAGTCGTGCCTCGACACGTGAGAGATATAGCCGCATCGTGGGTGTTACAAGTTGGTAATCAGAGCCATCCCCGACTTAGGAGCCCCCTGCTTGATCGAATCGCTGACGTTGTTGAGTCTAGAACAAAAATGTTTTGAGTCTTAGGATTATATATATATCGGAGAGTAGGATTCTTTTTACTTCTCAGTCCCTTCGTCACTCTGGTGAGGCCTCCTGACGTAGAAGTTTTGACTCTTCTCTCCTCAAATTTCACTAAAAAAAATTTAGGATCACGCGGGTATCTTGGAATCGTTCCGATGGTTTTGTGACGAGAACATTGTTCTTGGTGCCTCCTGACATTTAGGGGTTGTGGCAGTGTCCCGGGGAGTTGAGCTCCGAGGTGTTGTCGTCACAATTTTATCGTTGCAGTTCTGGAATACCTGAGTTTCGCCGACATCAAAAATCTCTTTTATGCAGTTGTTAGTGAGATCACCTCGACGCCACCCAGTACTGGGGCGGGAGTCCGGGAGTATTGCCATAACTCGTATAACGGATGCTTTTCGAAGGTTGAGGTAAATGATTTCCGAAGGTTTCTTGGTTATGTGTTGACGGATGGATACAGCTGGATCTAGGGATTGTTAGTTTGGGTGAGATATATTGTGTCCCCTATATCCCCAACACCAGATTGCATAATCAGAAAGTTTCAGGAGTTTATAAGTGGGAATTCAAGTAGCTCCTAGGATATCTTTCCGACAGATGCATGATATGAGATTGGGGTTCGACGTCTAGTGGTCCGCCTTTCCACGGTTGGTTTTACAGTGGTCTCGTAGTGTCTTAAAGAGTCCTTGGCTATGCCGACTCGAGGACGCTTCGTATGTCATGTGCACTGCCTTGTACATGATGGTGCTGTACGATCGAGCCCGTGTGGGCCCCAACACGAAAACTTCGGACGAAATGTCTATCATATGTTTGTTCCGGCTTATTCCGCAAGCCAAATCCTTTGTTTTGTTTTAAGTTGTGGTATTCGAGTTGCTTCATTGTCAAGTGTTGATCCATACCTTCCCTAAACGGTGTTCTCATATTTCTATGGGAGTGTTAATCCTTCTTGGTCATCAAGAGTGCCATCCCAATTCTATTTCCAACCGGTGCGTTTCTCTTCGAGATGATCCCATCATTCTTCCCATCCGGAAGATCAATTATAAGTTTTCTCAACGGTGTTTATTCCATCTGCCCCAACTTGCCTTTGTTTTCCCGCCCTCCCACCCTTTTCTTCAGGGACTCGTATTTCTTAATCAAGTATCATTTTATTGATGGGAAGTCTCTCCATTTTTTCCGTCAATGTTCTTATCCGGTGATTCTCAGGAAGATACTAACGGAGCTTCAAGTTCATCATTCTTCATTCTTGTATTCTTCTCCGGTGGATTCAATTCAATCTTGCGGTGTTGATCATATTCATTTCCTTGCTTCAAATGCTTTCTCATGCCGATGCAGCTCGTAATCATTCAGCTCTCGCTATTCATTTGTTCCGGAGTGTTGAACATATCTCAGAAGATTCGTGCTTTCCATTCTCAATCCGTTCAAGGGATTTTGATGTTGTTATCTCATTCAAGCCATTTAATTCAGCCGGTGTAATCTCTCTTTCAAACAATCTTTCCAACGGTGTATCTTTTGAGTGGGCCCTAACCCACAGGTCTTTTTCCAGGATCTTACCTAACTCTTCTAATTCTTTCCGGAGTTATTCTCAAATTCATTGCAAAGTTTGACGTAAGAATGAATTTTCATCAGTCATATGTCTTTCTCCAAGATCTTTCAAATTCTTTTCATTGTTGATTCAACCTTTCTATTCTTCATGGTTCCGGAGTGCCTCAACAATTCATGGTGGTGTTTCTCATCGTCATTCTCAACATTTGAAGACCGAAGAAGAGTTTCTCTTAAATCTTGCTCCATTCTCTTGAAGATTCATAGTTCTAGCTTATGCCATCCTCTCATAATTGTTTTCGATTGTGAAAATTCTTTTCATACCCATCCGGAGCATTTCATGAGTTGTTTTCGTTTCTTGATCATCCAAAGGCCATCATTTCAGAAGATTTCTTCGTTCTAAGTTTTCAGCCTCGTTCTCCAATTATTCTAAATTGATGTCTCTTCGTTCATCTCCTTATTCTTCCGGTGCATCATTCAAGTATTCGCTAATCAGCTCGTGATCTCTTCGTTCACTTGTATCTAAATTCTCTCAAGTTTCTTCGTTCATTTTCTAATTCTTCCCGGTGTTTCTTTATCTTTTCTTCGTTCATTTTCAATTCTTACGGTGGTTCGTTCAAGAGTTCTCTTCCTTGGTTATCATATCAATTTATTCGTTGTTTCAATCCTACCGGTGGTTCGATGAAGACCTTCCCAAGTTTGCGCAATATCTATCTTAATCCTTTCTACGAGAATAAGTAGTATGCAAAATCCGTGGCTTGTCATCAATCTAAATTGGTGAAGGCTAAGCATAATGTAATTCTTATTCTTGTTTCATCCAAGTGATTAATTCCTTATTCCGGAGATTCATCAAAATTCTTGATCTCATTTGTTCATTTTTCTTTCCGGAGCTCCAAGTTATTTCAATTATATCATTTCAAAGCTTCATCTAATCATTGCAAGGCTTCTCCCGGAGTTCTTTTCAACTTTCCCTTTCGTTTGATCATTCTTTTATTATCGTAGTTCTTCATGGAGGATCAACATGGTGGCTCATCAAGGATTCCTTTCATTCTTCAATTGTTCTTCAAGAATTCTCTCGAAGTTATGATCCGTCAAGCCATACTTCAAAATAAACACGGTGCTCAACACATGTTTGTTTTGAGGAGTTCAAGCATTCTTCATCTCGCATTCCAAAGTGCAATTCTTTCTACCTTATCTTTTGAGGTGGTGCTATGTCATTCTGGATAATTTCCCTTCGGGTTCATGATTCACAAAGTTTTCAAGAGTGATATATTTAAATCCATCATTTTATCTTCGTTCAAGAGATCTTTTCAACCAATCAATCTTTTTGTTTGAGTTATATTGGGTTATATTTCACCTACAGCCTTCCCTAAGGAATGTAGCTATTTGTGGTGCTTATCAATGATCCAATTTTCTCCTTCTTATCTCGGTGAAGAAGTTTTTCATCTCTTTGGTGCTCTTAGTCAAATCAATGGTTTCCATTAGTGGCCGGTTGCCACCTCACAGCCTTGAGATGTTTTCCATAAGTCCACTACAAGCTTACTCGTTTCGTTGTTGGTTTTCCATCAACTCCGTTATAACCTTCTTCGAAGGGTGCTTTCCAAGCTCATGTGTGGCAGAAGTTGTCATTTTCTTCTCCATTCTTTATTCCAAGGATCTATTATTTATTTCTTCCAGAGGCATTGTGATGTTGCTCTCTTCACTCATCTTCTCGGTTTGTGAGGACCGTGCTCTTTTCGTGCTTATCCATTTCCAACCGGAGTGTCGTGCCCTCTTTTCAAGTTCTTCCCATTCTGTCAAGTTTTGCCTCCCTTCTCAACCGGAGTGCTGTCTGATATCTTTCTGACCCATTGTGCCATTCTTTCAATAGTTCCGGAGGCAGTGTGCTGTTGATTTCATTAAGTATCCTCTCATCTTGTAAAGTTCATGTTCAATTCCTTCCATTTACAGTCGGAGTACTGTCCAAATTATATCATTCTTATTCCTTCTTTATCTTGTTTTAACCGGATTGTTGTGTCTATAATTCCTCTTCTAACTGGAGTCTCATCCAAGTGCTTTCTTTTTGCCAAGTTCATATTCTACCCCTTCCATTTTCCAACCGGAACGTTATCGTAATTGATCATTATCGTTCCTTGTACATCTCGTTTCAACCGGAGTGCTTGCATGTACTTCTCATCCATTGTTCTCGTCATTCATAGCTTTGCAAACTCCAAGGTTCACATGGTGTTCCTTGTTTATCTTTTCTACCGGTGTGCTTTCATATTTCTTTTGATCCGTTAAGCTCTTGTTTCATATTCTTCAACCTACAAAGGTTCTCGCAATGTTACTTGTTCCTCTTTGATAACGGAGTGTTTTCAATCTCGTTCATCTCCCTTGTATTCTCTCTTTTCGTTCGTTCAATCTCTCAAGGTTCGTGGTTTCACTCGTTTGTCAAAGAAGCAACTTCGTTACCTCTTCCTCTTCCGTTTCTCTCCGGTGTCATCCTAGATCTCGGGACGAGATCCTCTTGTAGTGGTGGAGTGTTGTAACGCCCCGAGACCGACGCTCCAGACGGCTTCCATGTTTTTTTCGTTATCTTTGTGTATATTTTTTTGTTTGTTGCATTTCATCATGGCATCATCCACATTGCATCGGCACTCGTTGCGTCATTGTTTTTAAAAACTCGCATCTGCTCGTTGTGGCTGCGTCCCCTTGCTTTTGTTGACCGTTCCGAGACCAACTTGTTCTTCGTTTCCCTCTTGCCTAAACCGGAGTCTCTCTGTATAGTGCACAGACCCCCCTCGTGTGCGCTTCCGAAACTGTCCCGAACCCGAACCGCTCAGTCATCACCGTTGCATTCAGATCATCCCCTAACATCTATTAAATATCTTCGTTTTGTTATTTGGACTCCCTACCTATTTATTCTCGATCGTCCGACTGCGATCGGAGGGACGAGGTAGCCCCGAACCTAATCCGTGATGTATATATTCGTCCACCCCTAGTCCATTTTGGGCAAACCCTAAAAATCCTCTCCCTTGTCCCATCGATCCTCCTAGCCGCCGCCACCCCTGTCCATTCCCTCCTCCTCCCTCGGGATCTCACCCGCCTACCCATCCACCAGCCGCCACTCTCTCCATCGAGATCCCTCCCGATCCACCACCTCCCGTTGTTTTCAGCCCCGAGCCAACCAGCGCTCGCCCCTGTCTCCATCAACTCCATGTAGCCAGCCGCTCACCCGGAGCAAGCAGCAGCCCCGCCGTCGTCAGGCCAGGACCTCCCCGTCGCTCCTCTTCTCCCACTCCCCCTGTTTCTTCTTGTTGCCCCTGCCTCTCCCTGTGGCCTGACCTCTTGCCGCTGACAGGAACTGCCATGGCCGTCCCGACCCCCAGCCACCCCGAGCGCCGCCCTCATGCTCGAGCTCCTCCAGGAACCCGTCGCCCATTCCCCTCTTCTTCTCCTCCTTCCCTCCTCTCTCTGGTTCACTCCCTCGGTTCTCATGCCTCTCCCTCTGTGTTCCAGGAGCCGCCATGGTTGCCCGCAGCTCCGTCGCAGCCGGGAACGAGTCCCTCCGCCCCGGATCTGGTGTCTGCCTCGCCTCGGACCTCACCTGCGGCTCCACCGCCCCATCAAGTTCCCGGAGCCACCGCCGCCCAAGCTACGTCGTCGCCTACCAAGTCCCCGCGTCGTCGTCCTTGCCCGGATTCCCGTCGCTGCGCCAAGTCCCTCGCCCCGCCTCTGCTTCCCTGCTCCAAATCGAACGCCAAGCCGCCGCCCTGGAGCTTCTCCGCCGCCGACGCCCTTCTCCAGCGCCCCAAGTCCCGCCATGAACACCCGTCGACAGCGTCGCCTCGACCCTGCCTCTCCTCCTCGAGCTCGTTCCTCGAGCACGACGCAGATCCAGCGCCCGCGGCCCCGGCCTCGTCCCTGCCTTCAAGTCGCCGCTCCGCCGCCGGAGACCAAGCTGCCGCCGCGCCTGACCCCTGCCTCGACCTGCTGTCGCGCCCCTTCTTCCTCTGCTCCGAGGACGACCAGCGCCTGCGTTGACTTCCCAGTCGCAAGCCTCCAACCAGCTTCGTCCCTCCCTCAAGGCCCAGCTCGCCTCGCCATCTGCAGCCTCTTCCACCGACTGGGCCGAGCCCATGGTGAGCGCCCCATCGCCCAGCAGTGCACCAGTTTCAGCCCGTGGATGTTTTTTTCCTGGACGAATTTGCTAAATATCCTGTGCATGCATATTTACATAAAAATGCCATCATATTAAAGTGTTAATAAGTAATTATCCATGCATCCAAATTAAACATGTCATATATGTAAAATGATTAGAATTGCATCTAGTTTCATAATATGCTGCTTGCATCCATGTTAAAAATGCTTAAATTGTTGTTTGATTAAATTTGCTCAAATACCATGCTAAAATGATTTATTTCATAACTAAATAACCGTAGCTCCATTTTAAATAAACTTGATATGTAAATGGGGTAGGAAAATGCATAGATTAACATGGTGCACTTTATTTTCCTGTTTAACAACAATAAAATATGGTTTTAGGCAGAACAGTGCCAATTCCAAAATATGCATATGAGGATTTTCCGGAATTGTTATTTGTTGTTCCGGCCTCATTTAAACTTGCCTAAATAGTTAGTTTACTTATGCATCACCTCTTGTCATGTTAATCAACATTTAATATTGTTGAGTACATAACCGAGAGAACTAAACAATTGATGTGGTGTTTCGTCAATATGCAACTAGTTGCATATTGAGCTCCACTTAATTTGTAGTATTGTTTGTGCACTTTGCCATGCCATGCCTCATTAAACCGGACATGCATCATACTTATTTGTGCATCATGCCATGTTTATGTGATGGTTGTTTACTATGTTGTTTGTTTCTTTCCGGGTTGCTTCTCTCGTTAGCTTCAGTTTCGTTCCGGAGTTGTGAGGATCCGTTCGACTACATTCGTTTGTCTTCTTCATGGACTCGTTTCTTCTTCCTTGCGGGATCTCAGGCAAGATGACCATACCCTCGAAATCACTTCTATCTTTGCTTGCTAGTTGTTCGCTCTTTTGCTATGCCGCGCTACCTACCACTTGCTATATCATCCCTCCCATATTGCCATGTCAAGCCTCTAACCATCCTTCCTAGCAAACCGTTGTTTGGCTATGTTACCGCTTTTGCTCAGCCCCTCTTATAGCGTTGCTATTTGCAGGTGAAGATGAAGTTGGTTCCATGTTGAACATGGATATTGTTGGGATATCACAATATCTCTTATTTAATTAATGCATCTATATACTTGATAAAGGGTGGAAGGCTCGGCCTTATGCCTGGTGTTTTGTTCCACTCTTGCCGCCCTAGTTTCCGTCATACCGGTGTTATGTTCCTTGATTTTGCGTTCCTTACGCGGTTGGGTGATTTATGGGACCCCCTTGACAGTTCGCTTTGAATAAAACTCCTACAGCAAGGCCCAACCTTGGTTTTACCATTTGCCTACCTAAGCCTTTTTCCCTTGGGTTCTGCAGACTCAAGGGTCATCTTATTTTACCCCCCCCCCCCCGAGCCAGTGCTCCTCGGAGTGTTGGTCCAAACTAGAGCCACTTGCCGCGCCACCTCGGGGAAACTTGAGGGCTGGTTTTAGTTGTGCGTAGTGTTCATCCGGTGTGTCCTGAGAACGAGGTACGTGTGACTCCTATCGGGATTGTCGACACATCGGGCGGCCTTGCTGGTCTTGTTTTACCATTGTCGAAATGTCTTGTAAACCGGGATTCCGAGACTGATCGGGTCTTCCTGGGAGAAGGAATATCCTTCGTTGACCGTGAGAGCTTATAATGGGCTAAGTTGGGACACCCTTGCAGGGTATAAACTTTCGAGAGCCGTGCCCGCGGTTATGTGGCAGATGGGAATTTGTTAATATCCGGTTGTAGAGAACTTGACACTTGACTTAATTAAAATACATCAACCGCATGTGTAGCCGTGATGGTCTCTTTTCGGCAGAGTCCGGGAAGAAAACACGGCTTTTGGGTTATGTTTGACGTAAGCAGGAGTTCAGGATCACTTCTTGATCATTACTAGTTGACGACCGTTCCGTTGCTCCTCTTCTCGCTCTTATTTGCGTATGTTAGCCACCATATATGCTTAGTGCTTGCTGCAGCTCCACCTCACTACCTTCTCCTACCCTTAAGCTTAAATAGTCTTGATCTCGCGGGTGTGAGATTGCTGAGTCCTTGTGGCTCACAGATACTTCCAAACAGTTGCAGGTGCTGACGATACCAGTGCAGGTGATGCTACCGAACTCAAGTGGGAGTTCGACGAAGACCTTGGTCGTTACTATGTTTCATTTCCTGATGATCAGTAGTGGAGCCCAGTTGGGACGATCGGGGATCTAGCATTTGGGGTTGTCTTCTTTTCTTTTGGTTCCGTAGTCGGACCTATGTGTGACTCTGATTGATGTATGATTTATTTATGTATTGTGTGAAATGGTGATTGTAAGCCAACTCTTTATCCCATTCTTGTTCATTACATGGGATTGTGTGAAGATGACCCTTCTTGCGACAAAACCACAATGCGGTTACGCCTCTAAGTTGTGCCTCGACACGTGGAAGATATAGCCGCATCGTGGGTGTTACAGGAAGCTAGAGGATCGACTTGCGTTTGACACCATATAGAGAACGATTTGGTGCATCGATAATTGATTGATCGTGCACTAGGCACATATATATATATGTACAAGGGGTGCAACCGGTGTCTTGTCTCTCAAGATACAAGTAAATACAGAAGGAGAAAGACACTACATGTGCAACATACAAAATCCAGACCTAAGTACATGTACACATTTTCAACAATCACTGTGCTAGCCTACCTCGTCTCCTGTCTGCAACACCTACATCGTCTCCTTGCTCCCGCCGGCTCAATTCCTGAATCAATCAAATCAATTCACTGCAGCAGGCATCCGTACGTCCTTCTCTTCTCGTGCACTCCTTGCTCCCTGCCGCGCGCGTGCGCACCCAGGATGCTGGCTCACGGTCAGGAGGTGCATGCATGAGTCGCTGCTTGCTTCGCCAAACCATAATCCATCTTGCGAGTCTCATGCATTTACGCATCAAACACAACTCGTAGGGCGACACCGGTGCGCCCCAATCCTAGCCGCCACAGATCCCCACCACCACAACCTCGCCGCCGCTGCCGGCGACGGCTGCCGGCGGCGGCGAAGGCGGCTCCTCAAAGCAGGTGGCGCATCTCCCGTTCAAATCCAAGTCCGTTCGCGTGTGCTTCTCCGCCCCCTCCACCCCATCTCCGCCTTCGCTCGTGGTGGCCGTCAGGTGGCCTCCCGCCGGCGGCCGCTCGGTCTGCGGGCACTCGGCTACCTGCACAGCCCACATACCTCCCCCTCGCTGCTTCGAGCCTCAGTAGCCGCCGTCGGGCTTGCTCCCCGCGCTCAGATCGAGTCGCTCGCGACGGTCGCGTCATCGCCTGGATCTGCCCATCCCTCCGTCCACGACCACAACCCCTGCGCCCTCCTCCACCACCTGCTTCCCCCACTTCTGCTTCGCTCCACGGGGAGCACCGACGGCGCCGCTCTGCGTGGAGCTCCGAGGATCTGCATCTTCCGGGCGCGGTCGGGCCTCCATCGGCTGTGTGCTGGACCTGTTCCGCGCCGGGTTGGCCCTCGGCTGGTCACTTGGCTCCTGTGCGGCATGCTCTTGCACGCTCAGATGCGCCATTGCCAGGTTCCAGATCCTCTAATCCAAAAATTGCATCCACCCCTCCCATCCATTGGCTCTGTTGCGTGATGGATTTGGTGTGGTGTCTGCGCAAGACCTTGGTCTGCTCTGTCTCCGGGAGAAATCCTTTCGCTAGCTCCTTGCTAGCGGCAGCAACGGCGACGCATTCTCGCGCCGCTTCCCTTCTTGGAGGCGCTGCTGTGGAGCCCCAGTTCAGCTGTGGGTTCGGGCGAAAGCCCTGCGATGATGGCGCCCGTGGGCGTCATTCAACCTTCCTGAAGGCGTCGCGCAAGAATCCATGCGTCAATCCGCTCATCCCCGCCCTGTCCATCTCGTACTGTCGTCGACATTGCATCTTCATCACGCCCTTCTCCATGATCCATTTGCCCCTGCCCAATGTCTGGTGGGTCGTCCATATTGCTCTGCCTGCTCAAGTCCCCCCATGGCTGCCGTTGTGGTGCGGCGAGCTTCATGCTCATGACTCCGTGACATCCCGCCTCCAACCCATCTGACCCCTGCCCTTCGGTGGTGCGTCGTCCTGTTGTCATGCCTGCTCAAGACCCTCCAATGGCTGCCATTGTGTTGCTTCCTCGTCGAGCCCTTCGCCACCATCCATCCGCCTTTGACCATCACTTTGTGCGTCATCCATGTTGATGTGTTTTTCTTCATGTGTTTTCTCTTCGGCTGTCCTTCGCGTGGTCTCCGTCATGTTGCTATGCATGCTCAAGACCCTCCCATGGTTGCCGTTGTGCTGCGGCGAGCCTCGGGCTCTTGGTGTTGTCTCGGTTCACTTTTGCTCAATGATGACGCAATGATGTCTCCCCAACCTGCTAATCGTCTCGACCGCCCGTGGCGGATTTCCCAGTCAAGGTTCGTGTTAAGGTTTGGCACTCGTTGATTATGGATGATCCTCTGTTGTGCCGTGGGGCTCGATACGCACGCCGGTGTGGTGCGTTAGGTTGTTTGCAGAGTCTTGGTATTGTGATCCCTCAACGGCACCCCACATCTACTTGTGTCTCTGGTGGTGTTAGTCTTTCTGCCTGCTAGCTAGGTCGTGCCTTCTCCTGGGCGTCAATTTTTTTTCCTTCTGTAACCTTGTTACATGTATGGTTTTTGGCCCGGTTTCCCTCATAAACGGGGTCAACTTGTTTAGGTTTTCGATCCGGTTTTCCTTATAAACTGGATCAGCCAAAGCTTAAGGAACGACTCTTGGTTTTGGCAGCTTTTTGAGCAATATATTCAGGTGGGGATCCTCTCCCCCACTCGGTGACCGTTCAAAAAAAACAATCCATCACGTACGTACGGCCATTTCATTCACTGTTTGCTTTACTTTGCTCTCATCCATCAAAACAGCCGATGAGTGAGCCGTTCGAGCCATCGCAGACGTACAGGGTCCCTGGCCCTGCTTCTCCTTCCTTCCTTCCTTCTTGATGTTGCCGGCCCCGACCTCTCCTCTTCTTCCTCAACGCCATGACCACTCCGGCGACTCGTCTACACACTCACTCATGACTAGTCTCTATTCTTTTCTCCGTCTTTCGCGTCAATCGCGCGCGGACGGCACTCTGCTGGCTAGCTAGGAGGGTTCCTGTTGCGTGCACGCACACAACCGAACAAACGCTGCTCTGCTGCCCTTCAAACTAAACGCACGTGTATATATGCATCTTATTATGCTTACTACAGTGTAGTAATTTTTCACATGGATATGTAGGGTCAAGCATGATCCATCGGCGTCGGCCGACAAGCAGCGCTGTATCATTAATACTCTCCAGGCTTTCTTCTCCTCGAACAATCCCGAGCACCACTCTAGTGACTTCCTCGCCGCATATATCCCAATGTCGCAGATCAAAATGCGCTGGAAAACCGTCCGGCCCCGATGCTTTCGTTGAAAACATTTGAAAGAGAGCCCCTTTTACCTCCTCGTTGGTGTAACGAGCACATAGATCTGCATTCATACTGGCTGTAACTTTGCATGGCACATGAACTAGGGCTGCTGGCATGTCCTGCACACCTTCGGTCTCATATAGGTTTTGATAGAAATCATTGGCCATTGCCTTCAACTCATTCGGATCCTCCACTAACACTCCCAAGGGATTTTGAAGGGCCTTGATCATGTTTTTCCTCCTCCTCAAACTTGCCCGCATATGAAAAAATCTCGTGTTTCTGTCACCTGCAGAGAGCCATTGTATTCTTGCTCGTTGTTGCCTCCACATAATTTCCTCTCGGTGGTACATCTCTATCAATTTTTCATTTATTTTCTGCTCGGCATCTGTAGGAGCAGTACGAAGAGGGTCGTGCAATCTATCTAGCTCCTGCTTCAGTGACTTTTTATTTATGGACACTGCCAAACGTGTCTCGACTCCATGCCGACGGGTTACTGGACAGCGCTGCTAGCTTGGCCTTCATCTCCTCAACGCTTGTACATGGAGGGCCAGCCCCAGCCGCTCGCCAAAGTGTCCCGCAATCCCCCCTGGGTCTCCCACATAACTTCATACCGGAAGGCCGGTTTCTTCCTTGTACTGTGCGATCTCCCAAAGTCTAGCAAAGTTGGGCTGTGATCGGAAGTACGAGTAGAGAATCAACAAATGAACCAGTTGCACATTCCAAGTACATGGGTGACACATTTCAAAATGTGGAACTGATGTACTCCCTCCGTCCGGAAATACTTGTCATCAAAATGGATAAAAAGAGATGCACCTAAAACTAAAATACGTCTAGATACACCCCCTTTTATCCATTTTGATGACAAGTATTTCCGGACGGAGGGAGTATATTAGAAGTGCCACAGACTAAACAGAGTATGGAGACCCATAGTACAAATAAAAGAATCAACTAAACAGAGTTGCACATTATATGTACAGTAGTTACACACTTTAGAAAATGTACAACTGGTGTAGATTAAATGTGCAGCTGCAAATAAAAAATATAAGGGCCAAAAGATTACCATTCCCGAAAGTAATCCTTGCAATCTGAATATAGCAGAAAAAAATACAAGAAAAGGCATATACATGATCAAAAGGTCCATCCTGGACCTCCAGTAGTTCTGAAGTGTGAACTGATCCAAGCTACAGCAGCATACATAACTGAGATGGAATCGACAGAAATCACACACACACACAAACACACACACACACACACACAAAATAGTCCACTGGTGGCAAAAAAAAAATCACAAGCAAAACCGCATAAGATTAGGGTCATCAAATTTGTACAAAATGAAATTCTACAACCCTAATTTTGTAGAGTTGGTCGTTTTAATTTCCCCGTGAGAGGATCAATAAACCTTTTCTCACTCTCTCCTTATTCCTTTAATTTCCTGTGCTTATTTTTGTGTGAACAATTCAAGATTTCACCAATTCTGAGTGACATGAAGAACAAGATAAGAAACCTCAAAAGAAAAACCTGCTTTCTCCACATGCCTGCTCAGGGATTCAGGTCCAGCTGTGCATTCAATAGCTCTGTAGTTTATTTCTGTAGTGTGATATATTCTTCCTAAAAATAAGTTAATCGAATATCTTACCAAGATTGTAAATACACACACATGTATATCGAAGGTGCGCGTTTCTCGGTATGCCAACATTTTATTCATTATAAGCGGGAGCATCATACAGCCTTTCGAACACCATATATACGAGAGCACTCATTTGTTCTTGTTAAGATTTTTGTCTATGTCGATCTGAACATTTTTCAGAGACGTGAATCGATGACAGATTCAAGCTCCTGCGCCTTGTCGCACTGTGCACGGACCCATCCGAGCTGCTTGCTCTCGTTGTTGTATATCACAAACAGATCCTGCATCGTAACAGCTGCAGAACAGAGGATCAAAATAGATGTCTTTTATAAACAGGCAAGGTTTACTAGTTTCAAGAGCCCGGACAATTTTCTGAATCTCAGCTTCATACCTCCGATTAAGATAAAGTTCAGTTCCTTCATAACAGGATCCGACGAGGCATCGCGGATAGCCAAGCACGTTTTCCCGTCTTCCTGCCATGCCAACAAACATACACAAGACATGTTAGCCATTAATAGTTCAGTGATGCTTATCGGTTGGGTTGTCGAATGTTCACCTCCACGATGAGGTAGTTTTGAGGAGGGATGTCCAGGTTGCTGGTGCTGCTGGCGTGGGTAATTTTCAGTGACAGTGCCTTGAATTGGTTCTTCACATCATTGACAGATCTGAATGGCCTTTTCCCTTTCCAGCATAGAGGCAGAGCACGACCCTTCACCTCTACAAGTGATGATTCACTGAGAGTGCCTCTAACCTGAAAGACTCAAATCCCATGAGTACCATTTTATTTATTATCTCTGTTCAAAATTATGGGCATCAGAAATTCAGAATGCACAGTGGTTTGAAATTTACCTTTGAAACAAGTTCATTGTATATCTGGGCAGGCACGAAGGTGTAGGTGGTACCACTGTCAAATACAGCCTCAAATGTTGGATTCCCTCTTATCGGCTGTTTGTCAATGAACAGCTCTGCTAGGCCAGGTGAGTAGTAAAACCTGGGGAAAAACGATGGTACAATGTTTGGAACCAAATGAAAAGTAAACAAGCAATAATGATACTCTTCTCTGACTATGCATGTTAGAACCAAAAAAACTGAAAGCGAAAGCCATGATCACAAAGAAATTCTTACAAGGATTCTCTCATGGGTACCCAGGTTACGCCGCGGGAGGGCGGATTGAAGTCCCCGACATAGAGGACGCCCTTTCCTTTGCTGCTGAGGCAATGTCCAATGACGTTCTCTGTTATCATCTTTAGCCCCTTGAGTTGTGCAGCAAAGCCTGCCTTTCCTGCTCTTGCGGAAACTATTAGGGGATTTCAACTAATCCTTTCCGGAGAATTAGACGGCCTACCTGAACAGGCTTTTTATTTGGTGGGTAACCTCGATGAAGCTAGCGAGTCCAAGGATGCCATCTACCGACGAGGGCGGTGCGTCTGCTGGTTCCTCCTGATTGTATCCACATCTGCACAAAATGAAAGTGACCGTGCATCATCAACATCCAAATACAGTTAGGCACTGAACATGTAACACTAATATTTCAGTTAGCGCCATACCCGAAAGCGATGTTTTTCTTGTCTTTCCCAATGACAGAAATGATGTCAGTGGCAAGGTCACCTTCTGACTTCCCGGTGACATATTTAATCTCGTAGTGGCATCGATGTGGATCTTTCCTGGAGCACTCAGGGATCCCAGGTATGTCTCTGCGCATTGCAGCACATAGCGGGCCACCGCATTGCAGCACATAGCGGGCCACCACATTGCACCTTCAACTTGTCAGCAGCTGGCTTGTAATATGGGTGTGGTGGCCTCTGTGGTAAAACGAAACATATATCAAAGCAAAGATCAATCATACCAAACATTTTTCAGAAGTATCGTTGGAATGAACATGTGGCATCAAACACAAAGTATTACAAATTGAACGCAATATGTCATATTGCAGAACCGAGTGTTGTTAGTTGTTACCAGGTGGCAGCCTTTGCAGCCGTGGACCGGGTGGTCGCACTCCAGCCAGGTGAGGTTGCTGCCAGTGTCGACGTCCAGGAAGTAGGGCTTCGCGGGTTCACCAATGTTCAACGTAGCATAGAAGTGGCTGCAGAGGTACAGAAAAAGCGCGTCAAATATACAGAGAAAACCTCAAGACTGAGAAGGCCATGAAGGGTTCAGAGAAACATACCTAACAGGGTAGACATTGCCTTCGAGCGGGAACTTGATGGAGGAAGACGGCGCGATTGGGAGCAGGAGGAGGAGGAGACTGATGATCAGAGACCACATGGCAGCCATGGTGGGGGAAGAAGGCAGAGCTGTGGTTTGCACTCTGGGGTCTCACTCCTCTGCTGGAACTCTCTGTTCCTTTGGATGGTGCGAACAAGGTGGTGAGGTATTTATAGCCGCTGGCTGCCAAGCTCAGTTTCCTCCGCTGCTTTCTTTTTATTGTGCACTTTTTGTGGGTTTTAATATTGACTTTCTTCTCAAATGATGTGTAATTAAGACTTAATAATGAAATTAAGGCCGACAAGAAAGATTTTGACAGCAAAAAAATATATTTGGATTTACATAATCGTATCACTCAATTGAGTTCGATGGGCAGTGATATAATTATACCATCCAGCCATTTTATAGAATTCACACAAATAAATGACCAGTAAATAGTGATGCTCTGCTTGACACTCAAAGATTACTGAGACTGTAGGGAAGATACATTTCAAGTAAATAATGGCATGCCAAATGATACATGACTAGCAAAATAATGAGGCATCATATTTTTGCAGCTCAATTTTGACTTTGGAAATTCGAAAATCAATTTATTTTGTTCTGCTTGGCTGTACACGATATATATATATATATGCAACATAAAGCATCTTCCAGATATATGCATACTATTTACTGCAGAAATTCTTTAATTGTGTGGGCATATGTAGTGTAGCTGAAGAGTAATGAGAACAGTGGTTCATTTCCAGTGAGATAACTGCAAAACGTGTACTCTATTAATGTATTCCCAGAATGGTAAGAGTAGAAAGGTTCCCATTTCTGTCCTGGTTATTCTTCAAGCACACGTTTCACGGTTGTGTTCGCTATGAAAGGGATATGCATATTGCTAGTCAAATATGTACTAATGACTCATCTTGGAAACCACAGAAATAGATAAGGAACATGGAGGCGGTTTCAATCTCCACAAATACTGTTGCAACTCATGCCTATCAAAGCTCATCATGTGTCAAGTGTAACTGCTCAGGTTTGATCTGAAAATTCTGTATGCAGTGGGCTGCAGACACACAAGCATTTCATCTTCATATAACATTACTATATATAAAGCATCAGTCAGTACTCAGCAATCAGAATTGGTTTTAAAGTTTCTCAGATTTTGGAAGTAACCCATAATTAAAAGAATGCAATTTCGGCGTACTACTCACCCTCGAAAATAGAGTTATCCTGCATACGTGAACGCATCTGATCAAGAAAATATACGGTTATAGAAGGCCTACTCACAGTGTTACCTACCTGCTCCAGTGGAGCATTCAGTTCTGAGTCCGAATAAAGCATAACAATCTTTCAAAAAAATTAAATCACACAAGCATCAGATATATCATGTATTGAAAATTTTAGAGCTTCGAGTGAACGGGATGCCAGAGCAAGGTCTCCATATTATTATGAAGAGGAAGAACATACAGGTTAGTGACTTACTATTTGTCTCTAGTACATGATCATCCTTGTCTCCACTCATCCCTCATTTTGGCCAGGCATGTTAAGACAGTACGACTTTATTTGGATGGCAATAGCAGCATTCAGTTGGATAGTAACAACTGGCTCTAATTGTATTTCATTGTAAACAAATGTAGTAATATCACCTCAAACAAGTCATCATGTTAAAGATTCTCCTTTTCCTGTCATTTATATTTTTCTCAATTAGGTTCACGCTGAAAGGAGTATTACATTACAAAATACTAAATATGTAGCAAGGACAAAGACGGTTTCAAGCTCCACTATGTGAAGCAACAGTTATTTGAGAGGGATTTTACAGTGCAATTTTAGGTATCAGATTAGCCATCCATTCATGGAGTTTTTAGGTATTTAACATTGATGAAAATAATAATCTCAGTGTTAGTATTGTACAAGTCAGGGGATCCCGTCATGTTTTCTCAGGTCTGATCTGCTCGATTCTCTCTTTACTATTAGAAAAACTTACTCAGGCTCTTTTATGCCACATCCAGTTATTAACTATGATGGGTTTTTTAACTTTGGCGATTACTCAGGTATAGTAATACCAACTTCCAGCATCTTTGCTTGTCTATATATATATAAATAGTATTACCTAAGAACCTGATGAATTGTTGATGCAGAAATATTTGTATGGGAAGTTAGGGATCGTAAGTTTGTCACAAGAGCCAGTTGAGCTTTACCAGAAAGCTTGCAGCATATGAGCTCTCCGAACAGAAACGAAACAATCGTGTTTGACTAATTTTACCAACCTGCTCCTGATTTATCTTTTCTCTTGAAACTAACCTGGTCTTTCTACTGCCTGAAATTGTCTCAAAGTGGTACTGCACAAAGATAAAACTTCATCCAGGATATTATTCATTGTACAGCTCCAGACATTTGTAATCTCCAAACTAAACAAACTGAAGCTTATTAATGTTGTTTCATGGTTGACACAAAGTATACAGATTAATCAAGCTGCAAGTCCGCAGCTTGCAGGGCACAAAATCAAAAAGGTTCACACACAAAACCTCCCAAGATGAGCACCCTCGAGGCGGTTTGTTTCAGATTTGAGGATCAAAAGTCAGAACCAATTAGAAATCCCAAGCAAGTATAACGTTAAAAAAATTCCGAAGCGGCACTAATCATTCCAAATAATCACACAATCTGACAACACTTTCCACAGAAAGAAATGAACTCTGAAAATTGGTCTGAAGTATAACAGCTCAACAATCTTAGGAGCTTGATCCTGCCAGGTTTCATTCAAGGTAACAAAGAAATACACAGAGCTCGATTAAACATTTTAATCTCCAAACTAAACAAACTGAGCAGGACAGACCTCATAAGCCTGCTAATGTTCTTCCATGGTTGACAGAAAGTATAAAAACAAAATGAATCCTATCAGGTTTCATTCAAGGTAAGAAAGAAATACACAGATCTTGATTGAACTCTTCATCCGATCGATAGCAGTTTCCCATGCGTATATATTATTTCTTGATCACATTTCATTGTTTCACCATAAAAAAAATAGATGTGGAACTCTTGTACAACTTATCAAAACAAGGATGGAGAAGTTAATAAGGCAAATGGTAGATAGGTTAGCTGCTAGATGAAACCTACAAGTGAACAAGAAAAGATGTGGGAATCTTGGATCTAGTGATTTTTGCATGAGGTAGGTTGCAGCAAAAACAGGTTTCAGAGAGGAACAATACCTGAAAGAGCAGCACGTTTCTGAACATTGCGTTCTCACCCGCAGGCAGCTCGTCGCCGGTCTGTCCATGGAGCTGGAGCTGACCGAGCTTGATGTGGCGGCGGCCGCCAGGCGGGTGGTAGAGCCCCACCGCCCCTTTCTCCCCACGCCGCCGGCACCAGGCGGCTGCTAGGCATTCCTTCTGCCACTATGCCGCGCACTTGCCACCGCCCGCGGGCCGCGGCACCTCTGCTCCCCTGGATCCAGCGTCGCGACTTGTACTTCCTGCCGCTCCCCACTGCCCTGCCGCCGCTGCCCCTCCTCCCCCGCAGGCAGCTCGCTGCTCGAGGGGGCTGGAGCCCGCGGAGGAGATGAGGCGGGAGGATACTTCTCGTCTCCGGCGTCAGCCGATGGCGCCGCCGCATCCGTGTCACAAACGGGGGGCGAGTTGGGGTTGCCGCCGCGGGGATCGCCGGACGTGAGCACGAGATAGCTACAGAGAGATTCAGAGAAGTTCAGAGAAAGAAAACAATTACGCCTTCCACGATAGGTTACGCCTTTGTCACACCCGGTAGATTATTCCCCGGTCACTACTAGGAAAAGATAAAAGGCTTAGTAGTAGCAAGGGGTATATGAGTCGCGCTGCAACTGATTAGTAGTAGCGAGGGGTATGAACCCAGCTACTAAATAGTCTTCATCATGCCTCCCGTGACATGTCATAGCAGTAGCGAGGGTTATAAACTTGCGCTATTACCAAGTTGATAGTAGTAGCGCAGGCTATATAAACCCGCGCTACTACTAAGTAGTCTCCACCGTCCCCTCGGGACATGTCATAGTAGTAGCGAGGGTTACAAACCCGTGCTACTACTAAGTTGATAGTAGTAGCGCGGGCTATAAACCCACGCTACTACTAAGTACAGGGTTTTTTAATAGCACTGTAATCCCCATCTCCTCCTCTAAATCCCTCCTCTCTCCCGTCCCTCTCCTCCCATAGGCTCTCCCATGGCACTCCTGCCCATGCGTGCCTCCTCCTCCATGGCGCCCGACGAGACCGCCACCTCGTGTTGCTGGCGTCCAGGAGCTCGCCGGTCTTCTTCCTCGCCTCCATGCCGCTACACCGGAGCACCTCATCACCGGCGACTAGCCCGATGCTCCCTCCATCTCTTTCCTCTCTCTCTTGTTTCTCTTTTTCCCTCTCCCCTGTGGTTTGACTCGCCCTCCCATGTCCATTCCCGTGCAGGTCTTCGCCATAGATGACCCAGAGCTCTCTGCCTTGGCCGTGAAGAGGAGCCCCACACCGCCATCTTGCTCTGCCCTGGATCCGGCCCCTCTCCAGCAACCACCGCCAGATCTGGTCTGATCCTACCCATCAGTGCCACTGGCGACCCCTGTCGTCGCTGGATCGAATTATTTCTGCCATTGACAGCACGCATGGGATCGATAATTTTTGTTCTGTTTTTGAAATTAATAGTAGTAGCGCGCTACTACTAACCACGCTACTACTACCGGTTAGCTGTAGCGAGCTAGTAGTAGCGCGGGCACCCGCGCTACTACTAGCTATTTAACCCGCGTTACTAGTTGATTTTTCCCTAGTAGTGATGGTATTTATATGAATTTCAAGATGCTTGACATGCGTGCACGTCCGCAAACTCACAAGGGACCTTGCACGCTCGCCTCTACCACTGCCATCACTACAAAAAAATACACTTCCGTGATGATACGTGTTTGTCACAGTAGGTCACGTTTTTTGTCATGCATGTACATCCATGACGATTTTATGACAAAATCAAGATAGTCATACCTGTGCTGTCGTAGAAGTGTTCCATGACATTAACAAAAATATCATCACAGAAGTGTCCACTTCCATGACGATAAATCGCGCGTCATAGAAGTGCTTTCGTCAAGGGTGACCGACACATGGCATCCACCATAATGGCTCGCCGTTACGCTATCGGGTCCGGTTTTGGATCCGATAACCCGTTAACAACCCCGACCAATGGGGATTTTCCACGTGTAAAATCATCATTGGCTGGAGGAAACACGTGTCGGCTCACTGTTGGGACAGATGTCATCCACTCATTGGACTGAAGGCGCCTATGATACATCGACACGTGGCATGGCCAAATAGAGGCCCATTCCTATGAAAAGGCCAGCCCATTTGACTTGGTCAAAAGGTGGCGGGCCGGCCCACGGAAAGCCTGTTAACGGCCTGTTCGCATATACCCATTTACAACCCGCTAACCCAGGGCCCATTACGACCTATCCGGATTAGGCCCAGTAGCGTCATCTGGGTTGTCCAATATGATTCCAGCCCGTTTTAACTTTCGGCCCATGTATAGCCCATGAAGTCTTTCGACCCATATGAGGCCCTTTGTAACTCTTGGCCATTAACGGCCAGTGGTGAAACTGACCCGTAATGAACAGTGTACCACTTTATACTCATTAACAGCCCATTATTCCACTGGGCCGTTTCCAGCCCATGTTATCTTTCGACCTTCTCAGGGCCCATTTGTTCTTGGGCTCATTTCCAGCATTCATTTACTTACGGCCCGTTACTGTCATTTTCTGCTTGTGGGCCAAATTCAGCCCGTGGTTACAGTCAGCCCATTTGTGGCCCGTTAATACGTTGGGCCGTTTTCATAGCGTCATCAAATACGGCCGATTAACGACGGCCCGTTATGGTCGGCCCATGAACGGATGATTCCAACTCTAGCCCGTTTACGTGTTGGGGAACGTAGCAGAAATTCAAAATTTTCTACGCATCACCAAGATCAATCTATGGAGTAATCTAGCAACGAGGGGAAGGGGAGTGCATCTACATACCCTTGTAGATCGCGATGCGGAAGCGTTGCAAGAACGCGGATGAAGGAGTCGTACTCGTAGCGATTCAGATCGCGGTTGATTCCGATCTAAGCACCGAAGAACGGTGCCTCCGCGTTCAACACACGTGCAGCCCGGTGACGTCTCCCACGCCTTGATCCAGCAAGGAGAGAGGGAGAGGTCGGGGAAGACTCCATCCAGCAGCAACACGATGGCGTGGTGGTGATGGAGGAGCGTGGCAATCCCGCAGGGCTTCGCCAAGCACCGCGGGAGAGGAGGAGGAGGGAGAGGGGTAGGACTGCGCCGAAAGAGAGACGTTCTCGTGTGTCTTGGGCAGCCCAAACCTCAACTATATATAGGGGGGAAGGGGGCTGCGCCCCCCTTAGGGTTTCCACCCCCAAGAGGAGGCGGCCAGCCCTAGATCCTATCAAGGGGGGCGGCCAAGGGGAGGAGAGGGGGGGCGCCCCACTATATGGGCCCTAAGACCCATCTAGACCTAGGGTTTGCCCCCTCCCACTCTCCCATGCACCTTGGGCCTTGGTGGGGGGCGCACCAACCCACCTGGGGCTGGTCCCCTCCCACACTTGGCCCACGCAGCCTTCTGGGGCTGGTGGCCCCACTTGGTGGACCCCCGGGACCCTCCCGGTGGTCCCGGTACATTACCGATTTCACCCGAAACTTTTCCGGTGACCAAAACAGGACTTCCCATATATAAATCTTTACCTCTGGACCATTCCGGAACTCCTCGTGACGTCCGGGATCTCATCCGGGACTCCGAACAACATTCGGTAACCACGTACATACTTTCCCTATAACCCTAGCGTCATCGAACCTTAAGCGTGTAGACCCTACGGGTTCGGGAACCATGCAGACATGACCGAGACGTTCTCCGGTCAATAACCAACAGCGGGATCTGGATACCCATGTTGGCTCCCACATGTTCCACGATGATCTCATCGGATGAACCACGATGTCGGGGATTCAATCAATCCCGTATACAATTCCCTTTGTCCATCGGTATGTTACTTGCCCGAGATTCGATCGTCAGTATCCCTATACCTTGTTCAATCTCGTTACCGGCAAGTCTCTTTACTCGTTCCGTAACTCACATCATCCCGTGATCAACTCCTTGGTCACATTGTGCACATTATGATGATGTCCTACCGAGTGGGCCCAGAGATACCTCTCCGTTTACACGGAGTGACAAATCCCAGTCTCGATTCGTGCCAACCCAACAGACACTTTCGGAGATACCTGTAGTGCACCTTTATAGCCACCCAGTTACGTTGTGACGTTTGGTACACCCAAAGCATTCCTACGGTATCCGGGAGTTGCACAATCTCATGGTCTAAGGAAATGATACTTGACATTAGAAAAGCTCTGAGCAAACGAACTACACGATCTTGTGCTAGGCTTAGGATTGGGTCTCGTCCATCACATCATTCTCCTAATGATGTGATCCCGTTATCAACGACATCCAATGTCCATGGTCAGGAAACCGTAACCATCTATTGATCAACGAGCTAGTCTCCTAGAGGCTTACTAGGGACATGGTGTTGTCTATGTATCCACACATGCATCTGAGTTTCCTATCAATACAATTCTAGCATGGATAATAAACGATTATCATGAACAAGGAAATATAATAATAACCTATTTATTATTGCCTCTAGGGCATATTTCCAACATCTCCCACTTGCACTAGAGTCAATAATCTAGTTCACATCACCATGTGATTAACACTGACAGGTCACATCACCATCTGACCAACATCTAAAGAGTTTACTAGAGTCAACAATCTAGTTCACATCACTATGTGATTAACACTCAATGAGTTCTGGTTTGATCATGTTATGCTTGTGAGAGAGGTTATTAGTCAACGGGTCTGAACCTTTCAGATCCGTGTGTGCTTTACGAATATCTATGTCATCTTGTGGATGCTACCACGCGCTATTTGGAGCCATTTCAAATAACTGCTCTACTATACGAATCCGGTTTACTACTCAGAGTCATCCGGATTAGTGTCAAAGTTTGCATCGACGTAACCCTTTACGACGAACTCCTTTTCACCTCCATAATCGAGAAAATTCCTTAGTCCATTAGATACTAAGGATAGGTTCGACCGCTGTCATGTGATCCATTCCCGGATCACTATTGTACCCCTTGACCAACTCATGGCAAGGCACACTTCATGTGCGGTACGCAGCATAGCATACTGTAGAGCCTACGTCTGAAGCATAGGGGACGACCTTCGTCCTTTCTCTTTCTTCTGCTGTGGTCAGGTCTTGAGTCTTACTCAATACTCACACCTTGTAACACAGCCAAGAACTCCTTCTTTGCTGATCTATTTTGAACTCTTTCAAAATCATGTCAAGGTGTGCGTTCTTTGAAAGTATCATCGGGCGTTTTGATCTATCTCTATAGATCTTGATGCCCAATATGTAAGCAGCTTTTATCCAGGTCTTCCTTTGAAAAACTCCTTTCAAACAACCCTTTATGCTTTCCAGAAATTTTACATCATTTCGGATCAACAATATGTCATTCACATATACTTATCAGAAATGTTGTAGCGCTCCCACTCACTTTATTGGAAATACAAGTTTCTAACAAACTTTGTATAAACCCAAAAACTTTGATCACTCCATCAAAGCGTATATTCTGACTCCGAGATGCTTGCTCTAGTCCATGGAAGGATCGCTGGAGCTAGCATACCTTTTAGCATCCTTAGGATCGACAAAACCTTTCTGATTGTATCACATACAACCTTTCCTTACGAAAACTGGTAAGGAAACTTGTTTTGACATCCATCTGCCATATTTCATAAATGTAGCTAATGCTAACATGATTCCGACGGACTTAAGCATCGCTACGGATGAGAAAATCTCATCGTAGTCAACTCATTGAACTTGTGGAAATACTCTTTGCCACAAGTCGAGCTTCATAGACGGTAACATTACCGTCCACGTCCGTCTTCTTCTCAAAGATCCATTTATCTCGGATTTCATGGCTTCTAACCATTTGTCGGAATCCGGGCCCACCATCGCTTCCCCATAGCTCGTAGGTTCATTGTTGTCTAGCAACATGACTTCCAAGACAGGATCACGCATTACTCTGAAGTAGTACGCATCCTCGTCGTCCTACGAGGTTTGGTAGTGACTTGATCCGAAGTTTCATGATCACTATCATAAGCTTCCACTGCAATTGGTGTAGGTGCCACAGGAACAACTTCCTGTGCCCTGCTACACCCTAGTTGAAGTGACGGTTCAATAACCTTATCAAGTCTCCACCATCCTCCCACTCAATTCTTTCGAGAGAAACTTTTCCTCGAGAAAGGACTCGTTTCTAGAGGCAATTACTTTTGCTTCCAGATCTGAAATAGGAGGTATGCCCAACTGTTTTGGGTATTCTATGAAGATGCATTTATCCGCTTTGGGTTTGAGCTTATCAGCCTGAAACTTTTTCACATAAGCATCGCAGCCCCAAACTTTTAAGAAACGACAACTTAGGTTTCTCTAAACGGTGTCGTCTCAACGGAATTGCGTGGTGCCCCTTTTAAAGTGAATGCGGTTGTCTCTAATGCCTAACCCATAAACGATAGTGGTAATTCGATAAGAGACATCATGGTATGCACCATATCCAATAGGGTGCAGTTATGATGTTCGGACACACCATCACACTATGGTGTTCCAGGCGGTATTAATTGTGAAACACTTTCCACAATGTCTTAATTGTGTGCCAAACTCGTAACTCAGATACTCATCTCTATGATCATATCACAGACATTTTATCCTCTTGTCACGACGATCTTCAACTTCACTCTGAAATTACTTGAACCTTTCAATAATTCAGACTTGTGTTTTATCAAGTAAATACACTCAGCATCTACTCAAATCATCTGTGAAGTAAGAACATAACGATATCCACTGCATGCCTCAGCACTCATTGGACTGCATACATCAAAATGTGTTACTTCCAATAAGTTGCTCTCTTTGTTCCATCTTACTGAAAACGAGGACTTTCAGTCATCTTGCCCATGTGGTATGATTTGCATGTCTCAAGTGATTCAAAAACAAGTGAGTCCAAACGATCCATCTGCATGGAGTTTCTTCATGCATATATACCAATAGACATGGTTCGCATGTCTCAATCTTTTCAAAAACGACTGAGTCCAAAGATCCATCTACATGGAGCTTCTTCATGCGTTCTATACTAATATGACTCAAATGGCAGTGCCACAAGTATGTGGAACTATCATTACTATCTTATATATTTTGGCATGAACATGTGTATCACTACGATCGAGATTCATTTTAGGTGCAAGACCATTGAAGGTATTATTCAAATAAACAGAGTAACCATTATTCTCCTTAAGTGAATAACCGTATTGCGATAAACATAATCCAATCATGCTCAACGCAAACACCAAATCTCGATGGTAGAGGGAGCATGCGATGCTTGATCACATCAACCTTGGAAACACTTCCAACACATATCGTCATCTCACCTTTAGCTAGTCTCCGTTTATTCCGCAGCTTTTATTTCGAGTTACTAACACTTAGCAACCGAACCGGTATCTAATACCCTGGTGCTGCTAGGAGTACTAGTAAAGTACACATTCATATAATGTATGTCCAATATACTTCTGTCGACCTTGCCTGCCTTCTCATCTACCAAGTATCTAGGGTAGTACTGCTTTAGTGACCGTTCCTCTCATTACAGAAGCACTCAGTCTCGGGTTTGGGTTCAACCTTGGGATTCTTCACTAGAGCAGCAAATGACTTGCTGTTTCATGAAGTATCCCTTTTGCCCTTGCCCTTCTTAAACCAGTGGTTTTACTAACCATCAAAAATTGATGCTCCTTCTTGATTTCTACTTTCGCGGTGTCAAACATCGCGAATAGCTCAAGGATCATCATAACTATCCCTGATATGTTATAGTTCATCACGAAGCTCTACTAGCTTGGTGGCAGTGACTATGGAGAACCATCACTATCTCATCTGGAAGATTAACTCCCACTTGATTCAAGCGATTGTGGCACTCAGACAATCTGAGCACACGCTCAACGATTGAGCTTTTCTCCCTTAGTTTGCAGGCTTAAGAAACTTGTCAGAGGTCTCATACCTCTTGACGTGGGCACTAGTCTGAAATCCCAATTTCAGTCTTCGGAACATCTCATATGTTCTGCGACGTTTCAAAACGTCTCTCGTGCCACAATTCTAAACCGTTAGCATTACTCACTGAACTATCACGTAGTCATCAAAACGTGTATGTCAGATGTTTCGCAACATCTACAGACGACGCTGAGGTTCAGCACACCGAGCGGTGCATTAAGGACATAAGCCTTCTGTGCAGCAATGAGGACAATCCTCAGTTTACGGACCCAGTCCGCATAATTGCTACTACCAACTTTCAACTAAATTTTCTCTAGGAACATATCTTAAACAGTAGAACTAAAGCGTATGACATAATTTGCAAAGACCTTTTGACTATGTTCATGATAATGAAGTTCATCTGATTATTGAACTCCCACTCAGATAGACATCCCTCTAGTCATCTAAGTGATTCATGATCCGAGTCAAACTAGGCCGTGTCCGATCATCACGTGAGACGGACTAGTCATCATCGGTGAACATCTCCATGTTGATCGTATCTGCTATACGACTCATGTTCGACCTTTCGGTCTCTTGTGTTCCGAGGCCATGTCTGTACATGCTAGGCTCGTCAAGTCAACCTAAGTGTTTCGCATTTGTTCCGAGGCCATGTCTGTACATGCTAGGCTCGTCAACACCCGTTGTATTCGAACGTTAGAATCTATCACACCCGATCATCACGTGGTGCTTCGAAACAACGAACCTTCGCAACGGTGCACAGTTAGGGGGAACACGTCTCTTGAAATTTTAGTGAGGGATCATCTTACTTACTACCGCCGTTCTAAGCAAATAAGATGCATAACATGATAAACATCACATGCAATCAAATAGTGACATGATATGGCCAATATCATTTTGCTCCTTTGATCTCCATCTTCGGGGCACCATGATTCCTGCCGGTTGTCATACTCATCGACATGCAAGTCGTGATTCCTATTACAAGAATATGATCAATCTCATACATCACATATATCATTCATCACATCTTCTGGCCATATCACATCACATAGCACATGCTGCAAAAACAAGTTAGACGTCCTCTAATTGTTGTTGCAAGTTTTTACGTGGCTTGTATAGGTTTCTAGCAAGAACGTTTCTTACCTACGTAAAACCACAACGTGATTTGCCAATTTCTATTTACCCTTCATAAGGACCCTTTTCATCGAATCCGTTCCGACTAAAGTGGGAGAGACAGACACCCGCTAGCCACCTTATGCAACTAGTGCATGTCAGTCGGTGGAACCTGTCTCACGTAAGCGTACGTGTAAGGTCGGTCCGGGCCGCTTCATCCCACAATGCCGCCGAAACAAGATAAGACTAGTAGCGGCAAGAAGAATTGGCAACATCTACGCCCACAACTACTTTGTGTTCTACTCGTGCATAGAAACTACGCATAGACCTAGCTCATGATGCCACTGTTGGGGAACGTAGCAGAAATTCAAAATTTTCTACGCATCACCAAGATCAATCTATGGAGTAATCTAGCAACGAGGGGAAGGGAGTGCATCTACATACCCTTGTAGATCGCGATGCGGAAGCGTTGCAAGAACGCGGATGAAGGAGTCGTACTCGTAGCGATTCAGATCGCGGTTGATTCCGATCTAAGCACCGAAGAACGGTGCCTCCGCGTTCAACACACGTGCAGCCCGGTGACGTCTCCCACGCCTTGATCCAGCAAGGAGAGAGGGAGAGGTTGGGGAAGACTCCATCCAGCAGCAGCACGACGGCGTGGTGGTGATGGAGGAGCGTGGCAATCCCGCAGGGCTTCGCCAAGCACCGCGGGAGAGGAGGAGGAGGGAGAGGGGTAGGACTGCGCCGAAAGAGAGACGTTCTCGTGTGTCTTGGGCAGCCCAAACCTCAACTATATATAGGGGGGAAGGGGGCTGCGCCCCCCTTAGGGTTTCCACCCCCAAGAGGAGGTGGCCAGCCCTAGATCCCATCAAGGGGGCCGGCCAAGGGGAGGAGAGGGGGGGCGCCCCACTATATGGGCCCTAAGGCCCATCTGGACCTAGGGTTTGCCCCCTCCCACTCTCCCATGCGCCTTGGGCCTTGGTGGGGGGGCGCACCAGCCCACCTGGGGCTGGTCCCCTCCCACACTTGGCCCACGCAGCCTTCTGGGGCTGGTGGCCCCACTTGGTGGACCCCCGGGACCCTCCCGGTGGTCCCGGTACATTACCGATTTCACTCGAAACTTTTCCGGTGACCAAAACAGGACTTCCCATATATAAATCTTTACCTCCGGACCATTCCGGAACTCCTCGTGACGTCCGGGATCTCATCCGGGACTCCGAACAACATTCGGTAACCACGTACATACTTTCCCTATAACCCTAGCGTCATCGAACCTTAAGCGTGTAGACCCTACGGGTTCGGGAACCATGCAGACATGACCGAGACGTTCTCCGGTCAATAACCAACAGCGGGATCTGGATACCCATGTTGGCTCCCACATGTTCCACGATGATCTCATCGGATGAACCACGATGTCAGGGATTCAATCAATCACGTATACAATTCCCTTTGTCCATCGGTATGTTACTTGCCCGAGATTCGATCGTCGGTATCCCGATACCTTGTTCAATCTCGTTACCGGCAAGTCTCTTTACTCGTTCCGTAACTCACATCATTGGTCACATTGTGCACATTATGATGATGTCCTACCGAGTGGGCCCAGAGATACCTCTCCGTTTACACGGAGTGACAAATCCCAGTCTCGATTCGTGCCAACCCAACAGACACTTTCGGAGATACCTGTAGTGCACCTTTATAGCCACCCAGTTACGTTGTGACGTTTGGTACACCCAAAGCATTCCTACGGTATCCGGGAGTTGCACAATCTCATGGTCTAAGGAAATGATACTTGACATTAGAAAAGCTCTGAGCAAACGAACTACACGATCTTGTGCTAGGCTTAGGATTGGGTCTCGTCCATCACATCATTCTCCTAATGATGTGATCCCGTTATCAACGACATCCAATGTCCATGGTCAGGAAACCGTAACCATCTATTGATCAACGAGCTAGTCTCCTAGAGGCTTACTAGGGACATGGTGTTGTCTATGTATCCACACATGCATCTGAGTTTCCTAGCAATACAATTCTAGCATGGATAATAAACGATTATCATGAACAAGGAAATATAATAATAACCTATTTATTATTGCCTCTAGGGCATATTTCCAACATTACGGCCATAATGCGGTTTGTTATTGGCCCATGTTTGGCCAATCGATCATACGGCCCGTAGAAGGCCCATTGATGATACGGCCCATAGAAGGCCCATTGTGTCTACGACCCATAGAAGGCCCATTGTTTCTACGCCCGTAGAAGGCCCACGGTAACTACAGTAAATATGTAGCCCATGGTTTTTTTTACAGAAAGACTGTAAGGGAGCCCCCTATAGTATAGTTGGTGCAACAAATCCAAATTGCAAGTACCGTGCCTTGAACCTGGGTGGGTGGGAACGCATGAGCCCCTTCCTACCACTAGGCTATGCCTTAGTCTGCTATGTAGCCCATGGTTATTGTGGCCTAGTTTTTAAAAATAGGTTATTGCGGCCACTAGCAAACCGCGAAAAAAAACTGCACTGACTACAAGCAAACAAATAAAGAAGACAATACGAAAATAAATAAGCAAGCAACTTACGCTAGCCTATTACAGCTATTACACATATTACATCCACTGGGCATCAAAGTTTGCCACTAGTGCAAATATAGGGAATAAAGCAGCATATTACATACACTGGCCGTCAAAATTGGCCACCAGTGCAAAAAAAATGCAGCAGCAAAACAAGTCGAGAACTGAAACAACTTCAGAAGAGCTCAAGAAACGTTATCCTAGGTATCCACCATGCTGGCAATAAGCTTAGCAAGCTTATTAGCTTTGTCCTGTTTGGCGCTAAAATCCTCCAACGCTTGCTGTTGCACCAGAAAGTATGCGTCTGAATGCTCCAGGGACTTCCGCAGTCCTTCCGCTTCTTGTCGCAGCACAACTGATCGATGTCTTTCAGCTTGTAATTGAGACTCAAGAAACCGAACTGATTGAGACAGTGAGTTTGAATAGCTTGTGCAAGTGGTAGTGGCCAGTAACTCGAACACTAAACCAAGATAGGACTTTGGGGGTTGCCTCACTGTCTTCAAGATAGTTTTCCTTAGCTGTTTTATCAGCTTTGTTGGAGACCAACAAGGATGTCTCACGATCCTTAACCTTATCTGCATTACTTCCTTTATCATTGCTTAATAAGGCACTATTCCCCAATATTCTGTCAGCATTCTAAAAGAAGAAACAAGCAGACACATAACAGGTTTAGCATGTACTAGTATATGAAACTCATTTCGGTGAACCAGTTCATTAGTAAGATGGACGAGATTAAACTACCAAGTCTTCTATTGCCAAGTAGTACATTATAAAAGCATCAAACAAACATATATCTATGTCCTATGGTCACTGCATTGTCTTGCCAAATCAAATAGTGACACGGTTCAAATCATATCAGTTCAAGAGAAAGCAGCACTAAAAGAATACAAAGCATGGGAAACTACACGGCACAACAAGATTTCAGATGGGTACCATGGGTCTATGTGTACAACAACACTATTGACCCTGTTATGATGCTAGTAATGTGCATGATATGAGAAGTCAACTGTATACACAATTGAAATTGAAATCAACAGAGCTATTTATAAGAGGAAACCTGTTAAAGAAACATGCGTAAACATACCTGTTGTGCCATTGGAGTTTCCATTGGATCGTTCAATTTAAAAATAAGTTTGTATGAGTAAATACAGTGATACAAGAGCAAAGCAGTATGCACGATAACAATGGAATCTTAAATGAGAACAGTTATTCTTCAGGTTTAAGCACTTGTTCTACATGAACAGAGTACAGTAAGATGCAAGCATATAGTACTTAAAATAAAATGAGCTCATAGACCTTACCACATTCTTGGTTCGGGACCAGTAAAGAACAAGGCGTTCCCAGTCATCGTCCAGTAAATGTGTCTTAGGAGAACGTAAGTGAATTTGATGAGTTTCTTTGCCAGGAAGTACGTTTTCTTCAGGTAATTCCGATACTGCCACCAAGCATTCTTGAAGATAGCAGAGGTATTAGCACAGGTTACCTCATCCTGAGTTTCCAAATCGGTCCTTCTCTATAGAGAAAAATGGGAAAATTTGCTGTATTATAACCATCATGGAGGTAGAATGTATGGGACAAAGCAAAGTAATTGCCATGAATAACATTACTTACACATAACTCCTGGACAAACACCTACAACTGGCATTTTCCTTCATCTTCAGTATAATATTTCCATGATGGGTTGATACGCACATAGGATTTAACAACATCAAAAGCGATAGATGCTAAACTATGAATGGCTGGTTGTGCTTCCTCCACAGGAATAGGTGTACTAACTGGTGGACTTGGGGTTCGCCGTGGTAGTACTGGCGCTTTGGGCACTGGAGCTGCCTTACTAACTGCTCTTGTTTGGGAGCTCTGTGGTGGAGATGGTGTTGTGTCAACAGGAGCTGGGTTACTATCTGCTGGGGTTGGGGTTAGATTGGGTGAAGCTGGTTCTCTGTCCATCACAGTAGGGGTAAAATCTGCGAGAGTCTGGGTTATGTGTGGTAGGGCTGGTTCTCGTGCATGTACAACCGGGGTGCTATCTCCACCAAGAGATAGCACTGTTTTATTTGAAGACCGTGTTTTTTACTCTGCTAGATACTGCCATCACCCGCTCCAATTCAAATGGCTGATAAACATGAAACATAGTTGAATGTACAGACATTGTATGAGAGACAGATGCAATAGATAGTGTCGAAAAAAGAGGGCATTAAATAGTTGACATGTATATTGTTTAGCTAAAACGGATAGCATGACATAATTTCACATATATGATGTCTATCTAAACTGGATAGCATAGCATAACATAATTCAAAGATATGATGACTAACTAAACAGGATCGCATGACATAATTCACATACATGTTATCTAAGTAACCAGGATCGCATGATTTAATTCACATATGTGATTTATATGCTAAGCAGAGGGTATTCACATATATGATGTCTGAACTAAGAACACGGTGTTGAATATTGTGTATATGATGTCTAAACTATGCAATGCAAGACACCATATGCATGATATGAGCAGTAGAACCGTGCCAAGTTAGAGCATACACCTCGGTGGGGGAATAGGACTAGTCATCTCGTTGTGAATCCATCTCTGAGGAGCTATCGGGACCCAGCAAGAGATCTGCTTCGACAGGTAGCACTGTGTGCTCTAAAGGCCTTGTTTTCACTCCAGATTTTTCCATCACCCACTCAAATGGCCGATTCACAGGAAGAGTAGTTTAATGTACAAACATTGTCGACAAATGGAAATTTAATGAAGAAAAGGATGGGCTAGATATCATTCAAATATATGATGACTGGTTAAACAGGATGACATTGCACATTTCACATATATTATGGCTGGCTAAAAGACATGAGACTGCATAATTCCCATATATGATATTGAAACTAAACAGGTGGCATTACAGAACATGTCTAAACTAAGCAGATGACATATATGATGTCGAAAGTAGGCACTGCAAGGCAACATATGCATGATATGAATAACATCATCATGCCAAGTTAGAGCAAACACCTTGGGGGGTAAATAGGAGTGGTCAGCTGCGTCTGAATCCGCCTCAGAATAGATATCTTCCTCCGGATTACAATCTGGAGAGGGGAGGGGGGAGGGGGAGGGTTTGCCATCGTTAATCTCAAGTGGGATTCTAATAGCATCTCCAATAGATGATGTAAAATGCATTACCAAAAAGTGATAGATGTAAAATTTACATCACCAAAAACCACCTGGCTACAATAGATGAGGTAAAAACTGTTGACTCTGAACTTAACTGTCGAAGCTGGAATTTACTGTGGAATCTAAATGTTACTGTCGAAACTGAATGCAATGGTAGCGGAGAGGCACTTCACATGGGATAGTTTAGGCAGGGCCTGCAGTTTATCTTCAACCTGCACCCCCCTGAGCCGCCAGCCACCACCGGCCGAACCCCGCGCCGCCTCGCCGCCCCGAAACAACTCCCCACCGCTGGTCCGCCACCGCCTCGCCGCCCTGAAACAACTCCCCATCGCTGGTCCGCCGCCGCCTCACCGCCCCGAAACAACTCCCCACCGCCGCCCCGGCCAGCCCTCTAGCCCCCCCCCCCGCGCCAAGCTTTTTCTCCGGCGATCCCCACGCCACCGCCCCACCACCGTGCCCCCTCACCGCCGGCGAGCACCGCCCCCACCCAGAACCCTAAGATAGATAGTGGGGTACCTTTCCGGTGAGCCTCCCTCCCCGCTGCGGGTGGTTCTTCCTTAACTCCGGTGAGCCCCCCACCCCCTGAAAATTGACTGACCCAGAAGTCGATTCAGTCGACTAAAGTGTAGCTAAATCGGAGCAGAGAAGCAGCACGAGCGAGGGGGAGAGCAGCAGTAGCAGCGCGAGCGAGAGCCGGAGCAGCAGCAGCTGGGCGAGCGAGCGAGTGAGAGCCGGAGCAGCAGCAGCAGCGCGAGCAAGCGAGCGAGAGCCGGAGCAGCAGCAGTAGATCCAGCTGGTATGGACGCCACCGCTGAAGGGGCCTCGCACTGGGGGAGAGCCGCTGTGTAGATGTCACCCGCGGCGCCGGCTTCGAGGTAGCCGCTCCATGGGGGTGTGGGATGAAGCATCGTCGGCATCGGGAGGTCGAGTTAAGGAGAAGGTGTGATGCGATGAGTGTACAACCTCTTTGGTGGTGCCGAGTAGGCCTCGGCTTCGTCTGAGGAGTCGGTGAGGATGTTGCGGTTCCGCTGGAGCAGGTTAAGGCGGCGCTGTGGGGATGGAGCAGCCGCGATAGATGAGGCGATCGTCGGAGCAGCTCCTTGGAGGTGGAGGACGGGGCGGCTGAACCGGCGGGACGACAGGATGGACGGCGGATCCTCATCCGGGGAGGCGGATGAGGGACATCGAGCTGTTGCGGTGGACGACATCGTCGGGGAAGAGGCTTCGGCTGGGCAGCGGTGAGGTGGCGGACGGAGGAGGGTGGGGTTTCGCGGCTGGAGCGGAGAGGTTATGGCGGCCAGATTTCGAATGGCGAAAAGGAGGCGATTTGAGGGGGGAACCATGACTTAGGGACACGCTTGTCCAAAATGTAGGGTGTGTTACAAAAGTACCCCCACCGATTTGAACTAGCGGCCCTTTCGGCTCAGGGTTAGAAGGGGGATTTCGCGTGTCGGGATTTGGCAGCTGGAGGGAGTTTTCGCTCGCGTTGTAATTTTGGGATAGCAAGGCGCGGGTTGTGAAGGTGCCAGTTTTGGGAGCACGATATCTGAATTTTCGGGATATAACAAGGCGCAGGTTGAATTTTAGGGACAAGCCTAACGTGTAATATTATACTTGTACGTACCAAATCAATTCACACTTCCCTCAATGAAAAAAAAAACGAAAAAAATAAAAACTATTCACACCACACAAAGAGAGAGTCTTGTCCCGTTTTACTATACAAATGCTATTCAAAGCTACTCCCTCCTTCCATCTATATAGGGCCTAATGCGTTTTTCGAGGCTAAATTTGACCAACCAAATATTATAGCAATAATATATGACATGCAACTTACACAAAGCACACCGTTAAATTCGTGTGTGAAAGGAGCTTTCAATGATATAATTTTCACATTGTGCATGTCATGTACTATTAATCCTGTCAATAGTCAAAGGCGGTCTTAAAAACGCATTAGGCCCTCTATAGATGGAAGGAGGGAGTATGGATCCATGTTATGTCCAATTAAATTTTTTCGCTGGCTGTATAATGCATGTAACCTACTCATGCCAACATTTTAGTGCATTCCAAATGTCTATACTACCGCTGCAATTCGAACTGAATTTGAATTCGTTTATCTATTTCAATAAGAATCTACAATCATGATTGTTGCCAACTTCAACCATCATTCGTGTATTACCTTAACAACACACCACATGATTACTATAGAGATAGATATGAACTATGTGTACTATATGAACTAGAATTCAATCTTTTGAATACCCATGATGTTGATTCCAAATAATAGTACATTTGATGTACTAACTAGATATTCATAATCTAACGTACACCGTGTTTATCACACAAAGTATAGTGCCCCGCCCCCTACATTATGACAAGTATTTAGCCCTGAGCTGCGAAAGCCACACATTAGCCCAAATTATAATCAGTGTTCTACATTATGATATCTTCTTCAAGTATCCGTATCCACTTTTTTATAATGAATTATGATCTATGTTCATCTTTAACACCTTCACGATCCTCTTCTCTTTGTAGCTAGCTAGCGCTAATTTTCTATCGTGCATGCACACACCCACCCTCCTCTCACCCTCTGTCAGTGTCCCCTCCATCGCGCACGTTCGTTAGTTCTCTTTAGGTCATTCACCCGCGGTGTGTGTAGGCCCCCCGACTCCTTCTTTCCGGCACACACCGGTCGATATACCTCTCCAGCCAAGTGTGCCTACCACAAACACATACTTCCCCTCTTCTCTTCTCACCGTCCATGCCCCCTATGTCCACGGTTCCATGCAGGTGCGCACTCCCACCCCTCTTTTCATCGATCTCATAGTCGCACACTCCTCCCCCACGACATAGTAGGCATCTCGCACCACCTCCTAGCCGCACCCATCTTCCCATGTCTGTCTCTCCGTACCTTATTTGCTTCTAACACATGCATGCATCTATACGTACTGATCTCCCTACATATAGCTAGGTCGACTATAATTCTTTTCCCCACGCACTGGTAGACTTACCTCACCAGTTATGTCTCTCCCTTTCTCGGACACACGACAGTTGATCTTCCTATGTAGTTACGTATGCTTACCACAACCATATCGTCCCCCTCATAATCCTTGCATACCTCCCGACCCGTCTCTCACACGCACGTGCATAGATAGACAGACATCCCCGCCCTCTCTTATTGATATTGCACTCGTACCCTCCATTTGTCTAGCAGGCCTCTCCCACCATTTGTGAGATGCCACTCCACCACCAACTCTCCGACACTCTACCTTTGTCTTTCTCCCAACCTTATTCCTCTTCTACACATATCCATGGATGCCGATCGATCTCCCTCTATACATAGCTAGGTCTCTCTCCTTCTCCACACATATACTAGTCGATCTACCTCTCTATAGTTAGGTCTCTGCCCCCTCCCCCCATCGATAGTCGAACGTTGTAGGTAGGTATCTGATACGTCTCCAACGTATCTATAATTTTTGATTGCTCCATGCTATATTATATTCTGTTTTGGACATTATTGGGCTTTATTATACACTTTTATATTATTTTTGGGACTAACCTATTAACCGGAGGCCCAGCCCAGAATTGTTGTTTTTTGCTTATTTCAGAGTTTCGCAGAAAAATAATATCAAACGGAGTCCAAACGGAATGAAACCTTCGGGAACGTGATTTTCGGAACGAACGTGATCCAGAGGACTTGGACCCTACGTCAAGACATCAACCAGGGAGCCATGAGGTAGGGGGGCGCGCCTACCCCCCCGGCGCGCCCTCCACCCTCATGGGCCCCCTGTTGCTCCACCGACGTACTCCTTCCTCCTATATATACCTATGTACCCCCAAACTACCAGATACGGAGCCAAAAACCTAATTCCACCGCCGCAACCTTCTATACCCGTGAGATCCCATCTTGGGGCCTGTTCCTGTTGGAAATATGCCCTAGAGGCAATAATAAAATGGTTATTATTGTATTTCCTTGTTCATGATAATTGTCTGTTGTTCATGCTATAATTGTATTAACTGGAAACCGTAATACATGTGTGAATACATAGACCACAACATGTCCCTAGTAAGCCTCTACTTGACTAGCTCGTTGATCAATAGATGGTTATGGTTTCCTGACCATGGACATTGGATGTCATTGATAACGGGATCACATCATTAGGGGAATGATGTGATGGACAAGACCCAATCCTAAGCATAGCACAAGATCGTGTAGTTCGTTTGCTAAGAGCTTTTCTAATGTCAAGTATCGTTTCCTTAGACCATGAGATTGTGCAACTCCCGGATACCGTAGGAATGCTTTGGGTGTACCAAACGTCACAACATAACTGGGTGGCTATAAAGGTACACTACAGGTATCTCCGAAAGTGTCTATTGGGTTGGCACGAATCGAGATTGGGATTTGTCACTCCGTATGACGGAGAGGTATCTCTGGGCCCACTCGGTAATGCATCATCATAATGAGCTCAATGTGACCAAGTGGTTGGTCACGGGATCATGCATTATGGCACGATTAAAGTGACTTGTCGGTAACGAGATTGAACGAGGTATTGGGATACCGACGATCGAATCTCGGGCAAGTAACATACCGATAGACAAAGGGAATTGTATACGGGATTGATTGAATCCTCGACATCGTGGTTCATCCGATGAGATCATCGAGGAGCATGTGGGAGCCAACATGGGTATCCAGATCCCGCTGTTGGTTATTGACCGGAGAGTCCTCTCGGTCATGTCTGCGTGTCTCCCGAACCCGTAGGGTCTACACACTTAAGGTTAGGTGACGCTAGGGTTGTAGAGATATTAGTATGCGGTAACCCGAAAGTTGTTCGGAGTCCCGGATGAGACCCCGGACATCATGAGGAGTTCCGGAATGGTTCGGAGGTAAAGATTTGTATATAGGAAGTCTTGTTCCGGCTACTGGGAAAGTTTCGGGGGTCACCGGTATTGTACCGGGACCACCGGAAGGGTCCCGGGGGTCCACCGGGTGGGGCCACCTATCCCGGAGGGCCCCATGGGCTGAAGTGGGAAGGGAACCAGCCCCTGGTGGGCTGGTGCACCCCCCATGGCCCCCCCTGCGCCTAGGGTTGGAAACCCTGGGGGTGGGGGCGCCCCACCTGACTTGGGGGGCAAGTTTCCCCCCTTGGCCGCCCCCCCCCCTTGAGATTGGATCTCTAGGGCTGGCGCCCCCCCACAGGGCCCCTATATAAAGAGGGGGGAGGGAGGGCTGCGCAACCAAGCCCCTGGCGCCTCCCTCTCCCGCCGTAACACCTCTCCCTCTCGCTGAGCTTGGCGAAGCCCTGCCGAGATCCCGCTGCTTCCACCACCACGCCGTCGTGCTGCTGGATCTCCATCAACCTCTCCTTCCCCCTTGCTGGATCAAGAAGGAGGAGACGTCTCTCCCAACCGTACGTGTGTTGAACGCGGAGGTGCCGTCCGTTCGGCGCTAGGATCATCGGTGATTTGGATCACGACGAGTACGACTACATCAACCCCGTTCTCTTGAACGCTTCCGCTCGCGATCTACAAGGGTATGTAGATGCACTCCTTCCCTCTCGTTGCTAGTAAACTCCATAGATTGATCTTGGTGATGCGTAGAAAATTTTGAATTTCTGCTACGTTCCCCAAGAGTGGCATCATGAGCTAGGTCTATGCGTAGATTCTATGCACGAGTAGAACACAAAGTAGTTGTGGGCGATGATTTGTTCAATTTGCTTACCGTTACTAGTCTTATCTTGATTTGGCGGCATTGTGGGATGAAGCGGCCCGGACCGACCTTACACGTACACTTACGTCAGACAGGTTCCACCGACTGACATGCACTTGATGCATAAGGTGGCTAGCGGGTGTCTGTCTCTCCCACTTTAGTCGAATCGGATTCGATGAAGAGGGTCCTTATGAAGGGTAAATAGCAATTGGCATATCACCGTTGTGGCTTTTGCGTAGGTAAGAAACATTCTTGCTAGAAACCCATAGCAGCCACGTAAAACATGCAACAACAATTAGAGGACGTCTAACTTGTTTTTGCAGGGTATGCTATGTGATGTGATATGGACAAAAGGATGTGATGAATTATATATATGTGATGTATGAGATTGATCATGTTCTTGTAATAGGAATCATGACTTGCATGTCGATGAGTATGACAACCGGCAGGAGCCATAGGAGTTGTCTTAATTTATTGTATGACCTGCGTGTCAATGAAAAACGCCATGTAATTACTTTACTTTATTGCTAACCGTTAGCCATAGTAGTAGAAGTAATAGTTGGCGAGACAACTTCATGAAGACACGATGATGGAGATCATGATGATGGAGATCATGGTGTCATGCCGGTGGCGAAGGTGATCATGCCGCGCCTCGAAGATGGAGATCAAAAGGCGCAAGATGATATTGGCCATATCATGTCACTTTATGATTTGCATGTGATGTTTGTCATGTTTACATCTTATTTGCTTAGAACGACGGTAGCATAAATAAGATGATCCCTCACTAAAATTTCAAGAGATGTGTTCCCCCTAACTGTGCACCATTGCGAAGGTTCGTTGTTTCGAAGCACCACGTGATGATCGGGTGTGATAGATTCTAATGTTCGCATACAACGGGTGTAAGCCAGATTTACACATGCAAAACACTTAGGTTGACTTGACGAGCCTAGCATGTACAGACATGGCCTCAGAACACAAGAGACCGAAAGGTCGAACATGAGTCGTATAGTAGATACGATCAACATGGAGATGTTCACCGATGATGACTAGTCCGTCTCACGTGATGATCGGACACGACCTAGTTGACTCGGATCATGTATCACTTAGATGACTAGAGGGATGTCTATCTGAGTGGGAGTTCATTAAATAATTTGATTAGATGAACTTAATTATCATGAACATAGTCAAAAGGTCTTTGCAAATTATATCGTAGCTTACGCTTTAGTTCTACTGTTTAAGATATGTTCCTAGAGAAAATTTAGTTGAAAGTTGACAGTAGCAATTATGCGGACTGGGTCCGTATACTGAGGATTGTCCTCATTGCTGCACAGAAGGCTTATGTCCTTAATGCACCGCTCGGTGTGCTGAACCTCGAGCGTCGTGTGTAGATGTTGCGAAACATCTGACATACACGTTTTGATGACTACGTGATCGTTCAGTGCGTAATGCTAACGGTTTAGAATTGAGGCACCAAAGACATTTTGAAGCGTCGCGGAACATATGAGATGTTCCAAGAGCTGAAATTGGGATTTTAGGCTCGTGCCCACGTCAAGAGGTATGAGACCTTTGACAAGTTTCTTAAGCCTGCAAACTAAGGGAGAAAAGCTCAACCGTTGAGCATGTGCTCAGATTGTCTGAGTACTACAATCGCTTGAATCGAGTGGGAGTTAATCTTCCAGATGAGATAGTGATGGTTCTCCAAAGTCACTGCCACCAAGCTATTAGAGCTTCGTGATGAACTATAACATATCAGGGATAGACATGATGATCCTTGAGCAACTCGCGACGTTTGACACCGCGAAAGTAGAAATCAAGTAGGAGCATCAATTGTTGATGGTTAGTAAAACCACTAGTTTCAAGAAGGGCAAGGGCAAGAAGGGATACTTCATGAAACGGCAAATCAGTTGCTGCTCTAGTGAAGAAACCCAAGGTAGAACCAAAACCCGAGACTAAGTGCTTCTGTAATGAGGGGAACGGTCACTGAAGCAGAACTACCCTAGATACTTGGTAGATGAGAAGGCTGGTAAGGTCGACAGAAGTATATTGGATATACATTATATTAATGTGTACTTTACTAGTACTCCTAGTAGCACCAGGGTATTAGATACCGGTTCGGTTGCTAAGTGTTGGTAACTCGAAATAAAAAGCTACGGAATAAATGGAGACTAACTAAAGGTGAGATGACGATATGTGTTGGAAGTGTTTCCAAGGTTGATGTGATCAAGCATCGCATGCTCCCTCTACCATCGAGATTGGTGTTAAACCTAAATAATTGTTATTTGGTGTTTGCGTTGAGCATAGACATGATTGGATTATGTTTATCGCAATACGGTTATTCATATAAGGAGAATAATGGTTACTCTGTCTATTTGAATAATACCTTCAATGGTCTTGCACCTAAAATGAATTGTTTATTGAATCTCGATCGTAGTGATACACATGTTCATGCCAAAAGATATAAGATAGCAATGATAGTACCACATACTTGTGGCACTGCCATTTGAATCATATTGGTATAAAACGCATGAAGAAGCTCCATGTTGATGGATCTTTGGACTCACTTGTTTTTGAAAAGATTGATACATGTGAACCATGTCTATTGGTAGATATGCATGAAGAAACTCCATACAGATGGATCGTTTGGACTCACTTGATTTTGAATCACTTGAGACATGCAAATCATAACACATGGGCAAGATGACTGAAAGGCCTCTTTTTCAGTAAGATGGAACAAGAAAGCAACTTGTTGGAAGTAATACATTTTGATGTGTGCAGTCCAATGAGTGCTGAGGCATGCAGTGGATATCGTTATGTTCTTACTTCACAGATGATTTGAGTAGATGCTGAGTATATTTACTTGATGAAACACAAGTCTGAATTATTGAAAGGTTCAAGTAATTTCAGAGTGAAGTTGAAGGTCGTGGTGACAAGAGGATAAAGTGTCTATGATATGATCATAGAGATGAATATCTGAGTTACGAGTTCGGCACACAATTAAGACATTGTGGAAATTGTTTCACAACTAATACCGCCTGGGACACCATAGTGTGATGGTGTGTCCGAACATCATAACTGCACCCTATTGGATATGGTGCATACCATGATGTCTCTTATCGAATTACCACTATCGTTTATGGGTTAGGCATTACAGACAACCGCATTCACATTAAATAGGGCACCACGCAATTTCATTGAGATGACACCGTATGAACTATGGTTTAGAGAAATCTAAGCTGTCGTTTCTTAAAAGTTTGGGGCTGCGACGCTTATGTGAAAAAGTTCAGGCTGATATGCTCGAACCCAAAGCGGATAAATGCATCTTCATAGAATACCCAAAACAGTTGGGTATACCTCCTATTTCAGATCCGAAAGCAAAGTGATTGTTTCTAGAAACAGGTCCTTTCTCGAGGAAAAGTTTCTCTCGAAAGAATTGAGTGGGAGGATGGTGGAGACTTGATGAGGTTATTGAACCATGACTTCAACTAGTGTGTAGCAGGGCACAGGAAGTTGTTCCTGTGGCATCTACACCAATTGAAGTGGAAGCTTATGATAGTGATCATGAAACTTCGGATCAAGTCACTACCAAACCTCGTAGGACGACAAGGATGCATGCTACTTCAGAGTGGTACGTAATCCTGTCTTGGAAGTCATGTTGCTAGACAACAATGAACCTACGAGCTATGGAGAAGTGATGGTGGGCCCGGATTCCGACGAATGGCTTGAGGCCATAAAACCGAGAGGATCCATGTATGAAAACAAAGTATAGACTTTGAAAGAACTACTTGATGGTCGTAAGGCTGTTGGGTACACATGGATTTTAAAAGGGAAGACAGACAATGATGGTAAGTATCACCTTTAAGAAAGCTCGACTTGTCGTTAAGATGTTTTCTGACAAGTTCAAGGAGTTGACTACGATGAGATTTTCTCACTCGTAGCGATGCTAAGAGTCTGTTGGAACTATATTAGCAGTTACTGCATTATTTATGAAATCTTGCAGATAGGATGTCAAAACATTGTTTCCTCGACGATTTTCTTGAGGAAAGGTTGTATGTGATACAACCAGATGATTTTGTCAATCCTGAAAGATGCTAACAAGTATGCAAAGCTCCAGCAATCCTTCTAAGGACTGGAGTAAGCATCTCGGAGTTGGAATGTACGCTTTGATGAGATGATCAAAGATTTTGGGTTTATACAAAGTTTATGAGAAACTTATATTTCCAAAGAAGTGAGTGGGAGCACTATAGAATTTTTGATGAGTATATGTTGTCAACATATTGTTGATCAGAAATGATGTAGAATTTCTGGAAAGCATACAGGGTTATTTGAAAAGTGTTTTTCAATGGAAAACCTGGATTAAGCTACTTGAACATTGAGCATCAAGATCTATAAGGATAAATAAAAAACGCTTAATAGTACTTTCAAATGAATACATACCGTGACAAGTTTTTGAAGGAGTTCAAAATAGATCAGCAAAGAAGGAGTTCTTGGCTGTGTTACAAGGTGTGAGTATTGAGTAAGACTCAAGACCTGACCACGGCAGAAGAGAGAGAAAGGACGAAGGTCGTCCCCTATGCTTTAGATGTAGGCTCTACAGTATGCTATGCTGTGTACCGCACCTGAAGTGTGCTTTGCCATGAGTTAGTCAAGGGGTACAATAGTGATCCGGGAATGGATCACATGACAGCGGTCGAACTTATCCTTAGTATCTAGTGGACTAAGGAATTTTCTCGATTATGGAGGTGGTGAAAGAGTTTGTCGTAAAGGGTTACGTCGATGCAAACTTTGACACCAATCCGGATGACTCTGAGTAGTAAACCGGATTCGTATAGTAGAGCAGTTATTTGGAATAGCTCCAAATAGCGTGTGGTAGCTGCGTCTAGGAGAAGACATAGAGATTTGTAAAGCACACACGGATCTGAAAGGTTCAGACCCGTTGACTAATAACCTCTCTCACAAGCGAGATATGAACAAACCCCATGGGTGTTGGATTCATTACAATCACATAGTGATGTGAACTAGATTATTGACTCTAGTGCAAGTGGGAGACTGTTGGAAATATGCCCTAGAGGAAATAATAAAATGGTTATTATTGTATTTCCTTGTTCATGATAATTGTCTATTGTTCATGCTATAATTGTATTAACTGGAAACCGTAATACATGTGTGAATACATAGACCACAACATGTCCCTAGTAAGCCTCTAGTTGACTAGCTCGTTGATCAATAGATGGTTATGGTTTCCTGACCATGGACATTGGATGTCATTGATAACGGGATCACATCATTAGGGGAATGATGTGATGGACAAGACCCAATCCTAAGCATAGCACAAGATCGTGTAGTTCGTTTGCTAAGAGCTTTTCTAATGTCAAGTATCGTTTCCTTAGACCATGAGATTGTGCAACTCCCGGATACCGTAGGAATGCTTTGGGTGTACCAAACGTCACAACGTAACTGGGTGGCTATAAAGGTACACTACAGGTATCTCCGAAAGTGTCTGTTGGGTTGGCACGAATCGAGATTGGGATTTGTCACTCCGTATGACGGAGAGGTATCTCTGGGCCCACTCAGTAATGCATCATCATAATGAGCTCAATGTGACCAAGTGGTTGGTCACGGGATCATGCATTACGGTACGAGTAAAGTGACTTGTCGGTAACGAGATTGAACGAGGTATTGGGATACCGACGATCGAATCTCGGGCAAGTAACATACCGATAGACAAAGGGAATTGTATACGGGATTGATTGAATCCTCGACATCGTGGTTCATCCGATGAGATCATCGAGGAGCATGTGGGAGCCAACATGGGTATCCAGATCCCGCTGTTGGTTATTGACCGGAGAGTCGTCTCGGTCATGTCTGTGTGTCTCCCGAACCCGTAGGGTCTACACACTTAAGGTTCGGTGACGCTAGGGTTGTAGAGATATTAGTATGCGGTAACCCGAAAGTTGTTCGGAGTCCCGTATGAGATCCCGGACATCACGAGGAGTTCCGGAATGGTCCGGAGGTAAAGTTTTGTATATAGGAAGTCCAGTTTCAGCTACCGGGAAAGTTTCGGGGGTCACCGGTATTGTACCGGGACCACCGGAAGGGTCACGGGGGTCCACCGGGTGGGGCCACCTATCCCGGAGGGCCCCATGGGCTGAAGTGGGAAGGAAACCAGCCCCTGGTGGGCTGGTGCGCCCCCCATGGGCCTCCCCCTGCGCCTAGGGTTGGAAACCCTGGGGGTGGGGGCGCCCCACCTGACTTGGGGGGCAAGTTTCCCCCCTTGGCCGCCGCCCCCTTGAGATTGGATCTCTAGGGCCGGCGCCCCCCCACAGGGCCCCTATATAAAGAGGGGGGAGGGAGGGCTCCGCAACCAAGCCCCTGGCGCCTCCCTCTCCCCCCGTAACACCTCTCCCTCTCGCTGAGCTTGGCGAAGCCCTGCCGAGATCCCGCTGCTTCCACCACCACGCCGTCGTGCTGCTGGATCTCCATCAACCTCTCCACCCCCCTTGCTGGATCAAGAAGGAGGAGACGCCTCTCCCAACCGTACGTGTGTTGAACGCGGAGGTGCCGTCCGTTCGGCGCTAGGATCATCGGTGATTTGGATCACGACGAGTACGACTACATCAACCCTGTTTTCTTGAACGCTTCCGCTCGCGATCTACAAGGGTATGTAGATGCACTCCTTCCCTCTCGTTGCTAGTAAACTCCATAGATTGATCTTGGTGATGCGTAGAAAATTTTGAATTTCTGCTACGTTCCCCAACAGTTCCGGAGCTCCGCCGGAGGGGGCATCGATCATGGAGGGCTTCTACATCACCACCATAGCCTCTCCGATGAAGTGTGAGTAGTTTACCTCAGACCTTCGGGTCCATAGTTATTAGTTAGATGGCTTCTTCTCTCTTTTTGGATCTCAATACAATGTTCTCCCTCTCTCTCGTGGAGATCTATTCGATGTAATCTTCCTTTGCGGTGTGTTTGTTGAGACCGATGAATTGTGGGTTTATGATCAAGTTTATCTATGAACAATATTTGAATCTTCTCTGAATTCTTTTATGTATGATTGGTTATCTTTGCAAGTCTCTTCGAATTATCAGTTTGGTTGGGCCTACTAGATTGATCTTTCTTGCAATGGAAGAAGTGCTTAGCTTTGGGTTCAATCTTGCGGTGTCCTTTCCCAGTGACAGTAGGGGCAGCAAGGCACGTATTGTATTGTTGCCATCGAGGATAACAAGGTTGGGTTTATATCATATTGCATGAGTTTATCCCTCTACATCATGTCATCTTGCTTAAAGCGTTACTCTGTTCTTATGAACTTATGCTCTTGAGAGAAGCCACTAGTGAAACCTATGGCCCCGGGGTCTATTTTCCATCATATTAATCTTCCAACAACAAGCTATTTCCATTGCCTTTTATTTTGCTTTTATTTTAGTTTGCATCTTTATCATAAAAATACCAAAAATATTATCCTATCATATCTATCAGATCTCAGTCTCGTAAGTGACCGTGTAGGGATTGACAACCCCTTATCGCGTTGGTTGCGAGGATTTATTTGTTTGTGTAGGTGCGAGGGACTGGTGCGTGGCCTCCTACTGGATTGATACCTTGCTTCTCAAAAACCGAGGGAAATACTTATGCTGCTTTACTGCATCATCCTTTCCTCTTCAAGGGAAAACCAACGCAGTGCTCAAGAGGTAGCAGGAAGGATTTCTGGCGCCGTTGCCGGGGAGGTCTACGCAAAAGTCAACATACCAAGTACCCATCACAAACCCTTATCTCCCGCATTACATTATTTTCCATTTGCCTCTCGTTTTCCTCTCCCCCACTTCACCCTTGCCGTTTTATTCGCCTTCTCTTTTCCGTTCGCCTCTTTTTCGCTTGCTTTTCATTTGCTCATGTGTTGGATTGCTTGCTTGTCACGATGGCTCTACCTAGATTTGGTGATCTTCACCTTAAAAGGTTAGAAGAGATCGAAAGCAACGTCAGGAGTTTTATGGTGTTGCAATTTGAGCATAATAATTTCTTTAGAAACGAGCTTAAGGAACAAAAAAGCTTTATGGGTTATATGAATAAAGAGCTCGATGATATGTCTAAAGAATTTGATGGTTTGAGATCCCAAATTACTCATCTTGAGAAGTTGATAGCTGAAATATCGGATAAGCAAGCCACCTTTGTCAATAAGATGGCCGCTAAGCCGGAAAACTTTGAAAACAAAGATGAAGATCTAAAAGTTATTGATGTGTCCCCTATTAAATCTTTGTTTAGCAATATGAATCTTGATAATGATGGGACTGAATATGATCCACCTTTACCTAGAAGGCGTTCCAAAAAATCGGAGTTTTTAGATCTTGATGCTAAAATTGATAAAAGTGGGATTGAAGAGATTACTCTAGATATTAATGAACCCACTATTTTGGATTTCAAGGAATTTAATTATGATAATTGCTCTTTGATAGATTGTATTTCCTTGTTGCAATCCGTGCTAAATTCTCCTCATGCTTATAGTCAAAATAAAGCTTTTACTAACCATATCGTTGATGCTTTGATGCAATCTTATGAAGAAAAACTTGAGTTGGAAGATTCTGTCCCTAGAAAACTCTATGATGAGTGGAAACCTACTATTAAAATTAAAATTAAATATCATGAATGCTATGCTTTGTGTGATTTGGGTGCTAGTGTTTCCACTATTCCAAAGACTTTGTGCGATTTGTTAGGTTTTCGTGATTTTGATTATTGCTCTTTAAACTTGCACCTTGCGGATTCCACCATTAAGAAACCTATGGGAAGAATTAATGATGTTATTATTGTTGTAAATAGGAACTATGTGCCTGTAGATTTTATTGTTCTTGATATAGATTGCAATCCTTCATGTCCTATTATTGTTGGTAGACCTTTCCTTAGAACGATCGGTGCAATTATTGATATGAAGGAAGGAAATATTAGATTCCAATTTCCGTTAAGGAAAGGCATGGAACACTTCCCTAGAAAGAAAATAAAATTACCATATGAATCTATTATGAGAGCCACTTATGGATTGCCTACCAAAGATGGCAATACCTAAATCTATCCTTGCTTTTATGCCTAGCTAGGGGCATTAAACGATAGCGCTTGTTGGGAGGCAACCCAATTTTATTTTTAGTTTTTTGCTTTTTGCTTCTGTAAAGGAATAAATCTTTGATCTATACTCTGGTTAGATGTGTTTCTATGTTTTAATTAGTGTTTGTGCCAAGTTAAACCTATAGGATCTTCTTGGATGATAGTTATTTGATCTTGCAGAAAATTCCAGAAACTTTCTGTTCACAAAAATAATTGTTAAAAATCACCAGAAGGTGATAAAATATTGATTCCAATTGCTGATGATCAATAAACAAATTTTCTAGGTCTTCCTATTTTTGCTGAATTTTTGGAGTTCCAGAAGTTTGCGTTAGTTCCAGATTACTACAGACTGTTCTGTTTTTGACAGATTCTGTTTTTCGTGTGTTGTTTGCTTATTTTGATGAATCTATGGCTAGTAAAATAGTTTATAAATCATAGAGAAGTCGGTATACAGTAGGTTTAACACCAATATAAATAAAGAATGAGTTCATTACATTACCTTGAAGTGGTGTTTTGTTTTCTCTCGCTAACGGAGCTCACAAGATTTTCTGTTAAGTTTTGTGTTGTGAAGTTTTCAAGTTTTGGGTCAAAGATTTGATGGATTATGGAACAAGGAGTGGCAAGAGCCTAAGCTTGGGGATGCCCATGGCACCCCAAGATAATCTAAGGACACCAAAAATCCAAAGCTTGGGGATGCCCCGGAAGGCATCCCCTCTTTCGTCTACTTCCATCGGTAATTTTACTTGGAGCTATATTTTTATTCACCACAGGATATGTGTTTTGCTTGGAGCGTCTTGTATGATTTGATTCTTTGATTTTTAGTTTACCACAATCATCCTTGCTGTACACACCTTTTGAGAGATACACACATGATTCGGAAATTATTAGAATACTCTTTGTGCTTCACTTATATCTTTTGAGCTATATAGTTTTTGCTCTAGTACTTCACTTATATCTTTTAGAGCATGGTGGTAACTTTTGTTTTATAGAAACTATTATTCTCTCATGCTTCACTTAGATTATTTTGAGAGTCTTAAATAGCATGGTAATTTGCTTAAACGATCCTAATATGCTAGGTATTCAAGTCTTGTAAAAACTTTCTTATGAGTGTGTTGAATACTAATAGAAGTTTGATGCTTGATGATTGTTTTGAGATATGGAGGTAGTGATATTAAAGTTGTGCTAGTTGAGTAATTGTGAATTTGAGAAATACTTGTGTTGAAGTTTGCAAGTCCCGTAGCATGCACGTATGGTAAACGTTATGTAACAAATTTGAAACATGAGGTGTTCGTTGAGTGTCCTCCTTATGAGTGGCGGTCGGGGACGAGTGATGGTCTTTTCCTACCAATCTATCCCCCTAGGAGCATGCGCGTAGTGCTTGGTTTTTGATGACTTCTAATTTTTTTGTAACAATTATGTGAGTTCTTTATGACTAATGTTGAGTCCATGGATTATACGCACCCTCACCTTTCCATCATTGCTAGCCTCTTCGGTACCGTGCATTGCCCTTTCTCACATTGAGAGTTGGTGCAAACTTCGCCGGTGCATCCAAACCCCGTGATATGATACGCTCTTTCACACATAAACCTCCTTATATCTTCCTCAAAACAGCCACCATACCTACCTATTATGGCATCTCCATAGCCATTCCGAGATATATTGCCATGCAACTTTCCACCGTTCCGTTTATCATGACACGTTCATCATTGTCATTTTGCTTTGCATGATCATGTAGTTTAAATAGTATTTGTGGCAAAGCCACCATTCATAATTCTTTCATACATGTCACTCTTGGTTCATTGCATATCCAGGTACACCGCCGGAGGCATTCATATAGAGTCATACTTTGTTCTAGTATCGAGTTGTAATCATTGAGTTGTAAATAAATAGAAGTGTGATGATCATCATTTTCTAGAGCATTGTCCCAAGTGAGGTAAAAAAAGAGAGAGAGAAAGGCCATAAAAAAAGAGAAGGCCCAAAAAAGAGAGAAAAAGAGAGAAGGGACAATGTTACTATCCTTTTTACCACACTTGTGCTTTAAAGTAGCACCATAATCTTCATGATAGAGAGTCTCTTGTTTTGTCACTTTCATATACTAATGGGAACTTTTCATTATAGAACTTGGCTTGTATATTCCAACAGTGGGATTCCTCAAATGCCCTAGGTCTTCGTGAACAAGCAAGTTGGATGCACACCCACTTAGTTTCTTTTGTTGAGCTTTCATATATTTATAGCTCTAGTCCATCCGTTGCATGGCAATACCTACTCCTTGCATTAACATCAATCGATGGGCATCTCCATAGCTCATTGATTAGCCTCGTTGATGTGAGACTTTCTCCTTTTTTGTCTTCTCCACATAACCCCCATCATTATATTCTATTCCACCCATAGTGCTATATCCATGGCTCACGCTCATGTATTGCGTGAAGGTTGAAAAAGTTTGAGATTACTAAAGTATGAAACAATTGCTTGGCTTGCCATCGGGGTTGTGCATGATGAGAGCATTCTTGTGTGACAGAAATGGAGCATGACTAAACTATATGATTTTGTAGGGATGAACTTTCTTTGGCCATGTTATTTTGAGAGGACATAATTGCTTAGTTAGTATGCTTGAAGTATTATTATTTTATGTCAATATTGAACTTTTATCTTGAATCTTTCGAATCTGAATATTCATACCACAATTAAGAAGAATTACATGGAAATTATGCCAAGTAGCATTCCACATCAAAAAATTTGTTTTTATCATTTACCTACTCGAGGACGAGCAGGAATTAAGCATGGGGATGCTTGATACGTCTCCAACGTATCTATAATTTTTGATTGCTCCATGCTATATTATATTCTGTTTTGGACATTATTGGGCTTGATTATACACTTCTATATTATTTTTGGGACTAACCTATTAACCGGAGGCCCAACCCAGATTTGCTGTTTTTTGCCTACTTCAGAGTTTCACAGAAAAAGAATATCAAACGGAGTCCAAATGGAATGAAACCTTCGGGAACGTGATTTTCGGAACGAACGTGATCCAGAGGACTTGGACCCTATGTCAAGACATCAACCAGGGAGCCACAAGGTAGGGGGGCGCGCCTACCCCCCAGGCGCGCCCTCCACCCTCATGGGCCCCCTATTGCTCCACTGACGTACTCCTTCCTCCTATATATACCTACGTACCCCCAAACTACCAGATACAGAGCCAAAAACCTAATTCCACCGCCGCAACCTTCTCTACCCGTGAGATCCCATCTTGGGGCCTGTTCCGGAGCTCCACCGGAGGTGGCATCCATCACGGAGGGCTTCTACATCAACACCATAGCCTCTCCGATGAAGTGTGAGTAGTTAACCTCAGACCTTCGGGTCCATAGTTATTAGCTAGATGGCTTCTTCTCTCTTTTTGGATCTCAATACAATGTTCTCCCCCTCTCTCGTGGAGATTTATTCGATGTAATCTTCTTTTGCGGTGTGTTTGTTGAGACCGATGAATTGTGGGTTTATGATCAAGATTATCTATGAACAATATTTGAATCTTCTCTAAATTCTTTTATGTATGATTGGTTATCTTTGCAAGTCTCTTTGAATTATCAGTTTGGTTTGGCCTACTAGATTGATCTTTCTTGCAATGGGAGAAGTGCTTAGCTTTGGGTTCAATCTTGCGGTGTCCTTTCCCAGTGACAGTAGGGGCAGCAAGGCACGTATTGTATTGTTGCCATCGAGGATAACAAGGTGGGGTTTATATCATATTGCATGAGTTTATCCCTCTACATCATGTCATCTTGCTTAAAGCGTTACTCTGTTCTTATGAACTTAATACTCTAGATGCATGCTGGATAGCGGTCGATGTGTGGAGTAATAGTAGTAGATGCAGGCAGGAGTCGGTCTACTTGTCTCGGACGTGATGCCTATATACATGATCATACCTAGATATTCTCATAACTATGCTCAATTCTGTCAATTGCTCAACAGTAATTTGTTCACCCACCGTAAATACTTATGCTCTTGAGAGAAGCCACTAGTGAAACCTATGGCCCCCGGGTCTATTTTCCATCATCTTAATCTTCCGACAACAAGCTATTTCCATTGCCTTTTATTTTGCTTTTATTTTACTTTGCATCTTTATCATAAAAATACCAAAATATTATCCTATCATATCTATCAGATCTCACTCTCGTAAGTGACCGTGTAGGGATTGACAACCCCTTATCGCATTGGTTGCGAGGATTTATTTGTTTGTGTAGGTGCGAGGGACTCGTGCGTGGCCTCCTACTAGATTGATACCTTGGTTCTCAAAAACTGAGGGAAATACTTACGCTGCTTTACTGCATCACCGTTTCCTCTTCAAGGGAAAACCAACGCAGTGCTCAAGAGGTAGCAGTATCCATGCCACAGAGAAAAAGTGCACCTCTGCCCTCTCAAATTCCAGTAGGCCAGCCGCCCTGTATCTTTGACGTGGGAAAACACAAATTCGATGGCACTCTTTATCGATTGCGCAGCCACACACTTCATCCCTGTTTTTGATTCTATCGATATCTCACACCGATGATCCCTCCACTCTCTTCTCGTGGATCGCTCCCTCTATATATGATATATCCATGACTCTGTTTCACACACATTGCATATGTTACGTTTTTTTGTTTGAGATATCATCGACACATTGCCTCGGTTTCGCACAAACCATCTCTCTCAGACCCACCCACGTACGTACCTGCACCTAAGGAAGAGGTGCACGCAGGACGCACGTACTCACGTCTCGTTCCCGGCCACACCCGCGCGGGTGCACGGTGGAGTTCGTTTCTGTACGAAAAGGCAGCCCACGTGATTATTTGATGCGTGTAGCGGTTGTTTACTCGAAGGAGGGTCGGGTACCACGCCTAGACGGAACAAAGTTTGACTTGACGCGTTTGTATTAAATAAAGTTATATATTCCTCCTCAATGGCGCATAGTACAGAATATAAAATGATTGCCGTGGGGAAAATGGAAAAATCCGCTCCACTATATACAATGGAGCCTGCCTGCCGGGTTTTGTCTCTCGTCACACCATCTCACAGAAGGCGGCGGTGGCCTCTCTCTCTCACCGTTGGTCAGTGATCCGGCCACATCCCGTCCGCCGGCGGAAAGGGAGGATGTGCATCGTTTCTCCGTTCGACGGCGTTGAGGGAGCACGTCCCGATCTGCGGTACCCGCCGTTCTCTCTGACCAAGCTCCGACGCATTAGGGCCTTCGCCACTTGCTCGCTACCGCAGTATGGGCAGATCCCGGCCACCGGCGCCCTCCTAGTAACATCCCGACGACCCTCAGGTACAGCTTCCTCCGGCCTTGCTCCACTGCCCATCTTCCCACGTTGCTGCGTGTGGATCTTCTTTAGTTGTTTGCTTAAAACGTATCTCGGCCGGCGTATTTTCCATCTTGCAATCTCGTCCTCAAACCATTTTAGATAAAACCACCATGCTGCTATCTTTCCCTTATTACATGGAATATGCTTCTTTTTTTTTGGTGTATGTATCTTCAACTCGTGTTATTCGCCAGTAATTTTTTCCTTTCTACCTCTTTTTTTTGCAAACAGGGCTAGCCATTTCACCTCGTTGCTATTGCGACCTTCTGGTGAACTGCACAAATCACTTTTTTTCTTAAGAGTGTTTCGTGCAGTTCCTTCAAAATGTCACACGGGCAACGTTTTTACATTTCTATGGGACTGCAGAAAGGGAGATTGGTTTTTCTATCCTCCTCATCCAACTCCCGCCTAATCTTCTCCAACAAGTAGTTAGTACTAAAGAGAGATCGCAGAGGTGATCGGCTTCTATTTGTGTGTGTTATGTTTCATCATCTAGTTCCACTATTATTGTAATCACACTAACTGGATATCTTTGCAAACAGGGATGGTCAGCTCGATTTTAGTGGAGCTGCACAAAATGATCGAATTGTGGCGTCCTCCGTACACCCCCTTTTTGGCTACAACGCTGGGTGAAACTAGTTGGCAAGCAATGAACACTGTGACCAGGAAATGGACCCATGCATACGAACAACATCGATCAATTATATATTTTTCTTTATTTGTACACCTTCTCACAACTTTGTCTTCAGTTGTGATGTGAATATTGGCACTGATCTGCGAACCATTGAGATGCATTAGCAGCCATCGTAGTTTCATTTGTATTTGATGGAATGTTGTAACAAGATAATCTTGAGGCAAGAGGACACATGAATCCTAAGTTGAAACCTTTTTTTCCTGCGGGAACCAAAGTTGAAACCTTCATATCATCACAGTACAATTTCATTAAAATTATGCGTACATATAAACAAATCCTGAAGGATTGATAGCAATGCCAGAAACAATTCAACTTCGTTTCGCCGACATGTGGGACATCCTTCATCCGGCCCACCTGCCATGCAGCAATATTGAGTGCACAACTGCAGGGAAAGATTCACCCTGGTCGTTGCACCGCATTAGTAATGACTAGTGAGCAGTCAAATCACAGAGCCCCACCTTCGCCACAGTAAGTTGCTCGGACGAAGCAACCATCATTTCTCTGTTCCTTGAATCCGCTGGTACTCCCATATCCCCAGAGTAATAATTTGCTCGGGCGAAGCAACCATCACTTCACCTTTCCCACAGTAAGTACCTCCTTGGGCCCACTGAAAAATCACTTTTCTCTCTCCATCAAGTGCATTTATTGTCAATCTAACCCTGTCACCGAAACACCTCTTTGGCTACAGTTAGTTCAGGGTTAGTCATGAGTTAGTCTAACCTCTAGCTAAGTTAGAGTATCCAAATAGGAGCAATATAGGACATGCAAGTTGCTCAAAGCATACAGTCAAATTCGTACGTGAAAGGATCTTTTTTCTTTTTGAAAACGGAACGTGAAAGGATCTTGGAATGATATAATTTTCAAATTATATAAAATCTTATCAATAGTCAAAGGCATCCTCGAAGAATACATTAGGCCCTACCCCCTCTGTCTAGGTGTATAAGTCACCTTACGAAAACCAAATAATCCCAAAATACTTAGGCGCGGTGCATTAACTCCCACCTCGTTTCTTGTTTCTTGACATATCCACCAATAAAAGATGTGGGGCGTGCATGTTTTCAATGACTTAGACTACCAAACACGACATGCAATGGTTAGTTCATTGCATGCAATGCTATTAATTAGCAAATAAATATTAATTTCTCTCATTTTCCCCTCTTCCTTGGTCACGATGCACAATCTAAGATGACTTATTCACTAGACGGTCGGAGTATATAAAATCTTACCAATAGTCAAAACCAAGTGTTACTACTACACCAAACAAGTTCAAAACGAGAAACTGGACCCACTCACGGCACAACACGCCTGTCTCGTTTGGTCTGTCGGTCAAAGCGCTTCCTCCTCTTGGCATAACAATAGAGTACAGTAATTTTTTTAGAATGCTCTTGGCATGTCGCTAACATGTGATGAGTTAACCGACCTCAATAGACGGCAAAAACGCTAGCCCGCCGCACTTTGAGAGAGACGAGGAGCGAGAAGCGATACGGGCTGGTGGATTACTAGAGCTAGGTGTCGCACAGAGGCCAAGAAATATGGTGATAGCGTGGGTTGGCCACGTATAGTATGATGTAACTACACTGGGCTGCCGTGTTTCGTACTCTTCCGGTCTACTGTGGAGATGATTGGTTGATTTTATATCGCTAAATAATATAAAATACTATGAGTGCAGACGCTCCACCATGAGGTTTCTTGCTCCTTCTCGGTCGTCGGGAATCTATGTTCTTGCACTCTTTTTTTTGACATGAGCTTTGTTCATCCTTTTGCCAACACGCGGGACATCTAGCATCAAGGTGCACGTGTCATGCAAGAAAATGGAGATAAGCAGTGCGTAAGTGAGTTGTGCACTATGATGGCACCTAGTACTACGTAATATTTTTCCTCCTCGATGGCACGTGAATACTGCACGTACTCAATGACGGAGCACGGGATGGTAGCCATGGACTGTTGGACATGGTCGGCCTTTTTGGAGAGAGTATTGAATACGTATTAAATTTGATGTGTCCCGTCAACTCGTAGAACGACGAGAAGCACACACTGAATGATGGAGCCCGGGATGGTAGCCATGGACATGGTCAACCCTTTTTGGAGACTAATGCACTACTTTTGATGTGTCCGGTCTACTCGCAAACGAGTAGAAGCTTTGCTTACTAGTAGTACATTATCGACTGTAGTACCATCATCATTGTTCGACTTTCGGAAGAGACGAGAGAACTTAATGTTTATTTGCTAATTAATAGCATTGCATGCAATGAACTAACCACTGCATGTCGTGTTTGCTAGTCTCAAGTCATTAAAAGAATGCACACCAACATCTCTTTGGTTGATATGTCAAGAAACAAGAAAAGAGGTAGAAGTTAATGCACCGCGCCTAAGTATTTTGGGATTATTTGGTTTTCGTAAGATGACACCTAGACGGAGGGAGTATTATACTTGAAGGCTACAAGGTTGGCTATAGATGACGTGGCAGTGTCATGTAGCCATTAGCTGGTTATACTATTAACTATGCTCTTATAATACTCCTATATTTAGGAACGGAGGGAGTAGTTGGCATGCATGATACTACCTATAATACTCCCATTACAACCAGCCTGGTAGAATTAAAATACCTAATCTAAATGGTCGCCGCCCGATCTCTTTGTCCTCCTCCAGCATCTGGCAGAAGAAGAATCAAGTAAGACACCGGCTGTATTCGCCGGCGTCGCCTCGGCGGTGGCCTTCATGGGATACAATCGGCGGCGGCCTCCCGTATTCTACTTTTCCTCGATGATGGCGGCGGGCGGGGACGTGCTGCCTTTCACCTCGTCCACATCCGCGTAGCTGCATCACCTTGTCGACATCCATGGCGGCTTCTTTCTCTGCCTGCATGTCGCGGCTACGCACGCGTCGACGACGGATGGCGCAGTCGCAGACACTTGAGGCGCTGTACGACGCGGCGGCGTCGAGGGCAGCGACGATGCCCGTGCCGCCGTGCTCCCCGACAAGCCGGCGTGGAGCAAGTCGGCATTCTTCTTCGAGCTGTATTGGAGAGGCCAGCTGCGGAAACACGCGCTGGCTTAGTGCGGCAACTACCTCCGAGGGGCTAGCTAGGCTAGGTAGGTGGAAAAGCGAGCTGCCGGGCTCGGCGGGCCACCCAAACGGCTTTTATGCCGGAGAACTGCTCTTCCTGCTCGTCGGATGCCGCCGAAAGAGTGGACAAAATGGTGGAAGAAGGAGCTTGGCCGGCGTCCTGCTCCTGAACGGACGTGTGTGGCCGGAGTTGGTTTCTCGCATTTCACGCGGGTTTCTATATCTATACTACTATATAGTGTACCAATTTTAAGTAGGACTAAGAACATCAATCATAACCGTTGATCTTCTAAATCCAACGGCCAATATCAGTAGGATTCGCATGAACAGTACACTGCTGCTACCTCACCTGTGTTCTAGAACAATCAAGACAGAGGGATGTGATGGTTGCTTGTCCGTTTATTTTATCAGGCCACTTATTAGTGGTTGGGTTTTGTGATATGACGGCTTTACTGCCGCAAGACTCGCGCGCAGCGCCGCCCTCTACACTAGTAGTACATTGGTCGTGGTTTATTAGTCCCCCATTGAATTTGACTAAAGATTTAACTGACAAAATGTTAGTGCATGTCAACAAAAACTATATCGTTGGATTAGTATTTGAACATAGTTTTCAATGATATAATTTTAGGTGACATGCATTAGCATTTATCGTACTATATATATATAATGTTAGTTCAATTTTTGGTCGTACTAATCTATAGTAAGGTGCTCGTGCGTTGCACGGAATAGTGAAATGCATTGATTGGGGAGTTGTTTATTTTGACAAAGGATGTGGGGGTCATCTCATGTGTAACGGGTATCGATAGGTTTCTTCGAAGGGTGTGGCTAGGTCTAAGTCCAAGTCTCAGTCAAATGATATAGTATAAGAAGAAAAATAAAAAAAATAAAAAATATTTTTTTTGTACTAATCTCCATGCAAAATCAAAGGACTATATCATCGACTAAGACGTAACGAAGTCTCAGTCGACTGAGACATAGCAAAACTGTTCTTCGAATATTATTTCATCTCTAGAGCTCACAAACATCCAGGTGAAATGGATAAAAAGTATATTTTGCAAACAAAAGCGTTCAACTGTTCAACCTGCATCCAAAACTTGTGAAGAAATAACACTTATTGTGCTTTGCAAGAAATGATCTTCAAGAATTAGTTTTTGAGTATCCATTGTTATACATGTCGGCTACAGATGACACGACGCTTTCTTATAGTCAAACAGTTGGCTATACTATTTAAGTATTAACCATGCCCTTATACACCTAGACGGAGGGATTAAATCAGGATGACTTGGAAGGGGGCAGAGGAGATGTAAGAAATGGTTCATCATAAGTCTTTCACCAGTACTGTAGTAAAAATTCATACATGGAAGATTCTAGACTAAACCATAAATGGATACACTTTTATTCATGCACGATACTCCAATAGAGCAAGATCATGCATGGAAGTCTCCACACGCTTAGACAGCGGATTACATTGAGCGAAGACTAATGATCAACATTTAACTTGGTAATGCATATGTCCAGGTGAACCTCCTTGGAGTCCCCGTGCACCACGTGGGGGGGGGGGAATCATACCATGCGTCTTCCCTGTCCATGATACGTCTCCAACGTATCTATAATTTTTGATTGATCCATGCTATATTATCTACTGTTTTGGACATTATTGGGCTTTATTATTCACTTTCATATTATTTTTGGGACTAACCTAGTAACCGGAGGACCAGCCCAGAATTGCTGTTTTTTGCCTATTTCAGAGTTTCGCAAAAAAGGAATATCAAACGGAGTCCAAACGGAATGAAACCTTCGGGAACGTGATTTTTAGGAAGATTATGATCCAGGAGACTTGGACCCTACGTCAAGAAACAAAAGAGGAAGCCACGAGGTAGGGGGGCGCGCCCACCCCTCAGGGCGCGCCCTCCACCCTCGTGGGCCCCCTGTTGCTCCACCGACGTACTCCTTCCTCCTATATATACCTATGTACCCCCAAACGATCAGATACGGAGCCAAAAACCTAATTCCACCGCCGCAACCTTCTGTACCCACAAGATCCCATCTTGGGGCCTGTTCCGGAGCTCCGCCGGAGAGGGCATCCATCACGGAGGGATTCTACATCAACACCATAGCCTCTCCGATGAAGTGTGAGTAGTTTACCTCAGACCTACGGGTCCATAGTTAGTAGCTAGATGGCTTCTTCTCTCTTTTTGGATCTCAATACAATGTTCTCCCCCTCTCTCGTGGAGATCTATTCAATGTAATCTTCTTTTTGAGGTGTGTTTGTCGAGATCCGATGAATTGTGGGTATCTGATCAAGATTATCTATGAATAATATTTGAATCTTCTCTGAATTATTTTATGTATGATTGGTTATCTTTGCAAGTCTCTTCGAATTATCAGTTTGGTTTGGCCTACTAGATTGATCTTTCTTGCAATAGGAGAAGTGCTTAGCTTTGGGTTCAATCTTGCGGTGTCCTTTCCCAGTGACAGTAGGGGCAGCAAGGCACGTATTGTATTGTTGCCATCGAGGATAACAAGATGTTTTTTTATCATATTGCATGAATTTATCCCTCTACATCATGTCATCTTGCTTAAGGCGTTACTCTGTTTTCATGAACTTAATACTCTAGATGCATGCTGGATAGCGGTCGATGAGTGGAGTAATAGTAGTAGATGCAGGCAGGAGTCAGTCTACTTGTCTCGGACGTGATGCCTATATACATGATCATACCTAGATATTCTCATAACTATGCTCAATTCTGTCAATTGCTCAACAGTAATTCGTTCACCCACCGTAAAATACTTATGCTCTTGAGAGAAGCCACTAGTGAAACCTATGGCCCCCGGGTCTATCTTCATCATATTAATCTTCCAACACTTAGTTATTTCCTTTGCTTTTTCCTTTGCATCTTTATCACAAAAATACCAAAAATATTATCCTATCATATCTATCAGATCTCACTCTCGTAAGTGACTGTGAAGGGATTGACAACCCCTTATTGCGTTGGTTGCGAGGATTTATTTGTATTGTGCAGGTACGAGGGACTCGCGCGTAGCCTCCTACTGGATTGATACCTTGGTTCTCAAAAACTGAGGGAAACACTTACGCTACTTTGCTGCATCACCCTTTCCTCTTCAAGGGAAAACCAACGCAGTGCTCAAGAGGTAGCAAGAAGGATTTCTGGCGCCGTTGCCGGGGAGGTCTACGCAAAAGTCAACATACCAAGTACCCATCACAATCCCTTATCTCCCGCATTACATTATTTGCCATTTGCCTCTCGTTTTCCTCTCCCTCACTTCACCCTTGCCGTTTTATTCGCCCTCTCTTTTTCGTTCGCCTCTTTTTCGTTTGCTTTTTGTTTGCTCGTGTGTTGGATTGCTTGCTTGTCACGATGGCTCAAGATAATACCAAATTATGTGACTTTACCAATACCAACAATAATGATTTCCTTATCACTCCGATTGCTCCTCTTACCGATACTGAATCTTGTGAAATCAATGCTGCTTTGTTGAATCTTGTCATGAAAGATCAATTCGCCGGCCTTCCTAGTGAAGATGCCGCTACACATCTAAATAGCTTCGTTGATTTGTGTGATATGCAAAAGAAGAAAGATATTGATAATGATATTGTTAAATTGAAGCTATTTCCTTTTTCTCTTAGAGATCGTGCTAAAGCTTGGTTTTCATCTTTGCCTAAAAATAGTATTGATTCTTGGAACAAGTGCAAAGATGCTTTTATCTCTAAGTATTTTCCTCCCGCTAAGATCATCTCTCTTAGAAACGATATTATGAATTTTAAGCAACTTGATCATGAACATGTTGCACAAGCTTGGGAGAGGATGAAATTAATGATACGTAATTGCCCCACTCATGGTTTGAATTTGTGGATGATCATACAAAAATTTTATGCCGAATTGAATTTTGCTTCTAGAAATCTTTTAGATTCGGCCGCGGGAGGCACTTTTATGGAAATCACTTTAGAAGAAGCTACTAAACTCCTAGATAATATTATGGTTAATTATTCTCAATGGCACACTGAAAGATCTACTAATAAAAAAGTGCATGCGATAGAAGAAATTAATGTTTTGAGTGGAAAGATGGATGAACTTATGAAATTATTTGCTACTAAGAGTGTTTCTTCTGATCCTAATGATATGCCCTTGTCTACTTTGATTGAGAATAATAATGAATCTATCGATGTGAATTTTGTTGGTAGGAATAATTTTGGTAACAACGCGTATAGAGGAAACTTTAATCCTAGGCCTTATCCTAGTAATTCCTCTAACAATTATGGTAATTCCTACAACAACTCTTATGGAAATTTTAATAAGATGCCCTCTGAATTTGAGACTAGTGTTAAAGAGTTTATGAATTCACAAAAGAATTTCAATGCTTTGCTTGAGGAAAAATTGCTTAAAGTTGATGAATTGGCTAGGAACGTTGATAGAATTTCTCTTGATGTTGATTCTTTAAAGCTTAGATCTATTCCTCCTAAGCATGATATTAATGAGTCTCTCAATGCCATGAGAATTTCCATTGATGAGTGCAAAGAAAGAACCGCTAGGATGCGTGCTAAGAAAGATTGCTCCATGAAAGCGTGTTCTTCAAATTTCTATGAAAATAAAGATGAAGATCTAAAAGTTATTGATGTGTCCCCTATTAAATCTTTGTTTTGAAATATGAATCTTGATAATGATGGGACTGAATATGATCCACCTTTACCTAGAAGGCGTTCCAAAAATTCGGAGTTTTTAGATCTTGATGCTAAAATTGATAAAAGTGGGATTGAAGAGATTAAAACCCTAGATGTTGCTAAACCCACTATTTTGGATTTCAAGGAATTTAATTATGAAAATTGCTCTTCGATAGACTGTATTTCCTTGTTGCAATCCGTGCTAAATTCTCCTCATGCTTATAGTCAAAATAAAGCGTTTAGTAAACACATCGTTGATGCCTTGATGCAATCTTATGAAGAAAAGCTTGAGTTGGAAGTTTCTATCCCTAGAAAACTTTATGATGAGTGGGAACCTACTATTAAAATTAATATTTAGGATCATGAGTTCTATGCTTTATGTGATTTGGGTGCTAGTGTCTCCACTATTCCCAAAATTTGTGCGATTTGCTAGAATTCTGTGATTTTGATGATTGCTCTCTAAACTTGCACCTTGCGGATACCACTATTAAGAAACCTATGGGAAGAATTAATGATGTTCTTATTGTTGCAAATAGGAATTATGTGCCCGTAGATTTTATTTTTCTTGATATAGATTGCAATCCTTCATGTCCTATTATTCTCGGTAGACCTTTCCTTAGAACGATTGGTGCAATTATTGATATGAAGGAAGGGAATATTAGATTCCAATTTCCATTAAAGAAAGGCATGGAACACTTCCCTAGGAATAAAATAAAATTACCATATGAATCTATCATGAGAGCCACTTATGGATTGCCTACCAAAGATGGCAATACCTAGATCTATCCTTGCTTTTATGCCTAGCTAGGGGCGTTAAACGATAGCGCTTGTTGGGAGGCAACCCAATTTTATTTTAGTTTTTTTGCTTTTTTCTTCTGTTTAGGAATAAATATTTGTTCTAGCCTCTGGTTATATTTTTTATTATGTTTTAATTAGTGTTTGTGCCAAGTTAAACCTACAGGATCTTCTTGGATGATAGTTATTTGATCTTGCTGTAATTTCCAGAAACTTTCTGTTCACGAAAACAATTGTTAAAAATCACCATAATGTGATAAAATAGTGATTCCAATTGCTGCTGATCAATAAACAAATTTCCTAGGTCGTCCTAGTTTGGCTGAATTTTTGGAGTTCCAGAAGGTTGCGTTAGTTCCAGAATACTACAGACTGTTCTGTTTTTGACAGATTCTGTTTTTCGTGTGTTGTTTGCTTATTTTGATGAATCTATGGCTAATAAAATAGTTTATAAACCATAGAGAAGTTGGAATACAGTAGGTTTAACACCAATATAAATAAAGAATGAGTTCATTACAGTACCTTGAAGTGGTCTTTGGTTTTCTTTCGCTAACGGAGCTCACAAGATTTCTGTTGAGTTTTGTGTTGTGAAGTTTTCAAGTTTTAGGTGAAAGATTTTTGATGGATTATGGAACAAGGAGTGGAAAGAGCCTAAGCTTGGGGATTCCCATGGCACCTCCAAGATAATCTAAGGACACCAAAAAGCCAAAGCTTGGGGATGCCCCGGAAGGCATCCCCGCTTTCGTCTACTTCCATCGGTAACTTTACTTGGAGCTATATTTTTATTCACCACATGATATGTGTTTTGCTTGGAGCGTCTTGTATGGTTTGAGTCTTTGCTTTTTAGTTTACCACAATCATCCTTGCTGTACACACCTTTTGAGAGAGCCATACATGATTTGGAAATTATTAGAATACTCTTTGTGCTTCACTTATATCTTTTGAGTTATATAGTTTTGCTCTAGTGCTTCACTTATATCTTTTAGAGCACGGTGGTGGATTTGTTTTATAGAAACTATTGATCTCTCATGCTTCACTTAGATTATTTTGAGAGTCTCAAATAGCATGGTAATTTGCTTAAATAATCTTGATATTCTAGGTATTCAAGAATAGTAAAAACTTTCTTATGAGTGTGTTGAATACTAAGAGAAGTTTGATGCTTGATGATTGTTTTGAGATATGGAGGTAATACTATCAAAGTCGTGCTAGTTGAGTAGTTGTGAATTTGAGAAATGCTTGTGTGAAGTTTGCAAGTCCCGTAGCATGCACGTATAGTAAACGTTATGTAACAAATTTGAAACATGAGGTGTTCTTTGATTGTCCTCCTTATGAGTGGCGGTCGGGGACGAGCGATAGTCTTTTCCTACCAATCTATCCCCCTAGGAGCATGTGCGTAGTGCTTGGTTTTTGATGAATTGTGATTTTTGCAATAAGTATGTGAGTTCTTTATGACTAATGGTGAGTCCATGGATTATACGCACTCTCACCCTTCCATCATTGCTAGCCTCTTCGGTACCGTGCATTGCCCTTTCTCACATTGAGAGTTGGTGCAAACTTCACCGGTGCATCCAAACTCCGTGATATGATACACTCTTTCACACATAAACCTCCTTATATCTTTCTCAAAACAGCCACCATACCTACCTATTATGGCATTTCCATAGCCATTCCGAGATATATTGCCATGCAACTTTCCACCATTCCGTTTATCATGACACATTCATCATTGTCATATTGCTAGCATGATCTTGTAGTTGACATAGTATTTGTGGCAAAGCCACCATTCATAATTCTTTCATACATGTCACTCTTGGTTCATTGCATATCCCGGTACACCGCCGGAGGCATTCATATAGAGTCATACTTTGTTCTAGTATCGAGTTGTAATCATTGAGTTGTAACTAAATAGAAGTGTGATGATCATCATTTTCTAGAGAATTATCCCAAGTGAGGAATAAAAAAAAGAGAGAAAGGCCATAAAAAAAAGAGAAGGCCCAAAAAAATGAGAGAAAAAGAGAGAAGGGACAATGGTACTATCCTTTGCCACACTTGTGCTTCAAAGTAGCACCATAATCTTCATGATAAGGAGTCTGTTGTTTTGTCACTTTCATATACTAGCAGGAATTTTTCATTATAGAACTTGGCTTGTATATTCCAACAATGGGCCTCCTCAAGTGCCCTAGGTCTTCATGAGCAAGCAAGTTGAATGCACACCCACTTAGTTCTTTTGTTGAGATTTCATACATTTATAACTCTACTGCATCCATTGCATGGCAATCCCTACTCCTTGCATTAACATCAATCGATGGGCATATCCATAGCTCATTGATTAGCCTCGTTGATGTGAGACTTTCTCCTTTTTTGTCTTCTCCACATAACCCCCATCATCATATTCTATTCCACCCATAGTGCTATGTCCATGGCTCGCGCTTATATATTGCGTGAAAGTTTATAGGTTTGAGATTTCTAAAGTATGAAACAATTGCTTGGCTTGTCATCGGGGTTGTGCATGATGAGAGCATTCTTGTGTGACGAAAATGGAGCATGACTAAACTATATGATTTTGTAGGGATGAACTTTCTTTGGCCATGTTATTTTGAGAGGACATAATTGCTTAGTTAGTATGCTTGAAGTATTATTATTTTTATGTCAATATGAACTTTTATCTTCAATTTTTTGGATCTGAATATTCATACCACAATTAAGAAGAATTACATTGAAATTATGCCAAGTAGCACTCCACATCAAAAATTATCCTTTTTATCATTTACCTACTCGAGGACGAGCATGAATTAAGCTTGGGGATGCTTGATACGTCTCCAACGTATCTATAATTTTTGATTGCTCCATGCTATATTATCTACTGTTTTAGACATTATTGGGCTTTATTATTCACTTTTATATTATTTTTGGGACTAACCTATTAACCGGAGGCCCAGCCCAGAATTGCTGTTTTTTGCCTATTTCAGAGTTTCGCAGAAAAGGAATATCAAGCGGAGTCCAAACGGAATGAAATCTTCGGGACCGTGATTTTTAGGAAGATTATGATCCGGGAGACTTGGACCCTACGTCAAGAAACAAAAGAGGAAGTCACGAGGTAGGGGGCGCGCCCACCCCCTAGGGCACGCCCTCCACCCTCGTGGCCCCCATGTTGCTCCACCGACGTACTCCTTCCTCCTATATATACCTACGTACCCCCAAACGATCAGATACGGAGCCAAAAACCTAATTCCACCGCCGCAACCTTCTATACCCACGAGATCCCATCTTGGGGCCTATTCTGGAGCTCCGCCGGAGAGGGCATCCATCACGGAGGGCTTCTACATCAACACCATAGCCTCTCCGATGAAGTGTGAGTAGTTTACCTCAGACCTTCGGGTCCATAGTTAGTAGCTAGATGGCTTCTTCTCTCTTTTTGGATCTCAATACAATGTTCTCCCCCTCTCTCGTGGAGATCTATTCGATGTAATCTTCTTTTTGCGGTGTGTTTGTTGAGACCGATGAATTGTGGGTTTATGATCAAGATTATCTATGAACAATATTTGAATCTTCTCTGAATTATTTTATGTATGATTGGTTATCTTTGCAAGTCTCTTCGAATTATCAGTTTGGTTTGGCCTACTAGATTGATCTTTCTTTCAATGGGAGAAGTGCTTAGCTCTGGGTTCAATCTTGCGGTGTCCTTTCCCAATGATAGTAGGGGCAGCTAGGCAGCTGGGACCTTCCGGCCGATGCTGCCCCTGCTGTCCACAATACAATACGTGCCTTGCTGCCCCTGCTGTCACTGGGAAAGGACACCGCAAGATTGAACCCAAAGCTAAGCACTTCTCCCATTGCAAGAAAGATCAATCTAGTAGGCCAAATCAAACTGATAATTCGAAGAGACTTGCAAAGATAACCAATCATACATAAAAGAATTCAGAGGAGATTCAAATATTGTTCATAGATAAACTTGATCATAAACCCACAATTCATCGGATCTCGACAAACACACCTCAAAAGAAGATTACATCGAATAGATCTCCAAGAAGGTCGTGGAGAACTTTGTATTGAGATCCAAAGAGAGAGAAGAAGCCATCTAGCTAATAACTATGGACCCGAAGGTCTGTGGTAAACTACTCACACATCATCAAAGAGGCTATGGTGTTGATGTATAAGCCCTCCGTGATCAATGCCCCCTCCGGCGGAGCGCCGGAAAAGGCCCCAAGATGGGATCTCACGGGTACAGAAGGTTGCGGCGGTGGAAATAGGGTTTTGGCTCCGTATCTGATGTTTTTAGTGTATATGGGTATATATAGGAGGAAAAAGTACGTTGGTGGAGCAACGAGGGGCCCACGAGGGTGGAGGGCTCGCCTGGGGTAGGTGGGCGCGCCCCCTGCCTCGTGCCTTCCTCGTTGATTGCTTTACGTAGACTCCAAGTCCTCTGGATCACGTTTGTTCCGAAAATCACATTCCCGAAGGTTTCATTCTGTTTGGACTCCGTTTGATATCTTTTTCCTTCGAAACACTGAAATAGGCAAAAAAACAACAATTTGGGTTGGGCCTCCAGTTAATAGGTTAGTCCCAAAAATAATATAAAAGTGTATAATAAAGCCCATTAAACATCCAAAACAGAATATAATATAGCATGGAATAAGAAAAAATTATAGATACGTTGGAGACGTATCAAGCATCCCCAAGCTTAATTCCTGCTCGTCCTCGAGTAGGTAAATGATAAAAACAGAATTTTTGATGTGGAATGCTACTTAGCATAATTTTCAATGTAATTCTCTTATTTGTGGTATGAATATTCAGATCCGAAAGATTCAAGATAAAAGTTTAATATTGACATAAAAATAATAATACTTCAAGCATACTAACTAAGCAATTATGTCTTCTCAAAATAACATGGCCAAAGAAAGTTATCACTACAAAATCATATAGTTTGGCTATGCTCTATCTTCACCACACAAAATATTTAAATCATGCACAACCTCGATGACAAGCCAAGCAATTGTTTCATACTTTTGGTGTTCTCAAAATTTTTCAATCTTCACGCAATACATGAGCGTGAGCCATGGACATAGCACTATATGTGGAATAGAATGGTGGTTGTGGAGAAGACAAAAAAGGAGAAGATAGTCTCACATCAACTAGGCGTATCAACGGGCTACGGATATGCCCATTAATAGATATCAATGTGAGTGAGTAGGGATTGCCATGCAACGGATGCACTAGAGCTATAAGTGTATGCAAGCTCAACAAAAGAAACTAAGTGGGTGTGCATCCAACTCGCTTGCTCACGAAGACCTAGGGCAATTTGAGGAAGCCCATCATTGGAATATACAAGTCAAGTTATATTATGAAAAATTCCCACTAGTATATGAAAGTGATATCATAAGAGACTCTCTATCATGAAGATCATGGTGCTACTTTGAAGCACAAGTGTGGTAAAAGGATAGTAGCATTGTCCCTTATCTCTTTTCTCTCATTTTTTTTCTTTGGGCCTTTTCTTTTTTTATGGCCTCTTTTTTTAGTCCGGAGTCTCATCCCGACTTGTGGGGGAATCACAGTCTCCATCATCCTTTCCTCACTTGGGACAATGCTCTAATAATGATGATCATCACACTTTTATTTACTTTACAAGTCAAAACTTAGAACATAATATGACTCTATGTGAATGCCTCCGGCGGTGTACCGGGATATGCAATGAATCAAGAGTGACATGTATAAAAATTATGAACGGTGGCTTTGCCACAAATACGATGTCAACTACATGATCATGCAAAGCAATATGACAATGATGGAGCGTATCATAGTAAACCAAACGGTGGTAAGTTGCATGGCAATATATCTCGGAATGGCTATTGAAATGCCATGATAGGTAGGTATGGTGGCTGTTTTGAGGAAGGTATATGGTGGGTGTATGATACCGGCCAAAAGTGCGCGGTATTAGAGAGGCTAGCAATGGTGGAAGGATGAGAGTGCGTATAATCCATGGACTCAACATTAGTCATAAAGAACTCATATACTTGTTGCAAAAATCTACAAGTTATCAAAGCAAAGTATTACGCGCATGCTCCTAGGGGGATAGATTGGTAGGAAAATACCATCGCTCATCCCCGACCGCCACTCATAAGGAAGACAATCAATAAATAAATCATGCTCCGACTTCATCACATAACGGTTCACCATACGTGCATGCTACGGGAATCACAAACTTTAACACAGGTATTCCTCAAATTCACAACTACTCAACTAGCATGACTCTAATATCACCATCTTCATATCTCAAAACAATTATCAAGCATCAAACTTCTCATAGTATTCAACACACTCATATGGATTTTTTTACTAATCTTGGATGCCTATCATATTGGGACCAATTTTTATGATTAAAGCAAATTACCATGCTGTTTTGTAGGACTCTCAAAATAATATAATTGAAGCATGAGAGAACAATAGTTTGTATAAAACAAATCCACTACCGTGCTCTAAAAGATATAAGTGAAGCACTAGAGCAAAAACTATATAGCTCAAAAGATATAAGTGAAGCACATAGAGTATTCTAATAAATTCCGAATCATGTGTGTCTCTCTCAAAAGGTGTGTACAACAAGTATGATTGTGGTAAACTAAAAAGCAAAGACTCAAATCATACAAGACGCTCCAAGCAAAACACATATCATGTGGTGAATAAAAATATAGCTCCAAGTAAAGTTACCGATGGACCAAGACGAAAGAGGGGATGCCTTCCGGGGCATCCCCAAGCTTTCGCTTTTTGGTGTCCTTAGATTATCTTGGGGTGCCATGGGCATCCCCAAGCTTAGGATCTTGCCACTCCTTGTTCCATAATCCATCAAATATTTACCCAAAACTTCAAAACTTCACAACACAAAACCCAACAGAAAATCTCGTGAGCTCCGTTAGCGAAAGAAAACAAAACACCACTTCAAGTTACTGTATTGAACTCATTATTTATTTATATTGGTGTTAAATCTACTGTATTCCAACTTCTCTATGGTTTATAAACTCTTTTACTAGCCATAGATTCATCAAAATAAGCAAACAACACACGAAAAACAGAATCTGTCAAAAACAAAACAGTCTGTAGTAATCTGTAACTAACGCAAACTTCTGGAACTCAGAAAAATCTACCAAAATAGGAAGACCTAATTTTTTTATTGATCTGATGCAATTGGAATCAATATTTTATCGCGTTCTGGTGATTTTTAACAATTGTTTTCGTGAACAGAAATTTTCTGGAATTTTCAGCAAGATCAAATAACTATCATCCAAGAAGATCCTATATGTTTAACTTGGCACAAACACTAATTAAAACATAAAAAAATCTAACCAGAGGATAGATCAAATATTTATTCCTAAACAGAAGCAAAAAGCAAAAAACTAAAATAAAATTGGGTTGCCTCCCAACAAGCGCTATTGTTTAATGCCCTTAGCTAGGCATAAATGCAAGGATAGATCTAGGTATTGCCATCTTTGGTAGGCAATCCATAAGTAGCTCTCATAATAGATTCATATGGTAATTTTATTTTCTTTCTAGGAAAGTGTTCCATACCTTTCCTTAATGGAAATTGGAATCTAATATTCCCTTCCTTCATATCAATAATTGCACCAATCATTCCAAGGAAAGGTCTACCAAGAATAATAGGACATGAAGGATTGCAATCTATGTCAAGAACAATGAAATCTACGGGCACATAATTCATATTTGCAACAATAAGAACATTATTAATTCTTCCCATAGGTTTCTTAATAGTGGAATCCGCAAGGTGCAAGTTTAAATAACAATCATCAAATTAAGACCTAACAAATCACACAAAGTTTTTGGAATCGTGGAAACACTAGCACCCAAATCACACAAAGCATAGCATTCATGATCTTTAATTCTAATTTCAATAGTAGGTTCCCACTCATCATAAATTTTTCTAGGGATAGAAACTTCCAATTCAAGTTTTTCTTCATAAGATTGCATCAAAGCATCAACGATATGTTTAGTAAAAGCTTTATTTTGGCTATAAGCATGAGGAGAATTTAGCACGGATTGCAACAAGGAAATACAATCTATCAAAGAGAAATTATCATAATTAAATTCCTTGAAATCCAAAATAGTGGGTTCATTAATATCTAAAGTTTTGATCTCTTCAATCCCACTTTTACCATCATTAATATCTAAGGTTTTGCATCAAGATCTAAAAACTCCGAATTTTTGGGACGCCTTCTAGGTAAAGGTGACTCATATCCAGTCCCATCATTATCAAGATTCATATTGCAAAACAAAGATTTAATAGGAGACACATCAATAACTTTTAGATCTTCATCTTTAATAGGAGACATGCTTTCACAAAGCAATCTTTCTTAGCACGCATCCTAGCGGTTCTTTCTTTGCACTCATCAATGAAAATTCTCATGGCTTTGAGAAACTCATTGATATCATGCTTAGGTGGAATAGATCTAAGTTTAAAAGAATCAACATCAAGAGAAATTCTACCAACGTTCCTGGCCAATTCATCAACCTTAAGCAATTTTTCTTCGAGCAAAGTATTGAAATTCTTTTGCGAATTCATAAACTCCTTAACACTAGTCTCAAATTCAGAGGGCATCTTATTAAAATTTCCATAAGAATTGTTGTAGGAATTACCATAATTATTAGATGAATTACTAGGGAACGGCCTAGGATTAAAGTTTCCTCTATACGCGTTGTTACCAAAATTATTCCTACCAACAAAATTCACATCCATAGATTCATTATTATTCTCAATCAAGGTAGACAAAGGCATATCATTAGGATCAGAGGAAACACTCTTCTTAGAAAACAATTTCATAAGTTCTTCCATCTTTCCACTCAAAACATTAATTTCTTCTATCACATGCACTTTTTTATTAGTAGATCTTTCGGTGTGCCATTGAGAATAATTAACCATAATATTATCTAGGATTTAGTAGCTTCTCCTAAAGTGATTTCCATAAAAGTGCCTTCCGTGGCCGAATCTAAAAGATTTCTAGAAGCAAAATTCAATCCGGCATAAATTTTTTGTATAATCATCTAAAGATTCAAACCATGTGTAGGGCAATTACGTATCATTAATTTCATCCCCTCCCAAGCTTGTGCAACATGTTCATGATCAAGTTGCTTAAAATTAATGATATTGTTTCTAAGAGAGATGATTTTAGTGGGAGGAAAATACTTAGAGATAAAAGCATCTTTGCACTTATTCCATGAATCAATACTATTTTTAGGCAAAGAAGAAAACCAAGCTTTAGCACGATCTCTAAGCGAAAAAGGAAATAGCTTCAATTTAACAATATCATTGTCCACATCTTTCTTCTTTTCCATATCACACAAATCAACAAAGCTATTTAGATGGGTAGCGGCATCTTCACTAGGAAGGTCGGCGAATTGATCTTTCATGACAAGATTCAACAAAGCAACATTAATCTCACAAGATTCAGCATCGGTAAGAGGAGCAATCGGAGTGCTAAGAAAATCATTGTTGTTGGTATTGGTAAAGTCACACAATTTATTATTATCTTGAGCCATCGTGACAAGCAAGCAATCCAACACACAAGCAAACAAGAAGCACACGAAAAAGAGGCGAATGGAAAAGAGAGGGCGAATAAAACGGCAAGGGTGAAGTGGGGGAGAGGAAAACGAGAGGCAAATAGCAAATACTGTAATGCGAGGGATAAGAGTTTGTGATGGGTACTTGGTATGTCTTGACTTGTGTAGACTCGGAAACGGCACCAAAAATGGCTTGTTGTTGGGAGTCAAATCTTGACTTGACTTGGCGCGAATCTCCCCGGCAATGGCGCCACAAATCCTTCTTGCTACCTCTTGAGCACTGCGTTGGTTTTCCCTTGAAGAGGAAAGGGTGATGCAGTAAAGTAGCATAAGTATTTCCCTCAGTTTTTGAGAACCAAGGTATCAATCCAGTAGGAGATCATGCTCGAGTCCCACGCACCTACACAAACAAATAAGAACCTCGCAACCAACACGATAAAGGGGTTGTCAATCCCTTCACGGTCACTTACGAGAGTGAGATCTGATAGATATGATAAGATAATATTTTTGGTATTTTTATGATAAAGAGTAAATAAAGATGCACAGTAAAATAAACGGCAATAGAAATAACTAAGTGTTGGAAGATTAATATGATGGAAGATAGACCCGGGGGCCATAGGTTTCACTAGTGGCTTCTCTCGAGAGCATAAGTATTACGGTGGGTAAACGAATTACTGTCGAGCAATTGATAGAATTGAGCATAGTTATGAGAATATCTAGGTATGATCATGTATATAGGCATCACGTCCGTGACAAGTAGACCGAAACGATTCTGCATCTACTACTATTACTCCACACATCGACCGCTATCCAGCATGCATCTAGAGTATTAAGTTCATAAGAACAGAGTAAGGCTTTAAGTAAGATGACATGATGTAGAGGGATAAACTCATGCAATATGATATAAACCCCATCTTTTTATCCTCGATGGCAACAATACAATACGTGCCTTGCTGCCCCTGCTGTCACTGGGAAAGGACACCGCAAGATTGAACCCAAAGCTAAGCACTTCTCCCATTGCAAGAAAGATCAATCTAGTAGGCCAAACCAAACTGATAATTCAAAGAGACTTGCAAAGATAACCAATCATACATAAAAGAATTTAGAGGGGATTCAAATATTGTTCATAGATAAACTTGATCATAAACCCACAATTCATCGGATCTCGACAAACACACCGCAAAAGAAGATTACATTGAATAGATCTCCAAGAAGATCGAGGAGAATTTATATTGATATCCAAAGAGAGAGAAGATGCCATCTAGCTAATACCTATGAACCCGAAGGTCTGAGGTAAACTACTCACACATCATCGGAGAGGCTATGGTGTTGATGTAGAAGCCCTCCGTGATCAATGCCCCCTCCGGCGGAGCGCCGGAAAAGGCCCCAAGATGGGATCTCACGGGTACAGAAGGTTGCGGCAGTGGAAATAGGGTTTTGGCTCCGTATCTGATGTTTTTAGGGTATATGGGTATATATAGGAGGAAGAAGTACATCGGTGGAGCAACGAGGGGCCCACGAGGGTGGAGGGCGCGCCTGGGGGAGGTGGGCGCGCCCCCTGCCTCGTGCCTTCCTCGTTGATTGCTTTACGTAGACTCCAAGTCCTCTGGATCACGTTTGTGCCGAAAATCACGTTCCCGAAGGTTTCATTCTGTTTGGACTCCGTTTGATATCTTTTTCCTTCGAAGCACTGAAATAGGCAAAAAAATAGCAATTTGGGCTGGGCCTCCGGTTAATAGGTTAGTCCCAAAAATAATATAAAAGTCTATAATAAAGCCCATTAAACATCCAAAACAGAATATAATATAGCATGGAACAATAAAAAATTATAGATACGTTGGAGACATATCAGAGCGCAGGAGGGAGTGGATGTAGGGGACATTGCGGCCGTCGAATGGAGCGCAGGAGTAGCCCACGAAGCAGTAGATGGTGCTCCTCCCTAGTCTCTATTCTTATCTCTATGTTTACTACTCTTCTTTGTTTTTTAAATATACTAGTTGTAGCTGTCAAATCAAATAGTACTGCGCTGTCCGCTGCACGCCCGGCTGAACACGCCTCCTCGCCTCCATCAAACCCCTCCGTTAAACCTGCATAACTAGCTCATAACTAGATCCAATGGGCTGTGTTTCCACATGACCACCAGACGGTTTGATTGAGCCCAGTCGAGATGGTTTAGTAGGAGAATGTGGATATTTCTCAAAAAAAAAGAACACATGGAAAAAGTGAAGCAACGTGCAGTTCTTTTTAAATGAACGTACAGTTTTATGGCATGAATACTACTTCCCGCTTTTACAATATTGAACTAACATCAGCATTTATACATCACTATACTTTCTTTTTCTTTGAATCTATTAGCACATATATTACTTCTTTTCCCTTTTACCAAAATCACTCTGTTATATCAAGACGTGCCTTGCACGTGTATACATACTAGTAAATGTAGGTTTTTGAATGCGGCGAGGAGGCGGGTACAGCTGGGAGTGCAGTGGGCAGCACCCTGGGCCGGCGCGCCGCTTCAAATGGCGGATGCAGTGAGAGGTCACGTCCGCCTGACCCCCTTGACGATGCACGTCACCTTTGTTGGGGAACATACTAATTTCAAAAAATTTCCTACGCACACGCAAGATCATGGTGATGCATAGCAACGAGAGGGGAGAGTGTCGTCTATGTACCCTGGTAGACCGTAAGCGGAAGCGTTATGACAACGCGGTTGATGTAGTCATACGTCTTCACGATCGACCGATCCTCAGTACCAAACGTACGGCACCTCTGTGTTCAGCACACGTTCAGCTCGGTGACGTCCCGTGAACTCACGATCCAGTAGAGCTTCGGGGAAGAGCTTCGTCAGCACGACGGTGTGGTGACGGTGTTGATGAAGTTACCGACGAAGGGCTTCGCCTAAGCACCGCTACGATATAACCGAGGTGGATTATGGTGGGGGGGGGGCACCGCACACGGCTAAGAGAGATCAATGATCAACTTGTGTGTTCTGGGGTGCCCCCTGCTCCCGTATATAAAGGAGCAAGGGGGGAGGCCGGCCGCCCCTAGCAGGGCGCGCCAGGAGGAGGAGTCCTCCTCCTAGTGGGATAGGACTCCCCTTTCCTAGTCCCACTAGGAGGGGGAAGGAAGGAGTGGGAGAGGGGGAAGGCAAGGGGGGCGCCGCCCCCCGCCCTTCCTTGTCCTATTCGGACTCAAGGGGAGGGGGCGCGCGCCTGCCTTGGCCGGCCCCTCTCTCTCTCCACTAGGGCCCATCAAGGCCCATTAATCCCCGGGGGGTTCCGGTAACCCCTCCGGCACTCCGGTAAAATCCCGATTTCACCCGGAACTATTCCGATGTCTAAGTATAGGCTTCCAATATATCGATCTTTATGTCTCGACCATTTAGAGACTCCTCGTCATGTCTGTGATCATATCCGGGACTCTGAACTACCTTCGATACATCAAAACACAAAAACTCATAATATCGATCGTCACAGAACTTTAAGCGTGCGGACCCTACGGGTTCGAGAACCATGTAGACATGACCGAGACACGTCTCCGGTCAATAACCAACAGCGGAACCTGGATGCTCATATTGGTTCCTACATATCCTACGAAGATCTTTATCGGTCAAACCGCATAACAACATACGTTGTTCCCTTTGTCATCGGTATGTTACTTGCCCAAGCTTCGATCATCGGTATCTCAATACCTAGCTCAATCTCGTTACCGGCAAGTCTCTTTACTCGTTCCGTAATGCATCATCCCGCAACTAACTCATTAGTCACATTGCTTGCAAGGCTTATAGTGATGTGCATTACCGAGAGGGCCCAGAGATACCTCTCCGACCATCGGAGTTACAAATACTATTCTCGATCTATGCCAACTCAACGAACACCATCGGAGACACCTGTAGAGCACCTTTATAATAACCCAGTTACATTGTGACGTTTGGTAGCACACAAAGTGTTCCTCCGGTATTCGGGAGTTGCATAATCTCATAGTCATAGGAACATGTATAAGTCATGGAGAAAGCAATAGCAGTAAACTAAACGATCAAGTGCTAAGCTAACGAAATGGGTCAAGTCAATCACATCATTCTCCTGATGATGTGATCCCGTTAATCAAATGACAAGTCGTGTCTATGGTTAGGAAACTCAACCATCTTTGATCAACGAGGTAGTCAAGTAGAGGCATACTAGTGACACTATGTTTGTCTATGTACTCACAGATGTATTATGCTTCCGGTTAATACAATTCTAGCATGAATAATAAACATTTATCATGATATGAGGAAATAAATAATAACTTTATTATTGCCTCTAGGGCATATTTGCTTCAGTCTCCCACTTGCACTAGAGTCAATAATCTAGATTACACAGTAATGATTCTAACACCCATGGAATCTTGGTGCTGATCATGTTTTGTTCGTGGTAGAGGCTTAGTCAACGGGTCTGCAACATTCAGATCCGTATGTATCTTGAAAATCTCTATGTCTCCCACCTGGACTTGATCCCGGATGGAATTGAAGCGTCTCTTGATGTGCTTGGTTCTCTTGTGAAATCTGCATTCCTTTGCCAAGGCAATTGCACCAGTATTGTCACAAAAGATTTTCATTGGACCCGATGCACTAGGTATGACACCTAGATCGGATATGAACTCCTTCATCCAGACTCCTTCATTTGCTACTTCCGAAGCAGCTATGTACTCCGCTTCACACGTAGATCCCGCCACGACGCTTTGTTTAGAACTGCACCAACTGACAGCTCCACCGTTTAATATAAACACGTATCCGGTTTGCGATTTAGAATCGTCCGGATCAGTGTCAAAGCTTGCATCGACGTAACAATTTACGATGAGCTCTTTGTCACCTCCATAAACGAGAAATATATCCTTAGTCCTTTTCAGGTATTTCAGGATGTTCTTGACCGCTGTCTAGTGATCCACTACTCCTGGAGTACTTTGGTACCTCCCTGCTAAACTAATAGCAAGGCACACATTAGGTCTGGTACACAGCATTGCATACATGATAGAGCCTATGGCTGAAGCATAGGGAACACTTTTCATTTTCTCTCTATCTTCTGCAGTGGTCGGGCATTGGGTCTGACTCAACTTAACACCTTGTAACACAGGCAAGAACCCTTTCTTTGCTTGATCCATTTTGAATTTTTTCAAAACTTTATCAAGGTATGTGCTTTGTGGAAGTCCAATTAAACGTCTTGATCTATCTCTATAGATCTTGATGCCCAATATATAAGCAACTTCACCGAGGTCTTTCATTGAAAAACTCTTATTCAAGTTGTTGGTGATTGTAGCAGAATTTTAAAATTTTCCTACGCATCACCAAGATCATCTATGGAGTGTACTAGCAATGAGGGGAAAGGAGTGCATCTACATACCCTTGTAGATCGCGAGCGGAAGCGTTCCAATGAACGAGGTTGATGGAGTCGTACTCGCCGTGATTCAAATCACCGATGACCGAGTGCCGAACGGACGGCACCTCCGCGTTCAACACATGTACGGAGCAGCGACGTCTCCTCCTTCTTGATCCAGCAAGGGGGAAGGAGAGGTTGATGGAGATCCAGCAGCACGACGGCGTGGTGGTGGATGTAGCGGGATCTCGGCAGGGCTTCGCCGAGCTTCTGCGAGAGGGAGAGGTGTTGCAGGGGAGGAGGGAGGCGCCAAAGGCTGTAGTACTGCTACCTTCCCTCCCCCCTTTATATAGGCCCCCTGGGAGGGGGGCGCCGGCCAGGAACCCATCTGCATGGGGGGCGGCGGCCAGGGGGGAGACTTGCCCCCCAAGGGAAGTGGGGCGCCCCCCCACCCTAGGGTTTCCAACCCTAGGCGGAGGGGGGAGGCCCATGGGGGGCGCCCCAGCCCACTAAGGGCTCGTTCCCTTCCCACTTCAGCCCATGGGGCCCTCCGGGATAGGTGGCCCCACCCGGTGGACCCCCGGGACCCTTCCGGTGGTCCCGGTACAATACCGGTGACCCCCGAAACTTTCCCGGTGGCCGAAACTTGACTTCCTATATATAATTCTTCACCTCCGGACCATTCCGGAACTCCTCGTGACTTCCGGGATCTCATCCGGGACTCCGAACAACTTTCGGGTTTCCGCATACTCATATCTCTACAACCCTAGCGTCACCGAACCTTAAGTGTGTAGACCCTACGGGTTCGGGAGACATGCAGACATGACCGAGACGCCTCTCTGGTCAATAACCAACAACGGGATATGGATACCCATGTTGGCTCCCACATGTTCCATGATGATCTCATCGGATGAACCACGATGTCGAGGATTCAATCAATCCCGTATACAATTCCCTTTGTCAATCGGTATGTTACTTGCCCGAGATTCGATCGTCGGTATCCCAATACCTTCTTCAATCTCGTTACCGGCAAGTCTCTTTACTCGTACCGCAATGCATGATCCCGTGACTAACGCCTTAGTCACAATGAGCTCATTATTATGATGCATTACCGAGTGGGCCCAGAGATACCTCTCCGTCATACGGAGTGACAAATCCCATTCTCGATCCGTGCCAACCCAACAGACACTTTCGGAGATACCCGTAGTGCACCTTTATAGTCACCCAGTTACGTTGTGACGTTTGGCACACCCAAAGCACTCCTACGGTATCCGGGAGTTGCATGATCTCATGGTCTAAGGAAAAGATACTTGACATTGGAAAAGCTCTAGCAAACGAAACTACACGATCTTTTATGCTATGCTTAGGATTGGGTCTTGTCCATCACATCGTTCTCCTAATGATGTGATCCCGTTATCAATGACATCCAATGTCCATAGTCAGGAAACCATGACTATCTGTTGATCAACGAGCTAGTCAACTAGAGGCTTACTAGGGACACGTTGTGGTCTATGTATTCACACATGTATTACGATTTCCGGATAACACAATTATAGCATGAACAATAGACAATTACCATGAACAAAGAAATATAATAATAACCATTTATTATTGCCTCTAGGGCATATTTCCAACAGTCTCCCACTTGCACTAGAGTCAATAATCTAGTTACATTGTGATGAATCGAACACCCATTGCGTCCTGGTGTTGATCATGTTTTGCTCTAGGGAGAGGTTTAGTCAACGGATCTGCTACATTCAGGTCCGTATGTACTTTACAAATATCTATGTCTCCATTTTGAACACTTTCACGAATGGAGTTGAAGCGACGCTTGATATGCCTGGTCTTCCTGTGAAATCTGGGCTCCTTCGCAAGGGCAATAGCTCCAGTGTTGTCACAGAAGAGAGTCATCGGGCCCGACGCATTGGGAATCACCCCTAGGTCGGTAATGAACTCCTTCATCCAGACTGCTTCCTGTGCTACCTCCGAGGCTGTCATGTACTCCGCTTCACATGTAGATCCCGCCACGACGCTTTGCTTGCAACTGCACCAGCTTACTGCTCCTCCATTCAAAATATACACATATCCGGTTTGTGACTTCGAGTCATCCAGATCTGTGTCGAAGCTAGCGTCGACGTAACCCTTTACGACGAGCTCTTCGTCACCTCCATAAACGAGAAACATATCCTTAGTCCTCTTCAGGTACTTTAGGATATTCTTGACCGCTGTCCAGTGTTCCATGCCGGGATTACTTTGGTACCTTCCTACCAAACTTACGGCAAGGTTTACATCAGGTCTGGTACACAGCATGGCATACATAATAGACCCTATGGCCGAGGCATAGGGGATGACACTCATCTTTTCTCTATCTTCTGCCGTGGTCGGGCATTGAGTCGTGCTCAATTGCACACCTTGCAATACAGGCAAGAACCCCTTCTTGGACTGATCCATATTGAACCTCTTCAATATCTTGTCAAGGTACGTACTCTGTGAAAGACCAATGAGGCGTCTTGATCTATCTCTATAGATCTTGATGCCTAATATATAAGCAGCTTCTCCAAGGTCCTTCATTGAAAAACACTTATTCAAATAGGCCTTTATACTTTCCAAGAATTCTATATCACTTCCCATCAATAGTATGTCATCCACATATAATATGAGAAATGCTACAGAGCTCCCACTCACTTTCTTGTAAACACAGGCTTCTCCATAAGTCTGTGTAAACCCAAACGCTTTGATCATCTCATCAAAGCGAATGTTCCAACTCCGAGATGCTTGCACCAGCCCATAGATTGAGCGCTGGAGCTTGCATACTTTGTTAGCATTCTTAGGATCGACAAAACCTTCCGGCTGCATCATATACAATTCTTCCTTAAGGAAGCCGTTAAGGAATGCCGTTTTGATGTCCATCTGCCATATCTCATAATCATAGTATTTGGCAATTGCTAACATGATTCGGACGGACTTCAGCTTCGCTACGGGTGAGAAAGTCTCATCGTAGTCAACCCCTTGAACTTGTCGATAACCCTTAGCGACAAGTCGAGCCTTATAGATGGTCACATTACCATCCGCGTCTGTCTTCTTCTTAAAGATCCATTTATTATCTATGGTTCGCCGATCATCGGGCAAGTCAGTCAAAGTCCATACTTCGTTTTCATACATGGATCCTATCTCGGATTTCATGGCTTCCAGCCATTTGTCGGAATCCGGGCCCGCCATCGCTTCTTCATAGTTCGAAGGTTCACCGTTGTCTAACAACATGATTTCCAGGACAGGGTTGCCGTACCACTCTGGTGCGGAACGTGTCCTGGTGGACCTACGAAGTTCGGTAGTAACTTGATCTGAAGCTTCATGATCATCATCATTAACTTCCTCCCCAGTCGGTGTAGGCACCACAGGAACATATTCCCGCGCTGCGCTACTTTCCGGTTCGGAAGGGGTGACTATCACCTCATCAAGTTCCACTTTCCTCCCTCTCAATTCTTTCGAGAGAAACTCTTTCTCCAGAAAGGACCCGTTCTTGGCAACGAAGATCTTGCCTTCGGATCTGAGGTAGAAGGTATACCCAATGGTTTCCTTAGGGTATCCTATGAAGACGCATTTTTCCGACTTGGGTTCGAGCTTTTCAGGTTGAAGTTTCTTGACATAAGCATCGCATCCCCAAACTTTTAGAAACGACAGCTTAGGTTTCTTCCCAAACCATAATTCATACGGTGTCGTCTCAACGGATTTCGACGGAGCCCTATTTAAAGTGAATGCAGCAATCTCTAAAGCATAGCCCCAAAATGAGAGCGGTAAATCGGTAAGAGACATCATAGATCGCACCATATCCAATAGAGTGCGATTACGACGTTCTGACACACGATTTTGCTGAGGTGTTCCAGGCGGCGTGAGTTGTGAAACGATTCCACATTTCCTTAAGTGTGCACCATATTTGTGACTCAAATATTCTCCTCCACGATCTGATCGTAAGAACTTTATTTTCCGGTCACGTTGATTCTCAACCTCACTCTGAAATTCCTTGAACTTTTCAAAGGTTTCAGACTTGTGTTTCATTAGGTAGACATACCCATATCTACTTAAGTCATCAGTGAGAGTGAGAACATAACGATATCCTCCGCGAGCCTCAACACTCATTGGACCGCACACATCGGTATGTATGATTTCCAATAAGTTGGTTGCTCGCTCCATTGTTCCAGAGAACGGAGTCTTGGTCATCTTACCCATGAGGCATGGTTCGCACGTGTCAAATGATTCGTAATCAAGAGACTCCAAAAGTCCATCTGCATGGAGCTTCTTCATGCGCTTGACACCAATGTGACCAAGGCGGCAGTGCCACAAGTATGTGGGACTATCGTTATCAACTTTACATCTTTTGGTATTCACACTATGAATATGTGTAACATCACGTTCGAGATCCATCAAGAATAAACCATTGACCAGCGGGGCATGACCATAAAACATATCTCTCAAATAAATAGAACAACCATTATTCTCAGATTTAAATGAGTAGCCATCTCGAATTAAACGAGATCCAAATACAATGTTCATGCTCAAAGCTGGCACTAAATAACAATTATCGAGGTTTAAAACTAATCCCGTAGGTAAATGCAGAGGTAGCGTGCCGACGGCGATCACATCGACCTTGGAACCATTCCCGACGCGCATCGTCACCTCGTCCTTTGCCAGTCTCCGTTTATTCCGCAGTTCCTGTTTTGAGTTACAAATATGAGCAACCGCACCGGTATCAAATACCCAGGAGCTACTACGAGTACTGGTAAGGTACACATCAATTACATGTATATCACATATACCTTTGGTGTTGCCGGCCTTCTTGTCCGCTAAGTATTTGGGGCAGTTCCGCTTCCAGTGACCACTTCCCTTGCAATAAAAGCACTCAGTCTCAGGCTTGGGTCCATTCCTTGACTTCTTCCCGGCAACTGGCTTACCGGGCGCGGCAACTCCCTTGACGTCCTTCTTGAAGTTCTTCTTACCCTTGCCTTTCTTGAACTTAGTGGTTTTATTCACCATCAACACTTGATGTTCTTTTCTGATCTCCACCTCCGCTGATTTCAGCATTGAATATACCTCGGGAATGGTCTTTTCCATCCCCTGCATATTGAAGTTCATCACAAAGCTCTTGTAGCTTGGTGGAAGCGACTGGAGGATTCTGTCAATGACCGCGTCATCCGGGAGATTAACTCCCAGCTGAGACAAGCGGTTATGTAACCCAGACATTCTGAGTATGTGCTCACTAACAGAACTATTTTCCTCCATTTTACAGCTGAAGAACTTGTCGGAGACTTCATATCTCTCGACCCGGGCATGAGCTTGGAAAACCATTTTCAGCTCTTCGAACATCTCATATGCTCCATGCTTCTCAAAACGCTTTTGGAGCCCCGGTTCTAAGTTGTAAAGCATGCCGCACTGAACGAGGGAGTAATCATCAGCACGTGATTGCCAAGCGTTCATAACGTCTTGGTTCTCTGGGATTGGTGCTTCACCTAGCGGTGCTTCTAGGACATAATCTTTCTTGGCAGCTATGAGGATGATCCTCAGGTTCCGGACCCAGTCCGTATAGTTGCGGCCATCATCTTTCAGCTTGGTTTTCTCTAGGAACACGTTGAAGTTGAGGACAACATGGGCCATTTGATCTACAAGACATATTGTAAAGATTTTAGACTAAGTTCATGATAATTAAGTTCACATAATTAAGAATCAGTGGCTCTTTGCCGTCTGCGGCGGACGGCAAAGAAGGCGGACGGCAATAATTGCGCTGTCAGTCCGTTAAGTGGCTAACGGCAGACCTTTGCCGTCCGCCGCAGACGGCAAAATTTCTCTGGTCTTTGCCGTCCGCCTTATGATGTCATCTACACATCACTAAATGGCAGGTTCTTTGCCGTCTGCCACTGATTCTTTGCCGTCTGCCACGGACGGCAAAGTCTTTGCCGTCTGCCACTGTAGGCAAACTGACCAAATGGGTCAGCTCCCAGGAAGCACAGTTGGCTGCCACGTGGCTTCTTTGCCGTCCGCGGCAGACGGCAAAGAGCTCTTTGCCGTCGGTGGCAGACGGCAAAGAGCCTGCATATTGTCTGTTTTTTCTGTTTTTTGTTAAATCCCACAATTTGCACAGAAAATATATATGACATATAGATATATTTCACAGGCATTCATCACATAAACAAGTTCATACATCATTTCATACATAAACAAGGTCCATCCATCATTTCATACATAAACAAGTTCCATCCATCATTTCATACATAAAGAAGTTCCATCCATACATAAAGTAGCACTCCATAGCTAAGGTGACTAGAATGAGAAGACAAGAATGAGAAGACAAGAAGAAGAAGAGTAGAACAAGCACTCCATCCAGCACATAATCAAATCTGCAAAATGGCAAAATAAGAAAGTTAGAAATGGATCGTTTTTGAGGTAACTAAGGTGAAATGGATCGTTTTTGAGGTAACTAAGGTGAAATGGATCTTTTTTAGCTCACTTAGGTCAAATGGATCGTTTTTGAGCTAACTTAGTTGAAATGGATCGGTTTTGAGCTAACTTTGTTGAAATGGATCATTTTTGAGCTAATTTAGTTGAAATGGATCATTTTCAGCTAACTTAGGTGAAATGGATCATTTAAGAGCTAATTTAGGTGAAATGGATTGTTTTTTAGCTCACTTAGGTCAAATGGATCGTTTATGAGCTAAATTAGTTGAAATGGATCGTTTATGAGATAACCTAGGTAAGATGGGTCATTTTGGAGTTAACGTAGGTGAAATGGGCCATTTTAAAGCTAACGTAGGTAAAATGGATCATTTAGGAGCTAATCTAGGTAAAATGGGTCATTTTTGAGCTAACTTGGATGAACTGCATCATTTATAAGCTAACCTAGGTAAAATGGGTCATTTTGGAGGAAAATAAGCTAACTCTAGGTCATTATGGTAAGCATATTGGAGGAAATAAAGCTAAGTCTAGGTCTTTATGCATTTGTTAAGCAAAACACTAGAGAAACTTACCGTGATCAGGGAGATGTAGGAGCGGGGTGGCTAGTGCCGCTACCTGGAGAAGGATCGTGCGATGCGTTTCTGGAGTTAAGCTGCAACAAAGATCATTTCCAATGTCTCGTTAGCATTACGACACTCAAATGTTAAGACTACCAACTAATGTCCATTCAAACTAAACTCACCGTGCTCCCAGGAGCAATCACTGGCATCGGCGGAGCGGGCTGACCGGACTTCTCGCACACAGACTGCACATTTGGTTTTCAGAACAGAGTCATACTAGTTAGTAATGAGACTCAAATGTTAAGACTAGCAAGTAATCTGCAGAAGAAACTTACCACAAGGAGCTCGTACATGGCCCTTGCCTGCATGTCATTCCATGCCCTCTCCTCCTCCATCATCTTTCTCGTCCTCTCCTCCATCTCCCGCTGCCTCTCCGCCGCCTCCGCCAGAAGTTTCTCCGTTCTATCTCTCTCAGTCTGTATAGCAGCCTGCAACACCACTCACATGACCATTTGTAATCATTGATGGAAGCGCACACAATGTAATGGAGAAAGATAACTGAGTACGTATCACTAACCTTGATGGTGAGTTGCACTGGCCGTTCACGAGGCCTTATCTCAGGAGCGGAGCTCGACTGGCGCGCCTTGATCTCCGGGAGAGTGCTAGGACAACGGATAAGTCCATCTCCAGTGGCTATGGAGCCATGGGACCTCCCGCCACCAGATATCATCACCAGCTCTGGATCAATGGGACCCTGGCTCGGGTTAAAGTCCTCCCCTTTCCTCGCCTTCCCCTCATCTCTATATCTCACGAGCTTGTTGTGGGAGGAGATGTTGGTGAAGTTGTTTGCATCATCGAGGTCAGAGTGAGAGAAAGCCTTGACTTTTTTGAAAGAGCCAGTGTGGGCCATGGCATACAGGTCGTACACCTCTGGCACCTTATCCGCCTTATTGTGGCGTGCCTGAAAGAGAGAAACAATGAAAATTAGTAATTAAAGGGCTCAAGCTAGCATGATGAATGAACTGCATGAATCATGAAGCAAACCACATACCCAGTTGCGCCCGAACTGATATAAGTTGGAGCTGCCTTGATGGTGTGGCACACCTTCCATTTGGGCACGTTTGTCCTTGGCCTGGTTGTGGAGGGCTAGCCATTCTTGTGAGCACCACTCATCGACCAACACCTCCCAACAATCCATCCGATCCGCACACCATCTCGGAGGCGCCTAAGTTAGCAAATAGAAACTTGAGCGCTACGGCTAAGAATTACTAAATGAAGGAACTTAAGTAGAAGGCCTTAAGAATTACCTTCATGTACTGCTCCTTACTCAGGAACTTATCGCGGCACGCCGGCTTGGTCTTCTTGATACCACGCAAGGCGTAGTAGTCTCGAACAGCCTGCACCCGAGCCTCGTGCCGTAAGTTCTGGAGTAGGCGCTTGCAGACGTTCTGGATAACATTTGCGCTGTCCTCCTCGTATCCCTCCTCACACCTGTAGAATGTCTGCAATCAAATGAGACAATATTGATTAGTACAATTAATAACTAGCTAGTTGAAGATTTTGAAATGTGTAAAGGAGAAATTACCCAGAACGTCCTGATCACCATGTCTGCCCTCGTGTCGCACACGACACCGTCGATAATGACATCCGGCGGGGCCGGGGCAGCCACGTAGTGCTCCCAGCTCAACCCAAGCTCTGGAAGCCGACCCTCACCAGGCAACGTGACAAACCCCGGGAAGTTTTGCCGGCAAAGAACTCCAAGGATGGAGTTGGGCCGGCGGACACTATGATGGTGGTCCCAACCCCTGCAGCATGACAAGGCCAACGCATTAGTTATTTGAAGAAACGTGAATGCAGAAGGTACAAAAATATTAAATGCACTTACGTACCTCTCCCCATCAGGGAAGATCAACCACCTCTGCTCACGGGTCGCCGGCACGGACGGGAGCCGTGTAGCACCACGCTGGTACACGGTGCCACCCTCCTCCTCAAGATCAGTCGGCTCCCCGCCATCATCAGCATGGCCACTCGGCTCCTCGGGCTGATCCGGCCAGGTACCCCATCCGGACGTGTGCTCCTCCGGGGTCTCGTGGGCCGAACTCTCGTGGGCCGAAGGCCAGTCGACCCGAGGCTCGTGGGCCCAAGACCCGTGGACCGGAGGCTCGTGGACCGGAGTCCGTGTAGCCTCCTCCTCGGATGAGTCCACCCTAGCAGTCACGTGCTCGGGTGAAACAGCTGGGGGTGGCGGCGAGGAAGGTGCCCTAGCAGTCACCCTACCTCCTCTCCCGCGACCACGTGCCCTACCTCCTCTATTCCTACCTCGTCCCCTGCTGGGCACCACGGTCGACGAAGAAGGGCCCGGCGGTGTGGACATACTGTCCAGCAACGCTCGGCGGAGAGGTACGTCTGGAATCGAAGACCTCAGACCACGCGCCGACGAAGAAGGGGCCTTGGCGCGCTCCCGACCAGCGCCCACCATCTTTCAACACCTGCCATGAGAAACAGTAAACGAAATTAGTACAACATAAAAAAAAGACCGACATGGATAATAATATGTGTATCACTTAAGTGTATCATCATCAAGTACAACATTAAAAAATTTAATACCTGACACTACTAATAATCTCGATCAGTATCATCAATAAATGCATAATCATCATCATCACTATAATCAATGACGGGCTCATAGGGTTCAGTGGCATCAACATGTGCAAGGCCACCTTGATGTAATCGGTCAAGCAATGACAGGTCATCCGCAGCAGTAACCTCTTCTTGTTCCGGCTCTTCTTGTTCCTCCTCTGGGGTGATGTCGGATTCACTGTCGCTGTCTACTTCAATGTTTTGGGGTGAAGTATAGCGGTTCTTGAAACGCTTTTTGGAAAGACGTGTCTCTTGGAAGAATTCTCCTTCATATGTGTCTGGGTTAATGTGAGGTTCATAATCCTCTTCCTTTGGGGGAGATAGTCTAGCACGTGGCGGCACTTCATAAACGACATCCCAACCTTTCAGATTTGGATTAGTTTGGCAGGCCCACGGTAGATAGAATACTTGGGTCGCCTGTTGAGCCGTAATATAGACACCAGGAACATCTAAATGGGTGCTTGTTGATTTCAACTAGCCCTATATGTTCATGAGTCCTTCTAGTCTCCTTCGGCTGAAACCAATAACATTTGAAGACTACGACATTCGGTGGGTTTTCACCATAGAATAGAAGTTCATAAATTGCTTCAACTCTCCCATAATACTCGGTACCTCCTTCGCCGATAGCAGATACACAACAATTTGTAGACTTTCGGTCGGCCATAGATAGCTCTTTGCCATAGGTACGAAAGCGATACCCGTTGATGTCGTATTTGTCAAATGAACGGACCTTATAGTCAAAACCATTAGCGACTTGTCTCAATTCGGCGTCCATAGACTCTGAATTAGCCTACAAGTTTAATATGAAAGGATTGTTGCATTACGCACAAATTAGCGAATGAAACCGGGATAGCCGCCTACAAATTAGCCTACAAGTCTAATAGAAATTACCGTTTGTTTGAACCAAGAGATGAAACCGGGATAGCCGCCTCCTTGCTTTGCGAGAAGCTCATACTCTTCGACAGAATCCTTTTGGATCACCGCTCCATACGAGAATAAGGCGACGTATCGACTGTATGAAATATCCAGGAATAAGAGAAGTTCAAAGGAAATAGAAGTTGCGAAACTATGTACCGAGAACTTACTCGATGTACGGCCGCACTTCTATCAGGTTGTTGAAGATATACAACGAAATGGTCCGCCATTGTTCGTTATCCAAAGATACTGGATTTGAAACACTGGCTGGTGCGAGATTCCCTTTGAATAGGCTGAGGTTGGATCCACCCTTTTTAGGGTCGTCAGCATTGTACCGAGGCTTCGGATTATGCAAATGACGATTTTTGGCTTCGTAGTGTGCTGTCACGAAGTTTGCCGCCTCCTCAGTGATGAATGCCTCAGCCATCGATGCTTCAATTCTACGTTTATTTTTACATTTTTGTCGAAGTGTCTTCTGCATCCTCTCAGTTGGGTAGCACCAACGATTTTGCACGGGCCCCCCAATCTTGCCTCGGTCGGGAGATGCAAAATCAAATGTTGCATTGGATTAAAGAAGCCCGGTGGAAAGATCTTCTCTAACTTGCAGATCAACTCCGGCGCCAACTCTTCCATTTGTTCTAGCACGCCAGGCGATAGTTCTTTCGCACAAAGAACACGGAAGAAATAGCTGAGTTCTGCCAGTACTAGCCATTCATCCTCAGGGATGAAGCCACGCAACATCACCGGCATTACCCGCTCAATACATATGTGCCAATCATGACTCTTGAGACCAAATATCTTCAATTTATCAAGACTGGCTCCCCTCTGTAGATTCGCTGCATACCCATCGGGGAACATCAACTGCATTTTCACCCACAAGATAATTTCCCTCATAGCTGGCCTTCCAAGATTGAACCATGCCTTTGGCTTCGTCCAGTTCTGCTTTCCTTTCGGTTCTTTCATGTTTTGTAACGGCCTGTCACATAGCGCCTCCAGATCGACTCTAGCCTTAGTATTATCTTTTGACTTCCCATCTATGCCGAACAATGTACCAAAAAGTGCCTCGGCGATATTCTTCTCAGTGTGCATCACGTCGATGTTGTGTGGGCAAAGGAGGTCTTTGAAGTAAGGCAGATCCCATAAGCATGTTTTGTGAGTCCAGGCGTGCTTAGAATTATACCCCTTGAAGTACCCTGGACGCTCTGGATCTGGCTCGAGAGCGTTTAACTGATTCAGGGTCTGTTGGCCTGTCAATGCATGTGGTGCAGAGTTTTTGTCAACTCTACCTCTGATGAAGTTCTTCTTGTCTTTCCTGAACTTATGGCGAGGATTCAGGAACTGTCTATGCATGTCGAAGCAAGAAAACTTGCGACCGGCCTGAAGCCAACGAAACTCAAGAGCTCCCTTGCATGTGGGGCACGGGAACCTTCCATGCACACACCAGCCAACGAATAGCGCATACGCCGGCAAGTCATGCGTCGAGTACATGTACCAGACACGCATTATGAAGTTCCGTTTGCTATAGGCATCGTATGTCTTGAACCCATTATCCCAGGCTTCTTGCAATTTGTCCTTAAGCGGTTGCATATACACATTCATATTTTTCCCCGGATAGTTGGGCCCTGGAATTATCAACGTCAGGAAAATGTTCTTTCTTTGCATAATCTGTCTGGGGGGGGGGGAGATTGAGTGGAAATACAAATACGGGCCAACAACTGTATTGGGCTGCCGTCATACCAAACACACTGAACCCATCCGTGCTGATGCCGACTCGAGGATGCCTCGGATCTGCCGCTTTGTCACCATGTAATTCATCAAACTTTTTCCACGCAACACCATCCGATGTGTGTACAATCATCAGATTCCCATCTGCATCTAGTTCGGTTCTTTTGCCCGTTTTGTGCCATGTCATCTGTCTGGCCGTCTCTTCGACCATGAAAAGACGTTGAAGTCTTGGTACGATTGGCATATACCGAAGAACACTAACGGGGATTTTGGTCTGTGTCTTCTCACCCATACCGTTGTCTACCACAACATACCTGGAAGACTTGCAAATGGGACAACAGTTCAAGTCCGCATTGTCAAGCCTAAACAAGACACATCCTTTCTCACAGGCATGTATCTTATCATAGGGCATCTTCAGTGCACGGAGGATTTTGTCCGACTGGTACAGGTTTGCAGGCATTACATGGCCTTTGGGTAGAAAGCGTCCAAATACTGTCATCATTGCATCGTAGCATTCTCTGCCCAAGTTGAACTGAGCCTTCAGAGCCATTACTTGTGAGATGGCATCCAACTGACAAAGCTCAGTGTGCTCATGGAGCGGACGTTTTGAAGACTCCAACATTTCATTGAAGGCCTTTGCAGATTCCTCCATCTCCTCGTCCGAATCCCGAGCATCATCAAAGTCTTGCACCATGTTTTCCATACCGGTACCATGCTCGTCGGTGCGACGACGATCCACCTCAGCTCGGTCACGTTGGGCAGACTCACCATGAAATGTCCACACCGTATAATCGGGCGTAAAACCACTCTTCTGCAGGTGTTTGCCCATTTCAGCCTCTGTCCTCTTTTCCCAATTGCCGCACCATAAACAGGGGCACCAGGTTTTCCTCTGGCCATTTGCAAATGCGGCTCGCACAAACCCCTTGGTTTTTGTGAACCATTCAGTGCTCCATTTGTTCTGACCAGTGTGACCGGTGTACATCCACGCACGATCACTCATCTTGACTTTCAGAGCTACTAGACACACAACAAATATATATATATATATATAATTCACCATGTATGTATTCATCAGTTGATCTACTTTGTCAATTTTATTACGTCCATGCAACCTACACTCTAATAGGTAATGATAGGTCCTAATCCCACCCGAGTATGTTTAGATTGGGTTCATTTTCCCATGCTATGCCCCGGATCCTACGCAAAATTTTGGCAGCACCTCCCCGCTGTTCTCCTGATACACGTCTCTGCAATAAACAGAGAGGATGTGTACCCGGAGAACAACAGGGGAGGCACTGACGAAATTTATGCGTCGGATCCGGAGCAAAGCATATGGGAAAACGAACCCAATCTAAACATACTCGGGCTGTCCATGGATAGCGTTGGACAATTCGAAAGAATCAAGGTTATAAATATGCAAATGCATGCATATTTATAACTATGACGCTTTCGAACGGGAGACACATATTGGTTACGCATACTGATGATTCAAGACACATATATATCTAGCTATCAAGTTTCATCGGAATAGATCAAATAATTAATGGGGGAGGAGGACATGTCATTTGTGCTCACCCACGAACGAAGGGGCAGAGCTCGTCAAACGCATGGCGAGGTCGTCGAACACCAAACCTCGCAGCGATGAAACAACTGCACATTTAAAACTAGCCGATCAACACAATTATATATGATGTTTTTCATAACAAAATCGAAAGATATATGACCTAACTAATAATTCACAAATATATGACCCCGTCGGCTTCTGGAAGGCCAAAGAACACCTTTTCGGGGTCGGGGTCTCGGGGTCGGGGTCTTGGGGTCGGGGTGTCGGGTCGGGGTGCCGGGTCGGGGTCGGGGTGCCGTGTCGGTGTCGGGGTCGGGGTGTCGGGTCAGGCTCGGGGTCGGGGTGTCGGGGTCGGGGTCGGGGTCGGGGTCTCGGGGTCGGGGTGTCGGGGTGTCGGGGGTGTCGTGTCGGGGGTCGGGGTGTCGTGTCGGTCTCGGGGTGCCGTGTCGGGGTCGGGGTGTCGTGTCGGTCTCGGGGTGCCGTGTCGGGGTCGGGGTCTCGGGGTCGGGGTGTCGGGTCGGGGTGCCGGGTCGGGGTCGGGGTGTCGTGTCAGTGTCGGGGTCGGGGTGTTGGGTCAGGCTCGGGGTCGGGGTGTCGGGGTCGGGGTCGGGGTCGGGGTCGGGGTCTCGGGGTCGGGGTGTCGGGGTGTCGGGGGTGTCGTGTCGGGGGTCGGGGTGTCGTGTCGGTCTCGGGGTGCCGTGTCGGGGTCGGGGTGTCGTGTCGGTCTCGGGGTGCCGTGTCGGGGTCGGGGTCTCGGGGTCGGGGTGTCGGGTCGGGGTCGGGGTGTCGGGTCAGGCTCGGGGTCGGGGTGTCGGGGTCGGGGTCGGGGTCTCGGGGTCGGGGTGTCGGGGGTGTCGTGTCGGGGGTCGGGGTGTCGTGTCGGTGTCGGGGGTCGGGGTGCCGGGTCGGGGTCGGGGTGCCGTGTCGGTGTCGGGGTCGGGGTGTCGGGTCAAGCTCGGGGTCGGGGTGTCGGGGTCGGGGTCGGGTTCTCGGGGTCGGGGTGTCGGGGGTGTCGTGTCGGGGGTCGGGGTGTCGTGTAGGTGTCGGGGTGCCGTGTCGGTGTCGGGGTGCCGTGTCGGGGTCGGGGTGCTGTTTCGGGGTCGGGGCTTCGGGGTGTCTCCTCCTCCTCCTCCTCCTCCTCCTCCTCTTCTTCTTCTTCTTCTTCTTCTTCTTCTTGTTCTTCTTCTTCTTCTTCTTCTTCTTCTTCTTCTTCTTCTTCTTCTTTCTCCTCCTCCTCCTCCTCCTCCTCCTCTTCTTCTTCTTCTTCTTCTTCTTCTTCTTCTCCTCCTCCTCCTCCTCCTCCTCCTCCTCCTCTTCTTCTTCTTCTTCTTCTTCCCCCTTCTACTTAACCTAAACCTAAACTAACCTAAACTAAAAACCTAAACTAATTAAAACTAAACTATTTAAACTAATTAAACCTAAACTTAAACAGAAAAAAACAAAAAAACAAAAAAAAACAAAAAACAGAAAAAAGGGAGGAGGGGCTCACTGTGGGGGCGGCGATGGGTCGGGGAGGGGCCGGCGACGGAGGGCCGGGGCGGGGCGGTGGAGGAGGCGGGGCGGCGGGGGCCCGGCCGACGGGGGGCCGGGGCGGGGCGGTGGAGGAGGCGGGGCGGCGGGGGCCCGGCCGGCGGGGGCCGCGGGGCGGCGGGGGGCCGGGACGGTGAGGGGCCGTGGCGGCTATGGGCCGGGGCGGCGGTGGGGCGCGGGGCGGCGGGGGGCCGGGGCGGGGGGGCGACGGGGCGGTGGGGCGGCGGGGAGCCGGGGCGGCGGGGCGACGGGACGGCGGGGGCGACGGGGCGGCGGCGCACGGCGAGCGGCGGCGGCGGCGGCGGGGTGGGAGGAGAAGGGCGCGAGGACGAAGTGAGTAACGGGCGGGGGGTACGTGCCGTTAGTCAAGTGCCTTCTTTGCCGTCCGCCTTTTTGCCTCTTTGCCGTCTGCCAGCGGACGGCAAAGATTCTTTGCCGTCCGCTGGCAGACGGCAAAGAGCTGGCAGATGGCAAAGAGCTTCTTTGCCGTCAGCCTTTTCTTTGCCGTCTGTTTATGTGTAGCTGATGGCAAAGAGCTTCTTTGCCGTCAGCTAGCAGACGGCAAAGAGCTGGCAGATGGCAAATTAGCTGATTCCAGTAGTGATACTCATATCTCTACAACCCTAGCGTCACCGAACCTTAAGTGTGTAGACCCTACGGGTTCGGGAGACATGCAGACATGACCGAGACGCCTCTCTGGTTAATAACCAACAGCGGGATCTGGATACCCATGTTGGCTCCCACATGTTCCACGATGATCTCATCGGATGAACCACGATGTCGAGGATTCAATCAATCCCGTATACAATTCCCTTTGTCAATCGATATGTTACTTGCCCGAGGTTCGATCGTCGGTATCCCAATACCTTGTTCAATCTCGTTACCGGCAAGTCTCTTTACTCGTACCGTAATGCATGATCCCGTGGCTAACTCCTTAGTCACATTGAGCTCATTATGATGATGCATTACCGAGTGGGCCCAGAGATACCTCTCACACGGAGTGACAAATCCCAGTCTCGATCCGTGCCAACCCAACAGACACTTTCGGAGATACCCGTAGTGCACCTTTATAGTCACCCAGTTACGTTGTGACGTTTGGCACACCCAAAGCACTCCTACGGTGTCCGGGAGTTGCACGATCTCATGGGGTAAGGAAAAGATACTTGACATTGGAAAAGCTCTAGCAAACGAACTACACGATCTTTGAGCTATGCTTAGGATTGGGTCTTGTCCATCACATCATTCTCCTAATGATGTGATCCCGTTATCAACGACATCCAATGTCCATAGTCAGGAAACCATGACTATCTATTGATCAACGAGCTAGTCAACTAGAGGCTTACTAGGGACACGTTGTGGTCTATGTATTCACAAAGGTATTACGATTTCCGGATAACACAATTATAGCATGAACAATAGACAATTACCATGAACAAAGAAATAAAATAATAACCATTTATTATTGCCTCTAGGGCATATTTCCAACACAAGTATCCTTTTATGCTATCCAGAAATTCCATATCATTTCCAATCAACAATATGTCATCCACATATAATATTAGAAATGCTACAGAGCTCCCACTCACTTTCTTGTAAATACAGGCTTCTCCAAAAGTCTGTATAAAACCATATGCTTTGATCACACTATCAAAACGTTTATTCCAACTCTGAGAGGCTTGCACCAGTCCATAAATGGATCGCTGGAGCTTGCACACTTTGTTAGCACCCTTTGGATCGACAAAACCTTCTGGTTGCATCATATACAACACTTCTTCCAGAAATCCATTCAGGAATGCAGTTTTGACATCCATTTGCCAAATTTCATAATCATAAAATGCAGCAATTGCTAACATGATTCGGACAGACTTAAGCATCGCTACGGGTGAGAAAGTCTCATCGTAGTCAACCCCTTGAACTTGTCGAAAACCTTTCGCAATAAGTCGAGATTTGTAGACAGTAACATTACCGTCAGCGTCAGTCTTCTTCTTGAAGATCCATTTATTCTCTATGGCCTGCCGATCATCGGGCAAGTCAACCAAAGTCCACACTTTGTTTTCATACATGGATCCCATCTCAGATTTCATGGCCTCAAGCCATTTCGCGGAATCTGGGCTCATCATCGCTTCCTCATAGTTCGTAGGTTCATCATGGTCAAGTAACATGACCTCCAGAATAGGATTACCGTACCACTCTGGTGCGGATCTTACTCTGGTTGACCTACGAGGTTTGGTAGTAACTTGATCTGAAGTTAAATGATCATCATCATTAGCTTCCTCACTAATTGGTGTAGAAGTCAGAGGAACAGATTTCTGTGATGAACTACTTTCCAATAAGGGAGCAGGTACAGTTACCTCATCAAGTTCTACTTTCCCCCCACTCACTTCTTTCGAGAGAAACTCCTTTCTCTAGAAAGGATCCATTCTTAGCAACGAATGTCTTGCCTTCGGATCTGTGATAGAAGGTGTACCCAACAGTTTCCTTTGGGTATCCTATGAAGACACATTTCTCCGATTTGGGTTCGAGCTTATCAGGTTGAAGCTTTTTCACATAAGCATCGCAACCCCAAACTTTAAGAAATGACAACTTTGGCTTCTTGCCAAACCATAGTTCATAAAGCGTCGTCTCAATGGATTTTGATGGTGCCCTATTTAATGTGAATGCAGCCGTCTCTAAAGTATAACCCCAAAATGATAGCGGTAAATCAGTAAGAGACATCATAGATCGCACCATATCTAGTAAAGTACAATTACGACGTTCGGACACACCATTACGCTGTGGTGTTCCGGGTGGCGTGAGTTGCGAAACTATTCCACATTGTTTGAAATGTAGACCAAAGTCGTAACTCAAATATTCTCCTCCACGATCAGATCGTAAAAACTTTATTTTCTTGTTACGATGATTTTCCACTTCACTTTGAAATCCTTTGAACTTTTCAAATGTTTTAGACTTATGTTTCATTAAGTAGATATACCCATATATGCTCAAATCATCTTTGAAGGTGAGCAAATAACGATACCCGCCGCGAGCCTCAATATTCATTGGACCACATACATCAGTATGTATGATTTCCAACAAATCTGTTGCTCGCTCCATTGTTCCGGAGAACGTCGTTTTAGTCATCTTGCCCATGAGGCATGGTTCGCAAGTACCAAGTGATTCCTAATCAAGTGATTCTAGAAGTCCATCAGTATGGAGTTTTTTCATGCGCTTTACACCAATATGAACCAAACGGCGGTGCCACAAATAAGTTGCACTATCATTATCAACTCTGCATCTTTTGGCTTCAACATTATGAATATGTGTGTTACTACTATCGAGATTCAACACAAATAGACAACTCTTCAAGGGTGCATGACCATAAAATATATTACTCATATAAATAGAACAACTATTATTCTTAGATTTAAATGAATAACCGTCTCGCATCAAACAAGATCCAGATATAATGTTCATGCTTAACACTGGCACCAAATAACAATTATTCAGGTCTAAAATTAATCCCGAAGGTAGATGTAGAGGTAGCGTGCCGACGGCGATCATATCGACTTTGGAACCATTTCCCACGCGCATCGTCACCTCGTCCTTAGCCAATCTTCGCTCAATCCGTAGTCCCTGTTTCGAGTTGCAAATATTAGCAACAGAACCAGTATCAAATACCCAGGTGCTACTGCGAGCTTTAGTAAGGTACACATCAATAACATGTATATCACATATACCTTTGTTCACCTTGCCATCCTTCTTATCCGCCAAATACATGGGGCAGTTCTGCTTCCAGTGACCAGTCCCTTTGCAGTAGAAGCACTCAGGCTTAGGTCCAGACTTGGGTTTCTTCACTTGAGCAGCAACTTGCTTGCCGTTCTTCTTGAAGTTCCCCTTCTTCCCTTTACCTTTTTTCTTGAAACTGGTGGTCTTGCTGACCATCAACACTTGATGCTCCTTCTTGATTTCTACCTCCGCAGCTTTTAGCATCGCGAAGAGCTCAGGAATTGTCTTATCCATCCCTTGCATATTATAGTTCATCACGAAGCTCTTGTAGCTTGGTGGCAGTGATTGAAGAATTCTGTCAATGACACTATCATCCGGAAGATTAACTCCCAGTTGAATCAAGTGATTGCAGTACCCAGACATTCTGAGTATATGTTCACTGACAGAACTATTCTCCTCCATCTTGCAGCCGTAGAACTTATTGGAGACTTCATATCTCTCAATCCGGGCATTTGCTTGAAATATTAACTTCAACTCCTGGAACATCTCATATGCTCCATGACGTTCAAAACGTCGTTGAAGTACCGGTTCTAAGCCATAAAGCATGGCACACTGAACTATCGAGTAGTCATCAACACGCGACTGCCAGGCATTCACAATGTCTGCAGTTGCCGGCGCGGGTGGTACACCTAGCGGTGCTTCCAGGACGTAATTCTTCTGTGCAGCAATGAGGATAATCCTCAAGTTACGGACCCAGTCCGTGTAATTGCTACCATCATCTTTCAACTTTGCTTTCTCAAGGAACGCATTAAAATTCAATGGAACAACAGCACGGGCCATCTATCTACGACAACATAGACAAGCAAAATACTATCAGGTACTAAGTTCATGATAAATTTAAGTTCAATTAATCATATTACTTAAGAACTCCCACTTAGATCACTACAAAAAAATACACTTCCGTGATGATACGTGTTTGTCACAGTAGGCCGCGTTTTCTGTCATGCATGTACATCCATGACAAATTTATGACAGAATCAAGATAGTCATACCTGTGCTGTCGTAGAAGTGTTCCATGACATTGCCAAAATTATCATCATGGAAGTGTCCACTTCCATGACGATAGATCGCGTGTCACAGAAGTGCTTTCGTCAAGGGTGACGGACACGTGGCATCCACCGTAACGGAACGCCGTTAAGCTACCGGGTCGGGTTTTGGATCCGATAACCCGTTAACAGCCCCGACCAATGGGGATTTTCCATGTGTAAAATCATCATTGGCTGGAGGAAACACGTGTCGGCTCATCGTTGGGACAGATGTCATCCACTCATTGGACGGAAGGCGCCTATGATACGTCGACACGTGGCACGGCCCAACAGAGGCCCATTCCTGTGAAAAGGCCGGCCCGTTTGACTTGGTCAAAAGGTGGCGGGCCGGCCCATGGAAAGCCTGTTAACGGCCTGTTCGCATATAGCCCATTTACAGCCCGCTAACCCTAGGCCCGTTACGCTCTATCCGAATTAGGCCCAGTAGCGTCATTTGGGCCATCCAATATGATTCCAGCCCGTTTTCACTTCTGGCGCATGTATGGCCCATGACGTCTTTCGGCCCATATGAGGCCCTATGTAACTCTTGGCCTATTAATGGCCCGTCGTGAAACTGGCCCGTAATGAACAGTGTATCACTTTACACCCATTAACGACCCGTGGTGAAACTGGCCCGTAATGAACAGTGTATCACTTTATACCCATTAACGGCCCGTTATTCCGTTGGGCCGTTTCTAGCCCATGTTATCTTTCGGCCTTCTCAGAGCCCATTTATTCTTGGGCTCATTTCCAGCATTCGTTTACTTATGGCCCGTTACTGTCATTTTCTGCTTGTGGGCCAAATTCAGCCCGTGGTTACAATCGGCCCGTTTGTGGTCCGTTAATACGTTGGGCCGTTTTCATAGCATCATCAAATACGGCCTATTAACGATGGCCCGTTATGGTCGTCCCATGAACGGACGATTCCAACTCTAGCCCGTTTACGGCCATAATGCGGTCTGTTTGGCCCATGTTTTGCCAATCGATCATACGGCCCGTATAAGGCCCATTGATGATACGGCCCGCAGAAGGCCCATTGTTTCTACGGCCCATAGAAGGCCCATTGTTTCTACGGCCCGTAGAAGGCCCACTGTTTCTACGGCCAGTAGGAGGCCCAGTGTCACTACAGTAAATATTAGCCCATGGTTATTGTGGCCTAGTTTTAAAAAATAAGTTATTGCAGCCACTAGCTAACCGCGGAAAAAGAACTGCAATGACTACAAGCAAACAAATAAACAAGACAACAAGGAATAAATAAGCAAGCAACTAACGCTAGGCTATCACGGCTATTACACATATTACATCCACTAGGCATCAAAGTTCGCCACCAGTGCAAATATAGGGAACAAAGCAGCATATCATATACACTGGTTGTCAAAGTTGGCGACCAGCGCAAATAAACGCCGTAGCAAAACAAATCCAGAACTGAAACCACTTCAGAAGATCTCAAGAAACAATATCCTGGGTACCCATAATGCTGGCAAGATACTTAGCAAGCTTATTAACTTTCTCTTGTTTGGCGCTTAAATCCTCTAGCGCTTGCTGTTGCACCAGAAAATATGCATCTGAATTCTGCAGGGACTTCCTCAGTCCTTCAGCTTCCTGTCGCAGCACATCTGATCGATGTCTTTCAACTTGAAGTTGAGACTCAAGAAGATGAACTGATTCAGGTAGCGAGTTCGAAGAGCTTGTGCCAGCAGTAGTGGCCAGTAACTCGAACACTACATCAAGACAGGACTTTTGGGTTCCCTCACTGTCGTCAAGATAGTTTTTATCAGCTTTCTTGGGGACCAACAGTGATGTCTCTTTATCTTGAACCTTATCTGCATTACTTCCTTTACCATTGGATAACGCGGTACTATTCTCCAATATTTTGTCCGCATTCTACACTACAAGAAACCTGTTAATGCATGACGGATTTTCGGTGACAGTGCCAGAAACTGTCATGACCAGCCCATTACAACCCCGCAAGCCCGCCAAAAGCCCGCCTAAAGCCCTAAACCTTTCCTGTATATAAAACCTAAACCTAATGCACTCTTGTCCCCAATCTTCTTCCTCCATCCGCCGCCACCACGCCTCTCATCTCGTCGTCCACCATGCCTCGCCTCTCCTCGTTCTAGTCCTCTGCCTCCACCTCCCTGCCTCCAACCGATAATGGTGACCCGAGATCAATGAGGAAGGCAGCTACAACGGCCTGATGGAAGCGGCGGCCAACCCTAGCCATTGCCGCGTGCCTCTGCTGCTCACAACCAATGACCAAGGCCATGGATCTGTGGCAGGGGCCTCCCTCCTCCGTCTTCCAGGTCGTGCAGCTCCCTCGCCATCTGGAGATTTGCAGCATCAAGCGCCGAACAAGGAGAGGACAACGACCGTGACCTGCGGGAGGCCCGAGCTCGATCTCGCCGGTGACGACAACGCACCACACAGGGTCCCTCCCTACTTCCTCCCCTAGTGTCCTCTCCCTTCATTTCTTTCTTCTCTCTCCCATTCCAATCGACTTTTTTGCTTTGATTCAGATCAGCAGGAGCTCTCCGCCTCTCCAGATCCATGCATAGCGATGACTGGGACCCCACGCTTGAGCCCCACGAGCTGGACAAGCACGCCAATGAGGTCATCTGCTCCGCCCACCATGATTCCCCACGGAATAAGAAGGTCGACCCTCTCGCTCTCTTTTCTTTAATTTCCAAGTGATTGCTGTTCTGATCCAGGGGTTCTCAAATTTTATTGAACTGAATCTGATGAAGAAAACGTGGCCACTTTGTTTCCTGATACTCGCAATTTACAGCCAACCCTAAACTAGCATTGCTGGCCGTTTTGTTTTTCTTCTGTCACCATGTGAGCACTAGTAGTGTAGATTTTGTGAGATCTGCTACTTAGTTAAGCAACTATTAGTTTATAAGTAAATCCCATGAGAAGCTCCTGTTGGTTCCTTTGAATTTTCTGGTTTCTGCAGGGAAAGTAATTCATTAATCTCACTGAATCGATTGACCAAGAGTAACTATTGGTTAACTAGTTCTGCTATTACACTTCTTCTCTGTTATAGGTTTGATCACATTTATTATCAGCAAATATAAGTTTGTATTTTTGTATGTTTTGTTATAGAAGACAAGTCCCTTTGTAATAAAAAAAATACTTGAAGAAAATGGGGAAACCAAAATAGCCGACGACTATGTATTCTGATTTCTCGATTATTGGTAACATCAAAATCTGTTACAACCCACTCTTGATTGTTCCAGGTTTAGTGCCAAGCTGCTTATACAATGGATGATACAATTTTTTATATGCGCAACTAGAAGAAGCTGTTGTCCTTGTACTTCATCCGTTTATATAATTGATGCATACACTTAGGCTCCTGATCTTTGCTCAATTTAACATATATGACAATTTGATGATGGATTCCTTGTTCCCAGTACATGTCACCATGTTTAGGATATTGCGTACTAGATGCCTCCATCTCACAATCTGTTTTATTTATTCATAATAGAAACTGGTACAGAGTTAGAGACGTGTAGTTCTTCGAGATTTGTCCTCTTAATTCCTCTTAAAATAGTTCAGCCATAGTTTGTATCTACACGTGCCTAGAGATTCCATATATTTCCCAACTGAAATATCTTTGTTATTATTTATATTTTTTATCATGGTGGTTAATTGGTTAAATGCCATTGTTTAGTGGAGCGTATACACACAAAGCGGAGGATCCTTTTTTCAGAACGGTTCCAAGAAAATTCAAAGTGATGTAACATTAATGTTTGTAAATCCTTAAAAGAGTGATCTAACTAAGATATGCTTGACAACTAACTAACAAGATCATATTATTCATTTTGTAAATGTAGAGAAAAAATAAGTATGGTCTTCACAACGTCCACCACTGAATATCTCTGCATATTTCTAGGCCTTGATTTGATATAAAAACAAACCAATTTATCTTCTCACTTATGTCCTGGATTTCACTATGACTTGACTCTCTTTCTCTGATTTCTTGTTACATGATTTGCTGCCTCGTAGGTGTAGATGCTGAAACATTCCTACTGTAGTTGTGCCTTTCACATGTTTCCTGTGCAAGTCCATCAAAACAGCTTAGTGATTGCTACTCCATGGCGTGTAAGTCCCCTGAGATCTCATGTCACACTTAATTAATTGTGTGCATGAAGTATTCTAGCTTGCATAAACTAAGGTGACTTTTTACTATTATGTATATGCATGTAGTTACACTAATTAAGAACATAGACATGCTTCTGATTTGCACTGAAGATGTTAAATATTAAATTGTTGGAGGATATGTGCTAGGATTTTTATAGTTAAGTAGTGATTTTTGTTTCATGGTGATACCTTTTTGGTGCCCGAAGACTGAGCATTTCTAAAATGAAATCAGTACAAGATGAACCAATGAAGAAAAGGAATGCCATCACCTGTTGTTCCTGTGTTCTCCATCACCTGTTGTTCCTGTGTTCTGATTTGGCTTGTACCTTAATAACTGTGAAATAATTTTTAAGCCAAGCATAGACTAAGTTTGTAGTTCTTGTGCAAGCTGATGAGGTTTGCTACACATGTGCAAGCCTTGTTCCTGCTGGTGTCATCTTGTGTGCATATATACTGGTTCATTTCATTTCATTATTGTTTCTTGTTATAAATAATAGTACTATGTTGGTCAAGTTGGCAGCAAGTATTACTATTTGTCAGCCCTTTGAGATGTAATTGCAGCATAAACATTGAGTTTTATGCCGCTGCTCGTTGACTTGGCTGGCATAAACTTCAAATGTTCATTTTGTTGGCGTGTTTATATGGCCTCAACTACTACTGCAATGTTATTCTCATTTGTAGCACTATTAAGATTCAAGAATATTAGACAACGTGTAATTCATTTTTATCTTTGTTGTAATTCTTTTATTTCCATTATCTATTCATATCTACAAATATCTAATATTCTTGTAAATATGCTAGGTCAGATTGGCTAGCGAGCTACTTGGTGTTGCCTATCACAATCAGCCACGGCATGATGATTGCCACAGGAGGGCCGAGGAAAGAACATGAATAAGAGTCTTAATAGTTTATATGTTATGTAGATGTAAAATGGATTGTACTGGTTCCTAACCTTGATGTGATATATTTTGTCAATCTATGTTGTAAGTTATCATTTCATAGAGGATATTATGAACTGCTATGTTGTAGATACATATAGTTGGATGCATACTCAATGAACTATGTAATGTTTTACACTTTGCAAATAATTCTTCTTGGTCAAAATTGGCATCAGGATTTGTGTGACACATTCTGCTAAAACATACTATGTGAAAATTAGGCTGAAATAAATGGGCTAATGGGCTCAACCAAATTTATACTATACCTAAATCCATGACGATTTTTATGACGAAAAATAGTATCCACATAGGCTGCCATGTTGGTCAATCGAAAATCCTATGTGGCATCAGTCCATGACGGTCAATCGAAAATCCTATGTGGCATCAGTCATGCCATGTTGGTCAATCGCAAATCCTATGTGGCATCAGTCCATGACGGTCAATCGAAAATCCTATGTGGCATCAGTCCATGACGGATTGTTCCGTCACAATGGTTTGGGCCTGGGCGGGCTTGGGGCAGATCGATGACGGTCAAGAACCGTCAAGGAAGGCACGATGTCAAATTATGACGCGATATACATGACGGATTTCATATCCGTCATGTATGGGCACCCTTGACAGTTTTTCACTTATCCATGACAGATTAGATCCGTCATGTATTAACAGATTTCTTGTAGTGCTAAAAGAGAAACAAGCAGACACATCACATGTTTACCATGTTGTATATGAAACTCATTTTGGTAAATGAGTTCAGTAGTAAAGTGGACAGGATAAGAGCATGAAACAAACATATATCTATGTACCATGGTCACTTTATGGTCTATATCATTCTAGTTTTTGTTGCCAAATCAAGATAGAGACACAGTTCAAATAATATTTGTTCAAGACAAAGCAGAATAGACAGAATATAAGTGTGGGTAACTATAGAGCAATAACAACACTTGTAATGTGCATGACATGAGAACATAACTGTTTATTCAATTGAAACTGAAATCAACATAGAGCAGGTTACAACAGCAAACCAGTTAAAGAAACAGGTTTAAAACATACCTGTTGCGCCATTGGAGTTTCAATTCCATCCTTCAAAATTGAAAATAGTTGGTATGAGTAAATACAGTAATGCAAGAGCCAAGGAGTATGAACCATAGCTACAGAACCTGACCTAAGAACAAATCTTCTTCTCCTTTAAGCGTTGAGTTGGGATTCAGAGTGGTGGTCCTCGTGCTTTGGGCACTGCAGTTCCCTTACTAACTGCTCGTGTTTGGGTGCTCTGTGGTGGAGACGGTGTTGTGTCAACTGGAACTGGGTTACTATCTGCCGGGGTTGGGGTTAGAAGGGGTGTAGCTGGTTCTCTGTCCAACTGGGTAGGGGTACAAGCTGCGGGAGTCTGGGTTATGTGTGGTGGATCTGGTCCTTGGGCAAGTACAACCGTGGTTCTATCTGCATCAACTAGTAGCACTATCTTTTCTGAAGACCGTGTTGTTACTCCCTTAGATACTGCCATCACGCTCTCCAATTCAAATGGCTGATAAACAAGAAAAGTAATTGAAAGTATAGACATTGTATGATAGACAGGTGCAATGGATAGTGGGGAATAAAAGAGGGCATGAAATAATTCATATTTATGTTGTCTAACCAAACAGGATAGCATGACACAATTTCACATATATGATGGCTAACTAAACAGGATAGCATGACACAATTTCACATTATGATGGCTAACTAAAAAAGATGGAAAGACATAGTTCAAAATATGGGACTATGTAAACAGGATGACATGACATAACTATATAATGTGTTTGTTAAATAGGTTGGCATGCCATAATTCACATACATTCACGGATAGAATTCCATAATTCAAAATATGATGACTGTAAACACTAAACAGAATGAGATGATATAACTATATGATGTCTTTATTAAATGGGTTGCCATGCCATAATTCAGATAGATGATGTGTATGTACTATGTAAACATGATGGCATGATATAATTCAAATATATGATTTATATAGTAAGCAAGTAAGCAGATGGCAATCCATATATGATGTAAAAACTAAGCAATGCAAGACAACATGCATGACATGGGTAATATAACCCTGCCAAGTTTGAGCATAGACCTCAGGGGGGAAATAGGACTGGTCATCAGTCTCTGAATCCTCCTCTGAGGAGCTCTCTGTAACCAGCAAGATGTCTGCTTCAGCAGGTAGCATTGTCTGCTCTGAATACCTTGTTTTCATTCCAGATACTTCCATCACCGCTTCAAATGGCTGATGCACAGGAAGAGTAGTTGAATATACAAACGTTGTCGACAAATGGAACACGTAATACAAAAAAATGATAGCATGATATAATGCACATACATGATGATTGGCTAAACAGCATGGCATTGCATAATTCACATATATAATGCCTTTACAACAAGATAGCATTGTATAATTCACATATATAATGTCTTGCAACAAGATGGCAATGCATAATTCACATATATGGTAATTAGACACTGAACAGGTGGCATTCACACAAAGCATGTCTAAACTAATCAAATGACATAGCAATGCGAGACACCATACGCACGATATGAGCAACATAACCCTGCCAAGTTAGAGCATACACCTCGGGGGGGGGGGATAGTAACCAGCGAGATATGCGCTTCGTCAGACAGCATAGTCTGCTCTGAAGACCTTGTTTTCACTCCAGAATTTGCCATCACCATGTCAAATGGCTGATGCACACGAAGAGCAGTTGAATGTACTAACATTGTTGACAAATGTAATATTTAAAGAAAAAAAAGGATGGCCTGATATAATTTACATATAAGATGACTGGCTAAGCAGGATGGCATTGCAAAATTCACATATATGATGCCTGGCTAAACAAGATGGCGTTGCATAATTCACATAAACGATGAATAAACTAAACAGATGGCATTCGCACAAAGGATGCCTAAACTAAGCAAATGACATATTTGATGTATAAAGTAAGCAATGCAAGACACCATATGCATGATATAACCAACATCAGCATTCCAAGTTAGAGCGAAGACCTCAGGGGGTAAATAGGAGTTGTCTTCTCCTTCTGAATCCCCCTCAGAACAGATATCTTCCTCTCGATTACAATCCGAAATGCATGGAGGGGGGGCTGCCTTTGCGCTTACCATGGAGCGACGTCTGCATGAAATATGATTGCCACGCAAGGCTCGTCTCTTTTGCTCTACATGTTCAGTTCCATTGTTTACAATAACTGTCATGCATAGGAATAAAACATAGTGAGATTATGTAAGGAGTGCATCCAGAAATCCAGAGTGATGGTAGCAACCTGCGGATAGACCCAAAACCAATAATAGCAGGCAGATAATGGCTTCAGTTAAAAAATACAGATAATGGCTTCTTTACTGTTTTTCCTACCCTACATGAAACTCATAGTAGACACCGGAGATTAACCAGATAGTAGATAGATACTATTGATAGCGGCCCCGATATGTACCCTACAACCATTTAAAAACTCAAGTTTGACCATTAGTTTGGAGCTGACTCAGAGTCCAATCGGTGAACAGGACGATAAAGTAGCATGTAATATTAAGCGATGCATAACGTAGGCAGACACGAAAGAGTGCGACCTCTCTTGCGGACCCGTGTAGTCCTCGAGGTCATCTGCTCGGTTGATGATGGTAATGCTGTTTTCATGGCTGCCAGCGGCGGGGAAGAAGATCTGAGGCGGCGAAAGACAGTCTGGAGGCCGGATCCCTGCTGTGCTGGACCCTTCTGTCGTTGGAGCAGCTGAGCTGGGGTGGACGACGGCGCAGCAAGAGCGGGACAAACCACGCAAAGTTTTCTTTGACAACTATCTGTAAGAGAAGTAATTCTGTAAGGGCTCATTTGAATTGGAGGATTCCAACAATGCAGGGATAGGAAATAGACAGGAATAGGATAGGAATGCACGTGCAAAACAGAGAATTTAAAAACACAGGATTTCTGCCAATCTGGGTGTTTGATTCACAACAATTGGAAGATCACAGGATGCAAAGAAGCATGGTGAGATTAAGTCAAACCACAAGAAAATGTATGGTTATAATGCTATTATGCTACTATCTCTTAGTCTTGTGCTTCATGAATAGGAATTTGAAAAGGAGGACAAGTGAAAATTAAAATTCCTACATTTTTTCTTTCAAGGAGACACTAAAGGAACAAATCCATGTGCTCAGTGGACAATATATATAACATGTAGAGTAAAAAAGAGATGCAACAAGTGTACAACCTCTTTGGCGAAGCCATGTCGATCTCAGCGTGATTGGGTTGGCCGGTGAGGATGCTCCGGCTGACTTTGCTGTCGGAGAGGGGAAGAAGATCTTAGGCATCTGGAGATGGAGCCCGAGGTACTGCTCCGCTGTGATGGAGGGTTTCGTCGTTGGAGCAGCTCCGGTAAGTTGTACGACGCCGAGGCTGAAGCAGGACGAGAGACAACGAACAACGTTAACCTGACCGGAATTCTAATAGCATCTCCAATACATGACGTAAAATACATAACCACAAAGTGCTAGATGTAAAATACATCAGCCGCTCATCTCTGAACTTAACTTTCGAAACTGAACTTAACTGTCGAAACTGAACTTAACTGTCGAAACTAAATTTTGGTGTCGAAACTGAATTTTGCTGTCGAAATTGAACGCACTTGCAAGGTGAGGCTACACGTCGGTCGACTGACTTTTTCATCTCTGGTCAGTCGATTTTGCAGCCGTTGGTTACGAAATCAAGGGCCTGCGGTTCATCTTCAACCTCCACCCCCCTGAGCCACCAGCCACCACCGGCCAAACAGCAGCCCCCCGCCGCCCGCGGCCGGCGGTGCGCCGCCCCGCCCGCCCCAAAAACCCTCCCCACCGCCGGTCCGCGACCGCCCCGGCCATCCCTCTAGGCCCCCCCGTGCCGAGCTTTTTCTCCGGTGATCCCCACGCCACCGCCCCGCCAACGCCGCCCCATCGCCGGCGACCACCGCCCCCATCCTGAACCCTAAGATAGATAGTAGGGTACCTCTCCGGCGAGCCCCCCCGCTGCGGCTGGTTCTTCCTTCACCCCAGCGAGCCCCCCCCCACCCCCTGAAAATCGACTGACCCAAAAGTCGATTCAGTCGACTGAAGTGTAGCTAAATCGGAGCAGCATCGCAAGCAAGAGCAAGAGCGAGAGCAGCAGCGCGAGCAAGAGCAATAGCAAGAGCAATAGCAAGAGCAGACCAGGCAGGGGACCGAGAGCAAGAGCAGAGCAGCAGCGCGAGCGAGAGCTAAAGAAGCAGCAGCTCCTACTGATGTGGACGTCGCCGCCGAGGGAGCGATGCCTTGGGGGAAGTGGCCGGCGATGCCGCCGTGGATGGAGCCGCGCCGTGTCGGCTCGGGACCGAGCGCCGGCAGCACTGTGAGATCGAATCAAGAAGAAAATGCGGCGATTAGTGTACAACCTCTTTGGTGGCGCCGATTAGGCCGCAGCTTCATCCGAGGAAACGGTGATGATGATGCTCTTCCGGTGGTGCAGGTGAAGACGGCAGTGTGGGAATGGAGGTGGCGCGAAAGACGAGGGGAATGTCGGGGCAGCTCCTTGGAGGTGGAGGACGGGGTGGCTGAACCGGCGGGACAATGAGATCAACGACAGATCCTCATCCGGTACGGTGGATGAGGGACGTCAAGGTGTTGCTGTGGACGCGTCGTCGGGGAAGAGGCTCCGGCTGGGTGGCGGACGGAGCAGGGTGTGGGGTTTCGTCGCGGGTTTTCGCGGCCTCGGTGTATGAATGGGTGGGCGGATGGGATGGCAGTGGGGAACCATGGCTTAGAGACGCGCTTGTCCGAAATGTGGGGTAAGTTACGAAAGTACCCCCACCGATTTGAGGCGGTTCTTTCGGTTCAGGGGTAGCACGGGCATTTCGCGTGTCGGGATTTCACAGGAGGTGGGAGTTTTCGCGCGCGTTGTAATTTTGGAATAGCAAGGCGCGGGTTGAGATGGAGGGAGTTGTCGGAGCACAACAAGACAAAGATACATCTTAAATATTTCGGGCTAACAAGGCGCGGGTTGAAATTTGCGGACAAGCCTAACGTGTACTGTACCAAATCAATGCGCACTACAAATGTCATTCAAAACTTTGAATTCATGTTATGTTCAATTAAAATATTTTGCTACGTGTATAATGCATGCAACCTACTACTCAAATGAACGTTTTAGTGCATTCCAAACGTATATACTACCGCTTCAATATGAACTAAATTTGAATTTGTTTCTCTATTTGAATAAGATCTACAGTAATGATTGTTGTGAAGTCAAAGCATTTGAATTTGTTTCTCTATTTTAATAAGATCTACAATCATCATTATTGTCAAGTTAAACCATCGTTTGTGTATTATCTTCACAGCACACCACATGATTAGTCTCGAGTTACATATGAACTATGTGTACTATATGAACTCGAACTAGATTTTTTGAATCCACTTTATTTTGATTTCAAATCACATTACATTTCTAGCTCTAGCTAGATCTTCATAATCTAAACCATGTCTCATATGTATAATGTGTTTATCACATTATGTATGGTGCCCCGCCCCCTACGCCTACAAGTATTTAGATGTGAGTTGCAAACACCACACATTACCACAAATTCAAATAAAATGTGAGAATGTTCGATATATAGTATTGTTTAGATTGTTCGATATTTAGTTGTAAGCTGCAAACGCCACACATTATCACAAATTCAAATAAAATGTGAGATTGTTTGATGTATAGTATGGTTTAGATTGTTTGGCATTTAGCTGTGAGTTGCAAATGCCATGCATTATCACATTATGGTATAACATGTGCACAACACGTGTATCACCGCTATATTCATGCATGCAATGTTTAAAACACTATAATCTCCTATTCAAATATATGAATCCGCTTTCATATCAAATTATGATCTTTGCTACCACTAACTTTCTCTCGTTTGCACACGCCCTCCTCGCCCTCCCCCTCCCTCGGCATTCTATCCACCGGGCACATTCATTTTTTTTTCTTTAGGTCGTTCTCCCAGAGTCTCCACAACTCCTTTCCGACACACACCGATCGATAAACCTCTCCAGCGATGCCTGCCTACAACATACACACACACCTTCAATCTCCTCCTTTATGTGTCCTTGCCTCGTGTCTCTCACACGGTCAGACACACGTGTAAACTCTCGCCCCTCTTTTCATCGATCTCACAACCGCACACTCCTCTCCCTATCTAGCTAGTAGTTGGGGCTCTCGCACCACCTCCTAGCTCCATTCTCTCTGTCTATCCGTCTCGCTGGGCCTTATTTGCCTCTAACAAATGGACGTACACCGACCGATCTCTCGCTATACATATAGCTAGCTAGGTCCTTATAACTCGTTTTTACCCACACGTCAATCGATCTACCTCATTAGTTGTGTCTCTCCCTTCCTCCAACAAACAACAATTGATCTACCGATCTAGTTAGGTTTGCTTACCAAACACATGGTTCCCCTTCATCATCCATGGATGTTTCCCGACAGATCTATCACGCACAGGCACACACAGAAACACATCCCCACTCTTATTGATAACATTGCAGTTCCACCCTCAGTTTGTCTAGTAGGCCTCTCCCACCATCTTCGAGAAGCAACTCCATCACCCATCCAGCACTCTACCCCTCTCCCTCCCTCTCCCTCCCTCTCTCTCTCCTCTCTCTCTCTGTCCCATCATATTTCCCGTCCTTCAGTTATGTATGGATGTCGACCGATCTCCCTCAAGACATAGCTGGGTCTCTCCTTCTCAACACATATACGAGTCATTCTACCTCTATAGTTAGGCCTCTGCCTACCCCTCCCCCCACCCCCTCCCCCCACACACACCGATACATAGAGCGCTCTAGTCATGTCTCCCTGCCACACACAAACTTGACATGTGCCCTCTAACGTTCCGGTAGGCCAGTCGCCCTATATCTTTGACTTGCACACACACACACACAATTTCGATGGCTCTCTTCATCGATCTCGCACCCACCCACTTGATCCTCTCTTCGTCTATCGATAGCTATGACCCCTCCCTCTCTTCTCATGGATTGCCCGACCCTCTATGTATGATATGGATAGGCCTCCATTTCACACACATTGCATGCATAATTTTGTTTGAGATGTCATCGACACATATTCCCACAAATAATTCACGAAATCAACCCCCACCCCACCCCCACCCCAAAACAAAAAACACTCACGAACACGGTTTGTATCTCTCACACACACCCACGTAGGTGGGGGACATGCACGAAGAGAAGAGGTGCATGCACGGCGCACGTACTCCCGTCTCTTTCCCAACCACACCCGTGCGGTACACGGTGGAGCTCATTTCTGTACGAAAAAGGCAGCCCACGTGGTAATTTGGCACGTGTACTGGTTGTCCACTTGGTGGAGGGAGGATCGTCTACCACGGGTGAACAAACAAATTGCGACTTGACGTGTTATGTTAAAAAAGAGGGAAACCATGTGGGTCCTACCTTAGAGGCAAGGCTCTATACACTGGAGTACTTTTGATGTGTCCCGTCAACTCGCAGAACGAGGAGAAGCTTGCTTAGTATGCCGTCTCCCCCGCCCACGGGCGCGGTGGCTCGCAGGATGAGGTGAAGCTTGCTCCGCCTTACGCCCGCTCCCTCGCCCATGCGCGCGGTGGCTCGCAGGACGAGGAGAAAAATTTACTACTCCCCCGTTTACTCCTCGTCCCTACTACGTTGGTTATAGAGATTATATCATATTGTTTGGAATATATATGTCCTTTAGTAGATTTCAATATGAACTACTAGTACATACTCCAAACACTGATGTATATAGACGTATTTTAGAGTGTAGATTAACTCATTTTGCTCCGTATGTAGCACTCTCCCTCGCCCCTCGACCCTCGCCCACGTGGTGGACGTGCAGCAATTCATTCGGTCTCATATAGCCAGAACGATATATAGTGCACTACCATTATTGCTCGACTTCCCGAAGAAGCGAAGAGCCAATCGCAAGGTTAATATTTTGGAGATGCCAAGCGCAAGGTTATAGGAGAACGAGTAGTAGGTGTCGCGTCATTTATAAATAAAGTTTTTTTCTTCAGTGGCACGTACGCAATATGATAGGTTCATATGGAGAGAAAAGGAAGCCGCTCCACTATATACATAGTCAGGACGGGCCAGCCTACACGGTTGCTTGCTGGGGTTGCTCTCTTCACACTCTCTCGCACAAAACGACTGTGGCCACATCTCTAACATCTCGGCGGATCACGTCTGCTTGGGGAAGGGGTGGATGCTTAGTGTAGATGCGGTGGCCATCGCCGACGGCGAAAACCCACTGTCAGCACGTCCCGATCAGGGGTCCCCGCCGTTCTCTCTCACAAAGCAGGTGAGGTTGCCTTCGTCCCTTGCTCACTGCCGCGACGTGGGCAGTTGCCGCCTCCCGCCGCCCTCCTCAAGGTTGTGCTACGTCCCTCAGGTACAACTCCCTTTACAGCCGGCTTGCACCACTGCTCCAGCTGCCCACATCACTCCCTGTGGATATTTCTCTACTTCTTTGCCCCGCACATACCTCTACTGGCTTCTACGTACTGTATTTGTGATGAGTTTATGTCTCATCAACTAGTCCCAGTAATCTTGTTCTAATCACGCTTCTTCAATTTCTTTGCCACAGGGATGCTCATCTCGATTTTGGTGAAACTGCACAAAATGATCCGATGGTAAAATGGTTGCAAACTTCATTTATTAGGAAGCTCGAACGTTGCCAGCAAATTGAAGCCTGGTCAGGGTTCACGGTTCAAGGGCTAGGGACTGCATGGATCGTTTTTTTCTTTATATGCCTCGGTTCCAAAATAAGTGTCAACTTTAGTAGTAGTACAACTTTGTACTAAAGTTTGCACAAAGTTGAGACACTTATTTTGGAACGGAGGGAGTACATATTTGCTATGATCTGTCAATCATTGAGATGCAATAGCATGCATGTTAGTCTCCTTTGTATTTGATGAAATGTTGCAATGGGCAACCTTGGATGCAAGATACATGTAACAGAAGCTGGAAGCTTCATAGCATTGTACAAATTTATCTCGCTGATAAATTACAGTACGTACTATACTAGTACTTCCTCCATTCCTAAATATAAGTCTTTGTAGAGATTTCACCATGAACCACATGCGGATGTATATAGATGCATTTTAAGTGTAGATTCATTCATTTTGTTCCGTATGTAGTGGAATCTCTACAAAGACTTATCTACTAGTAATAGCTAGCCCGCACTACTAGGAATTCTCTATCCTCTCCTTGAGCCACATCATCAAAATTGATGTAGCCGTTAGATGAAGTAAATCAGTCCATAATAGCCGTCTGATCTAGATGTTGAGAGGCTCCGCACTAAGCCACATGCAAGCATGCAGAAATACCATGGCACATGCATGTGAGTGGGTTTTAAATCACATCAACATGTCTGCATGCAAGCATGCACCGGTAGCATGCATGTAAGTGAGCTTTTAAGTCCCATTAACATGTCAAAAAGAAAAATATAATCCCATTATGCAGTAGGAGTTGGCTGATCTTTTTTCCTTACGTGGGATGATCTAAATGATGATGGGAGTTTATTTAGTTTGGCTACCACATTTGTCATGCGGTTATAGAGTTTTTTTAGTTCTATGAAATCGATAATTTTGCGCAGAGAGATATACCGCTGTTCCGCGGCAACGCACGGGGACTCATCTAGTAATATTTAGGAACGGAGGGAGTACTATGTAAAGAGTTAGGTGTCGCACGGTGATAGTGTGAGGTGGGCCATGTAATCATTGAGCCTGCGTGTTTTCACTGCTCTTGCACGCCTCCGCTGTAAGAATGGAGAAAATTGTAATCTAGTAGTAGTACCTCCTTTCGTCGAAAGCGTGGGACATCCAGCAGTCCTACCACCTCAGTAATAAAGACCAATGAGCCGTCAAATCACATAGACCCAGCAGTAAGTTGGACGGACGAAGCAACCATCACTCTTGCGCCAGTTAGAGGTCGCGTCCGCTCTGCCCGGGCATGAATGCGGCACCGATTCTTTGGAGCGGCGCTGACCATTTCGGGCGGGAAGCGTGCGCGGGCGATGGAGGGGCTTTGGGTGGGCCAGGCTGGTCAGGAGCGGGCGTGGCAGCTGTCCGCATGTCCCTACCGGACACGCCAGGAAACGAGAGGATGCACCGACTCTCGCGGCTAAAATCATACACTACACAACATCTCTCTGTAGGAGTAGGTCGATCTGTCGCTCTCTCTAACACACACATGCTGTTAAACACACACACACACACACACACACACACACGCACACACCTTGGTCCCGTTGCACCTTCTAACGTGACTTATTACACCTAGACGGAGGGAGTAGTAAGTATACGAGATACGGTGGCACACTGACTTAAGTCGAATACAAGTGCCCAAAATTTGTGTGCATGTTATAATAAGGATTCACTTAAAATAGTACGTGAGCGAACAGAGGGATCAATTGGACAGTGTTCCCGAGCAGTAGCGAGATGTGTGAGGTAAGATACACCGCTGGTGCTTTTAATTTTTCTTATTAATTTGTTTGCTTCACCCTCTGACTGGTGGGACCCTACGTACTACGTGGACAGAGGTAAGGTGACTAAGGCTGCATTATTTCTGCACCACTGTGGATAGTCTTACCACCAAAGCCACATGACACGATTATGATTGAAATCCCAATGACTCCCACACACACACACAAAAAAACACGGCATGCTTGTCACACGAGTGCAGGAATGTATAAAAGGTTATTTCCCTCTCGTTGAACATAACGGGTGGGTTGTGTTGCTGGTTAGCCTGTTCGCTCATCAAACTTGAGGTCTCGGGTTCGATAACTACACTTGAGCATAATTTGTGCCAGGAGGATTCTTTGACTGGTCAAAATGTTTTCTAGGGTTTGCACGCTTCACACTCTCTCTCCAGTATATATATACACGCTAGAGCCTCAGCGCTTGTAGTTTCTCTCTTCACACTCTCTCGCCCTCTCCCGCTGGAGCCTCAGCGCTTGTAGTTGCTCTCTTCACACTCTCTCGCCCTCTCCAGATCTAAACAAGACTTCTTTGGCCTCTCTCTCCCCTCACTGCTGCTCAAAGAGCCGGCAGGATCCATCCGCCTGGAAGGGAAGGACGCTTAACGCTGTCGCCGTCGGCGAGGGACTACCGGCGCAGCTATTCAATTTCCACCCAGCGGCGGCGCGGGAGGGCCTCCGACCCCTTCTTCTTCGCCGGCGTCCCGTCGCCCACCGAACACGGCCCAAGTACCTTAATGTATAATTTACTTACTCCACATGCATTGCTCTAGCTGCATGTATACCATGAATCTAGGACGTGGTTCAAAGAGGAAAGGAGTGGGGGAATGTAGTGGGAAAAGTTGTATATAGCATGAATCTAGGACGTGGTCAAAGAGGAAATGAAGGGGGAAAGTTGTATAGCATGAATCTAGGACGTGGTTCAAAGAGGAAAGGAATGGGGGAAAGTAGTGGGGAAAGTTGTATCGCATAAATCTAGGACGTGGTTCAAAGAGGAAAGGAAGGGGCGAAAGTACTGGTTCAAAAAGGAAAGGAAGGGACAAGGCTGTAGAGTTTGAGCAGGACTAGATTTGCTGCGCTCACATAGGGAAAGGTGTCTAAAGATAACAAAACTGGGACCAACACAAATAAGCTCCTTGGTTGTTTGTTCTTTGTTGCAACAGACTGTGCATGACCACAGTACATCGGTAGATGCACATGGTGCTGGTGCGTCCACTGTCCCGTGCAACTCATTAGCTGTTTTTTTGACTGGGAACTCATTAGCTGTTGTTAATCTAAGTCCCTGTTTGGTTAAAAATTCCCTAGTCCCTACCTGCTTGGTTCCAGGGACTAAACATGGACTAGAGGTTATTAAATGACATGCTAAAAGACCATGTTACCCCTAGTAATGAACTAATAGAGACAAGGTGCGATGCGTGGCAGGGGCAACTGTTGGAAAAAGTCCCAAAAAGACTCCCTCGAGGTCTTCTTTCTTTAGTCCCAAATGCCCACTTTTAGTCCCTAAAAGTCCCTCCTGTTTGGTTTCGATGGGACTGACACGGAGTTTTTTTAGTCCCTACACCAAAATGTCCCTGTAAACAAACACCCTCTAATAATGCCGCTGGAAAATTGATGCAATGCCACAGTTAAAAGCAAATTACATGTTTAACGAATTTTATTGTTAATATAATCTCTATGTTAATATTAATCAATGCCACCGTTTGAGAAATGCTACTGTCTTGCTTTCTTTCCCATTTAGATAAGGTAGATGCTTCTTTTCGTTGGCTTCTGTGTCATCCACCGTTATTGACCACTAATTGTTTCCTTTGCACCTCTGTGTAAACAGGGTTATCTACTTCACCTCGTTGCCATTGTGACCTTTTTGTTGCACTGGACAAAACACTTTTGTTTTAAGAGTGTTTTGTGCAGTTCAACCAAAATGTCACACCGACAATGTTGCTTGATTGCTTGATCTTAGTGGAACTGCACAAGAGGAGATCTTACTTCCTATCCGTTAAGGAGAATTTGGTTCGGATCTTCTTCTTGTGAGTTGTTTGAATTCAGCATCATGAGAGGTCAGTACTAGCCTTCTTTCACATGATTCTGCAGTGTGCTTTCATATGTTGTGCTACTTGTATGATAATGTTGCTTGATTTTAGTGAACTGCACAAATGGAGACAAGACTTCCAATCTGTATGTGCACCGTAATATCCCATCGAGGTAAGATAAGGATATTTCACAAGGAGCAGTTGAAGGATGGTTACATTACTCCCCACAAGACCAAACTAACTTCAGCTCAGAAGGACTGACAAATCTCCATTTTTTTTGCTGTGATGCGCGAGTACAATGTTGTTCTAGGATTCTTTCTGGTGAGTTCCATTTTTCTAAAAGTGTGCTCTACATGGAACATGTATGTGCCTGTTGAAACTGTCAATTCATAGTACAGTTTGCTTTATACTAATCACTTTTTTGTATTTGTGCAAACAGGGGTGCTCAGCTTGATTTCAATGGGAACTGCACAAAATGTTCATGAATACATCAAATCATTCATTTCCACCACAAGAAAGGAGGTGCCGATAAGTTCAAGGCGTTGCAACATATAAGGGCGAAATCATAAAAGCTACGCGCGAATTTGGTTGATTTTGGTGGAACTGCACAAAAAGAACCGCTGGTTTATTTAGCACGAGGTGCCATGTCAATGTCCGAACTGATGGCAAACCCTGCCCATTCCACAATCGTAGGCATTTGATATTTTGGAATGGGACAACCTTGTCAAATTTTGCTCATTGATTTTAGCAAGACATGCGTTTGATATTTTCGAATGGGACGCCCTTTGCTGTCAGCAGCGTCGATCAATTTTTTTCTTTATTCTTTAGTTGTGAAGTAAATATTGCCTCTGACATGTGAGTAGCTAAGATGCATAATCATCGATTGTTTTGAATGTTCTCTATGAATTGCCAGGCCTGTGTGTTTGATTGCAATGTACAAAAACGCTAAAAAGCTGCTCAAACTCTTTGTACTCCTTCTGTTCCTTTTTACTTCGCACATTGTGAAAGTGCATACTTTTTTGTATAAGATTGGTCAAAGTAGAGATACTTTGACTATAGACAAAACTTGTATGCAGACTAGAAAGGACCGGAGGGAGTACATGTGAAACTGCTGCAAACGAGGTGATCACCCTGGGAATAATGCTAGTACGTATTATTTTGCATGTTCATCCAATGCCAGTGATACAGGAATTCGAACTAATCGAAATAAATTCATTCATACACGGTCGGATTTCATATAAACATGCCAGATTTCATTACATTTCATACATTCTTCAACTAAAAAGGGGTGCGCTGGAGGTATAATTAATTAACCAAAGCTACCCACCTGTGTCCCGCTGAGCCGAACAGAAGCTTCAGTGACTTAACTGCATGTGCAGTTGCGTAACTGACATGTGGCCTGTTGGGCCCACGTGTCAGTCAGCCAACTGCACCGGCAGTTAAGTAGAAGCAGCGTTCTTCTCCAGCGCAGCTCTCCGACTCCACGTCGCCGCCAAGAAGCTAACCGGCCGTCAATGGTCAACCCGCATAGCTTGGCTTCAACCGGAGGGTAGCAGCGGTGGCCTTACTTGGACCCGAGCTGCGGCGACCTACCGTGTTCTACTCTTCCTCGTTTTCTGTGTGGCGCGGCCTCGTTGGCAGCGGGGCGGGGCCTCGGCGGAGCCGACGATGTCCTCTGTCTCGTTGTCGGCGGGCGGCGCCTCAGCGGAGCGGTGGAAATCCTCCCCCACGTTGCCGGTAGGGTGGGGCCTCGGCTGAGCCGGCGATGTCCTCTGCCTCGTTGTTGGCGGGGCGGGGCCTCGGCGAAGCCGGCGGTGTCCTCTCCCTCGTTGTTGGCGCCGCGGGGCCTCGGCGGAGCAGGGCCTCGTTGACGCCAGCGGAGCGGGGACCCGTCGGAGCCGGCATTGTCCTCTGCCTCGTCCTCTGTCTCGCCAAACAGCGCCTCGCCCGCTTCATCGCCCTCTTTGCTAGTCTCTTTGTAGGCGGCCGCAGCCTCCGCCACCCGCATGCGGTACCGCCAGCGCTCGAGGCGGCCCTTGCGGGCGGAGCGGTACGAGTCGAGCAGCGCCTCCTACTCCGCCCGCTCCGCGGCGATCTGCTCCTCCGCCTGCAGGTGCTCCTGGAGGACATGGTGGTTGTAGGCGGCGTCGGCCTGCGCCTCCCGGAACTGCTCCTCACGCATCTACCTCACCCTGTCCATATATTGGGCACGGTCCTCGCCGATGGTCATGGTGCAATGCACCGGCGAGGTTGGCGCTGAGGAGGGGGTTGGCGCCGGATCGTCGACTACCATGTTCTCCATCGGGACGTCGTCGTCCTCTGGCTGCCTGCCGGCCAGCCGGTCGGCAGCAATGGCTGCCATCTCCTTGTGGTCCGTCGTCCGCCCGTCTCGAAGAGCGCTGGAGCGCGAGGAAGCCATGGTGGGTAGTAGTGGTGTGGACAGGAGAAAGGGAACGGATGCGGATGACTGCGGCTATGGCCGGCGCAGCAGTTTATATAGCAATGGTGGGCGGGCAGAGGGATGGACGTGTGGCGTCGGAGTAGCCGCCTCGGCAACCGTGTATCATTAATGTGGGCGGCAGATGGACGGACGGACGACACTTGTGTCGTTTGAAGGCGGAGCAATCGCCTGCACCGGGAAGCGGGGCGGGCGGCGCTGACTGTTTCGGGCAGAAAGCGCGCGCGGGCGAGGAGATGACTTTACTTGGAGAGGATGACAATGGGGACCCACCAGGTCCATAGCCTCACGTACGCAAGTGCCTCCTTATTATATATATATAGCTATAATTTATTTTGCTTCCTCCTGGTTTCCTGACATCACGGTCCCACACCATTGTCAACCTACATAGTAGTCAATAAACGAGAGAATTGCACAAGAAGCGGTAGACAACTGGGACCAAGCAACTCGAGCAGTATTTGTGTTTTTGAGGTGTGAGCACTGCAGAGTTTTTCGATGTTTTGCCCAGATATTAATTTTTCTCCTCTGAACAACAACGAAAATATCGCTGCAGGTATTAACTGGGCGGGCTGTGGCCCGTCTAGCCCAGGCCAGATATCCAGCCCAGATATTAATTTTTTTCAAGCTGGAAATGGCTAGCCCAGCTATACTTTTTTTAGGAATACCCAGGCAAGGTCAAGTTGTTATTCTCCGCCCCGCTGGGCTGCAAATCTTTCTTAGGAGGGATGCATTAGGCTTAACAAGAGAATGGGCTTTAAGAGATAATAAATGGGATGTAATTATAAAAACTGGGCAGTAACTATAAAAAAATGCACCAAACACGTGATTACTTTATAAAATATTATTTTTGGATATTGAAAATTTTAATTTCATTAATTGTTGCGAGCGCAATGTTTCGTTGGATTTTTACGTAATATAAATTTATATTTAAATTGTATTTAACCTGACTAGAAATTTCGGGATAAAAATATTTCGGATCCCATCAAAATGTGGGAAATTTTATTGAATTCTGTTTTGAACGGTTGGTTGAAATGGGCTGTACTTTTAACAAACTGTAAATGGGTTATACTAAATTCCATTAGAATTCAAAAATGGGCTACACATTCTTACAAATCTCAAATGGGCTATAAGTTCTCTGCCACACACTTCTGGCCTTACTAAGTTGACGCGTCCCCTAAAAAAACAGAGTTGACGCGTATGCAAGGCTTTGTCAACTTATAGTCAACTCACGGTTCTAGCAGCAGTGGCCGTTGGATGTCCATCCAATGAATGTCGTGCTTCTTCTTCAATCTCGGATATCTAGCTTCACCCGCCCAAAAAATGATTCCTCCCCCTGACATCTGGGGCGCACTGTTTCGGAAGCTGACCTGTGGGCCTACTAAGCTGATCTGCATGCATTCAAAAAAAAAGTTGACGTACCAAGGGCTTTGTCAACTTAGTCAATATAAATGATTCTAGCTGCAGTGACCGTACGATGTCCATCTAACGACCGTCGTGCTTCTTCAACCTCTGGTCTTCTTGCTCCAGCCGCCCAAAGCAGCGCCGGTCGTGTCGCCTGCTCCTGCCTCCCGTGGCCGGCTGTGCTGCCGCGGAGGCCTCACCGCCCCCTACTACTCCCGCCGCTGGCCAGGCCATCCCTCCACTCACCCACACCCCCTGTTATTCTGCGGCGACGGCAGCCTCACACCGCAGCCGAACCAGTGAACGCTCGTACACCTCTCCGCGTGGGCATCCACTGCCGCGTCTTGCCCGGCTCCGCGTCGTTCCCTTCCTAGGCCTCGCCATCGTCCACCGCCGTGGTGCTCTCGGCGCGGCGTGGTCAATGTGGTCAATGACCGACTTCCATCAGAAGAGTACTGTACGTGGAGAGGCTGACAGCTGGGTCCACGGCAGCCACAAGGAAGTGCCTCCATATTACGCGGAAAATAATTATTCTTCCACCTGACAGCGGGGATCCACCGGACGGGCCACCAGTATTTTGCGAAAAAAATCGTTTCCCCCTGACTGCTGGGACCCACCGGACGGGCCACCGTATTTTGCAAAAAAAAACGTTCCCCCCGCTGTCAGCTCGGACTCACCGGAAGTGCCTCCTTATTACGCACAAAAAAATGAATACTCCCCTGGCTAGCTGGGACCCACCTTGGTGGGAGGCTGAGTTGTGGGCCTACTAAGTTGACGGGGACGAAGGGCTTTGTCAACTTAGTCAATATGAACGATTCTAGCTCCTGTGACCGTACGATGTCCATCGAACGGCCGTAGTGCTTCTTCAACCTCTGGTCTTCTTGCTCCAGCCACCCAAAACAGCGCCGGTTGTGTCGCATGCTCCTGCCTCCCGTGGCCGGCTATGCTGCCGCAGAGGCCTCACCGCCCCCTACTATTCACACCGCTGGCCAGGCTCTGCGGCGACGGCAGCCTCACACCGCAGCCGAACCAGTGAACCCTCGTACTCCTCTCCGCGCGGGCTTCCACTGTCGCGTCTTCCCCGGCTCCGCGTCGTCCCCTTCCCAGGCCTCGCCGTCGTCCACCGTCGTGGTGCTCTCCGCGCGGCGTGGTCAACATGGTCAAGGAACGACTTCCATCGGAAGAGTACTATACGTGGAGAGGCTGAGAGCTGGGTCCACGGCCACAGCCCAGTTTTTTTGTGATTTGCCAAGTAAGTCGCTTTGTCAGGCCTGTTGGGCTGCAAATCTTTCAAGACGAGGAGAGCTTTCATTCGGCTGGCCGAGAAAATGGCCCATCAGTAATGAGAAATGGGTTGTACATTTTTAAAACACATCAAACCGGCAATTAGTTTCAAATATCTTTTTTTTTCATTTCAAGATTTTAAATTACATTAATTTTTATGCGTGGAGAATTTGTTGGATTTTATATTGATATACATTTATTTTTAAAATCAGTTTGAATGTGAGTCGAAATTTCGGGATTAAAAACAGTTCGGACCGCACCGAAATATGCAAAATTTTGTATAATTTTTTAACCGTGGCCACAATATGGGCTGTAATGCTAACAAAAAGAATATGGGCTCCAAAAAAACCTTAAGAATTAGCAAATGGGCTGTAAATTATTAGAAATAATGGCAGATGAGCTGTATGCTGTTTTCCACAGATTAGGCTTTCCTAAAAATAAGATTGACGCACAAGCACTGACTGTTGGATGTCCATCCAACGACCGTCGTGCTTCTTCAATCTCTGCTCTTCCTGCTCCAACCGCTCAAACAAGCGCCGGCGGGACTGCCTGCTCCCTCCTCCCCGCGGTCGGCTGTGCTGCCGCGCAGGCCTCACCGCCCCACCACACTCCCAACGCTGGCCTAGCCATCCCTCTACTCACCCACACCTACTGTTATTCTCCGGCGATGGCAGACGAACCAGTAAACCCTCGTATAGTCGTACTCCCCTCCGCGTGGGAAACAACTGCCGAGTCTTCCCTGCCTCCGTGTCGTCCCCTTCCTAGGCCTCGCCGTCCTCCACCGCCGTGGTGCTCTCGGCGCGGCGTGGTCAATGTGGTTAACGACCGACTTCCATCGGAAGAGTACTGTGCGTGGAGACGCTGACAGCTGGGTCCATGGCCGCAGCAAGGAAGTGCCTCCTTATTACACACAAAATAATTATTCCTCCACCTGATAGCGGGGACCCACCGGACGGGCCACCGTATTTCGCAAAAAAAAAACGTTTCCCCTCTGACTGCTGGGACCCACCAGCTACACCTTCGCACGCAAGGAAGTGCGTCCGGGCAAAAAAAACAAAACGATTCGCCCCCTTCACTGCTGCGACCCACCAGCTACATCTTCGCACGCAAGGAAGTGCCTGACAGTCGGGACCCACCTGGTCGAAGCGTACGTAGCGTTGTCATTCTGGTCGCGAACGTGTACGTACATATATACTGGTGGATGTAGAGGCGCGCACGTGTCGTAGTAGAGGCGCGCACGTGTCGTAGTAGAGGGGCGTACGTGTCGTAGTAGAGGCGCGCACGTAGCATGTACACGTACATACAGCGGCCAGGGTGCAAGAAAGAAAATACGGCCACGTATGGGTACATACGGGCGGGATCTCGAACGCCTACTCGCGCATACGTACGGCCAGGGCTCGTGTACATGGCTGGGTCGAAACGGAGAAACATCGTCGTCGTCGTGTTCATGGGGAGGCAACGGAATGCGTCGTGTTCATCGGGAGGCAACGGAACGCGTCGTGTTCATCGGGAGGCAACGGAACGCGTGGGAGCCAACCGGCTGGGTCGGAACGGAATGTGTGGTCGTGTTCATTGGGAGGGCTTGGACGGAACATGCAATGGAAATGAGGCCTGGCGTACCGCACAATGGAGGAAACGGACCTCCTACGTTCGGAACGGGGTCCTGTTGATCGGGAGGGGTGTGGCGTACCGCAAAACGGAGGAAACGGACCTCCTATGGTTGAAACCGGGGTCCTGTTGATCGGGAGGGGTGTGGCGTACCGCAAAACGGACGAAACGGACCTCCTACGGTCGAAACGGGGGTCCTGTTGATCGGGAGGGGTGTGGCGTACCGCAAAACGGACGAAATGGACCTCCTACGGTCGAAACGGGGTTCCTGTTCATCGGGAGGGTGTGGCGTACCGCAAAACGGGACTCCACGGGATACTGTTCATCTCCACCGTCGACCTCCTCCAGCCTCCACGGGCTACCGTCAACCTCCTCCAGCCTCCACGGACTCCTGTTCATCCAGCCTCCACCGCGCGCTACTCCACCGGCTACTGTTCAACCACCCCTCCACCGTCTACTGTTCATCCAGCCCTCCACACCACGGGGTCCTGTTCAACCACCCCTCCACGGGCACCCCTCCACCGTCTACTGTTCATCCAGCCCTCCACCACACCACGGGGTCCTGTTCATCCAGAGGCAACGCCACCGCTCACTGTTCATCCAACCCCCCCCCCCCCCCCCGCAACACTCACTGTTCATCCCAGAGGTAGCATCGATCGGCTTCAGTTAGCAGCAGCGAAGGAATCGCTCGATCGGGTTCAGTTAACAGCCATCGATCGATCGCTCGGGTTCAGTAACGCGTAGCCTGCAGTGCAATCGCTCGGGTTCAGTTAGAGCCCAACGCCTCGCTCGGGTTCAGTTAGAGCCAACGCCTCGCACACACGCGCGTACGTGTACGAGAGAAACGCGCATCGCTCGGCCCCCGACCTCCCACCGTAACCGGGAACTCCCCGAAATTTTCCTCGCCCTCGCTTCTACCACGGTTTTTTCCGTCATGGACAGCCCAAAGAATGTCATGCAGCTGCGTCTCCGGCCCGCCCAGGACGAAAAGCCCATTTTTTGTCATGATTTTTTGTCATAGAAGTAGGAGCCCACCACATCTATGATGATACCGGGTTTTGTCACAATTATCGTCATAGAAGTGTCATATGTATGACAAAAAAAATTCGTTCGGCCCAAAATGTCACGGATGTGTCTTATTTTGTAGTGGATAGACATCTCTCTTATCATCTAAGTGATCACATGATCCAAATCAACTAAACCATAACCGATCATCACGTGAAATGGAGTAGTTTTCAATGGTGAACATCACTATGTTGATCATATCTACTATATGATTCATGTTCAACCTTTTGGTCTCAGTGTTCCGAGGCCATATCTGCAAAACTGGCTTGCACCCGTTGTATAAGAACGTTGAGCTTATCACACCCGATCATCACGTGGTGTCTCGGCACGATGAACTTTGGCAACGGTGCATACTCAGAGAGAACACTTGTACCTTGAATTTTTTAGTGAGAGATCATCTTATAATGCTACCGTCAATCAAAGCGGAATAAGATGCATAAAGGATAAACATCACATGCAATCAATATAAGTGATATGATATGGCCATCATCATCTTGTGCTTTTGATCTCCATCTCCAAAGCACTGTCATGATCACCATCGTCACCGGCGCGACACCTTGATCTCCATCGTAGCATCGTTGTCGTCTCGCCAACTATTGCTTCTACGACTATCGCTACCGCTTAGTGATAAAGTAAAGCAAGTACATGGCAATTGCATTTCATACAATAAAGCAACAACCATATGGCTCCTACCAGTTGCTGATAACTCCGTTACAAAACATGATCATCTCATACAATAAAATATTGCATCATGTCTTGACCATATCACATCACAACATGCCCTGCAAAAACAATTTAGACGTCCTCTACTTTGTTGTTACAAGTTTTACGTGGCTGCTATGGGCTGAGCAAGAACCGTTCTTACCTACGCATCAGAACCACAACAATATTTCGTAAAGTTAGTGATGTTTTAACCTTCAACAAGGACCGGGCGTAGTCACACTCGGTTCAACTAAAGTTGGAGAAACTGACACCCGCCAGCCACCTGTGTGCAAAGCACGTCGGTAGAACCAGTCTCGCGTAAGCGTACGCGTAATGTCGGTCCGGGCCGCTTCATCCAACAATACCGCTGAACCAAAGTATGACATGCTGGTAAGCAGTATGACTTGTATCGCCAACAACTCACTTATGTTCTACTCGTGCATATAACATCTACGCATAAACCTGGCTCGGATGCCACGCAAGATCATGGTGATGCATAGCAACGAGAGGGGAGAGTGTCGTCTACGTACCCTCGTAGACCGTAAGCGGAAGCGTTATGACAACGCGGTTGATGTAGTCGTACGTCTTCACGATCGACCGATCCTCAGTACCGAACGTACGGCACCTCCGCGTTCAGCACACGTTCAGCTCGGTGACGTCCCGCGAACTCACGATCCAGTAGAGCTTCGGGGAAGAGCTTCATCAGCACGACGGCATGGTGACGGTGTTGATGAAGTTACCGACGCAGGGCTTCGCCTAAGTACCGCTACGATATGACCGAGGTGGATTATGGTGGAGGGGGGCACCCCACACGGCTAAGAGAGATCAATGATCAACTTGTGTGTTCTAGGGTGCCCCCTGCCCCCGTATAAAAAGGAGCAAGGGGGAGGCCGGCCGGCCCTAGCAGGGCGCGCCAGGAGGAGGAGTCCTCCTCCTAGTGGGAGTAGGACTCCCCTTTCCTAGTCCCACTAGGAGGGGGAAGGAAGGAGTGGGAGAGGGGGAAGGCAAGGGGGGCGCCACCCCCCTTCCTTGTCCTATTCGGACTCAAGATGAGGGGGCGCGCGGCTTGCCTTGGTCGGCCTCTCTCTCTCCACTAGGGCCCAACAAGGCCCATTAATCCCCGGGGGAGGGGGTTCAGGTTACCCCCCCCCCCCCCCCCCGGCACTCCGATAAAATCACGATTTCACCCGGAACTATTCCGATGTCCAAGTTCTCGATCTTTATGTCTCGACCATTTCGAGACTCCTCGTCATGTCCGTGATCATATCCGAGACTCCGAACTACCTTTGGTACATCAAAACACAAAAACTCATAATATCGATCTTCACAGAACTTTAAGCGTGCGGACCCTACGAGCTCGAGAACCATGTAGACATGACCGAGACATGTCTCCGGTCAATAACCAACACCGGAACCTGGATGCTCATATTGGTTCCTACATATCCTACGAAGATCTTTATCGGTCAAACCGCATAACAACATATGTTGTTCCCTTTGTCATCGGTATGTTACTTGCCCGAGATTCGATCGTCGGTATCTCAATACCTATCTCAATCTCGTTACCGGCAAGTCTCTTTACTCGTTCCTTAATGCATCATCCTGCAACTAACTCATTAGTCACATTGCTTGCAAGTCTTATAGTGATGTGCATTACCGAGAGGGCCCATAGATACCTCTCCGACAATCGGAGTGACAAATCCTATTCTTGATCTATGCCAACTCAGCGAACACCATCGGAGACACCTGTAGAGCACCTTTATAATCACCCAGTTACGTTGTGACGTTTGGTAGCACACAAAGTGTTCCTCCGGTATTCTGGAGTTGCATAATCTCATAGTCATAGGAACATGTATATGTCTTGGAGAAAGCAATAGAAGTAAACTAAACGATCAAGTGCTAAGCTAACAAAATGGGTCAAGTCAATCACATCATTTTCCTAATGATGTGATCCCGTTAATCAAATGACAACTCATGTCTATGGTTAGGAAACTCAACCATCTTTGATCAACGAGCTAGTCAAGTAGAGGCATACTAGTGACACTATGTTTGTCTATGTATTCACACATGTATTATGTTTCCGGTTAATACAATTCTAGCATGAATAATAAACATTTATCATGATATGAGGAAATAAACAATAACTTTATTATTGCCTCTAGGGCATATTTCCTTCAACCTTGTGTCCAGATCTGAGATGCCACGTGTACAAGATGAATGACTCCAAGCTCGACCACCGTGATGCAAGAGGTGCGAGCCGAGGAACACTGTTGGAGACACCCTCCTCGTCATCATCTGAGTCCTAGAAGATATCACCCACATCATCATTAGGCATGCAGCCGCCTTCATAGACAACATGCGCAGAAGGAGTAGAGGCGACTGGGGATGCACCACGTCGTGGGCACTCTGTACGTGTTCGTGTGCGTGCAGCGTGCGTGCTTTTCCATCAGTGCTAGCTCTAAGGCCGAGGCTGCGGTTGTCTTCGTCTTCGGCTAGTCGTTGAGCAACGACGGCAAAGAGGTGCTGCAAGAGATGCGTAGGCGCTGTTGTGTGCGAGCTTCGCCATAGCACGACGAATCGAACGTCGCCGTAGATGGCGCACGCCTCCATGCAGCCGAGTCTATGCGCATGCATGTGTTATTCATGTGCATTCTGCGGCCGAGTGTGTGTGCATGCATGTGTTGTGTACGTGCGTTGTATGCTCCATGCTGTGCGCGTTTGTGCATGAGTTGGATCGGCATGAGTTAGTGCGTTGGCGTGTGTACATGCGTGGCCGCATGCGTCCTGTACATGCGTGGCTTCTTGCGTGGTTATCAATATAAACTAATAAAATATCTTCCACTTAGCATCCTGATGTATCGTCACTAGTGGTTAGCGAAGAGTTCATGTTCTTTTATTTGTTTATAGGCGGACATGCGGCAAAAAATAGGGGAAAACGCGCAAGGTTCCTTGCAGATGCTCCACCGCAAGGTTCCTTGCTCCTTCTCAGTCGTCGGGAATCTATGTTCTTCCACTCTTTTTTTTACGTGAGCTTTGTTCATCCTTTTGCCAATGCGCGAGACATCTAGCATCAAGGTGCACGTGTCATGCAAGAAAATGGAGATAATCAGATAAGCAGTGCGTAAGTGAGTCGTGCACTTCGATGGCACCTACTCCTATACGCAATATTTTTTTCTCCTCGATGGCACGTGAATAGTGCATGTACTCAACGACGGAGCACGGGATGGTAGCCATGACATGGTCAGCCCTTTTTTGGAGACAGAACATACTAAATAACTTTGATGTGTCCCGTCAACTCGTAAAACGACGAGAAGCTTGCTTACTATGCCTTCTCCCTTGCCAACGCGTGCGCGGTGGCTCTCAGCACGAGGAGAAACTTTTGCTTACAAGCGGTGGACGTGCAACAGTTCATTTGGTGTCAGATTGCCAGAAGTACTACTGTAGTACCACCATTATTGTTTGACTTCCGGAAGAGGCGAAGAGCAAAGCGCAAGGCTAGTCGTAGTGGGAGTAACATAAGTAGGAGTACCTCCTTTTTTTATTATTCTAGAAACAACCACACGCGAATATTGGACGGTAGCACATCAACTGAATCAAATATCGAAACCTTCCCGCCCGGCGCCAGCTGAGCCCGCCACTCCACATTGATGGCAAGTCAGGGCGACGCGACCTCTCACTGCTTCCGCCATTGAAGCGGCACGCCGACCGAGGGCACCGCCCGCTACACGCCCGTCATTTCAGACTACACATATTTTGTGAGACAAAAGGTGGGGACATTATTAATGATATAGTATTATACTAAAGGGACTAACTATTGTAAGCAGGCTCCGTATTAGGTTGATTCTAGATGATGTGTCAACTTCATATAGCCGGATGTTGGCTATACTATTAACCATGCTCTAAGTGTGGTGTGAGTCGGAAAATTTATAAAGTCATTAATTAATAATTAACGGACGCCTTAATTACTCAGTCGTTTCTGATTCTTTTGGATAGTGGGGTTATTATTGACTTGGACGTGGGGTTTGGGCCAAAGGCCTACTATTATACTACTTGGTCTTACTCGCACGACCGACCTGACAGGCTCAACCCTAGCCGCCGCTGTATCATATGGTTTCGCACCATTCCAGATCTTAGCGCCGCCACGCAATTCTTCTCCATCCCTCCTTCCGGCGTGCACCGCGAGAAGGGACAACAATCCTCTGAACCCCGCGTTTCGTGATCCTGTACAGGAGAGGGGCGATCAGGTTTTTGGGGAGCACACTCCTGTGACTGCTGCCAACGACGACTTCCTCAACGACAGCCATCTTCCTCGACCTCGGTAACCTCTTCATGAACGACATGAGTGACAACATCAACCACAGCGGTTCTGCTCCCGCTGTACAGTATGTGATTCTGTCCTCCTGGTTTAGTCCGCATCATTACTTTGATCTTTGCAATTGTCGTCATGATCTATTTACTGGTTGATTCAGATTACATCTTATAGTAAATTGGTCATATATTCAACAATCCAATCCAAAAACCTGATTATACGCAATTTACTCCGAGTGGTTTTGCTGCGCTTTTGAAGCCGCCTACTGTTAAGGGGGTGCAATATAAAAGGTGGCACACAAGAGCAGTATATTGGTTTCAGATCATGTACTGCTATGACACCACTAAGGGTAAGCCTGAGGGCGATCTTAGTCCTACACATCAGGAAGCTTTTGAGAACGTGGATACCCTCTTCAAAGCCGCCCTGCTGAGTGTTCTTGACGATTCCATTGTGGATTCATATATGTCGTTTGACAGCGGCAAAGACATGTGGGCTGCGCTCGAGGCCACGTTTGGGGCCTCTAGCGCTGGCAACGAGTTGTACGTCATGGAGCAATTTTGTGACTACAAGATGACTAATGAGCACTCTATTGTTCAGCAGACTCATGAGATATACTCACTCGCTAAGGAACTTGAGTACTTCAAGTGTGTGTTGCCAGAAAAAATTGTTGCTGGGACCATCATTGCCAAGCTTCCACCTTCGTTGAACGATTTTGCTACTTCTCTGAAAAACAAGAGACATGAGTTTTCCCTTTCGGATCTCATTAGCACTCTTCATTTTGAAGAGAAGGCGAGAGCAAAAGACACACGTGCTTGGGTCGCTGAGGGAGCTTCTAGTGCCCACATGGTACACGAGAAGAACTTCCAGCCCAAACAGCCCCAAAACAACAAGAACAAATCTCAGGGGAAAGGCAAGTTTGATGGAAAGAACAAGCCGTCACATTCTACCAACTTCAAGAAGAATTCTCATAACGGGAAGGGATACAAACCTCAATTTTGGTAGCACGGCACAAAACTTATATGGCTGCATCTACCTGTTGTCAGCTAACCTCATGGTGCTCCAGGTATTCCTACATTCATAACTAGGTACAATCACCACCGCAAGGTGAAATAAGCTTATTCGTACATTGACTTGCTGATTGCAGTGTGGAACGATCCTGTCATGTGTGGAGTAGCAAACAGGCAGTGCAGCCGAAGCTGGAAATCAACCAAGGACTTATGAAATTATATATAATCTTCCTCAGGCAGGTCAATATCCCCTTCGTCCAGATGATCATGTTTTGTCATGCCGAGCTATTGATAGGTGCTATTGTTTTGCAACACCGTTTAAGTATAGCTATTGTTTTCCTATCTTTTCAGATTTAGGACAATGAAGATGATTTCAGGGGAACTGCACAATATGGACTCATGTTGAGTCATCTCTATTGCCTCATGTGTTTGCTGCAAATGTGTCAGCATCAATTGCAAGATGAGGCAGCTAGCTAGCTGTGGAGTTGCCAACATGCTCAAAGTGCTCGCAACATTGAGAAGAAACAAGCATGCCCAGGAAATTAAGGAAATTAATGCGTGCGCAGGGAGGCCCTTTGCTCAGAGAAGCATCGACCGATTTTGTTTATTTCCACACCTTCTCACAGCTTTGTATTGGTTATAGTATGGTGAATCATTGAGATGCATAAACATGCTGAACTTTTGTTCTTCTGAATGTTAGTATGCATACCGTATCTTCTGAAGCTTAGTTTAATGTAAATGTTGACTAGCCTATGAACCTTCACAATCTAGTAAGTATATTGTAGGCCTGTTATTTGACACCTCACTTTTCCGTGCTACGTGACCAGTGTGAGTGTCTGCATCCAGCACCGCATCCTCTAATTTGGTGGATGCCAAGTTGAAAAAGGTTAGCGATGAGTAGCCATAAGCTGGAGGCGTCTATTTTTTTTCTTTCGAATGGGCAATAAGCTGGAGAGTGTCTCGGGCTGCCTCTAGCACAAGGCCCTCCAGTACGAAACACGGGCAGCCGACTGGGCCGATACAAAAGCCTATCCATCTTAAAGCCCATTTGTTTTTTTTGCGAGGAGAAGCCCATATTTCTTGAAGAGGGGCGATCCCAGGAAAACCATCCTTCCTCCTCGCTTCCACTTACGCTTCCATCTCGCCCCAATCCCCCCCGTTCCCCATCTTCCCCACTCTGCCAAAAAAAACCCACTCACCTTCTTCCTCACTCGTACAGAAAACGCCTGCTCCCCTTCTTCCACTCCTACAGAAAACCCCAGCCCTCCTTCTTCCCCACTCGCACTACCACTAGGCTCTTCTCTGGCTACTCTGCTCAAACCCGTGAGCTCGGCGTGACGCTCGCAAGGAAAATGGAGTCGGCTGGCCCCAGCGCCAAGAAGATGAGGCTCCCGCCAGCAGCGACGCCGGTTGTAGATCCCGCACCCGGCATCGCGGGGAGAAGCGGTGAGCCCCCCCCCCCCTACCCGGATCTGAGGAACCGGTAGAATCTCCGGTGGACCGCATCAGCGATCTCCCGGACGTCATCCTTGAGGAGACCATCTCGCTTCTCCCCACCAAGGATTGCTGCCGCACACAAGTCCTCTCAACTCAGTGGCGCCCTCTATGGCGCACCGCGCCCCTCAATCTCGACTGTCATCAGATATTTGTCCTTCCTAAATTTGATCTCCTTAGAGCCATCGTCTCCTCTCACCAGTAGGGCCCCGTTCAACGCCTCTTCATACCGACACGCTACCTGCTGTCCATACCCGGCACGGTTGACGCTTGGCTGACATCCCCTGAATTCGGAAAACTCTAGCAGTTTGAGTTCTACCATTACCACGAAAGTTTCATACCACGAACATACCAAGAATTCGTGCCCACACCACCGTTGTCCATCTCGCGGTTTTCCTCCTCTCTCCACACCGCCACCTTCGCCCGGTGCCATCTACCAGACGATCTGGTACAAATGCTTCGACTCCCACTGCTAAAAAGACTTTCACGTGTGGTGGTTTATCTGTCGGAGGCCTCACTGCACAACATCATCCACTCTAGTTGCCCTGCCCTGGAGCGCTTCCTGATTGTTTTGGGAATAGAAATCCCTATCAGTTGTAGAGCTTCAGGTGAACAAATGGGCTTCTAAACGTGCTCGGCTTCTATTTACAACAAGTTGTAGTCATCGTGCAATAAATTTTTATGCACAGGATGTTGATTTTATGGATCAGACCGATCCATTTGTTTGTGACTGCAAAAAAGAGTGGTTGGGTTAGATGTTACTGGCATGTTCAATCTGGGTTTTGTCTAAAAATTTGATGAACAATTAATCCTTGGGCTTTTTGTACCGTTCGTAAGCTTGAGTTGCATGTTGTTGCCCTCGTAATCCCCTCCACTTGCCACTACACTGCCGCATCTTCCACTACTGCTGTTCCTTCCCGTCCGAGGCCTCGCCGTCGTTCTCCGCCTTGGTTCGCTCGCTGTGCCCGCCTCCGTCTGGCGTTGTCAACATGGTCAACAACCAAGAGGAATCAGGAGATGATTGTACGATGAGAGGCTGACAGTAGGGACCCACCAGGGTCATTGCATTACGCAAGCAGGTGCCTCGTTATTACAAGCCAAAAAAAATACTTCCTCCTAATTCCTCACTGCTAGAAAATCACTTAAATGTCTTAAAAGGTCAAATGACCCCTGAAATTTTCCAAAATTTGACATGACAGTTGTATTAGTACTACAAAATTTCTCGTTCATTTAAAACACCATCCGTTGCCACTTTACTCCAAATTCGTCTTTCACAGCTAATAAAAAATATGTACAACACAACACACAGTTGTTTTCTAGGAACCGTTCGCGATGAAAATATCTGGGTCTATTTAAGTCTCCCTCCTTATGCTTCGTCGGCTCGTCTGCTCCAGTGCCGGCAACCCCCAAATCCACGAATCCCAGTCCCCATTCCCGCACCCCCTTCTTGCAAAGATGACGCCGTGGAAACGCTTCGTGAAGGCCTGTACGATGGCTGCGCCCCCCCCCCCAGCGCCGCCGCCTGCGCCGAGAGCGTGGCCGCCTACGCCGAGAGTGCCGCCGAATCCGCATTGAGTGTGGCTGCTTCCGCCGGGAGGGCGTCTACGGCAGCCGATAGGGCAGCCGCGGCAGCCGAGACGGCTGCAGCTGCTGCTGCGACGGCGCCTGCAAACGCCGAGAGCGCTCGAGCTGCCATCCGTGCCGCCGATGTCGCCCTGGCCCGGGTCGAGGCCATCTACGCCAAGATCGAGGATGCACATGCCAAGATATTCCAGGCCACCTCGGACTCCAGCATGCAACCCACGTCTGAAAAGCCGGCGGCGGCCATGGAGCACCTGCTTCCTCATGAGGTTGCCGAGCGGGAGATGGAGATGCAGGAGGTGGCGGAGATCGAGGAGCGCCGGGAGGAGGAGTTGCGCGTGGCCGAGGTCGAGGTAGAGAAGAGTCTGTCCGTCGAGGAATCGGCGGTGGAGTACCAACGCGAGCTCTGGCGCAGCCACTACTACAAGTACTACAACCTTGAGGGCGGCGCCAACGACGAGGACGAGGACGCGGTCGACTTCAGCAAGGGGGACACGGAGTCCACCAACGGCGGCATGTCGCCAGGAAAAGTCATCGACGTCTCATCTGACACCGGCGATGCATAGGACGGCGCGGCGGCAGATTTGTTAAAATTACACAACGAGCGGATAACACCAGGGACCCAGCAGCTCGCCCAGTTTTTTTATAGTTTAAGAGACGGAGCTCAATTGTGCGCTGTGCGGGGGCTGTGGCCCGTCTAGCCCACGCTTACGCTTTTATTTAAGCACATGACGAGCCCAGTTGATATCTTTTTTCTTTCGGAAAATGGCTAGCCCAGTTCTTTTTTTGGAGAACACCAAAACCGAGGCCTACTTGCTTTTCTCAGCCCTGCTGGGCAGCAAATCTTTGAAGACAAGGAGGGAGGGATGTAAAGTAGTAAGAAATGGGCTTCCCCAAAAAATGGGCTATAAGTTGTAAGAAATGGGCTGTAAATTTTTAAACCAAAGCCAACCGGCAATTACATTAAAATATCATTTTTCTAGATTTCTCTACTCTCTACTCTTATAAAAACCAAAGCCAACTGGCAATTACATTAAAAGATCGTCTTTTCTCCCACAAGATAAACTACTCATACAAATGCATCTTCATGTTCCGTGCAACGCACGGGCATCTTGCTAGTTAAGATTTTAAATTTCATTCAATTTTTTTGCGGAGAATTGTTTTTTCAATTTTATTTTTATATAATTTTTTAAAAATTATTTTTAACGCGACTCGAAATTTCGTGATTAAAAGAGTTCAGACCCCACCGAAATATGAAAAATTTCGTTGAATTTTTTAGTAGTGCCCAAAATATATGGTCTGTAATGCTAATAAAAAGAATATGGGCTTAAAATATCCTTAAGAATTAGCAAATGGGCTGTAAATTTTTGAAAATAATGGCTAATGGGTTGTATGTTGTTTTCCACGGATTTGGAGGCTGACTTCTGGGCCTACTAGGTTGACGATGACGCTGTCCTAAATTTTTTTTGACGCGTACGCAAGGCTTTGTCAACTTAGTCAACATAGAGCAGTGACTGTTGGATGTCCACCCAACAGCCGCCGTGCTTCTTCAATCTCTGATCTTCCTGCTCGGCCCGCCCAAACCAGCGCCGGCGGGACTGCCTGCTCCCTCCTCCCGTGGCTAGTTGTGCTGCCGCCAGGCCATCTCTCTACACACCCGCACATCCTGTTATTTTCCGGTGGCATCAGCCTCACCCCGTAGCCGACCAGTCAGCGCTCGTACACCCCTCAGCGTGGGCATCCGCTGCGGTGGCTTCGCCGGCTCCAGGTCGTTCCCTTCCTGGACCTCGCTCTCGTCCACCGCGTTTGTGCTCTCGGCGTGGCGAGGTCAACATGGTCAACAAAGAACAGCCATCGGAAGAGGCTAACAATAGTCAGTAGGGGTCCACACAAGGAAATGCCTCCTCATTACGTGCAAAATAATGATTCCTCCTCCTGATAGCTCGGACCCACTGGAAGGGCCTCTGTATTTCTTGAAAAAAAAGTTCCCCCCACTGTCAGCTCGGACCCACCAGCTATATCTTCGCACACAAGGAAGTGCCTCCTTATTACGCACAAAAATGAATACTCCCCCTGCTAGCTGGGACCCACCATTGTGGGAGGCTGACTTGTGGGCCTACTAAGATGACGGGGACGGAGGGCTTTGTCAACTTAGTCAATATGAACGATTCTAGCTCCAGTGACCGTACGATGTCCATCCAACGGCCGTAGTGCTTCTTCAACCTCTGGTCTTCTCGCTCTAGCCGCCCAAAGCAGCGCCGGTCGTGCCGCCTGCTCCTGCCTTCCGTGGCCGGCTGTGCTGCCGCGGAGGCCTCACCGCCCCCTACTACCCCCACCGTTGGCCAGGCCATCCCTCCACTCACCCACACCCCCTGTTATTCTACGGCGACGGCAGCCTCACACCGAAGCCGAACCAGTGAACCCTCGTACTCCTCTCCGCGTGGGCATCCACTGCCGTGTCGTCCCCTTCCCAGGCCTCGCCGTCGTGCACCGCCCTGGTGCTCTCGACACGGCATGGTCAACATGGTCAAGGAATGACTTCCATCAGAAGAGTACTGTACGTGGAGAGGCTAACAGCTGGGTCCACGGCCGCAGCAAGGAAGTGCCTCCTTATTATGCGGAAAATAATGATTCCTCCACCTGACAGCAGGGACCCACCGGATGGGCCACCGTATTTCATGAAAAAAAACGTTTTCCTGACTGCTGGGACCCACCAGCTACATCTTCGCACGCAAGGAAGTGCGTCCATATTATGGGCAAAAAAAATGATTCGCCCCCCTGACTGCTGGGACCCACCAGCTACATCTTCGCACGCAAGGAAGTGCCTGACAGTCGGGACCCACGTGGTCAAAGCGTACGTAGCGTTGTCATTCTGGTCGCGAATGTGTACATACATACTGGTCGATGTAGAGGCGCGCGCGTGTCGTAGTAGAGGCGCGCACGTGTCGTAGTAGAGGCGCGCACGTGTCGTAGTAGAGGTGCGCACGTGTCGTAGTAGAGGCGCGCACGTAGCATGTACACATACGTACAACGGCCAGGGTGCAAGAAAGTAAATACGACCACATACGTACATACTAGTGGGGTCTCGAATGCCTACTCGCGCATACGTATGGCCAGGGCTCATGTACATGCCTGGGTCGGAACGGAGAAACTGCATCGTCGTCGTGTTCATGGGGAGCCAACCGGCCGGGTCGGAACGGAATGCGTCATCATGTTCATCGGGAGCCAACCGGCTTGGACGGAACAGGCGATGGAAACAAGGCCTGGCGTACCGCAGAACGGAGGAAACGGCCTTGCGTTCGATCGGCCACGGTGGAAACGGGATCCTGTTGATCGGGAGGGGTCTGGCGTACCGCAAAATGATGGAAATGGACCTCCTATGGTCGAAACGGGGTCCTTTTGATCGGGAGGGGTGTGGCGTACCACAAAACGGAGGAAACGGACTTGTGTTGGAGCGCTACGGTCGAAACGGGGGTCCTGTTCATCGGGAGGGGTGTGGCGTGCCGCAAAACAGGACTCCACGGGATATTGTTCATCTCCACCGCCGACCTTCTCCAGCCTCCACGGGCTATTGTTCATCCACCGTCGACCTCCTCCAGCCTCCACCTGCGACTGTTCATCCACGGGCTCCTGTTCATCCAGCGTCCATCGGGCGCTCCTCCACCGGCTACTGTTCAACCAGCCCTCTCCACGGGGGTCCTGTTGAACCACCCCTCCACGGGCTACTGTTCATCCAGCCCTCCACCGGCTACTGTTCAACTAGCCCTCCACCGGCTCCTGTTCAACCAGCCCTCCACGGGGTCCTATTCATCCAGCCCTCCACAGGATCCTGTTCATCCACCGGCTCGATCGATCGGGGTACTGTTCATCCAGCGGCAACGGCCTCTACTACCACGGGTTCCTGTTCATCCAACCCCCACCGAGAACTGTTCATCCAAACCCCCCAACAACGCTCACTGTTCATCCAGAGGCAGCATCGATCGGCTTCAGTTAGCAGCAGTAGCGAAGGAATCGCTCGATCGGGTTCAGTTAACAGCCATCGATTGATCGCTCGGGTTCAGTAACGCGTAGCCTGCAGTGTGATGTCTACTACACAACCTTCTTCTTGTAGACGTTGTTGGGCCTCCAGGTGCAGAGGTATGTAGGACAGTAGCAAATTTCCCTCAAGTGGATGACCTAAGGTTTATCAATCCGTGGGAGGCATAGGATGAAGATGGTCTCTCTCAAACAACCCTGCAACCAAATAACAAAGAGTCTCTTGTGTCCCCAACACACCCAATACAATGGTAAATTGTATAGGTGCACTTGTTCAGCGAAGAGATGGTGATACAAGTGCAATATGGATGGTAGATATAGGTTTTTGTAATCTAAAAATATAAAAACAGCAAGGTAACTAATAATAAAAGTGAGCGTAAATGGTATTGCAATGCGTTGAAACAAGGCCTAGGGTTCATACTTTCACTAGTGCAAGTTCTCTCAACAATAATAACATAATTGGATCATATAACTATCCCTCAACATGCAACAAAGAGTCACTCCAAAGTCACTAATAGCGGAGAACAAACGAAGAGATTATGGTAGGGTACGAAACCACCTCAAAGTTATCCTTTTCGATCGATCTATTCAAGAGTCCGTAGTAAAATAACACGAAGCTATTCTTTCCATTCGATCTATCATAGAGTTCGTACTAGAATAACACCTTAAGACACAAATCAACCAAAACCCTAATGTCACCTAGATACTCCAATGTCACCTCAAGTATCCGTGGGTATGATTATACGATATGCATCACACAATCTCAAATTCATCTATTCAACCAACACAAAGTATTTCAAAGAGTGCCCCTAAGTTTCTACCGAAGAGTCAAGACGAAAACGTGTGCCAACCCCTATGCATAAGTTCACGAGCGGAACCCGCAAGTTGATCACCAAAACATACATCAAGTGAATCACGTGATATCACATTGTCACCATAGATACGCACATGCAAGACATACATCAAGTGTTCTCAAATCCTTAAAGACTCAATCCGATAAGATAACTTCAAAGGGAAAACTCAATCCATTACAAGAGAGTAGAGGGGGAGAAACAACATAAAATCCTTAAAGACTCAATCAAGATCGTACCACCTCAAGAACACGAGAGAGAGAGAGAGAGAGAGAGATCAAATACATAGCTTCTGGTACATACCCTCAGCCCCGAGGGTGAACTACTCCCTCCTCGTCATGGAGAGCGCCGGGATGATGAAGATGGCCACCGGTGAGGGATCCCCCTCCGGCAGGGTGTCGGAACAGGGTCCCGATTGGTTTTTGGTGGCTACAGAGGCTTGCGGTGGCGGAACTCCCGATCTATTGTGTTCCCCGATGTTTTTAGGGTATATGGATATATATATATATAGGCGAAAGAAGTCGGTCAGGGGAGCCACGAGGGGCCCACGAGGGTGGGGGGCGTGCCCAGGGGGTAGGGCGCGCCTCCCTGCCTCGCGGCTTCCTCGAAGCTTCCCTGACGTCTACTCCAAGTCCCCTGGATTGCTTCCGTTCCAAAAATAACTCTCCCGAAGGTTTCATTCTGTTTGGACTCCGTTTGATATTCCTTTTCTTCGAAACACTGAAATAGGCAAGAAAACAGCAATTTGGGCTGGGCCTCCGGTTAATAGGTTAGTCCTAAAAATAATATAAAAGTGTTTAGTAAAGCCCATAAACATCCAAAACAGATAATATAATAGCATGAATACTTCGTAAATTATAGATACATTGGAGACGTATCAGCATCCCCAAGCTTAATTCCTGCTCGTCCTCGAGTAGGTAAATGATAAAAGAAATAATTTATGAAGTGTGAATGCTAGCAGGTGCACAAGTTTGATCAATGATAATTTCAATCACCTTTTCTAGCATCATTATATGTCATAACAGTAGCTCATGTCATAAAGCTTCTCATGATCAAGTAACAAGCTATTCACATGTTAAAGCATAGACCATAAACTTTCTTGAAAACTAACAAACTATGTTCTTAGTCATCAAACAATTGCAATTCATCTTATTTTCAGGAAGGGTCTATGTAAGAGCTTTGATTTAGCAAATCCCACATACTCAACTATCACATAGTCTTCCATGATTGCTACCACTCAAAGCATATTTTTAGAACAAATAGCATCCATCAAACACAGAGAAAGATAGGGGCTTAATGTTTCGCCTCGCAACTTAATTATCATAAAGATAATTGTCAACAATAATAATTCATGATCAAATATATTTGAATGGCCATATATGCTTAGATCTTTCTCCACCACATGATGCTTGCCAACTAAAAAGTAGGTTGGAATGAGAAGGAATACTACTTACTCTTGCATAAAAGTAAAAGATAGGCCCTTCGTAGAGGGAAGCAGGGATTTGCAGAGGTGCTAGAGCTCGAAGCTTTAAAACAGAGGTGAAAATAATTTTGAGAGGTATGCTTTCATTGTCAACATAATGACCAAGAGTTCCCAATATCTTCCATACTAGATACATTATAGGCAGTTCCCAAACAGAAAGGTAAATATTTTACTCCCCCTCCACCAACAATCACACTCCACGGCTTGTCCGAAACAACGGGTGCCGTCCAACTTTCAAAAATCCTGGGGGAGTTTGTTTAAATTATTTGTGAATTTGTTTTTGATCTTTTGATCATAGGACTGGGCATCCCAGTTACCAGCCATTTTCTCGTGAATGATGAGCGGAGTTCACTCATCGTGAGAATAGCCCACCTAGCATGGAAGATACTGACAGCCCCTAGTCGCTACATGAGCGATTCGGGCATACAAAACAGATTACTATTTGAAGGTTTAGAGTTTGGCACATGCAAATTTACTTGGAACGGTAGGTAAATACCGCATACAGGTAGATATGGTGGACACTCATGGAATAAACTTGGTTCAAGGAATTGAATGCACAAGCAGTATTCCCTCTTAGTACAGATATTTTGGCTAGCAAAGGATTCTAAATAGCAAGCACCACATGTTAGAGGATCCATAACAATATAACTTCTATACAAATATACCCAAGCATAACTCATTATGTTGTCTTCCTTGTCCAACTTCAACTAATTTGCTCAGGTTTGAAAATAATTAATGGGGCTCACAATCATAGAAGATGTCCAAGATAGTATATTTATATGTGAAATCTCTCTTCCTTCAATATTCTTTCATGAATTGTTCAAGTGACCAATACAATGTTTGCTAACCTTCAAAAAATTTACCACCTCTACTTCTTATATGTGAAGGAATTACTCCCCATGGGAAAGGCATATGAAACATATATAATTTCAGATTTATGACATTCAAATCATTCAACCATTTACTCATAGGATATAAGTGAAGCACACGAGTAAATGACAAACTACTCCAAAAAGATATAAGTGAAGATCAATGAGTAGTTAAATAATTATGTAGCTATGTGAAGACTCTCTCTCATTTAAGAATTTCAGATCTTGGGATATTATTCACACAGCAAGCAAAACAAAAGAAAACGACATTTCAAGGATAGCACTCATCATGTGAAGAAGCTAAAACTTAGGCTCAACCGATACTAACCGATAATTGTTGAAGAAGAAAGGTGGGATGCCTACCAGGGCATCCCCAAGCTTAGATGCTTGAGACTTCTTGAAATATTATCTTGGGGTGCCTTGGGCATCCCCAAGCTTGAACTTTTGCGTCTCCTTAATTCCTTTTATATCACGGTTTCCTAAATCTCGAAAGCTTCATCCACACCAAACTCAACAAGAACTCGTGAGATAAGTTAGTATAAACCAATGCAAAAACCTTATCATTCTCTACTGTAGCAAATCACAAAAATTATTATTCAACATTGCATACTAAATGCCTCTGCATATTTAATACTCATATCCTCAAATAGAATCATTTGACAAGCAAACATATGCAAACAATGCAAACATAACAGCAATCTGCCAAAACAGTACCGTCTGTAAAGAATGCAAGATTAATCATACTTCCCTAACTCCAAACATTATGAAACTCTACCACACTATAGAAAATTTATCAGAGCTTATTATGCAAAAAGTTTCAACATTTTATCACATTCTGACTTTTCTAGGGAATTTTTGCAACAGCGGTAAACTTTCTGTTTTGAAACAGCAACATGTATACTTGCAAAATAAGCATGGTAAAAGCTATCCTTGACATTTTTATTGAAACTAGAGATGAAAAACATTATTATAAATAACATAAAGCAAATACTAACAAAATAAAATGACGCTCCAAGCAAAACACATATCATGTGGTGAATAAAAATATAGCTCCAAGTAAAGTTACCGATGAACGAAGACGAAAGAGGGGATGCCATCCTGGGCATCCCCAAGCTTAGGCTCTTGGTTATCCTTGAATATTACCTTGGGGTGCCTTGGGCATCCCCAAGCTTAGGCTCTTGCCACTCCTTATTCCATAGTTCATCGAATCTTCACCCAAAACTTGAAAACTTCACAACACAAAACTCAATAGAAAACTCGTAAGCTCCGTTAGTATAAGAAAATAAATCACCACTTAGGTACTGTTGTGAACTCATTCTAAATTCATATTGGTGTAAATCTAATGTATTCCAACTTCTCTATGGTTCATACCCTCCGATACTACTCATAGATTCATCAAAATAAGCAAACAACACATAAAAAACAGAATCTGTCAAAAACAGAATAGTCTGTAGTAATCTGTACCAAACGTATACTTATGGATCTCCCAAAATTATGAAATAAATTGGTGGACCTGAGGAATTTGTCTATTAATCATCTGCAAAAAGAATCAACCCAAAATCACTCTTCAGTAAAAAATGGCAGCTAATCTCGTGAGCGCAAAGTTTCTGCTTTTTACAGCAAGATCACATTAACTTCCACCCAAGTCTTTCCAAAGGTTCTACTTGGCACTTTATTGAAACAAAAGCTATGAAACATGATTAATACAGTAGATTAATCATGTGAACACACAAAAACAGTAGTGTTAAATATTGGGTTGTCTCCCCACAAGCGCTTTTCTTTAATGCCTTTCTAGCTAGGCATGATGATTTCTAGCTAGGTATAAAAGATAAGAATTTAACATAAAGAGAGCATCATGAAACACATGGCAAGAACATTTAAGTCTAACCCACTTCCTATGCATAGGTATTTTGTGAGAAAACAACTTATGGGAACAATAATCAACTAGCATAGGAAGGCAAAACAAGTATAACTTCAAAACTTTTAACACATAGAGAGGAAACTTGATATTATTGCAATATGTAGAAGCATATGATCCTCTCTCATAATGATTTTCAGTAGCATCATGAATGAATTCAACCATATAAACAGCACATAAAGCATTCTTTTCATGATCTACTTGCATAGAAATTTTACTACTCTCCACATGAGCAAATTTGTTCTCATCAATAGTAGTGGGAGAAAACTCAACAAAATAACTATCATGTGAAGCATAATCCAATTGAAAATTAAAGTCATGACGACAAGTTTCATGATTATCTTTATTCTTTATAGCGTACGTGTCATCACAATAATCATCATAAATAGGAGACATGCTATCATCATAATAAATTTGCTCATCAAAACTTGGGGGACTAAACATATCATCTTCATCAAACATAGCATCCCCAAGCTTGTGGCTTTGCATATCATTAGCATCATGGGTATTCAAATAATTCATACTAACAACATTGCAATCATGCTCATCATTCACATATTTTATGCCAAGCATTCTATATAATTCTTCTTCTAGTACTTGAGCACAATTTTCCTTCCCATCATTTACATGAAAGACATTAAAAAGATGAAGCATATGCGGCAACCTTAATTCCATTTTTTTGTAGTTTTCTTTTATATACTAAACTAGTGATAAAACAAGAAACAAAAAGATTCGATTGCAAGATCTAAAGATATACCTTCAAGCACTCACCTCCCCGGCAACGACGCCAGAAAAGAGCTTGATGTCTACTACACAACCTTCTTCTTGTAGACGTTGTTGGGCCTCCAAGTGCAGAGGTTTGTAGGACAGTAGCAAATTTCCCTCAAGTGGATGACCTAAGGTTTATCAATCCGTGGGAGGTGTAGGATGAAGATGGTCTCTCTCAAACAACCCTGCAGCCAAATAACAAAGAGTCTCTTGTGTCCCCAACACACCCAATACAATGGTAAATTGTATAGGTGCACTAGTTCAGCGAAGAGATGGTGATACAAGTGCAATATGGATGGTAGATATAGGTTTTTGTAATCTAAAAATATAAAAACAGCAAGGTAACTAATAATAAAAGTGAGCGTAAACGGTATTGCAATGCGTTGAAACAAGGCCTAGGGTTCATAATTTCACTAGTGCAAGTTCTCTCAATAATAATAACATAATTGGATCATATAACTATCCCTCAACATGCAACAAAGAGTCACTCCAAAGTCACTAGTAGCGGAGAACAAACGAAGAGATTACGGTAGGGTACGAAACCACCTCAAAGTTATCCTTTTCGATCGATCTATTCAAGAGTCCGTAGTAAAATAACACGAAGCTATTCTTTCCGTTCGATCTATCATAGAGTTCGTACTAGAATAACACCTTAAGACACAAATCAACCAAAACCCTAATGTCACCTAGACACTCCAATGTCACCTCAAGTATCCGTGGGTATGATTATACGATATGCATCACACAATCTCAAATTCATCTATTCAACCAACACAAAGTACTTCAAAGAGTGCGCCAAAGTTTCTACCGAAGAGTCAAAACGAAAACGTGTGCCAACCCCTATGCATAAGTTCATGAGCGGAACCCGCAAGTTGATCACCAAAACATACGTCAAGTGAATTACGTGATATCCCATTGTCACCACAGATACGCACATGCAAGACATACATCAAGTGTTCTCAAATCCTTAAAGACTCAATCCGATAATATAACTTCAAAGGGAAAACTCAATCCATTACAAGAGACTAGAGGGGGAGAAACATCATAAGATCCAACTATAATAGCAAAGCTCACGATACATCAAGATCGTACCACCTCAAGAACACCAGAGAGAGAGATCAAACACATAGCTACTGGTACATACCCTCAGCCCCGAGGGTGAACTACTCCCTCCTCGTCATGGAGAGCGCCGGGATGATGAAGATGGCCACCGGTGAGGGATGCCCCCTCCGGCAGGGTGCCGGAACAGGGTCTCGATTGGTTTTTGGTGGCTACAGAGGCTTGCGGCGGCGGAACTCCCGATCTATTGTGTTCCCTGATGTTTATAGGATATATGGATATATATATATATAGGTGAAAGAAGTCGGTCAGGGGAGCCACGAGGGGCCCACGAGGGTGGGGGGCGCGCCCAGGGGGGTAGGGCACGCCTCCCTTCCTCGTGGCTTCCTCAAAGCTTCCTTGACATCTACTCCAAGTCTCCTGGATTGCTTCCGTTCCAAAAATAACTCTCCCGAAGGTTTCATTCCGTTTGGACTCCGTTTGATATTCCTTTTCTTCGAAACACTGAAATAGGCAAGAAAACATCAATTTGGGCTAGGCACCGGTTAATAGGTTAGTCCCAGAAATAATATAAAAGTGTTTAGTAAAGCCCATAAACATCCAAAACAGATAATATAATAGCATGAATACTTCGTAAATTATAGATACGTTGGAGACGTATCACAGTGCAATCGCTCAGGTTCAGTTAGAGCCCAACGCCTCGCTCGGTATCAGTTAGAGCGCAACGCCTCACACACACGCGCGTACGTACGAGAGTAACGCGCATCGCTCGGCCCCCGACCACCCTCCGTAACCGGGAACTTCCCCGATATTTTCCTCGCCCTCGCTTATACCATGGTTTTCTCCGTCATGGACGGCCCAAAGAATGTCATGCAGCTGCGTCTCCGGCCCGCCCAGGACGAAAAGCCCATTTTCTGTCAAGATTTTTTGTCATGGAAGTAGGAGCCCACCACATCTATGATGATACCGGGTTTTGTCACAATTATCGTCATAGAAGTGTCATAAGCATGACAGAAATTTTTTTGTTCGGCCCAAAATGTCATGGATGTGTCTTTTTTGTAGCGCATGGACAATTGGACAGCACGGCCGGCCGACACCCACTCAATCGACGTCCACCGTTTTCTTCCACTAGGGCCGGCGACTCGCCTAGACACTCACACTAGTAGAAAACAGGGCTTTGGTTCAGGCCTGGCCAGCCCATTAGTCTCGGTTCAGTCACAAACTGGGACCCATGGGGGCATACGTCCCGGTTCGTGCACCCAGGGGGGCAGTCGGGCCTCGTGGGGCATTGGTCCCGGTTCGTCTGGACCCTTTTGTCCCGGTTCCAGACACGAACCGGGACCAATGGGCCTCGCTCCTGGCCCACAGCCATTGGTCTAGGTTCGTGGTTGGAACCGGCACTACTAGGGAAAACCCTAATAGTAGCGCTTGTTTTTAAGCTATCAGTAGTGCTTGTGCAAGCGCTACCACTAAGGCGCTACAGCTAACTAGTAGCAGTAGTGCTGGAAAGGGAGCGCTACTGCTATACCTAGTTAGCAGTAGCGCTTTTTTAGGTAAGCGCTACTGATAGTACTAAGTAGCAGTAGCGCTTCTTCTGAAAAGCGATGCTGCTAACTATTCCTGTATTTTTAATAATATAGCTTATTTTCGTTGTGGTTTTATATACAGTACTTTCAACATATGATTTTATGACCATGATTAGTTATTATATATAGCAGTGGGTGAAATGAACGTGGAGTAGATTCAAGTGGAGGCAACATGTGGTGCATGTCGAAAGTATTACTAATGCAAACTTGATCTAGAAAAATCGTTTATTTATTTTTCTAGAAAAATCCAGGCCACTCGATATTTCCTACATATTCTAGCACAAGTCATGCTAGAATTCACGAAAAAATCTGGCATGACCTTTGCTAAAAAAGGACATATCGAGCGCCTGAAATTTGCCGGAACAGAAATTAATCAACACTCCGGCAAAACATAGGCCACTAGGAGGTGTAACCTACAAACATGGCCGGCCACTTGGGCAAGCACATATCCTATTTGAGCAACAGAAGATATACATGTTTATATCTACATCATATGAGCATTCAAACTTGATGGAGTAGTTTTCCAATTTGAGCATTCAATAAGCAAAACCAAATCGTAAAATAAATTAGTATTCAAATTAGCATTCATGCAATAAGCAAAACTAAATCATCTCTTTCGTCCGTACATCGTCGAATATTATCAGTAATACATCTCGAATAGTATCATACATATAACATCACTAATACAGCTAAAACCCCAGCGAACGACGGGTATCGGCGCGGGCGGTGGACACCCGAAGAGAAGGAACCATCACAGGATCATAGCTTTAGTGAGATCCCTGAAGAACGTGCCAGGCATTGGAGAACCTGCCCTCTGATATGTCTCCAACGTATCTATAATTTTTGATTGCTCCATGCTATTATATATTCTGTTTTGGATGTTTAATGGGCTTATTTATACACTTTTATATTATTTTTGGGACTAACCTATTAACCGGAGGCCCAGCCCAAATTGCTGTTTTTTTTGCCTATTTTAGTGTTTCGCAGAAAAAGGATATCAAACGGAGTCCAAACGGAATGAAACCTTCGGGAGCGTGATTTGTGGAACAAACGTGATCCAGAGGACTTGGAGTGGACGTCAAGCAACCAACGAGGCGGCCACGAGGTAGGGGGCGTGCCCACCTCCCCCAGGCGCGCCCTCCACCCTCATGGGCCCCTTGTGGCTCCACCGACCTACTTCTTCCTCCTATATATACTTACGTACCCCCAAACCATCGAGGAGCACCACGAAAACCTAATTCCACCGCCGCAACCTTCTGTACCCGTGAGATCCCATCTTGGGGCCTTTTCCGGAGTCCTGTCGGAGGGGGCATTGATCACGGAGGGCTTATACATCAACACCATAGCCTCTTCGATGATGTGTGAGTAGTTTACCTCAGACCTTCGGGTCCATAGTTATTAGCTAGATGGCTTCTTCTCTCTCTTTGGATCTCAATACAAAGTTCTCCTCGATTCTCTTGGAGATCTATTCGATGTAATCTTCTTTTGCGGTGTGTTTGTCGAGATCCGATGAATTGTGGGTTTATGATCAAGATTATCTATGAACAATATTTGAATCTTCTGAATTCTTTTATGTATGATTGGTTATCTTTGCATGTCTCTTCGAATTATCAGTTTGGTTTGGCCTACTAGATTGATCTTTCTTGTAATGGGAGAAGTGCTTGGCTTTGGGTTCAATCTTGCGGTGTCCTTTCCTAGTGACAGTAGGGGCAGCAAGGCACGTATTGTATTGTTGCCATCGAGGATAAAAAGATGGGGTTTATATCATATTGCATGAGTTTATCCCTCTACATCATGTCATCTTGCTTAAAGCGTTACTCTGTTCTTGAACTTAATACTCTAGATGCATACTGGATAGCGGTCGATGTGTGGAGTAATAGTAGTAGATGCAGGCAGAAGTCGGTCTACTTGTCACGGACGTGATGCCTATATACATGATCATACCTAGATATTCTCATAACTAATGCTCAATTCTATCAATTGCTCGACAGTAATTCGTTCAGCCACCGTAATACTTATGCCCTTGAGAGAAGCCACTAGTGAAACCTATGACCCCGGGGTCTATTTTCCATCATATTAATCTCTCGTTATTTCCATTACTGTTTACTTTGCTTTCTTTACTTTTACTCTTTATCGTAAAAATACCAAAAATATTATCTTATCATCTCTATCAGATCTCACTCTCGTAAGTGACCGTGAAGGGATTGACAACCCCTTTATCGCGTTGGTTGCGAGGTTCTTATTTGTTTGTGTAGGTACAAGGGCTTGAGCGTGACCTCCTACTGGATTGATACCTTGGTTATCAAAAACAGAGGGAAATACTTACGCTACTTTACTGCATCACCCTTTCCTCTTCAAGGGAAAACCAACGCAGTGCTCAAGAGGTAGCACCCTCCAACGCAACCATGTTGCGACGGACGTGCTCGTCCTCCTCGCTGACACGGTGACGTACCACCTCCGCAGGGTCCTCAAGCCTCCGCACCGTCACTGGCCCACGCAACCGCCACCAAAGAAGGTTCGGGTGAACGACGGGCTGGCCCTCACCAAGCTGCGCCCCCCGGAAGGTAGCACCCCTCAGTACCAGCCCGGTGGAGCCCAGTCCCGGACATGGCCCCTCTGATCAAGCAGGCCTCCTCCACCGAGTCGACGACGCGGATGCGGGATAGGCATCGTCGACGTCGATGCGGGAATAATTGCTTTAACTAAAAAAAATAACAACAAATGTGACACCTAAAACACCTAAATTCTATTAACTACACCTAATTAAAAACCTACATTTTGAACATGATTCGATCATAACTACGGTTCATACTACATTATTCTAAGATTAAACACCTAAAATACCTAAATTAAATTAACAACATGGGGTGGCTGGTCTCACCTCGATCGAGGTCGGAGGGGGTCGGTGACGGGGACAACATCGGGGATGATGCAGGGGCTCCTTGATTTCTGCAAAAACAAACATAAACAAAAACATTATTATCGTCATCTTAGGACTTAGTGAAACTCCATAAGCTACATTTAATTATTCTATTCAAATTTACTTATTATTTCCTATTCTATTCAAATTTACTTATTCAAATTTTCTAAAAAAATTCCTATTCTATTCAAAAGACCTACATTTACTTATTTTTTTCAATTTCATATTTTATTCTATTCAAATTTACTTATTCAAAATTTCTAAAAATTTCATATTCTATTCAAAAGACCTACATTTACTTATTCTATTCAAATTACTTTTCCAAATTTTCTAAAAACAAAATATACTAAAAACCTACATTTACTAAAAACAAAAACCTACATTTACTAAAAACAAAAACCTACATTTAACAAAAACTAAAACCTATTTACAGAAAGGGGGAGGAGGAGTGTGGGAGGAGGCCAAGAGGAGGGGGAGGAGGAGTGTGGGAGGAGGCCAGGAGGAGGGGAAGGAGGAGGAGGAGAGAGCAGGAGGGGGAGGAGGAGAGAGAAGGGAGGAGGAGAGAGAGCAGGAGAGGGAGGAGGGAGGAGGAGGAGGGGGCCACCGGAGAGGGAGGAGGAGGAGGGGGCCGCCAGAGAGGGGGGAGGAGGAGGGGGCTGCCAGCGGAGAGGGAGGAGGAAGAGGGGGCCGCCGGCGCCAGAGAGGGAGGAGGAGGAGGGAGGAGGAGGGGGAGGAGGAGGAGGGAGGGATCGACCTTGGGGTGGAGGAGGAGGACGGCGACGGCGGCGAGGGCGACAGAGGCGACGGAGGTGACAGAGAGTGTGAGGGGAAGAGTGAGAGGACGCACGGGCCGGTTAATTTGGATAAGGGCCCATTGTGGTAGCGCTTGTCTCTAAAAAGCGCTACTGCTAAAATCTGTAGGAGTAGCGCTTTCTAAAGAAAGGCGCTATTGATAAGGCTAAGAATGTAAAAAAAATCAAAAATACATTGGTCATCAATGATCTTTTTGTGTAGAATCTGAATTGTCAATAGGAATCTTTGACGGTTTAAGAACCGACGAAGATTCCTATTGCGGCCACAGGTCCTACAGATAGAGTTCAATGAAGACCAAGTGGTTGTGATGGTTTGAGAAGCACCATATTTAAGGTGGTAAAAATTCTGTTCGCGGACCGAGGTGGGACTAAACTTTGGTCTAGGAGGGGGACTGAATTTATTAGTAGCGCTGGTCGGGGAAAAAGCGCTATTGCTAAGATGCATAGTAGTAGAGCTTTCAAAATGTGAGCGCTACCACTATCCCTAGCATACCTGGAACGGTCTGTCAATTCTGGTAGTAGCGCATTTTATAGGTTCAGCGCTGCTGCTATGATCATAGTAGGAGCGCCCGTGTTGCCCAAGCGCTCCTGCTATGTAGCAGCAGCGCTTTCCTTGGACAAGCGCTACTGGTGAACTCTTGTTTATAAGCATTTCCCTAGTAGTGCGGGACCAAAGGGTGGCCTTTAGTCCCGGTTCCAGCCACGAACCGGGACCAATGATGTGGCTATATATACCCCCTTGCCCGCGAGCAGACCACTCCACTTCTCTGTTTTTTTCTGGACGGCAAGGGGAGGGCTTTGTGGTGCTCTAGCTCACCTCCTATGCACATGAGGTGTTCGATGAAATGCCCGAGCCACACCACTTAAGCTTTCTCCTCTCCAAACTCGACCTCCAAGCTCCATTTTCCTCAAGATTTGTCTAGGTTTAGCGGTCCGTCACGTCCCGTCCCCGTCTTCACCGCCGTCGATCGCCCGCGCCGATCTCGTCACCAGCACCACCGTGGTGAGCCTCTTGTTCTTATCTTCTTTCTGAAAGGAAAAAATTCTTACTTGTATGATTAGATAGATACTTGTCTAATTTTCTTACTTTTATTATTGCTTGTTATTGTATAGTGCGATGGTTTTGGTATCCGCCCCCGTCGGCCCTCGTCCTGTCTATGATTTGGATGTGGTATATATTATCTTTTATAACTATTTGGTTCATTTATTGTTTATGACGATTATGCTGACCAACGTGACATAGATTTTATTTATCTAGGAGGTATGTGAACTGGAAATTTCAACCGGCCCTATTGTCGAGAGGTTAAATTTAGTTGAAGAAGAAAACAATTATTTGAAGGAAAAAATAAAAAAATTGAGGAGAGGATGATATTGGAGTTGCATGTTGCGGATGTCGTCGATGATCACAAGATCAAGATGGATGCAATGCGCTTGAAGATTAGAAAGATTAGAAACAATGTGATTCATACCGAGGCTTGGTATCATTATGCCGATGGATCAATTGTTACCTTGGTTGCGATTATGATCGCATTTGTTGTTGCATTGAATGTTTTACATAGTTTCAATGTATGGTTCAATTAGATGCTCTAGAGAGCTATATGTTGTTCAATGAGAACTATGTATGTACTTTGGTTTTAATGTGATGATGAACTTCTATTAATTTGGTCACTTATCTATTCATGATGTTCTGTAATGGTATTTGACACACTTAATTATATATAATGCACGCAGATGAACCGACAATGGATGTACGGTGACAGACACACCTCCGAGTACATTAAGGGCGTGCATAATTTTCTCGAAGTTGCTGAGGCAAACAAGCAGAATGGTTTTATGTGTTGTCCATGCCCTATATGTGGGAATACGAAGTCTTACTCTGACCAGAAAATCCTTCACACCCACCTGCTTTATAAGGGTTTCATGCCACACTATAATGTTTGGACCAAGCACGGAGAAATAGGGGTTATGATGGAGGACAGCGAAGAAGAAGAGGACGATGACAACTATGTGCCCCCTGAATACGGTGATGCTGCAACGGGGGAAGCTGCTGAAGATCAAGAGGAACCAGACGATGTGCCCGATGATGATCTCCGCCGGGTCATTGTTGATGCAAGGAGACTGTGCGAAAGTCAAAAGGAGAAGCTGAAGTTCGATCGCATGTTAGAGGATCACAAAAAAGGGTTGTACCCCACTTGCGAAGATGGCAACACAAAGCTCGGTACCGTACTGGAATTGCTGCAGTGGAAGGCAGAGAATGCTGTGCCTGACAAAGGATTTGAGAAACTACTGAAAATATTGAAGAAGAAGCTTCCAAAGGATAACGAATTGCCCGACAGTACGTACGCAGCAAAGAAGGTCCTATGCCCTCTAGGATTGGAGGTGTAGAAGATACATGCATGCCCTCTCTACCGTGATGCGTACGAGGATTTGAACGCATGCCCGGTATGCGGTGCATTGCGGTATAAGATTAGACGAGATGACCTTGGTGATGTTGACGGCGAGCCCCCCAGGATGAGGGTTCCTGCCAAGGTGATGTGGTATGCTCCTATAATACCACGGTTGAAACGTCTGTTCAGAAACAAAGAGCATGCCAAGTTGATGCGATGGCATAGAGAGGACCGTAAGAAAGACGAGAAGTTGAGAGCACCCGCTGACGGGTCGCAGTGGAGAAAAATGGAGAGAAAGTGCCGGGCTGAGTTTGCAGGTGACCCAAGGAACGTATCGTTTGGTTTAAGCGCGGATGGCATTAATCCTTTCGGGGAGCAGAGCAGCAATCACAGCACCTGGCCCATGACTCTATGTATGTATAACCTTCCTCCTTGGATGTGCATGAAACAGAAGTTCATTATGATGCCAGTTCTCATCCAAGGCCCTAAGCAACCCGGCAACGACATTGATGTGTACCTAAGGCCATTAGTTGAAGAACTTTTACAGCTATGGAATGGAAATGGTGTACGTGTGTGGGATGAGCACAAACAGGAGGAATTTGACCTGCATGCGTTGCTGTTTGTAACCATCAGTGATTGGCCTGCTCTCAGTAACCTTTCAGGACAGACAAATAAGGATACCACGCATGCATGCACTGTCTAGCTGACACCGAAAGTATATACCTGGACAAATGCAGGAAGAATGTGTACCTGGGCCATCGTCGATTTTTCCGACCAACCATCAATGTCAAAAGAAAGGCAAGCATTTCAAAGGCGAGGCAGATCACCGGAAGAAGCCCGCCATGCGTACCGGTGATCACGTACTTGCTATGGTCAATGATTTACACGTAATATTTGGAAAGGGTCCCGGCAGACTATCTGTTCCGAATGACGCTGAGGGACGCGGACCCATGTGGAAGAAGAAATCTATATTTTGGGACCTACCCTACTGGAAAGACCTAGAGGTCCGCGCTTCAAACGACATGATGCACGTGACGAAGAACCTTTGCGTGAACCTGCCAGGCTTCTTGGGCGTGTATGGGAAGACAAAAGATACACCGGAGGCACGGGAGGACCTCCAACGTTTGCATGAAAAAGGCGGCATGCCTTCAAAGCAGTATGAAGGTCCTGCCACCTACGCTCTTACCAAAGAAGAGAAGGAAATCTTCTTTGAATGCCTGCTCAGTATGAAGGTCCCGTCTGGCTTCTCGTCGAATATAAAGGGAATAATAAATATGGCCAAGAAAAAGTTTCAGAACCTAAAGTCTCATGACTGCCACGTGATTATGACACAACTGCTTCCGATTGCATTGAGGGGGCTTCTACTGGAAAACATTCGATTAGCCATTGTGAAGCTATGTGCATTCCTCAATGCAATCTCTCAGAAGGTGATCGATCCAGAAATCCTACCAAGGCTAAGGAGTGATGTGGCGCAATGTCTTGTCAGTTTCAAGCCGGTGTTCCCACCATCCTTCTTCAATATCATGATGCACATCCTAGTTCATCAAGTCGACGAGATTGTCATTCTGGGCCCCGTATTTCTACACAATATGTTCCCCTTTGAGAGGTTCATGGGAGTCCTAAAGAAATATGTCCGTAACCGCGCTAGGCCAGAAGGAAGCATGTCCATGGGCCATCAAACAGAGGATGTCATTGGGTTTTGTGTTGACTTCATTCCTGGCCTTAAGAAGATTGGTCTCCCTCAATCGCGGTATGAGGGTAGACTGACTGGAAAAGGCATGCTTGGAGGGGACTCAATAATATGTAGGGACGGGCATTCTTGGTCTCAAGCACACTACACAGTTCTACAGAACTCTTCCTTGGTGACCCCATATGTCGATGAACACAAGAACAGTCTGCGCTCCAAACACCCGGAGCAGTGTGACGACTGGATTACATGTGAACACATCAGGACTTTCGGTAGTTGGTTGGAAACATGTCTCAGAGGTGACAACACTATTTGTGATGAGTTGTACTCGTTGTACAGGGGATCATCTTCGACTGTATTAACTTACAAAGGATACGAGATAAATGGGAATACATTTTACACGATCGCCCAAGATCAAATGAGCACCAACCAAAACAGCGGTGTCCGCTTTGATGCAGCAACCAAGAGGGGAAAGGACACATATTATGGTTACATAGTGGACATATGGGAACTTGTCTACGGACATGATTTTAAGGTCCCTTTGTTTAAGTGCAAATGGGTCAATCTGTCAGGTGGCGGGGTACAGGTAGACCCACAGTATGGAATGACAACAGTGGATCTGAACAATCTTGGGTACACAGACGAACCATTCGTCCTAGCCAATGATGTGGCGCAGGTTTTCTATGTGAAGGACATGTCTACCAAACCGAGAAAAAGAAAAGATAAGGAAGCGAATACATCATACGATGAGCCAAAGTGCCACATAGTTCTTTCAGGGAAAAGAGACATCGTGGGATTGGAGGGAAAGACAGACATGTCTGAAGATTATGAAAAGTTTCATGAAATTCCTCCCTTCAAAGTCAAGGCTGACCCAAGCACCCTGTTAAGCGATGAAGAATATCCATGGTTACGGTGCAATAAGCAAAGGACACAAGCGAAGAAAAAGTGAAGACTTTCTCTCCACAACTATTATGATGATGCCTTTGATCTAGAATATCACTACAGTTACATGTGAAGAAATGAAATGCCTTTTGTAACAGACAGGTTTCAATATGAAACCCTGATACTTCGAAAGAGATTGTCCGTTTTATACACGAAGTGCATCCAGTTTTTTGCCGTAACCCTCTCAACTTTTTAGCACATGCTATGTGGGTGAAATGATGATATCATGCCAATTTTAAACCTCTTCAGAGTTCATTTGAAGTGCTTTTCAATTTCAGGGTCATTTAGCTCAAAAAACAGTAAATGCATGAAAAAACACAGATGAAGTCAAAAAGGGTTGAAAATTGATGATGTGGCTTTGAATGGTACATTTTGAACACACAAAAAGTCTGGAGTACAAATAAGTTCAAAAAATGAAATCCCTTTGTAACAGACGAGTTTTCGTCCGAAACCTGATACTTCGAAAGAGATTGTCCATTTTGTACACGAAGTGCATCCAGCCGTAACCCTCTCAACTTTTTAGCACATGCTATGTGGATGAAATGATGATACCATGCCAATTTTCAACCTCTACAGAGTTCATCTGAAGTGCTTTTCAATTTCAGGGTCATTTAGCTCAAAGAATGAACTAATATAAAAAAGAATGAACTAGAAAACTTTTATAAAACTCTAATAGCAAAAATAATGAACTAAAAGAATGAACTAGAAAACTTTAATGAAACTCTAACAGAAAAAAGAATGAACTAGAAAACTTAAATGAAACTCTAATAGCAAAAGGAATCAACTAAAAAGCTTTTATAAACCTCTAGTAGTATTGAAACTAAAATTATAAAAAAATTATGCAACTAAAATTATCAAAGTATTTTCTGTTCAAAACATTAAAAGCAAAAAGATTTTCATCAAGAACTTTTTTGTTAGAAACTTTAATAGCAAAAAGAATTATCATAAAGATTTTTTTTGTTAGAAACTAAAATAACAAAAACTGTTTTTGAATATAAAGATAAAACACAGTAATATTAAATAGAAGGAAAAAAGAATCACTCCAAAATATATTTTTATAGTAAAGTTAATCACAAACTAGTGATTCACACAAATTTGAAAAAATTCAAATTTAAACTATTCAAATTTGAAAACTAATGGCACTAACAGAAAGTTTATAATTTTTTTGACCTAAAAGCAAAAAGAATTAAAAAATAAAGCAAAAACGAAATAAAATAAATAATGAAACAAATGAAACAAAAATACTGGAAAAAATAAAAAAATGCCGCCTACTAGGCCACACGGCCTGAATACGACTAGAAACCCAACCAGCCTGTTGGGCCAGGATTTAGGCCCGCAGAAGGCCCAGCAGGCCCACAGGCAGATACAGAGTGGTTAGGCCCGGAAGCCTACTTTGGATAGGAGCTCGAAGGCTCAGGCGCACCGCGCCTTATAAACAGGTGTGGCACTCTCTCAACTAGCGAGGTGGGACTAAACTCCCACCGCGCCGCTATGCAAGGACATTGGTCCCGATTGGTGCCACGAACCGGGACCAATGCCCCCCTTTGGTCCCGGTTCGTGGCACCAACTGGGACCAATGCCCCCCTTTAGTCCCGGACTAAAGGTCTCTATTTCCCGCCCTTTGGGCTGCTGAAAAGAGACCTTTGGTCCCAGTTGGTGGCACCAACCGGGACTAAAGGGGGGCATTAGTCCCGGTTGGTGCCACGAACCGGGACCAATGTTCTGGCTATATAAGCCAACACTTAGGAATTTTCAGTCCCAGTTCATCTTCCACCCCCCACGCCGCGCCGATCAGCACGACGCCGCCAGGCTGCCGGACCGCGCCCTCGCCGAGCCCTGCTCCTCATCGCCGTCGCCGCCGAGCCCTGCTCCACCGCGTCGTCGCCGACGCCGTCAGGCTGCTCCACCGCGCCGTCTCCGTCGCCGCCGCCCGCCCTGACGCCGCACGCCCCGCCCCGCCCCAGCCCGCCCCGACGCCTCCTCTGTGAGCACCGCGCCCCTGCCCTGCCCCCCCCCCCCCGCCGCCGCCGCCGCGTTGCTTTTTTATTGTTATATATGCTTTTTTTTGTTATATATGCTTTCTTTTTATATGTATGTATGTATTTTTGGTATGTATGTATGTATTTTTTGAACTTTTTATATGTATGGAAAAGAGGAAGAAGGAAGAAGGAAGAAGGGAAGAAAAAGAAGGAGAGGAAAAAGGGGAGAAAAAAGAGAAGAAGAGGAGAAAAAATAAGAAGAGAAAGAAGGAGAAGAAGAAGAAGAAGAGAAGAGGAGAAAAAAATAAGAAGAGGAAGAAGAAGAAAAAAAAGAGGAGAAGAAGAAGGAATAGAGGAGAAGAAGAAAAAATAGATTTATTTTTCTTCTTCTCCTCTATTCCTTCTTCTTCTCCTTTTTTTCTTCTTCTCCTCTTTTTTTTCTTCTTCTTCCTCTTCTTAATTTTTATTGGGAACGAGGGTGTAGAGGATCGCCGAGCGGTCAAGGGTCGGGAACTAGGGTAGAGGGTCGAGGGTCACCGAGGGGTCGAGGGTCGCCGAGGGTTCAAGGGTTGAGGGTCATCGAGGGGTCGAGGAACACCGAGGGGTCGAGGATCGCCGAGGGTTTGAGGGTCGAGGTTCGTCGAGGGGTCGAGGGTCGAGGATCGCTGAGGGGTCCAGAGGTTGCCTTGTGTCAAAGTATTGAAGAAATCCATGGCTTCATCATTAGGCAGAAGTAACCAGGGCATGATGGTACGAAGTTCTCCAAAGTTATTTTGGAACGGAGTCTCGGATAGGATAATTCGCCTTTTGGTACGAATTTCAGCAAAGGCCTTCCAAATAGCGATATTCGGAAGGCTCTTGCTGAAGTTTGTACCAAAAAGCGAATTATCCTATCTGGGACTCCGTTCCAAAATAACTTTGGAGAGCTTCGTACCATCATGCTCCTGTTACTTTCGCCTAATGATGAAGCCATGGTTTTGTTGAATGCTTTGACACTAGACAAACGTGACATATAGAAGGGTAGATCAGATCAGGAAAAATAGGGACCATTTTCTGCACATCCAGAATGGCGCCATTTTGTTAAATCCCTTGTCGGTCCGAACGTCGGACATGACATGAGGGGGGACGTCGAACATGACATGAGGGGGTCGAGGGTCGGGAACTAGGGTAGAGGGTTGTGGATAGCCGAGCGGTCGAGGGTCGTGAACTAGGGTAGAGGGTCGAGGGTCGCCGAGGGGTCGAGGGTCGTCCAGGGGTTGAGGGTCGTCCAGGGGTCGAGGGTCCAGATTTATCAAGAATGCCCCCATTATGGATGTGCACAAGTTGATCCAATTTTTTCTGATCTCATATATATATATATATATTCTTCTATATGTCACGTTGTCTGTCAAAGTCTTTAAAGAAATCCATGGCTTCATCATTTGCCAGAAGTAACAGGCGTATGATGCTACGAAGCTCTTAAAAGTTGTTTTGGAACGGAGTCCTGATAGAATAATTTGCCTTTTGGTACGAATTTCAGCAAAGGCCATCCAAATAGCGATATTCAGAAGGCTCTTGCTGAACTTTGTACCAAAAGGCGAATTATTCAATCAGGAACTCCGTTCCAAAACAACTTTGAAGAGCTTTGTACCATTATGCGCCTGTCATTTCCGGCTAATGATGAAGTCATGGTTTTCTTGAATTCTTTGACACTAGAGAACGTGACATATAGAAGGGTAGCAGAGATTAGGAAAAATATGGACCATTTTCTGCACATCCAGAATGGCGCCATTTTGTTAAATCCCTTATCGGTCCGGACGACGGACATTCATGAGAGAGGCGGTCCAGCCCAAACCCTAGAAGCGTTGCCGAGGCCACCCCAAACCTTAGAAGCGTCGAGGCCACCCAAATTTACCAAATTAAAAGAGCGTTGTCGTCGAGGCCACGCCAAACCCTAGAAGCGTTGTCGAGGCCACCCCAAACCGTAGAAGCGTCGAGCTAGCTAGGTCTATGTTTTCCACTAATATATCCATCTGTCATGTTTGTATATTAATTGCCATGTTGTAATATTTGGAGAAACTATATATGGAGCACCGAGACATGGAAACAGAACAGTAGTTGGGGGACATAATCCTCGGCGGAGGTGATGTCATGTCGTATCTCAACGACACCGATGGTCTGGAAGGAGAGGGTGAAGCAGGCTCCAGTGATCGAACAATGGAGGTGGAAGGACATGATGGCTCCGGTGACCGAATGCCGGTGGAATAAGAAGACCGTGATGACGGCTCCGGTGAGCGAACGGAGGAAGGAGGTGTTGCAAAGTCCGGCGAGGTATATATATTAATTAAGCATGTGCTGACTAGCTAATTGATGCATTAATTGTTTTGGTATGTACACATATTAACTCTCTTCTTTCTTCTTTTCTAGCCCTCCGGATCGAGCCAAACTTCGGTAACGAGACGAGGCCCGAAGAAAAGGTTGTGACAGGATGAAAGGTTCACGATCACAGCAATCAAGGGCGATGGCCAACCGATTGGACCCAGCCGGACCAAGGAAGCATTTTATGCTCAGTGCGGGGTTCTTGTTAGGGACATGATCCCGATCAGCATCCACCAATGGAATAAGCATAAGAGCGAAGACCCTCAAGTGTCTTATGTCAACGATAGATAGAAAGATGATCTTTGGACCGTGCTGAAGGCAAATTTAACCCTACCACCAGAGGAGGATCCGGATAAGCCTGTTATAGAGCTATTGGTCAAGGCTCATGCTCTTAAGAAGATGGCAGATCTATTCAGGAGGTGGAATAATGAGTTGAAATCAATGTTTGTCGACAAAGGGAAGACTCCAGAATTCATCGGCCAATTTGAGAAGATAAGAGATCACTGGCCCGCATTTGTGGCCCACAAGACATCGGAGAAGAGTAAGAAGATGCCAGCGACAAAAAAGTTAAATGTTGCAAAGAAGGAGCATCACCATCGCACGGGGTCAGGTGGCTACCTCAAAGCCCGACCATTGTGGGACAAGGCTGAGAAGGACTTGCTTGATAAAGGGGTCGAACTAGAGACATTGAACTGGCCAGACCGTTCAAGGATTTGGTTCTTCGGGGTTGGGGAACCTTGGACCCTGAAACAGGGAAGTGCCGTTGGACGGAGGAGCAACTTGAAATACCCGTCAATAAGCTTCAGAAGTATATCGCCGCAGCGCAGCAAGGGACGTTCATTCCCGACAGAGAGAACGACGAGCTCACACAGGCTCTCAGGAATCCTAAGCACCCAGGACGAACACGAGGCATGGCAGGCTCTGTTGCGTGGAAGGTTGGGTTTCCCAGCACCGGCGGTTACAAAACCCGGGAGAGGAGGAGGAAAGTGGAGCTGACCGAACTGCAGAAGCTGAATGCAAGGGTACGAGCGCTAGAGGAACAAGCACTAGTTCAGAGCCAGCGACCTGCCGGAGCTACCCTAGAAGCTACCCCGCCATCTCAATGGAGAAGCAGCGTGGCTTCCACTGAGCTCCTTCAGCAGCCTGACTTGACGGCTCCTAGCTACCCCATGGATGCTATCACGGAGGCTCAAGATTGCCACCTTATGACGCAATGGCAGAACCTCAAAGTCAAGGCGGCTGTCGACTCTGTTGCACCTCCTGAACCCGGCGCAACTTTTCACTGCCTTCCGATTCCACAAGGTTATGCTGTTGTGATGGGCGATGAAATAACGGAGGGATGTGAGGAGCTCGATCTTCACCACCCTACCGGTGAAGGGGAGACTCAGCTGTGTCTTGCTCTGAAGACTCCATGTCTATGGCGGAAGGAGCACATCAAGCTTCCGAACTGGACGCCTCCGCCTCCTCCTCCTCCTCCGGCAAGTCAGCGCACTCTGCCTCCTCCTCTGGCGAGTGATCAGGGCACTCCGCCTCCTTCTCCGGCTGCTCCGGTGCATGGCGGCACTCCGCCTGCTCCGGCACGTCAGAGCAGCCCGCCTCCTCCTCCGCCTCGTCAGCAACGGCAGAAGGCAGCAGTCGCCGCTCCGGCTGCTCCGGCGCGTCGTAGCACTTCGCCTCCTTCTTTTGCGCCTCGTAAGCAATGAAAGAAGTCAGCCGCAGCCGCTCCGGCTACTCCGGCGTCTAGCAGTACAGCCAGAGGCGGAAGGCAATACAGATTTGGACCATCTCTCAAGCCTCTAGAGAAGTTACCATAAGAGATGATCGAGGAGGAAAACACGAAGATCTGTCAAGCCTATGTGAAGGACTTTTTGCAAAGAAACATCCACCTCCGGAGGAGAAGATAGATAAAGTGAAAGTTCAGCACTTTGGATGCCCTGAAGTGACCACCACCTTCTCCGCCGCAAACCAACTATGATCGCATTATTGAAAGGTCATATAAGGAAGCGTCCTGGTCGGGAAGTACTTGCAGTGATCGAAGGTTAGCAGAACGAAGAAGTAGGGAAAAAATCCCCAGCTCAGCGACCAAGTGAACCAATCGTGCCCCCCACTCAAGGTGTCTAGCGATATCGTCGCTAATCATCCGAGGATGGTGCCCGGTACCAATCCTGGAGATTACCTGCCCGACGATGCACATTTTGATACAATGGAGGTGGACGAATTCAAATACCGGCACGGGAAGCCTCTCGTCAAACCTGGTCATCCTCCTCTAACAACGATGATGCGAAGATTCCATGAGTGGTACATGGACACCTGCAGCAAGTCTGGGAAGGATACTTTGACGCTGAGAGTTAAAGAGGAGGACGACCTAGTTGGAATTGATCTATTGTCTGTTCCATTTGAGGAGTTATTCCAGTTTTTCAATCAAAAGGCCCTCGATAAAACAATCGTCACTTGCTACTTTCTGTAAGTACTACTTTGTAATTAAGTCTCTATATATAGCTCAGCTCTTTCATTGCATGTATATATAATTATCCTCATTATATTATGCTGAGTGAAGATCGCCGAATGCAACAAAAGACAAATCGGTGATATTGGGTTCATTAACACAAATCTCATAGATGAATGGAATGTTAAATATGGTGCCAAATAAACCGAGGCCAACTTGCTATGATCGTTGCTTCAAAATCAAAACAAAGATAAAATACTCTTTCCTTACAACTTCAAGTGAGTGTTACTGTCTTGTGCATATTCGGTTTCCCTTATTACTCGAGGTTATAGTAATGTAATTGATGAGTTATGCATGCGTGCGCAGCTTCCACTTTATTCTGCTAGAGATTAAGCTTGAGCAGGGACTAGTAACCGTCATAGACTCGAGGCGAAAAGATCCCGAGGAGTATGCGGCCATGACTAAAATGCTCGAGAAGTAAGTTCAATTGATCATTATCGCACCATATCGGCAACTTTGTTCATTTCCTGATCTCAAGTAATTGTTTTCTTTGTCTGGTAGGGTTTGGAAAAAGTTCACCGCAGAAGCTCCGGGACTGCCGGGGGAGCTGCGATTTACACACCCGAAAGTAAGTACTACTAGCTAGTTCCGCGCATCTCCCATTGATTCTAGCTAGTTTCATCAATACCATTTAGCATGCTTGCTTATCAGTTCGATTGACCTCTATTTCTTGTAAAGTGGTTGTGGAGGAACCCGGGAATAATTACTGTGGATACTAAGTTTGCGAGTTCATCCGCCACATGACCTGTGAGCGGGGCTACTCTAAAAAATAATATGAAGTGCGTAAGCAATAATATTCACAATTTTATTTTATTACCATCATTTGTGTTGATTTTCATTCATATATATGTATTGACCCCCTTCTTCAAATTAGATGCTTCAGATGCGGGATGAACTCCTACCACAAGATCGCATACGAGCAATTCAAGAGGAATTGGCAGGATTCTTTCTTGACCACGTCATCGATAAAGCCGGAGAATACCATGTGGAACTTGAGTTCAGATGTTAGGGGATTGTAAGAGATCTTATATTGTATATATGTAGCCAGTAGCATCGGATAGATATACGAAAACTTGTTGTTCGACCAATCTCTCGGAGAAGGAGAGGTCGATCACTTCTCTCTGTATATGTTCATGACGATCTTCTATACTTAACGGTTTCCTTCATTTGCTTACTAGCTAGCGTGTCGAGTCCTCTCTATACGTATAGTACGTAGCGTCGACCAAGCACGGAGATAAGAGAGGACACTTCTCTCTATTAGCTAGCTAACACAATATATGAAACCCCTAAATTAACCCTACAAAATCCCCAAAACCCCCAACCCCCCCCCTAAAAAAACCCCAGCCCCTAAACTGCTGACGCGTGGATGCCTTTTGGTCCCGGTTGGTGCTACCAACCGGGACAAAAGGCCCTCCTTCCTGGGCAAGCCGCAGCGGCCACGTGGAGCCCCATCTGTCCCGGTTCATAGGCGAACCGGGACTAAAGGTATTGGGCTTTAGTACCGACCCTTTAGTCCCGGTTCCGGAACCGGGACAAATGGGCCTTATGAACCAGGACAAAATGGGCCTTTTTCTACTAGTGTCATCAATCTCTATCATTTTCTTCTTCTCTTCTTTCTCGGCAATTGCACTACGTACGTCTGGACTATGGAGGCCAAACAAAACATCTTGTTCCCCACTTTACTCCTCTCTCTCTCTCCCCTTGTTCCATGGTTAATATATTACCACGACAATCTGGCGCCGTGATACGTCCATTTTGCATGATGCTTTTATATCGATATTTATTGCATTATGGGCTGTTATTACACATTATGTTACAATACTTATGCCTAATCTCTCTTATTTTACAAGGTTTACATGAAGAGGGAGAATGCCGGCAGCTGGAGTTCTGGGCTGGAAAAGGAGCAAATATTAGAGACCTATTCTGCACAACTCCAAAAGCCCTGAAACTCCACAGAAGTTATTTTTGGAAATAATAAAAAATACTGAGCGAAGAAAATACCAGAGGGGACCCACACCCTAGGCACGAGGGTGGGGGCGCGCCCTACCCCCCTGGGCGCGCCCCCTGCCTTGTAGGCCCCCTGGTGGCCCTCTGGTGCCCATCTTCTGCTATATGAAGTCTTTCGTCCGAAGAAAAATCATAAGCAAGCTTTCGGGACGAGACTCCGCCGCCATGAGGTGGAACCTTGGCGGAACCAATCTAGGGCTCTGGTGGAGCTGTTCTGCCGGGGAAACTTCCCTCCGGGAGGGGGAAATCATCGCCATCGTCATCACCAACGCTCCTCTCATCGGGAGGGGCCCAATCTCCATCAACATCTTCACCAGCACCATCTCCTCTCAAACCCTAGTTCATCACTTGTATCCAATTCTTGCCTCTAAGTCTGAGATTGGTACATGTAGGTTGCTAGTAGTGTTGATTACTCCTTGTAGTTGATGCTACTTGGTTTATTTGGTGGAAGATCATATGATGATTAAAAGTTGTTGAGAGTTGACAAACATAGTTTTGGTCATCGTTGCAATTAATAGGAAGTAATAAAGAAAGAGAGGTTTCACATATAAATATACTATCTTGGACATCTTTTATGATTGAGAGCACTCATTAAAATATGACATGCTAAAGAGTTGATGTTGGACAAGGAAGACAATGTAATGGGTTATGTTTTCTTATATATGAGATAAAGTATATTGTCATGGATCATCCAACATGTTGAGTTTGCCTTCTCCCCTCATGCTAGCCAAATTCTATATATGCACCAAGTAGAGATACTACTTGTGCTTCCAAATATCCTTAAACCAAGTTTTGCCATGAGAGTCCACCATACCTACCTATGGATTGAGTAAGATCCTTCAAGTAAGTTGTCATCGGTGCAAGCAATAAAAATTGCTCTCTAAATATGTATGACTTATTAGTGTGGGAGAAAATAAGCTTTATATGATCTTGTGGTGTGGAAGAAATAAAAGCGACGGACTGCATAATAAAGGTCCATATCACAAGTGGCAATATAAAGTGACGTTCTTTCGCATTAAGATTTTGTGCATCCAACCCTGAAAGCGCATGACAACCTCTGCTTCCCTCTGCGAAGGGCCTATGTTTTACTTTTATCTTCTACCTTATGCAAGAGTCATGGTGATCTTCACCTTTCCTTTTTACAGTTTATCCTTTGGCAAGCACAGTGTGTTGGAAAGATCCTGATATATATATCTAATTGGATGTAAGTTAGCATGAACTATTATTGTTGACATTACCCTTGAGGTAAAAGGTTGGGAGGCGAAACTATAAGCCCCTATCTTTCTCTGTGTCTGATTAAAACTCCCTAACCACAAGTATTGCGTGAGTGTTAGCAATTGTGAAAGACTAAATGACAGTTGAGTATGTGAACTTGCTGAAAAGCTCTTACATAGACTCTTTCCGATGTTATGATAAATTGCAATTGCTTCAATGACTGAGGTTATAGTTTGTTAGTTCTCAATAAAGTTTCTGATTCATACTTGAAATTGTGAATAGATTGTTACTTTAGCATAAGAAATAATATGACAATATCCATATATGTTGCTGTTATAAGAATGATCATGATGCCCTCATGTCCGTATTTTATTTTATCGACACCTCTATCTCTAAACATGTGGACATATTTATCGTTATCGGCTTCCGCTTGAGGACAAGCGAGGTCTAAGCTTGGCGGAGTTGATACGTCCATTTTGCATCATGCTTTTATATCGATATTTATTGCATTATCGGCTGTTATTACACATTATGTTACAATACTTATGCCTATTCTCTCTTATTTTACAAGGTTTACATGAAGAGGGAGAATGTCGGCAGCTGGAATTCTGGGCTGGAAAAGGAGCAAATATTAGAGACCTACTCTGCACAACTCCAAAAGTCCTGAAACTCCACGGAAGTTATTTTTGGAAATAATAAAAAATACTGAGCGAAGAAAATACCAGAGGGGACCCACACCCTGGGCACGAGGGCGGGGGCGCACCCTACCCCCTGGGCGCGCCCCCTGCCTCGTGGGCAACCTGGTGGCCCTCCGGTGCCCATCTTCTGCTATATGAAGTCTTTCGTCCGAAGAAAAATCATAAGCAAGCTTTCGGGACGAGACTCCGCCGCCACGAGGCGGAACCAATCTAGAGCTCTGGCGGAGCTGTTCTGCCGGGGAAACTTCCCTCCGGGAGGGGGAAATCATCGCCATCGTCATCACCAACGCTCCTCTCATTGGGAGGGGGCCAATCTCCATCAACATCTTCACTAGCACCATCTCCTCTCAAACCCTAGTTCATCTCTTGTATCCAATTCTTGCCTCTAAGTCTGAGATTGGTACCTGTAGGTTGCTAGTAGTGTTTATTACTCCTTGTAGTTCATGCTAGTTGGTTTATTTGGTGGAAGATCATATGTTCAGATCTATTATGCATATTAATACCCCTCTGATTATGAACATGAATATGCTTTGTGAGTAGTTACGTTTGTTCCTGAGGACGTGGGAGAAGTCTTGCTATTAGTAGTCATGTGAATTTGGTATTCGTTCGATATTTTGATGAGATGTATGTTGTCTCTCCTCTAGTGGTGTTATGTGAACGTCGACTACATGACACTTCACCATTGTTTGGGGCTAGAGGAAGGCATTGGGAAGTAATAAGTAGATGATGGGTTGCTAGAGTGACAGAAGCTTAAACCCTAGTTTATGTGTTGCTTCGTAAGGGGCTGATTTGGATCCATATGTTTCATGCTATGGTTAGGTTTACCTTAATACTTGTTTTGTAGTTGCGGATGCTTGCAATAGGGGTTAATCATAAGTGGGATGCTTGTCCAAGTAAGGACAGCACCCAAGCACTGGTCCACCCACATATCAAATTATCAAAGTACCGAACGTGAATCATATGAGCGTGATGAAAACTAGCTTGACGATAATTCCCATGTGTCCTCGGGAGCGCTTTTCTCTATATAAGAGTTTGTCCAGGCTTGTCCTTCTCTACAAAAAGGATTGGTCCACCTTGCTGCACATTATTTCCTTTTGTTACTTGTTGCTCGTTACAAACTACCTTATCACAAAACTATCTGTTACCTATAATTTCAGTGCTTGCAGAGAATACCTTGCTGAAAACCGCTTATCATTTCCTTCTGCTCCTCGTTGGGTTCGACACTCTTACTTATCGAAAGGACTACGATAGATCCCCTATACTTGTGGGTCATCACGCCGCCGCAGAGATTCATAGCTAGGATCGAGATCGTACGTACCTAGATTATTGTTGCGTGCACGTACACAACCAACACTGCTGCTAGAGGTGGCTTCCCATCAAACCAAACGCACGCACGCACATGCATGCGTGATGGACATGCTACACACGTAGGGCGTGTTTGGTTGCAGTAGTGAACAGTAGCTGCATTGCATACACATCTCAACCCAACCTGGCTCTGGAAAAACAGCCTCATATGCGACATCTGCAAGTTGTTTGGTTGCCTGCATATGGACTTCCTGCATTAGGGGATCAACTTTGGCACGTTGTTTGGTTGCCTGCATTGTCTCAGCGCATACAACTACACGCTGTTTGGTTGCCCTCGTGGGGTATGATTAAGAGCTAGCACTTGCACTTAGCACACAGGGTTAAGAGCTAGCAGAGGAAGGGGGAGAAGAAATGCAGTGTGCGCCGGACCATGGCAACTACGGTGGATAGTGGGCGTGGCGCCGTGTCCGACATGACGAGCATGGAGTCGCGGACGAGCGACCCCGTCGGCGGCACGGCGAGCGACACCGTCGGCGAACTAGTTGCGGTGCAGGCAGCCAAGAGAGTCGACAGAGGAGGAGAATGCAGTGCTCGCGCCATGGTATCGTCAGTGCAGCGGACGAGAGAGGAGACCGAGATGATCGACGCCGGAAACGACTGCAGTGTAGTAGGGCAAGAGAGAGGAGGCCAAGATGATCGACCCCGTCGGCGGCGTGGCGAACTGCAGTGTGCACGGAGGCAGAGGACACAAGAAAGCGGTGTGTGCGCCATTGCAGCGCCAGTGCAGTAGGAGGACGACAGAGAGTAGGCCGAGATGAGCGACGCCGGAAATGACTCTAGTGTAGTAGGACGTGGGCAAGGAGATCAAGGGGAAGGGCTTCGGCATCGAGAGGGACGAATAGGAGGGCTCTGAGAAGAGAACAGAGGAGCTCGGCATGGCGGCGTCAGTGCAGTAGACTGCTGTTCAAAGGGAGATGAAGCTACGATTGTCGAAACCAAAAACTTACAACACGAATGTTGTGAGGAACTGCGAGATTAGGCTGCTGGTCAAAGGAAATTTCAAATGATCGATCGTGCACGACGAATCTGACAAAATTCGTCCAGAATAGCTCCAAACGGAAAGACGAAATTAAGAACTTACGGCCGACAAAACTACGAACCGATCGCCTGAATGGAACCGTAGCATCGAGGTGCATCTTTTTCGTGTAGAGCTTACCTCGAATCGAAGCACCGTTGTGTAGATCAGAGGGGGAGATTAGATAGGAGCTTACTTGAGGTTGAAGAAGACCTCACGTAATCACCTCGCATCCTCCCGTCTCCACTCGTGCAATGGCCCGCTCGCTTGCGCTCGGCTCGGCCTGGCTTGTGAGAAACTGCCGATTCGAGTGTTTCCAGCGAACCAGGCTTTGGGCTGCTTTAAGAAGCGTGCGATGCAGGTCCAACAGTGAAACCAGGCAACCAAACATGTCTCTTCCTTCCCGCGCGGGCCTGATTGGGCTCGATGCGGGAAACAAAACACGCCCGTAGTACATCAACAAACTCGATCCACGCTAAATTACTAGTAGCAACTAATCAACTTCTCTTCCTACAGTTAATTGTGACTATTTCGAATTATTGCAAGTCCGTTGACCAAGTGGTGCAACATTCAAGAGATCATAAGTTTTTTTGCTCTATGTGTGTTTGAAATTTGGTTGATCATGCCTTTTCTTTGTATCCAAGTCCACGTCGGTTTTGATTTTATTTTCTATGGGTTCGCGCCGGGCAGCAACGACCACGAGGCCGACCCGTCCACATTGATCGTGGACCACACCTTGACTGGCGACGTCCACACTGTGAACTCCAGCGAGGAAGAGTAGTACATGGGAGATGGGCATCCATGTCCCGTGTCGGCACATCCGTCCCTTCGTCGGCGGTGATGGAGGAGGCATCCCTCTACCAGCGACCCGCAACTTCACTTCCTGGAGCTCACGACTGTTGAGCTCGTCAGACGTGGGGAAGAACAGGACGTGGAAAATGGACGCCTCGCCGGCGAACAAGGAGTTGTTAATCTAGTCACATGTCCATCACTAAAAATGCAAATTCAAACCACTAGAAGTCTAACCAAAGCTTGTAATTTGACCGCAGTTGCATGGCAACAAAAGGAATGCAACTAGGGTTGGGTGGGGAGTTGTCGGGCGAGTTGCATGTCCACCACTAGACAAGCAACCGCAACTATAATCGACTGCAACTACACATGCACAAAAGAACTGCAACTAGGGTCGGGTAAGGAATTATCGGGGCAGTTGCATGTCCACCACTAGACATGCAACTCCAAGCGTCAAAACCTGACTGCAACTAGGGACGGGGGGAGTTGTGTGAGTCGGTTGCATGTCCACATCTAGACATGCAATCGCATGCATTGTAACTTGACGACAATTGTGCAAGCATAAAACGACTGCAGCTGACCCAGAAGGGCCAATTGCAACTGTTGTCGGCTAGTAGCATGTCTGCCACTAGAATTGTAATTGCAAGCATTGTAACCCGATTGCAACAGCACAACCCCAAGCACAGCTGCAACTGGGCAGGTAGGAGGGAGGGTTGGCTAGTTATATGCCCACCACTAAAGTTATAACAACAAGCATTGTAACATGATTGCAAATGCATACCTCCAAAACATGGCTGGAACTAAGCCGACAAGAGGGATAATTTATTTTTTATTTTCCATTTTATTTTAAGGAAATCTTGAACTTTTTTAAAATCGGTGATTTTTTTTTTCAAAATCATGATTTTTTACGTAATATCATCGGGAGTCATAGAACTTGCGTCGCATGTTCAGTTTGGTGTTAGAACTTTAAAAATACGGTTTTCATCTAACTTGACTCAAGCATGCAGATACGGTCACAATACGTGTATGCGGGCGTATCCATGTGTATGACCCCACCTGTCAGTGGGAGAGGACGCTAGGCACGACGTATTTTTTACACGAAACACCCTTATATTATTTTTATTTGTGGAAAAGTCAACCACCGTAACACAGTTTTGCACAAAACCCACTCGCATTTTTTATATTTACAGAAAAATCCGACACAATGGTGCACAGATATGCAAAAATTAACAACAAAATTGGGTCGGCCTAGACTTGAACCAACGGCCAATGGTTTTATTACGAGACGGTCTAGACACTACGCCGTTTAGATCTAAATGTGCAAGAAGCATAATTAACTCCGATGTACTCCCTCCGTTCCAAAATAGATGACCCAACTTTGTACTAACTTTAGTACAAAGTATTAGTACAAAGTTGGGTCATCTATTTTGGAACGGAGGGAGTAAGAACTAGGACTCATGTGGAGTTTAAATGGTCTGCGAATACTGCGGCCCATTTTGCGTGCGCTATTTTTTATGATATTTGTAAAATGTAAGTAATAAATTTATATTCAAATACTAGTGTGTTAAAAATATTATACATATAAACAATGATTAGTAAATAAAAGGTGTTAATATAGACCTGGGTATTATGTGAATAATATTTAGTAAAATATTTTATAAACCTGAGTATTATATACACATTTTTGTTATATAAATGTGTGTATTACATATTTGATTTTCAAAATTACAATTCAGAAATAAATTTAATGATACAATCATTTCAATAATTATATGCACATTTGTATAGTTTAATGTTTGTATAATTAAAAATATTCATAATTTTAAAATTTGAATTGCAGATAGGATATTGAATCATGGATAATATTTAAATTATAATTTTTTACAACAAGTCTTGAGTAAACATTATACAGAAGCGAATATTCATATATATTTAGTAAATGTTTGTATTCACCATTTTGTATAATTTATATATAAGCTGCAAGTGTACATTGTTTTTGGATTTATTAGACATATTTATTTAATAAAAAATTCAGTGTCCGTATTAACTAAATATTTCTTATATAATACATATGTTTACATTTAAATGTTTTTATTTACTAATCATTGTTTGTATATGTACAGTACTTTTAAAACACAAATATTTGACCATAATTTGTAATACAATTATCTTTAAAAAAATAGCACGCGCAAAACTGGCCACGTTATCAGCTGCCTATTTAATCTCCACATGAGTCTTTGTTTAGTACATAGTCCCTCCGTCCGAAAAAGCTTTCGAATGGAGGGAGTATAAATTATTTATCCACGTTGGGCATTCGGTCTCTAGGAGTGGCTACATCATGTCGTGTTGAAACTGTAGGTCGTGGTTTCGCGTCACGCTCGCCAGTACCCTTTTTTTGTTAATTTGTGCATATATGTGCACTACTGTGGTCCAGTTTTTCTTCTGTAATAATAAAAAAGTGAGTGGGAATAATGCCTCATGGTAGTTGACTTTTTTCTGCAAATAAAAAAATGTGAGGGTGTTCTGTGTAAAAATACGTCGCGCCAAGCGCCATCCCTCACTTACGGGTGGGGCCATACACATGATACGTGTATTATGACTGTATCTGCATGCTTGAGTCAAGTTATGTGACCATAAAATCATATTTTCAAAGTTCTAGAACCAAACTGAACATGCGACGCAAGTTTTAGGACTCCCGACTACATTACCTCATTGTTTTTAAAATGAGATCGCAATTGCAGACTTTTAAAATGGGGTTGCAAGGCATTTCTCAAATAGGGTGGCAACAGCATACTTTAAAGTAGAGCGTAACTTTAAGTTTTGAAGTGAGATCACAACTGTAAGATTTCAAAGGGGTTGCAATTGCAATTTTTAAATGGGATTTCAGCTGCAATTTTTCATAATTTTCTCTCCATTTCATACTTTCTGTCCTTTTTTTTGTCAACCACATGGAAATGACTTCCTAAGCGAAATAGTACTTACTTGACGGAAAATGCTTATTTTTCATTGAGGGGAACGTTTCTCTTTTAAAATAATTTTTTATTAATTCATGTTATAGCCTGCTATGGAAAATCCTCACATCCTTCTCTCACTTTCTTCTAGTCATTACCCATGTGTTCAGTAATTCATCAGCAGGCCTAATATACAATGTGTTCTCCTTTTTTATTTGTCTTTCAGTTGCTGTAGACTCCCCCTCAAAAAAAAAAAAGCAAACAAACTAACCAACTATAACTCTTTCCCCCTCCTTTTCTTGTACGAGTGACACAAAAAAAAGACACAACAGGAAACAAACTCTAGTGTGGCCTGCCAACAAAAACGGGCTAAAAAAACATGATATTAGCTGTTCTCTTTTGAAAATGATATTAGCTGTTCTCAGTTGAACGATACCAGACTATGTCTCATCTAGGTGAGTTCTACGGGCTCCATAAATCATCGCCATGCATTGCAATGTGGCATTAGCCCGGACGGTAGCAGCAGGGAGAAAACATGAGCAATTCGGCTGCTTTGGCACCATCATCACGCTCACGCGCGGCTGTGTTTCTCGCCTTCTCCCTCGTCGTCTGGTTCTCCGGCCATGTCCTCGCCTCTGGACACCCTCACTACGCCGACGCGCTCGCCAAGTCGCTGCTCTTCTTCCAGGGCCAGCGGTCCGGCCGCCTGCCGCCGGACCAGGCCGTCAAGTGGAGATCCAACTCCGCCATGTCCGACGGCTCGGCCGCAAACGTGAGCAACCGATGTCTCCAGTCTCCACTGTAGTACCACTTATCCTTGTGGCGCATGCTTGATTCAACGTGTTGAGCTTGACTTTTGTTGGCGGCAGGTTGACCTCACCGGCGGGTACTACGACGGCGGCAACAACGTCAAGTTCAATTTCCCCATGGCGTTCACCGCGACCATGCTGTCTTGGAGCATCATCGAGTACGGCGGGCGGATGGACGGGCGCGTCCACGACGCGCGCGCCGCGGTACGGTGGGCGACGGACTACCTCCTGAAGGCGGCGAGGACGACCCCGGGCAAGCTCTACGTCGGAGTGGGCGATGCCGACGCCGACCACCGGTGCTGGGAGCGGCCGGAGGACATGGACACGCCGCGGGACGTGTACGCGGTGTCGGCGTCCGCCCCGGGGTCGGACGTCGCAGGGGAGACCGCGGCCGCGCTCGCCGCGGCCAGCGTGGTGTTCAGGGCCGCCGACCGTGCCTACTCCAGGAGGCTGGTCGCGGCGGCGAGGGACGTGATGGCGTTCTCCTGGCAGCACCAGGGGAAGTACAGCGACCACGTCGGCGGCGGCGTGGGCAACTACTACCCATCCCACTCCGGCTACAAGGTGCAATTCAAAGATCACACCGTGCAAGTGCAACGAATTGAAAAGCTTTGTGTAATCCTTGTGCGTACGTGTTTCTTGTAACGAGCGTGCGTGCACGGTGTGCAGGACGAGCTCCTGTGGGGATGTGCATGGCTGCTGTGGGCGACGAAGAACAGCTCCTACCTCAACGATCTCATCTCCCTGGGCGCCAACGACGACGTCGACGTGTTCAGCTGGGACAACAAGCTCGCCGGGGCGCGCGTGCTTCTGTCACGGGTACGGTAACGAACGAAAACAGGCCATTGCCAGCCACACAGATCCACTCAGCTAACACATTGCGCGCGTCTGTGTCTGCATGCAGAGGGCTCTGCTGGACGGGGACAAGAGGCTGGAGCCGTTCACGCGCCAAGCGGAGGAGTTCATCTGCCACATCCTGCCCAACTCCAGCTCCCCGTCGTCAACGACGGCGTACACGCCCGGCGGGCTCATGCACCGGCGGGGCAACGTGAACATGCAGTACGTCGCCTCGGCCAGCTTCCTGCTCACCACCTACGCCAAGTACATGGCCGCCTCCCGCCGCCGCGCCTTCTCCTGCCAGAACAGCCACCCCGTCACCCACAGGGCCCTCAGGGCCCTGGCCAAGCGGCAGGTGGACTACGTGCTGGGCGACAACCCGCTGGGGATGTCGTACATGGTGGGCTACGGCGCGCGCTACCCGCAGAGGATCCACCACAGGGCGTCCTCGATGCCGTCCGTGGCCGCGCACCCGGCGCGCATCGGCTGCCAGGAGGGCTACCGGAGCTACCTCAACGCCGCCGGCCCTAATCCCAACGTGCATACCGGCGCCGTCGTCGGCGGGCCGGATGAGAACGACGCGTTCCCGGACGACCGCGCCGACTACGCGCGGTCGGAGCCCGTCACCTACACCAACGCGCCCCTCGTAGGTTGCCTCGCCTACTTCGCCGGGAGATACAAGAACTGACCACCGCTGCCGTGTGGATCTTAATTTATTGTGTGATACATACAGTTTTTTTTTCCAAGAAAACTTCCAATAAACTACATCATTAATCATGGCAGTACAATCGATGATTAATGATCAATAAACCGGATCCCGATACAATAACAAAAAATTGCTGGTTGCATGCTGGCGTTTTTTTTCTTTTTTTTCTGTGGGCTACTACGTCAGAAGAATTGGAAGAGGCACCTTGCAAGGCATATGAAAGGATGATGAGCCCAACTAGGGCGTGTTTGGTTGCCCGCATTAGGCCCAGCCTGGCCCGCGCGGGAAGAAAGTGGCCTGTTTGGCGGCATGCGTTCACTGTGCGGCCCGCATCGCACGAACCTTAAAGCACGTCCAGGCCAAGCTCATGAGAAACGTCCAAATCGGCACTAGCTCGCGAGCCTGGCTGAGGCGAGCGCACAAGGTGGGCCACTTGCAGGAGGGAAGATGGGAGAGATACGAGCTGGTATGCAGCCTGTGCGTGCTTATCTTCTCCTGCCTCCAGTAACCATCCCTCTAATTCTGTTCTTCCTAACCCCTTCCGATCTACACAACGGTGCTTCGATTCGAGGTATGCTCTACACGAAAAAGATGCACCTAGATGCTACGGTTCCATTCAGGCGATCGGTTCGTAGTTTCATCGGCCGTAAGTTCTTAATTTCGTCTTCCCGTTTGAAGCTGTTCTTGACGAATTTTGTCAGATTCGTCGCACACGATCGATCGGTTGAATTTTCCTTTGACCAGCAGCCTAATCTCGCAGTTCCTCACAACATTCGTGTTGTAAGTTTTTGGTTTCGACGACATAGCTTCATCTCTCTTTGAGCAGCAGTCTACTGCACTGACACCGCCATGTCGAGTTCCTCTGTCCTCTGCTCAGAGCCCTCCTATTCGTCCCTCTCGACACCGTAGCCCTTCCCCTTGATCTCCTTGCCCACGTCCTACTACACTAGAGTTGTTTCAGGCGTCGCTCATCTCGGCCTACTCTCTGTCGTCTTCCTACTGCACTGATGCTGCAATGGCGTGCACACTGCTTTCTTGTGTCCTCTGCCTCCGTGCACACTGCAGTTCGCCACGCCGCCGACGGAGTCGATCATCTTGGCCTCCTCTCTCTCGCCCTACTACACTGGAGTCATTTCCGGTGTCGATCATCTCGGCCTCTCCACTGCACTGACGATACCATGGCGCGGGCACTGCATTCTCCTCCTCTGTCGACTGTCTTTGCGCGAGCACCGCAACTAGTTCGCCGACGGTGTCGCTCGCCGTGCCGCCGACGGGGTCGCTCGTCCACGACTCCATGCTCGTCATGTCGGACACGGCGCCACGGCCACTATCCACCGCAGTCACCATGGTCCGGCGCACACTGCATTTCTTCTTCCACTTCCTCTGCTATCTCTTAATCCTGTGTGCTAAGTGCAAGTGCTAGCTCTTAATCATACCCCATGCGGGCAACCAAACAGCGTGTAGTTGCATGCGCCGAGACAATGCAGGCAACCAAACAACGTGCCAAAGTTGATCTCCTAATGCAGGCAGTCCATATGCAGGCAACCAAACAACTAGCAGATGGCGTATTAGGGCCTGTTTTTGCTCAACCAGGCTGGGTTGAGAAGTGCATGCGATGCAGGAACTGTTAACAACGGCAACCAAACACGCCCCTAACCAATGGTTACCCTCTGGGGGGCTCCCGCAAGGGTCATTCTTTTTTCCTAGGAGTGTGCCAAGTGGTGCATCAAGCCGCCACCACGCGTCGCCTGCTGGGCGCTTCATTTGGATTTAGTTTTTTTGGACGCGTTTTGGGTGGACCAGAATTGACATGGCAGGTTGTTATTGTTTTGAATAAATCAAATAGCTTGATGCAATCCTTCCACTAGAAAGAGCCCTTGTTGTTGCAAGCACGGCGGGCCTCATTATTTTGGTAATATGCCTTCCAAAGTAATTTTACCCAAGGTATATCCGCATGATTGTAGAACTTATAGAGATGTTTGATAAGAAGAGCTTTGTTTTGAGTTCTGAGATTATGCACTCCAACCACAGATAATGTATGTGAGCCTACCAGAGTGGTTCATAAATCTGGCCACCCCAGATAATCTTCTGTCTATCTTAGTAATCACTGGTATAAGATCTTGGACAATGGGCTTAGTTGTACCCAGGGGAAGTCCCAGGTAAGTAAATGGCAGACTCTCAAATTTGCATTGCATCCAAAAATGTTGGTCAGTTTAGAGACTGTTTGCATATCAATGTTAGTAGGAACCATGGATGACTTGCTATAATCACAAAGAGACCAATGGATAGGCTAAATAAATGGAGCAGGTATTTGAGATGAACAAGTTGATCTTCATTTGTTGGCATGATCATTAATGTATCATCATCATATTGAATACTTGGATAATCTTGACCATAATCATGGTTTATTGGGAGTGTAATTTCACCATTTGCCCATGCAACATTGATAACAGACTGAAGTAGGTCAGCAGCAATAACAAAGAGAAGAGGGGAATAAGGGTCCCCTTGTCTAACACCTCTTTTGCACATAATTTTTTGCCAGCAACTCCATTAAGTAGAACAGAAGTGGAGGCAGAGTTCGGTATGTTGGACACCCAATTAATCCATTTAGGGCCAAAACATTTAGCCTTAAGCATAGCAATAATAGCCTTGTATTCAATTTTGTCAAAAGCCTTTTCAAAGTCAAGCTTGAGAATGATGATAGGCTTCTTGGATTGATGGCATAGGTGTAGATATTCAAAAGCACAGCCCAGGCAGTCCTGAATGTTTCTACCTTTAATGAACCCATAATGGTTCTAATGAATAACAGAGGTGATAATCTTTTGAGCTCTGTTGGCCATTAACTTGGTAAAAAAATTAGTGGTAAACTAACCAAGGATATAGGCCGAAAATCATTCATTGTCTCAGGATCAGCAATTTTAGGAACGAGGGTGATAAATGCAGTGTTGATGCTTTGAATATCACAATTGCCCTCAAATAAATCCCAAATCATAGTGTAGAAATCCTGTTTAATAAAATCCCAGCATTTTCTCAAGAATAATCCATTGAAACTGTCAGGCCCTGGTGCTCTGTCAACAGGGAAATCTTTAGCAACCGAGTCAATTTCATCAATGGAAAAAGGTGCATCTAGATCAGAGAGATCATGAGACTGGATGAGTTCATCAAGGTTGAAAAGCATAGTAGGGTTAATGGATTTGCCAAGTCTGTCTTTGCAAGATTACCAGATGATGGCAGCTTTATGATCATGGTTTTGGTATGTGATGCAATCATCATTGAGGATGGAAGTAATGTAATTCTTCTTGAAACTCTGAGTTTCCATGGCATGGAAAAAATCAGTGTTTTCTTTCATCAAGTCTGACACTTCTCATTTCAAACCTGGTCTTCCAATAAATTCTTTTTTCTTCCAGGGGTTTGGAGGTGTGTTTTCTTTGTATTTTCCTAAATTAGATTCCATAACAGAAAGTGGCCTTTGGTCCTCAATACCATCCAAGATGGTGAGAACAAAGTTGCAAGCAGCAGTAGTGGTGTTCAGTCTGGAAAGGTTATTGCTACATTTTCTTAAACCTTGTCTGAGACATTTAAATCCGGCAGAGACATCTTTAGCAGAATTACTCAATTATTGATTTATGTTCCAGCATTGTATCACAGTCTCATAAAATCCACCAAACTCAAACCAATAATTTTCAAACCTGAAGATAGAGGCTCTTGGGATCTCACTGCCAATTTGAATATGGATGGGAACATGGTCAAATGAAATTTTGGCTATGGATGAGCCATTGTATTTGTTGGGGAACGTAGCAGAAATTCAAAATTTTCTACGCATCACCAAGATCAATCTATGGAGTAATCTAGCAACAAGGGAAGGGGAGTGCATCTACATACCCTTGTAGATCGCTAAGCGGAAGCATTGCAAGAACGCGGATGAGGTAGTCGTACTCGTTGCGATTCAGATCGCGGTTGATTCCGATCTAAGCGCCGAACCACGGCGCCTCCGCGTTCAACACACGTGCAGCCCGGTGACGTCTCCCATGCCTTGATCCAGCAAGGAGAGAGGGAGAGGTTGGGGAAGACTCTGTCCAGCAGCAGCACGACAGCGTGGTGGTGGTGGAGGTGTGTGGCACTCCAGCAGGGCTTCGCCAAGCACTGCGAGAGACGAGGAGGAAGAGGGGTAGGGCTGCGCCAAGAGGGAGAGCAAATCATGTGTTGGGTAGCCCCCATAGCTCAAGTATATATAGGGGAAGAGGAGGGGCTGCGCCCCCACATAGGGTTCCCTCCCTAGGGGTGGCGGCAGCCCCCAGATCCCATCTGGGTGGCGGCCAAGGGGGAGAGAGGGGGGCGCACCTAGGATGGGCCTTAGGGCCCATCTGCTCCTAGGGTTTGCCCCCTCTCCTCTTGAGGGCGCCTTGGGCCTTGGTGGGAGGCGCCCCAGCCCACCTAGGGGCAGGTCCCTTCCCACTATTGGCCAACGTAGGCCTCTGGGGCTGGTGGCCCCACCTGGTGGACCCCCGGGACCCTCCCGGTGGTCCCGGTACGTTACCGATAGCACCCGAAACTTTTCCGGTGACCAAAACAGGACTTCCCATATATAAATCTTTACCTCCGGACCATTTCGGAACTCCTCGTGACGTCCGGGATCTCATCCGGGACTCCGAACAACATTCGGTAACCACGTATATCTACTCCCTATAACCCTAGCGTCATCGAACCTTAAGTGTGTAGACCCTACGGGTTCGGGAACCATGCAGACATGACCGAGACGTTCTCCGGTCAATAACCAACAGCGGGATCTGGATACCCATGTTGGCTCACACATGTTCCACGCTGATCTCATCGGATGAACCACGATGTCGTGGATTCAATCAATCTCGTATACTATTCCCTTTGTCTATCGGTATGTTACTTGCCCGAGATTCGATCGTCGGTATCCCGATACCTTGTTCAATCTCGTTACCGGCAAGTCTCTTTACTCATTCCGTAACACATCATCCCGTGATCAACTCCTTGGTCACATTGTGCACATTATGATGATGTCCTACCGAGTGGGCCCAGAGATACCTCTCCGTTTACACGGAGTGACAAATCCCAGTCTCGATTCGTGCCAACCCAACAGACACTTTCGGAGATACCTGTAGTGCACCTTTATATATAGTCACCCAGTTACGTTGTGACGTTTGGTACACCCAAAGCATTCCTACGGTATCCGGAAGTTGCACAATCTCATGGTCTAAGGAAATGATACTTGACATTAGAAAAGCTCTAGCAAACGAACTACACGATCTTGTGCCATGCTTAGGATTGGGTCTTGTCCATCACATCATTCTCCTAATGATGTGATCCCGTTATCAACGACATCCAATGTCCATGGTCAGGAAACCGTAACCATCTATTGATCAACGAGCTAGTCAACTAGAGGCTTACTAGGGACATGGTGTTGTCTATGTATCCACACATGTATCTGAGTTTCCTATCAATACAATTTTAGCATGGATAATAAACGATTATCATGAACAAGGAAATATAATAATAACCATTTTATTATTGCCTCTAGGGCATATTTCCAACAGTCTACCACTTGCACTAGAGTCAATAATCTAGTTCACATCGCCATGTGATTAACACTCATAGTCCACATCGCCATGTGACTACACCCAAAGAGTTTACTAGGGTTTGATCATGTTCTGGTTGTGAGAGAGGTTTTAGTCAACGGGTCTGCAACATTCAGATCCGTGTGTGCTTTACAAATCTCTATGTCATCTTGTAGATGTACCTACCACGTGCTACTTGGAGCTATTACAAATAACTGCTCTACTATACGAATCCGGTTTACTACTCAGAGTCATCCGGATTAGTGTCAAAGTTTGCATCGACGTAACACTTTACGACGAACTCTTTTACCACCTCCATAATCGAGAAAAATTCCTTAGTCCACTAGATACTAAGGATAAGTTCGACCGCTATCATGTGATCCATTCCCGGATCACTCTTGTACCCCTTGACCAACTCATGGCAAGGCACACTTTAGGTGCGGTACACAGCATAGCATACTGTAGAGCCTACGTCTAAAGCATAGGGGACGACCTTCGTCCTTTCTCTCTCTTCTGCCGTGGTCAGGTCTTGAGTCTTACTCAATACTCACACCTTGTAACACAGCCAAGAACTCCTTCTTTGCTGATCTATTTTGAACTCCTTCAAAATCTTGTCACGGTATGTATTCATTTGAAAGTACTATTAAGCGTTTTTGATCTATCCTTATAGATCTTGATGCTCAATCTTCAAGTAGCTTAATCCAGGTTTTCCATTGAAAAACACTTTTCAAATAACCTTGTATGCTTTCCAGAAATTCTATATCATTTCTGATCAACAATATGTTAACAACATATACTCATCAAAATTCTATAGTGCTCCCACTCACTTCTTTGGAAATACAAGTTTCTCATAAACTTTGTACAAACCCAAATCTTTGATCATCTCATCAAAGCGTACATTCCAACTCCGAGATGCTTACTCCAGTCCTTAGAAGGATTGCTGGAGCTTTGCATACTTGTTAGCATCTTTCAGGATTGACAAAACCTTCTGGTTGTATCACATACAACCTTTCCTCAAGAAAATCGTCGAGGAAACAATGTTTTGACATCCTATCTGCAAGATTTCATAAATAATGCAGTAACTGCTAATATAATTCCAACAGACTCTTAGCATCGCTACGAGTGAGAAAGTCTCATCGTAGTCAACTCCTTGAACTTCTCGGAAAACATCTTAACGACGAGTCGAGCTTTCTTAATGGTGACACTTACCATCATTGTCTGTCTTCCTTTTAAAATCCATCTGCACCCAACAGCCTTACGACCATCAAGTAGTTCTTCCAAAGCCTATACTTTGCTTTTATACATGGATCCTCTCTCGGATTTCATGGCCTCGAGCCATTCGTCGGAATCTGGGCCCACCATCGCTTCTCCATAGCTCGTAGGTTCATTGTTGTCTAGCAACATGACTTCCAAGACAGGATTACGTACCACTCTGAAGTAGTACGCATCCTCGTCGTCCTACGAGGTTTGGTAGTGACTTGATCCGAAGTTTCATGATCACTATCATAAGCTTCCACTTCAATTGGTGTAGGTGCCACAGGAACAACTTCTTGTGCCCTGCTACACACTAGTTGAATTGACGGTTCAATAACCTCATCAAGTCTCCACCATCCTCCCACTCAATTCTTTAGAGAGAAAAATTTCCTCGAGAAAAGACCCGTTTCTAGAAACAATCACTTTTGCTTCCAGATCCGAAATAGGAGGTATACCCAACTGTTTTGGGTATTCTATGAAGATGCATTTATCCGCTTTGGGTTCGAGCTTATCAGCCTGAAACTTTTCACATAAGCGTCGCAGCCCCAAACTTTTAAGAAACGACAGCTTAGGTTTCTCTAAACCATAGTGTTGGAAATATGCCCTAGAGGCAATAATAAAATGGTTATTATTATATTTCCTTGTTCATGATAATTGTCTATTGTTCATGCTATAATTGTATTAACTGGAAACCGTAATACATGTGTGAATACATAGACCACAACATGTCCCTAGTAAGCCTCTAGTTGACTAGCTCGTTGATCAATAGATGGTTATGGTTTCCTAACCGTGGACATTGGATGTCATTGATAACGGGATCACATCATTAGGAGAATGATGTGATGGACAAGACCCAATCCTAAGCATAGCACAAGATCGTGTAGTTCGTTTGCTAGAGCTTTTCTAATGTCCAGTATCATTTCCTTAGACCATGAGATTGTGCAACTCCCGGATACCGTAGGAATGCTTTGGGTGTACCAAACGTCACAACGTAACTGGGTGGCTATAAAGGTGCACTACAGGTATCTCCGAAAGTGTCTGTTGGGTTGGCACGAATCAAGACTGGGATTTGTCACTCCGTATGACGGAGAGGTATCTCTGGGCCCACTCGGTAATGCATCATCATAATGAGCTCAATGTGACTAAGGAGTTAGTCACGGGATCATGCATTACGGTACGAGTAAAGTGACTTGTCGGTAACGAGATTGAACGAGGTATTGGGATACCGACGATCGAATCTCAGGCAAGTAACATACCGATAGACAAAGGGAATTGTATACGGGATTGATTGAATCCTTGACATCATGGTTCATCCGATGAGATCATTGAGGAGCATGTGGGAGCCAACATGGGTATCCAGATCCCGCTGTTGGTTATTGACCGGAGAGTCGTCTCGGTCATGTCTGCGTGTCTCCCGAACCCGTAGGGTCTACACACTTAAGGTTCGGTGACGCTAGGGTTGTAGAGATATTAGTATGCGGTAACCCGAAAGTTGTTCGGAGTCCCGAATGAGATCCCGGACGTCACGAGGAGTTCCGGAATGGTCCGGAGGTAAAGATTTATATATGGGAAGTCTTATTTTGGTCGCTGAAAAAGTTTCGCGCATTATTGGTATTGTACCGGGAGTGCCGGAAGGGGTCCGAGGGTCCACCAAGGGGGTCCACCAGCCCCGGGGGGGCACATGGGCTGTAGGGGTGTGCGCCTTGGCCTATATGGGCCAAGGGCACCAGCCCCAAGAGGCCCATGCGCCAAGAGATAAGGGAAAGGGAGAGTCCTAAAGGGGGAAGGCACCTCCGAGGTGCCTTGGGGAGGATGGACTCCTCCCTGGCCGCACCCTTCCTTGGAGGAAGGGCCAAGGCTGCGCCCCCCCCCCTCTCCCTTGGCCCTATATATAGTGGGGGGGAGGGAGGGCAGCAATACCCAAGCCCTGGCGCCTCCCTCTCCCTCCCGTGACACATCTCCCTCCTCCCGCGGCGCTTGGCGAAGCCCTGTTGGAATGCCGCTACTTCCACCACCACGCCTTCGTGCTGCTGGATCTCCATCAACCTCTCCTCCCCCCTTGCTGGATCAAGAAGGAGGAGACGTCGCTGCTCCGTACGTGTGTTGAACGCGCAGGTGCCGTCCGTTCGGTGCTAGGATCATCGGTGATTTGGATCATGACGAGTACGACTCCATCAACCCCGTTCTCTTGAACGCTTCCGCTCGCGATCTACAAGGGTATGTAGATGCACTCCTCTCTCTCGTTGCTAGCATCTCCTAGATTGATCTTGGTGACACGTAGGAAATTTTTTGAATTATTACTACGTTCCCCAACACATAGTTCATATGGTGTCGTCTCAACGGAATTTCGTGGTGCCCTATTTAAAGTGAATGCGGTTGTCTCTAATGCCTAACCCATAAACGATAGCTGTAATTCGATAAGAGACATCATGGTATGCACCATATCCAATAGGGTGCAGTTATGATGTTCGGACACACCATCACACTATGGTGTTCCAAGCGGTATTAGTCGTGAAACAATTTCCACAATTTCTTAATTGTGTGCCAAACTCGTAACTCAGATATTCATCTCTATGATCATATCACAGACATTTTATCCTCTTGTCACGACGATCTTCAACTTCACTCTGAAATTACTTGAACCTTTAAATAATTCAGACTTGTGTTTCATCAAGTAAATACACTCAGCATCTACTCAAATCATCTGTGAAGTAAGAACATAACGATATCCACTGCATGCCTCAGCACTCATTGGACTACACACATCAAATGTATTACTTCCAACAAGTTGCTCTCTTGTTTCATCTTACTGAAAACGAGGCCTTTCAGTCATCTTGCCCATGTGGTATGATTTGCATGTCTCAAGTGATTCAAAATCAAGCGAGTCCAAACGATCCATCTGCATGGAGTTTCTTCATGCATATATACCAATAGACATGGTTCGCATGTCTCAATCTTTTCAAAAACGAGTAAGTCCAAAGATCCATCAACATGGAGCTTCTTCATGCGTTTTATACCAATATGACTCAAGTGGCAGTGCCACAAGTATGTGGTACTATCATTACTATCTTATATCTTTTGGCATGAACATGTGTATCACTACTATCGAGATTCAATAAACCATTCATTTTAGGTGCAAGACCATTGAAGGTATTATTCAAATAGACAGAGAAACCATTATTCTCCTTAAATGAATAACCGTATTGCGATAAACATAATCCAATCATGTCTATGCTCAACGCAAACACCAATCTCGATGGTAGAGGGAGCATGCGATGCTTGATCACATCAACCTTGGAAACACTTCCAACACATATCGTTATCTCACCTTTAGCTAGTCTCCGTTTATTCCGTAGCCTTTTATTTCGAGTTACCAACACTTAGCAACCGAACCGGTATCTAATACCCTGGTGCTACTAGGAGTACTAGTGACACATTAATATACTTCTGTCGACCTTGCCTGCCTTCTCATCTACCTAGTATCTGGGGTAGTACTGCTTCAGTGACCGTTCCCCTCATTACAGAAGCACTCAGTCTCGGGTTTGGGTTCAACCTTGGGTTTCTTCACTAGAGCAGCAACTGATTTGTTGTTTCATGAAGTATCCCTTCTTCCCTTGCCCTTCTTGAAACTAGTGGTTTTACTAACCATCAACAATTGATGCTCCTACTTGATTTCTACTTTCGCAGTGTCAAACATCACGAATAGCTCAAGGATCATCATATCTATCCCTGATATGTTATAGTTCATCACGAAGCTCCAGTAGCTTGGTGGCAGTGACTTTGGAGAACCATCACTATCTCATTTGGAAGATAACCCCACTCGATTCAAGCGATTGTAGTACTCAGATAATCTGAGCACACGCTCAACGATTGAGCTTTTCTCCCTTAGTTTGTAGGCTTAAGAAACTTGTCGGAGGTCTCACACCTCTTGACGCAGGCACGAGCCTAAAATCCCAATTTCAGCTCTTGGAACATCTCATATGTTCCGCGACGTTTCAAAAATGTCTTTGGTGCCACAATTCTAAACCGTTAACATTACGCACTGAACTATCACGTAGTCATCAAAACGTGTATGTCAGATGTTTCGCAACATCTACAGACGACGCTGAGGTTCGGCACACCGAGCGGTGCATTAAGGACATAAGCCTTCTGTGCAGCAATGAGGACAATCCTCAGTTTACGGACCCAGTCCGCATAATTGCTACTATCAACTTTCAACTAAATTTTCTCTAGGAACATATCTTAGTAGAACTAAAGCGTAAGCTACGACATAATTTGCAAAGACCTTTTGACTATGTTCATGATAACTAAGTTCATCTAATTATTTAATGAACTCCCACTTAGATAGACATCCCTCTAGTTATCTAAGTGATACATAATCCGAGTCAAACTAGGCCGTGTCCGATCATCACGTGAGACGGACTAGTCATCATCGGTGAACATCTCCATGTTGATCGTATCTACTATACGACTCATGTTCGACCTTTCGGTCTCTTGTGTTCCGAGGCCATGTCTGTACATGCTAGGCTCGTCAAGTCAACCTAAGTGTTTTGCTTGTGTTCCGAGGCCATGTCTGTACATGCTAGGCTCGTCAACACCCGTTGTATGCGAACGTTAGAATCTATCACACCCGATCATCACGTGGTGCTTCGAAACAACGAACCTTCGCAACGGTGCACAGTTAGGGGGAACACATCTCTTAAAATTTTAGTGAGGGGTCATCTTATTTATGCTACCGTCGTTCTAAGCAAATAAGATGTAAACATGACAAACATCACATGCAAATCATAAAGTGACGTGATATGGCCAATATCATCTTGCGCCTTTGATCTCCATCTTCGAGGCGCGGCATGATCACCTTCGTCACCGGCATGACACCATGATCTCCATCATCATGATCTCCATCATCGTGTCTTCATGAAGTTGTCTCGCCAACTATTACTTCTACTACTATGGCTAACGGTTAGCAATAAAGTAAAGTAATTACATGGCGTTTTCATTGACACGCAGGTCATACAATAAATTAAGACAACTCCTATGGCTCCTGCCGGTTGTCATACTCATCGACATGCAAGTCGTGATTCCTATTACAAGAACATGATCAATCTCATACATCACATATATCATTCATCACATCCTTTTGGCCATATCACATCACACGGCATATGCTGCAAAAACAAGTTAGACGTCCTCTAATTGTTGTTGCAAATTTTTACGTGGCTGCTATAGGTTTCTTAGCAAGAACGTTTCTTACCTACGCCAAAACCACAACGTGATATGCCAATTTCTATTTACCCTTCATAAGGACCCTTTTCATCGAATCCGATCCGACTAAAGTGGGAGAGACAGACACCCGCTAGCCACCTTATGCAACTAGTGCATGTCAGTCGGTGGAACCTGTCTCACGTAAGTGTACGTGTAAGGTCGGTCCGGGCCGCTTCATCCCACGATGCCGCCGAATCAAGATAAGACTAGTAACGGCAAGTAAATTGACAAAATCGACGCCCACAACTACTTTGTGTTCTACTCGTGCATAGAAACTACGCATAGACCTAGCTCTGATACCACTGTTGGGGAACGTAGCAGAAATTCCAAATTTTCTACGCATCACCAAGATCAATCTATGGAGTAATCTAGCAACAAGGGAAGGGGAGTGCATCTACATACCCTTGTAGATCGCTAAGCAGAAGCGTTGCAAGAACGCGGATGAGGTAGTCGTACTCGTTGCGATTCAGATCGCAGTTGATTCCGATCTAAGCGCCGAACCACGGCGCCTCCGCGTTCAACACACGTGCAGCCCGGTGACGTCTCCCATGCCTTGATCCAGCAAGGAGAGAGGGAGAGGTTGGGGAAGACTCCGTCCAGCAGCAGCACGATGGCGTGGTGGTGGTGGAGGAGTGTGGCACTCCAGCAGGGCTTCGCCAAGCACTGCGAGAGACGAGGAGGAAGAGGGGTAGGGCTGCGCCAAGAGGGAGAGCAAATCATGTGTTGGGTAGCCCCCATACCTCAAGTATATATAGGGGAAGAGGAGGGGCTGCGCCCCCACATAGGGTTCCCTCCCTAAGGGTGGCGGCAGCCCCCAGATCCCATCTGGGTGGCGGCCAAGGGGGTAGAGAGGGGGGGCGCACCTAGGGTTGGCCTTAGGGCCCATCTGCTCCTAGTGTTTGCCCCCTCTCCTCTTGAGGGCGCCTTGGGCCTTGGTGGGAGGCGCCCCAGCCCACCTAGTGTTGGGGAACGTAGTAATTTCAAAATTTTCCTACGCACACGCAAGATCATGGTGATACATAGCAACGAGAGGGGAGAGAGTTGTCCACGTACCCTCATAGACCGACAGCGGAAGCGTTATCCCAACGCGGTTGATGTAGTCGTACGTCTTCACGATCCGACCGATCAAGTACCGAACGTACGGCACCTCCGAGTTCTACACACGTTCAGCTCGATGACGTCCCTCGAACTCCGATCCAGCCGAGTGTTGAGGGAGAGTTTCGTCAGCACGACGGCGTGGTGACGATGATGATGTTCCACCGACGCAGGGCTTTGCCTAAGCTCCGCAACGGTATTATCGAGGTGTAATATGGTGGAGGGGGGCACCGCACACGGCTAAGAGATCTCAAGGATCAATTGTTGTGTCTCTGGGGTGCCCCCCTGCCCCCGTATATAAAGGAGCAAGGGGGAGGCAGCCGGCCAAGGGGAGAGGCGCGCCATAGGGGGGAGTCCTACTCCCACCGGGAGTAGGACTCCTCCTTTCCTTGTGGGAGTAGGAGAAGGGAAGGGGGAAGGAGAAAGAAGGAAGGGTGCGCCCCCTTCCCTAGTCCAATTCGGACCAGACCATGGGGAGGGGTGCAGCCACCTTTTGAGGCCTTTCTCTCCTTTCCCGTATGGCCCATTAAGGCCCAATACGAATTCCCGTAACTCTCCGGTACTCCGAAAAATACCCGAATCACTCGGAACCTTTCCGAAGTCCGAATATAGTCGTCCGATATATCGATTTTTACGTCTCGACCATTTCGAGACTCCTCGTCATATCCCCGATCTCATCCGGGACTCCGAACTCCTTCGGTACATGAAAACTCAATAAAACTGTCATCCTAACGTTAAGCGTGCGGACCCTACGGGTTCGAGAACTATGTAGACATGACCGAGACACGTCTCCGGTCAATAACCAATAGCGGGACCTGGATGCCCATATTGGCTCCCACATATTCTACGAAGATCTTTATCGGTCAGACCGCATAACAACATACGTTGTTCCCTTTGTCACCGGTATGTTACTTGCCCGAGATTTGATCGTCGGTATCTCGATACCTAGTTCAATCTCGTTACCGGCAAGTCTCTTTGCTCGTTCTGTAATACATCATCCCGCAACTAACTCATTAGTCACAATGCTTGCAAGGCTTATAGTGATGTGCATTACCGAGTGGGCCCAGAGATACCTCTCCGACAATTGGAGTGACAAATCCTAATCTCGAAATACGCCAACCCAACAAGTACCTTTGGAGACACCTGTAGAGCACCTTTATAATCACCCATTTACATTGTGACGTTTGGTAGCACACAAAGTGTTCCTCCGGTAAACGGGAGTTGCATAATCTCATAGTCATAGGAACATGTATAAGTCATGAAGAAAGCAATAGCAACATACTAAACGATCGAGTGCTAAGCTAACGGAATGGGTCAAGTCAATCACGTCATTCTCCTAATGAGGTGATCTCGTTAATCAAATGACAACTTATGTCTATGGCTAGGAAACATAACCATCTTTGATTAACGAGCTAGTCAAGTAGAGGCATACTAGTGACACTCTGTTTGTCTATATATTCACACATGTATTATGTTTCCGGTTAATACAATTCTAGCACGAATAATAAACATTTATCATGATACAAGGAAATAAATAATACTTTATTATTGCCTCTAGGGCATATTTCCTTCAGTCTCCCACTTGCACTAGAGTCAATAATCTAGATTACACAGTAATGATTCTTACACCCATGGAGCCTTGGTGCTGATCATGTTTTTCTCGTGGAAGAGGCTTAGTCAACGGGTCTGCAACATTCAGATCCGTATGTATCTTGCAAATTTCTATGTCTCCCACTTGGACTAAATCCCGGATGGAATTGAAGCGTCTTTTTATGTGCTTGGTTCTCTTGTGAAATCTGGATTCCTTTGCCAAGGCAATTGCACCAGTATTGTCACAAAAGATTTTCATAGGACCCGATGCACTAGGTATGACACCTAGATCGGATATGAACTCGTTCATCCAGACTCCTTCATTTGCTGCTTCCGAAGCAGCTATGTACTCTGCTTCACATGTAGATCCCGCCACGACGCTTTGTTTAGAACTGCACCAACTGACAGCTCCACCGTTCAATGTAAATACGTATCCGGTTTGCGATTTAGAATTGTCTGGATCAGTGTCAAAGCTTGCATCAACGTAACCATTTACGATGAGCTCTTTGTCACCTCCATATACGAGAAACATATCCTTAGTCCTTTTCAGGTATTTCAGGATGTTCTTGACCGCTGTCCAGTGATCCACTCCTGGATTACTTTGGTACCTTCCTGCTAGACTTATAGCAAGGCATACATAAGGTCTGGTACACAGCATTGCATACATGATAGAGCCTATGGCTGAAGCATAGGGGACATCTTTCATCTTCTCTCTATCTTCTGCAGTGGTCGGGCATTGAGTCTTACTCAACTTCACACCTTGCAACACAGGCAAGAATCCTTTCTTTGCATGATCCATTTTGAACTTCTTCAAAACTTTATCAAGGTATGTGCTTTGTGAAAGTCCAATTAAGCGTCTTGATCTATCTCTATAGATCTTGATGCCCAATATATACGCAGCTTCACCGAGGTCTTTCATTGAAAAACTCTTATTCAAGTATCCCTTTATGCTATCCAGAAATTCTATATCATTTCCAATTAGTAATATGTCATCCACATATAATATCAGAAATGCTACAGAGCTCCCACTCACTTTCTTGTAAATACAGGCTTCTCCAAAAGTCTGTATAAAACCAAATGCTTTGATCACACTATCAAAGTGTTTATTCCAACTCCGAGAGGCTTGCACCAGTCCATAAATGGATCGCTGGAGCTTGCACACTTTGTTAGCTCCCTTTGGATCTACAAAACCTTCTGGTTGCATCATATACAACTCTTCTTCCAGAAATCCATTCAGGAATGTAGTTTTGACATCCATTTGCCAAATTTCATAATCATAAAATGCGGCAATTGCTAACATGATTTGGACAGACTTAAGCATCGCTACGGGTGAGAAGGTCTCATCATAGTCAATCCCTTGAACTTGTCGAAAACCTTTCGCAACAAGTCGAGCTTTATAGACAGTAACATTACCATCAGCGTCAGTCTTCTTCTTGAAGATCCATTTATTTTCAATGGCTTGCCGATCATTGGGCAAGTCAACCAAAGTCCATACTTTGTTCTCATACATGGATCCCATCTCAGATTTCATGGCCTCAAGCCATTTTGCGGAATCTGGGCTCACCATCGCTTCTTCATAGTTCGTAGGTTCGTCATGGTCTAGTAACATAACTTCCAGAACAGGATTACCGTACCACTCTGGTGCAGATCTTACTCTGGTTGATCTACGAGGTTTGGTAGTAACTTGATCTAAAGTTACATGATCATCATCATTAACTTCCTCACTAATTGGTGTAGGAGTCACAGGAACAGATTTTTGTGATGAACTACTTTCCAATAAGGGAGCAGGTACAGTTACCTCATCAAGTTCTACTTTCCTCCCACTCACTTCTTTCGAGAGAAACTCCTTCTCTAGAAAGGATCCATTTTTAGCAACGAATGTCTTGCCTTCGGATCTGTGATAGAAGGTGTACCCAACTGTCTCCTTTGGGTATCCTATGAAGACACATTTCTCCGATTTTGGATTTGAGCTTATCAGGATGAAACTTTTTCACATAAGCATCGCAACCCCAAAATTTTAAGAAACGACAACTTCGGTTTCTTGCTAAACCTCAGTTCATAAGGCGTCGTCTCAACGGATTTTGATGGTGCCCTATTTAACGTGAATGCAGCTGTCTCTAATGCATAACCCCAAAACGATAGTGGTAAATTGGTAAGAGACATCATAGATTGCACTATATCCAATAAAGTACGGTTATGACATTTGGACACACCATTATGCTGTGGTGTTCCAGGTGGCATGAATTTGTGAAACTATTCCACATTGTTTTAACTGAAGGCCAAACTCGTAACTCAAATACTCTTCTCTACGATCAGATCGTAGAAACTTTATTTTCTTGTTACGATGATTTTCCACTTCACTCTGAAATTATATGAACTTTTCAAATGTTTCAGACTTATGTTTCATTAAGTAGATATACCCAAATCTGCTCAAATCATCTGTGAAGGTGAGAAAATAACGATATCCGCCACGAGCCTCAATATTCATTGGACCACATACATATGTATGTATGACTTCCAACAAATCTGTTGCTCTCTCCATAGTTCCGGAGAACGGCGTTTTAGTCATCTTGCCCATGAGGCACGGTTCGCAAGCATCAAGTGATTCATAATCAAGTGATTCCAAAATCCCATCAGTATGGAGTTTCTTCATGCGCTTTACACCAATATGACCTAAACGGCAGTGCCACAAATAAGTTGCACTATCATTATTAACTTTGCATCTTTTGGCTTCAATATTATGAATATGTGTATCACTACGATCGAGATCCAACAAACCATTTTCGTTGGTGTGTATGACCATAGAAGGTTTTTATTCATGTAAACAGAACAACAATTGTTCTCTAACTTAAATGAATAACCGAATTGCAAAAAACATGATCAAATCATATTCATGCTCAACGCAAACACCAAATAACACTTATTTAGTTTCAACACTAATCTCGAAAGTATAGGGAGTGTGCGATGATGATCATATCAATCTTGGAACTACTTCCAACATACATCGTCACCTCGCCTTTTACTAGTCTCTGTTTATTCTGCAACTCCCGTTTCAAGTTACTACTCTTTAGCAACTGAACCAGTATCAAATACTGAGGGGTTGCTATAAACACTAGTAAGTACACATCAATAACATGTATATCCAATATACCTTTGTTCACTTTGCCATCCTTCTTATCCACCAAATACTTGGGGTAGTTCCGCTTCCAGTGAACAGTCCCTTTGCAGTAGAAGCACTTAGTCTCACGCTTAGGACCAGACTTAGGCTTCTTCACTTGAGCAGCAACTTGCTTGCCGTTCTTCTTGAAGTTCCCCTTCTTCCCTTTGCCCTTTTCTTGAAACTAGTGGTCTCGTCAACTATCAACACTTGATGTTTTTCTTGATTTCTACCTTCGTCGATTTCAGCATCACGAAGAGCTCGGGAATTACTTTCGTCATCCCTTGCATACTATAGTTCATCACGAAGTTCTACTAACTTGGTGATGGTGACTAGAGAATTCTGTCAATCACTATTCTATCTGGAAGATTAACTCCCACTTGATTCAAGCGATTGTAGTACCCAGACAATCTGAGCACATGCTCACTAGTTGAGCGATTCTCCTCCATCTTTTAGCTATAGAACTTGTTGGAGACTTCATATCTCTCAACTCGGGTATTTGCTTGAAATATTAACTTCAACTCCTGGAACATCTTATATGTTCCATGACGTTCAAAACATCTTTGAAGTCCCGATTCTAAGCTGTTAAGCATGGTGCACTAAACTATCAAGTAGTCATCATATTGAGCTAGCCAAACGTTCATAACGTCTGCATCTGCTCCTGCAATAGGTCTGTCACCTAGCGGTGCATCAAGGACATAATTTTTCTGTGCAGCAATGAGGGTAATCCTCAGATCACGGATCCAATCCGCATCTTTGCTACTAACATCTTTCAACATAATTTTCTCTAGGAATCATATCAAAAATAAACACAGGGAAGCAACAACGCGAGCTATTGATCTACAACATAATTTGCAAAAATACTATCAGGACTAAGTTCATGATAAATTTAAGTTTAATTAATCATATTACTTAAGAACTCCCACTTAGATAGACATCCCTCTAATCCTCTAAGTGATCACGTGATCCATATCAACTAAACCATGTCCGATCATCACGTGAGATGGAGTAGTTTCAACGGTGAACATCACTATGTTGATCATATCTACTATATGATTCACGCTCGACCTTTCGGTCTCCGTGTTCCGAGGCCATATCTGTTATATGCTAGGCTCGTCAAGTTTAACCTGAGTATTCCGCGTGTGCAACTGTTTTGCACCCGTTGTATTTGAATGTAGAGCCTATCACACCCGATCATCACGTGGTGTCTCAGCACGAAGAACTTTCGCAACGGTGCATACTCAGGGAGAACACTTATACTTTGATAATTTAGTGAAGGATCATCTTATAATGCTACCGTCAAACAAAGCAAGATAAGATGCATAAAGGATTAACATCACATGCAATCAATATAAGTGATATGATATGGCCATCATCATCTTGTGCTTGTGATCTCCATCTCCGAAGCACCGTGCTTGTGATCTCCATCTCCGAAGCACCGTCATGATCACCATCGTCACCGGCGCGACACCTTGATCTCCATCGTAGCATCGTTGTCGTCTCGTCAATCTTATGCTTCTACGATTATCGCTACCGCTTAGTGATAAAGTAAAGCATTACATGGCGATTGCATTGCATACAATAAAACGACAACCATATGGCTCCTGCCAGTTGCCGATAACTCGGTTACAAAACATGATCATCTCATACAACAAATTATATCACATCATGTCTTGACCATATCACATCACAACATGCCCTGCAAAAACAAGTTAGACGTCCTCTACTTTGTTGTTGCAAGTTTTACGTGGCTGCTTTGGGCTTAGCAAGAACCGTTCTTACCTACGCATCAAAACCACAACGATAGTTTGTCAAGTTGGTGCTGTTTTAACCTTCGCAAGGACCGGGCGTAGCCATACTCGGTTCAACTAAAGTGAGAGAGACAGACACCCGCCAGTCACCTTTAAGCAACGAGTGCTCGCAACGGTGAAACCAGTCTCGCGTAAGCGTACGCGTAATGTCGGTCCGGGCCGCTTCATCACACAATACCGCTGAACCAAAGTATGACATGCTGGTAAGCAGTATGACTTATATCGCCCACAACTCACTTGTGTTCTACTCGTGCATAGCATCAACGCATAAAACCTGGCTCTGATACCACTGTTGGGGAACGTAGTAATTTCAAAATTTTCCTACGCACACGCAAGATCATGGTGATACATAGCAACGAGAGGGGAGAGTGTTGTCCACGTACCCTCGTAGACCGACAGAGGAAGCGTTATCACAACGCGGTTGATGTAGTCGTACGTCTTCACGATCCGACCGATCAAGTACCGCACGTACGGCACCTCCGAGTTCTACACACGTTCAGCTCGATGACGTCCCTCGAACTCCGGTCCAGCCGAGTGTTGAGGGAGAGTTTCGTCAGCACGACGGCGTGGTGACGATGATGATGTTCCACCGACGCAGGGCTTCGCCTAAGCTCCGCAACGGTATTATCGAGGTGTAATATGGTGGAGGGGGGCACCGCACACGGCTAAGAGATCTCAAGGATCAATTGTTGTGTCTCTGGGGTGCCCCCCTGCCCCCATATATAAAGGAGCAAGGGGGAGGCAGCCGGCCAAGGGGAGAGGCGCGCCATAGGGGGGAGTCCTACTCCCACCGGGAGTAGGACTCCTCCTTTCCTTGTGGGAGTAGGAGAAGGGAAGGGGGAAGGAGAAAGAAGGAAGGGTGCGCCCCCCTTCCCTAGTCCAATTCGGACCAGACCATGGGGAGGGGTGCGGCCACCTTTTGAGGCCTTTCTCTCCTTTCCCGTATGGCCCATTAAGGCCCAATACGAATTCCCGTAACTCTCCGGTACTCCGAAAAATACCCGAATCACTCAGAACCTTTCCGAAGTCCGAATATAGTCGTCCAATATATCAATTTTTACGTCTCGACCATTTCGAGACTCCTCGTCATATCCCCGATCTCATCCGGGACTCCGAACTCCTTCGGTACATGAAAACTCAATAAAACTGTCATCGTAACGTTAAGCGTGCGGACCCTACGGGTTCGAGAACTATGTAGACATGACCGAGACACGTCTCCGGTCAATAACCAATAGCGGGACCTGGATGCCCATATTGGCTCCCACATATTCTACGAAGATCTTTATCGGTCAGACCGCATAACAACATACGTTGTTCCCTTTGTCACCGGTATGTTACTTGCCCGAGATTTGATCGTCGGTATCTCGATACCTAGTTCAATCTCGTTACCGGCAAGTCTCTTTACTCGTTCTGTAACACATCATCCCGCAACTAACTCATTAGTCACAATGCTTGCAAGCCTTATAGTGATGTGCATTACCGAGTGGGCCCAGAGATACCTCTCCGACAATTGGAGTGACAAATCCTAATCTCGAAATACGCCAACCCAACAAGTACCTTTGGAGACACCTGTAGAGCACCTTTATAATCACCCATTTACGTTGTGACGTTTGGTAGCACACAAAGTGTTCCTCCGGTAAACGGGAGTTGCATAATCTCATAGTCATAGGAACATGTATAAGTCATGAAGAAAGCAATAGCAACATACTAAACGATCGAGTGCTAAGCTAACGGAATGGGTCAAGTCACTCACGTCATTCTCCTAATGAGGTGATCTCGTTAATCAAATGACAACTTATGTCTATGGCTAGGAAACATAACCATCTTTGATTAACGAGCTAGTCAAGTAGAGGCATACTAGTGACACTCTGTTTGTCTATATATTCACACATGTATTATGTTTCCGGTTAATACAATTCTAGCACGAATAATAAACATTTATCATGATACAAGGAAATAAATAATACTTTATTATTGCCTCTAGGGCATATTTCCTTCACCTAGGGGCTGGTCCCTTCCCACTATTGGCCCACGTAGGCCTCTGGGGCTGGTGGCCCCACCTGGTGGACCCCCGGGACCCTCCCGGTGGTCCTGGTACGTTACCGATAGCACCCGAAACTTTTCCGGTGACCAAAACAGGACTTCCGTTATATAAATCTTTACCTCCGGACCATTCCAGAACTCCTCGTGACGTCCGGGATCTCATCCGGGACTCCGAACAACATTCGGTAACCACATATATCTATTCCCTATGACCCTAGCGTCATCGAACCTTAAGTGTGTAGACCCTACGGGTTCGGGAACCATGCAGACATGACCGAGACGTTCTCCGGTCAATAACCAACAGCGGGATCTGGATACCCATGTTGGCTCCCACATGTTCCACGATGATCTCATCGGATGAACCAAGATGTCGGGGATTCAATCAATCCCGTATACAATTCCCTTTGTCTATCGGTATGTTACTTGCCCGAGATTCGATCGTCGGTATCCCGATACCTTGTTCAATCTCGTTACCGGCAAGTCTCTTTACTCGTTCCGTAACACATCATCCCGTGATCAACTCCTTGGTCACATTGTGCACATTATGATGATGTCCTACCGAGTGGGCCCAGAGATACCTCTCCGTTTACACGGAGTGACAAATCCCAGTCTCGATTCGTGCCAACCCAACAGACACTTTCGGAGATACCTGTAGTGCACCTTTATAGTCACCCAGTTACGTTGTGACATTTGGTACACCCAAAGCATTCCTACGGTATCCGGAAGTTGCACAATCTCATGGTCTAAGGAAATGATACTTGACATTAGAAAAGCTCTAGCAAACGAACTACACGATCTTGTGCCATGCTTAGGATTGGGTCTTGTCCATCATATCATTCTCCTAATGATGTGATCCCGTTATCAACGACATCCAATGTCCATGGTCAGGAAACCGTAACCATCTATTGATCAACGAGCTAGTCAACTAGAGGCTTACTAGGGACATGGTGTTGTCTATGTATCCACACATGTATCTGAGTTTCCTATCAATACAATTTTAGCATGGATAATAAACGATTATCATGAACAAGGAAATATAATAATAACCATTTTATTATTGCCTCTAGGGCATATTTCCAACAGTATTAGGAAAAGATAAAGTTCAATTAGCAGAAGTAAATATCCAGTCAAGTTTTTTCAGAAGTGGCAAATCTCGCATATTACTCCAAGTAAAGTTTCTGCCCTTTAATGGTATTTCCATAAGATCCAGCTGTTGAATAAAACTATTAAACAACAACATGTTATTTGCGTCTCCTCCAGGTCTGTTTCTATCATGTGGGCTTATGGTCAGGTTGAAATCACCAACAAGCATCCAGTGATCCGTAAGGGTGGCATCCATATTATTCAACCAATTGAAAAAGTCAGCTCTGTCTTCATTGTGGCAAGGGCCATATACATTTGTGATATGAAAAACGTGTCCAGATAAGTTGCAAGCTAGTTTGACAGTAATTTGAAAGTTGGTTTGGCTGATGATAGATCCAGTGAATAGACTACCATTCCAGATATAGTGATTAAACCTCCAGAGTTTCAAACAGAAGGGTTGTATGCATATTGATTATATCTTTTGGGGGAGAAATTTCCGAGGCATGTCAGATCAAAAGTGTCTCTTTTAGTTTCCTGTATACATATAATGCCATAGTTACTCTCTTCAATTTTTGCTCTCAAGTCATCCCATCTAGTTTGAGAATTTATCCCTCTTACATTTCAGTTGAGAATATTCCATGATCTATTCAAAATGAAAATGTTGTGGGATGTGCTCATATCCAGGTGATGACTTAATCATCCATGCAACAACTGACTGCTGGTAATGCTGTGGCAAACAAATTCAACCCAAGGACATAACCATATCAACACAGAGCAACATAACATAATAAACTTTTCATGACCATTCAGACACCTCTCATAGTGATAAGATAAGCAGTATGAAATATCATGATAAAAGTGCCTTATTATGGAGTATAACTTCTTACAAACCAAAAGCATGAGTTCAACATAGCATAAAGACCAACGGAGTGTGACATAACAATAAAAGGACGAAAGGTCTAAGGAGGTCTTGACACTATTACAAGACCAATAAGCAAGATAGCTAAAATTATTCATGATCAGCAGTGGCCTTCAATAGCTCTCCAGAGACCTCCTCGGGAGGGATCTGACACTGCTCCGTGGCAATGGCTTGGATGGTAGCCAGTGGAAGTTCAGGTGGGGGCGCAGCCAGTGGATCACGGAGTTCATATTCAATTCAGCAGAGAGGTTTTTCTTGCAGTTGATCAGGTTCTTGGCTTTGGTAGCTGCAACCTTATCTTTGAAACCCACACTGAGACCAGCTAAACGGCGGATGCGGCGTAGCTCAAGGACATCCAAAGGAGCGTTGACCTTCTTGCGCTTGTTGACAGCAGGTGAGGCATTGATTGCAGAGCTCATAACGGTAGGATCACCAAGGACTAGGGAGTTACTGGTGGGGAGCACATTCTCCAACTGAGCAGGTAAGATAGGGTACTCTAGCTCCACAATGTTGTTGTGCTCCACAACTTCAGAAAATTCAGTGATGGTAGCAGAAGGAGCATGGCGTTGGACTTGCCCTATAGTTTATCAAATCCAACTAACTATATTCTAACTCTTTCAATATGGAACTATGTCAATTCATCAACTCATCATGTCATCATGCACACACATGGAGAAAAACCCATCTTAAGATGCACTAAGCATGCAACTCATTTACAATAAATATTCTACAACTACGCAAGTTTAATACAAAAAATTATATGTATTCAGTTATCAAATCCAACTAACTATATTCTAACTCTTTCAATATGGAACTATGTCAATTCATCAACTCATCATGTCATCATGCACACGCATGGAGAAAAACCCATCTTAAGATGCACTAAGCATGCAACTCATTTACAATAAATATTCTACAACTGTGCAAGTTTAATACAAAAAATTATATGTATTCAGTTTTAAATTTTCATAATGTTAATCCAAATACTAATGATTCATACTACCATATACTGTATCATTGAAATAATTTCAACCAATCTCCGGAGTAATGCACGGAGTACCATCTCTATTTTGAAGTAAATAGTCAAGCCATTATAAAAAACACTAACGAAAACAAAATATAACACATCCAACCTTCACAGTTGATGCAAGTATTCAGCATTTCACACAGCCACATCTCAAGAACATAGTTTGCATATGTTTATACAGATCATCGCCTCCTCTGATGACATGACCAACATTAGATTAACCAAGTATTTCTCACCGCTAATAAAATCCTCAACAAACTGTGATTCCTTTCGGTTAAACTTAATTTATTGACAAGGCCTGGTAAGAGAGCATTCGCGCAAGTCGACACTCCGTGTCAACTGAGTAAACTTAAAGACAAATCTCTTTCTTTGCCACTGCAATACTTTCTCATCGCTTGCGTCAACGACATGTGGGGCCTGCCCCCACCTTCTCAGTGACACTACCATGACGAGGGGTTACAAAATTTTCCAGTGGCGTGTAAGGTGATTTCCCAGTTGAGAAAGGCAGAGTATATTTTGGGACCAAAATTGTACATTCAGCACGCGCTCGCGGCTAGCTAGGACACCTTGTGCGAGATTTTTATGTAGTTCATGAGCCTTCTCAAAGCATTACCGCTGTCGATGGCTTCTCTTGCCCTGTCAAGCGCGGAGTTGATATCCTGAGCTCCGCTACAGCCTAACAAGTGGTCGGCCATAGCTGCGTTAAGAACTATTCGGTCATAAGCAGGCCCTTTGTCTCCACCCAGCGCTGACAAACCCAGCTCCAAGTTTTTCAGTACCTGGTTCAGTTTGGCAACACAGTAAGTTAAAAATAATAACAACTATGCATAGAGAAAACACGTGGCGTTAACAAGTTGAATGGGTAACAGGTGTCCTTGATTGGAACGCGGTGGTAGAACTATGAAATGGAGATAGTGGCGACCACAGCCTGGGAAAAAAGACTTACTGATTTATCAGTTCTTGGAGTTTCAGTGGATTTGAAACCAAGTTCCTGAGCATTCACAGCAACTCTGAAGCTCTCTCTAGAAATACCTGTAAGATACACGAGACAAGCTCAGACTGGAATCATATCATAACCAAGTTCTCGGGCATTCAAAAATCAGAGCAGGCTGTCCTAATTGAAAATCTTAGTATTCTTTGTGCTTATCAATGGCATAAAGATGCATCTTCTTCTATATGAATGGGCTACCAAGAAACCAAGGTATAACACAAATCTCGAACGTGAGAAAATTCAAGATATTCTGAACTTCAATAAGGAAATTCCCCTCCACCTAAGTGGTAGAATAAAAAATGCCCTGCCATCTCCAGTATACACAATAGTGACCACTGTGAATATATAAGTAATAAAAAGGGTGGAGGGTTTCATGTTTGTACCGTCAGTTTCGGAGAAGTTTGCGCTGCTTGGTGTCCGGAACCCTGAGCAGTGGTTCACTGGAATCCCTTTGGAAGCATGGGCCGATCTTTCTTTGGTTGTCAAAGAAAGTGCACCTTCCTCACCCTAAGTAGATACCATAAATTTGTCTTAGCAGGAGTAAAAAAAAAATTGAGAAATGAACCGTATTTAACGACTCAAAATGATATTGATGCAACCAGGCCAAGTTTTCCACAAGTGAGTTATTAAGAAAATCACATAAATAATACTCCCTCCAATCCATATTAATTTGTCTAAAGCAGCGACAATTAATATGGATCGGAGGGGGTAATAAATTTGGGTTAGGTACGGCAAACAAATAACAGTAACATTAAGTTCAAACCCTCATGGCACGAGAGAAAGGAAAAAAAAATACTTACCTTCACAACTAATCCAGCATGAACAGTTCTCCTTCTCATAAGCATAAGCAATGGATCTTCATAGCCCACATGATAAAATCCAGCAACCATTGACTCCCTTCCCCGTGCCTGGTGAAAAACAAATAAAGACATAAACCAGTAGCATTAAGTGAAGCAGCATTTGCAACTTTTACAACAGAACAGATATGTACATGATCAAATAACAAAAAGACATTTCGATACTTCTCAACAGATACTCCTATAATCATATAAGGTAGGTGATACCTATAAGATATGTCTAATACCTTCAATGACGTGGAATTGAATAATTAAAAAGAAATAACTCCAGTCATCTTTACTTGCTGTATTCAAAACAATATTTTAACAATTTGTATAGAATATCATCCCAGGAAACACTTTGCAAACGTAAGTTTTTTAACTGACAGTCAACTTACTATCAAATGGAAACATTAGGTTGCACTACATAATTGTATAAATAGTTTATTGAAGGTCTGGCAGCTGTGAAATTGTGAGCAATATCTCTGCATAATAAGCACAAATGATTACTGTAAATATAGCATACCAATACATATAGTTGAACAATTACTATATCATAGAATTGCTCTCATGCTATCAGTTCTTAACTTCTTACAATAACACACAATGGGAAGAGTTACTCACTCTCACAAATTGTTGAACTTTCTCAGAGGTAGCCAACGGTGGTCTTTTCTTAATATGCTCCCTGAGCCCGATAATCGAATATCTACAGTAGCACCAAGTAAGTAAACATCTTTGCATGCAAGACGAGTATACCACTAACTTACTTGAGCAAATGATTTGTTTTAATACAGGATTACAGATCAAATCAAAGAGATGGTTTCACACTGAAAGTATATAAGGTTCTTGCTATTTCTAATATGCAAAGCCAGTTTACATCCAAAATGGAACATCTGCAGGAGTGTTCAATCAACAATGCCTTGAGACATTGGTACATAGCTACCAAGAAAATATGGACTTACAATGGTGGGCAAGCTTCTTGGAGATTCAGATATGCAAAACCAGTATCCTTATCCTGAAAGCAACCAAACATTTCATGTGTCAGATGCAACCAGCAGTAAAATATAAAAAGTTGTCAGCAAAGTATGCAGAACTGCACACACACCTCCAATAGTGTTTTGGCCTGTGTAGGAGACAAGTGTGTGTTTGCACCCATGAATTTAAGCATCTGCCCTTCTGTTATGCCACCCTGAAAACCTTGATTTTAAGTAATACACAGGATTTTCTTATATTATATAACAGATAAGCCTGTCATCAAATCACAAGATTGATACTACTAAGAATACTCTTATGTACGATGACTACTGCAGCATATGCTTCACACTGACCTTAGGTGGCATCCATTCAACGCCATGAAGGAGACAAGCCTCACCATAGCAGGCTCTAACAGCCGCAACAAACAGAGTACTCCTAAAGAAGCGTGTATTCCCATCATAGGGCTCACCATAGTGTGTCAAGGAATTAACATCAGCAATTGGGGGAGGGCCTGATAAAAAAGTGGTGTTAATGAAATTGTTGTTTTTTTCTACACAGTTTAAGAAAATAAGCCCACTTAGTGCTACCTAGTTCATCATCAAAGGCTAGACAATATCCTTTTAGCTCACGATCGGTTTCCCTATTCATCCGCTGTCCAATTAAAAATGCTGCTAGCAGTGCTTCACTAACTGATGGTGAACTTGCACCCATCGATCCAAATGGTAGAACATCCTTTAGTACACACTGAATTTCCTCATAACCTAAATGGCCACCAGCAAGCACTTCCCTCAAAGCACCAACGAGTCTCATCTCTGCAGTTCCTTGACCAATATAACGAGGTCCTGTTAAACCATTTGCTCCCATGATTGTTCCTTCAGGGTCTGCTATAAACTTCACCTCCGGAGGAAGAACATGCACAAGGCGTGGCCAGAATAGGCTCATGGCACGTCGCTCCCCCTCACTCCATTGGGTGGCCTCCGGAAAACAATTAGCTCTTATTGTCATGCCAGCAAAGAATGCACCCAGCTGTGCACTGGACACCGGCTCGTCTTTGAGTTCCCCCGTCGCTACACATGAGTTCAAACAGAAGATATAACATGAAATTTGATGGAAGGCAATGAAAGTAAACAAATTCCAAAGAAGACCTATCAGTGCCTTTCAAATAAAACCTTACAAGCAAATTGCAAACAATAAGAATTGAGTAAATGCCATGGTACTTGAACTCTACAATGTGTCTAGGACAACAGATAGCAGGCATCAGACTTGCAGCAAACTTCTAAATTCCAGTCACTCGCAAGTCGCAATCAATCACCATGGATGCCAATGAAAGCAACACTTGTAAGCAAAATTAGCCAATTTACATTCTACAGGCAGCAGCGCACATGAGTGACTTGTCAAGCTATCTCATCAAAAGTACTACATCATCTACATGTGAAAATCCACCAACCATGCTCGCTAGCGCCGCAAATTGTCGCCAGAAATGCAGAATCGAAGCTAGCGATCACCGAAAACGAAGCCTCCGAAGAGTGGGGGGAGGCTAACCGGAGCGGAGGATGGTGTCGAGGACGCGCATGGCCTGCTCCTCCCCGAGCGGCCGCGTCTGCTCGGGCCCCGTGCACACCCGCCCCTGCGCCTCCAGCACCGTGCCGTTGGGCCGGGGCAGCCCCGCCGGCCGGTAGGACTCCGACAACGCCGGGTTCCGCCGCACAGCCTCCTCAAGCACCGCCGTCCCCGCCTCCTCCATCCACGCCCCCGCCGCCGCAACGCCGCCGCGACGGCATCTCCCGTCGCGGGGCCAGGCCACCGCGCCGGGACGCCTCTGCGCCGCTGGGGAGACGCGACCGACTAGGCTCCCGCTCGTGGTCGCGCTCGGGAGCGGCCTGAGAAGTAGAGAGTTCATGGCGACGCTAGCCAGAGTCAACGCCGCCGAGGCGAGGAGGGAGACGACGACGAAGACGACACCACTTTAGCCGGAAGAACCGAGGAAGCACCCAGCTAGCGGTTGGATCGAGCCCAATGGCCATATGTACGGTGGGCCGGGTTCCGGTCTACAAAGCCCGCGTCTCCAACATCGGTTTCACCAAAAAAGAAATCTGTTTCTCAAAAAAAAATCTTTCCTAAAAAACAAAAAAAAATCGAATACTATTTGGTTTTTCCTAAAAAGAAAAACCAAATTCACGAAAAGAAAAACTAAACCAAACATTGGAGGCTGCAGCGACATATCCTTCATATTCCGTCCCTCCCTCTCCCGGTGATAAGGATCGAAGGTGGTGCGACAGTAGCTAGATGCGGAGAGGTGAGGTTCTCAACCTGCTTCTGGTGTTTTCTTGAGTGAAGCGGGCGGACGTTGGGCTCTCTCACCCACGAGATTCAGCTAGCAAGAAGGTGTCGGCCATTAGAGAGGTTGCTGCCAGTGACGATTTCAACAAGGATGCAGATTCTTCGGGGGGAAACCGTGGATATCGCCTCTGACTAGACCATGCATTTTCCACATTAGTGCATTGTGCCCTTGTTGAAGGTGTTCGTTCAAAACTCGACTTCGGGAACGTAAATCCCAAGCTCAACATTTGGTTGTACCTATCGACAACGCCCGTGCGATAATCCATTCTTGAAATTTTCTGTCTAGGATAAGTGTACTCATTGTTCAATCACATGTCAACTGTGGGTTATGTTCCATGCCTCCATGGGCACATGGTTTGTGGAGATATTGCTTGAGATAGTGAAAGTGCTAGTTATCGACTAGAGGGGGGGTGAATAGGCGATTTTTATGAAAGTCTTCAAAACATGGGAGCTTTGAAGACAAACAATAAAAATGAACCTATTGATATGCAGCGGAAGGTAGACTACACTAGACAAGCCATAGTTAAGTAAGCAATGAAGCGAAAGCACGAAGACTATAGGCAGCTAGGCAGTATAGATCAGAATGGAAGAAGGTATGAAGCCAAACAACAATAGTCGTCACACAGTGAAGTCAAACAGACCAGGCAAGCATGCAAATGACTTCACGAAGACAAAATGTAAATAAGTGAGGGAGGAGATAGAACCAGTTGCTTGGTGAGGACAAGGATTTGTTGGAGCAGTTCCAGTTGCTGTGACAACTGTACGTCTGGTTAGGGAGGCTGAGATTCAACTCAGAAGACCGTGTCTTCACCTTATTCCCCTTGAGCTAAGGACACTTAGTCCTCGCCCAATCACTCTGGTAAGTCTTCAAGGTAGACTTCCAAACCTTCACAAACTCCGTTCACCGGCAATCCACAATGACTCTTGGATGCTCAGAACGCGACGCCTAACCGGCTGGAGGATTCAAAGTCCTCAAGTGTAACAAGTCTTCAGGTCACGCGGACAGAAAAACTTCAGTGATGCCTAACACTCTTTGGCTCTGGGTGTTTTGGGTTTTGTCCTCGCAATGATCTTTCTCTCAAAGGCTTCGAGGTGGGTTGCTCTCAAACGACAAAAGCCGTGCACTAACTCTGAGCAGCCACCAATTTATGGTGTAGGGGGTGGGCTATTTATAGCCACTAGGCAACCCGACCTGATTTGTCCGAAATGACCCTGGGTCACTAAGGAACTGACACGTGGCCAACGGTCAGATTTCAAACACACGCGGCAGCTTGACTTGGGCTACAAGTAAAGCTGACTCATCCAGCTCTGGATAAGATTTGCTCTCGTTGTCTTCGCTCGAAGACATATGATTTGGTTGAGCATCACTTCAGTCACTCTGACTTTGTTCACTTGGACCCCACTTAACAGTACGGTGGTTCCTATGACTCAACAAAGAAGAAAAGGAAACTACGAAACATCTATGTCTTCGCACCTCATAGTCTTCAAATGAATGTCTTCTCGAGTCATAATCTTCGTTGTGGATATCTTCACACACCACCATTATCTTCAATGTCTTCATACATTTTTAGGGGTCATCTCCGGTAGGTAAACCGAATCGATGAGGGACTACTACCTGTGTTATCCTGCAATTCTCACAAACACATTAGTCCCTCAACCAGGTTTGTCGTCAATACTCCAAAACCAACTAGGGGTAGCACTAGATGCACTTACAATCTCCCCCTTTTTGGTGATTGATGACAAACTGGTTGAAGTTTTCAACGGGGATAAAAGTATGTGAAATTGTAGGGGTTAAGGTATTGTCTTCATAAGTAGCAAAAAGGCTCCCCCTGAAGATGTGCATATAAGTATTTTGCTTTTGAATGCAAATGCACATGGCAGGTTGTACTTGTGGAGATCCTCTTCAACTTGAGAAGACAATGACATGCATAATGAAAAATGGACGTCTGCTGAATGACTTCGTGCGGAATTTATCATCGCACATGCGGAATTTATCGTCGCATCACATAGTTGAAAGAAAAGGTAGCAGACGACCATCAAGTTTAAGTGTTACAACTCAAAGAACCAAATGTATCAAAAGCGAGAGTTGTAAACACTTGGCAAAAAGTATAGCAACCACCCATAAGGACCTGCTTGAAGACTATCAACTCATATGCTTCTCCCCCTTTTGTCAGTAGGGACCAAAAAGGTTTGAAGACATAGAGCCTCTACTCGTTCCCATGAGGAGTAGGTGAAGGTGCAGGGTCGATGTTGGAGTCCGGTGGTGCAGAAGAACTTGGCGCAGTGTCGATACATGGCGAAGTTGTAGTTGGTGAAGTAGCATCATCTTCATCATCGATGACTCTGGCATTGACAGTGGCCGCTGAGGAGGAGTACTCAGAGTCTTCGAGAGAGGGAGTCCGACGCAAGACAGCGTTCCTGGGAGGAGTGGAATCAAATTTGAATCTCTCTGTGAAGCCATCTTGTTGAAGATCATCTTCAGAACTGAGCAATGTCAGACTCTTCCACGACCGCCGACAGGTTTCATGAGTGATAAATGCACTCTTGGTGGCAAGATTTCAAATGCGATTAACATCCACCAAGAGGCTCTGCATCTGACGCTTGAACCAGTCATGATGCTTATCCTGTTTTTGATGTAATGCCACGAGAAGCTCTCGGTCATTGAGCACACGAGATCGCTTTCGAGGCCTTTGAGCTATAGTGCTTTCAGTGGCTTCAGTTGTTGCACGATGAGGTGCACGTGTAATACCAGCTAGAGGATAAACTCGAGTTGCAGCAAGAAATCCTTCAATAGGTTGTGTGAAGCTTTGGTGATCTGCATTGTGAAGATATATAGGCTCCTTGGCAGGTTCAGGGTAAATGGCTTCGACAGACATATCAACCTCTGGAAAGAACATAAGATGGTTGCGCGCAGAGGGCTGATAGTTGATAGAAGAGTGAAGCTTGATGAGGCGCATTACCCATGGAGCATAAAACTTTAGACCAAAGAGATCAGAGCTAGATGCAGCAAGTTGCCTGATGAAGAGATCCTGAGCATTGAAGCTGGTGCCATTGAGGATATAGAAAACCAATGTCTTCATTGCTCCTTCAAGCTTCGCTGCAGGAGAATGTCCTTTGACAGGCCAGAGAGTTCGCCTGATGATATGATAAATGGTGCGGGGCAGATACTCCAGGTCTTCAACAAAGAATTCCTTTGGATATTCAGCATCTTGTGGCAGTGGCTTCATCATGCTCAACATTTGGCTCATATTCGGCTCAGGCTTCTGGAATATGCTCTCCAAAGCATTGCGGTGAAGCTGACAACCAGGTTCATAGAGTTCACCTGGAGTGGGCAGGACAGTAAGCTCAATAATATCTTGGGCTTTGGCTTCATGGTGTACATTGCCTGTCATCCACTCAAGGACCCAAGTCTTCGGATCCCTGTTGTTGCCGCGAATATGAAGAGTTGCATAGAATTGTAACAGAAGTTCTTCATTCCAATTTTCTTTGTCGATTACGAACTACAGAAGACCAGCATCTCTGAAGCAGTCTAGGGCTTCTTCCAAGTAGGGCAGGCCAGCAATGGCTTCGCAGTCTAGACGCATATGGGGAAAAATGCGCCCTTGATTGTATAAGACACAAGAATAATAACTGCGATGCTGATAGCTCCAGAACCGATCAGATGAAATTCTTGGCTTCAAATATGGGTTCTTGGAACTATCAAAGAAGGTGTTGTGTGCTTTGAAGCCATTCACATTGAATGGTCCTGGCGAAGACGCAGTACCTGGAAACCTTGGCAGCCTGGGCTTTGGCTTCTGGACCTGAGGCCTGTGCTCCACATGATAGTCAAATTATGGTCCGGGAGCAGGAGGAGGAACCAGAATAGGCCATCGGACCATGATAGGTTGGTCGCGGTCAAATGCCAGCTCAATAGTGTGAGGCCTTGGAGGAGGTACAGGAGCGTTGGCATTGACATGGGCTTCAAGCTGCACAATGGCTTCAGGTGCAACATTAGCTTCAGGCACTGTATCTACTTCAGGCGCCACATTAGCTTCAGCCATGACAGTGTCATTGGCTTCAGTAGTGCTGTTGGTGGCCACCTCAGTATTTTCAACCTCCACTTGAGTAGCTGGAGGGTCGGGCACAGACTCGTTCTCCTCGAGAACAACTTCTTGGTTGGTAGGGGGTGTGGCAACGCGCTCTTCTTCTTCATGGGGTTCTTGTTGGTCATCGGCTGATGTAGCCGGAATGTCTTCAGCAGCTTTTGCTTTAGACTCAGAGATGTTCGCAGTTGGAGTGGCGTCAGGAAACATTTGTCGTGCCACTGAGTTGTTTTGCACTTCTCCTTCTGGAACACTCGGCAGAGAAACTTGTGGCCTTGGTCCTTTGCAAAGCCTGCGGAATGCGGGCGACGCTTTTGGAGAGGGAGTTGGCTGGACCACATAGTCGTCATCGTCAAGCACCGGAGTGGTGACTTGAGGTGGGGGAGTACTGGGTGATTCTTGACTTGGTGTAGCTTGTTGGGGGTGATCAGCCCACGATGCATGCTGTGCAATTGGCGTCAAGGGACGACCAATGCTGATGAGTTCGCTGTTAGTGAGAACAGACGATGATACCAGTTGGTGCTCGATCTGAGGAAGGACTTCATCATCATCTACATTGTCTTGTGGACCAATGTCTTCAACTGCGGTGGGGTCAACAGCTGGAACTTCTTCAGCTTCAGGAGCCTTTGTGGAAGCAGGCTCGTGAACTACTAGCTGACGCTCTCTGTTTTCGGATGCAGGACGAGCAACTGAGATGGGTTCGACAAAAAGGGGCTCTGAGGGAGCAGCCCGATCTTTCTTCGAAGAATTTTTGTCTTCCTCTTCTTGGTCTGTGGAGCATCGTCAGTGGCATTCTTGTTCTTGCGTTTTCTAGCTTCGGCCTCTGCTGCCCTTGTCTTCTTCAGTTCTGAAGCAGCTGTGGGGACCTTTTGTAACATCCCAAATTTTCAATTTGGTATGTTATACATAGATCATCATTGCATATCATATTTTATTGCATTTGACGAATCCTCGATAAATCCTAAGCAACTCAAGGACCCTCGGAGAGAGTTGGGGATTTTCTCAAATTTTCATATTTGATTTTCATCAAATAATAAAACGAGGATTTTGGTTTTAATTATTTTCTCTCCGGGAAAAATATTTCATTTAATAATAAATGAGAGGAGAAAATATGACTTCTCCAAAACAATTGAAATATTGGAGGAAAAGTGTTAAAATCATTTATTGGATTTTATTCGGAGTTTTGTTTGCAATTTTAATTGCATTAAAAAAATATTGCATGTTTTCAAAATTTATTTTGTGTTAAAAAAATGTTCACCCTGTTCTAAATTTTCTAACTAGACGGGGAAAATTTGTTTTATCTTTTTTGGATTTTTATTTATTTTTCTACGAATTTTTCGGCGGAACGTTTTAAAAAAAAAATGACTTAACCCTAGCCCCGCCGCGAGCGCCCCGAGCCCCGCCGCCCCGAGCCCCGCCGCCCCTCGCCGGAGCCCGCCCCGACGAGGTATTACCTCGCCGTCGTTTGTCGGTTTTGTTTTAAAAAAAACCCTAGATCGGTTTTTTTTTGGTTTTGTTATTTTGTGAGCGTTCACGGACTCGTTCGTTTTAACGAACGCGTTCGTCGGAGTTTCTCTGTTAACGAACGTCCGTTCTTTAACCGTTCGTCCGTTTTTCTTTTTCGTCGGATTTTTCCGCGATTACCTCAGATCTCGATTTCTGATCGAATCTTCGTTTCTGTTTAACTTTTCGCTCGTTTATCGGAATCAGGCGATTCAAGCGCCTAGAGTTTCGTCTCGAAATTCTCTTTCCGTTTAACCTACTCAAATAAGTTTTTGCTACTGTAAAATTTGACCTAGATCCAGATTAGTAGACGAAGCTTGTTTCTTTCGCAGTTTGACTTTCGTTGCTTCGTTCGAGTTGATTTTTTTTGCAAACCGGAGTTCTTAAGTTGAACTTTCCGGTTGGATCTTTCATTCGAGTTTTACCTGTGCATTAGATGAGTACTGATTGTCTGCTTGTTTGTTTGCGATAGAGTACCCAGAGTGTGGCGCTTGTTACTTCGAATCGCTAGGTTTCGCGGATCATCAGCAAGGCAAGTAACACTTTGATCATACCTTCCATACCCAGTTTTATTGCATTAGATCTATTCCTCAAACATTGCATGATTAGGATCTAATTAAATTGTGGGTATTGGGAAGTAGTTGAGGTAGTACCTATTACCTGTTTCAATTATCAAACCCTTGGGAGTTACTTCTACGTTGCTATTATATTGCCATGCTATGCTCGTAGACGTGGATTGGGTTTGAGAGATATTCATGACAGATGTGAGATTGTTAATAATGGTTTACCTAAGGTGGCAACTAAAACTCACATCTGGGTGGATTGAGGCACCTGGAGAATCCAGTGTTGTCTGTTTGTATAAGGACCGCCACCCAGGCTCAAAGGGATCATAAGATTATTCATGCTAGAAACTTCCGTGTGCAGCCACAAGCTATTATGGGCTCTAGCATAGCTGAGTAGGTTACATGATCTCTTGAAGAGGTGGGCTAGCAGATGTAGGGGAAAGTAGGTGTACCGGTCCACCCGGAGTAAAGAGTGATTGTTCCTGAAAGACTGTGTCTCGGTCATCCGTTTCTCAAACATCATGCAGTGCGAGAATCAAGCGGAGGCGATCGAGTCTTGTGGGGAAAAGTGCGCAAACCTCTGCAGAGTGTACAAACTAATCATGGTTAGCCGTGTCCCCGGTTATGGACAATTTGAGTATCTAGTACCTGGATTATCATTTGAATCTCATCACCATGATACTTTTAATTAATTTTGTTGGGTTAATGATGATTCTTAATTGGGATTGAGATGCTGTCAACCATCTCAATGTTTAACAACCACCATGATAGTTAAATAAAATTTATTCCTTTGGAGTAGGGAAAAATTGGCTTTTTCGCAAAAAACTTTAAACCATAGAGCTTTCCACCAGCCATATATGCATGTAGTATAGCATTACTATTGTTCATTATTCTCTATGTGTTACATTGCCAGCATATTCTATGTGCTGACCCGTTTTCGGGCTGCAACGTTTCATGTTGCAGACTTTTCAGACGACGAGTAAGGTGCCTTAGGTCGTGGTCTTATACTCAGTGATGCCGCTGGAGTTGATGGACTCACTTATCTTCCAAGTCTTCCGCTGTATCGTTTTAGATGGCCTTAAGCCATATTTATCATACTTAATCTCTTTGGAGATATTCGATGTAATAAGTGTGTGATTGCTACTCTGTTATAAATCCTCCATTTGTACTGTGCGTGTCAGCATTACTGATCCAGGGATGACACTGGTGCACAGCAGCACAGACCATTTGAGGTCTGGTCGTTACAAAGGTGGTATCAGAGCACACGCTGACTGTAGGACACGACCACTAAGCTTAAGCCCTCGAACACTTCTCTCTTCTCATTTCTGACCCCTCTCCACTTTCTATTCTTTTAGGAATGGCGGATGCAAGGAGCAAGTTCATGCAACCAGATGAAGACACGCTTTTTGGACGACACTTGAAGGAAGTCACTAAGTATTTGAACATAGGAATACCAAGCATCACCGTAATCTACAACGCCACATTACCCGAAGAGGAGAGCTGGAAGATTCAAGTTCACATTCCAGGAAGGACGTTTGTGCCAGTTACTGAACCCATAAGATTGGTTTTCGAAGCACCAACCTGGAGTTTAGGGAAGAGCATGGCCGCACACATCGCTATGGGACGCATTGGAGAAGTCTACCACCAGGAGCTTAAGGATACAATTTATCAGATTTGTGGACGCCGAGACGCGCAACGGGAGATGATCAGAACCAAGAAGGATGGATCAATTGCAGCTTTCATCCAGGAGCAAAACCAACACATTCGTCGCCAGGAGAACCAGATGTGCACGGACAAGGAAGAACTGAAGAAGGCATTAACCAAGATCAAGGAGCTGGAGGAAGAACTCAAGGCTACACGCGAGGATTATATGGAGGAAATCATCGCACTGGTAGGGAAGAATGACGACCTGGAGAAGAAGATTGGAGTATTCATGGGAAATCCAGTGCCAAAAGCAAAGGATGACGAATGCACTTGCCTAGATAACTACATCATCATCGACGCCACTGACTCAGAACCAAGTGAAGATGACTTTGTTGACGAAGCTGGAGCAGACATCATGGAGTCTTCAACAGATCAGAATTTCTAGTAGACCACCATATCAGTAGTAGTTTTCCCCCATTTAATAGTATAGTTCAAGCACTTTGTAACGCTAGTTAGATCGATTGTTATGCCTGGTTTGAATTGATTGAGTGATATTGATTGTATTTGTCTCATGAGCATATGGGTAGTGTTTTCTCTCTAGACCTCATTCTATTCTTAACTCTCATCTTTTCTAACCTATCAGATGCCTCCGAGACGCGACACCGGATTTGTTTTCCCACCGGAGATCACCCAGTTGATTCAGCAACAGAATGCCCTGATGCAAGTGTTAGTGCAGAACCAAGGCAACAACAACAACAACAACCCACCGCCACCACCACCTGTTGATCACTTAGCCCGTTTCTTGAGGCTAAACCCGCCGGTGTTTTCCAGTAGCACCGAGCCGATTGTTGCAGATGATTGGCTCCGCAAAGTTGGAAGGGAGTTGACCACTGCAGGATGCACAGATGCGGAAAGAGTGCGTTTTGCCGCACATCAGCTTGATGGACCCGCAGCATCATGGTGGGAGAATTATACAGCCACGCACCCTATTGACACTGTCACATGGGACCAGTTTCAGCAAGCTTTCTGTACAGCTCATGTTTCAGCAGGAGCTATGGCTATGAAGAAGCGCGAGTTTCGCAACCTACGCCAAGGAGGACGCACCGTAGGCCAGTATGTGGAGGATTTCAGTAAGTTAGCATGTTATGCACCAGATGACGTTGCTACAGATGCTGCCAAGCAGGAGAAATTTTTGGAAGGACTGAATGATGAACTGAGTATGCAGTTGATGGTAGCAACCTTCAACAACTACCAGGAGCTGGTAGATAGAGCTCTCATGATTGAAGGGAAGCAACAGCAGATTGAAAACCGTAAGAGGAAGTATGGACAAGGGAAGTACAATTCTGGAGCTCAGCAGAAGTCACGATTTGCCCCGAAACCGGGAGGACAGTTTCAGCATACCCATGGAGGAGGTAGTTCGCACAACCATAATGGCTCCAAGAATGGTAATGGGAATGGAGGAAGCAACGGACAGAACCGTACCAACCCATCTACCCCAGCCAAGAGGGATCTAAGTCATGTTACTTGCTTCAAGTGCTAGAAGACTGGACATTATGCAACTGATTGTCCTGAAGCCCAAAATGGAAATGGCAATGGAAGCTCTGGGAAGAAGCCGAACCCGTTCAACAAAGGACATGTGAACCACGTGAGCGTGGAGGAGGTTGAAGCTCAGCCTGATGCAGTAATAGGTAAGTTTTTGGTTAAGTCATTTACTGCAACCATTCTTTTCGATACTGGTGCATCGCATTCATACATATCAAGGGGATTTGTGAATAAGTTTAAGCTGTCCACCCAAGTTCTCAAAACCCCTATGTTAGTAACCTCGCCAGGAGCAGAGTATATGGCAAGCCAAGGATGTTTTCAGATACCATTGGCCATTGGTAGGCATGTTTTCCCCTCAGACCTAATAGTTTTGGAGTCGCAAGGTTTGGATGTGATTTTGAGAATGGATTGGCTATCGTTGTATGGAGGAAACATCGATTGTGCCAGCAAGACGATTTTGCTTACCACCCCGGAAGGAAAAAGGATCAAGTATGTATCCAGGCATATGCCGAAGAGGACTCAAGTGAATTCCTTATCAGGAATTGTACAGGAGGAAGTACCAGTGGTGAAGGATTATCCGGATGTATTTCCAGAAGAGTTGCCAGGCATGCCGCCAGATAGAGACATTGAGTTCTTGATTGAACTTTTGCCAGGCACAGGGCCAATATCTAAGAGACCGTACAGGATGCCCGCAAAAGATTTGGAGGAAATCAAGAAGCAGATCAAGGAGTTACTGGATAAAGGCTATATTCGCCCAAGTTCGTCACCTTGGGGATCACCAGTACTTCTAGTGGAGAAGAAAGATGGATCGCTGAGGATGGTTGTTGATTACCGTGGATTGAATGAAATGACCATCAAAAACAAGTACCCGCTGCCGATGATCAATGATTTGTTTGACCGCCTACAAGGAGCTAAAGTATTTTCCAAGATAGATCTACGATCGGGATACCATCAGTTAAAGATTCGAGAGCAGGATATACCTAAGACGGCTTTTACCACCAGATATGGATTGTATGAGTATACCGTTATGTCATTTGGTCTGACTAACGCACCTGCCTATTTTATGAACCTGATGAACAAAGTATTTATGGAGTTTTTGGATAAGTTCGTCGTGGTGTTCATTGACGATATTTTAGTCTTTTCCAAGAATGAGGAAGAGCATGAGGAGCATTTGCGATTGGTACTTGAGAAGCTCAGAGAACATCAGTTATACGCCAAGTTCAGCAAGTGTGAATTTTGGCTGAAGGAAGTTGGATTCCTCGGACATGTTATTTCTGGAGAAGGAATAGCAGTAGACCCTGCCAAGGTTGATACAGTGACAAGTTGGGAATCACCCACGACAGTTGGAGAAATCCAGAGTTTTCTTGGACTTGCAGGATACTACCGGAGATTCATCGAGAATTTCTCGAAGATTGCTAAGCCCATGACTGAGCTATTGAAGAAGGACACCAAATTCAATTGGACTGAGGAATGTGAAGCTTGTTTCCAAGAATTGAAGAAACGATTGGTTACATCACCAGTGTTGATTCTGCTAGATCAACGCAAGGATTATGAAGTTTATTGCGACGCTTCTTGTCGGGACCCCGATTCTAAGTCACACCGATCTAGCATGTAACACCTCATATCACTTTGCAGCCTCACGCACGGTACTCCCACGGGTGTCGCCTTACCATGGCCCGGGACCGTTTGCGCCTTTTGGCTCACGTATATGACAATGTCGCTAGCATCCATATGACAGAGAACCCGGGCCGACATGGCTAGTCGTGAACCCAAAGCGGCACTAACGTATGGGGACAGGCATACATGAATCAACATTGAACGTGCCGGTCAGCAGCGTGTGAATCCGGGCTGTAGCACTAGGCTAACAGGACTCCGGGAACGCGGGCTGTAGCAGGCTAGGCAGGACTCCGGATGTCACCGCGTGACATTTCCCCGAAGGGACAGACACAGGAACGATGTGAAACACATGCCGGCCAGTCAAGTGTCCAGAGCAGTAGTGCTGGGCTAGCAGGACTCCGGTGAACCGGGCTGTAGCGGACTACTATGGCTCAAGGAGGCACTAGACTACATTTCCCCATAAGAGAGGCTGCCAAGGATAAACCACTAGATTGTCGGATCCCACACATAGCAATACACGTTACACGTACGCATAACATGCAAGTATGTGCTGTACAACATGGCATCACAACATAACGCGAACTCATATAGATAAAAGGCCCAGAAGAGCCACATAGCATTAAGTACAAACAGGGGTCACATGACCCATCATTCAGAGCATACAAGCAACGGAAGCATTACATGTCTGAGTACAGACAACCACAAAAGAAAAAGACTGAGAAGCCTGACTATCTACAAGACCCTCCCAAGGGTGCAAGATCGTAGCTGAGGTACAAGCTACTCGTCGAAGTCCAAGCGGAACTACTAGTAAGACCGAAGTCTCCGCTGCAAAAACATAAATAAAGCAACATGAGTACAAAGGTACTCAGCAAGACTTACATCAGATCCTATCGTACATGCATTTGTATCAAGAAGGTAGTGTGGGGTTTAGTTGCAGCAAGCCAGCTTTGACTCAGTGGCTATCCTGTTCTACGACTACGAGAAACTTCTTTGAGGTAAGAAGGCGCACACGAGTCCACTCATCACCACCTCAATACACCACTATGGATCCATTCCCGTCTCACTACGAGAAGCCATCCATAGCACTCACACTTATCTTGAGCATTTTAGAGTATCCACTTCAAGTTGTCTATGTACCACGTAAGCATCCAAGAAGTCCATAACCGAGGACACGGCTATTCGAATAGATCATGATAACCCTGCAGGGGTGTACTGCGTCACACACGCTCTCGCCACTTACCGCCATGTACACGTCATGTACCTCGGCAACCTTCAAGCGGAAGCCTGGCGAGGGTGTCGGCCACGACCTGACTAACCACGCAAGACTCTAGTCCAGGTTTATCGCCTATTCGGGTTCCATCCGCAAGGAGATCCGGCCGGGGTGTCGCTCACGGCCCCAAACGATGTGTGCAGGGTTCCCGAGCCCACCATCCGGGTGCCACTCGGTACACCAGGCCACGTGTGCCTAGTCTGTCCCAAGCCCACCCTGCCGGGTGCCACTCGGTAGAAAAATAGCACCACCTACAAACACCAGAAACTAGTTGCAACTCCTGGACAGAGACCAAGTTGGTTAATAAGTCGAGAGGGGTCGAGTTACCGGAACCCAATGTGTGGTAGTAGCTAGTCATTGGACAACTTACACAGAACTCGGTTCTTAAGGACGGTCCCAATGAGACAACCCACCATGTACTCCTACATGGCCTCTCACCGCTACCTTTACCAAATCGTGTTCACACGCTTAACTCTCGGCACCAGAACATATCGTAACACTCCAATTCATTCCCAATGAACCAGACCTGACACAACTCTAAGCAATAGCAGGCAAGGAATGGTAGGAACACAACATGGCTCAATCAACTCCTACACATGCTAGTGGGTTTCAACTATTTACTGTGGCAATGACAGGTCATGCAGAGGAATGGGTTCAACTACCGCAGCATAAAGTAGCAGTTGGATCGTTGTTGTCCTAATGCAGTGAAAGAGAGCAGGAGCGAGAGAGTAGGTTTGTATCGGAATGAACAAAGGGGGTTTGCTTGCCTGGTAGATCAACAGGGTGGCACTGCTCCTCAGACAGGTACTCTGGAACACTCTCCGGAGCAGGACCTATCGAGAGGGAACGGTGTCGACAGTCAAAACACAATCATATGCAACAATATGATGCATGAATATGGCATGAATATGTGATGTATTTGAGCCAATGCATTTAGCATTCAACTTGGAAGAGATCCATTTGAACCAAAGGTTCAAATGCAACTCTAATTTAAGTCCTTATATATGCCATTTATATGTTTTCACTTATACAGTAGGTATAAGTTGGTTTGTCATGCCTGAAACTAGTACAGATGGATAGATTGCATTTTTCTGATAATTTTTCATATATAAATTATTTAAATCTGAGCTACGGTTGAATTTCTATGAATTTTAGAAGTTTTGAACATTTTCTGGAATTTCCTGATTTAATTTAAATCCAGAAAGTCCTTTACTGCGTCAGCATGACGTCATCGCTGCGTCAGCAGGTCAACGGTGCTGACCTGGTCAACCTGACGTGTGGGGGCCACACGTCAGTGTCATACGTTTTAAACAGAGGGTTTAATTTGTTCTAATTATAGGATTAGGCGCAGGGGCCCACTGTCAGTGTCACAGGGGGGGTAATTAGTGCGGTTTGACCCGGGTTGACCGGCGGTTAGTCGCCGGCGAGGCCGAGCGCGGCGGAGCTCGTCGGGTTCGTCGCTCCGGCGACCATTTGGGCAGCGGAGGCCACCTACGCGAAGCCCAGGCTCGCGCGCATCCAGTGGGACACGCGGAAGACCGTGGGGTGGTCGGAGCTCGCCGGAGCGAGGCTCGCGGCGGTGGCCGGAGTTCGGCCAAGGCGGGCGCAGTGCTGCGGTGCACGGGGGCGTGAGCGGAGAGGCGCTACGGCCTCCTGGCGTCACCAGAAGCACGGTGACGCGCTCGGTTGCGGCTGCGGTGGCCAGGGCGGCGGTGGTGACATGGACGGCGGCGAGGAGCTACGGCCATGGTGAGGGTCGGGGCTACAGCGCGGGAACGGAGAAACGGAGAGAGGGGAACGGGGCAGGAGCTCACGGTGGACTCGACGGCGTCGTCGGAGAGCTCGGGACGCACTGGAGACGGTGGGGCCGCGAAGACGATCTCCGGCGGCCGGAGTTGAGGACGACGGCGATGGAGGCGCTCCAGGGCGTTCCGGCTTGCGTGGCTCAGCGGAGGGGTTCAGCGCGAGGAGGCGGAGCTCTGGGACACGACGGAGGTGCGAGGGGATGGCGGGGAGCGCGGGGCAGCGAACGGCGGCGACCGGCGCGTTCGGGCGTCGCGGGAGAGAGGCGCAGGAGAGAGCGAGTGAGGCCTGGAGGGGTCGTGGCGTCGTCCAGGCGACCGAGGCGTCGAGGGAGGGGAGGGCAGGCAGGCAGCTGCCGTGGCGCGCATGCGCGCGGCGTGCGGCGACCACGCGCCCTGTCCCTCTGGCGCGAGGAGGGGGACGACTGGCGCTGGCTAGTCAGCTGGGCTGGCCTGCTGGGCCGGGCCAGGCCGCACAGTGCCAGGCCGCAGGTAAGCTCCCTTTTCCTATTTCTTTTTCTTTTCTAATTTTCTGACATTTGTTTGGTTTAATAAAAATACTAAACCATTTTATTTACTTATGCCAATTTTTATAGGGGCTAGTGGTATTATTCCAGAACTCCTCAACAAATGGCATAATTTTTGGACAATATTATATATATATAACAATATATATCCAAAGCAAATAATTACTGCATTAATTCCAAATGCCCAACATAAATATTTATGATCTCCTAAAAATATTGGTTTGGTTTTTATCTCTGTCCAATATTTTCAGAGAGCAACAAGAACATTTTCTTGGACCCTTTTGGAGCAATTTTTATCTGGGACATTTCCAGAAATGATTCTGAGGGTTTCACAGATCCCCATTTCAAATTTAAATGAAATTTAGACATGATGCACACATGACTAGCTAGTCTAGGTCATACCAGAACTAGGGACGTGACAACTCGCCCCCACTTGAAAGAATCTCGTCCCGAGATTCAGGGGTCGATGGAAAGAAGGTGGGGTACTCCAGTCGAAGACAATCTTCTCGCTCCCAAGTAGCTTCTCTCTCAGAATGATGAGACCACTGAACCTTGAGAAACTTGATGTTCTGACGTCGGGTGACACGCTCTGCTTGATCAAGAATGCGAATAGGGTACTCTCGGTATGTGAGGTTATCTTGGAGATCAAGCGTTTCATGGTCCACTCCGCGGATGGGATCCGAGAAGCAACGCCTGAGTTGAGAGACGTGGAAGACATCATGGACTCGATAAAGATGTGGGGGTAGTTCTAACTGGTAGGCAACCTCTCCTCGTTTAGCGAGAATGCGAAAAGGACCAATGTAACGAGGAGCCAACTTGCCCTTGATACCGAAACGATGGGTACCCTTTAGGGGAGTAACCCGAAGGTAAGCCTTGTCGCCAACTTCATAAGCCACTTCCTTATGACGACGGTCATACTGGCTCTTTTGACGAGACTGGGCTGATTTCAAATTCTCACGAATGATGCGAACTTGCTCTTCTGCTTCCTGGATCATGTCCGGTCCAAAGAATTGTCTTTCACCGGTTTCTGACCAGTTCAAAGGTGTTCGACATCTTCGTCCATACAGAATCTCGAAAGGAGCTTTCTTAAGACTGGATTGATAGCTATTGTTATAAGCAAACTCGGCGAAAGGTAGGCATTTCTCCCAATCCATACCGAATGAGATAACGCAAGCTCTAAGCATGTCTTCGAGAATTTGGTTGACCCTTTCCACCTGACCACTTGATTGAGGGTGGAAAGCGGTACTGAAGGAAAGATGGGTGCCCATGGCAGTTTGGAAACTCTCCCAAAAATGAGAAGTGAAGAGGCTACCACGGTCTGAATTGATCTCTAGTGGAACACCATGAAGTGACACTATTCGAGAAATATATAAGTCAGCGAGCTGACTAGCAGTGATACTCTCTCGAACAGGTAGGAAGTGAGCCACTTTGGAAAGACGATCGATGACTACGAAGATAGCGTTATTCCCTTTCTTGGTCCTGGGAAAACCGGTGATGAAATCCATACCAACTTTATCCCATTTCCACTCAGGAATGGCTAAAGGTTGAAGGGTGCCAGCAGGTCTTTGATGTTCTGCCTTAACACGACGACAAACGTCACAGTTAGCTATGAACTCAGCAATTTCTCTCTTCATCCTAGTCCACCAGAACCTCTGGCGTAGGTCCTGATACATCTTAGTACTACCGGGATGAATCGTGAGAGGGGATTCATGCGCCTCCTTAAGGATCAATTGCCGAAGATGTTGCTTCTTGGGAACCACCAGACGGTTCTCGAAGAGAACAACACCTCGATCATCTATAGAAAAACTACCAGCAATACCCTTGGCAATGTTTCTCTTGATCCGGGTAATCCCCGTATCATGCTTCTGGGCTTCTATGATATGATCCACAAGAGTAGGCTTCGCCACCAGGGTAGAAAGGAATCCTTGAGGAGCAATGTGAAGATTAAGCTTACTGAATTCCTCATGGAGAAGTGGTTGGCCCTGCTGCAACATAAGATTGTTGCAATAGGACTTACGACTTAGTGCATCAGCCATGACATTGCCCTTGCCTGGGGTGTAGGTAATCCCTAAGTCGTAATCTGAGATCAACTCCAACCAACGTCTTTGTCTAAGGTTCAAATCTGGTTGGGTGAAAATATACTTGAGACTCTGGTGATCGGTGTAAATCTCGCAACGTTTACCAAGAAGGTAATGTCGCCATGTCTTAAGTGCATAGACTACGGCTGCAAGCTCTAGATCATGTGTAGGGTAATTCTCCTCATGTGGATGCAACTGTCGAGATGCATAGGCAATCACATGATGATCCTGCATAAGAATGCAGCCTAGTCCCTGTCGTGAGGCGTCGCAGTAGATAACAAAGTCTTTAGTGAAATCCGGTGGCACCAGTATGGGAGCAGAAGTCAGGCGTCTTTTCAGTTCCTGAAAACTGTATTCACACTGTGGGGACCACTCAAACTTTTTATCTTTCTTGAGAAGTTCCGTGAGGGGTTTGGCTACTTTGGAGAAGTTTTCAACGAAGCGGCGACAATAACTGGCTAGACCAAGGAAACTCCTAACTTGTTTAACTGTTTCAGGTGGAGTCCAATCAAGAACGGCCTGAACTCTCTCAGGATTGACAGCAATGCCCTTACCAGAGATCACGTGGCCTAGGTAGGTCACTTCTGGCAACCAAAATTCGCACTTGGAGAACTTGGCATAAAGGCGGTGCTCTCTGAGTTTTTCTAACACAAGTCTAAGATGTTCGGCATGCTCTTCCTCGTTCTTCGAGTAGATAAGGATATCATCGAGGTAAACCACGACGAACTTATCTAAGTACTCCATGAAGATCGAGTTCATCAAGCGGGAGAAGGTAGCTGGAGCATTGGTTAGACCAAAAGACATGACGGTGTACTCGTACTGGCCATAACGAGTGACAAAAGCCGTCTTAGGAATGTCCCCGTTTCTAATCTTGATTTGGTGGTAGCCTAACCTCAAATCCATCTTGGAAAAGACCGAGGATCCAGCGAGTTGATCATACAGGTCATTGATCCTGGGGAGCGGATACTTGTTCTTTATCGTGACCAAATTAACGGGACGATAATCTACAACCATCCGGTCCGTACCATCCTTCTTCTTGACGAAGAGGACGGGGCAAGCCCAAGGAGAAGAACTAGGTCGGATGAAACCCTTTTGCAAGGACTCATCAAGTTGTTTCTTAAGCTCAGCTAGTTCTAAAGGTGCCATCTTGTAAGGTCTCCTAGAAATTGGGGCGGTTCCTGGGATAAGATCTATGACAAACTCTACATCCCTGTCAGGTGGAATACCTGGCAGTTCTTCTGGAAAGACATCCGGAAAGTCACGGACTACCGGGATATCTTCAAGGTCTGGAAGAGGACTGGCATTAAGAGAATAGAGTTGACGCTTTGCAACTCTGGTGGAAACAGTGACTAACCTGCCAGATGGGTGTGTGAGTTGAACAGACCTGGTGTAACAATCAATCTTGGCATGATGAGCTGTCATCCAGTCCATACCCAAGATGATGTTAATGTCTGTAGACTTGAGGGCTATAAGTGAGGCAAGGAATACAAGTCTGTCAACAAGGATTTCATTACCATGGCTTATTCTGGTAGTTTGCCATCTAGACCCTGGAGTTTGGATTTCAAGTGGAGTTGGCATATCACAAAACGACATGTCGTGCAAACGGGCATAGCCTTCAGAGATGAAGGAGTGAGATGCTCCAGTATCGAATAGAACCGAAGCTGGATGGCAATTGACAAGGAGTGTACCAAGAACGACATCCGGATCATCATGAGCGTCTTTAGCTGAGACGTGATGCACACGTCCACGCTCAGTGGGAGCTGACTTGACACTGATCATCTTGCGTGATGGCTTACCACTGCCAACAGACTTCTCAGACAGGGGTGGGGCATAGTTAGTTTGAGAGCATTCACGTGCATAGTGTCCTGGCTTCCCGCATGTGAAGCAAGTCCCTGAAGTTGGACGTGGACCTGCATTGACAAGCGGTCTACCAATAGGCCTGGGTGGAGCATACTGCTGGACTGGGTGAGGCGCCACATAAGATGGCCTCGGTGCATATCCAGGTGGAAGAGCGGAGTTCGGAACCCAAATCCGGCGCTTATGAGAACTAGAACCAGAGGAAGAAACCAAATCACGGGTGTGCTTACGAGACTCCTCGTATGTGAGCTGAGCTGTCTCCGCATTAATGGCCTTGTTCACAAGAGCCTGGAAAGTATTGCAATGGTGCAAGTGGAGATCACGACGCAACTTGGGGTTGAGACCCTTCCGGAACCTAGCCTGCTTCTTAGCGTCCGTGGACACTTCTTCTGTAGCATAGCGGGCGAGGTTCTCAAACTCTCTACTGTAAGCATCAACAGCCATCTTACCCTGGGTGAAACTACAGAACTCTTCTCTCTTGCGGTCAATGAGAGCCTGAGGAATGTGATGCTCGCGAAAAGCCTCAGTGAAATCTCTCCAGGTCGGTATCTGGCCAGCTGGAAACATAGCCTCATAGTTCTGCCACCAAAGACTAGCAGGACCTTCCAGGTGATATGCAGCATAAGTGACCTTGTCACCTTCAGCTACGTTCGCAGAACGCAACTTGTGTGTGATACTACGGAGCCAGTCATCTGCATCGAGTGGTTCAATGGAATGATGGAAGGTAGGTGGTTTCAAACCAATGAAATCATAGATGGTCGCTGACTCTTTGCACTGGGGTGCGGTGTTCTCCTCGATACGTGCTAACAAGCGGTTAGACTCGTGCTTGTTCCTCTCCATCTCTAACATAAACTTTGCCAACGAAGGCTGGTCGGGAGGATCCTCCTCATCCCTACCACCTCCGTGGTTCAGGCAACGAGCAACAGAACTTCGGTTAACTGACGACATCCTGAGAAACGGAACCAAGGACGAGGTCAACAACAACTATAGGATGCAACATGTAGCATAAGAAAATTTAGTACCTCTCAAACTCCTAGGACAAATTCGGCAGCATAACGGCAGTAAAATGCTCAAAATGAGACATTCCGCAAAGGGCGGGGTAGCACCATACTCAACATCGTCACTCAAGGTTCTGAGATATTACTAAACAGGCTACACTGGAGGTACTCAAACTGGGATATGACTCTGATCAACCAATCCTAAGAGACTACAGTGTAGTAACACGTGATCCTGATAGACAGAAGAGGAAGCCTAGTTCCTTAACCCCGTAGGAAAGATAGGATGACTCAGATCAGAAGGGCATGAGGTAAAAGAAGTAAAAAGAGCCTTACGTTCCCTTCCACAATCAATTCCCTTACATAACTAAAGAATTTCTAGACTCAACTTCGACCAGGTTGGCTTGGAAATCCTACAGGCAGTCAGGCTCTGATACCAAAGCTGTCGGGACCCCGATTCTAAGTCACACCGATCTAGCATGTAACACCTCATATCACTTTGCAGCCTCACGCACGGTACTCCCACGGGTGTCGCCTTACCATGGCCCGGGACCGTTTGCGCCTTTTGGCTCACGTATATGACAATGTCGCTAGCATCCATATGACAGAGAACCCGGGCCGACATGGCTAGTCGTGAACCCAAAGCGGCACTAACGTATGGGGACAGGCATACATGAATCAACATTGAACGTGTCGGTCAGCAGCGTGTGAATCCGGGCTGTAGCACTGGGCTAACAGGACTCCGGGAACCCGGGCTGTAGCAGGCTAGGCAGGACTCCGGATGTCACCGCGTGACATTTCCCCGAAGGGACAGACACAGGAACGATGTGAAACACATGCCGGCCAGTCAAGTGTCCAGAGCAGTAGTGCTGGGCTAGCAGGACTCCGGTGAACCGGGCTGTAGCGGACTACTATGGCTCAAGGAGGCACTAGACTACATTTCCCCATAAGAGAGGCTGCCAAGGATAAACCACTAGATTGTCGGATCCCACACATAGCAATACACGTTACACGTACGCATAACATGCAAGTATGTGCTGTACAACATGGCATCACAACATAACGCGAACTCATATAGATAAAAGGCCCAGAAGAGCCACATAGCATTAAGTACAAACAGGGGTCACATGACCCATCATTCAGAGCATACAAGCAACGGAAGCATTACATGTCTGAGTACAGACAACCACAAAAGAAAAAGGCTGAGAAGCCTGACTATCTACAAGACCCTCCCAAGGGTGCAAGATCATAGCTGAGGTACAAGCTACTCGTCGAAGTCCAAGCGGAACTACTAGTAAGACCGAAGTCTCCGCTGCAAAAACATAAATAAAGCAACATGAGTACAAAGGTACTCAGCAAGACTTACATCAGATCCTATCATACATGCATTTGTATCAAGAAGGTAGTGTGGGGTTTAGTTGCAGCAAGCCAGCTTTGACTCAGTGGCTATCCTGTTCTACGACTACGAGAAACTTCTTTGAGGTAAGAAGGCGCACACGAGTCCACTCATCACCACCTCAATACACCACTATGGATCCATTCCCGTCTCACTACGAGAAGCCATCCATAGCACTCACACTTATCTTGAGCATTTTAGAGTATCCACTTCAAGTTGTCTATGTACCACGTAAGCATCCAAGAAGTCCATAACCGAGGACACGGCTATTCGAATAGATCATGATAACCCTGCAGGGGTGTACTGCGTCACACACGCTCTCGCCACTTACCGCCATGTACACGTCATGTACCTCGGCAACCTTCAAGCGGAAGCCTGGCGAGGGTGTCGGCCACGACCTGACTAACCACGCAAGACTCTAGTCCAGGTTTATCGCCTATTCGGGTTCCATCCGCAAGGAGATCCGGCCGGGGTGTCGCTCACGGCCCCAAACGATGTGTGCAGGGTTCCCGAGCCCACCATCCGGGTGCCACTCGGTACACCAGGCCACGTGTGCCTAGTCTGTCCCAAGCCCACCCTGCCGGGTGCCACTCGGTAGAAAAATAGCACCACCTACAAACACCAGAAACTAGTTGCAACTCCTGGACAGAGACCAAGTTGGTTAATAAGTCGAGAGGGGTCGAGTTACCGGAACCCAATGTGTGGTAGTAGCTAGTCATTGGACAACTTACACAGAACTCGGTTCTTAAGGACGGTCCCAATGAGACAACCCACCATGTACTCCTACATGGCCTCTCACCGCTACCTTTACCAAATCGTGTTCACACGCTTAACTCTCGGCACCAGAACATATCGTAACACTCCAATTCATTCCCAATGAACCAGACCTGACACAACTCTAAGCAATAGCAGGCAAGGAATGGTAGGAACACAACATGGCTCAATCAACTCCTACACATGCTAGTGGGTTTCAACTATTTACTGTGGCAATGACAGGTCATGCAGAGGAATGGGTTCAACTACCGCAGCATAAAGTAGCAGTTGGATCGTTGTTGTCCTAATGCAGTGAAAGAGAGCAGGAGCGAGAGAGTAGGTTTGTATCGGAATGAACAAAGGGGGTTTGCTTGCCTGGTAGATCAACAGGGTGGCACTGCTCCTCAGACAGGTACTCTGGAACACTCTCCGGAGCAGGACCTATCGAGAGGGAACGGTGTCGACAGTCAAAACACAATCATATGCAACAATATGATGCATGAATATGGCATGAATATGTGATGTATTTGAGCCAATGCATTTAGCATTCAACTTGGAAGAGATCCATTTGAACCAAAGGTTCAAATGCAACTCTAATTTAAGTCCTTATATATGCCATTTATATGTTTTCACTTATACAGTAGGTATAAGTTGGTTTGTCATGCCTGAAACTAGTACAGATGGATAGATTGCATTTTTCTGATAATTTTTCATATATAAATTATTTAAATCTGAGCTACGGTTGAATTTCTATGAATTTTAGAAGTTTTGAACATTTTCTGGAATTTCCTGATTTAATTTAAATCCAGAAAGTCCTTTACTGCGTCAGCATGACGTCATCGCTGCGTCAGCAGGTCAACGGTGCTGACCTGGTCAACCTGACGTGTGGGGGCCACACGTCAGTGTCATACGTTTTAAACAGAGGGTTTAATTTGTTCTAATTATAGGATTAAGCGCAGGGGCCCACTGTCAGTGTCACAGGGGGGGTAATTAGTGCGGTTTGACCCGGGTTGACCGGCGGTTAGTCGCCGGCGAGGCCGAGCGCGGCGGAGCTCATCGGGTTCGTCGCTCCGGCGACCATTTGGGCAGCGGAGGCCACCTACGCGAAGCCCAGGCTCGCGCGCATCCAGTGGGACACGCGGAAGACCGTGGGGTGGTCGGAGCTCGCCGGAGCGAGGCTCGCGGCGGTGGCCAGAGTTCGGCCAAGGCGGGCGCAGTGCTGCGGTGCACGGGGGCGTGAGCGGAGAGGCGCTACGGCCTCCTGGCGTCACCAGAAGCACGGTGACGCGCTCGGTTGCGGCTGCGGTGGCCAGGGCGGCGGTGGTGACATGGACGGCGGCGAGGAGCTACGGCCATGGTGAGGGTCGGGGCTACAGCGCGGGAACGGAGAAACGGAGAGAGGGGAACGGGGCAGGAGCTCACGGTGGACTCGACGGCGTCGTCGGAGAGCTCGGGACGCACTGGAGACGGTGGGGCCGCGAAGACGATCTCCGGCGGCCGGAGTTGAGGACGACGGCGATGGAGGCGCTCCAGGGCGTTCCGGCTTGCGTGGCTCAGCGGAGGGGTTCAGCGCGAGGAGGCGGAGCTCTGGGACACGACGGAGGTGCGAGGGGATGGCGGGGAGCGCGGGGCAGCGAACGGCGGCGACCGGCGCGTTCGGGCGTCGCGGGAGAGAGGCGCAGGAGAGAGGGAGTGAGGCCTGGAGGGGTCGTGGCGTCGTCCAGGCGACCGAGGCGTCGAGGGAGGGAAGGGCAGGCAGGCAGCTGCCGTGGCGCGCATGCGCGCGGCGTGCGGCGACCACGCGCCCTGTCCCTCTGGCGCGAGGAGGGGGACGACTGGCGCTGGCCAGTCAGCTGGGCTGGCCTGCTGGGCCGGGCCAGGCCACACAGTGCCAGGCCGCAGGTAAGCTCCCTTTTCCTATTTCTTTTTCTTTTCTAATTTTCTGACATTTGTTTGGTTTAATAAAAATACTAAACCATTTTATTTACTTATGCCAATTTTTATAGGGGCTAGTGGTATTATTCCAGAACTCCTCAACAAATGGCATAATTTTTGGACAATATTATATATATATAACAATATATATCCAAAGCAAATAATTACTGCATTAATTCCAAATGCCCGACATAAATATTTATGATCTCCTAAAAATATTGGTTTGGTTTTTATCTCTGTCCAATATTTTCAGAGAGCAACATGAACATTTTCTTGGACCCTTTTGGAGCAATTTTTATCTGGGACATTTCCAGAAATGATTCTGAGGGTTTCACAGATCCCCATTTCAAATTTAAATGAAATTTAGACATGATGCACACATGACTAGCTAGTCTAGGTCATACCAGAACTAGGGACGTGACACTTCTCGTCGAGGACTTGGAGCAATGCTTATGCAGGAAGGAAGAGTTGTGTCATATGCTTCACGACAACTTAAACCCCATGAGAAGAATTATGCTACGCATGATTTGGAGTTAGCAGCCGTGGTGCATGCATTGAAGACATGGAGACATTTTCTCATTGGAAACCATTGTGAGGTGTACACAGATCACAAGAGTCTGAAGTATATTTTCACGCAGAAGGAGTTAAATCTCAGACAGCGGAGATGGCTGGAGCTTATTAAGGATTATGATATGAGATTGCATTATCACCCAGGAAAGGCTAACGTAGTAGCAGACGCGTTGAGCCGCAAGAGTCATGTCAACACCCTCATGACAGGAGAGTTACCTCAGGAGTTAGCCGAGGACCTTTGCGAGCTATGTTTGGAGATAGTCCCAAGAGGCTATTTAGCGACCCTGGAGATTCAGTCTATCAGAGAAGCTCAGAAGACAGACAAGGAGATTGAAGAGATAAAGGAGAAGATGAGCAAAGGAAAAGCCAAGGGATTTCGTGAGGATGAGCACGATACCTTATGGTTTGAGGACCGCGTATATGTGCCAAATGATCCGGAGATCAGGAAGTTGATTTTGCAAGAAGCCCATGATTCACCGTACTCGATTCACCCAGGGAATACCAAGATGTATTTGGATCTGAAGAATACTTTCTGGTGGACCGGAATGAAGAAGGATATTGCAGAATATGTAGCAGTTTGTGATGTATGTCAGAGAGTGAAGGCAGAGCATCAGAAGCCAGCAGGATTGCTACAACCATTGCCGATACCCGAATGGAAGTGGGATAAAATAGGCATGGATTTTATCACGGGATTACCCAGGACTCATTCGGGCTATGACTCAATATGGGTTGTAGTCGACCGTTTGACGAAAGTGGCTCATTTCATTCCAGTGAAGACCACTTACACCAGTGCTAAGTTGGCAAAGATATACATGACCAGGATCATATGTTTGCATGGAGTTCCGAGGACCATTGTACCAGACAGAGGAACCCAATTTACCTTGAAGTTTTGGAAGCAGTTACATGAAACATTGGGAACCAGGCTAGAATTTAGTACAGCTTTTCACCCACAGACAGATGGACAGACCGAGAGAGTCAACCAGATTTTTGAGGACATGTTAAGAGCTTGTGCACTAGATTATGGATCTAGTTGGGACGACAACTTGCCATATGCAGAGTTTTCATATAACAACAGTTATCAGACCAGTTTGAAGATGGCCCCTTTCGAAGCCTTGTACGGAAGGAGGTGTAGAACACCGTTGTTATGGGACGAAGTTGGAGACCGTCAGTTGTTTGGACCAGATTTGATTAAGGAGTCTGAACAGAAAGTAAGGTTGATTCGCGATAGGCTCAAGGTAGCCCAGTCCAGGCAGAAGAGCTATGCTGATTCTAAACGAAAGGAGACAGTTCACGAAGTCGGAGACCGAGTTTATCTTCGAGTATCACCACTTCGAGGAGTGAAGCGCTTTGGAGTTAAGGGAAAGTTAGCGCCCCGTTTTATCGGACCATACAGAGTTGTGGAACGTATGGGAGAGGTTGCCTACAAGCTGGAATTGCCCAAGGGATTGTCTGGAATTCATGATGTATTTCACGTTTCCCAGTTGAAGAAGTGCCACGCAGAGATGGCTGAGATACCACTGAGAGATACTGTGCTGCTGGAAGCGATTCAGCTGGAAAGTGATTTGACCTATGAGGAGAAACCAGTTAAGATTCTTGAGTATGCCAGCCGAGTTACCCGCAGTAAGGCTATCAAGTTTTGCAAAGTCCAGTGGAGTCACCACACGGAAGATGAAGCCACCTAGGAGCGAGAGGAAGATCTACGGAAGGACCACTCCAACCTGTTTTCTAGCCAACCCGAATCTCGAGGGCGAGATTCATCTTAAGGGGGGTAGGTTTGTAACATCCCAAATTTTCAATTTGGTATGTTATACATAGATCATCATTGCATATCATATTTTATTGCATTTGACGAATCCTCGATAAATCCTAAGCAACTCAAGGACCCTCGGAGAGAGTTGGGGATTTTCTCAAATTTTCATATTTGATTTTCATCAAATAATAAAACGAGAATTTTGGTTTTAATTATTTTCTCTCCGGGAAAAATATTTCATTTAATAATAAATGAGAGGAGAAAATATGACTTCTCCAAAACAATTGAAATATTGGAGGAAAAGTGTTAAAATCATTTATTGGATTTTATTCGGAGTTTTGTTTGCAATTTTAATTGCATTAAAAAAATATTGCATGTTTTCAAAATTTATTTTGTGTTAAAAAAATGTTCACCCTGTTCTAAATTTTCTAACTAGACGGGGAAAATTTGTTTTATCTTTTTTGGATTTTTATTTATTTTTCTACGAATTTTTCGGCGGAACGTTTTAAAAAAAATAATAAAAAAAATCCGCGCCGCGCCCGACCGGGCCGAGGCCCAGCCGAGCGGCGGCCCACCCCGCCGTCTCCCTCGCGCAGCCGCCAGCGCCGCCGCCATGCCGAGTCCGCCTCGAGCACGGGAGCCACCGCCGCCTTGCCCCCTCCCCAACGCCACCAGCCCCCCCCTCATAAATACCCCGCCGCCGCCGCCCTCCCTCTCACCCGAGCCCGCCCGAGCCACCGCCGCCCCGAGCCCGCGCCGCCGTCGCCTTGCGCCGCCGCCCCGAGCCCGCTCGCCGCCGCCGGAGCCGCCCCGCCGCCCCGAGCCCCGCCGCACCCCGCCGCCCCTCGCCGGAGCCAGCTGAGCCCCGCCGGAGCCCGCCCCGACGAGGTATTACCTCGCCGTCGTTTGTCGGTTTTGTTTTAAAAAAAACCCTAGATCGGTTTTTTTTTGGTTTTGTTATTTTGTGAGCGTTCACGGACTCGTTCGTTTTAACGAACGCGTTCGTCGGAGTTTCTCTGTTAACGAACGTCCGTTCTTTAACCGTTCGTCCGTTTTTCTTTTTCGTCGGATTTTTCCGCGATTACCTCAGATCTCGATTTCTGATCGAATCTTCGTTTCTGTTTAACTTTTCGCTCGTTTATCGGAATCAGGCGATTCAAGCGCCTAGAGTTTCGTCTCGAAATTCTCTTTCCGTTTAACCTACTCAAATAAGTTTTTGCTACTGTAAAATTTGACCTAGATCCAGATTAGTAGACGAAGCTTGTTTCTTTCGCAGTTTGACTTTCGTTGCTTCGTTCGAGTTGATTTTTTTTGCAAACCGGAGTTCTTAAGTTGAACTTTCCGGTTGGATCTTTCATTCGAGTTTTACCTGTGCATTAGATGAGTACTGATTGTCTGCTTGTTTGTTTGCGATAGAGTACCCAGAGTGTGGCGCTTGTTACTTCGAATCGCTAGGTTTCGCGGATCATCAGCAAGGCAAGTAACACTTTGATCATACCTTCCATACCCAGTTTTATTGCATTAGATCTATTCCTCAAACATTGCATGATTAGGATCTAATTAAATTGTGGGTATTGGGAAGTAGTTGAGGTAGTACCTATTACCTGTTTCAATTATCAAACCCTTGGGAGTTACTTCTACGTTGCTATTATATTGCCATGCTATGCTCGTAGACGTGGATTGGGTTTGAGAGATATTCATGACAGATGTGAGATTGTTAATAATGGTTTACCTAAGGTGGCAACTAAAACTCACATCTGGGTGGATTGAGGCACCTGGAGAATCCAGTGTTGTCTGTTTGTATAAGGACCGCCACCCAGGCTCAAAGGGATCATAAGATTATTCATGCTAGAAACTTCCGTGTGCAGCCACAAGCTATTATGGGCTCTAGCATAGCTGAGTAGGTTACATGATCTCTTGAAGAGGTGGGCTAGCAGATGTAGGGGAAAGTAGGTGTACCGGTCCACCCGGAGTAAAGAGTGATTGTTCCTGAAAGACTGTGTCTCGGTCATCCGTTTCTCAAACATCATGCAGTGCGAGAATCAAGCGGAGGCGATCGAGTCTTGTGGGGAAAAGTGCGCAAACCTCTGCAGAGTGTACAAACTAATCATGGTTAGCCGTGTCCCCGGTTATGGACAATTTGAGTATCTAGTACCTGGATTATCATTTGAATCTCATCACCATGATACTTTTAATTAATTTTGTTGGGTTAATGATGATTCTTAATTGGGATTGAGATGCTGTCAACCATCTCAATGTTTAACAACCACCATGATAGTTAAATAAAATTTATTCCTTTGGAGTAGGGAAAAATTGGCTTTTTCGCAAAAAACTTTAAACCATAGAGCTTTCCACCAGCCATATATGCATGTAGTATAGCATTACTATTGTTCATTATTCTCTATGTGTTACATTGCCAGCATATTCTATGTGCTGACCCGTTTTCGGGCTGCAACGTTTCATGTTGCAGACTTTTCAGACGACGAGTAAGGTGCCTTAGGTCGTGGTCTTATACTCAGTGATGCCGCTGGAGTTGATGGACTCACTTATCTTCCAAGTCTTCCGCTGTTATCGTTTTAGATGGCCTTAAGCCATATTTATCATACTTAATCTCTTTGGAGATATTCGATGTAATAAGTGTGTGATTGCTACTCTGTTATAAATCCTCCATTTGTACTGTGCGTGTCAGCATTACTGATCCAGGGATGACACTGGTGCACAGCAGCACAGACCATTTGAGGTCTGGTCGCTACACCTTTGGCTTCGAGCCTGTCATGCTGGAAGGGAAGACAATTCGAGGTTCTTTTTGGCAGCCAACTTGGGGTCGATGCCAGGACGCCGAAGTGCCTTGCACTTTTCGGCTTCATTGTGAACTTGAACACATTTGTTGGCGGAGAGCTTCATCCGCTCTCTTGATCCTTTTGCTGCTTCACGTTTCTTTTGAAACTGCTCCTTGAGCTCATGCATCATCTTGTTGAAGCTTTGAACATCAGCGACACTGAGATTGGTGATACGTCTCCAACGTATCTATATTTTTTGATTGTTCCATGCTATTATATATTCTGTTTTGGATGTTTAATGGGCTTATTTATACACTTTTATATTATTTTTGGGACTAACCTATTAACCGGAGGCCCAGCCCAAATTGCTGTTTTTTTGCCTATTTTCAGTGTTTCGCAGAAAAAGAATATCAAACGGAGTCCAAATGGAATGAAACCTTCGAGAACGTAATTTTCGGAACAAACGTGATCCAGAGGACTTGGAGTGGACGTCAAGCAACATACGAGGAGGCCACGAGGTAGGGGGGCGCGCCCACCCCCACCAGGCGCGCCCTCCACCCTCGTGGCCCCTCGTGGCTCCACCGACCTACTTCTTCCTCCTATATATACCTACGTACCCCCAAACCATCAGAGGCATCCACGAAAGCCTAATTCCACCGCCGCAACCTTCTGTACCCGTGAGATCCCATCTTGGGGCCTTTTCCGGCGTCCTGCCGGAGGGGGCATTGATCATGGAGGGCTTCTACATCAACACCATAGCCTCTCCGATGATGTGTGAGTAGTTTACCTCAGACCTTCGGGTCCATAGTTATTAGCTAGATGGCTTCTTCTCTCTCTTTGGATCTCAATACAAAGTTCTCCTCGATTATCTTGGACATCTATTTGATGTAATCTTCTTTTGCGGTGTGTTTGTCGAGATCCGATGAATTGTGGGTTTATGATCAAGATTATCTATGAACAATATTTGAATCTTCTCTTAATTCTTTTATGTATGATTGGTTATCTTTGCAAGTCTCTTCGAATTATCAGTTTGGTTTGGCCTACTAGATTGATCTTTCTTGCCATGGGAGAAGTGCTTAGCTTTGGGTTCAATTTCGCGGTGCTCGATCCCAGTGACAGTAGGGGAAACGACATGTATTGTATTGTTGCCATCGAGGATAAAAAGATGGGGTTTATATCATATTGCATGAGTTTATCCCTCTACATCATGTCATCTTGCTTAAAGCGTTACTCCGTTCTTATGAACTTAATACTCTAGATGCATGCTGGATAGCTGTCGATGTGTGGACTTATAGTAGTAGATGCAGAATCGTTTCGGTCTACTTGTCACGGACGTGATGCCTATATACATGATCATGCCTAGATATTCTCATAATTATGATCAATTCTATCAATTGCTCGACAGTAATTTGTTCACCCACCGTAATGCTTATGCTATCTTGAGAGAAGCCACTAGTGAAACCTATGGCCCCGGGTCTATTTTCCATCATATTAATCTCCTGTTATTTCCATTACTGTTTACTTGCTTTCTTTACTTTTACTCTTTATCATAAAAATACCAAAAATATTATCTTATCATCTCTATCAGATCTCACTCTCGTAAGTGACTGTGAAGGGATTGACAACCCATTTATCGCGTTGGTTGTGAGGTTCTTATTTTTTTTTGTAGGTGCGTGGGTGATACGTCTCCAACGTATCTATAATTTTTGATTGTTCCATGCTATTATATTATCTGTTTTGGATGTTTATGGGCTTTATTAAACACTTTTATATTATTTTTGGGACTAACCTATTAACCCAGAGCCCAGTGCCAGTTTCTGTTTTTCCCTTGTTTCAGTGTTTCGCAGAAAAGGACTATCAAACGGAGTCCAAACGGAATGAAACCTCCGGGAAAGTTATTTTTGGAACGGAAGCAATCCAGGGGACTTGGAGTGCACGTCAGGGAATCAACGAGGAGGGTACGAGGCAGGGGGCGCGACCACCCCCCTGGGCGCGCCCTCCACCCTCGTGGGCCCCTCGTGGATCCCCTGGCTTATTTCTTCCTCCTATATATACCAATATACCCTAAAACCTTCGGGGGACAGAATAGATCGGGAGTTCCGCCGCCGCAAGCCTCTGTAGCCACCAAAAACCAATCGGGACCCTGTTCCGGCACCCTGCCGGAGGGGGGATCCCTCACCGGTGTCCATCTTCATCATCCCGGCGCTCTCCATGACGAGGAGGGAGTAGTTCACCCTCGGGGCTGAGGGTATGTACCAGTAGCTATGTGTTTGATCTCTCTCTCTCTCGTGTTCTTGATTTGGCACGATCTTGATGTATCGCGAGCTTTGCTATTATAGTTGGATCTTATGATGTTTCTCCCCCTCTACTCTCTTGTAATGGATTGAGTTTTCCCCTTGGAGTTATCTTATCGGATTGAGTCTTTAAGGATTTGAGAACACTTGATGTATGTCTTGCCGTGCTTATCTGTGGTGACAATGGGATATCACGTGATCCACTTGATGTATGTTTGGTTGATCAACTTGCGGGTTCCGCCCATGAACCTATGCATAGGGGTTGGCACACGTTTTCGTCTTGACTCTCCGGTAGAAACTTTGGGGCACTCTTTGAGGTTCTATGTGTTGGTTGAATAGATGAATCTGAGATTGTGTGATGCATATCGTATAATCATACCCACGGATACTTGAGGTGACATTGGAGTATCTAGCTGACATTAGGGTTTTGGTTGATTTGTGTCTTAAGGTGTTATTCTAGTACGAACTCTATGATAGATTGAACGGAAAGAATAGCTTCGTGTTATTTTACTACGGACTCTTGAATAGATTGAGTAGAAAGAATAACTTTGAGGTGGTTTCGTACCCTACCATAATCTCTTCGTTTGTTCTCCGCTATTAGTGACTTTGGACTGACTCTTTGTTGCATGTTGAGGGATAGTTATATGATCCAATTATGTTATTATTGTTGAGAGAACTTGCACTAGTGAAAGTATGAACCCTAGGCCTTGTTTCAACACATTGCAATACCGTTTTCGCTCACTTTTATTGCTTGCTACCTTGGTGTTTTTATATTTTCAGATTACAAAAACCTATATCTACCATCCATATTGCACTTGTATCACCATCTCTTCGCCGAACTAGTGCACCTATACAATTCACCATTTTATTGGGTGTGTTGGGGATACAAGAGACTCTTTGTTATTTGGTTGCAGGGTTGCTTGAGAGTGACCATCTTCATCCTACGCCTCCCACGGATTGATAAACCTTAGGTCATCCACTTGAGGGAAATTTGCTACTGTCCTACAAACCTCTGCACTTGGAGGCCCAACAACGTCTACAGGAAGAAGGTTGTGTAGTAGACATCAAGCTCTTTTCTGGCGCCGTTGCCGGGGAGGCTAGGTAAGCGACACTCACACCCCGTCAACTAAGCTCTTTTCTGGCGCCGTTGCCGGGGAGGTGAGTGCTTGAAGGTATATCTTTAGATCTTGCAATCGAATCTTGTAGTTTCTTGTTTTATCACTAGTTTAGTTTATAAAAGAAACTACAAAAAATGGAATTAAGGTTGCCTCATATGCTTCATCTTTTTAATGTCTTTCGTGAAAATGATGGGAAGGAAAATTGTGCTCAAGTACTAGAAGAAGAATTACATAGAATTCTTGGCATAAAATATGTGAATTATGAACATGATTGCAATGTTGTTAGTATGAATTCTTTGAATATCCATGATGCTAACGATATGCAAAGCCACAAGCTTGGGGATGCTATGTTTAATGAAGATGATATTTTTTGTCCCACAAGTTTTGATGAGCAAATTTATTATGATGAAAGCATGCCTTCTACCTATGATGATTATAGTGATGAAAGTGGGTTAGGAAGAGTGTCAACTTTAGGAAGTAATGATCCCACTATTTTGGATGATGTTGAATCTTATAATATTTATGAAAGTGGATTTGGAGAGGTCATGACTTTATTTAGTGATGAGTCCACTATCTTGGAAGAGGTTTCAATCGATTATGATGAGAACAAAGTTGCTACTTATGATGATTATTGTGATGAAACTTATGCTATAAAAAGTAGTGATGATTATATTTATAAAACTTGTCATGATTATGATTACCCTTTTTCTGAACATTACTCTTTTAATATGGAAACAATTTATAGTATTCGAGTTTCTTATGATACTCCCACTATTCCGAATGAGAAGAATTTTGCTTATGTAGAGAGTAGTAAATTTTCTATGCTTGTAGATCATGAAAAGAATGCTTTACGTGCTGGTTATATTGTTGAATTCATTCATGATGCTACTGAAAATTATCATGAGGGAGGAATATATGCTTATAGGAATTGCAATGATATCAAGTTTCCTCTCTATGTGCTTAAAGTTTTAAAGTTATGCTTGTTTTGCCTTCCTACGCTAGTTGATTATTGTTCCCATAAGTTGTTTACTCACAAAATCCCTATGCATAGGAAGTGGGTTAGACTTAAATATGCTAGTCATATTCTTCATGATGCTCTCTTTATGTTTCAATTCTTATCTTTTATGTGAGCATCATTGAAATCATGCCTAGCTAGGGGCGTTAAACGTTAGCGCTTGTTGGGAGGCAACCCAATTTTATTTTTGTTCCTTGGTTTTTGTTCCTGTTTAGTAATAAATAAATCATCTAGCCTCTGGTAGATGTGGTTTTATGTTTTAATTAGTGTTTGTGCCAAGTAAGACCTATAGGATCTTCTTGGATGATAGTTATTTGATCTTGCTGAAAATTCCAGAAACTTTCTGTTCACGAAAATAATTGTTTAAAATCACCAGAACGTGATAAAATACTGATTCCAATTGCAGCAGATCAATAATAAAATTATCTAGGTCGTCCTATTTTGGTAGATTTTTCTGAGTTCCAGAAGTTTGCGTTAGTTACAGATTACTACAGACTGTTCTGTTTTTGACAGATTCTGTTTTTCGTGTGTTGTTTGCTTATTTTGATGACTCTATGGCTAGTAAAATAGTTTATAAACCATAGAGAAGTTGGAATACAGTAGATTTAACACCAATAAAAATAAAGAATGAGTTCATTACAGTACCTTGAAGTGGTGTTTTGTTTCCTTTCGCTAACGGAGCTCACGAGATTTTCTGTTAAGCTTTGTGTTGTGAAGTTTTCAAGTTTTGGGTAAAGATTCGATGGACTATGGAATAAGGAGTGGCAAGAGCCTAAGCTTGGGGATGGCCAAGGCACCCCAAGGTAATATTCAAGGACAACCAAGAGCCTAAGCTTGGGGATGCCCCGGAAGGCATCCCCTCTTTCGTCTTCGTTCATCGGTAAATTTACTTGGAGCTATATTTTTATTCACCACATGATATGTGTTTTGCTTGGAGCGTCATTTTATTTTCTTTTGTTTGCTTGATGTTTGAATAAAATACCAAGATCTGAAATTGTTAAATGTTAGAGAGTCTTCACATAGTTGCATAATTATTCGACTACTCATTGATCTTCACTTATATCTTTCGGAGTAGTTTGTTGTTTGCCCTGGTGCTTCACTTATATCTTTTAGAGCACGGTGGTGGATTTATTTTGAAGAAATATATGAACTCTCATGCTTCACTTATATTATTTTGAGAGTCTTAAACAGCATGGTAATTTGCTTTGGTTATGAATTTAGTCCTAATATGATGGGCATCCAAGAGGGATATAATAAAAACTTTCATATAAAGTGCATTGAATACTATGAGAAGTTTGATTCTTTATGATTGTTTTGAGATATGAAGATGGTAATATTAGAGTCATGCTACTGAGTAGTTGTGAATTTGAGAAATACTTGTTCTAAAGTTGTGATTCCCGTAGCATGCACGTATGGTGAACCGTTATGTGATGAAGTCGGAGCATGATTTATTTATTGATTGTCTTCCTTATGAGTGGCAGTCGGGGACGAGCGATGGTCTTTTCCTACCAATCTATCCCCCTAGGAGCATGCGCCTAGTACTTCGTTTCAATAACTAATAGATTTTTGCAACAAGTATATGAGTTCTTTATGACTAATGTTGAGTCCATGGATTATACGCACTCTCACCCTTCCACCATTGCTAGCCTCTCTAATACCGCACTTTTCGCTGGTATCATACACCCACCATATACCTTCCTCAAAACAGCCACCATACCTACCTATTATGGCATTTCCATAGCCATTCCGAGATATATTGCCATGCAACTTACCACCGTTCCATTTATTATGACACGCTTCATCATTGTCATATTGCTTTGCATGATCACGTAGTTGACATCGTATTTGTGGCAAAGCCACCGTTCATAATTCTTTCATACATGTCACTCATGAGTCATTGCACATCCCAGTACACCGCCGAAGGCATTCATATAGAGTCATATTTTGTTCTAAGTATCGAGTTGTAATTCTTGAGTTGTAAGTAAATAAAAGTGTGATGATATTCATTATTAGAGCATTGTCCCAGTGAGGAAAGGATGATGGAGACTATGATTCCCCCACAAGTCGGGATGAGACTTCGGACGAAAAATAAAAAAAAGAGGCCAAAAAAAAGAGAAGGCCCAAAAAAAACAAAAAAAAACAAAAAAATGAGAGAAAAAGAGAGAAGGGGCAATGCTACTATGCTTTTACCACACTTGTGCTTCAAAGTAGGACCATGATCTTCATGATAGAGAGTCTCCTATGTTGTCACTTTCATATACTAGTGGGAATTTTACATTATAGAACTTGGCTTGTATATTCCAATGATGGGCTTCCTGAAAATGCCCTAGGTCTTCGTGAGCAAGCGAGTTGGATGCACACCCACTTAGTTTCTTTTTGAGCTTTCATATACTTATAGCTCTAGTGCATCCGTTGCATGGCAATCCCTACTCACTCACATTGATATCTATTGATGGGCATCTCCATAGCCCATTGATACGCCCAGTTGATGTGAGACTATCTTCTCCTTTTTGTCTTCTCCACAACCACCATTCTATTCCACCTATAGTGCTATGTCCATGGCTCACACTCATGTATTGCGTGAAGATTGAAAAAGTTTGAGAACATCAAAAGTATGAAACAATTGCTTGGCTTGTCATCGGGGTTGTGCATGACTTAAATATTTTGTGTGGTGAAGATAGAGCATAGCCAGACTATATGATTTTGTAGGGATAACTTTCTTTGGCCATGTTATTTTGAGAGGACATGATTACTTTGTTAGTATGCTTGAAGTATTATTATTTTTATGTCAATATTAAACTTTTATCTTGAATCTTATGGATCTGAATATTCTTGCCACAATAAAGAGAATTACATGGATAAATATGTTAGGTAGCATTCCACATCAAAAATTCTGTTTTTATCATTTACCTACTCGAGGACGAGCAGGAATTAAGCTTGGGCATGCTGATACGTCTCCAACGTATCTATAATTTTTTATTGTTCCATGCTATTATATTATCTGTTTTGGATGTTTATGGGCTTTATTAAACACTTTTGTATTATTTTTGGGACTAACCTATTAACCCAGAGCCCAGTGCCAGTTTCTGTTTTTTCCCTTGTTTTAGTGTTTCACAGAAAAGGAATATCAAACGGAGTCCAAACGGAATGAAACCTTTGGGAAAGTTATTTTTGGAACGGAAGCAATCCAGGGGACTTGGAGTGCATGTCAGGGAATCAACGAGGAGGGCATGAGGCAGGGGGGCGCGCCCACCCCCTGGGCGCGCCCTCCACCCTCGTGGGCCCCTCGTGGCTCCCCTGACTTATTTCTTCCTCCTATATATACCAATATACCCTAAAACCTTCGGGGAACAGAATAGATCGGGAGTTCCGCTGCCGCAAGCCTTTGTAGCCACCAAAAACCAATCGGGACCCTGTTCCGGCACCCTGCCGGAGGGGGATCCCTCACCGGTGTCCATCTTCATCATCCCGTCGCTCTCCATGACGAGGAGAGAGTAGTTCACCCTCGGGGCTGAGGGTATGTACCAGTAGCTATGTGTTTGATCTCTCTCTCTCTCTCGTGTTCTTGATTTGGCACGATCTTGATGTATCGCGAGCTTTGCTATTATAGTTGGATCTTATGATGTTTCTCCCCCTCCACTCTCTTGTAATGGATTGAGGTTTCCCCTTGGAGTTATCTTATCGGATTGAGTCTTTAAGGTTTTGAGAACACTTGATGTATGTCTTGCCGTGCTTATCTGTGGTCACAATGGGATATCACGTGATCCACTTGATGTATGTTTTGGTGATCAACTTGCGGGTTCCGCCCATGAACCTATGCATAGGGTTTGGCACACGTTTTCGTCTTGACTCTCCGGTAGAAACTTTGGGGCACTCTTTGAGGTTCTATGTGTTGGTTGAATAGATGAATCTGAGATTGTGTGATGCATATCGTATAATCATACCCACGGATACTTGAGGTTACATTGGAGTATCTAGGTGACATTAGGGTTTTGGTTGATTTGTGTCTTAAGGTGTTATTCTAGTACGAACTCTATGATAGATTGAATGGAAAGAATAGCTTCGTGTTATTTTACTGCGGACTCTTGAATAGATTGAGCAGAAAGAATAACTTTGAGGTGGTTTCGTACCCTACCATAATCTCTTCGTTTGTTCTCCGCTATTAGTGACTTTGGACTGACTCTTTGTTGCATGTTGAGGGATAGTTATACGATCCAATTATGTTATTATTGTTGAGAGAACTTGCACTAGTGAAAGTATGAACCCTAGGCCTTGTTTCAACACATTGCAATACCGTTTTCGCTCACTTTTATCGCTTGCTACCTTGCTGTTTTTATATTTTCAGATTACAAAAACCTATATCTACCATCCATATTGCACTTGTATCACCATCTCTTCGCCGAACTAGTGCACCTATACAATTCACCATTGTATTGGGTGTGTTGGGGACACAAGAGACTCTTTGTTATTTGGTTGCGGGGTTGCTTGAGAGAGACCATCTTCATCCTACGCCTCCCACGGATTGATAAACCTTAGGTCATCCACTTGAGGGAAATCTGCTACTGTCCTACGAACCTCTGCACTTGGAGGCCCAACAACGTCTACAAGAAGAAGGTTGTGTAGTAGACATCAGTGGGACTCGAGCATAGTCTCCTACTGGATTGATACCTTGGTTCTCAAAAATTGAGGGAAATACTTACGCTACTTTACTACATCACCCTTTTGTAGCGACCAGACCTCAAACAGTCTGATCTCTTTTCATAAGTGTCATCCCTGGATCGGTAATGCTGACACACACAGTACTTGAAGGATTTATAACAGAGTAGCAATCACACACTTATTACATCGAATGTCTCAAAAGAGAACTTATTACAATAAATATGGCTTAAGGCCATCTAAAACGATAGCAGCGGAAGGCTTGGAAGATAAAGTGAGTCCATCAACTCCGACGACATCACTGAGTGAAAGACCACGACCTAAGGCTCCTTACTCGTCATCTGAAAAGTCTGCAACATGATACGTTGCAGCCCGGAAACGGGTTAGCACATGGAATATGCTGGCAATGTAACACAAGAGAGTAATGAACAGAATAATGCTATCACTACATGCATATATGGCTGGTGGAGGCTGTATGGTTAATATGTTTTGCGAAAAGCCAATTTTTTCCTACAACAAAGGAATAAATTTTTATTTAACTATCATGGTGGTTGTTAAACATTGAGAAGGTTCACCCAACTCAATCCCAATTAAGCATCATCATTAAACCCAATCAAATTATATTAAGAGTGATGAGATCCACATGATAATCCAAGAACCAGATACTCAAGATGTCCATAACCGGGGACACGGCTAACCATGATTAGTTTGTACACTCTGCAGAGGTTTGCGCACTTTTCCCCACAAGACTCGATCTCCTCCATTTGATTTCTCGCACTACATGATGTTTGAGACACGGATGACCGAGACATAGTCTTTCAGAAGCGTTAGCACCTTACGATGGGTAGACCGTACCACCTACATCCCCTACATCTGCTAGTCTACCACTGTAAGAGTTCACACGACTTAATCAACTATGCTAGAGCCCATAATAGCTTGTGGCTGCACACGGAAATTTCTAGTATGAATAATCTCATGATCCCTTTGAGCCTGGGTGGTGGTCCATAGAAGAATCACACGGTACCCCGGAATTTCCAAAAATACAGGCAATCACTGGATACCCCAGGTGCCTCAATCCACCCAGATGTGTATTTAAGTTGCCACCTTAAGTTTAACTATTAAGTAAAAATCTCACATCTGCCATGAATACACTCAAACCCAATCCACGTCTACGAGCATAGCATAGCAATATAAGCATAACGTAGAAGTAACTCCCAGGGTTTGATAATAAACATGTGAATAGGTACTACCTCAGCTACTTCCCAACCCACAAATTAATTCAGATCCTAACCATGCAATTGTTTCAGGATTGATCTAATGCAATAAAACTGGGTAGTAAAGAGGTATGATCAAAGTGTTACTTGCCTTGCTGATGATCCGTGAAACCTAGAGACTCGTAGAAGCACGCTTCGCACTCCGGGTACTCTATCGCAAACAAACAAGCATACAATAAGCAAACAAGCAAGGGCACAGGTAAAACTCAAATAAGATATCTAACCAGAAAGTTCAACTTAAGAACTCCGGTTTGCAAAAAGAATCAAATCAAACGAAGCAACAAAACTCAAACGGCGAAAGAAACAAGCTTCGTTTACTAATCTGGACTAAAGTCAAATTTTAAAGTAGCAAAAACTTGTTTAAGTTGGTTAAACAGAAAGAGGGTGCCGAGACGAAACTCTAGGCGCTTGAATCGCCTGATTCCGATAAACGAGCGAAAAGTTATAGTAGAACGAAAATCGGATCAGAAATCGCGATCGAAAATAATCGCGGAAAATCCGAGAAAAAGAAAAACTAACGAACAGGCTAACGAATGAACGTTCGCTGTCTGCGGTTAAACGGTGAAAACCGTTCGTTAAAACGAACGAACGAACGGGCGTTCGCTAAATAACTAAACCAATAAAAATAAACCGAACCGATCTAAAAAAACGAAAACTAGGGTTTACGAAATAAAACCGATCGGTTTTTTAAAAAACTGGTGGCTACCTCGAACTCCGGCGGGCGGTAGCGCGGCGGCTCCGGCGGCGGTGGTTGGCGGCGATGGGCGGCGGGGCGGCGCGGGGTAGCGGCGTGCGGCGGGGCGGGCAGTGCGGGCGGCGGCGGATCGGGCGGGCTAGGGTTTCGGGCGGCGGCGGGGCTGGTTGGGCTGCGGGGTGCGGGCGGCGGCTTATAAAGGGGCCGGCCCGAGGTCCCCTGGCCGGGTACGGCCCGAAGCCGGTTTGACTTTTTTTAAATAATTCTGACATGCAGAAAAAGAAAGAAAATAAATACTAAACGGACTCCGAAAATACCGAAATAAATTTTTCCCGTCCTCGAAAAATAGGCCGGACAAGGTGAACATTTATTTGGGCCTAAAATGCAATTTTTAAAAATGCATATTTTCCTAATTCAAATAAAATAGCGATAAAATTCCGAATAAAAATCTTATTTGATTTTAATATTAAATCTCCGATATTTCTTTATTTTCAGGAAGTCATTTTATCCTCTCTCTTTTATTTTTAATAAAAGAATTATTTCAGATAAAAATAATTAAAATCAAAGATCCTCTTTTCAAAATTCGAGAAAAACTCGAATATGAAAAGAACGAAATCCCCAACTCTCTCCATGGGTCCTTGAGTTGCGTAGAATTTCTAGGATCAACCAAAATGCAATAGAATATGATATGCAATGATGATTTAATGTATAACATTCCAAATTGAAAATTTGGGATGTTACAAACCTACCCCCCTTAAGATGAATCTCGCCCTCGAGATTCGGGTTGGCTTGAAAATAGGTGAGAGTGATCCTTCCGCAGGTCTTCCTCTCGTTCCCAGGTGGCTTCATTTTCGGTATGGTGACTCCACTGAACTTTGAAGAACTTGATTACTTTGTTGCGTGTAACTCGGCTGGCAAACTCGGGTATCTTGACTGGTTTCTCCTCATATGTCAAGTCACTATCCAACCGTATCGCTTCCAGCGGCACTGTATCTCTCAGAGGAATATCAGCCATCTCTGCGTGGCACTTCTTCAACTGAGAAACATGGAACACATCGTGAACTCCAGACAATCCTTTGGGTAATTCCAACTTGTAGGCAACTTCTCCCATACGTTCCAAAACTCTGTATGGTCCCACAAAACGTGGTGCTAACTTTCCCTTAACTCCAAAGCGCTTCACTCCTCGAAGTGAGGATACACGAAGATACACTCTGTCTCCGACTTCGTAAACTGTCTCCTTGCGTTTAGAATCCGCATAGCTCTTCTGCCTGGACTGGGCTACCTTGAGTCTATCGCGAATCAGCTTAACCTTCTCTTCAGACTCTTTAATCAAATCTGGTCCAAACAACTGTCGATCTCCAACTTCGTCCCACAACAACGGTGTTCTGCACCTCCTTCCGTACAGTGCTTCGAAAGGGGCCATCTTCAAACTGGCTTGATAGCTGTTGTTGTAAGAGAACTCTGCGTATGGCAAATTTTCATCCCAACTAGATCCATAGTCTAGTGCACAAGCTCTCAACATGTCCTCCAGAATCTGATTGACTCTTTCAGTCTGTCCATCGGTCTGCGGGTGAAAAGCTGTACTGAATTCTAGCCTGGTTCCCAAAGTTTCATGCAATTGATTCCAAAACTTTGAGGTAAAATGGGTTCCTCTATCTGATACAATGGTCCTCGGAACTCCATGCAGACATACGATCCTGGTCATGTATATCTTTGCCAACTTAGCACTGGTGTAAGTGGTCTTTACTGGGATGAAATGGGCTACCTTCGTCGAACGATCGACTACAACCCATATCGAGTCATAGCCTGAACGAGTCCTGGGTAATCCTGTGATAAAGTCCATGCCTAGTTTAACCCACTTCCATTCGGGTATCGGCAATGGTTGTAGCAATCCTGCTGGCTTCTGATGCTCTGCCTTCACTCTCTGACATACATCACAAACTGCTACATACTCTGCAATATCCTTCTTCATTCCGGTCCACCAGAAACTATCCTTCAAATCCAGATACATCTTGGTATTTCCTGGGTGAATCGAATATGGCGAATCCTGGGCCTCTTGCAGAACCAACCTCCTGATCTCTTGATCATTTGGCACATATACGCGGTCCTCAAACCATAAGTTATCATGCTCATCCTCACAAAATCCTTTAGCCTTTCCTCTACTCATCCTTTCCTTTATCTCGGCAATCTCCTTGTCCGTCCTCTGAGCTTCTCTGATCTTATCCATCAAGGTAGACTGAATCTCCAAAGCTGCTACATAACCTCTTGGAACTATCTCCAAACATAGCTCGCGAAGGTCTTCTGCTAACTCCTTGGGTAACTCTCCGGTCATGAGTGTGTTAACATGACTTTTTCGGCTCAACGCATCAGCTACTACGTTAGCCTTTCCAGGATGATAATGTAACCTCATATCATAATCCTTTATTAGCTCTAACCATCTCCTCTGCCTGAGATTCAACTCCTTCTGCATGAAGATATACTTCAAACTCTTGTGATCCGTGTATACCTCACAATGATTTCCGATGAGAAAATGTCTCCATGTCTTCAACGCATGCACTACGGCTACTAACTCCAAATCATGCGTAGCATAATTTAACTCATGGGGTTTAAGCTGTCGTGAGGCATATGAAACAACTCTTCCTTCCTGCATAAGTACGGCTCCAAGTCCTCGACGAGAAGCGTCACAATACACTTCATAATCTTTGCGTTGATCTGGCAGAATCAACACTGGTGATGTAACCAAGCGTCTCTTCAACTCCTGAAAACTGGCCTCACATTCCTCAGTCCAATTGAATTTGGTCTCCTTCTTCAACAACTCCGTCATGGGCTTTGCAATCTTTGAGAAATTCTCAATGAACCTCCGGTAATATCCGGCGAGTCCAAGAAAACTCCGAATCTCTCCAACAGACATGGGTGACTCCCAATTTGTCACAGTGACAACTTTGGTGGAGTCTACTGCTATTCCCTCTCCGAATATAGCATGTCCAAGGAATCCAACTTCCTTCAACCAAAACTCACACTTGCTGAACTTGGCGTATAGCTGATGTTCTCTAAGCTTACCAAGTACCAAACGCAAATGCTCCTTATGTTCCTCTTCGTTCTTCGAGTAGACCAGAATGTCATCAATGAACCAACGAACTTATCCAAAAACTCCATAAACACTTTGTTCATCATGTTCATAAAATAGGCAGGTGCGTTAGTCAGACCAAATGACATAACGGTATACTCATATAGCCCGTACCTCGTTGTAAAAGCTATCTTAGGTATTCCTGCTCTCGAATCTTCAGCTGGTGATACCCTGATCGCAAATCGATCTTGGAAAAAACCTTTGCTCCTTGCAGCTTGTCAAACAAATCATTGATCATCGGCAGTGGATACTTGTTCTTGATCATCACTTCACTCAATCCTCGATAATCAACAACCATCCTCAACGATCCATCCTTCTTCTCCACTAGAAGTACTGGGGATCCCCAAGGTGACGAACTTGGGCGGATATAACCTTTATCCAGTAACTCCTTAATCTGCTTCTTAATTTCCTCCAAATCCTTTGCGGGCATTCTGTACGGTCTCTTAGATATTGGCCCTGTGCCTGGCAAAAGCTCAATAAAAAACTCAATGTCTCTATCCGGTGGCATGCCTGGCAACTCTTCTGGAAATACATCCAGAAAATCCTTCACCACTGGTACTTCCTCCTGTACAACTCCTGATAAGGAATTTACTTGAGTCCTATTCGGCACATGCCGAGATACATACTTGATCCTTCTTCCTTCTGGGGTGATGAGTAAGATCGACTTACTGGCGCAGTCAATGTTCCCTCCATACTTCGATAACCAATCCATGCCTAATATCACATGGAATCCTTGTGATTCCAATACTATTAGGTCTGAGGGAAACAAGTAGTTACCAATCCTTAATGGTAACTGATCACACCATAGGCTAGCCATATACTCTGCTCCTGGCGAGGTTACTAACATGGGTGACCTAAGGGCTTGGGTTGGCAGTTTAAACTTATCCATGAATCCCCTTGATATGTATGAATGCGATGCACCAGTATCAAAAAGTACGACTGCAGTAAATGACTTAACCAAAACTTACCTATTACTGCATCTGGCTGGGCTTCAACCTCCTCCACGTTAACGTGATTCACTTGTCCCCTGTTGAAAGGGTTGGGCTTCTTCCCAGAGCTTCCATTGCCATTTCCATTCTTGGCTTCAGGACATTCATTGGCGTAATGTCCGGTCTTCTGGCATTTGTAACAAGTCACATGGCTTAGATCCTTCTTGGCGGGTGTTGCCGGGTTGGAACGGTTCTGTCCGCTACTTCCTCCATTACCATTCTTGGGGCCACCATGATTGTGCGAACTTCCTCCATTATGAGCGTGGCCTCCATGGTTATGAACAAGTCCTCCTGAATTCGGGGTGTAACGGGGTCTCTACTGGGCTCCAGAATTGTACTTCCCTTGTCCATACTTCCTTTTGCGGCTGTCAATCTGCTGCTACTTCCCTTCAAGCATGAGAGCTCTATCCACCAACTCCTGATAATTATTGAAATTTTCCACCATCAACTGCATGCTCAGCTCATCATTCAGTCCTTCCAAAAACTTCTCCTTCTTAGTTGCATCTGTAGCGACGTCATCTGGGGCATAACGTGCTAACTTACTAAACTCATCCACATATTGGCCAATAGTGCGCCCTCCTTGGCGTAAGTTGCGAAACTCACGCTTCTTCATGGCCATAGCTCCTGCTGAAACATGGGCAGTGCGAAAAGCCTGCTGGAACTGGTCCCATGTCACAGTGTCAATAGGATAGGTAACAATGAAATTCTCCCACCAAGATGCTGCGGGTCCATCAAGCTGATGTGCTGCAAAACGCACTCTCTCCGCATCTGTGCATCCTGTAGTGGTCAACTCCCTTTCAATCTTGTGAAGCCAATCATCTGCAACAATCGGCTCGGTGCTACTGGAGAACACCGGCGGATTCAGCCGAAGAAAACGGGCTAAGTGGTCAACTTGTGGGGGTGGTGGTGGGTTGTTGTTATTGTTGTTCCCCTGGTTCTGATTCTGGACTAGTATCTGCATCAATGCATTCTGCTGCTGGATCAACTAGGTGAGCTCCGGTGGGAAAGCAAATCCATTGTCGCGTCTTGGAGGCATCTGCTGGGTTTAGAAAAGATGAGACAACAGAGTAGAATGAGGTCTAGAGGGAAAACACTACCCATATGCACATGAGACAAACACAAACATATCACTCAATCAATCAAACAAAGGCATACAATCGGTCTAGAACTATCGTTACAAAAGTGCTTGGACTACACTATATACATGGTGGAATACTACTACTGATTTGGTGGTCTACTAGAAAAATTGCTCGGTCGAAGACTCCATGATATCTGCTCCAGCTTCATCAACATAGTCATCATCGCTATCGTCAGGGTCCGAGTCGGTGTCGTTGATGGTGATGTAGTTCTCCGGGCAAGTGGAACTGTCATCTTCTCCTCCTGGTGCAGGGTCTCCCATGAAAACTCCAATCTTCTTTATCAGGTCGTCGTTCTTCTCCAATAGTGTTGCAATTTCCTCCTCGTATCCATCGCGTGTAGACTTAAGTTCTTCCTCCAGTTTCGTGATCCTTGTCATTGCTTTCTTCAAATCCGCCATGCCTGCGCACATCTGGTTCTCCTGGCGCCGAATGTGTTGGTTTAACTCCTGGATGAAAGAGGAAATCGATCTATCCTTCCTGGTGCTGATCATCTCCCATTGCTCATCTCATTGCCCACAAATCTGGTAGATAGTGTCCTTGAGATCATTGTGGTAAACTTCTCCAATGCGCCCCATGGTAATGTGAGCTGCCATACTCTTTCCTAGACTCCAGGTTGGGGCATCGAAGGAAAACTCTATGGGCTCAGTGACTGGCGTGAATGTCCTTCCTGGGACTTGAACTTGAATCATCCAACGCTCCTCTTCTGGTAAAGTGGCGTTGTAGGTCCCGGTGAAGCTTGGTATTCCAATGTTCAGGTACCTAGTGACTTCCCTCAAGTGGCGTCCAAAAGGGGTGTCTTCATCCGGTTGCATGAACTTGATCCTTGCATTCGCCATCCTAAAGAGTAGAAAATGGAGAGGAGTTAGAAATGAGAATAGAGTAGCGATCTAGGGCTTTAGCTTAGTGGTCGTGTCCTACAGTCAGTGTGTGCTCTGATACCATCTTTGTAGCGACCAGACCTCAAACAGTCTGATCTCTGTGCATAAGTGTCATCCTGGATCGGTAATGCTGACACACACAGTACTTGAAGGATTTATAACAGAGTAGCAATCACACACTTATTACATCGAATGTCTCAAAAGAGAACTTATTACAATAAATATGGCTTAAGGCCATCTAAAACGATAACAACGGAAGGCTTGGAAGATAAAGTGAGTCCATCAACTCCAACGGCATCACTGAGTGAAAGACCACGACCTAAGGCTCCTTACTCGTCGTCTGAAAAGTCTGCAACATGATACGTTGCAGCCCGAAAACGGGCCAGCACATGGAATATGCTGGCAATGTAACACAAGAGAGTAATGAATAGAATAATGCTATCACTACATGCATATATGGCTGGTGGAGGCTGTATGGTTAATATGTTTTGTGAAAAGCCATTTTTTTCCTACAAAGGAATAAAATTTTATTTAACTATCATGCTGGTTGTTAAACATCTAGAAGGTTCACCCAACTCAATCCCAATTAAGCATCATCATTAAACCCAATCAAATTATATTAAGAGTGATGAGATCCACATGATAATCCAAGAACCAGATACTCAAGATGTCCATAACCGGGGACACGGCTAGCCATGATTAGTTTGTACACTCTACAGAGGTTTGCGCAATTTTCCCCACAAGACTCGATCTCCTCCGTTTGATTTCTCGCACTACATGATATTTGAGAAATGGATGACCTAGACATAGTCTTTCAGAAGCGTTAGCACCTTACGATGGGTAGACCGTACCACCTACATCCCCTACATCTACTAGTCTACCACTGTAAGAGTTCACACGACTTAATCAACTATGCTAGAGCCCATAATAGCTTGTGGCTGCACACAGAAGTTTCTAGTATGAATAATCTCACGATCCCTTTGAGCCTGGGTGGCGGTCCATAGAAGAATCACACGGTACCCCGGGATTTCCAAAAATACTGGCAATCACTGGATACCCCAGGTGCCTCAATCCACCCAGATATGTATTTAAGTTGTCACCTTAAGTTTAACCATTAAGTAACAATCTCATAACTGTCATGAATACACTCAAACCCAATCCACGTCTACGAGCATAGCATAGCAATATAAGCATAACGTAGAAGTAACTCCCAGGGTTTGATAATAAACGGTGAATAGGTACTACCTCAGCTACTTCCCAACCCACAAATTAATTTAGATCCTAACCATGCAATTGTTTGAGGATTGATCTAATGCAATAAAACTGGGTAGTACAGAGGTATGATCAAAGTGTTACTTGCCTTGCTGATGATCCGCGAAACCTAGAGACTCGTAGAAGCACGCTTCGCACTCCGGGTACTCTATCGCAAACAAACAAGCATACAATAAGCAAACAAGCAAGGACACGGGTAAAACTCAAATAAGAGATCTAACCAGAAAGTTCAACTTAAGAACTCCGGTTTGCAAAAAGAATCAAATCAAACGAAGCAACAAAACTCAAACGGCGAAAGAAACAAGCTTCGTTTACTAATCTGGACTAAAGTCAAATTTTACAGTAGCAAAAACTTGTTTAAGTTGGTTAAACAGAAAGAGGGTGTCGAGACAAAACTCTAGGCACTTGAATCACCTGATTCCGATAAACGAGCGAAAAGTTATACTAGAACGAAAATCGGATCAGAAATCACGATCGAAAATAATCGCGGAAAATCCGAGAAAAAGAAAAACTTACGAACAGGCTAACGAACGAACGTTCGCTGTCTGTGGTTAAACGGTGAAAACCGTTCGTTAAAACGAACGAACGAACGGGCGTTCGCTAAATAACTAAACCAATAAAAATAAACCGAACCGATCTAAAAAAACAAAAACTAGGGTTTACGAAATAAAACCGATCGGTTTTTAAAAAAAACCGGCGGCTACCTCGAACTCCGGTGGGCGGCGGCGCGGCGACTCCGGCGGCGGTGGTCGGCGGCGACGGGCGGCGGGGCGGCGCGGGGTGGCGGCGGGGCGACGCGGGCGGTGCGGCGCGCGAGGCGAGGCGGCGGATCGGGCGGGCTAGGGTTTCGAGCAGCGGCAGGGCTGGTTGGGCTGCGGGGTGCGGGCGGCGGCTTATAAAGGGGCCGGCCCGAGGTCTCCTGGCCGGGTACGGCCCGAAGGCTCCTGGCCGGGTACGGCCCGAAGTCAGTTTGACTTTTTTTAAATAATTCCGACGTGCAAAAAAAGAAAGAAAAGAAATACTAAACGGACTCCAAAAATCCCGAAATAAATTTTCCCCGTCCTCTAAATATAGGCCGGACAAGGTGAACATTTATTTGGGCCTCAAATACAATTTTGAAAAACACATATTTTTCGTAATTCAAATAAAATAGCGATAAAATTCTGAATAAAAATCTTATTTGATTTTAATATTAAATCTCCGATATTTCTTTATTTTGAGGAAGTCATTTTATCCGCTCTCTTTTATTTTTAATAAAAGAAATATTTCAGAGAAAAATAATTAAAATCAAAGATCCTCTTTTAAAAATTCGAGAAAAACTCGAATATGAAAATAACGAAATCCCCAACTCTCTCCGTGGGTCGTTGAGTTGCGTAGAATTTCTAGGATCAACCAAAATGCAATAAAATATGATATGCAATGATGATCTAATGTATAACATTCCAATTTGAAAATTTGGGATGTTACACCATTCCTCTTCAAGGGAAAACCAACGCAGTGCTCAAGAGGTAGCAAGAAGGATTTCTGGCGCCGTTGCCAGGGAGTCTACGCACAAGTCAAGACATACCAAGTACCCATCACAAACTCTTATCCCTCGCATTACATTATTTGCCATTTGCCTCTCGGTTTCCTCTCCCCCACTTCACCCTTGCCGTTTTCTTCGCCCTCCTTCCGTTCGATCTTGTGTTACCATGTGCCTTCTTTTTGCTTGCATCTTCGCTTGCTAAAAGTCTATGGATCCTCATCCGCTTGCTAATCTTTTTAAGAGATCCAATTATGATGAACCAATTGCTAGTGAGTTTTGTGCACTAGATTATCTTTATGAAGTTTTGCTTGAAATTCATGAATTTGAAAATTGTGATGAAGAAATTTATGAAGAGATTCACGATAGCTCCTTGAATAAAAAGCATGATTGCAATGATTTTACTATAAATTTTCTTGATGTCAATTGTGCTAATAATATGCAAAACCCTAAGCTTGGGGATGCTAGTTTCGCTATGTCCACTACTTTTTGCAATGATCATGATTGGGGAGATTCTTCTTATGATCTTAAAAATTTATTTAAGCTCCATGATGAATATGAGATTGATAATAGTGTTTGCAATAATATTGAAAGTGGGTTTGGAAGAGTGTCAACTTTAGATCCCACATATTTGGAGAATATTCAATCTTATGAAATTTTTGATAAAAGTGGGTTTGGAGAGGTCATGACTTTAGTTAATGTTAATCCCACTATTTTGGAAGAGTGTCAACTTTGCATGCATGTGGATCGTGTTGAGAATATGTTATGTGATAGCTATTTTGTTGAATTTGCTTATGATCCTACATGTAGTTATTACGAGAGAGGAAAATATAGTTGTAGAAATTTTATCTTACTAAATTACCTCTCGTCATGTTGAGATTACTATCGTCTCTTTCTTCTTCCTTGCATATGCTAATTTTTTCTTGCTTTGATAATAATTTTGCTTATAAAATGCCTATGCATAGGAAGTATGTTAGACTTAGATGTGTTTGTCACATGCTATATGATGCTCCTTTTGTGCTTCAATTCTTGTCTTTCATGTGAGCATCATTAAAATTATCAATGCCTAGCTAGGGGCGTTAAACGATAGCGCTTGTTGGGAGCCAACCCAATTTTATTTTTAGTTTTTTTACTTTTTGGTACTTTTTAGGAATAAATCTTTGATCTAGATTCTGGTTAGATTTGTTTTTGTGTTTTAATTAGTGTTTGTGCCAAGTTAAACATATAGGATCTTCTTGGATGATAGTTATTTGATATTGCTGAAAATTCCAGAAACTTTCAGTTCACGAAAACAATTATTAAAAATCACCAGAATGTGATAAAATACTGATTCCAATTGAAGAAGATCAATAAACAAATTATTTAGGTCGTCCTATTTTTGTAGAATTTTTAGAGTTCTATAAGTTTGTGTTAGTTACAGATTACTACAGACTGTTCTGTTTTTGACAGATTCTGTTTTTCGTGTGTTGTTTGCTTATTTTGATGAATCTATGGCTAGTAAAATAGTTTATAAACCATAGAGAAGTTGGAATACAGTAGGTTTAACACCAATATAAATAAAGAATTAGTTCAATACAGTACCTTGAAGTGGTGTTTTGTTTTCTTTCGCTAACGGAGCTCACGAGATTTTCTGTTAAGTTTTGTGTTGTGAAGTTTTCATGTTTTGGGTAAAAGATTTGATGGATTATGGAACAAGGAGTGGCAAGAGCCTAAGCTTGGGGATGCCCAAGTCACCCCAAGGTAAATCCAAGGACACCAAAAATACAAAGCTTGGGGATGCCCCGGAAGGCATCCCCTCTTTCGTCCTCACCCATCGGTAATTTAGTTGGAGCTATATTTTTATTCACCACATGATATGTGTTTTGCTTGGAGCATCTTGTGTGATTTGAGTCTTTGTTTGTTAGTTTGCCACAATCATCCTTGCTGTACACACCTTTTGACAGAGACACACATGAGTCGGAATTTGTTAGAATACTCTATGTGCTTCACTTATATCTTTTGAGCTATATAGTTTTTGCTCTAGTGCTTCACTTATACCTTTTAGAGCACGGCGGCGGTTGTATTTTATAGAAATTATTGATCTCTCATGCTTCAGTTATATTAATTTGAGAGTCTTAAACAGCATGGTAATTTGCTTTAATTGTGAAATTAATCTTCCATATTGAATTCATCGAATGTTATGAGAAGTTAGATACTTGATAAGTGTTTTGAGATATAAAGGTGGTAATATTAGAGTGTGCTAGTTGAGTAATTTTGAAATTGAAAAATACTTGTGTTGAAGTTGGCAAGTCCCGTAGCATGCACGTATGGTAAAAGTTGTGTGACAATTTTGACACATAGGTGTTCTTTTATTGCTTTCCTTATGAGTGGCGGTCCGGGACGAGCGATGATCTTTTCCTACCAATCTATCCCTCTAGGGGCATGCGTAGTAGTACTTTGCTTCGAGGGCTAATAGACTTTTGCAATAAGTACATGAGTTCTTTATGACTAATGTGATTCCATGGATTATACGCACTCTCAACCTTCCACAATTTTCTAGCCTCTACGGTACCGCGCATTGCCCTTTCTCACCTTGAGAGTTGGTGCAAACTTCGCCGGTGCATCCAAACCCCGTGATATGTTACGATCTATCACACATAAGTCTCCTTATATCTTTCTCAAAACAACCACCATACCTACCTATCATGGCATTTCCATAGCCATTCCGAGATATATTGCCATGCAACTTTCCACCGTTCCGTTTATTATGACACGCTTCATCATTGTCATATTGCTTTGCATGATCATGTAGTCGACATCGTATTTTGTGGCAAAGCCACTATTCATATTTTTTTCATACATGTCACTCTTGATTCATCGCATATCCCGGTACATTGCCGGAGGCATTCACATAGAGTCATATTTTGTTCTAAGTATTGAGTTGTAATTGTTGAGTTTTAAATAATAAAAGTGTGATGATCATCATTATTAGAGCATTGTCCCATGTGAGGAAAGGATGATGGAGACTATGATTCCCCCGCAAGTCGGGATGAGATTCTGGACTAAAAAAAAGAGAGAGGCCAAAGAAAAAAAGAAGGCCCAAAAAAATGAGAGAAAAAGAGAGAAGGGATAATGTTATTATCCTTTTTCCACACTTGTGCTTCAAAGTAGCACCGTGATCTTCATGATAGAGAGTCTCCTATGTTGTCACTTTCATATACTAGTGGGAATTTTTTATTATAGAACTTGGCTTGTATATTCCAATGATGGGCTTCCTCAAAATGCCCTAGGTCTTCGTGAGCAGGCAAGTTGGATGCACACCCACTTAGTTTCTTTGGTTGAGCTTTCATATATTTATAGCTCTAGTGCATCCGTTGCATGGCAATCCCTACTCCTCTCATTGACATTAATTGATGGGCATATCCATAGCCTATTGATTAGCCGCGTCAATGTGAGACTTTCTACCTTTTTTGTCTTCTCTCATAACCCCCATCATTATACTTTACTCCACCCATAGTGCTATATCCATGGCTTGCGCTCATGTATTGTGTAAGAGTTGAAAAGGCTGAAGCGCGTTAAAAAGTATGAACCAATTTCTCGGCTTGTCATCGGGGTTATGCATGATGAGAACGTTTGTGTGACAATATTGAAACATAGCCTAACTATATGATTTTGTAGGGATAAGCTTTCTTTGGCTATGTTATTTGATAAGACATAATTGTTTGGTTAGCGTGTTTGAAGTATTATTGTTTTTATGTCAACATGAAACTTTTATCTTGAATCTCTCGGATCTAAATATTCATGCCACAATAAAAAGATTTACATTGAGAATTATGCTAAGAAGCATTCCACATCAAAAATTCTGTTTTTATCATTTACCTACTCGAGGACGAGCAGGAATTAAGCTTGGGGATGCTTGATACGTCTCCAACGTATCTATAATTTTTGATTGTTCCATGCTATTATATATTCTGTTTTGGATGTTTAATGGGCTTATTTATACTTTTATATTATTTTTGGGACTAACTTATTAACCGCAGGCCCGGCCCAAATTGCTGTTTTTGCCTATTTTCAGTGTTTCGCAGAAAAAGAATATCAAACGGAGTCCAAACGGAATGAAACCTTCGGGAACGTGATTTTTGGAACAAACGTGGTCCAGAGGACTTGGAGTGGACGTCAAACAACAGACGAGGAGGCCAGAAGGTAGGGGGCACGCCCACCCCCACCAGGCGCGCCCTGCACCCTCATGGGCCGCTCGTGGCTCCACCGACCTACTTCTTCCTCCTATATATACCTACGTACCCCCAAACCATCAGAGGCATACACGAAAGCCTAATTCCACCGCCGCAACCTTCTGTACCTGTGAGATCCCATCTTGGGGCCTTTTCCGGCGTCCTGCCAGAGGCGGCATTGATCACGGAGGGCTTCTACATCAACACCATAGCCTCTCCGATGATGTGTGAGTAGTTTACCTCAGACCTTCAGGTCCATAGTTATTAGCTAGATGGCTTCTTCTCTCTCTTTGGATCTCAATACAAAGTTCTCCTTGATTCTCTTGGAGATCTATTCGATGTAATCTTCTTTTGCGGTGTGTTTGTCGAGATCTGATGAATTGTGGGTTTATGATCAAGATTATCTATGAACAATATTTGAATCTTCTCTGAATTCTTTTATGTATGATTGGTTATCTTTGCAAGTCTCTTCGAATTATCAGTTTGGTTTGGCCTACTAGATTGATCTTTCTTGCCATGGGAGAAGTGCTTAGCTTTGGGTTCAATCTTGCGGTGCTCGGTCCCAGTGATAGTAGGGGAAATGACACGTATTGTATTGTTGCCATCGAGGATAAAAAGATGGGGTTTATATCATATTGCATGAGTTTATCCCTCTACATCATGTCATCTTGCTTAAAGCGTTACTCCGTTCTTATGAACTTAATACTCTAGATGCATGCTGATAGCGGTCGATGTGTGGACTAATAGTAGTAGATGCAGAATCATTTCGGTCTACTTGTCACGGACGTGATGCCTATATACATGATCATGCCTAGATATTCTCATAATTATGATCAATTCTATCAATTGCTCGACAGTAATTTGTTCACCCACCGTAATACTTATGCTATCTTGAGAGAAACCACTAGTGAAACCTATGGCCCCCAGGTCTATTTTCCATCATATTAATCTCCCGTTATTTCCATTACTGTTTACTTGCTTTCTTTACTTTTACTCTTTATCATAAAAATACCAAAAATATTATCTTATCATCTCTATCAGATCTCACTCTCGTAAGTGACCGTGAAGGGATTGACAACCCCTTTATCACGTTGGTTGCGAGGTTCTTATTTGTTTGTGTAGGTGCGTGGGACTCGAGCGTAGTCTCCTACTGGATTGATACCTTGGTTCTCAAAAACTGAGGGAAATACTTACGCTACTTTACTGCATCACCCTTTCCTCTTCAAGAGAAAACCAACGCAGTGCTCAAGAGGTAGCAATTGGCCATGTTCCTCTTGAATTGGGCTTTCTCATGATCAATCTTGTTTTTTAGTTCGACGATCTTCTGAGCCAGAGCCAGCTCATTAGCAATGGCACTGTGGAAAGAGACACTGATGCCAATTGGAAGCTCAAGATCATCGATGCTGATGCTTGGGCTTTCAAACCATTCATCAATGAAGTTATTCAATATATCCACATCAAAGAGGGGCAGATCGTTGAAGATCTCCGCCTCCTCCTTGTTCTTTATGAGCATCTCAAGAGCATCATCACCAAGATTGTCGTCGCTGGACAGATCAATGGTGGCTTCTTCATTACGCAAAATATCAGCCGGGTTCAGTTCTTGCCCAGAGCTCTTGATGGGCTTCTTCTGCTTTGAAGACTTCTCGGTCTTCTTTGAGATGCGAGAAAGATCTTCAGACTGCGCACTTGCTTCAGGAGGTGCAGTGGCCAGTGGCTTCGCACGCGAAGCTTTAGGTGCAGTAGAGGGCTTTGAAGCCTTAGTTTTCCTCTACTTTTGTGGCTTAGGTGGAGCAGGCAGTTCATCTGAATCGGCGTCGTCTGCAGAGTGCTCCACGGCTGCCCCCTGAACAGCAATGTGAGTGAGAAGACCTTCAAGGTTGTAGAAGGGCCCGATGACATTGGGTTCAGCATCACGAGTGCCATCAGCCCGAGGAGCAGATGGACCGGGGTTGAAGTTGAGTCCAAGTGCTTTCTTGTTTTTCACAGCAGAATCCTTGGCAAACTTGTAGTTGCGCTTGAATAGGTTATCGTCATGACACCATAGCAGAGAAGATGGGTCAGCATTCTCTGGTTGTGTGCCACGAACCATGCAAGGATAGAAACCTTGAGCAATGACTTCAGTTCTGGACCTGGGTGGAAGATTTTTTAAGAGAATGTCTCCCCATGGTCGCTTGATGGCATTCTTCTCCACATACTCTGCAGTAACAAATCTGTACAGAAACCATTGTTCAGCCCAGTATCTGCGAATCCATTGGATTCGAGTCTTGCGTTCGCCATAGGTTTCTTCAGTATCTGTCTTGTATAACTCATAGAGATCTGGTGGCAAATCTTTGGATGTATTTCCACGGCGTTGTCTGCCGCCCTTTCTTGCTGACTTTTCTGTGGCCATGAAGTTCAAACTGAATGGCTTCAGAACTTGCAAAGGATTCCGTTTGCTGGTGAAACAGGAACTGGCTTCAGAAGAATTAATGTGACGCTGTAAGAACTCTGCAAACGAATGCAGACTATGAGAACCAAGGGATTCTCCCATGGACATGTACCTGTGACAGCATTAGAGATGCGAGGGAAGGGGAAGAGGTCATATGCATTCTCAGAAGATTTTGAAGATAAATCAGTTTGATGACATTGACCTCATAGCGCGAAGACATTCACTTATTTGTTGAGAGTTGGTTCCAGATTTGTACGAATCCAAGAATAGGTAAAAGTGAGGAATCTAACTAGTTGTGAAGCATAAGTGAATATTCTAGGCATGATATGAGATGCAGGATAGGATAGATCCAAAATTGTAGGCATAGAAACCGCTTTTGGTGGAGAGGATGAATCTATGGAATCAAAAAGGCAGTAAAAAGTGAGTTTTAATTACCACATGAAGAACTGCTAGATGGAGTGGAGTGGGAGGCCGAGCAGTTCAATCTCCCGTGCCCTAACTTGGCGACGGAAGACACCTACGGTGGCGGCGGAGGAGACGAGGTCCGCGGCCGGCGTGAGGACGGCGTCGGTGAGGTCGCGACAACTAAGTGCTTCGTCGCCGGCGTCGTCGAGAGCTAGCGGTGGCGCTAGGGTTTGTGCGAGGTGGCGATGTGGGAGAAGGATTTTGACCGCGATGTGATGTGTATTTATAAGGAAAGGGATAACACAGCGCAATTACGCAGGTGCCCCTAGCGGTTCACATTTGAGGGACACGTGGCAAACATGCAACACATTGGAAGTTGTTCCATGTTCCCACACACGCCTGGACTGTTGGCTGGTCGTTCCGGCTTCTTCGGCTTTCAGGCAATAAGGATATAGCATTTAAAATAGATTCAACCTTTGTCTCTGTATCTTCTACTGACAAGGATGCAGAGAAGACATTTGACAGTTTCAATAGAATGCATATGATTTGGATAGATAGAATTTGAGATAGAAGCATAGAAGAGGTTAGGGTCTGATCACATTCACTTAGATCAAAATATTCAAGTAAGAAGGCTTAACTATAAGTGAATGCTGTAGAGGACAGAACACAAATATATGTATATATCTGAATAAGACCAAATCAACATTGTGAAGATAAGCATGAAGTCAAATCAATGTTGAAGACAAATCAAATGCGAACTATGCAAATGAGATGCCCAAAGAAACACTTCAAACAAAGATTTGGTGGTGGCGTTACCCACCGTATAGGAAGTATTAGACCCAGACATGGTGCACAATTATCGTGGCGCTCCGAAGTCAAATTCCGCATTAATGGATTCACACTTAGAGTGTATGTCTTCATTGATTGAAGACATACTTGACTTTGTGTGTTGCACATCTAAGTCATCAATATGCATAAGTGTTAGGATGTGTGTCCAATTACAGGACATTTGAGGATTCTAAGATATTTAGCTCACACCGCAACTTGAAAAAACTTTTCTCATCCAAGGGCTTTGTGAAGATATCTGCCAATTGCTCTTCAGTGTTGACGTGAATGATATCAATATCTTCCTTCATGACATGATCTCTGAGAAAGTGATGACGAATTTCAATGTGCTTTGTCTTCGAGTGCTGAACTGGGTTGTTGGCAATCTTGATGGCGCTTTCATTGTCGCAGTAGAGTGGAACTTGCTTCAGATGGATGCCATAGTCCTTGAGAGTTTGCTTCATTCATAGAAGCTGAGCGCAGCAAGATCCAGCAGCAATGTATTCAGATTCAGCAGTTGGGAGAGATACACAGTTCTGCTTCTTTGAAGACCAACAGACAAGTGATCGTCCCCAGAAAGTGACATGTGCCTGAAGTGGACTTGCGATCAACCTTGTCACCAGCATAATCAGCATCCGACAATCCAACTAGATCAAACTCTGAGCCCTTTGGATACCATAATCCTAATGTTGGGGTGTAAGCCAAATATCGAAGAATTCGCTTCACAGCTAATTGATGTGATTCCTTTGGTGCCGCTTGGAATCGGGCACACATGCAAACACTAAGAATGATATCTGGCCTAGATGCACATAAATAAAGTAAAGAACCAATCATGGAGCGATATACCTTTTTATCAAACTCTTTACCATTGGCATCAGGACCCAGATGACTTTTGGTTGGCATTGGCATCGTGTACCCTTTGCAATCTTGCATTCCAAACTTCTTCAGGCAGTCTTTGAGGTATTTCTCTTGAGATATGAAGATGTCGTTGCTTTGCTGTCGAATTTGAAGACCTAGGAAGAACTTCAGCTCACCCATCATAGACATCTAATATTGCTCTTGCATCATATGTCCAAACTCATCGCTGTATTTCTGGTTAGTGCAACCGAAGAAAATGTCATCCACATAAATCTGGCACACAAACAATTCTCCATCATATGCCTTCGTGAAGAGAGTGGGATCCAGGGAACCAGGTTTGAAGCCTTTGCTCTTCAGGAAGTCTTTCAATGTGTCATACCAAGCACGAGGGGCTTGTTTGAGGCCATAGAGTGCCTTTTGAGCTTGTATACCATGTCAGGATGTTTTGGATCTTCAAATCCAGGTGGTTGTGCAACATACACTTCTTCTTCAATCTTGCCATTGAGAAAAGCACCCTTCACATCCATTTGGTATTGGAGGATGTTGTGATGGTTGGCATAGGCCAGCAGTATGCGAATGGCTTCAAGCCTAGCCACGGGAGCGGATGTTTCATCGAAGTCAATCCCTTCAACTTGAGTGTATCCTTGAGCAACGAGACGAGCCTTGTTTCTGACAACTTGACAATGCTCATCTTGTTTGTTGTGATAGATCCATTTTGTGCCTATGATATTGTGCTTGCGAGGGTCAGGACGCTTTACCAATTCCCACACATTGTTTAGCTCGAACTGTTGAAGCTCTTCTTGCATAGCTTGAATCCATTCAGGTTCCATGAAGGCTTCAGCAACTTTCTTGGGTTCAGATATTGAGACAAATGCAAAGTGCCCACAGAAATTTGCTAGTTGCGTTGCTCTTGAACGAGTGAGTGGACCAGGTGCATTGATGCTATCAATTATCTTCTCAATCTGTACTTCATTTGCAACACGAGGATGAGCTGGACGAAGATTTTGCTCTTGCTAATCATTGTCTTCATTTTGAGCATTGGCTTCAGGCTGAGCATTGTCTTCAGGTTGATTAGGCGCTGAAATGATAAGTTCCTCTTCAGCCTGTGCCTTAGAAGATATGATTTCTCCAGTTCCCATAAGCTTGATTGATTCACTGGCAGGGACTTCATCTAGCACATTTGGCAGTTGCTCTCTTTGCGAGCCGTTAGTCTCATCGAACCGCACATCCATAGTTTCAACCACTTTATAGTGAAAGATGTTGAAGACTCTGTAGGAGTGTGAATCCTTTCCGTAACCAAGCATAAAACCTTCATGTGCTTTCGGTGCAAATTTTGATGTGTGATGTGGATCCTTGATCCAACACCTAGCACCAAACACTCTGAAGTAGCTTACATTTGGCTTCTTACCAGTCAGGAGCTCATAGGATGTCTTCTTCAGAAGCTTGTGAAGATAAACACGGTTGATGACATGGCATGCAGTATAAATGGCTTCGGGCCAGAACTTCCTTGGAGTCTTGTATTCATCAAGCATCGTCTGAGCCATCTCAATGAGTGTCCTGTTCTTGCGCTCCATGATGCCATTCTGCTGAGGTGTATATGGAGCAGAGAACTCATGAGTGATACCCAATGTATCAAGATAAGTGTCGAGGCCTGTGTTCTTGAACTCTGTGCCGTGGTCACTTCCGATGTGCTTAATCTTGATGCCATAGTTCGTCATGGCACGATTGGCGAAGCGTCTGAAGACATCCTGCACTTCATTCTTGTAGAGGATTATGTGCACCCAAGTATATCTTGAATAATCATCAACAATAACGAAGCCATAGAGGCAAGCAGTGGTAGTAAGAGTAGAGTAGTGAGTAGGGCCAAATAAGTCCATATGTAGCAGCTCGAAGGGTTGAGATGTCGTCATGATTGTCTTCGAGGGATGCTTGGCCCTCGTCATCTTCCCAGCTTCGCAGGCACCACACAGATGATCCTTCTTGAACTTGACGCCCTCGATGCCTACGACGTGTTTCTTCTTCGCGAGAGTGTACAAGTTCCTCATGCCAGCATGCCCTAGCCTCCGATGCCAGAGCCAACACTCTGAAGCTTTTGCTAGAAGACATACGGCCAACTGTGGTCCTGCTGACAAATCTACCATATATAGATCATCTTTCCGATACCCTTCAAAGACTAGAGACTTGTCAGATTCCATCAGAACAAGGCAACGATATTTCCCAAATATCACAATCATGTTCAAATCACAAAGCATTGAGACAGACATTAAGTTGAAACCAAGGGATTCAACAAGCATTACTTTATCCATGTGCTGATCCTTTGATATTGCAACTCTACCTAGACCCAATACCTTGCTTTTACCAGTGTCAGCAAAAGTGATGTGACTTTTGTCAGATGGTAAGGTTGAGTCCATGAGAAGACTTCGATCACCAATCATATGATTAGTGCATCCACTATCCATAATCCATTCTGAAGCATGTGGTGTCATACCCTACAGTACAGTTAGGGGGATAGGCTTCACCAAGGGTATTGTGAAGCATAAACATTTGACGAACAAGCAGATTATCAAAGCTCAGATCCAAGTTAGGGCTGATAGGATGATTGGAAAGTGATACAGGAACAAAATACATAGTAAGACCATTTGGGCATTTTATTTTGCACCCTACAAGATGTTTTAGGTCCCCAACATAAGCATCGGATGCCTTTGATTTCCGGCTGGAGACCTTTCCCTGCAAAAGAAAGTTAATTTTTCTTAACCACCCACATCTTCAGGGGTGGCTTAGAAGCAATGAGTCTAAGTGCAGCATCTGAGAACTTCGGCTTTGGAGCCCTAGCAAATAGCCTTGCAGGAGATGAATAATATTCATATGAATAAGCAGAAAAGTTTTTGGTTTTATGAACATAGCAGTTTGAAGAAACACGCTCATATTCATAAGTCTGAGTATGATTTCCCTGCAAAACATGTTGGGGAACGTAGTAATTTCAAAACAATTCCTACGCACACGCAAGATCATGGTGATGCATAGCAACAAGAGGGGAGAGTGTCGTCTACGTACCCTCATAGGCCGTAAGCGGAAGGGTTATAACAACGCGGTTGATGTAGTCGTACGTCTTCACGATCGACCGATCTTCAGTACCGAACGTACGGCATTTCCGCGTTCAGCACACGTTCAGCTCGGTGACGTCCCGTGAATTCACGATCCAGTAGAACTCGAGGGAGAGTTTCGTCAGCACAACGGCGTGGTGATGATGGTCATGAAGCTACCGACGCAGGGCTTCGCCTAAGCACCGCTACGATATGACCGAGGTGGATTATGGTGGAGGGGGGCACCGCACACGGCTAAAAGATCAATGATCAATTGTTGTGTCTATGGGGTGCCCCTGCCCCCGTATATAAAGGAGCTAGGGGGGAGGCGGCCGGCCAAGAAGGAGGGCGCGCGAAGGGGGGAGTCCTACTCCACCGGGAGAACGACTCCTTTCCTAGTAGGAGTAGAAGGGGGAAGGGAAGGAGAGAGGAGGAAAGAAAGGAGGGCGCCGCCCCCCTCCTTGTCCAATTTGGACTAGAGGGGGAGGGGGCGCGCGGCCTGCCCTGGCCGCCCCTCCTCTTCTCCACTAAGGCCCATTAGGCCCAATATACTCCCCGAGGGGGGAGGGTCCGGTAACCCCCAGTACTCCGGTATATGCCCGAAACCTCCCGGAACCCTTCCGGTGTCCGAACATAGTCGAACAATATATCAATCTTTACGTCTTGACCATTTCGAGACTCCTCGTCATGTCCGTGATCACATCCGGGACTCCGAACTAACTTCGGTAAATCAAAACACAAAAACTCATAATACCGATCGTCACAGAACTTTAAGCGTGCGGACCCTACGGGTTCGAGAACTATGTAGACATGACCGAGACACGCCTCCGGCCAATAACCAATAGCGGAACCTGGATGCTCATATTGGTTCCCACATATTCTACGAAGATCTTTATCGGTCAAACCGCATAACAGCATATGTTGTTCCCTTTGTCATCGGTATGTTACTTGCCCGAGATTCGATCGTCGATATCTCAATACCTAGCTCAATCTCGTTACCGGCAAGTCTCTTTACTCGTTCTGTAATGCATCATCCCGCAACTAACTCATTAGTCACATTGCTTGCAAGGTATAGTGATGGGCATTACCGAGAGGGCCCAGAGATACCTCTCCGACAATCGGAGTGACAAATCCTGTACTCGATCTATGCCAACTCAACAAGTACCATTGGAGACACCTGTAGAGCACCTTTATAATCACCCAGTTACGTTGTGACGCTTGGTAGCACACAAAGTGTTCCTCCGGTAATCGGGAGTTGTATAATCTCATAGTCATAGGAACATGTATAAGTCATGAAGAAAGCAATAGCAGTAAACTAAACGATCAAGTGCTAAGCTAACGGAATGGGTCAAGTCAATCACATCATTCTCCTAATGATGTGATCCCACTAATCAAATGACAACTCATGTCTATGGCTAGGAAACTTAACCATCTTTGATCAACGGGCTAGTCAAGTAGAGGCATACTAGTGACACTATGTTTTGTCTATGTATTCACACATGTATTATGTTTCCGGTTAATACAATTCTAGCATGAATAATAAACATTTATCATGATATGAGGAAATAAATAATAACTTTATTATTGCCTCTAGGGCATATTTCCTTCAGTCTCCCACTTGCACTAGAGTCAATAATCTAGATTACATAGTAATGATTCTAACACCCATGGAGTCTTGGTGCTGATCATGTTTTGCTCGTGGAAGAGGCTTAGTCAACGGGTCTGCAACATTCAGATCCATATGTATTTTGCAAATCTCTTTGTCTCCCACCTGGACTTGATCCCGGATGTAATTGAAGCGTCTCTTGATGTGCTTGGTTCTCTTGTGAAATCTGGATTCCTTTGCCAAGGCAATTGCACCACTATTGTCACAAAAGATTTTCATTGGACCTGATGCACTAGGTATGACACCTAGATCGGATATGAACTCCTTCATCCAGACTCCTTCATTTGCTGCTTCTGAAGCAGCTATGTACTCCGCTTCACACGTAGATCCCACCACGACGCTTTGTTTAGAACTGTACCAACTGACAGCTCCACCGTTCAATGTAAACACGTATCCGGTTTGCGATTTAGAATCGTGCGGATCAATGTCAAAGCTTGCATCGACGTAACCATTTACGACGAGCTCTTTGTCACCTCCATAAACGAGAAACATATCCTTAGTCCTTTTCAGGTATTTCAGGATGTTCTTGACCGCTGTCCAGTGATCCACTCCTGGATTACTTTGGTACCTCCCTGCTAAGCTAATAGCAAGGCACACATCAGGTCTGGTACACAACATTGCATACATGATAGATCCTATGGCTGAAGCATAGGGAATACTTTTTATTTTCTCTCTATCTTCTGCAGTGGTCGGGCATTGAGTCTGACTCAACTTCACACCTTGTAACACAGGCAAGAACCCTTTCTTTGCTTGATCCATTTTGAACTTTTTCAAAACTTTGTCAAGGTATGTGCTTTGTGAAAGTCCAATTAAGCGTCTTGATCTATCTCTATAGATCTTGATGCCCAATATATATGCAACTTCACCGAGGTCTTTCATTGAAAAACTCTTATTCAATTATCCTTTTATGCTATCCAGAAATTCTATATCATTTCCAATTAGCAATATGTCATCCACATATAATATTAGAAATGCTACAGAGCTCCCACTCACTTTCTTGTAAATACAGGCTTCTCCAAAAGTCTGTATAAAACCATATGCTTTGATCACACTATCAAAACGTTTATTCCAACTCCGAGAAGCTTGCACCAGTCCATAAATGGATCGCTGGAGCTTGCACACTTTGTTAACTCCCTTTGGATCGACAAAACCTTCTGGTTGCATCATATACAACTCTTCTTCCAGAAATCCATTCAGGAATGCAGTTTTGACATCCATTTGCCAAATTTCATAATCATAAAATGTGGCAATTGCTAACATGATTCGGACAGACTTAAGCATCGCTACGGGCAAGAAAGTCTCATCGTAGTCAACTCCTTGAACTTGTCGAAAACCTTTCGCAACAAGTCGAGCTTTGTAGACAGTAACATTCCCGTTAGCGCCAGTCTTCTTCTTGAAGATCCATTTATTCTCTATGGCTTGCCGATCATTGGACAAGTCAACCAAAGTCCACACTTTGTTCTCATACATGGATACCATCTCAGATTTCATGGCCTCAAGCCATTTTGCGCAATGTGGGCTCACCATCGCTTCTTCATAGTTCGTAGGTTCACCTTGGTCAAGTAACATGACCTGCAGAATAGGATTACCGTACTACTCTGGTGCAGATCTTACTTTGGTTGACCTACGAGGTTCGGTAGTAACTTGATCCGAAGTTTCATGATCAATATCATTAGCTTCTTCACTAATTGGTGTAGGTGTCACAGGAACCGGTTTTTGTGATGAACTACTTTCCAATAAGGGAGCAGGTACAGTTACCTCATCAAGTTCTACTTTCCTCCCACTCACTTCTTTCGAGAGAAACTCCTTCTCTAGAAAGGATCCATTCTTAGCAACAAATGTCTTGCCTTCGGATCTGTGATAGAAGGTGTACCCAACAGTTTCCTTTGGGTATCCTATGAAGACACATTTCACGGATTTGGGTTCGAGCTTATCAGGTTGAAGCTTTTTTTACATAAGTATCGCAACCCCAAACTTTAAGAAACGACAACTTTGGTTTCTTGCCAAACCACAGTTCATAAGGCGTCGTCTCAACGGATTTCGATGGTTTTAACATGAATGCAACCGTCTCTAAAGAATAACCCCAAAACGATAGCGGTAAATCAGTAAGAGACATCATAGATCGCACCATATCTAGTAAAGTACGATTACGACGTCCAGACACACCATTTCGCTGTGGTGTTCCGGGTGGCATGAGTTGCGAAACTATTCCGCATTGTTTCAAATGTAGACCAAACTCGTAACTCAAATATTCTCCTCCACGATCAGATTGTAGAAACTTTATTTTCTTGTTACGATGATTTTCCACTTCACTCTGAAACTCTTGAACTTTTCAAATGTTTCAGACTTATGTTTCATTAAGTAAATATACCCATATCTGCTCAAATCATCTGTGAAGGTGAGAAAATAACGATACCCGCCGCGAGCCTCAATATTCATTGGACCACATACATCAGTATGTATGATCTCCAATAAATCTGTTGCTCGCTCCATTGTTCCGGAGAACGGCGTTTTAATCATCTTGCCCATGAGGCATGGTTCGCAAGTACCAAGTGATTCATAATCAAGTGATTCCAAAAGTCCATCAGTATGGAGTTTCTTCATGCGCTTTACACCAATATGACCTAAACGGCAGTGCCACAAATAAGTTGCACTATCATTTTCAACTCTGCATCTTTTGGCTTCAATATTATGAATATGTGTATCACTACTATCGAGATTTAATAAAAATAGACCACTCTTCAAGGGTGCATGACCATAAAAGATATTACTCATATAAATAGAACAACCATTATTCTCTGATTTAAATGAATAACCGTCTCGCATCAAACAAGATCCAGATATAATGTTCATGCTTAACGCTGGCACCAAATAACAATTATTCAGGTCTAAAACTAATCTGGAAGGTAGATGTAGAGGTAGTGTGCCGACCGCGATCACATCGACTTTGGAACCATTTCCCACGCGCATCGTCACCTCGTCCTTAGCCAATCTTCGCTTAATCCATAGTCCCTGTTTGGAGTTGCAAATATTAGCAACAGAACCAGTATCAAAAACCCAGGTGCTACTGCGAGCATTAGTAAGGTACACATCAATAACATGTATACCACATATACCTTTGTTCACCTTGCCATCCTTCATATCCGCCAAATACTTGGGGCAGTTCCGCTTCCAGTGACCAGTCTATTTGCAGTAGAAGCACTCAGTCTCAGGCTTAGGTCAAGACTTGGGTTTCTTCTCCTGAGCAGCAACTTGTTTGTTGTTCTTCTTGAAGTTGCCCTTCTTCTTCCCTTTACCCCTTTTCTTGAAACTGGTGGTCTTGTTGACCATCAACACTTGATGCTCCTTCTTGATTTCTACCTCCGCAACCTTTAGCATTGCGAAGAGCTCGGGAATTGTCTTATCCATCCCTTGCATATTATAGTTCATCACAAAGCTCTTGTAGCTTGGTGGCAGTGATTGAAGAATTCTGTCAATGACACTATCATCCGGAAGATTAACTCCCAGTTGAATCAAGTGATTATTATACCCAGACATTTTGAGTATATGTTCACTGACAGAGCTATTCTCCTCCATCTTGCAGCTGTAGAACTTATTGGAGACTTCATATCTCTCTATCCGGGCATTTTCTTGAAATATTAACTTCAACTCCTGGAACATCTCATATGCTCCATGACGTTCAAAACGTCGTTGAAGTCCCGGTTCTAAGCCGTAAAGCATGTCACACTGAACTATCGAGTAGTCATCAGCTTTGCTCTGCCAGACGTTCTTAACGTCGTTAGTTGCATCTGCAGCAGGCCTGGCACCCAGCGGTGCTTCCAGAACGTAATTCTTCTATGCAGCAATGAGGATAATCCTCAAGTTACAGACCTAGTCGTGTAATTTCTACTATTCAACTTTGCTTTCTCAAGGAACGCATTAAAATTCAACGGAACAACAGCACGGGCCATCTATCTACAACAACATAGACAAGAAAAATACTATCAGGTACTAAGTTCATGATAAATTAAAGTTCAATTAATCATATTACTTAAGAACTCCCACTTAGATAGACATCCCTCTAGTCATCTAAATGATCACGTGATCCAAATCAACTAAACCATGTCCGATCATCACGCGAGATGGAGTAGTTTTCAATGGTGAACATCACTATGTTGATCATATCTACTATATGATTCACGCTCGACCTTTCGGTCTCAGTGTTTCGAGGTCATATCTGCATATGCTAGGCTCGTCAAGTTTAACCCAAGTATTCTGCGTGTGCAAAACTGGCTTACACCCGTTGTATTTGAACGTAGAGCTTATCACACCCGATCATCACGTGGTGTCTCGGCACGACAAACTTTCGCAACGGTGCATACTCAAGGAGAATACTTATACCTTGAAATTTAGTGAGAGATCATCTTATAATGCTACCGTCAATCAAAGCAGAATAAGATGCATAAAGGATAAACATCACATGCAATCAATATAAGTGATATGATATGGCCATCATCATCTTGTGCCTTTGATCTCCATCTCCAAAGCACCGTCATGATCACCATCGTCACCGGCGCGACACCTTGATCTCCATCGTAGCATCATTGTCGTCTTGCCAACTATTGCTTCTACGACTATCGGTACCGCTTAGTGATAAAGTAAAGCAGTTACAGGGCGATTGCATTGCATACAATAAAGCGACAACCATATGGCTCCTGCCAGTTGCCGATAACTCCGTTACAAAACATGATCATCTCATACAATAAAATATAGAATCATGTCTTGACCATATCACATCACAACATGCCCTGCAAAAACAAGTTAGACGTCCTCTACTTTGTTGTTGCAAGTTTTACGTGGCTGCTACGGGCTGAGCAAGAACCATCCTTACCTACGCATCAAAACCACAACGATAGTTCGTCAAGTTAGTGCTGTTTTAACCTTCTCAAGGACCGGGCGTAGCCACACTCGGTTCAACTAAAGTTGGAGAAACTGACACCCGCCAGCCACCTGTGTGCAAAGCACGTCGATGGAACCAGTCTTGCGTAAACGTACACGTAATGTCGGTTCGGGCCGCTTCATCCAACAATACCGCCGAACCAAAGTATGACATGCTGGTAAGCAGTATGACTTGTATCGCCCACAAATCACTTGTGTTCTACTCATGCATATAACATCTACGCATAAACCTAGCTCTGATACCACTGTTGGGGAACGTAGTAATTTCAAAAAATTTCCTACGCACACGCAAGATCATGGTGATGCATAGAAACGAGAGGGGAGAGTGTCGTCTACGTACCCTCGTAGACTGTAAGCGGAAGCGTTATACCAACGCGGTTGATGTAGTCGTACGTCTTCACGATCGACCGATCTTCAGTACCGAATGTACGGCACCTCCGCGTTCAGCACACGTTCAGCTCGATGACGTCCCGCGAACTCACGATCTAGTAGAGCTCGAGGGAGAGTTTCGTCAGCACGACGGCGTGGTGACGATGTTGATGAAGCTACCAACGCAGGGCTTCGCCTAAGCACCGCTATGATATGACCGAGGTGGATTATGGTGGAGGGGGGCACCGCACACGGCTAAAAGATCAATGATCAATTGTTGTGCCTATGGGGTGCCCCCTGCCCCCCTATATAAAGGAGCTAGGGGGGAGGCGGCCGGCCAAGGAGGAGGGCGCGCCAAGGGGGGAGTCCTACTCCCACCGGGAGTAGGACTCCTCCTTTCCCAGTAGGAGTAGGAGAAGGGGGAAGGGAAGGAGAGAGGAGGAAGGAAAGGGGGGCGCCGCCCCCCTCCTTGTCCAATTCAGACTAGAGGGGGAGGGGGCGCGCGGCCTGCCCTGGCCGCCCCTCCTCTTCTCCACTAAGGCCCATTAGGCCCAATATACTCCGGGGGGGGGGCTCCGGTAACCCCCGGTACTCCGGTATATGCCCGAAACCTCCCGGAACCCTTCCGGTGTCCGAACATAGTCGTCCAATATATCGATCTTTACGTCTCGACCATTTCGAGACTCCTCGTCATGTCCGTGATCACATCCGGGACTCCGAACTACATTCGGTACCTCAAAACACAAAAACTCATAATACCGATCGTCACAGAACTTTAAGCGTGCGGACCCTACGGGTTAGAGAACTATGTAGACATGACCGAGACACGCCTCCGGCCAATAACCAATAGCGGAACCTGGATGCTCATATTGGTTCCCACATATTCCATGAAGATCTTTATCTGTCAAACCGCATAACAACATACGTTGTTCCCTTTGTCATCAGTATGTTACTTGCGTGAGATTCGATCGTCGGTATCTCAATACCTAGCTCAATCTCGTTACTGGCAAGTCTCTTTACTCGTTCCATAATGCATCATCCCGCAACTAACTCATTAGTCACATTGCTTGCAAGGCTTATAGTGATGTGCATTACCGAGAGGGCCCAGAGATACCTCTCCGACAATCGGAGTGACAAATCCTAATCTCGATCTATGCCAACTCAACAAGTACCATTGGAGACACCTGTAGAGCACCTTTATAATCACCCAGTTACGTTGTGACGTTTGGTAGCACACAAAGTGTTCCTCCGGTAATCGGGAGTTGTATAATCTCATAGTCATAGGAACATGTATAAGTCATGAAGAAAGCAATAGCAGTAAACTAAACGATCAAGTGCTAAGCTAACGGAATGGGTCAAGTCAATCACATCATTCTCCTAATGATGTGATCCCGCTAATCAAATGACAACTCATGTCTATGGCTAGGAAACTTAACCATCTTTGATCAACGGGCTACTCAAGTAGAGGCATACTAGTGACACTATGTTTTGTCTATGCATTCACACATGTATTATTTCCCGTTAATACAGTTCTAGCATGAATAATAAACATTTATCATGATATGAGGAAATAAATAATAACTTTATTATTGCCTCTAGGGCATATTTCCTTCAAAACATTGGCGTTAGGGTGACTCTGGTGAGTCCTCTGTCTGTATGACACCTTTGGACCATATGAAGCCTTTGGGCTAGGGTTTGTCTTCTTCTCTGATGGTGTCATGATGACATTCACAGGATGATTCTCAAGACACCTTTTGGGCACCCAGATCTTCTTTATGGGTGGTCCATTCCTGTAGTTAGTACCAATATACCTGGCAAACACTTCACCATTCTGATTCTTAAACAGTTTATAGTTTGCATCAAAGGATTCATCAATGATAATCGGGTTAGCACAATTGAAGCCAGATAAGGTGGATGGGTCCACTGGAGGTCCCTTTACAGCAACCCATGTGGTTTTGGGGTACTGCTCAGGCTTCCAGTAAGAACCATCAACATTCATTTTCCTCTTGAACCCAACACCCTCTTTCCTAGGGCTTCGGTTCAGAATCTGCTTTTTAAGGACATCACATAGTGTCTGATATCCTTTGAGACTTTTGTACATCCCAGTCTCAAGCAATGTCTTCAGCCTGACATTTTCATCAGCAATAGTAGTGGTATCCTTAGCAGAGGGGTTAGTTACCACATTAGCAGTTGAAGATATTGCAACAGTAGCAGTAGTGGAACATTCAGCAACAGAAGTAGCGTTATCACGCTCAAGGCATTTTAGATATGGTGGTTCAAATCCTTCCTGAGCGGGACTGATCTGTTGAGCGCGAAGTGACTCGTTTTCTTTTTGAAGATCTTCATGAGCCGCTCTCAATTTCTCAATTTCTTGCTTCCTTTGAAGATAATCGTAGGAAAGTTTTTCATGAGTTGTTGAGAGCGTTTCATGACGACTTTCAAGTTCCTTGTACTTAATGTGAAGATTTTTGATGTCTTCAATTAAGGACCGAGATTGGGTCATTTCCGCGTCCAATAGGTCATTGCTTTTGTCTAACAATTTTTGAATATGTTCCATAGCTTTCTCTTGTTCAGTTGCAATTTTAGCAAGTGTTTTGTAGCTGGGTTTAGATTCACAGTCAGAGTCATCTTCACTTGATGTTTGAAAGTAAGCATCACGTGAGTTTACCTTGGCACCACATGCCATGAAGCAGTAGGTGGGAGCAGAGTCATCCTTGTCATTAACATCAGCGTTGGTGATGGAGCCATTGTCTTCATCGTTGAAGATGGACTTGGCAACATAGGCTGTAGCTAGAGCCAGACTTGCAACGCCAGAGTCGGACTCCTCCTCAGACTCCACCTCTGCCTCCTCAGGAGCAGACTCCTCCTCTGAATCCATTTCCTTGCCAACAAAAGCACGAGCTTTGCCAGATGAGCTCTTCTTGTGTGATGAAGACTTGCACGAAGACTTGGAAGAAGACTTTGAGGATTTCTTCTTCTTCTTGTCATCAGAATCATATTCCTTGATCTTTTTCTTCTTCTTGTTCTCATTGTCCCACTGAGGACACTCAGAGATGTAGTGACCAGGTTTCTTGCACTTGTGGCATGTTCTCTTCTTGTGGTCATGAGTAGAAGCTTCATCATTTCTCGAGCTGGATCTTGAAGACTTTCTAAAGCCTTTATTCTTGGTGAATTTATGGAACTTATTAACAAGCATAGCAAGCTCCTTTCCAATGTCTTCAGGATCCCCAGAACTACAGTCAGATTCTTCTTCAGATGAGAAAACGGCCTTTGCCTTCAAAGTGCGAGTACGTCCATAGCTAGGACCATAGATATCTCTTTTCTCAGATAACTGGAACTCATGTGTGTTAAGCCTCTCAAGTATGTCAGACGGATCGAGAGTCTTGAAGTCAGGGCGTTCTTGAATCATCAGGGCAAGGGTGTCAAACGAGCTGTCAAGTGATCTCAGGAGTGTCTTGACGATTTCATGCTTGGTGATCTCAGTGGTGCCAAGTGCATGAAGCTCATTTGTGATATCAGTGAGGCGATCAAACGTGAGATGGACATTCTCATTGTCATTTCTCTTGAAGCGGTTGAAGAGGTTGCGAAGAACACTGATCCTTGAGTCTCTCTGGGTTGAGACGCCTTCGTTGACCTTGGAGAGCCAGTCCCAGACTGTTGGGGATCGTAGCAGAATTTTAAAATTTTCCTACGCTCACCAAGATCCATCTATGGAGTATACTAGCAACGAGGGGAAAGGAGTGCATCTACATACCCTTGTAGATCGCGAGCGGAAGCGTTCCAATGAACGTGGTTGATGAAGTCGTACTCGCCGTGATCCAAATCACCGATGACCGAGTTCCAAACGGACGGCACCTCCGCGTTCAACACACGTACGGTGCAGCGACGTCTCCTCCTTCTTGATCCAGCAAGGGGGAAGGAGAGGTTGATGGAGATCCAGCAGCACGACGGCGTGGTGGTGGATGTAGCGGGATGTCGGCAGGGCTTCGCCGAGCTTCTGCGAGAGAGAGAGAGGTGTTGCAGGGGAGGAGGGAGGCGCCCAAGGCTGTTCTATTGCTGCCCTCCCCCCTTTATATAGGCCCCCTGGGAGGGGGGGGGGGGCGCCGGCCAAGTCCCATCTAGATGGGGGGGGCGGCCAAGGGGGGAGACTTGCCCCCCAAGGCAAGTGGGGCGCCCCCCCACCCTAGGGTTTCCAACCCTAGGTGCAGGGGGGAGGCCCATTGGGGGCGCCCCAGCCCACTAGGGGCTGGTTCCCTTCCCACTTCAGCCCATGGGGCCCTCAGGGATAGGTGGCCCCACCCGGTGGACCCCCGGGACCCTTCCGGTGGTCCCGGTACAATACCGGTGACCCCTGAAACTTTCCCGGTGGCCGAAACTTGACTTCCTATATATAATTCTTCACCTCCGGACCATTTCGGAACTCCTCGTGACGTCCGGGATCTCATCTGGGACTCCGAACAACTTTCGGGTTTCCGCATACTCATATCTCTACAACCCTAGCGTCACCGAACCTTAAGTGTGTAGACCCTACGGGTTCGGGAGACATGCAGACATGACCGAGACGCCTCTCCGGTCAATAACCAACAGCGGGATCTGGATACCCATGTTGGCTCCCACATGTTCCATGATGATCTCATCGGATGAACCATGATGTCGAGGATTCAATCAATCCCGTATACAATTCCCTTTGTCAATCGGTATGTTACTTGCCCGAGATTCGATCGTCGGTATCCCAATACCTTGTTCAATCTCGTTACCGGCAAGTCTCTTTACTCGTACCGCAATGCATGATCCCGTGACTAACGCCTTAGTCACAATGAGCTCATTATGATGATGCATTACCGAGTGGGCCCAGAGATACCTCTCCGTCATACGGAGTGACAAATCCCAGTCTCGATCCGTGCCAACCCAACAGACACTTTCGGAGATACCCGTAGTGCACCTTTATAGTCACCCAGTTACGTTGTGACGTTTGGCACACCCAAAGCACTCCTACGGTATCCGGGAGTTGCACGATCTCATGGTCTAAGGAAAAGATACTTGACATTGGAAAAGCTCTAGCAAACGAAACTACACGATCTTTTATGCTATGCTTAGGATTGGGTCTTGTCCATCACATCATTCTCCTAATGATGTGATCCCGTTATCAATGACATCCAATGTCCATAGTCAGGAAACCATGACTATCTGTTGATCAACGAGCTAGTCAACTAGAGGCTTACTAGGGACACGTTGTGGTCTATGTATTCACACATGTATTACGATTTCCGGATAACACAATTATAGCATGAACAATAGACAATTACCATGAACAAAGAAATATAATAATAACCATTTATTATTGCCTCTAGGGCATATTTCCAACAGTCTCCCACTTGCACTAGAGTCAATAATCTAGTTACATTGTGATGAATCGAACACCCATTGCGTCCTGGTGTTGATCATGTTTTGCTCTAGGGAGAGGTTTAGTCAACGGATCTGCTACATTCAGGTCCGTATGTACTTTACAAATATCTGTGTCTCCATTTTGAACACTTTCACGAATGGATTTGAAGCGACGCTTGATATGGCTGGTCTTCCTGTGAAACCTGGGCTCCTTCGCAAGAGCAATAGCTCCAGTGTTGTCACAGAAGAGAGTCATCGGGCCCGACGCATTGGGAATCACCCCTAGGTCGGTAATGAACTCCTTCATCCAGACTGCTTCCTGTGGTGCCTCCGAGGCTGCCATGTACTCCGCTTCACATGTAGATCCCGCCACGACGCTTTGCTTGCAACTGCACCAGCTTACTGCTCCTCCATTCAAAATATACACGTATCCGGTTTGTGACTTCGAGTCATCCAGATCTGTGTCGAAGCTAGCGTCGACGTAACCCTTTACGACGAGCTCTTCGTCACCTCCATAAACGAGAAACATATCCTTAGTCCTCTTCAGGTACTTCAGGATATTCTTGACCGCTGTCCAGTGTTCCATGCCGGGATTACTTTGGTACCTTCCTACCAAACTTACGGCAAGGTTTACATCAGGTCTGGTACACAGCATGGCATACATAATAGACCCTATGGCCGATAGGGGATGACACTCATCTTTTCTCTATCTTCTGCCGTGGTCGGGCATTGAGCCGTGCTCAATTGCACACCCTGCAATACAGGCAAGAACCCCTTCTTGGACAGATCCATATTGAACTTCTTCAATATCTTGTCAAGGTATGTACTCTGTGAAAGACCAATGAGGCGTCTAGATCTATCTCTATAGATCTTGATGCCTAATATATAAGCAGCTTCTCCAAGGTCCTTCATTGAAAAACACTTATTCAAATAGGCCTTTATACTTTCCAAGAATTCTATATCATTTCCCATCAAGAGTATGTCATCCACATATAATATGAGAAATGCTACAGAGCTCCCACTCACTTTCTTGTAAACACAGGCTTCTCCATAAGTCTGTGTAAACCCAAACGCTTTGATCATCTCATCAAAGCGAATGTTCCAACTCTGAGATGCTTGCACCAGCGCATAGATTGAGCGCTGGAGCTTGCATACTTTGTTAGCATTCTTAGGATCGACAAAACCTTCTGGCTGCATCATATACAATTCTTCCTTAAGGAAGCCGTTAAGGAATGCCGTTTTGACGTCCATCTGCCATATCTCATAATCATAGTATGCGGCAATTGCTAACATGATTCGGACGGACTTCAGCTTCGCTACGGGTGAGAAAGTCTCATCGTAGTCAACCCCTTGAACTTGTCGATAACCCTTAGCGAGAAGTCGAGCCTTATAGATGGTCACATTACCATCCGCGTCTGTCTTCTTCTTAAAGATCCATTTGTTTTCTATGGCTCGCCAATCATCGGGCAAGTCAGCCAAAGTCCATACTTCGTTTTCATACATGGATCCTATCTCGGATTTCATGGCTTCTAGCCATTTGTCAGAATCCGGGCCCGCCATCGCTTCTTCATAGTTCGAAGGTTCACCGTTTTCTAACAACATGATTTCCAGGACAGGGTTGCCGTACCACTCTGGTGCGGAACGTGTCCTTGTGGACCTACGAAGTTCAGTAGTAACTTGATCCGAAGCTTCATGATCATCATCATTAACTTCCTCCCCAGTCGGTGTAGGCACCACAGGAACATTTTCCCGCACTGCGCTACTTTCCGGTTCGGAAGGGGTGACTATCACCTCATCAAGTTCCACTTTCCTCCCACTCAATTCTTTCGAGAGAAACTCCTTCTCCAGAAAGGACCCGTTCTTGGCAACGAAGATCTTTCCTTCGGATCTGAGGTAGAAGGTATCACTACAGGAAACAGCTACTTTGCCGCCTGCCATGGCGGACGGCAAATGCTCGAAAGGCGGACGGCAAAGACCTTTGCCGTCAGCCGCGGACGGCAAAAGGCTCCGGCAAAGAAGGCTACGGTAAACAGCTGCTTTGTCGTCTGCTTCCTGGCGGCGGATGGCAAAGGCTCTTTGCCGTCCGCGGCAGACGGCAAAGAGGGCGGACGGCAATATTTGCGCTGTCAGTCCGTTAAGTGGCTAACGGCAGACCTTTGCCGTCCGCCGCAGACGGCAAAGAGCCTTTGGTCTTTGCCGTCCGCCTTATGATGTCATCTACACGTCACTAGATGGCAGGTTCTTTGCCGTTTGCCACTGATGGCAAAGAGCAGGTTCTTTGCCGTCTTGCCACGGACGGCAAAGTCTTTGCCGTCTGCCACTGTAGGCAAACTGACCAAATGGGTCAGCTCCCAGGAAGCACAGTTGGCTGCCACGTGGCTTCTTTGCCGTCCGCGGCAGACGGCAAAGGCTCTTTGCCGTCGGTGGCAGACGGCAAAGAGCCTGCATATTGTCTGTTTTTTCTGTTTTTATTAAATCCCACAATTTGCAGCACATATCACATATATAAGTTTCATATCCAGCACATATCCAACACATATCTAGCACATAAGTTTCATATCACATATCACATCAGTTTCATCCATACACATTGTTCATACATAAGGAAGTTCCATCCATACACATTGTTCCATCCATATATATATTACAATGCAAAGTGTCATGAAGATAGCAAGCTAGATACAATGCAAAGTTTCATCAAAGGAAAAGCAAGCACTCGATCATAGCAAGCTAGCTTCCATCAAGTGAATGAAATCTGCAAAATGGTAAATAAGAAAGTTAGAAATAGGTGACTAGAACAAGAAGAAGACTAGAACAAGAAGTATATGTCATTTATGAGCTAACTTAGGTGAAATGGATCATATATGAGCTAACTAAGTTGAAATGGGTTGTTTATGAGCTAACTTAGTTGAAATGGATCATTTATGAGCTAACTTAGTTGAAATGGGTCGTTTATGAGCTAACTAAGGTGAAGGGCATCGTTTTTGAGCTAAGTAAGGTGAAATGGGTCATTTTGGAGCTAACCTAGTTGAAATGGATCGTTTTTGAGCTAACTTAGTTGAAATGGATCGTTTTTTAGGTAACTAAGGTGAAATGGATCGTTTTTTAGCTCACTTAGGTCAAATGGATCGTTTTTGAGCTAACTTAGTTGAAATGGATCGTTTTTGAGCTAACTTTGTTGAAATGGATCATTTTTGAGCTAATTTAGTTGAAATGGATCGTTTTTGAGCTATCTTAGGTGAAATGGATCATTTATGAGCTAATTTAGTTGAAATGGATCTTTTTGAGCTAACTTAGGTGAAATGGGTCGTTTATGAGCTAACCTAGGTGAAATGGGTCGTTTATGAGCTAACCTAGGTGAAATGGGTCGTTTATGAGCTAACCTAGGTGAAATGGGTCGTTTATGAGTTAACCTAGGTGAAATGGGTCGTTTATGAGCTAATTATGCAATTTTTGACATAAGTAAGCTAAGTACATATCGTTTTAGAGCTAACTTAGGTAAAATGGATGGTTTATGAGGTCAGTAAGCTTATTAAGTCATTTTGGAGGAAAAGAAGCTAACTCTAGGTCATTATGGTAAGCATATTGGAGGAAATAAAGCTAAGTCTAGGTCTTTATGCATTTGTTAAGCAAAACACTAGAGAAACTTACCGTGATCAGGGAGGTGTAGGAGCGGGCTGGCTAGTGCCGGTAGCTGGAGAAGGATCATGCGATGCGTTTCTGGAGTTAAGCTGCACCAAAGATCATTTCCAATGTCTCGTTAGCATTATGACACTCAAATGTTAAGACTAGCAAGTAATGTCCATTCAAATTAAACTCACCGTGGTCCCAGGAGCAATCACTGGCATCGGCGGAGCGGTCTGACCGGTCTTCTCGCACACAGACTGCACATTTGGTTTTGACGACTCAGTCATACTAGTTAGTAATGAGACAAACACTACATGAATGTTTTGGCTAATCTGCAGAAGAAACTTACCACAAGGAGCTCGTACATGGCCCTTGCCTGCATGTCATTTCGTGCCCTCTCCTCCTCCATCATCTTTGTCGTCCTCTCCTCCAACTCCCGCTGCCTCTCTGCCGCCTCCGCCAGAAGTTTCTCCGTTCTATCTCTCTCACTCTGTATAGCAGCCTGCAACACCACTCACATGACCATTTGTAATCATTGATGGAAGCGCACACAATGTAATGGAGAAAGATAGCTGAGTACGTATCACTAACCTTGATGGCGAGTTGCACTGGCCGTTCACGAGGCCTTATCTCAGGAGCGGAGCTCGACTGGCGCGCCTTGATCTCCGGGAGAGTGCTAGGACAACGGATAAGTCCATCTCCAATGGCTATGGAGCCATGGGACCTCCCGCCGCCAGATATCATCACCAGCTCTGGATCAATGGGACCCTGGCTCGGGTTAAAGTCCTCCCCTTTCCTCGCCTTCCCCTCATCTCTATATCTCACGAGCTTGTTGTGGGAGGAGATGTTGGTGAAGTTGTTTGCATCATCGAGGTCAGACTGAGAGAAAGCCTTGACTTTCTTGTAAGAGCCAGTGTGGGCCATGGCATACAGGTCGTACACCTCTGGCACCTTATCCGCCTTATTGTGGCGTGCCTGAAAGAGAGAAACAATGAAAATTAGTAATTAAAGGGCTCAAGCTAGCATGATGAATGAATTGCATGAATCATGAAGCAAACCACATACCCAGTTGCGCCCGAACTGATATAAGTTGGAGCTGCCTTGATGGTGTGGCACACCTTCCATTTGGGCACGTTTGTCCTTGGCCTGGTTGTGGAGGGCTAGCCATTCTTGTGAGCACCACTCATCGACCAACACCTCCCAACAATCCATCCGATCCGCACACCATCTCGGAGGCGCCTAAGTTAGCAAATAGAAACTTGAGCCATTTAGTAAGAATTACTAAATGAAGGAACTTAAGTAGAAGGCCTTAAGAATTACCTTCATGTACTGCTCCTTACTCAGGAACTTATCGCGGCACGCCCGCTTGGTCTTCTTGATACCACGCAAGGCGTAGTAGTCTCGAACAGCCTGCACCCGAGCCTCGTGCCGTAAGTTCTGGAGTAGGCGCTTGCAGACGTTCTGGATAACATTTGCGCAGTCCTCCTCGTATCCCTCCTCACACCTGTAGAATGTCTGCAATCAAATGAGACAATATTGATTAGTACAATTAATAACTAGCTAGTTGAAGATTTTGAAATGTGTAAAGGAGAAATTACCCAGAACGTCCTGATCACCATGTCTGCCCTCGTGTCGCACACGACACCGTCGATAATGACATCCGGCGGGGCCGGGGCAGCCACGTAGTGCTCCCAGCTCAACCCAAGCTCGGGAAGCCGACCCTCACCAGGCAACGTGACAAACCCCGGGAAGTTTTGCCGGCAAAGAACTCCAAGGACGGAGTTGGGCCGGCGGACACTATGATGGTGCCGTGTCGTGTCGTGACAAACCCCGGGGGTCGGGGTGTCGTGTCGGTCTCGGGGTGCCGTGTCGGGGTCGGGGTGTCGTGTCGGTCTCGGGGTGCCGTGTCGGGGTCGGGGTGCTATTTCGGGGTCGGGGCTTCGGGGTGTCTCCTCCTCCTCCTCCTCCTCCTCTTCTTCTTCTTCTTCTTCTTCTTCTTCTTCTTCTTCTTCTTCTTCTTCTTCTTCTTCTTCTTCTTCTTCTTCTTCTTCTTCTTCTTCTTCTTCTTCTTCTTCTTCTTCTTCTTCTTTCTCCTCCTCCTCCTCCTCCTCCTCTTCTTCTTCTTCTTCTTCTCCTTCTCCTTCTCCTTCTCCTTCTCCTTCTCCTTCTCCTTCTCCTTCTCCTCCTCCTCCTCCTCCTCCTCCTCCTCCTCCTCCTCTCCTCCTCCTCATCCTCCTCCTCCTCCTCCTCCTCCTCCTCCTCTTCTTCTTCTTCTTCCCCCTTCTACTTAACCTAAACCTAAACTAACCTAAACTAAAAACCTAAACTAATTTAAACTAAACTATTTAAACTAATTAAACCTAAACTTAAACAGAAAAAAAACAAAAAAACAGAAAAAAAGGGAGGAGGGGCTCACTGTGGGGGGCGGCGATGGGTCGGGGAGGGGCCGGCGACGGAGGGCCGGGGCGGGGCGGTGGAGGAGGTGGGGCGGCGGGGGCCCGGCCGGCGGGGGGCCGGGGCGGCGGGGGGGATGGGGGGCGGGGGGCCGGGGCGGGGCAGTGGAGGAGGCGGCGGTGGGGCGCGGGGCGGCGGGGGGCCAGGGCGGGGGGCGATGGGGCGGTGGGGCGGTGGGGAGCCGGGGCGGCGGGGCGACGGGGCGGCGGGGGCGACGGGGCAGCGGCGCGCGGCGGGCGGCGGCGTGGGAGGAGAGAAACGGCGAGGGAGAGGGAAGAAGTGAGTAACGGGCGGGGGGTACGGGCCGTTAGGTAGTAGGCTCTTTGCCGTCCGCCCCGCTTTGCCGTCCGCTTTTTTGCCTCTTTGCCGTCTGCTAGCAGACGGCAAAGAGGTGGCCCGTTAAGTTTTTCAAAAACGGGCGGGGGGTGGGGGCCACCTCACTCTTTGCCGTCCGCCAGCGGACGGCAAAGATTCTTTGCCGTCCGCTGGCCGACGGCAAAGAGCTGGCAGACGGCTAAGAGCTTCTTTGCCGTCTGCCCTTTCTTTGCCGTCTGCTTTTGGGTAGCTGATGGCAAAGAGCTTCTTTGCCGTCAGCTAGCAGACGGCAAAGAGCTGGCAGATGGCAAATTAGCTGATTCCAGTAGTGTATACCCAATGGTTTCCTTAGGGTATCCTATGAAGACGCATTTTTCCGACTTTGGTTCGAGCTTTTCAGGTTGAAGTTTCTTGACATAAGCATCGCATCCCCAAACTTTTAGAAACGACAGCTTAGGTTTCTTCCCAAACCATAATTCATACGGTGTCGTCTCAACGGATTTCGACGGAGCCCTATTTAAAGTGAATGCGGCAGTCTCTAAAGCATAGCCCCAAAATGAGAGTGGTAAATCGGTAAGAGACATCATAGATCGCACCATATCCAATAGAGTGCGATTACGACGTTCGGACACACCGTTTCTCTGAGGTGTTCCAGGCGGTGTGAGTTGTGAAACGATTCCACATTTCCTTAAGTGCGTTCCAAATTCGTGACTTAAATATTCTGCACCACGATCTGATCGTAAGAACTTTATTTTTCTGTCACGTTGATTCTCAACCTCACTCTGAAATTCCTTGAACTTTTCAAAGGTTTCAGACTTGTGTTTCATTAGGTAGACATACCCATATCTACTTAAGTCATCAGTGAGAGTGAGAACATAACGATATCCTCCGCGAGCCTCAACACTCATTGGACCGCACACATCGGTATGTATGATTTCCAATAAGTTGGTTGCTCGCTCCATTGTTCCGGAGAACGGAGTCTTGGTCATCTTACCCATGAGGCATGGTTCGCACGTGTCAAATGATTCGTAATCAAGAGACTCCAAAAGTCCATCTGCATGGAGCTTTTTCATGCGCTTGACACCAATGTGACCAAGGCGGTAGTGCCACAAGTATGTGGGACTATCGTTATCAACTTTACATCTTTTGGTATTCACACTATGAATATGTGTAACATCACATTCGAGATTCATCAAGAATAAACCATTGACCAGCGGGGCATGACCATAAAACATATCTCTCATATAAATAGAACAACCATTATTCTCGGATTTAAATGAGTAGCCATCTCGAATTAAACGAGATCCAGATACAATGTTCATGCTCAAAGCTGGCACTAAATAACAATTATTGAGGTTTAAAACTAATCCCGTAGGTAGATGCAGAGGTAGCGTGCCGACGGCGATCACATCGACCTTGGAACCATTCCCAACGCGCATCGTCACCTCATCCTTCGCCAGTCTCCGTTTATTCCGTAGTTCCTGTTTTGAGTTACAAATATGAGCAACCGCACCGGTATCAAATACCCAGGAGCTACTACGAGTACTGGTAAGGTACACATCAATTACATGTATATCACATATACCTTTGGCGTTGCCGGCCTTCTTGTCCGCTAAGTATTTGGGGCAGTTCCGCTTCCAGTGACCACTTCCCTTGCAATAAAAGCACTCAGTCTCGGGCTTGGGTCCATTCCTTGGCTTCTTCCCGGCAACTGGCTTACCGGGCGCGGCAACTCCCTTGCCGTCCTTCTTGAAGTTCTTCTTACCCTTGCCCTTCTTGAACTTAGTGGTTTTATTCACCATCAACACTTGATGTTCTTTTCTGATCTCCACCTCCGCTGATTTCAGCATTGAATATACCTCGGGAATGGTCTTTTCCATCCCCTGCATATTGAAGTTCATCACAAAGCTCTTGTAGCTTGGTGGAAGCGACTGGAGGATTCTGTCAATGACCGCGTCATCCGGGAGATTGACTCCCAGCTGAGATAAGCGGTTATGCAACCCAGACATTCTGAGTATGTGCTCACTAACAGAACTATTTTCCTCCATTTTACAGCTGAAGAACTTGTCGGAGACTTCATATCTCTCGACCCGGGCATGAGCTTGGAAAACCATTTTCAGCTCCTCGAACATCTCATATGCTCCATGTTTCTCAAAACGCTTTTGAAGACCCGGTTCTAAGCTGTAAAGCATGCCGCACTGAACGAGGGAGTAATCATCAGCACGCTGCTGCCAAGCGTTCATAACGTCTTGGTTCTTTGGGATTGGTGCTTCACCTAGCGGTGCTTCTAAGACATAATCTTTCTTGGCTGCTATGAGGATGATCCTCAGGTTCCGGACCCAGTCCGTATAGTTGCTGCCATCATCTTTCAACTTGGTTTTCTCTAGGAACGCGTTGAAATTGAGGACAACGTGGGCCATTTGATCTACAAGACATAGTGTAAAGATTTTAGACTAAGTTCATGATAATTAAGTTCATCTAATCAAATTACTCAATGAACTCCCACTCAGATAGACATCCCTCTAGTCATCTAAGTGAAACATGATCCAAGTTAACTAGGCCGTGTCCGATCATCACGTGAGACGGACTAGTCAAGATCGGTGAACATCTCCATGTTGATCGTATCTTCTATACGACTCATGCTCGACCTTTCGGTCCTCCGTGTTCCGAGGCCATGTCCGTACATGCTAGGCTCGTCAAGTCAACCTAAGTGTATTGCATGTGTTCCGAGGCCATGTCTGTACATGCTAGGCTCGTCAACACCCGTTGTATGCGAACGTTAGAATCTGTCACACCCGATCATCACGTGGTGCTTCGAAACAACGAACCTTCGCAACGGTGCACAGTTAGGGGGAACACTTTTCTTGAAATTATTATAATGGATCATCTTACTTACTACCGTCGTTCTAAGCAAATAAGATGCAAAACATGATAAACATCACATGCAATCAAATAGTGATATGATATGGCCAATATCATTTGCTCCTTTGATCTCCATCTTCGGGGCACCATGATCATCTTCGTCACCGGCATGACACCATGATCTCCATCATTGTGTCTTCATGAAGTTGTCACGCCAACGATTACTTCTACTTCTATGGCTAACGCATTTAGCAATAAAGTAAAGTAATTTACATGGCGTTATTCAATGACACGCAGGTCATACAAAATAATAAAGACAACTCCTATGGCTCCTGCCGGTTGTCATACTCATCGCAAGTCGTGATTCCTATTACAAGAATATGATCAATCTCATACATCACATATATCATTCATCACATCTTCTGGCCATATCACATCACATAGCACATGCTGCAAAAACAAGTTAGACGTCCTCTAATTGTTGTTGCAAGTTTTTACGTGGCTTGAATAGGTTTCTAGCAAGAACGTTTCTTACCTACGTACAACCACAACGCGATTTGCCAATTTCTATTTACCCTTCATAAGGACCCTTTTCATCGAATCCGTTCCGACTAAAGTAGGAGAGACAGACACCCGCTAGCCACCTTATGCAACTAGTGCATGTCAGTCGGTGGAACCTGTCTCACGTGAGCGTACGTGTAAGGTCGGTCCGGGCCACTTCATCCCACAATACCGCCGAAACAAGATACGACTAGTAGCGGCAAGAAGAATTGGCAACATCAACGCCCACAACTGCTTTGTGTTCTACTCGTGCATAGTAACTACGCGTAGGCCTGGCTCATGATGCCACTGTTGGGGATCGTAGCAGAATTTTAAAATTTTCCTACGCTCACCAAGATCCATCTATGGAGTATACTAGCAACGAGGGGAAAGGAGTGCATCTACATACCCTTGTAGATCGCGAGCGGAAGCGTTCCAATGAACGTGGTTGATGAAGTCGTACTCGCCGTGATCCAAATCACCGATGACCGAGTGCCGAACGGACGGCACCTCCGCGTTCAACACACGTACGGTGCAGCGACGTCTCCTCCTTCTTGATCCAGCAAGGGGGAAGGAGAGGTTGATGGAGATCCAGCAGCACGACGGCGTGGTGGTGGATGTAGCGGGATGTCGGCAGGGCTTCGCCGAGCTTCTGCGAGAGAGAGAGGTGTTGCAGGGGAGGAGGGAGGCGCCCAAGGCTGTTCTATTGCTGCCCTCCCCCCTTTATATAGGCCCCCTGGGAGGGGGGGGCGCCGGCCAAGTCCCATCTAGATGGGGGGGGGGCGGCCAAGGGGGGAGACTTGCCCCCCAAGGCAAGTGGGGCGCCCCCCCACCCTAGGGTTTCCAACCCTAGGCGCAGGGGGGAGGCCCATTGGGGGCGCCCCAGCCCACTAGGGGCTGGTTCCCTTCCCACTTCAGCCCATGGGGCCCTCCGGGATAGGTGGCCCCACCCGGTGGACCCCCGGGACCCTTCCGGTGGTCCCGGTACAATACCGGTGACCCCTGAAACTTTCCCGGTGGCCGAAACTTGACTTCCTATATATAATTCTTCACCTCCGGACCATTCCGGAACTCCTCGTGACGTCCGGGATCTCATCCGGGACTCCGAACAACTTTCGGGTTTCCGCATACTCATATCTCTACAACCCTAGCGTCACCGAACCTTAAGTGTGTAGACCCTACGGGTTCGGGAGACATGCTGACATGACCGAGACGCCTCTCCGGTCAATAACCAACAGCGGGATCTGGATACCCATGTTGGATCCCACATGTTCCACGATGATCTCATCGGATGAACCATGATGTCGAGGATTCAATCAATCCCGTATACAATTCCCTTTGTCAATCCGTATGTTACTTGCCCGAGATTCGATCGTCGGTATCCCAATACCTTGTTCAATCTCGTTACCGGCAAGTCTCTTTACTCGTACCGCAATGCATGATCCCGTGACTAACGCCTTAGTCACAATGAGCTCATTATGATGATGCATTACCGAGTGGGCCCAGAGATACCTCTCCGTCATACGGAGTGACAAATCCCAGTCTCGATCCGTGCCAACCCAACAGACACTTTCGGAGATACCCGTAGTGCACCTTTATAGTCACCCAGTTACGTTGTGACGTTTGGCACACCCAAAGCACTCCTACGGTATCTGGGAGTTGCACGATCTCATGGTCTAAGGAAAAGATACTTGACATTGGAAAAGCTCTAGCAAACGAAACTACACGATCTTTTATGCTATGCTTAGGATTGGGTCTTGTCCATCACATCATTCTCCTAATGATGTGATCCCGTTATCAATGACATCCAATGTCCATAGTCAGGAAACCATGACTATCTGTTGATCAACGAGCCAGTCAACTAGAGGCTTACTAGGGACACGTTGTGGTCTATGTATTCACACATGTATTACGATTTCCGGATAACACAATTATAGCATGAACAATAGACAATTACCATGAACAAAGGAATATAATAATAACCATTTATTATTGCCTCTAGGGCATATTTCCAACACAGACTAGCTTCGAAGTTTCCAGAGCACTCACACGGCCATACTGTCCTTTGGTCAGATTACCACACATGATGTTCTTGGCAGTAGAATTCAGTTGAATGAACTTCTTGATATCAGCAGGGGTGACACCTTCACCGCCCTTCGGAACGCCGTTCTTGACGATATACCAGAGGTCGACGTCAATGGCTTCAAGATGCATACACATGTTATTCTTCCAGTAGGGGTAATCAGTGCCATCGAAGACAGGGCACGCAGCGGAGACTTTGATTATCCCTGCAGTCGACATAGCTAAAAACTCCAGGTGGTTAAACCGAATCACACAGAACAAGGGAGCACCTTGCTGTGATACCAATTGAAAGTGCTAGTTATCGACTAGAGGGGGGGGAGGTGAATAGGCTATCTTTATGAAAGTCTTCAAAACATGGGAGCTTTGAAGAGAAACGATAGAAATGAACCTATTGATATGCAGCGGAAGGTAGACTACACTAGACAAGCCATAGTTAAGTAAGCAATGAAGCGAAAGCACGAAGACTATAGGCAGCTAGGCAGTATAGATCAGAATGGAAGAAGGTATGAAGCCAAACAACAATAGTCGTCACACAGTGAAGTCAAAAAGACCAGGCAAGCATGCAAATGACTTCACGAAGACAAACTGTAAATAAGTGAGGGAGGAGATAGAACCAGTTGCTTGGTGAGGACTTGGATTTGTTGGACCAGTTCCAGTTGTTGTGACAACTGTACGTCTGGTTAGGGAGGCTGATATTCAACTCAGAAGACCGCGTCTTCACGTTATTCCCCTTGAGCTAAGGACACTTAGTCCTCGCCCAATCACTCTGGTAAGTCTTCAAGGTAGACTTCCAAACCTTCATAGACTCCGTTCACCGGGAATCCACAATGACTCTTGGATGCTCAGAACGCGACGCCTAACCGGCTGGAGGTTTCACAGTCCCCAAGTGTAACAAGTCTTCAGGTCACGCGGACAGAAAGACTTCAGTGATGCCTAACACTCTTTGGCTCTGGGTGTTTTGGGCTTTGTCCTCGCAAGGATCTTTCTCTCAAAGGCTTCGAGGTGGGTTGCTCTCAAACGACAAAAGCCGTGCACTAACTCTGAGCAGCCACTAATTTATGGTGTAGGGGGTGGGCTATTTATAGCCACTAGGAAATCCGACCTGATTTGTCCGAAATGACCCTGGGTCACTAAGGAACTGACACGTGTCCAACGGTCAAATATCAAACACACGCGGCAGCTTGACTTGGGCTACAAGTAAAGCTGACTCATCCAGCTCTGGATAAGATTTGCTCTCATTGTCTTCGCTCGAAGACATAGGATTTGGTTGAGCATCACTTCAGTCACTCTGACTTTGTTCACTTGGACCCCACTTAACAGTACGGTGGTTCCTATGACTCAACAAAGAAGAAAAGGAAACTACGAAACAGCTATGTCTTCGCACTTCATAGTCTTCAAATTAATGTCTTCTCGAGTCATAATCTTCGTTGTGGGTATCTTCACATATCACCATTATCTTCAATGTCTTCATACATTTTTAGGGGCCATCTCCGGTAGGTAAACCGAATCGATGAGGAACTACTACCTGTGTTATCCTGCAATTCTCACAAACACATTAGTCCCTCAATCAGGTTTGTCGTAAATACTTCAAAACCGACTAGGGGTGGCACTAGATGCACTTACAGATAGATGGCCTCAGTTTCTTCTATATTTTTCTATAAGCCGGTTGTTCCATTTCGATGCTTGGCTTTGCTTAGCATTGTTGAATAATAATAATATATAGTAAAAAAGCTTGGGCTCAACTGACGGATCATTCGCATGCGTTGACGGCCTCCCATGCCGTCCGATTAGATTTTGAACGAACGGCACAGAAGCAAGCGCTAACCATATTCTAGGTTTGCAACTTAGCCCCTGATGCACTCCTTAAGATCACAACAAGGTGCCAGTTGCAGACCAACCGAGCATGAGGGTGGGTTGCGGCAGCTGGATCCCGCAGTGGCAATGACCGACATAAAGCCCCGCGGCGACCCGACGAAGACATAAGTCTCAGCCGACATGCGGTGACGTCATGACCTGTGTTGCAATAACGAAGGCACTGCTCGGCTGCTCGATGCGTGAAATCTGACGGCTTGCCCCTCGGCCGATCTTTTAAAATCATCAGCCGGCAGACATGTAGCACGCATGTAATATATATGACTATGTGCATCAATCGATACTAGTGGGGAATTATCCACCTTTTTTTGAGAAGTTTCTTTGTCAATGTTGCCCAAAAAAGAATATCTTTACTAATGAGTGTTAGTTGTGGACGAGGATTTGGTGAACATTGTTCTACGCGCTCCTTTTATGAATAGTAATTTTTTAAAATAGAAAAATCCAAAAAATGACTACCTTTTTGTAGTATACATAGTCAACCGCTATACTAGCATATAAAGTTTCACGAAGAAATCACATATGTGATTATCTTGGCAAAATGATAAAGTCAAAGCAATATTAAAAAAACATTGCTTAGTAATAGTACTGTCCCAATTGTATTTTCTTCACTCAAAATACCATGAGTGTCAATATTTCACGAACTTCACATTTGAGTGGAATGGTCGTCTAAGTTTGATCGAAGCTTTTAACTTTTTTCTAGTATTGTTTTCAAATCATGTTCACCTTTGTATTTTTTGTGTTAGTTCTCCCATATCAAACTTACCAACCTCTGATGCAAGTTAATAGAATGTATATACATGATGCAAAATTTGTGCACAGGAAAGAATTTAGAAGTTGTCCACTGTGGACATTTTTGTTACGTCGTATGTTTACACAAAGTGTTTCCATTTATAATAAAATAAATATGGTTTCTATAGGTGTTTCAATCCTTGATTGATGCCAAGGCGGATTACTATTGTTTCAATAGGACGATGTGTCTTCGAATGATTTCATCAATTTTGAAGCTTTGAGGCTCCCCGTCTTCACCCGGAGTTGTGGACTCGGTGGTGCACATACATGAGCGTGTGTAAATCTCTACTCCTAATGTCTCAGTTTGTAGTCCGCGTTCCGGGTTTATTTTCGTCCCACCACTTTCGTCCGTTTTTTTTTTCGTCCGTTTTTTTTCGTCTAGTTTTTCTTTCATATCTCACCCCGCACGTAAAACTAACCTCAATCTCGCTCTGTTTCATCTCAGCCTCCAGACCCGAGAGGAGCCGCCGCCGCTGCCGAGAGGAGACGCCCCAGCCCTGAGAGGAGCCACCGCCGCCGAGAGGAGACGCCCCAGCCCCGAGAGGATCCGCCGCCGCCGCCGGGGAACGAGGTCGCCGCCGACTCCCTCGCCCGCGGCCATGATGACTGATCTGGCGTGGGCGCCGCGGATCACCCTCTGGTCCATGGCCTCGACCAGGTACAAATCCCTCCTCCACTTCTTCTGGTTTGGTTGTTTCCGCATCTTGATCTGATTCGGGCGTGTGTGCAGTTTGCTATGATCTGGCGACGGGGATGCAAGGAGAAGCTACTGCGGTTTCAAGGGGCCGTGAGGATGCCCACCATGAAGGCGTGTCTGGGATGATGGAGGTGATATCCAGGCCCTGGTGATATCGGCCAGGTCCCCGTTGCCGTCGACTGGCGGCGGCCACCGTGTCCTCTTCCATGGCGTCGGCGGGGCCTTCCCCTGCCAAGCGCAGCGGCTCCTTGGCTGGATCACCGTCGCACACCTCGCCGGCGTGGTCGGCAAGATCTGCATCTCGATCCTCGCCACTCTCCATCCTCTTGCAGGTAATAGGCTTTCCGCCCCCCTCTTTTATCTCCCGCGTTCTCGTGTGCACGGATTGTGAGCGTGAAGGAATATTTCTCTTCTATTTCATGGTGCTGCTGTGCTCCTTCTGCCTTCACACTGCACATATATAGATTCTTCAAAGGAATTGGATGCTGATAATATCAACTTAGTTCCCCGAATGTGATATATATATATTCTTCCCTCGCTTTGAATTGATTGCCCCAAACAATATATCTCTGGTTGACAGTCATGGCCTATTATTATTGTTGTTAATTTACAACACTCTGCGCTGTATTGTCCAATCATGGCCCAAACTTAAACCTTGGCTGTGGATTCATTGTATGTACCATATGCTGTTCATAGCTACAAAATTGCAATCTCCTGAAAATGTTCTTGAATACAGTAATTTTTTTGTCACATAACCCATATGCTGATGATAAAGTTTGTTGTATGAGCTTGTGGCATACTGATCCGACAGGTGGCAGGTATGCATTCAGATGTTGCAGCTCTAAGGAAGGGTAGTATATGGCACATGGCTTCGTGGGTTGTTCGATATTCGAAAGGCAATCTTGTCAAAATTGTACATCGATTTTCTTATTCCGCCATCAGCTTCTATTGATATGAGCGATACAAAAAGTTTAGCACTGAATTTTAGTATGTTAACTTGCAAGATTTCTCGGGACTATTTTTTTGTTATAGGTTTATAAATTTCGAAATATAGTTGCAGCTTCACGGAATGGACGGCCCAAATTATGTTAGTGTCTATATGTTTACTTGGTGGTGGTCTAGCGTGAGTGACACCTGCATCTGTAACTTACCCATTGGATGTTGTTCGAAATCACCTGACAACACAGGTGATGCTTTTCTTCCTTTTGTGATTTGTGAATAGCACTAAGCCAATCAATCAATCAATATAACTTCCAGTTAGAACTTAGAGCATCTTTACCTAGAGCTTTCATGCAATGCAGCTTTACAGACCAAAGGAACAGGTTTTAGTAAGCTAAACTTTCATGTCTATAAAATTCTGCAGAAAACCACCAGGTATTACAAGGGCATCTTTCACACGTTGTCTACAATTTGTAGAGAAGAGAGTGGTAGAGGATTGTATAAAGGCCTTTGGTCCACCTTATTGGTAAGCTGTATGCTTCTACTGAGAATTGTTTTTTAGTTGACTTCCCAGTAACTTTTATGAGTTACAGGGAGTTGGACCTGATATATCAATCAACGTTTATGTATATGAATCCCTGAGGTCTCATTGGCAAATGGAAAGTTGAATGTCAAACTGTGCGACCAATGATTTGCTATGGTACCTCCCTCTTCTCTCTTCTATGAACCCTATAACACACGTCTCAAATCTTAATTTCTTTAATCCTATTGCAGGTTAATTCCAGTTGGGTGTGTTAACCTACAGTAATCAATCAAGTCAACAAATATAACAATGATACTTTGTCTTCTGATTTTTGGTGGTGATTTTTTTTGTGACTGAACAAACAGGAGCTGAAGCATGTGTTCTTATTTTTTTATATGACTAGATGCATATGAACTGAAGCTCCATAATTTTCTTTTCAAGTCGACATTGGTGGCAACCAATACAATTAGCGTTATTTACAACCAATGAAGTCTTATAATTTTCTTTCTTAGAAATATACAATGACACTGACTATCATTTAGTAGCTCTACAGGCACTAGCCAAAAACAATAATATTTATTTATTTAACCACCAAATAGAACAATAGGTTATTCTGCATTATGGGTACACAAATCACAACACTATATTTCAGCTGTAGAAATCTGTGTGGATGCCTGCTGATATTTTAAGCCTACATATTGCCGATTTGGTTTGAGGAATGCTTGAAGCATAATTTACTCCCTAATGTGCAAATAGCAGTATCATTTTTTGTCAAGAAACTGAGAAGACGGAAGAGAGTTGGTGTTGTCAGTGTGGTGAGCCTATGCGGCAACCACAAGGCTGAAGTCTGCTTTGATCGTTGTTCAAGATTTGAGCCTTGGCTCCGGTTTTGATAGCTCTATATCAGTGAGTTTAGTACAGTAACTATTTTAAGTATCTTTACTGTGCATAGTTGCATACATTTTATTCATGGATTAGTCTTGGTAATATTAACATTTGAAAAGCAATTTTTGTGTGACCATTTTTTCATCTTAGTATCTCCATCTACCAGCAAAAGGCAACGTGCACAAACCTGTATTTAACATGCAACATGAGATAGTGTGCATCGAAACTATGCTTATGTTTGTGACATTCATGTGGCATCTCATGCAGATAGATTTTATTATCCATTTCTGTAGCATGCAATGTTTATTTTCTTCTTTTGGTCCATAATCCCTCCTCAAAGAAATATAAGAGTGTTTAGATCACTAAAGAAGTGATCTAAACGCTCTTATATTTCTTTACATAGGGAGTACATGTCATGATTGTTGGATACACATGCAGACTTTCAGCGAGTTTTTGTTCTCGGACTTGGGATCCACAGTCCAAAGTTGATTGGTGGATCAAGTGAACTTGGTGCATCTCCATTCAAGCTGGCGTACAATTACCAGCCTGCTTGTTTAGCGCAGTCTCCACAATCATACAAGCAAATGAGCATCTGTGGTGGCTTTGGGCGCGTGTTTGAGGCTGGTCCGGTATTTAGATCAGAAAAATCAAACACTCACAGGCATCTGTGTGAGTTTATTGGGTTGGATGCAGAAATGGAGATTAAGGAGCACTACTTTGAGGCAAGGAAGATTTGGAGGAAATAATTCTTTAGTTTTTCTATTGAAGCGATGCTGACCAAGTACTGATTTTTGTTTTCAGGTTTGTGATATCATAGATTGCTAATTGTAGCAATATTCAAACACCCAAATGAAAATTGTCAGAAGGAACTCGAGACAATAAATAGGCAGTATCCATTTGAACCTCTGAAGGTAAGACATTACTCCTTACTGTTTTGTGTTGTTATATGTGTGCTTTTGCTTAATTTACTGTCTCAACTTCTTCTAATTTATATACAGTACCTAGAGAAAACGTTGAAGCTAACGTACGAGGAAGGGATTACAATGCTCAAGGTACTAACATGTACTTTTATGTATGTCTATGATATCATTATTGTGGCATTGTATACAATATGCTCTTTTTTGTTGTTCTCACAGTATGATCGATACTAGAACTTAATAGCCCAATTATATTGCATGAAAGGCCTTTGTTGGAAATGATAAAACAGCTAGACAGTGAAATGCCGACCAGCCCCATGTCACTCCATCCCCATGGGCGACCCTAAGCCCGGCGACCCCCACCCTCCTCCCCTCATCGTCGCCGAGCGGGCGGCGGCGGGGACGGTTCCTTTTCTCCGCGGTTGTGTCCTCCATGAGTTGGGGAGCTCATGGGGCGGGCTGCAAGCGGAGGGCGACGACCAGCGCGGTGTCGTGCCTCTTGCGTCGGCGGATGTGGTGAGGTGGGTGGCCTAGGAGGCGTGGGCGACTCGGTTGCTGGGGCAGCTGCCCGGGAGCGGGCTCGAAGGCTCAGATCATGGCGGTCCCGATCTGTCCGCTCCGGCCATGGGGCTGGCCGTTGGATACTGTGACATGGGCATGGTTGGGCTGCGTCCGGGCCGTGCTTACTGCGTGAGCTTTGGCTTTCGTGGTGTATCTGAGGCTCGGTTGTGTTGTGTTGTGCGTTGGTGTTGACTCACCTCCATGTTGATCGTGCGGATCGATCGAAGGGCTCTCGGAACTGGTGGTCATGGTTTGCTGCTGCCCGTATAGCGTGGTCTTGGCTTGCTTTCGATCGGCGGTGGCTGAGTTCCTTCCTCGGGGCTGGGTTAGGTCGAGGGGCTTAGGGCGAAAGTCTTGGTTCGATAGGCGTTGAAGGATACCAGCGACCATGGCGTTGTAGCTCCCTCCTCTTTGGAGTTGTCATCGATGAGTTCCTCCTCTTCACTAGACCATGGCTTGCTGGTTTTAAGGGTTGTCGTGGGGGTTGTTGGTGTGGGCGGCCATCTCCTGAGGTCTGCCAGCTGTTGTGGGTCACTCTGGGCGAAATCTTAAGTCTTCGAAGGGGGTTGATGACCACGACTTACTTTGTCCGTGTCAACAAACAATTCGAAATACCTCGACTTTTTCAGAACAGGTCCGAGTCAAATAGCAATGATTCGAAGCACTTCTTTTTACATTACACTATTTCAGAAACCTAATGACTCGATTGTATGGATATGGAAAATACAGGATTTCCGATCCTAGCGGGAAAAGGAGGGAAATGGCGGCGCCCTTGGGCGTCGTTATCCTTCTTGAAGGCATCTCGGAAGAGTTCATCCACTCATCTCTGGGGTGTGGGCAAGTTGGTGGTATAGTTTCGAGTTGGCTGATGTCGGAATTGTTGTTTCTTTTTTGTTTCTCTTCTTTTTTCGGGGCTTTGCACAATTTTCCCTTTTAAATCACGTGGTTTTCGGCCTTGTTTTCCTCATAAACAGGTGTTGGAAATATGCCCTAGAGGCAATAATAAATTGGTTATTATTATATTTCCTTGTTCATGATAATCGTTTATTATCTATGCTAAAATTGTATTGATAGGAAACTCAGATACATGTGTGGATACATAGACAACACCATGTCCCTAGTAAGCCTCTAGTTGACTAGCTCGTTGATCAATAGATGGTTACGGTTTCCTGACCATGGACATTGGATGTCGTTGATAACGAGATCACATCATTAGGAGAATGATGTGATGGACAAGACCCAATCCTAAGCCTAGCACAAGATCGTGTAGTTCGTTTTCTCAGAGCTTTTCTAATGTCAAGTATCATTTCCTTAGACCATGAGATTGTGCAACTCCCGGATACCGTAGGAATGCTTTGGGTGTACCAAACGTCACATAGTAACTGGGTGGCTATAAAGGTGCACTACAGGTATCTCCGAAAGTGTCTGTTGGGTTGGCACGAATCGAGACTGGGATTTGTCACTCCGTATGACGGAGAGGTATCTCTGGGCCCACTCGGTAATGCATCATCATAATGAGCTCATTGTGACTAAGGCGTTAGTCACGGGATCATGCATTGCGGTACGAGTAAAGAGACTTGCCGGTAACGAGATTGAACAAGGTATTGGGATACCGACGATCGAATCTCGGGCAAGTAACATACGGATTGACAAAGGGAATTGTATACGGGATTGATTGAATCCTCGACATCATGGTTCATCCGATGAGATCATCGTGGAACATGTGGGATCCAACATGGGTATCCAGATCCCGCTGTTGGTTATTGACCGGAGAGGCGTCTCGGTCATGTCAGCATGTCTCCCGAACCCGTAGGGTCTACACACTTAAGGTTCGGTGACGCTAGGGTTGTAGAGATATGAGTATGCGGAAACCCGAAAGTTGTTCGGAGTCCCGGATGAGATCCCGGACGTCACGAGGAGTTCCGGAATGGTCCGGAGGTGAAGAATTATATATAGGAAGTCAAGTTTCGGCCACCGGGAAAGTTTCAGGGGTCACCGATATTGTACCGGGACCACCGGAAGGGTCCCGGGGGTCCACCGGGTGGGGCCACCTATCCCGGAGGGCCCCATGGGCTGAAGTGGGAAGGGAACCAGCCCCTAGTGGGCTGGGGCGCCCCCAATGGGCCTCCCCCCTGCGCCTAGGGTTGGAAACCCTAGGGTGGGGGGGCGCCCCACTTGCCTTGGGGGGCAAGTCTCCCCCCTTGGCCGCCCCCCCCCATCTAGATGGGACTTGGCCGGCGCCCCCCCCCTCCCAGGGGGCCTATATAAAGGGGGGAGGGCAGCAATAGAACAGCCTTGGGCCCACTCGGTAGGACATCATCATAATGTGCACATTGTGACCAAGGAGTTGATCACGGGATGATGTGAGTTACGGAACGAGTAAAGAGACTTGCCGGTAACGAGATTGAACAAGGTATCGGGATACCGACGATCGAATCTCGGGCAAGTAACATACCGATAGACAAAGGGAATTGTATACGGGATTGATTGAATCCTCAACATCGTGGTTCATCCGATGAGATCATCGAGGAGCATGTGGGAGCCAACATGGGTATCCAGATCCCGCTGTTGGTTATTGACCGGAGAGTCGTCTCGGTCATGTCTGCCTGTCTCCCGAACCCGTAGGGTCTACACACTTAAGGTTCGGTGACGCTAGGGTTATAGAGATATTAGTATGCGGTAACCCGAAAGTTGTTCGGAGTCCCGGATGAGATCCCGGATGTCACGAGGAGTTCCGGAATGGTCCGGAGGTAAAGATTTATATATGGGAAGTCTTATTTTGGTCGCCGGAAAAGTTTCGCACTTTATCGGTATTGTACCGGGAGTGCCGAAAGGGGTCCGGGGGTCCACCAGCCCCGGGGGGGGGGGCACATGGGCTATGGGGGGTGCGCCTTGGCCTATATGGGCCAAGGGAACCAGCCCCAAGAGGCCCATGCGCCAAGAGATAAGATAAAGGGAGAGTCCTAAAGGGGGAAGGCACCTCCGAGGTGCCTTGGGGAGGATGGACTCCTCCCTGGCCGCACCCTTCCTTGGAGGAAGGGCCAAGGCTGCCCCCCTCTCCCTTGGCCGTATATATAGTGGGGGGGGGAGGGAGGGCAGCAGCAATCCAAGCCCTGGCGCCTCCCTCTCCCTCCCGTGACACCTCTTCCTCCCCGCTTGCGCTTGGCGAAGCCCTGCCGGGATCCCGCTACTTCCACCACCACGCCGTCGTGCTACTGGATCTCCATCAACCTCTCCTCCCCCCTTGCTGGATCAAGAAGGAGGAGACGTCGCTGCTCCGCACGTGTGTTGAACGCGGAGGTGCCGTCCGTTCGGCGCTAGGATCATCGGTGATTTGGATCACGACGAGTACGACTCCATCAACCCCGTTCTCTTGAACGCTTCCGCTCGCGATCTACAAGGGTATGTAGATGCACTCCCCTTCCCCTCGTTGCTAGATTACTCCATAGATTGATCTTGGTGATGCGTAATTTTTTTTGAATTTCTGCTACGTTCCCCGACAGTGGCATCATGAGCTAGGTCTATGCGTAGTTTCTATGCACGAGTAGAACACAAAGCAGTTGTGGGCGTAGATGTTGCCAATTCTTCTTGCCGCTACTAGTCTTATCTTGTTTCGGCGGCATTGTGGGATGAAGCGGCCCGGACCGACCTTACACGTACGCTTACGTGAGACAGATTCCACCGACTGACATGCACTAGTTGCATAAGGTGGCTAGCGGGTGTCTGTCTCTCCCACTTTAGTCGGAACGGATTCGATGAAAAGGGTCCTTATGAAGGGTAAATAAAAATTGGCATATCACGTTGTGGTTTTACGTAGGTAAGAAACGTTCTTGCTAGAAACCTATACAAGCCACGTAAAAACTTGCAACAACAATTAGAGGACGTCTAACTTGTTTTTGCAGCATGTGCTATGTGATGTGATATGGCCAGAAGATGTGATGAATGATATATGTGATGTATGAGATTGATCATATTCTTGTAATAGGAATCACGACTTGCATGTCGATGAGTATGACAACCGGCAGGAGCCACAGGAGTTGTCCTTATTTTTTGTATGACCTGCGTGTCATTGAATAACGTCATGTAAATTACTTTACTTTATGGCTAAGCGCGTTAGCCATAGAAGTAGAAGTAATCGTTGGCGTGACAACTTCATGAAGACACAATGATGGAGATCATGATGATGGAGATCATGGTGTCATGCCGGTGACAAAGATGATCATGGTGCCCCGAAGATGGAGATCAAAGGAGCAAAATGATATTGGCCATATCATGTCACTATTTGATTGCATGTGATGTTTATCATGTTATGCATCTTATTTGCTTAGAACGACGGTAGTAAGTAAGATGATCCCTCACTAAAATTTCAAGAGACGTGTTCCCCCTAACTGTGCACCGTTGCGAAGGTTCGTTGTTTCGAAGCACCACGTGATGATCGGGTGTGATAGATTCTAACGTTCGAATACAACGGGTGTTGACGAGCCTAGCATGTACAGACATGGCCTCGGAACACATGCAAAACACTTAGGTTGACTTGACGAGCCTAGCATGTACAGACATGGCCTCAGAACACAAGAGATCGAAAGGTCGAACATGAGTCGTATAGCAGATACGATCAATATGGAGATGTTCACCGATGATGACTAGTCCGTCTCACGTGATGATCGGACACGGCCTAGTTTGACTCGGATCATGTATCACTTAGATGACTAAAGGGATGTCTATCTGAGTGGGAGTTCATTAAATAATCAGATGAACTTCATTATCATGAACATAGTCAAAAGGTCTTTACAAATTATGTCATACGCTTTAGTTCTACTATTTAATATATATTCCTAGAGAAAATTTAGTTGAAAGTTGATAGTAGCAATTATGCGGACTGGGTCCGTAAACTGAGGATTGTCCTCATTGCTGCACAGAAGGCTTATGTCCTTAATGCACCGCTCGGTGTGCTGAACCTCAGCGTCGTCTGTAGATGTTGCGGAACATCTGACATACATGTTTTGATAACTACGTGATAGTTCAGTGCGTATTGCTAACTGTTTAGAATTGTGGCACCAAAGACGGTTTTGAAACGTCGCAGAACATATGAGATGTTCCGAAGACTGAAATTGGGATTTCAGACTAGTGCCCACGTCAAGAGGTATGAGACCTCTGACAAGTTTCTTAAGCCTGCAGACTAAGGGAGAAAAGCTCAATCGTTGAGCATGTGCTCAGATTGTCTGAGTACCACAATCGCTTGAATCGAGTGGGAGTTAATCTCCCAGATGAGATAGTGATGGTTCTCTATAGTCACTGCCACCAAGCTAGTAGAGCTTTGTGATGAACTATAACATATCAGGGATAGATGATCCTTGAGCTATTCGCGATGTTTGACACCGCGAAAGTAGAAATCAAGAAGGAGCATCAATTGTTGATGGTTAGTAAAAACCACTAGTTTCTAGAAGGGCAAGGGCAAAAGGGACACTTCATGAAACAGCAAATCATTTGCTGCTCTAGTGAAGAATCCCAAGGTTGAACCCAAACCCGAGACTAAGTGCTTCTGTAATGAGAGGAACAGTCACTGAAGCAGTACTACCCTAGATACTTGGTAGATGAGAAGGCAGGGAAGGTCGACAGAAGTATATTGGATATACATTATATGAATGTGTACTTTACTAGTACTCCTAGCAGCACCAGGGTATTAGATACCAGTTCGGTTGCTAAGTGTTAGTAACTCGAAATAAAAGCTGCGGAATAAACGGAGACTAGCTAAAGGTGAGATGACGATATGTGTTGGAAGTGTTTCCAAGGTTGATGTGATCAAGCATCGCATGCTCCCTCTACCATCGAGACTTGGTGTTTGCGTTAAGCATGATCGGATTATGTTTATCGCAATACGGTTATTCATTTGAGCAGAATAATGGTTACTCTGTTTATTTGAATAATACCTTCAATGGTCTTGCACCTAAAATGAATCTCGATCGTAGTGATACACATGTTCATGCCAAAAGATATAAGATAGTAATGATAGTACCACATACTTGTGGCACTGCCACTTGAGTCATATTGGTATAGAACGCATGAAGAAGCTCCATGTAGATGGATCTTTGGACTCACTCGTTTTTGAAAAGATTGAGACATGCGAACCATGTCTATTGGTATATATGCATGAAGAAACTCCATGCAGATGGATCGTTTGGACTCACTTGATTTTGAATCACTTGAGACATGCAAATCATACCACATGGGCAAGATGACTGAAAGGCCTCGTTTTCAGTAAGATGGAACAAGAGAGCAAATTATTGGAAGTAATACATTTTGATGTATGCAGTCCAATGAGTGCTGAGGCATGCAGTGGATATCGTTATGTTCTTACTTCACAGATGATTTGAGTAGATGCTGAGTGTATTTACTTGATGAAACACAAGTCTGAATTATTGAAAGGTTCAAGTAATTTCAGAGTGAAGTTGAAGATCGTCGTGACAAGGGGATAAAATGTCTGTGATATGATCATAGAGATGAGTATCTGAGTTACGAGTTTGGCACACAATTAAGACATTGTGGAAAGTGTTTCACAATTAATACCGCCTGGAACACCATAGTGTGATGGTGTGTCCGGACATCATAGCTGCGCCCTATTGGATATGGTGCATATCATGATGTCTCTTATCGAATTACCACTATCGTTTATGGGTTAGGCATTAGAGACAACCGCATTCATTTTAAAAGGGGCACCACGCAATTCCGTTGAGACGACACCGTTTAGAGAAACCTAAGTTGTCGTTTCTTAAAAGTTTGGGGCTGCGATGCTTATGTGAAAAAGTTTCAGGCTGATAAGCTCGAACCCAAAGCGGATAAATGCATCTTCATAGAAAACCCAAAACAGTTGGGTATACCTCCTATTTCAGATCTGGAAGCAAAAGTAATTGCTTCTAGAAACGGGTCCTTTCTCGAGGAAAAGTTTCTCTCCAAAGAATTGAGTGGGAGGATGGTGGAGACTTGACAAGGTTATTGAACCGTCACTTCAACTAGTGTGTAGCAGGGCACAGGAAGTTGTTCCTGTGGCACCTACACCAATTGAAGTGGAAGCTTATGATAGTGATCATGAAACTTTGGATCAAGTCACTACCAAACCTCGTAGGTCGACAAGGATATGTACTACTCCCGAGTGGTACGGTAATCCTGTCTTAGATATCATGTTGTTAGACAATACTGAACCTACGAGCTATGGAGAAGCGATGGTGGGCCCATATTCCGACAAATGGTTAGAAGCCATGAAATCCGAGATAGGATCCATGTATCAGAACAAAGCATGGACTTTGGTGAACTTGCCCGATGATCGGCAAGCCATTGAGATAAATGGATCTTTAAGAAGAAGACGGACATGGACGGTAATGTTACCGTCTATGAAGCTCGACTTGTGGCAAAGAGTACTTTCACAAGTTCAAGGAGTTGACTACGATGAGATTTTCTCATCTGTAGCGATGCTTAAGTCCGTCGGAATCATGTTAGCATTAGCTGCATTTGTGAAATCTGGCAAATGGATGTCAAAACAAGTTTCCTTACCAGTTTTCGTAAGGAAAGGTTGTATGTGATACAATCAGAAAGGTTTTGTTGATCCTAAGGATGCTAAAAGGTATGCTAGCTCCAGCGATCCTTCCATGGACTAGAGCAAGCATCTCGGAGTCAGAATATACGCTTTGATGGAGTGATCAAAGTTTTTGGGTTTATACAAAGTTTGTTAGAAACTTATATTTACAATAAAGTGAGTGGGAGCGCTACAACATTTCTGATAAGTATATGTGAATGACATATTGTTGATCCGAAATGATGTAAAATTTCTGGAAAGCATAAAGGGTTGTTTGAAAGGAGTTTTTCAAAGGAAGACCTGGATAAAGCTGCTTACATATTGGGCATCAAGATCTATAGAGATAGATCAAGACGCCTGATGATACTTTCAAAGAACGCACACCTTGACATGATTTTGAAAGAGTTCAAAATAGATCAGCAAAGAAGGAGTTCTTGGCTGTGTTACAAGGTGTAAGTATTGAGTAAGACTCAAGACCTGACCACAGCAGAAGAGAGAGAAAGGACGAAGGTCGTCCCCTATGCTTTAGACGTAGGCTCTACAGTATGCTATGCTGTGTACCGCACATGAAGTGTGCCTTGCCATGAGTTGGTCAAGGGGTACAATAGTGATCCGGGAATGGATCACATGACAGCGGTCGAACTTATCCTTAGTATCTAGTGGACTAAGGAATTTTCTCGATTATGGAGGTGAAAAGGAGTTCGTCGTAAAGGGTTACGTCGATGCAAACTTTGACACTAATCCGGATGACTCTGAGTAGTAGACCGGATTCGTATAGTAGAGCAGTTATTTGAAATGGCTCCAAGTAGCGCGTGGTAGCATCCACAAGATGACATAGATATTCGTAAAGCACATACGGATCTGAAAGGTTCAGACCTGTTGACTAATAACCTCTCTCACAAGCATAACATGATCAAACCAGAACTCATTGAGTGTTAATCACATAGTGATGTGAACTAGATTGTTGACTCTAGTAAACTCTTTGGATGTTGGTCACATGGAGATGTGACCTGTGAGTGTTAATCACATGGTGATGTGAACTAGATTATTGACTCTAGTGCAAGTGGGAGACTGTTGGAAATAGCCCTAGAGGAAATAATAAATTGGTTATTATTATATTTCCTTGTTCATGATAATCGTTTATTATCCATGCTAAAATTGTATTGATAGGAAACTCAGATACATGTGTGGATACATAGACAACACCATGTCCCTAGTAAGCCTCTAGTTGACTAGCTCGTTGATCAATAGATGGTTACGGTTTCCTGACCATGGACATTGGATGTCGTTGATAACGAGATCACATCATTAGGAGAATGATGTGATGGACAAGACCCAATCCTAAGCCTAGCACAAGATCGTGTAGTTCGTTTGCTCAGAGCTTTTCTAATGTCAAGTATCATTTCCTTAGACCATGAGATTGTGCAACTCCCGGATACCGTAGGAATGCTTTGGGTGTACCAAACGTCACAACGTAACTGGGTGGCTATAAAGGTGCACTACAGGTATCTCCGAAAGTGTCTGTTGGGTTGGCACGAATCGAGACTGGGATTTGACACTCCGTGTAAACGGAGAGGTATATCTGGGCCCACTCGGTAGGACATCATCATAATATGCACAATGTGACCAAGGAGTTGATCACGGGATGATGTGAGTTACGGAACGAGTAAAGAGACTTGCCGGTAACGAGATTGAACAAGGTATCGGGATACCGACGATCGAATCTTGGGCAAGTAACATACCGATAGACAAAGGGAATTGTATACGGGATTGATTGAATCCTCAACATCGTCGTTCATCCGATGAGATCATCAAGGAGCATGTGGGAGCCAACATGGGTATCCAGATCCCGCTGTTGGTTATTGACCGGAGAGTCGTCTCGGTCATGTCTGCCTGTCTCCCGAACCCGTAGGGTCTACACACTTAAGGTTCGGTGACGCTAGGGTTATAGAGATATTAGTATGCGGTAACCCGAAAGTTGTTCGGAGTCCCGGATGAGATCCCGGATGTCACGAGGAGTTCCGGAATGGTCCGGAGGTAAAGATTTATATATGGGAAGTCTTATTTTGGTCGCCGGAAAAGTTTCGCACTTTATCGGTATTGTACCGGGAGTGCCGAAAGGGGTCCGGGGGTCCACCAAGGGGTCCACCAGCCCCGGGGGGGGCCACATGGGCTATGGGGGGTGCGCCTTGGCCTATATGGGCCAAGGGAACCAGCCCCAAGAGGCCCATGCGCCAAGAGATAAGATAAAGGGAGAGTCCTAAAGGGGGAAGGCACCTCCGAGGTGCCTTGGGGAGGATGGACTCCTCCCTGGCCGCACCCTTCCTTGGAGGAAGGGCCAAGGCTGCCCCCCCTCTCCCTTGGCCGTATATATAGTGGGGGGGAGGGAGGGCAGCAGCAATCCAAGCCCTGGCGCCTCCCTCTCCCTCCCGTGACACCTCTTCCTCCCCGCTTGCGCTTGGCGAAGCCCTGCCGGGATCCCGCTACTTCCACCACCACGCCGTCGTGCTACTGGATCTCCATCAACCTCTCCTCCCCCCTTGCTGGATCAAGAAGGAGGAGACGTCGCTGCTCCGTACGTGTGTTGAACGCGGAGGTGCCGTCCGTTCGGCGCTAGGATCATCGGTGATTTGGATCACGACGAGTACGACTCCATCAACCCCGTTCTCTTGAACGCTTCCGCTCGCGATCTACAAGGGTATGTAGATGCACTCCCCTTCCCCTCGTTGCTAGATTACTCCATAGATTGATCTTGGTGATGCGTAAAAAAATTTAAATTTCTGCTACGTTCCCCAACAACAGGGCCATTCTGTAATTTTATTTTCCTGTCTTAATGAATTGGGCAAAGCTCCTGCCTTTCTCCTAAAAAAGGCCTTTGTTGGGTAGACAATACATCTACATATAACAACTATGCAGACTACAAATGTTTTCCCCATTCCTTCCCAAATTAGAAAAGGTATAATTAAGTTCAATGACATGTGGGTTTACCAAGGTAACCAATCAAGCTAAACTGGATTAGCATTTTTTTTCTACGCCCTCCGTCGTAAAATATAAGGGCGTTTTTGACACTATACTAGAGTAAAAAACACTCTTATATTATGGGACGGAGGGAGTAACTTCTATGAATGCCACACAAATTGTAATGGTAATTTCTATACATGTGTGTGATTTTGCAGCATACCAATGAAGCCTTAAAAATAACTTGGATTGGTAAAAAGTAAAATTAGACGGTGGGAGCTGTGTGAGTATGCAAGTTGTACCTTGTCGGTTTTGATGACAAGAAGTCTCTCTATGAGGGCATCCATAGCTTGATGATTTTGCACCTCTAAGATTGCCTTTAATGATTTTCTGTTTGCCTTTATATATTGCAGGTTTCATTCTGGAATCCTCTAGGCAGGGTGCTTGCAATCCCCTACATCTCGGCTGCAACAAAAAAGACCCAACGAGGCTGTTGTTTCAAGCTCAGACCCTCTTCATTGCACGCGGTGCTAGAAGGAGAACTGGGTTGTGGTGGTGTTGCTGGTCGTTTTCCTTTTTACTTTTGCACTTTGGCCGTCATAAACGACACATGCTTGCTCCCCGGATGGATCTCTTTCTCTCCCTGGATCTTTTAAACAGGTGTTGTGATTAAAATTGTGATAAATCAGTGTTCATCACTATTCTTTTTGGACTTGAATATATCTATGTCTAAATTACACATAATGCGTAGGAGAAAATTACTATAGTTGGACTTTCATGTCTTTCTTGAATCCATGGCAAAGCATAGTCACCTTAGTACTATGTTGCTTTGCACATGTCTTCTCATGGCCTTATTGAAGATCTTGTTTCCATGGCTTTAAACACAAGATGATATTTTTGTAGCATATTTCATATACGTTTTCCTCCTATAAGGCTATAATTTCAAATTCAAGCCCACCCAACACACAAAGTTTCTATCTTCTTATTTTCTATACAAGTAGTAGCTGGCGCAGCGGTGGTGTTGATGAACGACACCCAATGCAGAGGCGGCAGTTACCATAGGGAAGAGGTCAAGAACATCTAGCTCTTGTGGTGTTCCTCATTGTTGTCATCGCCATCAACAGCAACAATGACGACCGGCTCATGAGACGGCTACTAGAGAGGGAGCGAGGAAGGGGGAGACAGATCTTTCAGGTACAATGGTACGACAACCATGTTTTGAAATATCAATGAGATTTGGTGCCAAGTCAGCATCGTGTTTTATCCAATCTATTAAACACCATAAGTTTCATGTCGAATGTGTTGTAGAAATATGTTCTTCCATAAATATGGTTTTAGTCCTTCATATTTTAGTATCGTTGTAAATTTATCCATTCACATATCACTCTGAGAAACATTTTTAATTGGGGGAAGGAAGAATGGAAGAAAAGAAGAGTGCTTTGACGTAAACAAAAGAAGTCGTCAATATAGCCCGTTGCAACACACGGGCATTCTACTAGGAGATGCAAGTGAAGTGGAATAATGAAAATACATTGCATCAAGTACATTTTTCGATTGTTACTGTAATTTTTTTCTATACATGTGAAATTGGAAGTGCATTATGCTTATGTATGCAATCAAAAAAGAAATTAAAAGGCCCGTGGCAACGCATGGGCATTGTACTAGGGAAATAAGACGAATAGACATGCAGACTAAGCTCCATATCCAAGGGATTTTGGTAGTACATGCCATGTTTATGCTCACTGTTGAATAGTCTGTATATAACTATTTATGCAATACTTGGACCATAGGAGCAATTCATTCTGTATATTTTGCTGAGGATTGTGCCTTGCAGTCAATTTATAGAAGGGTAAGATGTATCGCAATATCTTTGACTTGCATTCTCTGTGATGTCATGTAAGAAAATAGAATATATACTCTTTGAATTATCTTTTCTTTTTTTCGATGTCTCTATCTTACTTCTATAATCCAATTGGCATTCGCTAGAGTTTCTGTTGATGAAACATTTGTTTTGTGATGTGAGGAGGTTCTGTTTGTGACTTTGCAATCAATATTCTTAGATACGGTTCGTAGATCATGATATCTGCACAATCTCAATCTACTTCCTGTGAACATATATTGTATTAATGGGTTGTGTCAGGGTTATTTTATCAACTACTGGGTTGTTGATCTACATTACGGTTTAATTCTTACACGAATTAATGTTGACTCGATTCTCTGTAGTAGGTTGAGAGGCTTCTCCTCTCATGATTTACTCTGATTAGTTTGCCTGGCTCCATGCTCCTCATGATTTCTTTGAATTTTTCTATAGGAGCTCGGTCAAAAACCACCTAAGGAAAATATGTCGTTCTTCTCTACAAGGGTTGCATGTGGAATTTGAGGAGAATCTGTGCACCAGCATCCGACTCCTTGATGTTGCTCTGATCATATTGTGTAAATATATTTCTAATAAAGCAATCGCCCGATGGTGTACATGTTGTAAATAACAAGATGTAATCATCAAGTGTGAGAGATGGCAACATCATGATGGGATGGTATGTACTGTTGTGCTCATCAATAGAGTTAGATCACTTTTCTGTCTGAGAGTTGATTTTTTTGTGCGTTAGATGGATTGACAAGTACCAAAGATTGATGCCAAGCAGAACTAAAACCTGTCCATGGATTACCTTCGGTCCCGCATTCCAATCAATAACATTGGGCCGAGCGAGCGCGCGGGTGGCGCAAGAGGCAATGGGCAGCCGGTGGAGACTGAGTGGTGAGCGGCGGTAGCGAGGTCGAGCGGTTGGCACCAGCGGCGAGTAGGCAATTACCGTGACGGGCGAGCGGACGGGGCGTGTAGGTGTCACGATTGCATCACAATTGGAATAAAGTAAACAATGCATACGTGTGGCTATTGACTGATTTTGTGTGTTGTGTGCTTGTGTTAACAGCCAGCCGAATCAATCAGCCAAGGGCCATTATGTACGTGAGTGTGTTAATAGTGGGTATATCTGAAGATTATTTCTCAACTTGGCATGTGGGGAGAGACTAAAAAGACGATGCCATGGTAGCATGGCAGACCTGGCAAGTGCCACGAACATCATGATATTCTTCCTTTTCTTAATTCCTTGATTTGAAAATTAATTTGCTCTGCGTGTATAGGAACATAGCAGTCGGGCAAACGACACTTTGGCATCTTGATCTATTAAGGGAATTTTTTTTTACTTTAGAAAATGTGGGTTCGGATTGGTCTGTTGAGTTATGGCTGGCTGACCGGAATAATTTTTCTATTTAAAAAATGTAGCAAATAGCATTTCATTAGAGATTGGTCCGTTGAGTTATGGCTGGCTGATCGGAATAATTTTCCTATTTAAAAATGTAGCAAATAGCATTTCATTAGAGATGGCTTTGCAGCAAATTGCAAATCACGCAAACCAAGCCATCGTCGCCTCGTCGCTCTCGCCGGGAGCGACAACAACCGCCGGTCTCTTCTTCGCCTTCTTAGCCGGCATCTCCTCCATCTGGATGCCCTGCGGCACGAGCCACTCCGCCACCGCCTGGGACTCGACCTCCAGGAAGTTTAGATCCGTCTTCGGCCGTCCGGCACGCCACACCGCCACGTCGTAGGCACGAGAAGCCTCATCGGCGGTGGGATACGTGCCGAGCCACCAACGCTGCCCGGCATTGGAGAACTCCAGTCCGAAGGTCCCGGAGGGCTTCGCCCTCATGCCGAAGAAACCGGACTTTCCCTTCGGCGTCTTCTTCGGCGCCATCGGGGAGCGGGCGGCGGCCGAGCGGGGAGCGGGGCGGCGACGTGCGGCGCGGGGCGGAGGCGGACGGAGCGGGGCGGCGGCGTGCGGCGCGGGGCGGAAGCGGACGGAGCGGGGCGGCGGACGGACCGGAGAGGAGGCGAACGGAGCAGGGCCGAAGAGAGGCGGACGGAGCGGGGCCGGGTGGAGGATGGACCGGAGGCGGAGGCGGCCGGAGAGGAGGCGGAGGCGGCCGGAGAGGAGGCGGGCGGGGTCGGGGCGGCCGGAGCGGAGGCGAACGCGATGGGGCAGCGCAGCGGCAGGCGGCGGCCTAGGCGGGGTGGAATCAGTGGTGGGGATCTGGATCTACGACGGGGCGAGACCTTAGAAAGTTAACATGTAACTCTTGCAAACTATTTCAAAAGCCCATGGCAACGCACGGGCAGTCTACTAGTGTTGTATATTTTGCACTAAAACTAACCAATTTTTAGTGGAAACAATACATAGACAGACACCAACAACATACAGCACAATAGTGTTACTCTAGCTAACAACACTACAACAGTAAAAAAAGCAAGAAGAAAAGTGAGGATGACTGGATGAGACGACTACGCATCTACTTGTACCACATGCTGATGCGGGTGGATGCGACTTTTAACCTGAAGGAAGGATTCCAGCAGGAAAGGGCGATCAGACTCGATCAAGTTATCTACAAGCCTCCTCCCCTCCGGATTGCCTTCAAACCACTCGCCCACGAGTACCATGGAAATGAACACGAACCAGCTGCCGACGAAGAGGGCCAGGAACCCTCCGACGTCCACCACGGTGCCCAGCATGGTCTTCGCAGGATGGGAGTCCTTGAAGTCCAAGGAGCTCTGGAAGGCGAGGACGAGCGCCAAGGCGACGCAGCACAGCAGGCACATGTACACGCGCCGGCTGCACTCGGCGGGCTCGGCCACCGCCACCGCCACGCTGCCGTCGTCGACGTCGGGATTCTCGATGTCGGCCATGGCTGTGTGATCGATCGGCTGATCCTGCGGCACTGCTGCGTCTGTACGGTATATGTAGGAGTCCCTTTATATATCATCGATCGGATTGATCGAGGCCGTATACGCGGGCCGTTTGGGCTGGACTGTTGCCACACATACGGACCCTTGGTCGACTTGGTCACGTGTTTCTCTGTGAACTAGCACAAGGCCCGTGCGTTGCAACGGGGCATATAAATTTTAGTGGTTTGACATTATGTTATAGCACAAAAGACCATGCGTTACAGCGAATACAAAATAAATAAGCGTGTGGTTACAAACCTGAAAATTATTTTACCAATCAAACAACTTCTATTATTTGGTGGTTCAAATGAATGGTGTCAAATACACATCAACATTGTCAACTAATAGAATTTGCAAATAATGCCAGCTCAGTAGTCATGTGGCATGTTCCCAATTGCAACAGAGAAGATTCTATTTTAGCTTGTTACACGAAATTTACATTTTTTTTCTAGAAGAAATATTGCCTATAAATAAATTAAATAATAATGATAAACTTTAGCACAATGCAATGGTTCATATTTTTTAATTTAAGATGAAGGACATGAAAGAGAAAACGATGACCATACTAAGGCTACAGGAAAGGCATACAAAGCATATCATACAGTTATTATATACCACCACGCCTTTAGACATTTCCAAATATACAAAACATAAGGTACTGAATTCTTTTACATAGACTGATATGACTCAAAAATACAATGGTCAATGAGAGGACAAAAAAGGCACAGGATTTTCTTTTGTACATCAATGCCAACTAAAAATAATAATAATTGTAATTAAAGAAAAGCGACAAAAAAACTGTTAAGAGCATTTGTCTTGCACTCTGACTCAATGTTTTGCTGGCACATTTCCTCATGAACAAATTTGCTTTACTAACCCTCCTATAAAACTTTCAGCTGGATGTCGGTGCCACCGAACTACCCGCCCAATTGTAGGCTCAACTCCAACCAGCTCCATTCTAGGAATAGATGGATTTGTAGTTTTCGACTCCTACTTCAAAAAAGTTTGTTGGGCCTCTACTTTGAGTGAGAACCATACAGTCATACTGCAAACACATAAAAAGTAACGGTTGAAGTAATGCAGAATAATATTCTCAAGTTTAATATACACAGGAAAATGAAAATATCATTATAACAAACAAGGAAAAAGGTTTATAAGTTCTATATTGATGCTCACAATGTCTCTATCCAGCTCAGAAAGTCATTTTACTTTTGAGAGCATCATCGATTTAATCTTTATTTTCTCAAGTGGATAACAATTCATCATTGTCACCAACTACACAATAGGAAATGTGAATAAAAAGACTGCAGTAAGAATTAAGGGAGAAGTCCAGGGAAGTTTAACCCCCACTCTCAAATGAGGGATCCATGTGCTTACTTTGCTTTCCATGTAGCTTCAAAATAATGTATTACCTGTTCTAGATTTTTACTCGTTCTCACTGCCATTCTACTGCCATTCTTCTTTCATAGTAGTGAACGCTGAACCTGGACCATCAAAGAGAAGATAATTTCTCATCAAATTGCCTAGCACTGTAATGAGAAGAGAAGCATCCATAAAGTAATAAACAAAGCGAATCTGAATGTACCTCATCAAATGAAGGTGGCAGAAGTGTGGCGACCTAGCATAGATGTTTCACAGCCTCAAGGCTTGCAGAATCAGAGAAGTCAGAAGCCTGCTATGTATAATATGTAGGCATGTATTCTTACTTCATGAGTCTCTTATCTACTTTCCAGTAGGCAAATTTTTGTAAGCAGACTTATCTTACTTGAGAATCCTCGCTTCTTTCCAGATTTCTTGAGAAAAGTTTATGGTCATTGGTCATCATAACATCTACATTTTAGCGTTGGGTAATGAAAACAGAACATGGTAAATTTACCTGAATATGTCCCACAAATATTTGTACGATGGATGTTAGTTTAACTCGAACCAATTGCACTAATAAAATAGAACACTTAGAAAGAAGGTAAAATCAGCCTCAGCAACAACGACTTTCACTAAGTAGAAGGACATTCCCTTCCCCAGCAGCCCCACACCAAGACCTCGAAGCGAGCTTCTGCTAAAAATCATAAAATGAAATGTGGCTTTATAGAAGATAATGATTTTCCATCAATGTTAGAATATCAGAACTTATCCAGTTCAAAGAACGGAAAGGTAAAGAAGGTGGACCTATGGGAAAGATCAAGCCTTCCTCGGCAGTGCAGAAATAGTCACAGTACACGCTCCCGCAGTGCACTGCCTAACACAAAGTTCTTTATTGCTTTCTCGGATATAGAGAATAACTAAATATTTCATATTTTTATATTAGGTTTTTTAAACATTTTTTCCACTCTCTAAGTCTCCACTAATTAGACTGAAATAGAGTCTAGTAAATTAATAGCCGATTGATATTTTTTGAGGTTTGGCGGCCATCTCTTTTTCTGTTTAGCTAGTACTATAACAAAATTCTGTAGATACCTTGGCAACAGTAGCGGAATCCTTAACACAAACCAGTAACCCAAGTACATGGTAGCTAAGAATATATAGGCGCTAACTTGGAGCAAGAGAACTCCTTTAGGTATTACCATTATTATTGTCAAGCACATCTACCAGAATCTTTTTTTTAAGGGAGAAACATGACAGTAGCCAATTTATTTAGTTCTCATCAGTAAATAAAAACAGGTACTAAAATAGTTATCCAGGAAGGGTAGCTTCCTAGTTGTAATCATACCTAATTGTAGAACTTCGGGTACGATTTAGTGTGAAGGACGCACCTTCTGACCTCCTGACCTCCAGCCAGAACAATCAAATTGATCAACATATTGGATTGGCCTGCTTGGGACGTAGCTAGTAAGTCTAGCTATCTTGATTGGGACGTAGCTAGTAAGCCTCATGAAATCAATCCAGTGGCCTGCTTGGACGTAGCTAGTAAATCAATCCAGCCGAAAACGTCCCAAGCACCAGGAGGAATCTGCTACTTAGTAATAAAATCGATCAGCAAAGATGGTATATGTTCAGATCTTGGAGAAGTATGGACAAATAGTTTATGCAGAAATCCAATACATCATCTATCCAGGACCAGGAAGCAACACTAAATTATGGCATGATATCATTCACTTCTTTTTGTTGCCAATGAATACTAAATTGACCACTTGCTACTAACAAAACTGAGATTACCAGAAGCAGGTCCACCTGATCTCACGGCGCTCGTTCTGCCGCCACCACGAAGGCAAGATTGATCCACCGCCTACAGGAATCCAAGGGAGAGGAGAGAAAGAGAGAATCGGTCGATGGATTCCGATCCGCCGTCCCGAACTCTACTTCCGCGCTCGCCCAACCTCGAGCGAGGTGGGTGCGCCGAGCGGGGTGGCTGCGAGCGCGACCAGCGGCACGCTGCGGCGGCGGGGGCGGGCAACGCGCGACGGCGGCGGGCGGCGCGCGGTGAGGCGGCGCGGGGCAGGAGGTGGGCGGCGAGCGGCAGCGGAGGACAAGGCGGGGTGGGGCTGGAGGTCGAGATGGGATCGAGGAGGCAGGCCGTGCGGTGGTTGGGCTATTTTTTTCCTTTCTCTCTCCAAACCGATTCGGGCTGACTTATGTTGAGGATTGTGGGTTGATTACTTAAAACTTCAGGGGCTTTTCTGCAAAATTGCTGACGACGTACGACCAGAGGAGGTTGGACGAAACGTAAGGGGGGAAAGGGAACCTTACGTTTCTTTTAGGTAGTACAGATAAGTTCGGTGTTTGGTTTCCGTGAGGAAAATGTGTTAGAATCAAGGGAAAACAACGCCTCTTTTTCGATGAAGTTAGATATTATAATTTTTTGAAAATTTTTGATCTATTCATCAAACACTATGATAGTACAAAGAACCCAAGAAGCAATGAAAATTACATCCATGTTTTAGTCCACCTAGCGACGACTACAAGTATTGGAGCGAGGTGAAGGCTCGCCGGGGTCATCGCCCCTCCTGCACTGGAGCCGGGCAATTTTTTTTAGCAAACAGTCCAAAAATCATCGTGCTAAGACCCAAAGAACAAGTGCGCCAGAACAACAACGGTCGTCGATAAAGAGAAAGATATATCCGATATTATAAATTTAAAATGAAGCATCAAGGATACAAACATAATGCATACACATTCAATCTCTCCACAACTAGATAACTAGAATGCACACAACCAACACTAGCTCACAGAAATAATCATACTAACCAATAGCGAAGTCCTACAAAACCAACACTATACCTAGGTGGAGCACAAAAGAAGAAGAAAGACTCCAAAGTGATCAAAACAATATTCAACAAGCTACAAAAACAATCATACCCGCACCAAGCACCTCTAGACATCAAAAGTACAACGTGAAAAGTTCTCCAACATAAACGCCTTCAGAAAGGGAACGCCGCTCAGTCGCTGTCGTCGATAGATCTAATCATCGAAGGCCAAATCTTGGATTTTCACCCTGAAGATCAAGTCCGAGCAATACCTCAACAAGGTAACACAAAGATCATCGTCATTGCCAGATATAACCAATTATGGCTAGACCTCAAGTTTTCACGCCGGAACTAAAGACCGGTACTTGAGAAGTACCACCAAATCAAATCTTATCACCATCACTTTCCACCATTGTAGCAGTTACATGTGTATCACGATCTTGACATGAGATGTCACACAAGTGAAGACCATGCTCGTACAAGCAGACACTTCTGAGTACGTCTATACATAATACCCGCCATGCATATGGCACAAAAGAACTGAATATCAAAACTCTATAAGTTAACTAAATTTTTTCTATGCCTAAGTCGGCGATGCCAACCGTCTTATCTCATCTTGTTTCTCCCATCTCCTTTGTGAATTTCCTGCGAAAAAATACTCCATGAATCTCAAAGCAAAGACATTGGACAACCCAGCCTCTTAGGATGAGTTTGGTTGCAAGAATCGTACAAGATGAGTTGGGATGGTACCAAAGCGATAGATGTTTGGTTATAGAACAACTGAATAGATCCGCCCCAAAAAAGAGAATATCCACAAAATATGCTGGACCGATCCATCCCCACAGAATTGGCAGGCCCGAGCGGCACGCTCCCTCGCTGATTCCTCACGTGACATGCATGCGCACCTCTACCTTACCTCCCATGCTATATCGCTATCTCTCACCCTCCCGAAACCCTCGCTCTCTCCCTCTCCAGATCGAAAACCCTAGGCAGTGGCACACTCCTCTCCCCCCTCTGTCATCTCTCCAATCCGACCGCCCCATCTCTTCTTCCTCCGTTGCTCACCTCATCGCGGTGGCATGGAAGAGGGCACGGGGTGACCTGCTGCTTGTTGGAGGAGGAAGGAAGGGAGGCGGCTGACCTTTCTAGAGGGTGCAGCGACTCGGTTTGCTGCATGAGGAAGCAACATAGAAAGCAAAAACTTCTGCACAAAAGAAAGCGATGATGGGCTGATGGCAACATTCACGGCTGTTGGTGATAAGATCGCTAATGCTATAGTGGCAACTGGTAAGTCGGACGATGAGTTGCCTGCTGGACTTTGGGACAGCATCGAAGACACTTTTGGTTTCCAACCGGCACATCTTTCTCACTGCTATGCGCATTTGTTTGAGAATGTTCGAAGCACACGTGCTGTACACTCGTTGCACACACACACGCGCGCGCACGCACACGCGCGCACACACACACACTCACTCACACACACGCACACACGCACACACACATGCACACACACACATTGCTTCCTGAACTATGACTATGCACTACTAGGGAAAACCTCATACATACAGAAGCTTATCAGTAGCGCGTTTGAAAAGGCCGCGCTACTGCTAATTAGCAGTAGTGCATGTCCAGCAAGGGCGCTACTACTACCAACTTAGCAGTAGCGCGTCCAGCATAGAACGCGCTACTACTATAATTGTCACACCGTTGCCGACAGGTTAGATATAGTAGTAGCGCCTTTCTGCTAACCGCGCTACTGTTAACGAGCTAGTAGTAGCACGTTTCTTTGGTGCGGCGCTACTTCTTAAGCCTTATCCTCAAGGCCCGTCGCTCTCCCTGGCCATCACTCTCCCTCCCCCACTCTCTCTCACGAACCGCCGTCGCTCATTGCCGCCTCCGCCGTCGCCGCATTGCTGCCGCTAGTAAGCCTCCCCATCCTCCTCCTCCCTCCTCTATCTGCCGCCCCTCCTCCCTCCTTCTCCCTCCTCCCTCCTACCACTTCCAGCCGCCACTCCTCCTCCCTCCTACCACCTCCAGCCGCCACTCCTCCTCCCTCCTCCTCCTTCCTTTGGCCGCCACCCCTCCTCCATCCATCGCCCCTCCTCCCTCCTCCCTCCTACCAGCTTCAGCCTCCACACCTCCTCCCTCCTCCTCTGGCCGCCACTCCTCCTCCTCCTCCCACTTACTTAGCAGTATTTTATTAAAAAATTTAAATTGAAGAAAACAAAATGCTTCAGAACATAAGTGATTAAATACTGGAAAATTGATGGTTGAAAGTTTAAATATCATGTTATTTGTTAATACTATTCAGATACATGTTGATAGAATATATTTTGTTTATGCAGAAATCAAGTATTTGCCCCTGCCTCATCCCCGTAGTCGTCCCCATCGCCGGCCCCTTAAGACCTCTAGGTGAGAATAGCCAAATCACCATGTTGTTGATATAGATGATAATGTGTTGTAAATGTCGATGATGAAAATGCTAGTGCTAGTCGCCATGTCATTGATGTCGATGATGATGCATTCTGAATATAGAGGATGTATTGGTGTTCTTGTTTGCAATGTACCTCCGAGTGGCCTATGTTTTGCCGGAATGTTGATTCGTTTCCGTTCCAGCAAATTTCAGGCGCTCGATATCTCCTGTCTTTAGCAAAGGTCCTGCCGATTTTTTTCATGAATTTAGCATGACTTGTGCTACAATGTAGGACATATCAAGTGCCTGTGATTTGCCAGAACAGGAATTCAATGATATTTCGGCAAAACATAGGGCAGTTTTTCTATGTCATTGCTCGATATATGGAACGGGTTGACTTTAGGTCTGTTTTGGCTCCTTGTGTGTCTTTTCGTGAGGGAGAGTGTCCACCATATATATATAGAGGAAGAATTCCGACTGTTGTCTTTAGGTCTGAATATAGAGGAAGAATTCCGACTGTTGTCGTGCGGGTCTCTTCTCCTTCTTTTCCTTGTGCTAGATATTTGTAATGCACTAGCGAAAGGAGGAGTAGCAACCATCACCGACGGTCGCAATATCAGAGAGGGAGTGCCCACCATATACGTGAGATAAGAGTTTAGGAAGGAAGACTCGATAGACCTAAAGTCAACCTGTTGCATATTGAGTAATAGTGATCTATGTGTTGAGTTTTCTGGTAGTTGCCTTCGATCGATTTTCAATGTTTCAACTATGAACATAGGAAATGTCTGACGACGAAAGGAAATTTGTTATGTGCGAATACTATGAAGACGAGCACGGCCTGTGCGACATGCCGCACCTAGTTAGTGGTAGGTGCTTCAACATCATGCTGGATGAGACCTTCGAAGTGGATACAGTAAGTCACATTGACAAGTATTTTTTTCATAATTAAGCATGACTTCTGCCTCTTTTGCTTCAACTTATAATTTAAATTTTTTTAAATTCTACTAGCGTATCCCCTGCCATGCAAGATTTTATGTCTTGGATAAGATTGGTTTCAGTACTATGGACAGTATGGAGGTAAAGAGAGTTCACTTGAGGACCGAACATGGTTATACTTTTACCGTAATATTATACAATGCAGAGAACTACTCCTATTTTGAATGCTCAAATTGGAGAGCTCTATGCAAGGCGTATGTATTTGAGCCTAATATGCTTATCACCTTTGATATTAGTCCGGAAGATGAAATTGAAGGTAATACCGACATCTGGGTCGATGTGCAGACGCCTCCAGTTCTACCTATATGTGAGTTTCTCAACCATATTTATTAAGTAATTTATAGAGTGCAGCGATTCGGTGCCCAGGCTCATCTGCACCCGACCAGAAAAAAATTCGAAAAAATACTAGAAAAATTCAAAAAATTCCATTTTTTCCCGTGGTAGACAATTTATTACGTGAGGTTCGCTCCAAATATTAGCTCATTTGGACATCTGAGTAACACTCCCGCGAAAAAGACAAATTGGGTCAAAACAGTACGTGAACAGTAAACTGTTTAACAGACCCCGAATTTATCTTTTTTGCTGAGAGTTGCTCAGTTGTCCAAATCATTTGAAAATTTGGTCGGACCTCACGCATCAAATTGTCTACCATGAGAAATTTTTTTGGAATTTTTTGAATTTTTCTAGTATTTGGTTTGAATTTTTGATTCAAGACGGGTGCAGATGAGCCCAGACTCAGAAAAGGATTTTCGGTAATTTATATTGTTTATTTAAATATAGTTGACAACTAATTTCTATTGACAACTTATTTCCATTCAAGAAAACATGTCCGGCTCTTGGTAGATAGCACCTACTACTATCCCGGGGCTGAACTAAACTCCAAGGAGATAAGTCATTATGTTTCATGGCTTGAGGATCTTGATACTGTCAAGACAGGTTATTTTCCTGGACTTCGAAATATTAGTACTCGATACGTGCGGCCACTAGTGTGCGTATTGAACTACGGTCACATCTATTTAGGAAAGATGTTAAGATTTTTACTATTTGTCCTCAGTGCATCTTTTGCATACATTATTTTTTGAGCTAAACTTCATTGCTAAGTATGTTACTACGATGTTCTTCAGTAGGGACTCCCGATGAATGTTGTATCTCATTGGATCGAGCCTAAAGGTCACATGATAATGATTATCTTACGGCCAAGACATCCTACATTGCACATGAGCGCATTCATGATTTCTCAAGGCGAGCAAGTCTTAATAGTCAAAGACTGGAGCAAAATTGTGAAGGATCACAGCAGAGAAGTACTAGGGGGCAGAAATCAGAAGCGCAACCCACAATTAGGAGACAGGTTCATCTACATTCTCCAATATGATGAAGCAGGAGTGCTACACATGTTTTATGTTATTTTACCTGAGAGAGAGAGCAGAAGGAGTGATTAGCTAGCTAGAATGAGTTTGAAGATGATGATGTGCTACACTATGAATATGATGATTAAATAGCTAGTGTTAGTGGTAATGACTATAATGATTATTATTAGCTAGTGTTGGTGGTGATTAGATAGCTACACTATGACTATGATGATTAAATAGTGTTGGTGGTAATGACTATGATGATTATTAGCTAGTGTTGTTGGTGATGACATGATGCAAGAGTTTTTATAGTAATATGATGATAATGTTGATCATGATTATCATGATGATTTGTTATTATGATCATGATTAGTCACTGGTACGCGTCGGTCCTAAACAAACGGTTTTTAACCCCTTTCCGCGATGGCATTCGGAACCGTCGTCAAGTGAGTGTGGGCGATGGGGGGTCCTTCCTACACGACCCAGAAACCGTTAGGGATATGCCTTCCTGGCACACATGCTCGGCAAAATGAGGCTGTGTGCGACCGGCGAGCACTCAAATACAGAAATACGTACATTAGTGCTCAAAAATACAATTATACAGGCGAATCATTTCCGGTCGTAAGTACATCCCACACAGTCAGTCACCGCTAAACGTTTTCGTTCGTATATACATCCCACACAGTCACTCCAAGGAAAATGTTTGCGCAAGGTGGCGTAACGCAAACAGTTTTCAAGAGAATGTCGTGTGTGATTGTTCATTGATCCAACACAGTTTATTCCTAGAACTGTGTGTGTTGCCTGAGGTCATCGCCCACGGTGTTTTCTCATTAACCGTTTGCAATAGGAAAACCCAATTAGCAGGCTAATTGCTCTATTATTAATAATCCATTTACTAATCTAATTGACATTCATATTAAGCACATAATATATTCCATTTCCATATTAAGGAAGCAGGATTTCATAATTGAAATACATCGTAGTAGAACATGATATAGCTTCAGCACTCAGTCACCCCATTACACAACTGCACCAGCAGCAAGTTTCACATGCAACATCTAGAACCTTTCGAAATTAGCATCATAGACGGTACATAAAGAGATGCATCTCATCTGGAAAGCTGCTGAAGCGGAAGGCGAATATTGAGCCTTCATTCATGTTGAAGGTCTTTGCAACTTTAGGCCGGTGCCTGTGGATGATTGACCGTCCATCCTTCGACCTCTTCAGGAACACTTCAATATTGAACCGTGGGTGTTGTATGAAAACTTTCCTCGCCTCCTGACCACAGAGGTGGTTTGAGAGGTAATCATCAGTGAAGCCTGAAAACAAGGATGTGCATAAATATCTTCTCTATATTGGAAATGGGGCAAAGGAATACAAAAAGGCAAGGTATAATAGTTAGTACCATCTTGTAAACCTCAATGCTTCCCATTGTTTCCCTGCAACACATATAAGGTAGTTAGTCATCAGGTTAAGTAAGGGTTTGCATGCTATCAGTAAAATATGTTGATGAAAAATAAGCACATTGCAGATTCATCAGATTAATTCAAGCCACATGGAAAACCCATTTATCCAAACCAAGTATGATTAAGAACTAGGAAATATAGCACTTGTATATGTTTTTCATGTATTAAGTGCAGCCAAATTCGATTTATTCCTCACATGGTATACAATAAGATAATGCAGCCACAACAATTGAACATCGCATTGCAGAATTGAACCAAGCAGTTAACTAAACACCACAACAAATGAACCGTTAACTGAGCACCACATTGCACAATATAACATACTCCTAATAGAAGATCAGACAGTTAACCAAACGAAGCATGCTTAACAACTTGGAAATATAACAATTGTATTTGTTTCTCATGTATTTAGTACAACCAAATTCGATTTATTCCTCACATGGTATATAATAACAGAATGCAGCCACAACAATTGAACATCGCATTGCAGAATTGAACCAAGCAGTTAACTAAACACCACAACAAATGAACTAAACGTTAACTGAGCACCACATTGCACAATATAACATACTCCTAATAGAAGATCAGACAGTTAACCAAACCAAGCATGCTTAACAACTTGGAAATATAGCAATTGTATTTTTTTCTCATGTATTTAGTATAGCCAAATTCGATTTATTCCTCACATGGTATACAATAACAGAATGCAGCCACAATAATTGAACATCACATTGCATAATTGAACCAAGCAGTGAACTAAACACCAGAACAAGTGAACCAAGCCACAACAAATGAACCAAGCAGTTAACTAAACACCAATTGAACAATATAACATACTCCTAATAGAAGATCAGACAGTTAACCAAACCAAGCATGCTTAACAACTTGGAAATATTGCACCCTGAAGAATTGAACATCACATTTGCAGAATTGAACCAAGCAGTTAACTGAACAGCACATTGCACGACATATAGAACATATACACTATAGTAGAAGATTACATGGTAAAAGTAGACAGCACAATTCACTAGAATTTGTTAAGGAAAAACAGTAGCTAGCGAACTGAACATGGGTCCTTATAGTGAGCTAATAAGACAAGCTACTCCTCATTGTCGGAGATATCGATGACGATTGGCTCCTTGGACATGGAAGAGGGCGAGGCCTCCGCATCGTGGGTGCCCTCGTTGTAGTGGTGAGTTGCCTGAGCTGCTCCGGGCACCAACCTGCTGGCTCTCGAGATGAGGTAAGCACGTGCATGCTGAGAAAACACCTCGTAGTCTTCGTCGAAGGCACCGACGGTGGCCTCGAGAAAACGCCACGAACTGTCATTTAAAGCGGCCAACCGCGTCGCGGCGTCGGCGCGCGAGGTGTCAACGGTGGCCTTGACGGCGAGGTGCTCCTCCAAGATCTGGGGGTCGGCACGAATGGCAGCCGTCGCGACCTCATCCACGCGTGCGGCCGCGATTTGCTTCTCCGCTGCCAAATGCTCCTTGAGGTCCTGGCTATACTGCGTGCACCATGGCTTAGGCCGGCGCTTATTTGGTGGAGGGGTCGGTGATTTTGGTGGAAGGTGTCGCGCTCGCGCCGGTGGTCGGGGCATGTGGGATGTGGAAGGAGGAGGAGTATCGGGGTCGGGTGTGGATTACCTGCCTGGATTGGCGAGGCCGAGCAGCGTGAAGGAGGGTCGCCGGCGAGGAGGCGGCGGCGCTGCAAGCAAGGAGTGAAGGTTTCAACTTGGAAAGGAAGGCGGAAAGAGGGGGAAATGTGGCTTTTGGTAAGGGGGAGGGGGTCGGGAGGTAGATATTTCCGCGAAAGCGGAAAATTTGGAATCGCTTCAGCCAAAAAACTGGCACGCAAAGTGTCATCATACACGGTCCCTTATTCAGAGTGGGCTGTGGGCTGTAGCCGTCGCACCTTCTCGCGTAAGCCGTATACGTACTATACTCCGAGGGTGCTCCAAGATATTTTGTGCTGCATCTCACACGGTTGGTTATAATAAACTGTGTGAGTTCTACTTGATTTTTCGTCTTGATTTGAATTACATAATGGGGTCACAGCGGCCATGGACAGTGTTTGAATTGCTAGACCTTTTATCTGCAGTGATCATAAAAGAATTGGAATTATTCAGGGTTCATTTGGACATTTTATGCATTAAGTGAGTTTTCAATGCATTTATGTGCATAATTCAAATTTGAACTACATGCACATGCTCCAGTGCATATAAATTGGTTGAAAATCAAATCTTTCTCCTTGGGTGCATGCTTAGGTCCCATGCAAGAAACTAGAATGAATGTCAAACACCCTGCCACCGTCACTCGGCCGTAAACATTGAGATACCTGGTTTTTAAATTCTAGTAAATCCAAAACTCGTCTGAAATTCATGAAACTTGGCATGCTATCATGGAGCGGCATCAACATGGCGTTGTAAATTTTTTGTCCCATTTGGGGCAGGTTTGGGTATATGCTTCTCACAAACCAGAGCTTCTCACAAACCAGAGCTTCTCACAACAAGCATGATGGTTTCAATAGGGAACGCCCCAACTTTGGGGACGAAACAATATCCATTGCCTCTAATTGCTTTCAAATTTTTTCCCTTGCCAACATAGAACAATGATACGTCCATTTTGCATCATGCTTTTATATCGATGTTCATTGCATTATGGGCTGTTATTACACATTATGTCACAATACTTATGCCTATTCTCTCTTATTTTACAAGGTTTACATAAGGAGGGAGAATGCCGGCAGCTGGAATTCTGGGCTACAAAAGGAGCAAATATTAGAGACCTATTCTGCACAACTCCAAAAGTCCTGAAACTCCACGAAAGTTATTTTTGGAAATAATAAAAAATATTGAGCGGAAGAAATACGCCAGGGGGGCCTCCACCTGGCCACGAGGGTGGGGGGCGCGCCCTACCCCTAGGCGCGCCTCCCTGCCTAGTGGGCCCCCTGTTGGCCCTCCGGTGCCCATCTTCTGCTATATTAAGTCTTTCGTCTGAAGAAAAATCATAAGCAAGCTTTCGGGACGAGACTCCGCCGCCACAAGGCGGAACCTTGGCGGAACCAATCTAGGGCTCCGGCAGAGCTGTTCTGTCGGGGACACTTCCCTCCGGGAGGGGGAAATCATCGCCATCGTCATCACCAATGCTCCTCTCATCGGGAGAGGGCAATCTCCATCAACATCTTCACCAGCACCATCTCCTCTCAAACCCTAGTTCATCTCTTGTATCCAATTCTTGTCTCCAAGTCTAAGATTGGTACCTGTAGGTTGCTAGTAGTGTTGATTACTCCTTGTAGTTGATGCTAGTTGGTTTATTTGGTGGAAGATCATATGTTTAGATCCTATATGCATATTAATACTCCACTGATTATGAACATGAATATGCTTTGTGAGTAGTTATGTTTGTTCCTGAGGACATGGGAGAAGTCTTGCTATTAGTAGTCATGTGAATTTGGTATTCATTCGATATTCTGGTGAGATGTATGTTGTCTATCCTCTAGTGATGTTATGTGAACGTCGACTACATGACACTTCACCATTATTTGGGCCTAGAGGAAGGCACTAGGAAGTAATAAGTAGATGATGGGTTGCTAGAGTGACAGAAGCTTAAACCCTAGTTTATGCGTCGCTTCGAAAGGGGCTGATTTGGATCCATATGTTTCATGCTATGGTTAGGTTTACCTTAATACTTTTGTTGTAGTTGCGGATGCTTGCAATAGAGGTTAATCATAAGTGGGATGCTTGTCCAAGTAAGGACAGCACCCAAGCACCGGTCCACCCACATATCAAATAATCAAAGTACCGAACGCGAATCATATGAACGTGATGAAAACTAGCTTGACGATAATTCCCATGTGTCCTCGGGAGCGCTTTTCTCTATATAAGAGTTTGTGCAGGCTTGTCCTTTGCTACAAAAAGGATTGGGCCACCTTGTTGTACTTTATTTACTTTTGTTACTTGTTACTCGTTACAAATTATCCTATCACAAAACTATCTGTTACCTATTATTTCAGTGCTTGCAGAGAATACCTTACTGAAAACTGCTTATCATTTCCTTCTGCTCCTCGTTGGGTTCGACACTCTTACTTATCGAAAGGACTATGATAGATCCCCTATACTTGTGGGTCATCAAGACTCTTTTCTGGCGCTGTTGCAGGGGAGTGAAGCGCCTTTGGTAGGTGGAATTTGGTAAGGAAAAATTTATATAGTGTGCTGAAATTTACTGTCACTTGTTACTATGGAAAGTAATCCTCTGAGGGGCTTGTTCGGGGTATCTTCACCCCGACCAGTAGAGCAAAGAGTTGCTCCTCAACCTACTGAACCTACTGAATATGAAAATGTTTACTTTGAAATTCCTTCGGGTATGTTAGGAAAACTGCTAGCTAATCCTTTTCCAGGAGATGGAACAAAGCATCCAGATCAGCACCTAATATATGTGGATGAAGTTTGTGGATTATTTAAGCTTGTAGGCATACCCGGTGATTTTTTTAGGAAGAAGGTCTTCCCTTTATCTTTGAAGGAAGATGCATTGACATGGTATAGGCTATGTGATGATACGGGGTCATGGAACTACAAATGATTGAAATTGGAATTTCATCAGAAGTTTTATCCTATGCATCTTCTTCATCGTGATCGCAATTATATATATAATTTTTGGCCTCACGAAGGAGAAAGCATCGCTCAAGCTTGGGGGAGGCTTAAATAATGTTATATTCATGCCCCAATCATGAGCTCTCAAGAGAAATGATTATTCAAAAAATTTATGCTCGGCTTTCTAATAACAATCGCACCATGCGCGATACTTCTTGTGCTGGCTCTTTTATGATGAAGACTATTGAATTCAAATGGGATTTATTGGATAGAATTAAACGCAACTCTGAAGATTGGGATGTCGACGAAGGGAAGGAGTCAGGTATGGCATCTAAGTTTGATTGTGTTAAACCTTTTATGGATACCGATGTTTCCCGTAAATTTAGCACTAAATATGGACTTGACTCTGAGATAGTAGCTTCTTTCTGTGAATCTTTTGCTACTTATGTTGATCTCCCCAAGGAGAAGTGGTTTAAATATCATCCTCCCATAGAAGTAAAAGTAGCTGCACCTATTAAAGTTGAAGAAAAGACTATCACTTATAATGATCCTATTATTCCTACTTCTTATGTTGAGAAACCACCTTTCCTTGTTAGAATAAAGGATCATGCTAAAGCTTCAACTGTGGTTCGTAAAATCAATATTAGAACTTATACACCTCCTGAGCAAATCAAAGTTGAACCTAATATTGCTATTGTTAAAGATCTCTTGTCTGATAATATTGATGGGCATGTTATTCATTTCCGTGATGAAACTGCTAGAATTGCCAAACCTTGTGCTAAAGATAAACATAGACCTGTGGTGGGCATACCTGTTATTTCTGTTAAAATAGGAGATCATTGTTATCATGGCTTATGCGATATGGGTGCGAGTGCTAGTGCTATACCTCATGACTTATAAAAAAAAATTATGCATGAAATTGCACCTGCTGAGATAGAAGGTATTGATGTTACCATCAAACTTGCTAATAGAGATACAATATCACCTATTGGAATTGTTAGAGATGTTGAAGTCTTGTGTGGGAAAAGTAAATATCCTGCTGATTTTCCTGTTCTTGGTTCCCCACAAGATAGCTTTTGTCCCATTATATTTGGTAGACCCTTCTTGAACACTGTTAATGCTAGGATAGACTGCGAAAAGGATGTTGTTACTATTGGTCTAGGTGATATGTCTCATGAGTTCAGCTTTTCTAAATTTCGTAGACAACACCGTGAAGAGGAATTACCTAGTAAGGATGAAATTATTGGTCTTGCTTCTATTGTCGTGCCTCCTAGTGATCCTTTAGAACAATATTTGCTAGACCATGAAAATGATATGTTTATGAATGAAAGAAGGGAAATAGATGAAGTATTCTTTAAACAGGAACCCATCCTAAAACACAATTTGCCTGTTCAAATCTTAGGGGATCCTCCTCCACCCAAGGGTGATCCCGTGTTTGAGCTTAAACCGTTGCCTGATACTCTTAAATATGCTTATCTTGATGAGAAAAATATATATCCTGTTATTATTAGTGCTAACCTTTCAGAGCATGAAGAAGAGAGATTATTGAAAACTCTGAAGAAGCACCGTGCTGCTATTGGACATACTCTTGATGATCTTAAGGGCATTAGTCCCACTCTATGTCAACATAAAATAAATTTGGAGGAAGACGTCAAACCAGTTCGTGATCATCAACGACAGCTGAATCCTAAGATGAAGGAAGTGGTAAGAAAGGAAATACTAAAGCTCCTTGAGGCAGGTATAATTTATCCCGTTGCTGATAGCCAGTGGGTAAGTCATGTCCATTGTGTCCCTAAGAAGGGAGGTATTACCGTCGTTCCTAATGATAAAGATGAGTTGATCCCACAAAGAATTATTACAGGTTATAGGATGGTAATTGATTTCCGCAAATTAAATAAGGCTACTAAAAAGGATCATTACCCCTTACCTTTTATCGATCAAATGCTAGAAAGATTATCCAAACATACACATTTTTGCTTTCTAGATGGTTATTCTGGTTTCTCTCAAATACCTGTGTCAGCCAATGATCAATCAAAGACTACTTTTACTTGCCCTTTTGGTACTTTTGCTTATAGGCATATGCCTTTTGGTTTATGTAATGCACCTGCTACCTTTCAAAGATGCATGATGGCTATATTCTCTGACTTTTGTGAAAAGATTTGTGAGGTTTTCATGGACGATTTCTCCGTTTATGGATCCTCTTTTGATGATTGCTTGAGCAACCTTGATCGAGTTTTGTAGAGATGTGAAGAAACTAATCTTGTCTTGAATTGGGAAAAGTGCCACTTTATGGTTAATGAAGGTATCGTCTTGGGGCATAAAGTTTCTGAAAGAGGTATTGAAGTCGATAAAGCCAAGGTTGATGCTATTGAAAAGATGCCATGTCCCAAGGACATCAAAGGTATAAGAAGTTTCCTTGGTCACACCGGATTTTATAGGAGGTTCATTAAGGACTTCTCAAAAATTTCTCGACCTCTGACAAATTTATTACAAAAAGATATACCATTTGTCTTTGATGATGATTGTGTAGAAGCATTTGAAATACTTAAGAAAGCATTGATCTCTGCACCTATTGTTCAGCCACCTGATTGGAATTTACCCTTTGAAATTATGTGTGATGCTAGTGAGTATGCTGTAGGTGCTGTTCTAGGGCGAAGAGTTGATAAGAAATTAAATGTTATTCAATATGCTAGTAAGACTCTAGATAATGCTCAGAGAAATTATGCTACTACTGAAAAAGAATTCTTAGCAGTTGTATTTGCGATAAGTTCAGGCCTTATATTGTTGATTCTAAAGTAACTATTCACACGGATCATGCTGCTATTAAATATCTTATGGAAAAGAAAGATGCCAAACCTAGACTTATTAGATGGGTTCTTCTGCTACAAGAATTTGATTTGCATATTGTTGATAGAAAAGGAGCTGAGAACCCCGTTGCAGACAACTTGTCTTGGTTAGAAAATGTTCTTGATGACCCACTACCTATTGATGATAGCTTTCCGGATGAACAATTAAATGTCATAAATACTTCTCGTACTGCTCCATGGTATGCTGATTATGCTAATTATATTGTTGCTAAATTTGTACCACCTAGTTTCACATACCAGCAAAAGAAAAAGTTTTTCTATGATTTGAGACATTACTTTTGGGACGACCCACATCTTTATAAAGAAGGAGTAGATGGTGTTATTAGACGTTGTGTACCTGAGCATGAACAGGAACAGATTCTACGCAAGTGTCACTCCGAGGCTTATGGAGGACACCACGCTGGAGATAGAACTGCACATAAGGTATTGCAATCCGGTTTTTATTGGCCTACTCTCTTCAAGGATGCCCGTAAGTTTGTCTTATCTTGTGATAAATGTCAAAGAATAGGTAATATTAGTAGACGTCAAGAAATGCCTATGAACTATTCACTTGTTATTGAACCATTTGATGTTTGGGGCTTTGATTATATGGGACCTTTTCCTGCCTCTAATGGATACACACATATGTTAGTTGTTGTTGATTACGTTACTAAGTGGGTAGAAGCTATTCCAACTAGTAGTGTTGATCATAACACTTCTATTAAGATGCTTAAAGAAGTTATTTTCCGAGGTTTGGAGTCCCTAGATATTTAATGACTGATGGTGGTTCACATTTTATCCATGGTGCTTTCCGTAAAATGCTTGCTAAGTATGATGTTAATCATAGAATTGCATCTCCTTATCACCCGCAGTCTAGTGGTCAAGTAGAATTGAGTAATAGAGAGCTCAAATTGATTTTGCAAAAGACTGTTAATAGATCTAGAAAGAATTGGTCCAAGAAACTTGATGATGCATTATGGGCATATAGAACTGCATATAAAAATCCTATGGGTGTGTCTCCGTATAAAATGGTTTATGGAAAAGCATGTCACTTACCTCTAGAACTAGAACATAAGGCATATTGGGCTATTAAAGAGCTCAATTATGATTTCAAACTTGCCGGTGAGAAGAGGTTATTTGACATTAGCTCACTTGATGAATGGAGAACCCAAGCCTATGAAAATGCCAAGTTGTTTAAAGAAAAAGTTAAAAGATGGCATGATAAAAGAATACAAAAGCGTGAGTTTAATGTAGGTGATTATGTATTGCTATACAACTCTCGTTTAAGATTTTTTGCAGGAAAACATCTCTCTAAATGGGAAGGCCCTTACGTTATCGAGGAGGTCTATCGTTCCGGTGCCATAAAAATCAACAACTTCGAAGGCACAAATCCGAAGGTGGTGAACGGTCAAAGAATCAAACATTATATCTCAGGTAATCCCATAAATGTTGAAACCAATGTAATTGAAACCGTAACCCCGGAGGAATACATAAGGGACACTTTTCGGAACATTTCAAACCCCGAAAAGGAATATGTATGTGGTACGGTAAGAAAACCGACTCCAAAACAGTTTTTATGGCAATATTTCTCCGTTTTGGAATATTTAGAAAAATAGAAAAATAAGAGGCAGTCCGGGAAGGACACGAGGCCTCCACGAGGGTGGAGGGCGTGCCCCCCTACCTCGTGGGCACCTCGTGTGCTCTCCGGACTCCGTTTTCTTGCACGATACGTATTTTGGTCGGTAAAATTTCACTATATAATCTCCCAAAGGTTTTGACTCCTGTATCACGCAATTATCCTCTGTTTTCGTTTCGAGCTGTCCTGCTGCAGATTAGAGCAACATGTCATCCCAGGATTTGGAAGGAGAAAGTTATGTGGCTAATTACCTTGCAACTCCTAAGGTCTATGGAGATGTGGAGCATTGTGGTTGGACTACGGAAGAAGAAGAGGACTATGAACCCAGGAGGAAGGAGGAGACGAGCTCAGATGAAGATGAAGTCCCATTACCTCAACCTGGGGACATGCATGTGGAGTTCAAAATGTCAAGCCTCCCTGATAGAGCAAAGAAACTTAAGATCGAGTTTATCCCTTTTCGTCTCTTACAGGAAAACAAGCAGGAACTATGCAAAAAGATATTAAGCCTGGAGCAGGAGATTGATGACTTGAGGGATCAAAATTCTGTCCTCAAGCGCAAATTAAGGAAGAAGCCTACGCCATCAACTAAATCATCACCTCCACCTTCTTCACTAGCAAAGGAGGCATAATCACATGGGTATGGGCACTCCCCTTGGCAACTGCCAAGCTTGGGGGAGGTGCCTCGATATCGTATCACCATCACACTCCTATCTTTACCGTTTTTCTTAGTTCGATCCTTTTAGTAGTATCTTGATCTAGTAGAATAAAGTTTTGGTATGATCTAGTTTTGAGTTTTTCATTATGATCTCTCTATGTAATCAAGTTCGTGAGCTATATAATAAAGATTAGTGTTGAGTCAAGGGCTTGATTATTTTGCCATGATCTGGAGTGAATAAAAGAAAAAAATAAAGTAAGAGAATAAAAAGAAATAAAGAGATCATATTGATCTTATTGAGAGTAATGACTTCACATAGAAAGAGTATGATGATTAAAAATTGTTGAGAGTTGACAAACATAGCTTTGGTCATCGGTGCAATTAATAGGAAGTAATAAAGAAAGAGAGGTTTCACATATAAATATACTATCTGGGACATCTTTTATGATTGTGAGCACTCATTAAAATATGACATGCTAAAGAGTTGATGTTGGACAAGGAAGATAACGTAATGGGTTATGTTTTCTTATATCTGAGATAAAGTATATTGTCATGGATCATCCAACATGTTGAGCTTGCCTTTCCCCCTCATGCTAGCCAAATTCTTTGCACCAAGTAGAGATACTACTTGTGCTTCCAAAAACCCTTAAACCAGTTTTGCCATGAGAGTCCACTATATCTACCTATGGATTGAGTAAGATCCTTCAAGTAAGTTGTCATCGGTGCAAGCAATAAAAATTGCTCTCTAAATATGTATGATTGATTGGTGAGGAGGAAATAAGCTATATACGATCTTGTGATGTGGAAGAAATAAAAGCGACAGACTGCATAATAAAGGTTCATATCACAAGTGGCAATATAAAGTGACGTTTCTTCGCATTAAGATTTTGTGCATCCAACCTTGAAAGCGCATGGCAACCTCTGCTTCCCTCTGCGAAGGGCCTATCTTTTATTATTATCTTCTACCTTGTGCAAGAGTCATGGTGATCTTCACCTTTCCTTTTTTATATTTTATCCTTTGGCAAGCACAGGGTGTTGGAAAGATCCTGATAGATATATCTAATTGGATGTAAGTTAGCATGAGTTATTATTGTTGACATTACCCTTGAGGTAAAAGGTTGGGAGGCGAAACTATCAGCCCCTATCTTTCTCTGTGTCCGATTAAAACCCCGTAACCACAAGTATTGCGTGAGTGTTAGCAATTATGAAAGACTAAATGATAGTTGAGTATGTGGACTTGCTAGAAAGCTCTGACATAGACTCTTTCTGATGTTATGATAAATTGCAATTGCTTCAATGACTGAGATTATAGTTTGTTAGTTCTCAATAAAGTTTCTGATTCATACTTTGCATTGTGAATAGATTATTACTTGAGCATAAGAAATCATATGATAATATCCATATATGTTACTGTTATGAGAATAATCATGATGACCTCATGTCCGTATTTTATTTTTATCGACACCTCTACTTCTAAACATGTGGACATATTTATCGTTATCGGCTTCCGCTTGAGGACAAGCGAGGTCTAAGCTTGGGGGAGTTGATACGTCCATTTTGCATCATGCTTTTATATCGATGTTTATTGCATTATGGGATGTTATTACACATTATGTCACAATACTTATGCCTATTCTCTCTTATTTTACAAGGTTTACATAAGGAGGGAGAATGCCGGCAGCTGGAATTCTGGGCTGGAAAAGGAGCAAATATTAGAGACCTATTCTGCACAACTCCAAAAGTCCTGAAACTCCACGAAAGTTATTTTTGGAAATAATAAAAAATATTGAGCGGAAGAAATACGTCAGGGGGGCCTCCACCCGGCCACGAGGGTGGGGGGCGCGCCCTACCCCCCTGGGCGCGCCCCCCTGCTTCGTGGGCCCCTTGTTGGCCCTCCGGTGCCCATCTTCTGCTATATGAAGTCTTTCGTCCAAAGAAAAATCATAATCAAGCTTTCGGGACGAGGCTCCGCCGCCACGAGGCGGAACCTTGGCGGAACCAATCTAGGGCTCCGGCAGAGCTGTTCTGCCGGGGACACTTCCCTCTGGGAGGGGGAAATCATCGCCATCGTCATCACCAACGCTCCTCTCATCAGGAGAGGGCAATCTCCATCAACATCTTCACCAGCAGCATCTCCTCTCAAAACCTAGTTCATCTCTTGTATCCAATTCTTGTCTCCAAGTCTGAGATTGGTACCTGTAGGTTGCTAGTAGTGTTGATTACTCCTTGTAGTTGATGCTAGTTGGTTTATTTGGTGGAAGGTCATATGTTCAGATCCTATATGCATATTAATACTCCACTGATTATGAACATGAATATGCTTTGTGAGTAGTTACGTTTGTTCCTGAGGACATGGGAGAAGTCTTGCTATTAGTAGTCATGTGAATTTGGTATTCGTTCGATATTTTGATGAGATGTATGTTGTCTATCCTCTAGTGGTGTTATGTGAACGTCGACTACATAACACTTCACCATTATTTGGGCCTAGAGGAAGGCATTGGGAAGTAATAAGTAGATGATGGGTTGCTAGAGTGACAGAAGCTTAAACCCTACTTTATGCGTTGCTTCGTAAGGGGCTGATTTGGATCCATATGTTTCATGCTATGGTTAGGTTTACCTTAATACTTTTGTTGTAGTTGTGGATGCTTGCAATAGAGGTTAATCATAAGTGGGATGCTTGTCCAAGTAAGGACAACACCCCAGCACCGGTCCACCCACATATCAAATTATCAAAGTACCGAACGCGAATCATATGAACGTGATGAAAACTAGCTTGATGATAATTCCCATGTGTCCTCGGGAGCACTTTTCTCTATATAAGAGTTTGTCCAGGCTTGTCCTTTGCTACAAAAAGGATTGGGCCACCTTGCTGTACTTTATTTACTTTTGTTATTTGTTACTCGTTACAAATTATCCTATCACAAAACTATCTGTTACCTATTATTTCAGTGCTTGCAGAGAATACCTTGCTGAAAACCGCTTATCATTTCCTTCTGCTCCTCGTTGGGTTCGACACTCTTACTTATCGAAAGGACTACGATAGATCCCCTATACTTGTGGGTCATCAAACAACAGGAGTTTTGTGGTATTTTTTGTGATTTTTCGGGGTTTGTTTGGACATTTTATGCATTAAGTGAGTTTTCAATGCATTTATGTTCATAATTCAAATTTGAACGACATGCACATGCTCCAGTGCATATAAATTGGTTGATAAATCAAATCTTTGTCCTTGGGTGCATGCTTAGGTCCCATGCAAGAAATGGGAATGAATGTCAAACACCCTGCCACCGTCACTCGGCCGCAGACATTGAGATACCTGGTTTTTAAATTCTAGTAACTCCAAAACTCGTCTGAAATTCATGAAACTTGGCATGCTATCATGGAGCGGCATCAACATGGCGTTGTAAATTTTTTGTCTCATTTGGGGCAGGTTTGGGTATATGCTTCTCACAAACCAGAGCTTCTCACAACAAGCATGATGGTTTCGATAGGGAACGCCCCAACTTTGGGGACGAAACAATATCCATTGCCTCTAATTGCTTTTAAAATTTTTCTCGTGTCAACATAGAACAACACGAGTGTTGTGTTATTTTTTGGGGTTCCTTTGTACATTTTTATGCATTAAGTGAGGTGTCAATGCATTTATGTGCATAATTCAAATTTGAACTACATGCACATGCTCCAGTGCATATAAATTGGTTGAAAAATCAAATCTTTGTCCTTCGGTGCATGCTTAGGCCCCATGCAAGAAATGGGAATGAATGTCAAACACCATGCCACCGTCACTTGGCCGCAAACATTGAGATACCTGGTTTCTAAATTCTAGTAAATCCAAAACTTGTCTGAAATTCATCAAACTTGGCAAGCTATCATGGAGCGGCATCAACATGGCGTGGTAAATTTTTTGTCCCATTTGGGGCAGGTTTGGGTATATGCTTCTCACAAACCAGATCTTCTCACAACAAGCATGATGGTTTCGGTAGGGAACGCCCCAACTTTGGGGAGGAAACATTATCCATTGCCTCTTATTGCTTTCAAAAATTTTCTCGTGTCAACATAGAACAACAGGAGTGTTGTGATTTTTCGGGGTTCTTTTGGACATTTTTATGCATTAAGTGAGTTTTCAATGCATTTATGTGCATAATTCAAATTTGAACTACATGCACATGCTCCAGTGCATATAAATTGGTTGAAAAATCAATTATTTGTCCTTAGGTGCATGCTTAGATCCCTTGCAAGAAATGGGAATGAATGTCGAACACCCTGCCACCGTCACTCGGCCGCAAACATTGAGATACCTGGTTTTTAAATTCTAGTAAATCCAAAACTCGTCTGAAATTCATGAAACTTGGCATGCTATCATGGAGCGGCATCAACATGGCGTGGTAAAATTTTTGTCCCATTTGGGGCGGGTTTGGGTATATGCTTCTCACAAACCAGAGCTTCTCACAACAAGCATGATGCCTCTTATTGCTTTCAAATTTTTTTTCGTGTCAACATAGAACAAGAGGAGTGTTGTGTTATTTTTTGTGATTTTTCGGGGTTCGTTTGGACATTTTTATGCATTAAGTGAGTTTTCAATGCATTTGTGTGCATAATTAAAATTTGAACTACATGCACATGCTCCAGTGCATATAAATTGGTTCAAAAATCAAATCTTTGTCCTTGGGTCATGCGTAGGTCCCATGCAAGAAATGGGAATGAATGTCAAACACCCTACCACCGTTACTCGGCCGCAAATATTGAGATACCTGGGTTTTAAATTATAGTAAATCGAATACTTGTATGAAATTCATGAAACTTGTCATGCTATCATGGAGCGACATCAACATGCCGTGGTAATTTTTTTATCCCATTTGGGGTAGGTTTGGGTATATACTTCTCACAAAACAGAGCTTCTCACAACAAGCATGATGGTTTCAGATAGAACACCCGTATGCAAAGTGAGAGCAGGATTTGTGCATCTCTTGAACACAAACGGTTCTTTTGGATGACCCGTGTGAACCACTTACAAACAATTTGGTGCGATTTGCATCTGTCATATTGGGTATGTTGCCATTTGTCAAACTAGAAAGATTGACATTTGTTGATCTAGTAACACTGCCATTTGCCAACCTTGTAACACTGCGATTTTTCAAAATATGAAACTAAAATTCTGTATTTAAGCATAGATGGAGGCGAGGAGGCGTGTTCAGCCAGGCGTGCAGCGGGCGGTGCAGTACTATTCGATTTGACAGTGGGCGGCGCAGTTTCTGATACGGCTTTAATGCAGACGAGGGGGAGGGTAGCGGTTGCCGAAATGCTGAACGGCCATTGATGCATCCTCCTTCAATTAGCATCTTGTGAATGCATGAGGGAAGTAATGGGAGGACTGGGAAAAGGGGCAGCACGATGTGAATGCAATGCAGTTTGCACACATATAAAGGCGCCCCTCCATTCCAATGCATCTACCACATCGTACGCACCTAAGGATTTGCCTAAGAACCTACACTAATAAGCGTAAAAGTGCCCACTCCAGACCCATGGCGGCGATGAGCGCGAGCAGCTAGCGGCTGTGCCAGATGGTCCACGACGCCGGCCTGCGGCATGGCACCGTGGATCGTCTCCATACGGTGTTGGCGACCGGCTGGTGGATGGCCGCCGTCGACGCCAGCTACGCCAGCTACAGATTGCTACGATGCCAGCTACACCACCAACAGGTTCACCGTCGTCAAGAAGCTTGCGGACGACATCACCGTACTCCTCCAGCCCGCGCGCCAGGGCTCCTCATTGCCTGCCACCCTAATCGGCCTCCATGGTCAGAACCTCTTCCAGGCACTGGTGGCCCTGCGACTGCCCGCCGACGCCACGAAGACTCTCTAACAATTAAGAATTTCAGATCTTGGTATTTTATTCAAAAAAAATAAAATAAAATTATGCTCCAAGCAAAACAAAATAAAATAAAATTACGCTCCAAGCAAAACACATATCATGTGGTGAATAAAAATATAGCTCCAAGTAAAGTTACCGATGAACGAAGACGAAAGAGGGGATGCCATCCGGGGCATCCCCAAGCTTAGGCTCTTGGTTATCCTTGAATATTACCTTGGGGTGCCTTGGGCATCCCCAATCTTAGGCTCTTGCCACTCCTTATTCCATAGTCCATCGAATCTTTACCCAAAACTTGAAAACTTCACAACACAAAACTCAACAGAAAACTCGTCAGCTCCGTTAGTATAAGAAAATAAAACCACCACTTAGGTACTGTTGTGAACTCATTCTAAATTCATATTGGTGTAATATCTACTATACTCCAACTTCTCTATGGTTCATACCCTCCGATACTACTCATAGATTCATCAAAATAAGCAAACAACACATAGAAAATAGCATCTGTCAAAAAACAGTCTGTAGCAATCTGTATCATTCGAATACTTCTGTAACTCCAAAAATTCTGAAATAAATTGGTGGAAGTGAGTAATTTGTCTATAATCTTCTACAAAAAGAATCAACCTAAAAGTACTCTCCAGTAAAAAATGGCAGCTAATCTCGTGAGCGCAAAAGTTTCTGTTTTTTACAGCAAGATCGCATAGACTTCACCCAAGTCTTCCCAAAGGTTCTACGTGGCACAAACACTAAGTAAAGCATAAAACCACATCTAAAAAGAGGCTAGATGAATTATTTATTACTAAACAGGAGCAAAAGCAAAGGATAAAAATAAAATTGGGTTGCCTCCCAACAAGCGCTAACGTTTAACGCCCCTAGCTAGGCATGATGATTTCAATGATGCTCACATAAAGGATAAGAATTGAAACATAAAGAGAGCATCATGAAGAATATGACTAGCACATTTAAGTCTAACCCACTTCCTATGCATAGGGATTTTGTGAGAAAACAACTTATGGGAACAATAATCAACTAGCATAGGAAGGCAAAACAAGCATAACTTAAAAACTTTAAGCACATAGAGAGGAAACTTGATATTATTGCAATTCCTACAAGCATATATTCCTCCCTCATAATAAATTTCAGTAGCATCATGAATGAATTCAACAATATAACTATCACATAAAGCATTCTTTTCATGATTCATAAGCGTAGAAAATTTACTACTCTCCACACAAGCAAAATTCTTCTCATTCGGAATAGTGGGAGCAAATTCAACAAAATAACTATCATGTGAGGCATAATCCAATTGAAAATTAAAATCAAGATGACAAGTTTCATGGTTATCATTAATCTTTATAGCATACATGTCATCACAATAATCATCATAGATAGCAACTTTGTTCCCATAATCAATTGGAACCTCTTCCGAAATAGTGGAATCATCACTAAATAAAGTCATGACCTCTCCAAATCCACTTTTATAATTATCACAATAATATTCAACATCCTCCAAAATAGTGGGATCATTAATTCCTAAAGTTGACACTCTTCCAAGCCCACTTTCATCAATATAATCATCATAAATAGGAGGCATGCTATCATCATAATAAATTTGCTCATCAAAACTTGGGGGACAAAAAATTTCATCTTCGTCAAACATAGTTTCCCCAAGCTTGTGGCTTTGCATATCATTAGCATCATGGATATTCAAGGAATTCATACTAACAACATTGCAATCATGCTCATCATACAAAGATTTAGTGCCAAACATTTTAATGCATTCTTCTTCTAACACTTTGTCACAATTATCGGAATCCTTATTTTCACGAAAAACATTAAAAAGATGAAGCATATGAGGCACCCTCAATTCCATTTTTTAGTTTTCTTTTATAAACGAAACTAGTGATAAAACAAGAAACTAAAAGATTCGACTGCAAGATCTAAAGATATACCTTCAAGCACTCACCTCCCCGGCAACGGTGCCAGAAATTGCTTGATGTCTACTACACAACCATCTTCTTGTAGACGTTGTTGGGCCTCCAAGTGCATAGGTTTGTAGGACAGTAGTAAATTTCCCTCAAGTGGATGACCTAAGGTTTATCAGTCTGTGGGAGGCGTAGGATGATGATGGTCTCTCTCAAGCAACCCTGCAATCAAATAACAAAGAGTCTCTTGTGTCCCCAACACACCCAATACAATGGTAAATTGTATAGGTGCACTAGTTCGGCGAAGAGATGGTGATACAAGTGCAATATGGATGGTAGATATAGGTTTTTGTAATATGAAAATATGAAAACAGCAAGGTAGCAAGTGATAAAAGTGAGCGTAAACGGTATTGCAATGCTAGGAAACAAGGTCGAGGGTTCATACTTTCACTAGTGCAAGTTCTCTCAACAATAATAACATAATTGGATCATATAACTATCCCTTAACATGCAACAAAGAGTCACTCCAAAGTCACTAATAGCGGAGAACAAACGAAGAGATTATTGTCGGGTACGAAACCACCTCAAAGTTATCCTTTCTGATCGATCTATTCAAGAGTCCGTAGTAAAATAACACGAAGCTATTCTTTCCGTTCGATCTATCCTAGAGTTCGTACTAGAATAACACCTTAAGACACAAATCAACCAAAACCCTAATGTCACCTAGATACTCCAATGTCACCTCAAGTATCCGTGGGTATGATTATACGATATGCATCACACAATCTCAGATTCATCTATACAAACCAACACAAAGTACTTCAAAGAGTGCCCCAAAGTTTCTACCGGAGAGTCAAGACGAAAATGTGTGCCAACCCCTATGCATAAGTTCACAAGGTCACTGAACCCGCAAGTTGATCACCAAAACATACATCAAGTAGATCACGTGAATATCCCATTGTCACCACAGATAAGCACATGCAAGACATACATCAAGTTTTCTCAAATCCTTAAAGACTCAATCCGATAAGATAACTTCAAAGGGAAAACTCAGTCCATTACAAGAGAGTAGAGGGGGAGAAACATCATAAGATCCAACTATAATAGCAAAGCTTGCGATACATCAAGATCGTGCCAAATAAAGAACACGAGAGAGAGAGAGATCAAACACATAGCTACTGGTACATACCCTCAGCCCCGAGGGTGAACTACTCCCTCCTCGTCATGGAGAGCGCCGGGATGATGAAGATGGCCACCGGTGAGGGATCCCCCCTCCGGCAGGGTGTCGGACCAGGGTCCTGAATGGTTTTTGGTGGCTACAGAGGCTTGCGGCGGCGGAACTCCCGATCTAGGTTATTTTCTGGAGGTTTCTGTATTTATAGGAATTTTTGGCGTAGGTCTCACATTAGGGGGGTCTCCGAGTCGTCCACGAGATAGGGGGACGCGCCCCCTACCCTCGTGGATGGCTCGGGACTCTTCTGGCACAACTCTTTTACTCCGGGGGCTTCTTTTGGTCCATAAAAAATCATCAAAAATTGGCACGTCAATTGGACTTTGTTTGGTATTCCTTTTCTGTAAAACTCAAAAACAAGGAAAAACATAAACTGGCACTGGGCTCTAGGTTAATAGGTTAGTCCCAAAAATCATATAAAATAGCATATAAATGCATATAAAACATCCTAGATGGATAATATAATAGCATGGAACAATCAAAAATTATAGATACGTTGGAGACGTATCATTGCTCGCCGTTCAGGCGACCGCGGAGCGCTCTGCTCGTGTCCCTCCGCGCGTGCTCTGCTAGCGGTTAGGCGTGCGCACGATCACGTCAGGAGCCCCATATGCATGTGTTTGCGCCGCGTGTGTTGCCACATGATGCAGTTACGTGCGACACGATGGAGTTAGGCGCTGCAAATTAGAACTGCCATCATGGACTGCCGGTATTCCTGGCCGTCTGGTTTCCCTTTAATTCCCGCGGCCACTATAACCTTAGTCTCTTCAACCTTTCGATCGCTCCCCACAACACAACAAGCACACCCACGACGACACATAGAGAGGGGATGTCCAGCGGCGCTCCAATGGAGTTCGGCGAGCATAGAGTGGAGACCCACGCGAGGGAGACAAATCTCTCGGTGGTGTACACAATTGACCCGGCCGTGGTGGACGACTACATCAACAACGTTGAGCAGTTGCTTGCTCGTGACAAGTACAATGTGGTCGGCATCGACCTCAAGTACACCACTGGTCGTCCCGGCATAGATCAGAAGGTTGCCGTCGCCCAGTTGTGCGTGCGCCATCATGTCCTCATCTACCACTACTGCATGGCCACAAAGCCTTGGGACTGTTTCAACAGGTATGTCAACAGCACCGACTACAAGTTCGCCACGGTGGAAACCATGGACGATGTAAAAGCGCTCAGTGTTACGGGCTTGGCCTGCAAGAACCTTGTCGAAATCCGTGACCACTACAGGGTCTGGGGCAGCACGAAGAAGGACTCCCTGGTCGAACTCGCCTCGGCCATCATCGACCCCAACTACGAAAAGATGAAGCAGGATGCCCAAAGAACAAGTCCCCTATCATGGCACAGGGCCTGAATGCGGCAACTAGATGAACCTCACCTGAGGTTCGCGACCAAGAGCGTGTACACATGCTACGAGATGCACAGGCGGATCGTTGACATGAGGAAGTTCCTCGTTAACCAAATCGACGAGCCCGGATCGAGCCACAAGCAGAGCAAGCGTCACAAGAAGTAGATGATGATCAGATGATCGTTTATGCTAGTTAATCATGCATGTAATATATAGTTTACTTTATTGGTGTGAGTAAATGTCATGTGTGTAGTAGCCACCTATGTAATTATGCATGTAATAGTTTACTTTGTTGTGTGCAAATGCCATGGTTGTAGTGGCCACCTATGTAAGTGGATGTTTAATTTGGTTATGCAAGCATGTCCTTATAAGTGTGTGTATATATATGTTGTTCTGTATGCAATCCCATCGCACAACACACACGTCTTATTAGCAGCAACCGTCTGTGTTATTATCAGTCTTCACACATATTTCTGATTACAGACCTGTTTGCCGCGTATCACACACATCTTGTTAAGTTGAACCGTTTCTGTTCTCATGTCTCAACGCAAACAGTTCATCCGAGTGAACCGCATGCCGTATATCGCACACACCTTCATCTGGCTGACCGTTTTTTTGTGTTGCCTAATCACAAACAGTTCATCCAAGTGAACCGTATGTTGTATATCGCACACACCTTGATCTGGCTGCCCGTTTCTTTTGTTCCTCCTCATCGCAAACGGTTAATTGAACTAAACCGTATGCCCTGCATCGCACACGCAACTAAAATCTGAACGTTTTGCACCTTCTTGATGGTTTTTTTACACCACCATTTGCGATTATGGCATCGCACACAGTTTCGTCGAAGGGTCTCTGATCGTAGTGTCGCGTTAGCAGCATCCTGCAGTAGTGAGTTATTATATCATTGGTGAAAAGAACGCGGATTAGATTCATGTGGATGGATCAAAAGTGACCCAAAAGTTGAATTAGTAGGATCGTCATCCTAATTCAACTTTTGATTCATCCAAATGAATCTAATCCATGTTTCTTCCTCACAATAATATATTAATTTAGCATGAACATAATGATATAACAACCTCTTAATTGATACTGTATCAAAATTTGTATAACGGCGTATAAGTACACTAAAAATGAAAAAAAAATGAGAAACAGAATACTAGTAGCGCTGGATTGGAAGCACACTACTAATAGTTAGATTAGCAGTAGCGCTGGAAATTATACATGCCACCGCTATACGTCTTAGCAGTAGCGTGTGTTACCGGCGGTACTGCTAAGAAATAGTTGTAGCGCCTTACTAGTAGCGCGGGCCCCCGTGCTACTAGTAGGAATTAATCCCGCGCTACTACTAGGCTTTTCCCTTGTAGTGATGACATGTTTTGCTTCCAATACTATTATGTGAAGCAATTACCATGGATTGCCATGAAATATTGAATTATGTATATGTGGCTAGCACATGTGTTATTTGTTGCAAAGGCAATTTATGTGAAGATATGTATATGTCTTATGATTATTTTGCAACTCAATTGGTGCGTCGGATTGTTGCAACATATGGTGGTATTCTTACCATACATAGATGAGAGGGTTATCACAACCCAACTGCCCATGTTCATTTATCAACCAAACACATCAGTTGGCTCATCCCAACCAACTATATTCCTCAAACCAAACAGAAAATGGGTTCATCCCACCCATCCAAACCGAACACTAAAATTGAATCATCTCATTCACAAAATCTAGATGGTCCCAAAAAACTTAGCCAAGTTACACTTAGAAAATCATATTTTTAATCGTTAATTAAATTATAATGGTAAGCAAGAGTGCACATGGTTTACCCACCCAATATATTATTGTGTACCGCACATAAACACTAGTCATGTTAAGCATCACTAATCAAGCTTGACGCCAAGCATGACCGACATCTCATAGCTGGGCTCACTATGACTAATTAATGCTTAGAAAAGTATGTTGGACCATTTGGACAAAATGCACCGACGCATGTTTCAAAAGGAAAGTTGTGACATAACTTATTGTGATTGTTTTATTGGTTTGTTCTTCGTTACTTGAGGTTTGTAGGAAGTGGAATATCAAGGATTTCTCAATAACGTGTAGAAGCTATATCTTTGGTCCGTGTAGGCTCCAAGACTTATTGAGTTGTTAATGATGTTGGGCCAAGGATGATTCGAGGAGTTTCATGCTAGTGAAAGTGAAGGCTTGTTTCGTTTAGATGACCCCATGGTCTCATGTCATACTAGATTTCTCTTAAACTATTATGGTTGGTCTTTTGGGCTTATAATAAGTGCTAATAGGTTTTCATCTTGTAGTTGGTAAAAGGAAACCCTTGAATATAATAATATTCTTTCATAAACGCCGCGACCTTCAATGTCATCCCTCACTTGCTTTCCTTTGAGAATCCCCGCCCTGCAATCTTCTTGAGGTGGGTCCTTCAATTGTCGTTGTTGAGGTTCTTGTCAACAATCTTGGTCAAGAGTGCATGCACCCTCGAAAAAAGTTGAAATTATTGATCCGTTTGTCATGAATGAATCATATATTTGAGTCAACATATCTTGAGAGACTATGACATATAGTACATTGGTCAAACATGGATCCATTATAAGGACTACATACTAATGGCCTACAACCCCTTCCTAGTCATTTTACTTAGCATTGTGTTAAATTTTATTTTTTATGTACCTAGCTCTATGCGTTTACATTCATTTGTGTACATTTACGAGGGCAACACTAGATTCTCCTAGCGATGGTTATTACTTGGAGCAAGGTATTTTATGTGGATGCATGTATGTTGTACTATGTTTTACCTTGTTTCTTATGTGTGTGTGTCCACACACATGGACACACATTGAATCATGTGACGGATGTCAGTCTATAGATTTATGGACATGCTGCCTATATAATATCTTCACAAGATATCGATCTTTCATATTTTCGCGACCTTTCATTAACACACATGTGCTTTTAATTCTATGCCGTTATTATTTGGAGAGATTCTACTAGTGAACATATGTGCCCTAGTACAATATTCCTCATAAAAACAACCATGAATTTGCTTTTACATGCATTTTTTATTTTTGGAATTAATTATTTCAAAAATACATAAGTACTTTCAAACAATCAATACACTCATATCTTGTTGCAACTAGAAAAGCTAGTGAGACTAACAATATTACTAGAGTTGTTGGGGACACAGGAAAATCTCTTAATTTGTGTAGCATGGTTAATCATTGATTAGAATGTGTTAGATTCTACGGATTGATATCTTGGATTCTTAACCGAGGGAGACTTGCCACTTACTTCAAACCCTTGCACTTGGGGGCCCAACCACGTAATATCATGGCAACATATGTTATGATTTACCATATTCAGTCTATTGATTGATAACCTTGGCTTCTTAGCGGAGGTTAAACTTGTCGTTTGCTTCATACCCTTGCAATTGGGGGCCCAAAATTTGCTACTGAGAGAAAAAGATAATACTGTAGCAACAAGCAGTCTTCCACTAGAAAAAGAAACTAGTTGGCAAATGAGACACATATCATCACCCAGGTGAACCAAATCAGATGTGCTCCTTAAATTCCATACAAAGTTGCAAAGTCATTCAACAAAACTTGTGGGTGCCCGATCTGTAAACACATTAAATCACATGCGTGAACTGGAACAAATTAGGCAAGACCGAGAAAGATGACATCATGAATAAATTGTTTGATAGATTCATGGCCCCGGAAACTAACAAGGATAAAGTAAAAAACAAAGTCGACAATATCATGTGTACTGCTCTGAGGACATGGATATATGAGGCAAATAAACGCCTTAATGATTTTTGGAGGCTGTAATTAATGGATAACGACCGAAGTAAAAAGTCGAACACCGACATGAGTTTTATTTCTCAAAGGAGGACCAAAGAGATCCAAGTGAAGAGCCGTCAAGGGAAGGGTTGCGCTCCATGACCAAATTTGGGAACCACGTTGGCATGCAATTTCTGGTACCTAAGGAAGAGATGTTGCTACCATGCCTGATGCCGCATTGTGCGGCTGGGAAACATCTTGCTTTTGAAGATATCAAGGATGAATGTGCTAGGGTCCAGATAAGAGGCCACACAACCTCTAACCTAGGTATGGGCCACCAATTATATCAAATGTATGGTCATACTTAATTACTTTGCTTCCAATAATGCGCTCAATCATATAGCTTGAATTACCTCTATCGTGGAGAGAGCTAAGCCAACAAACTTAAGCCTCACATGGCTCAGCCCAAAGCCAGAGGTAGGAAACCCCTCTCTCAGGGGCTCTAGGAACAAGTGATAGATCTGGGCATGTGCGAGGCATCGGGAATGACTCTATATGGGACACATGCTTTTCCGAAGACCTCGAGCCAACCCACCGAAGGTGTAGAAGTGGTTAAAGATCTATTAGGGAATAGATAGTCAATGAAGCCTTGATAGGTCTTAAACGTATCTATAATTTTTGCTTGTTTGATGCTATTTTTATATCATAATTGCACATTATTGGTATCAATTTTTATCATATTTTGGACTATCCTATTAACTCAGTGTGCAGAGGGCACGAAAGCCATGGGAGGGGACCCTCGTGGGGCCAGACGACCTAGCCTCACGGCCAAGAGGTGGGCCACATTATGGTGCCGATGGAGGTTTCATCCCCCCTTCTCAGAGCTCCTGCACGTATAATCTCCCTAAACTCTCTGTCTTACTTATCGAGGATTCTTTGCCTCTATGACCTATTTTTTCCGCCATGTAAGATCCAATCTATGGGACTGTTTTAGTACTCGTCGGAGATGTGTTCGTCAAACTTGTTGTCACCATGCCTATGTGTGAGTTGTCGTTCTTGCATTATGGGTACATAGTAGTGGCTAGATGGCATCTTCCTTCCCTTGTTCTTCAATACAAAGATCTCACGAGCAGCCCTAATTACTGAGATCAATCTAATTCATTTCTTGATCTATTTGTTGCGGCGTGACGAATTATCACTTTATGATCATATATGTTCATGATTTCTTTTGAGCCCTTTTATTTTCTTTATTACATGATCTATATACATATATATATGCTCGCTAATCTACTAGCCTTGCACTGGTCATGTTTAGACGAATGATCTCCAAGGAGTTTCTTATGTTGGTTGGGTTCAATATTGCAAGTAAACTATCACAGTGGCCAAAAAGTGGAGAAGACTTGTGTTGTATTGTGTCCACTAAGGGTAAACATATTGTTGCTAGTTGTCTTGGTGAAAAAATTGGAGGTAAAGACAATATGCTAACATTATATCACCTTTCTTAAAGCAATACCCTGTTTTAGTTAATACTTTGTGCTGCATGCTGGATATCAGCCTTAGGGTAGAGTATTAGCTATAAATGTAGTTGGACAATGGCCTATAGATATATGTATGTAATTCCTCTGTTCAATCATGGCATGAATGATCATACTAATTAAAAGTGCAATTTAACCGATACACAACTCTAATATGTTCACCACACCTATGTTATGTTATTTGGAGAGATGCCTCTAGTGAAACTATGGATCCCATTCCATTTGTTCCTATTTCTTTCGAACTTGATCACTTGCTTTTATTACTGTTTGCATTCTGATTTGTTTCATTAATTACTTGCACTCATCAATTCCATCCAAACTATATAATTAATTCTTGTAACTACACTACTAGAAAAAGGCCTACTAATGGCGCACCTAATCTGGCCATTAATGGCGCATTAGTGGTGCGCCATTAGTAGCACGCCATTAGTATATTTTACTAATGGCGCACCACTGGTGCGCCATTAGTATCTGGTATACTAATGGCGCACCCCAGATGCGCCATTAGTATATACAACAGTGCGCCATTAGTATGCCTCCCAGGGGGCCATGTATACCCAGGTGCTTTGGCATACTAATGGCGCACTACAACAGGATGCGCCATTAGTAACTTCGGCATACTAATGGCGCACTGTTTAGTGATGCGCCATTAGTATACCATTCGGTGCTCCACTGGTATTCCCTTCAGGTGCGCCACTAATAACCTTATAGGTGCGCCACTAGTAATAAAGGAAGATGCGCCACTAATAAGGGCTTAAATGCGCCACTAGTAATGTATTTGGAAAACAAAAAAAAAATCTAAATTTACAGAAAACAACCTATAAGGAAAAATAATTTAAAAACAAAAAAGAAATAGAATCATAATTTTTATTATAGTAAGAATATTACAATGTCTTTACAAGTTCCCAATAAAAAGAAAATTGCAAGGAAATAAAAGAAAATCCTAAAACTAATCTTCTAGTAATCTTTTCTTCTTTTTCTTCACTTTATCCCTGAAAAATGTAACAAAATAAACAGAAAGACAAACAAACTATTTATAACATGTCAATACTGTCATTTTTTATGCAGAACTAGATATGAGCATATATTTCCAGAATTACATGGTGTGAATATTGTATGAGTAAGATTATAATGGAAATGAATTTTGAGTATATTATTGTCATACAGTATGTGATTTGCTTGTAAACATCCAAGTCCTCTACGTCAACTCTGACTGCGGTCAGGTATCGATCAGCACTTTATGTGATTCGCATGTCAGCATCTATTAGCTAGGCAATCTGACTACGGGTCAATCAACAAATAAACCAGGGTATCAACGGTACACTCTTCCTGTCCGATTTTTCTTTTGCTTGCATTTGGCCTTTTGTCTTACGCAGGCAAACACTAGAAATGATTTACTACTACTATATATAGTCGTATTACAGAATGCTAATAGATGGCTGGGTGGCTGCATGTACAGTATCCAACTTACGGTCGTGGCCATACTGAATTAACTAGTTAAATCAAGTTAGCCAGCAGATAATGTATGTGATTTGCACGTAAACATCTACAGTACTAGTTTTTATATTCAAACTCTAACTCGGTAGTAAGCATTGGATGCCATTACTAACACTACACTGTTCCTGTCGAATATTTACTCGACTCACACAATTCATGAATTCAATTGGGGTCATAAGCAGAGATATTGTCTGTCATTTCCTTGTAAATATCTAGTTCTATGTGAACTCTTGACTCTTGTCAACAATGAATCAGGGTACCAACAATACCATTCAGGTGATTGGCCAGCACCGCAATTTGGAGCATAAATGTATGAATGAATGTTTCTCTGCACAAATATAGCAAGAAAGAGAATTATGCCACTGTCTGCAAAGGCAGTAAAAATAAGCAGTTCGATCCAAACAATATCATTCTTAAATTAGTTCTGAATTCCTCACATTTTTGTAGTGGGCAAATTATATGTCAAACTGAAAGCTAGTGGGTTATTATAAGACTGAAATGAATTAGCTGCAACGTCAGATATTCTTGCACTTTGACATAGTATCTAAGTTTATCAAAATCTAAGGAAAATTCAGCTACTAGCAAAACAACAATAGTAACATAGTAAACCATGAAATTTATGCAAGCAGTGGCCTGCACAGGCAGTGTGCTGAAAACTAGTGCCATCCAACATGTTGAAATGGAATTTAATTATTACAGGAGTTGTAAACATAGATGCATAGTATGCCATCAGATGGTAAGGTGAGCTACATTCTGAAGTTTCAATGCTAGAGGAAGGAAAACAAAGGCATCACAGGGTTTAAGTTACAAAATCCATACCGGGGATCAGTGCCAGATAATGATATATGAACCCATCCTACTGGCTTCAAAAGGTCCACAGTTTTAATTTCCTGGAAGCATGGTAAATATAGTGGCCCATTATTTCAGATCAAAGACAATATTATCACTGTAAATTTGAATTTTCAAGGATCGGTTCAGTGTTCACTGGACAAGCAGGCGCAATGCAGAGGAATTGCAGAAAGAGACCAAGTTTCCCAATCAATATTTCAATAAGGTAATCCTATGATACGTCACAATATGATGTTGACAATAAGGTAGTGTAATCCATAACTATAACAATGAGAACATGCAGCAGCCCCCAGGTCTAGAAACCCGAATGCACAGACCAGGCCACCAGTTTGGTACAAGATGAAGACCAGGGGTAGAAATCAGAACTGAAAGGGCCAGACATCAAATGCCATCCTCAAGCAACAACATTTGCTAAGTCCTCTGACCATCGAGCACAGATCAGAAGCCCCTGAACATTGTTGAAACGACAATGTATCGCGGTGGAGGGAGTTACCACCTTGAGATTGTGGAAGTCGTCGCCGGCCCGGATGGAGATCTTGCTGGGCGTGTAGCTCTCGTCCAGCTTGAAATCCACGTACAGCACAACAAGCTAAAGCCCCCAATCCAGCAACAGATTAATTCAGAAGAGAAAAAGGATCAAACGCCATTTAGACAAAAATGTAACGGAAGCAGCAGCTACTCATGGTGCTCACCTGCAGCTGCACCTTCTTCTGGAACTGGATGTTGACCAGGTGCGGCTGCGCGCCGTCCGACCTGACAAAAATAAAATCCACCACCGACGGCGGCTCGGCTCAGCCCGTGATTCCGCGAGACAGAAAGAGGAGAGATTTCGACGGGGGGAGACGACGAGGACGGGTAGGGCGCTGACTGCCAGTAGGTGTCGAGGCTGTCGTCGCGGAGGGAGGCGACGCCGTTGCGGGGCTTGCAGGAGCTGACGCTCCAGGCCTCTCGATGTGGTGTGAGTGGTTGGGAGTAGGAGGGTATCATCTTCTCGATGCGGATGTTGCCTTCGGAGTTGGCGAAGAGCACGGCGAGTATCATCTTCCTTCTCCCTCCTCTCCGGCCGATCTACTTACCACCTCGGCGCGCGATCCCCTCCGATCTCTCTCTCTCTCTCTCTGCCGCGTGCGCGTGCGCGTGGGGTGTGGTGTGAGGGAGGGGGAAGGGGGCTCGCCGTGGTCTGGAGGGAGAGGAAGAGGCGGGCGGCCGTGGCTTCCCGATCTAGATCGAAGTGGAGGGAGGTGGGTGGGTGTGTTAGGAGGAAGGGGAGGGGAGAGAACGTGACTAGAGGGAGGGGATAAGGGGTGATAGCAATGGCGCACTGGTAGGGGTGCGCCATACGTATAGATAGCAATGGCGCATCTTTTACCGGTGCGCCATTACTAGTTAAAACTAGTAATGGCGCACGGTGGAAAAGTGCGCCATTAGTAGTTTTGCAAAAAAGGGAATAAAAAATATAATAGAAAAAACAACATTAGTGGCGCACTTTCCAGCAGGTGCGCCATTACTAGTTACAACTAGTAATGGCGCACTGTGTCTGGATGCGCCATTAGTATGTTTGGACAGGCGCACTAGTTAAAAAAAAATTGATACTAGTGGCGCACCCTGGGCCAGGTGCGCCATTAGTAGTTTCAACTCTAATGGCGTATCAGAAGGTGGTGCGCCATTAGTATATACTAATGGCGCACCGCTTGTCTGGTGCGCCATTAGTAGTTTCAACTCTAATGGCGTATCAGAAGGTGGTGCGCCATTAGTATATACTAATGGCGCACCGCTTGTCTGGTGCGCCATTAGTGTCAATCCCATCTATAGCCCTTTTTCTAGTAGTGCTAGCAAGACCGGAAGACTCACAATCTTCCCAGCCAAGTTGGGGACAAATGAAGCTTTGTTAATTGTGTGCAAGTACTGATCATTGACTTTATTGCCAATAGTTCCTATTGGTTTGATAAACATTGGTTCTCAACTGAGGAAAATACTTGCTTTGTGGACAACAATAATCGTTCCATGTGAGGGTCCCAACAACTTCTGCGGAAGTAGCAAGCCCTGGTGATGGCATTACAATGTGCATGGGTGGAGTAGGAAATGTTGACTTGGGAGAGGCACCTCATCCACCCTTCCATCCTCATGGTCAGCCAAACTCCCATCCTACTGGACCTAGTAACCATGTCTCCACCTTCCACACCGCCCGACTCTCCAAATCCTGTCAACAACATCACTGTATACTTTGTCACCTAGAAAAACATCAATATAAATCCTAATTTAATTTTGCATTCTCTAATGGGGATGACACATCATTTATTTTAGAGGGCCCTACTAAATTTCAACTTATAGTTCGAGCCATGTATTAATAAGGGTTGCACACAACCATGTCTTTCTGACACAAGAGTAGGCAACCATGCATGATCTTGTTTCACCGCCCCACATGGCAAAGGTGCAATTGGCGATATCACTAGCGACTGCAATCACGTGACAATCCTTGCCTCCTTTAAGAGGATGCCACTAAGCTATGGAAGTTTATACCCCATGATGGGGTCGAAGTGTCAAATAGTTTTATCTTGAGTACCGTATGCTCTCATATATTTTATCGACCAACCCCTCTCCATTAGGCAAACCATATCCTTTGGGTTTGTATCAAACACCGCTAAGTACCATTCAACTAGTTGAACTCCATCATTGATGAATTCCAATTCTACAATCCCACAAGTCAAATGAACTGACGAAGGATTCACCATCCCACGGAAGGCACTCCAAGGGTCAACATGAGCCATTGGCACAAGGCAAGAAGACTCTACCTCCTCCCATAGTTAGCGAAGCAATGGACACAACAATGGAGCAAGGCAGAGGGCCATATCTTATGAGACAGGGAAGAAGAAGAAAATAAGCTGCACCAAATGGGTCAGCACCACGAGTGAAAAAGCCTATAATGAAAGCGTAAAGCAGAATGTCTTATCCTTGGTGCATATGCGCAAAGTCAGAGGCGGGAAGATATACGACTTAAGTTATCCATTAACCCTTGAGGGTTAATTAGAGATGTTTGCATGAGATGAAGTCACTTCATAAAAACACAGGCCAATTTCACATCACGGTTTATGGTCAAGGTGCAAGAGAGTTACCATTTCTTCATGTGCACCGCTAGGACAAGTTCAACATGAATTTTGAAAACTAGTTTAATCTCTAGAACCACTATAGGGTCAACAACACGTTGCTGAGGTAATGGGTGTTTTACTAAGCTCAACAGTGTAGGTACCCGTCCTCAAGCAAGGTTGGAATTATTGATCCGGCGATCATGAGCGGATCCTAGACTCCAGGCAACGTATTTGAAGAGAAATTGACATGGTGCATTGTGTAAACATTTTATTTTTCAACAAGTAAAGGCCCCAAAGGGACTATAGCTTCATTAAACTTGAGTGGTTACATCACAAAGTACACACAAGGACTAACATAATAGGTATTGCCTCCGGTCCTTTTTAGTCCGCATATCAGTTTTTTCCGAAGTCAAGGGTGTCTCTAATTTGACCAAACTACTATGAAATCAATATCATTAGATTCATTATAGAATGTAGTTTCATAATATATGTATTTGTATTGTAGATGTTGATACTTTTTAATATAACTTTAATCAAACTTTGCAACGTTTGACTTAGACACATATGGAGTAAAAACGACCGGAGGGAGAAAATTACATATATGTCCTTGACTATTACAAGGACCCGAGACTGGTAAATTGCCGGGTCTAATACATTTCTTCTGAGATGCAGCCTCGTTGTTGCCAGGGATGCACCACTTAAGGCGTCGAGGCCATCACAACATCATCGTGCTTTGAACTCAAGGAGGATGATCCATCTGCCTCCCCTATAGCTCTTTGGTTGGGAGGAAAGAGGTAGCTGCATTTCGGCTAGAAGGGGAAACAACATGGCATGGAAGACCAACAACTAGCGGGTGTTGTAGCTCCACCAAATTAGCCACTGTTGCAGATTCGTACCGAAGGCACCTACAAGAACAAGATCCCCTGCTTTACCACCACTTCATCTACGACCATGGTGTCCTGAAGCAGCAAAGGAAGGGGATGAATCCTTCTCCACATTAGTTATCGAAACGAGCTTACTTGAGGATGTGCCTGTGATGAGCCGAACAACATCAAGGAAAACAAAATTCGGTACAATGGATAGAAAGTTGGACGCAAAACCACCAGTAAGAAAATTACACTAAAAATCATACTAGTCTTCTTCTTCCTCCAATTGTACCATGCCTGCCAGAGATTGAAAATTGCAATGAGACTGTAATAAAGGAACGATACACCTGCGAATGCCCTCGCCATACCAGCCTTTCAAGACCGCAATAGTCGCTCACCCCTTGAGACAAGATCTAAAAATCACAGAAGGAGCATCACCCCGTGCAGTAAAGGCTTGCAATCCATCACCACTGGTTCAGAGGGTTAGAGAAACCGGAGCATCTCGCAGAATAAAACGAAAGAAGATGTAGAAGTTGCTATATCAATAGCCAACAATAGCTCTCCTTGAAAGACACATCAGCTGGCAAGATCTGAATTGAACCAGTAAATCATGGGACACAAAATCTAACAGACCTTTCGTCCACGCTAGATCGGACGTCGTCGAGGTAGGAGAGACTGGAGAGACCTTATTGCCGCCACCATCTCGTCGATGTCACCAGAGAAACAAAGACCTAAAAAAAGATGAACGGGTCCCTCACTCCTCTTGCCGCCGCCGAATCTGCTAGCCAGGAAAGATGAGGGAGGGAGCGAGGACCGAGACAGCGTCGTGCAGGGAATCATTGGATCCTCCATGTATTTGTTTTTACTTGGAACAAGGTATTTTATGTGGACGCATGAACATTGCACTATGTTTTACCTGGTACAGTAAAAATGGGGACAAACATTTTTTTCTTTCAATCAAAGGGGCCACACGGCCCCCATTTTCATTATGAAAATGGAGTTGTTTACAAGGCATCAAACCAACATTACATCACTGATCTAGAAGCCACACCAGGATGCTCCAGCCTATCAAGCCTAACCATCACACACACACACACACACACATATATATATATATATATGACCACATCAGGATGCTTCAATCTGTCCAAAACTAGTCATAAAAGGGCCTAGTGCTATGCTAGCTACAAAAGTATCAACAGACTAAAGGACAATAACCAAATTAACATAAAGGCTTTGAAGCCAGCAAGCATTTCCAGCGGCTAGCTTCACAAAATCCTTCTCACATGCGGTGCCAAGCCATGCCCTCCTCTGAAGATATCACAAGTCATCCTCACGATACGTCTAGACACCTGATGAAGTATGCTTTGCACCCCTCTTTTCTGTAGATTTTTCCAAGAGTCAAGTAGGGAACAAACAAGAAAGATAATGTCAGTAGGATCTCTAGGCATAACACTTTGAAAACAAGATTTGTTCCTTGATTTCCATATAGACCACAAGAGAGCAGCAGTACCCAATAAAACAACTAGTCTATCTTTGCCAGTATAGCTAGACAACCAGTTCTGGCATAGGTCGAAAAAAGACATTGGAGCTCTCTGGTTCCCTAAAGCACATCCCATAATATTCCACAGGAACTTAGCTAAGGAACAAGAGAAAAATAAATGATTCACACTCTCTTCACAGTCACAAATTTCACAAAACTTAACACCTTTCCAGCCTTTTTTACTCAAATTGTCCTTGGTCAGAATCCTATTTTTGATTACTAACCAAGAGAATGCCTTAGCTTTAAGAGGCATCTTCATCCTCCATGGTTTTTTAAAAGGAAAAACAACTTGTCTAGCTATAAGATAGTGATACAGAGATTTAAAGGAAAAGCTACCAGAGTTTGTAAGTAACCATTTAACTTTGTCAGGCTGATCCGACAAAATCACCTGACCACACATATCAAGTAACTTATTCCACATATCAAGAGTCTCCCCATGTAAACATCTTATGAACCTAATACAATTAAACTCCAAGGTAAATACCTTCACAACAGTAACATGTTTGCAAAAAGTTAAATTATAAAGACGAGGAAAAATCAAACAAAGAGGCTTATCCTTTATCCACGCATCTTCCCAAAATCTAGTTTTACGTCCATCCCCCACAATTCTCTGACAACAGCTATAGAAGATATTCTTAATTTCCATTACGTCCATCCCCCTACATGATTATCGCATTTGACAAGCTCTAAAGATTAACACAAGCGAAAATATTTCTCGCTTCTTTTGATTTTTTCTTTCTTGTCTAGTCAGTTTGTAGTATTAAAAAAATCAAAAAGATTTCTCGTCTTTTTTTGCTGTTTGTTGGGAGTTCTTCGGTCCAAATAGTCTTTCTCTCTTCTCATTTTTCTTCTTTCGTTTGTTTTCTTCAAAATAACTAAAAACATCAAAAATATTTCAGTGTGTTTCTTTAAATTTCTTTCCTTTTCTTTGAGGTTACCGTAGAGAGAAGACTTCATAAGAATTGTTGAGTGAGTCTTATATACATTACTTTTGATTTAACGGAGGAGCCAATATTTTATTATCTTCTCCTTTGAATAAAATGTTTGCAGATTTCAGTTTAGATCACGACACTCTTGCATTTTTATTATTATTATATCATTCGGTCGTGCGAGTGAAATGCAATTATGACGATAATTATTGTTATGAACTCTTCTAGTTTTTTTTATAGATATGTTTAACTTGTTAGCCCTGATTCAGCATATTATGAATAAACATGTTTGTGATGGCAATTAGAGATTATAGTTGCTCATGCCATGCTTAAGTAGTTAGGAGTGGATAATGATCTATCTTGTGTGTCAACATGCATTAAAATGATTGTGATGTAGTATGTTAGGATGGTATTCTCTTCTGAAGAATACAAGTGGCTTGACTTGGCACATGTTCACGCATGCAGTTGATTCAAAACCAATGCAATATATAAGACATTTATGTTCAGAGTGTTTATATCATCCTCATGCTCATATTCTATGTTAAGTATTCGTACTGCATGATTATGCCCGTTGCCACTCTCTAGTTGGTCGCTTCTCAATCTATTTATTAGTCTTCGCCTGTACTAAGAAGGAATACTACTTATGCATCCAAATTCATTGAACCGAAAGTTATGCCAAAATAGTCCACCACACCTACCTATATACGATATTACCCTGTCATTTCCAGTAAATTTGCATGTGCAATGTCTAATCATTCAAATAAATATCTGTTTTTGTGCCCGTATGATGTCGCTTGAAGATACGTCGGTATTTCCCCAAAGAGGAAGGGATGATGCAGCACATCGGCAGTAGGTATTTCCCTCAGATATGAAACCAAGGTTATCGAACCAGTAGGAGAACCAAGCAACACAACGTAAACAGCCCCTGCACACAAATAACAACCACTCGCAACCCTATGTGTTAAAGGGGTTGTCAATCCCTTTCGGGTAACGGCGCCAGAAACGGTGCGTGGACGGGAGAAAATTGTAATAGATTGAATAAATAGATCACAAATAAATAAAAGTGCAGCAAGGTATTTTTGTATTTCTGGTTTAATAGATCTGAAAATAAAAGAAAAGGAAAAGTAGATCGCAAAGGCAAATATATGAGAAAGAAGACCCGGAGGCCGTAGGTTTCACTAGTGGCTTCTCTCGAGAAAGATAACAAACTGTGGGTAAACAAATTACTGTTGGGCAATTTATAGAACCTCAAATAATTATGAGGATATCCAGGCAATGATCATTACATAGGCATCACGTCCAAGATTAGTAGACCGACTCCTGCCTGCATCTACTACTATTACTCCATAGATCGACCGCTATCTAGCATGCATCTAGTGTATTAAGTTCATGGAAAAATGGAGTAATGCAATAAGAACGATGACATGATGTAGACAAGATCCGTTTATCTATGGTGGTAGATATAGATCTCGTCTTTTTATCCTTAGTAGCAACGATACATACGTGTCGGTTCCCTTTCTGTCACTGGGATCAAGCACCATAAGATCGAACCCACTACCGAGCACCTCTTCCCATTGCAAGATAAATAGATCAAGTTGGCCAAACAAAACCCAGATATTGGAGAAGAAATACGAGGCTATAAGAGATCAAAGAAACTCAAATAACTTTGATGGATATAAAAAGATATGACTGATCATAAACTCGAAGTTCATCAGATCCCAACAAACACACCGCAAAAAGAGTTACATCATATGGATGACCAAGAGACCATTATATTGAGAATTCAGCGAGAGAGAGAAAGCCATCTACCTACTAACTACGGACCCGAAGGTCTACAAAGAACTACTCACGCATCATTGGAGAGGCACCAATGGAGGTGGTGAACCCCATCCGAGATGGTGTCTAGATTGGATCTGGTGGTTCTGGACTCTGTGGCAGCTGGATGAATATTTCGTCGACTCTTGTAGGGTTTATGGAATATTGGGGTATTTATAGAGCAAAGAGGCGGTCCGGGGGGCACCCGAGGTGGGCACAACCCACCAGGGCGCGCCTGGGCCTCCTGGCGCGCCCTGGTGGGTTGTCCCCTCCTCGGGACTCCCCCGAGGTGCAACCAGGGCCCAACTTCTTCCTTCTGGTCCATAAAAAATCGCCGTAAAGTATCATGACATTTGAACTCCGTCTGATAAGGATTTTCTGCGATGTAAAAATCATGGAAAAAACAGCAACTGGCACTTGGCACTAGTCAATAGGTCAGTACCAAAAAATGATATAAAATGACTATAAAATGATTATAAAACATCCAAAATTGATAATAAAACAGCATGGAACAATAAAAAATTATAGATACGTTGGAGACGTATCACCGTACCGCTCATGGTGTGATGGGCAGTCAATATCTTCCATGCTAAGAGAGTTATTCTCACGATGAGAGTTTATTCACTCGTCTTGCATGAGAGAGGCTGGTAATTGGGATACCAAGTCCCATAAAACAAAAAACAAAGAAAGATATATTAAAACAAACTCCCCTCCGAAAGTTGATTGTTTGGAGGGCACCCGTCGATTCGGCTAGCCATGGCTTGTGTTTGTATGGTTGTGGGGGAGTAAATCTTTTCCTTTCTTCATGGGAATCCCCAGTGATGTGTTTAGCATGAAAGATGTTGAAATCCTTTGTCGTGACGTCGACAGAGAAAGCACACCACTCAAAATGTATTTATATCTGTATTAAGCTCTGAGCTCTGGCACCGCCGCAAATCCCTGCTTCCCTTTGTGAATGGTCTTTCTATTTACTTTCATGTTATTTACTTTTATTTTTGAGTCATCACCTTCTGATTTAAGCACCGACCTTGAGAGCACAATTGTTATTCTGAATTTAATATACATTGAATCTAGTTAATGTTGATTGTGAGCATGACTGGATCTTTGCTACTCTGAATTACAATGTTTAGTTGCTGCTTGAACTTCAGAGGTGCTCTGCATTTATGTTTTGCGGTTTCAAAAAGGGCTAGAAAGATACCGAACGGTATGATATGATGGATATTTTGACAAAGTGTTGACATTTAAGATGTATTGTTATTTCTCCCTAGTTGATTATGCCATTGCCATGAGTAAATGTGAGATCTAAGTGTTATCATTCACATGGTTAGTTCATGATCTTTGCTGATAAATTAATTACTAGTTAAGCTTATGCACAGCAATGGAAACAAAAGATTTTGTAAAAGCTTTTCTTTATCACTTTCAGTTTGTCAACTGAATTGCTTGAGGACAAGCAATGAGTTAAGCTTGGGGGAGTTGATACGTCTCAAACGTTTCTTCTTTTAATTTCCAAATACTTTTGCTCTTATTTTGGATTCTAATTTGCATGATTTGAATGGAACTAATCTAGACTGACGCTGTTTTGAGCAGAACTACCTTGGTATTATTTTTGTGCAGAAATAGAAGTTCCCGAAATTGGCTGAAAATTTACGACGAATTATTTTAAAACTAACAAAAAACACTGACAAAAAGATCTACTGGAGGGGGGCTACCCCAGAACCACAAGCTCAGGTGGCGCGCCTGAGCTTATGGGCCCCTCGATCCCCCGTTTTCCCTATCTCTGGTCCTATAAGCTCCGTCTTGCAGAGCAAAAAACAAGGAGAAAGAATTATTGTGTTTTATGATATGAAGCCTCCGCTACCTCCTATTCTTCACCGGGATGGCTGATCACGAGTTCGTTCGGGGCTCCGAAGAGGGGGATTCATCGCCATCGTCAGCAACCACCCTTGTCTATCATCAATTCCATGATGCTCACCACCAGGACTGAGTAATTCCTTCGTAGGCTTGCTGGACGGTGATGGAGATGGATGGGATTTGTAATGTAATCAAGTCAATTTGTTAAAGCTTGATCATTAGTTTACAATATGTTCTAAGATTGATGTGGTTATGACTTTGCTATGATTCATGCTTGTCACTAGTGCCTGAGTGCCATGATTTCAGATAAGAACCCTTTATGTTTCTATGAATATATTTGAGTTCTTCGTCTTATCTGCTAGTTATATGCACTTGTTATTGTTCTGAGCCGTAGACCCCAAAGTGACAATAATTGGGATACTCTTCGAAGATGATTGTAATTCGAGGAGGTCACGTATTCAGCATGTGTTAATGCTTTGATCCGGTTCTATATTAAAAGGAGACCTTAATTACCCCTAGATTTCCTTAAGGACCCCGCTGCCACGGGAGGGTAGGACAAAAGATGTCATAAAAGTCGTTATTTGTCACGCCCACGATGCGGCTATATCTACCACGTGTCGAGGCACGACTTGGAGGCATAACCGCATGGTGGTTTTGTCGCAAGAAGGGTCATCTTCACACAATCCCATGTAATCAACAAGAATGGGATAAAGAGTTGGCTTACAATCGCCACTTCACACAATGCATAAATTAAACATACATCATTCAGAGTACAAACAAGGTCCGACTACGGAACCAAAATAAAAGAAGACAACCCCGAATGCTAGATCCCCGATCGTCCCAACTGGGATCCACTACTGATCATCAGGAAACGAAACATAGTAACGACCAAGGTCCTCGTCGAACTCCCACTTGAGCTCGGTTGTGTCACCTGCGCTGGTATCATCGGCACCTGCAACTGTTTTAGTAGTATCTGTGAGTCACGAGGACTCGGCAATCTCAAAACCGGCGAGATCAAGACTATTTAAGCTTATGGGTAGGAAGGGGTAATGAGGTGGAGCTGCAGCAAGCACTAAGCAAATATGGTGGCTAACATACACAAATAAGAGTGAGAAGAGAAGCAACACAACGGTCGAGAAGCTAGAAGTGATCCTGAAACTACTTACTCACAACCATAACACAAGAACCGTGTTCACTTCCTGGACTCCGCGAAAAGAGACCATCACGGCTACACACGCGGTTGAAGTATTTTAATTAAGTCAAGTGTCAAGTTCTCTACAACCGGACATTAACAAATTCCCATCTGCCACATAACCGCGGGCACGGCTTTTGAAAGATAATACCCTGCAGGGGTGTCCCAACTTAGCCCATCACAAGCTCTCACAGTCAACGAATGATATTCCTTCTCCCGGGAAGACCCAATCAGGCTTGGAATCCCGGTTACAAGACGTTTCGACAATGGTAAAACAAGACCAGCAAGACCACCCGACTGTGCTGACAAATCCCGATAGGAGCTACAGATATCCAGTTCTTAGGGCACACCGGATGAGACATCCTACGAGTAAAACCAAGCCTCAAGTTTCCCCGAGGTGGCCCCACAGTCTACTCGGTTCGGACCAGCACTCAGAGGAGCACTCGCCCGGGGGGGTTAAAATAAAGATGACCCTCGGGCTCGCGAAAACCCAAGGGAAAGGTATAGGTTGTTAGGAAAATGTAAAACCAAGGTTGGGCCTTGCTGGAGGAGTTTTATTCAAAGCGAACTTTCAAGGGGGTCCCATAAATCCCCAACCGCGTAAGGGACGCAAAATCAAGGAACATAACACCGGTATGACGGAAACTAGGGCGGCAAGAGTGGAACAAAACACCAGGCATAAGGCCGAGCCTTCCACCCTTTACCAAGTATATAGATGCATTATTTAAATGAGAGATATTGTGATATCCCAAAATATCCATGTTCCAACATGGAACCAACTTCATGTTCACCTGCAACTAGCAACGCTATAAGAAGGGCTGAGCAAAAGCGGTAACTTAGCCAAACAACAGTTTGCTAGGAAAGGATGGTTAGAGGCTTGACATGGCAATATGGGAGGCATGATAAACAAGTGGTAGGTAGCGCGACATAGCGATAGAACGAACAACTAGAAAGCAAAGATAGAAGTGATATCGAGGGTAATGGTCATCTTGCCTGAGATCCCGCAAGGAAGAAGAACGAGTCCATAAAGAAGACAAACGGACGTAGTCGAACGAATCCTCACAACTCCGGAACGAAACCGAAGCTAACAAGAGAAGCAAACCGGAAAGAAGCAAGCAACATGGTAAACAACCATCACATAAGCATGGCATGATGCACAAGCAAGTATGATGCATGTCCGGTTTAATGAGGCATGGCATGGCAAAGTGCACAAACAATGCTACAAATTAAGTGGAGCTCAATATGCAACGAGTTGCATATTGACGAAACACCACATCACTTATTTAGTTCTCTCTTGTTTATGTACCCAACAATATTAAATGTTTTTAAACATAGCAAGGGGTGAAGCATAATAAAACTACCTATCTAGGCAATTTAAATGAGGCCGGAAACAACAAACAACAATTCCGGAAAATCCTCATGTCCATATTTTAGATTTGGTACTGTTCTGTCCTAAAGCATATTTTATTGTTGTTAAACATGCAAGATAGGTGCACCATGTTAAACTAGGCATTTTTCTACCCCATTTACATATAAAATTTATTAAATTTGGAGCTACGGTTATTTAGTTATGAAGTAAATCATTTAGCATGGCATTTATGCAAAATAAATGTAAACAACAACTTAAAAATTTTAAACATGGATGAGAGCAGCATATTATGAAACTAGATGAAATTCTGAGCATTTTACATATATAAATTATTTACATATGATGCATGGTTAATTAGTTATTAGATGCATGAACACTAGGGGGTTTTGTGTAAAACTGCACTCTCTGGAATAATAGACAAATTCGTCCAGAGCAGGAAAAAACATATCGGGCCGAATCTGAGTGCACTGTTGGGCCAACATAGATGGGTTGGGCTATGCTCACATTGGGCCAACAGGCCGGCTCGGTGGGGAGGCTGGACGCGGGCTGGCAGATCGGGACGAGGTTGGCTGGAGCCTCGCGACGAGAAGTCAACGCGGGCGAGGCGCTGTTCTGTCACTCGAAGCAGAGGCAAGGCCGATGGTTGGCAACGGCGATGGTCCGGCGGGGAAGCGGGCTTGCAGGCGAAGCAGAGGAGGCCGGCGAAGCAACTTGCTCCGGGAGGCGAGGAACGGCGGGGAAGCAGCGAAGGTCGGCGCAAGGCAGACTGATGCAGAGCAGTGGTAGAGACTTGGCAAAAGGCACGATGAGGGACTTGGCGCGGCTGGCCGCGGGATGCAGGGCACGGTGACGCAGGGACGGCCGGATCCAAGGCGGGGGAGGCGCGAAGGCAGACGGATCCGGGCGTGGGATGCTGATTCCTCGCCGGAGGACATCCAACGGCAGCGGCGAGCTCCTGTGGTGTTAGACAGCGGCGGCAGGCGGGTCAACAGCGGCGCAAGGAAAACGAGGAAGAAGAGGAGCGCGAGGCAAGGGCTTGGTTACCGGCGGCGCCTGGGGTTGAAGACGACTGGAGGAGGGCCGGAGGCCATCGTTTCCTCGCGGCAGGGGGCGCCCATGACGGCTTCCTGTTTGACCTGAAGAGAGAGGGATCGGGATGTGAGGGAGAGAGAAGAGCAGAGGAGGAAGGTAAAGGAGCAGGGACGACGCTCATCTGCGGGTCCGCCGGCGGCGTGGCTGGCCGGACGAAGGCGGGGAGGAGGCTGCAGACGCTGTGGTTGGTGGATCGAGAGGAGTGGCTGGTTGGACCGGAGGCAAATTCGAGGAGGATTTGGATCGGGGAAGAACCCGAGGTGGGAGGAGACCAGAGGAGTGGCGGCGGCGGCTAGGAGGATGGGACAATGCTCCTAATTTTCAGGGTAGGGGTTGGTCTATATATAGGAACAATAGGATTATGTTTGGACCCTCTGATTAAAATCCGACGGTCTCGGATAAATAGGTTAGGGGACCCAATTAAGAAAACAGAGATGTTATATAGAAGCTTGGGGATAATCCGGACCCAACGGTAACGATAGTCGGGGGCGATGCACTGTGCAAAGAGGGCCTTCGGTTTAAGCAAGAGGGAAAACGAAGAACAAGGATGGTCTCGGAACGGTCACGAAAGCAAGGGGCAACGCGGCAACTACGAGCGGATGCAAGTTTGAAAACAAAGACGGCAACAGAGTGCCGATGCAATGTGAATGATGCGATGATAAATGCAACAAGCAAATAAAACACACAGCAACAACGAAATAACTGGAAGGCTTCTGAAGCGTCGGTCTCGGGGCGTTACATTATTATAAGCATGTATATATTGAATGGAGGAGCACTAAGCTGGTGCAGTTGCAAGCAAAGCGTCGTGGCGGGATCTACATGTGAAGCGGAGTACATGGCAGCCTCGGAGGCAGCACAGGAAGCAGTCTGGATGAAGCAGTTCATTACCGACCTAGGGGTGATTCCCAATGCGTCGGGCCCGATGACTCTCTTCTGTGACAACACTGGAGCTATTGCCCTTGCGAAGGAGCCCAGGTTTCACAGGAAGACCAGGCATATCAAGCGTCGCTTCAACTCCATTCGTGAAAGTGTTCAAAATGGAGACATAGATATTTGTAAAGTACATACGGACCTGAATGTAGCAGATCCGTTGACTAAACCTCTCCCTAGCGCAAAACATGATCAACACCAGGACGCCATGGGTGTTCGATTCATCACAATGTAACTAGATTATTGACTCTAGTGCAAGTGGGAGACTGTTGGAAATATGCCCTAGAGGCAATAATAAATGGTTATTATTATATTTCTTTGTTCATGATAATAGTCTATTGTTCATGCTATAATTGTATTGTCCGGAAATCGTAATACATGTGTGAATACATAGACCACAATATGTCCCTAGTAAGCCTCTAGTTGACTAGCTCGTTGATCAACAGATAGTCATGGTTTCCTGACTATGGACATTGGATGTCATTGATAACGGGATCACATCATTAGGAGAAAGATGTGATGGACAAGACCCAATCCTAAGCATAGCATAAAAGATCGTGTAGTTTCGTTTGCTAGAGCTTTTCCAGTGTCAAGTATCTTTTCCTTAGACCATGAGATCGTGCAACTCCCGGATACCGTAGGAGTGCTTTGGGTGTGCCAAACGTCACAACGTAACTGGGTGACTATAAAGGTGCACTACGGGTATCTCCGAAAGTGTCTGTTGGGTTGGCACGGATCGAGACTGGGATTTGTCACTCCGTGTGACGGAGAGGTATCTCTGGGCCCCCTCGGTAATGCATCATCATAATGAGCTCAATGTGACTAAGGAGTTAGTCACGGGATCATGCATTGCGGTACGAGTAAAGAGACTTGCCGGTAACGAGATTGAACAAGGTATTGGGATACCGACGATCGAATCTCGGGCAAGTAACATACCGATTGACAAAGGGAATTTCATACGGATTGATTGAATCCTCGACACCGTGGTTCATCCGATGAGATCATCGTGGAACATGTGGGAGCCAACATGGGTATCCAGATCCCGCTGTTGGTTATTGACCGGAGAGGCGTCTCGGTCATGTCTGCATGTCTCCCGAACCCGTAGGGTCTACACACTTAAGGTTCGGTGACGCTAGGGTTGTAGAGATATATGTATGCGGAAACCCGAAATTTGTTCGGAGTCCCGGATGAGATCCCGGACATCACGAGAGGTTCCGGAATGGTCCGGAGGTGAAGAATTATATATAGGAAGTCAAGTTTCGGCCACCGGGAAAGTTTCGGGGGTTACCAGTATTGTACCGGGACCACCGGAAGGGTCCCGGGGGTCCATCGGGTGGGGCCACCTATCCCGGAGGGCCCCGTGGGCTGAAAGTGGAAGGGAACCAGCCCTTAGTGGGCTGGGGTGCCCCCCTTGGGCCTCCCCCCATGCGCCTAGGGTTGGGAACCCTAGGGGGGGAGCTTCCCCCTTGCCTTGGGGGGCAAGGCACCCCTTTCCACCCCTTGGCCGCCGCCCCCCAACCCTAGATGGGTTTTTGGCCGGCCCCCCCTCCCAAGGGGGCCTATATAAAGGAGGGGGGAGGGCAGCAACCTACAGCCTTGGGCGCCTCCCTCCTCCCCTGCAACACCTCTCTCTCTCTCTCTCGCAGAAGCTCGGCAAAGCCCTGCCGGAGACCCGCTACATCCACCACCACGCCGTCGTGCTGTTGGATCTCCATCAACCTCTCCTTCCCCCTTGCTGGATCAAGAAGGAGGAGACATCGCTGCACCGTACGTGTGTTGAACGCGGAGGTGCCGTCCGTTCGGCACTCGGTCATCGGTGATTTGGATCACGGCGAGTACGACTCCGTCATCCACGTTCATTGGAACGCTTCCTCTCGCGATCTACAAGGGTATGTAGATGCACTCCCTTCCCTTCGTTGCTAGTAGACTCCATAGATGCATCTTGGTGAGCGTAGAAATTTTTTAAATTATGCTACGATTCCCAACAGCACGAAGATCTCTCTCTCTCTCTAGCTCGCTCTTGCAAGGATCTCAAGGCCTAACTCGACGAACCCAAAGAACAGGAGACACGAGAGTTTATACTAGTTCGGGCCACCGTCGTCGTGTAATACCCTACTCCAGTGTGGTGTGGTGGATTGCCTTGTAGGCTGATGATGAACAGTGCAAGGGATGAACAACCTCATGAGGAGAGGTGTTCTTGAGCTCGGTGAGCTTGTGTGGTGGCCTTGGTGGAATGGATCCGGTGCAAGATGAGATGACCACTACGGTGGTGGCTAATCCTATATATAGAGGCTCGGGTCCTCTGATACGTCACCGTCGTATCTATAATTTTTTATTATTCCATGCCAATATTATGCAACTTTCATATACTTTTTGGCAGCTTTTTATACTATTTTTGGGACTAACATATTGATCCAGTGCCCAGTGCCAGGTCCTGTTTGTTGCATGTTTTATGTTTTGCAGAAACCCCATATCAAACGGAATCCAAACGGGATAAAAACGGATGGAGAATATTTTTGAAATATTTGGAGAATTCCGGAAGAAAAATCCACGCGAGACGGTGCCCAAGGGAGGCACGAGGCAGGGGGCGCGCCCCACCCCCTGGGCACGCCCCCGACCCTCGTGGGCTCCCCGTAAGGCGGTTGATGCCCTTCTTCGGCCGCAAGAAAGCTAATTTTTGGAAGAAAAAAAATCACGGCAAAGGTTTCAATCCAATCGGAGTTACGGATCTCCATATGTATATGAAACGGTGAAAGGGCAGCAGACAAGAGCGCAAAAACAGAGAGAAACAGAGAGACAGATCCAATCTCGGAGGAGCTCTTGCCCCTCCCATGCCATGGAGACCAAGGACCAGAGGGGAAACCCTTCTCCCATCTAGGGAGGAGGTCAAGGAAGAAGAAGAAGAAGGGGGGGCTCTCTCCCCCTCTCTTCCAGTGGCGCCGGAACACCGCCGGGCCATCATCATGACCGCAATCTTCACCAACAACTTCACCGCCATCATCACCAACTCTTCCCCCCTCTTTCCAGCAGTGTAACATTTCTCTTACCCGCTGTAATCTCTACTTAAACATGGTGCTCAACGCTATATATTATTTCCCAATGATGTATGGCTATCCTATGATGTTTGAGTAGATCCGTTTTGTCCTATGGGTTATTTGATGATCAAGATTGGTTTGAGTTGCATGTTTTATAATTGGTGTTGTCCTATGGTGCTCTCCGTATCGCGCAAGCATGAGGGATTCCCGTTGTAGGGTTTGTAATATGTTCATGATTTGCTTATGGTGGGTGGCGTGAGTGACAGAAGCATAGACCCGAGTAAGTAGGTTGTTTGCATATGGGATAAAGGGGACTTGATACTTTAATGCTATGGTTGGGTTTTACCTTAATGATCTTTAGTAGTTGCGGATGCTTGCTAGAGTTCCAATCATAAGTGCATATGATCCAAGTAGAGAAAGTGTGTTAGCTTATGCCTCTCCCTCAAATAAAATTGCAATAATGATTACCGGTCTAGTTATCGATTGCCTAGGGACAAATAACTTTCTCGTAACAAAAAGCTCTTTACTAAAACTAATTTAGTTGTGTCTTTATCTAAAAAGCCCCTACCTTTTATTTACGCTCTCTTTACTTTATTGCAAACCTATCCAAAAACACCTACAAAGTACTTCTAGTTTCATACTTGTTTCCGGTAAAGCGAACGTCAAGCGTGCGTAGAGTTGTATCGGTGGTCGATAGAACTTGAGGGAATATTTGTTCTACCTTTACCTCCTCATTGGGTTTGACACTCTTACTTATCGAAAGAGGCTACAATTGATCCCCTATACTTGTGGGTTATCAAGACCTTTATCCGGCGCCGTTGCCGGGGAGTTTTAGCGTGGGGTGAATATTCTCGTGTGTGCTTGTTTGCTTTATCACTAAGTAATTTTTATTTGCTGTTCTTAGTTGTTCTTTATCTTTAGTTATGGATATGGAACACGAAATACCAAAAAAATTAGGTGTACTTGCTGCTCATGGAGATGGGGAACCTCCTAAAACCCTGGATGCTCGTTATGTGATAGATATTATGTACTACTTTGATAATCCTGAGAAAACTCCATTCAATCTGGTAATGGGAGACACATTGGATCAACGTGAATACTTTAGGGATTATCGCTTGACTCAAAAAGGGAAACTATTATGGGATCAAATTTATATGTTGAAGTGGTATACTCGGCAAGTATGCTTGAGATATGATTATACTTGTTGCTCTAGGATGAAGGCTCCACACCTTCCCTTTTCATGCAAATTTAATGATAATGAAACCTTGGCTTCTTATGCTAGAGGTATATATGATTACTATGATGTGGAACAAATAGAAGAATTTGTTACTTTTATGGGTGCTTATGAAATTGAATCTATGTTCAAAGAGTTTGAAAATCTTTATGATGCTGTTTATAGACCTGAAAATTTAGCTATCCTTAAATATTGCTATGCCAATTATGAATTCAATTGCGATATTGATGCATTTATTGAGAAAGTCTCCGCTGTCCAAGAAAAGACTAATATTTTGCAGGAATCTATGGAAGAAGAAATTGATGAAACTGTGAGCTCATTGGATGAAAAAGATGAGGAGGAGAGCGAAGAACAAAAGGAGGAAGAGCGGATTAGCTACCCGTTCCCACCTTCTAATGAGAGTAACTCTTCAACTCATACATTGTTTAATTTCCTTTCGTGCTTACCGAAGGATGATTGCTATGATGATTGTTCTGATCCCGTTGATTCTCTTGAAATATCCCTTTTTGATGATGCTTGCTATGCTTGTGGCCAAGATGCCAATATGAATTATGCTTATGGAGATGAACTTGCTATAGTTCCTTATATTAAACATGAAATTGTTGCTATTGCACCCACGGATGATAGTCCTATTATCTTTTTGAATTCTCCCGACTACACTATATCGGAGAAGTTTGCCTTTATTAAGGATTATATTGATGGGTTGCGTTTTACCGTTGCACATGATGATTTTGATACATATAATATGCATGTGCTTGCTGCTCCTACTTGCAATTATTATGAGAGAGGAACTATATCTCGACCTCTCTATTTTTCCAACATGAAAAAATTGCAAGAAACTGTTTATACTATGCATTGGCCTTTACTTTGTGTGCATGAATTGTTCTTTTATGGCATGCCGATGCGTAGGAAGAGAGTTAGACTTCGTCATTACATGATATATGTTGCTTTGTGCTCACTACTAAATTACAAATGATTGTTAATTAAAATTGGCTTTGATATACCTTGGGATCCGGGTGGATCCATTACTTGAGCACTATATGCCTAGCTTAATGGCTTTAAAGAAAGCACTGCCAGGGAGACAACCGGAAGTTTTAGAGAGTCTTTTATTTCAGTTGAGTTCTTTTATATAGTTTAAACACACAAAAATAAAGAGGGGAACCCGAAACTTTTCAAAAAGAAAAGCGGAAGTAAGAAAGACGAGCATTGTTGAAGTGGGAGCTAGCCTTGAATTTTGTTCTGATTCTTTTTGCACTGTCTTTCTATACAAATGTTTTATTTTTTCTAATTTTCGCAGAATTTTTCAAGTATCATAAGTATGGTGAATGTTCATATTATTACAGACTGTTCTGTTTTAGACAGATTCTGTTTTTGATGCATAGTTTGCTTGTTTTGATGAAACTATCAAATTATATCAGTGGATTAAGCCATGAAAAATTTATATTACAGAAGCTACAATGCCAAAACAAAATATGAATTGGTTTGCAACAGTACTTAGAGTAGTGATTTGCTTTATTATACTAACGGATCTTACTGAGTTTTCTGTTGAAGTTTTGTGTGGATGAAGTGTTCGATGATCGAGAAGGTCTCGATGTGAGAAGAAGGAAGAGAGGCAAGAGCTCAAGCTTGGGGATGACCGAGGCACCCCAAGTAAATATTCAAGGAGACTCAAGGGTCTAGGCTTGGGGATGCCCCGGAAGGCATCCCCTCTTTCTTCAACAAATATCGGTATGTTTTCGGATTCGTTTCGTTCATGCGATATGTGCAAATCTTGGAGCGCCTTTTGCATTTAGTTTTCACTTTTATTTTATACACCATGCTGGTATGAGATTGTCCTTGGATTAATTTATAAAATTCTCTTTGCACTTCACTTATATCTTTTGAGTATGGCTTTATAGAATACTTCATGTGTTTCACTTATATCTTTTGAAGTTTGGATTGCCTGTTTCTCTTCGCATAGAAAATCACCATTTGTAGAATGCTCTTTTGCTTCACTTATATTTGTTAGAGCGTGGGCATATCTTTTGTAGAAAGAATTAAACTCTCTTGCTTCACTTATATCTATTTAGAGAGTTGACATGAATTGGTCATTCACATGGTTAGCCATAAAATCCTACATAAACTTGTAGATCGCTGAATATGATATGTTTGATTCCTTGCAATAGTTTTGTGATATAAAGATGGTGATATTAGAGTCATGCTAGTGGGCGACTGTGGATTAGTATAAATACTTGTGTTGAGGTTTGTGATTCCCGTAGCATGCACGTATGGTGAACCGCTTTGTGATGAAGTCGGAGCATGATTTATTTATTGATTGTCTTCCTTATGAGTGGCGGTCGGGGACGAGCGATGGTCGTTTCCTACCAATCAATCCCCCTAGGAGCATGCGCGTAGTACTTTGTTTCGATAGCTAATAGACTTTTGCAATAAGTATGTGAGCTCTTTATGACTAATGTCGAGTCCATGGATTATACGCACTCTCACCCTTCCATCATTGCTAGCCTCTTCGGTACCGTGCATTGCCCTTTCTCACCTCGAGAGTTGGTGCAAACTTCGCCGTGTTGGAAATATGACCTAGAGGCAATAATAAAATGGTTATTATTATATTTCCTTGTTCATGATAATTGTCTATTGTTCATGCTATAATTGTGTTATCCGGAAATCGTAATACATGTGTGAATACATAGACCACAACATGTCCCTAGTAAGCCTCTAGTTGACTAGCTCGTTGATCAACAGATAGTCATGGTTTCCTGACTATGGACATTGGATGTCATTGGTAACGGGATCACATCATTAGGAGAATGATGTGATGGACAAGACCCAATCCTAAGCATAGCACAAAGATCGTGTAGTTCGTTTGCTAGAGCTTTTCCAATGTCAAGTATCTTTTCCTTAGACCATGAGATCGTGTAACTCCCGGATGCCGTAGGAGTGCTTTGGGTGTACCAAACGTCACAACATAACTGGGTGACTATAAAGGTACACTACAGGTATCTCTGAAAGTGTCTGTTGGGTTGACACGGATCGAGACTAGGATTTGTCACTCCGTATGACGGAGAGGTATCTCTGGGCCCACTCGGTAATGCATCATCACAATGAGCTCAATGTGACTAAGGAGTTAGCCACGGGATCATGCATTACGGTACGAGTAAAGAGACTTGCCGGTAACGATATTGAACAAGGTATTGGGATACCGACGATCGAATCTCGGGCAAGTAACATACCGATTGACAAAGGGAATTGTATACGGGATTGATTGAATCCTCAACATCGTGGTTCATCCGATGAGATCATCGTGGAACATGTGGGAGCCAACATGGGTATCCAGATCCCGCTGTTGGTTATTGACCGGAGAGTTGTCTCGGTCATGTCTGCGTGTCTCCCGAACCCGTAGGGTCTACACACTTAAGGTTCGGTGATGCTAGGGTTGTAGAGATATTAGTATGCGGAAACCCAAAAGTTGTTCGGAGTCCCGGATGAGATCCCGGACGTCACGAGGAGTTCCGGAATGGTCCGGAGGTGAAGAATAATATATAGGAAGTCCAGTTTCGGCCACCGGGAAAGTTTCGGGGGTTATCGGTATTGTACCGGGACCACCGGAAGGGTCCCGGGGGTCCACCGGGTGGGGCCACCTATCCCGGAGGGCCCCATGGGCTGAAGTGGGAGGGGAACCATCCCCTGGTGGGCTGGTGCGCCCCCATGGGCCTCCCCCTGCGCCTAGGGTTGGAAACCCTAGGGGTGGGGGGCGCCCCACCTTGCTTGGGGGGCAAGTTTCCCCCCTTGGCCGCCGCCCCCATGTAGATGGGATCCCCAGGGCCGGCGCGCCCCCAGGGGGATTACATATAGTGGGGGGAGGGAGGGAAGCAGTACCCTAGCCCCTGGCGCCTCCCTCTCCCTCCCGCTTGCGCTTGGCGAAGCCCTGCCGGGATCCCCGCTACTTCCACCACCACGCCGTCGTGCTGCTGGATCTCCATCAACCTCTCCTTCCCCCTTGCTGGATCAAGAAGGAGGAGACGTCGCTGCTCCGTACGTGTGTTGAACGCGGAGGTGCCGTCCGTTCGGCGCTCGGTCATCGGTGATTTGGATCACGACGAGTACGACTCCATCAACCCCGTTCACTTGAACGCTTCCGCTCGCGATCTACAAGGGTATGTAGATGCACTCCTTCCCTCTCGTTGCTAGTAAACTCCATAGATGGATCTTGGTGACGCGTAGAAAATTTTAAAATTCTGCAACGATACCCAACAGTGGCATCATGAGCCAGGCCTATGCGTAGTTTCTATGCACGAGTAGAACACAAACTTGTTGTGGGCGTAGATGTTGTCAATTTTTCTTGCCACTACTAGTCTTATCTTGTTTCGGCGGCATTGTGGGATGAAGCGGCCCGGACCGACCTTACACGTACGCTTACGTGAGACAGGTTCCACCGACTGACATGCACTAGTTGCATAAGGTGGCTAGCGGGTGTCTGTCTCTCCCACTTTAGTCGGAACGGATTCGATCAAAAGGGTCCTTATGAAGGGTAAATAGAAATTGGCATATCACGTTGTGGTTTTATGTAGGTAAGAAACGTTCTTGCTAGAAACCTATAGAAGCTACGTAAAAACATGCAACAACAATTAGAGGACGTCTAACTTGTTTTTGCAGCATGTGCCTTGTGATGTGATATGGCCAAAAAGGATGTGATGAATGAGATATATGTGATGTATGAGATTGATCATGTTCTTGTAATAGGAATCACGACTTGCATGTCGATGGGTATGACAACCGGCAGGAGCCATAGGAGTTGTCTTTATTTTTTGTATGAACTGCGTGTCATTGAATAACGCCATGTAAATTACTTTACTTTATTGCTAAACACGTTAGCCATAGAAGTAGAAGTAATCGTTGGCGTGACAACTTCATGAAGACACGATGATGGAGATCATGGTGTCATGCCGGTGACGAAGATGATCATGGCGCCCCGAAGATGGAGATCAAAGGAGCAAAATGATATTGGCCATATCATGTCACTATTTGGTTGCATGTGATGTTTATCATGTTTTACATCTTATTTGCTTAGAACGACGGTAGTAAGTAAGATTGTAACGCCCACGATGCGGCTATATCTCCCACGTGTCGAGGCACGACTTAGAGGCATAACCGCATTGTGGTTTTCTCGCAAGAAGGGTCATCTTCACACAATCCCATGTAATGAACAAGAATGGGATAAAGAGTTGGCTTACAATCGCCACTTCACACAATACATAATTAAATCATACATCAATCAGAGTACACACATAGGTCCGACTATGGAACCAAAATAAAAGAAGACAACCCAACTGCTAGATCCCCGATCGTCCCAACTGGGCTCCACTACTGATCAACATGAAGAGAAACAACACAACGAACAAGATCTTCATCGAGCTCCCACTTGAGCTCAGTTGCGTCACCTGCACTGGTATCATCGGCACCTGCAACTGTTTTGGAAGTATCTGTGAGTCACGAGGACTCAGCAATCTCACACCCGCGAGATCAAGACTATTCAAGCTTATAGGAAAGATGATGTAATGAGGTGGAGCTGCAGCAAGCACTAAGCATATATGGTGGCTAACATACGCGAATAAGAGCGAGAAGAAGAGCAACGGAACAGTCGACAACTAGCAATGATCAAGAAGTGATCCTGAACTCCTACTTACGTCAAACATAACCCAGAAACCGTGTTCACTTCCCGGACTCCACCGAGAAGAGACCATCACGGCTACACACGCGGTTGATGCGTTTTAATTAAGTCGAGTGTCAAGTTCTCTACAACCGGACATTAACAAATTCCCATCTGCCACATAACCGCGGGCACGGCTTCCGAAAGATAATACCCTGCAGGGGTGTCCCAGCTTAGCCCATTATAAGCTCTCATGGTCAATGAAGGATAAACCTTCTCCCGAGAAGACCCGATCAGTCTCGGAATCCCGGTTTACAAGACATTTCGACAATGGTAAAACAAGACCAGCAAAGCCGCCCGGATGTGCCGACAAATCCTGATAGGAGCTGCACATATCTCGTTCTCAGGGCACACCGGATGAACACTACGTACAACTAAAACCAGACCTCGAGTTTCCCCGAGGTGGCGCTGCAAGTGGCTCTAGTTTGGACCAGCACTCAGAGGAACACTGGCCCGGGGGTTTAAAATAAAGATGACCCTTGAGTCTGCAGAACCCAAGGGAAAAAGGCTTAGGTAGGCAAATGGTAAAACCAAGGTTGGGCCTTGCTGGAGGAGTTTTATTCAAAGCGAACTGTCAAGGGGGTCCCATAAATCACCCAACCGCGTAAGGAACGCAAAATCAAGGAACATAACACCGGTATGACGGAAACTAGGGTGGCAAGAGTGGAACAAAACACCAGGCATAAGGCCGAGCCTTCCACCCTTTACCAAGTATATAGATGCATTAATTAATTAAATAAGAGATATTGTGATATCCCAACATAAACATAATCCAACATGGAGCAATCTTCATCTTCACCTGCAACTAGCAACGCTATAAGAGGGGCTGAGCAAAAGCGGTAACATAGCCAAACAACGGTTTGCTAGGAACAAGGTGGGTTAGAGGCTTGACATGGCAATATGGGAGGCATGATATGGCAAGTGATAGGTAGCGCAGCATGGAAAAAGAACGAACAACTAGCAAAGCAAAGATAGAAGTGATTTCGAGGGGTGGTCATCTTGCCTGAGATCCCGCAAGGAAGAAGAACGAATCCATGAAGAAGGCAAGCGGACGTAGACGAACGAATCCTCACAACTCCGGAACGAAACCGAAGCTAACGAGAGAAGCAACCCAGAAAGAAACAAACAACATAGTAAACAACCACCACATAAACATGGCATGATGCACAATCAAGTATGATGCATGTCCGGTTTAATGAGGCATGGCATGGCAAAGTGCACATACGAAACTACAAGTTAAGTGGAGCTCAATATGCAACGAGTTGTATATTGACGAAACACCACATCAGTTATTTAGTTCTCTCTCATTATGTACTCGACCATATTAAATGTTGATTACCATGGCAAGAGGTGAAGCATAATAAACTATCTATTTAGGCAAGTTTAAATGAGGCCGGAAATAACAAACAACAATTCCGATAACCCCTCATGAAAATTAGCAATTTAAATGCAAACATCAATTGTAAACATTTAAATGTTGTTATCATGATGCGAATGGCAGATGCAAGTTTTAAGCAATTTTATGAAAATGTTGACATGAAGATGATTAGGAGCATTTGGTCACCATGGCAGAAAGAATTGGGTGCGACGGCGATGAAAACGGAAACGATGCCATGGCAACGTCCCGATTCCGATAACTCGCTGAGCGACCGGTGCAAACGAAGATGTGGATGTGCGGAACATGCAAAAGATGGTGGGGTGATCCCGGTTACCGGGTTCCCACGAAACGGCGGCATGGCAAACGAGGAACGTGCAAAGACCTCTCTCGGAAACGGTGCACACACGAGCAACTCATACCACACATGCATTCGTTCACGGGCGGTCGTTCTCGGCGGTTATACCTTTGAAGCGTGTATTTCGTGGCGGTTCAAAATTGTCGAGGGAAGTAGTGGTACACACGAAGGTAGTCGAACTTGACGGTTCCGTTACACGGGGCTTCGGCGACGGTAGTGGTACACGTTTTCGTAGATGTTCGAGGTCGTCGGTAGAGGTACTTGACGGGTCCACGGAGTCTTCGAGGGTCGACGGTAGTCGTACGCGGCAACCATAGTTGAACTTGTAGGGCCGTCAATGTCGTGGTACTTGGAGACATGCACGGAATGAAAGTTGTACACGTTCGTTTACATCCAGTGTCGTTCGTAGAGGTACTTGGCGTCCGGTGCGGTACTTGGCGTCTCGTACTGGCCAATCCAAAACGAAGCAAGACAAAGAGCCTCTGGTTTGTGCAGCAGCAAGGCAACTCGTGCCCGACAGTGAAGCAACAAAATTGCCACGACGTGGTGGTGGTGCAGACACCAAGAGGCAGGGCGGAGAGGACGGCTCGGGCAGTGGGGCGACGCGAGGTCGTGGGGGAGGCGAGCGACGGAGCAAGGTGGTGGTGGTGGCAGCAGCAGTGGCTTGTCCTTGCAGAGGAGGTCGACGCAGTCGGTCACCAGGGAGACGAAGGCGAGCTTGATGCTGAGGCAGCCATGGTCGCGGGCGCGCGAGGAAGAGAAGAAGGAGGCGAGCGGGAGGGAGCGGCCGATGGCGACCGGACCAGTAGTCGAGGCGGCGGAGCTCCTGCTCGGCGACAAACGAAGCAGCAAGGAGGAGGAGCTCGGGGACGGCTCGGGCTCTAGGAGCTCGGGTGCGGGACGAGGAAGGGAGGCGCGAGGACGACGGACGCGGACGCAGGTGCTCGAGGAGCTCCTCTCCTCGAGCGCTCGGACGACGGCGACTGGTGAGGAAGAGGCGCGGGAGCATCGGTTCCCTCCGGGAACGAGGCGGGCGAGCTGCGCGGCCTGGACTCGCCGGCCGGAGTGGCGACGGGGCATGGCTCCGGCGGAGCTGCTCGCTGGCGGCGGCCAGAGGCAGAGGCGGGGAGGCGGCGGCGACCCAGCGATGCGGTGCAGGAGAGGGAATTCGATCGGGCAAGGGTTAGGTGGGGCACCGACTGGGCCTAGGCCTGGGTGGTGGGCTGCGGGAGGCCGCGGTGGCCTGGGCCGACTGTTGTGAGAAGGCCGTGCTGTGGCTGCTCTCCTTCTTCTTCTTTTTCCAAAAAAAAACAGAAAAATGACAAAGAAGAAAAAGAAGAAGAACGGAAGGTAGAGATAGGATTTGGGCAGGCAGATAATTTTCCCGGACTCACAAAATATGCTCGTTCCAAGAAAAATAGAAGTGGCCTGATTGGACGATATAAATTCAAATGCATTTGAATTTAATTCAAATGATTTGAAGGAAGTGAGGGTTGGGGAGGTCCAAAAATGTTTGGATTTTTGGTGGAGCTCCGGAATAAGATGAAAAAAATATAATGCGAGGTTGGAGACCAAGAATTAAGATAACAAAGGCATTGGGATATTTGCAAGTGTGTTATGGTGAACTCCAACGAATGGAATATTTATAATAGCTCCATAAGTATTAGGAGGATATGTTATAAAGAGAAATCGCCATGTGAATTCCCTCGATTTAAATGGATTGAAGATCCATGCAATTTATTTAGTTGAGTTTAAAAAAAATTAAATGACATGATGGCATGATGACATGATGCAATGCAAAAATAAAAGAGCAAGCACCAAAAGAAACACGCGGAGATCACGAAAAATAAGGAAGTCTTCTGAAGCGTCGGTCTCGGGGCGTTACAAAGATGATCCCTTATAATAATTTCAAGAAAGTGTTCCCCCTAATTGTGCACCGTTGCGAAGGTTCGTTGTTTCGAAGCACCACGTGATGATCAGGTGTGATAGATTCTAACGTTCGCATACAACGGGTGTTGACGAGCCTAGCATGTACAGACATGGCCTCGGAACACACGCAATACACTTAGGTTGACTTGACGAGCCTAGCATGTACAGACATGGCCTCAGAACACGGAAGACCGAAAGGTCGAGCATGAGTCGTATAGAAGATACGATCAACAAGAAGATGTTCACCGATGTTGACTAGTCCGTCTCACATGATGATCGGACACGACCTAGTTAACTCGGATCATGTTTCACTTAGATGACAAGAGGGATGTCTATCTGAGTGGGAGTTCATTGAATAATTTGATTAGATGAACTTAGTCTAAAATCTTTACAATATGTCTTGTAGCTCAAATGGCCCACGTTGCCCTCAACTTCAACGCGTTCCTAGAGAAAACCAAGCTGAAAGATGGTGGCAGCAACTATATGGACTGGGTCCGGAACCTGAGGATCATCCTCATAGCTGCCAAGAAAGATTATGTCCTAGAAGCACCGCTAGGTGACGCACCCATCCCAGAGAACCAAGACGTTATGAACGCTTGGCAATCACGTGCTGATGATTACTCCCTCGTTCAGTGCGGCATGTTTTACAGCTTAGAACCGGGTCTCCAAAAGCGTTTTGAGAAATACGGAGCATATGAGATGTTCGAAGAGCTGAAAATATTTTTCCAAGCTCATGCCCGGGTCGAGAGATATGAAGTCTCCGACAAGTTCTTCAGTTGTAAAATGGAGGAAAATAGTTCTGTCAGTGAGCACATACTCAAAATGTCTGGGTTACACAACCGCTTGTCTCAGCTGGGAGTTAATCTCCCGGATGACGCGGTCATTGACAGAATCCTTTAGTCACTTCCACCGAGCTACAAGAGCTTTGTGATGAACTTCAATATGTAGGGGATGGAAAAGACCATTCCTGAGGTATATTCAATGCTGAAATCAGCGGAGGTGGAGATCAAAAAGGAACATCAAGTGTTGATGGTGAATGAAACCACTAAGTTCAAGAAAGGCAAGGGTAAAAAGAACTTCAAGAAGGACGGCAAGGGAGTTGCCGTGCCCGGTAAGCCAGTTGCCGGGAAGAAGCCAAAAATTGGACCCAAGCCTGAGACTGAGTGCTTTTATTGGAAGGGAAGTGGTCACTAGAAGCGGAACTGCCCCAAATACTTAGCGGACAAGAAGGCCGGCAACACCAAAGGTATATGTGATATACATGTAATTGATGTGTACCTTACCAGTACTCGTAGTAGCTCCTGGGTATTTGATACCGGTGCGGTTGCTCATATTTGTAACTCAAAACAGGAGCTGCGGAATAAGCGGAGACTGGCGAAGGACGAGGTGACGATGCGCGTCGGGAATGGTTCCAAGGTCGATGTGATCGCCGTCGGCACGCTACCTCTACATTTACCTACGGGATTAGTTTCAAACCTCAATAATTGTTATTTAGTGCCAGCTTTGAGCATGAACATTGTATCTGGATCTCGTTTAATGCGAGATGGCTACTCATTTAAATCCAGAATAATGGTTGTTCTATTTATATGAGAGATATGTTTTATGGTCATGCCCCGCTGGTCAATGGTTTATTCTTAATGAATCTCGAACGTGATGTTATACATATTCATAGTGTGAATACCAAAAGATGTAAAGTTGATAACGTTAGTCCCACATACTTGTGGCACTGCCGCCTTGGTCACATTGGTGTTAAGCGCATGAAGAAGCTCCATGCAGATGGACTTTTGGAGTCTCTTGATTACGAATCATTTGACACGTGCGAACCATGCCTCATGGGTAAGATGACCAAGACTCCGTTCTCTGGAACAATGGAGCGAGCAACCAACTTATTGGAAATCATACATACTAATGTGTGCGGTCCAATGAGTGTTGAGGCTCGCGGTGGCTATCGTTATGTTCTCACTCTCACTGATGACTTGAGTAGATATGGGTATGTTTACCTAATGAAACACAAGTCTGAAACCTTTGAAAAGTTTAAGGAATTTCAGAGTGAGGTTGAGAATCAACGTGACAGGAAAATAAAGTTCTTACGATCAGATCATGGAGGAGAATATTTGAGTCACGAATTTGGCACACACTTAAGGAAATGTGGAATAGTTTCACAACTCACGCCGCCTGGAACACCTCAGCGAAATGGTGTGTCCGAACGTCGTAATCGCACTCTATTGGATATGGTGCGATCTATGATGTCTCTTACCGATCTACCGCTCTCATTTTGGGGCTATGCTTTAGAGACTGCCGCGTTCACTTTAAATAGGGCTCCGTCGAAATCCGTTGAGACGACACCGTATGAATTATGGTTTGGGAAGAAACCTAAGCTGTCGTTTCTAAAAGTTTGGGGACGTGATGCTATGTCAAGAAACTTCAACCTGAAAAGCTCGAACCCAAGTCGGAAAATGCGTCTTCATAGGATACCCTAAGGAAACCATTGGGTATACCTTCTACCTCAGATCCGAAGGCAAGATCTTTGTTGCCAAGAACGGGTCCTTTCTGGAGAAAGAGTTTCTCTCGAAAGAAATAAGTGGGAGGAAAGTGGAACTTGATGAGGTGATAGTCACCCCTTCCGAACCGGAAAGTAGCACAGCGCGGGAAGATGTTCCTGTGGTGCCTACTCTGACTGGGGAGGAAGTTAATGATGATGATCATGAAGCTTCGGATCAAGTTACTGCTGAACTTCGTAGGTCCACAAGGACACGTTCCGCACCAGAGTGGTATGGCAACCCTGTCCTGGAAATCATGTTGTTAGACAACGGTGAACCTTCGAACTATGAAGAAGAAATGGCAGGCCCAGATTCCGACAAATGGCTAGAAGCCATGAAATTTGAGATAGGATCCATGTATGAAAACGAAGTATGGACTTTGACTGACTTGCCCGATGATCGGCGAGCCATAGAAAATAAATGGATCTTTAAGAAGAAGACAGACGCGGATGGTAATGTGACCATCTATAAGGCTCGACTTGTCGCTAAGGGTTATCGACAAGTTCAAGGGGTTGACTACGATGAGACTTTCTCACCCGTAGCGAAGCTGAAGTCCGTCCGAATCATGTTAGCAATTGCCGCATTCTATGATTATGAGATATGGCAAATGGACGTCAAAACGGCATTCCTTAACGGCTTTCTTAAGGAAGAATTGTATATGATGCAGCCGGAAGGTTTTGTCGATCCTAAGAATGCTAACAAAGTATGCAAGCTCTAGCGCTCAAGCTATGGGCTGGTGCAAGCATCTCGGAGTTGGAACATTCGCTTTGATGAGATGATCAAAGCGTTTGGGTTTACACAGACTTATGGAGAAGCCTGTGTTTACAAGAAAGTGAGTGGGAGCTCTGTAGCATTTCTCTTATTATATGTGGATGACATACTATTGATGGGAAATGATATAGAATTCTTGGAAAGTATAAAGGCCTACTTGAATAAGTGTTTTTCAATGAAGGACCTTGGTGAAGCTACTTATATATTAGGCATCAAGATCTATAGAGATAGATCAAGATGCCTCATTGGTCTTTCACAGAGTACCTACCTTGACAAGATATTGAAGAAGTTCAATATGGATCAGTCCAAGAAGGGGTTCTTGCCTGTATTGCAAGGTGTGCAATTGAGCATGGCTCAATGCCCGACCACGGCAGAAGATAGAGAAAAGATGAGTGTCATCCCCTATGCCTCGGCCATAGGGTCTATTATGTATGCCATGTTGTGTACCAGACCTGATGTAAACCTTGCCGTAAGTTTGGTAGGAAGGTACCAAAGTAATCCCGGCATGGAACACTGGACAACGGTCAAGAATATCCTGAAGTACCTGAAGAGGACTAAGGATATGTTTCTCGTTTATGGAGGTGACGAAGAGCTCGTCGTAAAGGGTTACGTCGATGCTAGCTTCGACACAGGTCTGGATGACTCTAAGTCACAGACCGGATACGTGTATATTTTGAATGGAGGGGCAGTAAGCTGGTGCAGTTGCAAGCAAAGCATCGTGGCGGGATCTACATGTGAAGCGGAGTACATGGCGGCCTCAGAGGCAGCACAAGAAGCAATCTGGATGAAGGAGTTCATTACCGACCTAGGGGTGATTCCCAATGCGTCGGGCCCGATGACTCTCTTCTGTGACAACACTGGAGCTATTGCCCTTGCCAAGGAGCCCAGGTTTCACAGGAAGACCAGGCATATCAAGCGTCGCTTCAACTCCATTCGTGAAAGTGTTCAAAATGGAGACATAGATATTTGAAAAGTACATACGGACCTGAATGTAGCAGATCCGTTGACTAAACCTCTCCCTAGAGCAAAACATGATCAACACCAGAACTCTATGGGTGTTCGATTCATCACAATGTAACTAGATTATTGACTCTAGTGCAAGTGGGAGACTGTTGGAAATATGCCCTAGAGGCAATAATAAAATGGTTATTATTATATTTCCTTGTTCATGATAATTGTCTATTGTTCATGCTATAATTGTGTTATCCGAAAATCGTAATACATGTGTGAATACATAGACCACAACATGTCCCTAGTAAGCCTCTAGTTGACTAGCTCGTTGATCAACAGATAGTCATGGTTTCCTGACTATGGACATTGGATGTCATTGGTAACGGGATCACATCATTAGGAGAATGATGTGATGGACAAGACCCAATCCTAAGCATAGCACAAAGATCGTGTAGTTCGTTTGCTAGAGCTTTTCCAATGTCAAGTATCTTTTCCTTAGACCATGAGATCGTGTAACTCCAGGATGCCGTAGGAGTGCTTTGGGTGTACCAAACGTCACAACGTAACTGGGTGACTATAAAGGTACACTACAGGTATCTCTGAAAGTGTCTGTTGGGTTGACACGGATCGAGACTGGGATTTGTCACTCCGTATGACGGAGAGGTATCTCTAGGCCCACTCGGTAATGCATCATCATAATGAGCTCAATGTGACTAAGGAGTTAGCCACGGGATCATGCATTACGGTACGAGTAAAGAGACTTGCCGGTAACGAGATTGAACAAGGTATTGGGATACCGACGATCGAATCTCGGGTAAGTAACATACCGATTGACAAAGGGAATTGTATACGGGATTGATTGAATCCTCGACATCGTGGTTCATCCGATGAGATCATCGTGGAACATGTGGGAGCCAACATGGGTATCCAGATCCCGCTGTTGGTTATTGACCGGAGAGTCGTCTCGGTCATGTCTGCGTGTCTCCCGAACCCGTAGGGTCTACACACTTAAGGTTCGGTGACGCTAGGGTTGTAGAGATATTAGTATGCGGAAACCCGAAAGTTGTTCGGAGTCCCGGATGAGATCCCGGACGTCACGAGGAGTTCCGGAATGGTCCGGAGGTGAAGAATTATATATAGGAAGTCCAGTTTCGGCCACCGGGAAAGTTTCGCGGGTTATCGGTATTGTACCGGGACCACCGGAAGGGTCCCGGGGGTCCACCGGGTGGGGCCACCTATCCTGGAGGGCCCCATGGGCTGAAGTGGGAGGGGAACCAGCCCCTGGTGGGCTGGTGCGCCCCCATGGGCCTCCCCCTGCGCCTAGGGTTGGAAACCCTGGGGGTGGGGGGCGCCCCACCTGGCTTGGGGGGCAAGTTTCCCCCCTTGGCCGCCGCCCCCCATGTAGATGGGATCCCCAGGGCCGGCGCCCCCCCTGGGGGCCTATATATAGTGGGGGGGAGGGAGGGTAGCAGTACCCTAGCCCCTGGCGCCTCCCTCTCCCTCCCGTGACACCTCTCCCTCCCGCTTGCGCTTGGCGAAGCCCTGCCGGGATCCCCGCTACTTCCACCACCACGCCGTCGTGCTACTGGATCTCCATCAATCTCTCCTTCCCCCTTGCTGGATCAAGAAGGAGGAGACGTCGCTGCTCCGTACGTGTGTTGAACGCGGAGGTGCCGTCCGTTCGGCGCTCGGTCATCGGTGATTTGGATCACGATGACTACGACTTCATCAACCCCGTTCACTTGAACGCTTCTGCTCGCGATCTACAAGGGTATGTAGATGCACTCCTTCCCTCTCGTTGCTAGTAAACTCCATAGATGGATCTTGGTGATGCATAGAAAATTTTAAAATTCTGCAACGATCCCCAACACGCCGGTGCATCCAAACCCCGTGATACGATACGCTCTATCACACATAAGCCTCATTATATCTTCCTCAAAACAGCCACCATACCTACCTATTATGGCATTTCCATAGCCATTCCGAGATATATTTCCATGCAACTTCCATCATCATCATATACATGACTTGAGAATTTATTGTCATATTGCTTTGCATGATCGTAAGATAGCTAGCATGATGTTTTCATGGCTTGTCCGTTTTTTGATGTCATTGCTACGCTAGATCATTGCACGTCCCAGTACACCGCCGGAGGCATCCATATAGAGTCATACTTTGTTCTAGACATCGAGTTGTAAGTAAATAAAAGTGTGATGATCATCATTATTAGAGCATTGCCCCAGTAAGGAAAGGATGATGGAAACTATGATTCCCCCATAAGTCGGGATGAGACTCCGGACTTTACAAAAAATAAAAGAGGCCAAAGAAGCCCAAATAAAAAAAGAGGCCAAAGAAGCCCACCAAAAAAATAAAAAATCAAAAAATAAAGAGAAAATAAAAAAATGAGAGAAAAAGAGAGAAGGGGCAATGCTACTATCCTTTTACCACACTTGTGCTTCAGAGTAGCACCATGTTCTTCATATAGAGAGTCTCTTGAGTTATCACTTTCATATACTAGTGGGAATTTTCATTATAGAACTTGGCTTGTATATTCCGATGATGGGCTTCCTCAAATGCCCTAGGTCTTCATGAGCAAGCAAGTTGGATGCACACCCACTTACTTTCAATTTGAGCTTTCATACACTTATAGCTCTAGTGCATCCGTTGCATGGCAATCCCTACTCCTCGCATTGAAATCAATTGATGGGCATCTCCATAGCTCGTTGATTAGCCGCGTCGATGTGAGACTTTCTCCCTTTTGTCTTCTCCACACAACCTCCACCATCATATTCTATTCCACCTATAGTGCTATGTCCATGGCTCACGCTCATGTATTGCGTGAAAGTTGAAAAGGTTTGAGAACGTGAAAAGTATGAAACAATTGCTTGGCTTGTCATCGGGGTTGTGCATGATGTGAATATTTTGTGTGGTGAAGATGGAGCAGAGCCAGACTATATGATTTTGTAGGGATAACTTTCTTTGGCCATGTTATTTTGAAAAGGCATGATTGCTTTATTAGTAGGCTTGAAGTATTATTGTTTTTATGTCAAATGATAGACTATTGCCTTGAATCGCTCATGTCTTAATATTCATGCCATGATTAGACATATGATCAAGATTATGCTAGGTAGCATTCCACATCAAAAATTATCTTTTTTATCATTTACCTACTCGAGGACGAGTAGGAATTAAGCTTGGGGATGCTGATACGTCTCCGTTGTATCTATAATTTTTGATTGTTCCATGCCAATATTATGCAACTTTCATATACTTTTTGGCAACTTTTTATACTATTTTTGGGACTAACATATTGATCCAGTGCCCAGTTCCAGTTCCTGTTTGTTGCATGTTTTATGTTTCGCAGAAACCCCATATCAAACGGAATCCAAACGGGATAAAAACGGACGTAGAATATTTTCGGAATATTTGGAGAATTCCGGAAGAAAAATCCACGCGAGACGGTGCCCGAGGGAGGCACGAGGCAGGGGGGTGCCCCACCCCCCTGGGCTCGCCCCTGACCCTTGTGGGCTCCCCGTAAAGCGGTTGATGCCCTTCTTCGGCCAAAAGAAAGCTAATTTTTGGAAGAAAACAAATCACGGCGAAGGTTTCAATCCAATCGGAGTTACGGATCTCCATATATATACGAAACAGTGAAAGGGCAGCAGACGAGCGCGCAGAAACAAAGAGAAAAAGATAGACGAATCCAATCTCGGAGGGGCTCTCGCCCCTCCCATGCCATGGAGACCAAGGACCAGAGGGGAAACCCTTCTCCCATCTAGGGAGGAGGTCAAGGAAGAAGAAGAAGGGGGGCTCTCCCCCCCTCTCTTCCGGTGGCGCCGGAACACCGCCGGGGCCATCATCATCACCTCAATCTTCACCAACAACTTCACCGCCATCATCACCAACTCTTCCCCCCTCTATGCAGCAGTGTAACCTCTCTCTTACCTGCTGTAATATCTACTTAAACATGGTGCTCAACGTTATATATTATTTCCCAATGATGTATGGCTATCCTATGATGTTTGAGTAGATCCGTTTTGTCCTATGGGTTATTTGATGATCAAGATTGGTTTGAGTTGCATGTTTTATTATTGGTGCTGTCCTATGGTGCTCTCCGTGGCGCGCAAGCGTGAGGGATTCCCGCTATAGGGTTTGCAATATGTTCATGATTTGCTTATGGTGGGTGGCGTGAGTGACAGAAGCACAAACCCGAGTAAGTAGGTTGTTTGCGTATGGGATAAAGGGGACTTGATACTTTAATGCTATGGTTGGATTTTACCTTAATGATCTTTAGTAGTTGCGGATGCTTGCTAGAGTTCCAATCATAAGTGCATATGATCCAAGTAGAGAAAGTATGTTAGCTTATGCCTCTCCCTCAAATCAAATTGCAATAATGATTACCGGTCTAGTTATCGATTGCCTAGGGACAAATAACTTTCTCGTAACAAAAAGCTCTTTAATAAAACTAATTTAGTTGTGTCTTTATCTAAACAGCCCCTACCTTTTATTTACGCTCTCTTTACTTTCTTGCAAACCTATCCAAAAACACCTACAAAGTACTTCTGGTTTCATACTTGCTTCCGGTAAAGCGAACGCCAAGCGTGCGTAGAGTTGTATCGGTGGTCGATAGAACTTGAGGGAATATTTGTTCTACCTTTAGCTCCTCGTTGGGTTCGAGACTCTTACTTATCGAAAGAGGCTACAATTGATCCCCTATACTTGTGGGTTATCATCCTCTTCCCAAATATTAGGTGGGAAGGGATCCCACAACGACCAATTTAAAGGGAGACAACTAGTACAAGTTATCCTGACAAAAGGTGGTCTTCGCCTGCCAAAGACTCTGGTTGTGACGCCGTTGTGGGCTCCGTGGTGACCTCCGTCATTCCGTCCTGCTGGTCTTGGTCTTGTTGCACCAATATGGAAACATTTTCCTGATGCCTCGGGACTCCTCGCCTGTGCCTGCCCCTTTAGCACCAAAGAGGCAACGAGTACTCTGCGCCCGCTGGCGCCCGCCTGGCCTTGGTCGTCATGGCTCACGTCATGCGAACCTCGTGAGGTACCCCTTGCATAGTGATACATCTCCGTCGTATCTATAATTTTTGATTGTTCCATGCCAATATTATACAACTTTGATATACTTTTGGCAACTTTTTATACTATTTTTGGGACTAACATATTAATACAGTGCCCAGTGCCAGTTCCTGTTTGTTGCATGTTTTTTGTTTCACAGAAAATCCATATCAAACGGAGTCCAAACGGGATAAAAACTGACGGAGATTGTTTTTGGAATATATGTGAATTTTGGGAAGTGGAATCAACGCGAGACGATGCTTGATACGTCTCCAACATATCTATAATTTTTTATTGCTCCATGCTATATTATATTCTGTTTTAGACATTATTGGGCTTTATTATACACTTTTATATTACTTTTGGGACTAACCTATTAACCGGAGGCCCAGCCCAGAATTGCTGTTTTTTTGCCTATTTCAGAGTTTCGCAGAAAAAGAATATCAAACGGAGTCCAAACAGAATGAAACCTTCGGGAACGTGATTTTCGGAACGAACGTGATCCAGAGGACTTGGACCCTACGTCAAGACATCAACCAGGAGGGCACGAGGTAGGGGGCGCGCCTACCCCCCCCCCCAGGCGCGCCCTCCACCCTCGTGGGCCCCATGTTGCTCCACCGACGTACTCCTTCCTCCTATATATACCTACGTACCCCCAAACTACCAGATACGGAGCCAAAAACCTAATTCCACCGCCGCAACCTTCTGTACCCATGAGATCCCATCTTGGGGCTTGTTCCGGAGCTCCGCCGGAGGGGGCATCGATCACGGAGGGCTTCTACATCAACACCATACATAAAAGAATTCAGAGAAGATTCAAATATTGTTCATACATAAACTTGATCATAAACCCACAATTCATCGGTCTCAACAAACACACCGCAAAAGAAGATTACATCGAATAGATCTCCATGAGAGAGGTGGAGAACATTGTATTGAGATCCAAAAAGAGAGAAGAAGCCATCTAGCTAATAACTATGGACCCGAAGGTCTGAGTTAAACTACTCACACATCATCGGAGAGGCTATGATTGGTTATCTTTGCAAGTCTCTTCGAATTATCACTTTGGTTTGGCCTACTAGATTGATCTTTCTTGCAATGGGAGAAGTGCTTGGCTTTGGGTTCAATCTTGCGGTGTCCTTTCCTAGTGACAGTAGGGGCAGCAAGGCACGTATTGTATTGTTGCCATCGAGGATAACAAGATGGGGTTTATATCATATTGCATGAATTTATCCCTCTACATCATGTCATCTTGCTTAAAGCGTTACTCTGTTCTTATGAACTTAATACTCTAGATGCATACTGGATAGCGGTCAATGTGTGGAGTAATAGTAGTAAATGCAGGCAGGTGTCGGTCTACTTGTCTCGGACGTGATGCCTATATACATGATCATACCTAGATATTCTCATAACTACGCTCGATTCTGTCAATTGCTCAACAGTAATTTGTTCACCCACCGTAAATACTTATGCTCTTGAGAGAAGCCACTAGTGAAACCTATGGCCCCCGGGTCTATTTTCCATCATATTAGTCTTACAACACTTAGTTATTTTTATTGCTTTCTATTTTACTTTGCATCTTTATCACAAAAATACCAAAAAAATTATCTTATCATATCTATCAGATCTCACTCTCGTAAGTGACCGTGTAGGGATTGACAACCCCTTATCGCGTTGGTTGCGAGGATTTATTTGTTTGTGTAGGTGCGAGGGACTCGTGCGTGGCCTCCTACTGGATTGATACCTTGGTTCTCAAAAACTGAGGGAAATACTTACGCTGCTTTACTGCATCACCCTTTCCTCTTCAAGGGAAAACCAACGCAGTGCTCAAGAGGTAGCAAGAAGGATTTCTGGCGCCGTTGCCAGGGAGTCTACGCAAAAGTCAACATACCAAGTACCCATCACAAACCCTTATCTCCCGCATTACATTATTTTCCATTTGCCTCTCGTTTTCCTCTCCCCCACTTCACCCTTGCCGTTTTATTCGCCCTCTCCTTTTTCCGTTTGCCTCTTTTTCCACTTGCTTATTGTTTGCTCGTGTGTTGGATTGCTTGCTTGTCACGATGGCTCAAGATAATACCAAATTATGTGACTTTACCAATACCAACAACAATGATTTCCTTAGCACTCGGATTGCTCCTCTTACCGATACTGAGTCTTGTGAAATTAATACAGCTTTGTTGAATCTTGTCATGAAAGATCAATTCACCGGCCTTCCTAGTGAAGATGCCGCTACCCATCTAAATAGGTTCGTTGATTTGTGTGATATGCAAAAGAAGAAAGATGTGGATAATGATATTGTTAAATTGAAGCTATTTCCTTTTTCTCTTAGAGATCGTGCTAAAGCTTGGTTTTCGTCTTTGCCTAAAAATAGTATTGATTCTTGGAATAAGTGCAAAGATGCTTTTACCTCTAAGTATTTTCCTCCCACTAAGATCATCTCTCTTAGAAACGATATTATGAATTTTAAGCAACTTGATCATGAACATGTTGCACAAGCTTGGGAAAGGATGAAATTAATGATATGTAATTGCCCTACGCATGGTTTGAATTTGTGGATGATTATACAAAAATTTTATGCCGGATTGAATTTTGCTTCTAGAAATCTTTTAGATTCGGTCCCGGGAGGCACTTTTATGGAAATCACTTTAGGAGAAGCTACTAAACTCCTAGATAATATTATGGTTAATTATTCTCAATGGCACACTGAAAGATCTACTAATAAAAAGGTGCATGCAATAGAAGAAATTAATGTTTTGAGTGGAAAGATGGATGAACTTATGAAATTATTTGCTACTAAGAGTGTTTCTTCTGATCCTAATGATATGCCTTTGTCTACTTTTATTGAGAATAATAATGAATCTATGGATGTGAATTTTGTTGGTAGGAATAATTTTGGTAACAACGCATATAGAGGAAACTTTAATCCTAGGCCGTATCCTAGTAATTCATCTAATAATTATGGTAATTCCTACAACAATTCTTATGGAAATTTTAATAAGATGCCCTCTGAATTTGAGACTAGTGTTAAGGAATTTATGAATTCGCAAAAGAATTTCAATGCTTTGCTTGAAGAAAAATTGCTCAAAGTTGATGAATTGGCTAGGAACGTTGATAGAATTTCTTTTGATGTTGATTCTTTAAAACTTAGATCTATTCCTCCTAATCATGATATCAATGAGTCTCTCAAAGCCATGAGAATTTCCATTGATGAGTGCAAAGAAAGAACTGCTAGGATGCGTGCTAAGAAAGAGTGCTTTATGAAAGCGTGTTCTTCGAATTTCTATGAAAATAAAGATGAAGATCTAAAAGTTATTGATGTGTCCCTATTAAATCTTTGTTTTGCAATATGAATCTTGATAATGATGGGACTGAATATGATCCACCTTTACCTAGAAGGCGTTCCAAAAATTCAGAGTTTTTAGATCTTGATGCAAAAATTGGTAAAAGTGGGATTGATGAGATTAAAACTCTTGATATTAATGAACCCACTAGCTATTTTGGATTTCAAGGAATTTAATTATGATAATTGCTGTTTGATAGATTGTATTTCCTTGTTGCAATCCGTGTTAAATTCTCCTCATGCTTATAGTCAAAATAAAGCCTTTACCAAACATATCGTTGATGCTTTGATGCAATCTTATGAAGAAAAACTTGAGTTGGAAGTTTCTATATCTAGAAAACTTTATGATGAATGGGAACCTACTATTAAAATTAAAATTAAAAATCATGAATGCTATGCTTTGTGTGATTTGGGTGCTAGTGTTTCCACAATTCCAAAAACTTTATGCGATTTACTAGGCTTCCGTGAATTTGATGATTGCTCTCTAAACTTGCACCTTGCGGATTCCACTATTAAGAAACCTATGGGAAGAATTAATGATGTTCTTATTGTTGCAAATAGGAACTATGTGCCCGTAGATTTTATTGTTCTTGATATAGATTGCAATCCTTCATGTCCTATTATTCTTGGTAGACCTTTCCTTAGAACGATTGGTGCAATTATTGATATGAAGGAAGGGAATATTAGATTCTAGTTTCCGTTAAGGAAAGGCATGAAACACTTCCCTAGAAAGAAAATAAAATTACCTTATGAATCTATTATGAGAGCCACTTATGGATTGCCTACCAAAGATGGCAATACCTAGATCTATCATTGCTTTTATACCTAGCTAGGGGCGTTAAATGATAGCGCTTCTTGGGAGGCAACCCAATTTTATTTTTCTTTTTTTTCTTTTTGCTTCTGTTTAGGAATAAATCTTTGATCTAGCCTCTGGTTAGATGTGTTTTTATGTTTTAATTAGTGTTTGTGCCAAGTTTAACCTATAGGATCTTCTTGGATGATAGTTATTTGATCTTGCTGAAAATTCCAGAAACTTTCTGTTCACGAAAATAATTGTTAAAAATCACCAGAACGTGATAAAATATTGATTTCAATTGCTGCTGATGAATAAAAAAATTATGTAGGTCTTCCTATTTTTTCTGAATTTTTGGAGTTCCAGAAGTTTGCGTTAGTTCCAGATTACTACAGACTGTTCTGTTTTTGACAGATTCTGTTTTCATGTGTTGTTTGCTTATTTTGATGAATCTATGGCTAGTAAAATAGTTTATAAACCATAGAGAAGTTGGAATACAGTAGGTTTAACACCAATATAAATAAAGAATGAGTTCATTACAGTACCTTGAAGTGGTCTTTTGTTTTCATTTGCTAACGGAGCTCACGAGATTTTCTGCTGAGTTTTGTGTTGTGAAGTTTTCAAGTTTTGGGTGAAAGATTTGATGGATTATGGAACAAGGAGTGGCAAGAGCCTAAGCTTGGGTATGCCCATGGCACCCCCAAGATAATCTAAGGACACCTAAAAGCCAAAGCTTGGGGATGCCCCGGAAGGCATCCCCTCTTTCGTCTACTTCCATCGGTAACTTTACTTGGAGCTATATTTTTATTCACCACATGATATGTGTTTTGCTTGGAGTGTCTTGTATGATTTGAGTCTTTGCTTTTTAGTTTACCACAATAATCCTTGCTGTACACACCTTTTAAGAGAGACACACGTGATTCGGAAATTATTAGAATACTCTATGTGCTTCACTTATATCTTTTGAGTTATATAGTTTTTGCTCTAGCACTTCACTTATATCTTTTAGAGCACGGTGATAGTTTTGTTTTATAGAAATTATTATTTTCTCATGCTTCACTTAGATTATTTTGAGAGTCTTAAATAGCATGGTAATTTGCTTAAATAATCCTAATATGCTAGGTATTCAAGACTAGTAAAAACTTTCTTATGAGTGTGTTGAATACTAAGAGAAGTTTGATGCTTGATGGTTGTTTTGAGACATGGAGGTAGTGATATTAAAGTTGTGCTAGTTGAGTAATTGTGAATTTGAGAAATACTTGTGTTGAAGTTTGCAAGTCCCGTAGCATGCACGTATGGGAAACGTTATGTAACAAATTTGAAACATGAGGTGTTCTTTGAGTGGCCTCCTTATGTGGGGCGGTCGGGGCAAAGCGATGGTCTTTTCCTGCCAATCTATCCCCCTAGGAGCATGCGCGTAGGGCTTGGTTTTTAACGACTTGTAGATTTTTGCAATAAGTATGTGAGTTCTTTATGACTAATGTTGAGTCCATGGATTATACGCACTCTCACCTTTCCACCATTGCTAGCCTCTTCGGTACCGTGCATTGCCCTTTCTCACATTGAGAGTTGGTGCAAACTTCGCCGGTGCATCTAAACCCCGTGATATGATACTCTCTTTCACACATAAACCTCCTTATATCTTCCTCAAAACAGCCACCATACCTACCTATTATGGCATTTCCATAGCCATTCCGAGATATATTGCCATGTAACTTTCCACCATTTCGTTTATCATGACACGTTCATCATTGTGATATTGCTTTGCATGATCATGTAGTTGACATAGTATTTGTGGCAAAGCCACCATTCATAATTATTTCATACATGTCATTCTTGGTTCATTGCATATCCTGGTACACCACCGGAGGCATTCATATAGAGTCATACTTTGTTCTAGTATCGAGTTGTAATCTTTGAGTTGTAAATAAATACAAGTATGATGATCATCATTAATAAAGCATTGTCCCAATAAAAAAAGGGAAGAAAGGCCAAATAAAAAAAGGAAGGCCCAAAAGAAAAGGGACAATGCTACTATCCTTTTTCCACACTTGTGCTTCAAAGTGCACCATGATCTTCATGATAGAGAATCTCTTGTTTTGTCACTTTCATATACTAGTGGGAATTTTTCATTATAGAACTTGGCTTGTATATTCCAACAATGGGCTCCTCAAGTGCCCTAGGTCTTCGTGAGCAAGCAAGTTGGATGCACACCCACTTAGTTTCTTTTGTTGAGCTTTCATATATTTATAGCTCTAGTGCATCTATTGCATGGCAATCCCTACTCCTTGCATTAACATCAATCGATGGGCATCTCCATAGCTCATTGATTAGCCTCGTTGATGTGAGACTTTGTCCTTTTTTGTCTTCTCCACATAACCCCCATCATTATATTATATTCCACCCATAGTGCTATATCCATGGCTCACGCTCATGTATTGCGTGAAAGTTGAAAAAGTTGAGATTACTAAAGTATGAAACAATTGCTTGGCTTGTCATCGGGGTTGTGCATGATGAGAGCATTCTTGTGTGACGAAAATGGAGCATGACTAAACTATATGATTTTGTAGGGATGAACTTTCTTTGGCCATGTTATTTTGAGAAGATATAATTGCTTAGTTAGTATGCTTGAAGTATTATTATTTTTATGTCAATATTGAACTTTTATCTTGAATCTTTCGGATCTGAATGTTCATACCACATTTAAGAAGAATTACATTGAAGTTATGCCAAGTAGCATTCCACATCAAAATTTTATTTTTATCATTTACCTACTCGAGGATGAGCAGGAATTAAGCTTGGGGATGCTTGATACGTCTCCAACGTATCTATAATTTTTGATTGCTCCATGCTATATTGTATTCTGTTTTGGACATTATTGGGCTTTATTATACACTTTTATATTATTTTTGGGACTAACCTATTAACCGGAGGCCCAGCCCAGAATTGCTATTTTTTGCCTATTTTAGAGTTTCGCAGAAAAAGAATATCAAACGGAGTCCAAACGGAATGAAACCTTTGGGAACGTGATTTTCGGAACGAACATGATCCAGAGGACTTGGACCCTACGTCAAGACATCAACCAGGAGGGCATGAGGTAGGGGGGCGCGCCTACCCCCCCAGGCGCGCCCTCCACCCTCGTGGGCCCAATGTTGCTCCACCGACGTACTCCTTCCTCCTATATATACCTACGTACCCCCAAACTACCAGATACGGAGCCAAAAACCTAATTCCACCGCCGCAACCTTCTGTACCCGTGAGATCCCATCTTGGGGCCTGTTCCGGAGCTCCGCCGGAGGGGGCATCAATCACGGAGGGCTTCTACATCAACACCATAGCCTCTCCAATGATGTGTGAGTAGTTTACCTCAGACCTTCGGGTTCATAGTTATTAGCTAGATGGCTTCTTCTCTCTTTTTGGATCTCAATACAATGTTCTCCCCCTCTCTCGTGGAGATCTATTCGATGTAATCTTCTTTTGCGGTGTGTTTGTTGAGACCGATGAATTGTGGGTTTATGATCAAGTTTATCTATGAACAATATTTGAATCTTCTCTGAATTCTTTTATGTATGATTGGTTATCTTTGCAAGTCTCTTCGAATTATCAGTTTGGTTTGGCCTACTCGATTGATCTTTCTTGCAATGGGAGAAGTGCTTGGCTTTGGGTTCAATCTTGCGGTGTCCTTTCCCAGTGATAGTAGGGGCAGCAAGGCACGTATTGTATTGTTGCCATCGAGGATAACAAGATGGGGTTTATATCATATTGCATGAATTTATCCCTCTACATCATGTCATCTTGCTTAAAGCGTTACTCTGTTCTTATGAACTTAATACTCTAGATGCATGCTGGATAGCGGTCGATGTGTGGAGTAATAGTAGTAGATGCAGGCAGGAGTCGGTCTACTTGTCTCGGACGTGATGCCTATATACATGATCATACCTAGATATTCTCATAACTATGCTCAATTCTGTCAATTGCTCAACAGTAATTTGTTCACCCACCGTGAATATTTATGCTCTTGAGAGAAGCCACTAGTGAAACCTATGGCCCCCGGGTCTATTTTCCATCATATTAATCTTACAACACTTAGTTATTTTTATTGCTTTCTATTTTACTTTGTATCTTTATCATAAAAATACCAAAAATATTATCTTATCTTATCATATCTATCAGATCTCACTCTCGTAAGTGACCGTGTAGGGATTGACAACCCCTTATCGCGTTGGTTGCGAGGATTTATTTGTTTGTGTAGGTCCGAGGGACTCGTGCGTGGCCTCCTACTGGATTGATACCTTGGTTCTCAAAAACTGAGGGAAATACTTACGCTGCTTTACTGCATCACCCTTTCCTCTTCAAGGGAAAACCAACACAGTGTTCAAGAGGTAGCAATCCTCGAGGGAGGCACGAGGTAGGGGGGCGCGCCCCTGACCCTCATGGACACCCCGTAAGGCGGTTGCTGCCCTTCTTTCGCCGCAAGAAATCTAATATCCGGATAAAAATCATGTTCAAATTTCAATCCAATCGGAGTTACGGATCTCCGGGAATATAAGAAACGGTGAAAGGGCAGAATCTGGGAACGCAGAAACAGAGAGAGACAGAGAGACGGATCCAATCTCGGAGGGGCTCTTGCCCCTCCCATGCCATGGAGGCCATGGACCCGAGGGGAAACCCTTCTCCCATCTAGGGGGAAGGTCAAGGAAGAAGAAGAAGGAGGGGGCCCTCTCCCCCTCTCTTCCGATAGCGCCGGAACGCCGCCGGGGCCATCATCATCACCGCAATCTACACCAACACCTCCGTCATCTTCACCAACACCTCCATCACCTCTCCCATCTATCTACAGCGATCCACTCTCCCGCAACCCGCTGTACCCTCTACTTGAACATGGTGCTTTATGCTTCATATTATTACCCAATGATGTGTTGCCATCCTATGATGTCTGAGTAGATTTTCGTTGTCCTGTCGGTAATTGGTGAATTGCTATGATTGGTTTAATTTGCTTGTGGTTATGTTGCTGTCCTTTGGTGCCCATCATATGAGCGCGCGCGTGGACCACACAATAGGGTTAGTTGTATGTTGATAGTACTATGTATTGGAGGGCAAGAGTGACAGAAGCTTCAACCTAGCATAGAAATTGATGCATACGAGATTGAAGGGGGACCAATATATCTTAATGCTATGGTTGGGTTTTACCTTAATGAATGTTAGTAGTTGCGGATGCTTGCTAATAGTTACAATCATAAGTGCATAGAATTCCAAGTCAGGGATGACATGCTAGCAGTGGCCTCTCCCACATAAAACTTGCTATCGGTCTAGTAAAGTAGTCAATTGCTTAAGGACAATTTCGCAACTCCTACCATCACTTTTCTACACTCGCTATACTAACTTTATTTTGTGTTTATCTAAACAACCCCTAGTTTATATTTACGTGCTCTTTATATTCTTGCAAACCTATCCCACAACACCTACAAAGTACTTCTAGTTTCATACTTGTTCTAGGTAAAGCGAACGTCAAGCGTGCGTAGAGTTGTATCGGTGGTCGATAGAACTTGAGGGAATATTTGTTCTACCTTTAGATCCTCGTTGGGTTCGACACTCTTACTTATCGAAAGATGCTACAATTGATCCCCTATACTTGTGGGTTATCACATTGATATCTCCGCTCCTCGGGAGCCTGCCTAGGAAGGCTGCCCCTGAGGAGGTCTTGCATCGGCCGCCTCGCGAGGCTCGGCCCCTCGCGAGGGTCTTGAGTGGTTGTTGATGAAGAAGGGCCGTACCAGGCCGCTGGAGGAGCCACGCCCTGGGCCGCAGGCTGGCAAGTCTTGGTACCCCCGTTCCCAGGACGCCGACACTCTCCCTCCCTCTCTCTCTCCCCTTAGTTGTAGCAGGGACGGGGTGGAGGGGAGGGCCGATTTCCAAGTCGTCGTGAATCATGGTGTTTTCTCCATCATAAGGACATATACTAATGTCTAGTGGCGGAGCTTCAAAGGAAGACCGGAGTGGTCCAACCCAAAGGAGGCAACTGCATGTGATGGGCTGGGCAAGGCTCCAAAGCATAGGTAAAGGAAGAAGTGCAAAAAACCTAGTTGGTCCATGGCTCTGTTCAGCCCTAACTAAGCTCCGCTGCTGAAGGCTGACTTACAACTCCTTGCTAGTAATTTTACGTAGTATTGTGTTAAAAAATCTTTTTATGGACCTAGCTCCATGAGTACATTCATTGCTTTCCAATTAGGAGATGACCACTAGAACTCCTTTTTTTTGAATAAAGACAACCGAAAGGCACCTTTCCCTGATTAGGATTGGTTTATGCAGGATCGCCTTCCCTATGAGACTCTTGCTTCCCTTGGAAAGAGGTAGACCCTTAATTCTATTGTCATCTAACGAATCTTGCCCAGTTGTAGACTCAGACCTCTCACAAAAAAATAGAAAATCAAAATCAAAGGAATTCAAATATAAGCAATCTATCGCCTTTGATGACTAGTTGACAGCCTCCTCAACCCAAGCTTCCATCTCCTGCTTCGGACATCGGTGTGTGCTCGCGCCAGTCCATGAAAGGCAAGCGTCGATCCATTAAAGGTGGGTGAAGGTGAGTTTGACTACGAACTCAAGGATGCTAGAAACGATCTCTTTTCAGGGAATTACTCCCGTAGAGAGGCCCTCTTCCTCCCTTTTTATGAATATGGGAGAGAGGCAAACGAGAAGTCCAGATAGACCTCAAATCTTCTAGGGAAAGGAGGGAGAATGAACGCGAGATGGAGTCCCTGCCGAATGTAATGGACATCCTTGGGGATAATTGTGTAAGACTTAATTTAGCATAATCATATTAATATCAAGGAAAAGATAAGTCGGTACAATAGATAGACAGTTGGAGGCAGATTGACCAGTAAAATAAAATAAAATTACAGTGAAAATCATACTAACCTTCTTCTTCCTTCGTTTGTACGTCGTCCGTCAGAGATACATGCAAACGCTCTCGCCATACTAGGCTTTCAAGACCGCAATAGCCACTCGCCTCTTGAGACGAGATCTAAAAAACACATAAGCAACATCGCTTGGAGTATCACCCATGCCGTACAGGCTTGCAATCCATCAACACTGATTTAGAGGGTTAGAGAAACCAGACCATGTTCTAGAACAACATAAAAGAAAATGGCTGCACCAATAGCTATTCTTGAAAATGTGTGTAGGCAATAGCCAGATCCTCTTCTTATAAGAGCATCTATAGCCGGACATGGCAAATCTGATCCCTCCAACGCCAAAGGACGCGACCGGGCGCGTCCGCGGACAGTGACCGGGCATGCCTCAAAAAATGCATTCCACATCTGGATACCGCAAATTAGAAACCTCAAATCCATATTATTACATGCAACGTGAAACCTAATATAAACGGAGCTCGCCTGGTGCCGCTCCCCGCTCGCCCAGCTCAGCCCTAGCCATGTCCGGCGGCCGGCTGCGCTCCTCAGAATATTGGTCCGGTCGCCCGCAATGTAAAGTAGGGCATGGGACACGAGCCGGCTCACGGGACTCAAGGCGCCGCCTTCTTGTAGCGACCAGACCTCAAATGGTCTGTGCTGCTGTGCACCAGTCACTACTAGAAAAAGGACTACTAATGGCGCACCTAATCTGGCCATTAATGGCGCATCAGTGGTGCGCCATTAGTAGCACGCCATTAGTATATTTTACTAATGGCGCACCACTGGTGCGCCATTAGTATCTGGTATACTAATGGCGCACCCCAGATGCGCCATTAGTATATACTACAGTGCGCCATTAGTATGCCTCCCAGGGGGCCATGTATACCAGGTGCTTTGGCATACTAATGGCGCACTACAGACGGATGCGCCATTAGTAACTTCGGCATACTAATGGCGCACTGTTTAGTGATGCGCCATTAGTATCCTTTGGCATACTAATGGCGCACTATGATGTGATGCGCCATTAGTATGAATATTAGGTTTTTTTTATTTTTTTATTTTCTGTTTTTTGCACAGGTTACAAAATGTATAATTAGACAAAATATAGACAGCACACATCAACAACAGATTCATCGAATACAATAAAAGATTAGTCTCTGAATACAATTCATCATTTTAGTCTCCGAATACAATTCATCATATTAGTCTCCGAATTGAAAAGACCGAACAAAATGTATAAGTATGAATCATTATATTACAAGTCTCGAGACCGCGAGTTTGTCTTCACATTACAAGTCGATATCGATCATCTAAACTACCATCACATAGAAGAGAGCTGCGGTCATCACGATGAGCATCATCACGATGAAACTCATCTTCATCCGGTTCCTCCAACGCTCCCTCCCCTCTCCCGCTAGATAGCGGGCGTATCTAGATTCGGCCTCGACCCTAGTGGCGTACCCTTTGTAACTGTTACCGCTGAATCGGTGAACCTGTCTCCGACACTCCTCCCAGTCGTCGTAGACTCCGGGAACCTTACCCTTGTACACGACATACCACGGCATCGCTATGCAGTAGCCAAACGAAACGTTAGTACCAATTCACAGACAATACATAAGCAATATATAAGTATGCAACAGAACGATCGGAAGAGAAAAGCAAGACATTAATAGCATCGATTACATCTAAGTTGAAGGACTCTCGAAACCAAAGAGACATACTACAAGTTCATTAAAGTTTAATTACAACATGAGCCAATCGATGTTTCAGAACTAGACACAGCATCACTGCTTTCGACTCGACTCAAGGGACCGGAGCGTGGATGAAGCCGCCGTCTATCGTGGGAGTCATGAAACCACGGGCGTTGTCAGCCTGCATTTGTAGGATTGTGTCGATGTCACTGTTGGACGGTTGATTTCTGAGGTAGAACTGCCCCGAGGTACGAAGGACATCTTGATGGATGATTTCCGCAAACTCCGACTGGATGCGAAAGAATTCTTGTCTGATGTCCGCGTCCTGGATTGCCGACACGCTCGCGGCCCAATCTGTGAGTCTACTCGGTAGCAGTAGTTGATGATGGTCCCGTATGATCGCCCGCATGTGATGGATGGCGTAGTAGGCACCCTTCTGACCACCAGGCGGCTGCTTGACGCAGCAGAACGTCGTGTTGTGGGAGAACACGTGCTTGCCGTACTTACGAATAGGCCTGGTGAAGGTGCCTCCAGATTTGACGTAGCCGGGGAGAACATCATCAAGAACCTTCTTGACATTTGTGTAGTCTACGTTCGACTGACGGTCCGGGTCGAAATACGTGGCCATGGAATATTTGGGGCTTAGGAGGATGAGCGTGCAATGTGTGTCACTGCAGAAAACACGGAATGTTAAAAGAAAAACGATCGAAATCTAAGAATTCATATGTTACGGGGCGGTTGAGGGGAGGACTTACTCGGGAAAGTAAGGCACGAGGAAGTTGTCCTTATCTTGGTTTGCCAGAATGACGCCTTCGAGGTAAGAACTCGCGACTTGCCGGTCCCCAGCGCTGCCCAAGATCTTGGCACGCATGTAGAAGGGGTCGACTATCACGATGTCCGGGGTCTTGTCGCGAATGATCCGCATCTCCATACTCAGCGAAAATAGTCGAACGAAGGTGTAGTGCAGCGGATGAAGGTTCAACATAGCGTGGATGTCATCAAACCGCAGGACGATCGTACCCCCGATGGAGTTATCCACAAAGCCCTTGCCCTCTGGCACCTTGGCCGCGAAAACCGGGTATGCCACATCCTTCTCTCGGAGACGCCGCTTCTCCAAAGAAAGCACACTGTCATGCAGACTCCGCATAGCACCAGTTGCAGCATCGAGCATATTTCTCGGTAGCATCGGCCTACCCGCCACATGCACCCTCCTCGAGATATCCGCAGTTGAAGGTGGCCCGTCCTGAGCACGGATCGTACTCGGTGCCGGCTGGCCCGCACCCTTGTTAGTCTTTCTTTTGCGTGCCTTCTTCTTGATCTCCTGTAATGGGACCGAGTTCTGCTCACAGACCGCCTTCTTGAGTGTGTTGGGGCTGATCATATTTGGCACCTCGCCTATCTGAGGCTCGGTGAAGTCGGCAGCTGGAGGCGTCTCCTGAGAGCTGAACAGCAGACGACGCCTGTTGCAACTTGGCTTCTCCGCGGTACCAGCTAGATCGCACACGTCTTTTGTTGGGTTGGGTTCTTGAGAAGGAGGCCCCATGAAGTCGCCACCATCCCCATGATCGGCAAAGTACTGATCGACGTTGGCAAATGTATCGTCGTCGTCGTCGTTCTGATCATGTGCCATATGCATGTTTGGATCCAGTGGCATAGGGATGTCCGGCACCGTTGCGGCGGTCTTGCCATGGGGCCGACTTGGTGCCGGCACGACTGGCGGTGTTGTCTTTGGGGTGGTGTCCCCCGCCCCCAAACGAATCTGGCTTTTCGGCCAAAGCAGGGGCCAGCTCAGGCAGGCGCTGAGGTTCATCACGTCATCATCGTCGGCCCCCATTGGTTGAATCGGAGGTAACACCTCGTCGCAGCCTGGCAGCACCCGAACCAGTTGAACCCTAAACAAGTTGGGTGGCATCTGGGTACCGTGGAACAAGGGGTTGCCCGGTTGAACGATTTTGCCCTTGGCGACATCGACCAACTCGTTGTTCACGAAGTGCAGGAGAGTGCACGGAACGTCGGCGGCGCCCTGCGAAAACATGTAGGGCGTTAGGGATGCCCAGTCAAAGGCAAGGAGATGAAGTCCTCGGCCGAGAGAGGCTTAATTAGTTACCGTGATGATGGCGTCGAGCTCGGCTAATGTCGAGGCACCGCCAACGGCGGGCGTGCAGTTGACGGAGGGGCCGCTTGCTGCAGAGGTGCCGGCCGGCGTACACCCGGGTGCATTAAGCTCCCGTGCCGGCGTCGGAGACACCAATGCCGGCTCCGCCGGAGACACCAATGGCCCCGCCATCGCGTTCTGCGAGTTGCTGGCCGTGAAGCTAGGAATCGGGGGCGGCCCCTGTTGGCCGCCCGCAATCCACGCACTAATCCCCTGGATCAAGGTAGGCACAATGGCGGGGATCGTCGCTCCGAGTTGTTGTTGCACTTGCTCTTGGACAATCTCCGGAATCCGCGCCACCTGTGCCCTGAGTTCTTGAACCTCGCGCGCCTTGCTTTCCGAGCTGGTCTTTTTCTCCTTTCGCCCAGCAGTGTCATAGTATGACGACCATTTTGTCGACAAGCCTTTGCCGGCCACACGACCAGCTGACGTCGGCTTACTGAGGTTATCCTTGTTCTTCATTACATTCAACGCCCTATTTAGAGGGTGTCCCAAGGGTTGCTCTTAGTCGACCCCGCGCTACTGCTTTCAGTCGCCTGCGGAAGGAATGTGAACCATTTAGAAATTTGGCTTCATTAACTAGAATGCAACCATATGGAGCTAATTACGAGGGGGTGTATTCCTTACCAGAACAAGCTCAAGCGCCCTGGTCTTCGGATTCGTGGTAAGCTCCTTTGTTTTCGGGTCCTTCTTGTACCGGGCCCTGACAAAGTTCCTGGTCTGCTTGTCACCGTATTTATCGAAGAGGGGCGGTAGGCCTTGCTCGGCACGGTCCGCCTCCTCCTTGTCCCATATAGGCTCCGCCACTCTGTAACCGCCGGGACCGAGTGTATGTTCCCCTAAGTTCAGCTCCCGCATTTCTTTCCCCCACTTACTTGATTCGGAGTTTGCGGTGCTCGAGCAATTGATCTTGAAGTCATTGTAGTCATCTTCGGTGATCGAAGGATTTTTCTCCTTGATCTTCTCATAACTCTCACCTTTCTCGACCATTCTCTTCACATTGCTTTTCCAAGTAGACAGGGCCTTGCTCATCTTCGTGAGGGCAGCATTGTTCACTTTATTCCCTTTGAGGCTTGTGTTTTCAAATTCAGCGGGGAACTTGTATCGTTCATGCAGCTTCGTGAAGAGGAGGTTGCGCAAATTCCCTCGGTCAGGATGCCTCAGGTTCTCGGTGTTGATCGAGACGGTGCTCCGGAGAATGCACCGGAGCTGAAGCGAGTACCCCTTGACTATTCGTTCGGGCGCCGTTGGATTCCCGTCGGAGTCCACTTCAGTAAGTTCCTCCTTGAGGGTGCGGAGCACGGTCGGGCGCCGGTCCTTCCATTGCCTCTTCGGTTGGCTGCCATCTGTGCGTGCGCCGCCATCATCAGTGGTGGCATCCTCGGCGGCACCATCAGTGGTGGCATCCTCGGCGGCACCATCAGTGGTGGCATCAGTGGGGTCATCCTCGGCGGTACCATCAGTGGTCTCAGGATCAGTGGGGAAGGCGGCGTCCTCATACAAGTGAGGTTGTTCCTCCATCTCCTGGGACAGCATCCAGAATGGCTTGACGCTCGAACCCCCGGCCTCATCGTTGTTGGCCATGTTTCTCTCTAAATAGGAACAAAGTTTGGTCAAAAAGTTGGTTATTGTCAAGGAACAAGATCATGGTCTCATCATTTAGGGTTTGTCGACACCGAGGCATCCTAAAAGCTAAGCTTTTATCATTGAGGGTTTTTCGACGCCGAGGCACCCTAAAAGCCTAAGCTTTCATCATTTCGGTTTTTATCGACACCGAGGCACCCTAAAAGCCAAGCATTAGTCACAAGTACGGCGGGGCACTTGATCCTACTTAATTAACTACTAAGATACCCCGGCCCATGCATTAGTCACAAGTACCCCATATGTCCTATTTTTAGCAAAGTCATGCTAAAATTCACGGAAAATTTCAGCATGACCTTTGCTGAAAATAGGACATATGGAGTACCCGAATTTGCCGGAACGGAAGTTAATCGACATTCCGGCAAACTCAAGGGCCTCTCGGGTGGACAAGGCAAAAAAGGCCTCCATCACAACATGGAAAATACACCAAGCAGTATCATCTGGCTATAATGTACAACAGGCTTTTGGTTTCTGGAACCATATCATGCCCAAGTGATACAGTGATACAGTGATACAATGATACACAAGCAGAAACTCAGTACTTTTGCTACAATGATACAGTGATACAAGGTACTGCATTCTGTAACAAAACTACAAATCAATCATAAAAAGTAGTGAGCAAGACTGTAAATGTTCTGAAAATTAAAAGAAAAGAGTGCTGTCTCAGAACTCAGCAGTTACAGCAGGAGGTACTGCAGTTACAGCAAGGTAAATGCAAGTAACAAACTCTTAGATAAAAGTTCCTATAACATGGCAAAGTTTCTATAACATGCTTTTTACAAATTGTAGCTACTGTTTTTTAGCAATGCAAGCAACAAACAAACATGATCTCCCTTGGTTTGATCACATGTATGTATATGATGTACAGATGAAGACATCTAATTATGCAAAAGATTAGGTTCAAGTAATCTTCTAAGAAATAATGGAATCAAATATAGCAAGGGCATACACAATACACCATCATGAAAACTGCCCAAAATGGATAAAATAAATTGAACCCATGTAGCAAGATATGATATGGAAGTGTCATAAATCATCCAACCGTTGCCAAGTGATATGTGCTCAATTGTTTCAAAGTCACATTATTCTTCTACCTCTCTTTAGTATGACTTTATAATTACTGATTATTGTACTACAGGATCTACTGAAAAAAGTAAGCATTGTGACATGGTTAGCACTCTTCAAACCCTGACTTCCAACTGCAGATTGTATGGTGTTGTTGTACCCTTTCTTCTAGTTGCTGTAGTGGTATTCTTTAAACAAATCTAATGCAGTGTGTTCATCTTTGTATTTTTCTCCCTGAAATGACATATATGCAGCAACCTTACATATGGAGAAACTCTGCTGTGAGGAGTTCAGGTTACTTGAGCTACCGGCACCGGGCGTTCTTGATGACCCGAGAGCAGTACAAACTACAGGGGCCTACAGTGATAAGGATCCAGAAGAAGTGATCGATCAAATGACAAGCAAGATTGCTAAAATGACAAGCAGCAGTAACATTTTTACAAACAAACTACAGTGATAAGGGGCCTACAGTGATCGATCAAGCAAGAAGTACTTCATATTTTTACAAACAAACTACAGGGGCAGTACAAACTACAGGGGGACAATACAATACAATACAATAATAATTGTGACATTCCCACTACAATACAATACACGATAGGATCCCTGAGCATTTGGTACAAGGCAGGACAGAAGAAAGAGACTAGGACTAATGGTTGACCATTGTTATCTTATAAACAAGAATCCAAAAGAACTTTGCAATTTCTTCTTCGAATCTGAGTGCCCAATACTAGTTTATATGTGCAGTCCATTTTATGATTCCAGTTGGGCTGGCAGTTAATCATCATCAATTTGTGACTATGAATATATTTATGAATCAACATCATAGTGTTCCTTATGACAAGAAACTGACTCCGGAATGGCACATCAGTGCACAGAGCTAGCAATCGGCCAAGCAACCTCTAGATGTACACACAAATTGAAAAAAAAATACAGTACAGAATTTACAAAGGAATGGCAGGTTGTTCAATCAAGTTCAAAATCATAAAAGGAGCACTTGGGGTACAGGTGCAGTTCAGAACTCGGATGCTCGGCACACGAGACAAATTCCTTTTCATGCTCCTTGGCCAAAACTCAAAACAGCACAACTACAAGCACCATCACCAGCTCAAACCCACTACGTTTTGCATTTCTGAATCACCAGCTCAAGGGCCTAATAGAAAGACAGGATTATTGGCAAGAACACTGCAATTTTCATTTATACGAAGTGCATCCATCATCCAAAAGAAATGCAAGATCAACTCATTGCAAGTACCAACCACATATCATAGAGATGAATGAATTGCAGAAGAGCGAGACCCTGACGACTACTAAAACCACTGGCCACAACGCTTTGAGCAGTTCTGAATCATAGAACCGCAAGGCCAAGACTGACAGGTTCGCCCTATCCTATCGAGAGAACGGAGCAAGTTTTAGCTAGCAAAAGAAACACGGGAGCTGCTGAGTTTTCTGAACCTATATCTATCAACAGGCAAAAGTACGGGTCCAGTTCTGCTGTCATAATGTCTGAGGCGGTGAAACTTCTGAAGAGGTGAACTGAAGAAGCACTCTGATTGGAAGAGGCGAAACATACCCTGCTTGCTCCCAGACCAAGAGCTCCTTAGTCCTCCGCAGGGCAGGTGGAGGAATCGTCAACAAGTCCCCGATCGGGTGGCTCAAGTGAGGCGCGCCGCTGTACAATGGGTTCAGGTTAGGGTTAGGGTTGAAGAAGAAAAACGCATGAGAGAGAGGGACGGGGAGAAGAGAACCTAGCAGGATTTGAGAACTCAACGGCGGCGGCGCTGCAGTCACCGGAGGAGGAGGACGAGGACGACAGGGCGGCGTCGAGGCGTCGGGGCGTCGGGGCGGAGACGAAGACGACGGGGCGGAGAGGGGAAGGGGCAGCGGCGTCGGGGCGTCGGGGCGGAGACGAGGACGACGGGGCGGCGTCGAGGCGGCGGGGCAGCGGCGTCGGGAGAGGAGAGGGGAAGGGGATCGAGGGCGAGGGCGAGGGAGAGAGAGGCCGGTTTGGGCCGGGGATAGGCGAGGGCGAGGGCACAATACTAATGGCGCACCACCCCTCGATGCGCCATAAGTAGATCCACACTAATGGCGCACCTCACCCTGGTGCGCCATTAGTATTTTTTTTATTTCTGCTCGAGCCAACAGGTTATCTTCCACCTTACCTGATCCACACCAAGTCCCCTCTACTAGCTCGACTGGTCAGCAGCCAGTTCTCACACCAGGAGGTCCTGGGTTCGATTCCCAGGCTCCACAATTTTTTTATAAGACAGTAATAATTTTTTATAAGACAGTAATAATTTTTTATAAGACAGTAATAATTTTTTTATAAGACAATAATAATTTTTTTTAAAATATCATCAAACAGTAATGCCGGTGGAGCGGGGGAGGGTGCGCCGGGGTGCGGGGGGCCGGTGGACCGGGGGGTGCTCGGCGGCGAGGGGGACCGGATCTGGCGAGGTGGGATAGCTAGCGATCGAGATGGAGGGGGATCGATATCGAGTGTCCATGAAATTTAAAAATATTCATGATAGTTCAAAAAGTGCCCATGAAATACAATCGAGAAATGAAGGCTACGATTTAAATACAATCGATCTCTTAGCTAGCTATCTGTTCACAATCTTCTTGCCCTTCTTTTTCGCAAATGGAGTTCTTCTGTGGAACGGACGTCCTTTAGGTAGGGTGGTCCTGCTTCTTCTTGTGGTGTATGCTGGTACTTCATCATCGTCGTCATGTTCGATTCTCGGGTCGCCGTACTTGTCGAAGTCTTGCTCATTGGCTACTCCATCCATTCCGATGATCTTCCTTTTGCCTCTCCTCACGACAACACGACTGGGCTTTGACGGGTCGGTAATGAAGAAGCATTGGTCCACTTGGGAAGCCAGTACCCATGGCTCATTTTTCGCGGTGACGTTTGCGCCTGCGGTCTTGGATTTGGCTTCGGGTATAAGCATGGTGGTGAAATACCGGTCTTCTTTTAGGACGCTCTTGGCCCATCTGACACGGAACATCGGGACCTTCTCTGCAGCGTAGCTCAGCTCCCAGATCTCCTCGATCCTTCCGTAGTATCTGCCCTTGTCGTTACCGGTGTAGGATTCCATCGTTACCCCGGAGTTCTGATAACCATCGCTCTTCATGTCCTTGGCCTCGGTGTAGAATGTGTAGCCGTTGATATCGTACGCCTCATAGGTCATCAGGTTGTGCTCGGCTCCCTGTGACAAGGCGAATATGAGTTGTTCTTCCGCGGAAGAATCCTCATGTAAAGGGTACGACAGAAGCTTCTGCTTGAACCAACGCGTGAAACATGAGTTGTGCTCTTTGAGTATATCTCCGTCCGTCCTCTGTTGGCCACGGTCATTGTACGTCTTCTTAATAAAGGTTTTGTGCTCTACCACCCAAGGATCGACCACGTCTATGTGTTGTAGTGCGACTAGGTTTGCTCTTTGAAAGTCGGCGAGTCGACCCTCGAAGTCGACATGCATTTCGCGGCGACCCTCACGGTGACCCCATCCAGCGAGCCTGCCGAGGTGCCTGTTGACGGGCAGACCAACGGGGTTCTCGATGCCTAGATAATTCGTGCAGTAGGAGATGCACTCTTCGGTCAGAAAGCCCCTGGCTATGCTTCCCTCTGGACGTGACATGTTGCGAACGTATCCTTTGATGACACCATTCATCCTTTCGAACGGCATCATGCTGTGCAGGAACGTCGGCCCGAGTTGGATGATATCGTCCACGATATGGACCAGCAGATGCACCATAACGTCGAAGAATGCGGGCGGGAAGTACATCTCAAGCTCGCATAGTATCACCACGATCTCTTCCTGTAGCCTTCTGAGTTGCCTCACGCCAACAGACTTCCGAGAGATGACGTCGAAAAAGTTGCATAGGCCAAATAGCGTTTCACGGACGTGCGCATCCATGATCCCACGGATTGCAACTGGAAGTATCTGCGTCATCAGCACGTGACAGTCGTGAGACTTCATCCCGCTGAACTTCAGCTTCGCTAGGTCTAGGTATCTGCTTATCTTCCCCGCGTAACCGTAAGGAAGTTTTACTCCTACGAGGCAGGTGAAAAACTGCTCGATCTCCTCCTGACTTAGAGTGAAGCACGCGGGAGGGTAGTCATTTCCGGTCTTCTTGGCCTTTTTGCCTTTGCGACGACTTTCCGTGTCCTGCTTCGCCTCATCATCATCATCATCATCATATATAGCGTGAAGCTCCTGCCTGATGCCCATTGATTTCAAGTCTGCCCTTGCTTTCGGCCCATCTTTGGTCTTCTCTGGCATGTTGAGCAGGGTACCAAGCAGACTCTCGCACACATTCTTCGTGATATGCATGACATCAAGGCTGTGAGGCACACGGTGGATCTTCCAGTACGGCAAGTCCCAGAAAACAGACCTCGTTTTCCATACCTTCAACAGCGGCTCTGGCGCCTTTCGCTTCTTTCCCGGCTCTGGCGCCTTTTGCTTCTTTCCCGGCAGTGGGCAGTCTTTCCAATTTTTCAACAGCTCGTCTATTTCCTCGCCGCTCCTCGTACGCGGGCGTCCTCGGGGTTCGGTTTCACCATCGAATAGATCCTTGCGTTTTCTCCACGGGTCATCGTCGCGAAGCCACCTTCGATGTCCCATGAACACGGTTTTCGAAGACCCGGGATCTCTATCTAGCTGGCGATACGTTGTGTCATCCATGCACCTGACGCATCCAGAAAATCCGTGGACCACCTGCCCTGCGAGATATCCGTAACCGAGATAGTCGTGCACCGTCATGAGCAGCGCGGCTCTCATAGGGAAATATGCTTTCTCTGCGGCGTCCCACGTATTGGCTGGCGTTTTCCACATCGTGTCTAGCTCCTCTTTCAGCAGCCCCAGATATAGATTGATGTCGTTCCCTGGTTGTTTCGGTCCTTCGATTAGCATACTCATGTGAATGTACTTCCTCTTCATGCACAACCAGGGGGGAAGGTTGTACATCCACACAAACACAGGCCAGGTGCTATGTGTGCTTCTCTGGCTGCCAAACGGATTGACTCCATCGGTGCTCGCGCCCAGCACGATGTTCCTTGGATCGTTCCCAAATTCTAGGTCTTCGAAGTTCAACGCTTGCCACTGGCTCGCATCCTTAGGGTGACTCAGCATCTTGTCTTTTTTATCTATCTCCGGATCATTTGCGTCATCTTCTCGCTTCTTCTCCTCCCTATCCGCGTGCCAACGCAGGAGCTTTGCTACCTTAGGGTCCGCGAAATAGCGCTGCAGACGAGGAGTGATCGGAAAGTACCACACCACTTTTCGAGGAGCTTTCTTCCTCTTCTTGTATCGAGTGACGCCGCACACCGGACATATGGTAGACTCCGCGTGCTCGTCCCGATAAATAATGCAATTGTTCATGCACACATGGTATTTCACGTGCGGTAAATCCAGAGGACACACGATTTTCTTCGCCTCCTCCAAACTGGTCGGGCACTTGTTCCCCTTGGGAAGACGTTCGAGCCAGAATGACATGTTCTCGTCGAAGCATGCGTCGGTCATTTTGTGTTTTACCTTCATCTCCAGAGCCATGAGCGTTACTTTCGGGCGGGTATCCTCGGGCCTGCATCCTTCATACAATGGAGTAACCGCGTCTAACTCAAGTTGATCCATCTTGGCTTTCTCTCGGGCGGCAGCTCTTGCGTTATCCGTCTGCTTGAGAAGCAGCTCTTGAATATGAGGGTCCTGCACCCAGCCCATCGATGGTCCAGCGTCGTCTGCTCTGCTGGCATCATCATCTTCATGATCATGCCCGTCGTCTGCTCCGGCATCTTCCTCATCATCATGTCCTGCATCTTCTACACGATGACTGTGTACAGCATCACCGTCGTGATCATCTCCTGGGGATTCTTCGTCTTCTCGCCCGCCCGAGCCGCGGTGGTTGTCTTGCTGCCCTTCCTCATTTCTTGCCCGGCCCCCATGGACGACTTCGTAGTCATCTTCATCACCTTGCCACCGATAGCCATCCATGAAATCACGCAAGAGCAGGTGGTCCCGCACCTGCCAGGATTCCGGGTCCGCAATAAGGCTCTTCAGCTTGCATCTTCGACACGGACATCTTATCTCCGTCTCGTTCTTTTCAAGCATCTCGGCCTTCGCGGACCTCAAAAACCTATTCACGATGCCTTCGGTCATCATGCGGACCATGGTCGCCTGCGGGGTAGAGCAAAACGATATTTTAGAACCAAGAAAAAATTTGGCATGACTTTCCCTAAAAATAGGACCAAAAAGAATGCTTAATGCCAAAATTCTCGCCGAAACGGAAATGAATCAACATTCCGGCAAAATATTGGCAACTATCGCATTTCAAATACCGGCACACCTCCAAACACAAACACATATGCAACACCACAAACATATGCAACACCACGAACATACATAGATCTAGCTAGGCCATAAAAAGTGCATGTGCACATTGTTGTAGGGAGAACAACATAATATAGCTTCCCCCTTACTTACCTATCAAAACAAGGTAATTTAACCACTTAAATTGAATGAATCTATGGTGGAAATGAGGTGAAAAAGAGGAGGCACCCGAGACAAGGAGGAGGTGGAGAGAATGAAGTGGGGAGAAAGTGAGTGTGGGTAGGAGAGGCTGTCCAAAATATCTTGTTGCTGCCCACTTACTAATGGCGCACCAACTCTTGATGCGCCATTACTAATCTAGGTTACTAATGGCGCACCTCCTGGTGGTGCGCCATTAGTATGTTTGTACAGGCGCACTAGTAAAAAAAACTTTTTATACTAATGGCGCACCCTAGTAATGGCGCACCGTGGGCAGGATGCGCCATTAGTATGTTTGGACAGGCGCACTAGTTAAAAAAAAATTGATACTAATGGCACCCTGGTCAAGGTGCGCCATTAGTAGTTTCAACTACTAATGGCGCACTGTCTCTGGATGCGCCATTAGTATGTTTGGACAGGCGCACTAGTTAAAAAAAATTTGATACTAATGGCGCACCCCGAGGCAGGTGCGCCATTAGTAGTTTCAACTACTAATGGCGCACTGTCTCTGGATGCGCCATTAGTATGTTTGGACAGGCGCACTAGTTAAAAAAAAATTTATACTAATGGCGCACCCTGGGCCAGGTGCGCCATTAGTAGTTTCATCTCTAATGGCGTATCGGAAGGTGGTGCGCCATTAGTGTTAATCCCATCTATAGCCCTTTTTCTAGTAGTGAGTGTCATCCCTGGATCAGTAATGCTGACACGCACAGTACAAATGAAGGATTTATAACAGAGTGGCAATCACACACTTATTACATCGAATATCTCCAAAGAGATAAGGTATGAATAACATGGCTTAAGGCCATCTAATAACGATAACAGCAGAAGACTTGGAAGATAAGTGAGTCCATCAACTCCAGCGGCATCACTGAGTATAAGACCACGACCTAAGGCACCTTACTCGTCGTCTGAAAAGTCTGCAACATGAAACGTTGCAGCCCGAAAACGGGTCAGCACATAGAATATGCTGGCAAAGTAACACATAGAGAGCAATGAACAATAATAATGCTATACTATATGCATATATGGCTGGTGGAAAGGCTCTATGGTTACAGTTTTGCGAAAAGCCAATTTTATCCTACTGCAAAGGAATAAATTTTATTTAACTATCATGGTGGTTGAAACATTGAGAAGGTACCTCCAACTCAATCCCAATTAAGTGTCATCATTAACCCAACAAAATTAATTATAAGTATCACGGTGATGAGATTCAAATGATAATCCAGATACTAGATACTCATGTTGTCCATAACCGGGGACACGGCTAATCATGATCAGTTTGTACACTCTGCAGAGGTTTGTGCACTTTTCCCCACAAGACTCGATCGCCTCCGCTTGATTCTCGCACTGCATGATGTTTGAGAAACGGATGACCGAGACACAGTCTTTCAGAAACAATCACTCTTTACTCTGGATGGACCGGTACACCTACTTTCCCCTACATCTGCTAGTCCACCTCTTCAAGAGATCCTGTAACCTACTCAACTATGCTAGAGCCCATAATAGCTTGTGGCTGCACACGGAAGTTTCTAGCATGAATAATCTTATGATCCCTTTGAGCCTGGGTGGCGGACCTTATACATACAGACAACACTGGGTTCTCCAGGTGCCTCAATCCACCCAGATGTGAGTTTTAGTTGCCACCTTAAGTTGAACCATTATTAAACAACTCACATCTGTCATGAATTTCACTCAAACCCAATCCACGTCTACGAGCATAGCATGGCAATAATAAAAGCAACGTAGAAGTAACTCCCAAGGGTTTGATATAGTAAAGCAGGTAATAGGTACTACCTCAACTACTTCCCAATACCCACAGTTTAATTTGATCCTAATCATGCAATGTGTTTGGGGAAAAAGATCTAATGCAATAAAACTGGGTATGAACGGAATATGATCAAAGTGTTACTTGCCTTGCTGATGATCTGCAAAACCTAGCGAGTCGAAGTAACAAGCGGCACACTCCGGGTACTCTATCGCAAACAAACAAGCATACAATCAGTACTCATCTAATGCACAGGTAAAACTCGAATGAAAGATCCAACCAGAAAGTTCAACTTAAGAACTCCGGTTTGCAAAAAGAATCAACTCGAAAGAAGCAACGAAAGTCGAACGGCGAAAGAAAGAAACTTCGTTTGCTAATCTGGATCTAGGTCAAATTTTACTGTAGCAAAAACTTGTTTGAGTAGGTTAAACGGAAAGAGAATTTCGAGATGAAACTCTAGACGCTTGAATCGCCTGATTCCGATAAACGAGCGAGAAGTTAAACAGAATCGAAGATTCGATCAGAAATCGAATCCGAGAAAAATCCGACGAAAAAGAAAAGCGGGCGAACGGTTAAATAACGGACGTTCGTTAACAGAAAAAAAACCGATGAACGCGTTCGTTAAAACGAACGGTTCGGTGAACGCTCGTGAAATAAGAAAACCGAAAAAAAATGATCTAGGTTTTTTTTTAAAACAAAAGGTTTTTTTTACAGAAAACCGGTCAACAACGAAGACGGCCGGCGGCAGTATCTCGACGGGGCGGGCTCGGCGAGGGGCTCCGGCGGGCGCGGGGCTCGGGCGCGAGGGGCGGCGGCTCGGGGGGTGCTCCGGCGACGAGGGGCGGCGGCTCCGGCGATTCCCGGCGGCGGCGGCGAGGCAAAAAGGCGGCGGCGGCGGCGGGGCGAGATGCGGGCGGCGGCGGGGCTAATTGCGGCGGCGGTGAGAGGAAACGGAGAGGAGGGGGGCTATTTATGGAAGGGGGGCTAGGGAGGCTTGGGGAAGGGGCATCCGAGGCGGCGGCGGCTCCGTGCTCCCGGCGGACTCCAGCGGCGGCGGTGTCGTGGGGAGAGAGGAGAGGGGCGACGGGGCGGGCCGTCGGCTTGGGCTCGGCCCAGCCGGCGCGGGCGCGTGTTTTTTTTTAATAAGTTCCACGGAAATTATTGCATAGAAAAATAAATAAAAATCAGAAAAATATGAAATAAATTTTCCCCGTCTAGTTAGAAAATCTAGAATAGGGTGAACATTTTTAAAATCAAAAATAAATATTTTGAAAACATGCAATATTTTTAATGCAAATAAATTTCAAATAATGTTTGTAACATTTTTCCTCCAGTATTTCAATTGTTTTGGAGAAGTCATATTTTCTCCTCTCGTTTATTTAAAATTGAAATATTTTTCCGGAGGGAAAAATAATTAAAACCAAAATCCTCGTTTGAAAAATCAAATTTAAAAATTCGAGAAAATCCCCAACTCTCTCCGAGGGTCCTTGAGTTGCTTAGGATTTATCGAGGATTTGTCAAAATGCAACAAAACATGATATGCAAATGATGATCTATGTATAACATTCCAAATTGAAAATTTGGGATGTTACACTTCTCCAATGCCCTACTCTTCCTCGTCAGAGCCCGGAACCCGAACGGTGCCAGTGGATGTCAGATCCATGACGGATTCGTCCGGGAATGAGTCGCCGACGTCCACCACGATGCGATTGCATCGCCTGGACTAATGCTCCATACGGGGCGCTGGAGAATGCAACTCCGCCTCGCCGACGTCCGCCGCCGTGAGGGCTGTCACCGCCTCCCGCGCCCGGTGCCTTCCACGATGGGCACGCCGTGCCATGGCCTCATGGGACGATGGTGCGTCCCGAATATCGGCGCGGCAACGAAGGGGTCGTGCGTCCGCCAGCGCGTTCGGACGCCAGACGGACCGCACAGCCTCCGGCGAGGTAGCTACGGCTGGCCTAGTGCCGGATCCATGCGCCATTTGGGCGGACGCAATGGCATTCTGACGGATGGAGTTCGAGTGCAGCCGTGCACGGGCCTCCTCCCGGACGCGATGGAGCGCAAGCCGGACGACCATCTCCTCCTTGGGGCCACGTGGGATGAGCACGGGGTCGACGGATCTGGAGATGAAGGACTCGGATCCGCTGCCCGCCATGCTGGAGATGGCCGCAAAGGAGCCGGAGACGAGATTGGGTGGCGGAGGGGAGTGGAGCGGAGGGGACTGAAGTGGCTAGGGTTTGGTCCGGCGAGCGGATGGGGAGGAATTTATGTGGGGTCGGATGGGCCAGCGTGGGCCGGAACCGACGTGGCGGGCGCCCCTTATCCGCCACATATTAATTTGGGCTAGATATATGGGGGGTGCCGGTCAACCCAAGCGTTTGAGGGCCGTTTGAGGGGCCTGTCTATGTCAAAAAATCGTGACCGGACAGTGATCAAGCAACCCGCCCAGGCGTATGAGGCGGGTTTGAGATGCCCGACTATAGATGCTCTAATTGTTATTACTTGGCGCGTGCATTTTTTACCTTGGTGTTTTAATTAGCCGGTACAAGAAAAATTAATGGGGACAAGCATTCCATTATGAGTAATGTGATTGGTTTGAATAATCCTAGACGTACGCGCTCCTTAGACTAGCCACAATGGGTAGTAATATAGAGTAGTAACATGTCCATGTTACTACTCTATGTTACTATCTCTATAGTGGGGAGTAACATATGTGTGGTAACATGCAACACTTCATTTATTAGGCTATAGACTCATCTTGCCCTGATATGTGTGATGTTACTCATACTAGTAGTAACTAGCTATGTTACTACATGCCTCTCTTTCTTCGTTTATTGCATATTACTCCCACTGTGGGTAATCTTACAGGCAATTACGGAGCCCTTCCCTTATATCTCTTCCCCCCCCCCCCCCCCCCCCCCCCCCCCCCGGCCCACAGTTCTTCTTTCCAATCACATTTTACCAACTCAGCCTGTAATTAATCTTTGTCCGTAATTGCCCGTACGTGTAGCATTACTGGATTGGTTTACCCCCCGCCCACTCCTAACAACCTAACTAACCCTGTCAGGCGGGGGACCCCTTTCCACAGTGCATAGCGCAGAGGGGTGACGTTTGCCACCGTCTCTCTGCACTCTCTCTCTCTCTCTCCGCGGGTGTCACCTGCTGCACCGGTGTATAAAAGACACAGTCACAACTCTCGTTGCGCAGCGCCGCCTCCATCCCTCTCTCTCGCATTGGCACAGCAAAAACCCACACGCCCACGCCGTCGCTGCATCCACCCATGCCAAGCTAGATCTGGCTACGCCGGCCGGCCACGCCTAGGACGTACGCACAGGTACGCACTCACACGGCGGCATCTCCCATCCACCATCGATATTCGGGCGTGTAGCTAGCTTTTTTCCTCGCCGGCGCGGTGCGCGGTGCGTGCGTAGGCAGGAGCGTCTACCTTTTTCCTTGCCGGCGCGGTGCGTGGTGCATGCGTAGGAACTGCAGTAGCTAGGAACGATGCGCAGGCAGACATGCATGCCGGGGGGTAATTTTGCTGTGGTCCGATTTAATCTGTGTTTCCTCCCCGGCCGAGAAATATATTGGTTAATGGATTGGATGGATGGTGATGCGGGAGACAATTTCTTTTCCGATCAAAAGGGCCGGTTCCATCTCCATATGTTTTTCTCTTGCTTAGTGTGGGATTTGTTTCGTCTCGATCGTTGCCTCCTGTGCTTGCTGATTTGCGGATCCAAACCCCTGGGCTAGCTAGTCCGCGTTGCTTCTTTCTTCGTGCAGGCGCCCACCTCGTCATCGATCTCCCGTCTCCTGCATCCATCCACCAAACCAAGCCTGGCCACGCTAGATCTTGCATTCTGGGACATAAGGTGCGCACGCCGGCATATCCCATCCACGAGCGAGCGATCCAGCTTCCTTTTTCATGCCGGCGTGATGGTGCGAATGAACGAGGGTGTTGGTTTGCTTGATCTGGTTCTGTCTATGTGTGTAGCTAGCTAGAAGTAGCTACCGATTTCGTTGCGGCAGGCAGGCAGACATGCGGGGATGATTTCGTTGCGCTGGATGCAGCCACTGCTGGGTGATTTCGCCGGGGTACAATTTGTGCTCCCTCCCGGTGAAATTTATTTGTTCATGGCCGGATTGGATGCATGGGGGTACATGGGGTGGATCCGTTATTTTGTTTGGGTTGCAGCACTAGCTAGATCTAGACTCAACCGTGATGCACAAATTTTCTTTCGTTCAAGCTTTGAACCTTCTTCACCTCGTTGCATTTTTTTAGCCACTGTATGTATGTATGTATGTATGTATCTATGTATGTACTTGCTGATCTGAAGCATAACTAATTCCGGCCGTAATCCACAACCGTACCGCAGCAGCAAAGATTGTTCCCGTTTGAATGCCGTCCTGTAACATACGAGTACTGCTTGCATGCCTGGCATATATTTTTGTCTTTACCATCGATCATCTCGACTCCTTTTTGGTTACCACAGGTACTCGGGCCGTTCCTTTTGCCCGGGATGGATTTCATGGACATCATTGGTACGGTGCTCTCGCTCCGGTCACCGCCTTCTTCTACTACTGGACTCCAGGGTAGCTTAAATATTCAGTTTTGCTAGAACTCATCTAGATGAGATTTAATTTGGTCTCATTCATCTTTTATAGCCATTGGATGTGGTGCTATAAGATGCGTGTGTACTGATATGGGTTATATCCGTTCTTGTTTTTCAGGTGAATGAGACCAAATTACGTCTCATCTAGATGAGTTCTAGGTACTCCCTTAAATAATTCCATGCGACTATATATTAAATGCTTCTCCAGTGAAGTAGCTATATTGACATGGTGTTGCCGCTCCCTGTTTTTCCTCAGGATTGCCATGATGCTGGCAGGTTCCACGGTGCGGTACGCGCCGTACCCGTACGTCTACAACCTAACCGGCTGCGTCCTGTGGGTCGTGTTTGGGGGGCAGCACCACCTCGACACAATGTACTGGCTTAACATCATTGGTGCTCTTGTTTACGCCTTCTACATCCTACTCTTCCTGTGGATGGTCGATGCCGCCGACCCTCGGCGCCGTCGGCTGCTTCACTACTTCATCGCTGGTGGCGCCGCCGTCCTCCTCGCCGGTGTTATGCTGCGTGTCTTCGCGTGCCAGGTCATCTACGGCTGGTTCTGCACGACCGTCTCCTGCTTGACCACCGCAGCGCCTCTCTGGAACCTGGTATAATACAATAATTCGTGATCCGTTCACTTGGTTCTGTTAAGCTAAATGCTGCGACTACTTGTGAATGAATGATTAAACGTACGATCTCTAATGAATTTCAGCGGATGGTGCACCAGACGAAGAGCATAGACACCATGCCGCCGCTTGTCATCCCGGCTATCGCCTTCCCCAACGGCCTCCTGTGGATACTGCGGAACACCATCAACGTTCACCCCATCGATCGCCGGCTCGTGGTACATAAACGAACGCCGGCTCTGCATTGTGTATTATACTCCTCCTGCATGTGCGCGGAACATATATATGGTCCTTTTTTTTGGCTGATCGAGCCGTACTCGGTTTGTGCGATGTGCAGACAGCGAGTGGTGTGGCGGCTTTCAGTGCCCTGGTGCAGATCGGGGTGCATACCCTCTTCTGGGTGCGGCCGCCGCCGCCGCCGCCGCCGCCATCGCCAGAGAGCGATCTACTGGCGCCGCTGATCCGCAAGGACGACAAAAGCGATGGCAGCGACAAGGACGACAAGAGCGACGATGGCAGCGACAAGGACGACAAGAGCGATGGCAGCGACAAGGACGACAAGAGCGACGATGGCAGCAACAAGAGCAACAAAAGCGACGCTGATGGGGAGGAGGACGAGAAGGACGACGACGAGAACCCCGACGACCTCCGGCTGGACGTTAAGTCCCTGGAGGAGAAGATCGCTCTCAAGCTTGTGCTCGACTAAGAGAAGCTCGTGAATGTGAAGGACCACTCGTTGCCCCATGGCAACCCGAGTCTGCTGGATGGTCTGGAGGAGAAGGGGCGGTCGGCTGTCAAGGTGCCGACGACATCCGACGTTCTGGTGGTGAGCTCAGGGGTCATCGAGAAGTGTACCGATCCAGCGATGGGTGGAGAGAGTCGGCAGGTGAGCTCCGCGGTGCTCAACAAGGCCAGCGAGTCGGCGGCGGCGCCGGAGCAGCCGGAGTCTGAGGGGATAGTGTCGGCTTGAGCTGACGCCAGCTTCACGAAATCATACGTACGTAACTATGCTATGTGATCGATCGATCGATCACGTGAGACTAATCTGGAGCCGCAGGTTTAGCTAAAGTAAAACTACCGCTAAGTTATGACTGACGAGTACTACGTACGTGAGACCGATTGATGGATGAACTGGGGCATATTATGGGATCTTGAGCCGGACGTGCATGTCGCCATGAACGTTATTGGTAATGTTTAAGTTGCTACATTGGCTAGTTCTTGTGTCAGTCAGTTCTCTAATTAGTTTCCATATGCTTTATCCGCACGTACCAGTTCGATTAATTCCCACGTACAAAGTGCATACGGTACGTAATTAATGCAGTGCAGGTAGTGTGTGCATTCCATCGAAATAATTACTAATGAACTTGCCGTGATGCATGCTATAGTACTACGGAAGTGCTGTGCAGACGACAACCATTGCACGATGGGCATGCTGCCGTCTGTCTGTTGCCCTGCGATGGACGGAACTGATTGATTGTGTCGTGTGAAAATCGACTGCACAGTAGTGTGCATAGCTATATAGTACTCCATCTGATTGATTCATCATACATACTCTGATCCGGCGGCGTGCTAAGATCATTTACAGCCGGGAACCCCAAACCCCCGCCTGACGGACGGCACGGTTAGTGAACGATTAAAAAAAACCTAATTTAGATGCCTCAAACATCCGGGTTGACCGGCACCTTCATATCCAGCCCAAATGTAGGGCATATATAGGGCGGCCCGGGCACAACCGGGCGCGTCCGTCACGTCAGACTGGCATTGGGGTCCCACAGTTAAACACCCGAAAAACCGACGGTTCAATGGGCATCTCCTCCGATGGGGTGTGAACGCCGCGTGACGCTACTCCGGCTCGCCACCCGAGGGCCAAAGTCCAGCCATTTAAGTCAGGTGGCGTCCCCCAGCCCTAGCCACATCTACTTCCCCACTCTCCACACTGCCAGCCCGAGCCCATCCACCTCTCTCCCTCCCCATCTCGCTCTTCAAAAGCCAACCAATTACCGTCCGACTCCACAATCAAGTAGTCACGTGTCAGGAGCTATCTAACGCCGGAGCGCCGGCTGCAGCTCCTTGAGCAGATCCGGGCAAGGCACGGAGCCCGATCACCACGGGGCTACCACCGAACGCGGTGGATCTGGAAGAGGAGTTGAGAAGGAGGAGGAGGAGGAGATGGAGAAGGATGCGGAGCAGGAGGAAGACGCGGGGGAAGCGGATCTGCGAGCGGAGCAACGGGCATTCCTCGATTCCCTCCACTCGGAGGCGGAGTCCAACCGTTGTATCCACCAGGCGAAACAGGACGTCGACGAGATGTTTGCCTACATGGATGAGGAGGAGGAGCCCTTCTACGTGCCCTTATATGTGGCGCCCGACACGTATATAGTGGGCATCACCGACAAGGATGATACGTGGTTTAAAGTTAGTGTGATTTGCATAGTACATAAAATTTTTTTTACATGCTTTGCATGGATCTAAGGATGGAATACGAGGTACTTGGATACATAACAGAAAATATGAGATATGATCGGTGTCTGTCAGCGGACACCCCCGGGCACATCCGCGGGTGTTTAAGGCTATGGATTTGATGTCGGTGGCCAAGCTTTAGCAGAACGGCTAAGTTTAGGATGAGAAGGTCAATCAGCTCAATATATGCGACGTACTACTGTCAGCAAGCCTGAACTCACCGTCAACTTACTTATGATTCCAGAGGTCTTGATAACTCAAGGGTTACTACATGCATGCATGCTGTATATCAGCTCCTAAATAGTTAATTACGTCTGACGAGAACTACGTACCATGCATTCATGCATTTGCCATGCAGTCATCCAATGCCTACGTGATCGGTCATATGTTATCGACTCACAATTCACAAATCACAACGCATATTATCACGTGGTAGTATGGCATATTGTATATTGTATTATTTTAATTACTACATTCATCCAGCATACTATTATACATTTATATCTTTCTATTCATTTTTATTATCAAATTACAAAGATGTGGATATGATCAGATATTGCTTAAAATTTTCTTGCTTGGTGTGCTATGATACTGTACTACAATATCATACTCCCTCCGTTCACTTTTATAAGATGTTTTAGACATTTAAGGCAACACCTAAAACATTTCAATTTCAGCTGTCTAAAACGTCTTACAAAAGTGAACAGAGAGTACGAGAATTTTCTCTCTCATCCTTAATTAATTACAATGCAATATCATACTCCCCCCGTTCACTTTTATAAGATGTTTTAGACATTTAAGATTGGTGTTGCGAATGTACCTTGCCCTAGCCAAGAACCTTGAATCACCAGCTCCGACATTCGTTCCACGATCTACTTTCTGAAAAAAGATCTTGAATGGTTGTGTAAGTCCTCTCAAATTCATCCTCAAGTTCTTCCACCTCGCCTTGTGTGACTTCCACCTCGCCATCTGCCTCCTCCACCTCGGCATCTGCCTCCTCTACCTCGGCATCTACCTCCCTCACCTCGGCACAGACCTCCTCCATGCCCTCCACGTCCATGATAGTTGGGGGGAGATGAGGCAATGAACTGAATGTGTGGGAAGAGGAGGAACATGCGTTGCCATTTTATACAAGTTTCAGCATGCAAAACAGTAACCGTTTCACACTGCATTGTGGAAGAGGAAGATGAGAGGAAGTACTACAACACGCATTAGAATTGTGGTGCATGCAGCGTGGGAAGAGGAGTAAGTGTTGTGGTGCATGCAGATTTAGTGGAGTGGTTTCCCACGGTGAAAGAGGAGTGGATCAGCTTTTGCATGCAAACATTGATGGACTACTAGTGCCAAATTGAATACAAATGTGCCTAGGGGGTGGAAGATTTTGGGACAAATAGTTTTTGGGATTTTGCCTTGCGAACTGGGACGGAGGGAGTAGTTGGAACCACATGTACTGTTAAGGCTGGTCACAATGAAAGTATCATAAGTGGTATCATGCTTGTCAACTAGACATTTTTGCTGAGGTGAAACACAATTAGATGAGTAAAGAGTAAATTGAGTATCATGATATGATTCCATACCATATTAATTGATGTATTAGTATGTGTCATGCATGAAAACAAATGAGGTCACTATGATATCAAGCTATAATACTATACACTAGTACCATATCCATGATATGATACTTTCCATTATGACCAGTATAATACTTGTAATGGGAGAGGTTTTCGTGGATGAGCAATGTGCTCATATTCCGTTCCTAATTAAGGTAATCTAACACAGATGATAACTTCGACTAGCTATTGTAATCAGGTGTCCAAAGTTAGTGTTTTATTGCATTGTTGCCTCAGCTAGATCGGAGCCAAGACCCAAAGCATGAAAAGAAACAATTAAATATTGTTTTTTATATTTATGGTTTTGGATATATCACTCGGTGGGTCCCCTTTTGGTTTAGAGCAAGATATTGCACATGGGAAGATTTTTGCTGCTTAAACACGGTGTGGGCCGGGTGTCTATCCTTTGTAACGCTATCGATGCCACACATAGCTCATGCTCTGACAATTGATTCAATATTGCTTCGAGATTCATACCACCCTTTTAAAACCGAGAAAAGTATATTTTTCGTCCTTTGAATTCTCTCGAAATATAGAAATGGTTCCTTAATTTTGAAACCAGCAAAACTTAGTTGAGTCCCTCGTGAGGTTTTCATGGTTTCCTGCTGACATGGATCCGGTTTTGACTACACCTACACGTCCACGAACTCGCTATGACGCGCAGCCTGGCTGTTCATGGCGCCACCGAGGAGGGCCAGCAAGGAGCGCACAGCGCCGGTGGCCACGGCCTGCAGGATGAGCCACAGCGTAGAAGAAGCAACAACTGCCGGTGCAGGCACATGTCGCGATTGCCGCTGCCGGCGGAGGGACGGTGGCTGTCGTTGCCATCGCAGCTGGTGCGCCGACGCTACGTCCGAGGTCTGTGTCGTAGCCAAACCTGCGACACGCACGCAATCACTTGGACTGGAAGAGGAACGCTCTGAAGAACACATCAAGGAATTTGTGTTCCTGGTCTAACACGTGGACGAACGCTCCTGGTCTAACACGACACATGTACAGTAAATCCTAACAATCTGCCCCGACATGAACGCCGTCTCGGTCTGCTTGCTCCCATGGTCCGCGTGCTCCACGAATCCAGCAACCTCGCATGCAGGTAGTGGCGTAGTGTATCCCGTTCAGCTCCTCGTACCCGTCGTCGTCGACGCATCAGTGTGGCCTGACCTCCTCGTGCACGCGCCGCTCGCAGCACGGGTTGGCGGCGAGGAGCCAGAATAACCAGGTGAGGGCGGAGGACGTCGTGTCTTTCTCGGCCAGCACGAAGCTCACCACGACATCCCGCAGGAACCGCCGCTTCACGTCAGGCGAGCTGAACATCTCGCTGAGCTCGCTGCCGCCGCCGCCGGCTTCTTGTCCAGCGCTGCCGCGAACCACGACAGCAGGTGCTGCTCTTGCTAGCCGTCCTCGGCCGAGCTCCGATGACAGTTGGCTGCTCTGTGGCGGCCGAGCTCGGCCCGCCGCTGCGTCGTTCCCACCGCCTAGCTCTGGTACGGGCGCCACGAGGACGAGTTCGACCTTGCTGCCGCTGCCGCCGCCTCAAGCTCCGAATCGGTCGACCGCATGCCGCTAGGAGCGGCGGACAGCCATGTGCTGGACAAAATGCGTACACCAGTGATAATATGAAAGGATAAAGTAATGTTGCCACATGGACGATGGCCCCTCAAAAACCACTTCAAGTGAGCAGAGAGACTAAACTAATCTGGTTTGATAAGTTGAAGGATTATGATGCTCGTTTGGTTGGTCTTCTATGGTTCGTTAGTCAGCTCCATCTGCTTCTCCTATGGAAGCTGGTCACCTTGAGTTGGGCTCTGTGGTAGCCACTTTGCCGGTGTGGCACCCATCGAGCCTGGGTGAAAGCGTAGTGGCCCTTTGTGACGGTGGAGACAGCTCAAGTGTGGCCCATGTTTGACATGTGGATGCAGCCGGTGCTCAATGCTTACTCGGTGTGGCCCTTCTACCGTGTTCTTAGTCAGTGGCGGAGCTATGTTGATTTCTGGGGGCAGCAGCCCCCCAACTTTTAAATATTTGTGAAGAAATTTTTCCTGATGAGTCATAGATTCAGAGAAAAATAGTTGTTGGCCCCCTTAGATTTTCATGATTTGCCTTTGACCCCCCCCCCCCCCCCCCCCAACCTTTTGCCTAGCTCCGCCACTGTTCTTAGTAGGTTAGTTGGTGTAGGCGTAGTGCTGGTCGTCGGCTTTGGCGTTCCTGCTGTTGCCATTGTGTTGTTCTGCCTAGTGTCATGTATCTTCCTTTTCGCTTTGCTTTTGCATCTCCTTTGTAATGTAGTGCCCTTGTTGTAATCCTGGCCGGTTGATGACTTTGTTAATTCAAAGTCGGGTTAGGTTCGAGCTATTCACGGGCTCGGCTGGCGCTTTTTCTTTAAAAAAAGTTAAGTTGAAGGACTAAGTTTGTTGGTTTCGTAGTTCAAGGACCATTTCTATAATTTTGAAAGAGTTCAGGGACGAAAAATATACTTTTTCCTTTGAAAATTGAGTCTATACTGTTTCGTATTTTGTATAATAGATCCCAACTCGACATTCTTTTCTCAGGAAAATCCATACACCTCGTTAGGCTCCCGAGAAAGGAATTCCATTAGTTCAATTGAATTCCAAATCCAATTTTAGAAGAATCTGATACGATTCTAAAATATTTCAGTTTGACTATTTATGTTTAGATGTCACATGAAATTGGAAGTTACCCATTCTACACAATTCCATAGTTTAGAGTTTGAGTCTCATGTTCACACTCAAAATGTGCTCGCAATAAATCGACAAGAAATATCCATATACAGAGAAGCTACTTTGAATTGATGTGTGACTTTCCTAGAACTTTGGTATTTAAATTTTAAATTCCGCATCAACACTACAAATTTTCTGTATTATTTTTGCGTACGTTGTCCACATGCCGAGGAGCAACTTTGAGCTTATTGGTGGATAAAATTTGTGCAAGTGGCTCCTACATACCTATGCAAAGATGGCATTGGTAACATCATCATTTTTGCTTGGTTGGCATTGTATGATACTTATTTGCACAGGTGTATGTTTTAGAGCATGGGCAATGTGATCATATTCCGGTGCTAAGCTAAGCTAACATAGGTGCTAGCTTTGATTAGCCATTTTAGGAGGGTGGTTAAATTAGATATTTTCTGGCATGGGTGCCTAGATAGCACCGAGGCCAAGCCTCAAAGAATGAAAAAAAAAACAAGTAAAATATTGTTTCTTGGTTCAACACAATCACAAAATTTTGGTTTTCGGAAGATACTACATATTGTTTACTAGTCAATGGGTCAAGGAAATTGCACAAAATATACAACACTTGGGGCCGAGGTACCAAAAAACCACAGGGTATTTTAATATAAAAAAACAACTCTCTAGGACTAACCAGTAACGAAAAAACACAAATTGATCTGGTTAGTCACCTAATAAAAAATATGATATGCGGGTCCCATGTGCTAAGTGACTAGAGGGAATCCTCAGCTTGGGCAGACGAGCTCAAGTATTTTATTTTGTTAAAAAAAAAAAAGTTTCACAAAATCAATTTTTAATCTCAAAGAGAAGTGAGGACTTCAATCCATCTTTGGTTATCAAGGTTGGGAATTTTTAGGCTATTTTCCTTAGCCATTTGTGAATTTTCCGCCTATTTGAAAAAGAGCTTGGTTGATCAATCTGGGAAATTTCAGTCTCTTTTCAAACTATGTTTGCAGGGCCGCAAATGCAAAGTGTGAATGGTGTATGATGCAAAATGAGTTCGATGGTAGGTTCATCGCGAAGGAAGATGTTGTATAAAGGATCTCAACCAACACCGATGTCTCGGAGATGCCTATTCCTCCAGGATCATCGAAGGGGAGAAGTTCTGCAAATTGTCTAGGCCTAGTGAAGGCTCCGGCGAGGAGTCGAGGGTAGGCGCCTTAGATAAATGATACCAACTAGTTTACTGCGTCTAGAGTTTCACCTAGTTGGTTTTCTTGTTGTGTATGTTATCTTAGTCCCCTAGGCTTGTAAACTGGCTTGTGCTATTTGCTCTGTTCCTTTCGCATTAACCTTGGGCACCTTTAAACTCTTTTGTCCTTTTTTTTTTTCATTGAAGCAATGCCACCACGGATGTTGCTCCTATTTTTCTTAACCATGTGTAACCAGTCCATCCAAATAGAATTGATAAATTTAACATAGTTTAGATAATTTGTACACTGTAGTTTTTATACTATATTTATATAGAGAGGTGGAAACATTTCGCTATCCCTAGCTACCATTATTCTATGGTTAATTCATACAACTAGTGATTCTATCAAAATAAATAAACTTTCATGATATAGTATGTCCATCTATATTAATATACTCCATCTAGTTTTATGTACTCTGCATATTAGTTTTGACTAAAGTCAAACTTTGTAAGTTTAATCAAGTTTGTGGAAATACAATATGAACATTTACAATAACAATTCTAAATTATATGACGAATCTAATGATATATATTGATTTGGTGGTGCATATGTAAATGTTTTTTCCTACAAATTTGATCAAAGTTTATAAAGCTCGACTTTAGACAAAATTAAGATGCGAGGTAAATAAAAACGGACAGAGTAATAAATAAATGTATGGGTCAGCTAGTCTGCAAGTGTGCCCGTTACCATTTGGTTAGACTGGGCAGCATAACAGTTTCACAGGACAACACCGGAAGTGGTTAGCTCAATAGTATGCTAAAACACCAAATCTAGAAGTCTTAGATTAACTCTAATAAGCTGACTCTATCGCGTCTTCTAGCTGCTAATTAACTACTACGTCCAACGAGCACACCATTGTCCTGCCGGATCGATGCTGTACGAAGAAAGCATGCATGCGAAACCTATTGCATTAATTGCATGCAAAAATCCTAGACCTACGAAAGCATCATACTACGTAACCTACGTAATTACTCTCCTCCCATAACTAAACCGCCCCCCGATTTTCAGGGTGCGCCCGTGCGCCTAATGAAAACCAATTAAAACCTGCCAACTAATTACGTAGGCCTTTTGACGGAGTAATTGACCACGGATACCTCGAAGACGGCAAGACAACATTTCCAGACATCGGGGCTAGCAAAGCCCCTCAGTCCGACAGCCCGGCCGCTCCTGCCGGCTCCCCGTCCGACTGCTCCACCCGGCCGGCTACCGACTGCGCCAACCAGCCGGCCGCCCGAAGTCAACTGCTGCACCGACAAGACAACCGTACCGCGACATCATCTACAGTGTATCTGTCCCTGAGCACTGTTTATAAAGTGCACTAGGGACAAGTAGGCATGCACATCACATCCACACCATCATGGGCATGGTGCCCCATGCCCACTTGTCCCATGCCACTACATAGTTTACATAGTAAGCTAGCCATGCCTATATAAGGCACACGTCCATCCATCCACTCCCATGGGCACACACATGCACTCACGCATGAACACCCACGGCCATAACCATTCGGCCACAAGAGCATGCATGGTCATCCGACCAGCCGCATATACAAAGTCAGATGCCTATGGCACCGACCAATGATACCGCTCCAGGAGCACTTTATACTGCCCGATGTACACCCCAGATATATATACTCAGACATGCAGGAGTAGGGGTATTATCTCTCCGGAGAGCCCCGAACCTGGGTAAACTAGCGCGTGCTACTCTCATACCCGCTCCCGGTCCTATCAGCAGCAGTCTTACCCTCACACTAAGCCCTTGTGGCATCTGTCGCCTCGCACCCTCCCCCGTGAGAATACCACGACAGTTGGCGCCCACCGTGGGTCGGTACTATGCTACCGCGCTGCTGCTAGTTTCGCAGTCCGGGCGGGACCACTTTCGTCATCACCGCAGCGTCGCTGTCGTTTCTCCCGTAGCGCTCGAGGGCCCGACATCAACGCGCCCTCAGAGCGGCCGCGAGGGGCGGCGCGTCCTCGCCTTCGGCCTCTTCGTCTTCATCACCGCGGCGTCACGCCGTCTCTCTGATAACGGTCGGGGGCTCGACATCGACATGCCCCCGGAATGGCCGTGAGGGGTGGCGCGTCCTCGCCATGGGCCTTGCCTTCTTCACCACCACCGCAACACCGACCGCCCGTCGGCGCGCGCCGCGCGCGGGGCCTCGTTTCGGTCGGCCGTGGCCATCCACGCGCCGCTCGCGTCCACTCCCCTCCACGCCGCGCTTCGCTCCAGCCGGAACGGGCGTTCGCTACTCCATATATCATCTATGCTAGCTAGCTAGATGCTAGTCAATAATGGTTAAACCATTAGCCATACCACTACACAGATACTACCCCATACATGCCCCAGATATGCCTCATACACGTCCCATACATTGCTTGTTCAATAGCCAGATACTTCTTGTACATTGCCCGTACTCGAGTCAGACATCATCACCATCACTCCGCCCAGCGCTCTGTCCGCTGCTCTGCCTCCAGCTCGTCTCCTAGTGCGGCCGTGCCACTGAGCTCCCTTGCCCGGGCCGCACGGGGTCCGTGCCTTTGCGTCCCTCTCGCACGCCCGCGGCCCCTGTCGCCAACTCCCTCGCCACAGCGCCGGCTGCTGCCCCGCGCCCCTCTCGCACGGTCTGAGCTGCGCCCGCCCAGCTGGGCTACTCCTCCTCGGGTGCTCCTGCACTACTCCGAGCCGGCTGTGTCGCCCCTGGTGCCGGCTCTGCCTAGCCTCGTCCGGCTCCTGCACTCCACCACGCCCGCGGGCCGCGCTCCTGGCCGCCTGCAACACCGTCGCCGCCTAGCGCCTCCCTGCGTCGCGCGGGGGCTGCCTGCTTGCGTCGCGCGCCTCCTCAGCATCGCCCGAGCTGCTGCCGGCCGCGTCCGCCTCGTCTCCGCCGGCGTCCACTCGCGCCCCGAGCTCGGCCTCCCATCGCCGGTGCCGCTTGGCCCCGCTTCCGGCCTCTCCGCGCCGGCTCCTCCCCGCCGGGTGCTCCGCGCCGGGTCCTCTGCGCCGGCTCCGGCTTCCCGCACCCGGCCGGCCACCTCCCGCGCGGCGGCTTCCCCCTTATCCCGGACTCTTCCGTCTGCGTCAAGGCCGACTCCCGTGCACCTCTGCATCACACCGAAGACCGCGCGCGCCTCTCCATCGCCGCGTCTGAGGCCCCCATTTTGCTCCGCGCCTGACCGCTCCTCCACCGCCTGTCGCCGGCTGCTGCGCGCACGCCGGCGGCACCCGGACGCCCCGCTCCCTCCGCGCGCTCACGTCGCCGCGAGCCGACTGCTCCGCGTCCGTGCATCCGCGCTGCCGCGTCTCGCCCGCCGGCTGGAAGCTCCAGCCGGCTGCGCCTCGTTGGCCGCAGGCCCGCGCCGCTTCACCGGCTCGCCGCCCGCGCGCATCCCGACGCCAGTTGTTGCGGCGTCCCCTGCTGCCGGCTCCCGCGCACCACGCCGGGTACAGTGGCGTCCCCAGCTACCGGCTCCCGCGGTCTCTCCTACCGGCTTGCCGTTCCAGGCAGCCGCAACCGCGCGCGCCGGCTGGCCTGCCGCCCCACTCGCCCGTTCCGGCCGACTTCCCAAAAGAAAAAAGTAAGGGACAGGCTGGAAAGCGGAGCCGGCTAGAAAAGTCAGGGGCCGCCTGCCCAATGGCCGGTTGGAAGAAAAAAGTGAGAAAGGGCGGAGTGCCCAATCCGGCTGAGAAGTGGCCGAGTGCAAAAAAAATTGAAGAGCTGTGTCCGACTGCTCAAGGCCGACTGGCGAAAAAAAAGAGGTCCGCCTCCCTGCGTGGAGCCGGACAGAAAGACAAGAGAAGAAAAAGCCGGCTAGAAAAAAAAGTGGGCGTCCGAGAAACGAAGCAGAAGAAGAAGTGTCCGTCCGGCTGTACGGGCAGACAAAAAGAAGAAGACAAAGTAGTCGCCGGGAGATCCGGCCCGACTGCTCAGCAGTCAGCCCAAATCTCGGGAGCTACACCTAGCGGGTGCACTGACGCGCCCCCGCGAGAAAGAAGACAAAGTAGTTGCCGGGAGATCCGGCCCGACTGCTCAGCAGTCGACCCGAATCTCGGGGCTACATCCAGCGGATGCGCTGACGCGCCCCCGCGCGGAAGAAGACGAGGTAGTCGTCGGGAGATCCGGCCCGACTGCTCAATAGTCGGCCCAAATCTCGGGGGCTACACCCAGTGGGTGCTCTGGCGCGCCCCCACGGAAGATTGCAAGAAACAAAACAAGAGACAAAAGTAGAGTTTTATCCGGCTGCCAGCAGCCGGCAGAAGAGAAGAAAGAAGAAAAAGGGCGCTGCCAGATGCCTCGCCGCCTGGCCAGCTGTGCCAAGCCGGCTCGGTCACGTCCCGCCTCGCCGCCTGGCCGGTCGAGCCTGACCGGCCGGGACCCCCCTTCGAGCACCCGGAGACTCGAAATCTACACCCAGCGGGTGCGCCGGCGCACTCAGCAAGCGCTGAGCCGCGCCGGCTGTCTTCGGCAAACTCCACCTCGACGAAAATCAATCCGGCTCACATGAAAAAGAAGCGTCCGGCTGCCAGGAGCCGGTCAAAAAGAAGCAGCCGGCCGGTGAAGAAAAAACGTCCGGCTGGCCCGTCCGTCTGCTTCGTCATTCGGACGGTCAGTCGCGACCCGCACTGCCGGCTGTGCCAAGCCGGCTTGACCGCCTCCTGCTCCGACGCCTGGCCGGCAGGCGGGCCGGCCCGGCCGCCCGTCCGCCTCGACGCCTGTTCGGTCGAGCCCGACCGGCTGGGGCGTCCCTCGAGCGCCCGGAGGCTTGGGCCGTCTGCCGGAGATCATCTCCGCCTCCACTACGCCAAAAACAATGTGAGCTCCTCACCCGCTTATTTTGGCACCACGCAAACACGGATAACCCCAAGCGACGCTCGAGGACCACCTCCGCTTTTTATTACAGTTGCACCACTGTTCGCCCCCGCGCCAGCCATAGTTGGCCCGGAGGCTGGTCGCTTGGCCTGAGACGTTAGTTCCCGCAGACGGCTTAGCAGCGTGCGCGGTACCAAAGTCCCACTCTTAGTCACAGACCGCAGAGTGGCTGTCCGGCTAGCAAGAGTGAACGCAGGAGGCCACCCACGCGAAAAACGTCCGGGAAGAAAAAACGGTTCGGGCGACCCGGTCGTTTCTTTTATGAGTATCTGCTCGGTCAAATCTGCTTCCAGAGTCTGAGTAATGTACACTCCACTCCGCGGCCCACTCTCAGCCACAGACTGCAGAGCGGCTGTCCGGCAAGCGAGAGCACAAGCCAAAGAGCGGAGGGGACATGAAAAAGATAGAAGGGGGCCCGGACGAAACCAAGTCGGCACCCTCCGCATAAAACTTGCAATGCTTAAAGCAAACATTTGATATATCTGCGCGGACTAACTTTGTCTTTTGCATGATCATTTTCGTGGGGAACCCCCCTCCCCCCTCGCTCGGAGGCTCGGAGGCTACACCCAGTGGGTGAGCTGGCGCGTCCCCACTGGAAGCAAGCCGCGCCAGCTGCAGCCCGCAGCCGGCTATCAGCAACAGCATCAGTCAATGGACCCCCGCGTCCACGCCTGACAGCACCAGCCGGCGGACTTCGTGTCCGCGCTCGGCACCCTCGACGCCATCGTCTACACCAACAAACGCGAAAATCCTCCGACCAACTTTTCCAAGTTGCCCGGAGGCTACACCCAGCGGGTGCGCTGGCGCGCCCCCGCCCGTAGCAAGCTACGCCGGCTGCGGCCTGCAGCCGGCCGGCATCGACATTTTCTACATCAACACCCGCCAAAAAACCTCCGCCCAACTTTGCCAAGTTGCCCGGAGGCTACTGACAGATTAATTGACCACGGGTACCCCGAAGACGGCAAGACAACATTTCCAGACATCGGGGCTAGCAAAGCCCCTCAGTCCGACTGCCCGACCGCTCCTGCCGGCTCCCCGTCCGACTGGTCCACCCGGCCGGCTGCCGACTGCGCCAACCAGCCGGCTGCCTGAAGTCAACTGCTGCACCGACAAGACAACCGTACCGCGACATCATCTACAGTGTATCTGTCCCCGGGCACTGTTTATAAAGTGCACCTTGGACAAGTAGGCATGCACATCACGTCCACACCATCATGGGCATGGTGCCCCATGCCCACTTGTCCCATGCCACTACATAGCTTACATAGTAAGTGTAACGCCCACGATGCGGCTATATCTCCCACGTGACGAGGCACGACTTAGAGGCATAACCGCATTGTGGTTTTGTCGCAAGAAGGGTCATCTTCACACAATCCCATGTAATGAACAAGAATGGGATAAAGAGTTGGCTTACAATCGCCACTTCACACAATACATAAATATAATTCATACATCATCCAAAATACACACATAGACCGACTACGGTCAAAATCCGAATGAAAATAAGATAACCCCAAATGCTAGATCCCCGATCGTCCCAACTAGGCTCCACTACTGATCATCAGGAAAAGACACATAGTAACGACCACGTTCCTCATCGAACTCCCACTTGAGATCGATCCCATCCTCTGCACTGGCATCGTCGGCACCTGCAACTGTTTTGGTAGAATCTGTGAGTCACGAAGACTCAGCAATCTCACACCCGCGAGATCAAGACTATTTAAGCTTATAGGAAAGGATGGTGTAATGAGGTGGAGCTGCAGCAGGCAATAAGCATATATGGTGGCTAGCATACGCAAAAGAGAGCGAGAAGAGAAGCAACGGAACGGTCGTCATCTAGCAATGACCAAGAAGTGATCCTGAACTCCTACTTACGTCATTCATAACTCAAACCGTGTTCACTTCCCGGACTCCGCCGAGAAGAGACCATCACGGCTACACACACAGTTGATGCATTTTAATTGGGTCAAGTGACAAGTTCTCTACAACCGGACATTAACAAATTCCCATCTGCCTCATAACCGCGGGCACGGCTATCGAAAGATAATACCCTGCAGGGGTGTCCCAACTTAGCCCATCATAAGCTCTCACGGTCAACGAAGGATAAACCTTCTCCCGGAAAGGCCCGATCAGTCTAGGAATCCCGGTCTACAAGGCATCTCGACAATGGTAAAACAAGACCAGCAAAGCCACCCGAATGTGCCGACAAATCCCGATAGGAGCTGCACATATCTCGTTCTCAGGGCACACCGGATGGGCAAGACGTCGGGTTGGCATAGACCCTGGTTGCCCAGGGGGCGCCGGACATCGCCCAGTTTGGGCCAGCACTCGAAGGAGCACTGGTCCGGGGGTTTAAAATAAAGATGACCCTTGGGCTCACGAAAACCCGGGGAAAAAGGCTTAGGTGGCAAATGGTAAAACCAAGGTTGGGCCTTGCTGGAGGAGTTTTATTCAAGGCGAACTGTCAAGGGGGTCCCATAAATCACCCGACCGCGTAAGGAACGTAAACTCAAGGAACATAATCCCGGTAAGACAGAAACTAGGGCGGCAAGAGTGGAACAAAACACCAGGCATAAGGCCGAGCCTTCCACCCTTTACCAAAATATATAGATGCATTAATTAAATAAGAGATATTGTGATAACCCAACATATCCATGTTCCAACATGGAACCAACTTCAACTTCACCTGCAACTAGCAACGCTATAAGAAGGGCTGAGCAAAAGCGGTAACTTAGCCAAACAACGGTATGCTAGGAAAAGATGGTTAGAGGCTGACATGGCAATATGGGAGGCATGATATAGCAAGTGATAGGTAGCGCAACATGGCAATAGAGCGAACAACTAGCAAAGCAAAGATAGAAGTGATTTCGAGGGGTGGTCATCTTGCCTGCAAGGTTCTCAGAGTTGTCGAAAGCTTGATCCTCGTAAGCGTACTCAACAGGTTCCTCGTTCACGAACTCGTCTCCCGGCTCTACCCAAGACAAGAACACAAGCAACGGAGCCACAATCAATCACGAGAAATGCACAAGCAACATGATGCAAAACATGTATGATATGCAAGATATGATATGCGTTGCATATGCGTGCTCCGGAAGGAAAATGATGAACAAGGCAGTAACTTGGCAAACCAAGCATGCCACTGGAAAGATGAGATGATTTCAGTCGAAATCGATATAAAGATCACCGGAAACGGATGCACGGTTTGCAAATGGCAAGCAAAACAAGAATGACACGAATATGCGAATAACAGCATGATAGCACTTAAAATACAACAAGTAACAAAGCTACAGCACTCCAACATAGCAAAAAAGCATATGACAGTAATCTACAGGAGATGCTTGACAAAAGGTGAGCAATGAGCTACGGCTAGATCACAACATAACAAGCTCAAACAAGCATGGCAAAAGTGCAAAAAATATCAGGTTCAAGACTTGGTGAAATTACTGGACATGGCAGAAAACAGCATCAGGTAGCAATGTTCAGAGAATGAAATAAATATGCTAAAAGAACCTAACATAGCAAAACAAGGCATGGAAGTATTCTACTAAATACATATGACAAAAGTCCTTTACTGACCATAAGCCAAAAAGGAGCAGAAGATATGATGGCAACCTTGTAAACATAGCATGTTTCGTTAACAGGTTTCAGACTTAGCAAAAAACAGAGCATGGCAGAAACAATAATATGTAGGCCTCTTTGTGAGCTTGATGCACTCACTACAGAGCAACGCATGACAAAACAAGCATACTTACAGCAAGGTGGCATGTTTATGAAGCTATCCATGGCAAGAGAAAATACATAGCATGTATGGAACAACTACAACAAGCTTGGCAAAATTGAATAACATGTAAACAATCTGCCAGTAATATTTTATAGCAAAACTAGAGCAAGATTGAGTCATTCTATGGCACTCCATAATTGCAAACAAGGGCAGGAATGGATCTATTACAACTATAGATACAAAGCATCCTTATTGAACATCTCCAAAATATGCATCGATCTCTGTGTAGCATCAAGTTTACATGGCAACAAAATAACAGTAGACAAAGACTTGGAGAAATCACTAAGTTCCTGAAATCAGAAAAATTACGGAGCCTACTTTGCATGCTTGTGCTAGTCACCACAGAGATCACAAAAATACATGGCATACACCACTGGAAAGATGACATGGCATACAACAAAACACATGTAGAGCTCATGCCCATAAGGTGCACAGATTAAAAGATACAAAAATGACAAATCTCCAAGTTCTGCTAAGAACCAAAAGATAACAGCAACTAGCACTCTTGCACCAGAGATTTGGGCATCAATATGGCCTCTAATGAACATGGTGCAATTGAACAAAATGTAGAGCATCACGAGGCGAACAATTCAATATATGCACGCACGAAACAGACCTAGGCACAGTGAGTTATTCAAAGTTGAACAGGGGTATATGCTGTAAAATATCAAAGACATAGCAAATTCGGGGGGGGGGGGGGGCGGGTCTCGGGTCAACCTTGTGCGTTGACCCAGATCGGATCTGGCCGGAGGTTGCTCGCCGGCGGGAGAGGAGAGGGAGGAGGCGGCCGGCGTTGGGGAGGCGTGGAGGAGGCGACGGTGCGGGGAGGCGGCGGCGCGGCGACGGAGGAGGAGGCGCCGGGCGGCGCGGCGACGACGGCGAGGTCCGGCGGCGGCGATGGCCGACGGCGGGGCGGTGCGGTGGCCGGCCGGCGCGGGCGCGGGGCCGCGGTGGAGGAGAGAGGATGGGCGGCGGCGGGCGCGCTCGGGCCCGGGAGGGCCTCCCGCAGGCTCGGGCGGGCCGGCGGCGGCTGGCGGCGGGGAGCGCCACGTGGCGGCGGCGGACTGGTGGGGCGCGGCGGCGTGATCCGTCCGGCGCGGAGTGGACGCGTCCGGCCGTGGAGAGGAAATTTTTTAGGGTTTCGTCTGCGATTCGTTTTTCGGGAGGGTCACATATAAATAGGTAGAGGGAGCTAGGAGAGTCCAAATGAGGTGCGGTTTTCGCCCACACGATCGTGATCGAACGACCTACAGCATGGAAGAGAGTTTGGTGGGTTTTGGGCTGGTTTTGAGGGGGGTTTTACTGCAACACACAAATGGACTTTGCGGATGCCCGGTTAACCGTTGGAGTACCAAACGACCTCCAAATGGAACGAAACTTGACCGGTGGACTCCGGGTGGTATACTAAGGCCACATGACAAGCCTCGGTCCATTCCGAGAATGTTTGACACCCGCACATGAAAAACAACAAGAGGGGTGCACCGGAGGAGATAGGAGCGCCGGATTGCAAAACGGACAACGGGGAAAATGCTCGGATGCATGAGACGAACACGTATGCAAATGCAATGCACATGATGACATGATATGAAATGCATGACATGAACAAAATACGAAACGAAAGACAAAACCCGACCACGAAGGGAATATCATAACACATAGCCGAAAATGGCAAGAGTTGGAGTTACAAATATGGAAAGTTACATCCGGGGTGTTACAACACTCCACCACTACGAGAGGATCTCGTCCCGAGATCTAGGACTGAAAGAACTCCGGATATTCGGAACGGAGATGGTCCTCGCGTTCCCAGGTGGCTTCCCGGTCGGAATGGTGCGACCACTTCACTTTCAGGAATTTGATGGACTTGTTGCGAGTCTTGCGTTCAGTTTCTTCAAGAATAGCAACGGGGTCCTCATGATAAGACAAATCTTCTTGGAGGTCAATCTCTTCGAATTTGATAGTGCGCTCAGGCGTCTTGAAGCACTTGCTGAGCTGTGACACGTGGAACACGTCGTGCACGTTCGCGAAGTTGGAAGGAAGCTCAAGTTGATAGGCGAGGTCGCCTCTTTTGCCAATGATCTTGAAAGGACCCACGTATCTAGGGGCAAGCTTCCCTTTGATACCGAAGCGACGAGTGCCTTTCATTGGAGAGACACGGAGGTAGACATGGTCTCCGATCTCGAAAGCCAAATCACGATGCTTACTATCATAGTAACTCTTCTGGCGCGATTGCGCGGCTTTGAGATTATCACGGATGACTTTACATATTTCTTCAGCTTCAGTGATTAAGTCATTGCCAAGAAGTTGGCGTTCACCAGTCTCTGACCAATTAAGAGGAGTACGGCACTTTCTGCCATAGAGAATCTCGAATGGGGCCTTGCCCGAACTCGGTTGGAAGCTGTTGTTGTAGGAGAATTCGGCATATGGAAGACAATCTTCCCATTTCATGCCAAAGGAAATGACACAAGCCCTGAGCATATCTTCAAGAATTTGATTGACTCGCTCGACTTGGCCACTAGTTTGAGGATGGAAAGCTGTGCTGAAGCGAATATTTGTGCCCATGGCCTTCTGGAAGGAGTCCCAGAACTTAGAGGTGAAGATGCTTCCACGATCTGAAGAAATCAATTGTGGAATTCCATGCAAGGAGACAATTCTGGAGGTGTATAGCTCTGCCAACTGAGCTGCTGTGATGGATTCTTTGATTGGAAGGAAATGAGCCACTTTAGAAAGCTTGTCAATGACAACGAAGATAGCATAATTTCCATGCTTGGACTTTGGAAATCCAGTCACGAAGTCCATTTCGATATGATCAAACTTCCATTCTGGGATAGCAAGAGGTTGGAGGAGACCAGCTGGTCGTTGGTGTTCTGCTTTCACTCTTCGACAGACATCACATTCATTCACGAACTGAGCAATTTCTCGCTTCATTCGAGTCCACCAATACAACTGCTTGAGGTCATGGTACATCTTCGTACTTCCAGGATGAATGGAAAGAAGAGAATTGTGTGCCTCGTTCATTATGAATTTCCTTAGATCACCTTTAGGAACCACAATCCGGTCCTCGAAGAATAAAGTGTCTCTGTCATCAATGCGATAGCACTTGTATTTGGAAAGACCCTTGTCGATACCACGTTTTACCTTCTTCACCATGGCATCAAGGAGTTGTGCCTCACGAATTTGATCTTCCAAAGTAGGAGAGACTATGAGGTTGGCAAGAAAGCCTTGAGGAACAACTTGGAGATTCAGCTTGCGGAAAGCTTCACAAAGATCCGGTTGGAAAGGCTTGAGAATTAAGTTGTTGCAATAAGCCTTCCTGCTTAAAGCATCTGCAATGACATTTGCTTTGCCTGGAGTATATTCAATACTCGGATTGTACTCTTGAATCATTTCGACCCATCGAGTCTGCCTGAGGTTGAGGTTGGGCTGAGTGAAGATGCACTTGAGACTCTTGTGATCGGTGAATATGTCCACTTGTCTTCCCAACAAGAGATGTCTCCACGTTATTAATGCATGGACAACTGCCGCCAACTCAAGATCGTGAGTGGGGTAGTTCTTCTCATTAGACTTCAACTGACGAGAGGTATAGGCCACAACTTTCTTCTCTTGCATTAACACAGCACCGAGACCTTGGAGAGAAGCATCATAGAAAACTTCAAATGGCTTGGATTCATCAGGAGGAGTTAAGACAGGAGCTGTGACAAGTTTCTCTTTGAGAGTGTTGAAAGCAACGTCACACTCAGGAGACCAGACATACTTCACATGCTTCTGGAGGAGGTTGGAAAGAGGCTTTGCAATCTTGGAGAAATTCTCAACGAATCTTCGGCAATAGCTTGCAAGACCAAGAAAACTGCGGAGCTGCTTGACATTCTTAGGAGGTTCCCAATTCACAATTGCGGACACCTTCTTGGGATTAACAGTGATGCCCCTGGCAGAGATGATGTGACCAAGGAAAGGAACTTCATCTAGCGAAAACTCACATTTTGAGAACTTCGCATAGAATTGATACTCTCTGAGCTTGTCGAGCACCAATCGCAAATGTTTGGCATGATCCTTCTTATTCTTGGAGAAGACCAAGATATCATCGAGATACACCAGGACGAATTCATTGGTATAGGGGTTGAAGATGAAATTCATCATCCGAGAAAATACTGGAGGAGCATTGACAAGGCCGAAAGACACGACAGTATATTCATAAGAACCAAAACTTGTTCTGAATGCTGTCTTGGGAATATCTTCTTCACGAATGCGAATCTGATGATAACCCATACGAAGGTCAAGCTTGGAGAATACTTTAGCACCTTTGAGTTGCTCAAATAGCTCATTGATGTTGGGAAGTGGATACTTGTTCTTGATTGTCTTCTTGTTCAATGGACGGTAGTCGACACAAAGTCGGTCCGTGCCATCCTTCTTCTTTACAAAAAGAACACCACAACCCCATGGAGATGAACTCGGTCTGATCAAACCCAGACGCTCTTGTTCATCGAGCTGTTTCTTCAATTCCTTCAGCTCGTTGGGTCCAAGCTTGTATGGACGCTTGCAAACGGGTTCAGTGCCTGGCTCAAGTTCGATAACGAACTCAACTGGCCGGTGAGGAGGCATACCCGGAAGCTCTTCTGGAAAGACATCTTGATACTCACAAACGACTGGAATTTGAGAGATGGCATTCAATTCGCCCTTCTCATTGAGAGAAAATAACCGAATGGTTTCATCGCGAGCGGCATAAATAATCACATCCTCAGAAGAGTGTGTCAATTGAATTTCCCTAGCAGCACAATCAAGTTGAGCTTTGTGCTTAGCAAGCCAGTCCATCCCGAGAATAAGATCAATATCCGAGTCACCAAGAACCATTGGAGAAGACGGAAATTTATAATTGCCCATCTTGATAGAAACATCGGGAGCCATCATTTTGGTATTCATGAATAATCCCGGAGAGGAAACCGCTATCGGCTTAGGCAGATCAACAGTATGCAAATTGTTCATGGATGCAAAAGGTCTTGATATGAAAGAAATAGATGCACCGGTATCAAACAAGACTTTTGCAGGAATATCATTAACAGGAAGATTACCCATTATCACATCAGTAGATTCCACCGCTTGAGCTGCATTCATCATGTTCACCTTTGCAGACTTTGGATTATGCTTGGCGGAAAACTTCTACGTCAGGAGACCTCACCAGAGCGACGAAGGGACTGAGGAGTAAAAAGAATCCTACTCTTCGATATATATAATCCTAAGACTCAAAACATTTTTGTTCTAGACTCAACAACGCCAGCGATTCGATCAAGCAGGGGGCTCCTAAGTCGGGGATGGCTCTGATTACCAACTTGTAACGCCCACGATGCGGCTATATCTCCCACGTGTCGAGGCACGACTTAGAGGCATAACCGCATTGTGGTTTTGTCGCAAGAAGGGTAATCTTCACACAATCCCATGTAATGAACAAGAATGGGATAAAGAGTTGGCTTACAATCGCCACTTCACACAATACATAAATATAATTCATACATCATCCAAAATACACACATAGACCGACTACGGTCAAGATCCGAATGAAAATAAGATAACCCCAAATGCTAGATCCCCGGTCGTCCCAACTGGGCTCCACTACTAATCATCAGGAAAAGACACATAGTAACGACCACGTTCCTCATCGAACTCCCACTTGAGATCGATCCCATCCTCTACATTGGCATCGTCGGCACCTGCAACTGGTTTGGTAGAATCTGTGAGTCACGAGGACTCAGCAATCTCACACCCGCGAGATCAAGACTATTTAAGCTTATAGGAAAGGATGGTGTAATGAGGTGGAGCTGCAGCAGGCAATAAGCATATATGGTGGCTAGCATACGCAAAAGAGAGCGAGAAGAGAAGCAACGGAACGGTCGTCATCTAGCAATGACCAAGAAGTGATCCTGAACTCCTACTTACGTCATTCATAACTCAAACCGTGTTCACTTCCCGGACTCCGCCGAGAAGAGACCATCACGGCTACACACACAGTTGATGTATTTTAATTGGGTCAAGTGACAAGTTCTCTACAACCGGACATTAACAAATTCCCATCCGCCTCATAACCGCGGGCACGGCTATCGAAAGATAATACCCTGCAGGGGTGTCCCAACTTAGCCCATCATAAGCTCTCACGGTCAACGAAGGATAAACCTTCTCCCGGAAAGGCCCGATCAGTCTAGGAATCCCGGTCTACAAGGCATCTCGACAATGGTAAAACAAGACCAGCAAAGCCACCCGAATGTGCCGACAAATCCCGATAGGAGCTGGACATATCTCGTTCTCAGGGCACACCGGATGGGCAAGACGTCGGGTTGGCATAGACCCTGGTTGCCCAGGGGGCGCCGGACATCGCCCAGTTTGGGCCAGCACTCGAAGGAGCACTGGTCCGGGGGTTTAAAATAAAGATGACCCTTGGGCTCGCGAAAACCCGGGGAAAAAGGCTTAGGTGGCAAATGGTAAAACCAAGGTTGGGCCTTGCTGGAGGAGTTTTATTCAAGGCGAACTGTCAAGGGGGTCCCATAAATCACCCGACCGTGTAAGGAACGCAAACTCAAGGAACATAATCCCGGTAAGACAGAAACTAGGGCGGCAAGAGTGGAACAAAACACCAGGCATAAGGCCGAGCCTTCCACCCTTTACCAAAATATATAGATGCATTAATTAAATAAGAGATATTGTGATAACCCAACATATCCATGTTCCAACATGGAACCAACTTCAACTTCACCTGCAACTAGCAACGCTATAAGAGGGTTGAGCAAAAGCGGTAACTTAGCCAAACAACGGTTTGCTAGGAAAAGATGGTTAGAGGCTGACATGAAAATATGGGAGGCATGATATAGCAAGTGATAGGTAGCGCAGCATGGCAATAGAGCGAACAACTAGCAAAGCAAAGATAGAAGTGATTTCGAGGGGTGGTCATCTTGCCTGCAAGGTTCTCAGAGTTGTCGAAAGCTTGATCCTCGTAAGCGTACTCAACAGGTTCCTCGTTCACGAACTCGTCTCCCGGCTCTACCCAAGACAAGAACACAAGCAACGGAGCCACAATCAATCACGAGAAATGCACAAGCAACATGATGCAAAACATGTATGATATGCAAGATATGATATGCGTTGCATATGCGTGCTCCGGAAATAAAATGATGAACAAGGCAGTAACTTGGCAAACCAAGCATGCCACTAGAAAGATGAGATGATTTCGGTCGAAATCGATATAAAGATCACCGGAAACGGATGCACGGTTTGCAAATGGCAAGCAAAACAAGAATGACACGAATCTGCGAATAACAGCATGATAGCACTTAAAATGCAACAAGTAACAAAGCTACAACACTCCAACATAGCAACAAAGCATATGACAGTAATCTACAGGAGATGCTTGACAAAAGGTGAACACTGAGCTACGGCTAGATCACAACATAACATGCTCAAACAAGCATGGCAAAAGTGCAAAAGATATCAGGTTCAAGACTTAGTGAAATTACTGGACATGGCAGAAAACAGCATCAGGTAGCAATGTTCAGAGCACGAAATCAACATGCTACAGGAACTTAACATAGCAAAACAAGGCATGGAAGTATTCTACTAAATGCATATGACAAAATTCCCGTAATGAACATAAGCCAAAAAGGACCAGAAGATATGATGAAACCTTGTAAACATAGCAAGTTCCGTTAACAGGTTTCAGACTGGCAGAAACATTAATATGTAGGCCTCTTTGTGAGCTTGATGCACTCACTACATAGCAATGCAGGACAAAACAAACATACCTACAGCAAGGTGGCATGTTTATGAAGCTATCCATGGCAAGAGCAAATACATAGCATGTATGGAACAACTACAACAAGCTTGGCAAAATTGAATAACATGTAAATAATCTGGCAGAAATATTTTATAGCAAAAGTAGAGCAAGATTGAGTCATTCTATGGCACTCCATAATTGCAAACAAGGGTAGTAATGGATCAATTATAACTATAGCTACAAAACATCCTTACTGAACATATCCAAAATATCCATGGATCTCTCTGTAGCATCAAGTTTACATGGGAACAAAGTAACAGCATACAAAGACTTAGAGAAATCACCAAGTCCCTGAAATCAGAAACATTACGGAGCTTACTTTGCATGCTTGTGCTAGTCACCACAGAGATCACAAAAATACATTGCATACACCACTGGAAAGATGGCATGGCATACAACAAAACACATGTAGAGCTCATGCCCATAAGATGCACAGATTAAAAGATACAAAAATGACAAATCTCCAAGTTCTGCTAAGAACCAGAAGATAACGGCAACTAGCACTCTTGCACCAGAGATTTGGGCATCAAGATGGCCTCTAATGAACATGGTGCAATTGAACAAAATGTAGATCATCACGAGAAAAACAATTCGATATATTGCACGCGTGAAACGGAGCTAGGCACAGTGAGTTATGCAAAGTTGAACAGGGGTATATGCTGTAAAATATCAAAGACCTTGTGCGTTGACCCAGATCGGATCTGGCCGGAGGTTGCTCGCCGGAGCCGTGCTCGAGCTCGCTGGCGGGAGAGGAGAGGGAGGAGGCGGCCGGCGTTGGGAAGGCGTGGAGGAGGCGACGGTGCGGGGAGGCGGCAGCGCGGCGGCGGAGGAGGAGGCGCCGGGCGGCGCGGCGACGGCGGCGAGGTCCGGCGGCGGCGATGGCCGACGGCGGGGCGGTGCGGTGGCCGGTCGGCGCGGTCGCGGGGCCGCGGTGGAGGAGAGAGGATGGGCGGCGGCGGGTGCGCTCGGGCCCGGGAGGGCCTCCCGCGGGCTCGGGCGGGCCGGCGGCGGCTGGCGGCGGGGAGCGCCACGTGGCGGCGGCGGACTGGCTGGGCGTGGCGGCGGGATCCGTCCGGCGCGGAGTGGACGCGTCCGGCCGCGGAGAGGAAATTTTTTAGGGTTTCGTCTGCAATTCGTTTTTCGGGAGGGTCACATATAAATAGGTAGAGGGAGGTAGGAGAGTCCAAATGAGGTGCGGTTTTCGCTCACACGATCGTGATCGAACGACCTACAGCATGGAAGAGAGTTTGGTGGGTTTTGGGCTGGTTTTGAGGGGGGGTTTACTGCAACACACAAATAGACTTTGCGGATGCCCGGTTAACCGTTGTCGTACCAAACGACCTTCAAATGGAACGAAACTTGACCGGTGGACTCCGGGTGGTATACTAAGGCCACATGACAAGCCTCGGTCCATTCCGAGAATGTTTGACACCCGCACATGAAAAACAACAAGAGGGGTGCACCGGACGAGATAGGAGCGCCGGATTGCAAAACGGACAACGGGGAAAATGCTCGGATGCATGAGACGAACACGTATGCAAATGCAATGCACATGATGACATGATATGAAATGCATGACATGAACAAAATACGAAACAAAAGACAAAACCCGACCACGGAGGGAATATCATAACACATAGCCGAAAATGGCAAGAGTTGGAGTTACAAATATGAAAAGTTACATCCTGGGTGTTACAGTAAGCTAGCCATGCCTATATAAGGCACACATCCATCCATCCACTCCCATGGGCACACACATGCACTCACGCATGAACACCCACGGCCATAACCATTCGGCCACAAGAGCATGCATGGTCATCCGACCACCAGCATATACAAAGTCAGATGCCTATGGCACCGACCAATGATACCGCTCCAGGAGCACTTTGTACTGCCCGATGTACATCCCAGATATATATATATATATATTTATATATATATATATATATATATATATATATATATATATATATATATATATATATATATATATATATACTCAGACATGCAGGAGTAGGGATATTATCTCTCCGGAGAGCCCCGAACCTGGGTAAACTAGCGCGTGCTACTCGCATACCCGCTCCCGGTCCTATCAGCAGCAGTCTTACCCTCACACTAAGCCCTTGTGGCATCTGTCGCCTCGCACCCTCCTTGTGAGAATACCACGACACCTTTCCTTCATAAAGTCGCTAATGTAGATGTAGCAAAGCTCAATTGCATGCATGCCTGGCGGACTGAATGCTAGCTGTACGTAAAACATTTCGGCCCCGCGTTGCTCTTGGAAATGCGACTTGGGTGGCGACCAAGAAACCTAGCCGCCGCCACCCTCCCCTTCCACTCCACTCCCTCGCCGATGACGAAAGCCCGGGGCGGCATTAGGCGGTGGCGAGGTGTCTCCTCACGCCCAGCCTTGGTTGGCATGTGCTACGCCTCGCTCAGGTGCCGGCTCAGACCAAGCCGATGTTCCCGATCACGGCGACGTAACAGTCGGCGGCGGTGGATCTTCCCCGGAAGCGTTGGCTTCCATCCGATGCACGGGCGCGGGGCGTGTGCGACAACTGTACCGTACGTAAAGCATCACACTCTCACTACACAAAATAATTAATGTATTTTAAATCAGTATAAGGTGGAGTATATATAGCATAAAACTATCATGATTGAGGTATGGGTTCCAAATGACTATCTTTTTTTAAATTCGTTGATAACTAATCTAAAATTGGATATTCATTTCAAAAAACTATCATGTTGCACAGACGACTCTGTTGGTTAATTTTAAGCGCGATTATGACCGATCAAGTCAACTCGTCACCCCATGAACCAGAGCTCCCCGAGCACCCGCGGTCGCCACCACCGCTCGCGCGCAGGGCCACCGGCCTCCTTAAGACCGGCGCCTGGTCCCAGAGGTACGTCGTGCTTGACCTCAACTCCATTCACCCGCCGAGGGAATCGAGCGGGGAAGCATCAGTCACGACTGTTGAGACCTCTCTTCTCCTGAAGTCGACACCGAGGTAGGGGTCGATGAAGTTCTTATGCCGTTGCTACCAAAAACCTCTGCCCCTCACACTCCTTCTCCACCCATGCAACCAGCACACACCTCCATCCCTGCATTCACCGCGCGGCTCTGCGTCGTCTCCGGAGGGCTCCACACGCCTTGCTTCCGCACCAGACGATGTTTGTCACCTCCTCCCTGGTGGTCGCAATGGTTGACGGCACTGGTAGCCACGAGTCATCGATGGGGCAGGAGATCCATCCATATCCCCAAGTCGCCGGCCGGGGCGCTAGCCCAACTATTTTGGCAGTTTTAGAAGAAGCGGACATGTGGGCCAACCTGTCATAACATCCATCTTAACGGTCAAACAATCATGCGGACCCGACCTATCATAAACATGGTTAATTTAATCCAACCGATCTTTAATGGTTTCTAAAACTACAAACCAAATTTTAGGTAGTTTTTGGAGAATTTTATTTTTCGCGAATACACAAAGCCTGCGTATAATTGCATTGATAGAAGGAATCCATGTTGACAAAACCTATATTTCTGTAAAAAGTTTTTTTGGCTGGTGCGGTTCAGGTGGAGCCAATTGTGGTTGTTCATTTTGTGAAAAAATGGACTTATGTTTTTCTATGGTGTTTCTGTGGTTTTTCTCAGGCAAACTTATAATGATTTTGTTTAAAAGAAGTTCATCTCGCATTGTGTTACAACTCATTTTTCTTGACCGTGGCGTCCGCTTTCTTCGTCCACTAACAACCCCTCGACATGTAGTTCGCTATGTTGCCACGTGCAGTTAAAAACTAAATGTAATTTGCCGCAGTAGTTCATTTAAAGAACAAAACGTGCCGTACACTCTACTGTCTCTGCAGCACAAACACGCGAGTGATTGCAAGGCTGGTCTTGCGGTTTTTCTAAAAAATCGATAGCTCTGTGACGAATGTGTGTTTTCAGTATTTTTACATTGTTCGTGCAGTGCACATGTGCCATCCCTGTAGTGTGCTGGTCCACGACCGTGCAGTTCGGCAGCCCCGCGTCCGAGCGGAATTTTAGTTTGAGGATAAATTTTGCTGAAGACAAAAGGAATGAGATTCATTTTTTTTCAAAGAAAGCTCGGTGGTTCACATTCTGAAAAAAAAGAAGGTGGCTCTTGCATTTGTTCACTATTCTTATTTTCCCCCGCAAGTTTGTTATAACAACTTTAGTGGTTCACTAAAAAAGAATAATGTTGACAAAGAATAACCAAATTATATCAAAGCAATGTAGCAAACTTGCGTTGACTATGCAATACGGACGCATTAACTAAAGGAATGAGAAAAAAGACAAAAAGAATAATGAAGTACATTTGCCTTGTCTCTAGTCCGATCGCATTATTGATGTGGTCCGCTATAAAACGCCTTTGTTCTTCACTTGGTAAAGAGAGAAAACAAACAACTCAAAGAAGTTCGCTTCTTTTTAGATGTAGTTCACTCCCTCAGTCCCTGCTCGCATGTTCTACTCGCGCAAAAAAGAAATAAGTATGAAAAAAGAAAACAAAAACTGATGCGATTCACTTTCGGTAGCATCTCTGTTCACTTACTCCCAAGAATGTGAAGTGTAGAGAAAATGTTACAGAACTGAAAATAATAATAATGCGGTTGACTTCTCGATACTGTCGCGATTCACTTACGCACGATGTGAAGTGTGCTCCACTTTCTCTTCTAAGAAAATTTACGTCCGACAAAAGAAATCATGCGGTTCACTTCTTGATAGTGTTGCGATTCACTTGCGCCCGATGTGAAGTGCGCTCCACTTTCTCTTCTAAGAAAATTTACGTCCGCAAAAGAAATCATGCGGCTCACTTACTGTTGGGGATCGTAGCAGAATTTTAAAATTTTCTACGCATCACCAAGATCCATCTATGGAGTATACTAGCAACGAGGGGAAAGGAGTGCATCTACATACCCTTGTAGATCGCGAGCGGAAGCGTTTCAATGAACGTGGTTGATGGAGTCGTACTCGCCGTGATCCAAATCACCGATGACCGAGTGCCGAACGGACGACACCTCCGCGTTCAACACACGTACGGTGCAGCGACGTCTCCTCCTTCTTGATCCAGCAAGGTGGAAGGAGAGGTTGATGGAGATCCAGCAGCACGACGGCGTGGTGGTGGATGTAGCGGGATCTCGGCAGGGCTTCGCCGAGCTTCTGCGAGAGGGAGAGGTGTAGCAGGGGAGGAGGGAGGTGCCCAAGGCTGTCATGTTGCTGCCCTCCTCCCCCCCTTTATATAGGCCCCATGGGAGGGGGGCGCCGGCCAAGACCCATCTACATGGGGGGCGGCGGCCAAGGGGGGGGGGGGGAACTTCCCACCCAAGTCAAGTGGGGCGCCCCCCCACCCTAGGGTTTTCAACCCTAGGCGCAGGGCGGAGGCCCTTGGGGGGCGCCCCAGCCCACTAAGGGCTGGTTCCCTTCCCACTTCAGCCCATGGGGCCCTCCGGGATAGGTGGCCCCACCCGGTGGACCCCCGGGACCCTTCCGGTGGTCCCGGTACAATACCTATAACCCGCGAAACTTTCCCGGTGGCCGAAACTTGACTTCATATATATAATTCTTCACCTCCGGACCATTCTGGAACTCCTCGTGACGTCCGGGATCTCATCCGGGACTCCGAACAACTTTCGGGTTTCCGCATACTCATATCTCTACAACCCTAGCGTCACCGAACCTTAAGTGTGTAGACCCTACGGGTTCGGGAGACATGCAGACATGACCGAGACGCCTCTCCGGTCAATAACCAACAGCGGGATCTGGATACCCATGCTGGCTCCCACATGTTCCACGATGATCTCATCAGATGAACCACGATGTCGAGGATTCAATCAATCCCGTATACAATTCCCTTTGTCAATCGGTATGTTACTTGCCCGAGATTCGATCGTCGGTATCCCAATACCTTGTTCAATCTCGTTACCGGCAAGTCTCTTTACTCGTACCGTAATGCATGATCTCGTGACTAACTCGTTAGTCACATTGAGCTCATTATGATGATGCATTACCGAGTGAGCCCAGAGATACCTCTCCGTCACACGGAGTGACAAATCCCAGTCTCGATCCGTGCCAACCCAACAGACACTTTCGGAGATACCCGTAGTGCACCTTTATAGTCACCCAGTTACGTTGTGACGTTTGGCACACCCAAAGCACTCCTACGGTGTCCGGGAGTTGCACGATCTCATGGTCCAAGGAAAAGATACTTGACTTTGGAAAAGCTCTAGCAAACGAACTACACGATCATTGAGCTATACTTAGGATTGGGTCTTGTCCATCACATCATTCTCCTAATGATGTGATCCCGTTATCAACGACATCCAATGTCCATAGTCAGGAAACCATGACTATCGGTTGATCAACGAGCTAGTCAACTAGAGGCTTACTAGGGACACGTTGTGGTCTATGTATTCACACATGTATTACGATTTCCGGATAACACAATTATAGCATGAACAATAGACAATTATCATGAACAAAGAAATATAATAATAACCATTTATTATTGCCTCTAGGGCATATTTCCAACAGTCTCCCACTTGCACTAGAGTCAATAATCTAGTTACATTGTGATGAATCGAACACCCATTGCGTCCTGGTGTTGATCATGTTTTTCTCTACGGAGAGGTTTAGTCAACGGATCTGCTACATTCAGGTCCGTATGTACTTTACAAATATCTATGTCTCCATTTTGAACACTTTCACGAATGGAGTTGAAGCGACGCCTGATATGCCTGGTCTTCCTGTGAAACTGGGCTCCTTCGCAAGGGCAATAGCTCCAGTGTTGTCACAGAAGAGAGTCATTGGGCCCGACGCATTGGGAATCACCCCTAGGTCGGTAATGAACTCCTTCATCCAGACTGCTTCCTGTGCTGCCTCCGAGGCTGCCATGTACTCCGCTTCACATGTAGATCCCGGCACGACGCTTTGCTTGCAACTGCACCAGCTTACTGCTCCTCCATTCAAAATATTAATGTATCCGGTTTGTGACTTCGAGTCATCCAGATCTGTGTCGAAGCTAGCGTCGACGTAACCCTTTACGACGAGCTCTTCGTCACCTCCATAAACGAGAAACATATCCTTAGTCCTCTTCAGGTACTTCAGGATATTCTTGACCGCTGTCCAGTGTTCCATGCCGGGATTACTTTGGTACCTTCCTACCAAACTCACGGCAAGGTTTACATCAGGTCTGGTACACAACATGGCATACATAATAGACCCTATGGCCGAGGCATAGGGGATGACACTCATCTTTTCCCTATCTTCTGCCGTGGTCGGGCATTGAGCCATGCTCAATTGCACACCTTGCAATACAGGCAAGAACCCCTTCTTGGACTGATCCATATTGAACTTCTTCAATATCTTGTCAAGGTATGTACTCTGTGAAAGACCAATGAGGCGTCTTGATCTATCTCTATAGATCTTGATGCCTAATATATAAGCAGCTTCTCCAAGGTCCTTCATTGAAAAACACTTATTCAAATAGGCCTTTATACTTTCCAAGAATTCTATATCATTTCCCATCAATAGTATGTCATCCACATATAATATGAGAAATGCTACAGAGCTCCCACTCACTTTCTTGTAAACACAAGCTTCTCCATAAGTCTGTGTAAACCCAAACGCTTTGATCATCTCATCAAAGCGAATGTTCCAACTCCGAGATGCTTGCACCAGCCCATAGATTGAGCGCTGGAGCTTGCATACTTTGTTAGCATTCTTAGGATCGACAAAACCTTCCGGCTACATCATATACAATTTTTCCTTAAGGAAGCCGTTAAGGAATGCCGTTTTGATGTCCATCTACCATATCTCATAATCATAGTATGCGGCAATTGCTAACATGATTCGGACGGACTTCAGCTTCGCTACGGGTGAGAAGGTCTCATCGTAGTCAACCCCTTGAACTTGTCGATAACCCTTAGCGACAAGTCGAGCCTTATAGATGGTCACATTACCATCCGCGTCTGTCTTCTTCTTAAAGATCCATTTATTTTCTATGGCTCGCCGATCATCGGGCAAGTCAGTCAAAGTCCATACTTCGTTTTCATACATGGATCCTTTCTCGGATTTCATGGCTTCTAGCCATTTGTCGGAATCCGGGCCCGCCATCGCTTCTTCATAGTTCGAAGGTTCACCGTTGTCTAACAACATGATTTCAAGGACAGGGTTGCCGTACCACTCTGGTGCGGAACGTGCCCTTGTGGACCTACGAAGTTCAGTAGTAACTTGATTCGAAGCTTCATGATCATCATCATTAACTTTCTCCCCAGTTGGTGTAGGCACCGCAGGAACATCTTCCCGCGCTGCGCTACTTTCCGGTTCGGAAGGGGTGACTATCACCTCATCAAGTTCCACTTTCCTCCCACTCAATTCTTTCGAGAGAAACTCTTTCTCCAGAAAGGACCCGTTCTTGGCAACGAAGATCTTGCCTTCGGATCTGAGGTAGAAGGTATACCCAATGGTTTCCTTAGGGTATCCTATGAAGACGCATTTTTCCGACTTGGGTTCGAGCTTTTCAGGTTGAAGTTTCTTGACATAAGCATCACATCCCCAAACTTTTAGTCTTCCCAAACCATAATTCATACGGTGTCGTCTCAACGGATTTCGACGGAGCCCTATTTAAAGTGAATGCGGCAGTCTCTAAAGCATAGCCCCAAAATGAGAGCGGTAAATCGGTAAGAGACATCATAGATCGCACCATATCCAATAGAGTGCGATTACGATGTTCGGACACACCGTTTCGCTGAGGTGTTCCAGGCGGCGTGAGTTGTGAAACGATTCCACATTTCCTTAAGTGCGCACCAAATTCGTGACTTAAATATTCTCCACCATGATCTGATCGTAAGAACTTTATTTTTCTGTCACGTTGATTCTCAACCTCACTCTGAAATTCCTTGAACTTTTCAAAGGTTTCAGACTTGTGTTTCATTAGGTAGACATACCCATATCTACTTAAGTCATCAGTGAGAGTGAGAACATAACGATATCCTCCGCGAGCCTCAACACTAATTGGACCGCACACATCGGTATGTATGATTTCCAATAAGTTGGTTGCTCGCTCCATTGTTCCGGAGAACGGAGTCTTGGTCATGTTACCCATGAGGCATGGTTCGCACGTGTCAAATGATTCATAATCAAGAGACTCCAAAAGTCCATCTGCATGGAGCTTCTTCATGCGCTTGACACCAATGTGACCAAGGCGGCAGTGCCACAAGTATGTGGGACTATCGTTATCACTTTACATCTTTTGGTATTCACACTATGAATATGTGTAACATCACGTTCGAGATTCATCAAGAATAAACCATTGACCAGCGGGGCATGACCATAAAACATATCTCTCATATAAATAGAATATCCATTATTCTCGGATTTAAATGAGTAGCCATCTCGAATTAAACGAGATCCAGATACAATGTTCATGCTCAAAGCTGGCACTAAATAACAATTATTGAGGTTTAAAACTAATCCCGTAGGTAGATGCAGAGGTAGCGTGCCGACGGCGATCACATCGACCTTGGAACCATTCCCGACGCGCATCGTCACCTCGTCCTTTGCCAGTCTCCGTTTATTCCGCGGTTCCTGTTTTGAGTTACAAATATGAGCAACCGCACCGGTATCAAATACTCAGGAGCTACTACGAGTACTGGTAAGGTACACATCAATTACATGTATATCACATATACCTTTGGTGTTGCCGGCCTTCTTGTCCGCTAAGTATTTGGGGCAGTTCCGCTTCCAGTGACCACTTCCCTTGCAATAAAAGCACTCAGTCTCGGGCTTGGGTCCATTCCTTGGCTTCTTCCCGGCAACTGGCTTACCGGGCGCGGCAACTCCCTTGCCGTCCTTCTTGAAGTTCTTCTTACCCTTGCCCTTCTTGAACTTAGTGGTTTTATTCACCATCAACACTTGATGTTCTTTTCTGATCTCCACCTCCGCTGATTTCAGCATTGAATATACCTCAGGAATGGTCTTTTCCATCCCCTGCATATTGAAGTTCATCACAAAGCTCTTGTAGCTTGGTGGAAGCGACTGGAGGATTCTGTCAATGGCCGCGTCATCCGGGAGATTGACTCCCAGTTGAGACAAGTGGTTATGCAACCCAGACATTCTGAGTATGTGCTCACTAACAGAACTATTTTCCTCCATTTTACAGCTGAAGAACTTGTCGGAGACTTCATATCTCTCGACCCGGGCATGAGCTTGGAAAACCATTTTCAGCTCCTCGAACATCTCATATGCTCCATGTTTCTCAAAACGCTTTTGAAGACCCGGTTCTAAGCTGTAAAGCATGCCGCACTGAACGAGGGAGTAATCATCAGCACGTGATTGCCAAGCGTTCATAACGTCTTGGTTCTCTGGGATTGGTGCTTCACCTAGCGGTGCTTCTAAGACATAATCTTTCTTGGCAGCTATGAGGATGATCCTCAGGTTCTGGACCCAGTCCGTATAGTTGCTGCCATCATCTTTCAGCTTGGTTTTCTCTAGGAACGCGTTGAAGTTGAGGACAACGTGGGCCATTTGATCTACAAGACATAGTGTAAAGATTTTAGACTAAGTTCATGATAATTAAGTTCATATAATCAAATTATTCAATGAACTCCCACTCAGATAGACATCCCTCTAGTCATCTAAGTGAAAACATGATCCGAGTTAACTAGGCCGTGTCCGATCATCACGTGAGACGGACTAGTCAAGATCGGTGAACATCTCCATGTTGATCGTATATTCTATACGACTCATGCTCGACCTTTCGGTCCTCCGTGTTCCGAGGCCATGTCTGTACATGCTAGGCTCGTCAAGTCAACCTAAGTGTATTGCGTGTGTTCCGAGGCCATGTCTGTACATGCTAGGCTCGTCAACACCCGTTGTATGCGAACGTTAGAATCTATCACACCCGATCATCACGTGGTGCTTCGAAACAAGGATCCTTCGCAACGGTGCATAGTTAGGGGGAACACTTTCTTGAAATTATAATAAGGGATCATCTTACTTACTACTGTCGTTCTTAAGCAAATAAGATGCAAAACATGATAAACATCACATGCAATCACATGATATGGCCAATATCATTTTGCTCCTTTGATCTCCATCTTCGGGGCACCATGATCATCTTCGTCACCGGCATGACACCATGATCTCCATCATCATGATCTCCATCATTGTGTCTTCATGAAGATGTCACGCCAACGATTACTTCTACTTCTATGGCTAACGCGTTTAGCAATAAAGTAAAGTAATTTACATGGCGTTATTCAATGACACGCAGGTCATACAAAATAATAAAGACAACTCCTATGGCTCCTGCCGGTTGTCATACTCATCGACATGCAAGTCGTGATTCCTATTACAAGAATATGATCAATCTCATACATCACATATATCATTCATCACATCTTCTGGCCATATCACATCACATAGCACATGCTGCAAAAACAAGTTAGACGTCCTCTAATTGTTGTTGCAAGTTTTTACGTGGCTTGTATAGATTTCTAGCAAGAACGTTTCTACCTACGTAAAACCACAACGTGATATGCCAATTTCTATTTACCCTTCATAAGGACCCTTTTCATCGAATCCGTTCCGACTAAAGTAGGAGAGACAGACACCCGCTAGCCACCTTATGCAACTAGTGCATGTCAGTCGGTGGAACCTGTCTCACGTAAGCGTACGGGTAAGGTCGGTCCGGGCCGCTTCATCCCACAATACCGCCGAAACAAGATAAGACTAGTAGCGGCAAGAAGAATTGGCAACATCTACGCCCACAACTGCTTTGTGTTCTACTCGTGCATAGTAACTACGCATAGGCCTGGCTCATGATGCCACTGTTGGGGATCGTAGCAGAATTTTAAAATTTTCTACGCATCACCAAGATCCATCTATGGAGTATACTAGCAACGAGGGGAAAGGAGTGCATCTACATACCCTTGTAGATCGCGAGCGGAAGCGTTCCAATGAACGTGGTTGATGGAGTCGTACTCGCCGTGATCCAAATCACCGATGACCGAGTGCCGAACGGACGGCACCTCCGCGTTCAACACACATACGGTGCAGCGACGTCTCCTCCTTCTTGATCCAGCAAGGTGGAAGGAGAGGTTGATGGAGATCCAGCAGCACGACGGCGTGGTGGTGGATGTAGCGGGATCTCGGCAGGGCTTCGCCGAGCTTCTGCGAGAGGGAGAGGTGTAGCAGGGGAGGAGGGAGGCGCCCAAGGCTGTCATGTTGCTGCCCTCCCTCCCCCCCTTTATATAGGCCCCCTAGGAGGGGGGGCGCCGGCCAAGACCCATCTACATGGGGGGCGGCGGCCAAGGGGGGGAAACTTCCCCCCCAAGTCAAGTGGGGCGCCCCCCCATCCTAGGGTTTCCAACCCTAGGCGCAGGGCGGAGGCCCATGGGGGGCGCCCCAGCCCACTAAGGGCTGGTTCCCTTCCCACTTCAGCCCATGGGGACCTCCGGGATAGGTGGCCCCACCCGGTGGACCCCCGGGACCCTTCCGGTGGTCCCGGTACAATACCGATAACCCCCGAAACTTTCCCAGTGGCCGAAACTGGACTTCCTATATATAATTCTTCACCTCCGGACCATTCCGGAACTCCTCGTGACGTCCGGGATCTCATCCAGGACTCCGAACAACTTTCGGGTTTTCGCATACTCATATCTCTACAACCCTAGCGTCACCGAACCTTAAGTGTGTAGACCCTACGGGTTCGGGAGACATGCAGACATGACCGAGACGCCTCTCCGGTCAATAACCAACAGCGGGATCTGGATACCCATGTTGGCTCCCACATGTTCCACGATGATCTCATCAGATGAACCACGATGTCGAGGATTCAATCAATCCCGTATACAATTCCCTTTGTCAATCGGTATGTTACTTGCCCGAGATTCGATCGTCGGTATCCCAATACCTTGTTCAATCTCATTACCGGCAAGTCTCTTTACTCGTACCGTAATGCATGATCCCGTGACTAACTCCTTAGTCACATTGAGCTCATTATGATGATGCATTACCGAGTGGGCCCAGAGATACCTCTCTGTCACACGGAGTGACAAATCCCAGTCTCGATCCGTGCCAACCCAACAGACACTTTCGGAGATACCCGTAGTGCACCTTTATAGTCACCCAGTTACGTTGTGACGTTTGGCACACCCAAAGCACTCCTACGGTGTCCGGGAGTTGCACGATCTCATGGTCCAAGGAAAAGATACTTGACATTGGAAAAGCTCTAGCAAACGAACTACACGATCTTTGAGCTATGCTTAGGATTGGGTCTTGTCCATCACATCATTCTCCTAATGATGTGATCCCGTTATCAACGACATCCAATGTCCATAGTCAGGAAACCATGACTATCGGTTGATCAACGAGCTAGTCAACTAGAGGCTTACTAGGGACACGTTGTGGTCTATGTATTCACACATGTATTACGATTTCCGGATAACACAATTATAGCATGAACAATAGACAATTATCATGAACAAAGAAATATAATAATAACCATTTATTATTGCCTCTAGGGCATATTTCCAACACTTACCCCTCTGATGGAGTGCGGTGTTCCTTCTGAAGCAGTACAGACGCCCGTCTGATGCTCTTTCGAGAGTGATGTTGTTCACTTGCTGTGTGATGTTGTTCACTTGCGCCCAACATGAAGTGCGAAAAATATGTTAGGGAAACAACAAAAAATAGTAATCCGGTCCACTTTTTGATACTCTTGTGGATCACTTGCCCTCATCTCCGCGGTCCGCTCTTGTTCATAAAAATGTTGAAAAATGCCAAAAGAAATCAAGCAGTCCCCTTGCCTGTTTGATGCAGTGTGGTTTTCACTCTGAAGCAGTGCGCTTTTCTGTCTGATGCAGTTCACTTGTTGATTTTGGTATCGCGAAAAACAGTGTATGTATTTTAATAAAATCGAAACTGCTCCTAAAGCGTAAGGAATTAGAGAGAGCGTTCTACATTAAAATGTTGCGCCTCGTAGATATCTTTCCAATGGCATATCAATTGTATTATTTTGACAAGCGGTTTGGAAAAAAATTACGGAAAAACGGCCGGTGTCACTCGTCGGCTGCCGCACTATATTCAAAATTAATTTAAAATCATAAGGAATCTCAAAACATGTTCTACATATGAAAGTTGCGCCTCTTCCACAACTTTTCAACGGCATATCACACGCTTCATCTCGACAAACAGTTAAAAAACTGCAGTGAAAACCGTATCGAAAACTTTGCAAAATCTTAAAGTAGAGATTTTGTGTTTGGGTAAATGTGAAACTGCTCTTAAACCATAAGAAATTAGAAAGAGTATTCTATATGTAAAACTTGCGCCTTGACAATATCTTTCCAACGACGTATCATTTGCATCGTTCCGATGAGCGATTTGAAAACGAACACGAAAATACGCTCGCTGCCAATCGTCCGATGTGCACCGTTTCGAAACTGCAGTTAAACCGCGAGGAATCTCAAAAAGTGTTCAACATGTTGAAATGGCATACACATCCATATGTTTGCAATGGCGTATTATCTGCATCGTTTTGATAAACGGGTAAAACACTGGATTTAAAACAATACTTAAAAAATGGCATGCAATTTTTTGCGACGAAAAGTTCACTCGTCTCAGTATTGCAGTACTCTTCCTTCAAAAATGTCATGCACTTGCGTTGAGCATGTAGTTCAAAAGTGTTAGTAGAATATTCTTTTGCTAATATTAGTAGAATAGACTTGCTAAATGTCCGTGCGTTTCAACGGGAGACATTGTTCCACGTCTCATACCTCACTGATTTCCGTCTGTCCTCGTCTCCTCATCCCAGTCTGCCGCACAGCCGTGCATTGCAATTATATATAAAAATTCTCACACTCTTATGGTTTTACTATGTTTTTGTGAAAAAATAGTGCATTGCAATGGGATAAAAATTTCTTGCACTCCTATGGTTTTACTATGGTTTTTGTAAAAAATTATGGCCAAGTGATAATTTGATTTATGCGTTAAATATTGACACTTTTTCTTATGTGCTCCATATAATTTCATTTCGATTAGAGAGCTTTCCTTCTTATTTCTCTTACTGATTTCGGTCCTTATTCTTTGCATGTCTTTCTTATTTTGTCTCAATTCCTTTCCTTCCTTATTCCTTGCTTGTCTTCCTTATTCTTTGTCTTCATTCCTTTCCTTCCATATTTCTTACACGTGTTTCTTATTTCTTTGTCTCAATCCTTTGCTTCCCTTTTGTTTATTAATTCGTAAGACGGCTCCTTGATACCAGGAAACTCAAAAATGTATATAAATTGGAAGAGTTTTTTTTTAAATTAAATTGGAAGAGTTATTGTAAGGGGTGAGCTGGGATTTTGTATACCCTCGGAGTTGTGCAGTGTTGATGGGCCGGCCCATAGTCTCCATCTATCCATCCATTACATATATACTGATTTTATATTTTGCTCAAAAAAAATATACTGATTTTATCTCCGTTTAAGAATAAAAGAGCTACGTGGTGGGTTGGCTAGTGTGTGCCCCTATCAACCTAAATCGTGGATAAGTACGTATGCTTTTGCGTTGCGATGGAAAAAAACACAAAATCTGCACCGCGTGCCACAGAGTGTGCTACTTTTTGTATCCAACTCGGACAAACGTCATAAATATGTACTCTCATCTCTAGTAACATTGTAAAAGTAAAGTTGTTTCGCAAAATTAAAGAAAATCTGGATTCAAAAATGGAGGGAAAACTTTGTCAAACTTGCAGAAGTGGTTACGATATTTTGGTTTTAGCAACTTGATGCTACTTCTGTGAGGTGTGTAGATGATCTGAAAACTACGGCTCCTATGACCTCAAGATATAGGGGAAAACTTGATTCAAGCATGAAGGAAACTTCTGTTAGACTTGGGGAGCCGGTTTGCAACAAGAAAAAATTTGACATTAAAAGTCCACATACACGTCTCCGTGTCCATATTTTCTGTAGTTCCATTGATCAGGCGGATTTGATTACAACGGAAGAAAAAATTGACATGTATATAAGTATATGAGCTGAGCTCATCATATATTCCACATGTGAATAAGAGTTGATTAGTAAGAATAAACCTTAATAATTAAGACTGCAGTCCAGCACGTATGTGTATAAAATAGAACTCTACATGAAGCCAATACTGGATGTAGTAGGGTGTGATGCAAAGCTCATGCAACCACTATACATCCTCGTTTCGGCTCTCGACTTGATTATCCTCCTACTCCCACAGTCCGGGTTTATTGGGCCCGAGAGCCACCAAAAGGTGTACGCATTCGTTTTTTACAGTTACGACCTTGTTTACGTACTTTGTTTTAATAAATTGGTTGTATGCATCACTCTGATGCAGAGGCCAGGGGATATCCTTCTTTAAAAAAATCCACCACTTTATTATTTAAGAATTCAATGTCAGGTACAACTAAAACATCCGGCATGGTGGACAATCAAAGATAATGAGGCCCTAGCAAGATCATGAGCTTCATAATTAGCTTCTCTTGCTTCATGAACTACTTCCGCATCTTCACTTCAATGTTCTCTTCTTGATGTCTCCAATAATGGCCGAAGAAATACCCATAAACTTGCTCGCCACATGTGGTTCACAGTAGCTAAGAGCAACTCTAGCAGACCCCGCATCCTCCCGGCCCGCAAAATGTGTTTGCAGTTTGCACAAAAACGCCTTTGCGGGCCGGCGCGAACGGCCACAGTTGCAGACCCCGCATAATGGACCCGTAAAAAAGGATATTGCCGGAATATCCTTTTTTACGGGTCGGCTTTGCGGCGTCTGATCTGGCGCAGCTCCTCCCAGCCGGCAAAACTCCATAACTGCTCCCGCTAGTTGGACTAATATCTTCTCCATGCATTCGTTGTTGATCTGCGGATTCTTGATTTTGCATTCTTCTCTCTTCATCTTTGGTTCGAAAGAAGTAGACGCTGCTTCCCCTCTAGTTGCACATGCAGCTGCATCATTGCCTTCGAGTGTGCTAAGGAGTGCACTAACATATATTAAGTTTCTTTCTATGAACAAATCAATGTATTGGCCTTCCCAAAACCAAAATGAGCATCCATCGTTCTATACAAAAGAATGAGTAAGCTCGAAGTGAGCTACCGCAATTGAACTAAAGAATGAGCTATGAAATGAGCTACCGCAAGTGCACGTACCCCGTCGTTGTCGCATTTGAAGAACACCCATCCGGGGTGCTTCGGCGTGCCTGAAGTGAGCCGCAGCACTTTCCGCGTGCAGTCGTCGCACTCTATGAGCGGCATCGGCAAGCCACAAAGACGATGCACGAGCGCCGAGCCCGGTGGACGGCCGGACGAATCCATGCCCGCAAACCTTCGGCGGCGGCGGGCGGACGAATCCGTACCTGCATGCGGCGATGCGCCCTTGCCTGGGCAGCGGGAGAGGCTCCCGGACCACTCCATCGCTTGGGGCAGCAACCGGCGGCCGGAAAAAGCCAAATCCGGCTGCCCGCGATGAAGGTCCGCAGATCTGCAAATCCGGCGGCCCGCCGACGCAGGGGGGAAGGGAGGGGAGGCCTCGTGCGCGTGGCGGCCTTCCGGCGTGCTCCTGCTGGCTGCTTTCGCCGGAATCTTGGGCGGCGGCAGGCGGGGCGCGCGAGGGGGGAGAGGAGAGGTGGTTGGTGGGGGAAAGCGCGGGATGAAATGTCCCCCTACCAACCGCTTTCGCTTATATGCAGGGCACCGCAGCCGCGAGGGAGAAACCTGCGTTTTTCCGGGTTGGGGTCGGGATTTTGCCGCGCCCCCTAAAATTTTTTGCGGGTCGGAGCGGGATGCGGGGTCTCATCGGGCTGTTTTTTCTGCCCCGACCCGCATTTTAGCGGTTATTTTACGGATCGGGACGGGATGTAGGGTCTGCTAGAGTTGCTATAAGTAGTATGTAGCTATTCTGATTCGCAATAAGTGCAGATCCTCTGCTAGAGAAATGGCCTCACAACAAGCATGTGCTTCCAAGCTATCCGGACCGACTAGTCCTTCAAACACCTTGATAGACGCACCTAAATACTTTCCATGGTCGTCGTGACAAATGGCCGCACTCACTCCCACGCTTGAATTTTTGCAGACAGCAGCATCCACGTTAGTCCCTTGAGCCACTTTCTCAGTGCGGTGCTAACCACTGTCGTAGGCTTTGCCTTTTGTTTTGCCGGCACCAAATCCAGTTCAGCAAGATAGTTCTGGTTGAAGGTAAAGGTGGAAAGTGGGCTCTGAAAGATCTCCTCATGTTTTGCTTTTCTTCTCGCCCACAAGGTTACTAGGATCTTTCTGATGTCTTGCTCGCTGACTGAATCCTGCATGATTAGTGTGTGGGCCAGCAGGAATACATACCCAATCACTGCATGCTAGTCTAGCATCAATCACCTATTTAACCCGGGCTTCCATCAATCTTGTTTAAGGCCCAGCAAATGACCTATTTAGGACCTAGGCAATTAATTCAGGGGAGCAACTAGTTAATGAGCGCTCCTTCGGGAGCCTCGCAACGATCAGCGTCACTTGGCGCGCTTTCAGCCATTCGCCACGTGTCGCGCTCTGGACGCTCCCTCCAGATTTTGTTTTTTTATTTTTCCGCACGCGTTTTCGGCTTTTTAAACGGTTTTTTTTTCGGATTTTTTCGACGTTTTGGTTTTCCCTCGGTCTTCCTTAACTTTTCGACCAAAAAAAATATTCAGAAAAATTTTTTTACGAGAAAAAACGCGTTTTCTTTTTTTTCCTTTTGCGAAAAGTCACGGTTTTTCTTCCGTGAGAGGCACGGTTGTGCTTTAGCGAGAGTCACGGCCGTGCCTTTTGGAAACAAAAAAAACGCGTTTTATGTTTTTTTTTCTTTCTTGAAAGTCACGGTTTTGCTTCCGCGGGAGGCATGGTTGTGCTTTCGCGAGAGTCACGACCGTTCCTCTCGGAAAGGGAAAAACAAAACGTGTTTTCTGTTTTTTTTCTTTCAAGAGAGTCAAGGTTTTGCTTCCGCAAGAGGCACGGTTGTGCTTTCGCGAGAGTCACGGCCGTGCCTCTCGGAAAGGGGAAAAAATACGCGTTTTCTGTTTTTTTTTCTTTCGCGAAAGTCACGGTTTTGCTTTCGCCAGAGGCACGGTTGTGCTTTCGCGAGAGTCACGGCGTGCCTCTTTCGGAAAGGAAAAAAACGCGTTTTCTGTTTTTTTCCTTCCACGAGAGTTACGGTTTTGCTTCCCCGAGAGGCACGGTTGTGATTTCGCGAAAGGCACGGGCGTGCCTCTTTCAGAAAGGGAAAAAAATTGTGCTCCCGGTTTGGTTTTTTGGTCCGGCTTTTTTCATAAAAAAAAGTTCGTCAAAACCTATCACTAGTAGAAAAAGGGCCTATTGTCCCGGTTGGTAAGGGCCTTTTGTCCCGGTTTTTGAACCGGGACTAAAGGGTCGTTACTAATGCCCTAACCCTTTAGTGCCGGTTCTTACACGAACCGGGACAGATGGGCCTCCACGTGGCCGGTGTGGCGAGCCCAGGCAGGAGGGCCTTTGGTCCCGGTTGGTGGCACTAACCGGGACCAATAGGCATCCACGCGTCAGCATTTCAGGGGCTGGGGTTTTTGTTTTTTGTTTTTGAAAGGGGGGGGGTGGTTGGGGGTTTTGGGGGGTTAATTTAGGTGTTTCGTATATTGTGTTAGCTAGCTAATTAATAGAGAGAAGTGTCCTCTCTAATCTCCGTGCTTGGTCGACGCTATGTACTATATACGTATGGAGAGGACTAGACACGCTAGCTAGTAAGCAAATGAAGGAAACAGAAGATCGTCATGAACATATGCATACAGAGAGAAGTGATATCGACCACCTCTCCTTCTCCGAGAGATTGGTCAAACAACAAGTTCTCGTATATCTATCCGATACTACCGGCTACATATATACAATAATTATCTCTTACAATATAATCTCCTAATTAAATTGTAAGAACACATGGTCCACATAGTATTCTCCGTTTTCAGCGATCACGTGGTCAAGGAAGAATGCCGCCAATTCGTCTTGAATTGCTCGCATATGATCTGGTGCTAGGAGTTCATCCCGCATCCGAAAGATCTAATTTGAAGAAGGGAGTCAATACATATATATATGAATAAATGAAACTCAACACAAATGATGGTAATAAAATAAAATTGTGAATATTATTGCTTACGCACTTCATATTGTTCGTCATAGTAGCCCCACTCACAGGTCGTGTAGCGGATGGATTCGCAAACGTAGTATCCACAGTAATTATTCCCGGGTTCCTGCCACAACCACTTTACAAGAAATAGAGGTCACTCAAACTGATAAGCAAGCATGCTAAATGGTATTGATGAAACTAGCGCATGAATCACTAGGAGATGCGCGGAACATGCTACTATAGTACTTACTTTCGGGTGTCTAAATTGCAGTTCTTCGGCAGTCCCGGAGCTTTTTTGGTGAATTTTCTTCAAACCCTGCCAGACAAAGAAAACAATTACTTGATATCAGGAAATGAAAAAAGTTGCTGATATGGTGGATAATGATCGATTTGACTTACTTCTCGAGCATTTGAGTCATGTCCGCATAGTCCTGGGGATCTTTTCGTCCCGAGTCTAAGACGGTTACTACTCCCAGCTCAAGCTTAATCTCTAGAAGAATATAGTGGAAGCTGCGCACGCATGCATAAGTCATCAATTACATTACTATAACCTGGACTAATAAGGGAAACCGAATATGCACAAGACAGTAACACTCACTTGAAGTTGTAAGGAAAGAGTATTATATCTTTGTTTCCATTTATTTCCAACGATCGTAGCAAGTTGGCCTCGGTATTTTCGGCATGATATTTAACCTCAGTTGCATCTATGAGATTTGTGTTAATGAACCCAATATCACCGATTTGTCTTTTCTTCAATTCGGTGATCTTCAATCTGCATAATATAGTGAGGATAATTATAAATACATGCAATGAAAGAGCTGACCTATATAAAGAGACTTAATGACATAAGTAGTACTACTTACAGACAGTAGCAAGTGATCGTTGATTTATCGAGGGTCTTTTGATTGAAAAACTGGAAGAACTCCTCAAATGGAACATTCAACAGTTCAATTCCAACGAGGTCATGCTCCTCTTTAACTCTCAGCGTCAAAGTATTCCTCCCCCCAGACTCTCTGCAGGTTTTCACTCTACATTTTCGTATATATGAAAAAAATAAAGTTTCTATACAAAAGTGCACAATTTTTATGAACAAATTACAACATCTAAATTAACTACACATCTAAATAAATATTACTACACATCTGAAATTTTCCTAATCTTAAAACTAAACTAAACATAAACTAAAATAATCTAAAAAACATGTAAAAACATCTAAGGGCAGGGGCGGAGGGGCACGGCGGAGGGGCCGGCGCCAGTGCCGGCGGGGCGGGGCGCAGGGGCGCGGGACAGGGGAGGGGCGCAGGAGCAGGCTGGTGCTCACAGGGGGCGGCGGGGCACGGTGGAGCAGGGCGACGGCGACGGCAGAGGGCGGCAACGGCGACTCGGAGGAGCAGGGGCATCGGGGCAGAGGGCGAAAGCGGCGGCGACGTTGAGCAGCCTGACGGCGTCGGTGGCGGCGGCGACGGCGACGTCGAGCAGCCTGGCGGCGTCGGTGGCGGCGGCGACGGCGACGTCGAGCAGCCTGGCGGCGTCAGTGGCGGCGGCGACGGCAACGTGAAGCAGGGGCGTCGGGCAGCGACAGCGAGGATGAGCAGGGGCGTCGGGGGTGAAGAAGTGATGGATTTGGTCGAAACTGCTAAGTGTTTGCTTATATATCCAGGGCATTGGTACCGGTTCGTGGCACCAACCGGGACCAATGACCCCTTTAGTCCTGGTTTGTGCCACCAACCGGGACCAAAGGCTCTTTCAGCAGCCCAAAGGGCGGGAAGCGGCGGCCTTTGGTCCTGGTTGGTGGCACCAACCGAGACTAAAGGGGGGCATTGGTCCCGGTTGGTGCCACCAACCGGGACGAAAGGCCCCCTTTAGTCCCGGTTGGTGCCACCAACCGGGACGGAAAGCCTTGCACAGCGGCGTGGTGGTGGGAGTTTAGTCCCACCTCACTAGCTGAGAGAGAGGCGCACCTGTTTATAAGGTGCGGTGCGCCTGAGCTGTCGAGCTCCTCTCTAAAGCAGGCTTACGGGCCTAACCTCTTTGTACATGCCTGTGGCCTACTAGGCCTTCTGCGGGCCTGAATCCTGGCCCATGGATGGTTTCTAGTTGTATTCAGGCCGTGGTGGCCCAGTAGGTGGCATAATTTTTATTTTTTGCCTGTTTTTTTGTTTTCTTTTTTGCTTTATTTATTTTGTTTTGTTTCTACTTACAACAAAAACTTATTTATTTTATTTTATTTTGTTTCTAATTACTTATTTATTTTACTTTATGATAATTCTTTTTGCTATTAAAGTTTCTAACAAAAAAGTTCTTTATGAAAATTCTTTTTGCTTTCAATGATTTTGAACAGAAAATACTTTGATAATTTTAGTTGCATCAATTTTATATAATTTTAGTTTCAATAATACTAGAGGTTGCTTATAATGTTTTGAACAGAAAATAATTTGATAATTTTAGTTTCATAAATTTTATTTATGGTATTAAAGTTTATTTATTTTGTTTCAACTTATATATTTTATTAAAGTTATATTATTTTGTTTCTAATTACTTATTTATTTTATTTGTAATTTTTCATGCACCATTTATCATGCATTTACTGATTATTTTGAGCTATAAGACCCTAAAATAGAAAAACATTTCAAATGAACTCTGAAAAGGTTGAAAGTTGGCATGGTATCATCATTTCATCCACATAGCATGTGCAAGAAAGTTGAGAGGGTTACGGCAAAAACTGGATGCACTTCGTGTACAAAACGGACAATCTCTTTCGAAGTATCAGGATTTCATACGGAAACTCGTCTGTTACAAAGGGATTTCATTTTTTAAAACTTATTTGAACTCTTGACTCTTTGTGTGTTCAAAATGCACCATTCAAAGCCACATCATCAATTTTCAACCCTTTCTGACTTCATTTGTTATTTTTCATGCATTTATTGATTATTTTGAGCTAGAAGACCCTGAAATTGAAAAGCATTTCAAATGAACTCTGAAAAGATTGAATGTTGGCATGGTATCTTCATTTCATCCACATAACATGTGCAAGAAAGTTGAGAGGGTTACGGCAAAAACTGGATGCACTTCGTATACAAAACGGACAATGGTATCACACTCGTCTGTTACAAAGTTGGCATGGTATCATCATAATAGTTGCGGGAGAAAATCTTCACTTTTATGTCGCTTGTGTCATTTGCTTATTGCGCAGTAACCATGGATAATCTTCATCGTTTATCAGGATGCTTGGGTCAACCTTGACTTTGAAGGGAGAAATTTCATGAAACTTTTCATAATCTTCAGACATGTCTGTCTTGCCCTCCACTCCCACAATGTCCCTTTTTCCTGAAAGAACTATGTGGCGTTTTGGCTCATCGTATGATGTATTCGTTTCCTTATCTTTTCTTTTTCTCGGTCTGGTAGACATGTCCTTCACATAGATAACTTGTGCCACATCATTGGCTAGGACGAACGGTTCGTCAGTGTACCCAAGATTGTTTAGATCCACTGTTGTCATTCCGTACTATGGGTCTACCTGTACCCCGCCTCCTGACAGATTGACCCATTTGCACTTAAACAAAGGGACCTTAAAATCATGTCCGTAGTCAAGTTCCCATATGTCCATTATGTAACCATAATATGTGTCCTTTCCCCTCTCAGTTGCTACATCAAAGCGGACACCGATGTTTTGGTTGGTGCTCTTTTGATCTTGGACGATCGTGTAAAATGTATTCCCATTTATCTCGTATCCTTTGTAAGTCAATACAGTCGAAGATGGTCCCCTGGACAACGAGTACAACTCATCACAAACAGTGGTGTCACCTCTGAGACGTGTTTCCAACCAACTGCTGAAAGTCCTGATGTGTTCACATGTAATCCAGTCGTCACACTGCTCCGGGTGTTTGGAGCGCAGACTGTTCTTGTGTTCATCGACATACGGGGTCACCAAGGTAGAGTTCTGTAGAACTGTGTAGTGTGCTTGAGACCAAGAATGCCCGTCCCTACATATTATTGAGTTCGCTCCTAGCGTGCCTTTTCCAGTCAGTCTCTCCTCACACCGCGATTTAGGGAGACCTATCGTCTTAAGGCCAAGAATGAAGTCAACACAAAACCCAATGACATCCTCTATTTGATGGCCCATGGAGATGCTTCCTTCTGGCCTAGCGCGGTTACGGACATATTTCTTTAGGACTCCCATGAACCTCTCAAAGGGGAACATATTGTGTACAAATACGGGCCCCAGAATGACAATCTCGTCGACTAGATGAACTAGGACGTGCGTCATGATATTGAAGAAGGATGGTGGGAACACCAGCTCGAAACTGACAAGACATTGCGCCACATCACTCCTTAGCCTTGGTATGATTTCTGGATCGATCACCTTCTGAGAGATTGCATTGAGGAATGCACATAGCTTCACAATGGCTAATCGGACGTTTTCCAGTAGAAGCCCCCTCAATGCAACCGGAAGCAGTTGCGTCATAATCACGTGGCAGTCATGAGACTTTAGGTTCTGGAACTTTTTCTCTGGCATATTTATTATTCCCTTTATATTCGACGAGAAGCCAGTCGGGACCTTCATACTGAGCAGGAATTCAAAGAAGATTTCTTTCTCTTCTTTCGTAAGAGCGTAGCTGGCAGGACCTTCATACTGCTTCGGAGGCATGCCGTCTTTTTCGTGCAAATGTTTCAGGTCTTCCCGTGCCTCAGGTGTATCTTTTGTCTTCCCATACACGCCCAAGAAGGCTAGCAGGTTCACGCAAAGGTTCTTCGTCACGTGCATCACGTCGATTGAAGAGCGGACCTCTAGGTCTTTCCAGTAGGGTAGGTCCCAAAATATAGATTTCTTCTTCGGAGGCATGCCGTCTTTTTCGTGCAAATGTTGCATGTATCTTCTGCACCTCCAATCCTAGAGGGCATACGACCTTCTTTGCTGCGTATGTACTGTCGGGCAATTCCTTATCCTTTGGAAGCTTCTTCTTCAATATTTTCAATAGCTTCTCAAATCCTTTGTCAGGCACAGCATTCTCTGCCTTCCACTGCAGCAATTCCAGTACGGTACCAAGCTTTGTGTTGCCATCTTCGCAATTGGGGTACTACCCCTTTTTGCAATCCTCTAACATGCGATCGAACTTCAGCTTCTCCTTTTGACTTTCGCATTGCGTCCTTGCATCGACAATGACCTGGCGAAGATCATCATCATCGGGCACTGGTTCCTCTTGATCTTCAGCAGCTTCCCCGTTGCAGCATCATTGGGCACATCGTCTGGTTCCTCTTGATCTTCAGCAGCTTCCCCCGTTGCAGCATCACCATATTCAGGGGGCACATAGTTGTCATCGTCCTCTTCTTCTTCGCCGTCTTCCATCATAACCCCTATTTCTCCGTGCCTCGTCCAAACATTATAGTGTGGCATGAAACCCTTGTAAAGCAGGTGGGTGTGAAGGATTTTCCGGTCAGAATAAGACTTCGTATTCCCACATTTAGGGCATGGACAACACATAAAACCATTCTACTTGTTTGCCTCAGCCACTTCGAGAAAATCATGCACGCCCTTAATGTACTCGGAGGTGTGTCTGTCACCGTACATCCATTGCCGGTTCATCTGCGTGCATTATATATAATTAAGTGTGTCAAAAACCATTACAGAACATCATGAATAGATAATTAAGTAACCAAATTAATAGAAGTTCATCATCACATTAAAACCAAAGTACATACATAGTTCTCATCTAACAACATATAGCTCTCCAGAGCATCTAATTAATTAAACCATACATTGAAACTATGTAAAACATTTCAATGCGAAAACAAATGCGATCATAATCGCAACCAAGGTAACAATTGATCCAACGGCATAATGATACCAAGCCTCGGTATGAATGGCATATTTTCTAATCTTTCTAATCTTCAAGCGCATTGCATCCATCTTGATCTTGTGATCATCGACGACATCCGCAACATGCAACTCCAATATCATCTTCTCCTCCTCAATTTTTTTTTCCGTTCAAGAAATTGTTTTCTTCAACTAAATTTAACATCTCGACAATAGGGTCGGTTGGAATTTCCGGTTCACATACCTCCTAGATAAATAAAATCTATGTCACGTTGGTCGGCATAATTTTCATAAATAATAAATGAACCAATAGTTATAAAGATAATATATACCACATCCGAATCATAGACAGGACGAGGGCCGACGGGGGCGGATACCAAAACCATCGCACTATATAATAACAAGCAATACAATAGTAAGAAAATTAGACAAGTATCTATCTAAAGTAAGAATTTTTTTTCTTCCAGAAAGAAGATAAGAACAAGAGGCTCACCACGGTGGTGCCGGCGACGAGATCGGCGCGGGCGATCGACGGCGGTGAAGACGGGAATGGGATGTGACGGGCCGCTAAATCTAGACAAATCTCGAGGAAAATGGAGCTTTGAGGTCGAGCTTCGAGAGGAGAAAGCTTAACTAGTGTGGCTCGGGCATTTCATCGAACACCGCATGTGCATAGGAGGTGAGCTAGAGCACCACAAGGCCCTCCCCTCGCCGGCCAGAGAAAAACAGAGCACTAGAGTGCTCTGCTCGCGGGCGAGGGGTATATATAGGCACCTCATTGGTCCCGGTTCGTGGCATGAACTGGGACTAAAGGGCAACCTGTGGTCCCGGTTCAAGCCACCAACCGGGACCAATGGTGGTGGGCCATGAGCGAGGCCCATTGGTCCCGGTTCGTCCCACCAACCGGGACCAAAGGGGCCAGACGAATTGGGACCAATGCCCCAACGAGGCCCGGCAGGCCCCTGGCCTCAGAACCGGGACCAGTGCCCCCATTGGTCCCAGTTCTGGACTGAACCGGGACTAATGGGCTGACCCGGCCTGAACCAAAGCCCTCTTTTCTACTAGTGTATCGACATGGGATCTAGTTTTGAAGATCTCGACGCGAGGAATCCAATGGTGAAAACGGTTTGAGATTTGGATGCACGGTTTAAGAGATAAAACATTTCGAATAAACAGATCTACGAAAAAAGGGAAAACTACCAGGTTGCGACAAGTGGCGCGCTGCATGTGCGCCACTTGTCGTGACCTGGGAAGCTGGAGTGTTCTTTGCAATGAGTACTCCTCAATAGTGATTTCGTTAATTCGGGTCTCTCTTTTCCATTAATTTGGACGTAGCCTTCTGTATTTGGATGTTGTTCGGAAGTTCGATCCTATGCAACTGTATTTTTTTTGCTAGATTTATCTGGCCAGCACGCACGCACCTCTTGTTTTTTTTCCTTGTGGACTGTAGCTGGACACGCTAGGATGGGCGGGTTTTGTTGGGCCGTAATGCCAGGCTGCGGGCGAGCCACGTCAGGAACAAAACAATTTCAGCTACCAAACAATTTTTCATTTTTTACAAGCTGTGATTTCATTTTTGAAAGTCGTACTATGAATGTTGATGCACACAATTTAGCTAAATTTTCCACTTCATTAGATGTTGGTTGCCATTTGTGGCCGGGTTTACCCCATGACCAGTTTGTTGTTCCTGTAAACCGAGCTGCTACTTCGCAATAAAGTTTTGGTTTACCACTAAAAAAACCACACAGTTCAGGTTTGCCTAGAAAAAAAGTTCAGGTTTGGCTCAAAAAAGAAAACAGTTCAGGCACTGGTTGACCTACGAAAGCAAATCTTCAAAACAATTAAGATCATCTAAGCAGGACGAAACCAAGAATATCATCTTGCCTTTTTTTTAATACAGTACAAATGCAGGTGTTCATAGGGGAATTCACGATAAATGAGAGCACCAGAATTTGAACCCTCATGGGCTGGGATACCATTGTCCTCCTCCTAACCGTCCAACCACAGGTTGGTTCGCATCACCTTATCTTATTAGTCTATATCTATATCTATATCCATATCCATATCCATATCCATATCTATATCTATACCTATACCACCTACTATTAAAACAAGGTAATATTCTTGGTTTCGTCCCGCTTAGGTAATTTTATCGCAACATTTTTTTCAGCTTCGTCCTATCCCTATACATGGTCAAGCCGGCCCATATCAGCTATCTGATCGCTACGAGAAACCTGCAGTAACACTAGCCACGCACAAACACCTCATCGTATTACAGACGATCGAACTCCTAGGCAAAACCAACTTTAAAAACGAGAAATCCAACAAACAACGCACAAACACTCGTTCTGATCCTAGCTTCTGTTGGCTCGGCCGCGATCTCGGGTCCTTGGTTGCTTGCAACCAAGGAGAGAGCGTGACCCCAGTCCTGCCATGGAATTTGAGTAATCACAACACCATGGCCAACGACAGACTGGCGGCAGACCAGGAGGGCTTCATCGACTCGTCGTGTCTTGCCACAACAGTTCCATGGAGAGGGACATGGAGCGGGTGAGGGGCATCGAGATCAAGGTGTTGGCGACCAAGGCGGAACCCGCCGCCGTCATTGATGTTGACGGTGACAATGGCGAAGATACGGGTGTAGATGGGACTGGACGTGGAGAAGAAGCTTTGGGCCAGAATCAATGCAACATGTTCGCCGGTGCTATAGGAGCTGGATAGCAGCCATCCGACCGGGGGCAACTACACATGGTTTTCTAGATGACCCACTGTCTCTAGACCTGTATTGACTCCAGCATGCAGTAACAGTGACACCGATTCAATCTTGATAAAAGCGTTGCCGCAATCTTGAATCACCGCATCAGCACACAGTCCTCCTGGGCTTACAGCCCAGCGAGGGGATGTGATTTTCAACCAGTCTCCACGAGATTATTGGCGGTAGCTGATCTTGTCTTAAGAAAATCTGGAAGTCGAAGATTCCACTAAAAGTTAAAATCTTCATGTGGTATCTTTATAGGGGAGTTGTTCTAACCAAAGACAATCTCGCACAACGCAACTGGCCAGGGAGTAAGAAGTGTTGTTTTTGTACTCATGAAGAGACAATCAAACACCTCTTTTTCCAATGCAAGTTTACATGGTCAATCATCCAAATAGCGTCAAATTTGTATCCGCCCACAAGTGTCGCCAATATTTTTGGTCATTGGTTGGACGGTATTCCAAATAGATTCAAAACACTAATACGGGTGGGAGCATACGCCTTACTATGGTCGCTTTGGCTATGTAGAAATGATTTGGTTTTCAATGATAAAAATGCTTCTCCTTTGCAGGTTATTTTCTGTTGTACGCACTCGCTTCGTACGTGGTCTACGCTACAACGAGTGGAGTACCAACCGCTGTTCAAGGCGGTGTGTACGCGGTTGGAGCAGGTGGCTACGGTGGTTTTTACCCAACATGGGTGGCAGAATAATCTCCGGATCGGTCCACCATCCCTTGCGACATAGGCATAGTGTCGGTCTATAGGACTCTACTGTCGCCGATTTGTCGTTTTTTTTCATTCATTTTGTCAGACTTTCCGTGTTGGGCTGTGTGCATCCTAATTATGCAGAGGCCGGGTGTCACTTATAATGCTTTGTATCCGCTTGATGCTACATTTCGAGATAATAAAAGCGCCCTTTATCGGAAAAGGAACAGGTTGTCGCCTCTAGCGCCTATGCAGGGCCGGGACGGCGATAGGGAACACCGTCAACACGGACTCCTCCGTTACCGGAATTTTTAAGCATAATGCCACGTTATAGCATACGTTGGTTCAGGTGACTCGACATTGAGATGCCCGACCGTTCAGGTGTCGTAGTTGTAGCAGGATCAATAGAGCCACCACAGGCGTCTGTGTCGTAGTTGTAGCAGGATCAATAGAGCCACCACAGGCGTCTGTCCTGCGCGCTAGTAGGTCCACAGCCCAGCCGCATGCTTGGCGGCAAGCTCACCCGGTGGCTGCGCTGGAGTCGGCGGTAGCGCGGGGCGTTAGTAGGCTGCCGGCTACATGGCGCAGCGCAGCGGCGATGCAGTGGTACAGGCTGTGAAAAGGCACAACATCGGCAACACAAGGCCGGCGTGCTGCGCGAGACATCGACGGAAGCACTCGGGCGCGCGAAGTGTAGCCGATGACTTGGCTAGCGTACTGCTGGCTAAGGCGTGGCGCAACAGTGGCTAGTCAGCTACAGTACGTGAAGAGACCCGGCATCGACAGTACAAGGCTAGCGTGCACTGCGAGGCATCAGAGAAAGCGCTCGATGTTAAATTGTGATCCAAATTGTACCGTATTGGACTAGACGTAGTACATACGGTGTGGGCCTTGCGTTGGTACCGACGCGTACGAGTACAACTCGTTTACTTGTCCTCCAAGGACTCTCATGTATTGCCCTCATATATACCCCATGTAGTCACACCTAAGACGGCATGTCGTCTCGTGCTTGTAATATTCCTCCTCATAGTGATTGCGCCTTCGTGCGTCCGTGGTTTTCTCCCGCAAGGGTTTTCACGTAAAAATCCGTGTCTCTCTGTCTCGTTTATTTCTCGTTATTATCTAACAAGTGGTATCAGAGCCAAGTTGAAGATACGAGATTTGAGACGGAAGTTAGGGCTGCGTTCTGTGCGCTGTCGCCGCCGCAAGTCGCCGAGACCGACAGGCGGTCGATTTTGACCGGGTCCAGATCAAGTTCGGAGATTCCTCTGCTTGTCCGAGATCGATCGCTGCTAGTTGTTCGAGCTGCTGCACCGCCGTGTTAAAACGCTCAAGACCCGAGGAGAAGCAATCTATCCGGCCGTTGTTCCTTCACGTGAAGCCGTCCACACCTTCGTTTGGCGCTGATCGGCCACGCATCAAGTTCACGTCCCGAGGTACAAGGCTGATTTGTTTTGAAGTTGCTACTGCTGCTTCGGCCACGTGAAGTGCTAGTACAGAGTATTAGTACGGGCGTTGTTTTTCCATATCAATTGCTCCGTCCACTGCCTAATACTACCAGGTGCTATTTATTCTGTTCTATTTGCTCCGCATATTAAATTCTATCAAGAATTTTTCTACCAGCTTGTACTACTTTGTGTACACAGATTTATCGACTCATGGCATCCATGAAGTATGATCTTCTGCTACTGGATCGTGACACAAGGTTTACCCTATGGCAAGTCAAGATGCGGGCGTTGTTGGCACAGTCCGACTACGATGAAGCACTGGATAGTTTTGGGAAGAATAGAATTCAGGACTGGACTGATGAGGAGAAAAGAATTGATTGTAAGGCTTTGTCACAAATTCAACTCCATTTGCATAATAATATTTTGCAGGAAGTTTTTAACGAGAAAACTGCCGCCGCTCTATGGTTAAAGCTGGAAGGGATTTGCATGACTAAAGATCTCACCAGCAAGATGCATCTGAAGCAAAAATTATTCCTGCACAGGTTACCCGAGGGAGGTAATGTTTTGAATCAATTTCAGAATTTAAAGAGATCATATCTGATCTAGCTGCAATGGAGGTTAAGAATGAAGAGGAAGGTACTGCTTTAATGTTACTTTGTTCACTGCCAAGTTCTTATACCAATTTTAGAGACATCATATTATACAGTTGTGATACTCTCACACTTAATGAAGTTTATGAAGCTTTGAACTGTAAGGAAAAGATGAAATTAATGGTGCCTCATGATGGTTCGAGTTCATCCCAAGCCGAGGGATTATCTGTTCGTGGCAGGACAAAGGAGAAGAACTCCAATAATGGAAACAGAGACAAAAGTAAGAACGGCCAAAGGGGCCGGTCGCAATCCAGAGACAAGAAATAATGCAGATATTGCAAGAGAGACGGGCATGACATCTCATAGTGTTTCAAATTGCAGAATAAAGAAAAGAGGAAACGTAACAAACAAGGTGAAAATTCTGCTAACGTTGCTCGTGATGATAGTTCCGATGATGCTCTTGTCGTTATTGCTGGATGTGCTGAGACCAATGATGAGTGGCTACTTGACACCGCATGCACTTTTCATATGTGTCCACATAGAGATTGGTTTAATACTTTTGATTCCACTACTGCTGCTCGTTCCGTTTTGGGTTTTGATAATTCACCATGCAAGATTGAAGGCATAGGTTCCGTTCGAATCAAGATGTTTGATGGTACAGTCAGAACTTTGACAGATGTTCGGTATATTCCAAAGATGAAGAGAAATCTTATCTCTGTGAGTGCCCTTGATGCAAAGGGGTACAAGTATTCAGGTGGAGATAGTGTTTTGAAAGTCACCAAATGTTCCCTTATTGTGATGAAAGGTGATTTGAGTTCGACCAATGGTCTTTATTACCTTCGAGGTTCTACCGTTTCAGGTAACGCTACTCCATCTATTTCAAAGAATTCTGATTGTGATGCTGCTAACCTTTGGCATATGCGTCTTGGACATATGAGTGAACTTGGTTTAGCAGAGTTAAATAAGAGAGGTCTTCTTGATGGATATGAACCTGGTAAATTGAAATTTTGTGAGCACTGTATCTTCGGCAAGCACAAGAGGGTGAAGTTCAACACGTCGACTCACACAGCTGAAGGTATTCTTGATTATGTGCATTCTGATTTATGGGGACCGTCTCGCAGAAAGTCACTAGGTGGTGCTAGTTACATGCTGACTATTATTGATGATTATTCGAGAAAAGTATGGCCTTATTTCTTAAAGCATAAATATGAAGCATTCTCAGCATTTAAGGAGTGGAAGATTATGATTGAAAGACAAAGTGAAAAGAAGGTAAAGATACTTCGCACTGATAATGGTATGGAATTCTGTTCTAAGCAATTTAAGAATTATTGCAAGTCTGAAGGCATTGTCAGACACTATACCGTTCCTTATACTCCTCAACAAAACGGTGTTGCTGAGCGTATGAACAGGAACATTATTTCCAGAGCCCGTTGCATGTTGTCCAATGCAGGTTTACATAGGCGTTTTTGGGCTGAGGCCGCTTCCACTGCTTGTTATCTCATTAACCGTTCACCATCTATTGCTCTTAATAAGAAAACTCCAATTGAGGTATGGTCTGGTTCACCTGCTGATTATTCACAGTTGAGAGTTTTTGGTTGCACTGCTTATGCTCATGTTGATAACGGAAAATTGGAGCCTAGGGCCATTAAGTGCATCTTTCTTGGTTATAAATCTGGTGTTAAAGGTTTTAAATTGTGGAATCCTGAAACCCAGAAGGTTGTTATTAGCAGAAATGTTAACTTTAATGAATCTGCTATGTTACATGATGTTTCATCTACTAATGTTCCCATTGAGAGTGAACAGCAACCTATTGTTCAGGAGCCTACTGTTCAGGTGGAGCATGTTATTGATTCAGGTGATACATCTGGTAATGAAATTGTTGATGCACATGATGAACCCGTCGTTAATGATGATCATGCCACTCCTACACCAAATGAGCATATTGTTCCACCCAGTTGGAATCTCGCACATGACAGAGTTAGACGGGGTATTAATAAACCTGACAGGTTAATTGAAGAGTGCAATATTGTTTCTTTTGCTTTGTCTGTTGCAGAAGAAAAATTGAAGGTAATGCTGAGCCTTCTTCATATTCTGAGGCTATTATTTCTGGTGATAGTAATAAGTGGATGACCGCTATGCATGATGAGATGGAATCACTTGAAAAGAATGGCACTTGGGATTTAGTAAGATTACCTAGAGAGAAGAAACCTATTCGTTGCAAGTGGGTTTTCAAGCGGAAAGAAGGTGTTTCTCCTAATGATGAGACAAGATATAAAGTAAGGTTGGTTGCTAAAGGTTATAGCCAGATTCCAGGTATTGACTATAACGAAGTCTTTTCTCTTGTTGTGAAGCATAGCTCTATTCGCACTTTACTCAGTATTGTTGCCATGCATGATTTTGAGCTTGAACAATTGGATGTTAATGCATTTTTACATGGAGAATTAGAAGAGGATATTTATATGGAACAACCCGAAGGTTTTGTTATTCCTGGAAAAGAAAAGCTTGTCTGCAAGTTAAAGAAATCTCTTTATGGATTGAAGCAATCCCCGAGACAGTGGTACAAGGGATTTGACACTTTTATGCTCTCTCAAGGTTTCAAAAGGTCTAATTATGATAGTTGTGTTTATTTGAAAACTGTCAATGGTTCAACTATTTATTTGCTCCTTTATGTTGATGATATGCTTATTGCTGCAAAGAGTATGTCAGAGATTAATGAACTAAAGAAGCAATTGAATTTGAGATGAAGGATTTGAGTGCAGCAAAGAAAATTCTTGGCATGGAAATATCCAGAGATAGACCGTCTGGAAAAGTATATCTAAGTCAGAAGGGATATATTGATAAAGTTCTTCGTCATTTTAATATGCATAATGCCAAGCCAGTAAGTACTCCGTTAGCTGCACACTTTAAATTATCATTAGCTTTATGTCCTAAGTCAGATGCAGATATTGAGTACATGTCTAGAGTTCCCTATTCAAGTGCAGTTGATTCACTTATGTATGCTATGGTTTGTTCTCGTCCGGATTTATCATATGCATTGAGTGTTGTCAGTAGATATATGGCTAATCCTGGAAAAGAGCATTGGAGAGCAGTTCAGTGGATTTTGAGATACATGCGTGGTACTTCTAATGTTGATTTATAATTTGGGAAAACTGGAGATGGACTTGGTGGTTTTTTTTATTCTGATTTTGCTGGTTATGTTTTCACCATTGGTGGTTGTGCTGTGAGTTGGAGAGCAACTTCGCAGTCTATTGTGGCTTGTTCCACTACTGATGCCGAGTATATGGCTATTTCCGAGGCATGCAAAGAAGCTATCTGGTTGAGAGGTTTGTACACTGAGCTTTGTGAAGATTCATCTTGCCCTACCGTATTTTCTGACAGTCAAAGTGCCATATATCTTACAAAGAATCCAATGTATCATGAGAGGACAAAGCACATTGATGTCAGATTTCATTATATTCGAGATGTTGTTGCTGAAGGCGATTTGAAGGTATGCAAGATAAGTACTCATGATAATCCTGCTGATATGATGACAAAGCCAGTTCCTACCAATAAGTTTGAGCTCTGCTCAGGCTTAGTTGGTATTTCTCACTAGTCCTATGGACTTTGACGCACAAGGTGTTTATGCTGATTTGGATGGAGTTATTCACTTTCTTTGACTACTGGAGGGAATTTGGCTCAAGGTGGAGATTGTTAAATTGTGATCCAAATTCTACCGTATTGGACTAGACGTAGTACATACGGTGTGGGCCTTTGCGTTGGTACCGATGCGTACGAGTACAACGCGTTTACTTGTCCTCCAAGGACTCTCATGTATTGCCCTCATATATACCCCATGTAGTCACACCTAAGACGACCTGTCATCTCGTGCTTGTAATACTCCTCCTCATAGTGATTGCACCTTCGTGCGTCCGTGGTTTTCTCCCGCAAGGGTTTCCATGTAAAAATCCGTGTCTCTCTGTCTCGTTTATTTCTCGTTATTATCTAACACTCGAGCGCTGTGGACGACGCAGCGTCGGGCCTAGGCGATTGCGGTGGCTACATAAACTAAACACATGAGAAGAGACTAACGTTTTGTTATGTACAGAAAGAGCAAGTCCTTGAAGTTTAAAGTTGAGTTCTCGGCCTCTGGAACTTGTTTCTTCCGTTGCTCAAATACCCAATGCTCTGAGTTCATTCGAACTCTTGTAGTGTAACTACTGGTTTATGATTCAAAGAGCTGCATGGATATGAGTATATGACTGTATGAGGGCATCTGCAACATCACAATAAGCAGTGTAGATCCGCCTCTTTGTTTTTCAAGTATCCAATTAATGTGAGAGCTTCTTTATTTATTTTTATTAAAACGAAGGCCCAAGTCGAGCCCGGCTTTGAATTAACAAAGCCATCAACCGGTCAGGATTATATCAACCGCCAACTTACATAGACGAAACAAAGAAACAGCTAAAAGGATACAGAGTGCTGTGCAAGCAGCTAAAAGGCTTCCTACCATACAAGCAAAGATGAAAAAATTAAAGAACAAGACCAGCTTGAAGACAATGAAGCCCTCCACCGAGTGCAATCCACCCCGTCGAGACACCAGCAAGCCTTGAGGAGACCTAACTAGCATGTGAGGGTAACGCTGACAGCTCCATAGACTCCGACCGAACCGTTGACAACCTCCTACATCTCCGAAGGGGCTCCCTAGCCCCTCGCCTGGCACGAGGCGCCGATCCGTCGGACGATGCAAACGTTGTACAATCGACGTCATTGCCTCCCGAAAAGCCAGACCAGGGCACCACCAACTCACGTCGCCGAGCTCCACAAAGGCAAACATGGCACTGGGAGGGAACCAACACGCAAGGAGAAGCAAAATGCACGGTGGGGCTGCTGATGACAGAGCAATAATGGTGGGAAGCCACTGAACTTGGAGAAGAACCTCCAAGAAATGACCAACTCCAACCATGTTGCTGTCGGACGCCCGCCAACAGGACCGAACTTGCCACCACCCCATGCTCACCGAAGGCGGCACCTCCATGAAGGTGACGACGCCGCGAGCGTCGCTACCGCCCAATCCATAGGGATTTGGGTTTTCACTCCGATGCACGAGCAGGGGAGAGAGGCAGAATGGGGAAAGGGGTCACCTTGACGGCTCCTACAAGTAGGAGACGACGTCCTCAGGCGTTGCCGTCGTCGTGGCCGGCATAGCCAGCCATGGATTTCTCCAGGGCCCACATCTCCCCAACCCCTACCACAGACGTGGCGCCGGCGACCTGGGGCAGCCGGAGTCCAGATATCTGACAGGGGCCAAAAGGGTTGGGCGCGGAGGCGTCACATCTGGGGTGGGCGCCCCCGCGGCCACCGCGCCCCACAGCCACCACCCGCCGCCGCCTTGCCACCCGCATGGCCAAGGGGGACGGCCAGCACGAGCAACGGCCGCCAGCTGAAGACGACGATGCACCACCACCCGAGGCCGCCGCCCCGGCTCCAAAGCCCCCTGTGCGAAACAGGGCGGACAGATCCTCGCCACCACCCTCCCTGGCGGACGCGCGGCTTTCCGGCGACACCGTCAGGTGGTGGCGAGGGAGAGGAGAAGGGGGGCCGGCGGCGGCTACTGTTAGCGCCGCCCAAGTTGCCCCTGCAGGAGCGACGCGGGGGCCAAGGGGGGGGGGTCCCGTTTGGCTCGGTTCGCTCTCATGTGAGAGCTTCTAGCCTTCTAGAACAAGCGTGATAACTTCTTTAACTTTGTTCTAATAAATACTGTATATAGTCAGTTTAGGATGAACGTCTATTTATCTACTTGGTTAATCTGGTTGCAGTCAGTGGTGACGATGACACTGCAATCTTGGTGAGGACATCTATGTTAAGGTGTGTGAAGAGTATTGTGTGAGTGTCGCTCGTCGGTTTGTAATGGTTTTCGCTTGATTTTGTGTTAATTAACTGAACAACTCTCTTCTGCTTAATTAATGGATAAGACAAATCTTTTACCTAACTAGGATGCACTTCTTTTGTGATGTTATCTACAAGATAATATCTAAGATGCTTGCTAATCGATTGAAGACCATTCTGCCTGAGATCATTTCAGAAACACAGAGTGCTTTTGTGCCTGGTAGATTAATAACTGATAATATTTTGGTGGCTTATGAGTGTGTCCATAAAATCAAGAACAAGAGAAACGGGCAATCAGGACTCTGTGCCGTTAAGTTGGACATGCATAAAGCATATGACAGGGTTGAATGGGTCTTTTCGAGGAATATGATGCTGAAATTGGGTTTTGATGGCCAGTGGGTGAATTTAATTATGAATTGTGTTTCTTTAGTGAAATATACAATCAGGTATAATTCTCAGGAGACAGAAGGAGTCACACCAACAAGGGGCCTTCAACAAGGGGACCCTTTATCCACGTTCTTATTTCTCTTGTGTGCAGAAGGTCTATCTAGTATACTGTAGTTTGAAGAAGAAGCTGGTGGCAGTGATGGGGTTAGGGTGTGTAGAAATGCACCGTCAGTCTCACACCTTTTATTTGCTGATGATTCCCTAATCCTCATGACGACAGATATGTTAAATGCAGCTTCCTTACAGCAGGCACTAGATGATTATTGCACTAACTCTGGCCAACTGGTGAGTAGATCAAAATCAAGCATATTCTTTAGCCCTAATACCAGTGTGGTGACGAGGGAAGAAATTTGTCAAGAATTACATATTGACACTGAAGCACTATCGGATAAATATTTAGGCCTACCGGCTCTAGTAGGAGTAGATAGGAGTGATTGCTTTAAGCATTTTGTTGAGAGAATCAGGGAAAGAATTGGTGTTTGGATGGCGAAGCTTCTATCAATGGGCGGTAAACAATTGTTGTTGAAAGCAATTGCTCAAGCTATTCCTGTGTTTGCCATGTCGGTGTTTAATATCCCTAAGGGGGTTTGTAAGGACATAACAGATCTCATAGCACAGTTTTGGTGGGGAGGAGATGGAGACAAGAAAAGTATGCACTGGTATGCCTGGTGGAAACTATGTATTCCAAAGAAGATGGGAGGAATGGGGTTTCGAGACCTTCACTCTTTTAATTTGGCCTTGCTAGCTAAGCAGTGTTGGAGATTGATAACTAGTCCAGATTCCCTTTGTGCTAAGGTTCTGCGTGCTAAGTATTATCCGCATGTAAATTTATTATTGGCTAGCCCGAAAAATGGCTCCTCTTTTACTTGGCAAAGTTTGGTAGCAGGGCTGCAAATATTTAAAAGGGGCCATATTTGCTGCGTCATGCATATACTACCCTATAGCTGCTAATGCTGCTACATCTGAAGCTGTAGCAATGAGGGATGGTCTAGCCTTTGCTAACACCATGGGATTTTCATGCTATTGAAGCGGAATCAGATTCTTTGGAGGTAATCATTTTTTGCGCTGGACATGATCATTGGTGGGATGCGGCAAAAGCAATATATGCGGAAATCTTGGACTTGGCTACGTATGTAGGGAAGGTCAATTTTATGCACTGTTTTAGAGAGGCTAATAGTGTTGCTCATGAGCCAGCTCAATTTAGTTTTCATAATAAAGTTTCTAGTATTTGGGATGGTGACCCCCCTAGTTTCCTCCTCGGTAAACTAGCCAATGATGTAAACATTTTGTTGAGTTAATAAAGCTAGACATGATGGCCTTCCCTTAACAAAAAAAAAAGGATGCACTTCTTTTGGTTCAATGTATTTGTCAGCGACATTGGCAGTTCTCTATAGAAGTCTGTTTGTATTACTTTTACCCTGTTTTCCCCTCCATGATTAGAGCAAGTACAATAGAGCTGAGTGAGCGGGCTATAAGGAATAAACTAGTATATTTCTGCTTAGTTGAAGGAAAGAGAAGAAGAAAGAGAAGGTAAGCGGGCTCTTCGTGAAGAGCCAGCTCTAGCACGTGCTCCTAGGCGCTTTGTGAGAATGAAAGGTGGGCCACATAATAGAAAAGTAGTACACTCTTTTGATCTACTATTGTACATGTTAACTATAAAATGGGCTGTAGATGACATGGCACTGGCTTATAGCCAGCGGCTGGCTATACTATTAACCATGCTCTTAAGTAGTTGCATTGTTTTTGCTACAGACTCCATTGCTCAGCTGCAGACAACAGCATCTCAAACTGGACTTTTCTATCATTTAACAGACATTTGAAAATTCAACCCGGGTCATCAGTCATCTGCTCATTTCAAAGTTAAGCTCTCTCACCTTGCACGCAACAGCTACCAGTATTGCTTAGAAGGGGTAGCTTAGTGTGATACAATCTCTGACTATAAGGCAGCTCAGTGATTGCCATGTTTATTTTGCTCAAATAAAAGAAAATTGCTTTGCTGCTAGCAAAACTGTTTGACTGATAAATTGTTTTTTAGGTTGCTAAGCAAAATTTTATTTTATTTTACCTGTTGCAACGCACTGGCCTTTTTCTAATAGGTATAGATATAGGTGGATAGCACATAGCTATAACAACAACAGCCTATATATATCCCGTAAAAAAAAGTACACAGCCTATAACCAATATCTAATTGCAACCATGGTTTTGGGTACCGCCCGAGAAATTCGGATACCGGGCGGTATCCGCGTTTCTCGCTGGCCCACGAGAAATACCGATCTCGAGCAAAAAATTCTGAATTATTTGAATATTTTGAATTCAAACGCTCAAAGCCTATTAATTAACGTAGTTTCCCTTTTGAACCAAGACGCTTAGTGCGGCGTAGCGGTAGTGATCTCTTTTCCTTCCACTGAGTTACTACCTCTCTTCTGAATAAAAGTAGTTCATGAAGTTTCTACATCGAATTTAAAAGAATTTGAATTCAAAATTCAATTACAAATTCCGTCCGAAATTTGTTCGGAATTTCTCGGTAATCGTGGTTACTGAGAATTTCGCCCGCCCACGAGAAAATTTACCCATTCGGAATCCAAAACCTTGATTGCAACACGCTTCGACACAATATTTCAACAATATGCATCAACTCACCCGCAAAACAGAAAAAAAAACAAAGAAAACACTATGCATCAACTAGATGCTGATCCGGGTCGCAGCGACTTAGAACCAGACGGAAGGATTCCAGCAGACAAGGACGATCAGATTCGATCAAGTTATCTACAAGCCTTTTCCCCTCCGGATTGCCTTCAAACCAGTCGGCCACGAGCGCGGCGAAAACGAGGACGAACCAGCCGCCGACGAGCGCAGCCAGGAGCCCTCCGAGGTCCACCATGAGACCCAGCATGGTCTCTGCAGGATGGGATTCCTTGAAGTGCAAGAAGCTCTGGAAGGCGAGGACGAGAGCCAAGGCGACGCAGCCCAGCAGGCACATGTACACGCGCCGGCAGCACTCGGCGGGCTCCGCCTCTGCCACGCTGCCGTCGTCGTCGTCGACGTGGGGATTCTCGATGTCGGCCATAGCTGTGGGATCGATCGGTCGACCCTGCGGTAACGCTTTCTCTCGCTGGTGATACGTACGTCATAGGACTTCCGTCCTTAATACTATAATAAATTGTCAATCGATCGATCGAGGCCGTACACGTGCGCCCTCTGGGCACGTAACCGAGCCGACCAAGAGTCCGTACGTACATGTGGCAACAACTGTGCTTCTTTGTGTAAAAAGTTCGGTGCGTGGTTTGGTTCCCACTTCCCAGGAGGAACAGGTGTTTGCTATTTCCTCATTCATGTTAATTTTGCTATGTAACTCTGTTGTGTGAGACAACTCATTGATCCTATCTATTAGACGAACTATGTATGTGGTGTAAGAGCATCTCAGATGCATTTTTTGGGCACCAAGAGACAAAAAACGCCCTCGAACAGCTGCTCAATCGGAAAAAAGAAATTGGGCACAAAGACTAATGGGACTGGTTTACCCTCTGATTGATCCATCATACTCTGATCCGGCGGTGTTTATATGGTATATTGGGGTGCGCTAATTAAGCTCTAGCAGAACGACTAAGTTTAGGATGAGAAGGTCAATCAGCTCAATATATCTACGTATACTACAATCAGCAAGCCTGAATTACTAGTACCACCATCAACTTAGTACTTGGTTCTAGAGGTCTTGATAGCTCAGAGTTACTACATGCATGCATGCATGCATGCCCTAAATCAGCTCATAAATAGTTACGTACGCTCCGACGAGAACTACGGGCCTGTTTGGATTCAGCCCTACCAAAATTGGTCGTGCCAATGTTTTGGCGAAGGAATTGGCCGCCAGCGCCTCACCCACGCGCGGACTGCAGAAACTGAACCAGCGACCAAAATTTTGGCTGGGATCCAAAATATTGGCTGTGAACCAAATGCACGCCACCCCCATCGGTCAACGCCAAATTATTGGCATGGCAGGTTGGGGCTACCATCCAAACAGCCCTTATGTACCATGCATGCAAGCATTGGCAATGCAGTCATCCAATGCTAGCTACGTGATGGGTCATATGTTAGGCTACTCATAATGAAGAGTATCATATATTAGTGTAATGCATATGATACTATCTTCATAGTGTATGCTTTCATAGATGATTTTATTTATTGACAAACATAACACATAGCAGGAATAGTATCATAGCATTTATTATGATACGGTATCTACCTATGTTACTTTAACCCTCTGTCTCTTCTTTAATTGTCTGCCACATCAGCGTGTTTGCTAGTTTTGAGTGTATGATACTGGCTAAGATACCACCACTATGGCCAGCCTTATCGACTCACAATGCATCACGTGGTAGTATCATAATAATGTATATAGTGCTACATAAGTTACTACATTGATACTGCATAATATTATACTCCCTCTGTCCAGGTTAGTACATTAGTATCATATTATTACTTTCTAGAATTCTATAATATCCATTTCTAGAATTCCACTACAAAGTTGTGGATATGATCTAATATTTCTTAAATGTTTCTAGTTTCATGCGTTATGTGAATTTTGCTAATTAGCAATCACGTTCCACACTCTGACCATAATAACACATCAATTTAGAAAATAATGGCAGTGATTCTGATATGTTGATATTGTATTTTCTTATTCGTGAACTCAAGCTGTTTGTGTTTTTGTTCAGACCAACATGTGTCATCTGTTATGGTTTAGAGTTTTAGACAAAGAGTTCTAGACCACATAAGCTATTGAATCTTGGTGATCATGAATTCACACACAAAAGACCTGGTCAATTTTGGAACGCTTCCAATTTTCCTTTTTTCTTCTAGTTGCTATTTTACTTGACTACGCTGGTTCCATATGGTATCACATCCTCATGGGAAATGATTATTTAATTGCAATAATGAAATGCTAGCTCCCTCGGGCATAGAGAAAAAAAATGATTGTTGGTGATAAACAGAATTAACTTCTGATTAACGCTATGCATGGGCATACAATTTTTTTTCCTTATCTTCGTACACATTTGACAAGCTCTGAATATTAACACGAGCAAAAATGTCATTGCCTACATGATTATCGCACCATGACTAGTCAGTAGTTGAAGTTTGCCTTTATAAATGTCTACAAGTAATGCTCTTTGAAAAAACAGTGACATGTGCATATCTCTTAGGCATAACCTTTTTTTTTATACCATGTGTTCTTGAGATCATGATGTATACTTGATATTTGTTACTTCTATTGCACGGTATTTTCACAAGAATTTGAATACAATATGACCTTGAGTCTCTACATTAATTATAACAACTCCTCGAATTGCGCAAGGACTTGTTAATTATCGGAGATATAAACTAATATAAGATGTGTTATATTACTCAGTAGTGATGTAAAATGTCTTATATTAGTTTACAAAGGTAGCAGAAAAATGAATTCATCCCAAAGATGATTTTTTTTCCATCAAACGTGAAACAACTTAAGTTCTAGCAAATCTTTCATAGTAGAATTCAATTTTTTTTCTTACAACATAAGCTCATTGCAAATGACCATCAACCCAAACACATGTTCACTGCAGTGTTTCGCTGTATTTAGGAGCCCGACGGAAAGGACAAGCTCATTTAACCAGGATAACAAAGTTACATTTTCTCTATAAAAAGGGAGCAAGTGAGTAAGTACAAAAGGGGTCTAATGTTTGTCACACCGCATTTTTTTTGGATGTATACGTGCATGGCATGTGCCTTTTACTAGTACTGTTAGAATTTGATTGAAGCATTTGCCGCATTCAGTTGGCACGGATAGGCATGGTGCTGCAGGATCTCAGTGACGGATACGTGATCATGGACGCGCATAGAATGTTGGCGTTGCCTGGCGCCGTGGTGGCGTTGACAGCAGGTCTGTCAAGGTGGATGCGTCAGTATCTGCTTTGAAGATGGATCGGTGGAACATGATGACGACGGCCACTGCAGCATACGCATGTCATGCCCAGTGAGAGTGTGCTGGACCGGTGTGTGACTCAGACCCAGCAATTCGACTTGGTTGGGGCCTCGGGCTTTTGATGTTGTGCTTTGATGTGAGGTCCGGGTATGCGGCCTGACAGTTTGCACCCATTTATCAAATGGATAGGAGTAGCGACAAATGTCATCAAGATAGTCGCTTCAGACATATTAGTGTATTACTTTGTAAGGTCTTGTTGAACAATCAATAAAATGGTTGCATGCATCATCCTAATGCAGAGGCCGAGGGGTCATCCTCCTTTTTGAAAAGAAGAAAAAAAATATAGCGCATATTATTGCAAGAGGAAGAGATTGAGAGTCAGGCGTTAGCTATACAAAAGAAAAGTACAAGAGCCTATAACCAATTACAACACGCTACGATACAAATATTTCAACACTATGCATCAACTACATGCTGATCCGGGACGCAGCGTCCTAGAACGAGACGGAAGGATTCCAGCAGACAAGGACGATCGGATTCGATCAAGTTATCTACCAGCCTTTTCCCCTCCGGATTGCCTTCAAACCAGTCGGCCACGAGCGCGGCGAAAAGGAAGACGAACCAGCAGCCGACGAGCGCAGCCAGGAGCCCTCAGAGGTCCACCATGACACCCAGCATGGTCTTGCCAGGAGCCCAAGGAGCTCTGGAAGGCGAGGACGAGCGCCAAGGCGACACAGCACAGCAGGCACATGTACACGCGCCGGCAGCACTCGGCGGGCTCCGCCACTGCGGTAACGCTTTCTCTAATACGTACGTCACATAGGACTTCCGTCCTTTTATACCATGGTCCATCGATCGATCGAGGCCGTACACGTACGCCGTCGGCGCACACTATTAGAAAAAGGGGCTTTTGGCCCCTTTAAGGACTAAAGGGTCGTTACTAATACCTCTCCCCTTTAATCCCGGTTCTTACACGAACCGGGACTAAAGGCCGCGTCCACGTGAAGCTCAACCTTTAGTCTCGGTTGGTAACACTAACCGGGACTAAAGGAAATTTTATGATTTTTTTTTTTGAAATTTTTTTGAAACTTTTTTGAATTTTTTTTATTTTCAAATTTTTGAATTATTTTAACCTGTAATCTCTAATCACCACCCCTCATCACTGCTCAATTTATCCTATAATCTCTAATCACCCCTCATCATTCCAAATCATCTAACTTTCCGGACGGGCACCCATCCTCTCACTACTCCAGCCTGAGCACGCTTAACTTCCGGGTTCTATTCTCCCTCGTTTCCAAGTCTGCACTTGTTGTTTTCCTCACAATAGTAAGATGTCAATCCTATTAACCCTCAAAAATTTAGCTTGAGCATGAAGTGACACATTTCACTATTTGAGTTTGAAACTATTGTTTTAAAAAACAATAATTATTTAGTAACACTAATATTTCTGGAATAATTAGTTTGACCATTGTTTGACCACTGTTTGACCACAGTTTGACCACTGTTTGACCAAAATTTAAAAAAACTAAAATAATTATTTAATAACACTAATATTCTAGAATAATTAGTTTGACCATTGTTTGACCACAGTTTGACCATATTTGACCACATTTTTTCCAAATATAAAATTTGAAACTATATTTTTTTCTGTTACTAGTAAGTTTGATTTTTTTAATTTTTTTGCCTCTCAAGATCTTAAAAGCCCCGTAACTTTTTTTCTGTTAGGTTTTTGACGATTTTGAAAATGTTTAACGGGGTTCCCCCGGTTAAAATCGGATGTAACTTTCCGAGTAGATGATTTTTCATGTAAAAAACTTTTTAATCCGAGTTCGTATGCAAAAGTTATGCCCATTTTACAAATTCCAAAGAGATTTTGCAAATAAAGTCGAAATTCATATTTGTAAATTTTCCAACAACTAGACCACATATCACATGGGAAACTTGTTTTATTTTATTTTTTTGACATTTCCATCATTTTCTTTTGTTTTTTCTAAAACTGAAAAGGCGGTCCACTGGGGGGTAGAGTTTGAAAATGGGACCTTTAGTACCGGTTCGTGCCATGAACCGGTACTAATGCTTCAAAGCCCATTAGTACCGGTTGGTGGCACCAACTGGGACTAAAGGCGTCCCGGTTGGTGCCACCAACCGGTACTAATGGGCATCGCACCCTTTAGTCCCGGTTCGTGGCACCAACCGAGACTAATGCCTTAGCCGCACGAACCGGGACCAATGCTCACATTAGTCCTGGTTCGTGACTGAACCGGGACTAATGTGAATATTGCCCTAAAGCCCTGTTTTGTACTAGTGGCACATAACCCAGCCGACCAAGGGTCCGTACGTGTGGCAACAACCGTGCTTCTGTGAATAAGTTCGATTCGTAGTTTGGTTCCTAGAGGAAAAAGTGTGTATACATTCAGGAGTACTATTCACGGCAGACAAACTGCAGGCAGGTACAATATGGCGTTATTTTTATTTTTATTTTAAGGGAAAAAAAGATTACCCCTGCATCTGAGCGATGCATGCAACCATTTTATTGATTATTCACAAAGACCTTACAAAGTAGTACGTCAGGTAGTTTGAAGCCACCATCTTATCAATATCTGTCACTACTCCTATCCACATGATGAGGGGGTGCCGATAGTCCGAGCTTAATACCAAACAGACATCGCACAAATGCCTAATATCTAAAGCCAGAGGCCCCAACCAAGCCACATACTAGGTTTGCGGCACAAACTAGTCCGACGCACTTTCATGTGTCGCCACCGCCATCTTCCACCAATCCATTTTCAGAGCAAACTAACGCATCGACCTTGCCAAGCTTCTCTGCCATCGACGCCACCATGACGCCAGACAACATCCTCCTCTTGCGCGAGTCCATCTCCGCGCATCGGAAGGCGACTCTTCACAGCGCCACACCGCTGAGATCCGCCGCCATCAATGTGTAAGATGAAACACCGCTCCATCGAAGAAGCCGTCGTCCTCTGGTCCCTCGAGCCCGTGTGCACCTCCAAGAATGACGCCCCAAGGAGGAAATGACACCGGAGAGTCGCCGTCATCCGATCTACTGATTTAGGATTTTCCCTGGAGGTAGCAGAGAGTGGCCTTGAAATTCTTCACGATGATGTCTTCAGGAAGAAAATGACACAGACAACGCCGTCACCGCCGGCCTTGGCAATACAATATGGCGCATTGGGGACAGCTCAACGGTAGACATCCATCATGATCCTTGGGCGTTGTTTTTGTTCCTGGCGTGACCAAAGTTAGAGACCTGCTGGACCATACAGGCACTTCATGGGATGCCCAGAAGGTAGACACAATGTTCTCACAAGAGGATGCACGTGATATTAAGAGCATTTCCAGCCGCGCCCCCAACAAGGCCCCCAGGCGACTTTTTCGCCGCCGGCGGCAAAAAATCGGACCAGTCGCTCCCCCAAGGGTCCAATTTTCGCCGGCTCGGGCTGAAATTGGTGCCGGCGGACCCAACCCGACCCCGGCGAGCTGGGGGGCGCTCGGGGGCGCCGGGCGAATCGTTTTTGGCGCGAAAGAGCCGCGGGCCCTCCTTGCCAGCGACTCGTCTCGCTTCTCGCCGCTTCGTCGTCCTCATCGCCTCGTTTCCCGCGGCGAATCAATGCCAAAGCTGCCGCGCCGGTCAACCTCCGCCCTTGATGCCTCACGGGCGGCGCAGTGAAGGCGTGACGACGCGCGTCCCCACGCATGCCACGCGTAAACGCGGCGGCCACGCGTGCGCGCAGTGCCTCCGCCTATATAAGCCGACCCCCAACGCGCCGGTGCCACGCACAGAGTCTCCACCGCCGACGCGCCCTCTCTCCCCCTTCCTCCCTCTCCCCTCGCCGTCCCCAGTTCAAAGACATGGTTGAACGGTTCCCAGGCGACGGCGCGGCGGCGAACGCCTTCGGCCGCCGTCACCTTCACGAGGACGAAGCTCGGCTCCTCTTCGAGGCCGAGTACCCGGTCCCGCCGGACATGCGGGTGCCCAGGGCGTGGAGAATCAGCGCCGGCGGGGTCCCGGTGCCACCACCGCCTACCGGGGCAGCGCGGCGTGCGGAGATCGCGCGTATCCGCGCCTCCCTGCCGTGGGCGGCGAGGGAGGGGCCGCGCTACGTCCCCGACAGCCCGCTCTGGGAGCTGTACTTCCGCCGCCGTCACGCCGAGCAGCTCGAGGCCACCAACGGTGTCGTGCCCTCCGGTAGGATCAACTCCGAGGGGCGGCGCCGATGGTGGGGCGTGCCCGGCCGCACGCTGGAGCCCGTCCTCGAGTACATCGAGGGCGGCAACACGCCGAGGCTGGAGTACCCCGAGCCCCCGTCCTTCTCTCGCCACCGTGGGAGCTCGTGGACGCCGAGGCGCATGGACCCCGGGGCGTCCTCCTCCTCGTCCGGTCGGTCGACCGGCTCTCCCTGTCTCCGCCCCGTCAAGCCGGAGCCCCAGGACACGCCTGTTAGCCAGCGCACCCGCAGCTCCGGTGTCTGCATCGCCGACTCCACCCCCGCCTCGTCCTCATCGCGCCCAAACCGGAGCCCAGCCTCCACCCGGAGTACGAGGAGATAGCCCGGTGCGGCTTCTCCGACGAGGACGCCCTACGGTGCGCGCGCGATGACTACCTCCACGATGAGATGGACCGGCAGCGCCGGGCCCTGGAGGAGATCGCCGCCCGCAAGCGTGGGCGCGAGTGTAGGAGATATGCCCTAGAGGCAATAATAAATGATATTATTTATCTCCGAGTTCATAAATATGTTTATGTTCCATGCTATAACTGCTATGGTTCTCGAGTCTGCAATAACCACGAGGCTCGGAGGAAGACTCATATGCACGTGTGGAATGATAAACGGTAAAATGTATTCCTAGTCTGGCCTCTAAGACTAGCTCAAGTGTTGCATGATGGTTATGTTTTCCTGATCATGGGCATGTCTATGTCAGCAACCTTAAGGGCACAATGTTAAGAGAACATTTGTGTTGAATCGACCCAGCATGATGTTATGCTATGAGATTCATTCGTCACAAGTTTATTGGTACATAACACAGAGATGGTTAACGTTTGCATGATTCCTTAGACCATGAGAGTATCGAGTTTCTTCATGCTTGCTTCATGAACTTTGGGGTTTGTTAAACGTCATCCGTAAATGGGTGGCTATTACGGCGGCTTACGGGTTCATGGAAAAGTGTGTCAAGTAACTTGATAGCTCAAGATTGGGATTTGCTCCTCCGACGATGGAGAGATATCTCTGGGCCCTCTCGGTGTAACGGTATCCATCATCGTCTGGCCAGACACTTTGTGATTTGATCACGGGGATGCCAGAACACGATAACGAGAAAAGAGAACAATACCAGTAACGAGGTAGCTAGCATAGTGGACAAGTTGTTGATCCACAGGAATGCCAACATGTCTCACCTCGGGTATTTGTAACATATCGCGAAGCAACAGGAATAGCACACGGCAACTGGAGGTTCACTCGAATATTTATTCGTGTGGGTATAGGGGTCAATATGGGTGTCCACGGCTCCGATGTTGATCATTGATCGGAAGGGGTTCCGGGTCATGTCTATACTTCACCGAACCTATAGGGTCACACGCTTAAGGGTCATCTATCTGCTGAATACTAGACAGGGAGTCTGAGAGAAAATCACCGAAAAAGTTTCGGACACCGAAAAGTTTCGGACAGCGGAATCGTACCGCAGAGAGAGGTCATCGGATAAGTTTCGATGATACCGAAAAGTTATTTCGGGATACACCATTAAGTCAAATTGGTTTCGGCACATGCCTGATAATTCTTGGAGGATGCCAGAATCATTCTGGAAGCTTTTTGGAATTTTCTGAGATAAAAACCGGAAATGTTCTGGAGCTGCCGGAGCCACTTCAGATGCGTTTCGCAGATGAAAATCACTAAAACCGGAATTGTTTCGGAACGCGTTGAAAATCATTTTAGTGGGTACTGGAAATGTTCTTAGCCCACATAAATATTTTCAGTTCGATCGGACGCTGAAAAATGTCATCGTGAATAATGAAAATCAGCTTTATGGTTACTTTATGGAAAGCCACCTTTTGAGGCTTTGCTCCAAAAGATCTTGGGGATGACATGGATGGATAGGAGCCATTTTTTGGGCCCCTCATGGGGGTGTGGCCGGCCACATGGGGTATCCCCCCTTGGGGACCCTCTTGTTCCTTGGTTTCACTCCTAGGTCCTTGTGGAAGGACTTCATTCATGTGCATTTTGGGTTTTTTGTGAAACTACCCTACCCCCTTGGGATTTCCTATAAATAGAGGTGGAGGGGCAGCCCTCCACACTCATCCCTTGCTCTCATACACATGCCATGCATTATCTGGCTTCTTCTCTCCCTCCCACGAAAAGAGTTTCGTAGAGCCGTAAGGCTGTCTGGGTTCCGGCAGGAACTAGTTCTGGACGGCGAAGCCCTGCCGGATAGATGACACCGTATGTGTGCAACTCTGTAGAGAGATCGTAGTTTCGGTCTTAGTTCGTGAGTGCCTCCCGAAGGGCTGTCCGTGTGACCGTCCGAGTTTCGAAGGTCCTCCCGAAGGGCTGTCCGCGACACCGTCCGGGGGGCTGTTCGACCGCCTCCTGGAGGGCTGTCTGAGGAGCAGATGAGGGTATACATCCTCGCGGTTGGGACGTTGTAAATCCTAGCTGCGGGGATCTGCACCGCCGATCGTCATCGACTCTACTTCCCGCTGCGCTACGAGTCGGTAACGAAAAAGATCAAACCATGTATGCAGTCTCCATAGTGGTCCTGGGCTGGTGCGTAGGTCGGAAATTTTTTGTTTTCTGCTGCGTTCCCCTACAGTGGCATCAAGAGCCGTGCTATGCGTAGATGCAGGTTTCGATCTAGAATACATGGAGATTTATGGGTATTGCATAATATAATTAGGTAGTAGATGAGATCTATTGCTGAAAATTATTTATGCGGGTGACAGATGAAATCTGTTACCCGAGGTTCTTGTTGCTTCCCTAGAATTTGCGTTTGCTCAATCTCGAGACAGCATGGTGGAATTTGACAAAGTTCTGGCAATCCGTGATCCTGATTGATCATGGAAGTGCTATCAGTTCTTTGGGTTCTGCCGTAGTCAAAAGAAAGATGAAATTCGCAAATGAAAGGGCATTGCAGATATGATCTGCACGGGGGTCATGCGTATGACGAAGTTTAGTATGGGGCTCGAGATTTAATTATCCCGTGTTTCATACACCCCGAGATGTTAATCTAGCAACCTGAATAATCATACTTGATGATAAAACGTTGGTAGCTGCGGTTTAAGTCAAAACCTTAGAAGCCACGTAAAATAAAATTTTGCATAAACCTATTAGAGGCGTCTAACTTGGTTTTGCAGGATGTGCATGTGATGTGGTATAGCAGTGCTCATACTAATTCGATTATGTATGAGATGACTATATGATGTAATTTGATTAACATGACCTGCGTGTCATGATTCGGCATGATGGCTGGAGCCATATGATTGCATTTTAATGACCTGCGTGTCAACCTTGTTGTAATGCATTATTTTGTTAGCTATAGAGATAGCAATATTATCTGGTGCATCGACAAGGTGGTGGCAATCTTTGTGAAGGTGACCACCGGCGCGAATGCCGAAGACGAAGAAATGAAATACTTCTCCGTCAGAAAGGGCTATACCATATCATGCTATTATGAATTGCCTGAGATGTTTATCCCTTATGATGCACCCTTCTTGATTGCGCGGTAGTCGCTTTTATTAGGGTGATCTCTCACTTAAAATATCAAGTAGTTAGTGTTCTCCCAAGTGTAGCACCGTCACGGCACCTATCTTTTCGGGGTGCGCCATGGATGCATGGGTACGAACTATTAGAGAAGTGTGAGGCGGGTGAGGTCAGACCTCGCAGCAAGATCACTTGGTTGTTATGACGTTCATGGCAGGATCGTCCTGAGCTCGGAACACACGCATCGAAAGATGAGCAAGAGTCACATAGAGATGTGATCGGCAAGTTGGCCTACCGATTAAAATTCCCGTTATGAGATGATGATTCTATGGCGGTGAATTGAAGTCTGGATCTTGTATCACTCAAAATTAATTGTGAGAGATATTGATTTGAGTGGGAGCGCACTGTTGAATTAACATGTTTAATTCTCAGTGCAATTAATTATGAACACTGTCTAAGTGTTTCTTGCATAATAGTTGTAGAATAATGGCTCGCATTTCCACCTTCCCTATTAAAATTGAATAGCTGTTAAATATCTGGTTAAAACTTTACGATTGGTAACGTAATATGAGGATTGTCCTCAAAAGTGCCGAGAAGGACTTTGTCCTATCGCATGCTTTCCGTATCCTCCCGCTAATGCTATGGATCATGTGACTCTCGTCCTTCGATCCAAAAGCTAGAATTCTGTTATGGTCAAGTGGAATATGTTTGCTTCCAAGAAACCCAAACTTCGAAAGTTGGGATAGTTATATCATATTCATGGAACTGAAAATTATTTTCAGATACAAACAAAGCAATGTTTGTTTGCAAGTATTAGTAAAAGTGTTTACTATGCATTTGAATGTTGGGAAAGGGATCCAGAAGAACGCCTGTCATATAATGAAAGGTGAAGAAAACAACAACTTAAAGAGAAAGGAAGTGTCCAAAGGGTGTTAGTATGACTTACACGCCTAGGAAGTCCGGGGCTAATGCCACTCTTAAGTTGGGTGCTTCTTCTGAGAGTAGGAGAAATACTAAAAGTTAAACTGTTAGAAGTATAAAGGCAAAAGGAAAGAAGACTGGTATATCCAGCTCATGTATGAATGTCATACAAGTTCTTGATGTATAGAAGGCTGGTCAAAGATATAGTTCTTGCGAATTACGGTTAAACATGTTAATCACTAATTCTTGGGTATTGTGAGTTCATCACAAAAATGCCCGCTCGATTGCATTCTGTTGCAACTCGATGTAAGAACTACTATGGCCTGAAAGACTAGCTAGAAATGAGGTTAAGGTATACACAGGGAACATAGTAAATGTTACTATACCTTCCATCGGTGTATTGCCGTCTGTATTTATTTTCATAATTCATTTAGAGTTTTACAAACTCTATCCCATTGCATAAGGTATCTTGCAAGAAGGTTGTTCATAAGAGAACTTTTTATGTTCGATCTTATGAATAACACAAGGGCCATACTTTCATTATGAATGAGATGTATGTTATGAATATTGATAATAATACAATACCTCTGGGTTTACTTTCATAATTCATTTTAGAGTTTCATACACTCTAGCCCATTGCACAATGTTTGTTGCAAAAGAGTTGTTCATAAAAACAACAATTGTTGTTAAGTATTATGAATAACATAAGAGCCATACTTCCATCATCGATGGGATGTATGTTATGAATATTGAGGGTAATATGATACATCCATAACACTGACGCTAAATGTCGCAAGACTAAAAGAATACCACACAAGTGTGGCACTACATTTGGTCACATTTGAGAAACCCGCATGGAAAATTCCATTATGATGGATTTTGAAGTGTTTTTGATTTTGAATCATCTGACACTTACAACTTTCCTCCAAAAAGTGAAGTGACTAAAATACCGTTCACAGGCCATAAGGAACGAACAACAAACTTATTAGTGATGATACATTTGATGTGTGTAGTCCGATAAGTGTTGTTAGTGGTGGATTTATTTATCTGCAGAAATGACTCAAGTAGATATATGGATATTTACTTGATGAGACGTAAGTCTGGATCTTTTGAAATCATTCGAAAGGTTCTCAAAAATGAAGTAGATGTTATTGTAACAAGAAAATTGTTTAGCGAATGTCTGATGAGTTGTGAAAGCGGTTTCATAACTTGCACCTCCCGGAACACCACTGCAAGTGGAAAGTCCGTGGAGATTTAATCAAACCATTTATGACATGGTAAGGTCAAAGATGACATAAATAAATTTGCCATTATCCCTTTTAAAGTGATGCTTTAGAGATTGCGGCTTTTACACTGAAAAGAGCTACATCGGGTCTGTTGAAATGAAGCCATGGTATGGTACGCCCAACCATGTTATATCTTTTCTTAACATTTGGAATATGGGGCTTGTGTAAAAGGTTACAAACCTATTCCAAATCAGACAAGTGCTACTTTGTAGGTTATACCAAAATGTTGGGTATTCCTCCCTCACTATACCGAGGCAAATAGTTTTGCCGCGAAACGGTGTGCTTTTAAAGAGAATGGTTCTTTCAAAAAGGTGAGTGGGATAATAGTGCAACTTGACGAGATAAACAGTATCTACGTCATCAGATCAAAGGAAAGAGACCTTGGATGTAGCGACCCGACCCGAATCAAGTCTCTGTGCTTAAGTGTCATCCCTGGATAGGTATGCTGACACACACAGTACTCGAGGATTTATAACAGAGGTAAATCACATGTATAAAGTAACGTAAATACTATTACCTCAATCCAAATAGCGGAAGTAACAAGGTTGTGGATTCCCATCAACACCAACGGCAAAGTTGAGTGTAGAAATCGTAACCCTAACGTATCACTTACTCGTCGTAAGAATCCTGCAACATGAAACGTTGCAGCCCGAAAACGGGTCAGCACATGGAATACGCTGGCAAATTCACACCATAGAGAAATGATGAATAAAGGCTATCACTACATGCATATATGGCTGGTGGAAAAGCTCTATGGTTATAATGTTTTTGCGAAAAGCCAATTTTTCCCTACTTCAAAGGAATAAATTTTATTTAACTATCATGGTGGTTGTGAAACATTGAGAAGGTACCTCCAACTCAATCCCAATTAAGTGTCATCATTAACCCAGCAAAATTAATTAAAAGTAACATGATGAGATCAACGGGATAATCCAAGAACTAGATACTCAAGATGTCCATAACCGGGGACACGGCTAATCATGATCAGTTTGTACACTCTGCAGAGGTTTGTGCACTTTTCCCACAAGACTCGATCGCCTCCGCTTGATTCTCGCACTACATGATGTTTGAGAAACGGATGACCGAGACACAGTCTTTCAGAAATAGTCACTCTCTACTCTGGATGGACCGGTACACCTACTTTCCCCTACATCTGCTAGTCCACCTCTTCAAGAGATCCTGTAACCTACTCAGCTATGCTAGAGCCCATAATAGCTTGCGGCTGCACACGGAAGTTTCTAGCATGAACAATCTTATGATCCCTTTGAGCCTGGGTGGCGGACCTTATACATACAGACAACACTGGGTTCTCCAGGTGCCTCAATCCACCCAGATGTGAGTTTTAGTTGCCACCTTAAGTTGAACCATTATTAAACACTCACATCTGTCATGAATATCTCTCAAACCCAATCCACGTCTACGAGCATAGCATGGCAATAATAAAAGCAACGTAGAAGTAACTCCCAAGGGTTTGATAGAGAACAGGTAATAGGTACTACCTCAACTACTTCCCAATACCCACAGTTTAATTAGATCCTAATCATGCAAGTGTGTGAGGAAAACAGATCTAATGCAATAAAACTGGGTATGAACGGGGTATGGTATGATCAAAGTGTTACTTGCCTGCAATGTTGATGAAGATGATTCGCACTCAAAACTCTTGATAGATCAACTCGTCACACTCCGGTCAATCTATCGCAAGCAAGCAATAGTAACCACACCTAAGCAATCACTCAAATGATCAGAGAGAACGAGGAAAACAATTCGGAAAACTTCAAAACCAAGCAATTAACTCTTGCAACATAAAACAATTTCTAACAGTACCAAAATTATGCGAATTTGGCATTATCAGAAAGTTTAGGTCAAGAGCTTCGATTTGCAAAAAGAATCAACTCAAACGGTGTTACGGATCTTAAGTTATGATCAAAAGAAGATTCAAATTCAAATCTGTTTGAAAACAAATTTTAAATTTTCAAAACATATTTAAGTTGTTTTACTGGATAGAGGGGATCATAACGAAGAAGTGGGCGTTGGTTTCGTTGGATTTGGACAAACGAGTACAAAGTTATAGACGTTTGAAAATCAGGGAATAATCTGTAAAAAAAAAACTACAACTAGGTCCTTGGCGTAAATAAACAGAAAACGAAAAAGCTAAATAGCGAACGCTCGTTAACTAGTTCTAAACAGAGAACGCTCACAGTTTAGTAAAACCTAAAAAAACATATCTAGTCTAGTTTTTTTTAACAAAACCAAAAAAATAAACCGGGGCGGTTTTATACCGTCGGTGGTTCGGCGGTTTTTGGCGACAAAACCGGCAGCGGTGTTGACTCCGGCGACGGGGCAGTGGCGACGGCGGGCTCCGGCGCGGGGCTCGGCTTCGCGACGAGGGGCGGGGCGGCGAAGGCACGGGAGGGGGCGGCGTGGAGCGGTGGGTGCGGTGGCGGCGGCGGTCGTCGACGGCGAGGGTGGTGGCTTCGGGCGGCGGAGCTTCGGCGGATCTCGCCGGCGGCGGCGAGATGCGGGAGGGGCGGCGGCGTGAGCAGAGGGGGAGAGAGAGGTCGGGGTCCGGCTTTTAAAGGGCCCGGGGAGGGCGGTGGCGTGGGGAAGGGGCGACCGGCGGCGTAGGTGCGGCGGACTCCGGCGAAGTCCCGCACGGGCACGCGAGGAGGGAGGCGGCGCGGTGATTGGGCCGGCTGGCTGGGCTTCGGCCCAGTTGGCCCGGTCCGGAGAAGAAGAAGTTTTTTTTTTAAACATTTCTCAGACAAAGAAAAATAATAAAAACGAAAAAAATACTATATAGGCATATAATATATCAAAATTTTCAGAAAAAGATTTCCTACAACCTGAACATTTTTGTAGAGTCAAATAAAATCCTCACAAATTTAAATAAAGCAAAAAGTGCTACTGCCTTAATAAAATCCAATAAAAATCATTTTTAAAATACCAAAATGATTTCAAATTTATTTCTCTCCAATTTTCTGATGTAGGGAATCATGTTACCCTATTTTCTGTATATTTTATTTTTGGAGAAAAATAATTTGAATAAAACTCAATAACTCCAATATTGAAAAATAATTTCAATGGGACTTTGAATAAATCCTTTGAAACTCCCAACTCATATTTCATTTGTTTTGAAGAAGTCATTTTATCTTCTCTCATGAAAATCATTGAGTTGCATAAAGTTTCAAAATTGGAAATATTCTCAAATGAAATTCAAATATTTTCAACACCCCTTTTCATTTAAATAAATGGAAGAAGTCATGTCATCTTCTCTCCAGGGTTTTGTGATGAAAAGAATTTGAATTCATGGAGATCATAAAAGAAAAATGAAAGTTTGGGAAAGTCCTTTTATTCCCTCTCATTTAACTTTCAAAAGATTTCGAATTCCACTCACTTTCAGTCAATCAATCAAACAATCAACCCAATCTATCTGTTTATTATAACATTCCAAAATTTAGAATTTTGGGATGTTACATTGGAAGTAATTCCAGAGTTTCCTACTGCGACTGATACAGAAGTCTCTACAATAAAATGTATGAACTTCGGTCGAACTTGCAGCTGAACCACGTAGGCAAGGCTCGTGCAAACCTCTCAGGTGCGCAAACGAGATATTGTTGTTAGACAACATTATACCTACGATACACAAGGAAGCGTTGATGGGCCCTGACTCCGGAATTGGCTAAATGCCAATACAACCCAAGTTAGTTTCCATATAAGTGATTCAAGATTAAAACCTTGATACACCTTTCGGAAGACTTAGAGTCTAACAAATATTTATGGATCTTAAAACTGATACGGATAAAATGTTTTATCCATAAAGCTCGACTTGTTGAAATAACAAGTTCAAGAGTTGACTACGATGAGGTTGTTTTCATCGTAGCGATGCTTAAAGTCGGTTTGGGTTGAACTAGCAATTAATACATATTTCAATCATGAGATATGAAACATGGATGATAAAAGGATTTCCATCTGATGGAAATGAAAGCTAGGACTTGTATATGATACAGTCCAAAGTAATTTGTCAATCCAGAGGATGCTAGTAGGTATGCAAACTTCAGAGTTCTAGCAATGGACAGAAGAGAGCAAAATGGAGTTGGAATCTTCATGTTTTTATGAAATGGTCAAAGGGGGTTTTGACTTCATCAATGGGTAACGAAGATGCTTGTAATTCAAGAAAGTAAGTGGGAGCGTAATAATATTTCTAAAAACCTTGTGTGCTTGGCACATTGGTAATTGGAAATAAATTTCTTGACACGAATTAGGACTTCATTTGAAAATAGTTTTTCGATGAAGTGCTTAGGCTAAATAGCCTCAATATTAGGCATGATGATCTATGGAGATAGATTTACCTAATGGGGCGAAGCAATGAATACATATTGACAAGATGTTAAAACCTTTTAGCATTTAAAACACCAAGGAGTGATTCTTGCCAAAGTCACATGGAAAGAGTTTTTGCAAGACTCGGTGTCCCAAAACACTGATGAGTAAAATACATGATGCAGATTCCACACACTTTTGTGTTTGGATTAATCATGTATTCCATGGTATGTAAAACAACCAGATATGTCCGATACTCCCAAGGTGTTGTGAGTATGGATACTAAAGTGATCAAAGTACTGATCGTGGGACAACAGTGAAAGATGTCATTGAGTACTAGAGTAAGTACTGATGATATGTTTTCTTGCAAGCGGAGATCATGAAGAGTTCGTTGTAAAATGTTACATCGATAGTCTTCATCTTTTCACCGTGCGATTTTCGATTTAAGTTAAGGGTTTTGTGTAACACACAATGTGGTGGCACAGTTAGTTGGAATTTGTTAAAACTAGTTACTGTGGCGAATTCTATAACGAGGGCTAAGTATGTTGACGCTTTAGAAGCGACAAAGAAGATGTTGAATCATATAGTTCATTCATGAACTTAGTATAGTTCCAAGATGGCTTTTGACAATGGGACACTACTGCAGGTAGTTGCTCCATAACTTAGTCTGAGGAATCCAGGTTCGACCTGTGATTCACATACATACAAAGCCAAGTCCACACAAAATATGAATTTTGTGAAAACGTGAAAATGCGAGGACATGCAAAGATACACACGGAACTGAAGTCGTCAGATCCGTTGGACATCAGGCTATACCACAAGCGAAGCATATTTACACCGGTGTGCCACAGGTGTAAAGTGCATTAGCATTAACTAGATTATTGACACTAGTGCAAGTGGGAGTCTGTAGGAGATATGCCCTAGAGGCAATAATAAATGATATTATTTATCTCCGAGTTCATAAATATGTTTATGTTCCATGCTATAACTGCTATGGTTCTCGAGTCTGCAATAACCACGAGGCTCGAAGGAAGACTCATATGCACGTGTGGAATAATAAACGGTAAAATGTATTCCTAGTCTGGCCTCTAAGACTAGCTCAAGTGTTGCATGATGGTTATGTTTTCCTGATCATGGGCATGTCTATGTCAGCAACCTTGAGGGCACAATGTTAAGAGAACATTTGTGTTGAATCGACCCAGCATGATGTTATGCTATGAGATTCATTCGTCACAAGTTTATTGGTACATAACACAAAGATGGTTAACGTTTGCATGATTCCTTAGACCATGAGAGTATCGAGTTTCTTCATGCTTGCTTCATGAACTTTGGGGTTTGTTAAACGTCATCCGTAAATGGGTGGCTATTACGGCGGCTTACGGGTTCATGGAAAAGTGTGTCAAGTAACTTGATAGCTCAAGATTGGGATTTGCTCCTCCGACGATGGAGAGATATCTCTGGGCCCTCTCGGTGTTACGGTATCCATCATCGTCTGGCCAGACACTTTGTGATTTGATCACGGGGATGCCGGAACACGATAACGAGAAAAGAGAACAATACCGGTAACGAGGTAGCTAGCATAGTGGACAAGTTGTTGATCCACAGGAATGCCAACATGTCTCACCTCGGGTATTTGTAACATATCGCGAAGCAACAGGAATAGCACACGGCAACTGGAGGTTCACTCGAATATTTATTCGTGTGGGTATAGGGGTCAATATGGGTGTCCACGGCTCCGATGTTGATCATTGATCGGAAGGGGTTCCGGGTCATGTCTATACTTCACCGAACCTATAGAGTCACACGCTTAAGGGTCATCTATCTGCTGAATACTAGACAGGGAGTCTGAGAGAAAATCACCGAAAAAGTTTCGGACACCGAAAAGTTTCGGACAGCGGAATCGTACCGCAGAGAGAGGTCATCGGATAAGTTTCGATGATACCGAAAAGTTGTTTCGGGATACACCATTAAGTCAAATTAGTTTCGGCACATGCCTGATAATTCTTGGAGGATGCCAGAATCATTCTGGAAGCTTTTTGGAATTTTCTGAGATAAAAACCGGAAATGTTCTGGAGCTGCCGGAGCCACTTCAGATGCGTTTCGCAGATGAAAATCACTGAAACCGGAATTGTTTCGGAACGCGTTGAAAATCATTTTAGTGGGTACTGGAAATGTTCTTAGCCCACATAAATATTTTCAGTTCGATCGGACGCTGAAAAATGTTATCATGAATAGTGAAAATCAGCTTTATGGTTACTTTATGGAAAGCCCCCTATTGAGGCTTTGCTCCAAAAGATCTTGGGGATGACATGGATGGATAGGAGCCATTTTTTGGGCCCCTCATGGGGGTGTGGCCGGCCACATGGGGTATCCCCCCTTGGGGACCCTCTTGTTCCTTGGTTTCACTCCTAGGTCCTTGTGGAAGGACTTCATTCATGTGCATTTTGGGTTTTTTGTGAAACTACCCTACCCCCTTGGGATTTCCTATAAATAGAGGTGGAGGGGCAGCCCTCCACACTCATCCCTTGCTCTCATACACATGCCATGCATTATCTGGCTTCTTCTCTCCCTCCCACGAAAAGAGTTTCGTAGAGCCGTAAGGCTGTCTGGGTTCCGGCAGGAACTAGTTCTGGACGGCGAAGCCCTGCCGGATAGATGACACCGTATGTGTGCAACTCTGTAGAGAGATCGTAGTTTCGGTCTTAGTTCGTGAGTGCCTCCCGAAGGGCTGTCCGTGTGACCGTCCGAGTTTCGAAGGTCCTCCCGAAGGGCTGTCCGCGACACCGTCCGGGGGGCTGTTCGACCGCCTCCTGGAGGGCTGTCTGAGGAGCAGATGAGGGTATACATCCTCGCGGTTGGGAGGTTGTAAATCCTAGCTGCGGGGATCTGCACCGCCGATCGTCATCGACTCTACTTCCCGCTGCGCTACGAGTCGGTAACGAAAAAGATCAAACCATGTATGCAGTCTCCATAGTGGTCCTGGGCTGGTGCGTAGGTCGGAAAATTTTTGTTTTCTGCTGCGTTCCCCTACAGCGAGGACGAGCACGGCGTCGTGATCCTCGACAGCGACGACGACGATGACGCCGCCAGACCGTCCAACCCGCCGCGCCAACCGGGGGAGGGTTGCAGCAGGGATGGCGGCCGCGGCGGAGGCGACGACGACGACGACGGCGGCGACTACACGCGGTTCTACAGCCTCCTCGGCATGTAGAACTGCACGGGCGGCGGGCGGCGAGGAGCGGCGAGGCGAGGGAGACGGCGGGCGGGCCTAGTAGTGTGTTTTTTTCTTTTTTGTAAAATATTGGCGTGTTTGTGCCGTGTTTGGTTGAATTTGGTTTGAACTCGCCGAAATATGTATGAACTCGCCGAAAATGGTTGAATTTGCGCCATGTTTGTGCGGCACTTTAATTTAAAAAAAATTCGTGGGCACCGCGACTGGGCGGCATCACGCCCCCAGCGCGTGTTTTGCGCCGGTGCGCCCCCAGGGGACGATTTTTAGCGCCTCCTGGGGGGCCAACGGCTGGAGATGCTCTAAGCAAATTGCCATAGGTGGCCCTAGTATGGATGATTACGTTGCATGGAATTATACTAAGAGTGGCCATTTGTCCGTCAAAGCTTATCACTTGCGCATGTCCATGAATAAAGTACACTAGTATAAAAATGGTCAAATGTCAAGCATATTAGTGCCGGTTTGCTTTTGATCCGTCACTAATGTGTGCATTAGTGCCGGTTCCAACGGCTAGCCGGCCGCTTTCATAAGTACTGGTTCGTGGCCGACCTTTAGCACCGGTTCGTGCCATGGACCGGTACTAAAGTGAGTGGTGGAAGGATGTTGTCAGTCCGGGGCCCCTTCAGCACCTTTAGTACCGGTTCGTGGCACGAACCGGTGCTAAAGGTCGTCCTACATAAACCCTTCGTCCACTCGAGCTCGCTCTGTTCTTCCCCTTTCCCCTCTCCTCTCTGTTCTTCCCCTCTTCCTCTCGAGCTCATCACACATTTTGCCCAAAATTTGTCAAGATTTGAAGGCCCCCATCCATTCAAATGATCACAAAGGTTAGCAACTTTGTCCTTTCATCTCTCATTGCTACATTAGCTCTTGCAATGCTTTGTATAGTGATCAATTTATGAGTTTAGTAATTTGGGAGGAAATATATGTGCTAGTATTTGATTTATATGCAATTTGAGGTCAAAAATAACAATTAGTTTGCATATGTAGGTGTGGTTTACTTAGTGCCTTCTAAATCTCCGTCGTAACCACAGTCGATCGCCCGCATCGTTCCGTCGCCGGCACCACCTTGTGGTGAGCCTCTTGTTCATGAATGTTTTACATTACCAAATTGAAGTTTGTGTGATTTGGATATATACTTACTCGTATAATTATCTTACCCGTATGTTGTTTGTTATACATAGTGCCATGGTTTTGATATCCGTCCCCGTCGGCCCTCGTCCTTGTTATGATTCGGATGTGGTATATTCTCTTTTAAAACTAGTTGTTGCATTTCGTGTTTATGACAAATTATGCCCATCAAGTTGACATAGATATTTTTGTCTAGGAGGTTTGTGAACTGGAAATTCCAACCGACCTTATTGTCGAGAGGTTAAATTTAGTTGAAAGAGAAAACGAGTATTTGAAAGAAAAATTGAAAAGAATTGAGGGGGGGAGATGGAATTGGAGTTGTATGTTGCCGATGTCGTCGATGATCACAAGATCAAGATGGAGAAAATGCGCTTGAAGATTAGAAAGATTAGAAAATATGCCATTGATAGTGAGGCTTGGTATCATTATGCTATTGGATCAATTGTTACCTTAGTTGCGATCTTGATCGCATTTGTTGTTGCATTTAAATTCTTTAGTTGGAGAGTTATTTGTTTGTTGCATTTAAGTCTTGTATGAACTTTATGTATGAACTTGTATTAATTTGGTCTTTTCGGTTTTGTGTAATGAAGATGAGCCGACAATGGATGTACGATGACCGATGCTCTCCCGAGTTCATTAATGGTGTGCAAAATTTTCTGCTTGCGGCTGAGGCAAACAAGCGGGCGGATGGTTTTATGCCTTGTCCATGTTTACTCTGTAAGAATGATCACAATTACTCTACGTCAAGAAACATTCACGTCCACCTGTTTAAGTCCGGTTTCATGCCCCACTATAATGTTTGGACCAAGCACGGAGAAAGAGGGGTTATGAAGGAAGACAATGAAGAAGAAGAGGACGACGACAACTATCCTGGCCATGGGTTCCCTGAATACGATGATACAACAATGGGGGAAGAAGCTGAGCCGGCAATGCGGGAAGAAGCTGAAGAAGAGGCATCAGATGAGCCCGCTGATGATCTAGGTCGGGCCATTGCCGATGCAAAGAGAAACTGCGCAAGTGATTTGGAGAAGAAGAAGTTGCAGCGCATGTTGGAGGATCACAAGAAATTGTTGTACCCGAATTGCGAAGCTGACAAGAAAAAGTTGGGCACCACACTGGACTTGCTGCAATGGAAGGCAGAGAATGGTGAATCTGACAAGGGAGTTGGAAAGTTGCTGGTAATGATAAAGAATATGCCTCCAAAGGACAACGAATTGCCCGAGAGTACGTACGAAGCAAAGAAGGCTGTCTACCCTCTAGGGTTAGTGGTGCAGAAGATACATGCATGCCCTAATGACTGCATCCTCTACCGCGGTGAGCATGAGGATTTGAACGCTTGCCCGGTATGCGGTGCATTGCGCTATAAGATCAGGCGCGATGACCTTGGTGATGTCGAGGGCGAGCGCCCTAGGAAGAAGATTCCTGCCAAGGTGATGTGGTATGCTCCTATAATACCACAGTTGAAACGTTTGTTCCAAAACAAAGAGCATGCCAAGGCGATGAGATGGCACAGAGAAGACCGTAAGAAAGACGGAAAGTTGAGAGTACCCGCTGACGGGTCGCAGTGGAGAAAAATCGAAAGAAAGTACGGGAAGGAGTTTGCAGATGATGCAAGGAACGTATGGTTTGGTCTAAGCGCAGATGGCATTAACCCTATGCAACCCGGCAACGACATTGATGTGTACCTAAGGCCATTAGTTGAAGAACTCTTACAGCTGTGGAATGGAACAGGTGTACGTGCGTGGGATGAGCACATGGTGGAAGAATTTGACCTAAAGGCCTTGCTATTCGTGACCATCAATGATTGGCCTGCTCTCAGTAACCTTTCAGGACGGACAAACAACGGATACCACGCATGCACGCACTGTTTGGATGATACCGACAGTATATATTTGGACAATTGTAGGAAGAATGTGTACCTGGGACTCCCGTAAGAAAGAAAGGCAAGCATTTCAAAGGTGAGGCGGATCACCGGACAAAGCCTCGCCACCTTACTAGTGCTGATGTACATGATATGGTCAAGGATTTGAAGGTAGTCTTTGGAAAGGGTCCTGGCGGACAACCTGTTCCGAATGACGCTGACGGACGCGCACCCATGTGGAAGAAGAAATCTATATTTTGGGACCTGCCCTATTGGAAAGACCTAGAGGTCCGCTCAATCGACGTGATGCACGTGACGAAGAATGTTTGCGTGACCCTGCTTGGCTTCTTGGGCGTGTATGGAAGACAAAAGATACACCTGAGGCACGGGAGGACCAGCAACGTATGCATAGAAAAGATGGCATACATCAGGGTCATGCCAGCTACGCTCTTACCAAAGAAGAGAAGGAAATCTTCTTTGAATGCCTGCTCAGTATTAAGGTACCGTCTGGCTTCTCGTCAAATATAAAGGGAATAATAAACATGGCAGAGAAAAAGTTCCAGAACCTAAAGTCTCATGACTGCCACGTGATTATGACGCAACTGCTTCCGGTTGCATTGAGGGGGCTTCTACCGGATAACGTTCGATTAGCCATTGTGAAGCTATGTGCATTCCTCAATACAATCTCTCAGAAGGTAATCGATCCAGAAATCATACCAAGGTTAGAGAATGATTTGGTGCAATGTCTTGTCAGTTTCGAGTTGGTGTTCCCACTATCCTTCTTCAACATCATGACGCACGTCCTAGTTCACCTATGCGAAGAGATTAACGTTTTGGGTCCTGTATTTCTACACAATATGTTCCCCTTTGAGAGGTTCATGGGAGTCTTAAAGAAATATGTTCATAATCGTGCTAGGCCAGAAGGAAGCATCTGCAAGGGCCATGAAAATGAGGAGGTCATTGAGTTTTGTATTGACTTTATTCCTGACCTTAAGCCGACACTACAAAAAAAAGACACATCCGTGACATTTTGGGCCGAACGAATTTTTTTTCTGTCATACGTATGACACTTCTATGATGATAATTGTGACAAAACCCGGTATCATCATAGATGTGGTGGGCTCCTACTTCCATGACAAAAAATCATGACAGAAAATGGGCTTTTCGTCCTGCGCGGGCCGGAGATGCAGCCGCATGATATTCTTTGGGCCGTCCATGACGGAAAAAATCATGGTAGAAGCGATGGGAGGAAAATTTCGGGGAGTTCCCGGTTACGGTGGGAGGTCGGGGCCGAGCGATGCACGTTTCTCTCGTACACGTACGCGCATGTGTGCGAGGCGTTGGCTCTAACTGAACCCGAGCGAGGCGTTGGGCTCTAACTGAACCCGAGCGAGGCGTTGGGCTCTAACTGAACCCGAGCGATTGCACTGTAGGCTACGCGTTACTGGACCCGAGCGATCGACCGATGGCTATTAACTGAACCCGATCGAGCGATTCCTTCGCTACTGCTGCTAACTGAAGCCGATCGATTGTATGAACAGTGAGCGTTGCCGGGGGGGTTGGATGAACAGTGAGCGGTGGCGTTGCCTCTGGATGAACAGGACCCCGTGGTGTGGAGGGCTGGATGAACAGTAGACGGTGGAGGGGTGCCCGTGGAGGGGTGGTTGAATAGGACGCCGTGGTGTGGAGGGCTGGATGAACAGCAGACGGTGGAGGGGTGCCCGTGGAGGGGTGGTTGAACAGTAGCCGGTGGAGTAGCGCGCGGTGGAGGCTGGATGAACAGGAGCCCGTGGAGGCTGGAGGAGGTCGACGGTAGCCCGTGGAGGCTGGAGGAGGTCGATGGTGGAGATGAAAAGTATCCCGTGGAGTCCCGTTTTGCGGTACGCCACACCCCTCCCGATGAACAGAACCTCCGTTTCGACCGTAGGAGGTCCGTTTCGTCCGTTTTGCGGTACACCACACCCCTCCCGATCAACAGGACCCCTGTTTCGACCGTAGGAGGTCCGTTTTGTCCGTTTTGCGGTACACCACACCCCTCCCGATCAACAGGAGCCCCGTTTTGACCGTAGGAGGTCCGTTTCCTCCGTTTTGCGGTACGCCACACCCCTCCCGATCAACAGGACCCCGTTCCGAAGGTAGGAGGTCCGTTTCCTCCGTTTTGCGTTACGCCAGGCCTCGTTTCCATCGCCTGTTCCATCCAAGCCCTCCCGATGAACACGACCACGCATTCCGTTCCGACCCAGCCGGTTGGCTCCCACGCGTTCCGTTACCTCCCGATGAACACGACGCATTCCATTGCCTCCCCATGAACACGACGCATTCCGTTGCCTCCCTATGAACACGACGCATTCCGTTGCCTCCCCATGAACACGACGACGACGCTGTTTCTCCGTTCCGACCCAGCCATGTACACGAGCCCTGGCCGTACGTATGCGCGAGTAGGCGTTCGAGACCCCGCCCATATGTACACATACGTGGCCGTATTTTCTTTCTTGCACCCTGGCTGCTGTACGTACGTGTACATGCTACGTGCGCACCTCTACTACGACACGTGCGTGCCTCTACTACGACACATGCGCGCCTCTACATTGACCAGTATGTACGTACACGTTCGCGACCAGAATGACAACGCTACGTACGCTTCGACCAGGTGGGTCCCGACTGTCAGGCACTTCCTTGCCTGCGAAGATGTAGCTGGTGGGTCCCAGCATTCAGGGGGGCGAATCATTTTTTTTGCCCGGACGCACTTCCTTGCGTGCGAAGATGTAGCCAGTGGGTCCCAGCTGTTAGGGGGGCGAATCAATTTTTTTGCCCGGACGCACTTCCTTGCGTGCGAAGGTGTAGCTGGTGGGTCCCAGCAGTCAGGGGGCGAATCGTTTTTTTTGCCCGGACGCACTTCCTTGCATGCGAAGATGAAGCTGGTGGGTCCCAGTAGTCAGGGGAAACATTTTTTCTGCGAAATACAGTGGCCCGTCCGGTGGGTCCTAGCTGTCACGTGGAGGAATCATTATTTTCCATGTAATAAGGAGGCACTTCCTTGCTGCGGCCGTGGACCCAACTGTCAGCCTCTCCACGTACAGTCCACGTTCGATGGAAGTCATTCCTTGACCACATTGACCAGGCCGCGCCGAGAGCACCACGGCGGTGGACGACGGCGAGGCCTAGGAAGGGGACGACGCGGAGGTGGGGAAGACATGGCAGTGGAAGCCCACGCGGAGAGGAGTACGAGGGTTCACTGGTTTGGCTACGGTGTGAGGCTACCGTCGCCGCAGGGCCTGGCCAGCGGTGGGAATAGTAGGGGGCGGTGAGGCCTCCGCGGCAGCACAGCCGGCCACGGGAGGCAGGAGCATGCGGCACGACCGGCGCTGCTTTGGGCCGCTGGAGCAAGAAGACCAGAGGTTGAAGAAGCACTACGGTCGTTGGATGGACATTGTACGGTCACTGGAGCTAGAATCGTTCATATTGATTAAGTTGACAAAGCCCTCCGTCCCGTCAACTTAGTTGGCCCACAAGTCATCCTCCCACTATGGTGGGTCCCAGCTAGCAAGGGGGGTATTCATTTTTTTTGTGCGTAATAAGGAGGCACTTCCTTGCGTGCGAAGATATAGCTGGTGGGTCCGACATGTTAGCGGGGGGAACGTTTTTTTCGCGAAATACAGAGGCCCTTCCGGTGGGTCCCAGCTGTCAGGTGGAGGAATCATTATTTTGCGCGTACAATCCACGGCCGATGGATGTCGTTCGTTGACCACGTTGACCAGGCCGCGCCGAGAGCACCATGGCGGTGGACGACGGCGAGGCCTAGGAAGGGAACGACACGAAGCCGGGGAAGACTCGGCAATGGTTGCCCACGCGGTGGGGAGTACGAGGGTTTACTGGTCCGGCTGCCGTCGCCGGAAAATAACAGGAGGTGTGGGTGAGTAGAGGAATGGCCTGGTCAGCAATGAAGTAGGGTGGGGCGGTGCGGCCTGTGCGGAAGCACAACCGGCCACGGGAGGCGGGAGCAGGCAGTGCCACCGGAGCTGATTTGGGCGGCTGGAGCAAGAAGATCAGATATTGAAGAAGCAGCATGGCCGTTGGATTAACATCCAACGGTCACTGCTGCTAGAATCGTTTGTGGACTAAGTTGACAAAGCCAAAGTACACGTCAACCCTGTAGACCCACAAGTCAGCCTCCAAATCTGTCCCAAACAGCATATAGCCCGAAATTTCTAGCCAGATTCAATTTAATTTTAAATCTAAATATACCTTAATTTAAATTCAATGAAATTTTACCCGCACAAAAACAATGAAATTTAAAATATCAAAATTCGAAAGAAAACAGTATTTTGGAACTAATTGCCTGTTTGCTGTATTTTTTCATTTTACAGCCCATTTATTATTACTTATAGCCCATTTCTTATTAATTATAGCCCATTTTCTGGGCAAAATGAATCCCTCCTCGTCTTGAAAGATTTCCGGCCCAGCTGGGCGTAGAAAAGCAAGTAGGCCTACGTTGGTTATTCTGCAAAAAACAAAATAGCTGGCTAGCCATTTTCAGAAAGGAAAAAAACAAACTGAGCTGGTCATGTGCTAAACATATGAAATAAAAGCCTGGGCTAGACGGGCCACGGGTCCCGCACAATCCAGTTGATACCCTTCTCCGTCCCGAAAAAACAAAATTACTGCGCGCGCTGCTGGGTCCCTACTGTCATCCTCACCATGTACAATCATCTCCTGATTCCTCTCGGTTGTTGACCATGTTGACAACACCGGAGGGCGGCGCCGCGGTGAGCGAACCAAGGCGGAGGACGATGGTGAGGCCTCGGACGGGAACGAACAGGAGCCGGGGAAGATCACAGCCAGCCGTGGGAGGCGGGAGCAGGCGGTCCCGCCGGCGCTGGTTTGGCTTTGGCGGCTCGAGGAAGAAGAGACTGAAGAAACGCGACAGACGTTGAATGTCAATCCAACGGTCAAGGTTGGCACAATCGTTTGTTGACTAAGCGGACACCAAGTAGCATACTTTTTTATATATAGGCAGAAAACTACGAGGAAAATTCGTTCGTCTGCCGTCCTCCTCACAGGGAACGTTCGCCACATAAGTGACTAGCACCCTTGGTTTTCAACCGAGAGGTCTTGGGTTCGAGTCCCAGGAACTCACAATTTTGTCCTCCTTCCTTCCTCGCAAAAAAAGGGAAAGAAAATCAAAGACTTGGGAAGGCGTACAGAACAAGCTAGTGTACCAGTAATGAGACGTTGCCGAGTTTTAGAAAAAAGAAAGACGTGCTCCTGTAGCTGGTTCGAATCCAAACCTAGACTATGACTATATATGGTGCTATGCTACTCTGCAAGTAATGAAACTGACATATCCAACGTTCGCTTCTCCTCTTCTCTACTTACTCTGCCTAGCATCAGAAGCTCTGGCCGCAGCAACCACGTCCGCTGACTGCTCGTCCACCTGCTCTTCAGCAGGCAACAACCAGATATGCGCCAAGTCGCCACCCGTACCATCGCCTGTGGGTCTCATCACACCCCCGTCGGCACGCGGACCGCAGCCGATTGCTCATTGCAACCCGCTGCCGTTGGTGTGGTGCCACTGCTGCAAATCACGCAGAGTCATCCATCGCGTCTCAAGCACAATCCGCAACCCTGGCCGAGTCTTCTAAAAATGCCCGAATCATGGGGTAATAATATGTTTAAGTGTTGTTCTGCTGCTTTCAGTTGTTGATTTTTTTTAATAGTTTGGTTGATGATCTTCCAATTTGATTCGTGCAGAAAAGGGAAGATTCGTGTGATTTGTATTTCTGGGAAGTTGCTGATGTGGGGGAATGCAACTACGCTGATTATTTGGTTAGCCGAGGAATCCCAATACCAGCAGGTTGGGGTGTTGGACAAGTAACTGAAGGAACGGCAGAAGAGGAAGACGCAGAGCAGAAGGTTAAAGATGCAGTTCCTCTGATCATGGCCAAGCAACAGCTGCTGAACGGCCTTGACAGCAATGAGGAGATGAAAGAGCTTGTGAAGATAATGAGCAAAATTGATGTGCTCTGTAGGATGATTGTCTCTTTATTTGCAGTGTATGTAGCACTCGTGATGTATTCGGTGGCTACGACATGAGCACTTTGCTGAAACTAGTAATGAATGAAACCTGTGTAGCAGGCTGGGCGTAGTGTTGTGAACATCTAATGATTTCTATTAACGGAAATCAGGGGGTATCCACTTTTGCTCATATATATAAATAAATAGGAGAGGCCCTGTCAGGGTCAGCTTTGTTCTCATTCGAAGACGTCGAGCAAATTGCAGTCCAATAGCAAACTATGTCATCAAATTCAAGTTTCACATCCAAATATGAGTACAACTAAACAACAATGTCATCATGTTTTAGTTGTCATACAATGACCAAACACAAATCAACATACATAACAAGTGATGTTCTCACAGCAAAATACTAAACAACATGTTCATGAGGTTTCAGTTGTCATAGGAAACACAATTTCACATAGTAGATAAAAAACGTCTTCTGACAGGCAAATACGACAAAAGCTATGTAATCATCATCCGCAGCAGCAGCGTCAACATCTTCGCCATGTGTATCAGTCTGAATCGTAATTCCCCACGGTGTCATCTTCTTCTTCGTCCTCAACGTCCTCGAACGTTGGCTTCTTCTTGATCAACTGTTGTATGTCCACAGCACGACAGGAGATCTTTTCGCCGGCGTCATTGACGTGATGGTTCTCAAAGATATTAGGAACATCTGTGTTATCTTGTACATCAGGAGCAGTCTAAGCATCATCTTGTTGTGCAACTTCATTAAACGAATTCCTCTGCTCAAACCTTTGCAATACTCTCCAGTCATCGCTACCTGCAAATGTGTCTTCCAAGAAAAATATCTGTGTTGCTTGATTTGCCAAAATAAAAGGCTCGTTGGTCTGGTACGCCGCCTTGACATTGATGGATTTGAAATAATCATCAGCTCTGGGTTTTGCGATCCTGGAAAACAGGTTATACCAACGACAGCACAACAGAACCACACGCCGATGATCCTCGAAACTGGAGATATACTTCAACTGAACAATGTCTGTTATGTTAGCATACATTTCAGTTGTCTCTTTGTCATACGTATCCGTGCTCATGATGGCACTGTTTTGTGTCTTCCTGCCTTCATCTCGTGCAAGGGTGTTGTAGCGCACATCTCCAACAACGCAAGATTCATAATGTCTTACCCGAGTATCAGGACCCATTGCTAGTGAGTAAAGGGCATCATCAACTGCCTGCCCATCCTCCCGCATCTTCTTAACCTATGGTTAGAAAATAGACAAGCTGATCATCTTATGTACTCAATATATTAAAAAAGCTGACAGTGCACTTCAAAAGCTTACATGGTTCTTGAACCATTTCTCAAATCCTGCCATAACCAGTTTGTCAATGTTTCTTGGATTTTGCGGCAGTAACTCCTCTTTGTAGATGCTGCACAACATAGTGATCGCGTCAAACATCTAAATATATAAGAATGTGCTGCAAGTTTAGTAGATTACGATGTATAAGCTGCAGTACTGCACTTACTTGATATAAGGTAGTATCTCAGGACAGTTATCCAACACATACCAAACCATTTTGTCCAAATATTTAGGTTTGTCCTCTTGTCGACTCTTCCCTGTAACTCGAACAGAATAATTGAAAACATTGAGCCCGGGATTGTCTTCACCCACCTCTTTGCTAAGATGATCAGCTGTTTCAATGTATTTTGAGCAGAATGACAACGCTTCTGTAGCAATGTAGGCCTCTGCAATGGAACCCTCGGGTCTAGCTCTATTCCTAACATAGCCCTTGAAAGTGCCTAGCCGCCTTTCAATAGGGTACATCCAGCCATACTGTACTGGACCTCTAAGTAGTGCCTCATGAGGTTGATGAACAGCCAAATGCACCATCACATCAAAGAAGGCTGGAGGATATATCTTCTCAAGGTCACATAGGATAGTTGGTATCTTGTCTCTAAGATGCTCCAAAGCATCTATCCTGATATTCCTACTGCAGAGTTCCCTGAAGAATTGTCCCAACTCTGCAACTGCTCTGTATAAGTCAGGGCGGCCCAATCCTCTAAGGATAACAGGTAAAACCCTTTGAAGTAGGACGTGGCAGTCATGAGTTTTCAACCCTTGTACCTTGTTTCCATCTGCACTGACTCTCCTTTCAGGGTTGGAAGCAAATCCATGTGGGAATCTCACACGTGACAGGACATCACAGAATTCTTTTCTTTTTACCTTGTCCAAGACGTACACAGTTGGTGCCATATCCCGTGGTTTACCTTCATCTTGCACCTGCAAATCCTTTCTGATACCCAGGTGTGTCAAATCAATCCTAGATTTTAAGGTATCTTTCGTCTTGCCTTCAATATTAAGAAGGGTGTCGATAATGCTGCCACATATATTTTTCTCGATGTGCATCACATCAAGATTATGCCGCAGCTCCAAATCTTTCCAATACTCCAAGTCCCACAAAGTGGACCCGCGGGTAAACAATAATCTCTCTTCTACCCTGCCACGCTTCCTTTTCCCGCTACCATTACCAGGATGGTTTCCTGGTGTAATATGCCGGACCTTCTCTAATTCCACTTGCAACTCATCGGCGGTGAGCCTCTTTGGCGCATCACGGTTTTCATGCTTTGCATTGAACACATGTCTTCGGTATTTTCTAGGATGCGGCTTGTCCTTGGCAAGGAAACGGCGGTGTCCAATGTAACAGATCTTGCTAAGTATTGCGTATGACAGCGGATTCCTGTCACAGCGAACACATGCATTGTAACCATGTGTCGTTCGCCCTGACATAGTGCCCAAAGCCGGGTAATCATGGATGCACCAAATTATAACAGCACGCAGAAAGAAATCAGCTGGTGGGCTGCTATATAGGTCTCGAGTGAGAACACCCTTCCATAGCTGTTGAAGTTCCTCCACAAGAGGCTCCATGAACAAATCAAAATCCTTTCCAGGACTTTTTGGACCTGGGATGAGCAAGGCCATCATGTAGTTTGATTCTTTGGTGCAGACATTTGGAGGCATGTTGTAAGGGATAACAAGCACTGGCCACATGCTATATGTGGCGCTCTGGTGGCCAAATGGGTTAAATCCATCTGAAGCTAAGCCAACTCTAATGTTTCTCGGGTCAGCAGCAAACTCTTTGTGTTTATCATTGAAGCTTTTCCACTCACTACCATGAGATGGATGGCTCATTACATTCTGATCTCTGTACTCCTGGTTCCTAGAATGCCACAGTACATCCTCTCTTGTTTCAGCATCATGAAACAACCTCTGCAATCTTGGTGTAATTGGAAAATGTCTCAGAACATTATGAGGAATCCTCTTCACAGCATCGCCATCTTTCCATCTTGATTATTTGCATTTCGGGCATTCACTTAAGTTCGCATAATCCTTCCGGAACAGAACACAATTATTCTTGCAAACATGGATCATATCATATCCAATTCCAACTGCACGAAGGAAATTCTTCATTTTACTGTAGGTGTGTGGCAGCTCAGACGCATCTGGGAAAGATATGCGGAAATCAGCCAACATCGCATCGAATGATTTGTTGGTCATCCGCTCAGATGTCTTCACCTGAAGAAAGGTGACCATAGCTGAGAATACTGACAGCTTATTTCCTGGGGTGACAGCAACGTTGCATTGTTCCAACATGCGGGCCCACCGTTTTTCTTCTGCAGGTGAAAGTTCACGGAATGCACGAGCATTTCGTAGCAATGTTTCAATGTTGGTCAAACTCACTGGCTCCGCCACCACCACCTCCTCCTCCTCTTCCACATGAGCATCAGGCAGATCAAGATGGTGATCTGCTACTTCCACGTAGTCAATAACATTGACGTTCACAGCTTCAACATGATGAACCCACCTAGTATATGTGACCGACATCCCATACAAGTGTAGATGATTTTGCACAGTTGACTGGGGTCTTGTAACTGAATTCATACACCTGCTACACGGGGCAGAGCACATCTGATTTCGGACCACCGTACTCAGCTCTGATAAAGTTCATGAAGTTTTCAACCCCCTCGACATATGCAGCGGAGAATCTTCGAGCAGAAGTTATCCAAGTCCTGTCCATCTGTTAGACATACAAATTAGTTCTTTAGATATTACAGGAAAAACATATATGCTTTTTTATGAAGTCCAGAAAAAATACCTAGGTCGATGTCTAAAGCTATGGCAAGATATTTGGACGAGCAGATCTAAGTAACGAAATATATGTAAAGCTAATTCAGCAAACAGGTTTCAGTGCCAAATTATGGCAGGCTGTTTCAGCAGTCAATGAGGTCGAGCAGACAGCCATCGAACTATCGAAGGCCATCGCAGCAACAAAGATTGAGTATAAAATGGTGTAGAGCTATTTCACCTAACAGATTGGCTACTAGACCATGGCAATCTACGTCACAATAAATATATGGCAGGATATTTTAGCAACTAATCGGCCTTGGCATGCCATCTCAGCTAAGCAGATTGAGTGCAGAACAGGGCAAGGAAGCTTCTTAAGCAGAGCATATTGACAGTAAACTACTTCCGCAAACAGTGAGATTAACAGCGTCTATCAGCTAACATTCAGCGCTACACCGACATGAACGGGGCCTCAGTCTAGAATGCGCGTACCGTGGGAGAAGCTGACCGCCGTGCGTCTCCACACGAACGTCGCCAGCGGTGGCGGCGCTGACCGCCGTGCGCCTCCACAAGAACGTAGCCAGAGGTGGCGGCGCGGCTAGAGGACGGCAGTCTACGAGAGCGTACTGTGGGAGCAAGAGGATCGCCGAACCGCAGCGCCGACGTATCGGCGCGGCGGGGAGGTCGGCTTTGGCGGAGCGAATGGAGTGGAGGGGGACAGGGGGGAGGGGGGTTTGGGGAATATTATTGGCTAGTTGGCCGAAGGGCGGTTGAATCGGATTTGGGGGGAATTTTTGGGTGTGGGGGGGGGAGGATTTTCGAGCGGTGGGCGGGGGGAGTTTGGCGCATGGTCGGTTTCTCCAAGTGCAGTCCCACGTGTCAGTGAAGAGGCAAGCCGAAGCGCGTTCCGTTTGCGTGAGCCGTGTGCAGGACCGAACGTGTGTGGGGTGCAATGCGACCGCGACAGGAGTGCTATGAGTGTACCGCCTTTTTTCCTTTTAAACTAGGTGCTTCGCCCCCTCAAAAATTTTTTTTGTTGCTTCGCGCGATCCATCGATACTACTACTAGTAATCCGATAATCCCGACTAAAACGGCGTGGCCGGGTCTTTTCCCGCGCGATATGCTGGGAGGTTGGCTTAGTTGGGTTTTTTAGGACGAGTAATGCTACACCTACGTAATCCCAGTTACGTAATTAACGTAATGTGAAACGTGTGAGCTGTTGATTGTAGATTGGGGGGAGGGAGGGGCCCACCACCATGAAAATTAGGGGAGGAGAGAGAGGCAATTTACGTTAACCCTTTCGTAGGTTCCCGTAGATGTAGAAAGATGTGAAATGCGTGAATGTGTAGTGGACGTACTATTGGAGTGCCTAAGATAATTTCTGTATGTATAGACCCCTATGTGTTTATTTTACTTCGCACGTTAGATTTGTCTCGGTTCAATAAAAAGCAGAGTTGGTGATGATGGTGTGCCTGTCATCCTGCAATATAGGTCGTCCGATCTATATCTAACGGATAGGAAGGAAACTATGACAATTTACCCGCACTCCTCTCCACATTTGCAGATAAGGCTTTCCCTCGTTCATCCGTTTCTCCCACAAGATCTTGATCTTCCGTGCAACGCACGGGCATCTTGCTAGTACTCCTACAATATGTATATTATTGTGAAAGTTCATATACACAGGCCGAGATTAATGCAAACACGGCAGATTTTCATTACATTTCGAACTTTTATAGGACAGAAAAATAAAAGAAACCCGACCCTAAACCTATTCTACGGCGTCGACCGATGTCCTCCATCTGCGATCTCTATGTACGGGGGCGGGGTTCAAGACCCGTGAAGTGAAGGTGCGGTCTCCGGCGAGGAAGAGTAGAACACGGGATACGAACCGGCCAGTTGGCACACCATGCCCTGCCGCCTCCCATGCCCTACTCATCCTCGGAGGAGTCCCCGACCTTGGCGGAGTCGGACGTTGGACGGCGGCAAGTAGGATGCGTGGCTGATGGTGCTTCCATCGTCGGCCGCCAGCGTGGCCACCGCTTGTGCGGTCGCGTCCGCGTCCGGCTACGCCGCTATTGCGTTGCGAGAGGCGACTTGAGTGAGGGCGGCGACCTCGAGCTTCATCCCCGAAGATAAGCTCTCCCACAGAGCGTTCGCACTTGCGGTCATGGCGGATGTGGTGCCAGGTAGGAGGACGATGCGCTATGGTGTGGAGGTTAGTTGGGCGTTGCCGCTTTAAGTAGCGCATTCCGGTGAGGCCAAGCGTCCGGGGGCGTCATTAAGTCGCCGGAGTTGGTTCCTCGGGCACCGAGCCTCTTAACGACGACATACGAACGGACGGCATGAATGCGGGCAGCTGGCGCCGGCTGGGAACGCACCGCGCGACGGCACGAGGGACGAGGGTTTTGGTGTGCCAGGGTAGTCAGCTGCGGTCGTGGCAACGTTGGAGATGCCCTTTGCTCACATGTGATCCCCGCATGTCATTGAAAAAGCAAGACGACCCGGCATGGTCTCAGGTCCAGAGGATGCAGTTGGCCATGCTACACCACTCCGCGGACGCGTCGCGGCGCCCCGTGCATCCTCGACGAGCCGGGTGTTGGGGTGTGTTTGGATTGTGGCCAAAGTGCACCTTACCAAAATTTTGGTCATGACCCAAAGATTGGTCTTTGTTTGGATGGTTGCCATTTTTTTGGCATGCCAATGGACTCTAGCCAACTCTAGTTCATTTTTCTTGCCAATGTCGGCCAAATCATGGGCAACCAATACCTCAACCAAAATTTTGGCTACCCAATGCTTTGATGGGGCAACCTTGGGCACAAACCAAACATACCATTGGTCGTGCCACAGCACTAACGCCACCCTCGGCACACTGAAACCGACCGTGTCTAGCGATGATATGAGCGTGGCGCTCACCGCGGTCGCCGTGTCCAGAGGCGGTGCTGGAGCTGCGCCCCGTTGTTGGCCCCAACGACCCACATGAACGGTTGTCGGTGGCAAGGAGGTCGTGGGCCAGCTCCTCCATTGGACTAGTCTGCGCTACGTCGTCCCGACGGGTGTGCCCCACATGTCGGTTTCCCCATTTTCCCAGCCATATTCGAGCGTCAGTGCTCCGCGTTGCGCATTAGGCCTTTCACTATGTAGGCCAAGCGAGACAACTTATTGTTTATTTGAGCCGTTCAAGTATAATCATGTGGCGTTTGCTTATTTCTCATTCCTCTCCAACCCTCTTCTCCATCGTCATGTCGCCCTCCAGTCGAGTCCATCCTCCCACATGCCTCATTTGAACATTCCGCCAAGTATCATTCGCATGTACCCACCCTAGTCCTGTTTCAATAGATCTCCGGACTCCGAGATGAAATCGAGAGGGAACGAGTGGGGGCACGTGATACCTAAGGCGGATTCAAAATTTTGAACCGGTGATCATAGCATCCGCAAATCATATATAAAAGGTATTCAATGTTCGTTTCGTTTTTGAACGTACAATATACTCCCCCTATCCTTTCTAGTTTACATATAAGTTTTATGTGTAGTCAAAGTATCTCTACTTTGATCAAAAAGGTATCAACATTCAACAACGCCCAATCAATATTGTTAGATTCGTACGTACTCCTAGATTTGTACTCGAGATGGTTTCCAATTTGACTATTGACAAGATTAATAGTACATGAGATGTATAATGTGAAAATTATATCATTGGAAACTCCTTTCACATATGAATTTGACCGTATGCTTTGTGTAAGTTGCATGTCATATATTATTACTCTAACATTTGGTCAAAGTTAGCCTCGAAAAACGCATTAGACCCTGTATGCTTTGTGTAAGTTGCATGTCATATATTATTACTCTAACATTTGTGTAAGTTGCATGACATATATTATTACTCTAACATTTGGTCAAAGTAGTATAGTGGAAGTGGATCCTCTGACGTAGGTATCCCTGCCTTACCCTCCCTTTCGGTCACTTACTGGCGGACCCCATGCTTGATAGGCCCCGCATGTCAGTTACTCAATGGGTTCGGCCACGTCAGGGGATCCTCATCCGTAGTATACTCCCTCTGTTTTTATTTACTCCGCATAAGATGGAGGGAGTGGTGGTATAATAAATGACGCGGGCGGGGGAGGCGGAGGGACGTCGGTTTGCTCTCAACTGCGGTCCCACAAGCGAGCGAAAACGCAAGACGAAGCGTGTTCCATTCGGTGAGCGACGTGGAGGGTCCAGCGTGCCGGGCTGCAACGCGAACGCGACAAGAGCGATGTACAATCAAAACTGGTTGACCGGTCATCACCGGAACCACTATTCACACCAGAACCTTCGCTGCTCGGCCTACGCCAGCCACTGCCCTAAAACCACACCAAATCTCCAGCCCATTCCCCCACCTTTCGATCCCCTAGCCCGCATCAAGCGTCCCCTAGTTTGCCGGAAAGCCATGGTGCGACGCAAAATCACTTACTACAAGATGCTGACGCCGGAGCGCCGCGCAGAAATCGCGGCAGCGGTCGGTGCCACAGACCTCCGTTCCCAAGCTCGCTTTGCGTCGGGCCAATCCCTGAGTTCTCTGGAGCCAAGCTACGAGGAGGAGGAAGCCGATCCAATGTTCATGGCGGAGGTCGCGGTGCAGAAGGCCCCCGATGGGTATGAGACGATGGACGTCGACTTCGTGCCGGCGTTCGAGTCCCGCATGGTGCAGGCGGACCAGCGGTTCAACATGGCGATACTAAAGGAGGACCGGGAGGCAGAGGCTCAACTCAACGCGCAGCGCGCGCATGCCGCTGCCATCGAGGCTCTCCCGCAGGCGGAACCGGATGTCATGGATGTGAACTGGGAGGCGGAGGCTCAACTTGAGGCAGAGCGCGCGGATGCCGCTGCCATCGAGGCCCTCCTGCAGGCGGAACCGGACGTCCTGGACTTGAACCGGGCGGCAGAGGCTCGACTCGACGTAGAGCGCGCGGATGCCGCTCTCATCGACGCCCTCCCGCAGGCGGAACCGGACGTCCTAGACTTGAACCGGGCGGCGGAGGCTCGACTCGACGCGGAGCGCGCGGATGCCGCTGCCATCGAGGCCCTCCTCCAGGTGGAACCGGACGTCCTCGACTTGAACCGGGCTGTGCTCTTGTCCGTGCAGAGCGCCCGCACACTCCGCTTGAACGAGTAGCTGGAGGCCGAGGACAACCACGGTGCGGAGACACACGTCGGCAGCGACGGCTGGTTCGCGCCGGCAGCCAAAGACGACGAGGCCGTCTCTTTCCGCGAATAGTGATAGTTTTTTTTTATGTTGTTGTTTTTATGGATCTTTTGCTGTGTAAAAACATATATTTGTTATGCAAGTCGCCTGACTTGGGCCAGTCTACCATTTCAGGCGGTTGGATGAATATCCTACGTCTCCTAACCCTTCTTTCCTTCTTCCTCACCTCTTCTTCTTCCCCAACAGACCACCGCACGGGCCGTACGGATACTCCCCAACATGCGGTTGGATAAACATACTCTATGAACGAAAATTATGTGTCAGCGATAGGATGGCTGAGTTTGGTTTGTTCACATGCGACAGCACGTGACAGTGTGGGTGCGTTCCCTTGGTTGGGTTTGCGGCGTGTAGGAGCGACTGTGTGAGGGTGCGGTGCGACCGCGGCGTGCAGGAGCGACCGTGTGAGGGTGCGGTGCGACCGCGACAGCCGTGCGCAAGTGTACCTCCTTCTCATTTTGAAAACTTTAGGCAAGCTTGGCAAAAATGCGTGGCGAAGTTTGGCAATGCAAGGCCTAGACCCAAGCAGGATAAGTACATACGTACTAGGAGTACTAGTGTTAAAAAAGAAAGGCGGGGTTTTCCTTTGCGGGATTTAATCGATACAAATCCTCGTTTCACGTGTCAATTAATGCGTATTCTTTTCTCCAAAGACCAAATAGCTAACCATCTCACTCCTCATCGCTTGATTAATGCAGCGCCATGCAAACCAACCTTCTCACTTCCGCATGCATGCAGGGGATATTAATGTCCTTGGTTGCTAACCCCATCAATTTTGCCTCGATTAGTGTTAGTGGCCCTTTGCAAATTGTAATTTTGATATACTGGCCTTGTGTACAAAAAAATGGAGGTAGTAACTATATTTGACTTCCTTCCCCATTGCCTCGATATCTTTTTTTTGGTGGTTTGGCGATGTGCGTTCGACGGAGAACACCATTGAGGGAGACCACGGTAAGTCGTTCGCAAGTGCCGCCTGCAAGCCGAGACAACCGCCTTATTTGCATCCAGAAAGTCCTTTACTAGTACTACTAGGAGTACTAGTGCGGTGAGATGGTTTCTCGAAGAAGACAATGGAGAAGCGGAGTCAGCGAAGAGTGAAATGATGGTTGCTTCGTCCGTGCTTTTGTGATTTGACGCCTCACTACTTTGTGATTTGTGATAGAAGGGACATGGGAGTAGACTCTATGATCTATACTGTACTACATGCGTCCAAGCATGGGAGAAAGAGGAGAGACGTTGCATTTTTCTATTCCTTCAATCAATCAATCAGGGTGCTTCGGTTCCATCTTTTTGGCCTTGGCAACACCGTCCACAATGGTTCCCACGATGCCAAAAGCTATTTTCACATTTGGCTACACATTGTGGATGCCCTTAACCGTACCACTTGGTTTTGCTCCTGTGTGCTATCTATACAAATCTCAATTATATTGATCTAAAAAATTATAGAATCAAGATTAGTAAAAAGGAGGTGATTTTGCCGCGCGGATGGCGGGGGAGGTTTCTTATTTGAGAAATGCTACATCCACGTAATGGTTTACGTAAAGTTACGAACTGATGTAATGTGGGACTATTTGATTGGATTAAAGGAGAGGATTAGGCCCACCCCACCTGAAAATCAGGGGGGCATATATAGATTAGATGGAAAGTATACGTAGCAGCTACGTAGCCCTTTGTAAGTCTAGGATTAGGCTTCTTATTTTCGGAGGACGTTGTCCTGTCGGTTTGCTAACATGCGGTCCCACGTGTCAGTGCTTTACCAAGCCGATCCGCGTCCCACATGAGGCAGAACAACGGCAGAAGCAACATGTGGTTAAGTTGAAGAAGATGAGGGAGAATCGGATTCAGCAACGAGTGAAATGATGTGATGGTTGCTTCGTCCCTCCAACTTAACTGCGGGAAAGGTGCAGCTTTGTGATTTGATGCCTCATTGCTCATTACTATGCCGGCGCCATGACTAGGGTGCTTCACCCCGGCTGCTCTGCACTGTATTCCGGTATGGCACGTGGACCCGGTAGCTTGATGTCCCACATGTCGGCGAAAGGGACTAGAAGATTTATGAAAGCGAGCGCTCCACTCTTACGACGGAGGAGTAGACGACACGACGGCCTAGTGAACTGTCACTTGTAGTACTATATAGTACTATAGTTTTGTTGTTTCGCACGATCCATCGATACAAACCCGATTAAACAAGAAAGGGCGGGATTTTTCCCGCGCGGTAGATGATACTGGCCTTACATTTCAAAGGCAATTTTAATGTATGCAAACTGAATAATTATAAGTAACAATATGATATCTAGTAAAACTAAAAACACATATGATATATTGTGTTAGGATGTAGTAGTAGTGCTGTATTGCATAGTTGTTAGATGTAACATGCGAGAACGTGTAGAGATGTAGTTTTGGAGGGCCTACAGAGAGAAAAGCGTAATACGGTCACCGAACTTCAGAATAAGCTGATTACGGTCACTATATACGTTTTGCGGTGATTATACGGTCACTTGCTCACAGTTCAGCATCGGATTGCACTTTGTTGACCGGCCAAATAGTCTGCGTGGCGCCATGTTGACTAGTTAAATTGACCACGTTCCTTGTGGGTCCCACCTGTCAGTTCGCATAGGCAAAAGGTCATATAAACACAAATTTACGCAGGCGCGACAAGGCTCCAACCCGTGCGCGGGAATCACCTGGTTGTGTTTGTGTCTGTCAGGGCCTGATGTGTGCGCATGCACGTGTAGGTTGAGCACTTGAGCGTGAGAGTTTGTGTTGGTCGTGTGGTGTACTGGTGTGTGCATGCATGCGTGCGTGTGTGCGTCTGAGTGTTGCGTGCGTGTGTGGCTGCGTGTGTACGTGTGAGTGTTGCGTGCATGCGTGGGTGCATGTGTTTGTGTGAGTGTGGCGTGGATGCAGTTCGTGTGCATGCGTGCGTGTGTGTATAATCACCACACCAGCTCCTGTGTGTTAAAACAGATGGCTCAGCATACCAATACAAGGCCACCTTGTCCGCTGTGCCCGCGGTCATGACTTTGAACTACCGTCCAAATATTTTTTTGTCGTTTGTTTTCATTCTTACTAGCAAGATGCCCGTGCGTTGCACGTAACATCAAGATGCATTTGTATGACTTGTTTATCTTTGGAGAGAAAAGAATGAACGAGGGAAGGCCTTATTTGCAAATGTGGAGAGGTGTGTGGGTACCTTTTTGCAAAATTGCCATAGTTTTTTTCCTATCCGCCAGATATACATCGGACGGCCTATATTGCAGGATGGCAGGCACACCATCATCACCAACTCTGTTTTTTATAAGAGTGTATTTTATGTATTTTATAAGACTGTAGATGTAGAGTAGATACAAGTCGACAGGTGGGCACGATGGTAGCGAGATAATGTGATGCAACACTAGAGGTGCCACGTGGAGCGTTTAACTTGTCAACTAGTCATGTCATGAGCAAATACAGAGTTGTACGGTGAGCCCGTGACTTTATAATAACCACTAAAAGTAAATGGTGACCGTAATGAGTGGATTCTGAAGTCCAATGTACGTATCGTGCTTTCGCTTCAAATACAATGATCGTCATTGCATAAATCGCGAGAGAAAGATGAAACATGCGTGACTTTTCTGGGGGCTTACTTTTAGAGGACCTGGAGATAGTTTTGTGTGCATACGTGAAAGGGGCGTACAGGGGGGGGTATGCGATGGAGAGAGAGATGCTCTTCGGTTCTCTTTATTATGACTAACTTTGTATATAGTATAAAAATATACAAATTCACAATGCGGAATAAATATCATTGTGGGCACCATGCAATGCAAATTAGCGTTCGTACTCCTCCATATAACTTTGTAATGTTGTATATATGTAGAAACTCTAAAATAATTTTTTGGCCACACTTTATTCAAAAGGAATGTCGTATGCGAAATAAACGTGAAGAGAGGGCTTTTTAGATCAATGGGGTACGTGATGTAACATGTGTGAATGTGTAGTTGATGCATTTGGCGGGGCCTAGAGAGGTATGTGTGTGTATTACGTATTCGAGAGAGGCATGGATAGAGGGGCCGACGGGGGGGGGCGTGGGAGAGATAGCACGAGAAATGAGGGTGGTCTAGAGAGAGAGATGAATATGACGTCACGACAAGAGATTCCATTTCCTTGAGTGTGTACACTAGTAGAAAACAGGGCTTTGGTCACAGGGCAGTATTTACATTAGTCCCGGTTCAGTCACGAACCGGGACTAATGTGAGCATTCGTCCCGGTTCGTGCGGCTAAGGCATTAGTCCCGGTTCACTGGGCCCTTTAGTCTCGGTTGGTGCCACGAACCGGGACTAAAGGGTGCGATGCCCATTAGTACCGGTTGGTGGCACCAACCGGGACTAAAGGTTAGACCTTTAGTCCCGGTTGGTGCCACCAACCGGTACTAATGGGCTTTGAGGCATTAGTACCGGTTCATGGCACGAACCAGTACTAAAGGTCCCATTTTCAAACTCTACCCCCCCCCCTCCTGTGGACCGCCTTTTCAGTTTTAGAAAAAACAAAAGAAAATGATGGAAATGTCGAAAAAATGAAATAAAATAAGTTTCCCATGTGATATGTGGTCTAGTTGTTGGGAAAATTAACAAATATGAATTTCGACTTTATTTGCAAAATCTCTCTGGAATTTGTAAAATGGGCATAACTTTTGCATACGAACTCGGATGAAAAAGTTTTTTATATGAACAATCATCTACTCGAAAAGTTACATCCGAATTTAACTGGGGGAACCCCGTTAAACATTTTCAAAATCGTCAAAAACCTAACAGAAAAAAGTTACGGCGCTTTTAAGATCTAGAGTGGAAAAAATCGAAAAAATTTCAAACTGTGGTCAAACAATGGTCAAACTAATTATTCTAGAATATTAGTGTTACTAAATAATTATTTCAGTTATTTTGAATTTTGGTCAAATCTGGTCAAACTGTGGTCAAACAATGGTCAAACTAATTATTCAAGAAATATTAGTGTTACTAAATAATTATTGTTTTTTAAAACAATAGTTTCAAACTCAAACAGTGAAATGTGTCATTTCATGCTCAAGAAAAATTCCTGAGGGTTAATAGGATTGACATCTTACTATTGTCAGGAAAACAACAAGTGCAGACTTGGAAACGAGGGAGAATAGAACCCGGAAGTTAAGCGTGCTCAGGCTGGGGGAGTGGGAGGATGGCTGACCATTCGGGAAGTTAGATGATTTGGAATGATGAGGGGTGATTAGAGATTAGAGGATAAATTGAGCAGTGATGAGGGGTGATGATTAGAGATTAGAGGTTAAAATAATTCAGAAATTTGAAAATAAAAAAATAAAAAAATTCAAAAAAAATCATAAAATTTCCTTTAGTCCCGGTTGGTGTTACCAACCGGGACTATAGGTGGAGCTCCACGTGGCCGCGGCCTTTAGTCCCGGTTCGTGTAAGAACCGGGACTAAAGGGGAGAGGCATTAGTAACGACCCTTTAGTCCCGGTTCAAAAACCGGGACTAAAGGGCCTTACCAACCGGGACAAAAGCCCCTTTTTCTACTAGTGGTATATGCAAGGGGGGAGGGAATAGAGGCACCAGGAGAAATTTTCTGTGTGTGTGGTGTTTGTGTTGGTATGTGTGGGTGTGAGAGGATAATGAGACGTGGGGGCAGAGGGTGTGTCACCGCGTGAGGTCCGGTGGGTCGAGGTGAGGCCCTTCGTTCGGTTCCGTCCTGCGCCACATTGGTCGGCCCGTGACGCATTTAGGAAGACCCATGGATGACTAGTCGTACAAGACAAAGATAGCAGAATTGTGAAGGACTCTGTGTCCACTGACAAAGCTGGCTAGGATTTGTAACCCTAGGTTTTCGGACTAAGGTAACCCCTTTATCTCTGATATTACTATTCATCCAACCTAACTTTAAGGGGCATCCTACAGAATGCTCTGCTAGAATCGTACTCGTCGATTAGGAAGAGAGGTGTGAGACAATGCGTGAGAGACAGGCGTAAAGATAATGTGCGTACATGAGACACGTAGGCAGGTCCATGCATATAGAAAGGGTCGATGAGGATTGTGCGTGTGTATGTTTGTGAGAGGAAGAGTGCTTGTGATAAAGGTTAGTGAAAACAGTTGTAAATGGTTACGAGAGGGAGGGAGGGTTATATATAGAGCATGTGTGCGAGAAAGACACCTCGGGAGAGAGTGTGTGAGCATGTCTGAGAGACCACCGATGGAGAGTGAAACTACACGTAAAAGACTGCTCTACACATTGATTAAAGATATAAATTGTATCCAAATATTAGGATGGGATCATGATATTTGCAATTCGCGTAAGGAGCGGTCATTGATCCATCAGACATCTAGATTCTATCAAATTTGAGCATGTCTATGTTATTATTCGACACAATTGATCCACATAGTTAGTATTTTGAACTCCAGACAATGCATCGCTTTAGCAATCGAATATAAACGTGAGTATAGTTCATGTTGTGTGTGTAAAGCACATTATACATACGAAAGTTACACAATGGACATTATAAATAGCTACCTATGAACTAGCATACATTTGAATTCAACTTAAGGTGGTTTAAAAAATCGAATTCAACATGAAGTCCATTCAATTATTTGAATTTGATATCATGGCATTTGTAAACCATACCTATTTTATGGGGGCACCAATCTTTGCTCTGATTTTGTACATAATAGCATATGTAGTCGTGTACAAAATAGATTCAAATTTAGCTCCTCCATTCCAAAATAATCGTAGTTATAGGATTTTCAAGTGTCAAAATTTCAAAAAGAAGCGGATAATTTAATGAGGTTTTCAAACATACAAGGTCAAATATAATGTTGTCTATTTAGGTCAATCCTCATAGTTCAAGAGTACTCTAAACGTGAATGCTTGTGTTTCAAAATTTCAAACGAAGCGCCAAAAGAGCCTCTACTCGCCCGAAACCGCGTGAGACCAATGTTTGGTAGTACAACGAAATTACTTTTCTAATAACTCCGACCCGTGAAACCTACCGGCCCGACGTCCAAAGGTCTAAACTGGGGTAGGTTTGTAGCTTCATCTAGATGCCACGCAACCGCATCCGAAAAACATTCATACACAATGGCCGCCTAAGCACACATGTGCGGGGCCGAAATCGCTCCCGCCCACTATTTGGGACACCTGGAATTACCATCCTACCCCCGACTCGCAGTAGGTCCGAAATTTAAGAGGGGGGCAAAGTTTGTACTTTCCCCAAATTTCAAACAACCGCGTCCCATCTTCTAATCAAAAAAGCCAAAAACAAGCGCGTCCCAGACCGAAACATGGTTCCCCCACCCGTCCGATTCCCCATTCGTACTCCGTGGGCGCCAAAACTACCTCTCCACCAGCCGCGAAACCCGGCGTCCTCCGTCCGCCACCTCATCCCACCCATCAACCGCCGCCCTCCTCCATCACGCCGGAGCCGATACCTCGACGTCGTCGTCACCACAACCTCAACCGCAACGCCCTCCATGGCTAGTAGTTGAACCCGAGGCCGAGCCGTCCGTACCCGAGTCAGTTCAACCACGCCGTCTTGCGCCTCACCGCTGCCGCTCCAACTTCGCCACCCTCCACCGCACCGGAGCTGTTCCTGCTACGCCGTCCTTCGCCGCCTCGGATCTCCTTCCCCTCCGCCGACATACGGCCACGGCAACACAGTCAACAATTTGGCCATGGGTTCGTCCAAGCCTGCACCCTCCAGAACATCGGTTTCCCCGGTAAAAAGAAGAAGATCGACGCGACATGTGGAGGTGACCACACCGGCAACCGAAAAAGGTACTCCTCTTCCCTTATACGTGCAAATCTTACGCCTCTGCTTGCACGGTATTCATCCCACAGAAGACACTAGTTGACCGCTTCTTCTTGATACTAGATGTTCCTAGTAACTCGCGATGCACAAGGTTTCTCCTCATATACTATTTCACCTTAGCCAGAGGTCCGTCGCCCCCCTGAATTTCAATTTCTGGCCAGTTGATTCCCAATTAACGGAAGCATTCCCCAGCGTAACAGGCGCTAGTACGCCTATTACGCCTTGGCAGCAGCGCCTTGGTGTTTATCTTAGGGGCGTGTGCGGCCTAGAGCTACTGGCGCCCGATCTGGAGGTCGGCTGGGATTAAAGGGATGGCCTTGGGGCGCTGCCAAGCACGTCGGTGGTGTGAGGTCGATGGGAGGGCGGGGAGGCGGAGGCAGGGGTCTGGGCCGGTGGTCGCTGGCGGTTCGAGAAAGATCGTCAACAGTGACTGGCGGGAGGTAGACGAAGGCCATCTGCCCGTTCCTTATAGATCGGACGGTCCATTAAAAAAATCGACTGACCTATTTATTTTCAGTCGACTGTTATCTTAGATATGACCACATGTGGTGGTGTGCTGGAGGAGTACCTGCATTTCCTGTGCTCATATATTACAAAATCATACGAAGTAGAATCTAATTTTGTTTGCCATGCAATGTTCTAGAGCTATCATATGTCTCCTGTCATTTATTTTTCAGCCACCTGCTATCTGCTACTTTTACAGTGCACTAGTTCTGCACACACTTCACCCTTACTCTCACTATTGTGTTTTTATGCAAGGGTATTTCAGACTCTGCTGCCATGAGAGAAGCCAAAAAGAAAAGAGAGAAGTCGCTCCAGCTTCGTATGCGGGTAGGCAACACTACTGGAATCAGCTAATTTGCCATCTCCCAGCTCTTTGCCGTCTGCTAGCTGACGACAAAGAAGCGCTTTGCCATCAGCTACCCAAAAGCAGACGGCAAAGAAATGGCAGACGGCAAAGAAGCTCTTTGCCATCTGCGAGCTCTTTGCCGTCTGCTAGCAGACGGCAAAGAATCTTTGCCGTCCGCTGGCAGACGGCAAAGAGAGAGGTGGCCCCCACCCCCCGCCCGTTTGGAAAAAACTTAACGCCCCACCTCTTTGCCGTCTGCTAGCAGACGGCAAAGAGGCAAAAAGGCGGACGACAAAGAGGAGAGTACCTAACGGCCCGTACCCCCCGCCCGTTACTCTCTGTTCTCTCCCTCTCTCTCCTCCCCGATGCGCCCCGCCACCACATCCCACCCCACCGCCGCCGCCCCCGCCCCCCGCCGCCCGCCGCCGCCCACCGCCGCCCCGCCACCCGCCGCCCGGCGCCGCCCCGTCGCCCCCTCCGCCCCGTCGCGCCCACCCGCTGCCCGGCGCCGCCCCGTCGCCCCCTCCGCCCCCTCGCCCCCCACCCCTCCGCCCCGTCGCCCCCACCCCTCCGCCCGGCCAGCGCCACCCCGCCGCCCCTCCGTCGGCGAGCGCCACCCCGCCGCCCCTCCGTCTGCGAGCGCCCCACCGCCCCTCCGTCGGCGAGCGCCCGTCCGCCGCCCCTCCGTCGGCGAGCGCCCCACCCCTGCCGCAGGTGAGCCCCACCCCTCTTCTCCTTTTTTTCTGTTTTTCTGTTTTTTAGTTTAGATTACTTTTAGTTTAGTTTTAGATTTAGTTTAGTTTTTTAGTTTTAGATTTTTTTCTGTTTTTTCTGTTTTTTCTATTTTTTAGTTTAGATTACTTTTAGTTTAGTTTTAGTTTAGTTTTAGGTTACTTAGTGCTAGGTTTAAGAAGAGGAAAAAGGAGAAGAAGAAGAAGAAGAAGAGGAGGAGGAGGAGAAGAAAGAAGAAGAAGAAGAAGAAGAAGAAGAAGAAGAAGAAGAAGAAGAAGAAGAAGAAGAAGAAGAAGAAGAAGAAGAAGAAGAAGAAGAAGAAGAAGAAGAAGAAGAAGAAGAAGAAGAAAGAGGAGAGGAGGAGGAGGAGGAGAAAGCTAGAGGAGAGGAGGAGGAGAAGAAGAAGACCACCGACACCCCGACCCCGACCACCGACACCCCGACACCTGACCCCCCGACCACCGACACCCCGACCTCGACGACCGACACCCCCACCCCAACGCGACACCCCGACACGACACCCCGACCCCGACACGACACCCCGACACGACACGACACAACACCCCGACACGACACGACACCCCGACCCCGACACGACACCCCGACACCGACACCCTGACACCACACCCACCCTTACCCCGACACCGACACGGCACCCCGACCCCGACCCGGCACCCCGACCTGACACCCCGACCCCAAGACCCCGACCCTGACCCAACACCCCGACCCCGACACCGACACGGCACCCCGACCCCGACCCGGCACCCCGACCCCGAGACCCCGACCCCGACCCCGAGACCCCAACCCCGAGCCTGACCCGACACCCTGACCCCGACACCGACACGGCACCCCGACCCCGACCCGGCACCCCGACCCGACACCCCGACCCCGAGACCCCGACCCCGACCCCGACCCCGAGCCTGACCCGACACCCCGACCCCGACACCGACACGGCACCCCGACCCCGACCCGGCACCCCGACCCGACACCCCGACCCCGAGACCCCGACCCCGACCCCGACACCCCGACCCCGAGCCTGACCCGACACCCCGACCCCGACACCGACACGGCACCCCGACCCCGACCCGGCACCCCGACCCGACACCCCGACCCCGAGACCCCGACCCCGACCCGGCACCCCGACCCGACACCCCGACCCCGAGACCCCGACCCCGACCCCGACACGGCACCCCGACACCAACACGACACCCCGACCCCCGACACCTCCCGAAAAGGTGTTCTTTGGCTTTCGAGAAGCCGACGGGGTCATATATTTGTGAATTATTAGTTAGGTCATATATTTTTTGATTTTGTTATGAAAAACATCATATATAATTGTGTTGATCGGGTAGTTTTAAATGTGCAGTTGTTTCATCGCTGCGAGGTTTGGTGTTCGACGACCTCGCCCTGCGTTTGACGAGCTCTGCCCCTTCGTTCGTGGGTGAGCAGAAATGACATGTCCTCCTCCCCCATTAATTATTTGATCTATTCCGATGAAACTTGATAGCTAGCTATATATGTGTCTTGAATCATCAGTATGCGTAACCAATATGTGTCTCCCGTTCGAAAGCGTCATAGTTATAAATATGCATGCATTTGCATATTTATAACCTTGATTCTTTCGAATTGTCCAATGCTATCCATGGACAACCCGAGTATGTTTAGATTGGGTTCGTTTTCCCATATGCTTTGCTCCGGATCCGACGCATAAATTTCGTCAGTGCCTCCCCTGTTGTTCTCCGGGTACACATCCTCTCTGTTTATTGCAGAGACGTGTATCAGGAGAACAGCGGGGAGGTGCTGCCGAAATTTTGCGTAGGATCCAGAGCATAGCATGGGAAAATGAACCCAATCTAAACATACTCGGGTGGGATTAGGACCTATCATTACCTATTAGAGTGTAGGTTGCATGGACGTAATAAAATTGACAAAGTAGATCAACTGATGAATATATACATGGTGAATTATATATATATATATATATATATATATATATATATATATATATATATATATATATATATATATATATATATATATATATATATATATATATATATATATATATATATATATATATATATATATTTGTTGTGTGTCTAGTAGCTCTGAAAGTCAAGATGAGTGATCGTGCGTGGATGTACACTGGTCACACTGGTCAGAACAAATGGAGCACTGAATGGTTCACAAAAACCAAGGGGTTTGTGCGAGCCGCATTTGCAAATGGCCAGAGGAAAACCTGGTAACCCTATTTATGGTGCGGCAATTGGGAAAAGAGGACAGAGGCTGAAATGGGCAAACACCTGCAGAAGAGTGGTTTTACGCCCGATTATACGGTGTGGACATTTCATGGTGAGTCTGCCCAACGTGACCGAGCTGAGGTGGATCGTCGTCGCACCGACGAGCATGGTACCGGGATGGAAAACATGGTGCAAGACTTCGATGATGCTCGGGATTCGGACGAGGAGATGGAGGAATCTGCAAAGGCCTTCAATGAAATGTTGGAGTCTTCAAAACGTCCGCTCCATGAGCACACTAAGCTTTGTCAGTTGGATGCCATCTCACAAGTAATGGCTCTGAAGGCTCAGTTCAACTTGGGCAGAGAATGCTACGATGCAATGATGACAGTATTTGGACGCTTTCTACCCAAAGGCCATGTAATGCCTGCAAACCTGTACCAGTTGGACAAAATCCTCCGTGCACTGAAGATGCCCTATGATAAGATACATGCCTGTGAGAAAGGATGTGTCTTGTTTAGGCTTGACTATGCGGACTTGAACTATTGTCCCATTTGCAAGTCTTCCAGGTATGTTGTGGTAGACAACGGTATGGGTGAGAAGACACAGACCAAAATCCCCGTTAGTGTTCTTCGGTATATGCCAATCGTACCAAGACTTCAACGTCTTTTCATGGTCGAAGAGACGGCCAGACTGATGACATGGCACAAAACGGGCAAAAGAACCGAACTAGATGCAGATGGGAATCTGATGATTGTACACACATCGGATGGTGTTGCGTGGAAAAAGTTTGATGAATTACATGGTGACAAAGCGGCAGATCCGAGGCATCCTCGAGTCGGCATCAGCACGGATGGGTTCAGTGTGTTTGGTATGAGAGCAGCCCAATACAGTTGTTGGCCCGTATTTGTCTTTCCACTCAATCTCCCCCCCGGACAGATTATGCAAAGAAAGAACATTTTCCTGACGTTGATAATTCCAGGGCCCAACTATCCGGGGAAAAATATGAATGTGTACATGCAGCCGCTTAAGGACGAATTGCAACAAGCCTGGGATAATGGGTTCAAGACATACGACGCCTATAGCAAACGGAACTTCATAATGCGTGTCTGGTACATGTACTCTATTGGACTCACAAAACATGCTTATGGGATCTGCCTTACTTCAAAGACCTCCTTTGCCCACACAACATCGACGTGATGCACACTGAGAAGAATATCGCCGAGGCACTTTTTGGTACATTGTTCGGCATAGATGGGAAGTCAAAGGATAATACTAAGGCTAGAGTCGATCTGGAGGCGCTATGTGATAGGCCGTTACAAAACATGAAAGAACCGAAAGGAAAGCAGAACTGGACGAAGCCAAAGGCATGGTTCAATCATGGAAGGCCAGCTATGAGGGAAATTATCTTGTGGGTGAAAATGCAGTTGATGTTCCCCGATGGGTATGCAGCGAATCTACAGAGGGGAGCCAGTCTTGATAAATTGAAGATATTTGGTCTCAAGAGTCATGATTGGCACATATGGATTGAGCGGGTAATGCCGGTAATGTTGCGTGGCTTCATCCTTGAGGATAAATGGCTAGTACTGGCAGAACTCAGCTATTTCTTCCGTGTTCTTTGTGCGAAAGAACTATCGCCTAGCATGCTAGAAGAAATGGAAGAGTTGGCGTCGGAGTTGATCTGCAAGTTAGAGAAGATCTTTCCACCGGGCTTCTTTAATCCAATGCAACATTTGATTTTGCATCTCCCGACCGAGGCAAGATTGGGGGGGCCCGTGCAAAATCGTTGGTGCTACCCAACTGAGAGGATGCAGAAGACGCTTCGACAAAATGTAAAAATAAATGTAGAATTGAAGCATCGATGGCTGAGGCATTCATCACTGAGGAGGCGGCAAACTTCGTGACAGCACACTACGAAGCCAAAAATCGTTATTTGCATAATCCGAAGCCTCGGTACAATGCTGACGACCCTAAAAAGGGTGGATCCAACCTCAGCCTATTCAAAGGGAATCTCGCACCAGCCAGTGTTTCAAATCCAGTATCTTTGGATAACGAACAATGGCGGACCATTTCGTTGTATATCTTCAACAACCTGATAGAAGTGCGGCCGTACATCGAGTAAGTTCTCGGTACATAGTTTCGCAACTTCTATTTCCTTTGAACTGCTCTTATTCCTAGATATTTCATACAGTCGATACGTCGCCTTATTCTCGTATGGAGCGGTGATCCAAAAGGATTCTGTCGAAGAGTATGAGCTTCTCGCAAAGCAAGGAGGCGGCTATCCCGGTTTCATCTCTTGGTTCAAACAAACGGTAATTTCTATTAGACAATTTCATTTCATTCGCTAATTTGTGCGTAATGCAACAATCCTTTCATATTAAACTTGTAGGCTAATTCAGAGTCTATGGACGCCGAATTGAGACAAGTCGCTAATGGTTTTGACTATAAGGTCCGTTCATTTGACAAATACGACATCAACGGGTATCACTTTCGTACCTATGGCAAAGAGCTATCTATGGCCGACCGAAAGTCTACAAATTGTTGTGTATCTGCTATCGGCGAAGGAGGTACCGAGTATTATGGGAGAGTTGAAGCAATTTATGAACTTCTATTCTATGGTGAAAACCCACCGAATGTCGTAGTCTTCAAATGTTATTGGTTTCAGCCGAAGGAGACTAGAAGGACTCATGAACATATAGGGCTAGTTGAAATCAACCAAAGCACCCATTTAGATGTTCCTGATGTCTATATTACGGCTCAACAGGCGACCCAAGTATTCTATCTACCGTGGGCCTGCCAAACTAATCCAAATCTGAAAGGTTGGGATGTCGTTTATGAAGTGCCGCCACGTGCTAGACTATCTCCCCCAAAGGAAGAGGATTATGAACCTCACATTAACCCAGACACATATGAAGGAGAATTCTTCCAAGAGACACGTCTTTCCAAAAAGCGTTTCAAGAACCGCTATACTTCACCCCAAAACATTGAAGTAGACAGCGACAGTGAATCCGACATCACCCCAGAGGAGGAACAAGAAGAGCCGGAACAAGAAGAGGTTACTACTGCGGATGACCTGTCATTGCTTGACCGATTACGTCAAGGTGGCCTTCCACATGTTGATGCCACTGAACCCTATGAGCCCGTCATTGATTATAGTGATGATGATGATTATGCATTTATTGATGATACTAATCGAGATTATTAGTAGTGTCAGGTATTAAATTTCTTTATGTTGTACTTGATGATGATACACTTAAGTGATACACATATTATTATTCATGTCGGTCTTTTTTTTTATGTTTTACTAATTTCGTTTACTGTTTGTCATCCAGGTGTTGAAAGATGGTGGGCGCTGGTCGGGAGCGCGCCAAGGCCCCTTCTTCGTCGGCGCGTGGTCTGAGGTCTTCCATTCCAGACGCACCTCTCCGCCGAGCGTTGCTGGACAGTATGGCCACACCGCTGGGCCCTTCTTCGTCGACCGCGGTGCCCAGCAGGGGACGAGGTAGGAAGAGAGGAGGTGGGGCACGTGGTCGCGGGAGAGGAGGTAGGGTGATTGCTACGGCGCCTTCCTCGCCGCCACCCCCAGCTGTTTCACCCGAGCACGTGACTGCTAGGGTGGACTCGAACGAGGAGGAGGCTACACGGACTCCGGTCCACGAGCCTCCGGTCCACGGGTCTTGGGCCCACGAGCCTCGGGTCGACTGGCCTTCGGCCCACGAGAGTTCGGCCCACGAGACCCCGGAGGAGCACACGTTCGGATGGGGTACCTGGCCGGATCAGCCCGAGGAGCCGAGTGGCCTTGCTGATGATGGCGGGGAGCCGACTGATTTTGAGGAGGAGGGGGGCACCGTCTACCAGCGTGGTGCTACTCGGCTCCCGTCCGTGCCGGCGACCCGTGAGCAGAGGTGGTTGATTTTCCCTGATGGGGAGAGGTACGTAAGTGCATTTAATATTTTTATACCTTCTGCATTCACGTTTCTTCAAATAACTAATGCGTTGGCCTTGTCATGCTGCAGGGGTTGGGTGTTGGGGAACGTAGCAGAAATTCAAAATTTTCTACGTTTCACCAAGATCAATCTATGGAGTAATCTAGCAACAAGGGGAAGGGGAGTGCATCTACATACCATTGTAGATCGCGATGCGGAAGCGTTGCAAGAACGCGGATGAAGGAGTCGTACTCGTAGCGATTTATATCGCGGTTGATTCCGATCTAAGCGCCGAACCACGGCGCCTCCGCGTTCAACACACGTGCAGCCCGGTGACGTCTCCCACGCCTTGATCCAGCAAGGAGAGAGGGAGAGGTTGGGGAAGACTCCATCCAGCAGCAGCACAACGGCATGGTGGTGATGGAGGAGCGTGGCAATCAGGCAGGGCTTCGCCAAGCACCGCGGGAGAGGAGGAGGGAGAGGGGTATGGCTGCGCCGAAAGAGAGACGTTCTCATGTCTTGGGCAGCCCCAAACCTCAAATATATATAGGGGGGAGGGGGCTGCGCCCCCTCTAGGGTTCCCACCCCAAGGGGAGGCGGCCAGCCCTAGATCCCATCTAAGGGGGCGGCCAAGGGGAGGAGAGGGGGGGCGCCACTAGGGTGGGCCTTAAGGCCCATCTGGACCTAGGGTTTGCCCCCTCCCACTCTCCCATGCGCTTGGGCCTTGGTGGGGGGGGCGCACCAGCCCACCTAGGGCTGGTCCCCTCCCACACTTGGCCCACGCAGCCTTCTGGGGCTGGTGGCCCCACTTGGTGGACCCCCGGGACCCTCCCGGTGGTCCCGGTACATTACCGATATCACCCGAAACTTTTCCGATGACCAAAACAGGACTTCCCATATATAAATCTTTACCTCCGGACCATTCCGGAACTCCTCGTGACGTCCGGGATCTCATCCGGGACTCTGAACAACATTCGGTAACCACGTACATACTTTCCCTATAACCCTAGCGTCATCGAACCTTAAGTGTGTAGATCCTACGGGTTCGGGAACCATGCAGACATGACCGAGACGTTCTCCGGTCAATAACCAACAGCGGGATCTGGATACCCATGTTGGCTCCCACATGTTCCACGATGATCTCATCGGATGAACCACGATGTCGGGGATTCAATCAATCCCGTATTCAATTCCCTTTGTCTATCGGTATGTTAATCGCCCGAGATTCGATCGTCGGTATCCCGATACCTTGTTCAATCTTGTTACCGGCAAGTCTCTTTACTCATTCCGTAACTCACATCATCCCGTGATCAACTCCTTGGTCACATTGTGCACATTATGATGATGTCCTACCGAGTGGGCCCAGAGATACCTCTCTGTTTACACGGAGTGAGAAATCCCAGTCTCGATTCGTGCCAACCCAATAGGCACTTTCCGGAGATACCTGTAGTGCACCTTTATAGTCACCCAGTTACGTTGTGACGTTTGGTACACCCAAAGCATTCCTACGGTATCCGGGAGTTGCACAATCTCATGGTCTAAGGAAATGATACTTGACATTAGAAAAGCTCTGAGCAAAAAAATTACACGATCTTGTGCTAGGCTTAGGATTGGGTCTTGTCCATCACATCATTCTCCTAATGATGTGATCCCGTTATCAACGATATCCAATGTCCATGGTCAGGAAACCGTAACCATCTATTGATCAACGAGCTAGTCAACTAGAGGCTTACTAGGGACATGGTGTTGTCTATGTATGCACACATGTATTTGAGTTTCCTATCAATACAATTCTAGCATGGATAATAAACGATTATCATGAACAAGGAAATATAATAATAATAACCTATTTATTATTGCCTCTAGGGCATATTTCCAACAGACTCCCACTTGCACTAGAGTCAATAATCTAGTCCACATCACCATGTGATTAACACTCATAGGTCACATCACCATGTGACCAACATCCAAAGAGTTTACTAGAGTCAACAATCTAGTTCACATCACTATGTGATTAACACTCAATGAGTTCCGGTTTGATCATGTTATGCTTGTGAGAGAGGTTATTAGTCAACGGGTCTGAACATTTCAGATCCGTGTGTGCTTTACGAATATCTATGTCATCTTGTGGATGCAACCACGCGCTATTTGGAGCCATTTCAAATAATTGCTCTACTATACGAATCCGGTTTACTACTCAGAGTCATCCGGATTAGTGTCAAAGTTCGCATCGACATAACCCTTTACGACGAACTCCTTTTCACCTCCATAATCGAGAAAATTCCTTAGTCCACTAGATACTAAGGATAAGTTCGACCGCTGTCATGTGATCCATTCCCGGATCACTATTGTACCCCTTGACCAACTCATGGCAAGGCACACTTCATGTGCGGTACACAGCATAGCATACTGTAGAGCCTACGTCTGAAGCATATGGGACGACCTTCGTCCTTTCTCTCTCTTCTGCTGTGGTCAGGTCTTGAGTCTTACTAAATACTCACACCTTGTAACGCAGCCAAGAACTCCTTCTTTGCTGATCTATTTTGAACTCTTTCAAAATCTTGTCAAGGTGTGCGTTCTTTGAAAGTATCATCGGGCGTCTTGATCTATCTCTATAGATCTTGATGCCCAATATGTAAGCAGCTTTTATCCAGGTCTTCCTTTGAAAAACTCCTTTCAAACAACCCTTTATGCTTTCCAGAAATTTTACATCATTTCGGATCAACAATATGTCATTCACATATACTTATCAGAAATGTTGCAGCGCTCCCACTAACTTTATTGTAAATACAAGTTTCTAACAAACTTTGTATAAACCCAAAAACTTTGATCACTCCATCAAAGCGTATATTCTGACTCCGAGATGCTTGCTCTAGTCCATGGAAGGATCGCTGGAGCTAGCATACCTTTTAGCATCCTTAGGATCGACAAAACCTTTCTGATTGTATCACATACAACCTTTCCTTACGAAAACTGGTAAGGAAACTTGTTTTGACATCCATCTGCCAGATTTCATAAATGCAGCTAATGCTAACATGAATCCGACGGACTTAAGCATCGCTATGGATGAGAAAATCTCATCGTAGTCAACTCCTTGAACTTGTGGAAATACTCTTTGCCACAAGTCGAGCTTCATAGACGGTAACATTACCGTCCACGTCCGTCTTCTTCTCAATTTATCTCGGATTTCATGGCTTCTAACCATTTGTCCAAATATGGGCCCACCATCGCTTCTCCATAGCTCATAGGTTCATTGTTGTCCAACAACATGACCTCCAAGACAGGATTACGCATTACTCTGAAGTAGTACGCATCCTCGTTGTCCTACGAGGTTTGGTAGTGACTTGATCCGAAGTTTCATGATCACTATCATAAGCTTCCACTTCAATTGGTGTAGGTGCCACAGGAACAACTTCATGTGCCCTGCTACACACTAGTTGAAGTTATGGTTCAATAACCTTATCAAGTCTCCACCATCCTCCCACTCAATTCTTTCGAGAAAGGACTCGTTTCTAGAAGCAATTATTTTTGCTTCCAGATCTGAAATAGGAGGTACACCCAACTGTTTAGGGTATTCTATGAAGATGCATATATCCGCTTTGGGTTCGAGCTTATCAGCCTGAAACTTTTTCACATAAGCATCGCAACCCCAAACTTTTAAGAAACGACAACTTAGGTTTCTCTAAACGGTGTCGTCTTAACGGAATTGCGTGGTGCCCCTTTTAAAGTGAATGCGGTTGTCTCTAATGCCTAACCCATAAACGATAGTGGTAATTTGATAAGAGACATCATGGTATGCACCATATCCAATAGGGTACAGCTATGATGTCCGGACACACCATCACACTATGGTGTTCCAGGCGGTATTAATTGTGAAATACTTTCCACAATGTCTTAATTGTGTGCCAAACTCGTAACTCAGATACTCATCTCTATGATCATATCACAGACATTTTATCCTCTTGTCACGACGATCTTCAACTTCACTCTGAAATTACTTGAACCTTTCAATAATTCAGACTTGTGTTTCATCAAGTAAATACACTCAGCACCTACTCAAATCATCTGTGAAGTAAGAACATAACGATATCCACTGCATGCCTCAGCACTCATTGGACTGCATACATCAAAATGTATTACTTCCAATAAGTTGCTCCCTTGCTCCATCTTACTGAAAACGAGGCCTTTCAGTCATCTTGCCCATGTGGTATGATTTGGATGTCTCAAGTGATTCAAAATCAAGTGAGTCCAAACGATCCATCTGCATGGAGTTTCTTCATGCATATATACCAATAGACATGGTTCGCATGTCTCAATCTTTTAAAAAACGAGTGAGTCCAAAGATCCATCTACATGGAGCTTCTTCATGCGTTCTATACCAATATGACTCAAGTGGCAGTGCCACAAGTATGTGGTACTATCATTACTATCTTATATCTTTTGGCATGAACATGTGTATCACTACGATCGAGATTCATTTTAGGTGCTAGACCATTGAAGGTATTATTCAAATAAACAGAGTAACCATTATTCTCCTTAAATGAATAACCGTATTGCGATAAACATAATCCAATCATGCTCAACGCAAACACCAAATCTCGATGGCAGAGGGAGCATGCGATGCTTGATCACATCAACCTTGGAAATACTTCCAACACATATCGTCATCTCACCTTTAGCTAGTCTCCGTTTATTCCGCAGCTTTTATTTCGAGTTACTAACACTTAGCAACCGAACCGGTATCTAATACCCTAGTGCTGCTAGGAGTACTAGTAAAGTACACATTCATATAACGTATATCCAATATACTTCTGTCGACCTTCCCCGCCTTCTCATCTACCAAGTATCTAGGGTAGTACTGCTTCAGTGACCGTTCCCCTTATTACAGAAGCACTTAGTCTCCGGTTTGGGTTCAACCTTGGGATTCTTCACTAGAGCAGCAAACGATTTGCTGTTTCACGAAGTATCCCTTTTGCCCTTGCCCTTCTAGAAACTAGTGGTTTTACTAACCATCAACAATTGATGCTCCTTCTTGATTTCTACTTTCGCGGTGTCAAACATCGCGAATAGCTCAAGGATCATCATAACTATCCATGATATGTTATAGTTCATCACGAAGCTCTACTAGCTTGGTGGCAGTGACTATGGAGAACCATCACTATCTCATCTGGGAGATTAACTCCCACTCGATTCAAGTGAGTGTGGTACTCAGACAATCTGAGCACATGCTCAACGATTGAGCTCTTCTCCCTTAGTCTGCAGGCTTAAGAAACTTGTCAGAGGTCTCATACCTCCTGACATGGGCACTAGTCTGAAATCCCAATTTCAGTCTTCGGAACATCTCATATGTTCTGCGACGTTTCAAAAAACCGTCTTTGGTGCCACAATTGTAAACCGTTAGCATTACGCATTGAACTATCACGTAGTCATCAAAACGTGTATGTCAGATGTTTCGCAACATCTACAGACGACGCTGAGGTTCAGCACACCGAGCGGTGCATTAAGGACATAAGCCTTCTGTGCAGCAATGAGGACAATCCTCAGTTTACGGACCCAGTCCGCATAATTTCTACTATTAACTTTCAACTAAATTTTCTCTAGGAACATATCTTAAATAGTAGAACTAAAGCGTATGACATAATTTGCAAAGACCTTTTGACTATGTTCATGATAATGAAGTTCATCTGATTATTGAACTCCCACTCAGATAGACATCCCTCTAGTCATCTAAGTGATACATGATCCGAGTCAAACTAGGCCGTGTCCGATCATCACGTGAGACGGACTAGTCATCATCGGTGAACATCTCCATGTTGATCGTATCTTCTATACGACTCATGCTCGACCTTTCGGTCTCTTGTGTTCCGAGGCCATGTCTGTACATGCTAGGCTCATCAAGTCAACCTAAGTGTTTTGCATGTGTTCCGAGGCCATGTCTGTACATGCTAGGCTCGTCAACACCCGTTGTATTCGAACGTTAGAATCTATCACACCCGATCATCACGTGGTGCTTCGAAACAACGAACCTTCGCAACGGTGCACAGTTAGGGGGAACACTTCTCTTGAAATTTTAGTGAGGGATCATCTTATTTATGCTACCGTCGTTCTAAGAAAATAAGATGCATAACATGATAAACATCACATGCAATCAAATAGTGACATGATATGGCCAATATCATTTTGCTCCTTTGATCTCCATCTTCGGGGCACCATGATCATCTTTGTCACCGGCATGACACCATGATCTCCATCATCATGATCTCCATCATTGTGTCTTCATGAAGTTGTCACGCCAACGATTACTTCTACTTCTATGGCTAACGCGCTTAGCAATAAAGTAAAGTAATTTACATGGCGTTATTCAATGACACGCAGGTCATACAAAAAAAATAAAGACAACTCCTATGGCTCCTGCCGGTTGTCATACTCATCGACATGCAAGTCGTGATTCCTATTACAAGAATATGATCAATCTCATACATCACATATATCATTCATCACATCTTCTGGCCATATCACATCACATAGCACATGCTGCAAAAACAAGTTAGACGTCCTCTAATTGTTGTTGCAAGTTTTTACGTGGCTTGTATAGGTTTCTAGCAAGAACGTTTCTAACCTACGTAAAACCACAACGTGATATGCCAATTTCTATTTACCCTTCATAAGGACCCTTTTCGTCAAATCCGTTCCGACTAAAGTGGGAGAGACAGACACCCGCTAGCCACCTTATGCAACTAGTGCATGTCAGTCGGTGGAACCTGTCTCACGTAAGCGTACGTGTAAGGTCGGTCCGGGCCGCTTCATCCCACAATGCCGCCGAAACAAGATAAGACTAGTAGCGGCAAGAAGAATTGGCAACATCTACGCCCACAACTACTTTGTGTTCTACCCGTGCATAGAAACTACGCATAGACCTAGCTCATGATGCCACTGTTGGGGAACGTAGCAGAAATTCAAAATTTTCTACGTTTCACCAAGATCAATCTATGGAGTAATCTAGCAACGAGGGGAAGGGGAGTGCATCTACATACCATTGTAGATCGCGATGTGGAAGCGTTGCAAGAACGCGGATGAAGGAGTCGTACTCGTAGCGATTCAGATCGCGGTTGATTCTGATCTAAGCGCCGAACCACGGCGCCTCCGCGTTCAACACACGTGCAGCCCGGTGACGTCTCCCACGCCTTGATCCAGCAAGGAGAGAGGGAGAGGTTGGGGAAGACTCCATCCAGCAGCAGCACAACGGCATGGTGGTGATGGAGGAGCGTGGCAATCCCGCAGGGCTTCGCCAAGCACCGCGGGAGAGGAGGAGGAGGGAGAGGGGTATGGCTGCGCCGAAAGAGAGACGTTCTCATGTCTTGGGCAGCCCCAAACCTCAACTATATATAGGGGGGGGAGGGGGCTGCGCCCCCTCTAGGGTTCCCACCCCAAGGGGAGGCGGCCAGCCCTAGATCCCATCTAAGGGGGCGGCCAAGGGAAGGAGAGGGGGGCGCCACTAGGGTGGGCCTTAAGGCCCATCTGGACCTAGGGTTTGCCCCCTCCCACTCTCCCATGCGCTTGGGCCTTGGTGGGGGGGCGCACCAGCCCACACAGCCTTCTGGGGCTGGTGGCCCCACTTGGTGGACCCCCGGGACCCTCCCGGTGGTCCCGGTACATTACCGATATCACCCGAAACTTTTCCGATGACCAAAACAGGACTTCCCATATATAAATCTTTAACTCCGGACCATTCCGGAACTCCTCGTGACGTCCGGGATCTCATCCGGGACTCCGAACAATATTCGTTAACCACGTACATACTTTCCCTATAACCCTAGCGTCATCGAACCTTAAGTGTGTAGACTCTACGGCACGAGGCTCGGGTGCAGGCTGTTCGAGACTACTACGCCTTGCGTGGTATCAAGAAGACCAAGCCGGCGTGCCGCGATAAGTTCCTGAGTAAGGAGCAGTACATGAAGGTAATTCTTAAGGCCTTCTACTTAAGTTCCTTCATTTAGTAATTCTTAGCCGTAGCGCTCAAGTTTCTATTTGCTAACTTAGGCGCCTCCGAGATGGTGTGCGGATCGGATGGATTGTTGGGAGGTGTTGGTCAATGAGTGGTGCTCAAAGGAATGGCTAGCCCTCCACAACGAGGCCAAGGACAAACGTGCCCAAATGGAAGGTGTGCCACACCCTCAAGGCAGCTCCAACTTATATCAGTTTGGGAGGAACTGGGTATGTGGTTTGCTTCATGATTCATGCAATTCATTCATCATGCTAGCTTGAGCCCTTTAATTACTAATTTACATTGTTTCTCTCTTTCAGGCACGCCACAATAAGGTGGATAAGGTGCCAGAGGTGTACGACCTGTATGCCATGGCCCACACTGCCTCTTTCAAGAAAGTCAAGGCTTTCTCTCAGTCTGACCTCGATGATGCAAACAACTTCACCAACATCTCCTCCCACAACAAGCTCGTGAGATATAGAGATGAGGGGAAGGCGAGGAAAGGGGAGGACTTTAACCTGAGCCAGGGTCCCATTGATCCAGAGCTGGTGATGATATCTGGTGGCGGGAGGTCCCATGGCTCCATAGCCATTGGAGATGGACTTATCCGTTGTCCTAGCACTCTCCCGGAGATCAAGGCGCGCCAGTCGAGCTCCGCTCCTGAGATAAGGCCTCGTGAACGGCCAGTGCAACTCACCATCAAGGTTAGTGATACGTACTCGGCTATCTTTCTCCATTACATTGTGTGCGCTTCCATCAATGATTACAAAGGGTCATGTGAGTGGTGTTGCAGGCTGCTATACAGAGTGAGAGAGATAGAACGGAGAAACTTCTGGCGGAGGCGGCGGAGAGGCAGCGGGAGTTGGAGGAGAGGACGACAAAGATGATGGAGGAGGAGAGGGCACGGAATGACATGCAGGCAAGGGCCATGTACGAGCTCCCTGTGGTAAGTTTCTTCTGCAGATTAGCCAAAACATTCATGTAGTCTTTGTCTCGTTACTAACTAGTATGACTGAGTCGTCAAAACCAAATGTGCAGTCTGTGTGCGAGAAGACCGGTCAGACCGCTCCGCAGATGCCAGTGATTGCTCCTGGGACCACGGTGAGTTTAATTTGAATGGACATTACTTGCTAGTCTTAACATTTGAGTGTCATCATGCTAACAAGACATTGGAAATGATCTTTGGTGCAGCGTAACTCCAGACAAGCATCGCACGATCCTTCTCCAGCTACCGACACGCGCCAGCCCGCTCCTACACCTCCTGGATCATGGTAAGTTTATCTAGTGTTTTGCTTAACACATGCACAAAGACCTAGACTTAGCTTTATTTCCTCCAATGCTTACCATAATGACCTAGACTTAGCTTCTTCTCCTCCAAAATGACTTAATAAGCTTACTGGCCTCCAAAACCATCCATTTTACCTAAGTTAGCTCTAAAACGATCTGTACTTAGCTTACTTATGTCAAAAATTGCATAATTAGCTTAGTTAGCTCATAAACGATCCATTTACCCTAAGTTAGCTCTAAAATGACCCATTTTACCTTGGTTACCTTATAAATGATCCAGTTCATCCAAGTTAGCTCAAAAATGACCCATTTTACCTAGATTAGCTCCTAAATGATCCATTTACCTACGTTAGCTTTAAAATGACCCATTTCACCTAGGTTAACTCCAAAATGACCCATCTTACCTAGGTTATCGCATAAACGATCCATTTCAACTAATTTAGCTCATAAACGATCCATTTCACCAAGTTAGCTCAAAAACAATCCATTTCACCTAAATTAGCTCTTAAATGATCCATTTCACCTAAATTAGCTCAAAAAGATCCATTTCAACTACATTAGCTCATAAATGATCCATTTCACCTAAGTTAGCTAAAAAACGATCCATTTCACCTTAGTTACCTCAAAAACGATCCATTTGACCTTAGTTAGCTCATAAACGACCCATTTCAACTAAGTTAGCTCATAAATGATCCATTTCACCTTAGCTAGCTCATAAACGACCCATTTCAACTAAGTTAGCTCAGAAATGATCCATTTCACCTTAGCTAGCTCATAAACGACCCATTTCAACTAAGTTAGCTCATAAATGATCCATTTCACCTTAGCTAGCTCATAAACGACCCATTTCAACTTAGTTAGCTCATATATGATCCATTTCACGTAAGTTAGCTCATAAATGACATACTCTTCTTGTTCTAGTCTTCTTCTTGTTCTACTCTTCTTGTTCTAGTCTTCTTCTTGTTCTACTCTTCTTGTTCTAGTCTTCTTATTCTAGTCACCTATTTCTAACTTTCTTATTTTTCATTTTGCAGATTTCATTAACTTGACGAAAGCTTGCATAGATGGAGTGCTCCTTATCCCTTTCTCTGTTTCTTTTGTATCGTTGAACTATGCATGTATCGTTGGATGAAACTATTGTAATATATATGGTTGGATGCCTCTATGTTGAACTTGCTATGTATGATGGAACTATGCATGGAACTTGGTATGGTTGGATGGAACTATGCATGTATGATGAAGTTATGTGTTGGATATCTTATATGTTTGCTCTGTAATTCCCTTGTGAAATATATCTATATATGTCATATATATTTGCTGTGAAAATTGTTGGATTTAATAAAAAAACAGAAAAAAGAGCCAATATGCAGGCTCTTTGCCGTCTGCCACCGACGACAAAGGGCCTTTGCCGTCTGCCGCGGACGGCAAAGAAGACACGTGGCATCCAGCTGTGCTTCCTGGGAGCTGACCCATTTGGTCAGTTTGCCTACAGTGGCAGACGGCAAAGAGTAAACGATTTTGCCGTCAGCGGCGGGCAAAGGCCTGCCATGTAGTGACGTGTAGATGACATCATACGGCGGACGGCAAAGACACTAGAAAGTTTGCCGTCAGCGGCGGACGGCAAAGGCCTCCCGTTAGCCACTTAACGGACTGACAGCGCAATTATTGCCGTCCGCTCTCTTTGCCGTCCGCGGCAGACGGCAAAGGGCCTTTGCCGTCAGCCGCCAGGAAGCAGACGGCAAAGTAGTTGTTTACCGTAGCCTACTTTGCCGGAGCCTTTTGCCGTCTGCAGCTGACGGCAAAGGCCTTTGCCGTCCGCCGTTCATGCCTTTGCTGTCCGCCGTGGCAGACAGCAAAATAGCTGATTCCTGTAGTGCAAGACACGTTACAGTGCTATAAAGGGTGCAGTGTCAGCAGATGGAGGCGGTAAACGTAGCTCTGGAGTTGATGACCTCGCTCGCAATGAACCACCATCCCAGGTGCTTGCTTTAACTTTGCGGTGTCATATGTTGTTGCATGTTCCATATGGTGTCTAGCTTGTATTCGAAAGGCCGAAGTCGGTAAGATAAGGAAAGACAAATAGCTAGTCAGGGCACTGGCCGAGCCAGTGACAAGCCCAGCAAAGATAGGCATCACCTGGAAGCCAACTAAAAAGCTGCGATGGTGGCGAAGCAGCCCGCCTCCCACCAGGCTCTCAGGTCCTAGATGATCATGCTCACCACTCCAGCCGGATGTCTAGCTTGTATTGCTTCCAATTTGGTTAAATTGCATCATCTTAGCTTACACATTATACCTTTGAATATGACATACCTTTCTGTTTTTGGTACATACTAGTACATCTATGTATTAACCATGTTCTTACATCAAACTAATGTTCTTGTGTATCCTCATTAATCACTTATGACGAGACAGGCAGGCAAGGGGACTACTCCTCATTTAAAGAATGCAGCGTCAGCCTCCCGACATGATTCTCAAGAAACAGAAATGCTAGATGAAGATAGTGAACGTAGCTCTGTAGTTGATTACAGCATTTCCCCTACACTAGCATCGCAGGTGCTTGCTCTAACTCGGCAGCGTGATATGTGGTTGCATGTTGCATATGGTGTCTAGATTGTAATTCTTCCAATCTAGTTAAACTGCATGTGCTAGTCTGCTTAGCTTATACATTATACCTGTTAATGTGACATGCCTTCCTTTATTTAGTACATAGTACATCTGTCTATTAAGCATGTCTTTACATAAAACTATTGCTTTTTTTGTATCCGGCATCAATCAACATGACGAGACACCTTTAGTATATGCAGTGCGATATTAGTTGCATCTTTCATATGATTTATAGCATGCGCTGCTTCTAATTTGTTGAAATTCCATTTATGATGGGACGCTTTTAACTTGGCAGAGTCATATTGGTTGCATCTTTGATGTGGTGTCTAGCTTGCATTGCTTCTTATTTGCTGGAATGGTTTCTGCTTAGTTTACACAAAAGTTGTGAACATGCCATGCCGTCCTGTTTTTCGTACATATTCCATCCTGGTATCATGTGTTTGCCTTACATCAAAGTAGTGATTGTCAGTATCATGCACGAATGAGTTCTGAAGAGAGAATTTTATTGCTTTTTCTTGTCGGTTTTACTTGACAATTCAAAATCAATAAAGCGGAAGGAAGTTAGCAAGGCAGCGGATAAAGGTGCTCCTTCCGAACGGAGGGCCTCTACAGTTTCTACTCCTCCACACCCCCAAGATGATTTCCAAGACAACACATGCATAGACACTCAACAAAGCTGTGTTTATAATGAGCACGTCTCCCCTAGTGCAGCATCACCGGTGCTCCCTCTAACTTGGCACTGTTATATGTGGTTGCATGTTATGTGTGATGTCTAGCTTGTATTGCTTCTAATTTTGTTGAATTCCATCTGCTTACTTTACACATTATACTTGAATAAGACACGTATTCCTGTTTCTAGAACATACAATATCTGTCTATCACACCATGTTCTTACATCAAATTACTACTGTTGTGTAACCTGCAACAATCACTTATCATAAGACACGTTTGACTTTGGAGTGTGATATAGGTTACATATCACATTCTTTTCTAGCTTGTACTACTAATTTGTTGAAATGGCACTTATGATGAGACAGTTTTAACTTGGTAGAGTGATATTCGTTGCATCTTTCATATGGTGTCTAGCTTTCATAGCTTCTAATTTGTTGAAATGCCTTCTCCTTAGTTTACACATCATAAGCTGTGAATATGCAATGCTGTGAATATGCAATGGCACTAATGACGAGAGACCTCTAACATGGTAGTGTGATGTTGTTTGCATCTTGCATATGATTTATTTCTTGTACTACTTCACATTTGTTTAAACGCCATTTATGATGAGACACTGTTAACTTGGCAGAGCGATATTTGTAGCATCTTTCATATGGTGTCTACCTTCCATTGCATTGCTTCTAATTTGGTCAAATGTCTTCTTCTTAGTTTACACATCATAGTTCTGGTTATCTCTTCTGTCCTTTTTTTCATACATATTACATCCTCCTATCATGTGGTTGTCTAACATCAAAGTTCAGTTCGTCTGCATCACGCATCAATTTGTTCTGAAGAACTAAATTGTTATTCGTTTTTCTTGTCGGCTTGACTTAACATGGCACAGCGAAAGAGGAAGAAACACAGAATGGTAGGGAATGAGAAGCGGATGAATCCTGCAGATTCTGCTGGTACTGATGGTGCAATAGAAGGTCAAAGTCCAGCGGAAAATTCTACAAACACGGCATCCCATGCTACACGAGTTGCAAAAAAAGCCAAACAGAAACAAATAACTGCCACCAAACAAGCAGAGACAGCTCTAGTTCTTGCAACACCTACCACAGTACTACCAGCTGCACGACTTACTCGTGCGTCAACTGAGCTAGCAACACGTTCCCAAGCTCCCTTGCCACCTGACACTACTTCCCAAGCACTCTTGACACAAGACGAGTTGGCAATATCAGATGAACCTTGAGAGCTTCAACAGCAAGAAGGTAGTTGCCGGAGTCAAGTTACAGTTGCATGCTTCTTTATATGTAGTCTCACAGTTTGATGTACACTAACACTTCCTATGTTCGTTGTTGGACTAGCACCTAGGCGCAAGAGGAAACAAATATCAGGGATATTGCTTGATAGGTTAACTAAATCTAGAGGACGAAGAATGGAGATCCGTTTTGAGGCAGGTTTAAAAAGGCCACGTGATGCTACAGAGTCAGCCAAGTTAGTATCAGAGGCAGCGGTTGCCGTTAGGTGTCATGTACGTATCCTCCCAACATGGATTCAGTACAGGAATGACAAAGACGAAACCCAGTTCAACACCTTCCTCGACCATTTATCTGTAAGTATGGTTATGTATGGAAACTAGTAATATCGTCTTGCTCTGTCCCATACTTTCTAGGTGGCTGATAATGAGACTCCCATAATTTTCAACAGATGAGGTTCAAGTTGGATAGCCAAGATGATGCAACCAGACAAGCTTGCACCCATGTTTTCAAGTCTGCTCTGCGACAGTATCGGTATAACTTGAGGAAAACTCACTTTGAAGGCAAGGCTAACAGTGAACTTTCCCAAACATCTCCAGTGGAAAATATATCGAATGAAGACTGGAGGGGCCTTGTTAAACACTGGTCAGATCCGAAGTATCAGGTACATTATATATATGTGATCAGATCACATGTTGAAGTCCTATTTACGCATGTGCCACACAAATCTATCTTCGTGTAGGTGAACTGTTCAAAGAACAAGGCCAACCGTATGAAAGTGAAATTCCGACAGACGACAGGATCTCGTAGCTATATTGCACACTGTGAGGCTCTTGTAATTAGCTGTTGTTTCACTCTTTTCACTGTACCATATTATCAGATCAATATTGACTTGTTCGAAATGCGGAGGAAAGCCCGCAAGGACCAAAAAGTACCTGAACCAAATGTTGTGGAAATCTTCAAGGACTGTCACACCAGCAAGAAGAAGGGCATGACTACACCAGTCAAAGCCGTTGTTTTAAGTCCTTAATCCTCATGCCTTTTAACTACTACTTACTCTGACTTGTGCCTTGAACTGCATAGTTTGCAGCCAATGTCTATTACTCTTTTCAATTTTATACACAATTGTCTTAGCGTATCATTGCACCTTACAAGGTTTAAAAGAGAGGAGTGATGTTCCTTCGATCTTGACCTGTAATCTAGTTCCGTGCTGGACTTGCCCACACAACGTTACAATTGCCTGTTTGTCTGGTCTCAGTTGTTTTGTGATATGAATGATGTCATACTATGCTTACCGTATTATAAACTCCGTCTCTTTATCCTTAGCCCTCAATACAATGTGAAGAAATAGACAATACATCAGCGATGGTACATGGTCATATGTTTGGAACCTGGTTTTATTATGTACTTTGCAATAAAATACAACTAATATTTTACATGGGTTCACCAGAATAAGTTCTGTATATAGACCAAAGCTATTTTTTTTGGTTTTGCTGCCTCCTTAATATCTTCTGTTCTGGTACTACTAATGTAAATCCTCAACTTTTCAGCAAGCTATGGAAAAAATGGTGGAACCGCCACCTTCTGAAGGTGGCGAGGCAATTATAACCGCAATGTCAGCTCTTGCTGCAGTGGGTCAGTACCTGTCCACTAACAGTGCCAAAAGCACGTTCCTGCGTAATACTGGGTTGGTTGTTAAGGCAATATCGTCCAAACTGCCTCATGATCAAGATATGCAAGCTCAAAGCAATGTTGTATCTGCGCTCCAGACACAAGTCCATTCCCTAACAGAGACCCTTTGTGAAACAAGGAGAAACATTGCTCAATGTCGTCAAGATATGCATGGTTTTGAAACCAGACTATCAGACATTGGCTATGTTGTTCAGGAGCCTAGGGGAAATGAAGGCGAGGGTTATGGTGCTCCATCGGATAATACAACATGAAAACATAACAGTCAGGTCAAATGAACTGAGCTTCTGAACTTCTGGTGGTGCATTTATCTGCTAGACTGTTAAGTTTTATGCCAACCTTCCTTTTGTTATATAGTTGTGATTTGTTTTAGTGCGATTCAAAATTTATTCTTAACGTGCAGCCACCGGCTGAAGAAAACAGCAAGCCATTTTTGTATAGTGTAGGGTGTTCCCTAGATTTGCACTGGTGGCGATCTTTGATGCCGAGTGGATGTAATCTGTGCAATCGCCTTAATAGCCTAGCATTAGTTTCGGCCTTATTTATTTCCTAGTCTTCTTTTTCCCTGGTTTTCTAGTGGCCGCAACTACCATGGGCCATATACATGCCGTAGGATCCATGGGTCTCCTACGGGCCGTCGATAAATGGGCCTGTAATCGGTGGGCCTCGGGCCGTCGGATAAATGGGTCTACATGGGCCATAATCGGGCGTAATTGGTATCGGCCCAGCACGTTAACAGGCCGTAGGACAGCAAAGGCTTAATCTGTCACAGGCCTAATAGGTCGTTAATGGGCGAGAATATAGGACGGGCTGGAAACGGCGCAACGGGTTAACAGGCCAGAAACGGGCCGACTCTTGCCCTGGGCCAAATTTGGCCCATTAGGGTAACAGGCCAGTAACGGGCCGACTCTTGCCATGGGCCGAATTTGGCCCATTAGGGGAACAGGCCAGTAACGGGCCGACTCTTGCCATGGGCCGAATTTGGCCCATTAGGGGAACATGCCAGTAACGGGCCGGAAGTAATCCAGGGCCGAAAAGGAGCCCAAGAACGTATGGGCCGTCAATAGGCCGAAAGCAAACACGGGCTGGAAACGGCCCATGTAAATCACGGTCCGTTAACGGGTATAAAGAAAATTACTGTTCATTATGGGCTAGAGTCACCGTGGGCCTGTAAAGGGACGAAAGATACGAAGGCCTCATATGGGCCGAAAGACGTCGTGGGCCATACATGGGCCGAAAGTGAAATGGGCTGGTGTTATATTCGACGGCCCACATGACGTTGTTGGGTCGATTTCCTTTAGGGGCCTAACGGGCCGTGAGTTAACGGGCCGTAAAATGGGCTATTTGCGAAGAGACCGTTAACAGGCTTTTCATGGGCCAGCCCGTTAACTTTTGACCAAGTCAAACGGGCCGGCTTTGTAAGCTAAATGGGCCAGTGGTGGGCCGTGGCACGTGTCGACATATCATAGGCGCCTATCTGACCCACTGACGAGCTGACACGTGTTTCGTCCGGCCAATAAGAATTTTACACGTGGAAATTTCCCATTGGTCAGGGCTGTTAACGGGTTATCGGATCCAAAACCCGACCCGATGGCTTAACGGCGTTCCGTTACGGTGGATGCCACGTATCGGTCACCCTTGACGAAAGCACTTCTGTGACGCGCGATTTATCGTCATGGAAGTGGACACTTCCGTGATGATAATTTTGGTAATGTCATGGAACACTTCTACGACAGCACACGTATGACTATCTTGATTCTGTCATAAAATCGTCATGGATGTACATGCATGACAAAAAACGCGACCTACTGTGACAAACACGTGTCATCATGGAAGTGTATTTTTTTGTAGTGCAATTGATGTTCCTGAATCGCGGCATAAGGGCAGACTGGATGGAAAAGGCACGCTAGGAGGGAATCAAAAAATATGTATGGACGGACATTCTCTCACTGAATCACACTACACAGTTATACAGAATTCCGCCTTGGTGGCTCCGTATATGGACGAACACAAGAATTTTCTACACTCCAAACACCCAGAGCGGTCTGATGTTTGGATTACACGTGAACAAACCAGGAGTTTCGCCGGCTGGTTGCAGACACGTAGCATGCATGACGCCTCTATTGAAGATGACCTGTACTCGTTGTCCCAGTTACCATCTTCGAATATAATGACTTTCAAAGGGTACGAGATAAATGGTAATACATTTAACACGATCGCCCAAGATAAGAAGAGCACCAACCAAAACAGTGGTGTCCGCTTCGATGCAACAACCAAGACGGGAAAGGAAACATATTATGGTTACATAGAGGAGATATGGGAACTTGACTATGGACGTGGTTTGAAGGTCCCTTTATTTCGGTGCAAATGGGTCAATATGACACGAGGCGGGGTAACGGAAGACCCGCAGTATGGAATGACAACAGTGGATCTCAACAATCTTGCGGATGCAGACAAACCATTCGTCCTAGCTAATGATGTGGCACATGTTTTCTATGTGAAGGATATGTCTACCAAGCCGAGAAAAAGAAAAGATAAGGAAGCGAATGCATCATACGATGAGCCAAAGCGCCACATAGTTCTTTATGGGAAGAGAAACATCGTGGGAGTGGATGACAAGACAGACATGTCAGAAGATTATGAAAAGTTTGATGAAATTGCTCCATTCACAGTGAATATTGACCCGAGCATCCAGTTAAATGATGAAGATTTTCCATGGCTACGGCGCAAAGGGACACACGCGAAGAAAATGTTTCACACCCAAAGATCTGGGATGTGATTTGCTTCACTATCATCACTTTCTTTTGTGTTTCACACCCAGGAGGGAATCTCTGTAATAGTTAAGGTAGTTATGTGTTTTGGCATTTGACACGCGAAGAAATTTTATGTGCAAACAAATTCTTTCATGCATTTACTGATTTTTTCAGCTAAATGACCCTGAAATTGAAAAGCACTTCAAATGAACTCAGAAAAGGTTGAAAGTTGGCATGGTATCATAATTTCATCCACATAGCATGTGCAAAAAAGTAGAGAGAGTTACCGCAAAAACTGGATGCACTTCGTGTACAAAATGGACAATCTCTTTCGAAGTATTAGGGTTTCGGACGAAAACTCATCTGTTACAAAGGCATTTCATTTTTTAAATAACCTAAGCCTTACTAAATTGAATATAATGATAAAACACACTAATATTAAACATAAGAAAAAAGAATCACGGAAAAATCTATTTTCAAAGTTAAGTTATTCACAAACAAGTGATTCACAAAAATTTCAAATAATTCAAAATGTAAACTATTCAAATTTGAAAACTACCGGCACTAATAGAAAGTTTGTAATTTTTTGTACCTAAAGCAAAAATATTCACAAAGAAACTCTAAATACAGCAAAAAAACAACTCAAAATTAAATAAAACAAAAATAAATAAAGCAAAAAAATAAGACAAATAAAAAAGCCCGCCTACTGCGTCACAGCGGCCTGCATACGACTAGAAACCCAACCTATTTTTGGGCCAGGATGCAGGCCCGCAAAGGCCCAGTAGGCCTGCTTTGGAGAGGAGCTCGAGAGAGCTACCACACTGGGGCTTATAAACCAGTGCGGACGCCCCTCGGCTAGCGAGGTGGGACTAAACATGACGAACCGCACCTGCGCCAGCGCACCACCTTTAGTACCGGGTGGTGGCTCAACCCGGTATTAAAGGGAGGGTCTTTAGTACCGGTTGGTCTTTAGTACCAGTACTAAAGGTGGGCGCTTCCCGCCGCTTGGCCTGGATAAAATTTACCTTTAGTACCGGTTGGTCGCTCCAACCGGTACTAAAGGCACATCCTATATAAGAAAACACTTCAAAAAATTCAGTTTCTCATCTGCTTCTTCTCCTCTGCCCCGTTGCCCGCTGCCCCCCGTCGCCACCCCTCGTCGACGCCCCCATCTACGCCCCTGTCGCCGCCCCGTCCCCGTCGTCGCCGCCCCGTCCCCGTCGTCGCCGCCCCGGCCGTCCCCGTCGCCGCCCCATCCCCGACCCCGTCGTCACCGCGCCCCGCCCCGTCGTCCCGTTGTCCCCGCCCGGCCCGTCCCCGTCCCCGTCGTCACCGCCCCGTCCCCATCCCCGTCATCGCCGCCCGTCGCCGTCCCCGTCGCCGCCCCCCATCGCCTCGCCTCGCCGGTGAGCTCCTGCCCCGGCCGCCATGTCCACACACACACACACATTGTTTTTTTAGTTTTTTAGTTATAGAAATTTTTCTGTTTTTTAGTTATAGAAATATTTATAGAAATGGTAGAAATTTTTCTTTTTTTAGTTATAGAAATATTGGAAATTTTAGTTATATAGAAATGTTATAATTTTTTTCTGTTTTTAAGTTATAGAAATGTTAGCAATTTTTCTGTTTTTTAGTCATAGAAATATTAGAAATGTTATAGAAATGTTAGTTATATATATAGAATGTTAGAAATTTTGGAATTAGTTTTAGTTAGATGAATTAGATTAATGTCAAATTGTTAGAATTTGCATATAGAATTTTAGTTATCACAATCCAATCATTTAAAAATGTTACTTTTTGCGGGCATATAGTATTTGTTCTCGACGATGCTCGGCCCGCATCCTCGCCGTCGACCCGTTCGCGACGACGTCCGGCTGGCCCATGTCCGGGATTGGGCTCCGCCGGGCTGGCACTGGGAGGTGCTACCTGGAGGGGCGCGCCGCTTGGTGAGGAACCCGGCCTTGAGTCCCGTCGTCGACCCTGATCTCCTTTGGTGGCGTTCGCGTGGGCCACATTCGGTGCAGAGGGAGCCGGCCCCGCCGGAGGTGGTGCGTCGTTGTGTCAGGGAGGAGGACGAGCACGTCCATCGCTACATGGCTGCTATGGTCGTCAGGTTTTCCAATACCTGGCAGGTTCTTTGGGCAGATGACCGGAGATATGATCCTGTGATGGTTCCTTGTCTTTGGGTGTCCACCGCCCGCGCCCCAGGAACCGCGAGTGGCCTAGATTCTTCTATAGTATTCGATCTTTATTAGCTACCTAGCCAGTGATGTATTCGAGATTATATATTATTCGAGACGATGTATTCGAGATGATGCATATTATGTACTATATGATTCAGTTTTTCCTTATTGATTGCATCCATGCATTGTAATTTGAATACTAAATTGTTTTATATTTCTTCTGTATTAGTTAAATAAAAGCTATGGCGAACAATACCGGCAGAGAGGGAGAAGAGGCCCGGTTCGAGATCATACGCAGCCCTAACAGGCCAGATGATCTGAATGAAGCAAATGACGGCTCCCAATATCTGAACAATACCGGGGAGGGTGATGATAAGATATTCGATCTCGACGACCGGCCTGATGAAGTCATGAACTATGATTATGATTATGATGACGCAGACAATGATTATGATGACGAATACAATGTTGATCTTGAAATAACAAAGACTACCGGCAAGGTATATTTATATAAGCAGGCATCTAGTGATCATCACATGTTTTTTTATTTGAAGATATATTAACAAATCGATCTTTCTTCTTTCAGCCCTCCGGATAGAGCAAATCTGCTTCTACAGACAGCAGGACAAAGTGCGGCCCGGGCAAAAAGTTGAAGGAGGGTGTAAAGTACAACATCGATTCCATCAAAGCTAGTGGCGAATCCCTCACGCCTAAGAACATTGCGAACAAGTTCGTTCGTCAGTGCGGAGTTCTTGTGAAGGACCAACTCCCGATCTCCATTCAAGAATGGAAAGAGCCAAAAACTAAATGCCCAGATGTTACTTGGGTCGACGACAGAGCAAAACAAAAGCTTTGGGAATCTCTGATGGAACATTTCACCCTACCAGATTATTTCACTGATCCAGATGTGCGGAAAGTCAAGGACGCTGCTCTTAAGAAGATAGCAATTGCATTCAACACCCACAAGAAAACTGTATGGGCCAACTACCTCGCTGCAGAAAGGAAGACTCCATAATTCAAGGGAACACTGGAGAAGCAAAGAGAACACTGGCCCGCTTTCGTGAAATTCAAGGAATCAGAATTATCTAAGGAACGGTCGAGAAAAAACAAGGCCAATGCCGCAAAAAAGGTGCGGTTCCATAGGCTGGGTCCAGGTGGCTACGCGGTGGCAATGCCTAAGTGGGATAAGTCTGAGCAAGAGATGGAGGATGCAGGGGTCACTCCGGTAACTAGCAGCTGGCCCCCCAGGTGCAGAACTTGGTTCTATGCGCATGGGGGGGCGTTGACCCGAAGACAGGCCTGGTTTCGAAGAAGGCAAGTCTAAAAGGAGCAGAACAAAAGTTACTTGACGCAATAGAAGATGCTCAAAAGGGGGTGTTCACGCCCAACAGAGAGAACGACGAGCTTACGTGCGCCCTGGGAAATCCTGAACACCCGGGAAGAACACGAGGCAAGGGCGTTATTGCCTGGTATGAGGGCTTTTCGGAATGGAACGACGACTACAGGACCCGTGCAAGAAAGAAGATGGAGGAGGAGAAGAAGAGGAAGCTGGAGGAGGAGCAGAGGAAGCAGGACGCGGAACGCCTTCAAGGCCTAGAAGCAAGGCACGCGGACTTGGCACTGAAATTCCAGCAGCAGCAGCAGCCGATCAACTCACTTAGCCAGGAAAGGGGGTCTTAGCAGCGGCAGCAGCAAGCGGATGATCATCCAGCATTGGATAGCACCGTCCCATCCATGCCGAGAAGCAGCGTTGGTTCCGCCCCGAGCGACGCACTGCTGGATACATACCCTGTGGATGACATCATAGAGAACACTAACTGTGAGCTACACTTCAAAATGAAGAACATATCCATGAAGGTGGCGGACGCCGTTGCTTTTACAATTACCCCCGAAGCAACCTTCCATTGCGCCCCGATTCTAGCGGGCTATGCTTGTGTCTTGGTTGATGAGGTGGTGGACCCATATTCGGGGCTAGAGCTTGACATTCCTGGAGGTGACGACGAGCACACACTGGGAGAGGTCATACATCGTATCATCCTATGGAGAAAGGATTGCATCATCTTTCGAAGTCCACCGACACCGCGTCTGCCGACTCCTCCTTGAAGTCTGCCACCGTGTCAGCAGACTCCCGCTCCTCCAAGTCCACGAACGCGTGAGCGGACCCCTGCTTCAAGTCCGGCACAGCGCCAGGCCACTCCTCCTGTTTCAAGTCCGACACCGTGTCAGGCCACACCACCTGCTTCAAGTCCGACATAGTGTCAGGCTACACCTCCTGCTTCAAGTCCGACACCGTGTCAGGCCACACCTCCTGCTTCAAGTCCGGCACAGCGTCATGCCACTCCTCCTGCTCCAACTAAGCCACGTCAGTCGTCTCCGCCGCCTAAGCAATAGCAGAAGAGACACGCCGCAGCTATGGTGCGTAGCGGTACGAGTCAAGGTAGTACAGGAAGTACAGGCGGAGACAAGCGATATAAATATGGTCCAAGCAACCTCGCTCCTCTTCCTCAGCGGCCTTACGACATGACCGAGGAGCAAAACGATGCAATAGTGCGGGCCGAAGTGGACACTCATTTTGGACCGAAATCGGCAACGCCGCCGAGGGAGAATGTGCCTGAGGAAAAGATTGAACACTTCATTCGTATGGCTAGACCACCAGCTCCCAAGCCTGTTGACTCAGACTATGAGCGCCAAATCAGGAAGGCACATCGAGCACGACTACAGAAAGAAGCGAGCTCGAGCTCGAGCCAACAAGCAGCTGTCAAAAATTGCGGGAAAACCGTTCCCCAGCTGGGAGAACAGGCGGCGCAATCGACCCCACCGCTTGTTGTACCAACAACACATGAGAGTACGCGTGCCCAATATTATTGTGGGCAAACCGTTTACGTTCCCGAGCTGGGCGATGTGGTAATAACTGAGGAGAATATAATGCAGGCTGAAATGCTCAAGATCACTGTTGGACAACTCCTCGATATCGAGCCCATGTCTCCGCTTAGAGAGGAGGAAATAAAACGGAAATATGTACGGGGCCAACCTTTGGTCGAGCCCGAGGAGGTCAAGAACCTCCCAACGAGAATGTATGAATTGCATGATCGGTACATGAAAATTACCAAGATTTCCAATCGAGAGTCCCTCATGGTGCAAGTCGAGGAAGATCATTACTTAATAAGAAAGCTCTGTCCATTGAGTATTCAGAACTATTTCAGTTATTCAATCAAGATGCACTCGACAAATCTATCGTCAGTCGCTATTGTCTGTAAGTGATTTCTTTCTGTAATTTAAGTCTCAAGCTAGCTCTAGTGCTCATTTATTGATCATTAATTACCTGTAACTATATATCCACACTATATATTCTTTTCTGTGTATTATGCAGGATGAAGATGTATGAAATGAAAAAAGCTGGACGCTATGGCATTGGGTTCATTGACCCAAATACCGTTAATGAATACACATGGAAATTGGAATGGTGTAGACAAGATGTAGAGAAAAACATGGTAGAGTTCTTGAAGCGCCTCAATAGCAATGAAGATATACTACTTCCTTACAACTTCGAGTGAGTCACACTATCTTGTACTACAAATTCTGTTTTTGCTTACTAGCTAGATGTTAATAAGTGTATAGGGTTTAGGGTTATAGTTGATTAGTGTTATGCACATGCCCGCTTAATTTATACATGGAAACGTATGCGCATGCAGCTTCCACTGGATCTTGTTAGACATTAAAGTTGACGAAGGAAAAGTTGAAGTACTGGACTCACTACTTAAAAAAGATAGTGACTACAGCATCGTGAAGGGGATAGTCGACAGGTTATTTCAATCATTATTAACTATATCTCGGCCTATTTAGTTCGTCATTTCCGATATGAACTATTTTTAATAACCCTTTTATTAATTTGCTTTGCCGGCGGGCAGGGCTTGGGCAAAGTACATCAAGGTGACTCGAGGAAAATGGCGACAAAAGCTATGTTGGTATCGACCCAAGGTAAGTAATTAAGTAGTACTAGCTAGCTAGCTACCATCTCTTTAATTCTTGTTTCAATACCATTAATTAATTAACATGCTTGATTAATTATTATCTGATTAAATTATATTCTCGTAAAGGCCCTGAAGCAGGCGCCGGGGACTGAAGTGTGTGCATACTACGTTTGCGAGAACATTCGCATGATGACGTCCGAAAGGAGCAGATCTGATAGACAGGACTGGGTACGTTTGCCAGAACACTATTCACAAATCTTACATGATTGTCGATATCTAGTCAAACAACTAATACACATGCATATTGATCTCCTTCTTAACAGTTCAAAGAGGTGCGGGACCAGCTCCTACCAACAGAGCGCATACGAGCACTTCAAGAGGAAATAGCGGGATTTTTGCTCGACCAGGTCATAGATCCCAAAGGAGAATACTATTACCCGCTACCGCCCCATGAACCACTTGTCATCATGCTCCGAAGGCACCAAGGCAACATGTAGGAGAAATTGTATATATATACATGTGTATGTGTGAATAATTAATGGTGGTTGTGAGACATTCGATTATATATATATATATGATCGGTTCTACGAGAAAATCTATTTATATATAAGCATAACGTGTACAATATGTAATATCATAAAATACCAGCAAGCAAAAAAAAATTAAATGGAGAACACAAAATTAATGGAAAAATAAAAATTAAAACCAAACCCCCCCCCCAAACATCTAGTACCGGTTGGTGCTACCAACCGGTACTAATGGTCTACCAGCACCCGGGCCTGGCTCGTGCCACGTGGTGGCACTTTAGCGCCGGTTCGTGCCGAACCGGTAGTAAAGGGGGGGCCTTTAGTCTCCACTCTTTAGTGCCAGTTGCAGAACCGGCACTAAAGGCCCTTACGAACCGGCGCTAAAGCCCGGTTCTGCACTAGTGGTAAGATCTGGACAGCCAGATTCTTCATCCTCTATAGAAAAACACAAGGGCTGGCTGGCCCTTCGCGATACAGCAGCTCCAAATAAGGCGAAAATACACATGCGGCGGCTCATGAAGATTGGCTTGGCGGTCGGAGCTGAACTGCATCGTATTAAGGCTGGAGTTTTGTGTGCTGTATGCGGAAGAGAAGAGAGGCTGTAGCATCGACTCTGGGGCTGCCCTCATTCAGCTTTGTTCTGGAAGAAAATGCGTCCAGAAAAGGGAATTTTGGTGGCGATTCCGCCGAGTCACGCTGATTGCCAGAGCGCCCTATCTCGCTGACTGATGAAGTGGTTTGCGGACGCCAAGAAAGATGAACGCTCACTCATGGTACAGGCGATCTACGGGTAGTGGCTAGCTCGAAACGAGGCAAGAGATGGGTGCCAGATTGCGGAACCACATGTGATACTAAACTCAGTAGTTGCATATATTGAGGAGTGGAAGGATATTACTGAGTGCTTCACCAGATCTTGAAACAGGCTTTCGCCCCGCTCTATAGATAAAGCATATGTCCATACAACCACATCTCAAACACAGTCATAAACGAAAAATGCTGGGGCTACAACACAAGGACGCCGAAATGAAAGAAAGAAGAAACAAAAAGCCACTAGGGGCAAGCTACGAAGCCAGAGAGCGTTCGGAGAGCCGACGAGCGGTAGACACCAGGGCGTCCAGGAAAAGTTGAAGACGATCACGATCCCTCGGCCTAGCGAGCGGATGCCAGTGCTGCAGGAAGGCAAGAAATTTGAAGAACGAGTCAGAAGCACGTCGCGGGAACACCCGCTCAATCACTATCTTGTTGCGAGTAGTCCAGAGAGTCCACATCTTCGTTGTGAAGATGAGCCAGAATAGTCGGCGCTTATGGCTAACCTGAGTGTCCCTAACTTGTAGAAACCCTGAAAGGTCATGGGCCTCCCACTCTGGCCCTAAAGCCTCACGTACGAAGCACCAAAGTGCCTGCACTGCTATGCAAGAAAACAAAATGTGCGTTCCCGTTTCTGGGACATGGCACAAAGGGCAAAGTCCATTGCCCGGACCATGGCGTTTCATGACCGCGGTCCCCGAAGGTAGACGGTCTCGGAGAAGCTGCCAAACAAAAATCTTAATCTTCAAGGGTAACGGTGCCTTCCACAGTGGGGATAGCCACTGTAGAACCTGCATCCGACATAACGCCTGATAGGCCGAATTAACGGAGAATTCTTCCTACGGGGAAAGGCTCCAAGAAACAGTGTCAGGATCCAGGGACAGAGGCAGAGGGACTACTTCCCTCAGGTAGTCCCATTCCCGTACCTCATTAGGTCCGAAAGAGCGGCGGAACGCAATGTTCTATCCCTCCTCCAAAGTAGCCGCAGCTACAAGAATGACCGGGTCCTCACAAATCGCAAAGAGCCGCGGGAGCCGCAAGCGGAGAGGCTCGCCCTCAAGCCATGGGTCCAACCAAAATTGGGTTCCAGACCCATTACCAACCGAGAAACGCAAACTCAGCCTAATCTCTTCCTTGATGGCCTGAATAGATTTCCAGAACTGGGACCCAGCCGACTGTGAGCAAGACAAGAGGGGTTGGCCCTGCAAGTACTTGGACTCAACCAGCTGCAACCACCCCCCCCCCATCTCCCCGCAAGATCCGCCAAACCCAACACAACATAAGCGCAAAGTTCATCCGGCGAGATGCAGGGATGCCCAACCCACCTCGGTCCTTTAGCAAGCAAATATCAGCCCACTTCACCATATGGTACTTGGGCCGACCATCTCCTGCCAGCCAGAAAAACCTAGCCAGCTCCTTGTCAAAGGAGCTATGCACACCTTCGGGAAGGATGTACATCCCCATCATATACATGGGGAGGCTGGAAAGGTTAAAGCTAATGAGGACAATTTTGCTACCCTTAGAGGTGAACCTACCACACCAGGGCTCCGCCCGGGACGCTACTCGTCCCACAAGCGGATCATACCCACTCACCAAGATCCTGGACTCAGCCAGCGGCATCCCCAAGTAAGATATGGGGAATGTCGCCAGCCTACAGTTGAGGTTATCAACAATCCGAAGCTGGTCAGCCTCAGAATAATAGCCAAGGACCACCACCTCGTTTTTATCACAGTTAATCTTAAGTCCAGACATTTCCTCAAAGCAGAGCAGCAGAAACTTAAGATTAGCAATGTCCGAGTCCGAGCCTTCCACCATAATCATGGTATCATCCGCATACTGCAAGTGAGTAACCCCCCCCCCCCATCCGGGATGAGGTGACTAACTACACCTTTAAGGTGGCCGCCCGACTTGGCCTTATCTAAGATGCCCGCAAGTGCATCAACTGCAAGGTTGAAAATGAAGGGGGAGATAGGGTCCCCTTCCTTTACCCCTCTGGAAGGATGGAAAAAGGTCCCACACTAGTAGAAAAAGGGTCAAATGTGAAGCACATTAGTGCCGGTTTGATTTTGAGCCGGCAATAATGTGTGCATTAGTGCCGGATCCAACGGCTAGCCGGCCGCTCTTATTAGTACCGGTTCGTGGCGAACCTTTAGCACCGGTTCATGCCACGAACCGGTACTAAAGTGAGTGGTGGCAGGATGTTGTCAGTCTGGGGCCCCTCCAGCACCTTTAGTACCGGTTCGTATCACGAACCGGTACTAAAGGTCGTCCTACATAAACCCTTCATTCACCCGAGCTCGCTCTGTTCTTCCCCTTTCCCCTCTCCTCTCTCTTCTTTCCCTCTTCCTCTCAAGCTCATCACACATTTTGCCCAAAAGTTGTCAAGATTTGAAGGCCCCCATCCATTCAAATGATCACAAAGGTTAGCAACTTTGTCCTTTCATCTCTCATTGCTAGATTAACTCTTGTAATGCTTTATATAGTGATTGATTTGTGAGTTTAGTAATTTGGGAGGAATTATATGTGCTAGTATTTGATTTATATGCAATTTAAGGTAAAAAATAACACTTAGTTTGCATATGTAGGTGTGGTTTACTTAGTGCCTTCTAAATCTCCGTCATAACCACCGTCGATCGCCCGCACCGTCCCGTCGCCGGCACCACCTTGTGGTGAGCCTCTTGTTCATGAATGTTTTACATTACCAAATTGATGTTTGTGTGATTTGGATATATAGTAACTCGTATAATTATCTTACCCGTACGTTGTTTGTTATACATAGTGCGATGGTTTTGATATCCGTCCCCGTCGGCCCTCGTCCTTGTTATGATTCGGATGTGGTATATTCTCTTTTAAAACTAGTTGTTGCATTTCGTGTTTATGAAAAATTATGCCCATCAAGTTGAATAGATATTTTTATCTAGGAGGTATGTGAACCGGAAATTCCAACCGACCCTATTGTCGAGAGGTTAAATTTAGTTGAAAGAGAAAACGAGTATTTGAAAGAAAAATTGAAAAGAATTGAGGCGGAGAAGATGGAATTGGAGTTGCATGTTGCCGATGTCGTCGATGATCACAAGATCAAGATGGAGAAAATGCGCTTGAAGATTAGAAAGATTAGAAAATATGCCATTGATAGTGAGGCTTGGCATCATTATGCTGTTGGATCAATTGTTACCTTAGTTGCGATCTTGATCGCATTTGTTGTTGCATTTAAATGCTTTAGCTAGAGAGCTATTTGTTTGTTGCATTTAAGTGTTGTATGAACTATATACACTACAGGAATCAGCTACTTTGCCGTCTGCCACGGCAGATGGCAAAGGCAAGGATGGCGGACGGCAAAGGCCTTTGCCGTCTGCCGGGGACGGCAAAAGGCTCCGGCAAAGTAGGCATCGGTAAAGAGCTTCTTTGCCGTCTGCTTTTTGAAGCGGACGGCAAAGGGGCCTTTGCCATCAGCGGCGGACGGCAAAGAAAGCCGACGGCAATAAATTCGCTGTTAGTCCGTTAGGTGGCTAACGGCAGTCTTTGCCGTCCGTGGCTAACGGGAAAGAGCATCAAGCCTTTGCCGTCTGCCACTGTAGGCAAACTGACCAAATGGGTCAGCTGCCAGGAAGCACAGGTGGTTGCCACGTGGCTTCTTTGCCGTCCGCCGCGGACGGCAAAGAGCCCGTTGCCGTCGGTGGCAGACGGCAAAGAGCCTGCATTGCCTCTTTTTTCTGATTTTTCTTATACCCAACTATTTTCACAGCAAATAGATGATACATATATATTTTTCACATGGCAAGTTCACATCAAACATATGAGATATCCAACACATATAATTTCATCATACATGCATAGTTCCATCAACCATACATAGCAAGTTCCACATACATGCATCCAACCATACATATTGCAATAGTGTCATCCTACCATACATGCATAGTTCATCGATACAAAAGAAACATAGTTCATCCAAACAAGCACTCCATCTATGCTAGCTTCCGTGAAGCGAATGAATTCTGAGCTAACTTAGGTGAAATGGATTAGAAGAAGAAGATTAGAAGAAGAAGAAGAAGAAGAAGAAGAAGAAGAAAATGAAGAAGAAGAAGAATATATGACATTTATGAGCTAATTTAGGTGAAATTGATCGTTTGTGAGCTAACTTAGGTGAAATGGATCGTTTATGAGCTAACCTAGGTGAAATGGATCGCTTATGAGCTAACTTAGGTAAAATGCATCATTTTAGAGCTAACCTAGGTAAGATGGATCATTTATGAGCTAAGTAAGGTAGAATGGGTCATTATAGAGCTAACTTGGGTAAAATGGATCATTTATGAGCTAAGTAAGGTAAAATGGGTCATTTTAGAGCTAACTTGGGTAAAATGGATCGTTTATGAGCTAACTAAGGTAAAATGGATCATTTCAGAACTAACTTATGTAAAATGGATCGTTTATGAGCTAACTAAGCTAATTATGCCATTTTTGACATAAGTAAGCTAAGTACATGTCATTATTGAGCAAACCTAGTTAACTAAGCATATTAGAGCTAACTTTGGTCATTTTGGAGGAAACAAAGCTAAGTATAGATATTTTAGAGCTAACTTAGGTAAAATGGATGGTTTTGGAGGTCAGTAAGCTTATTAAGTCATTTTGGAGGAAATAAAGCTAAGTCTAGGTCATTGTGGTAAGCATTTTGGAGGAAATAAGGCTATGTCTAGGTCTTTACGCATTTGTTAAGCAAAACACTAGAGAAACTTACCATGATCATGGAGGTGTAGGAGCGGGCAGGCTCATGCCGGTAGCTGGAGAAGGATCATGCGATGCTTGTCTGGAGTTACGCTGCACCAAAGATCATTTCCAATGTATTGTTAGCATGATGACACTCAAATGTTAAGACTAGCAAGTAATGTCCATTCAAATTAAACTCACCGTGGTCCCAGGAGTAATCACTGGCATCGGCGGAGCGGTCTGACCGGTCTTCTCGCACACAGACTGAACATTTGGTTTTGACGACTCAGTCATACTACTTAGTAATGAGACAAACACTACATGAATGTTTTGGCTAATCTGCAGAAGAAACTTACCACAAGGAGCTCGTACATGGCCCTTGCCTGCATGTCATTCCGTGCCCTCTCCTCCTCCAACATCGTTGTCGTCCTCTCCTCCAACTCCCGCTGCCTCCCTGCCGCCTCCGCCAGAAGTTTCTCCGTTCTATCTCTCTCACTCTGTATACCAGCCTGCAACACCACTCCTCGTTACCATTTGTAATCATTGATGGAAGCACAGACAATGTAATGGAGAAAGATAACTGAGTACGTATAACTAACGTTGATGGCGAGTTGGACTGGCCGTTCACGAGGCCTTATCTCAGGAGCGGAGCTCGACCGGCGCGCCTTTATCTCCAGGAGAGTGCTAGGACAACGGATAAGTCCATCTCCAATGGCTATGGAGCCATGGGACCTCCCGCCACCAGATATCATCACCAGCTCTGGATCAATGGGACCCTGGCTCGGGTTAAAGTCCCCCCCCCTTTCCTCGCCTTCCCCTCATCTCTATATTTCACGAGCTTGTCATGGGAGGAGATGTTGGTGAAGTTGTTTGCATCATCGAGGTCAGACGAAGAGAATGCCTTGACTTTCTTGAAAGAGGCAGTGTGGGCCATGGCATACAGGTCGTACACCTCTGGCACCTTATCCGCCTTATTGTAGCGTGCCTGAAAGAGAGAAACAAAGTAAATTAGTAATTAAAGGGCTCAAGCTAGCATGATGAATGAATTGCATGAATCATGAAGCAAACCACATACCCAGTTCCGCCCGAACTGATATAAGTTGGAGCTGCCTTGATGGTGTGGCACACCTTCCATTTGGGCACGTTTGTCCTTGGCCGCGTTGTGGACGGCTAGCCATTCTTTTGAGCACCACTCATTGACCAACACCTCCCAACAATCCATCCGATCCGCACACCATCTCGGAGGCGCCTAAGTTAGCAAATAGAAACTTGAGCGCTACGGCTATGAATTACTAAATGAAGGAAGTAAGTACAAGGCCTTAAGAATTACCTTCATGTACTGCTCCTTACTCAGGAACTTATCGCGGCACGCCGGCTTGGAATTCTTGATACCACGCAAGGCGTAGTAGTCTCAAACAGCCTGCACCCGAGCCTCGTGCCGTAAGTTCTGTAGTAGGCGCTTGCAGACGTTCTCGATAACATTTGCCGCCTCCTCCTCGTATCCCTCCTCACACCTGTAGAATGTCTGCAATCAAATGAGACAATATTGATTTGTACAATTAATAACTAGCTAGTTGAAGATTTTTAAATGTGTAAAGGAGAAATTACCCAGAACTTTCTGATCACCACATCCGCCCCCGTGTCGCACAAGACACCGTCGATAATCTCACCCGGCGGGGCCGGGGCAGCCAAGTAGTGCTCCCAGCTCAATCCAAGCTCTGGAAGCCGACCCTCACCAGGCAACGTGACAAACCCCGGGAAGTTTTGCCGGCAAAGCACTCCAAGGACGGAGTTGGGCCGGCGGACACTATGATGGTGGTCCCAACCCCTACAGCATGACAAGGCCAACACATTAGATATTTGAAGAAACGTGAATGCAGAAGGTACAAAAGGATTAAATGCACTTACCTCTCCCCATCAGGGAAAATCAACAACCTCTGCTCGCGGGTCGCCGGCACGGACGGGAGCCGTGTACAACCACGCTGGTAGACGGTGCCCCCCTCCTCCTCAATATCAGTCGGCTCCCCGCCATCATCAGCATGGCCACTCGGCCCCTCAGGCTCATCCGGCCAGGTACCCCATACAGACGTGTGCTCCTCCAGGGTCTCGTGGGCCGAAGGCGCGTCGACCCAAGGCTCGTGGGCCGAAGGCCTGTCGACCCGAGGCTCGTGGGCCGAAGGCTCGTGGACCGGAGTCCGTGTAGCCTCCTCCTCGGACGAGTCCACCCTAGCAGTCACGTGCTCGGGTGAAACAATGGGGGGTGGCGGCGAGGAAGGCGCCCTAGCAGTCACCCTACCTCCTCTCCCACGACCACGTGCTCCAACTCCTCTCTTCTTCCCTCCCTTACCTCGTCCCCTGCTGGGCACCATTGTCGATGAAGAAGGGCCCGATGGTGTCGCCATACTGTCCAGCAACGCTCGGCGGAGAGGTGCGTGTGGAATGGAAGACCTCCCACCACGCGCCGACGAAGAAGGGGCCTCGGAGCGCTCCCGACCAGCGCCCACCATCTTTCAACACCTGCCATGACAAAGAGTAAACGAAATTAGTACAACATAAAAAAATACCGACATGAATAATAATATGTATATCACTTATGTATCATCATCAAGTACAACATAAAAAAATTGAATACCTGACACTACTAATAATCTCGATCACTATCATCAATAAATGCATAATCATCATCATCACTATAATCAATGACGGGCTCATAGGGTTCAGTGGCATCAAATATATGACCTAACTCATAATTCACAAATATATGACCTCGTCGGCCTCTGGTGTCGTGGGTGTCGTGTCGGGGTCGGGGTGCCGTGTCGGGGTCGGGGTGCTGTTTCGGGGTCGGGGTGTCGGGGTGGTCGGGGTCGGGGTCGGGGTGTGGTGTCAGGGTGTCGGGGGTCGGGGGTCGGGGTGTCGTGCCGGGGTGTCGGGGTGGCGTGTCGGGGTCGGGGTGTCGGGGTGTCAGGGTATCTTTTTCTTCTTCTTCTTCTTCTTCTTCTTCTTCTTTTTTCCTGTTTTTTCCTTTTCTTCTTCTTCTCTTCTTCTTCTTCTTCTTCTTCTTCTTCTTCTTCTTCCTCTTCTCCTTTTTCCTCTTCTTCTTCTTCTTTTCTTCTTCTTCTTCTTCTCCTCCTCTTCCTCCCTCCTCCTCTTCCTCTTCCTCTTCTTTCTTCCTCTTCTTCTTCTTCTTCTTCTTCTTCTTCTTCTTCATCATCATCTTCTTCTTTCTTCCTCTTCTTCTTTTCTTTCTTCTTCTCCCTCCACCTCTTCCTCCCTCCCTCCTCCTCCTTCTACTCTTCTTATTCTTCTAAACTAAAACTAAAACTAATCTAAAATAAACTAAACTAAAAATAAAACTAAAACTAAACTGAAACTAAAACTAAAGTAAAACTATAACTAAAACAGAAACTAAATTAACTAAAAGTAACTAAAAGAAACGAAACTAAAACAAACTAAACTAAAAAAAGGGGGAAGATCACTCACCTGCGCAGGGGATCGCCGGTGGAGGGGGAGGCCGCGGTGGGTGGGGGCGGCGGCGGCCCGGTGGAGGGCAGTCCGCGGCGGGTGGGGGCAGCGGCGGCTTGGTGGAGGGGGAGGCCGCGGGGGGTGGGGGCGGCGGCGGCCCGGTGGAGGGGGAGGCCGCGGCGGGACGGGGCGGGGACGGCCACGCAGGGGAGGGGAGGGGGCGGCTGGCCGGCGTGGAAGGGGCGCCGTAGGGGAGGGGTGCGGGGCGATGGGGCGAGGGGGGCGGCGGCGGGCGGTGGGGCGACGGGGCAAGGGGGGCGGTTGGTCGGGGCGACGGGCCGAGAGGCGGTGGGTGGGCGGGTGGTGGGGGTGGCAGCGGGTGGGTGGTGGCGGGGGCAGCGATGGGTGGCGGTGGTCGTCGGGTTGGGGAGGACAGAAAGAGAGAGAGAGGGAGGGAGCGGGGTGGGGGGCGGCCGTTAGTTAGGTTGTCTCTTTGCCGTCCGCCCCCCTTTGCCGTCCGCTTTTTTGCTCTTTGCCGTCTGCTAGCAGACGGCAAAGAGGGGGGCCGTTAGGTTTTTTTCTAAGCAGCTCGTTAGTGGGGCCCACCTCTCTCTTTGCCGTCCGCCAGCTGACGGCAAAGATTCTTTGCCGTCCGCCAGCAGACGGCAAAGAATTGGCTGATGGCAAAGACATTCTTTGCCATCAGCCAGTTCTTTGTCGTCCGTTTTTTGCAAGCGGACGGCAAAGACCTTCTTTGCCGTCCACCAGCAGACGGCAAAGAATAGGCAGACGGCAAATAAGCAAATTCCAGTAGTGATATATGTATGAACTTTATGTATGAACTTGTATTAATTTGGTCTTTTCGGTGTTGTGTAATGAAGATGAGCCGACAATGGATGTATGATGACCGATGGTCTCCCGAGTTCATTAATGGCGCGCATACTTTTCTACTTGCGGCTGAGGCAAATAAGCGGGCGGATGGTTTTATGTCTTGTCCATGTGCTGGCTGTAAGAATGATCACAATTACTCTACGTCAAGAACTATTCACGTCCACCTGTTTGAGTCCGGTTTCATGCCCCACTATAATATTTGGACCAAGCACGGAGAAAGAGGGGTTATGATGGAGGACAATGAATAAGAAGAGGACGACGACAACTATCCTGGCCATGGGTTCCCTGAATACGATGATACAACAATGGGGGAAGAAGCTGAGCCGGCAATGCGGGAAGAAGCTGACCAAGATGCATCAGATGAGCCCGCTGATGATCTAGGTCGGGCCATTGCCGATGCAAAGAGAAACTGCGCAAGTGATTTGGAGAAGAAGAAGTTGCAGCACATGTTAGAGGATCACAAGAAATTGTTGTACCTGAATTGCGAGGCTGACAAGAAAAAGTTTGGCACCACACTGGAATTGCTGCAATGGAAGGCAGAGAATGGTGTATCTGACAAGGGATTTGGAAAGTTGCTCGTAATGATAAAGAATACGCTTCCAAAGGACAACGAATTGCCCGAGAGTACGTACGAAGCAAAGAAGGTTGTCTGCCCTCTAGGGTTAGAGGTGTAGAAGATACATGCATGCCCTAATGACTGCATCCTCTACCGCGGTGAGTACGAGGATTTGAACGCTTGCCCGGTATGCGGTGCATTGCGCTATAAGATCAGCCGCGATGACCCTGGTGATGTCGAGGGCGAGCGCCCCAGGAAGAAGATTCCAGCCAAGGTGATGTGGTATGCTCCTATAATACCACGGTTGAAACGTTTGTTCCAAAACAAAGAGCATGCCAAGGCGATGCTATGGCACAGGGAAGACCGTAAGAAAGACGGAAAGTTGAGAGTACCCGCTGACGGGTCGCAGTGGAGAAAAATCGAGAGAAAGTACAGGGAGGAGTTTGGAGGTGACGCAAGGAACGTATGGTTTGGTCTAAGCGCAGATGGCATTAATCCTTTTGGGGAGCAGAGCAGCAACCATAGCACCTGGCCTGTGACTCTACGTTTGTATAACCTTCCTCCTTGGTTGTGCATGAAGCGGAAGTTCATTATGATGTCAGTGCTCATCCAAGGCCCTAAGCAACCCGGCAACGACATTGATGTGTACCTGAGGGCATTAGTTGAAGAACTCTTACGGCTGTGGAATGGAATAGGTGTACGTGCGTGGGATGAGCACGGACAGGAAGAATTTGACCTAAAGGCGTTGTTGTTCGTGACCATCAATGATTGGCCTGCTCTCAGTAATCTTTCAGGGCAGACAAACAAGGGATACCGCGCATGCACGCACTGTTTGGATGATACCGACAGTATATATTTGGACAATTGTAGGAAGAATGTGTACCTGGGACATCGTCGATTTCTTCCGAGCAGGCATCCCGTAAGAAAGAAAGGCAAGCATTTCAAAGGTGAGGCGGATCACCGGACGAAGCCTCGCCACCGTACTAGTGTTGATGTACATGATATGGTGAAGGATTTGAAGGTAGTCTTTGGAAAGGGTCCTGGCGGACAACCTGTTTCGAATGACGCTGACGGACGCACACCCATGTGGAAGAAGAAATCTATATTCTGGTACCTGCCCTATTGGAAAGACCTAGAGTTCCGTTCCGCAATCGACGTGATGCACGTGACGAAGAATCTTTGCGTGACCCTGCTTGGCTTCTTGGGCGTGTATGGGAAGACAAAATATACACCTAAGGCACGGGAGGACCAGCAACGTATGCACGGAAAAGATGGCATACATCAGGGTCATGCCAGCTACGCTCTTACCAAAGAAGAGAAGGAAATCTTCTTTGAATGTCTGCTCATATTAAGGTACCATCTGGCTTCTCATCGAATATAAAGGAAATAATAAACATGGCAGAGAAAAAGTTCCAGAACCTAAAGTCTCATGACTGCCACGTGATTATGATGCAACTGCTTCCGGTTGCATTGAGGGGGCTTCTATCGGATAACGTTCGATTAGCCATTGTGAAGCTATGTGCATTCCTCAATGCAATCTCTCAGAAGGTAATCGATCCAGAAATCATACCAAGGTTAGAGAATGATTTGGTGCAATGTCTTGTCAGTTTCGAGTTGGTGTTCCCACCATCCTTCTTCAACATCATGACGCACGTCCTAGTTCACCTATGCGAAGAGATTAACGTTTTGGGTCTTATATTTCTACACAATATGTTCCCCTTTGAGAGGTTCATGGAAGTCTTAAAGAAATATGTTCATAACCGTGCTAGGCCAGAAGGAAGCATCTCCAAGGGCCATGAAAATGAGGAGGTCATTGAGTTTTGTATTGACTTTCTTCCTGACCTTAAGCCGATTGGTGTTCCTGAATCGCGGCATAAGGGCAGACAGGATGGAAAAGGCACGCTAGGAGGGAATCAAATAATATGTATGGATGGACATTCTCTCACTGAAGCACACTACACAGTTCTACATAATTCCGCCTTGGTGGCTCCGTATATGGACGAACAAAAAAAAATTCTACGCTCCAAACACCCAGAGCGGTCTCTTGACTGGATTACACGTGAACAAACCAGGAGTTTCGCCGGCTGGTTGCAGACACGTACCATGCATGACGCCTCTATTGAAGATGACCTGTACTCGCTGTCCCAGTTACCATCTTCGAATATAATGACTTTCAAAGGGTACGAGATAAATGGTAATACATTTTACATGATCGCCCAAGATAAGAAGAGCACCAACCAAAATAGTGGTCTCCGTTTTGATGCAACAACCAAGACGGGAAAGGAAACATATTATGGTTACATAGAGGACATATGGAAACTTGACTATGGACATGGTTTGAAGGTCCCTTTGTTTCGGTGCAAATGGATCAATAAGACACGAGGCGGGGTAACGGAAGACCCGCAGTACGGAATGACAACAGTGGATCTCAACAATCTTGCGTATGCAGACGAACCATTCGTCCTAGCCAATGATGTGGCACAAGTTTTCTATGTGAACGACATGTCTACCATGCCGAGAAAAAGAAAAGATAAGGAAGCGAATGCATCATACGATGAGCCAAAGCGCCACATAGTTCTTTATGGGAAGAGAAACATCGTGGGAGTGGATGACAAGACAGACATGTCAGAAGATTATGAAAAGTTTGATGAAATTGCTTCATTCACAGTGAATATTGACCCGAGCATCCAGTTAAATGATGAAGATTTTCCATGGCTACGGCGCAAAGGGACACACGCGAAGAAAATGTTTCACACCCAAAGATCTGGGATGTGATCGGCTTCACTATCATCACTTTCTTTTGTGTTTCACACCCAGGAGGGAATCTCTGTAATAGTTAAGGTAGTTATGTGTTTTGGCATTTGACACGCGAAGAAATTTTATGTGCAAACAAATTCTTTCATGCATTTACTGATTTTTTCAGCTAAATGACCCTGAAATTGAAAAGCACTTCAAATGAACTCAGAAAAGGTTGAAAGTTGGCATGGTATCATAATTTCATCCACATAGCATGTGCAAAAAAGTAGAGAGGGTTACCGCAAAAACTGGATGCACTTCGTGTACAAAATGGACAATCTCTTTCGAAGTATTAGGGTTTCGCACGAAAACTCATCTGTTACAAAGGCATTTCATTTTTTAAATAACCTAAGCCTTACTAAATTGAATATAATAATAAAACACACTAATATTAAACATAAGAAAAAAGAATCACGGAAAAATCTATTTTCAAAGTTAAGTTATTCACAAACTAGTGATTCACAAAAATTTCAAATAATTCAAAATTTAAACTATTCAAATTTGAAAACTACCGGCACTAACAGAAAGTTTGTCATTTTTTGTACCTAAAGCAAAAATATTCACAAAGAAACTCTAAATACAGCAAAAAACAACTATAAAATAAATAAAACAAAAATAAATAAAGCAAAAAAAATAAGAAAATAAAAAAGCCCGCCTACTGGGCCAGAGCGGCCTGCATACGACTAGATACCCAACGTGTTGTTGGGCCAGGATGCAGGCTCGCAAAGGCCCAGTAGGCCCACAGGGAAGCACAGAATAGGTAGGCCCAGTAGGCCTGCTTTGGAGAGGAGCTCGGGAGAGCTACCGCACTGGGGCTTATAAACCAGTGCGGACGCCCCTCGGCTAGCGAGGTGGGACTAAACTTGCCGCACCGCACCTGCGCCAGCGCACACCCTTTAGTACCGGGTCGTGGCTCCAACCGGTACTAAAGGGGGGTCTTTAGTACAGGTTGGTGCCACCACGCGGTACTAAAGGGGGTGCGCTTCCTGCCGCTTCGCCTGGCCAAAACAGACCTTTAGTACCGGTTGATGGCTCCAACCGGTACTAAAGGGGTATTCTATATAAGAAAACCCTTCAAAAAAATTCATCAGTTCGTTTTCCCTCTACTTCTTCTCCTCTGCCCCATCACCGCCGCCCCCGTCCCCGTCCCCGTCGCCGTCAGTCGCCGTTGCCGCCGCCCCCTTCGCCGTCCCCATCGCCGTCCGTCACCGACCCTCTGACTCGCCGTCCCGTCGTCGTCGCCCGCGCTGTGAGCCCCTCTCCTCCCTCCAATCGAAGTCGATGCGCCGCCGGCGCGGTAGGTGCACACACACACACGCGCGTGCACACACACACACGATTCTGTTTTCTATTTTTTCTGTTTTTATACAAATGTTTTAGATGAATTAATTAATTAGATTAGATTAATGTCAAATAGTATATAGAAATGTTAGAAATGTTATAGAAATGTTAGTTTTAGCTAGATGAATTAGATTAATTTCAAATTGTTACAGAAATGTTAGAAATATTATAGAAATGTTAGAAATTTTAGAAATGTTAGTTTTAGCTAGATGAATTGGATTAATTTCAAATTGTTATAGAAATGTTAGAAATGTTAGAAATTATAGAAATGTTAGTTTTAGCTAGATGAATTAGATTAATTTCAAATTGTTATAGAAATGTTAGAAATGTTAGTTTTTAGTTTCTTATAATTTTAGTTATAGAAATTTAGAATTTGCATATAATTCAAAATCCAATAATTTAAAAAATGTTACATTTCCGGTGTATAGTATTTTTTCTCGACGATGCCCGGCCCGCATCCTCGCCGTCGACCCGTTCGCAACGACGTCCTGCTTGAGAGGACCCATGTCCGGGACTGGGCTCCGCCGGGCTGGCACTGGGAGGTGGTACCTTCAGGGGCTCGCCGCTTGGTGAGGAACCCGGGTCCCATCGTCGACCATGATCTCCTTTGGTGCCGTTCACGTGGGCCACATTCGGTGCAGAGGGAGCCGGCCCCGCCGGAGGTGGTGCGTTGCCGTGTCAGGGAGGAGGACGAGCACGTCCATCGCTACATGGCTGCTATGGACGCCAGGTTCTCCAATACCTGGCAGGATCTTTGGGCAGATGACCGGAGATATGATCCTGTGATGGTTCCTTCTCTTTGGGTGTCCACCGCCCGCGCCCCAGGAACCGCGAGTGGCCTAGATTCTTCTGTAGTATTCGATGTTTATTAGCTACCTAGCCAGTGATTATTCGAGACGATGTATTCAAGATTATATGTTAATCGAGACGATGTATCAAGATTATATATTATTCGAGACGATGTATTCGAGATTATATATTATTCGAGACGATGCATATTATGTACTATATGATTCAGTTTTTCCTTATTGATTGCATCCATGCATTGTAATTTGAATACTAAATTGTTTTATATTTCTTCCGGATTAGTTAAATAAAAGCTATGGGGGGCCATACCGCAGAGAGGGAGAAGAGGCCCTGTTCGAGATCATACGCAACCCTTGCAGGCCAGATGATCTGAATGAAGCAGATGACGGCTCCCAATATCTGAACAACACCGGGGAGGGTGATGATAAGATATTCGATCTCGACGACCGAGCTGATGAAATCATGAACTATGATTATGATTATGATGACGCAGACAATGTTTATGATGATGCAGACAATGTTGATCTTGAAATAACAAAGACTACCGGCGAGGTATATTTATATAAGCAGGCATCTGGTGATCATCACATGTTTTTTTATTTGAAGATATATTAACGAATCGATTTTTCTTCTTTCAGCCCTCCGGATCGAGCAAATCTGCTTCTACAGACAGCAGGACAAAGCGAGGCCCGGGCAAAAAGTTGAAGGAGGGTGTAAAGTACAACATCGATTCCATCAAAGCTAGTGGTGAACCCCTCACGCCTAAGAACATTGCGAACAAGTTCGTTCATCAGTGCGGAGTTCTTGTGAAGGACCAACTCCCGATCTCCATTCAAGAATGGAAAGAGCCAAAAACTAAACGTCCAGATGTTACTTGGGTCGACGACAGAGCAAAAGAAAAGCTTTGGGAATCTCTGATGGAACATTTCACCCTACCAGATTATTTCACTGATGCAGATGTGCAGAAAGTCAAGGACGCTGCTCTTAAAAAGATGGCAATTGCATTCAACACCCACAAGAAAACTGTATGAGCCAACTACGTCGCTGCAGAAAGGAAGACTCCAGAATTCAAGGGAACACTGGAGAAGCAAAGAGAACACTGGCCCGCTTTCGTGAAATTCAAGGAATCAGAATTATCTAAGGAACGGTCGAGAAAAAACAAGGCCAATGCCGCAAAAAAGACGCAGTTCCATAGGCTGGGGCCAGGTGGCTACGCGGTGGCAATGCCTAAGTGGGATAAGTCTGAGCAAGAGATGGAGGATGCAGGGGTCACTCCGGTTACTAGGAGCTGGCCCCCAGGTGCAGAACTTGGTTCTATGCGCATGGGGGGCGTTGGACCCGAAGACAGGCCTGGTTTCGAAGAAGGCAAGTCTAAAAGGAGCCGAACAAAAGTTACTTGACGCAATAGAAGATGCTCGAAAGGGGGTGTTCACACCCAACAGAGAGACCGACGAGCTGATGTGTGCCCTGGGAAATCCTGAACACCCGGGAAGAACACGAGGCAAGGGCGTTATTCCCTGGTATGAGGGCTTTTCGGAATGGAACGACGATTACAGGTGCCGTGCAAGAAAGAAGATGGAGGAGGAGGAGAAGAGGAAGCTGGAGGAGGAGCAGAGGAAGCAGGAAGCAGAACGCCTTCAAGGCCTAGAAGCAAGGCACGCGGACTTGGTACTCAAATTCCAGCGGCGGCAGCAGCAGATCGACTCACTTAGCCAGGAAAGGGGGCTCAGTAGCAACAGCAGCAAGCGGATGATCCATCATTGGATAGCACCGTCCCATCCATGCCGAGAAGCAGCGTTTGTTCCGCCCCGGGCGACGCACTGCTGGATACATACCCTGTGGATGACATCATAGAGAACACTAAGTGTGAGCTACACTTCAAAATGAAGAACATATCCATGAAGGTGGCGGACGTCGTTGCTTTTACAAATACCCCTGAAGCAACCTTCCATTGCACCCCGATTCCAGCGGGCTATGCTCGTGTCTCCCACCGTGTCAGCTGACTCCCGCTCCTCCAAGTCCACCAATGCGTGAGCAGACTCCTGCTCCAACTCAGCCACATCAGCCGTCTCCGCCGCCTCAGCAATCGTAGAAGAGACATGCCGTAGCTATGGTGCATAGCGGTACGAGTCGAGGTAGTATAGGAGGTACAGGCGGAGGCAAGCAATATAAATATGGTCCAAGCCTCGCTCCTCTTCCTTAGAGGCCTTACGACATGACCGAGAAGCTAAACGAAGCCATAGTGAAGGCCCAAGTGGACGCCCATTTTGGACCGAAACCGGCACCGCCGCCAAGGGAGAAAGTGCCTGAGGAAAAGATTGACCACTTCATTCGTATGGCTAGACCACCAGCTCCCAAGCCTGTTGACTCAGACTATGAGCGCCAAATCAGGAAGGCACATCGAGCACGACTATAGAAGGAAGCGACCTCGAGCTCGAGCCAACAAGCAGCTGGCAAAAAATGCGGGAAAATCGTTCCCCAGCTGGGAGAACAGGCGGCGCAATCGATCCCCCCGCTTGTTGTGCCAACAAGACATGAGAGTACGCGCGCCCTATATTATTATGGGCAAACCGTTCCCCAGCTGAACAATCTGGTAATAACCGAGGAGCATATAAGCCAGGCTAAAATGCTCAATATCAGTGTTGGACAACTCCTCGAGATCGAGCCCATGTCTCCTCTTAGAGAGGAGGAAATAAAACGGAAATATGTCCGGGGCCAACCTTTGGTCAAGCCCGAGGAGGTCAAGAACCTCCCAACGAGAATGTATGAATTGCATCAGTGGTGCATGAACATTACCAAGATTTCCAATCGAGAGTCCCTCATGGTGAATATCAAGGAGGAGCATTAATTCCATGAGAAAGCTCTGTCCATTGAGTATTCAGAACTATTCCAGTTATACAATCAAGACGCACTCCACAAATCTCTCGTCAGTTGCTATTGTCTGTAAGTGATTTCTTTCTGTAATTTAAGTCTCAAGCTAGCTATAGTGATCATTTTGATCAATCATTACCTGTAATTATCCTCACTATATTCTTTTCTGTGGTATTATGCAGGATGAAGATGTATGAAATTAAAAAATCTGGACGCTATGGCATTGGGTTCATTGACCCAAATACCGTTATTGAACACACATGGAATATTCCAAGTTGTCGAGCAAGTTTAGAGGAAAGCATGCTAGAGTTCTTCAAGCGCCTCAATACCAATGAAGATATGCTACTTCCTTACAACTTCCTGTGAGTCACACTGTCTTGTACTACAAATTCTGTTTTTTCTTACTAGCTAGCTAGATGTTAATAATTAAGTGTATAGGGTTTAGGGTAGTTGATTAGTGTTGTGCACTTGCCCGCTTAATTAAGACATGTAAACATGTGCACATGCAGTTAGCACTGGATCTTGTTAGTCATTAAAGTTGATAAAGGAACAGTTGAAGTACTGGACTCACTACTTAAGGAAGAAAGTGACTTCGCCATCTTGAAGGGGATACTCGACAGGTAATTTCAATCATTATTAACTATATCTCGGTGACTCCAGGCAACTGAAAAAAAAGTTGTATTGGTGGCGACCCAAGGTAAGTAATTAAGTAGTACTAGCTAGCTAGCTAGCATCTCTTTAATTCTTATTTTAATACCATTAATTAATTAGCATGCTTGATTAATCATTATCTGATTAAATTTCATTCTCATAAAGGCCCTGAAGCAGGCACCGGGACTAATCTGTGTGCATACTACGTTTGCGAGAATATTCGCATGATGGCGTCCGAAAGGAGCAGATCTCAAAGATAGGACTGGGTACGTTTGTCAGAACACTATTCACAAATTTTTACACCATTATCGATATCTAGTCACACAACTAATACACATGCATATTGATCTCCTTCTTAACAGTTCAGAGAGGTGCGGGAGCAGCTCCTACCAATGGAGCGCATACTAGCACTTGAAAAGGAAATAGCGGGATTTTTGCTCGACCAGGTCATAGATCCCAAAGGAGAATACTATTACCCGCTACCGCCCCCATGAAACACTTGTCCTCGTGCTCTGAAGGCACCAAGGCAACATGTAGGAGAAATTGTATATATATATACATGTGTATGTGTGAATAATTAATGGTGGTTGTGAGACATTCGATGATATATATATATATATATATATATATAGGAAAAAGCAAAGATATAAAGTTTCGCCACAGAGATTGCAATCACGGACGCTCATATGTGTTGGGATCTGTTCCCTCACCTTTCCCTCTTTGCATTTTGGGCACTGATAGGCGCCAGTGCGCCAGCCGAAATTTCGGCCGGTCGCCCCGTGCACATACGATTTGACTATTTTAATCCGGTCTGATTGAAGTGGTGAGATAAAAAGTTGTCCGAGCCGTTCTTTTCTTTGCTCATGTACGCACGTCACATCGCTTGTCCCACGTGCATCAGGGCCCTGCCATGCATGCTGCATGTTGTTACGTGCGTGCAACCCACCCCAATGATGCTACACTTCTCACTGCTATCTACACAAGGAGTCTGCACTTGTTTTTAGAGTGTATCACCTATGTCGGCAAAACTTCACAACAAAACCTACAAATCAAAGAAAAAAAATTGTATGTAGCATTGTAGCATAAACCAAAAAACAAAACCATGAAAGCAAAATTGGTGTATGTTTCCAGCATATTTCCCATATTACTACAATTGAAAAAGCACTCATGTAGCATTCCATCAAGAAACAATTACAATTTCTTGGGAGTAGGTTCCTAGCTTATTTACAAACAATAATCACCAAATACTTTCAGAAAGTAACTTGGTTGAAGCACCCCCGGTGCGCCGCGCCTTCACCGTCGACACTCGCTGCACGGGGTTGCATGAACGATAGTAGCCTGCCCACACCATTTAATAGATGTAGCAAAAAACCTCGCCAGTCGTAGCAAAAAAACAACGAAGGTTGCAGCAAAAATTATCGTCGCCGTCGTCCCGGGTCAAATCTTCGCCATGAATGGTTGTAGCAAAAAACATCGCCGGTAGTAGCAAAAAACAATTATGGGTGCAACAAAAAACAGCATCGCCGCCGTCCCTGGCCGCGTCTCCTCCATGAATGGATGTAGCAAAAAACATCGCCGGTAGTAGCAAAAAACAATTATGGGTGCAACAAAAATCGCCGTCGCCGCCGTCCTGGGTCGCGTCTTCGCCATGAACGGATGTAGCAAAAAAAATCATCGGTAGTAGCAGCAAACAATTATGGGTGCAACAAAAATCGTCGTTGCCGCCGTCCCAGGTTGCGTCACCGCCATGAATGAATGTAGCAAAAAAAAACCCGTCGGTAGTAGCAAAAAACAATTATGGGTGCAGCAAAAATCCTCGTCGCCGCCGTCCCTGGTCGCATCTCAGCCATAAATGGATGTAGCAAAACAACCTCGCCGGTAGTAGCAAAAACAGTTACGGGTCCAGCAAAAATCATCCTCGCCGCCGTCTCAGGTCGCATCTCTGCCATGAATGGATGTAGCAAATTTTCTCTCTGGTTGTAACAAAAACTGACGACGATTGCAGCAAAAGGCCGTCTTTGTCGTCGCGGTCGTAGCTCCGTCGTGCATGGATGTAACAAAAAAATCGCTGGTTCCAGTACGCCGGTTCCAGCATGCGGCCGCCACTTGGGGTAAGCTCCTCATATGGGCACCCGCAAAAAAAAGCTCCTCATATGAGAAAAAAGATAACAGAAAGTAGAGGACGACGCATTGGAGGATGAGGAGAGAAAAAAAGCAGCCGTGATGGGCCAAAGGCATGTGGTAGGCCGAGGAGGAAAATCCAACAACACAAACAATGAATCTGTAGACGTGTTAGCCATAGACCGCTGGGCGATCGAGCGGTACGCGAGCGACCGGCCGAAGCTTGGGCCGGTCTGCCGGCACATAACGTTTTCCTTGCATTTTTCAACTTTGAAGTGATTGATGAATGATTCCTCTTATAGAAAATCCTGGACCACTCAGCCCGCGTGTAGCCCAATAGTGCATAGTAGTAGGCTGGCAGGGCGGCAGGTTTGGCATTCATGGCCCGTGATTGCAGCCGGAGGTAAGGTTCTGGAGAACCGTCGGCCCATGTACGTGATCGGTGCCAACCATACTCGCCGTTTCTCTCTCGTTTATCCACCCCGTCTCTCTCTCTCTTGCTCATTCTCCATCTCATCCAGATCCCGCCGCCCCAACCCTCTCGCCCTTCCCCTCCACAGCGAGCCCCGCCTTTTCCCGGTGAGTCGCACCGCCCCAACTCTCTCCCACCCTCATCTCGGTGCTCCCCATCCCTTCATCATGCTACCCAACGGGCTCTGTCCCTCTTCTGCTGCACAAATACCAGTGAGATCCGGGGAGACGGGCATGTCGATATCGTCATCAACCTCTCCGAGCTTGATCCGGGGAGACCAGGGCCCCGGGCTGCCGTAGTGCTGGACGCTGTGGTCGTCTCCTCTCACTAGCGAGAGACGCGGGGGCCTGTCGCGTGCTTAGCCGGGAGTGTCGACGGTGGGCACGACCTGTACTGCTTCTTGCTGGCCTCTCACGGGGACTGAGATCCAGTGCCTTTATCAAGTGAAGTCACGCTGCAACTTTACCCTACTAATCTTCATCCAATCCACATCCTACGGTTCAGATCACACAAGGGAAAGGCTCTCAACACTTAGCAGTTTTCGGGGTAGCAGCAAACATCAATAAGCTGCAAACAACGATGCAGTGGCACTTGAACTCAGTTTTATTTGAATAGATTGAAACCCAAAAAATAAAGAACTGCAGATACTCATGACACTAAATCCACTTTGATTGCATAATGCACTACTGTATAACCAAACCAAATTTTGTTTTATAGTCTGCTCATGAGTATCTGCAGTTCTTTATTTTTTGGGTTTCAATCTATTCAAATAAAACTGAGTTCAAGTGCCACTGCATCATTGTTTGCAGCTTATTGATGTTTGCTGCTACCCCGAAAACTGCTAAGTGTTGAGAGCCTTTCCCTTGTGTGATCTGAACCGTAGGATGTGGATTGGATGGAGATTAGTAGGGTAAAGTTGCAGCGTGACTTCACTTGATAAAGGCACTGGATCTCAGTCCGTCCACAGCTACTCGGCGACTCCAAATTGGCGGCATTGCAAAAAGGGCTATTTTTTGTGCGCTCGGATCTCTTGCTTTTTCCCTTTGATTTTTTGTGGATGTGTGAGTTTGTGGTTGCTCGGGCTGGAGAAATCGTCAAGCTGCAAAAAGAGTAGTAGCCAGATTACTACCAATTTCTATGGATTACTTACGAGGACCTTGAACGAATCCAATTCTTTCTAGTTTGTCTGCTGATGTATATGTTATCTTTTTTGTTCCTAGCTACGGCCCACTGAACGTAATGTTGTTCTTAATTTCCACCTCGCCTGCGAATATACTATATATAAATATACAAGCCACAGTAAACAATGTGACACTGACGGTGCCTGCTGCTACGATGCGGTGCTTTGCCCCTGGATTAATGAAGGCCGTGAATCAAGGGCAGGCCGGCTTTCACTCGCTAAATTCCAGTCCATCAACAACAGGGAAAAGGTGCAGAACCGCATCAATTACATCATGAAAATGTAAGTGGCAGGATTCATATGCCCAAATTAGCATGCTATTGTCAGAACCTTCGGCAAATGACACTCCCAGCAACTAGAAATAGTTTTGCCCGAAGTAGTATATTGTTCATCACTGTCATATACAAAAGGTTGCTACACACTTGCTCTGCCCAAGCCCGAAGTAGTATATTGTTCATCACTGTCATATATATATATATATATGATCGGTTCTACGAGAAAATCTATTTATATATATTCATAACGTGTACAATATGTAGTATCTAAAATACCAGCAAACAAAAAAGAATTAAATGGAAAACACAAAATTAATGAAAAAATAAAAAATAAAACCAAAAGCCCCCAAACATTTAGTACCGATTGGTGTTACCAACCAGTACTAATGGTCTACCCGCACCCGGGCCTGGCTTGTGCCACGTAGTGGCACTTTAGCGCCGGTTCGTGCCAAACCGGTAGTAAAGGGGGGAGGGAGCTTTAGTCTCCACTCTTTAGTGCCAGTTGTAGAACCAGCACTAAAGGCCCTTACGAACCGGCGCTAAAGCCCGGTTCTGCACTAGTGCCACTTCGCCATTGATGTTGATCGCCGTGTTCCCAGATATAACCAGTTGCATGATCCAGGAACACCACCTCCCGTCAAAGCCGCGTCGTTCCATCACCAACTTCAAAAAGGACCAATCCAGCCGGTCATACGCCTTCTGAAAGTCCAATTTGAGGAAGACCCCCTTAAGCCCCTTCGACGCCACGTCGTGGACGATCTCATGAAGGGCGAGGATACCGTCATGGATCCGTCGGCCCTTCAGAAACGCGGACTGGAGGGGGTGGGCAATCCTTTCTGCCACCAGGGATAAGCGAGTTGCACAAACCTTCGCAAAGATTCGCTCCAACACGTTGATCACCATGATGGGGCGGAAGTGCCGCATATCCGTCGCCCCAACTACTTTGGGGATTAGGGATATGACACCATAGTTAATTCTAGCCATGTCCAAGGTTCCTATATAGAACTCATGAAACATGGGCATAATGACCGGGCATAATATCTCCCAGAACTTCTGTTAAAAGACTACCGGGAGACCATCCGGTCCCGGGGCCGAGCAAGCCTTCATAGAGGCAATCGCTCGACCCACCTCCTCAGGGGAGAATGGGAGAGTAAGATCCGCATTCTCCGCATCGAAGACCTGGTCAGCAAGCGGCCAGAAGTCAGCGCAGAGAGAGACGGCTCCGCGTGGCTCAGCCGAGAACAACTCCTTATAGAAGGAGTAAATATGGGTGGAGATGTCCTCTGGGCTTTCCAGAAGAACATCCCCGTCCCAGAGGAAAGGGATGGCACACTTCTGCCTGCGAGCATTAGCAATCGCCTGGAAGTAGGCAGTGTTCGCATCCCCCTTAAGGAGCCAGTTCTGGCCCCTCGACGCTGCCAGAAGAGCTCCTCGCTCTTGTAAATGTCCATGAGCGAGGACTCGAGGGCGTATCTCCTAAGCCAGTCGTCAGGACACAAGCCCTGCCCATCAGCAAGGTCATCCAAAACCTTAATCTGATCCAGCAAGGCCCCTTTATGGGCCCGGAGATCAGCACCAAGGTTCGCCCCCCAGCCCTTCATGGCCTGACGAGACAGTTTCGCACAGTGATGCCAGACATCCACAACACAAAACGCACAGGGCGGGGACGCGACCGCCTCTAGCCAGCGGTCACGATCCATCTCAAAGAAACCCGGTTGCTCCAGCCAAAACGTCTAGAAGCGAAAGCGACGAGTCCTAGGGGGGCCTCATCCCCGACGAGAACAGCAGAGGGGTATGATCGGAGCCAATCCGAGTGACCGCCTTGAGAGAACACAGTGGGAACATCACCTCCCACTGAGCCAACACAAAAACCTGATCCAAGACACTCCGGATGGGGTCCGCCTGCTTATTCGTCCACGTGAACCTAGCCCCTACGCGGGCTATCTCACGGAGCGCAAGGTCCGCAATACAGTCGTTAAATAGATGCATGCGGAACCGATCGACATTAGGTGAGCTTTTATCAGAAGCCCACCTAATGAGGTTGAAGTCACCAGCCACCACCACCGGGGTGGTGCACCTCTCCACCTTATTTTTAAGCTCGGCGAGGAAGCCAGCAGAGTGAGCATGATCCGCGGGACCATAGACGAAAATCACCTCCCAATTGAAGTGGACTCGTCGGTCAGTAACGGACATGCTCAGGAAGAATTCCCCTCGGTCCATATCCTCAACCGAGAAAACATCCTCCCGGACTCCGAGCAAAATGCCGCCAGACTGCCCCGTAGAAGGCAACCACTGTCAGGCAAACTGGTGGCGGGATAGCCCCTGGAGCTCATGCATACTAAAATCTTGGCGAATCGTCTCTTGCAAGCCCACAATGTCAATCTCCTCTTGGCGCAAATACTCCATGAGCTGACGCCTCCGGCCAGTGAGGCCGAAGCCCCTGATGTTCCAACATAGGAGCTTCATTTAATAACCTCAGTGGAGTTCCTAGGCCCCGCAAGCGGGGCCGAGCTAGCCCGCCCGTCAATCGAGGGTCGGGGGGATGCCTTCACCGGACGGCCACGCCGCCCTCGCGTAGGGGGGGGGGCAGCGGAGGACTCCGGTCCGAGGGAAGAGGACCTGGAGGTAGACCCACACACCTCTAATCGGTGTTCAGTGGGGTTGAGACGAGTGGGAGGACGCCCACGCAGCTCCTTCACCGGGGGAGGGACTGCCGAGGGAGTCTCCACCACAGTTTCCAGAGGAAGCGCAACACTATCCCTGGTCTCTCTATGACCAGGGTCAGTGTTCGCCGAGGTGCTGGGGTCACCACGCGCAGCACAAGCACGGGCTTCAGCCTACGCCCCATCAAGCCGCTCCTTGGCGCAAATAGCAGAGATCTGCTCAAGGATGGGCCCCTTCTCGCCACGGAACATGATGCCACTTTCGAAAGCCACCTCTGCCAGATGGGACAACGGAGCGGAGCCAAGCACAGAAGACCGAGAACCATAACAGGAAGGACCAGAAGGGATGGGGGAAGTACCTGGGCACAAGTCACGGGCAGCCGCTCGCATGGCAGCCTTCTCCTGGATCGACGGAACACGGCCATCCAGAAGGACCCGGGACTGGCTCAGTCGCGCACTCTGACGTGTGGCCACCAGAGGAGAGGCCCCGCCCCGAAGCTTGGAGCCCGCCGCGGTAGGGGTCACCACGACCAGGTCCAAGGGCGGAAGCGGCTCTAGGTCCGGGGACCCCAAGGCTGGAGAAGGGGGGAACCCCGGTGACCGCGAGTAGCAGACCACCCCAGGAGAGCGCAGCGACAATAAGGGGCGCACCTCCATCCCCACACTCACCACGTCCTCCTCCACGAATTCCTGGTCAGCCACCGGGGTTGCAACAGGGGGAGGGACTGCCATGAGCAGAGACCCACCCCCCGACGCCACCTGAGAGGCCGTCCCAGTAGGGAAGGAAGACCCACCACCAGTAGAAACCGGGCTACGTTGCCCATCAGACGTAGGAGGCGGAACCTCATCATCATCATCCTCACCAGAGGAGCTCTCCCCAGATGAGGCCCCATCGCCACCATGCCCCTCACCCTGATGAGGCACAGTGCCATCGGGTGCCGGCCCAAGCAGATCCTGAGGGGCCAGGGACTCAAGCTCGAAGGTGAGGCGCACTCCTTTCTTGCCGAAGTAGAATACCAAGGACAGACCATCAATCTCGGCTGGAGCGAGGCAGAGAATCTCAATGCGGGCGGGGCCATCATCCTCGAAGGAAGCCAGATCAGCGGTCACCAGCTTGCCCACTGGCTCAGAGATCGCCTTGAGGATGTGGGCAAGCTTGCCACCCCGCGGCGCCGCCCGACCGCCACGAGTCAAGCCGTAGACAAGGACCCACACCTTCTCCAAAGAAGGCACTGGGTCAGGCTCCGCATCAGCAGCACGGACGGAGATCATGAACTTGTGGATGGGGCAGCGGATGAAGTCGTGGGAACACACACGGAGCAGCTCAACAGACGGGAAGGGGACCGAGAAGGAAAGGGGGGCCGTCTCGGTCACCTCCCAAGTGAAATCGGAGTCGCGGAAGTCGCCAATGTAGGCGGTGAGTTCAGCCTGGATGAGGGCAGCCGAGATCACCACCCCAGACGGCAAGTCCTGCCCGGGGGCGAGAGTGACCGTCGCCAGGTGCGGCCGAACTGCCTCCTCCTCAATCTCAGCATCCACATAGTAGAAGCCGCCCCCCTCAGTCCCATACCCGAGGTAAGCAAGGGTCGTGGGGCATCGGGGAGGGGCCTCACATTCTGACCAGAAATGTCCCGCGCAGCCACAATTGATGCACATCGTCTCCTCACGGGTCCTGGGGCAGCCGACATGAGATGGAGGCTCCAGAGCCACCTGCTCAGGAGCCTCGGTTGGGACTGGACAAACGGCCACCCCATGGGACTTCTTCTTATGCTTCTTCTTCTTCTTGTTCTGAGTAGGAGCAGCTTGTTGTTCCGGAGACCGGCGCAGGGGAGAAGACCGGACCGGCCGGACCTCGCCCCGCCGCCTATCAGTGGCGGCATCGTGCGGCGAACGACGACTATCCCCCCCCCCCCCCCCCCCCGAGGGGAGACCCGGCCATCATCCCCCTGCCGCACGGACGGGCCATCTCACGGGGCGTAGGAGCTGCCCAACCCTGACCCGCGGCGACGCCAATCGCCATACGAGGGGCGGGGAGTTCCCGGCCAGAATACGTCTCCAATGTATCTATAAATTTTTATTGCTCCATGCTATTATTCTTAATATACTAAACCTAGCTAGGTTTGATTTACCAGGATTTTTTTGACTTTTTTCTATCAGTAAAAATCTGACCAATAGGGTGATGACACGACAATTAGTGGGGCATCTGGGCGTGTAGGCGTCGGGGTGGACCTAGCGATTTAGGTTGCGAGTTGGGGACATTCTTTCTGCCCGCAGATGCGCTGCATTCCGGGGTGTTTGATTTGGTCACGTCGTTTTTGTCTGCTTGCTGTTTGGCCTGTGGTTGGCTGCATGGCACGTGATTCGTGGGCTGGCTGCTGCATGTGCGTCTGCGTGCTGCCCTGGTTGATTTACTGTGTTTTTTTTTCTATGTTTCTCTGCCATTCGGTTGCATGCCGTTTGAGTTTTTGCTTCTCTATACGTGCGTGTCCATCCACGTGTTGCATGGATGGTGGTCATTGTACGACGTTGTTATACGTCGAGCGCGTTGTGTTTTTAGGAGGTCGCCACGTTATTCGGTACTACCACCGTCTGTTTAGAGGTTGACGTGTGTTCGGCTTCCAGGCGGTGCCGCTCTTGCCATATGGTCTCGAAACAGTTTTTCTCGATCGTTCTGCATCCTTTTGGTTGATTCGCTTTAGGTTTCTTGTTCCTCGGAGACGCTATATATAGGTGGCTCTCCCCGTTCGTTTTCTTTGCCTCACGGGCTGCGGTTTCTATTTTATGCCTATTGATGGTTCGTCCTGCCTCTGCCCGGAGCCGGAGCGACTTGCCTCGCCCAGGCAGCCATCCTGATCCTGGGATTCGAGGAGCCGTCATTAATCGGGCGTGTAATGGTCGGAGCAGCGCTGCTGCTCGAGGTCGTCGTGCGTTAATGAGAGAGGATGCCGTTGGTGGCCAACGGTCCGATGTTCGTTCATTGCGTCGGGTCGCCATGCGGTTCGTCGTCCTATCAGCCATGCGGTCAATGGTTGGTTTGTCCATCTGCTTGCTTCTCTCTTGATTGTTTTCCCTTCCTGTATGATTACTGGGTGTTTACGTGTTTCTTTTCTTGATCTTTGTATGGTTTGGGTCTACATCTTATAATGATTCATCTGCCGATGGGTTGTATATTCAGACGGCCACAACCTCGGCGCCCCGGGCTACAATGAAAGCGGCTGTGGCGGGGATGGGACGGACGATGCTCCTGCTGCGTGCGGAGCTCGCGTGGAGGCGGCTCATGCATCTGGTGCGCCTGCAGGAGGCAGCGGTATTGAACTCTTGATGGCGCGCATGGGCATGGCATATGTCGTGAGGCGAAGCAGCCCGTGGGCGCGAGGTCGCCCGCTCGATGGTGCCGTCGTGCGGGTTTCCGGGGATCCGTCTTGGGTGCTGGAGCTATCACGCAGCCGCCACTCCAGTCACTGCCTCCGGCCGCTTGCAAGTCCTGCGGAGACAACTGTTCTCTAGGCCCGTTTACCTGTGGGAGCCGCGCCGGTGCTTGGAGAGAGAAGGTTGCGGCGGTATGGCGCTCATGATGCATGCCACGGTCCGCGGTCTACCTCGGTCAAGGTTAAGCTCGAGGGCGGGAGCTGGCGGTGCGCTGGGGAACCGCCGGAACGAGATTAGTTTGGCAAGATCCGGATGGGAGGAATCTCCGCTGCTTCCCGGGGTCGCCGTCGTGGTCGTGCCGCCGTGCTCCACAGTCTGGAGCATTTTACAGTGCATCCGGACGATATGGACCGTCCGTCGGAGCGAATTCGACAGTCCAGATCCGATGCAATACGCTGATGTCACGTGTATTATATCAGACCCCGAGGGGCATTTTCGGAAGAAAAAATATTTCGAACTGATCTGATTTTTCCTCCCAAATATTTTGAGGGTATTCTCGGTATGAATTGTAGGGCTATTTTCAGTTCGATATTTATCCGTTCGCTAGGGTTTATTCCTCGCCGCCGCTACGGTTTTAATCCTCGCCGGCAGGATCTAGCCGCTCGTCGCGGCCCCTTCCTCCCTCGTCACCGGCAGGATCTAGCCGCGCGTCGCGGCCCCTCCCTTCCTCCACCCCAATTCCCTCGCGGTCTCGCACCACCTTTTCAACGAACACGAGAGGAGGCCCACTTCCCTCCCCGCGGCGGCCGCCGGCGAAGAGTCGGCGCCATCCCACCTCCCAGTCCTCCATGCGGGTGCCTATAGCCACAAGGTTATAGGCAACCTCTTTCACACACCCCAATTGGTTGTTTGCGTCCTCTACACATCATTTCTCAGCCATGGCTGCAGCTTTGATCTGGCCATGCATCTCGTCCGATGGCAAGGTGGTTGGGTATGGATCATGTTCTGCGGGACAAGATGAAGCCGGCCGCCGGCCTCGACGGCCAGCCCCATTCGTCCAGCCCCGACTGTTTAATCTACGGACGTTCAATCGTTGCATTCAACATGTATTCTTTCAATTTGGCTGATAGGTGAGATTTGGAGATCAATAGAGATGATAAGCTATTAATTTTGGAATGTACTATAAACAATTCATAGCTTATGTTGCTCAATATTTATGATGCTCGCTTCTTCTTGTGCAATTGCTGGACTGGGATCAACAGACTTGGCATGTGCTTTATATGAAAAATTAGATTCACATGGGATATCCACCTTTTCAAGATTTTTGTTAAGTCTTATTATGATGTTTTAGCCTTGTTAAAGGGAGAGTAATGGTCCTCGCAAAAAGCAGAGAGAAAGGAATGAGCATTCGATTCTTTCATATGTTGCATTTCATTCTTCCGTGTTTAGTTATGTCCAACATTTGTTACATGCACACACTTGACAAGGTTAGTACAAGTAGTAATTTTTTCTCTGTTTTGCAGGGCTATGACAGAACATGCTATGTGATTCCCTGAGGCAGGATGGATGTACCATGGCCACACCACTGTGCTCCTGAAGGTGAACGCTTCAATTCAGTGTTGCAGCACCTGCAGAGGCCCCCTATGGTACGTGCTTTTACTCTTGTTATCCTATGCTCTATTTTTTGGCTTTGCGGCCTGCCTACGAGACATAGCTGGGATTGCGTGTTGAATCAGGCAGTATTTTTGACTTCTGTTGTGAGGCTATGCTCATGCTTTAATAAATTTTTCTCTCGTATGAAAATAGACATATCATAATCCATTATTCTTCTAGGGTTGCCCCAGGCACCATTAGTGTTACATGGTAGTAAAAAGCAAATATAGATTTCTACGAGATCCCGTAGAGACCAAATTTATTTCAAGCAAAATATAGTAACCAATATTATTGAAGTTTTACAACTTGACTCATGTGCAATGGACTAAGAAACGGCTAGGAAACCTTCTTCGGGACTAAAACCCAACCACACCCTACTCTATCGCTTTATGGCCAAGTGTACACTCCACATGTAAGAATGAACCACAATGCTAGATTAACTGCTTGCATCCTCGTCGTCTTCAACCGCAGCTGCATCCGATTGCCTAGCATGGTACTGCTTGAACCTACTCCTGTATTTCATTTTTTTGTAGGGTGAATCGACAAGCACAACATGTAGCTCTCTTCTAAATTTGTCGATGTAGGCCTGCATGCGAGGATATGTTAGTATCGTTCCATATGTTTCAGAAAATGACAGAATTTTAGGTGTTACTCTACGTACTTCGTCATATTGCAACCTCAGTTTTACTCCCGTAAATAATTCGATGTTCTTCAGCATGTACAGTGCACAACAAGAACTGCAACATTTTATGTTGTTAGATCAGCATTTCAGATATTAAGAATCTAAAACAAAAACAAAATCTAATATTGTTGACTGACGTCTCATCGAATTTTGGCACATTAATATTCCATACTGGCCATTGCATCACGTTAATGTGTTCCCATGCATTGCTTTCAATCCCATTGACTCGCATCGCTGCTCTTAGATGTGCTTCCATCCCACGTACTTGCATGCCCAATGGGATGAGAAGTTGCCTACGATTAATACTTACATACGATGTTAAATCCTTTCTTATAATTAAATATGTTGAAATTCTCACCACATTATTTACTTCTCTGGGTATCATACAGTGGAAAAGTGAATCAAGAACCTGAATCTCCTTCCTTCTGGGGTTTACGACCACAAGGAACCAGTGGGTGTTTAAACTATTCGTAGGTAGGAAAACCTGGAGTGCACAGATAATTAGATCAACGTGCATAGTAATAAGAAAATCTGTTCTACGTCAGCTTAAAATACCATATCATGTTCAGGTAGGTGGTGCCTTGTGTTGTTCCAGGAATGCCTGCCAAAGCGTCCTCGTAGCACTCCTCTATCCTACCATCTCTTTCGAGTTTAGCGACGCCGGCCACCCTCTCAATGTAAACCAGTTGGCCGTCCCTTGTGTCAATTGGTTGATCATGACGCATGAGCTGGATCGCAGCATCAACCGCCTACAACAATAATCAAGTTAATTGTATTGTACAAAAATGAAACTTCATAAACTAATTTGTGAAATACTATCTTACTTCGTCACCCAATCATACGCCATCTTCAGATTCATCTTTATGGGTGAGGCATTGCAAATGCTTTGATAGCACAACAATGTCATCAACTAAGACCATTTGTTTTTCAAGATTTGTAGTGTTGATCAGTGACGCCACGAAATCCTGTCGAACCACGTCTAGCTGGTCCTTCTGGGTTTCAGGAACTTCTGACCTCTTTTTTAAGTTGTTAGAGCCGATTTTCCTCTTTTTACTGTTCGTGTCCTCGGAATCATTTGTACACTCTGATGGAGTCTTGTTTTTCCTTTTTTTTTCTCAGTGTCGTATGAAGCATACTCGTCATTCTTAAATAATTGCAATACCACCCTTTTCTTTTCGCCCCCATGATTTGGTGGCGTCGATTCAACCATACTTACTTGTTGCTGCTTTTGAAAGGATTCATCATGGCTGTCATCATCTGTGATGGCACGGGGCTCTTCAGGATCTCGCGATCCCGTAGCCTTCACAAAGTGCTGCTTACTCCGTCTGTTGAACGGATTCTGTCAGACGAAATAAACCGCGTGTTAGCCTAGAAGATTCTTGCTCAATTATAGGTAAAATGTGCATCACCTGGAAATCTTCAAGGCTTGTGGTGGCTTTGGAATGCATTTGCTTATCAAAACTAGGAGCTCCCTGGATATCATCCACCTCTTTCAAAAGATTATGAACACCACTGAGATCCTGTTTGATTTTTGCAGCAGCTCTTTCGAATGCTTCATCCTGTACGTGGAAGATCAAATGTTATTTCTGAAACGACAATGATTGTTTCATAATTAAGTTAACATGCGTACGTCAAAATCTTCATCAAGATTCTTCATGGGGGGCTCCATGTCATCATTTTTTATTCCCTGCTTACAATCGTGCTTAGCAGCGACCTCCGTGACATCCTTTTGTTTCCCCTGGTCAGAAGCCTGCTCAACATTCTCAACAAAGGCCTCCATTGGGTGTGAAGGTGCCCCGAGGTCAGAGAGATGTATGTCCTCCACTCCTGGAAATATTCCATCGTGTTTTTTCTTTAAAAAATACATGTTAGTCTGGGGTGTTTTGATAGTAAACTAAATTAGAAAAAAACTTGTACACGTAAATTTCCAATTATATATACTAATCTCATAATTCTAGGCTTACCTTCAATTCTTTGATGAGGTCCTCCATGAGCTTGCCATTTGTACGGGTACGCCTAAGGCACTCATCCATTTTCTTTTCAAGGGTGCACATCCTATGGTTTTGTTCTGTACCGGACTCCCGCACGAGGGAGGCAACTTCTTGCAAATCTGTCAATACACGTCCGACGAGTACCTTAATCTGAGACTTTGAAACAGTTAGAATCATATAACTTCATACTAGTTGGAATGTTACAATATATATTTGTGCCTGATGTAACTCATTTACCTGAGCGCCAGTCTTCGGTTTGGCCAGCGTACCATCTCGTGCTGGAATGAAAGGCCTCATCAGGTCCTCAACATACTGCAGTTTAGTGTCGTTAGTATGATTTAGGAAATATATATGTTACATAATCCAGGCAATGTGCTGACATTTTACCTCTCCAACTCCCAGATAATTATTTTGGATTATATTGTCAACCTTTTTTGCCTTCTCCTCGCTCCAGTTCTGGATCAGCGGCCTTAACCTTGATTCATACGAGATGCTAGAGTCCAATTGGTGCACTCTGAACTTCTCGTAGTACCATTTCTGCATGACAACAAAAGCAGTTTACAAACATTCCCGTACATTATGTAATGTATGTCAGGTAACTGATAATTGTACTACTACGAATTACCTGCAGCAGTGGTAGATTCCCCTCCAGAATTGCCTCACCATTTACAAAATTCTTCATGCTATCCATAAGATAGTCAAGCGTTAGCTGTCCAAGATTTGTGCCCTTTATCGTCTCAACGTTTCTAACAATCCCAATATATTTGTTATCGACATACTCCTCTTTTGTTCGGCATACATATTTGCCTATGGTGTACAAGACAAATGGCCTAACAAAATTTGGTGTGCTGTCGACTTTCATCTTGGCTAGCAATCCTTTGAAAGTTATTTTGGTGTCATTACGGTCTTTCAGTTTCTTCCACAACTCCATATTATCATCAAGATTTGAAGGGACGTGCTTCTTCCCATGGCAGGGCATGCCTGTTATATGCGCTACATCTTCTAGTGTGATCCTACATGGTCTCCCATTGATGATAAAGGCATCCTGCTCTGCATCATATGAATTAGCGATGGCCAGGCAGAGTACACGTTTAATTTTGATGCTAGGTGTCTTGAGAAGTCCACCCAGTCCTATCAACTAGATGTACATCCTTTGCTGCATGTTTAATCCGTTTATGAACTCCTCATATGGCGGCAAAGAAGCATTCTGGGTTCAATGGATGTGCAAGTGTGATTAGATTCAGCATGGTATACAATTTAAACACTCATACAGATGAATACAACTTATATATACCAACATAAAAATTGTGCTCTACGCTACTGCATGAGGTACAAGCATGCTGAGTTCCATGTATGTGCAAATACTATCATGTGATTCAGCTTGGTTGCGTTTGAACGGTCATCTAAGGTAATCTCCATTGCAAGGCACTTATCTAAAATAAAATAAAGATTGGAAAATAAAAAACTATCCAACCGTGGTCTCCTCAACTCTAGGCGCTAATCATGGTCAGTAGTATGGAATTAAAACATGGGCCATTGATGCCTTCCATAACTCGTGCGGAAGGAAAAAAAGAAGGCAAGCGCCCGCTGCACTAATTGGCATCGACTAGACCAGACGCTAAGATTTAGCCTGGAATTAATCAATGAACTGCCAATCTGGTAGGAAACAAATCCTAGCGCCCTCCCCTAACGCCCCCCAACTTAATTTGTTTACAAACGTGCTGAGTTACATGAATATGCAAACAACGAGTGGGGTCGCAGCAAGAGATCATGGGAGGAAGATCGTGGCACGAAAAATAGCAGTGGCTGAGATCGTGGGGAGTTACACTACTAGGAAAAGGCCTACTAGTGGCGCACCAGTTTTGCCTACTAATGGCGCACTACTGGTGCGCCACTAGTACCACGCCACTAGTATTAAATACTAATGGCGCACCACTGGTGCGTCGTTAGTATCTGGTATACTAATGGCGCATCACGCCGTGCGCCATTAGTATAGACCAACATGCGCCATTAGTGTGCCTCCCAGGGGCGATATTTACACATGTGCTTTGCCATACTAATGGCGCACTGTGGGGTGATGCGCCATTGCTATTTTTGAATTTTGAATTTGGATCTGGATCGCGATTTTTTTGCCCTTTTTTTGCTCTTTTTTTGCACGATATTTTTTCAAATTTTGTTCTTGTTTTTGGATCTTGTACGTTCTTTTGCCGTGTTCTTTTGCCGGAGAGGAGTTCGCCGGAGAGGAGGGCCGAGGTCACCGGAGAGGAGGAGGAGGAGGTCATCGGAGAGGCGCTCGCCTACATCGCTGGAGAGGAGGAGGAGGTCGCCGGAGAGGAGTTCACCGGAGCATCGGAGAGGAGGAAGGAGAAACCATGAGGGGAGGGGAGGAGAGGAGAGGAGGAGCTCACCAGAGAGGAGGGAGGAGAAACCGTGAGGGGAGGGGAGGGGAGGAGAGGAGGGAGGAGGAGGAGGAGGTCGCCGAAGAGGAGGAGGAGGAGGTCGCCGGAGAGGAGGAGGGGAGTATGGTGGAGGAGAGAATGGGAGATGGAGTGGAGGAGAGGAGGAGATGGAGTGGAGGAGAGGTGGAGTGGAGGAGAACAATGAAGAGGTAAGGAGGAGAGGACCCCGCCCAGCCATATATACGACATAGTAATGGCGCATCGTGGGCAGGTGCGCCATTACTAACTTTTTTTTTGATTTATTTTGAATTTTGAAGGCGGGAAGATTGTAATGGCGCACCGTGGGCAGGTGCGCCATTACTAACTTTTATTTTTATTTTTTTGATATAGTTTGAATTTTGAAGGCGGGAAGATAGTAATGGCGCACCATGGGCAGGTGCGCCATTACTGAGTTTGTTTTTTTTGAATTTTTTTGCCTCTCCGGATCTTAAAAGCCCCGTAACTTTTTTTCTGGTAGGTTTTTGAGGATTCTGAAAATGTTTAACGGGGTTCCCCCAGTTAACTCGGATGTATCTTTTCGAGTAGATGATTTTTCATATAAAGAACTTTTTAATCCGAGTTCGTATGCAAAAGTTATGCCCATTTTACAAATTCCAGAGAGATTTTGCAAATAAAGTCGAAATACATATTTGTAAATTTTCCCAACAAGTAGACCACATATCACATGGGAAACTTATTTTCTTTTATTTTTTTGACATTTCCATCATTTTCTTTTATTTTTTCTAAAACTGAAAAGGCGGTCCACTTGGGGGGGGGGGGGGGGGGGGGTGCATTCGGTGGAATTTTTGGGGCAAGTTACTAATGGCGCACCGTGGGAGTGGTGCGCCATTACTAGTTCAACGAACTAGTAATGGCGCACCACACACACGTGCGCCATTAATAGTTTAAAAAAAAATTAAAAAAATTGAAAAAAAATTACTAGTGGCGCACCGTGGATGTGGTGCGCCATTACTAGTTTAACTAGTAATTGCGCACTATCCCCTGATGCGCCATTACTAGTTTTGAAAAAAAAATGTTACTAGTGGCGCACCGTGGATGTGGTGCGCCATTAGTATTTGGACACTAATGGTGCACCAACACATGGTGCGCCACTGCTATATAGTAATGGCCCACCACATGTCTGGTACGCCATTTGTGTCCATGTCATCTATAGCCCTTTTCCTAGTAGTGTTACCAGAGGATTCATGTTTGGCTCCGTTGTTCGGTCTTGCTGGATTCCTGGGTTGCTCCGTCCTTCTGTCTTGCTGGTTTGGGCGGCGCAGAAGGACGAACTATGATCTATGAGGTTTCAAAGGATCCCTATTTATAGGGATCGTAACAACCCGGGCATATATCTACGTATAGATTTCTTTGGTTGGAGGAAATCTAGGGAGGGGATCCACCTGGTTGAATATTAGGGGGGGAGCGTGGAGAGTTTAGCAAAGATAAGTTATGGTTTAAAAAAACCATGGTAAGTTGCGTAACGACACGTAGGTCTCCTGAGAATCACGATCATAAAAAAGATATCATTCCCATTTCTTTGAAAATCAGCCAAAAGAACTGGACTGCTTTTATTATTGCTTATAAGTAGTTCACTGGACCTCTTTTAGGATGAAAACTGGTTCTAAAGTCAACTAAGATTGAGTCTTCACACGTGAAGTATTTTACTCTCTTGTGAAGCTATTTTATTGCCCATCCGATCTTGCATGCTCATGCTCATACCTTTTTTCCTCGTATATGTGAGACCAAATTTTGTTAATAATACTGAATCATGTCTGGTGCTGCTCAAGATGGCACGACACCATGGTTTTCACTTCGGTGAGATTTCGATAAAATAACTGAACTTCGTTCATCTCAGCACTCACTGCAATATTTGCCTTTCAGCCAAAATAGTTCAGCCTCACTGAATTTCGGCCAAAATATTTTAGCACTCGCTGAAATTTTTCTGAAACTTCTAACTAGCGATGTTAATTTTTTTTTGAAACTTCTAACTAGCGATGCCAAAATATTTCGGCACTCGCTGAAATTTTTCTAAAACTTCTAACTAGCGATGTTAAAAGAATTCTGAAACTTCTAACTAGCGATGTTACAAAAATTCTGAAACTTCTAACTAGCGATGTAATTGTTCTGAATGTTGTCCAGACTCCGATGACACTTAAATATAAATTTAAGAATTCAGTTAAACTTCCTAAGCTTCAAAAGTTCTGGTTGTAAAAAGCAAATATATGTTTCAGCGTCTCCCATGCAGACCAAATTTATTTCAAGAATAGTATTTGGAACCAGTACTTTGAAATATTACAACTTGATTAATCCGCACTGGACTATGAACATGGCTAGGAAACCTTCTTCGTGACTAAAACCAAACCACACCCTACTCTACCGCTTCATAACCAAGTGTACACTCCAGATCTAAGAATCAACCACTGCTGGACTAACTGCTTGCATCTTCATGATCTTCAATCGCAGCTGCATCCGATAGGCTAGCATTGTACTTCTTCGGCCTTTTCATGGACTTCAATTTGTTGTAGGGCGAATTAAGAAGGACAACAAGCAGCTCTCTTCTATAATTGTCAATGTATGCCTGCATGGGAGGATATGTTAGTATTGTTCCATATTTTTACAAAATTGACAGAATTTTAGGTGTTACTCTACGTACTTGGTCATAACGCAGCGTAAGATCTTCTCCAGTAAAGAATTCGATGTTCTTCAGCATGTAGAGTGCACAAGAAGAACTACAACAATTAATTCTATTAGCACCATTTCACGTATTAACAATGAAAAACATATTTAGAAGCTAATACTGTTGACTGACTTGTCATCTTGTCTCGGCACAGGAACATGCTTTACTGTCCATTGGGTCACGTTAATGTCTTGCCACGCATGGCTTTGTGGTCCATTGATTCGCAGCGATGCTCTCAGATGTGCTTCCACCCCATGTATCTGCCAAAGTCCATGGTATGAGAAGTTGCTCGCGGTTCAAGGTTAGGTATGATGCTAAATGCTGTGTTATATTGAAAGACGTTTAAAATCTCACCACGTGAACCACTTGTGTGCTTACTACGTAGCTGAAAAGTGAATCAAGAATCTGAATCTCCCTCCTTCTGGGGTTTACAACCACAAGGAACCAGTGGGTGTTCGCCATGTTCATAGGTAGAAAAACCTGGACAACAAAGATGATTACATCAACATGGATAATAATTAGAAAAATAAATGTGTTTATGTCATGGTTAGATGGTACCAGACCATGTCTGAGGTAGTTATCTCCTTTTGTTGTTCCATGACTGCCCGCCAAAGCGGCCTCGTGGCAGTTTTGGATCAGCGTCCTTAACCTTGATGCATACGAGATGGTATAGTCCAATTGGTGCACCCTCCACTTCTCGTAGTACCACGTCTGCATTACAATAAAAACAACTTAGAAAATTTTCCATAAAATTAAATGTATGGTATGTTAATAATGATTGTATTACTTGCAGCAGTGCTAGGTTGCCCTCCAGATTTGCTCCACCATTTACTAGTCCTTCCTTCCCATATCGTTGCACGTAGAACTTTCCAGCATGAAAATTAGCGCAAGTTTCATTACAAAGAGAGGCATTCACGACTAAAAACTGAAGGCATGCACGATCTCCCTTAAGTTTTGCTCAAGCACATCTAGATGTGCTCTAAGTATTGCTTATATAAGTCCTATGTCATTGATTTTATGCTAAGATTCGTGCAAGCCTTTTTTGTCCTTTTTTCTTTTCTTTCTAGACACACCCATATCCCTTCGGTTTAATGGGATTGCATGCAGACTTGGGAAGGAGGGAGTATATAGAATACAAGGATCTCGATCGTTACCGGAGGATTCTCTCGATGGCGACCGGCTCCATTGTCGTTCGCTTTCATCTTTTGCTTCGCCGGCTTCTCCGACGTCACCGACCTGGGAGCTACTTTGGGCAGCGTGCGGTAGTAATTCGGTGTAGTCACGGAAGGCTAGGTATGGGAGGCATGGGGTGGGAGGCGTGGGGTGGAAGTATACGATCTATGCCGTGAAAAGCTTCGTATTTATAGGGGATTCTCAAACAACCGATCACAAGGAAATATTGGGAATTTGGGATCTCACGAAGAGGTAGTTTTAGATCACGTAATGTTTATTTATAGGGGATTCTCTAACAACCCACCACAAGGAAATATTGGGAATTTGGGATCTCACGAAGAGGTAGTTTTAGATCACGTAATGTTTTTTTAGCTAGTTTTTTTATTTTACGATTTTTTTAGCAAGTTTAGATCAGTAATCTCAACCGTGAAGCGTTTGGGCTTCTTGTGCTTTCTTATACGGGCCTATTATAGTGGGATGAGCCCATTTGAAATGTGAACATGAGAAAGGAAGCGAGGACTCCAACGGCTGCGACGAGCCCCGTCCCAATTATTTGTGAAGTATTTTACTCTCTTGTGAAGCTATTTTATTGCCCATCCGATCTTGCATGCTCAAAATCATACCTTTTTTCCTCATATCTGTGAGACCAAATTTTCTTAATAACACTGAATCATTTCTGGTGCTGCTCAAGATGGCACGACACCATGGTTTTCACTTCAGTGAGATTTCGATGAAATAACTGAACTTCATTCATTTCAGCACTCACTGCAATATTTGCCTTTCAGCCAAAATATTTCAGCACTCGCTGAAATTTTTCTGAAACTTCTAACTAGCGATGTTAAAAAAAATCTGAAACATCTAACTAGCGATGTTAAAAAAATTCTGAAACTTCTAACTAGCGATGTAATTGTTCTGAATCTTGTCCAGACTCTGACAACACTTAAATCTAAATTTAAGAATTCAGTTAACCTTCCTAAGCTTCAAAAGTTCTGGTTGTAAAAAGCAAATATATGTTTCAGCGTCTCCCTTGCAGACCAAATTTATTTCAAGAATAGTATTTGGAACCAGTATTGTGAAATATTACAACATGATTAATCCGCACTGGACTATGAACATGGCTAGGAAACCTTCTTCGGGACTAAAACCAAACCACACCCTACTCTACCGCTTCATAACCAAGTGTACACTCGAGATCTAAGAATCAACCACTGCTAGACTAACTGCTTGCATCTTCATGATCTTCAATCGCAGCTGCATCCGATAGGCTAGCATTGTACGTCTTCAGCCTTTTCATGGACTTCAGTTTGTTGTAGGGCGAATTAAGAAGGACAACATGCAGCTCTCTTCTATAATTGTCAATGTATGCCTGCATGGGAGGATATGTTAGTATCGTTCCATATGTTTACAAAATTGACAGAATTTTAGGTGTTACTCTACGTACTTGGTCATAAAGCAGTGTAAGATCTTCTCCCGTAAAGAATTCGATGTTCTTCAGCATGTAGAGTGCACAAGAAGAACTACAACAATTAATTCTGTTAGCACCATTTCACGTATTAACAATGAAAAACATATTTAGAAGCTAATACTGTTGACTGACTTGTCATCTTATCTTGGCACAGGAACATGCTTTACTGTCCATTGGGTCACGTTAATGTCTTGCCATGCATGGCTTTGTAGTCCATTGATTCGCAGCGATGCTCTTAGATGTGCTTCCACCCCACGTATCTGCCAAAGTCCATGGTATGAGAAGTTGCTCACGGTTCAAGGTTAGGTATGATGCTAAATGTTGTGTTATATTGAAAGACGTTTAAAATCTCACCACGTGAACCACTTGTGTTACTACGTAGCTGAAAAGTGAATCAAGAATCTGAATCTCCCTCCTTCTGGGGTTTACGACCACAAGGAACCAGTGGGTGTTCGCCATGTTCGTAGGTAGAAAAACCTGGATAGCAAAGATGACTACATCAACATGCATAATGATTACAAAAATAAATGTGTTTATGTCATGGTTAGATGGTACCAGATCATGTCTGAGGTAGTTGTCTCCTTTTGTTGTTCCATGACTGCCCGCCAAAGCGGCCTCGTGGCAGTTCTCGACCTTACCATCTCTTTCGAGCATAGCGACGCCGGCCACCCTCTCAATGTAAACCAGTTGCCCGTCCCTTATGTCCTTAGGATGATCATGACGCATGATCTGAATCACAGCATCAACCAACTAAAACAAAATTCAAGTTAATTGTACTGTGCAAAAGAAAATTGATAAAATAATTTGGCAAATATCTTACTTTGTCACCCAACCATTTGTCATCTAAAACTCCATCTGTCATGGTGAGGCATTGCAAATGCTTCTGTAGCAGAACAATGTCATCAATTACCACCAATTGTTTATCAAGATCTGAGGTGTTGACAATTTCAGCCACGTAATTCTGTCGAAACTTGTCAAGGTCGGTCTCCAGCCTCGAAGCACCTACGTCTGTATCTTTAAAAATGCTTGCACGGTTTTTCCTCTATGTATTCTTTGTGTCCTTGGAATCGTTGGTAGACTCCGATGGAGTCCTGTTTTTCTTTCTCTTCTTATCACTATCGTACAGAACATAATCTTCATTGCACAATAATGAAGATGCCACTCTTTTCCGGATGCTCGTACGAGTTGGTAGCATGGAATCAACCACACTACCTTGTCGCTGCTTTGCTAAAGAATCATCATAGTTGTCCTCATCAACTGGGAAGACATGGGTCTCTTCTGGCTCCCTTATTGCCTTAGCCTTGGCAGACCGGTGTTTGCTTTTGGTACCTGCCTCTCCCCCCACCTCAATACTGACATCTTCATCATCTTGATCTCTTCTTTCTTCAGCCTTTCGCACATTCTCATTGTGCCTCAAATTTAGAGGATCCTGTGATTCGAAATAAAGCACTTGTTAGCTTGCAATCTGCGCGAAATAAAAAAACAAAACCAGTTAACTGTAAAATGTGCATCACCAGGAAAGCTTCAAGGCTTGTGGTGGCTTTGGAATGCTTTCGCGAATCCAAACTCGGAGCACCTGCGAAGCATTCAGCTCTTTATAAAGCTGTGAAACATTCTTGAGACTCTCCTTGCAAGCTGCAGCAACAGCTCTGTCTTCTTCATCCTGAACGTGGAAGATCATATGTTAGCTACGAATCTGCATTAACTTAAAACAAAATCAGTTAGATGTGAAATGTGTATCACCATGAAAGCTTCAAGGCTTGTGGTGGTTTTTGAATGCTTTCGCGATTGCAAACTAGGAGCAGGCTGCAAATCTTCAGCTACGTTCTTCATGGGGGCATCCATGTTATCTTTTTGTATTCCCTTAGCAGAAATGCCTTTGGCAATGACCTCCGTGTCTTTTTTTTGTTTTTGCTGGTGAGTAGTATTCTCTCCTGGGACCTCCATTGGGTCCGCAGGTACTCCCAGGTCAGATAGCTGTATGTCCTCTACTCCTGGGCGATCAACATCAAATATTCCATAGGAGTGGTTCTTTAAAAAAAATGTGTTAGTGTGGAGAGTATTGATAGTAAAAATATTTATAGAAACTCATAATGGTATACTTACATTGAATTCTGTGATGAGGTCGTCCGTGCGTCTGCCGTTCGCAAGTGTACGCCTAAGGCACTCGTCCATTGTTTTTTCAAGGGTGCTCATCCTATCAAATTGTTGTGCACTGGCTTCCCGCACAATGGAGGCAACTTCTTTCAAATCAGCCAATACACGGCCCATGAGTGCCTTATCCTGCAAATTACAAGCAGTTAGAAGCATATGACTTCGATTGTACTTGCAAAGTTACAATATATATTTGTGCCTGATGTTCATCATTTACCTGACCGTCAGTCTTTGGTTTGACCGGCGTCCCAACTGGTGGCGGATTGAAAGGCCGTAGCAGGTCATCGACATACTGTATGCTAGTGTCGTTAGTATCATTCAAAACATATGGTAGATAATCAAGGCACACATTACTAACACTTTACCTCTCCAACCCCTATATAATTTTTGTTGATTATGTTGTCAACCTTCTGTGCCTTCTCGTCACTCCAGTTTTGGATAAGCGGCCTTAACCTTGATGCATACGAGATGGTAAAGTCCAATTGGCGCACCCTCCACTTCTCGTAGTACCACGTCTGCATTACAACAAAAACAGCTTAGAAAATTTTCCATAAAATTAAATGTATTGTATGTTAATAATGATTGTATTACTTGCAGCAGTGGTAGGTTGCCCTCCAGATTTTCTCCACCATTTACAAATTTCCTAACGCTAGTCATAAGATGGTCAAGTGTAAGCTGTCCAAAATTGGTGCTCTTTATTGTCTCAATGTTTCTAACAATCCCAAGGTATCTGTTGTCCACATACTGTTGTGTTGTCGGGCATACATATTTTCCTATGGTATACAAGACAAATGGCCTGACAAAATTAGGTGTGCTGTCGCCTTTCATCTTGGCTAGCAATCCTTTCAAAGTTACTTTTGTGTCATTGAGGTCTTTCAGTTCTTTCCACAACTCCAAAGTATCATTGTGATTTGAAGAGACATGATTCTTCCCCATGCAGGGCAGGCCTGTTATATGCTCCACATCTTTTAGTGTGATCCTACATGGTCTCCCATTAATTATAAAGGCATCCTGCTCTGCATCATATGAATAAGCGATGGTCTGGCATAGTAGATGTCTCATTCTCATGCCAGGAGTCTTGAGAAGTTCACCCAGTCCAATCAACTTGATGTACGTCAGTTGCTGTGCGTTTAATTCTTTTATGAACTTCTCGTATTGCAGCAATGAAGCAACCTGAGTTCCCTGCATGTACAAATAGTGTGATTAGATTCTGTATGGTATTCATTTAAACACGCATAGAACCAACTAGATCTAATCTATGCCAATATCAAAATTGTGCTCTACAGTACTGCATGAAATTATAGAGCTTCTAGGCCATATAATGAACACCAGACATAGAAAAACAAGCTATCTCTGTCGGCAAATTGATTGATAATAGTATAGATTTTTAGTAGAAAGAGCAGACTTTGGTCTATGTACACTACTAAAGTTTCAGGCGTCACGCTTACGAAAATAATTGCATACATGATCACAAGATCAATAGTTTATAGATAATCACCATATTAGGAATGTAACATGTGATCCTACTGTCCATCTTTCTCTTTAGTTTTCTCCTTTCTTTCTCGTCAACCTAAAATTTAATATAGTACATACATTTGATGTTCTCAATGCCAAATAAGTGAGGCGTGCAACTTACGTACAAAACTACTTTGTATTCTGTCTACTGCGCATTTGATCAGGCATTTAGGAGTACTACGATTATTTTGTTGATTCGGTTGCTGGTTTTAAACAAAGTTGAATTACTAGTCCTTCCTTTCCATATCGTTGCACGTAGAACTTTCCAGCATGAAAATTAGCGCAAGTTTCATTACAGAGAGAGGCATTCACGACTAAAAACTAAGAGAGGAAGGTATCCACAATCTCCCTTAAGTTTTGCTAAAGCACATCTAGATGTGCTCTAAGTATTGCTTATCTAAGTCCTATGTCATTGATTTTATGCTAAGATTCGTGCAAGCCTTTCTAGACACACCCATCTCCCTTCGGTAAAATAGGGATAGTTCGTTATGGTTGTAACTAAATGAGATCAAAAAGAAGTGCGCCGTAAATAACGGGATTGCATGCAGACGGGAAGGAGGGTGTATACAGAATACAAGGATCTCGATCGTTACCGGAGGATTCTCTCGATGGCAACCGGCTCCATTGCCGTTCGCTTTCATCTCTTGATTCGCCGGCTTCTCCGACGTGCCCTTCTCTTTCGTCGGCTTCTCTGACGTGCCCTTCTCTTTCATCTCAGGATTCGCCGACGCAGGCTTTGAAGATGACGGCTCAGTCGGCTTCACTGACCTGGGAGCTACTTTGGGCGGCGTGGGGTGGTAATTCGGTGTAGTCATGGAAGGCTAGGTATGGGAGGCGTGGGGTGGAAGTATACGATCTATGCCGTGAAAAGCTTCGTATTTATAGGGGATTCTCTAACAACCGATCACAAGGAAATATTGGGAATTTGGGATCTCAGGAAGAGGTAGTTTTAGATCATGTAATGTTTATTTATAGGGGATTCTCTAACAACCCACCACAAGGAAATATTGGGAATTTGGGATCTCACGAAGAGGTAGTTTTAGATCACGTAATGTTTTTTTAGCTATTTTTTTATTTTGAGAATTTTTTAGCAAGTTTAGATGAGTAATCTCAACCGTGAAGCGTTTGGGCTTCTTGTGCTTTCTTATACGGGCCTATGGGATGAGCCCATTTTAAATGTGAACATGACAAAGGAAGCGAGGACTCCAACAGGCGGGACGAGCCCCGTCCCAATTATTTAGGACGGGCATGCGCGAGGGCGCTTCGTCCTCTGCCACGACTCTCCAAAAACGGTTCCTCTGCCTCTGTGTCCTCTCGATTCCCTCTTCCTCTGCGTCGCCCACTCTCCCAACAATCTGGCTTCTGGAACGGTGAGTTCTCCTTCCTGTCAATTTTGTTAGTAGTTCTCCAGTAGCAGCACATACGATGGCCTTCTTCTTGTCAATTTCTTGTTCTCCTGCTTCTTTATTTTGTGCGCACAGATTCATCTGCCTGCAACATGTAGTTCGTTGCCTTATGATAATTTTGCACACAGATTCATCTGCATGCAACATCTAGTCCGTTGTCTTGTCAATTTCTTGTTTTTCTCCTGCTTCTTTAGTTTGTACACACAGTTTCATCTGCATGGGCGATGAACAATTCATAGATACATGTTTATTCTTGATTGTTGATGAAGTTGTTTAGATAAATATTTCAAGAGCGTCAATTTTGATTGTTAATTCGCATATACTCCCTCTGCAAGGAAATATAACAACTCTTGGTTCACTTCTTTAGTGATTTCTTTACAGAGGGAGTACTTGTTTAGTTTAAATTGTTCATGCACTTGTTTACATAAACTTTCAATAGCGCCAGAATTCCTATACTATCTGCCGTCATATTCTTCTCGGCTTATTGTTATCATGTTATTGTCATGCTTCATGTCTTATACTGGTTTCATCAATTACAGTCCTTCGGCATGGCATTCGAGAATGATTATGCTGCTAGGGCAGATGGAAATACCGAAATTTGTGTGAAGTACACGAACAAGGCTAGCTGTGTTGAGTACTGCATTGGCAGATTCAAATACTGGCTGCGGAACGACGACCAGAAGATAGTTGCACTGGATGTGGAGTACACCTGGCCTCGTGGTTCGACACAGATGGCGGCCGTGGTCCAGTTATGCATTGGCATCTACGTCCTCGTGTACCACATAAGCGTTGCTGATGAGCACTGCGGCCTGCTTGCCGCCTTCCTGCTCGACGAGGAGTACACCTTTGTTGGGGTGGACATCAACAATGACGAGAAAAAAACTCAAGCATGTTGGTCTGGTGGTACAAAACTTTGTGGATATCCAGAATATGTGGAGAGTGCCTGATCCAGTGACAATTAAGCCAAAGTATGGCTTGCCTGACTACACTGGTTCCATCATCCACCACAGCTACAACAAGATGAAGGACGCTCTCACAGAAGATGACCACCATATATGGGCAGAAGCGCCCTTGCCCTTGAAGAACATCTATTATGCTTCCATGGACGCGTATGCCACCTACGACGTATACAGGCGGTTGGTGAACTTCCAGAAGGGGTTCGAGAGTCAGCGCCAGCATCTCGCCAAACCATCTAGGCGGTCAAAGAAGTCCGGAAGGAAGAATGAATCAACCTAAAATGTTTCTTCTATTTATCTAGCTGATAGTCTGTAAACTTTATTATACTGCTAGTAAGTCGTAAGTTCAAATTTCCTGCAAGTTGAATCATCCTTTATTCTAGCTGTCTTGCCTAATTTGATCCACGTTGACGAGATATTATACTTAAGATGTTTATTTTGTTTCGGTTTCGCTAGCTATGATACAGAATGCGATAGCCATTTTTACCAAAAGATTATTTCAGATTTATAATGAATACTGTTCTCAATTGGGTTTGAATAGAGAAATTTTATTTTTTAATTGCATAGAGAAAGTTCATTTTTTTAATCAAAAGAAGGGTCGCCCCCTCTGATTTTTCCATGAACAAAAACCACATGGTCTTTCAAGCCCCTGATACAAACTACAGCTAGAACTAAAGTAATCAACTAGCAGCACAAATCATACAAGGTAGCAAGCCCAGCCAGACTTAACATGAAGGTCCAAAAAATAAAACTACGGCAGAGATGCGCAGGCGACACCGCAGTACCCTGTGACTCCACACTTGCGATGAACTGTACAATTCACCTGCTACATGCTCTAGCCTGCGCATATAGACCATCAGCACCTCTTTGCTCCCAACATCAGCACCTCTTTGTTTACCACCTTCATCTGCAATATAGACCATCCCATGATCCACAAGCAAATTAGCTAAACAAGAATCATAAGATCACTATACCATTTATTTTGTAATCTCACATTATTCCTGCATTGCCAAAGAGTCAAGAACACAACTGATGCCCTTCCCGCATCTCCTACGCAAACACTCATAGGTAGTTCTACCATCTTAACTCCATGATTTAAAATATTAATAAAACCCCCTTAACGATTCCATTTGCATTACCATCGTTCATGATTATAGCCAGGGAAACAACAGCCAATAAAGCAACCACCTGTGAAAGACCTATTTTGAGTCCTGAATAGGGCCGAATCCTAGCATTTACTCTAAATGCAACATGTCCTCCTCTCATAGTCATCATCACCCAAGACATAATGAAGACGTAACCCCATAGATGCATAACTGCTATCAAAATAGTTTTCGCACTATACCTAGTGTAAAGGACACTCTTGTGTTGTCGTGCTACATTTGTGGCTCCTCGGTCAGCATGTTCATAACCACCTCGATCTGAAGATCTTCACGGGTGGTGGTCTTGAAACCGAAAAGAACGGCTTTATGAACCTTAAGCTCTTCACTGTCAACAAAATCACTCCATCCCTTGCCGAAGATGAGGCGGCCATCATCACACTTGTGGTACTTGACCGGCATGAAACTGTCCTTGCACAGCCGAATGCCAGCAAGCCCATCTCCCGGTATCTCCCCATCTCCTGGGGTCTTCAGGGCGTTGACAACTTTCACCGGTAATCTCTGTATGCACCGTCATAGGAAGAAAAATTATCAAATATGTGAAGGAGAAGTAATCAAAAGGATCTTCAGCTACATCTACATATATTACATAAGGATCTTCAGTTATGGGAAACAAAAGGATATGCAAAAACACACATCTGTGTATTCACTGGTTTCAGCTACAATAGCATATCATTAAACTTTCTCTCCATGAAAAAACAAAGAAAATTGCGTACAAAATAGAAAATACTAGTACACCAAAAACATACCATCGTCTTTCCTGCTATGTTTGACTTGGTGAAGCGGTGGACAAAAAATGCACCTATATAACCTTTCTTCATCGCCAAAAGGTCATGTAGGTTACGCTCCTCTTGCTTCGTAAGATTAATTCCCTTCGTTATGACAGCTAATTCTAGAGGATCTTTACGCTCTTCGTTTTGATCGCATGTCCTTGGCAGGTTGCAGCAGTACACCATAGGAATGTCTTCAGTCAAATCGAAGGAGACAAGTTCGCCTTGTCGCAGGTCGAAGTCTTCAACAAACCTGCACCAGTTTTCACCACAGATGATCGCCCTTGAATTCCCTTTGTACACGCCAAAATCATACATGCGGCTCCCTCTCGCTTGAAAAAGCAATGAACTGTCTGGGATGGCGCTGAACTGGTGCCTTGCGTAGCATGGCACGATCTGTAGATGTAGAATTTAATTGCTATTTATTTCCTACATATTGTTAATCTTCAAAGTAGAGGGGAACAAACACAATACAAGTAAAAATTGACATGATTATTTATACCAGAGCTGAAGTGTCCCTATCTAGCCTGATGGTAAATGTCAACCCATCAGCATTGGGCCTGTTGCAGTCCTGTAGGTTATGCACACCACCTGTGTAAACAAAATAAAATGAAGAAAAGCAAAGGATGAGAATTTAAGAAAAGGGCTTATGCATGTAAACACACTAGGCAACAATCATACAGTATAATCAACAAAGGTACTGCATCAGTAATCAACAATCATACACTTGAACTGAGCGGGTGGCTCGCCCTCCACTCCTCATAACCCCGCAACGCAGCGCGTGCCCGCCGCACCACAGCTTGTTCAGACATGTCCTTCTCTTCATCCTCGACCGGTAGCATGGGCTCACCCCGAGCGTCAACGCGCGGCATTGGCCCCTCCTCCTCTGCCGCACAACTGAGGTAGTGTCTAAGACTGAGCAGTAATCTTTGAGAAAAGTCCTATGAAAACATAAATCCTACTGCTGCTGTTACTCGGCCCACCCGAATGTACACACGCACACCTTCAACATACAGCCCATCTACATACATCCGCATCCAACAATATGTTCCTTGAAAAAGAAAAGAAAATCTGTTCTGGACGGACGAAATCGTCAGGGTAACCAACTCAATTAGCCACTTGTCTGTCATGTTGGAGAAAATGAACTTACTTCACTTTTTCCTGGTACTACATAACCACACAAAATAAAGACTAAAATAATTCCTAAAAACTCTGATATATTGTACGCCCTCTCATTTATAATCTTTAAAATATGAACTAATTTGGGCAACAGAATTAAGAGTTTATTTTTATTTCCCTACAAAGATACAAATATTTGGATCAAAATTTCATATTCTGCAAAAAAAACATAGCAGTAAATATCATTCTGAGAAATGTTTAGTTGACTTGCAATCTAGGACTACAAGTTAATGGCTGCCTTACTAAACCCAACCTAATTTCGGCCTAAAAAGGAATTTAATCCACTAGCTCATCTTATAAGTTTTGAGCCCACCCTCTGGTTTCTTCCTGGATTCGCCACTGCACAAGGCCAATATTTTTTAAAGTTTTTAAAGGACTGTTTGCTGAAATTTGCTGCTATTGTGTTACGCATCTGCACTTGTTCATTGTTATGAAAACCCTGGAATACCGAAACCCTAGAAAAAACTACCCGGCTAGCCACCGATGTAGAAAACTTCCTTCAATCTCTGCATCGCCTTCCACCTAACCTCCGATTTAAAAATCCTAACTATCTAATCTCTGACTTTGAAAACCATATCCAACTCCCGAAACGGCAACACAACAAGGAACAAAGAAGTCGAAGATTACAAGTTAGGGTTTCTCACTTCACCTAGTCGCCGGTAGTCGCTAGGTGCTTGCTGGCGGCCTCCCAATCTCACTCCGCGCTCTTTTGCTCCAACCGTCGAGAGCGGCCAGGCGAGTAGGTGGCGGGGTCGCGGCGGGGTTGCTTGTGGGGAGGGTGGGGGTGAGGGGGGCGGGGGTGTGTGGGCGATGGGGGTGATGACACAGACCCTATCCGTGTCAAGCACACAAAATAACGGCCCGTGGGTCCAGTTCGTAAAGAAACAACCAAATAGGCCCACAGGCCGCTTACCAGTCACAAAGTAAAACCCTATGTTACTAATAAAAAAACACAAAGCAAAATCCTTTTGTCTCAAAAACAAAAACAAAGGAAAATCGTAAAAAAGAGGGAAACCCTTTTTGGGTGAGTTCAACGTGAACGTGATGGTGAGAGGCTCAAGGAGGAGTTTTGTGCGTTTACAACACCTTTGTTTTAGAGAAAAAAAATGCACCTTACAATGTGAAATTATAAAATCGTTATTAATAAGTGCTGAAAATTCCTTATTTATTCCAGAATAAACAAACTTTAATAATGGGGTAGGTAATTGCTTCGCCTTTCTCGCCCCCCCACATATTCGGGCCATTTACCGCATTTCTATGGTTGTAACCTCGAAAGTTCAAGATCTTATGCGGCCACCATGAAATCATAGCAGGGAATGGGATGAGTGCCCCATGTTAAGCTCTTTCGTCCATATATGTGCCATATGCTACCAACGGGAGGCGTGGCCTCGAAGCCGTTCTCTACGGCTATGATGCCCGTCTGCTGTCGTTATAATCAATGCAAATTCGTGAGGGGCTAAAAATTCACCGGACCTGGTGTGGGGACGGAGTAATTGACCACGAGTACCCCGAAGACGGCAAGACAATAATTCAAGACATCAGGGCTAGCAAAGCCCGTCAGTCCGACTGCCCGGCCGCTCCTGCCGGCTCCCCGTCCGACTGCTCCACCCGGCCGGCTGCCGGTTGCCGGCTGCCGACTGCCCAAAGTCGGCCGCTGCACCGACAAGACCCCGACAAGACCCTGACGGGACAGCCACACCGCGGCATCATCTACAGTGTACTTGTCCCCTTGGCACTATTTTATAAATTGCCTAGGGGACAAGCATGACACCCATCATGCCTTGCCCATACTACTACATGGCTTGGTTTGTAAGCTACCCAAGATAGCTTACAACCAACGCCACCACCACCCATGCTAAGCTAGCCCTGCCTATTTATATGGGCATCCATCCATCCACCAAGGAGAGGAGAACACCCACAGCCACGCCACATGCACTTGGCCGGCCACAAGGCCACTCACGCATGCATGCTCAGGCACATGCAGCCACTAGCTCATACGCATATATACCAAGTCAGATGCCTATGGCACTAACTTCAGATACAGCTCCAGGAGGACTTTGTACTGCCTCATGTACACCTCAGATATATACTCAGACATGCAGGAGTAGGGGTCTTATCTCTCCGGAGAGCCCCGAACCTGGGTAAACTAGCGCGTGCTACTCGCATACCCGCTCCCGGTCCTATCAGCAGCAGTCTTACCCTCACACTAAGCCCTTGTGGCATCTGTCGCCTCGCAACCCCCCGTGAGAATACCACGAAAGTTGGCGCCCACCGTGGGGCGGTACTACTACTATGCTACCACGCTGCTGCTGGTTTCGCAGTCCGGGCGGGACCATTTTCGTCTTCGCCGCGGCGGCGTCGCGCCGTCTCTCCAGTAGCGGTCGGGGGCTCGACATCGACACGCCCCCGGAATGGCCGCGAGGGGCGGCGCGTCCTCGCCGTCGGTCTCGCCATCTTCATCATCTCTATCGTGACGACCGTCGTCTCTCCGGTCGTGCTCGGGGGTTCGACACCAACTCGCCCCGGGGGCAACCGCGGGGAGCGACGCATCCTCGTCGTCGGCGTCGGCCTCTTCGTCACCACCGTTGCGATGCCGGCCATCCAAGCGCACGCGCGCCACACGCGGGGCCTCGCTTCGGTCGGCCGTGTCCATCCACGCACCGCTCGCGCCTGCTCTCCTCCGTGTTGCGCCTTGCTCCAGCCGAAACACGCGTTCGCTCCTCCATACACCATCTATGCAAGCTAGCTAGATGCAAGTCAATAGCCAAACCATTCCCCGTACGCATCCCAGACTTAAGCCAGACAATTGCCAGATATTACTCAGATAGTGGTCAGATATTGGTCATACATTAGTCAGACCATGGCTATGTAGCATATTCCCATATAATGGAGATACACTAGCTCGCATGTGCCCTACTCCGCCGGCGCGGTCGTGCTGCCGCCCCGCTTGCCTCCACTCTGCTCCGCCCACGCGTGCGCGCAGCCGTCTCGGCTCGCCTCCGCTCCACTCCGGTCACTAGCAGTCCGCCGCCGCCATCCACAACCAGCGGATGCCCCTCCCACCTGCTCCTCCGTGCGGGGCCTTCTCCGCCCCGAGCGCCTACACCATCGCTCAGCTCCTTCGCGGCCGCACCCGGCGCCCGGCGCCCGCGGCTCTCGCGCACCCGCAGCTGGCCGTCCCGCTCAGGCGGCTCCGTCCGCGCCGCTCCGCCACACCACCGCATGCCCGCGGTTTCAGCCCTGCTCCTCCGCGCCTGCCAGGTCCCCGCGGCCGCCTCGCCCCCGCCTCCGACCTCCTCCCACGAGGCCGACTCTCTCATGCCGCCTCCTCGCAGTCTCGCAGCCGGCGACCTCGATAGCCGTGGCAAATCAGCGCCACGCGCGTCCTCCGCCGGGTCCCTGTGGCCCTCGTCCACGCCCGCCTCCTGCGCCGACTACGACCACCCGGCCGGCCTGGCCGACTGGTCTCCTGTGTCGCCCCGCGGCCGCCTCCGACCGCGCCAGCTGCGCCTCGGCATCCGCACCGCCGCCTGTTCCGGCCGCTCCCGGCCCGCGCACGCACCAGGCTCCGGCTTTTCCCTCGTGCCGGCTTGGCTCCGCCTCGCGGGCGCGCCCCGCGCCGACTCCAAGCCTGGCCTGCCGGCTGCGCGGCCCGGCCGCCTGCTGGCTCCGCGCCAGCTCCGAGCCCGGCCTGCCGGCTGCGCGACCCGGCCGCCGGCTAGCTCCACGGCGGCTTGTGCCCGCCACCCGGCCGGCCCTGTCGCCGGCTCCCGCGCCTTGCCGCCTGTTGCTCCGCTCCCGGCACCCCCGCAGCCGGGTCCGCACGCCCGCACGACGGTCCTGCCGGCTCTCTGTTCTGTTTGTTCGTGAAGAAAAGAGGCCTGCTGCTCGGGCTAGAAAAGTCAAGGGCTATGCCCAGCTGGCTGCTAAAAAAGAAAAAAAGAAAAAGAGAAAAAAATAGCGGGGGCCGGCTGCCCGCGCGGAGCCTGCAAGAAAAGTCAGTGGCCGGGTGTTTAAACAGAAAGAAGAAGAAAAATAGTCCGGCTGCTCGCGTGATCCATCCGGCTGTTAAAAAGAAAATCGTCCGGCTGCAGACGAGAAATGAAGCAGAAGAAGAAGTGTCCGTCCGGCTGCTCACAGTCGGGCAAAGAGAAAAAGAAAAATGTCCGTCTGTCCGTCCGTCTGCTTCGCCACTCGGACGACAAGACGCAACCCGGCCTGCCGGCCCGCTTCAACGCCTAGCCGGCAGGAGCGCCGGCCCGAGCGCCTGCCCGCCTCGCCGCCCGTTCGGTCGGATCCGACCGGCCGGGATCCCCCTTCGAGCACCCGGAGGCTCGAAGACCATACCCAGCGGGTGCGCCGGCGCGCTCCGCGAGCGCCGCGCAGCGCCGGCTGTCTTCGTCAACCTCCGCCTCATCTGCGTCAAAGCAATGTGAGCTCCTCACCCGCATATTTTTGCACCGTGCAAACACGGATAACCCCGAGCGATGATCGGGGGCTATCTCCGCATTTTATTACAGTTGCACTACTGTTCGCCCTGGCGCCAGCCAGAGTTGGCCCGGAGGCTGGCCGCTTGGCCTGAGACGTTTGTTCCCGCAGACGGCTTAATAGCGTGCGCGGTACCAAAGGCTCACTCTTAGTCACAGACCGCAGAGCGGCTGTCCGTCTAGCAAGGGTGAACGCTGGAGGCCACCCACACGAAAAACGTCTAGGAAGAAAAACGGTTCAGGCGACCCGGCTGTTTCCTTTATGAGTATCTGCTCAGTTAAATCCGCTCCCAGAGTCTGAGTACTGTACACTCCACTCCGCGGCCCACTCTCAGCCACAGACCGCAGAGCGGCTGTCCGGAAAGCGAGAGCACAAGCCAAAGAGTGGAGGGAACATGAAAAAGATGGAAGGGGGCTCGGACAAAACCGAGTCGGCACCCTCCGCATAAAACTTGCAATGCTAAAAGCAAACATTTGATATATCTGCACGGACTGACTTTGTCTTTTGCATGATCATTTTCGTGGGGAACCCCCCTCCTCACTCGGAGGCTGGGAGGCTACGCCCGGTGGGTAAGCTGGCGCGCCCCACTGGAAGCAAACCGCGCCGGCTGCAGCCCGCAGCCGGCTGTCAGCGACACCATCAGTCGGCGGACCACGCGTCTGCGCCCGACAGCACCGGCCGGCGGATTTCGTGTCCGCGCCCGGCACCCTCGACGCCATGGTCTACACCAACAAACGCGAAAAGCCTCCGCCCAACTTTTCCAAGTTGCCCGGAGGCTCGGAGGCTACACCCAGCAGGTGCGCTGGCGCGCCCCCGCCCGAAGCAAGCTACGCCGGCTACGGCCTGCAGCCGGCCGTCATCGGCATTTTCTACATCAACACCCGCCAAAAAACCTCCGCCCAACTTTGCCAAGTTGCCCGGAGGATTGGAGGCTACTGACGGAGTAATTGACCACAGGTACCCCGAAGACGGCAAGACAATAATTCAAGACATCGGGGCTAGCAAAGCCCCTCAGTCCGACTGCCCGGCCGCTCCTGCCGGCTCCCCGTCCGACTGCTCCACCCGGCCGGCTGCCGGTTGCCGGCTGCCGACTGCCCGAAGTCGGCCGCTGGACCGACAAGACCCTGACGGGACAACCACACCGCAGCATCATCTACAGTGTACCTCTCCCCTTGGCACGATTTTATAAAGTGCCCAGGGGACAAGCATGACACCCATCATGCCTTGCCCATACTACTACATGGCTTGGTTTGTAAGCTACCCAAGGTAGCTTACAACCAACGCCACCACCACCCATGCTAAGCTAGCCATGCCTATTTATATGGGCATCCATCCATCCACCAAGGAGAGGAGAACACCCACAGCCACGCCACATGCACTTGGCCGGCCACAAGGCCACTCACGAATGCATGCTCAGGCACATGCAGCCACTAGCTCATACACATATATACCAAGTCAGATGCCTATGGCACTGACTTCAGATACAGCTCCAGAAGGACTTTGTACTGCCCGATGTACACCTCAGATATATACTCAAACATGCAGGAGTAGGGGTCTTATCTCTCCGGAGAGCCCCGAACCTGGGTAAACTAGCGCGTGCTACTCGCATACCCGCTCCCGGTCCTGTCAACAGCAGTCTTACCCTCACACTAAGCCCTTGTGGCATCTGTCGCCTCGCAACCCCCCGTGAGAATACCACGACATGTGGTGTCATCGTACAACCCCTAGAGGGTGTGGTAAAACATCGAGAGCAGCATGTATTGGCCCTCACATAGGCTGTGTGCAAACGGGACCATATCGCATGTCGGATCAAGCCATCGAGAGAGAATGCGTCCGGCCTGTGAAAGGAGTGCGGGGCCCGTTCCTTCATTTGCCTCAAATCTCGATGCCACATGATGTTAGACCTAGTAACCAAGGCATGTCTCATGCATCGCACTGAACTGGACCCACAACATGCATGCACACATGTCCACGTATGAGTCTAAATGGCGGGGATGCATGGTTCGCGGACTGGCGTAAGTGGTGTGAGTCCAGTTTGGATCTAGCTACCAAGAGGTAACGCATGAGTCTAAACGTCTACCAAGAGGATGCATGTCCACGTATGAGTCTAAACGTCTACGTGATGCTCCACACGTGGGGCTAGACGGCGGGTCTGCATGTGCTTTGGATATAGCTACCAAGAGGTAATGCATCCGGTTTGTGTCTAGGCGGTGCTTCATGGGGCCTGGCGTGGTCTCGTCGTATGACCCATGAAGGGTGTGGTCAAACACCGAGAGCGGCACGCATAAGCCCTAATGCGGGCTATGTGGAAGGCATGCCATATCGCATGCTGGATCTAGCCAATGGAGGGAACGAGTTCGGCATGCAGACGGAGTGCGGGGCCCGTTCCTTCATTTTCCTCAAAATTCGTTGCCTCTTCATGTGGTCCCTATCCAAAAAGGCCCGTCTAGTGCATCACACAGAGCTGGATTCACACCATGCATGCGCACTTGGCCACGTAGACACCCACCGTAAACCTTTAGCCAAGTTGACCCACACCATCCATCCACCCTTGACCCCACCTCGGTTCGTTGGATCTCCGACGAGTCCCTTCCCTCGGTATGCCAAGCATGTTAAAACGAAACACGGCTACACGTCTTGCACACCAAGATTGGCGCATCATGCACTAGTGCCAACAAACATGTCCAGCTGAGCATCTTTGCCCATTATCTCGATCGAGGCGGCTAGCGGTGCATGTTGTCAGCCCGGTTGCCTAGCGGTGCATGCTATGGGTAGACATGAATCGCATCACATTGGATCAAGATTCCCCTCTCTTGTACCGGACGCCGGAGCAGCACACATGCATGGTAGAAGAATCTGCGTGGTTGATGTGGGAGCTTGGATGAGACGCCATGGGATAGGTGCATGCTGAAATTCAAGATTTAGGAATTGATAACAAAATGAAAACAACAATTCAATTGTTTGTGCAGGTGTACAACATGTATTAAGGAAAATGTGGAATATGACACGTTCACATGCCTTTTGGCAACAAGTGCACTTTTGGAGGGGAAAAAACAGGTAGCCCCCGTGCCTCCCACGATTTTTGTTCCATGTATTTCGCCACAAATATTGGAGGAAAAAAGAAAAATGTATTTTCCCCTCAAAAAACGACTTGGGAAGAAAATATGAAGTAACCATATTTAGCTACTCCGTGGAGGTTGTCCCCCGTGGGGAGAATCGATCTACCTCTCCTTGATTTTAGGGTGAGTTCAACGTGAACGTGATGGTGAGAGGCTGAAGAAAGAGTTTTGTGCGTTTACAACAACCTTTGTTTTAGAACTGTATAATAATAAATGAAAGAGAATATGTGAAAAACTAAAAAGAAAAAGGATATGCATACATGATGGGCCAGCCCAACCATCTACAGGGACGCGTGGTCCAGCACGCGGGTGAGGTTCGCTTGGGACAGCCCAACCAAATTTGGCCCAATGCTGAGACGCACCGGGCGCAACTGACGGGTGGTGGGAGTTTAGTCCCACCTCGCCAAGCGAGACGCGCACGCACCTACTTATATACGCGGCTGGGAGACCAATTGCATGAGCCTCTCTCACTAAAACAACACGTTTCCTATCCACTTTTGTGTATGCCCTGTGGGGCCTACTAGCAGGAGAAATCAACATCCCACGGGCCTGCATCCTGGCCCATATGGTTGGGTTTCTAGTCGTATGCAGGCCGTGGGGTTTGATATCTCCTGTTAGTTGGTGGGCTTTTTCTTTTCCAAATCACCCAATTTTTTTTACACAGTCACATCCATGTAATAAACATGATTATCAAAGAAAATTCAGCAATAATGAAGTTTACACTGTCCCCTTAGGGTAAAGTCAGAGGTATGTACCTGAGTTTCACTGAGCCACTATAAATTATATAAAATTCTAAAATTTTTGGAAAACTTTCAAATTCTGTCTATGTTTACGAAAAGATCATGTGTACAAAATTTCAGGTGATTTGGATGTGGTCGAAAAAACCACCTTGTTAGAAAAACTCGGTTAAGTGAGACCAAACGGTCCGTCTGTAATGAAGTGATTTTTTTGACCATCTCCAAAATAACCCCAAATTTGTTGTACACGATGCCATAAATGTAACAAACAGGATATCCAAAAATAAAACTCAAATTTTTTAGGTTTACACTGTCCCCTTATGAAAAATTTCGTGGTAAGGCAAGTGAGGTAGCTCATGACCATAGCCATGGCATACATTGTTCAAATGGCCTCAAACCGTCCCCCTTTACCCAAGTTGACCCACACCATCCATCCACCCTTGACCCCACCTCGGTTCGTTAGTTCTCCAACCAGTCCCTCCCTCCGTAAGCGAAGCATGTCAAAGCGACACACGGCTACCCGTCTTGCACACCGAGATTGGGCATCATGCACTAGTGCCAGCAAACATGTCCAACTGAGCATCTTTGCCCATCGTGGACACTACCGCATGGTCTAGCTCGAGGTGGCTAGCGGTGCATGTTGTCGGCTTGGTTAGCTAAGGGTGCATGATATGGGTCAACATGAATTGTATTGCATCACATCTAGATTCCCCTGTCCGGTACCGGACACCAGAGGCCCGGAGCAGCGCGTGCATGGTACAAGAATCTGCACGGTCGCTGGCGGAGCTTGGATAAAACAAATTTGACCTAATTGACATGGGGTAGGTGCATGCTGAAATTCAATATTTAGGAATTGTTAACAAAATAAAAACGACAATTCAATTGTTTGTACAGGTGACACGTTCACATGCAATATGGCAACTAGTGCACTTTTGGAGGGGAAAAACAGGTGCACTCGTTCCACCGTGCCTCCCATGATTTTTCTTCCATGTATTTCGCCACAATATTGGAGGAAAAAAAAGAATGTGATTTTGCCTCAAAAAACGACTTGGGGAGAAATTCTCAACTAACCATATTTAGCTACTAGGTGGAGGTTGCCCCCGTGGGGAGATTCGATCTACCTCTCCTTCATTTTAGGGTGAGTTCAACGTGAACGTGATGGTGAGAGGCTCAATGTGGAGTTTGTGTGTTTACAACACATTTGTTTTAGGAAAAAATAAGCACCTTATAATGTGAAATTATAAAATCCTTATTAAAACATGCTAAAAATCCTTATTTTAAAAAACTTGTTTGTCTTGCTAGATAAAACAAACATAAAATTATGGGGATCGTTTATCGCGTGGCCTTTCTCCCCCCCCTCCCTCCCATATTCGGGACATTTACCGCATTTCTAGGGTTGTAACATCGAAAGAAGATCTACGGCGGCCACATGAAATCATAGCAAGGATTGGGATGAAAGCCCCATGTTAAGCTCTTTGGTCCATATATGCACCATATGCTACCAAAGGGAGGGGTGGCCTCGACGCCGTTCTCTAGGCTATGATGCTCATCAGCTGCCGTTATAATCCATGCAAAATATCAAGGGGCCGAAAATTCACGGGACCTAGCGCAAGTGTAATCATACGACCCCTAGAGGGTGTGGTAAAACATCGAGAGCGGCATGCGTAGGCCCTCACGTAGGCTATGGGCAACTGGGGCCATACCCCATGCTGGATCAAGCCACAGAGTGGGAATGCGTCCGTCCTGTGAAGGGAGTGCGGGGCCCGTTCCTTCATTTGCCTCAAATCTCGTTGCCGCGTGATGTTAGACCTAGTAACCAAGGACCGTCCCGTGCATCGCACTCAGCTGGAACCACAACATGCATGCACACATGGCCACATATGAGTCTACACGGCGGGGATGCATGGTTCGGGGGCTGGCACAAGTGTCGCGGGTCATGTGTCTAGCTGCTACTCCACTTGGGCCTAAACAGCGGGGGTGCATGGTTTGGATCTAGCTACCGAGAGGTAACGCGCCTGGTTCGTGCCTAGGCGGTGCATCACGGGGCCTGGCGTGGTCTCATCATATGACCCATGAAGGGTATGGTCAAACACCGAGAGGGGCATGCATAAACCCTCACGCGGGGTAAGTGTAAACGAGGCCATATCGCATGTTGGATCTAGACAATGGGAGGGAACAAGTCCGGCATGCGGTCGGTGTGTGGGGCTCGTTCCTTCACTTTCCTCAAAATTCGGTGCCGCTTCATGTGGGCCCTAACCACAAAGGCCCGTCCCGTGCATCACACTCACCTGGACCCACACCGTGCAAGCACACTTGGCCACGTAGACACACACCGATAAACCTTGACAATAGCTAGGGTTTATTAATTATCCATTCATTTTACCTAATCGGTACAACATAGCTAGCGATGAACAAAAAAGCTAGTAGATGCCATGTGAAATTAAATGTGCCAACTGTCCCTTCTAGTATTTTTTCAGTAGTTCTCCCTTCTAGTATTTAGTAGTACTGCGCAAAACAAAAAAAATGTCCCTCCTATTTTGCTGTTTTTTTAACACACTATTTTGGTGTTCGGTTTATGTTGCCACGTTTGTGGACCGACATTGTGCACTTGTTCTTTTACTTGGTTGGTTGATTGGTTGGCTCGGGCAAATCTCTGGGTGTGCATGATGCCGTATACGTGCATGTTTCTACCTAAATTTCAAAAGTGACGAACTGTGCGCAGCCTTGACCTCTCTCTCCCAAACAAATTGAATTTTCACTCCCCAAATCTCGCTCCCGCCTCCAGCGTTCGATCGCCTCTACCTATCCACCCACGTCTTCGTCGCCGCCCACTACTCACCGCCGCCAAAAAGCCCACATTCTTGCCGGCGAGGATGATCCTACCTGCCGGGAGAGGGTGCGTGGCTGGTGCGCTGCGTGCGGCGGATGTGGACCCCATGAAGGAACTGGTCGACAAGGACGTCGTCGCCGCCGATTCGCAGCCGCAGCTGGTCCAACACAGCACCAACGACGACGAATCGGTTAGTGTCTGTAGATATTAACCCTAGAATTTGCCTTCTCGAGGTTAACCCTAGAAATTGCTCTCTTGTTATTCCTTGCTATTCGTATAGACAATCGTACTGTTCGCCTTTTTTTTGATTAATCGTACGGTTATCAGTCCTAGGGTTTGCAAATTTAGATGAATGGATCATTTGTATTCCATTTTATGCCTGTCTTTCATATAACCAAAGTTTTAGGAAACCAATACAAAGAAAAAACAATCCATTTATGCCTGCCTTTGATATAATGTACAATTCGCTGGCATGAGATTTCTTTTCTTCTAATACCAGATTGCAGATTTCGAAGAATGGGAGAACTACCTACAGCTGAGGGAAGCTTTCAGAAAGAAAATCTTCAAGTGGCTCATGGCTGCAAAGATTGTGTACCGGCGTAACGGTCTCTATAAATGCATGTTCTGCAGGAAAGAGAACCAGCATTCCAAAACCACGGCAATTGCAGCTTACAGAAAGAGGTGGCATCTTAAGGCAAAACCTGCTGAGTTGGCCAACAAATTGGGGAGGGTGAAGACCTAAAAGCATATAGTCATGTTTGTTTTTTGTGTTCTGTCGACACCAAATGTAAAAAAATATGGGCCCACATGAACAAGTATCAATCTTTATCTCCTTCGACGGTCAGTCCCACATTGGCCAACATGAACAAGTGTTGATCTCATTGGACTTACATCCTGGCAAAATTCGGTGTCATTCTGAACCTACTTCATGGGAGGCCTTTCGGGACGGGAAGGGTCCATCTCGAAGCATGTTTTTGTCGACATCCTTGAAGTGGACCAACAACCTTGTACCAACATGACTAGCATCATTGCCAAGTTTCGTAGCTTTTTGACGTTGTAAGGATTATCTAGGGCTTTCGCGTCGATAAATCATATAATACTTACGTTTTCTTTTCTGCGCCTGTTTTTTTTCTGCGCTCGAGGGTGGGCTGACATGCATTGTGTCATTGGGTTGTGTAAAGAAGCCCACCCGTTGGACCGAGCGATGTCCGCCGCCATTGCATGCGCCCGAGCGAGCCTACGTTGCATGCGGTTGCATGCATGCGTCCACTTCAGCTTACGTTGCATGCGTGCACATACGCGTAGGAGCACGCGCCGCAGAGCCGTCCCCGGTTGACCCGACCGACGGCACATAGGGCAGCACTTAAACTTCGCATTTTGATTCACACTACAGTTTCCCACGCGTGTACACTCCCGATGCCGCGGTGGGTGGAAAATTTGTTCATTTGACCCCATTACTGCCACGGTGGCTATTTAAGCCACATATCATGTTCCTCTTCCTCTCACACCCTTCATCCATCTCCCATACTCTCCCACCTGCATTTTGCGCCTGCCCTTCTTCTTCTTCACCACAAACAGCCCCATGAACCAGCCCGCCGCAGCCATGCAGTACACAGGGCCAACCTACCGCTCCCCCCCCCCACCGTGCCGGAGATGCTCTACCCCACCAGGGTGTACGTCGAGAGCACCCTTCGTGTGGGGGCGATGTCAAGGTGGAGGGGCGCAAGGGGGTTCACCGACTTCTTCCTTGGGGCCGGCTACGGGCACCTCCCTCGGGGATCCCGAAGGATGTACCGAGTCGAGGAGGTCATCCACAACGGGGTTGTGGTTGCTATCCTTGCCCACTTCACCAACCCCTTCGACGCGTTCTACCTCCTCGGCTGCATGTTCTGGTGTGGCTGTGAGTTCATAGCTTTCACCACCCATAACATCTTCACGGACTACGACAACGTCTTCCCCACCGATGAGCGCATGCACACTCTGCCGTACCCCATCAACAACACCGCGGAGGAGCAGTGAAGGGCGCCCGGAGGAGGAGCAAGGAGGAGCCTGGTGGAGAAGCGGCGGCCATCTATCAATCTATCTATCTTTTTAGCTAAAAAATCTATCTGTCTATATTTGTCTTGGTGTTATTTAAGTTGTAAGCGTACTATTAATTCATGTTGTGGGCTTTGGTTGGCCCGAATTATCTATATTTATTATACAAAGCTTTACAGTGGTTGGGTTTTTTTGGAACCGTTTTAATCTCTAGCATTTTAGTCATAGGAAAAATTGTCTCAAAAAAAGTCATAGGAAGAAAACAATCACGCGCCGCCCCTCTCATCCAATGCAGAACCGCCGCCGCCATCGTCCTTCCCCTCACCCATCGCCATTACAACCACGACATCTCCTCTCTCTCTCCTTCTCTTCCTTCTCGCGGCTGCAACTTTGCTCGTCTCCTCTTCCACATCCCACCCCCTTCTTCCATCCATGCAAGAACCTCGATGGAGGAGCAGATCGCCGGCGGCGAGAACGCCGACTTCGTGGAGATCGCTGGCGGCGACCAGGTCAAGATGGCCAGGTTCATGGAGATCCGTTCTTGGTTTAACAACATAAGGCAGTTGAACTGGACGGCAATGGCCACTTTGAGGGAAATGACATCCAGGGAGAAGAAAAAGCTTTTCCCCCCGCCCGCACAACCGAGGCACGACATCGAGATCCTCCTGTAGGCGATGGAGCAGGCCAATTCATCCAGCCCGTGGGACAGGCGCAGGTGGTGGGCGTTCAGATCCAGGGTAGAGCATCCACTGGATCAGGAACCCACGGTGCACGAGGTGCCGTTGCAGATTGTGGAGCCTCCAACCGAGTCGGAGATGACTCCGAAGCGCAAGAGGAGGACAGTGGTCGCGACATCGCTTCCCCGCCGTTCTCCACGCTTCCCTCGCCGCTCCCCTCGTCTGAACAGCGGCGGTACCGTTGTTTAGAGTAAGCTTCCCCACTCCTAATCTTCCTACTGCTCGTGCTTACAGTTGTGGTGGTACTGATTGAGTACATGCTTTTGGGGGCTGGATTATGATGTATATGAACCCTAGGCTAAATTTGTACTGTTGTAGTGGTAGTATTTGATGTTCACCTGCACTTCTACTCCAAAAATTTGTTATGTGTCTTTCTATTATTAAGTGCTTGATACTATATTTGAATCTTCTTTTGAGTTGTTGATTGCTTTTTGGTAGAGCTACCAGCTCTTATGGAGATGCTCATGTTGTATGTCTTGTTCTCCATGATTTGTACTAGCATTCTGTGCAATTAGATGCCATGACAAGCCATGTAGCATATTTATTTATTGCCTCCAACATGCCATCATTTTACTCTATGCATCTCAGCAAGTATAAATCTGTCAGCTATAAAACTTTGCGAATTTGCTTGATGGTTCCCACTAAACTATAAACCCCCCCCCCTTTTGTTTTCAAAGTAAGCCACTGACATCCGGATCCCACGGCAGTCACGCACACACAAATGCTCCCAGTCATGTGGCCCCTGGCCCACTGGTCATCCTCGATGGCTAGCCAACCTCAATGTGCCTCTACCAATAACAGCAACCCTTTCTGTTATAAAACTATGCAACTTTGCTTGAAGGTTGCCACTAAAAATATAACTTCTATGGCCATGCTTCCTAAAGTTTATTTGCATTATGTTGTCAATACTTTCATGCCATGCCTTTTGTTGCTATGACAAGTTTATGTTGCATGGTAAAATCTTGCTCTAAAGTGGCCATGTTAATATAATTGTTTGATGTTAAAAGTAAGTTGCACTTGTGAGCTTGGTTTTGTTTGCTTGTTGTAACCATCATGTCAACACTGTTTGTCATTATAACTGTTTCAGCATAACTGTAATTTTCACTAAGTCCTAACCTGTAACAGCAACTTTGCCATTCGTGTTTCCCAGGAAAAAACTGGAGTTCACAAGGCTGGAGACCTAGAGTTGTGAGGCTAGGAGGCTGATGGCGCTGCTGCTGGCTGATCCTTCTTCTTCCAGCTTTTGTTCCTCCTTTTCTCTCTACTCGTTGGATTCCTGGGCTACATCCCTATGTGTTGTTAATGTATTAAGTTGATCCTTTGAATTTATTGTATTAGATTTAATGTGGAAGTACCTTAATCTCTACGAAAGAGATGTTGGTTCTATGACTGATAATTTCTAGGAGCATGCTTAAATTCAATATTTAGGGATTTTTTTTTGAATTGTTTGGATTGCTTACCACATGTGTCACGTGGTCAATATTTAGGGATTATTAACATATGAAAACAACAATTCGAACGCCTATGTAAATGTGTACAACATAATTTTCAAGATAAATTGAAACATGACACGTGCACATGCAATTTGCCAACAGGTCCAGTTGTAGTAGAAAAAGACAGCATGTGCACGTATCCAACCGTGCCTCCTACGATTTTGTTCCATGCTTTTGTCGCCACATGTCTTTGGAAGTAAAAAAAATTATAAGGTGATTTTCTCATAATAAACCGTTTTGAAGAGAAATTTGCAACCAACCAAAAATATCTACTGCGTGCAACTTGGCCCCCGTGGGGAGATTGGATCGACTCCTAGATTATAGGGTGAGGCCATCGTGATCGTGAGAGAAGAATTCTTTTTTTCGAGGGAAGGTAGGAATGTTGTGTGGTTACAAAATGGACCTTATTGTAATTAAGGAAATTATTATTTAACAGAAACCTTGCTATTTTCAAGCCATTATAAAAATAACTAAATTGTTTTGGCAAAAAAAAGTTGATTATGGGTTAGTTCATTTTGTGGACACGTACGTGTAGTGGTGCATGCTGTGGGCCCAGGTGGCTCTAGGTGCATGCAGTGTATCATGCTGGCTAGGGGTGCACAAGGTAGTAACCTGGTGAATCGGGGTGAAAGTCTTGTGCTAATTCTATTTTGTGGTGTGCGACATATGAGTCTACCCGGGGGGAATGCTTGGCTTGGGGGCCGGTGTAAGTGGTGTGGGTCTACTGCGTAAGTGGTGCGCCACGTGAGTCTAGAAAGTGGGGGTGCATGGTTTGGATCTAGCTACCTTGAGGTAACGCATCCGGTTTGCGCACTGAGTGCGGGCCCGTTCCTCCGTTTTCATCGGTGATTTCTCTCGGGTCAACGGAGAACAATCCAAAGGCGCATGCTAGGTCCCGACCTTTCTTGGGTCCCGCGTGCCATATTCGGGACAGTTGCCGCATTTCTAGGGTAGTATCATCGGGAATTCACGATCTATACCGCGGCCACATGAAATCATAGCAGGGAATGGGGTAACAATCACATGCTAAGCTCTTTGGTCCATATATATGGGCCATGTGCCACCAAAGAGAAGGGCCGCCTCGGAGCCATTGTCCATTGAGAGGAAATCTGCTTCAAAACTCCGTGCCGCAAGATGTGGACCCTAGCAACCAAGGCTCGTCCCGTGCACCGCACGCCAACTGGACCCACACCATGCATGCACGCGTGGCCAAGTAGACACTCACTGGTCAACCTTGACAATGTACACAAGATGCATGCGCACTCATTAGCCATCTAGCCCCCAGCCATGCACACCTAGCCAGCTTCACTCAAACCGTGCACTGTTTGCCAGGTTCACCCACACCATCCATCCATTATTGACCCCACCTCGGTTCGTTGGACCTCCGACACGAGTCCCTTCCCTCGGCATGCCAGGTATGTCAAAGCAATACGCGACTACACATATTGCACACCGATATACGACGTCATTCACTAGTGCCAGCAAACCTGTGCACCTGAGCATCTCTACCCATGGTGGACACTAGCGCATGGTTAGGATCGAGAAGCCTAGTGGCACATGATGTCGGCCCGATTGGTTGGGGGTGCATGACATGGGTCCAGATGAAACGCATGGCATCGCATGGATCCACATTCCCCTGCCCAATACCAGACAGCGGGCATATACCAGACGAATCCAAGCGGTCGCTGACGAAGCTTGGAAGCCATGTGTTATGTGCATGCTGAATTTCAATATTTAGGAATTATTAACATACGAAAACAATAATTCAGGCGTGTATGTAAAGGTGTACAACATAATTTTAATAAAAAACGAAACATGACACGTGCACATGCAACTTGCCAACAAGTGCACTTGTAGTACAAAAAGACAACATGTGCACGTATCCCACCATGCCATCTACAATTTTTGTTCCATGTTTTTTCGCCACATATCTTTGGAAGGAAAAACAAAATAATGTGATTTTCCCATAAAAACCCGCGATGGCGAGATGGTTGCAACCAACCAAGATAGATAGTGCGTGGAAGTTGTCCCCCGTGGGGAGATTGGATTGACCACTCCTAGATTATAGGGCGAGGCCACCGTGAATGTGATCGTGAGAGGGTGAAGAAGGATTCTTTTTTCGAGGGAAAGGAAGTAATTTTGTGGGTTTACAAAAAGGAATGCACCCCTTTTTGAGGGAAAAAATGCACGTTATAATGTGTAATTAATGAAATTATAATTTAACAGAAACCTTGCTATTTTCAAGCAATTTAAAAACAACTTACTTGTTTTGGCAAAAAAAATGTTGATAATGCGATAGTCCATTTTTTGGACACTTACGTGTAGTGGTGCATGTTGTGGAAATCGGGGTGGAAGTCTTGTGCTAAGCTATTTTGCGGGGTGCGGCATATGAGTCTACACGGGGAATGGTTGGCTTGGGGGCCGGCGTAAGTGATGTGGGTCTAGTGTCTAAGTGGTGCACCACGTGGGTCTAGGCGGCGGGGGTGCATGGTTTGGATCTAGTACCTTGAGGTAACGTGTCCAGTTTGCGCAATGAATGTGGGCCCGTTCCTCCATTTTCGTCGATGCTCTCTCTCGGGTCAACGAAGAACAATCCAAAAGCGCATGCAAGGTCCCGGCCTTTCTCGGAGCCCGCGCTTCCATATTTGGGACATTTGCCACATTTCTAGGGCAGTATCGTCGGAAATTCAGGATCTATACCGCGGCCACATGAAATCACAGCAGGGATTGGGGGTGACAGTTCCATGCTAAGCTCTGGTCCATATATGTGCCATGTGCGACCAATGGGCAGGGCCGCCTCAGAGCCGTTGTTAAGGGCAAAAAATGCCGGGTCTCGTCTGCCGCCATAGTCCGTGCAAATTCATGAGGGATCCAAATTTCTTGGGACCTTTCGCGGTGTGGGTGTGGTCGAAAATCGAGAGCGGCACGCATAAGCCTTCACATAGGTTGTGTGTAAACGAGACCAAAACGCATCCCGGAGCTAGCCATCGAGAGGGAACAAGTCCTGCTTGTGGACGAAGACCGGGGCCCGCCCCTTCATCTGCTTCAGAACTCTGTGCCGCAAGTTGTGGGCCCTACCCACCAAGGCACATCCCGTGCGCCGAACGCAAACTGGACCCACACCATGCATGCACGCATGGCCACGTAGACAACCACCATTCATCCTTGACAATGTACAGATGACGCATGCGCACTCATTAGCCATCTAGCCCCCTAGCCATGCAAACCTAGCCACCTAAACTCAATCCATGCACCGTTAGCCAGGTTGACCCACACCATACATCCAGCATTCACCCCACCGCGGTTCGTTGGAACTTCAATGAGTCCCTTCGATATGCCAGGCACGCCAAAGAGACACGCGGCTACACATATTGCACACCGAGATCCGACGTCATTCACTAGTGCTAGCAAACCTGTCCACATGAGCATCTCTGCGCATGGTGGACACTAGCTCGTTGTTTGGATCGAGAAGGCTAGCGGCGCATGTTTTGGCCCGGTTGGCTCGGGGTGCATGATATGGGTCCAAACGAAACACATGGCATCGCGTGGAACAACATTCCCTTCCTCGGTACCGGACATCGGATATATGGCCGACGAATCCGCGCGGTTGCTGACGAAGTTTTGTCACATCCATTTGTTGCCATTCCATTGTTTGCAAAGTTTTACAACATATTTGAGGGCAAATATAAAACATGACACATGCAGATGAAACAAGCCTACAAATTCAATTGTCCCACTATATGACTTTGTTCTGTGTAATGAGGGAGCAGTTGCATTACACAATTTTTTGAAGGGAAGTTTCATTACTCCTAAATCATGGCTGTGCACGATCGGGCTATTCATTTTAGTGAGAAGTGAGAAGTTATGTTTTGACGTGGCAAGACATGGTGGTGTGAACAACGCATGGGGAGGTGTGAACGTGGCAACAACTCCTTTTCACTACCTAGGACTAAATCGGCGGCTCCGCTTCCCCATAGCACGCTCCGCTTCCCCATTAGCATTTATCTCATCGCCGCCCCCCTCTTCCCGTCCTCTTCCCACGCCTCACCACTCGCCTGCCCACCCCGCCGCTGCTCCCTTCCCGCTGCTGCACCTCCGCCATCGAGATGCCCAAGCGCACCATGGGAGGGAGGGCCGACGCCATGGCGCACGAAGCATCCAAGCACCGTGCGAAGCTGCACATGGAGAAACCCCTCCCCGCCGGCGAGGGGTCCAGCCGGCAGCAGGGCGGCCGTGATGTCGTCGACCACGTCCAGGCTCCGGTGCAGGTGTCACCTACGCCGGAGCAGGTGACTCCTCTGCCACGCCATCTGCCTCCTCTGCCATGCCATCTGCCTCCTCTGCCGCAGCCCGTGGTCAACGTCGACGGCGACGATGACGAAGAAGAGGTCAATCCTATTTTAGGAAATATCCTAGGTTTCCTTGTTCAGTCCCTTATCTATTTTTGGGCATGGCTAGGGTTTCTGCTTTTCTTCCATCTATGAAATCCGTACCTAGATTCGTTAGATCCGGTAGGTTTCAAGGGCGGATCCACATGGGTGCATGGGTGTGGGGGTCGGCTCCTCATTGTATAGGTTATCTTGTTTTTAAGATCTACCAACCACTCCGATCCATGGCTCTCGTGCATCCAAAATGTGTTGATGCCAAATTTTAAGATAGATCTACCAACCACCCGAAATTTTTTGCCCGAAATTTCTTATATATGGTTCTTTTATTGCTAAATGGACTAAAAGTGGTGTAGTTTATGCACTAAACTTCATGTCAATTTGTATAAAACTAGCCTCTCACGCTTAATCCAACAGACACATTTTTTGTCGTTCAATTTGCTCAACACCAATTGCTTGATTCCTGGAGTCCAATTACCATAGGCTGTAATATTATTGACTTGTTATCATCCCTACTTGAAATATATTATTTGGTTGCTTATTTTCAGCATAATACTTTCTGCAAGTAAAGGATAACAACACCATGACTTGTTTACGAAAATGTCACACTAAATAATCTTCATTTTCTACCATTCATGTCTGTACTGTCAGTATGATGGAAAAATAATATTTTCACATGAACATTTTAGCTATTACTCCTAACTCTTTAATTTCTTGAGTAACAGAAGCAGAGGCAGAAGAATGCCTTCTGGACTCAAAAGCCAACTTGATCTCAGCTGTTTGAAAAATATTGTTGTGGTTTTGGTTTGCAATATTAATTTTTGAACACCCAACTTTGAAATCCTGGATCCGAAGCTATGTTGCTAGGTTGCATTAGTTTAGGCATGTATATGACATTTTTATCTATATAAAATATTCTGCTATTTATGTGGGACCAGGTAGCTGCTCTGGCTCCTCAGACGGAGCAGGTGATGCCTCCTGTGCCCGAGCCTGTGGTCGTCGGCGATGTCAACAAAGAAGACGTTAGTCATCTATCTCCTTTAATTTTTTGTAAAATCCTAGGTGTGCTCTGGTCAATCCTAGGTGTCAGCCTAGATTCGTTAGATCCGTTAGGTTTCAGGGCGGATCCACATGGGTGCATGGGTGTGGGGGTCGGCTCCTCATTGTATAGGTTATCTTTATTTAAGATCTACCAACCACTCGGATCTCATGGTTCTCGTGCATCCAAAATGTGTTGATGCCAAATTTTGATAGCAGCAGCACCAGTACAGACGTACAGTACTGCACCTGAATTTTTTTGGCCGAAATTTCTTATATATGGTACTTGACCGGCATGAAACTGTCCTTGCACAGCCATTTATGTGGGCCCCGGTAGCTGCTCTGGCTCCTCAGACGGAGCAGGTGTCTCCTCTGCCGCGGGTGACGCCTCCGGTGCCCGAGCCAGTGGTCGCCGGCGACGTCAACAACGACGACATTAGTCATCTATCTCCTTTAGTTTTTTGTAAAATCCTAGGTGTGCTTTGGTCGGTCCTTTTCTCTATTTTTGGGGAAGCCCAGGGTTTCTTTTTATCTTTGATCGATGGACTCCATATCAATATTCTGTAGATGTGTTAGGTAACTAGCTAGGTTACATGTGTTGAGCCCTGTATAGGCAATATTTTGATCTAGATAAATTATTCTGCTAATAAATCCACCTAGGTTTGGTGATTGTGCTAATACAAATATGTAGCTTGACCTTGGAATTGAATTGCCTACTTAGGTGATTGTGAAAATATTTTCTGCAACTTAAGGATAACAACACCATGCCTTGTTTATGAAAATGTCATATTGTATGGTCATGAAGTAAATAATCTTCATTTTCTGTCATTCATGTCAGTACTGTCATTACGACGGACTAAGAATCTTTTCACATGAAAATTTTAGATATTACTCCCTCCATTTGAAAAATATTGTTGTGGTTTTAGTTTGCAATATAAATTTTTGAACACCCAAGTATGAAATCCTGGATCCGCAGCTGTGTAGCTAGATTACATTTATGGAGGCATGTATATGTCAGTTTTTGACCTATATAAATTATTCTGCTAATAATCCGGAACAGGTAGCTCCTCTGGCTTCTCTGCCGGAGCAGGTGGTGGCTCCTCAGCCTCAGCCGGGTGTTCGTCTGCCGCGGTTGTTGCCTCCCCTGCCCCCACCTGTGGTCGTCGCCGACGAGAACGAAGAAGAGGTTAGTCATCTATCCCCTTTATTTATTTATTTATTTATTTATTTATTTTGTAATATCCTAGGTTTTCTCTGGTCAGTACAAGGCAAATAAGGTATTACAATGTTGAGTACATGTTTGGTTGCACTTGATCGATCTTTGGTTTAAATGTTCCATAAGTGGTTGTGGCAATGATTTTAAACATTGATTATCTCTAAGCAATGGCTATTTTAGAAAGAAATTGGATATCATCAATGTTTTACTTGAGTTGTTTTAATTAGTTCTTTTGTAGGGTTTTTATCATTTATGCCACCAGTTGTATCCCACTACTCAGTTTTTCCCTTAGAAGTTACAGCCGCTCAAAAATGCCATCGATTCGTGAGATGCTTACTCAAAAATGCCATTAGATGTATCAAAAATGCCATCGTTCCGTTAGATGTTTGCTCAATAATGCCATTAGACATTGTTATTTTCATGTAAAACTTGTTGACCATCCAATATGACAAAAAAAAGCCCAGGCCCACATTTCAGTTCTCTCTATCTCACAATGATAAGTGTGGCCCCACTTGTGAGGAGTAAGTAAGCGAATAATTTTACAGGAAAATAAGAACGTTGTTGGGATCAAGTGGGCCCACACTTTATTGTAGTGAGATAGAGGGAGAGCTGGCATGTTGGTCCATAGGTATTGATGCCATTATAGCATGTCAAGATAGATTTGATATCACAATAATGATGTGCAGTGGCATTTTTGAGCATGTGTCTAACGAAGTGATGACTTTTTTTAGCAGTAGAAATTCCTAGTGGTGATGCTTAGTTGTGGGACACAACTGGTGGCATAAATGATAAAAACCCTTTTTGTAAGTACAACATTTGGGATCACTTATTGTCAGAATTCATAATAATTAACAACTTTACCTAGAACGTTGAATGGTTCAGGAACATTGATGGGTGGGGTTCGATCAACAGGGGAAACTTCCACGACGATAACATGTGGACTTTCAATATCCATCATCATAAGCACACAAAATTCTAACCCTAAATAGATACAGCTCACGAGCTATTTTATCTAGTCATGCATGTAAGTTATAAGTCTTTTTTTTTTGCATTAGTACATATGTATGCTACTCTGCCATGTTACATCATTAGTTCATGCATTTTTACGTAACAAGTGAATTTTGTTGCACTAAAGGGTTGTTTGGTTTGTGACTAACTTTGCCAAAGATTGCCATACCTAAGGTTAGGCAAGTTTGACCAACTTAAGTTAGTGTTTGGTTCCAGCCACACCTTAGGCAAGCCACACTTGGGTCCCACATGGCATACACACAAAAAGTGTGGCAAGGTTCTCTTAGGCTTGCCAACTTGTGGCTCTCATTTTGATGAACTAACCTTAGGCAAGCTTGGGAAAATGGTGTGGCAAAATGTGGCAATGCTAGTGCTCTCTTGGACATGTATGGTTGATCCTTCATTTTTTTACTATATATGGTACTATCCCATTTAGTTGCTTATGTAGCAACTAATAAGTTATGCATTTATTTTTTCAACGTCATTTGAAGATATTTTACGCTGTCATCAATTACATTATGTTTCATAGACTATGTGTCTGCTGAGTTATCATATTAAATATACTTATGCAACATTTTGTACTACATGTAGGTCCTAGGTGACAATGTCGACAGCGACCCAGAAACCCAGGGGATCTACAGGAGGCAGAAGGTGAGGGAGCTGGACAGTGGTGTGCTCGAGAAACATGTCAGGCCAAGAATCGGAAGGGGGGGCTACGGATGCCCTTACTGCAACAAGCTGATGAAAGGTGACCTGTCGAGTACCATCAACCATGCAGTCGGAACATCCCAAGGCAGCATCAAGAATGGCTACGCTTTCAGGGTGAAGCACGCCGCGTATGCCGACTACTTGATGAGGCTTCTTTGAGGCTTTAGGGAAGTGCGCACCCTCGCAGCTAGAACTGATGCTCTATTGGTTTTAACTATGCTAAGTACTACCCTATGCTATACTTTGTTGGTGAACGTTTATGGTCGAACTATGTGCACCAGTACTACTAAGTGGTGCTTGCTTTTGTATATATGGAAGCGTTGACCTAAGGTAGAACTATGTTAATTGGTGTGTGGTTTGGCATCTCTGCTTGTTAAACTCGTGCTCATTAATCATCGGCTCATTTAGATTAAGTAGCATACAACCCTGATTGGCTAGGTTCGTTTGAAGCTAGTTAAGCTTGTGAGTGCTCGTTAACAGATTCTGATGTGTTCTGGTATACATGATGAGTGTGTACATGTGGTTTTCAAGAAGGAAGATGGTGACTCAAAAAGGAAATGCACTAGTTTGCTGCCTAAGGTGTTGATCCAAGTAATACTAGAACCATGGTGTTTGTGGCGTGGCTACATGATGATCACAAAGTCTCGATCCAAGTAATACTAGATCACTTGATGACAATTTGATCTGATGTTTTCAGAAGTCTTGAGCATTAGGGTTTATGTACACAATTTTCAACCCCCAACCCATCCACCCCGGACACGATCTTTGGATTGCATCACGTAAATGTACAAAATCCAGTTCCTAGCTCCTGCCCCAAGCGCATACGCTTGTGATTTTTTTTCCAGGATCCTAATTAAGCGCCTAAATAAGTGCCGCTGCATTGAAGGTGCCCAACGCCGACCAATCAATTTTTCTCATAAGTATTTCCGCTATAGTAGGTAACTACCAATTACTCCCCGCATCTCTCCCCCTAGGGTACGCTCTAAAACCATCGCCGCCGCTCACACGCCCGCCTCCCTGCCGCCGGATATGAAATCCACTCGTGGAGGTCGATTGGCCGTCGTGACAGATCGTGGCCATGGACGTGAGGGGCCTTTCATGGACGCCGTCGTGACAGATCGTGGACTTGCGGGGCTAACCACCGACGTCGTCGTCCATCGCATGGATCAGGATCCCCACGAGAAAGCTTTGGACTACTCGGTGTCCGACCCAGAGAAGCATCGTTTCAATGAGGTGCAGTACTCCGTCGTCGATCACAAGCAGCAGCACATGCACGGCACGGACTGGAATTCCGTTACGGTAATTTTAAATTTTTTAACCCTGGATCTGTCTTCAAGTTTAAGGTTAGAGGTTAATCATTAAACCATCAATACATTGTTGAATTGGCATAATGGAATCTAACTCTAAATATAATGTTGATCATCAGTACGTAATGATCATTATTTATTCAATCAATCCTTGAGAAATTAATGGTTCATCCACTCCACAATTTAGTGCGTTTTGGTTTTATGCTAAAAGTCAGACATCATAAAGGTTGTGCATGTTTATTGACAATTTTTTTTAAAGTACATCATATGATTTATGCTTTCATATGGATTTGATATTGATTTTTTCTCCTTAAATTTTCAAAGTTAATAAATATTTACTTTAAAAATAATTTATAGGCACTACAGTATGAAACTTAGGGAATATTAGGTACTATAAACAATGGTGCAGCTTATATCATACATAATTTAAACTTGCAGCCTTATTCTCATGATTATGCGGACATTTCCGAAGGAGAGATGGATGCACACACTCAGAAAACCCTTGAAGAATTGCAGAATGGACAGTGCAACGTGCTTAAGCGTATGGCATATCGTTGCGCGTTCTGTGGCAAATATCTGGACCCGGCTTTCGTTAGTATTCTTGAGCACGCCGAAGGAGTTGCCAAAGGATACCAAATGAAGCATGGTGTGAGGGCGAAACACAAGGCGCTATCCCAATATCTCGGGAATTTGTCGGACAAAGAGAAGGTCCGAAGAAGGCGTTATGAGAACCAGCATGCCAAAGAATAGATGAATAAACGAAACCCTGAAGAAGTTCTGGTTGGCATAAGTAGTCATTTGCGGTTGTTTTTTTTAATACCAATGAATATTTTAATTATCATAGTTTTTGCAAAAATGTTACATTTATTAAATTTAATCATAAAAATGCATACAATTCAATTATTGATTTTTTCAAATATTTGTAACCTTGCATCTAATAGTTTACCATTTTATTGGTTAACCATTATTTTCATATATATATATATATATATATATACTGTGGAGTGCTTAAAATTATTCAATATCAATTGGTGTACTGAAAGACTCATCCACATGCAATATGAACAGCAGTGTATTTTTAGGGTTTCTTCAAAAGACCACCTGTGGTCATGCTGATCTTTTCTGTTTGGCCAGAATTGGTAAAGCTGCCAAATCTGCATCTGATCCGGCCCAACACTTTGTTCCTTTTGTGGGCCTGCACAAGTGGGAGGCAGAGAGAAAAGCGAGCGATGGCCCCAACCCCAACCCCACCCCCATTCCCAATCCCACCACACTTCGTTCTTTGCAGAGACAGAGAGGCGACGCGGAGGGCGACGGCTTGGGTTTGCCAAGCCGTCACCTTGGCCGCCCCCGTCGTCGTCAAATCGGCCGGATCCGCGAGGCCACCCACTCCCCCTGCTCCGGCCACGATTCTCCACTGGTTCGTCGACAGCAAGGTCCGACAACGGCACCTCTTCTCCCCAATCCTGGTCGCGCCGCCCGAAGCTCCGGTGGTGCCAGCTTCGAACAAGTCTACTCCAGCCCCATCTGGTACCACTTCGCAGGTAAGATTGATCTTCCCTGCCCTTCGAATGTCGATCTGACCTTCATTTTGCGATCTAGCAGCACCGCCCAAGTTAAAATCTGAGACTTGCTTGTGTGCATGTTTCGGGTATTCGCAGATTTACTGTCAACTAGTAGGTCATATTGCAACAAGTAATTTTACAGCAAGATAATCTGACAATGTACTGCGTAATCATGGTTTTACTTGTTCGTATGGGTAGTAATGGGTAAACACTTTCGTGCAAGTAAGAGAAAAAGGTGGGTGTTGGCCAGCATACCTTGCTCGTCGACATAGCCTTCACTATGCTATCATCTTGCTTGACAGATGCTATCAAGTACTTTTTCCCCCTGGAAAATGGCCCCCCACTGCTAGATATAGAAAAAGTATATTCACAGGAGCATACACATGTTTTGGTTTGTTGGGATAGTTTGAAGACTGTGTATATGTATTTGCTGATGCTTAGTTATTAAAAACTAAAAAGGCGAGCACAGAAGCAGTCCATGAGGAAATTTGTAATGATGGAATGAGGATCAGTTATAGTTTCATGTATTACTCGATGGTAGTATGATGATTAGTGCATATTTTGAAGGATTTGTCAAGTATAGACTGCTCTTGATTGGTGCATGTTTTTGATGATATGTGCACACATGTAATATTTTTGGTTGGTGCATATTTTTGCTGATTTTTGTTACTGCTTACTTGAATTATGTCAGCCTATCTCCAAGATATGGTATGGGCTTGTTGGTGTCAATGATAATTTCCTGTGAGCTAGTAGTACACATTGCAACAAATTCCTCATTGTTGGATTTTCTGCCATTATACTTCATAATCATGATTTTACTTGTTGGTATGGGTAGTAATGAGTAAATAAATAGCAAGTATACAAAAGGGTGACTATTGGTCAGCATACCTTGCTCGTTCTCATAGCCTTCACTATGATTATCTTGCTTGAGAGATTCTATCATGTCCTTATTCTCACTGGAAATTGGAAAATTAACCTCCACAGCTACCTCTAAAAATGTTATGTACAGCAGCAAATGCATTATTTGTTTTGTTGGGACAATTTAAAGACTTTATATTTATTACCTGATGGTACCACACAACAGCCCATCAGGAAATTTGCAGTGATCAAAGGCGGATCAGTTATAGTTTCACGTATTGCTCGATGAGAGCAGTCAATCATGGTTCATTTTTACATGGCTACTAATTGGTTGGTTACCAAGTTTTCTTGTCCAGCTCAAAAAATTGTAACCTTGAAATATCCTAATTGGTTATGTCTGCCCAATGATTATGAGTCTAACCACTAGTCTTAACTAGTCATGCGAATAGTTGTCGACTAGCTTTTTCGTGTAGATGTTTATACATGAACTACGTACTTAGCAAGAAGTATGCGAAAAGATTATTCACATTGTATATGGTGCTAACAAGTCCTAATGGAAGACTGATTTCATATATCAATAACGAACATTTGTTCATTGCAATGCATGCAACAGGTTTGAATGGCAAGGGAAACCATCCTCATCAGCAGAGAGAGTGATCACCGGACCACCTCAGATGATGCTTCAGATGGCACTTCACGTGGGAGTGATGGCTATAGCGGTGATGACGACACCTCTAGCGACTATGACACTAATGATAGTTCTGATGGAGATGGAGATGTGGACCACGATCCTATCTTGGCACTACGGGGTAAAGTTCTATTTGGCTGGTCAGATATTAAATGAACCGTGAAATATCGAAAGTTGATGTTTGAGTGACACTTGATTACCACACATTACTCTGTTTGGGTTCTAGATGACCTTCCAAATCAACATTGACTGAACTAGAGCTTACATAGAGCAGTGTTTAGTTGTTAGTTTAAATAAATCAAATATTCAATTTGCCCATGTTTCTACGAGATATTGTTGGGTGGATGTGGTTGGGTTGTCTATGTCCTTCATTTCTTGATCATTGGAGTAGGCATTGATCATTAACCCAGTGCTGATGTTCTAGATCTTACGTATGAAATTATTTACTACTCTGTCATCTTAATTTTTTTTTGATACAGGTCCGGGATACCTTGTGAGAAAAGGAACTTTCGAGGATCGCATCTTCTACGGCAACCATGTATCGCTAAACGAGGATCGGTGGGATTGGCTCAAATCCATAGTAAAGCAGTGCCAACCTCCCATACCATACTATGTCAGCACCGTCACTCGCTCGGCAGTCATCAGAGGGAAGAGCAAGATGGTAAACACTTCGACTTTTCTTTTTGCAAATCATACTTCACTAGTGAAAATGCCATCATGTAGAGACAGAGAGGAGGACGGGCGTGGTTGTGCAAATCATACTTACTTTTTGTGTGTGCAAATCATACTTCATTTTTATGTAACATTATTTATTTCCCTGTGCAATCAGTGCTTCTCAAAGGATTACAGTCAGGCCTACCTCAAAGATTATCTGCGAAAGCCCATGGTTGTGCGTGTCACCAACGAACATTTTGAAGGTAATAAAAAGGTCTTGTTCAAGATGGGCAAGAAGGACGGGCATGCGATCATGACGAAGAACTGGAGAGAAGTCGTTGAGGGCGCCAGAATGAAAAAAGATCAAATGGCTATCTTCAGGTTCATGGAAAGGAGTGGAGGTGGGCTTAGGGTGAACATGGTTAGTGGCATGAGGATTCGTTGACCCATGGCAGTAGTTTGACGCTAGTTTTATAATCTGTATGTACGAGCCAGTAACTGCAAGTTGGTAGTATCAGCTTTTGGGTCCAGTAAGTGCAACTTAGTAGTAATTGGTACTTGGTAGTAACTGGTACTTTGGTGGTATAACTTTTGGGTCCGACTGGATATGAAGATCGTCCAGTAAGTCGAACTTGGCAGTAACTTGGTGGTAGTATGAACCCTATGTGGCGTAATGTACTTGCTATGCAAGTCTATACATATAACGCACCCTGGTACCCTCCTTGATATAATTACCTTTATGGACTTCAATTATATTTCCTTTTTTTGCCACAGTGATGCTAGTATTTTTAGAATCAAATCTAACCGGGTTTCAAATGGATTAGACACTACTTTCATTTTTGAATGAGGTTTTTGTGTTGGCTAGTACGAGTTATTTTGAAAATGCGGTTTGTATGTGTGTCGCACAAAAAAATGCAATGCAAAACAAAAACTTGCGGGTCGAAATGCAATGCAAAAAATGATGTTTCTGTTACTTTCGAGATGTCATGCTATTTTCAAAATGATGTTTTTTTAAATTTGAAAAACAATATATACTAAAAAACATGCTATCTTTTAAAAAGCGTAATTAAAAAAATTGATGTTTTCAAAATCAGCACGCTGCTTTCAAAACAACATATTTAAAAAAGCATGTAATTTTTGAAATCAGTTTAAAAACTGCGTTATATTTTGAAATCGGCATGCTATTTTTAAAAACAACATATTCAAAAGAACATGATTTTTTTAAATCAGCATGCTATTTTTGAAATCAGCATGCTATTTTAAAAGTAGCATATTGAAAAGAGCATTATATTTGTAAAATAAGCATGCTATTTTTAAAACAAGCATGATATTTTTGAAAAGAGCATGCTATTTTAAAAGTAGCATATTGAAAAGAGCATTATATTTTTAAATGTACCATGCTATTTTTGAAATTAGCATGATATTTTTGAAATCAGCATGTTATTTTAAAAGTAGCATATTGAAAAGAGCATTATAATTTTAAAAGTAGCATGCTATTTTTAAAACCAGCATGCTATTTTTAAATCAGCATATTCATTCTATTTTATTTTCAATTGAACATGCTTTTTTCAAATGAGCATGCTACTTTTAAAATATCAGTATGCTTATTTTCTATTTGAAAATAAACGATTTTCAATGTTATTTGAAAACGAGGTTTCTATTAACGTTCTATTTTCTTATATATATAAATTTTTGGTTTCTATTTTATATTTCAAGTATGAAATTTGACTACACTTTGAACAAATTTCAGCAATATATTATGTAAAAAATGAAAAAATACAGAAAACCAACTTCACTAAAAATGCATTGTTTCATCGATGTTGATAAATCATAACTAGCCTACCATGTCGACCCGTCCATAATAAAATGAGGGTGTACCAATCAAACGAGGAATTCAGAAAAATAGTGGCAGTCCCTCAAATAGGTCTAATACATGAGAAACAAGGTGGATCACGGCATGGAAAGCTGTCTATTTTAGTTTGTTCTCAATTTTTCGACCCCAGAAATCCTTTTGTTTTCTCTGCTTGACCCTGTGCATCTAAATATCCTGTCTCTACTTCACTTTAGCTTTCCTGCATGAAACAACGTTTGTTAATAGGATAGCAAAGAATATTTGAGCATGTACAGTACACTATAACAGAAAAAACACTAACTTCACTGATTTTCTCTTCATAGCTATAGAAGCTAACTTGACAGCTCTTATTCGCTCAGCCTGTGGTACATTCCTAGCAGGCCTTTTTGTCTTCATCACCCCTTTGGTCTGTTCTTTACCGCCCTTACTAGAGTCTTTCCTGGAAAAGTTAAGAAACGTCAACACAGTACTAGCAAATACCCGACTTCTAGAGCGGACATGTAAGTACAGACACTAACTTCACTGGTTTTACTCGCGCACCCTTGTCATCGTTCTTTTTCGTCCTCCCAGCATTGACATTTGGAGCGCCCTTGCGTTTCCTGCAAAAAAATGAAATAGATGAATCTGCAGCCAGCATTCGAAAACATGTTTAAGTTCGCACAATTGTGCTAATGCCCACTTGTTTGGTTTTGCGTAATCCCCTTCTGCAACCTCCAATGGTCTCTTTCTAGCCTTCCTCAGCCCACCATCTTCTGCATCTGAATCTTCCTCTTCTTCCTCATCTGAATCTCCCTCTTCTTCTGCATCTGAATCTCCCTCTTCTTCTGCATCTGAATCCCCCTCTTCTTCTGCATCTGAATCTTCCTCTTCTTCTGTACCTTAATCTTCCTCTTCTTCTGTATCTGCCTCTGTCTCTTCTTCTGTATCTGCCTCTGTCTCTTCTTCTGTATCTGCCTCTGTCTCTTCTTCTGTATCTGACTCTGTCTCTTCTTTTTGCTTCTTCCTCCTTGTGCTATTTGATTTCCTTGATTTTTTCCTCCGTAAATTGAAGAAAAACATGTGAACACTCATCGGGAGAACATATTAACACTGTAAGCATGTATGGAAATGAACAATGAGATTAACATGTGCACTAACTTCGTTGCTTTTTTTGAATCTTCCTCTTCTTCTATATCTGAATCTGTGTCTTCTTCTGTCTCTGAGTCTTTCCCTTTCCGCTTCTTCCTCCTTGTGACCTTTGATTTCCCCGATTTGTTCATGAGTAAATTGAAGAAAAAGAGAGAACATATTAACATTGTAAGCATGTATGGAAATGAACAATGAGATAAACATGTGCACTAACTTCGTTGCTTTTTTTCCCTCTCATCCGCTCGCGCCTGGATTTAATCCTCTTGTTCGATTCTTCGGTAGTTGGTCTCCCTTTTGGAACTATTTTCATTGGATTTTCCACGTCATCAATGCAGCATTCGCGAGCAGCAGAAAAGTATGCCGGCAAAGGAACAAACGATTTATGGCCTTCATCCAAATCAGTTTTTTCTCGATCAACCAATATACTCCGGAGGAGCTCCATCACCTGTTCTGAATGTGAATCGCTAGCTGCGGCTGTGAATAAAGCGTCACTAGCCATGTTGCGTAGTTGATGATACTTATTCATGTGATCAGACCATACATGAGTATTCGCAGTCCTCGAAGAAGGGAATGCTGGCTTGGCATGCATTGTCCATCTTTTCTTGACAATTTTTTTTGGAAATGTGCGTACACCAAGATGATCCAGAACGCAGAATATATGTGCGCATGGGTAATCCTGACTTTCCAACTTTTTACATTTACAAGCTGCATCATCCTGTCTTGCTTCTGTAAACAGACAAGTCACGTGATATATAAAATCCATAGGCTTAGCATCCACGTCTTGTGCATCCAACTTTTTTGCATCCAACTCCTCACTGTCCTTACCTTCCAAGTGATTGGGATCCTTAGCATCCAGGTTTTTGGCATGCAAGTCCACACCATCCTTGCCTTCCAAGTCATTGGGATCCTCAGCATCCAAGTTTTTTGCATGCAAGTCCTCAGCATCCTTACCTTCCAAGTCATTGGGATCCTCAGCATCCAAGTTTTTTGCATGCAAGTCCGCAGCATCCTTACCTTCCAAGTCATTGGGATCCTCAGCATCCAATTTTTTTGCATGCAAGTCCTCAGCATACTTACCTTCCTTACCTTGCAATTCTCTAGCATCCCTGCCATATGGGACTTTATCATATGGGGCTTTGCGCAGAACTCCAAACACGACCAAACCATCACACGCTACCCGGTCTGTGACCTGCCAATTTGTTCCTTCGACAATCTGACGCTTTACCCGTGGAAACATCACAGTTGTATAAATATAAGAGGCAGCAATCTCCAGAGGGTGTGCATTCAGCTTAGTGAAGGGTATCGTATGTGTCGCTACTGCATCTAATGTTGCTTCATTCTTACGCATTATGGATACACAGTGCTCAACATGCTGCAACAAATCAACAAGCTGCATCTTCCTGTTCAGGTGCACATGAAGCCTTGAATTGAGAGACTCACTCCTCTGATTACTCATCATGCCTAGGAAATATCTACCCTTTGTGTACGCAGCAGCCCATTTGTGTCGCAGCTCGTACATCCTGTTAACCCATGACGACCTCTTGCCTGTTGGTTTTATTTTGAACCGAACCTTATAAGCCTCCCATCTTTTCTCAAACTCATCAACATCCCAACGACGGTAAATGAATTCCCTAAATTCCTCAAGCTTTTTCTTGTGGAGGTGCATCACAATATTTTCCTCGATATGCCACGTGCACAAACGATGATCTGTTCCTGTCCAGACAGTAGCTATTGCTTTAGCCATTGCACCATCCCCATCGGTGATTGCTGAAATTGGTGCCGTCTGGGACATTGCCTCCAAAAATACATGAAGAAGCCACTGGTATGATGCAACTGTCTCGTCTGACACTAGACCGACCCCAAACAAAACTGTGTTGCGGTGGTGGTTCAGACCAACAAATGGAACAAACGGAAGCCTGTACTTGTTAGACCGATATGTACTGTCGAACACCACGACACCACCAAAGGCAACATAATCAATGCGGGATTGTGAGTCAACCCAGAATATGTTCCTCAAATGGCCTTCGCTGTCTTTTGTGTATTTGAAAAAGAATTCTGGGTCTGCTTTTTTCTGTGCAATCATATAGGTGAGCAAATATCTAACGTCACTGCCTTCTATCTTGCGCTTCTTCTGGATTGAAACATGGTTGTATAGGTCTCGATCTATAAATCCAAGCTTGTCGGGACCTCCGACATTCTTCTCTATTACATTCATAATCTGATGTGTTCGAAGTCCACCGAGATCATACTCGATGACATCGGCCTTTTGTGCATCAGTCATTCTACGATGAGCCGATAAGTAGGGAGTCAGGTCAGCAGGGACAAACAAATGGTTATGCTTGTCCACAAAATTCTTGACGAACCAGAGGCCACTGCTATCTTGTAGCTCAACCTGAAAAAAGAGCGGGACACCCACACCGAGAAATACCCCTCGGTGTTCTTTTCCTTTCAGCTTTGTTAAAGTGCTTAAGGGCCCGCCATCCTTGTTTGCAGCACTTGTATGTCCTTCTGTATGCATTTTGTTTCGGACCCGGACCCCTGTACTTCAGATCATCCTTTCTAACACCAAACCCTTTTTTTCTCGCATAGCCTACGTAGAACATGTAGGCTTCTTCCTCAGTCCTGAAAGTCTTCTTCACAATCTCTAAGTATTCCATACACACATTCAGGTCTGAACCAGCCATGCCTTTATTATCAATTCCTTTACCTTGCATGTGTACATCATCCATATCTATGCCATCCTTGCCTGCATCCTCATTATCCTTATCATCAATGCCTTTGCCTTCGTTGCCTCTATGACCCATGTCCTTGTCATCCGTGCCTGTATCACCCAAGTTTTTACCATCGTTGCCTTTATCATCCATGTCGTTATGCTGCGAGCGAAAGCAGATAGTCAATATTACGGATGGATAGCATACGTTACCGAAATTATGCACTAACTTAGTCCTTCAAAATCTGTAAGTAAATATGCCCTGACTAAATCCAGAAATTTTTAATTGATTGTAGTAGCTGTAACTGATGATCTCCTAACTAAATCCAAAGTTCACGAGTCCTTCAAATGCCCTGATAGATCCACCCTGATAGATCAATTATCTCCAAACTCCATTCAAAATTATCTCCTAACTAAATCCAAATTATCTCCTTACTAAATCCAAAAGTATCTCCTAACTAAATCCAAATTATCTCCTAACTAAATCCAAAATAAGTCCAAACTCCATACAAAATTAATTATCTCCTAACTAAATCCAAAATATCTCGAAACTCAATTCAAATGTATCTCCTAACTAAATCCAAAATAACTTTCCTTCAATCCAAATCTGCTGACAACTTTCTCATGCCACAAAACCCTAACTAAGTCCTTCAATATGTCCTAGCTACATCCGACTTACACTTCCTTTCAATCGTAATCTCGTCAGAACTTTCTGAAAACATAAACCCTAAACCTCACATGACATATCCTAAACCCTAACAAAATCTGATCGAAATCTCGTCACAACTTTCTGAAACGATAAACCCTAAACCTCACATGACATATCCTAAACCCGAATCAAATCCGACCCCTATTGGTACTATAAGCACAAGTGACTAGAAAAGATTTGAGAGGGCTAGGCACTTACAGCGAAGATCCGGCGTGAAAAAGTTGATGCACGTCGATGAGGATGATGTGGCCTCTCGGGTCGGGGAAGGTGGCGTCCGCTCGGGGAAGGAGTGGATTAGCGGCTCATCGGAAGATCTGGCGCCGCGACCCGACTGGGGTGACTTGCGATGGAGGGAGTGAGGAGGAGTAGGAGCAGGAGGGGTAGACACGGCGAGTGCGATCGGCGCCGATCGAGGGCGCCGATCGAGGGCGCCGGGGGCGATCGAGGGCGATCGAGGGGGGCCGAGGTTAGGGCTCGAGAGGAGGAGAGAGGACGAACTGCTCGAACCGAAATTCAAAAGAGTACGCACGATGATTGGACCTTTATAATGAAGTACTTTATTAATGCAATTAATTTAATTGAAAATTTTAGGACGAGAATACCAAGGACCTAATTGGGCCGATTAAAGTTTAAAAAAAATTAGGTCGAAAATACCCCTGAGCTCAGAAAGGCCTAATTATTTTTATTCATTAGATCGCCCATATAATACATGTGCTCTGGTGTATTATAATGCACCGTAAAATTTCCCAGGAGTATGCCATCGTCACGGACTTGAACGACCATCGCCCGGGCGATTCTTTGCTGTTCGCGGCCTGGTCGGTCGCCAGGACATTCAACTTCGCGCGAGTCTGACGTCCTGTGTCCGCTATCGGGCTCTGCACCGTCGACCATGAGGCGGCGGGGCATTGACGGGCCCTGGGCATGCTGGCGCACACTTCTCGCCGACTAATAGACGATTCTATCTAGACGCATTGGAGGCGTGGGTGCTCAGCGGCTTCAAGTTCCGCGCGTCGCTGGACACGACCGTCGATTAGGGATCGGTGGCGGGTGCACGAGATGGACGGCCTGCTTGGGTTTGGCTACTCGGTGGAGAATGACAATCATGCGTGGATGGACTATCACGTCGCCGGGGCTGACCAACGACGACGTCGTCACGTATCCAGAGCCTGTACGAGAGCAACTCAAACTTCAAGGTCGTCACGCCGCTGGCGACGAGCTGCAGGGAAATCTACAGCGGGTCTGCGGGTGCGCTTCGCGCGGTGGAGCGGCTCGGCTGGCGTAGCGCGCACAAGCGTTTGTGTGGGTAGTTGCTCATCGATGGACGACCTTTTTTTAAGAACTTTGTGAGCATTTAAACACTGGTCACTGGGTGTGGAAGATAGGATATACTATATATACGTTATTTTTACATGTATATAGCAAATCATACACGAATAGACACCGGAGGCTTTTCAAAGAAAATATGATACACTTGGCAAAAATAAAACGATAGCCTGAGTTCACTAAGCGATTTATTCCTTCTAGATTTCCTGGGCGATCTCTTCTTTCCTCAACGATTTTCTTATCTACTCCCAATCATATTGGGTGGATGCTCAGAGAGGGATAGTTCCCATGTACGCGAGCTCTTTCGGCGGGTAGAGAATTCAGGCTATAAACGGGTACATCCAATCAGCTTCATGCAAACTACCTCGATGTATGTATCCGATCCATGCAAAACCAGGATGGTAAATCAGTCCTAAATTAACTTAACATGTCAATTTTTTCCTCCGTATATCTTTTCTTTTGTCAAGCCTTTCCTTGGGTCCTTCCTCATGCGTAGTGTAAAAAAATAAGAGGAAGTACAAGCTAACAAGAAAAATAATTTACCAAATAGCATATGTGATAAGCTATAGAAAAACCAGAAAAATAATTTTGTGCTGGGGGTCGTTCGGTTTCCGGGGAGTATTTAGGATCACTAATTAACCGCTTTACATGAGAAATGTTGGGAGGTTAACACAAATCTAGGGAAGAAATTGGACGCATGGACTGGCTTAACTGAATTTGAAAATTGTGCCTCTTACCGTCCTCAATTTGTAGAAATTGTAAAATTACCACATTACATGGATTTTACAACATGCAATGCTTTCAATTTAAAGAAATATGCAACGCCTTTGATATAAAAGTACATCAGTTGGATCAATATTTTTATTTGAACTTACTTGGGTCAACATGGATGTACTAATCCCATCTATCAATTTCTGAGGCATTATACTACTCCATATACCCACGACACCCATACCCGATGATCCGATACTACCATGCACCAGGCTTAAACCACCTCAGGATCACCTTCAAGAATTGTATTTTTCTAAATGTACCATCTGCCGCCTTAACTTTACACTAAAATAATAGACTAAACTCATATTTTATGTAAACCTAGATATATGACTATTAGCAGAAACATAAACTATGAAACATCCATACACATCAATAAACTTATCATTCACACGTTTACACTATTATATAACCAGATGATCCTTAAGACTATATTTATTTATACACAAACAAACACAACCCGATGACAAAGTTAAGATATCATTTCAAATTAGTTCAGCCTTTGCGATAGCATATCTACATGCCTTCCTATCACCCCATTTCGTAGTTCAACACTATAGGGTACATTTTGCATCAAAGAAAAGCATCATTTTCCCAATTTACACCCTCCATTTCAAATTAGCCATCTTCCCAAGTGAACATATGATTCTCTCCACAACTTGCTCTGTGTATTCACATCAACTAGAACACATTGGTCCGATCAACTATATTTTCTATCAAATCGAGCGTGTTATCATCCGATATGAGTACCTTCACAATACAAATGTAACAACTCATATTATATTTCCCCTCACCAAGACGTCTACTTTTGAAAGTGAGTTCTCTTTCACCAATAGTGTTAGGAATATCCACAAAGAGACCTCTTCGTTCAACATACCCCATATCTGCGATCCTCAAGACATAACAATCAGCACAACTATTAAGACAAGGGAAAAAATAGTATTTTCCATTACATGAGCAAAAAAAAGCATTTACACACGCACCGTATCGATGGGGTGCGGCGTGCCGTCGCACGGGCTAAGCTAGTATTATCTGTTTTGGATGTTTAATGGACTTTACTAAGTACTTTTATATTATTTTTGGGACTAACCTATTAACCGAAGACCCAGTGCAAATTACTGTTTTTTTTTGCCTACTTCAGTGTTTCGCAGAAAAGGAATATCAAATGGAATCCAAACGGAATGAAACTTTCAGGAGAGTTATTTTGGAACAAACGTGATCCAGGGGACTTGGAGTGGACGTCAAGAAAGAAGCGAGGAGGCCACGAGGCAGAGAGGTGTGCCTGCCCTCCCTGGGCGCGCCCCCATCCTCGTGGGCCCCTCGTAGCTCCACCGACCTACTTCTTCCTCCTATATATATCCATATACCCCAAAAACATCCAGGAGCACCACGAAACCCTATTTCCACCGCCGCAACCTTCTATACCCGTGAGATCCCATCTTGGGGCCTTTTCCGGCGCTCCGCCGGAGGAGGGATCAATCACGGAGGGCTTCTACATCAACACCATAGCCTCTCCGATGATGTGTGAGTAGTTTACCACAGACCTTCGGGTCCATAGTTATTAGCTAGATGGCTTCTTCTCTCTCTTTGGATCTCAATACAAAGTTCTCCTCGATCTTCTTGGAGATCTATTCGATGTAATTCTTTTTGCGGTGTGTTTGTCGAGATCCCATGAATTGTGGGTTTATGATCAAGATTATCTATGAACAATATTTGAATCTCCTCTGAATTCTTTTATGTATGATTTGTTATCTTTGCAAGTCTCTTCGAATTATCAGTTTGGTTTGGCCTACTAGATTGATCTTTCTTGCAATGGGAGAAGTGATTAGCTTTGGGTTCAATCTTGCGGTGTCCTTTCCCAGTGACAGCAAGGGCAGCAAGGCACGCATTGTATTGTTGCCATCAAGGATAAAAATATGGGGTTTATATCATATTGCTTGAGTTTATCCCTCTACATCATGTCATCTTGCCTAATGCGTTACTCTGTTCTTGTGAACTTAATACTCTGGATGCATGCTGGATAACGGTCGATGTGTGGAGTAATAGTAGTAGATGCAGAATCGTTTCGGTCTACATGTCACGGACGTGATGCCTATATACATTATCATGCCTAGATATTCTCATAACTATGCACTTTTCTATCAATTGCTCGACAGTAATTTGTTCACCCACCGTAATACTTATGCTATCTTGAGAGAAGCCATTAGTGAAACCTATGGCCCCGGGTCTATTTTCCATCATATTAGTTTCCAATCTATTTTACTTTGCAATCTTTACTTTCAATCTATATCATAAAAATATCAAAAATATTTATCTTATTATCTCTATCAGATCTCACTTTTGCAAGTGGCCGTGAAGGGATTGACAACCCCTTTATCGCGTTGGTTGCAAGGTTCTTATTTGTTTGTGTAGGTACGAGGCGACTTGCGTGTAGTCTCCTACTGGATTGAAACCTTGGTTCTCAAAAACTGAGGAAAATACTTATGCTACTTTACTGCATCACCCTTTCCTCTTCAAGGGAAAACCAACGCAGTGCTCAAGAGGTAGCAAGAAGGACTTCTGGCGCCGTTGCCGGGGAGGCTTACACCAAGTCAAGTCAAGATTCGATCTCCCACCAACGTGCGATTTCTGGCGCCGTTGCCGGGGAGATATACGCCAAGTCAAGTCAACTCAAGACATACCAAGTACCCATCACAAACTCTTATCCCTCGCATTACATTATTTGCCATTTGCCTCTCGTTTTCCTCTCCCCCACTTCACCTTTGCCGTTTTATCGCCCTCTTTTTCCGTTCGCCCTTTGTCGCTTGCTTCTTGTGTATCCGTGTGTTAGATCATTTGCTTTGCTGTCATGGCTAGTCCTTCTATCATTGTTAGTACTCCCGATCATGAAGTTCTTAATTTTAAACAAAGGGAGGGAGAAAATATAAAAGATGCTTGGCATAGAATTTGCAATGCTCAGAATAGATCTACTAGGAAGCAACCTACTTCCATTCTTCTTCGCAATTTTTCGTAGGCATCAATCCTTGGAACAGATATATTATTGAAACCATTAATGGAGGGAATTTCTTGGGTAGCCATACTTTTGATTCTTATAATGCTATGATAGATTTGTTTGGCCCACCACCTTTTTTGGTTAATGGAACTATTTTAACTTTGGAACATGTGATGCAAAGACTTGAAATTATTGAAAATAAAGTTGCAACTGTAGAGTTGGTTGAAAATTTGGATAAAAAGATCCACAACCAAATTACCCAATATGGATCTAAGGTAGGAGTTACTCTGAATTTTTTTAAAGAAAAGGAACCTATAGTTAACGAAAGAATAGATCAAGATTTCACAAGAATTGGTAAACTTGAGGATATTATTACCAACTTAGGGTCTACCTTTTCATCCGTGAAAAATACTCCAAATCCTCCTACTACCAAATTTGCCAAATTAATGTATGTTCCTAAAAATAAGAGTGAATCTTCTAGTAAGGAAAAAGCGGATCTCAAATCAATAAGAGTTCACCCCAACTTTTTCGCTATCATTAAGGAACCTTTTGCTACAAATGATTTTCTCGATTTCTTGCCTAGGAGTTTGATCATTAATAAAAAGAAGGAAACTCCTAAGGGTTATAAGGGTTCTATTGAAGAATTGCCTACCAAAGATGATAATACCTAGATCTATCCTTGCCTTTATGCCTAGTTAGGGGCGTTAAACGATAGCGCTTGTTGGGAGGCAACCCAATTTTATTTTTGTTTCTTGCTTTTGGGTTCTGTTTAGTAATAAATAATTCATCTAGCCTCTGTTTAGATGTGGTTTTATGTTTTAAATTAGTGTTTGTGCCAAGTAGAACCTTTGGGAAGACTTTGGTGAAGTCTTTATGATCTTGCTGTAAAAACAGAAACTTTAGAGCTCACGAGATTAGCTGCCATTTTTTACTGGAAAGTGCTTTTAGGTTGATCCTTTTTGCAGATGATTAATAGACAAATTCCTCACGTCCACCAATTTATTTCAGAATTTTTGGAGTTACAGAAGTATACGTTTGATCCAGATTACTACAGACTGTTCTGTTTTTGACAGATTCTGTTTTTCGCGTGTTGTTTGCTTATTTTGATGGATCTATGGCTACGGTATGAACTATAGAGAAGTTTGAATACAGTAGGTTTCAATATAAATAAACAATGAGTTCATTACAGTACCTTATGGTGGTGATTTGTTTTCTTATACTAACAGAGCTCATAAGATTTTCTGTTGAGTTTTGTGTTGTGAAGTTTTCAAGTTTCGGGTAAAGATTTGATGGATTATGGAATAAGGAGTGGCAAGAGCCTAAGCTTGGGGATGCCCAAGGCACCCCAAGGTAAAATTCAAGGACAACCAAAAGCCTAAGCTTGGGGATGCCCCGGAAGGCATCCCCTCTTTCGTCTTCGTCTATCGGTAACTTTACTTGAGGCTATATTTTTATTCACCACATGATATGTGTTTTGGTTGGAGCGTCTTGTATGATTTGAGTCTTTGCCTTTTAGTTTACCACAATAATCCTTGCTGTACACACCTTTTGGGATAGACACACATGAATCGGAATTTATTAGAATACTCTATGTGCTTCACTTATATCTTTTGAGCTAGATAATTTTGCTCTAGTGCTTCACTTATATCTTTTTAGAGCACGGTGGTGGTTTTATTTTATAGAAATTATTGATCTCTCATGCTTCACTTATATTATTTTGAGAGTCTTTTAGAACAGCATGGTAGTTTGCTTTGGCTATAAAATTAGTCCTAGTATGATGAACATCCAAGATGGGTATAATAAAAACTATCATATAAAGTGCATTGAATATTATGAGAAGTTTGATACTTGATGATTGTTTTGAGATATGAAGATGGTGATATTAGAGTCATGCTAGTTGAGTAGTTGTGAATTTGAGAAATACTTTTTCTAAAGTTTGTGATTCCCGTAGCATGCACGTATGGTGAACCGTTATGTGATGAAGTCGGAGCATGATCTATTTATTGATTGTCTTCCTTATGAGTGGCGGTCGGGGACGAGCGATGGTCTTTTCCTACCAAACTATCCCCCTAGGAGCATGCGCGTAGTACTTCGTTTCGATAACTAATAGATTTTTGCAATAAGTATGTGAGTTCTTTATGACTAATGTTGAGTCCATGGATTATATACACTCTCACCCTTCCACCACTGTTAGCCACTCTAATACCGCGCACCTTTCGCCGGTATCATACATCCACCATATACCTTCCTCAAAACAGCCACCATACCTACCCATTGATGGGTATTTCCATAGCCATTCCGAGATATATTGTCATGCAACTTACCACCATTCCGTTTGTTATGACACGCTTCATCATTGTCATATTGCCATGCATGATCATGTAGTTGACATTGTATTTGTGGCAAAGCCACCTTTATAATTCTTTCATACATGCCACTCTTGATGTTGGAAATATGCCCTAGAGGCAATAATAAAATGGTTATTATTGTATTTCCTTGTTCATGATAATTGTCTATTGTTCATGCTATAATTGTATTAACTGGAAATCGTAATACATGTGTGAATACATAGACCACAACATGTCCCTAGTAAGCCTCTAGTTGACTAGCTCGTTGATCAATAGATGGTTATGGTTTGCTGACCATGGACATTGGATGTCGTTGATAACGGGATCACATCATTAGGAGAATGATGTGATGGACAAGACCCAATCCTAAGCATAGCACAAGATCGTGTAGTTCGTCTGCTAAAGCTTTTCTAATGTCAAGTATCATTTCCTTAGACCATGAGATTGTGCAACTCCCGGATACCGTAGGAATGCTTTGGGTGTGCCAAACGTCACAACGTAACTGGGTGGCTATAAAGGCACACTACGGGTATCTCCGAAAGTGTCTGTTGGGTTGGCATGAATCGAGACTGGGATTTGTCACTCCATGTGACGGAGAGGTATCTCTGGGCCCACTCGGTAATGCATCATCATAATGAGCTCAATGTGACTAAGGAGTTAGCCACGGGATCATGCGTTACGGAACGAGTAAAGAGACTTGCCGGTAACGAGATTGAACGAGGTATTGGGATACCGACGATCGAATCTCGGGCAAGTAACAACCGATGGACAAAGGGAATTGTATACGGGATTGATTGAATCCCCGACATCGTGGTTCATCTGATGAGATCATCGTGGAACATGTGGGAGCCAATATGGGTATCCAGATCCTACTATTCGTTATTGGCTGGAGAGGTGTCTCGGTCATGTCTGCATGGTTCCCGAACCCGTAGGGTCTACACACTTCAGGTTCGGTGACGCTAGAGTTGTTATGGGAAATAGTATGTGGTTACCGAAGGTTGTTTGGAGTCCCGGATGAGATCCCGGACATGACGAGGAGCTCCGGAATGGTCCGGAGGTGAAGATCGGTATATTGGACGAAGGGTATTGGAGTCCGGAATTGTTCCGGGGGTACCAGACTATGGCCAGCATGTCCGAAAAGGGTTTCGGAGGCCCCGGCAAGCGTTGGGGGGCCTTATGGGCCAAGGGGAATGGGCAAACCAGCCCACTAAGGGGCTGTGCGCCCCTCCCAACCCCTCTCATGTAACCAGGAGAGGTGGGGGCGCCACCCCTAGGGCAGCCGCCCCTCTCGGCTTGGGGGCAAGTTTCCTAGGGGTGGGGGCGCCCAAACCCATCTAGGGTTTCCCTTGGCCGCCGCCTCCTCCTCTAGATACATATAGAGGGGCCGGCCCCCTCTCCCCTTCCCCCTATATATAGTGAGGGGGTGGGAGGGCAGCCACACCCCCTTGCCTGGTGCAGCCCTCTCCTCCTCCAACTCCTCCTCCTCCTCCGTAGTGCTTAGCGAAGCTCTGCTGGAGAACCACGAGCTCCATCGCCACCACGCCGTCGTGCTACTGGAGTTCTCCCTCAACTTCTCCTCTCCCCTTGCTGGATCAAGAAAGAGGAGACGTCCCCGGGCTGTACGTGTGTTGAACGCGGAGGTGCCGTCCGTTCGGCGCTAGATCGGATCTTCCGCAATTTGAATCGCCGCGAGGACGACTCCATCAACCGCGTTCTTGTAACGCTTCCGCTTAGCGATCTTCAAGGGTATGAAGATGCACTCCCTATCTCTCGTTGCTAGCATCTCCTAGATTGATCTTGGTGACACGTAGGAAAATTTTGAATTATTGCTACGTTACCCAACAGTGGCATCATGAGCTAGGTCTATGCGTAGATTCTATGCACGAGTAGAACACAAAGTAGTTGTGGGCGATGATTTGTTCAATTTTCTTACCGTTACTAGTCTTATCTTGATTCGGCGGCATTGTGGGATGAAGCGGCCCGGACCGACCTTACACGTACACTTACGTGAGACAGGTTCCACCGACTGACATGCACTTGATGCATAAGGTGGCTAGCAGGTGTCTGTCTCTCCCACTTTAGTTGGATCGGATTCGATGAAGAGGGTCCTTATGAAGGGTAAATATCAATTGACATATCACCGTTGTGGCTTTTGCGTAGGTAAGAAACGTTCTTGCTAGAAACCCATATCAGCCACGTAAAACATGCAACAACAATTAGAGGATGTCTAACTTGTTTTTGCAGGGTATGCTATTGTTGGGGATCGTAGCAGAAATTAAAATTTTCTACGCATCACCAAGATCAATCTATGGAGTTTACTAGCAACGAGAGGGGAGGAGTGCATCTACATACCCTTGTAGATCACGAGCGGAAGCGTTCAAGAGAACGGGGTTGATGGAGTCGTACTCGTCGTGATCCAAATCACCGATGATCCAAGTGCCGAACGGACGGCACCTCCGCGTTCAACACACGAACGGAGCGGTGACGTCTCCCACGCCTTGATCCAGCAAGGAGGAGGGAGAGGTTGAGGAAGAAGGCTCCAACAGCAGCACGACAGCGTAGTGGTGGTGGAGTGACAGTTCTCCGGCAGGGCTTCGCCAAGCACACGCGGAGGAGGAGAGGTGTTGGGGAGGGGAGGGGCTGCGCCTTGGATGTGTTGCTGCAGCCCTCCCCTCACCCCTCTATTTATAGGGAGAAGGGGGAAGGGGGTCGGCCCCTCTAGATGGGATCTAGAGGGGGGCGGCGGCCAAGGGGGAGGTGGCTTGCCCCCCCAAGCAAGGGGGGGCGCCCCCCTTTAGGGTTTCCCCCAAACCCTAGGCGCATGGGCCCTAGGGGGTTGGCGCCCAGCCCACTAAGGGCTGGTTCCCTTCCACCTACAGCCCATAAGGCCCTCCAGGGCAGGTGGACCCTCCCGGTGGACCCCCGGAACCCCTCCTGTGGTCCCGGTACAATACCAGTATACCCCCGAATATTTCCGGTGACCGTATGGTGACTTCCCATATATAAATCTTTACCTCCGGACCATTCCGGAACTCCTCGTGACGTCCGGGATCTCATCCAGGACTCCGAACAACATTCGTTAATCACATACAAACCTTCCTTATAACCCTAGTGTCATCGAACCTTAAGTGTGTAGACCCTACGGGTTCGGGAATCATGCAGACATGACCGAGACACCTCTCTAGCCAATAACAAACAGCGGGATCTGGATACCCATGTTGGCTCCCACATGTTCCACGATGATCTCATCGGATGAACCACGATGTCGAGGATTCAAGCAATCCCGTATACAATTCCCTTTGTCAATCGGTACGTTACTTGCCCGAGATTCGATCGTCGGTATCCCAATACCTCGTTCAATCTCGTTACCGGCAAGTCACTTTACTCGTTTCGTAATGCATGATCCCGTGACTAACTACTTAGTCACATTGAGCTCATTATGATGATGCAATACCGAGTGGGCCCAGAGATACCTCTCCGTCATACGGAGTGACAAATCTCAGTCTCGATCCGAGCCAACCCAACAGACACTTTCGGAGATACCTGTAGTGCACCTTTATAGCCACCCAGTTACGTTGTGACGTTTGGTACACCCAAAGCATTCCTACGGTATCCGGGAGTTGCACGATCTCATGGTCTAAGGAAATGATACTTGACATTAGAAAAGCTTTAGCAGACGAACTACACGATCTTGTGCTATGCTTAGGATTGGGTCTTGTCCATCACATCATTCTCCTAATGATGTGATCCCGTTATCAATGACATCCAATGTCCATGGTCAGGAAATCGTAACCATCTATTGATCAACGAGCTAGTCTACTAGAGGCTCACTAGGGACATGTTATGGTCTATGTGTTCACACATGTATTACGATTTCCGGATAACACAATTATAGCATGAACAATAGACAATTATCATGAACAAGGAAATATAATAATAACCATTTTATTATTGCCTCTAGGGCATATTTCCAACAGCTATGTGATGTGATATGGCCAAAAGGATGTGATGAATTATATATATGTGATGTATCAGACTGATCATATTCTTGTAATAGGAATCACGACTTGCATGTCGATGAGTATGACGACCGGCAGGAGCCATAGGAGTTGTCTTAATTTATTGTATGACCTGCGTGTCAATGAAAAACGCCATGTAATTACTTTACTTTATTCTTAACCGTTAGCCATAGTAGTAGAAGTAATAGTTGGCGAGACAACTTCATGAAGACACGATGATGGAGATCATGATGATGGAGATCATGGTGTCATGCCGGTGACGAAGGTGATCATGACGCGCCTCAAAGATGGAGATCAAAGGCGCAAGATGATATTGGCCATATCATGTCACTTTATGATTTGCATGTGATGTTTGTCATGTTTACATCTTATTTGCTTAGAACGACGGTAGCATAAATAAGATGATCCCTCACTAAAATTTCAAGAGATGTGTTCCCCCTAACTGTGCACCGTTGCGAAGGTTCGTTGTTTCGAAGCACCACATGATGATCGGGTGTGATAGATTCTAACGTTCGCATACAACGGGTGTAAGCCAGATTTACACATGCGAAACACATAGGTTGACTTGACGAGCCTAGCATGTACAGACATGGCCTCGGAACACAAGAGACCGAAAGGTCGAACATGAGTCGTATAGTAGATACGATCAACATGGAGATGTTCACCGTTGATGACTAGTCCGTCTCACGTGATGATCGGACACAGTCTAGTCGATTCGGATCATGTATCACTTAGATGACTAGAGGGATGTCTATCTAAGTGGGAGTTCATTAAATAATCAGATGAACTTAATTATCATGAACATAGTCAAAAAGTCTTTGCAAATTATGTCATAGCTTACGCTTTGGTTCTACTGTTTAAGATATGTTCCTAGAGAAAATTTAGTTGAAAGTTGATAGTAGAAATTATGCGGACTGGGTCCGTAAACTGAGGATTATCCTCATTGCTGCGCAGAAGGCTTATGTCCTTAATGCACCGCTCGGTGTGCTGAACCTCGAGCGTCATCTGTGGATGTTGCGAACATCTGACATACATGTTTTGATGACTACATGATAGTTCAGTGCGTAATGCTAACGGTTTAGAATTGAGGCGCCAAAAACATTTTTGAAACGTCGCAGAACATATGAGATGTTCCAAAGACTGAAATTGGGATTTCAGACTAGTGCCCACGTCAAGAGGTATGAGACCTCTGACAAGTTTCTTAAGCCTGCAAACTAAGGGAGAAAAGCTCAATCGTTGAGCATGTGCTCAGATTGTCTAAGTACTACAATCGCTTGAATCGAGTGGGAGTTAATCTTCCAGATGAGATAGTGATGGTTCTCCATAGTCACTGCCACCAAGCTATTAGAGCTTCGTGATGAACTATAACATATCAGGGATAGACATGATGATCCTTGAGCAACTCGCGATGTTTGACACCACGAAAGTAGAAATCAAGTAGGAGCATCAATTGTTGATGGTTAGTAAAACCACTAGTTTCAAGAAGGGCAAGGGAAAGAAGGGATACTTCATGAAACGGCAAATCAGTTGCTGCTCTAGTGAAGAAACCCAAGGTTGAACCCAAACCCGAGACTAAGTGCTTCTGTAATGAGGGGAACGGTCACTGAAGCAGAACTACCCTAGATACTTGGTAGATGAGAAGGCAGGCAAGGTCCACAGAAGTAAATTGATTATACATTATATTAATGTGTACTTTACTAGTACTCCTAGTAGCACCAGGGTATTAGATACCGGTTCGGTTGCTAAGTGTTGGTAACTCAAAATAAAAGGCTACGGAATAAACGGAGACTAGCTAAAGGTGAGATGACGATATGTGTTGGAAGTGTTTCCAAGGTTGATGTAATCAAACATCGTACGCTCCCTCTACCATCGGGATTGGTATTAAACCTAAATAATTGTTATTTGGTGTTTGCGTTGAGCATAGACATGATTGGATTATGTTTATCGCAATACGGTTATTCATTTAAGGAGAATAATGGCTACTCTGTTTATTTGAATAATACCTTCAATGGTCTTGCACCTAAAATGAATGGTTTATTGAGTCTCGATCGTAGTGATACACATGTTCATGCCAAAAGATATAAAATAGTAATGATAGTACCACATACTTGTGGCACTGCCATTTGAGTCGTATTGGTATAAAACGCATGAAGAAGCTCCATGTTGATGGATATTTGGACTCACTCGTTTTTGAAAAGATCGAGACATGCGAACCATGTCTATTGGTAGATATGCATGAAGAAACTCCATACATATGGATCGTTTGGACTCACTTGATTTTGAATCACTTGAGACATGCAAATCATACCACATGGACAAGATGACTGAAAGGCCTCGTTTTCAGTAAGATGGAACAAGAAAGCAACTTGCTGGAAGTAATACATTTTGATGTGTGCAGTACAATGAATGCTGAGGCACGCAGTGGATATCGTTATGTTCTTACTTCACAGATGATTTGAGTAGATGCTGAGAATATTTACTTGATGAAACACAAGTCTGAATTATTGAAAGGTTCAAGTAATTTCAGAGTGAAGTTGAAGATCGTCGTGACAAGGGGATAAAATGTCTATGATGTGATCATAGAGATGAATACCTGAGTTACGCGTTTGGCACACAATTAAGACATTGTGGAAATTGTTTCACAACTAATATTGCCTGGAACACCATAGTGTGATGGTGTATCGGAACATCATAACTGCACCCTATTGGATATGGTGCATACCATGATGTCTCTTATCGAATTACCACTATCGTTTATGGGTTAGGCATTAGAGACAACCGCATTCACTTTAAATAGGGTACCACGCAATTCCGTTGAGACGACACCGTATGAACTATGGTTTAGAGAAACCTAAGCTGTCGTTTCTTAAAAGTTTGGGGCTGCTTATGTGGAAAAGTTTCAGACTGATAAGCTCGAACCCAAAGCAGATAAATGCATCTTCATAGAATACCCAAAACAGTTGGGTATACCTCCTATTTCAGATCTGGAAGCAAAAGTGATTGTTTCTAGAAATGGGTCCTTTCTCGAGGAAAAGTTTCTCTCGAAAGAATTGAGTGGGAGGATGGTGGAGACCTGATGAGGTTATTGAACCGTCACTTCAACTAGTGTGTAGCAGGGCACAAGAAGTTGTTCCTGTGGCACCTACACCAATTGAAGTGGAAGCTTATGATAGTGATCATGAAACTTCGGATCAAGTCACTACCAAACCTCGTAGGACGACAAGGATGCGTACTACTTCAGAGTGGTACGTAATCCTGTCTTGGAAGTCATGTTGCTAGACAACAATGAACCTCTATGGAGAAACGATGGTGGGCCCAGATTCCGACGAATGGCTCGAGGCCATAAAATCCGAGAGAGGATCCATGTATAAAAACAAAGTATAGACTTTGGAAGAACTACTTGATGGTCGTAAGGCTGTTGGGTGCAGATGGATTTTTAAAGGAAGACGGACAATGATGGTAAGTGTCACCATTAAGAAAGCTCAACTTGTCGTTAAGATGTTTTCCGACAAGTTCAAGGAGTTGACTACGATGAGACTTTCTCACTTGTAGCGATGCTAAGAGTCTGTTGGAATTATATTAGCAGTTACTGCATTATTTATGAAATCTTGCAGATAGGATGTCAAAACATTGTTTCCTCGACGATTTTCTTGAGGAAAGGTTGTATGTTGTATGTGATACAACCAGAAGGTTTTGTCAATACTGAAAGATGCTAACAAGTATGCAAAGCTCCAGCAATCCTTCTAAGGACTGGAGTAAGCATCTCGGAGTTGGAATGTACGCTTTGATGAGATGATCAAAGATTTTGGGTTTATACAAAGTTTATGAGAAACTTGTATTTCCAAAGAAGTGAGTGGGAGCACTATAGAATTTTTGATGAGTATATGTTGTTAACATATTGTTGATCAGAAATGATGTAGAATTTCTGGAAAGCATACAGGGTTATTTGAAAAGTGTTTTTCAATGGAAAACCTGGATTAAGCTACTTGAACATTGAGCATCAAGATCTATAAGGATAGATCAAAAACGCTTAATAGTACTTTCAAATGAATACATACCGTGACAAGATTTTGAAGGAGTTCAAAATAGATCAGCAAAGAAGGAGTTCTTGGCTGTGTTACAAGGTGTGAGTATTGAGTAAGACTCAAGACCTGACCACGGCAGAAGAGAGAGAAAGGACAAAGGTCGTCCCCTATGCTTTAGACGTAGGCTCTACAGTATGCTATGCTGTGTACCACACCTGAAGTGTGCCTTGCCATGAGTTAGTCAAGGGGTACAATAGTGATCCAGGAATGGATCACATGACAGCGGTCGAACTTATCCTTAGTAACTAGTGGACTAAGGAATTTTCTCGATTATGGAGGTGGTAAAAGAGTTCGTCGTAAAGGGTTACGTCGATGCAAACTTTGACACTAATCCAGATGACTCTGAGTAGTAAACCGGATTCGTATAGTAGAGCAGTTATTTGGAGTAGCTCCAAGTAGCACGTGGTAGCTACATCTACAAGGTGACATAGAGATTTGTAAAGCACACACGGATCTGAAAGGTTCAGACCCGTTGACTAAAAACCTCTCTCGTAAGCATAACATGATCAAACCCTAGAACTCATTGAGTGTTAATCACATGGTGATGTGAACTAGATTATTGACTCTAGTAAACTCTTGGGTATTAGTCACATGGCGATGTGAACTTTGAGTGTTAATCACATGGTGATGTGAACTAGATTATTGACTCTAGTGCAAGTGGGAGACTGTTGGAAATATGCCCTACAGGCAATAATAAAATGGTTAATTATTATTGTATTTCCTTGTTCATGATAATTGTCTATTGTTCATGCTATAATTGTATTAACTGGAAACTGTAATACATGTGTGAATACATAGACCACAACATGTCCCTAGTAAGCCTCTAGTTGACTAGCTCGTTGATCAATAGATGGTTATGGTTTCCTGACCATGGACATTGGATGTCGTTGATAACGGGATCACATCATTAGGAGAATGATGTGATGGACAAGACCCAATCCTAAGCATAGCACAAGATCGTGTAGTTCGTCTGCTAAAGCTTTTCTAATGTCAAGTATCATTTCCTTAGACCATGAGATTGTGCAACTCCCGGATACCGTAGGAATGCTTTGGGTGTGCCAAACGTCACAACGTAACTGGGTGGCTATAAAGGCACACTACGGGTATCTCCGAAAGTGTCTGTTGGGTTGGCACAAATCGAGACTGGGATTTGTCACTCCGTGTGGCGGAGAGGTATCTCTGGGCCCACTCGGTAATGCATCATCACAATGAGCTCAATGTGACTAAGGAGTTAGCCACGGGATCATGCGTTACGAAACGAGTAAAGAGACTTGCCGGTAACGAGATTGAACGAGGTATTGGGATACCGACGATCGAATCTCGGGCAAGTAACATACCGATGGACAAAGGGAATTGTATACGGGATTGATTGAATCCCCGACATCGTGGTTCATCCGATGAGATCATCGTGGAACATGTGGGAGCCAATATGGGTATCCAGATCCCGCTATTGGTTATTGGCCGGAGAGGTGTCTCGGTCATGTCTGCATGGTTCCCGAACCCGTAGGGTCTACACACTTAAGGTTCGGTGACGCTAGAGTTGTTATGGGAAATAGTATGTGGTTACCGAAGGTTGTTCCGAGTCCCGGATGAGATCCCGGACATGACGAGGAGCTCCGGAATGGTCCGGAGGTGAAGATCGGTATATTGGACGAAGGGTATTGGAGTCCGGAATTGTTCCGGGGGTACCAGGCTATGGCCAGCATGTCCGAAAGGGGTTTCGGAGGCCCCGGCAAGCGTTGGGGGCCTTATGGGCCAAGGGGAAGGGGCAAACCAGCCCACTAAGGGGTTGTGCGCCCCTCCCAACCCCTCTCATGTAACCAGGAGAGGTGGGGGCGCCACCCCTAGGGCAGCCGCCCCTCCCGGCTTGGGGGGCAAGTTTCCTAGGGGGTGGGGGCGCCCAAACCCATCTAGGGTTTCCCCTGGCCGCCGCCTCCTCCTCTAGATCCATCTAGAGGGGCCGGCCCCCTCTCCCCTTCCCCCTATATATAGTGAGGGGGTGGGAGGGCAGCCACACCCCCTTGCCTAGCGCAGCCCTCTCCTCCTCCAACTCCTCCTCCTCCTCCGTAGTGCTTTGCGAAGCTCTGCCGGAGAACCACGAGCTCCATCGCCACCACGCCGTCGTGTTGCTGGAGTTCTCCCTCAACTTCTCCTCTCCCCTTGCTGGATCAAGAAGGAGGAGACGTCCCCGGGCTGTATGTGTGTTGAACGCGGAGGCGCCGTCCGTTTGGCGCTAGATCGGATCTTCCGCGATTTGAATCGCCGCGAATACTTCTCCATCAACCGCGTTCTTGTAACGCTTCCACTTAGCGATCTTCAAGGGTACGAAGATGCACTCCCTCTCCCTCGTTGCTAGCATCTCCTAGATTGATCTTGGTGACACGTAGGAAAATTTTGAATTATTGCTACGTTCCCCAACACTTGATTCATTGCATATCCCGATACACCGCCAGAGGCATTCATATAGAGTCATATTTTGTTCCAAGTATTGAGTTGTAAGTAAATAAAAGTGTGATGATCATAATTATTAGAGCATTGTCCCAAGTGAGGAAAGGATGATGGAGACTATGATTCCCCCATAAGTCGGGATGAGACTCCGGACGAAAAAAAAGTGGCCATAAAAAAAGAGAGAAAAAAGGCCCAAATAAAAAAATAAGAGAAAAAGAGAGAAGGGACAATGTTACTATCCTTTTGCCACACTTGTGCTTCAAAGTAGCACCATGATCTTCATAATAAAGAGTCTCCTATGTTGTCACTTTCATATAATAGTGGGAATTTTACATTATAGAACTTGGCTTGTATATTCCAATGATGGGCTTCCTCAAAATGCCCTAGGTCTTCGTGAGCAAGCGAGTTGGATGCACACCCACTTAGTTTCTTTTGTTGAGCTTTCATACACTTATAGCTCTAGTGCATCGGTTGCATGGTAATCCCTACTCACTCACATTGATATCTATTGATGGGCATCTCCATAGCCCGTTGATACGCCTAGTTGATGTGAGACTATCTTCTCCTTTTTGTCTTCTCCACAACCACCATTCTATTCCACATATATTGCTATGTTCATGGCTCACGCTCATGTATTGCGTAAAGATTGAAAATGTTTGAGAACATCAAAAGTATGAAACAATTGCTTGGCTTGTCATCGGGGTTGCGCATGATTAAATACTTTGTGTGATGAAGATAGAGCATAGCTAGACTATATGATTTTGTAGGGATAACTTTCTTTGGCCATGTTATTTTGAGAAGACACGATTGCTTTGTTAGTATGCTTGAAGTATTTTTTTATGTCAATATTAAATTTTTGTCTTCAATCTTTCGGATGTGAACATTCATGCCATAATAAAGGAAATTACATTGAGAAATATGCTAGGTAGCATTCCACATCAAAAATTCTATTTTTATCATTTACCTACTCGAGGACAAGAAGGAATTAAGCTTGGGGATGCTTGATACGTCTCCAACGTATCTATAATTTTTGATTGTTTCATGCTATTATATTATCTGTTTTGGATGTTTAATGGGCTTTACTAAGCTCTTTTATATTATTTTTGAGACTAACCTATTAACAGAAGGCCCAGTGCAAATTGTTGTTTTTTTTGCTTATTTCGGTGTTTCGCAGAAAAGGAATATCAAACGGAATGAAACCTTCGGGAGAGTTATTTTTGGAACAAACGTGATCCAGGGAACTTGGAGTGGACATCAAGAAAGAAGCGACGAGGCCACGAGGCAGGGTGGTGCGCCTGCCCCCCCCCCTCCCCGGGGCGCGCCCCCACCCTCGTGGGCCTCTCGCAGCTCCACCAACCTACTTCTTCCTCCTATATATATCCATATACTCCAAAAACATCCAGGAGCACCACGAAACCCTATTTCCACCGCCGTAACCTTCTGTACCCGTGAGATCCCATCTTGGGGCCTTTTCCGGTGCTCCGCTTGAGGGGGGATCGATCACGGAGGGCTTCTACATCAACACCATAGCCTCTCTGTAGATGTGTGAGTAGTTTACCACAGACCTTCGGGTCCATAGTTATTAGCTAGATGGCTTCTTCTCTCTCTTTGGATCTCAATACAAAGTTCTCCTCTATCTTCTTGGAGATCTATTCGATGTAATTCTTTTTGCGGTGTGTTTGTTGAGATCCGATGAATTGTGGGTTTATGATCAAGATTGTCTCCTCTAAATTCTTTTATGTATGATTTTTTATCTTTGCAAGTCTCTTCGAATTATCAGTTTGGTTTGGCCTACTAGATTGATCTTTCTTGCAATGGGTGAAGTGCTTAGCTTTGGGTTCAGTCTTGCGGTGTCCTTTCCCAGTGACAGCAGGGGCAGCAAGGCACGCATTGTATTGTAGCCATCGAGGATAAAAAGATGAGGTTTATATCATATTGCTTGAGTTTATCCCTCTACATCATGTCATCTTGCCTAATGCGTTACTCTGTTCTTGTGATCTTAATACTCTAGATGCATGCTGGATAGCGGTCGATGTGTGGAGTAATAGTAGTAGGTAGTAGATGCAGAATCGTTTCGGTCTACTTGTCACGGACGTGATGCCTATATACATGATCATGCCTAGATATTCTCATAACTATGAACTTTTCTATCAATTGCTCGACAGTAATTTGTTCACTCACAGTAATACTTATGCTATCTTGAGAGAAGCCACTAGTGAAACCTATGGCCCCCGGGTCTATTTTCCATCATATAAGTTTCCAATCTATTTTACTTTGCAATCTTTACTTCCAATCTATATTATAAAAATACCAAAAATATTTATCTTATTATCTCTATCAGATCTCACTTTTGCAAGTGGTCGTAAAGGGATTGACAACCCCTTTATCGCGTTGGTTGAAAGGTCCTTTTTTTTTGTAGGTACGAGGCGACTTGCGTGTAGTCTCCTACTGGATTGATACCTTGGTTCTCAAAAACTGAGGGAAATATTTACGCTAGTTTGTTGCATCACCCTTTCCTCTTCAAGGGAAAACCAACGCAGTGCTCAAGAGGTAGCAGCCAGCAAGGTCGCGAGGGGTCGAAACCGCCCGGTCCCAAGCCACCGGAGACGGGCGAGTCACCAGCTCCTCCCGCAGGGCCGCCTCGCGGTCCAGGTCCGCCTGCCGCCGACGATCGGCCTTGTGGCGCCGGACATCACCCGGGGACCCAGGGAGTGGGAGACGGGGATCCCTGGCCGGGTCACGCGGCGGAGGCGGCCGGCGCAGCGACGTGCCGGAATATGTTGCCGACGACCACTCCGGCCGCCCGGACTCCCCCCGAAACTGGCGCGCCGACGAGGACGACTCGGGGTGGCCCTCCGCCGCAGCAGGCAGCGGGCGCTTCGGCCGGGGCTGGCCATTGCCGGCGTCCCGAGCCATCAGTGCGTCTAGGTAGGAGCGGAGGCGCGAAGGGGCGGAGGCGGACAACGGCAAGGGGGACGGGAGAAACGCACCCTGGGACGAGCACGAGGGAGAGAGAACAGGCGACGCAAGCGGGAACGAAGCAGCAGAACGCAAAGGCGGCGGCGCGGGATTGATGAGACGGGCGAAGCAGCGCCCTCGTGCCACATCGACCCTAGAAGCCGGCCAACCACACCGCAAGTCAGATCCACCTCGTTGGATCCACAGCCAACGGGTCGGATCGGCGGGTGCGAGGCGCCACTCCCGGTTGATCCGGGCCAAGATATCCTAGGCCCGCTGGGCCTCGGCGGCAATCTCCAAGGGATACGGCCCACCAGTCGCCATATCATTGGGCCCGGCCCGGCCGCGAACCGGCCCAACAACTGCGCAGGCCCTAGACGGCCCACGCAGCGGAGGGGGCAAGGTAGGGTCCAAGCGGAGGGGACGGCGCCCGGACGGCCGCCCCGACCATACCCCCAACACAGGACGAGCCGGCCGTCACACCCACAGCCGGGGACCTGCCCGACGCAACCGGCGACGGCCGACGCGGAGGCACACGGAGCTCCGCCGAATCAGAGGAGCCCGAAGTCCAGCGCCCCCGGCGAGCCACCGGAGCGCCCCGCGGCCAAGACCTCCTCGACGCGCCAGCGCCCCGGCGACGAGCCGGCCGTGCCGCCGCCCAGAACTCCCCAAACGAGGGCGGGGCGAGCTTTACGTGCCGCTCAACCAGGCCATCCGCCGCCTCGTCCTCCTCCGCGAGATCCGCCCAACTCACCTTCGGGGGAGTGCAGCTGAGCGCCGGCCCCAGGCCAACGGCCGCGGCCGGCTCCGGCGCACCGGCGGCACACTGGATGGCCACTGCAGCCAGGGTCGAGCAGCGCACCGGCGGGGAGCTCAGGACGCCTCAACGGTCGCCAGAGAGGAGCGTCCGTCGTGAGATTTCAAAATCGTCTTTGGATCAATTAACAAGCATGTGACTTTTTCGGCGCTTCACCAGATAACCAACAGAACCCCACACACATGTCAAAGGAGAATTGAAGAAATAGTTGGGAAGGTATTTTCCACAACCGCATTAAATTTGCTATGTTGCTTGACCACATTTTATATTTAAAACGCTTGATTCGGGTGCATATGGTTGTTTCTTCATGTTTCTACAATATGGTCTAATCAATTGAGGCCAATCTTTTCCTTACAATGGCGAGCACTAGCAGAAATTCCTGCCTTACAGTAGCAATTCAATAACATTCGGTATCTTTTAATTATTATTCATTTCTTAATTATTTGTGGTTTACTATTTTTTCGGTTTTGATGTCTTCAGGAATTATTTTAGTTCAGTTTTCTACTGCTGCTTATCCCACAGGCGTTTTCTTCCCTGTATATTCTGCATTCATATTTTTACTAATTAAATTCTCTTTGCTACAAAATCACGCCGAACACCGTCCAGATGAAGTCACATATTGAAGCTAAACTACAACGTAAATTTTTGGTCACATACCCCATGAGGGGCAAATTGGCCTTTTCATGTCTCATTTGACACCATTAAGGCTCAAACTGGATGAAAATGTCATAAAGGTCATAAAATTTGGACATGGTATTAGATAAGGAAGAAAATATTTTCAGTGTCAAATAGGGAAGCAATATTTAAAACAGTGTTATATAAGGAATTTTCTCATCTTCTTATGGAAGACCTGGGCACCACCTTCTCGGTGCAAATTCTTCGTTTGGCTCCCTTTTCAAAAAAAATCAAAACACCAACCACTACAGTTAAATTTATTAAATTTGTTGCTAAAATATTGATATTAAGCCCGAAACTGCCAGCGGATGGCCAGTGAGCTAAAAAAAATGAAAGAATGGGTTACATTTTTCATATGCTCTCCTCTTATAGATAGGACGAACAAAGAACAAAGTTTTTCGATCACTTACTTCGCTCGGTGCGCCGACCGGCTAATGCGACGGGGATAGACAAACGACTATTTCTGTCCGTTGTGCATCAGGAACCTGGAGAACTCAACACACCTTCTGTGGCTATGCCTTGTTACCCGAGTCATCTTGGGCACGATGGCCTCCTGGACCGGATGCCTCGTGACTTATCCATTGGCTTGACCAGATGGAGATTGCTCCATGGATTACTGGGAGGCAATCCTCAGTACCGCGCGGCCGGGATACTCCAAAGGCACCAAGTCAATCGTCATTTTGATCGCCTCGGAACTTTGGTTGGAACGTAACAACAGAATTTTCAGTAAGAAGGCCGCGACGACGACAACCATCATGCAGAGTATTAGACCATCAATCGAGTCTTAGCGTTTGGCTGGCGCCAACTGCCTCCAGCCCCCTTTTGGGGATGGGAAACGTTTACCTCCGGACAGCGCTCGGCCGGTCGCCCTCGTCTGCTTTTGAAGCTGGAAATTGGCTGGCCGCATGCGCTCGGTGGGCCTCAGCAAAACGTCCCTTTCCTTATCTCTTCCACACCGCAGCTTCTTTTTTTCTTTTCTTTTCTTTTGCTTCTTCTTCCTATCGCTGCTTCTTCCTCTCACCTTATGCACCGCAGGGTGAGCTCGTCGGCACCAACGGTGTGACCTCCTGCTACTTCTGCTCCTCTCCCACCGCTACAAGCATCTCCTCCCCCACGCACCTCAATCTGCTCCCCCATCGATGCTACAATCCGAGAGATCTTTGTTGGAACCGGGGGCATTTTCCCTGAGGGCACCTTCCCCGTCTCCTCGCAGCCCCTCCCCCGCCATGGTTACTGCACGACGGCGTGCAACACATCGGTGAGCTGCATCCGAAGATACGTTGCACAACCGTGACATGTACAGGGATGCTGGAACCAGCATGTGGTTTTGCTACAACCGGCAAATCCAGAGCTGGAACCAGCATGTAGTTTTGCTTCAACGTCTGAGTGTTTTCTGCGGCGACGATGGCGGATGTCCCCATTTGTTGCAACCAACAAAGGCAAAAACTTCTACCGCCGAGAGTTTTCGCTACCACGGCGACCGGCGGAAGTAGCGATCACGAGGCGGTTTGCAGCAAACGATCTGTTCCGGGCGAAGCGAGCTGGAACTAGCTTTCCGTTTTGCTACAACCGGCAAAGCTAGAGCTGGAACCACAACTGTTTTTGCTACATCGTCAAAGTGTTTCTCTGCGCCGACGATGGCGAGCGCATGATTTGTTGCAACCAACAAAGGCAAAAGCTTCTACCGGAGAGCTTTTTTGCTACCACGGCGACCGCAGAAGTAGTGTCCAGGAGGTTTTTATTCTAGCAAAACGATTTGTTCTGAGCAAAGTCAGGGCTGGAACCAGCATCTGGGTTTGCTAAAACCGGCAAATTCAGAGCTGGAATTAGCATCTTGGTTTGCTGCATTTGTTTTAGAGTGTTTTCTGCGGTGGCGATGGCGGACATCCTCATTTGTTGCAAACGAACAAGCTAAAAGCTTCTACCGGCGAGATTTTTTGCTTCGGTGGAACTATGCCCGGCGATGGTGACCATGACGAGTTTTGGTGGTCAGCATGGGCTGCAATGGCGACAGGGGATGCCATGGGGCCGCTGGATGCGGCGGCCACAGCCGCATGGATGTCGCCACCCGCAATGGAACGGGGGAATGAGCGCATGGTGCTGCCGGGTGAGGAGATGGTGATGCGCGCGCTGCGAGGTCTTGCCGGAGACACGAGGTGCTGCTCCGCGGAGGGCTGACCAAGGGCGGGGGCGGCTGAGAGAGATGGAGTTTACGAGAGGAGAGGGACGACCCCGAGGACCCGCTGCGGGACGCGTGGGAGAGGGGCGGCCACCATGGGGGACCTATAAGTGGAGGAGGACGGGAACAACAAAGCGAGAGGGAGGAAGAAGGCGACTTGGATGGATTAGGATCCAATGGCTCGGGTGGGCCAATCGGGCGGCTGGGGCACGACCGGCCCAAACTTTGGGCCGGCGCGCCGGCGCCTATCAATCGCCTTTGGGGATCCACCGTGAGAAATAGCCTCGAGGATGTATAAATCTCTCTTTCGCTGAATTTCTTCCTTTTGGTTGGTACGGTGGCCTTGTAAATATTGCTACCTATCTATATATGCAAAAGCCATTACTTGCTGGATCTTTCAAAAGAAGTGATTTATAAAAAGGCATGATCACTTTATGTAAGACAAACCACTCTATGCAAGGCCACATGTCAGCGAGACAAGTAGTGATTATAAAACCAGGAAAAAATGTGGCCCCTTTATCCTCATGATCTAAATTGTATTCTCATAAACATTATTGATCAATAAATGAAGCGTGGTTTTGCCTAAAAATAATGATTATAACCACAAAACGAAGTGCCCGTTGTAGGAAAAATATGTGCATTGTACTATGTGCATAAATGATTGTCAGCTTTATTTGCCCATTTATAGGAAAAACACGTTGTCCAAGCTGAACTCAGCAAACTTAAATTCAACAAAATCCTGGAATGCAAATCACTTAAGTGACATTCCAGGATGTACAGTGGTTGCAAAGAAAGTGAACACAACAAACTTTGGATGATTTGTATATGACAAACTTTGGATGATTTGTACATGATGTACTCGTATGAGCGTTTCCTGAATGAAGTGGGAGAGCTCCTAAGAGCCCGTTTCCTACTTGGCGCTCGCGCCGAGCTTAGCATCCATCGGTCATAGGCAGTGGCGTCCTCACACTAGCTCGCTTGGCTTGATCTTTGGTGGACTACTGAACACAAACCGTTGACTAGTTTGACCGATTGGCCGTTGCATAGTTTGCGTTGACTGTCCTAAAAAAGTTCACGAAATTGAAATAAATCACAGATTTGAAAAAGTTTGTGAATATAACAAAAATAATGAATTTGATAAAAAAATCAGGGATTTGAAAAGTTGTTCATGAACTTGGAAAATATTCATAAAATTAGAAAAAGTTCATGGATTTGAAAAATAGTTTGTGATTTCCAAATATTTCAAAATTTTTGAAAAATGGAAAGAATCCAAACAAACCGGTCCTGAAAAAAACCCAGAAAACATGGCAGGAGCCTTCTAGAAGGTTCCAAACACCGGTGGGAAAAACACCACATGGGCCGGTCCATATAGAACTACACACCGGGAGGATTGGAACGCTGTCTATGAATGACAAGTTAAATCTGGGCCAGCCCATCAGCAAACCTATAAAAGAAAGGGATAGGAAAAAAGGAAGCACTGTCATTCATACAACTTCGTGGGTCCTTCGTATAAGTGTTAGACAGAAAGCCATGGTTCAATTTGCGTTAGTTATGTATAGGGCGCGCGGCCTATTTGACCTAAAATAGCCGTATTTCTCAACCATTTTTTTGTTTTTCTTTTTGACAGCGGGTTTCTTTGTTTTTTTTTCTGTTTTCACTGGTTTTTTATTTAATCTATTTTTCTTTATTTGCTTTCTTTGTTTCCATCCAGGTTTTCATTGCCTTTTTGTTTTCTTCATCCTTTATCATTTTGTTTTTTCATTTTCTCCTTTGGTTTTTCTTTGTTTCTTTTTGTTTTTCATTCTACGTTTTTGTATACGTGATCAACATTTTTCAAATACTTGTTCAATATTTTTATATACATGATCAATATTTTTTGAAACACTTGTTCAACATTGTTTCAATTATTTGCTCAACATTTTTCAAATACATGATCAACATTTTGTTAAATAATTATTCAATATTTTTCAGATAAAGTTTCAACATTTTTTAAATACTTGTTCAATATTTTTGAAATATTTGTTCAGCATTTTTCAAATACATGAACAACATTTTGATAAATAATTTTTCAATATTTTTCAAATAAAGTTTCAACATTTTTTAAGTACTTGTTCAATATTTTTCAAATACTTGTTGAACATTTTTGAAATACTTGTTCAATATTTTTCAAATACTTGTTCAACATTTTTCAAATACTTGTTCAACATTTTTATATACATGATCAACATTTTTTCAAATACTTTCTCAATATTTTTCAATTTTTTTTGTAGTGTATTATTGGTAATATATATTTAGAATATGTTAAAGTATAAAACTAAAAAGAAAAAAGAAAACAATAACTAAAAAAAATAGAAAAATAGGATGTGACCTCGCTCGCGCGTGGACCATCTCATATTGATCGCCCCCTTCAGCGACTTGGGAGTTACACTCGCTGAAGGCGAGGAATAGGGGGGCCCAAGTTAACCGGCACTATGGTCGCCGTAGAGGAAATGCGGTGAAGTGGACTAGTGGTATGGGGGTAGCTGTTGGGCTTACCTGTATGTGGGTATTTTTCACATTCAGATCAGTTGGGACATCACAAGCTGATGGTCGTATGGTGCTCTTCCTGTTATTTCTTGACATGGGTGTTGTTCTCTTGTGATCAATTCATAAAGTTTAGTTTTAAAAGGAAATCCGTAATTTCCTTTTTTTTTCAGAATTTAGAAAAGTCTTGAAAATTTGTAAATACCATAGATGATTTTAAAAAATGTTAAATTTTTTTAAAAATGCAATTATGGAAAAAAATCCCGGAATTCATGAACTGATCATGAACTTTACAAATGTTTAACAGTTTAAACATTTTTTAGAAATAAGAAAAAGTTCATGAATTATTTTTACGAAAATGCAATTTTGAAAAAAAAACTATTATGAGTTCCAGAAAATGTTGATGCATACAAACTATGTTCTTGAATTTCAAAAAATATTCACAAATTTGGAAATAATCACAATTAAAAAAATAAAAAAATAAAATTGAACGGGAAAATAGTAAAAGAAAGTGAAAAAAGAAAGAAAAAAATGGTTGTAAAAGAAATGAACGTAACCTAACCAAAATCAAAAGGACCGTCCTACATGGCAGATACAATAGCGTTTCCAGGGGTCATGATATGTGCCGCATTGCCAGATTAACCATATGAAGAAAATAAAAATTAATTCCAAGACTGAAGACTGACGCGGCAAAGCACCCGTCATGCCAACTCCAACGCACGGGAGCAAACAGACGTCCAGACGCCTGGATTGTGTCCGTCCGGATGCGGTCATCCGGCCATCGGTGTGCCCGAGCCGATCGCTGCAAAGCAAAATTTTGTCCGCTTTTGGACTTCTAAAGTTCGACCCAAATAAACATTGCAAATATTTAAAAATGATACATATTACATAAAAGCCCACAATGTCTTAAGGCCACACATTTAAGCTAAACTTGAAATTAGAAAAAAAAAACATAAAAACTAGCTTTGGGGCCATCGCCGCCGTCTTCAGCCACCGTCGTCCTTGTCGTCCATTGTGAGGTTGATGTAGAGCGATAGCTGCCGTAGGTGGGTTGGCGGCTGCCAGGCGGGAGGCGCTGCACCACTTCTAGCCGTGGCGGAGATGGTGACCATGTGTCGGCACCCACCCACGCGGGCGGCACGGGAGCATACTCTGGCGTGCACGACACCGTCTTCGTCCACGTCTAGGACGGCCTCGCCAAGGCCATGGTGGGTGGCTCCTCGAACACCTCCTCCTTGACGTCCAGCTGTGGGATGACGACGTCGCTGCCGGCCGCCAGAGCCACCATCTCGTCGAGGCCCTCCCATTTGGCATGATCGTGCTCCCAGACAGAGTCCTCGAGCACCCTCCTCACCAGCTCCTCCTCCTCCTCCTCCTTGGCGGACATGGTGGGAGGTGGTGGTGGCGGGGACAGCGTCGGCGTTAGCCCGTGCACCCGCGCATGACCAGGGCGGGCTGAGAGCGCGAGTGCAGCTGGCTCAGAGCATGACCGGCAAAATAGGATTGCCGGCCCAAGTCGTGTTCGTCCTGGAACCATGTGTCCCAGAGCGGGGAATCGATGGCGTACCTGGCGGTGTTGACGAGGTCCGGCGGTAGACGAGGGAGTACGTACTATACCTAGCTCTCCCCATCCTTCTTCCGTGCCTTTTTCCTCTTTATTTTTTCGGGCTTATTACTAGCACTTGCATTCATATTGGTCACGCCTAGCTGACCTTACTTGCATTCTTTGAATTGAAAGGGAGTTGCTACATTCGCAGACCGCACATGCACGAGTGTACCCGTGGGGAAGGATGTGCTCTCTTGTGGCACAACCTTATTTGCATTTAGATGTGCCCGTTTTTCTGAAGCGTGAAACGTCTTTGTCGGGTGGTAGGTGCGACATATGCCAACGGGTGGCTTATCATAGTGGGTGCCAGTAAGACGTCGCCGGTGCCTGGAAACGGGATGAGGCGAAGACATGCACGCCGGCGGATCTTACCCAGGTTCGGGGCTCTCCGAGGAGATAACACCCCTAATCCTGCTCTGCGGGGTCTCCGCATGATCACTAGATCAGGAAAAGTAGCTACAATCGCTCCTAGAGCTGTTGGGTTCAAGGGAGAAGAAGAACAAGGCTAGCTCTTGCTTCTCTCTCTCTATGGTGTGTGTGCAATGCTAAGAAGCCAACCCTTTGCATGGGTGTCCCGGGGGGTTTATATAGGCCTACCTCCCGGGGTACAATTGTAATCCGGCTGGGCACTGGTCCCAGCCGTCAGTGTCTACGCTTGCCGGCTTCTCCGCCAGCCGTTGGGGCCCGCCGACTGGTGGGTCCCGCCGGCTGCCGGCCTCTTGGTCGACAGGCCGGCCCCACCGCTTAGGGTCTTGTCGGCGGCTGCTTACTGTAGCCTCGCCCCTGATGACGAGGGCTCCGTCGAGGTAAGCGTGGCTACAGTGTGCCGCCTCGGGGGCTCTCACTATAGCCTTACCTCGTCTTGTCTCCTTAATGTGGCACATGCTTCGAGGGAGGGGGTAGCCGGCTTCTGGGGGCCGGCTACGCCCTTGGCCGACTGGGGGAGGCCGGGCCGCCTTCGCACCTCTCTCTGGCTAAAGGGGCCCGCCGCCCGTGGGCCGTACTGGCGCCTGTCGTGGGTGACGCTGAGGCCAGCATGGCTACAGTGCCGAGCCGGACGGGAGATGGCCGTCTCGTACGGCGTCCTGTGGCCATGCCTGCCTCGGGCTTCGGGGGTAGTGGGCCGCACTATGGCCACACCCCGTCTTGTCACCGTTATGTGGGCGTAGCTTTGGTGGTTGCGGTCTTGGCCGGCTTCTTGGAGTCGGCGTTCTTCATGGCCGGCTTCTGGGAAGTCGGCATCCTCTATGGCCGGCTCCCTGGAGTCGGCCACCCCGTGGTTATCCTGGGGGGAGGTTGCTGAGGCTGGGTCGCCTTCTGTGAGTCGGCTTCAGAGGTAGCCGCCCAGGGAAGGCGGTCCAATGCTTGGAGTGCTTGAAGGCCCAAAGGGCCTGATAATTTTCTGAAGAGCCAGGGGCAGTCGGTTAGGCTACCCGTGGCTATTTACTCCGACAGTAGTCCCCGAAACTGATTGGGCTTCAAGGTTGGGTAGGAGTCGAGAAGCTCGATCAGCTTCCTATCTTGACAAGCCAGCAGCTGGGAACCGGCTTTAGTTAGGCGCGCCGTCTTGGCCCAAAAATTTGGAGTCAGAGGGCGGGAGCTCGCCAGCGTGTGCACCGGGCCGCGGGCCGGCCACTCGCCGCCTGTGGACCACGTGGCCTCTCTTGGCCAAAAAGCCTGCCAGCCCACGCGCGCGACGGGACGTCGCCGCAGGGCGGGGGCCCGCCACGCCCACGCCCGGGCCCAGGCGTGGATTCTCTGCAGCCCGAAACCGCCCGCACGTCTCCCTGCGGCAGTTTCGGCACGCCTTTAGGGCGCAATAACCGCGAGGCGTGGGTGCAGTTAATCCCACGTCTCACCCCACGTCCGGCCTCCCCGGCTTCACCTGGCGAAGCTATAAGTAGGGGGAGGGGGAGAGCGACAGGCTCTCGCACGCTCCTCCTCTTTCCACCATCTTCTTCTTCCTACCCTTTCTTGCAACAGCGCCTCGCCGCCGCGCTCTTCCACCACTTGTTCCTCCCCCGCCGCGCTCGTTTTCACCATGCCTCCCGCCACGGAGCAGTACAGCGGGGATTGGGACGGCTCTAACGTCCACGAGGATCACGTCGAATTCCTTCGCAAGACGCGGCGGCTGCCCAGCGCGGACAAGGTGGAGGTCCGTCTCGCGCCGGCGAAGGAGATTACGCCGGAGCCGCAGGAGGGCGAGCGGGTGGTCTTCCGCTCGCATTTCTTGCGCGGAATCGGCCTGCCCGTGAGCACCTTTTTCCGCTCTTGGCTCGAGTTCTACCAGCTCCAGCCACACCACCTCACCCCGAACGCGGTGGTGCTGTTGTCTGCCTTCGTCACCCTGTGCGAAGGCTACCTCGGCGTCCTCCCCACCCTCGAGCTCTGGGGGGAGTTCTTCCAATCTAAGATGGGCACGCGCTCGCAGGGCGTGCCGGCTCAGACTGGCGCCTTCATCGCGATGCGGAGGGTGGCTGCCAACAACCCTTTCCCCGTCATCTCGTTGATCCAGTCGGTGAAGATGTGGCAAAAGTCGTACTTCTATGTGCGGAACGTCGCCCCACGGGGCGACTACATCAACCTGCCGGCTTACGTAGCCAGCCCACCTGCGGGCAGGCGGCCCCAGTGGTCATACCGGGCCGTGACGCTGATGCCGGCTGGAAACGCAGCCATCGCCCGAGTGCGGGTGATGATCCAGTCGCAGGGCTTGTTGGGGCCCGACCTGCTGGCCGCCTTCGTTACGCGCCGGGTACTCCCGCTCCAGAGCCGCCCTCATCTGATCTGTCAGATGAGCGGCCAGCTCGATCCGAGCCGGATGTGTACCAAGGACATACCGCACGACGAGGTGGCCTATATGGTGAACTACCTCGCGAACTGCAAACTTTCCAAAGAGTGGCAGTTCGGCAAGGAGCCATATAGCCGAGCCAATCCGCCGCCCACGGTATGTTCTCCTTGTCTCTTTCTCTTTCTCTCAGTTTTGTCGCCGAGTTCCTTTTGGCCGACTCTAACTTAGTCGGCTTGTTTTCGACAGAGCCCTCTTCTTCGGCCCGCCGGCGGGTCGGACGCGGAGCGCCGATTCGTCCCCGACCGGACGGAGCACGATCTGGAGGACCCTGACTTGGGGGCGGCCGCTATGGACGACAACACCGAGCCGGGTGGTGGCCAAGCAGGCGGCTCCGGGCATGGAGTCACCTTCGACGACTGGCTGGACGACGACGAGGCCGAAGTCGTCCCGCGCCGTCAGCCGGCATCTGGCCGCGGCGCGGGTTCCTCCACCGTACCGCCTGCTCGGGGCGGCGGGCAAAAGCGTCGCGCCGCACAAGGTTTGTTCGGGAGTCGGACGAAGAAGCCCAGGGGCGGGGCGGCGGCGACCAGGCGGGAGGAGGCGGCCGCGAAGGCGGCTCGCTTCCGCAAGACGGTGAAGCAACCGCAGACGGTGTCGACGTAAGTTCACACTCTTTTGTGTACTCTCTTTTCTTTTCTCTGGTGGCTCTTGAATCCTTGTCTTTTTCTCCAAACAATCAGAGCTCTACTGTCGCTCGAGCGGGCGGCTGCCGCCTCCGTTGTTGAGTCGCCGAGGGGATCTGGAAGCACCACTCGCTGCGTGGACCCCCGTGCCGACCTTCGGGCGGCGACGGAGCGGAACGCGCGGGAGGTGCGGGAGGAGCGGGAGGCGCGGGAGGCAGAGGCGCGGAAGGCATCCGCCGCCCAGGCGGCGCAGGAGGAGGAGGCGGCGAAGGCGCGCGCCGATGCCGCTGCCAAGGCCCAAGCGGAGGCTGCGGCTGTGGCGGCGGCAGAAGGGGCCTTGTTGGTCACCCCACTGCGCGTCGCAGCGCCTGGGCCCCGGGGCCCTCGCCAGAAGGAGCCGGCCGCGACCAGGCAGGGCTGGAGAGGGGTGACGACGTCGTCATCCTGGAGAGGGCGCCGGTGCCGACTCCGCTGACTGGGGCGGCTCAAGGCGGCCGGCCTGATCTGCCGTCTGCGCAGTCGGCGGGGGGCGAACCGGCCGCGAGGACCGAGCGAGCGGTCCGGATGCCGCCGAGCCGGCGCGCGGGGAAGGCTGCGTCAGAGCCACAGAAGGCCGCGTCAGAGCTGCAGCCGGCCGCGGGCTCCAGCTCGTCGGCCCAGGATGTGGAGGCGGCCAGCGCTACCTCAGGGTGGACGCCGGGCGGAGGGACGGCCGTGATGAACGTGGCTGCGCAGGACGTCCGGACCCGACTCCAGGCCCAGGCTACGTCGCTAAGGCAGTATACCGACGAGTTCCTTTCGACGCGGGCGGCCATCCGGGTTAGTCTTTTTATCTTGCTTCTTCTTGATCTTGATTTCTTCCGTGGGGGCGCGTCAGCGCACCCACTGGGTGTAGTCCCCGAGTTCCGAGTCGGCTGCTGAGCAGGCGGCTTGGAACTTCTTAGTGGATTTGGCTTTGCTATTCTTGTTCTTACTCCGGTCTTCTGTCTATCTTGCAGGACTACCACAATCTTCGTGCGGCCGCCTTCAACTCCCAGGCTCGGGAGCTGACCCAGAAGACCGCCGACCTTACTGAGAGCCGGGGTAAGTGCTTTGTTCTTTATCTCACGTGGGGGCGCGTCAGCGCACCCACTGGGTGTAGTCTCCGAGATTCGGGCCGACTGCTGAGCAGTCGGGTCGGATCTTCCTTGACGACATCCTCTTATTGTTTCTTCTTTTTCTGCCATCTCTGCAGCGGCCAACGCCGGTCTGAGGGCACAGTTGGGAGAGTCTCAGACTGCCCTTCGTACCAAGGATGCCGAGCTCGCCGCCTTGGTGCAGGAACGCGACCGCCTGGCCAAGAAGTTGGCCGACGAGGAGGAGGGTCACAAGGCGGCTCTGAAGGCGGTGCAGGATCGCGAAGCCGCCCTCCAGGCCGAGTACGAGACGGAGGCGGCTGGCTGGGCTGAAGCAAGGCAAACTCTGATCACTGGCTATGGTCAGATCGAAGATCTGGTTGACGGTAAGCCGCCTACTTCTTCGTCCTTTCTTGCCGTCTGCTGCTTTTGGCTCGTTTTCTGACTTGGTGTTTTCTCTTCTTTCTCTTTCTTTCTTGCACAGAGTACTTCCCTGGCTATTCTACCGCCGCCAACCAGATCATCGAGGCCCGCCGCCAAGCACGAAGGCAGGCTGGCTTCGAGATTTCGCCAACCGCTGGCCGTTCGCTGGAGGAGCAGCTCTTGGCGATCCAGGCCCGTCTCCAGCCGGCTCACCGACTGCTCCGCCGTCTTCAGCCCGCCGGGGCGCAAGTATTGGCCGCCCTCTGGCCCGGCCAAGTGGTTCCTCGCACCCCCAGTCGGACTGCCGACTGGCTGGAGGTGGCAGTCGGCCGCTTCGAAGCCTGGAAGGCCTCGGCGGCTCGGTCCGGCGCCAGGCTGGCGCTGGAGTTCGTCAAGGCCTGGTATCCCGGCCTGAGCCTGGATCAGCTGGCTACCTGGCGGCAGCAAGCCGACACGGAGCTGGAGCCGGCGCGGCCGGCTATCATCCGGCGGGCTTCGGCGATCGCCGACTACACCGACACCAGCGTCTTCGCCCCTGAGGTAGATGACAACGGTGTCGCCCAGCCGGAGGAGTGGTTCGGGCTGAACCCGGCAGACGGTGAAGACTCGGCGGAGGAGATCGACTCCAGCGACGAGGGCGAAGAGGAGGAGGAGGGTGAAGACGCCGAGCGGGCTGGTGGAGCAGCCGACCAGCCTCAGCCTGACCGCGCCTCCAGCACCACGTCGCGCGCGAGTGCGTCGCCTGCCACTCGTGGTGACCCAGTCGAGACCCGCTAGGCGGCCACTCCTCCAGGCAACGACGCCGTCTCCACCGACCAGCCTGGCTCCCGCACCGCGCCCTAGTCTAGTCTGCCATCTTTTGTTTTCCTGTCTTGTCACTTTTGGAACAATATTCTGTTAAGTCTGCACAATTCCACCCACTGGGGGTGTATTCGAACTTATGTCCGTTGCCAGCCTGTTGGGGGCTTTGTATGTATATATAACTTATGCATGCATTTGGCTTTTCCTCGTACTTTGCTTTTCATCCTTCTGCTGTTTCCTTTGCCGCCCTCCCTTGGTTGCCGCCTCCCCAGTCAAACAGTTGCTCTGCAATCTGTAGCTGGAGGAGTGCTTGGCCAATTGGGGGGGGGCAAGTACTCTAGCTTTGCTGGACTAGAGCTAAGTGTTTTAGGAAGCCGGCCAGCCGGCTGTTCTGACAGCCAGCAAGCGTGGTTCGAGGCCGTCTTTTTGCTATATAAGTTCGTTGGTCCTTAGCCGTTTTTCGTGTGGGCATCCTTTCTGCCTTGCCTCTTGCTAGTCGGACAGTCGGTTCTTCGAGCTGCGACTTTCAACAAGAGAGGACTCAGGAGCCGGCACACTACTTGTCTGACTTCAGGTAGAACTTTTAATATAGCTCAAGGCGGCCAGTCCCCGGGCCGACTAGTCGAACCCGGTGCCCAACAAGAAATCAAATGTAATAATACATTCATGGATATGACACTTGTCATTCATAGATAAATAAAGGCAGTCCCCGAGTACTGTTCGGGGGGCCTGTTGGTTCGTACTTAATACAAAAGGGTAGCGTGATACATACTGCTTTCAACTGTAAAACCTTCTCAGGAGGTTTGCGTTCCATGGTCGCCCCGACTCCTTGCCGGAGTCGTCTCTCTTGCGTGCTCTTGGTTTTTGCGCGTCGATCAGGTAGTAGGAGTCGTTGCCTAGTGCCTTGCTGATGACGAAGGGGCCTTCCCAAGGGGCCGAGAGCTTGTGCTGGCCGGCTGTTCGCTGGATCAGCCGGAGCACAAGGTCGCCCTCTTGGAAGGATCTTGGCTTGACCTTGCGGTTGTGGTAGCGGCGCAGGCCTTGCTGGTAGATGGCGGACCGGCTGAGTGCTAACAGCCGGCCTTCTTCCAGTAGGTCGACGCCGTCTTCTCTTGCTTCCTTGGCCTCCGCCTCCGTGTACATGGTGATCCGAGGCGAGTCGAACTCGATGTCTGTTGGGATGATAGCCTCGGCACCATATACAAGGAAGAATGGAGTAAAGCCGGTTGACTTGTTGGGTGTAGTGCGCAGACTCCAGAGGACAGCCGGCAGCTCATCGAGCCAGCAGCCGGCCGATCGTTCCAGTGGTACAACCAGTCGGGGCTTGATGCCGGAGAGGATGAGTCCATTTGCTCGCTCGACCTGGCCGTTTGACTGCGGGTGGGCAACGGACGCTAAGTCCAGTCGGATGCCCTGCGTCGCGCAGAAACGTGCCAGTGCTCCTTTGGCGAAGTTCGTGCCGTTGTCGGTGATGATGCTGTGCGGCACCCCGTACCGAGTAGTGATGTCAGTGATGAATGTCACGGCAGTCGGCCCGTTCAGCTTCTTGATCAGCTTTGCTTCGATCCACTTTGTGAATTTGTCCACAGCGACAAGTAGGTGCGTCAAGCCGCCGCGGGCTGTCTTGAAAGGACCCACCATGTCCAGTCCCTAGACGGCAAAAGGCCAGGTGAGGGGAATGGTCTTGAGTGCAGAAGCCGGCAGGTGTTGCTTGGAACTAAAAACTTGGCATCCTCTGCAGCTCTTGACTATCTCTTTAGCATCTTCCAAGGCAGTCGGCCAAAAGAAACCATGCCGGAAAGCCTTGGCCACAAGTGATCTTGAGGCTGCGTGGTGTCCGCATTCGCCTTGGTGGATATCCTTGAGGATTGCCACTCCTGGCTCGACACAACGCTGGAAGACTCCAGTGACGCTGCGCTTCACAAGCTCTCTGTTGATTATTGCATATGCTGCGGCTCGTCGTTGCACTAGTCTTGCTGAGATCTCATCAGCCGGCAGCTCTCTGCTGACTAGGAACTTGAGAATGGGCTGGGCCCATGATGGAGCTGTGACTTCTTCTTCTGTTAGTATAGCCAACATGACTCGGGTGGGTGGGTTGGGTGGCGTGGAATTGGAGTCGGCCACCGCTTCTTGTGTCGTTGCAGTCCCCGGGCTGACTGCTGCAGTTCCCGGGCCGGGTTCTGAAGTCCCCGGGCCGGGTGCGACTACGGCAGTCCCCGGGCCAATTGTCGAAGTCCCCGTGCCGCCTGCGGGGTTCCTCCAGTCGGATCCGGCTGCATCTGGCGCAGGCGGTACGAAGATAGAGTCCGACTCTGGAGACGGCTTGATGGACGGCTTGAGGAGGCGCTGGAGGGAGACGCCAGTCGGTATGGCTTGTCGGGTGGAGCCGATCCGTGCTAGGGCATCTGCTTGGTCGTTGTCGGCCCTTGGCACGTGAAGGAACTCGCACCCTTCGAAGTATCCGCTGATCTGCTGGACGAGGAATCGATAGCTCGCCATGTTCGCGTCCTTGGCGTCCCAGTCGCCAGACGACTGCTGGACCACCAAGTCTGAGTTGCCGTAACACAGGATCCGGCGTATGCCGAGCTCTTTGGCTAGCCGGAGCCCATGTACGAGCGCCTCGTACTCGGCCACGTTGTTGGAGGCGGCGAAGTGGATCTGCAACGTGTACTTGAGCTTGTCGCCTTTGGGAGAGGTGAGGACGATGCCGGCTCCCAAGCCGGTGCGCATCTTGGACCCGTCAAAGTGCATCCGCCAATGGGTAGAGTCGGGAGCCGGCGGTAGGTACTGGGTCTCGGCCCAGTCGACGAGGAAGTCGGCCAACGCTTGGGACTTGATGGCGGTGCGGGGTTGGTAGAAGATCGTGTAGGGCGCCAGTGCAATGGGCATTTAGCCACCCGGCCGGATGCATCCCGGCTGCCTATGATCTCGGCGAGCGGGGCGGTGCACACGACCGTGATGGGGTGCTCTTGGAAGTAGGGCTTCAGTTTCTTGGCGGCGAAGTATACCCCATAGCACATCTTCTGGTAGTGCGGGTAGTTCTGCTTTGAGCTGGATAGCACTTCGCTTAGGTAGTACACCGGCCTCTGGACTAGCTGGGCTCGGCCTTCTTCCGGGCGCTGGACCACAACAACAGTACTGACTACTCGGCTAGAGGAGCATGGGCTCCTTCTCAGTCGGCGCCGCCAGGACAGGCGGAGTGGTCAGCATCTTCTTCAACTCATGGAAGGCTTGGTTGGCTTGGTCATTCCACTCGAAGTGAGTGGAGTTCTTCATGAGTCGGTACAAGGGGAGAGCCTTCTCTCCTAGTCGGCTGATAAAGCGATTCAGGAGGCCAAGCAGCCGGTGAACTTCTGCACATCTCGCAGTTTGGTGGGAATCTCCATCCTCTCGATGGCCTTGATCTTGACGGGGTTGCACTCGATGCTGCGTTCGGAGACCAGGAAGCCTAGCAGCTGGCCGGCTGGTACTCCGAACACGCACTTCTCGGGGTTGAGCTTGATTTGGAATCGGTGCAAGTTGGCGAATGTTTCTTTGAGATCTTCCAGCAGGGTACTGAAGGAAATATGCCCTAGAGGCAATAATAAAGTTATTATTTATTTCCTTATATCATGATAAATGTTTATTATTCATGCTAGAATTGTATTAACCGGAAACATAATACATGTGTGAATACATAGACAAGCAGAGTGTCACTAGTATGCCTCTACTTGACTAGCTCGTTAATCAAAGATGGTTATGTTTCCTAGCCATAGACATAAGTTGTCATTTGATTAACGAGATCACCTCATTAGGAGAATGACATGATTGACTTGACCCATTCCGTTAGCTTAGCACCCGATCGTTTAGTATGTTGCTATTGCTTTCTTCATGACTTATACATGTTCCTCTGACTATGAGATTATGCAACTCCCGTTTACCGGAGGAACACTTTGTGTGCTACCAAACGTCACAACGTAAATGGGTGATTATAAAGGTGCTCTACAGGTGTCTCCAAAGGTACTTGTTGGGTTGGCGTATTTCGAGATTAGGATTTGTCACTCCGATTGTCGGAGAGGTATCTCTGGGCCCACTCGGTAATGCACATCACTATAAGCCTTGCAAGCATTGTGACTAATAAGTTAGTTGCGGGATGATGTGTTACGGAACGAGTAAAGAGACTTGCCGGTAACGAGATTGAACTAGGTATCGAGATACCGACGATCGAATCTCGGGCAAGTAACATACTGATGACAAAGGGAACAACGTATGTTGTTATGCGGTCTGACCGATAAAGATCTTTGTAGAATATGTGGGAGCCAATATGGGCATCCAGGTCCCGCTATTGGTTATTGACCGGAGACGTGTCTCGGTCATGTCTACATAGTTCTTGAACCCGTAGGGTCCGCACGCTTAAAGTTACGATGACAGTTTTATTATGAGTTTATGTATGTTGATGTACTGAAGGAGTTCGGAGTCCCGGATGAGATCAGGGACATGACGAGGAGTCTCGAAATGGTCGAGACATAAAGATCGATATATTGGACGACTATATTCGGACTTCGGAAAGGTTCCGAGTGATTCGGGTATTTTTCGGAGTACCGGAGAGTTACGGGAATACGTATTGGGCCTTATTGGGCCATACGGGAAAGAAGAAAAAGGGCCTCAAGGGTGGCCGCACCCCTCCCCTTGGTCTGGTCCGAATTGGACTAGGGAAGGGGGGCGCCCCCTTCCTTCCTTCTCTTTTTCCCTTCCTCTTTTCCTATTCCATATGGGAGGTGGAATCCTACTAGGACTAGGGAGTCCTAGTAGGACTCCACACTTGGTGCGCCCCCTCCTAGGGCCGGCCTCCTCCTCCCTTGCTCCTTTATATACGGGGGCAGGGGGGCACCCCAGAGACACAACAATTGATCCTTGAGATCTCTTAGCCGTGTGCGGTGTCCCCCTCCACCATATTACACCTCGATAATACCGTTGCGGAGCTTAGGCGAAGCCCTGCGCCGGTGAAACATCATCATCGTCACCACGCCGTCGTGCTGACGAAACTCTTCCTCAACACTCGGCTGGATCGGAGTTCGAGGGACGTCATCGAGCTGAACGTGTGTAGAACTCGGAGGTGCCGTACGTTCGGTACTTGATCGGTCGGATCGTGAAGACGTACGACTACATCAACCGCGTTGTGATAACGCTTCCGCTGCTGGTCTACGAGGGTACGTGGACAACACTCTCCCCTCTCGTTGCTATGCATCACCATGATCTTGCGTGTGCGTAGGAAATTTTTTGAAATTACTACGTTCCCCAACAGTGGCATCCGAGTCTGGTTTTATGCGTTGATGCTATGCACGAGTAGAACACAAGTGAGTTGTGGGCGATATAAGTCATACTGCTTACCAGCATGTCATACTTTGGTTCAGCGGTATTGTGAGATGAAGCGGCCTGGACTGACATTACGCGTACGCTTACGCGAGACTGGTTTCACCGTTCGGAGCACTCGTTGCTTAAAGGTGACTGGCGGGTGTCTGTCTCTCTCACTTTAGTTGAACCGAGTGTGGCTACGCCCGGTCCTTGCGAAGGTTAAAACAGCACCAACTTGACAAACTATCGTTGTGGTTTTCATGCGTAGGTAAGAACGGTTCTTGCTAAGCCCGTAGCAGCCACGTAAAACTTGCAACAACAAAGTAGAGGGCGTCTAACTTGTTTTTGCAGGGCATGTTGTGATGTGATATGGTCAAGACATGATGTGATATAATGTGTTGTATGAGATGATCATGTTTTGTAACCAAGTTATCGGCAACTGGCAGGAGCCATATGGTTGTCGCTTTATTGTATGAGATGCAATCGCCATGTAATAGTTTTACTTTATCACTAAGCGGTAACGATAGTCATAAAAGCAATAAGTTGGCGAGACGACAACGATGCTACGATGGAGATCAAGGTGTCGCGCCGGTGACGATGGTGATCATGACGGTGCTTCGGAGATGGAGATCACAAGCACGGTGCTTCGGAGATGGAGATCACAAGCACAAGATGATGATGGCCATATCATATCACTTATATTGATTGCATGTGATGTTAATCCTTTATGCATCTTATCTTGCTTTGATTGACGGTAGCATTATAAGATGATCTCTCCCTAAAATTTCAAGATAAAAGTGTTCTCCCTGAGTATGCACCGTTGCAAAAGTTCTTCGTGCTGAGACACCATGTGTTAATCGGGTGTGATAGGCTCTACGTTCAAATACAACGGGTGCAAAACAGTTGCACACGCGGAATACTCAGGTTAAACTTGACGAGCCTAGCATATACAGATATGGCCTCGGAACACAGAGACCGAAAGGTCGAGCGTGAATCATATAGTAGATATGATCAACATATTGATGTTCACCATTGAAACTACTCCATCTCACGTGTTAATCGGACATGGTTTAGTTGCTTTGGATCACGTAATCACTTAGATGATTAGAGAGATGTCTATCTAAGTGGGAGTTCTTAAGTAATATGATTAATTGAACTTAAATTTATCATGAACTTAGTCCTGATAGTATTTTGCAAATTATTTTGTAGATCAATAGCTCGCGTTGTTGCTTCCCTGTCTTTATTTTTTGTTCCTAGAGAAAAATTATGTTGAAAGATGTTAGTAGCAAAGATGCGGATTGGATCCGTGATCTGAGGATTATCCTCATTGCTGCACAGAAAAATTATGTCCTTGATGCACCGCTAGGTGACAGACCTATTGCAGGAGCAGATGCAGACGTTATGAACGTTTGGCTAGCTCAATATGATGACTACTTGATAGTTTAGTGCACCATGCTTAACGGCTTAGAATCGGGACTTCAAAGACGTTTTGAACGTCATGGACCATATGAGATGTTCCAGGAGTTGAAGTTAATATTTCAAGCAAATACCCGAGTTGAGAGATATGAAATCTCCAACAAGTTCTATAGCAAAAAGATGGAGGAGAATCGCTCAACTAGTGAGCATGTGCTCAGATTGTCTGGGTACTACAATCGCTTGAATCAAGTGGGAGTTTATCTTCCAGATAAAATAGTGATTGACAGGATTCTCTAGTCACCATCACCAAGTTAGTAGAACTTCGTGATGAACTATGGTATGCAAGGGATGACGAAATTAATTCCCGAGCTCTTCGTGATGCTGAAATCGACGAAGGTAGAAATCAAGAAAAACATCAAGTGTTGATGGTTGACGTGACCACTTCAAGTGTTGATGGTTGACGAGACCGCTAGTTTCAAGAAAAGGGCAAAGGGAAAAAGGGGAACTTCAAAAGAACGGCAAGCAAGTTGCTGCTCAAGTGAAGAAGCCTAAGTCTGGTCCTAAGCCTGAGACTAAGTGCTTCTACTGCAGAGGGACTGGTCACTGGAAGCGGAACTATCCCAACTATTTGGTGGATAAGAAGGATGGCAAAGTGAACAAAGGTATATTTGATATACAGATTATTGATGTGTACTTTACTAGTGTTTATAGCAATCCCTCGGTAATTGATACTGGTTCAGTTGCTAAGAGTAGTAACTCGAAACGGGAGTTGCAGAATAAACAGAGACTAGTAAAAGTGAACAAAGGTATATTTGATATACAGATTATTGATGTGTACTTTACTAGTGTTTATAGCAACCCCTCGGTAATTGATACTGGTTCAGTTGCTAAAGAGTAGTAACTCGAAAACGGGAGTTGCAGAATAAACAGAGACTAGTAAAAGGCGAGGTGACGATGTGTGTTGGAAGTAGTTCCAAGATTGATATGATCATCATCGCACACTCCCTGTACTTTCGGGATTAGTGTTGAAACTAAATAAGTGTTATTTGGTGTTTGCGTTGAGCATGAATATGATCTGATCATGTTTATTGCAATACGGTTATTCATTTAAGTTAGAGAACAATTGTTGTTCTGTTTACATGAATAAAACCTTTATGGTCATCCACACCAACGAAAATGGTTTGTTGGATCTCGATCGTAGTGATACACATATTCATACTATTGAAGCCAAAAGATGCAAAGTTAATAATGATAGTGCAACTTATTTGTGGTACTGCCGTTTAGGTCATATTGGTGTAAAGCGCATGAAGAAACTCCATACTGATGGGCTTTTGGAATCACTTGATTATGAATCACTTGATGCTTGCGAACCGTGCCTCATGGGCAAGATGACTAAAACGCCGTTCTCCGGAACTATGGAGAGAGCAACAGATTTGTTGGAAATCATACATACAGATGTATGTGGTCCGATGAATATTGAGGCTCGTAGCAGGTATCATTATTTTCTGACCTTCACAGATGATTTGAGCAGATATGGGTATATCTACTTGATGAAACACAAAGTCTGAAACATTTGAAAAGTTCAAAGAATTTCAGAGTGAAGTGGAGAATCATCGTAACAAGAAAATAAAAGTTTCTACGATATGATCGCAGAGGTAAAATATTTGAGTTACGAGTTTGGCCTTCAGTTAAAACAATGTGAAATAGTTTCACTACTCACGCCACCTGGAACACCACAGTGTAATGGTGTGTCCGAACGTCATAACCGTACTTTATTGGATATAGTGCAATCTATGATGTCTCTTACCAATTTACCACTATCGTTTTGGGTTATGCATTAGAGACAGCTACATTCATGTTAAATAGGGCACCATCAAAATCCGTTGAGACGACGCCTTATGAACTGTGGTTTGGCAAGAAACCAAAGTTGTCGTTTCTTAAAATTTTGGGGTTGCGATGCTTATGTGAAAAAAATTCATCCTGATAAGCTCAAACCCAAATCGGAGAAATGTGTCTTCATAGGATACCCAAAGGAGACAGTTGGGTACACCTTCTATCACAGATCTGAAGGCAAGACATTCGTTGCTAAGTATGGATCCTTTCTAGAGAAGGAGTTTCTCTCGAAAGATGTGAGTGGGAGGAAAGTAGAACTTGATGAGGTAACTGTACCTGCTCCCTTATTGGATCACAGAAATCTGTTCCTGTGACTTCTACACCAATTAGTGAGGAAGTTAATGATGATGATCATGTAACTTCAGATCAAGTTACTACCAAACCTCGTAGGTAAACCAGAGTAAGATCCGCACCAGAGTGGTACGGTAATCCTGTTCTGGAGGTTATTTACTAGACCATGACAAACCTACGAACTATGAAGAAGCGATGGTGAGCCCAGATTCCGCAAAATGGCTTGAGGCCATGAAATCTGAGATGAGATCCATGTATGAGAACAAAGTGTGGACTTTGGTTGACTTGCCCGATGATCGGCAAGCAATTGAGAATAAATGGATTGTCAAGAGGAAGACGGACGCTGATAGTAGTATCACTATCTACAAAGCTAGAATTGTCGCAAAAAGGTTTTCGACAAGTTCAAGATGTTGACTACGATGAGAGTTTCTCACTCGTATCTATGCTTAAGTCTGTCTGAATCATGTTAGCAATTGCCGCATTTTATGAAATCTGGCAAAGGGATAAACAAAACTGCATTCCTTGATGGATTTATTAAAGAAGAGTTGTATATGATACAACCAGAAGGTTTTGTCAATCCTAAAGGTGCTAACAAAATATGCAAGCTCCAGCGATCCATCAATGGACTGGTGCAAGCATCTCGGAGTTGGAATATACGCTTTGATAAGTTGATCAAAGCATATAGTTGTATACAGACTTGCGGTGAAGCCTGTATTTACAAGAAAGTGAGTGGGAGCACTACAGCATTTCTGATAAGTATATGTGAATGACATATTGTTGATCGGAAATAATGTAGAATTATTCTGCAAAGGATAAAGGAGTGTTTGAAAGGAGTTTTTCAAAGATAGACCTCGGTGAAGCTGCTTACATATTGAGCATCAAGATCTATAGAGATAGATGAAGACGCTTGATAAGTTTTTCAATGAGTACATACCTTAACAAGATTTTGAAGTAGTTCAAAATAGAACAGTCAAAGAAAAGAGTTCTTGCCTGTGTTACAAGGTGTGAAATTGAGTAAAGACTCAAAGCCCGACCACGGCAAAAGATAGAAAGAGAATGAAAGTCATTCCCTATGCCTTGGCCATAGGTTCTATAAAGTATGCCATGCTGTGTACCAGATCTATTGTATACCCTACACTGATTTTGGCAAGGGAGTACAATAGTGATCTAGGAGTAGATCACTGGACAGCGGTCAAAATTATCCTTACTGGAATAAGGATATGTTTCTCGATTATGGAAGTGACAAAAGGCTCGTCGTAAAAGGTTACGTCGATGCATGTTTTGACACTAATCTAGATGACTCTAAGTCTCGGTGTAGATACATATTGAAAGTGGGAGCAATTAGCTAGAGTAGCTCCATGCAGAGCATTGTAGACATAGAAATTTGCAAAATACTTACGGATCTGAATGTGACAGACCCGTTGACTAAAATTATCTCACAAGCAAAACATGATCACACCTTAGTACTCTTTGGGTGTTAATCACATAGCGATGTGAACTAGATTACTGACTCTAGTAAACCCTTTGGGTGATGGTCACATGACGATGTGAACCATGGGTGTTAATCACATGGTGATGTGAACTATTCATGTTAAATCACATGGCGATGTGAACTAGATTATTGACTCTAGTGCAAGTGGGAGACTGAAGGAAATATGCCCTAGAGGCAATAATAAAGTTATTATTTATTTCCTTATATCATGATAAATGTTTATTATTCATGCTAGAATTGTATTAACCGGAAACATAATACATGTGTGAATACATAGACAAACAGAGTGTCACTAGTATGCCTCTACTTGACTAGCTCGTTAATCAAAGATGGTTATGTTTCCTAGCCATAGACATCAGTTGTCATTTGATTAATGAGATCACCTCATTAGGAGAATGACGTGATTGACTTGACCCATTCCGTTAGCTTAGCACCCGATCGTTTAGTATGTTGCTATTGCTTTCTTCATGACTTAAACATGTTCCTCTGACTATGAGATTATGCAACTCCCGTTTACCGGAGGAACACTTTGTGTGCTACCAAACGTCACAACGTAAATGGGTGATTATAAAGGTGCTCTACAGGTGTCTTCAAAGGTACTTGTTGGGTTGGCGTATTTTGAGATTAGGATTTGTCACTCCGATTGTCGGAGAGGTATCTCTGGGCCCACTCGGTAATGCACATCACTATAAGCCTTGCAAGCATTGTGACTAATAAGTTAGTTGCGGGATGATGTGTTACGGAACGATTAAAGAGACTTGCCGGTAACGAGATTGAACTAGGTATCGAGATACCGACGATCGAATCTCGGGCAAGTAACATACTGATGACAAAGGGAACAACGTATGTTGTTATGCGGTCTGACCGATAAAGATCTTCGTAGAATATGTGGGAGCTAATATGGGCATCCAGGTCCCGCTATTGGTTATTGACCGGAGACGTGTCTCGGTCATGTCTACATAGTTCTCGAACCCGTAGGGTCCGCACGCTTAAAGTTACGATGACAGTTTTATTATGAGTTTATGTATGTTGATGTACTGAAGGAGTTCGGAGTCCCGGATGAGATCGGGGACATGATGAGGAGTCTCGAAATGGTCGAGACGTAAAGATCGATATATTGGACGACTATATTCGGACTTCGGAAAGGTTCCGAGTGATTCGGGTATTTTTCGGAGTACCGGAGAGTTACGGGAATACGTATTGGGCCTTATTGGGCCATACGGGAAAGAAGAAAAAGGGCCTCAAGGGTGGCCGCACCCCTCCCCTTGGTCTGGTCCGAATTGGACTAGGGAAGGGGGGCGCCCCCTTCCTTCCTTCTCTTTTTCCCTTCCTCTTTTCCTATTCCATATGGGAGGTGGAATCCTACTAGGACTAGGGAGTCCTAGTAGGACTCCACACTTGGTGCGCCCCCTCCTAGGACCGGCCTCCTCCTCCCTTGCTCCTTTATATACGGGGGCAGGGGGGCACCCCAGAGACACAACAATTGATCCTTGAGATCTCTTAGCCGTGTGCGGTGCCCCCTCCACCATATTACACCTCGATAATACCGTTGCGGAGCTTAGGCGAAGCCCTGTGCCGGTGGAACATCATCATCGTCACCACGCCGTCGTGCTGACGAAACTCTCCCTCAACACTCGGCTAGATCGGAGTTCGAGGGACGTCATCGAGCTGAACGTGTGTAGAACTCGGAGGTGCCGTACATTCGGTACTTGATCGGTCGGATCGTGAAGACGTACGACTACATCAACCGCGTTGTGATAACACTTCCGCTGTCGGTCTACGAGGGTACGTGGACAACACTCTCCCCTCTCGTTGCTATGCATCACCATGATCTTGCGTGTGCGTAAGAAATTTTTTGAAATTACTACGTTCCCCAACAGGTACCGCGCTTCTCTGTCTTCACCACAATGTCGTCTACATAGACGTGGGCATTTCTGCCGAGTTGTTTCAAGAGGCATTTCTGCATGCAACGCTGAAAAGTGGCGCCGGCATTCCTCAAGCCGAACGTCATAGTCAGGTAGCAGAAAGCTCCAAATGTTGTGATGAAGGCAGTCTTCAGGCGGTCTGCTGGGTCCAACTTGATCTGATGGTACCCTGAGTAGGCGTCCAAAAAACTCAACAGCTCGCATCCGGCTGTGGAGTCTATCACTTGGTCAATCCGTGGCAGAGCAAACGGATCCTTTGGGCAGGCCTTGTTCAGGCTGGTGTAGTCTATACACATACGCCACTTGTTATTCTTCTTCAGAACCAGAACTGGGTTGGCAAGCCACTCTGGAAAAAACACTTCCATGATAAAGCCAGCGGCAAGGAGCCGGGCTATCTCTTCTCCCACGATTCTTCGCTTCTCTTCTGACAGTCGGCGGAGGGGTTGCTTGACCGGCTTCGCGTCGGCGCGGACATGTAATTTGTGCTCAGCGAAATCCTTCGGGACACCCGGCATGTCCTTTGGGGACCATGCAAAAATGTCTCGATTCTCACGGAGGAAGTCGACGAGCTCGCCTTCCTATTTACTGTCCAAGTTCGCCCCAATGACGGCGAACCTCTCCGGGTTCTCCGGGTCCAGAGGTATCTTCTTCGTCTCTTTGGCAGGCTGGAAGGAGCCCTGCGCATCACAATCTTTGGGGTTGGGGGACAGGGCTGGCTGCTTGCCGGCCATGGCCACAACCCGCTCCAGCATCTTCTTCTCTTCTGCCACCACGAGGGACTCGGCCAGCCGGCTATTGGCCATGGCACACTCGATGGACTTCTTGTAATCGCCGGCTACCGTGACGATCCCCTTTGAGCTCGGCATCTTCATCTTCAGGTAGGCGTAGTGGGGCACAGCCATAAACTTGGCCAGAGCAGGTCGGCCAAGCAAAGCATGGTAGGGGCTCTCCAGATCCACTACTTCGAACCAGATTGCTTCTCGGCAAAAATGATCTTTGTCTCCGAAGAGAACATCCATTTTAATCTTGCCGATTGGGGAGCAAGACAAGCCGGGGACGATACCATGGAACACGGTTCGGCTTGGCATAAGCTGCTTCGCCTTGATGTTCAGCTTCTCCATGGTATCGCGGTACAGTATATTGATACTGCTTCCGTCATCTATCAGGACGCGGGAGAATCGGGCAGCTCGCCTCTCCGTCGCGAGGGTGACATCCAAGACCATTGGATAGGAGCCAGGGGACGGCATCACCTCTGGGTGGTCGGCATGGCTCCAGCTGATTGGCTTTTCCGACCAGTGCATGAACTCGGGGGCGCTAGAGGCGACTGCGTTAACTTCTTGATGCTGTCGGCGCCGACTGCGCTTGTCGTCGGCTTGACTGGTGAAGACGACGTAGGCGGCGTGCTCTTCAGGGAATTCGTCTTGGATGGCTCCGACTGCCGGCCGAGCCGCCGGCTGCTGAGGGGCTGGAGGCGGCGGGCCGGGAGGTGGAGGCGGCAACAACCCTTCGCCCTTGGAGATGCGGGTGAGCCAATGGCATTTTCGTGTTGTGTGGTTGGACGGTTTCGCGCCGCTCTTGCAGGGGGCATCGAGAGTCTGTTCGTAAGAGAAAGCCGGCTGCCAAGCCGGCCTGCCACCCTTCTTCTTGGGAGCGGGCCGCTCTTCGGGCTGCTCATCTTCAACTGTGGCCACCTGCCGACTGGTGGAAGTCGGCATGGGGGCCTTGCGCTTGTGATCATTCTGGTAGGGGCGCCGATTGGGGTCGCCAGCCGGCGTCTTGGGAGCCGGAGCAACCACCTTCCCCGAGGCATCTACTCGAAGCTCGGTCTTCATCGAGGAGTCGGCCGTGGCGTACTTGTTCGCGATGACTAACAACTCGTCAAGGGTAGCCGGCTCATCGCAGAGGAGTCGGTGCTTGAGGAGGGTGCCCTCTCGGCATGGCTTGGACCTCGTGCACCCCCTCGCAGGAGTTGCGGAGCTCGGCCCACCGCGTGAGGTAGTCGCGGGTCGACTCGTTGGGCCCTTGGACGCAGAGGGAGAGCTGGCGAGGCTTGGGAGGCCGCTTGTAGGTGCTGGTGAAGTTGCGGACGAAGACTTCCATGAAGTACAACCAACTGTTGATGATGTAGGGCTTGAGGCTGTTGAGCCATGTGCGTGCCGTGCCTTGCAGCATGAGGGGGACGTACTTCACGGCGACGTGCCGATTGCCGTTGGCTATGCTGACAGCCGTGGAGTAGTCGATGAGCCAATCTTCCGGCTTCACTGAGCCGTTGTACTTGGGCGTGTCTCTGGGGAGCGAGAACCCTCTGGGGAATGGCTCGTCACGGATGCGGGGGCCAAAGCATGGCGGGCCGATATCGTCTTCTTCTTCTAACGCCAAGGATCGAGCAAGGCGGTCGATCCAGTGGCGGGCGTCGTTCTCGCCGACTCCTTCTCGGCGGCCGAGTCGGTCGCCGAGAGTCGGGTGCGTGATAGGCGGCGGGGTGAGACATCTTTCTCTTCGAGGCGGGGGAGGAGGCAAATCTCCTTGGCGTTCCACCGCTCGAGGGCGGCCTTCCGCGTCGCGCTCGATGGTGATGCGAGTCCGGCTGCGGCTGGCAGCCGGCTCCTTGTCTTTCTTCTGGCGGGCGCCGCTCGCAGTCGGCGAGCGGGACGTCGCGGCGTGCTCCCGACGCGGGGGATGACTATCAGCACGGGCGCCGGCTTCGTGTCGTTCCGCAGCCGCGTCGATCAGCTGCTGGATCCGTCTTGTCATGTAAGGGAGCTCATCGGCTCCCAGCCCATTGAGCTCTTCTGCAGCCGCCTGAGCGGCTCGCAGATTCTCGAGCGGGGTGGCGTAGACGGGGCGATCTGCCCCCAGCATGCCAGCGATAGCCGCGCCGCGCTTCTGGACGAAGCCGGCTCGGCTCGGGCCGCTAGGCGGCGGCGTACCGAAGGCGGCGCGGTCGACTTCGCGCTGGTGGGCCTCGGTGAGGCGTCTCATGGAGGCTATCTTCTGGCCTTCCGCGATGAGGGCGAGGCGGCGTGCCTCCAGGGTCTCGGCGTCGGCGTCGGCCGGGATGGGGACGGAGAGGTCGTGCATCGCCGCTTGCAGGGCGTCGTGGGCGTTCTCGCCCGAGTTGGCGACGTGGCTGATGACCAACACTTCGGTGACAGCGCTGCTTGTTGGAAATATGCCCTAGAGGCAATAATAAATTGGTTATTATTATATTTCCTTGTTCACGATAATCGTTTATTATCCATGCTAGAATTGTATTGATAGGAAACTCAGATACATGTGTGGATACATAGACAACACCATGTCCCTAGTAAGCCTCTAGTTGACTAGCTCATTGATCAATAGATGGTTACGGTTTCCTGACCATGGACATTGGATGTCGTTGATAACGGGATCACATCATTAGGAGAATGATGTGATGGACAAGACCCAATCCTAAGCCTAGCACAAGATCGTGTAGTTCGTTTGCTCAGAGCTTTTCTAATGTCAAGTATCAGTTCCTTAGACCATGAGATTGTGCAACTCCCGGATACCGTAGGAATGCTTTGGGTGTACCAAACGTCACAACGTAACTGGGTGGCTATAAAGGTGCACTACAGGTATCTCCGAAAGTGTCTGTTGGGTTGGCACGAATCGAGACTGGGATTTGTCACTCCGTGTAAACGGAGAGGTATCTTTGGGCCCACTCGGTAGGACATCATCATAATGTGCACAATGTGACCAAGGAGTTGATCATGGGATGATGTGTTACGGAACGAGTAAAGAGACTTGCCGGTAACGAGATTGAACAAGGTATAGGGATACCGACGATCGAATCTCGGGCAAGTACCATACCGATAGACAAAGGGAATTGTATACGGGATTGATTGAATCCTCGACATCGTGGTTCATCCGATGAGATCATCGTGGAACATGTGGGAGCCAACATGGGTATCCAGATCCCGCTGTTGGTTATTGACCGGAGAACGTCTCGGTCATGTCTGCATGTCTCCCGAACCCATAGGGTCTACACACTTAAGGTTCGGTGACGCTAGGGTTGTAGAGATATTAGTATGCGGTAACCCGAAAGTTGTTCGGAGTCCCGGATGAGATCCCGGACGTCACGAGGAGTTCCGGAATGGTCCAGATGTAAAGATTTATATATGGGAAGTCTTATTTTGGTCGCCGGAAAAGTTTCGCACTTTATCGGTATTGTACCGGGAGTGCCGAAAGGGGTCCGGGGGTCCACCAGCCCCGGGGGGGCACATGGGCTGTGGGGGGTGCGCCTTGGCCTATATGGGCCAAGGGAACCAGCCCCAAGAGGCCCATGCGCCAAGAGATAAGGTAAACGGAGAGTCCTAAAGGGGGAAGGCACCGCCGAGGTGCCTTAGGGAGGAAGGACTCCTCCCTGGCCGCACCCTTCCTTGGAGGAAGGGACAAGGCTGCGCCCCCCCCCTCTCCCTTGGCCCTATATAGTGGGGGGAGGGAGGGCAGCAGCAATCCAAGCTCTGGCGCCTCCCTCTCCCTCCCGTGACACATCTCCCTCCTCCCGCAGCGCTTGGCGAAGCCCTGTTGGAATCCCGCTACTTCCAGCACCACGCCGTCGTGCTGCTGGATCTCCATCAACCTCTCCTCCCCCCTTGCTGGTTCAAGAAGGAGGAGACGTCGCTGCTCCGTACGTGTGTTGAACGCGGAGGTGCCGTCCGTTCGGCGCTAGGATCATCGGTGATTTGGATCACGACGAGTACGACTCCATCAACCCCGTTCTCTTGAACGCTTCCGCTCGCGATCTACAAGGGTATGTAGATGCACTCCTTCCCTCTCGTTGCTAGTAAACTCCATAGATTGATCTTGGTGATGCGTAGAAAATTTTGAATTTCTGCTACGTTCCCCAACAGTGGCATCATGAGCTAGGTCTATGCGTAGTTTCTATGCACGAGTAGAACACAAAGTAGTTGTGGGCGTAGATGTTGCCAATTCTTCTTGCCGCTACTAGTCTTATCTTGTTTCGGCGGCATTGTGGGATGAAGCGGCCCGGACCGACCTTACACGTACGCTTACGTGAGACAGGTTCCACCGACTGACATGCACTAGTTGCATAAGGTGGCTAGCGGGTGTCTGTCTCTCCCACTTTAGTCGGAACGGATTCGATGAAAAGGGTCCTTATGAAGGGTAAATAGAAATTGGCATATCACGTTGTGGTTTTACGTAGGTAAGAAACGTTCTTGCTAGAAACCTATACAAGCCACGTAAAAACTTGCAACAACAATTAGAGGACGTCTAACTTGGTTTTGCAGCATGTGCTATGTGATGTGATATGGCCAGAAGATGTGATGAATGATATATGTGATGTATGAGATTGATCATATTCTTGTAATAGGAATCACGACTTGCATGTCGATGAGTATGACAACCGGCAGGAGCCATAGGAGTTGTCTTTATTTTTTGTATGACCTGCGTGTCATTGAATAACGCCATGTAAATTACTTTACTTTATTGCTAAGCACGTTAGCCATAGAAGTAGAAGTAATCGTTGGCGTGACAACTTCATGAAGACACAATGATGGAGATCATGATGATGGAGATCATGGTGTCATGCCGGTGACAAAGATGATCATGGTGCCCCGAAGATGGAGATCAAAGGAGCAAAATGATATTGGCCATATCATGTCACTATTTGATTGCATGTGATGTTTATCATGTTATGCATCTTATTTGCTTAGAACGATGGTAGTAAGTAAGATGATCCCTCACTAAAATTTCAAGAGAAGTGTTCCCCCTAACTGTGCACCGTTGCGAAGGTTCGTTGTTTCGAAGCACCACGTGATGATCGGGTGTGATAGATTCTAACGTTCGAATACAACGGGTGTTGACGAGCCTAGCATGTACAGACATGGCCTCGGAACACATGCGAAACACTTAGGTTGACTTGACGAGCCTAGCATGTACAGACATGGCCTCGGAACACAAGAGACCGAAAGGTCGAACATGAGTCGTATAGTAGATACGATCAACATGGAGATGTTCACCGATGATGACTAGTCCGTCTCACGTGATGATCGGACACGGCCTAGTTTGACTCGGATCATGTATCACTTAGATGACTAGAGGGATGTGTATCTGAGTGGGAGTTTATTAAATAATCAGATGAACTTCATTATCATGAACATAGTCAAAAGGTCTTTGCAAATTATGTCATACGCTCTAGTTCTACTGTTTAAGATACGTTCCTAGAGAAAATTTAGTTGAAAGTTGGTAGTAGCAATTATGCGGACTGGGTCCGTAAACTGAGGATTGTCCTCATTGCTGCATAGAAGTCTTATGTCCTTAATGCACCGCTCTGTGTGCTGAACCTCAGCGTCGTCTGTAGATGTTACGAAACATCTGACATACACGGTTTTTGATGACTACGTGATAGTTCAGTGCGTAATGCTAACGGTTTAGAATTGTGGCACCAGAGACGTTTTTGAAACGTCGCAGAACATATGAGATGTTCCGAAGACTGAAATTGGGATTTCAGACTAGTGCCCACGTCAAGAGGTATGAGACCTCTGACAAGTTTCTTAAGCCTGCAAACTAAGGGAGAAAAGCTCAATCATTGAGCATGTGCTCAGATTGTCTGAGTACCACAATCGCTTGAATCGAGTGGGAGTTAATCTCCCAGATGAGATAGTGATGGTTCTCCATAGTCACTGCCACCAAGCTAGTAGAGCTTCGTGATGAACTATGACATATCAGGGATAGTTATGATGATCCTTGAGCTATTCGCGATGTTTGACACTGCGAAAGTAGAAATCAAGAAGGAACGTCAATTGTTGATGGTTAGTAAAACCACTAGTTTAAGAAGGGCAAGGGCAAAAGGGATACTTCATGAAACAACAAGTCGTTTGCTGCTCTAGTGAAGAATCCCAAGGTTGAACCCAAACCCAAGACTAAGTGCTTCTGTAATGAGGGGAACGGTCACTGAAGCAGTACTACCCTAGATACTTGGTAGATGAGAAGGCAGGCAAGGTCGACAAAAGTATATTGGATATACATTATATGAATGTGTACTTTACGAGTACTCCTAGCAGCACCAGGGTATTGGATACCGGTTCGGTTGCTAAGTGTTAGTAACTCGAAATAAAAGCTGCGGAATAAATGGAGACTAGCTAAAGGTGAGATGACGATATGTGTTGGAAGTGTTTCCAAGGTTGATGTGATCAAGCATCGCATGCTCCCTCTACCATCGAGATTTGGTGTTTGCGTTGAGCATGATTGGATTATGTTTATCGCAATACGGTTATTCATTTAAGGAGAATAATGGTTACTCTGTTTATTTGAATAATACCTTCAATGGTCTAGCACCTAAAATGAATCTCGATCGTAGTGATACACATGTTCGTGCCAAAAGATATAAAATAGTAATGATAGTATCACATGCTTGTGGCACTGCCATTTGAGTCATATTGGTATAGAACGCATGAAGAATCTCCATGTAGATGGATCTTTGGACTCAGTCGTTTTTGAAAAGATTGAGACATGCGAACCATGTCTATTGGTATATATGCATGAAGAAACTCCATGCAGATGGATCGTTTGGACTCACTTGATTTTGAATCACCTGAGACATGCAAATCATACCACATGGGCAAGATGACTGAAAGGCCTCGTTTTCAGTAAGATGGAACAAGAGAGCAACTTATTGGAAGTAATACATTTTGATGTATGCAGTCCAATGAGTGCTGAGGCATGCAGTGGATATCGTTATGTTCTTACTTCACAGATGATTTGAGTAGATGCTGAGTGTATTTACTTGATGAAACACAAGTCTGAATTATTGAAAGGTTCAAGTAATTTCAGAGTGAAGTTGAAGATCGTCATGACAAGAGGATAAAATGTCTGTGATATGATCATAGAGATAAGTATCTGAGTTACGAGTTTGGCACACAATTAAGACATTGTGGAAAGTGTTTCACAATTAATACCGCCTGGAACACCATAGTGTGATGGTGTGTCCGAACATCATAACTGCACCCTATTGGATATGGTGCATACCATGATGTCTCTTATCGAATTACCACTATCGTTTATGGGTTAAGCATTAGAGACAACCGCATTCACTTCAAAAAGGGGCACCACGCAATTCCGTTGAGACGACACCGTTTAGAGAAACCTAAGTTGTTGTTTCTTAAAAGTTTGGGGCTGCGAAGCTTATGTGAAAAAGTTTCAGGCTGATAAGCTCGAACCCAAAGCGGATAAATACATCTTCATAAGAATACCCAAAACAGTTGGGTATACCTCCTATTTCAGATCTGGAAGCAAAAGTAATTGCTTCTAGAAACAGGTCCTTTCTCAAGGAAAAGTTTCTATCGAAAGAATTGAGTGGGAGGATGGTGGAGACTTGATAAGGTTATTGAACCGTCGCTTCAACTAGTGTGTAGCAGGGCACAGGAAGTTGTTCCTGTGGCACCTACACCAATTGAAGTGGAAGCTTATGATAGTGATCATGAAACTTCGGATCAAGTCACTACCAAACCTCGTAGGACGACGAGGATGCGTGCTACTTCAGAGTGGTACGTGATCCTGTCTGAGATATCATGTTGTTGGACAATACTGAACCTACGAGCTATGGAGAAGCGATGGTGGGCCCATATTCCGACAAATGGTTAGAAGCCATGAAATCCGAGATAAATGGATCTTTGAGAAGAAGACGGACGTGGACGGTAATGTTACCGTCTATGAAGCTCGACTTGTGGCAAAGAGTATTTCCAAAAGTTCAAGGAGTTGACTACGATGAGATTTTCTCATCCGTAGGGATGCTTAAGTCCATCGGAATCATGTTAGCATTAGCTGCATTTATGAAATCTGGCAGATGGATGTCAAAACAAGTTTCCTTACCAGTTTTCGTAAGGAAAGGTTGTATGTGATACAATCAAAAAGGTTTTGTCGATCCTAAGGATGCTAAAAGGTATGCTAGCTCCAGCGATCCTTCCATGGACTAGAGCAAGCATCTCGGAGTCAGAATATACGCTTTGATGGAGTGATCAAAGTTTTTGGGTTTATACAAAGTTTGTTAGAAACTTGTATTTACAATAAAGTGAGTGGGAGCGCTACAACATTTCTGATAAGTATATGTGAATGACATATTGTTGATCCGAAATGATGTAAAATTTCTGGAAACCATAAAGGGTTGTTTGAAAGGAGTTTTTCAAAGGAAGACCTGGATAAAAGCTGCTTACATATTGGGCATCAAGATCTATAGAGATAGATCAAGACGCCCGATGATACTTTCAAAGAACGCACACCTTGACATGTTTTTGAAAGAGTTCAAAATAGATCAGCAAAGAAGGAGTTCTTGGCTGTGTTACAAGGTGTGAGTATTGAGTAAGACTCAAGACCTGACCACAGCAGAAGAGAGAGAAAGGACGAAGGTCGTCCCCTATGCTTCAGACATAGGCTCTACAGTATGCTATGCTGTGTACCGCACATGGAGTGTGCCTTGCCATGAGTTGGTCAAGGGGTACAATAGTGATCCGGGAATGGATCACATGACAGCGGTCGAATTTATCCTTAGTATCTAGTGGACTAAGGAATTTTCTCGATTATGGAGGTGAAAAGGAGTTCGTCGTAAAGGGTTACGTCGATGCGAACTTTGACACTAATCCGAATGACTCTGAGTAGTAAACCGGATTCGTATAGTAGAGCAATTATTTGAAATGGCTCCAAGTAGCACGTGGTAGCATCCACAAGATGACATAGATATTCGTAAAGCACACACGGATCTGAAAGGTTCAGACCCGTTGACTAATAACCTCTCTCACAAGCATAACATGATCAAACCAGAACTCATTGAGTGTTAATCACATAGTGATGTGAACTAGATTGGTGACTCTAGTAAACTCTTTGGATGTTGGTCACATGGTGATGTGACCTATGAGTGTTAATCACATGGTGATGTGGACTAGATTATTGACTCTAGTGCAAGTGGGAGACTGTTGGAAATATGCCCTAGAGGCAATAATAAATTGGTTATTATTATATTTCCTTGTTCACGATAATCGTTTATTATCCATGCTAGAATTGTATTGATAGGAAACTCAGATACATGTGTGGATACATAGACAACACCATGTCCCTAGTAAGCCTCTAGTTGACTAGCTCGTTGATCAATAGATGGTTACGGTTTCCTGAACATGGACATTGGATGTCGTTGATAACGGGATCACATCATTAGGAGAATGGTGATGGACAAGACCCAATCCTAAGCCTAGCACAAGATCGTGTAGTTCGTTTGCTCACAGCTTTTCTAATGTCAAGTATCAGTTCCTTAGAACATGAGATTGTGCAACTCCCGGATACCGTAGGAATGCTTTGGGTGTACCAAACGTCACAACATAACTGGGTGGCTATAAAGGTGCACTACAGGTATCTCCGAAAGTGTCTGTTGGGTTGGCACGAATCGAGACTGGGATTTGTCACTCCGTGTAAACGGAGAGGTATCTTTGGGCCCACTCGGTAGGACATCATCATAATGTGCACAATGTGACCAAGGAGTTGATCATGGGATGATGTGTTACGGAACGAGTAAAGAGACTTGCCGGTAACGAGATTGAACAAGGTATAGGGATACCGACGATCGAATCTCGGGCAAGTACCATACCGATAGACAAAGGGAATTGTATACGAGATTGATTGAATCCTCGACATCGTGGTTCGTCCGATGAGATCATCGTGGAACATGTGGGAGCCAACATGGGTATCCAGATCCCGCTGTTGGTTATTGACCGGAGAACGTCTCGGTCATGTCTGCATGTCTCCCGAACCCATAGGGTCTACACACTTAAGGTTCGGTGACGCTAGGGTTGTAGAGATATTAGTATGCGGTAACCCGAAAGTTGTTCGGAGTCCCGGATGAGATCCCAGACGTCACGAGGAGTTCCGGAATGGTCCAGATGTAAAGATTTATATATGGGAAGTCTTATTTTGGTCGCCGGAAAAGTTTCGCACTTTATCGGTATTGTACCGGGAGTGCCGAAAGGGGTCCGGGGGTCCACCAGCCCCGGGGGGGGGGCCACATGGGCTGTGGGGGGTGCGCCTTGGCCTATATGGGCCAAGGGAACCAGCCCCAAGAGGCCCATGCGCCAAGAGATAAGGTAAACGGAGAGTCCTAAAGGGGGAAGGCACCTCCGAGGTGCCTTGGGGAGGAAGGACTCCTCCCTGGCCGCACCCTTCCTTGGAGGAAGAGACAAGGCTGCGCCCCCCCTCTCCCTTGGCCCTATATATAGTGGGGGGGAGGGAGGGCAGCAGCAATCCAAGCCCTGGCGCCTCCCTCTCCCTCCCGTGACACATCTCCCTCCTCCCGCAGCGCTTGGCGAAGCCCTGTTGGAATCCCGCTACTTCCTCCACCACGCCGTCATGCTGCTGGATCTCCATCAACCTCTCCTCCCCCCTTGCTGGATCAAGAAGGAGGAGACGTCGCTGCTCCGTACGTGTGTTGAACGCGGAGGTGCCGTCCGTTCGGCGCTAGGATCATCGGTGATTTGGATCACGACGAGTACGACTCCATCAACCCCGTTCTCTTGAACGCTTCCGCTCGCGATCTACAAGGGTATGTAGATGCACTCCTTCCCTCTCGTTGCTAGTAAACTCCATATATTGATCTTGGTGATGCGTAGAAAATATTGAATTTCTGCTACGTTCCCCAACACTGCTGCCACTGTCAGCTCGAGGGAGAGGGTCGTCGAAGACCACCACGTCGGAGGGGTAGGCATCGAGCGATGCCGTGTCGGAGTCGACGAGCATCGGGTCGGTGGAGCCGACCGACTCTATATCTGCAGCAGGCTCGCTAGAGACGTGAAGCTGGTCGAGGAGGCTGACGAGGCGGCTCTCGGGGTAGTCCGTGCCTGCGTCGGACGCAGGCTCGTGGGAGATGCGAGTCTCGCCGAGAAGATCGGCGAGGCGGCTCGCTGCGCAGGCGTCGTCGACGCCTTGCGGCGCCTCGAGGCAAACGCCATCGGGCGCAGCAGGCTGGCTGCGCTCGCGGGGGAGGAAGAGGGTTCCCGTCCAGAACAGGTCTCCGGACGACGGTGCACCTGGCTCCAAGGTGGGCGCCAAATGTCGGGTGGTAGGTGCGACATATGCCAACGGGTGGCTTATCATAGTGGGTGCCAGTAAGACGTCGCCGGTGCCTGGAAACGGGATGAGGCGAAGACATGCACGCCGGCGGATCTTACCCAGGTTCGGGGCTCTCCGAGGAGATAACACCCCTAATCCTGCTCTGCGGGGTCTCCGCATGATCACTAGATCAGGAAAAGTAGCTACAATCGCTCCTAGAGCTGTTGGGTTCAAGAGAGAAGAAGAACAAGGCTAGCTCTCGCTTCTCTCTCTCTATGGTATGTGTGCAATGCTAAGAAGCCAACCCTTTGCATGGGTGCCCCGGGGGGTTTATATATGCCTACCTCCCGGGGGTACAATTGTAATCCGGCTGGGCACTGGTCCCAGCCGTCAGTGTCTACGCTTGCCGGCTTCTCCGCCGACCGTTGGGGCCCGCCGACTGGTGGGTCCCGCCGGCTGCCGGCCTCTTGGTCGACAGGCCGGCCCCACCGCCTAGGGTCTTGTCGGCGGCTGCTTACTGTAGCCTCGCCCCTGATGACGAGGGCTCCGTCGAGGTAAGCGTGGCTACAGTGTGCCGCCTCGGGGGCTCTCACTGTAGCCTTACCTCGTCTTGTCTCCTTAATGTGGCACATGCTTCGAGGGAGGGGTAGCCGGCTTCTGGGGGCCGGCTACGCCCTTGGACGACTGGGGGAGGCCGGGCCGCCTTCGCACCTCTCTCTAGCTAAAGGGGCCCGCCGCCCGTGGGCCGTACTGCCGCATGTCGTGGGTGACGTTGAGGCCAGCATGGCTACAGTGCCGAGCCGGACGGGAGATGGCGTCCCGTACGGCGTCCTGTGGTCATGCCTGCCTCGGGCTTCGGGGGTAGTGGGCCGCACTGTGGCCACACCCCGTCTTGTCACCGTTATGCGGGCGTAGCTTTGGTGGTTGCGGTCTTGGCCGGCTTCTTGGAGTCGGCGTTCTTCATAGCCGGCTTCTGGGAAGTCGGCATCCTCTATGGCCGGCTCACTGGAGTCGGCCACCCCGTGGTTATCCTGGGGGGAGGTTGCTGAGGCTGGGTCGCCTTTCGTGAGTCGGCTTCAGAGGTAGCCGGCCAGGGAAGGCGGTCCAATGCTTGGAGTGCTTGAAGACCCAAAGGGCCTGATAATTTTCTGAAGAGCTAGGGGCAGTCGGTTAGGCTACCCGTGACTATTTACTCCGACGAGAAATTGACATGGCACACGGCTGCAACCATCATTAGGAAGGAATTTCTAGGACGAGTGGTTGGTTGGCGTCTCTCCGACGTAGCACACCCTCTGCTCGACACGTCCATGTCCAGCATAGCCCAACTGGCCGTAGTGTACACGGAATCGATGCTTGAATTTTCCTTCATATGAAAAACAACACTCTCATCCGCAAAGAAAAAAAAACAACATTCATATAGACATAGGCGCACGTTTTCCATACAATTTACGTAGGCTGAACCACACCGTCAGTGTAGTAACCATCCTAAGCAAAAGTGTATATATAGGTTGAGAAAACGCGAAAAAATTGCGGGGGGACGGACGGCAATTCTGTGCTGATGGGTGGGACGCATCACGTAGCTATCTATATCCATATCTTCTAACTGTTTTTTTTTATTTTTGAACACAGTACAGACGCAAGCGCTCATATACATACGCATACACTCACCCCTATGAACGCACACACGCACACGGCCGTTTTTTTTTGTGTATATCTTCTGGCCGTTACAGGCTTGTGCAGTGCTATTCCGGAAGCATGAAAGAACCGCACGAGGAAGAGACAAGACGCAGCAACTCGGCTGCTTTCCCCGCACGCAAGTCCCCTGTGCTGCGACGACGTGGGCAATTAACCCAGCCAAACCGAATCCAGCTACTTAATAATACTCCCTCCAATCAAAACAAAAGTGTCGGCGTTTTAGTTATTATTATAATATAAAGCAAGGAAGGCAATGAAATGCTAAAGATTACATAAAATGGAAGCTCTTCATGAGAGCACACGTCATGCCATATAGGCAGTGAAATATGGGACCTGATTACATAGAATGGAATGCACTGTGGCTTCCAGTACATGATTACATAGAATGGAAGCTCTTCATCACATTCACAGCGCATATGGCCACAGGTAAACAAGGGACCTGTGTTAGATAGATTACTCCAGTACTTTAGTAACTAACCAACAACAACCATACTGACTGACTGCATCAGCACAGCAGCACTAGCGTTGAAGATTGAGCCAAGCCTACTACTCCCTCCGTATCAAAATACAAGACGCTTTTTGACAATATCAGAGTGTGAAAAAACCACTTATATTTTGATACAGAGAGGGGAGTAGTTATTGGTTATTACTCCCTCCGTTCTATAATGTAAGGTGTTTTTTAACACTAGAGGGAGTATTAGATAGATTACTACTCTATACACATCAATCTAGCTACTGCGACAACAACTGCAGCCGGCTCTTGTGGATTCATCCTCCACAGCGCCACATTAGCACGGATGCAGAAGAAGGTGACGAGTAGGAGCATGCCCAACAGAGCCGCGGTGCGGAGAAGGTAAGAAACCTCTGGAAATCCATACATTTGAAGAACGACCCCGATGAGTTGCGCCAACATCGCCACACTGAACAACGCTACAGCCGCCCACCAGAGTAGCGGCCACCAACGAACGCGATCTTCCACATCATCCTTGACCTATCGCATTTGACAATCACATCATAAGCGACAATGACTTCGCGGGGCGGGAGGGGCGACGAGTGAGTGACGACTACCTCGCTGCCGGCGGCGCGAAGGAAGAAGAGTGCCGTCGCTGGCGTCATGAGAAGCATGGAGAGCATACCGGAATATTGCAAGATCTCCCAAAGCACCGAGGCGACGGTGCATTTCCCGGTGCAGGCTCGGAATGCAACGACGTAGGGGACTGTTGCGGCGACGAACACGCAGATCGTGCCCACGAAGAGGCGGAACAGGGCATCGCGCTGCCGCTGCGTGCCAGTGCCCCCACGGCCACCCTCACCAGCGCCGGCGAGCTGGCCGCTACGCGGGCAGCCAGCCTGGAGACCTCCTCTTCGAACGTCACGGCAGCCATTTTGGATGTGGAGTGGAGTGGAGTGGTTGGTGAGTCGGTGTGAGTGTGACTTGTGGCTGGGTTGTGTTACGGCCAGCGGCCTTTGGGGTCCTTTGATGCTGAAACGAATTCTCTCTCGCTCTGGCAAGCGTGCTTGTGAAAAAAGCAGAGTAGTAAAAGGTGCCCATCTGGTATAGGCAAAACGAGGTGTAGAAACGATGTGAACATAGAGCACAATTTCTTTGACAAATGGGTGTCTGATCACCCTGTATCTAGCAAGACTGTTACTGGCGTCATGAAGGAGAAACCTGAGAAGAACATTGGGCAAGTGGTGTCTGTGGGTGATGAGGTTGACAAAGCAAGTGTGTCGACAACTAATTCTGAGGCTTTGTTCGCGAAAGAGATCTATGGCTTGCTTGCTAGTTTGGAAGTGGCTAGCCCCGGATTTGGCAACGTGATTGCTTGCATCCTGAGAACAAGGCTACAGCGGGCAAAATCGACAAGGTGGAAAAAGCTCTTAAGAGCATATGCAAGAAGTGTGGTGCCGTAGGAAAGGCGTCCGCCGCTGCTTAAATGGATGATCTCAAATGTCTTCGACCGTCCCATGGTGGTGTCCGTTGTCTTTAGTTGAGGTGTTCCTGTTGGGTGTTCCATTGTGTTTTAAAAGTGTGAGGGTTTGTTGTTGTGCGTTGGTTATGTCTATTGGATCGATCGTGCGGTTGTGGTGTTTCATACTTTGTGAGTAGTTCGCATGTGGCGTATTTGTATTGGTTTTCGCATGGTTTTTCATAATTAACTGGACAATTCTCTTCTTCTTAGTTAATCGATGGGGCAAAACTTTTGCCTCGGTTTCGAAAAAAAAGATCAACTTTTATAGAGTTCGAATTATATTGGCATCTAAAGGAAACAAATCGTCGTTCCCTATATATGCAATAACAGACTCGCTAAATCTCAGTCGATTTAAGAGCATCTCCAGCCACGCCCCCAACAGCGCCCCCCCCCCCCCCCCGACCCCTTTTTGTCGCCAGCGCCGAAAAAACGGCCCAGTCGCGCCCCCAGGAGCCCATTTTTCGCCGGTTAGGCACGAACTGACGCCGGCGGACCCAGGACGAACCCGGCGCGCTGGGGGCGCCGGGGCAATGGTTTTTGGCGTGAAAAAACGGCGGGCCTGCCGAGTCAACGACCCCTGCGCCTCGTCGTCCTCATCGCCTCTGTTTCCCGCGGGGAATCAATGCGAAGGCTGCCACCGGTCAGCCTTCCATTGATTCCTCACGGGCGGTGCAGTGTGGCGACGCGCCCCCTCCCGCCAAGCGTACACACGTTGCCTCCCCCCGGCCACTATAAAAGCCGCCCCTCCCTCGCCGATGGAAGCACACGCCCGCAGCCCCCCTCTCGCCGCCGACGCCCTCTCTTTCCCTCCCTCCCCGTCTAGCCACCGCGTGCACGCACAGCCGATGGGTGAACGGTTCCCCGGCGACGCGGCGGCGGCCAACGGCTTCGGCTGCCGCTCTCTGCACGAGTGGGAAGCACACCTCGTCCACGAGGCGAACTACCCGGCGCCCCCCAACATGCGCGCGCCGGGGCGGTGGAGGCTCAGCGTAGGGGGCGTCCCCGTCCCCCCTCTGCCTGACGTCGAACACCTCGGCTACTTCCACGCCGAGATCGAGCGTCTGCGGGCCTCCCTGTCGGAGGAGGAGCGGGGCCCCCGGAGTACGACGCTGGCAACCACGAGGCGCGGGCGTCGGCCTCGTCATAACCGAGGGCGGCCGTGCCTCCTCCTCGGCTCCCCCCGCCTCGTCAAGCCGAAGACGCAGCCTGGGCTCGCCGCCGTGAAGAGCGAGCCCGATGACGCGCTCGACGACGAGGCCGCCATGAAGTGGGCGCGGGAGGATTGGGCCCGGCTGAAGATGGAGCGCCAGCGCCGCGCCCTGGAGGAGATCGCCGCGCGCCGCCGTGGCCGCGGGGAGGGAGGCGTCATCGTGCTCGAGGACAGCGACGACGATGCGCCACCGCTGGCCAAACCAGTCCGCCAGGGCGACGCCGGGCAGGGGTCCAACAGGGACGGCCGTGTGAAGAAGAAGGAGGACGACGACGGCGGCGACAACACTGCGTTCAGCAAGTTCTTCGGCCTGTAGGCACGAAGCCCTTTGTTTTCTTTTTTTAGTAGATTTTATATTTTCTATATGTAAAAAAACTGTGTAACGCCTAAATATCGCCGAATCTATGTCGTGTTTGCCGAATTTTGGCCAATGTGTTATTAAATATGTTTACAAAAAGGGCATCTGGGGCGACCTAGGGGCGGCGGTTGGGAACCCGATCACCCCCATGACGAAAATATCACCGGTTCGCCTCCAAACGGCGCTTTTTCTAGCCCCTGGGGTGAACGGCTGGAGATGCTCTAAGGAAGTCTCAGTCAACTTGTAGTCTCTTGAATTGTTTGTCTGCTTGGTGCATAGTGTGCTGCTGGTTTTTTCTCGAATTCGGCCTGTATAGGGAGGTACAGGGATTGGCTGCTGTTTGTCTTTGTTTTTTCTGGTCGTGGCAGGCTTTTGCGGATGGGCTGGGCGTGAGGTAGGTGGACAATTTTACTTGTTTGTGAGAAAGACGTTTTCTTTTTTATTTGAAGTAACAAACACATAACCATACACACTTCTTTTGTCCCCCCTAAATTGTTTTTTGTCTATCTTTTGTTGTATGTGTTTTTTCATATATTTTTTCAATGACAAGGTTTCCCACTGATTGAATCACATCCTTATTTTTTTTTCCTGAGCTCACTTCTTTTAAATGAGTCTGAACATGCACACAGTTGAAGTGTGTGGTTTTCGTTTTTCCGTTTTCCCTTTTTCCTAAATATGGGGTGTATTTTTCCTTTTAAATATTTTCGCATGACGCCACACGTCAGCTCCACATAGTTTATTTAATTTTTACTAACCTTTTTTCTCTTTATTTTTCACGTTGCGGCCCACCCATTGCATCCTATGTGTAACCAAAGTGCACGCAACTAAAATTGCACATGATTGTTTATATTTTTTTATTGTTTTTCTATTATGGGATGGCTCATGCCTTGTAAATGCAACAACATGTTTTTAACATGACTGTAATTTAGTGGTGTTTTTGTAGAGTGAAAGGCAAACGATTGCATGATTGTTAATAGGCACACATCTGCAAGTGTTATCTCTCACTGCTACTAGAAACGCAACTGCAAGTTACACATCCGACTACAACTGCATGTCTTTGATGCGACTGCAAGTCCGTGGTGTTTGTTGAGGGCAAATAACTGCAAGTGTCGCCCCCGACTGCAACTGCATATCTTTCGACACGACTGCACGCCTCGATTGCCACTGCATGTCTTCATCCATGTCCGCAACTAAACTTTGTTTTGTCAGAGGGAGGTGGGAGAGGGGCGAGGGTAGTTGCATGTGTACACCTAGCATGCAACTGCATGTGTCGCCCCCGACTACAACTGCATGTCTTTCATCACGACTGCAACAGAACTTATTTTTCGGATGGAGGTGGGAGAGGGGCGAGGGTGGTTGCATGTGTACATATGGCATGCAACTACAAGTGTTGCCCCCAATTGCAATTTCATGTCTTCCATCATGACTGCATGTGTACACACTTTTTGTCAGAGGGTAGTGGGATAGGGGGTGGGGGCACTTGCATGTGTACACTTTGGATGCAACTGCAAGTGTCACCCCGACTGATATTGCATGTCTTCCATGACGACCGTAACTGAACTTTGTTTTGTTGGAAGGTGGCGGGAGAGGGGCCAGGGGTAATTGCATGTGTACATTAGGTATGCAACTGCAAGTGTCGCCCCCTGACTGCAATTGCATGTCTTCCATCATGCCCGCAACTGACTTTTGTTTTGTCAGATAGAGGCGGGAGAGGGGGGGACAGTTGCATGTTTGGCACTAGGCATGCAACTGCAAGTATAGCCCACGACTGCAACTGCATGTTCCCCTACCACTGACGCAGCTGGACTTTGTTTTTGTCTGATGGAGATGGGAGAGGAGGGCAATTGCATGTCTAACACTAGGCATGCAATTGCAAGTGTAGATCATTGACTATAACTGCATGTCTCTCAACACGGATGCAAATAGACTTTGTTTTGTAAAATAGAGGCAGGAGATGGGGGTAGTTGCAAGTGTATGTTAGACATGCAACTGCAAGTGTCGTGCCCAACTGTAACCGCATATCTAGCTACCCACCCAACTTTAATTGACATTTGTTTTGTCAGAGGGCGGTGGGGGAGGGGGAAGTTGCCTGTCTGATACTTGGCATGAAATTGTAAGCGTCGCCCCCGACTGCCATTGCATGTCTACTCATCCGACTTCAACTGACCTTTGTTTTGTTGGAGGGCGATGAGGGGGAACAATTGCATGTCTGACACTAAACATGCAACTATAAGCCTAGCCCTCGACTGCAACTACATGTTTTGCCTAGCTAATCTCCTCTAATGCTCTTGTATATGATTGGTCGTATGTACGTGGAATAGATCAAAGTGTCTATGTACATACTTATAATACTCCATGTACTGAGGTGAGTCAGACGACATTACACAATGGCACATGTACGTACATATGGACAAGATGACATACTTGTGGACATGCTAATCACGTACAGTACACACTGGACACTGGACCCACTGCATGCACGTGCACATACTTTGGCATGGCTACGGGTGGCCACTTGCGCACAGCGGGATTCGGCGCTGTTGTAGTTTTTTTAGAGTAATCCGAGCTTCATTAACGATCAAAAGCCAAAGTTTGTTCGATATATCTTGGATCATGGGGATGGCCTAGCGACACATGGCGTCCTGGGCCTAAAGAAAGAGCATATTTTGCTAAGCTATGTGCATCAACATTCGAGATACGACTTTCAAAAGTAAAACTACACATAAACTGGTGAGCTCTCTGCTGAGTTTCTTGGATAACAGTGCCGTATTTTCCACGATTTCTTGAGTTTATATCACCCACCACTTGCTTGGAGTCCGAAGCAATGATCATACGTTGAATGTTCAGATCTTCTGCTGAAGATAGCGCCTCCCGGCATGCTATAGCCTCTAAAGAGCCAGGTCTGTTAGACCTTGGAGAACAAGAGCCGAACTCCCAAGGAAAGAACCTGCATTGATAGAAAAAGGGCCTTTAGTCCCGGTTCGCAAAGGCCTTTAGTCCCGGCTGTGCAACCGGGACTAAATATGCGCGACTAAAGACCCCCCCCCCCCTTAGTCGCGCCTCTTACGAACCGCGACTAAAGGCTTTAGTCCCGGTTCTCGTGGCTAACCGGGACTAAAGGCCCGTCCACGTGGGCGCCAGGGGTCCGTCGGCGCGGAGGACCTTTAGTCCTGGTTCTCGTGGCTAACCGGGACTAAAGGCCTCCTCCGCAGGTTTAGGGTTTTAGCCCCCCTAAACCTGGTTTCTTTTTAATTTGTAGTGTTTTATTTCTTTTATATTTTATTTTGTGTTTTATTTTAATTTTGATGAAGTTTCAGTACACATATTCTACGCTACTATATACATGCATATGAAATTTCAAACAAGAAGAATTCAAGAGGAATATATAATATATATTCAATCTCGGGTGACCATATACAACTTCGAACAAGTTTCCATACACAATTAGGATGGATGACCATATACAACTTCGAACAAGTTTCAATCTCGGGTATGCATATAAATTTCTTCGTCCTCGGTATAGTGTTCTCCTTTAGGATTGATGAATTCCCTCATGAAAAATCCTGCTAATTCATCTTGAATTGGTCGGAAGCGAGCTTCTGGACTAAGCCTCCTCCGCAGGTTATCCGTCGCCTTGCGCACGCTATCCGATGCCTTCCGCTCAGAGGTGTGTCTCCGGATGTTCTCACAAACTTAGTATCCACATAGATTGGTCCCCGGTGGCTGCTTATCCACATTAACTAACCTTCTAAAATCTAGCTCATGTTTGAATTCACCGTCAATTTCTTCTGAGAACCGTCTCCAAACCCTACAGGGCAAAGAAAATTAAATGAACAAGGGAGTTATTAGTTACTTGATATTAGGAAATGAACGAAAGAGACCGATCGATATAGAGCTCAAATGATTGAAAATAATTACTTTTGCAGCATTTTTCTCATGTCGGCCCAACGCTTTGGATCCGAATCCATAGAGTCCATGATTAGAACTCTGGAGGTGTGAAGTTCAATATTTAGCAGAATCCAGTGAAACCTGCGGACACGTTACATGCACAGTCATGCATAACTCATCGATTAGACATACCATGCATGGAGTAAACAAAAGAGAATGGGCATAAGAGAGAAACACTCACCCAAAATGGTAAGGAAATAGAATATGACTTTTGAGTTGATGCTTTCTAAGAAACTTGTACAAGTCTTTCTCCACGTCTTCGGGGTGATTTTGTAACACATGTCCATTAACGATATGTGGGTCAATGAACCCAACATCATGGATGTTTCTTATTTTGCATTCCCAAATCTTCAATCTGCATAATAGCATACGCAACAATATAGTTAGGACAATATATATATATATATATATATATATAGTGCAGGCAATGAAGAACGAGATGAGGTAGAAATAAATCACTTACAGAACGTAGCAACTCAGCATAGATTTGTCGAGGTCGCGCAGATTGAACAGCTGGAACAATTCACTCATATGAACTTGTACAGAGTACCATTTGGTGTGATGCTCCTCTGTAACATCCGCATAAACATATTCTTTGTCGGCCCATGTTATGAATTGCTTGTACCAACGTAGCAGATTTCGCATTTGTGGTGGTAGACTCTTTTCCCGCGCAGGCTCGACGAGAGGCCCATTCCGCACATATTGTAATGCTATCTCACATACTGGCGCATCCTCAAGGCCTAAGAAGGCACGAAGAGTCAAACCCATCTCGGACGCTTGTTTCATGGCACTTGCTACAGTCAATCCAAGTGCTGCCGCAGCTGCTATGATCTCGGGGTCCTCTTCCGGACCGGCTTTCACTATGAGCGGGGGGATCGATTGTTTATTCTGCATCCCGAGCTGGTCAACTTGTTTCCCGCTTTTTTTACTTTCTTCTTTCTCCTCCTTCAATATTTTTGCTTGCCTACGAAGTTCATGTCCATAGTTGTCAGGCATATTCAGCTCGGCTTGGGACGGTGTCGTCAAAAAATCCTTAGCCCACTTCTTTTGCTTCTCAGTGAATACTTGCTTGGGCTCAGGCTCTTTTATCGCCTTCATATCCGCCTTCCATTTCTCATAATGAGCAGACGCGGCCAATTTGGTTTCAGCTTCACTAAGTTCCCAAGGCCTTGGGAGGAGAGGCTTCAGTGATGGCTCCGGTACCCTTGTGGTCTTAGGTACATAAGGGTCCGGGTTAATAGTCCAGGAGCGGGTTTCCTTGCTGTCCGCCTGCTTCTGCTTCTTCGCCGGAGGTGGATTGGGGGGCGTCGTACCAGCCAGAGGAGGATTGGGGGGCGTCGTACCCGCCAGAGGTTGTGGATCGGGGGACGGCGTCGAATGGTGTGAAGGAGGTGTAGGTGAACCACCACGACCACCACCACCGCCACCACCGCCACCACCACCACCATCGGAGGGGGTGGACTTGTTAGCCTTGGCGCCTCGCCTGGAAACACTATGTACTTCTTTTTCCATAGAATGATCTGGCGCTTGACATCTCCAAGTCTTCTCTCCCCTTCGGGTGTAGCTTTGTCAATCTCCAGGTCCTCAAACCCTTGGACTATGTCTTCCACCGTGACACGAGCATAGCCATATGCAATGGGGTTGTTGTGGTGGAGTGCTCCAGGTGTACAGGGTAAAGCACTGCCGCTAGCTACCTTCGTGGAAACGTTCCCCACGGGATAATGCAGATCACATTCTTTCATCTCCTTTACATCATCCACGGGGTAGTGAGGCTCCGGTGCACGAATCTCGATCATCGGTGCACTAGCACCAGGCGGGGCATCCGTGGAAGCCACGCTGCTTCTCCGCTGCTGGCTTCCGCGATCCGCTTCATGATCTTCATGCGGCCCTGCAGCCGATTTTTATTTTACTAGTTCATGCACGGTCTGCTTCAACTCATGGAGTTCCGATGCAAACTTCGCCATAAGATCTGCATCCCGGTCCGTCTTTCTCTTACGGCTTCTGTAACAGTACGGGTCATTGTCCTGGGAAAACCCTACTTTCCACGGAACTTTGCCTTTGCCTCGTACACGTCCTCCGTGTTCATCATTCCCGAGGGCTGTTGTCAGTGCGTCTTTCTCTTTGTTGAACTTGATCAAGCCCTCTTGAGCTTGGGTCATTGCGTCAATAAGGGCTTGGGTGGGAGCAAACTTTTTCTTCCGGTGAACACACACCCCTGTCTCCGGGTCTAGCGATCCCCCATGCCCGTACCACCAGCTTTTGGCCCTTGGGTCCCATCCCTCTGTACCTAGAGGGATTCCTCGCACCCTCAGGTCCTCCTCCATCTTCTGCCACCTAGGCTCCGAAAGGCGGTATCCTCCTGGCCCCATAATATGATGGAACTTTTTCTTACTCGCATTATCCTTATTTTTTTGATATTTCCTTGAAATGCTCCGATTGCTTTTGCCTCACAAATTCTGGCCAATCATCTTTCAGTTTCTCATGTTGTCCATTGAAATCCGGAGTCTTGCCCTTGTTGACATAGTCACGGGTTAAATTTTTCTTGAAGTTCCGGAATGCTTCGCCCATCTTCTGAAGAGCGAACTCTTTAACTAGCCTCCTCCTCTCACGTCCACCCGGAACCTCGTTACCGAATTCATCAACTTTGTTGTATTCCGGAGGTAGAATGAAATGTTCCATAAGCTTTCTCCAGCAATCCTTTTTCGTTCTCTTGTCGACAAAACTGAAACCAAGACGTGCCTTCTTTGGCTCCTTCCATTCCTGGACGGTGATCGGGACGTTGTCTCTAACAACGACTCCGCATTGGTTGATAAACTTTGAGGTGTGCTGTAGGGGCTTGCCGGTTTCACTGACAAACTCAATGGCATATGTTTCTCCTGTTTTCATCGCCTTGGATTTGCCACGCTTTGTCGTACTCGATCCGGCCGAGGGCTAAAAAAAGAAAGAGAGTCGCGCGCGTTAATACATATGTATTCACATTTCAGTAAGTTTGTATCACGAGAGGCTCAATGTATATATATACCTCGCCGGAGGTGGTTGCTACTTGCAATTCGAGATCGTCGTTTGTTGACGGTTGACCTCCGTCGACAATGTCCGTTCCTTCACCTTCTTGATCATCGACAATGTTTGTTCCACCGTCAAGGTTCAGAAAAGAAGAGACTACATCCTCTTCTTGCTCATATTCTGAGCCCAGCACATAAGGAATCTCGTTGTTGATGATGCCCATTAAATAACGTTCAACCTCCGGATCCCTAAGCGGCTCGGCTCTATCGTCCGCCATATGTCACTCCTGCATGTAGTAAAAATTCTTTAAGTATAAAGGAATTAAAAAATAAGATTAAGGGGACATAGAGGAGGAGGAATTAAAAAATAAGATTATTGAGCATTGCCAAGTATTTTGTTTTTCCTTTTCTTCTTCCTTTTCTTCTTCCTTTTCATTTTTCTTTTCTTCTTCCTTTTCTTCTTCCTTTTCTTCTTTTGTTTTTCCTTTTCTTCTTCCTTTTCTTTTTCCTTTTCTTATTTTGTTTTTCCTTTTCTTCTTCCTTTTCTTTTTCCTTTTCTTCTTCCTTTTCTTTTTCCTTTTCTTCTTCCTTTTCTTCTTCCTTTTCTTATTTTGTTTTTCCTTTTCTTCTGTTTTGGTTTCTTTTGCATTGGTTTCTTTTGTTTTGTTTTCTTTGTTTTTCTTTTTGGTTTTCATTTGGTTTCTTTCTTCTTCCTTTTTTTGAAACACATTTAACATTTAACATTTAACATTTAACATTTTCATTTGGTTTCTTTCTTCTTCTTCCTTTTTCTTTCTTCTTCTTCCTTTTTCATTTGGTTTCTTTCTTCTTCTTCCTTTTTCTTTCTTCTTCTTCCTTTTTCTTTTTGGTTTATTTCTTCTTCTTCCTTTTCTTTTTCCTTTTCTTATTTTGTTTTTCCTTTTCTTCTGTTTTGGTTTCTTTTGCATTGGTTTCTTTTGTTTTGTTTTCTTTGTTTTTCTTTTTGGTTTTCATTTGGTTTCTTTCTTCTTCCTTTTTTTGAAACACATTTAACATTTTCATTTGGTTTCTTTCTTCTTCTTCCTTTTTCTTTCTTCTTCTTCCTTTTTCTTTTTGGTTTCTTTCTTCTTCTTCCTTTTTCTTTTTGGTTTTCATTTGGTTTCTTTCTTCTTCCATTCCTGGACGGCAGGCGGCGGCGGGAGGCGGAGGACGGCAGGCAGGGGCAGCGGGCGGCGGGCAGGGCCAGGGCCAGGGGCGGCGGGCAGGGGCAGCGGGCGGCGGGCAGGGGCAGGGCCAGGGGCGGCGGGCGGCGGGCAGGGGCAGGGCAGGGCAGGGGCGGCGGCAGCGGCGGCGCGCTAGGGCAGGGCAGGGGCGGCGGCGGCGGCGCTCACTGGGGCCGGGGCGGCGGCGCGCAGGGCAGGGGAAGTGGGGGGCGGCGGAGCTCACTGGGGGCAGGGCATCGGCGTCGGGGCAGGGCGTCGGCGTCGATCGGCGTCGGGGCAGCAGCCTGGCGGCGTCGGCGTCGATCGGCGTCGGGGCAGGGCTTCGGCGTCGAGAGGAGAATGGGAGGCGGACCGCGGAAAATGCTAAGTGTTGTATATATAGACAGAGCTTTAGTCCCGGTTGGGGAGGCGGACCGCGACTAAAGGTACCCTTTAGTCCCGGTTGGGGACACCAACCGCGACTAAAGGGTACCTTTAGTCGCGGTCCGCCTCCCCAACCGGGACTAAAGGGTTTTGGCGCCACTTTCATTCCCGCGCAGAAAGAGCCTTTAGTCGCGGTTCGTGTCACGAACCGCGACTACAGGTCCTTTTTATATAAAATAAAACTAATTCATTTTAAAATCTTCAAAATACAATTATATATCAAAAAAATCAGAAAAATAAAACTAATTCATTTTAAAATCTTAAAAATACAAATAATATATCAAAAAATCAGAAAAATAAAACTAATTCATTTTAAAATCTTAAAAATACAATTATATATCAAAAAAATCAGAAAAATAAAACTACTTCATTTTAAAATCTTAAAAATACAATTATATATCAAAAAAATCAGAAAAATAAAACTAATTCATTTTAAAATCTTAAAAATACAAATAATATATCAAAAAATCAGAAAAATAAACTAATTCATTTTAAAATCTTAAAAATACAAATAATATATCAAAAAAATCAGAAAAATAAAACTAATTCATTTTAAAATCTTAAAAATACAATTATATATCAAAAAAATTCAGAAAAATAAAACTAATTCATTTTAAAATCTTAAAAATACAATTAGATATCAAAAAAATCAGAAAAATAAAACTAATTCATTTTAAAATCTTAAAAATACAAATAATATATCAAAAAAATCAGAAAAATAAAACTAATTCATTTTAAAATCTTAAAAATACAAATAATATATCAAAAAATTCAGTTCATCGATTCCTTGAAGGTTTGACAAAAGGTTTGATACATCATTCAGTTCATCGACCAAATACAAATCATCCGGATTCGCCATCGTACGTTTTAATTCACATGATCCATTCAACAAAGTTTGGTACAATAAATTATTACACATCAATTCTTCCCTTGTGTCCCTGCTTGCTTACGATTGTGCCGTATCCATGGAGCATCCTCATCATTTAACTTAATGCTTGGGTCAGTGTTCACTTTGAAGGGCGGAATTTCACCAAACTTATTATAATCTTCTGACATGTCTGTCTTGTCCTCCACTCCCACGATGTTTCTTTTGCCTGAAAGAACAATGTGGCGCTTTGGATCATCGCATGATGTACTGATCGTTTTCTTATCTTTCCGTTTCCTCGGTTTGCTACTCATGTCCTTCAAATAAAAAACCTGAGCGACATCTTTGGCAAGGACGAATGGTTCGTCAAGGTAACCAAGATTGTTGAAATCCACCATTGTCATTCTGTATTGCTCGTCCACCTTTACCCCACCTCCTGTTAGCTTGAACCATTTGCACCGGAACAAAGGGACCTTAAAGGAGGGTCCATAGTCAAGTTCCCATATCTCCTCTATGTAACCATAATATGTGACCTTTCGCCCATTCTCGGTTGCTGCATCAAAGCGGACACCACTGTTTTGATTGGTGCTCTTTTTATCTTGGGCGATGGTGTAAAATGTATTCCCATTTATCTCGTACCCTTGGAAAATCGTTATAGTCGAAGATGGTTTCTTGGCCAACATGTACAGCTGATCTCCAACATCATCATTGTCATTCATTAAATGTTTTCGCAACCAACTGCCGAAAGTCTCCATGTGGGCCTTTCTAATCCAGGATTCAGGCTTCCCCGGGTTGTCCGAGCGTAAAATATTCTTGTGTTGCTCGAAGTACGGAGCCACCAAGCTGGAATTTTGCAGAACTGTGTGGTGTGCTTCAGTCATAGAATGACCGTCCATACATATCGTGGATTTCCTTCCGATCTTGCCTTTTCCACTTAGTCTCCCCTCGTGCCGTGATTGAGGAATACCAATCGGCTTAAGGTCAGGAACATAGTCAATACAGAACTCAATTACCTCCTCATTTCCATAGCCCTTGACGATGCTTCCTTCTGGCCTAGCATGGTTACGAACATATTTCTTTAATACTCCCATGAACCTCTCAAAGGGGAACATATTGTGTAGAAATACAGGACCGAGAATGGAAATCTCTTCGACTAGGTGGAGCAGGAGGTGCGTCATAATATCGAAGAAGGATGGTGGGAACACCAACTCGAAACTGACAAGGCATTGGACCACATCGTTTTGTAACCGTGGTAGATCTTCTGGATTGATTACCTTCTGAGAGATTGCATTGAGGAATGCACATAGCTTCACAATGGCTACTCGAACATTTTCCGGTAGGAGCCCCCTCAAAGCAATCGGAAGCAATTGCGTCATAATCACGTGGCAGTCGTGAGACTTCAGGTTTTGGAACTTTTTCTCCGCCATGTTTATTATTCCCTTTATATTCGACGAGAAGCCAGACGGGACCTTCATACTGCTCAGGCATTCAAAAAAAATGACCTTCTCTTCTTTGGTAAGAGCGTAGCTGGCACGACCTTGAAACCATTCCGGATGCCGGTCATCTGGGTCTTTCAAAAGTTGCTGGTCCTGCCGTGCTTCCTTTGTATCATTTGTCTTCCCATACACGCCCAAGAAGCTTAGCAGGTTCACGCAAATATTCTTCGTAACATGCATCACGTCGATTGCAGAGCGGACATCTAGGACTTTCCAATATTCTAGCTCCCAAAATATAGATTTCTTCTTCCACATGGGTGCGTGCCCGTCAACTCCCCGCGGAACTGATTGTCCGCCAGGACCCTTTCCAAAGATGACTTTCAAATCCTTGACCATATCAAATATCTCAGCACCAGTACGTTCCGCAGGCTTCGGCCAGTGATCTGCCTTGCCGTTGAAATGCTTGCCTTTCTTTCTTACGTTATGATTTCGGGGAAGAAATCGACGATGACCCAGGTACACGTTCTTCTTAAAATTAACCAAACGTACACTTTCAGTCTCATGTAAGCAGTGCGTGCATGCATTGTATCCCTTATTTGTCTGTCCTGAAAGGTTACTGAGAGCAGGCCAATCGTTGATGGTTACAAAAAGCAACGCTCGTAGGTCAAATTCCTCTCCTTTGTGCTCATCCCAGACACGTACACCAGGTCTGGCCCACAACTGTAAAAGTTCATCAACTAATGGCCTTAGGTACACATCGATGTCGTTCCCGGGTTGCTTTGGACCTTGGATGAGCACTGGCATCATAATGAACTTCCGCTTCATGCACAACCAAGGAGGAAGGTTGTAGATGCATAGAGTCACGGGCCAGGTGCTATGGCTGGAGCTCTGCTCGCCAAAAGGATTCATGCCATCAGTACTTAGACCAAATCTTATGTTCCTTGCGTCAGCTGCAAAATCTTTGAACACTCTGTCGATCTTTCTCCATTGCGTTCCATCAGCGGTGTGTCTCAACTCCCCGTCGGACTCACGGTCCTCTTTGTGCCATCGCAACGACTTGGCATGCTTTTTGTTCCTGAACAGACGTTTCAACCGTGGTATTATAGGAGCATACCACATCACCTTGGCGGGAACCCTCTTCCTGGGTTTCTCGCCCTCAACATCGTCACCAGGGTCATCGCCTCTGATCTTATAACGCAATGCAGTGCATACAGGGCATTCATTCAAATTCTCGTATTCACCGCGGTAGAGGATGCAGTCGTTAATGCATGCATGTATCTTCAGAACCTCTAAACCTAGAGGGCAGACAACCTTCTTTGCTTCGTACGTACTGGCGGGCAACTCGTTATTCTTCGGAAACATATTCTTCAACATTTTCAGCAAATTTTCAAATGATGAGTCACCTACACCTTCCTGTGCCTTCCATTTTAGCAAATCCAGTGTGCAGCCCAGCTTTTTCAGACTATTATCGCATCCTGGATACAACGACTTTTTGTGATCCTCTAACATGCGATCCAAATTCTCCCTATCCTTGTCAGTTTCGCAGCGTCTCCGTGCATCAGCAATGGTCCGACCAAGATCATCAGCGGGCTCATCATGTGCCTCTTCTTCACCTTCACCTAACCCTTCCCCACCTTCAGCATCATCCTCCATGAAAGTATCACCGAAATGATCATGATAGTTTTCATCGATATCATCCCCTTCTTCATCTTCTTCCATTCTAACCCCTCTTTCTCCATGCTTGGTCCAACAATTATAGCTTCGCATGAAACCGTGCCGAAGCAGGTGCATGTGAACGTCTCTTGAGGAGGAGTAACCCTTCTGATTCTTACAGACAGCACATGGACAGATAATAAAACCTTGCTGCTTGTTCGCATTTGCCACTACGAGGAAATCTTTCAAACCCGTAGTGAACTCGCCGGAGAGTCGGGGACCGTACATCCATTGCCGATTCATCTGCATTATTATTATATAAAGTATATAATTAACCATCATGCATTTGTTAAACTAACTAGCTAGAAATAATACAAATTAAACAATGAACTACACACATGCATATTTTATCAATGACACATGAAAGGTTCAAGTTGCTAACCGCGATCGCGGAGGAAAAATAAATGAGAAAGCTCAAGTGTGGCTCGGACACTTCATATCATGTTTGTTTCAGGCTCTCGGGCATTTCATCGAACACCTTGTGTGCATAGGAGGAACCAAAAGCAAACCCACCACCCCCTTCTGAATATTGTGAAGTGAGCTGAGTGAAGTGAAGTGAGCTGAGTCCTATATATAGGGATGGGCCTTTAGTCCCGGTTGGCCTAGCCAACCGCGACTAGGATGGGCCTTTAGTCCCGGTTGGCCTGGCCAACCGCGACTAAAGGCCTTCGGGGACCTTTAGTCCCGGTTGGCCAGGCCAACCGGGACTAAAGCCCCTCCCGTCTGCCAGCTGTCGACCGAGCGCGCTGGGCCCAGATAGTTGGTCGTGGGTCTCCTCCCGAACCGCGACTAAAGACCCCTTTTGTCGCGGTTCGATTATTTTGGGGACTAATGGGGGCGTATGAAAGCCTCTTTTTCTACTAGTGCTCGTTCATCCCTATTACATAGCTGCAACCGTACCTCCACCTCGGCGAGATACTCTGGCGTCAACATGTATCTTTGGCAACCCGGAAGGAGGAGCCTTTGGCCGACTACCTCTCCTCGGCTGCTGGGTGCAAACTGCCCCTTGTGTACGTATCTTCTCCCTTACAATATCAAGATAAGCCAAGTATCTTTTGATGAATGCTTGCATTCCTTGTGGGCTTTGAAAAACACCCTCGTGGATCGCTTTTCTCCGAGAGGACCAGATCGCCCATAGTGTCACTGCAACTTTGATAAAATCTGAGTGAGACAACGTCTCCATCAAGTGAAACAACCAGCATTTGGCGCTTGGGACCGATCATGAGATCAAGTTATTTTCCAGTTCATCATCCGCTAGCGCCCAGGTACAACGTGCCACCGTGCACTCTAGAAGTGAATGTCTCCACGAGTCAAGTCCTCCACACAGACCGCATGAGCTTGAATTCGACATATGCCTGTGAGCTCTAACATCCTCTGTCGGGATGGAATGCTTCGCCAACAGCCATAGAAATATCTCAATCTTTCCTGGCACCTGAGTTTTCCATAGCTTTTTCCACTCCCCTTCTTCGTTATTTGAGCTGGAGGAGCCCGCTGTACCTTCCAGCCACGCCTCTCGTCTTTGTCTAGTAGACACTAGGATATTGTATGCCAATTGTACCGAGACTTGACCCGATCGCTCGAAATTCCAGCACCAAAAATCCTCCATATTCTGCGTGCAGATGGGTATGCTCAAGATCACCGGAATATCCATTGGCATGAATACCACGCAGACTCGCACTATATTCCATGTAGCCTAGGTCGCATCTATCAATTCGGAGACAAGGTCCCGAGGGTTTGCTGATATGCATCCGTAGGGTTGAAGCATCTCGTCTCTTGGCAACCAATTATCTGCTGAAATGTTAGTAGTCTGGCAATTACCAATGCGCGTTATCAACCCTTGTTTCAACACATCTCTCCCTCCTATGACAGCCCTCCAGATCAGACTTGGATGGTTGCCAATACTTGCCTCCAATATGGTGGATTCTGGGTAGTATATGCTTCTCAATAGACGTGCGCTCAATGAATCAGGATGTTGTAGGATGCGCCACGCCTTTCTTGCTAGCATTGCCATATTGAACAACAGAAAATCTTTAAAGCCCAAACCGCCCATTGCTTTGGGTTGAGCCATTTGTTGGAATTTTGCTAGTAGGCCTTTGGCCCAAAGCCCAACTAAAATTCTGAAATTCTCTTGGCCCATTCATGCACACATGTGAGTGAAGTGAGTGAGACTAAAGTTTAGTCCCACCATGTAAGTTGAGAGAGAGTTGCACCTCTTTATAAGGTGAGCTCTTCTACCACTTGTATGAGCATGAGAAGAGGAGACCTACACGCGTGCTCCTCCTCCTCGCTCGCCTCATCACGCCACGCCGCGCCGCGCCGCGGGTTGCGGGATTGAGCCGAGCCAAGGACAGAGCTATGCACGTTGTCTATATTTTTGCTGCTCGGGAAGTTAATTACTGAACTGTTTCCGATTCTTTTGGATCGTGACGACTCGGACGTGGGTATGTCTACCCTAGCCGCCGCCGCTTCGTATGGTTTCTCACCACCGTTCCAGATCATTGCGCCGCCAAGCAAGTCTTCTCCATCCATCCTTTCGGCATGCACCGGGAGAAGGGACAGCAGGCCTCCGGAACCCCGCCTCTCGTGATCCTGTACGGGAGAGGGGCGATCAGGTTTTTGGGGAGCGCACTCGTGCGACTGCTGGCAGCGACGACTTTGCGAACGATGACTTCTTCCCCGACCTCGGCAACCTCATCCTCGACGACATGGGCAACAACGTCAACGCCGGCGGTGCTGCTCCCACTGCACCGTATGTGATTCTATCCTTCCTGTTCGAGATCGTGGTAGAATTCATGTTTCTAGTATGTGCCCTAGATGTGATATGTCCATCTACTATGCTAGTTCGCATGATTAGTTTAATCCTGCTATTGCTGTCATGATTTATCTTTTGTTCATTCGGATTAAATCTCGTAGTAATTTGCTCATATTTCCAACAATCCAAAACCTGATTATAGGCAATTTACTCCGAGTGGTTTTGCTGCGCATCTGAAGCCGCCTGCCTTTAAGGGGGCGCAATATAAGAGGTAGCGCATGAGAGCAGTCTATTGGTTTCAGACCATGGGCTGCTATGACGCCACCAAGGGCAAGCCTGAGGGCGATCTTAATCCAGCACAGCTGGAAGCTTTTGAGAAGATCGATACTCTCTTTAAAGGCGCTCTTCTGAGTGTTCTTGATGATTTCATTGTGGATTCATATATGTCGTTTGACAATGGCAAGGACATGTGGGCTGCGCTCGAGGCCAAGTTTGGTGCCTCGGACGCCGGCAGCGAGTTGTACGTCATGGAGCAATTCTATGATTACAAGATGACTGATGAGCGCTCTGTTGTATAGCAGGCTCATGAGATACAGTCGCTCGCAAAAGAACTTGAGTACTTCAAGTGTGTGTTGCCAGACAAATTTGTTGCCGGAGGCATCATTGCCAAGCTTCCACCTTCGTGGAACAATTTTGCTACTTCCCTGAAACACAAGAGACAGGAGTTCTCCGTTGCGGGTCTCATTGGTACTCTTGATGTTGAAGAGAAGGCGAGAGCAAAGGACACACGTGCTCGAGTTGTTGAGGGAGCTTCTAGTGCCCACATGGTACAGAAGAAGAACTTCCAGCCCAACAAGTTCAAAAACAACAAGAACAAAACTCAGGGCAAAGGCAAGTTTGATACAAAGAACAAGCCATCACATTCTACCAACTTCAAGAAGAATTCTCATAAGAAGGGGAAGGGACTTTGCCATGTCTGCGGTGATCCTAATCACTGGGCTACGAAGTGCCCTAACCTCTTTGAGGAGCGTGAACATGAGAAGAGCGGCAAGTCTGCTAATGTTCTCATCGGTGATACTGATATGAAGGAATCTGGGTACGGTATTCTACCTACCATTCTTTCAGTATTTCAATCTCCTGATTGGTTAATTGATACCAGTGTCAATGTACATGTTTGTGCTGATGCCTCCATGTTTTCTTCTTACCAGGTCACAGGGACTTCTCCCGTGCTGATGGGAAACGGGTCACATGCTGTCGTTCGGGGTGCTGGTACGGTTGATCTGAAGTTTACTTGGGGGAAGACCGTGCGTCTGAAGAACGTTCATCATGTGCCGTCTATCAATAAAAATCTCGTTAGCGGTTCCCGCTTATGTCGAGATGGTTTTAAGTTGGTTTTCGAATCCAATAAAGTTGTAATTACTAAGTATGGACAATTTGTTGGAAAAGGCTATGAGAGCGGAGGCTTGTTCCGCCTGTCTTTGTCAGATATGTCACTACAAGGATTCCGGTCTATTGCAACAAAATTTATTGCTACAGCTATCTTTCGTTGCAATAAAATGCTATATTACCACAAAATTGCAGTTCGTGGTAATAGGATCTACATATTGCCACAGTTTCGTTTCATCGCGCTAGGTACTCATTTTGTTGCAATAGAAGCCATGTATTGCCACAAGCTGCATCAACGTTGCCATATGGCAGTGATATTGCGACAGTTGCGCCCCGTTGCGTGAATTGGTCATTTTGTTGCAATAAATACTAGGTATTGCAACAAAGTAAATCTTTGTGGCAATATTTAGACATATATTGCAACAATTCTGACATGTGGCGCTAGCCATAGATATTGTCGCAAAATACATGGCTTCTTATTGCAACAAAACATGTATTGGTTGTAATAGGGTGGTTTTTTGCCTCACCTTCGTTGTGTTGCAATAACTATTACATATTGCGACAACTTGTGCATCCATGGTAATACGTACAACATATTGCAACAATCCTCTAGTGTTGCGAAAAAAAGGAGCAGGATATTGCAACGATATTCTCTACAGTGCCCCTGATTTCATTTATTTATTATACTATTTCTCGGGATCTGACTAAAGGGGCGTAGTAGTTCATAGAGGTATTAACATATTTGGTACCACAAATTGCACATAAGTTGTATTTTAGTCACATATCTTGCAAAGTGGACATCGGTGGTACCACAACTTGGAGGAACGCTCGCTTACGCGCGTGCGAAGTGTTGCACACTCGCGGACGCCCTTCACTTTAGGGTTTCTTGCACTGCCAGGGTCTCCTCCACTCGCCCTACTGACCTCCTCCGGTAGCAAGGTCGTCCTCGGCACCGGAAAGACGGCAAGCTCAGTGCCCTTCTCACCAAGGTGAGTCGTGAGCACTGGCCGCAAATCCTCACATTCTCTTCATTCCTAATTTTTTTTGTATCTTGCTTGGTGTGATTGTATGTATTTATGTGATGTTAATAAAAATGTATAGCATCCAAGATTCTCTCACCCAAGGTACAACACGCTTTTCTACATAGTTTAGTTGTCTGATTTGTTATGAGTTACTTCCTGCACAATGTCGTATTGTTAGACAGGCTGGGTCGCGCTATTCGTCACTCAGGGTGAAGAATATTCTTCACCCCACCGATCCGGCGCACCATCCAGAGCCAGCCCGTGTGTGGGATTCCGGCGACATGATTTTGGATAACCACCACCTTAAGAAAAGCTGCGACAAAGCTAAGAAAACTTCCTTCGCCCATTCTGACCAGCCAGCCACCAAAGAAAAAAAAAAGCTGCGAGCCTAAAGTAAGAAACCGTTGTGTGCGCCCATTCCAGCCAGCCCACATTTTCCTCTCTTTTTTTTTGCTAGAAGCCAGCCCACATTTTTCAACCCCGAAAGCAAAACTACTCATGTAAATTTCTTATTACACTATGTAACATAGATATAGGGCTGACGTCTGACGTAAGTAACATATTTAAGGCATCATAAATTGCAGCAATCTGTACAAGACATCAACCTTGTGAGACTGCAACGTAAGACTTGCCGCAACGTAAGAACTATCAGAATGACCAGATGAGACCAAAATTATGCCACATAAATAAACATGTTTTTGTCAGAAATAATTAACGAGAGAAAATGTAATTTCAACATAAGAAAGATCAAAGGCTACAAGTTAGTATACTCCTAAAGACTGTATGCTTGCCTGCCAAAATCAGTACAATCTAGGCTTTTTCTGTACCAATATACACACCGCCTTTCACAAGACTAAACAATATCTGGATCATGTCAGCTTTTCACTCAGTGTACACCCGCGTTACCCAAAGGGGACTACAGAAGTATGTCTAACAAAACGCGAGGAAGTATCAAGTCAAATACATTGGGAAAAAACAGGATGCTACTCCACTGAACTATACACATATCAGCCAGGATTCAGCCTGCATTTCGCCTAATGAGATCAGCTTGTGTATCGCCTCATGTACAGTGCAGAAGAGATTAGTTTCTTACGAATTTCTATATTTGTCAGGCACAGTTGCGAACAAAGCCATACATTTCTCATTTCAGTGGTGAGTAATTTTCTTTTTGTACCTACAATGGCAGAAATTATTCCGTAAGTATCCCAAGTATATATAACAAAATGAGTACACGAGGAGAGAAGTGTATAATCAAAGGGAGCACATAACAAATGAGAATCATCTTCTTCATGCTGTTTTCCACATATGGAGTTCATGAGCAGGAATACAAAACGGGTTGATTTTCACTGAACTTGTGTAGAATCACGTATTTTGAAATGGCAATAAGACATGGGTCACTACTTGAAACTGTAACCAATATTCTTCAGACACCATACTGAGTTCTTCAGCAACCACACGGAGTTCAAACAGACAGAATATTACCTATCTATTTCAGGGATTGCCTATTTTCTTCAGCAAACCATACAGAGTTGAAACAGTCAGAATATTACCTATCTAGTTCAGGGATTGTCTATTTTCTATCTAGTTCAATCATGCGATTTCCTTGACTGTACTGCCGACTCTTGGTAACATAAATATAACAGTAGTGATCCGTGATGAAAAACAGACAATGTCGATGATTAACCAATTAATAAACCCCTTCACAGTTCAAAGACCACGTTCCCTTAGGAACAAATAGAGAATAGGAAATTTATTACTCCCTCTGTAAACAAATATCAGAGCGTTTAGATCACTACTTTAGTTATCTAAATGCACTTATATTTCTTTACGGAGGGAGTAAAAACCAATTCCGCAGTACTAATACGTGATGGAGAACAGCTATTGTCAATGTGTCAACAATTAAATCAATTCACATGTGTTTTCACCCAGAGAATCCAAGACAGGAGCAACTAGTCAAGCAGCATGCACCAAGGGAGTAGTTAGATTAGGATTGAGAAATATTAGTTACTTATCCGGGAAGCTGACCACCTTTTGATGGCTTTTCCGTTCAAATAAAGATGGCTCTTGCTAGCCACTGTGTTTTCACCCTCACGCTATATCTCAAATCTTATCATTTTCAGTGGACGTCAACTAGGCAAAAGCGATCTTTCACAGGATTATTACATACAAGTAAATTTTGATATCCTAAGCAGAGAGATACACAGGTAGGCGGTCACTTATCACAGGACAAATAAACCAAGAAAAAAGAGAGGTTCTCCTCCAGACCTCCACATCCGCCTCATCTACCTCAAGCGCAACGAGGCCTAAAATGAAACCATCTCGCCCCATACCTCCCACCTCTCACGATTACACCCTATATAATAGAGGTCGTGGCATACCTGCATTTCCGAATTGCTCAACACAGTTGTTAATTTCCACAATAGATAGTGGAGGCTTGTCGGCATTGATTGTCGATGTCTTAGCATGACCTAAATCTCATTGAGCATCACTCTTTCTGATTTAGAAATTCAAGGAACATCTGAACAAAACAAACAAAATTGACCATTAAAAACATACAGAAGAAATACCAGATTGCATATACTGGAAGCATATGTTACAGATCACTTCCAAGACATAAACAGACCCTTCAGTGAGTAGTAGTTGTTTCACTTGAGCACCTTGAGTAAAGCTCAAGACATCTTAAAAAGCAGTTGTTCCCAAGTATTTAATTACCGATCATGACAACAATTTCTCGAATCAATTTCCACGCAATGTTCCCTTCGTCAATGCATGAATCATATGTACATATGTAAAAGTTACTTGATGTCCAGTAATAGCAGATCAATCTTTCAACTACCAAATTACTAATTAAGTACCTGCTTCTTACATTTCTATCCTGCTATTTCTCACTGAAGAGCAGGACATATGACACAAGATTTTAGTAGGATATAACAAACCATCTCAGCGAGATATACTGTATAACACAGCAAGCAAGGGAAAATTAGTCAACTACTTCAAGATTTCAGCAGCAAATAGGTAAGCAATCAGCAGCATTTTTTCGATAAAAGGGTATGGCTCTTCACAAACACAACAAAATCTAAATTTGCTGCACTTTGCTGCACTTGCAATGAAAAATACAGAGGGAAACAGGGGGAATAATGATACTTTTGTTGTTGTGGAGGTAGTAGGTCGCACGGGAGGCAGGCGAGCCAGTCGGGGGCAGGCGAGCAGGATGGCGGAAGAGCCGGAGCAGAGCCGGTTGGCGCCGGAGTTGAGATGTCGGGCGGTCCAGCCACGCGCCCACGGGCAGGATCGACCAGCCGAGATCCACGGAGGAGAAGGCCGACAGGCGGAGCGGAAGGCGCCGAGCGGCGGGTGGCGGAGCAAGGTTAGAGGGAGAGGGGAGCGGCAGTGAGGCGCCGGCGTGGGCTGCTTCGTCGCGCCGCCATGATGTGGCTGCTGTGGTCGCACGGCGGCGGAACAGGGGATCGAGGAAGTTGTTTCTTTTTGGCAAGGAAAGAGGAAAAGAGGCACGAGATCGTGGGAAAGAAGGAGCGGAGGAAACAGAAAGAAAATGATCGAAGGAAAGGGGGAGGAGATCTCGCGCGGCGCAACCCACCAGACGCGCGTCTGATCCATCGCGCGAGCCCCTGATCCATCGCGCGGACGCGGACGCGCTCCACCAGATAGAGTGTTTTTTTTCGATAGTCCGATAGCGTATATTACTGAAATATGTCCACGCAAAAAAAATATTACTGAAATACGTGATCGACATGGCCCTTTTTTTCTGTTTGAAAGAAGATAGTAATTCTATTGACCAAACTTTGATTATTTGCAACTTTTAAACCACAAATTAAAATGACCTCATTATTTTTGCATTTTTAAAAATTAAACTGATATTTATATAGTAAGTTGGTTGCATATTTTTACCTACTTAAGTAGTGTAGGTAGCATATGTCGGCACGACGACCGCGGCCCGAGGTCAAGTACAACCCGGGGTCCGGCATCAGCTATTTTCCCCTGATCGTCCACGTGTCCCGCAGAGTCGCCTGGATGTCCGATTCCTCCCATCGACACCTCCTCGCCTGTATTGAGGCTCAGGGGAACTCGTCTCACAAGACTCCGGGCGCGGCTCCGTCGAAAGCTTCCAAGACCGTGCGCTTCGTTCCCGAGCTCTCCGTCCATCCACCCCGGAGCCGATGCCGCCCAACAATCGACACGTATCAACGTCCTGTGCCACCCATCACTTTTGGTAATGAGTCGGCGCGTTGGGCTATCACTTTTGTCCGCGGCGACCCAAACGGACGGTAGCAGATGAAATGGGTCGCCGTGTTGGAGTTGCTCTTAGCAACACATATTCTCATATTTCTCTGAAATATTTTTTCCTAATTTATTTCATTATTGTAAACATTTCTTCTAAAAAGTGTTACTTTTCCACCACCTAATTTAGGTTGAACGTAGTTTGCGCCAATATTTTGTGTTCCCATGAAAAAATAGTCTATTTTTTCCTTCCTGCTAAACACCCTTCCTAACTGACCCGGCCGGAGTCAACATGGGTTTTAGATTTATACATACACAATTCTAAAGTTTGAAACTTGCATACTGCAGATGATATTCCAACAAGGACCAACAGCAAAGACAATCACACGGTTGGACTTATACACAGCATTAAAACAAGTTCTTCATTGTTACCGGCTACTACTAGCTTGCAGCTACCACTTATCATGTTGTTTGTCGTGTGGCATCGTGAAAGATTTTAAGAGATTTGTTGATGCTGTCGGTGTGTGCACGAGGGATGATTTTTGCGACGGACCAAGACTTGAAGATTTTTTATATCTGAAAATGAATATATAAAGAAGAGACAAGGCGTTGGCCTTATCTAATACTTTTTTTTACAAATGTGTGATATACCAATAAGTAAATCTTAAAAAAATTGTTTGGTTGATAATTGACATAGTTGAATCTCTATTATTTTCATTAAAACAAAAGCAACATGATTGTGTTGGACCTACTTTGGCGTGAAGGACCCTCCGAGTCGCCCTCGCAGGCGACAGGAGAGATCACTAGCCGACTCCCAGCACCCCGCCTCCCGCTCCTCCCCTCCCCAACCGCCGCTAGAGGGCATGACTAGGTGAAGCCCGGCCAGCGGCGGCAGGGCTCGTTCGCCCCCTTGCGTGTGGATCCTATGTAGGACGGATCCGACAGGCAAAGGCGTCGCGATGCAGGGGTGTTTATTTTACATAGTTGAATCTCTATGCTTATCGTTTGAACAAAAGCGGCATAATTATGTTGGACCTACTCTGGCGTGGACAAACCCTCAACGGATTGTCCTATAAAATGAAAGATGTTGAGATCACCCCATCTGAAGATCGGAATGTGAGATCAAGACTGACATAGATCGACAGTCTCATCAACCCATCCCATCAGTACTTATGTTTCGAGATAAGAGTATAACCTAATAGTTTTAAAGTGAGGGTCGCATGAGGTTTATGTGAGATGTAGTTCAGAATTGGCCAAATTTTTGCTACTTTGACCAACAGTTGACCAAGGCAAAAAAAACTGACATATCCCAACCTAAGTGTAGATCCATGATGAAACAACACCTTCCTAATTGGCTGCGGGTGGTTGGCTGACCGGGTTTGCGGCGGAGGGGTTGAAGCACCGCGGTACATCACCTACCTAGTCCGTGCACTGGTTGACGGTGAAGGCGTCCGTGGACGTCGCGTTCCTCTCATTCCTTCTGTCTTACTCCGAATGAAAACTTGATCTTCGGATCGGACGATGGCGACATTCGTGGTCGTGCCTTTCCTGGAGGCATCGTCTTGGAGTCCTCAGCCCGTCGTGTATCTTGCCTTGGATGTGTGGCGTCCGTTTGTATCGGTTGCTTCGATGTATGTGATGGTTGTTTAACAATATAAATAGAAAACTCTTTTTTGTTCGTTAATTGGCTTCCTCAAATGGCGACGACTATGCAAATATCGACAACGAGAACACACAATTCTCGGATTTGGTGGTTTTTTCACCACGATATAACTTCTTACAAATAAATTTTAGTATTCCCTCCATCTCGAAATATATTTACAATCTAGAAAATTCCCTTGAATTTTTTTAAACAAAAATTGTTACTTTCCCACCACCTAATTTAGGTGTAGTGTCGTTTGCGTCAATAATTTTTAACCTCCCGCTAAAAAGTCCCAAATTAGCGTCTTTTTTCCACCAAAAAATTGGCTTCCCGCTAAATACCTTCCTAACAACCCACGATTATATATAATTCTAAACCAAACAACGACGTCTTCACGGGCGATTCGATCTGAGCTTCACGGGCGATTGGATCTGAGCTCTCTCGTCTCTGTTCATCTGTGCTGCCGGCGTCATGACGGCGTCAACAGAGCCAAACCCCCCTCCCCCACGAGCTCCTCCTTGATGCGCGGCTCTCTCGATCCCGATCCATTCAGAGGGGCTGCCCCTTCTCTCCTCCACTCGCCGCTTGGCCGTAGAGAAGAAGTCCGGGCAGGGGACATGGCCGCCGCCGGTGGCATTTTCCCATCGCGCCTCGATTTGGCCGCCTCGGCGGAGGCGCTCGCGGCCTGGAGGGTCGGCGCAGCGCCTCACCTTGGCCTGGAGGCTCGCCGCCATGGAGCTCGCCTCGGCCTAGACCTGGGGCTCGACGGGGCCTCCCGGCCCGGTTCATGGCCGCAGCCGCCCCGGCTGTGCACGCCGGCGTTGTGACGTGGTGGCCAGGCGCTGGTTGCTGCCCCGCCCGACCCCAGCATGCCCGAGGTGCCTGCAGGCCTCGTGACAACCCCCCCCCCCCCCCCTCCAAAACTGTATTTTGTTGCTAATTACTAAGCGTTTTGGTGCAGCCCATCCGTGGATCATCCCTTGCCAATTTAATTATTATCTACATTGGTTTTTGAGCATTAGATCCATTAACTGAAAAGTATGGACGTACTCTGTATGTACAAATCCACTTTACATTTGTTTTCCCCCTGGGTTCAGTCTGTAATCTCTTGTAATCCCCTGGATTAAGTCTGAATCTTTACATTAGACTCAGAATCCTACCATCTCCGTCGCTGTCACTCTGCATACAACATTAATTCTTATACCTGAATCAGGTTGGTTAGCTTTCGATGTAATATTATCCGTCTTGTCTAAAATAAATCCACATTCTTACACTCTGGTTTCTTCTTATACATCCTACAATCACTTTCTTCTTATAAATATTTTTTAGCAATTAGCGTAGATTGACATGAGTTTCTTTCAACACATTTTAAGACATAATGTCATATATTAGATGATATATGTGCGTCAACAGAGCAGAGGATTCAGGTTTAGTCATCCTCTGCATTGCATTTGATTCAGATTACTATAAGATGATTTTTAATAGATATTTGGTCTTACACAAGTCACATCGGAAATGTTTTTTTCCTATAGATTCAGAGTAGTATTTTCACGAACCTATCACTGATGCATTGCCTTTCATGTTCATTCACATATGCTTAATACTTCTGAATAACGTACGTCAAGATAACCTAGGGTTCAGGTTTAGTGCATCCTCTGCATGTTCTTCAGACCACTATAATATGAGTTTTTAATAGATATTTTGTTTTTATTGCTTTCTTATATCGTGTTGCGCCTTATCTAGTTGGAATAATCAACATAGATTTATACTTTTTACCGTCTCATTTAGCTCGAGATCGATTCGACATCGTTACAAGCTGAGCATGAGTAATGTTCTACAGCTTGACCTTGAGCTTCATTCAGTTTGAGTTGCCTCGAATTTTAATATGAATTAAACTGATTTGATTTTATGCATGCTTAATGTATTGAGTTTCTTCTTAAATTGACTCAAAATTTTATGTCTGGTTTACCTACACAAGGGCACAATGATGAATTTTACGGAGGATGCTCCTGGTACACAACATCCTTACTTCATAATCACCTATCTGAATGGTGCAGAACATCAATGCTTTGTTAATGCTAAGTCCCATGGTTGTTTTTTGTGTGCAGTAAAGAAAGGCTTTGTTCTCTTAACAAAGATGGAAAGTATAACGGCATACAAAAACCAACGTGGACAACCCAGATCTGGTAAATTGTTTAGCATTTGCTATAATGCATAAAATCTTGGTGTGGGTTAAATAGCTAAACCTTCAAGACTACTAAATCTTTTACAGGAACTCCAGAACAATCTGACACTCCAGTGTCTGCTAATGACATGTGTTCCCTTGCTGAATGGCCATCCCATGCTCGCCGCAACCGTGCGCTACTACAGGATGGTACTTGCTTTCATTTACATTTGTGTCATCATTTCTTACAATCTAATACCGAGTAATACAATTTTTTTGTATGATTTGGGCTGTAGAAGCTGGTGGACAGAAGAAGAAAGTCTGAGGTGTTCTAAAAGGTTTTACATATAAGAAGCGTTTTTGCCAATGGATCTGCAAAGCTAAATATTACATTCTCTGAAAAATTGGGTGGTACAGTAGGAATGAACTATCGTTCGTTCAAGGACGACATGGTAGTCATAATGAAAAGAAAGTTACCACTCATAGGAGTGAGGACGTGGTCGGACACTCACCCTACCATCCATCGACTCATTGTTGCAGATATGATAGTGCGTACAACCTTTTCCACATGTGTTATCTTATTTTACCATCGATAATGCACTGCTTATGTATATTTATTTGTTGTATGCTTTACAGGACAGATGGGACCTAGAAGATACACCAGAAACAGAAGAAAAGATTCTCAAAATTGTGAAAGAGCGATATAGAGGCTGGGGATCAACTCTAAGCTCCACTTACAAGGCATACAAAACAGATGCAGCTAGATTGGCTAATCTGCCGGAAGATTTACAACCAGAAGAGTGGGAATGGATGATTGAGTACTTTGGCACTGATTCAAAATTTCAGGTTATCTCTATGATCACTGTTTGTCTACTATGTGTAAAGATGAAATGGCTAGTCTCATGTTATATTTGGTTTAAATGAATTGATAGGATCGCAGCCAAAAGAATGTCGATAACCGTAAGAAACAGAAGACAAAACACATAATCAGATCAAAATCTTACTCGCAAGTTAGTTTTGAGAAGGTATGAGTCCAACTAAATATGTATGCCTCGTTGCTAAATATGGTGTCATGTTTCAAGCATCTCATTGTTATATTACTTGCAGAGAAACTTGGAAACTGGGGAAGAGCTAGATTGTATTGCTCTGTGGGAACTCACCCACACGAACGATGGAACATGGTCTAACACAGATTCCCAGAAAGTTTACGTGAGTACATTGACTTTTGGTTATTCTATAGTTAGTCAATGATGTGCATCCGGCATGTTTCTTCATCAGATGGGATTATTCATGCGTTGGACCGTGTTATTCTTGTTTCATCTTCGATAGTGTCAATATTGATGCCGCACCTATAATTGTTCCTTTCATTTTTAGGACAAAGCACTTGAAGAGGTTAAAAATAAAGAAACCGAAACTGAAGGTCCACTTTCAAGTGAGCAGAAAAACAATATTTTTCAGACCGCATACAAAGACACTCTAGAATGCAAGTCATCGCAGCCTCGTGGGTACGGATACATGGAGAAAACTTCAACTGGTTCTGAAAGGTTTCATATCCAGATTGAAGAGCAAGCTCGTGCTACAGCAGCCACCCAGGAGCGAAACTCTCAGCTCAGCCAGCAGGTCAATGAATTACAAGATCAACTACAAGCTGAACGTGCAAACACACAAGAGAGGATTAACTTGGAGCGTGCTGAGAGAGAACAACTTGAGGAGAGGTTAAAAGAAGAGCGTGCTGAAAGGGAAAGATTGTTGCAAGAGGAGCGAACATCAAGACTGGAATTTGAAAAAAACATGATGGCAAAGTTTGTAGAATTGAGCCAACAGATGGGAACCCAACAGGTGATTACAGTCATACACTTTTGACCTTGTAAGATTTATGTTGCTTACTTGCGTTGCTAAAAGCGCACTTCTATTTATAGGTGCCTACGAAGAGGGTTGACAACAAAGAAAATAGTAATCCAAACTTGCAAAATATTCTGTTACAGAGATCTAGTCCTAATAAGACTTCAGGTTCAAGGCCAACTGCTATTTCTTCAAATGCGCTCATACAAGCTGCAGCAAGGAATTCTCGAATGTTTAAAGGAATGGCAAGTCACAACCTTGCTTTCTCTTCATGTTCACCTGCATTTTATAGGTCATTAGCCTTCATAATTAGCTAGTTGCTTGTTCTCTTTTACCATGTGTTGTTGCTGCATCGAGTCACAACTTAAACAAAAAATGAATATGTGCTAGCTAGGGACATGAACTTTACGGAAACTATACATCGAGTCACAACTTAAATCAATAGCAGAAGCTTTTATTATTGAGGATTCCAAGTACCAGCTCAAATTATGGTTTTCTTATAATGAAATTAATGTATGTCGTCGCTCGGCAAACTCTGTTGCTCACGAGCTTGCTAGTCTTGGTAGGATGTACAAACCTAACCACTATGTGGAATGGGAGGCCGATGTACCAGCCTTTATGGCTGCATGTGCTTTGGGTGATTCAGCCCAACATCCTTAAGTTATAAAGTGATGTTTTTTCTCAAAAGAGAAGCTTTTAGTAGATGTACTAGTGCTTATGCTTTACACATTTACACTTGTATAATTGTTCTGATCCCTCAGTTACATGCTTGCTGGCACAGTATTAGTCTAGTTAGTTTGGCGATAGTTCTTTTTAACAATGGGGCTAGAATAATTGTATGGCGTATGTTATGTTCGACTCATTAACTAGAACCTTTTTTATTTCTTGATTGCAGGATCCAAAGAACTAGCTGGACTGGACTCTAGATCACAGACATTTTAGTCTTCGCAGTTAATTAGGATGGCGAAATTACATTTGAGTTTCATTTGATGGATATTTGCTATGAGAATTATGAATTTTATGAATTTACATATTATACGTATGGTTTTGAATATTGTAATTGAAAGCCTATATTTTTTTACGGTTGTAATAGGCTATTACCACAACCCACTTTTGGTTGCCACATGCTAGCACCACTACAAATATATTGTTGCATCATATCTCAGTCGCTACGCCTACCTGTTTTGTTGCACTAGGATGTTGCAATGGAGCACTTTATATTGTCGCAATAGCTTGTCACCACAATTTTTTTTCACGATGCGATAACTGTTTCACCACCAAAGTAAGTTTTGTTGAAATAGAGTATCGCCACGGAAGGGTTAAATTGTCGCAATAGTTTCTTGCTACAAAGATTTTACTTGTTGTGATACCTATTTATCACCACCAAAACAAGTATGTTGCAATTTACTGTTACAACGATTGGAGTATTTGTTGCCGTAAGTTAATGCCACAAGTGCAGTGGGTCGTGGCAACATGCCTAATGCGAGGAAAACAAGGATTGTTGCCATAGTTTATTACCACAAGTGTGGTGGGTTGTGGCAACATGCCTAATGCCATGAAAATAAGGATTGTGGCCATAGTTTATTGCCACAATTGACTATTGCCACGGAAGAGTATTGCGCCACGAAATGGCCGTCGTTGGCATAGGATGTTGCCACAAATGTCTATCGCTACGAGATATCAGTCGCCACGATTCATTACATGTTACATTAAAGCTATCTCCATGAATCAAATTGTGGCATTAGGTGAGTGTTTCCACGGGAAAACATGTGGCAACTTCCCGCATAGATGTTGCGATAGCACGCTTTATTGCCACAATTCCTTTTTCGTGGTAATAACCTATTACCATGTGTCCGGTCGCAACGGCTGCCAACGAATGTCGTTTCGTGGCGATAGGTACTTATCGCCACGAAACATGTATTGCAACAAACGGTTTTGTTGCAATAGACCCGGATCCTTGTATGTGCGCACTAAAGTTATTAATAATATTTGCCAGAGTAATGAGTCTGATATTTGGCATTCACGACTTTGTCACATTAACTTTGGTTGCATGACGCGGCTAGCCAATATGAATTTAATTCCGAAAATCTCTACTGTCAAAGGCTCCAAGTGCCAAATATGTGTGCAAGCTAAGCAACCTCGCAAGTCCCATAAGACTGCAGATGCAAGAGACTTGGCGCCACTAGAGCTTATACATTCTGATCTGTGTGAGATGAATGGCGTGTTGACAAAAGGTGGAAAGAGATATTTCATGACGTTGATTGATGACTCCACTAGATATTGTTACGTGTATCTTCTGAAATCAAAAGATGAGGCTTTAACTTTCTTCAAATACTATAAAGCTGAAGCAGAGAACCAACTTGATCGAAAAATTAAACGGCTTAGGTCTTATCATGGTGGAGAGTATTTTTCCAACGAATTTGATTCGTTGTGTGCGGAACATGGTATAATCCATGAGAGGACGCCTCCCTACTCACCTCAGTCAAATGGGGTAGCCGAAAGAAAGAACCGAACTCTAACTGATATGGTTAACACCATGTTAGACACATCGGGTCTTTCCAAGGAATGGTGGGGGGAGGCGCTAATGACTGCGTCTCATGTCCTAAACCGAGTTCCCACAAAGCATAAGACCATGACTCCATTTGAGGAATGGGAAAGGAAAAGATTGAAACTCTCTTACCAACGTACTTGGGGTTGTTTGGCGAAAGTCAATATACCAATTCCCAAGAAGCGCAAGCTTGGACCAAAAACCGTGGATTGTGTTCTTCTGGGCTATGCTTTTCATAGCATTGGTTATAGATTTTTGATAATAAAATCTGAGGTATCCGACATGCATGTTGGTACGATTATGGAGTCGAATGATGCAACTTTCTTTGAGGACATATTTCCCATGAAGGATATATCGAGTTCATCAAATCAGGAGATACCTACTCCATTTAGTGAGGAATTCGCTGTAACCTAAACCCACCATTGCGATGGAACACATTGAGAATCCCGTTGAGGGTGACAATGGAACTCCTGTGAGGAGTAAGAGACACATGACTGCAAAGTCCTTTGGTGATGATTTCATTGTGTACCTTGTGGATGACACACCCATGGCTATTTCAGAAGCCTATGCATCTCCTGATGCTGACTACTGGAAGGAAGCTGTTCGTAGTGAGATGGATTCCATCTTAGCTAACGGAACCTGGGAGATCATTGACCGTCCTTATGGGTGCAAACCTGTAGGATGTAAGTGGGTATTCAAGAAGAAGCTTAGACCTGATGGTACGATTGAAAAGTACAAGGCACGGCTTGTGGCCAAGGGTTATACCCAGAAAGAAGGTGAAGACTTCTTTGATACTTACTCACCCGTGGCTAGACTGACCACAATTCGGGTGCTACTATCACTGGCTGCCTCACATGGTCTTCTCGTTCACCAAATGGATGTTAAGACGGCTTTCCTCAACGGAGAGTTGAAGGAGGAAATTTACATGGATCAGCCAGATGGTTTTGTAGTACCTGGTCAGGAAGGAAAGGTGTGCAAGTTAATAATGTCTTTATATGGCCTTAAACAAGCTCCTAAGGAGTGGCATGAGAAGTTCGAAAGAACATTAACTGCTGCCGGCTTTGTAGTAAACGATGGTGACAAGTGTGTGTACTATCGCTATGGTGGGGGCGAAGGAGTTATTCTTTGTCTGTATGTCGACGACATATTGATCTTTGGAACCAAACTTGATTTAATCAAGGAGGTTAGGAATTTTTTATCTCGCTGTTTTGATGTGAAGGATCTAGGAGTAGCTGATGTTATCTTAAACATCAAGCTGTTGAGAGATAAGAATGGTGGGATCACACTGCTTCAGTCTCACTATGTGGAAAAGGTCTTGAGTCGTTTTGGGTATAGCGACTGCACACCTTCTCCAACTCCATATGATGCTAGTGTGTTGCTTCGAAAGAATCGACGGATTGCTAGAGATCAACTGAGGTATTCTCAGATTATTGGCTCGCTTATGTATTTGGCGAGTGCCACGAGGCCTGACATCTCTTTTGTTGTGAGCAAGCTGAGTCGGTTTGTGTCAAAACCGGGAGATGATCATTGGCATGCGCTTGAGAGAGTTATGCGCTATTTGAAAGGCACCACGAGCTATGGAATTCACTACACCGGGTATCCAAGGGTACTGGAGGGTTATAGTGACTCAAAATGGATATCTGATGCTGATGAGATTAAGGCCACAAGTGGTTATGTTTTTACACTTGGTGGTGGCGCTGTTTCCTGCAAGTCTTGCAAGCAGACCATCTTAACGAGGTCAACTATGGAAGCAGAACTCACAGCATTAGACACTGCCACTGTTGAAGCAAATTGGCTTCGTGAACTCTTGATGGACTTACCTATGGTTGAAAAACCAATACCCCCTATCCCGATGAACTGTGATAATCAAACTGTGAACGTCAAGATAAACAGTTCGAAGGACAATATGAAGTCCTCAAGACATGTGAAGGGGAGACTAAAATCTGTCAGAAAATTGAGGAACTCCGGAGTTATTACGTTGGATTATATCCAAACGTCGAAAAACTTGGCAGATCCCTTCACAAAGGGTCTATCACGTAATGTGATAGATAATGCATCGATGGAGATGGGTTTGAGACCCACCGCATGAGTTGTCCATAGTGGTAACCCACTCTATGTGATCGGAGATCCCGTGAAGTAGAAGTGTGAGACAAGCTGTTGGTCAGCTGAGAGGAGAGTATCCCTATTTTAATTATCCCACTCCATGAAGATGCAATACTCTCCTGATCTGCATGTCAGGTTGATACTTATCTTAATGTGTTCCAAGTGGCTTATTCGGGTAAGCAGAGATGTTGTCCTGCAGAACATCTCCTGAGGAACACACCTGTGAATTTGACTGTTAAACGTCGCAGTCTGTGAGAATTGGGGGTTCTCTAATAAATTCATGAAAGGCCCTGGAGTATAACATATACGCTCCACCCACGGGGAAGCTTTGCGGCAGCCCAGTATCGGTCAAGAATTTGTGTGAAACTAGTCTCGCAGAAAACTTGTAGTTCAAGGCATAGTCCACTATTCAAGTTGTGATCTAGTGTAGCATAAATCACTAAGTGAAAGTTCAACTTCACAGTCTCCACTAAGCACCGGTATATAAACAATGTTTTGGAACTAAATGATGAGATGTGCCAATAAGACTTTGTGGGGGATTGTTGGAATTTTGCTAGTAGGCCTTTAGCCCAAAGCCCAACTAAAATTCTAAAATTCTCTTGGCCCATTCATGCACACATGTGAGTGGAGTGAGTGAGACTAAAGTTTAGTCCCACCACGTAAGTTGAGAGAGAGTTGCACCTCTTTATAAGGTGAGCTCTTCTACCACTTGTATGAGCATGAGAAGAGGCGACCTACACGCGCGCTCCTCCTCCTCGCTCGCCTCGCCACGCCTCGCCTCGTCACAACGCGCCGCTGGTTGCGGGATTGAGCCGAGCCGAGGACAGAGCTATGCACGTTGTCTATATTTTTGTTGCTCGGGAAAAATTAATGAGTCATTAATTAATAATTAACGGACACGTTAATTACTGAACTGTTTCCGATTCTTTTGGATCGTGATGACTCGGACGTGGGGTTTACTCCCACGACCTACCCGACCCGCACTATATAGTCAGGCAGACGTCTACCCTAGCCGCCGCCGCTTAGTATGGTTTCTCACCATCGTTCCAGATCATTGCGCCGCCAAGCAAGTCTTCTCCATCCCTCCTTTCGGCGTGCACCGGGAGAAGGGACAGCAGGCATCCGAAACCCGCCTCTCGTGATCCTGTACGGGAGAGGGGTGATCAGGTTTTTGGGGAGCGCACTCGCGCGACTGCTGGCAGCAACGACTTCGCGAACGACGACTTTTTCCCCAATCTCGGCAACCTCATCCTCGACGACATGGGCGACAACGTCAACGCCGGCGGTGCTACTCCCACTGCACCGTATGTGACTCTATCCTTCCTGTTCAAGATCGTGGCAGAATTCATGTTTCTAGTATGTGCCCTAGATGTGATCTGTTCATCTACTATGCTAGTTTGCATGATTAGTTTAATCTCTGCTATTGCTGTCATGATTTATCTTTTGTTCATTCGGATTAAATCTCGTAGTAATTTGCTCATATTTCCAACACCATTTCCTTCCAAGATACCCATGCGTTGTTGTAGTGGGACTGCACGTTTGTGGCCGCTGGCGGAAAAGAAATAGAAAAATAAGCCCAACCCAAATAAACAAACAACAGGAAAACGGGAAATCCCAAAAGATTAGCCGGATGCAACCCATGAGAAGCCAAGGCAAGACACATGCCTAATCTACTTGAGGTCATGTCAACCGAGAAGTCTCAGTCAACTGATTTCTAGACGGACTCATTCAGTAATGTTTTACAATGACCATTTTTCCTAATAACTCATCCAAGAATAATTAGAACTGCTTGAGTGAGTACATTGTTGGATTATAGATGGGACTTTGCCCATATAAGACAATAATCCCTGGTTAATCTCTAAGGCCCATTTAGGTGTATGGCAAATCATGAGAAGTTTAATGCCATACTTCAAGTGGAGTGAGAGTGAGACCCTTTTATAAGGGCTGCTCTACCACATGCCATTGGAAAGCTTGGAAAGAGAAGCTGTACACGTGTGCTCTTGCTCTGCCGAATGCCTCGCCTCGCCTCGGGAATGGTTAATTAATCTCGGATTAATTGAATAGTCGCTACAATGGTGTCACTGTCCAAGACGTTGGACCGTGCGCCTAAGCCTAGGCCCATCTACTCGACAGCCTATATAAGGAGGCGCTGGTATGTGGAGTGAACCCTAACTCACTCACCCCCTCCTGCATAACCCTAGCCACCATCTATTGTTTCTCTGTGTGTGCTGCTTCCGGCGGTCCCAGCGCGACGACCGCGTGCACGGTTGGTCGGGGGAGCAGGTGCCTTCAGAACCCTATCATTCGAGATCCTGCCGGGAGAACGTCAATAAGATTTTTTGGGGAACGTCTTGGCGCGACTGCCCCCGAACCGTCTCCATCTCCTCCTCTACTTTCTGTACTTCCTCTGCATCACCCCCATATGGCCCCCGACGCCGTCACCAAGAAGAAGGCCATAGACGATGCCGAGGTTGCTGCTGCCGCTGCCACGTTTGCTTGGCCAACCAGAAGGTATGATCTGTTCATCCCTCATTTACTCGTTCATATGCTAGCCGTATATGTTGTGTTCATAGATGTTTCGGTTCTGTCTAACTTACGTGCTCACATGCTTATTTATCGGTATGATTTGCATACTGCGATTGCCATGCTTACTGTTTACTCATGAATTAGATTAATTGACAAGTTGCTAATATTTCCATGTACATTGTGAATCTTCAAGTGAAATTTCTCATATTTCTAAATGACTGCAATGCATGGTAGATTTGATATATTGCTGCACCGCACCTAGTGGTTGTTCCCTTATTTTCTTCTCTTTATATAGTGACCTTACAAGCAAAAGAGACGATGAGTTAATGATTGCACGACTAGTGATCTAGTGTGTGATGTGATATGACCTTGAGATTCTGTTATAGGCAACAAGGCGTAGAAATGAACATACAATGATTTGATCATTCCGGGAGCTGTTCCTCCCCTTCTGGTGCTATGGGTACTATTTTGGCAGTAATAATTGCCTACGCACCCGTGTGAATGGTGCTCACCACCCGTGCTCGTTGATTGTTCATGTGCAGCACGGTGTTGCATGGTTTCTTGTGGTTGTTGTTGGGTGCTTAACGCAGTACACCAAAGATGAACTGTACGTACGAGCGTTGTGGACTGATGGACCGCGATGAGTGAAAAGGACAAAACCCATCCTTGCCATATATACCCTCTTATCTAATCTGTGCCATTTTGGGAGAGCCCAGTAGAGACTTTGGTGTCTTTCATTTTTCGGTAATTACGTGTTGCAATGGGCACAAGTGGATGCAAAGAATTCCCCTAAAGAAAATTGCATGTAAAGAGGAAAGTAGGATAGTTAAACTATAATGTTGAATTATATGACATTTAAACGAAATATATAGTCATTGGTGTTATATATTCAGTACTAATCCCTCTGTAAAGAAATATAAGTAAACCGTTTAGATCCCTAAAGTAATGACTATGATCGGTTTAAATTTTGTAACTCCAAAGCTTTTCCTAACTCTTCCACAAATAAACCCTTTTTAGAGAAGGGAACGAACCATTTTGACCGAGTACATAGCGAAATTTCAGGTTAATCCTAACCAATGGAATCAAATGAAAGCTCATATTTCAAAAGAACAAAGTGCCTACGACGATATGGGAGATTTGATATATTGCAATGGATAGGGACTGGGGTGTGGAGTGAAGTGCCCTCTCGACCGAGAATGGAATTTTTGTGAGCAAGGACAGGGGTGTGGACTGTGGAGTGAAGTGGACTGGTGGGGTGGTTGGGTTCGTTGGTGTCTCTCCTTTGAACCTACGGTCCATCTTTACGCCGGAGTGACTGAGAGCGCGCATGTGCCTGAATATTAGGTGAGAGGAGCTTATTAGGAAGTTAAGTAGCTCTTCCAGTATCTGGTTTGATTGGTTGTTGAACTTTGCTGGCACTAGCAGTTAGTGTACATGGAATCTGCACAATGTAGCGTCAGTGCACAGGCAAATTCAACAGCGATGGGCTGGACGCACAAGCATCACGTAGCAAGAATTTGCGTGTGCAGCGGTCCAGGCCCATTTCCGGAAGCGTGAAAGAATCCCACCACCAGGAACAGACACGAAGCAAGCAGCAGCCCGGCTGCTTTCCCCTAGCTGCTCGATCAGTCCCTCTGCGCCCGGTCTAGACAGATTCCACGTCCAGCAATTAACCCAGCCAAAACAAATCTAGCAACTTAACAGAAGTAGAGTGAAATGCACAATAATTATTACATAGAATGGAAGTTCTTCATCACTTCATCAGAGCGTACGTCAAGCCATATAGGCAGTGAAATAAGGGACCTGATTACATATATAATGGAATCCACAGTGGCCACGAGTACATGATTACATAGAATGGACGCTGTTCATCACAATCACAGGTAAACAATGGAGCTGTGTTAGATAGATAGCTCCGGTACTTCAGAGTAACCAAACAACCATAGTGACTGACTGGCTGCATCAGCAGCACTGACCTAGCATTGAAGCAAGCCTACTACTAGTAGTTACTACTAGATAGATTACTACTCCGTACAGTCATCACACTACCGCAACAGCAACTGCGGCCGGCTGTCGAGGATTCATCCTCCACAGCGCCACAGCAGCACGGATGGAGAAGAGGACGGTGAGTAGGAGCTTGCACATCACAGCCGCAGTGCGGAGAAGGTAAGAAACCTCTTGAAACGCGCCACAGATTAGAAGAACGAGCCCGATGAGTCCCACCAAGGCCGCCAGGTGGAAGAACGCCACAGCCGCGTCCCAGATTAGCGGCCACCGACGGACGCGACCATCCACATCATCCTTGATCTACAACATTTGGCAATCACATCATAAGCGACACTGGGTTCGCGGGGCGGGACACGGGAGGGGCGACGAGTACCTCGCTGCCGCTGCCGGCGGCGCGCAGGAAGAAGAGCACCATCGCTGGCGCCATGAGAAGCAGGGAGAGCATACCAGAATAAACCAAGATCTCCCAAACTACCAAGGCCACGGTGCAGTTCCCGACGCAGGCCCGGAACACGACGAGGCAGAGGAATGTTGCGGCGAAGACGACGCTGATGGTGCCGGCGAAGAGATGGAACAGGGCATCAGCAGCGGCGCGGGCGGCCCTGCTGCGTGCCAGTGCCCCCACGGCCGTCCTCACCAGCGCCGGCGAGATGGCCGCTGCGCGCGCAGCCTGCCTGGAGACCTCCTCTTCGAACGTCACGGCAGCCATTTTGGATGTGGAGTGGAGTGGACAGGTGACTCGGTTGTGTGACTTGTGGGTGGCTGGGTTGTGTTACCGTCTGCGGCCTCTGGGGGTCCTTTTATGCTGAACTCCAAGCTACAGAAATCTCTCTCTGGCAAGCGTGGTGTGAAAAAACCAGACCAGTAAAAGGTGCCCGCATCGTGAATAAAATAACAGAGGAAAGAAATGGTCACTAGAGGTATATATTCAGTAATGTTTTACAGCACACATGTTTCTCCTAATAACTCGTCCAAAAAATAATAAAACTGTTTGATATATTGATGCACCGTACCAAGAGTCTGTTCCCTTGTTTCCTTTTTTTCTATAGTGACCTTTACAAGTAAAAGAGACGATGAATGAATGATGTGGGGTTCTCTTGTTGCACCACTAGTAATCTAGTAGGAGTATGTGACGTGATACGCCCTGGAGTTCCTATTATAGGCAACAAGGTGTAGAAATGAATATACAATTATTTGATAATTGCGGCAGCTGTTCCTCCCATTCTGCTGCTATGGGTACTATCTTGGCAGTAATAATTGTCTACGCACCCGTGAACCATGCTCACCACCACTACTGGAAAAAAGCAGAGTAGTAAAGGTGCCCATGCATCGTGAATAACAGAAGAAAGGTTTTAGAAAATAGATTCTCATAGAATTGGAACTTGGAATTATATTGACATCTAAAGGAAAGAAATGGTCATTAAAACAAATAAAACTGTTTGATATATTGATGCACCGTACCTAGAGGTTGTTCCCTTGTTTCCTTTTCTTTATATGGTGACCTTACAAGTAAAAGAGACGATGAATTAATGATGTGGGGTTCTCTTGTTGCACCACTAGTAATCTAGTAGGAGTATGTGATGTGATATGCCCTGGAGTTTCTATTATAGGCAACAAGGTGTAGAAATGAATATACAATAATGTGATCATTGAGCAAATTCCTCCGCTTCTGGTGCTACGGGCACTATCTTGACAGTGTCCACTCACCCGTGAACGGTCCTCACACACCAAAATGGCACATTTCTTTTCTTTGGACTAGTATTCGTTGTCCTGGCCGGTATGCCATCGCTCCACGGTGCTCATGGTTTTTTGTGGTTGATGTTGGGTGTTTAGCGCCTTGCACCAAGGATGAACTGTACCTACGAATCATTCCTCTCGCATTGTGGAGTGACTGATTGTGATGAACGAAAAAGACAAAACCCATCCTTCGCATGGATATCATCTCATCTTATATGTGCCATTTTGGGATAGCCCAAGTAGAGAATTTGGTAGGTTTTATTTTTGGCAATAACATGCTGCAGCGGTGCACCAGTATATGTAAAGAGAAAAGTAGAATGGTACATGTGTAACTTTGAATTTTATGTATCCTCTTGTTATTTTTGTTTTTGGTCTTGTTGAGCCGGTGCCCTCAGCAAAACCCCTTCTTGTGCTACCTTATGTGTTTGTGTGTGGTGTGCGTCGTCTTCTGTATTGCTACTTTGTTGGACTCGGCTTGTGATGGTTGCTTTATATATAAAGTGGGGCGAAAGCCTTTTTCAGCATTATATGTACATTTAAAAGAAATAAATGATCCTTAGAGGTACATATTCATTAGTAATGTTTGATAGTGACCATGACCGGTTTACATTTTACAACACATAAGTTTCCCCTAACTCTTCAAAGAATAAACATTTTTTGAGAGAGGAGAATAAACCTTTTTGACTGAGTACATTGTGAATCTTCAAATCATCCTATCCACCAGAATCCAAAATCTCTCATATTTCAAAAGAACAAAGTGCCCACTCAACACAGTCGATGGGCGGCAACACTACCCCCTCTAGTGAATGGCACTTTCCTAGCGAACTCAGGGTCAGTGAGTTGGTTACCAAACTCTTGGAGGTGGTTACCATATTGTAGTTGTCATCATGTATTTTCGGAACCAGGTCCATTTTATAACCACCTGGAATAAATAAGTATTACATGCCATTTTCTAACTACAGGCGGTTACCCATGTGGAACCGCCTTCGTTGTTCAGCATTATAGGAGTCTTTGTCCCTCTATGTCACAACCACTTTCGGGGGCCGCTTTTCATGCATGTTTTTTTCTACTACTGATGTTTCCTGCCGCGCATACCATTCGCAGCCGCCCAACGTCGTATCTATTACAAGGCCGGTGCTTCCTCATCCTGGCTCACCGCGCAGCCGTCTAAAGCTACACCTCCATCTTCGCATCTGCTTCGTACATCATCACCGTCATGCTTCCTCTACAGCCGGATTGAGTGTCGATCATGGAGGAAGAGGGGGAACATATGCTGGAGAAGGAGGCTGCGTAGGAGGAGGATGCCCTCATAGCTGAGGAGGGTTGGGGTAGTCGTGACATGCAAGATGCCTTTTGGGAGGGTCCCTCCTTCATCGCTAAGTGGGAGGGGTTGGATCCTCGCTATTCGGTATGTGCTAGATTGGTATCCCTTATATGGTGTGGTGCCAGGCCGAAGATCTCCCGACACCATGCCCAAGTCTGCCAATGCAGCGTGAATGCCCTACCACAACCGGTTCCTCACCATCTCACCATTAAGGAGGCCTGTGATGATTGCTACGCCTCTTATGCCTCGTCCTTTCACCTATGTGATGTGTGATATATTTGAGGAGACTGTCAACGGTAGGCATTGGCGGTGCAGTGGAAGCAAGCCTCCTGGCACGAGTTCGAGGTGGCTCAAGCAGAAGTGGCAGAGAGGCAGTGTGCCTTCTAGTGTGAGTTCGAGGTGGTACATGCGGTAGCGGCGGAAACAAAGTGCACCATCTTGGACCATCATTGTTAAGGAAGCATGCGATGAAGGTGAGATTGCCCAATTTCGTTGTGCTAGGGACCGTGGCAGTGCCTACCGGCCACTCATGACCCCTACAAGTCCCACTCTGACATCAACCATGCCAGACCGTCACAATGTCACAGCTAGTCATCGAGCTGACTCGTCAAATATGCATGTACTCGTGCATAAGTTTCACCATTGACTCAGGATCAAGACGCAGGATATAAAGTTGCTACATATATAAAAGGATAAATTTTGAACAACTAATTCACTACTAATTATGTACGAAGAAGACACTAATTGACATTTCTTCTCCTATGTAAGAACTTTGTTATGTCAAGTTAAGTGTAGAACCCCCCTCCAAATGAGTGTATGAGTATTGAGTTGATGCAAGCATAAAAGAAAAAAAAGTAAGAAATAGCGCATTATGGTGACTCATGCATCACCTCCAAAATATTATGAACCATGTTTTACACGCAATAAGGACACTGCGGATGTGGCCACTCTACTATAGTTGCTGTAAAAGAGTAGGCATACCAGCACCGGTCACACTAGCTATGTTTGACTAGTTACTAGTTGGCTCAAATCTCTAGTCTTTTTATTCGAATTGTATAATTTAAGATAAATAACTTGTATTCTGTTTGTCAAATTGTCAATATAGGGCTACCCACGTGTCTTGCAAACCCTAAGAGAGAGGGTAGTTTGCATGATAAAAGTTATGTCTAGGTAGCCTTTACCAAGCAGAACCAAGCGTGTTATCTGCTAGTCAACCTATACTTATGTGGGGACATTTTCTTCATCGATGGTTGCATATACTATATTGATAATACTGTAGCACATGTTTGCGCTTCTTCTTTCTAGGTGATAGGAGAGTGCACGGGATTGATATATTTTTATAGGCCGGTTGCTGCCAATTAATTTGAAAAACCATTGACCCGATTAAAATCATGAAACAAATACAAAATTGAATATCTCAATCGAAAGGGAAAGCTTCAAAATTAGGGAGCATAGTAAATCAGAAGCATTTAATGAGAGAGCTCCAAGAGAAATTGTTGACCCAGTCAAAATCGGGTGAGCCAATTTCAAATTGGAGATCTCAATTGAATGTGAGGCCTGAAAAATTCGGGAGCATAGTGTATCTAACTATTTATAGATGGAATTTATGCTTCAATTTTCCTTTGTCACATATGTGCACACTTTCCACACAATGTACATAGGCCTGAACTACATCGGCAGGTCAGTAACCAATCTAAACAAGAGTGTACATAGGTTGTGAAAATTTGAAAAAAAAGAAATGTGGGGGAAGCATGGCCTTCGAGTAGTTATTTCACGAATATAAATTGTGGTGCTTCATGAATAAATTCAAGTAGTTTTTATACAAGAAATTCAAGTAAATGTAACAGAAAAATAAATTCAGGTAAATGTAAGAACAGAAATCTAGCTGCGTAAATGCACAGTTTACCTTGCTACTTTTTTGTGATTCTAATTGCATATATTTATGATAAATGCCATGTTTAGCTAGCTAGCCTTCCACGAAAAAGGGTTCCCGCTTTATATATAAAGCAAATTTATATATAAAGCAAATCACACCGCATAACATCCGATCCGAGACACCGATACAAACACACGCCATTACCGCACACGACACACACACCCAACGCAAGATACAAAGGTGCCAGGCACCACCACACCACCCCACAGACAACCAAGCAACTACAGATGTGCGAAGAGGACCGCTTGAAGCCGACGGGGATCTCCACCATGAGCAACCACAGCGGAGAGGTGAGGCAGACCACAACGCAGCTAGGACTCCAGAACGGTGCCTCCAGAAGGTTACGACCATAGATAACCGCCACCTCCCGATCCCGAAGATAAAGTTTTCACCCGGAGCAAGACAAAAGGAGTGAGAACGCCGCGACGGAGCCTTCAAGAAGGGTACGACGTCCACGGAGGCCGCCACCGTTGGCCAGAGCAAAGGTGGACAGGTGGTATACCCTGTCGTTCACATCCCGCCGACGCCTCCTAGCTGCGGCAACCACCCGCAACCAAGCCACCCACGTAACCAAGGCTGCCCGCCCACGAACGCCATGCCTCCCGCCATCTAGATATCCCCAAGACCAGCAAAGCGACCAGCTTTAGTCCGAGGTGATGCCACAACCGACGAACCGCAACCTACGTCCCGCCTTGAGCTTCACCGGAGTTGCTGCCGCACACAAACGGATGAGGAATGGGGATAAGGGGGAGCGGAAGAATCACCACCGGCACAACTTGTGCCAGCAATGGGCAGAGCCCGAGAGTCGGCGCTGCCTAGACCTCCCACCAACCTCCCCACCGGCAGCCGATGTGCCGCCCCGCCGCGACAGACGAAGCATCTCCCCGCAAGGCCACCAACGTCGGCCCGTCCACCGGCATGGAGACCCCGAAGACCGCCACCCACCGCCAAGGCTGCTCGCCGGGAAACCCATCCACGCCGCTCGCCAACTTCCCGCCACCGGAGCCGGCAAGAAACCTGAAAGCTTGTCCGCCAAGACCAGCACTTTTGCGCTGCCGCCCCTACCAGCCCTCTGCCCAGGTAAGGGCGGCCGCCCGCAACCCAGGTCGCCCCCGACCAGCACCCCTGGTCAGGACAGACCTAAAGCCGCCGCCACCGCCCCTCCAACGTGCTCCACCAGATCTGGTCGGAGAAGACGAATCCGCACCTGCCGCAGCCGCCACACCGCAAGTGCCCACCCCGCCACTGCCGGGACGCCACGACGCGCTGCCGAAGCCACCTGGCCGCTGCGCCGCCGCGCCGCTGGCCCCCGCCCAAGGCCAGCGCTTCCCGACGAGTGGCTGGCCCGCGCCAGCCGAGGTTCTCGCGAGGAAGGGAAGGAAGGCCCCGCCGCAGCCCTGGCCAGCCGGGCTTTGCCCGGCGGCGCCGCTGGGCGGCTGCGGGGGAAGGGCACCGAGAGAGGAGGTTAGGGGAGGGGGCGGCTAGGGTTCCCCCCGGGCGCTCGCGGAAGCGCCACGGGAGGGACGGAAGCGGATCCCCTAACATCCTCAAGGGATGTCACGAAGCTACAGTGAAATGCGTGTGTAAAGCGAATAAGGGATGTCAGGGTTACTGTAGCAACTACTATGTGAATTTACTGTAGCATGTAAAAAAATAAAAAAATAATTTTATTGCACCATAATTTTGTTTGTATGTAATTTTTGTAAATGTACAGTAGATTTGTAATTTGCAAATTAATTATAATCATTTTAGGCTTAACCATATGGATGTGAAGAAGGGATGTCACGGTTACTATAGCTTACGTAACATCCCTTGAGGATGTTAGAGGATCCGGTTCCGGGAGGGACGGGGTCAGCTTGAGGAGCCAAATTGAGCTTAGCTAGCTAGCCTTTACCAAGCCGAACGGCCTTTACCAAGCCGAACGATAAGGCAAGAAAGTGACATCGGAGGATGTAATGCTAGCTAGTTTTTTGTAATCCCACTGTATATATTTATGATAAATGCCATGTGTAGGTAGCTAGCCTTTACCAAGCCGAACGATAAGGCAAGAAATTGACATCGCAGGATGTAAGTGCAAAGGAAGAAAGCAACAGAACGAAAAGGAACCATGCTGAGCACAGTGGCACATGGAATCATGTGTGCTCTCGTTTCCTGAAGCGTGCAACGACCAAGAGTGTAGACATGCAGCTGCAACCTTCAATTACTGGTCGAGAAATTAAGGAATTTTGCTCAGCGCGCACATGGAGTGGAGTGAATTGGACTTGTGCGTCTCTTCTTTACTCGGGACGGAGTGAGACCGCATATGTGCCTCCGTTAGGTGAGAGGAGCTGATTAGGAAGTTAAGTACTGTAACTAGCTAGTAATGTCAATTCCGATTTGGTTGTTGAGCATGGCTAGCACTAACAGTCCTACGTACTCCACTAGCATCGATGACCATCATGAACCCCCTGCCATCCAGTCAGCCATAGCGTACATGGAATGTATGCTCGAAATTTTCCTCAGTTTTGTGTGCGGCAAGAAAGCTAAGCTAGCTGCTACCTGACGGGTTCCACGCCCAGCAAAGCAATTAACGCAACGGACACAAATCAGCAGTGAAATGATATATGATTACATAGAATGGAAACCCTTCATCAGAGCGTACGTCAAATCATATAATATGCCCACAGCCACAGGTAAGGTAAATAACCCATGCTAGAGGTCCGGTTCAGACTTCATACTAACGAAACAGCCATAGTGACAGCTCTGACCTAGCATCGAATCAAGCTTACTAAGAGTACTACTAGATAGAGAACTACACATCACACGACATGTCCATCTCTTATTTCTTCACAAGAGCAAAATAGGTATTATAGCTAGGAAACAGAAGCACTCCTGCACTAGTGGGATAGTAGTACTCGATCTCCATCACCTTGCTGCTGCCGGCTCCAAATTCTGCCTGCGCACCTGCCCAGTAAACTGTGTCAAGACCAATGGTGAGAAGATTTTGGTGGTGATGAGTGATGACAACTAAACGGTAGAAATAAACCACACAGCATGCATGATTCAAACGGCTAGCTGTTCCAAGACGACAAATTAGGTTTACAGTAATATTCTGCTCTAGATATCATCTACATTTATGTCCTTTGAGGTGATTCTATTCTTGCACCTTTTTTTCTGTGTGTGGCTGTGAATACTTTTTCATTTGTAGATGACGTTTCAAGTGATACAAGGAGAATTATAGTGCATTAATTAGAGGATTAATAAGAAGAAAAGTTATCACTAGTCCACCGACCTTTACCATGGATGGAAACGTCACTTTATCCATAAAAATACAGACGAAAAGACTGCAATAGGGCGCTGACAGTTTAGTTCAAGAATAGAACAGTGATATTTGGCAACAGTGTGCCCGATAGGAAATTTACCTTACCATACCATACCTGTCGATCACCCGCCAGCTAACCAGGCCGATCACCCCGCCAGCTAACCAGATCGCAACTTTCCCCCACCCCCTTACCTCCCACGCAAGTATACCCTCTCTCACCCTCTCCACCACCCACACGCCCCTCCCCACCACCCACCCGCCCCTCCCCCCTACACATCTGCTCAAAATCAACACCAATGACCTACCCCCTCCTCCAGATCTGGATCAAACCAAAGCAGATCATCAGGGAAGCGGTGGAAATTACCAGGGATACGGCGAAGAAATCACCAGGCAACATCACCTCACCCTGGTAAGAATCAAGACTCATCCAAAATCTCCAAAAAATTCTGCTTAATACAAAGACTTACCCCACCCCCACCCCACCCCCTCCCAATATGTGCAAAAATTACCATCCTTCCACCTCTAGAAAACAGAATAAGCAGACTTCTCTCATAATTTTGCCTATTGCAGTGACTTACCAATCAACTAAGTGCAAAATTACCAGCCCCTCGTAGTTTTTGTTACCAACTTTATGCAACAAAACAGAGTACCCAAAAAAATACCCCATTCCCTTGCTACACTAACCATAGATTTTGTGTCTACCATGGAAAAATAAAGACAAATAAAGGAAAGAGAAACCTTTATTGACCACAAAAATCATTCTCTCATACAATGGAAGATGCATTGCAAAAAAGATTCATTTTTCAGTCTACAAGAATGTTATACTGCATGAAGTAAACAAGTTATCAATCTGTACATAGTAAAAAGTTATCATCCACTTTATCTAAGAACTAACATTGGATAAAGAAAAGTGCTGCCTTTTAATGGAGATGCTCATGTTCTACTGTAATTGTCCTGTTTAGTGTTCTCCCCGATCACCCCTGCGATTCTTGCCTTCAAACAACTGTGTAAAGAGTAAACAAAACAATGAGTTTCAAAAAAAGAGTGAACACGTGTAAATGTATACTAACGTGCAAACGTAAAAACAAATCAAGCAGGAGTAGGTAAATGGATGCTAGCAGAGGAGATAATGCAGAAGATGGAGGAGGGAGAATGCATGAAGAGGACGATGTAGCGCGCACACCAAGCAGCAATTCAGCATACCAAAACATCATGGGGACAGGTAAAATTACCAACATTACTGTTTACATATCATCATGGAATGAAAAACCCATTCTTATACTTTACTATTGAAGTGGGTTTGAAAATTATCAGCACTGGTGCACACATATTACCAGGTCCAAAAAATACAAATTACCAGGGTTTTTTAGGTGGAAAGAATACTTTACTATTGAGTAGGTTTGAAACTTACCAGCCTTGATGCACACATATTACCAGGTTCAGAGGATGCAAATTACCAGGGTTTTTTAGGCAGAAAGAATGCTTTACTGTTGAAGTGGGTTTGAAAATTACCAGCATTGGTGCACTCATAATACCAGGTTCAGAGTATGCAAATTACCAAGGTTGTTTAGGCAGAAAAGAAAGATACACTTCATGATGGAAAACTGTTATTTATCATGTAATATTACACTAATCTACCAGGCCAAATTGCAGGTGCTCGGGCAATCAGCGCAAACAACAGCTTGCCCGGTGGTGGAACAAGTGCACATAGTGCTAGAACAAATACAAGCACAGTGGCTGGGAGCCTTGGAGAGCAGACAATAAGCGAACCAGCAACTCCAGAATCTGCTGGGATCGACGCTGATATGGAAGGCAGCAACATGGAGGCATATTCCACACCTAAGCCACCTTTACAAGGGACAAAATTTGACACCCTGGAGAGCGCACATGACCACTACAGCACCTACGCGCGCAGGACTGGCTTTGCAATTAGGCGGCAATTCAAGAAAGAGAGAGTTGATGGAACTATAAGCAGGGTGCTACTAGTTTGTACAAAATATGACAAACGACGCAAGGACAGGGATGAGCTGCAAGATGTGGAAAACCCGGCCAGCATTGTCAAGAAGAGAAAAAAAAAGAAAGTTGTTAGGACTGAATGTGAAGCACACATGTACCTATCCCACGATGATGCATGGTGGACTGTTGACCGTTTCGAGGACACCCACGATCACCCCCTGATCAAAAAGCCATCCCTGACAAAATTCTTATCATCACATCGGTACATTCCGAAGGAGGAGCAGGACTTCTTGAGGGTTTGCACGGATGCAACGTTGAGACTGCGAGGCAGATGCAGCTGATGTCATGGTTCTACGGGAGCGCTAAAGACGTACCCTACACGACACAAGACATTGCTAATCAACGAGCTAAGTTCCGCTTAGAGCACCGCCACAAGGAGGTTGGGAGCACAATTGCATACTTCCAAGAGATGAGGGCCAAAGATTCATATTTCTACTAGAGAATCAAACTTGATGATGAGGACAGGGTTGAGAACTTGTTCTGGATAGATGGCGCATCACGCAGGGCATATGCAAAGTATAATGATTGTTTGTCCTTTGACACAATATACATGACAAACATGTACAAGATGTCGTGTGCACCATTCATTGGAATTAATAACCATGGTCAATCCATCCAGTTTGGGTGTGGCTTCGTTCGAAACGAACTAAAGGAAAACTTTGTGTGGCTGTTTAACACATTCCTCCATGCAATGGGTGGTGTTGCCCCTAAAAACATCATCACAGACCAGGACTTTGCAATGAGGAGTGCGATCGACGAGGTCTTCTTGAACATAATACACAGAAATTGTCGCTGGCATATAATGAAGAAGACGCAGGAGAAACTTGGAAAACTTATGGCTGATGATAAACCACTAAAAAAAGCGTCAAAGACTGTGTCGACAACAGCTTGACTGGTACGTACCTAATCTGTTGACCCATTTTAATTACCATGCAACAAACTTGAGAAGCCATATGAATATATGTGATGCACAGGTTACCATGTGTGGGTCTACACAAGTTACCATGATCTTGTTGATTATATTACCAAGGGGCAGTTATATATGTTGATACCAACTATTGGTTTAGAAAAGTTACCAGATCTGGAAAAACTGTTCAATAAAGTTACCATCTAACAACTAAGAAAAGTTACCAACATACTTGTACTTTAATTACGAATGATTGTGTATGATGTTGTAATTGTCTCATGTTTTGTGTATCACAGAGGAAGAGTTTGAAAACAAATGGTGGGCAATGATGGATGAATATGGCCACATCGACAACGAACATTTTCAATGGCTGTGGGAAAATAGGAAATGTTGGGCCCCAGTGTACTACATGAAGCATTTCTTTCCATTCTTGCAGACAACTGCAGGAGCGAGGGATTCAATGCTGTGCTCAAGAAGTATGTGAACCCCAACAACTCATTGATTGAATTCGCAACTCAATACACTGCAATCCAGGAGAAAGTAATGGTGGTTGTGGCGAAAGAGAAAGTGGACACAATTTACAAAGAGGCAGACATGTATTCATTGAACCCAATCGAGTTACAGATGCGAGGGATATACACACAAAATCTGTTCTCCAAGTTCCAGGTTGAGATGAAGCTAAAGACTGCTTACGGATGCGACACTCTGCAAGATGGAACCTTCAGTATGTGGTCGCTCCGAGGCATACTACCAAAGTATGGGGATAGGGACTACCATGTGCAGGCAAACAAGGATGAAGGGGTATACTCATGCACTTGCTGCAAGTTTGATCGCGATGGGCTATTGTGCGCACACATACTACGAGTAATGGAATAGATTGGAGTCTACGAGATACTGAGGAGGTATATCCTGGATAGGTGGACATGGGATCTAGAAGAGGATCTTGTTGAGCCTGATTACCAATAGCCAACAGTTAAGAAGGGTATGACAGAGTAAGGAAAAAATATCATGAGATATACATCTATTCTGAATGATTTCAAGGAACAAGCAAAAGACGCTTGCACTACTGATGAAGGGATGGCATTGGCAAGGAAACATGTTAATGCTTTCAGAGACGACATGGATGCACTAAAAAAGAGGCAGATAAAGAAAGCAAGAAAGGAAAAGGATGAGGGAAAAGAAGCACAAATGTTTTCTTCACCACCAGGGACTAGTGCCACTGAAGGTGTCCCAGTAGCGCATCAAGGAAGCATTCCTGTCACGCATGTGTCTGGCAATATTTTCCAGTTCCAGGGCTCACATGCCGAGGGATCCCAATCATCAAACACAAGAGTGATACTAGACCCACCAAAGTCTACTACGAAAGGGCGTCCGAGAGAGAAAAGATTCCAGCACCCATTTGACATTGCAAAACCAAAAAAAGAGAGGAAGTGTAGAGTCTGCGGGTCGACAGATCATGATAAACGCAAATGTACCTCACCCATCCCGCACTGAGAAATGCAAGTTAGATGGGCATTGAAATGCAAGTTAGAGATTTTACTTATCAATTTTACCCATTTTATTGTGTAAAACGGTGTCGAGACACCATGTAATGATAAGTTATCAGCACTGAAACATGTAAGTTATCGTCCAGAATGTAATGGGGATTTTCAGAAATGAGAATGAGATTAGTTATTGTTCTTTGTTTGTGAGCAAAATGTTATGACGCCATGAAAAAGAAAGTTATCAGCACCTGATATAGTATGTTATCAGCATTGACTAACATAAGTTATCAGCAAAAAATGTATAAAAAAGATAGTAATCAGCCCAGAAAAAATGTATAAAACTATCATCGTTCTTAAACATAAAATCAAAACTTATATTGGTGCAAATTTCTCACATGAATTACTCCTTGTTGAACAAGTGATAGCGCCATTGCGTGCATTTGTTAAGAGGATGGTCCAGCCACATGCTTCTCAATATCTTCCTCAGCGCCGGGATCTGCTCCTTAGTTATTGTCGGGATATTTTTACCATCCCAGAACTCCAAGATCTTGAACGCGAAGAAACCGCAATCAGTGCTGTAAGGAAAAAAAATAAAAAATGTGTTAAAAAGCAAAATAAGATAAGCAAAAAGGTGAACGAACTTTTAAAATGCTACACTACTAAGTTACCGGGTATTTAGAAGAAAAAACAATGATCGAGTACTAGCCAAAAAAACTAACCCATTGTCCTATTTGAACACATCGATGTACACAAGATCATAGTCTTGGATCTGCTTACTCGAGTCCTTGTACGCAATCAACCAGGCTTTTTTAATGACATTCATAAGCTTCGTCGCATGTGTGATGAGCGAAGGGCTATCTTGTGGACGAAGAGAATCAAGAACTTCAAATCGTTTTGCCTTGAGATTAAGGCACAAGACATACCAATGCCCGTCCTTTGGTAGAGGTCCCAACTTTTGCAGTGTTGGAAACAGTAGCTGTTAAAAAAATGTGAACACATGAACACAAGAAGTTACCAATGCATTTACAGTTAAAAAGGCAAAGTTATCAGGACACTAACAACATATGTTACCAGTAGGCATACATGAAAGTTACCACAGAAAGGAAAAATGTGAACACATGAACACAAGAAGTTATCAATACATTTACAGTTAAAAAGGCAAAGTTATCAGGAAACTGACAACATATGTTACCAGTAGGCATACATGAAAGTTTCCACAGAAAGGAAAAATGTGAACACATGAACACAAGAAGTTATCAATGCATTTACAGTTAAAAAGGCAAATTTATCAGGACACTGACAACATATGTTACCAGTAGGCATACATGAAAGTTACCACAGAAAAGTAACATAACTAGGTACCAGCTAAAATTCTTTAATGGTACGATTTAAAAGAAGAAAAGTATGTAGTTTACGTAAAAAATTGTACCTGATTTTGGTGACTAAGTATGTAGTTTGCATCACGACGGAAATGTTTGATTCGGAACTTGCTCATCATATCATGTATGATAAGATATACTGACAGCAACCATGGAAAGATGATCTTCCCTGGGGGTACAGAATCAGAAAGAGTTCGGATGTGGAGCTCTGCAATATTATTCGAAACTTGACCACCTTCTATCACACTATTAGCAAGCTCCTCCAATGTGACCCACTGCCCATCGATGTCAATAACCCTAATACTGAAAAGCAAACAAAGAAAAAAAAAAGTATATAAGCCAATGTTTTGCCAGTGAGGGGTCAAAATACTAGAGAAAAGGAAAACAGTAAATGTCATTACTGTTTTATCTTGGAGTCAACTGAATCAGTGGTGTGCTTGATAACTTATGCGTAAATAACCTCTTCGAGTGCAGATGCTGTGAGGCCACAATATGGAGGCAGAAGGAACTGCGATGGGCGGCTTACGCTAACTTTCTGAATGTACGATTTAGGAGTCACATTGGCTGAATGATTACCATAGGGAGGTCGAATAACTGGTGTAGCAAATTCAGGGCTGGTGGGGTGGTCTAGAAGAAAAGTGAAGGGAGTTATCAGAGTTGGGAATGATGGAAAGGAATATTATGGGGAAACAAAAAGAAAAGAAGTTATCAGAGTTTAGAACAGTAAATTATCAACATGAAGATAGTGATGTTATCAGGGTTGGCAGTAGGAAAAAGTTGGTTAAATAAAATCTTCCTATTAGTACCTTTTACAGAACCGTAATTTACTTTTGCTCTAACAGTGGCACGTTCGAATTCTTCAACCCACATAATTACATCGTCGTCTTCAACATCCGCATCATAAACAAATCGACGCTCTTCAAAAAGTTGCGATCATGTCAGTTTTTGAACCGAAAAAAGGAATGTCAAATATGTGGAAAACAGCTAAAGAAAAAAGTGATAGATAGTACAGAATGATGATATAATTACCGTAGAGAGAAAAAGGGAAGAAAATGAGGGGGGTCAGGATAGTTAAAGGGGCAGCATAAATGTATTAGAATGGTCTGTCTGTACGTGCAGGGAAAGGAGGGGGAGGGGTGTATTTACAGCAATAATAAAGGAAACAAAAAGGGTTGAAGTTATCAGCATGGTGATAACAGAAGTCATCAGGGTATGATCACAAATGTTACCATTTAAGTAACTAGTTAGGAAAAAAATGAAAACATGTAGGTATCTAGTTAGAACAAAAAATACTAGCACAACATTCGCAAAAAGTTATCATGGTGAAAGTTACCATACGATAAAATGGTAAGCTAGAAAACAAGGTACAAATATCTTTCATGTAGAGCGCTGTATTTATCAGTTAAAAGTAGAGCGCTACAATTATCAGTCAGATGTTAGCATGGTGATAGCAGAAGTTACCATACAAAGGGTTGAAGTTATCAGCATGGTGATAGCAGAAGTTATCAGGGTATGATCACAAATGTTACCATTTAAGTAACTAGTTAGCAAATAATTATCAGTCGGATGTTAGTGAAAGTTACCAGGAATGATGAACAATAGTAATCACATATAATACATCGACACACCAGACAACATAAAAAATAAAAGAGCGCAAATGTGAAACGAAAACACATAGTTCATTACATAGCACACACGCAAAAGCAGAAGTCATTACATGTGAGAGGGGGGGGAGGTTGTCCATACATAGGATAAAAAAGCATAAATATACACACAAGGATCAAACTAAAAGCATAAAAAAGGTCTTCGCAAAGCAGACATCCATCCCATCACTCTTTTGTGATAAAGCGAAGACACATATATGCCTTCACTTACTAAGGTCAGCAGGCTCAGATCATGAAAACGGATTGGAGTCGATAGGATTATCTTCTGCGTTCTTTAAATCTCGTTGTGCTACCGCCATATGATCAATTGGGGATGCTGCTGCTCGGTCTTGCGAAGCATTGTTAACCGCTGGGACCACTGCTGGTGCTTGAGTTGTCGAAACAACCGCTGGGGGCGGTGTTGGAACTGCAGCTGGGACTGCGGCCGTCGTATTAATAGCTGGTACGGGCGGTGTGGGGCCAAAATCTAGGCCAAGAGAGCAAGATGGTGCGGTGAAATCCCAATAGGCCCTATCAGCAACAACATCTTCTACATCTGCATTAATGCTGAATTCTTGGGCGGCGACTTGGTCATCCCCAGGTTGAGCTTCAACAAACAATGCATCTTCAGTTTCAACTGGTTCTGCCACATTGGATTGGGCAGATTCAACTTGAGCTTGAACAACACACGGTATTTTGACAGGAGCTTGGACATCTTCAGCTACGGTAGCGCTCATTGGAGGAGCAATTCCTTGATCTTTATCAGCACAAGTTTCAGCTACGGCAACGCTCATTGAAGGAGCAATTCCTTGAGGTTGATCAGCAGAAGTTTCAGCTACAACAGCACTCAATGGAGGAGCAATTCCTTTAGGTTGATCAGCAGAAGTTTCAGCTTCAGTGCCAATAACAACATTGGCAATTTCTTCTACCACTTGAGTAATAGTGGCTGCTGCCGCGAGCTCATCCACAGCTCCAAAACCAGCCTCTGGTGAATTCCTCACAGGGGCATTATCTTGCACAACAGCTATTGGAGAAGTGACCACGGGGGAGTCTTTAAAGTCATCTTTCGTATCCCTGGGAGCAATACGAGGAGAAGACCTAGTTGGAACTGCAACTTTAGAAGACTTCGTAACCTTCCTCACAGTAATCTTGGTCTTCTTGTTGCACACAAAGAAAAATAAACATGGACATCACCAGCTTATAAAAACATTAGTTACCAGCTTATATTAACATTAGTTATCAGATTATATTTGCATACAACAGCTAAAAAATAACATTAGTTACCAACTTATATTGACAGAAGTTACCAGCTAAAAAATAACTTTCGTTACAAGCTTGTATTCAAATTATTTGACAGCTTATGGCCAACTTGGTTATCCACATAATGCAAAAAATGAACATCGTCACAAATCATTAATGAAGATGGTAACTATGAAGATAACAAAGTTACCAACAAATTTATCATGCTAAAAATAACAGTAAATATTGTAAGAGCTTTGACTATAAAAACTACCAGTCATTCCCATACAGATTATGATGCCACGCATAAAAGAGTTAAATTACCGGTATATATTCACCTAATTTACAAAATGAAAAATAAACAAATAGAGAAAATCATTTAGATATCAAATAGTGAGGAAAAATAACATTCATAATCACCTGTGTGACGTGTCAGACGAGTCAACATCTGCCAAAGAACGCGCAGGATTACTAGGTATCTCCTCAGATGTGACACCCACACTGGTAGACCGCGTTTGCTGAAGGTCGGCAACACTAATAGATGGAGCATTCGAACACCTGACAAGTTATTATTTGAAAAGGATATAGTGCACATGAGAAATTTTTTACCGTGGACAAATAACACATGCTTACCAGCATATAATTACTAAAATTATCATGCAAACAAAGTTAAACTACATATTGTTCAAATAAAAAACTGAAGTTATTATCGTGAAAATAACTACTAAAAGTTATCAGCCTTACCATGATATAATTACTATCCATTCTAGAAAAAAACACAGGCTTATTAAGGAATAGAAATTATCCAGACATAGTTACTTCTAATTATCAGAAGCTAGGTGCTAGGAAAAGTGATAACACAAAAGAGTAACAACAAGTAAGTATGTACAGAAAGAAAAATAATCATGGACATTACCAGATTATAAAAACATTAGTTACCAGCTTATATTAATATTAGTTATCAAATTATATTTGCATACAACACCTAAATATAACATTAGTTACTAGCTTATATTGACAGAAGTTACCAGCTAAAAATGCAATATAACAAATGAAAATAAAAAGAAATCAACTAGCAGATGATAAGAAACTCACTTGCGAGGATGTTGCTTCTTCCGCGTGGGATTGGCAATTACTGAGTTGGTGCCCTTATCTGGGCCTACAATGCCAAGCTCATTGATGACTATTGCCTTGATAGAACGATGTGTATCATCCAACGACGGCTGGTTACAAACAGCTGTACCAGTGGCCATGGGCGGAGAAGGTAGGCGTAATTTCTTGCGACGCCTAGAATATTGCTTTTCCAAGTTACGGACGAGAGAAGAACCGCACCTCTTCACAGAAGCATCAACAGCAGCCTCATTTTGAGTATCCGTCATATCTGGCTGGTTATGCAATCCATCACTAGATACATTCCCGGAACATGCAGTAAGCATAATCTGAGACTCGAGAGGCTGATCGGTTCCTGCAGTAGCAGTTCCATCAATTCCGGCTGACCTTACCGACACATTGGCAGTTGCAAACATGGTTGCACCCACATCTGCATTCGCTGCGCCACTACCTAAAGCATCATGGGCATTCGGTCCAGCACTATGCCCACTACCTGAAGCCTCATGGGCGTTCGGTCCACCTGAAGAACCATGGTAATGAACGTGAAAATCTAGATCTTCGTCAGAGTGACCATCACCGCCACCATCACTATCCTCATGATCAGAATCTGAACCTTCGACAGTTTGCTTGTAGGTATCTTTTACTTCACGCGAGCGGGATGCAGGACGGGTGCTTGCAGTCTTCCCGGCAGCAGAAGATAAACCCTTTAGTTGGCTCTCTAACACACGGGACATCCATGAGCTGTTTTCATCATCCAAGGACATGAACTCATTAACAAGACCACCCAGGAGGCCAACCATGCCAAATGAAAAGCGACCCACAATAGCAGAAGCTTTAGCAAGTTTCTGATAGAAAATCATGAATGAAAAAACAAATAATCAGGTTGTGAGAGACATTAAGTACCATGCAAAAACTACTAAAAATACCACACAAATATAAGTTCAAATGAAGTTATTCCAAAGTGAGAATCTAAAAAAAATACCATCCTAAAAACAGTACAAGTTACCAGGTCTTTATAACAATATTTACCAGGAAAAGGAAAACAAAAATACCCAAACGCACAAAAAAGATTAAAATACCTGTTCAGAACAGTTTTGCGGTGCATGAACACGCATGAATTTATCTAGACCTCGTAAGCCACCAAACAAGAAATAGTCTTGACCATATTGGGGCTTAAGCTGAAAAAAAATGATAAAAAACAAATTAAGATCTTGATAAAAAAGATGGCAATATATAGAAGGTAAGAAAAATGACATATGGGAAATTACCGGTAATTTCCCATAAGAAAGCTTGTCCTTCTGGACATCCATCCGGAGAACTTTCGATGCCAACTCATTCGTCCACACATTAATTGCAAAAGGACCATTAGGCAAGATGATACCAAGACCAGTTAAGTCAATAGCATCTATATACAGAAGCTGGAAAAACAGAAAAGGTCATTACAATCTAGCTGTTTGGCGGAATAAGTTGTACAATCCAAAAATCGTGGGAACAAAAAAAATAGGGGGACTAACATCGTAGAATAGGAGGCAGGCCGTCGTAGGCTTTCCTTTTGAAAGGGCTTTGTGAAGCTGATCCGCAATAAATTTGCACCAGTTGAGGTTTTTTACATTGCCAATATTTTGCTGCGAAAAAAAAGAAAACACATGAAACATAGAGGAATGTATGCACACAAGTTAGCAGGGGACATAAGTAGACACTTAAAACACTGTTAAAGCATTAAATCACCAAGTACATAAGCACACAATTAGCACATTATTGGGAAGTAAGTCAAAATTACCATATTGCAAGGCATAAATAAATTATCAGGTGCATTACTACATAATTACCACACTTTCAGAAAAACTTATCAGGCGCATTACTACATAGTTACCACACCTTCAGAAAAAAGTTATTAGGTCCATCACTATGTAATTACTACGCCCTCATAAAAAGTTATCCGGTGCATTACTATATAATTACTACACCTTCATATAAAGTTATCAGGTGCATTACTACATAAATACCACACTTCAAAGCATAGAAAATCAAAGGGACGGAAATTACCACACTCCAAAAATCAGGGAAAGTTATCAAAGTGCATATGTGCATAATCATCAGACTAAGAAGCAAAAAAGTTACCAGGTAGAAAAACAGAAAAGAAAAGAGATAAAAAGCGTGAACTAGAAAGATAGCCAGATGTGCTTACCAACACAGGATGCCATCCGGTGCTGATCTTGTTGGAAGTCGTCGGCGCCATCATGGTGCTGGCAGCAAGCACAAGCCACAAGCGCTTGAATTGTCGTCATGCCGGTTAGTGCTCAAGAAAGGTTTAATACATCCATAGTTTTAGGAGCATGTCCAAGATCACCAAAAAGATCTCCCGCAAGCTCAAGCTGTGCATCTGTAGGAACCTTGAAATCCACCGCAATATCACCTCGGGGCACACCCATTATACGATGCACAGACTCCTCACTGACAGGTAACCTTCCGCGACCAGGTACAACAACCTAACGGGAATTAGGGCCGTATAGACCAGCAAGCCATTGAGAAAGCCGATTGAACAGATTATCACACTTGATATTCCGCAGACTAGTGAAATCCATGTCATCGATCGCGGCCATTCTCTCATCTGACATGTCCTTACAGGCAGTCACAAGAGCACTAGGAGAAGCCCTGTCGATCTGCGGGAGGCTTATGCTTCTTTAAGGGGTTCACCTCCTCAAAGTCATCATCTAATTTGTGCTTCCTTGGCATTGTGACCTGACACACAAGAATAACAAAGAGAAAAAAGTGAGCATAAAGGATGCACAGCTGTTGAATTAATAGTCACACACATATTCTTATGATACATTGGTAACTTGTGAACATACAACAAGATAACTCATCCACAACAGAGAATGACAAGGACATGTGTGCTTCTACTAGATATTGAATACCTGAATTTTTGTTTGCTTATAATACACCGATAAAATGTATGTATCGGGCAAGATAACTTATGCAAATTAGGGATGGCAACAACTTACACACAAACACATACATTGGACATCACAGAACTAAGAATTCAGTGACATGATAAATTTTACAGTGGACTCCTCATAAATTATTCACACTACTGATGGTAATATTCACAAGGACTCGTATTCACAGTTAAAGTTCATGTGAGTTAAATGATGGCACATCCATCAGTTAGAAACACAGAATGCATCATGAAACGAGACACCACTGATAGTGCTAACAAAAATCAGGGAAATCGAGCCGTGTAGCATTTAGAGAAAACCCTAGAAATCAGATCATGAATGGATACATCACTGATGGCGAATCATGAATGTATACATAATGGTTTTGCATCTAGAGAAAACCCTAGGAATCAGAATCGAGCTGTGTAGCAGAGGGAATCAGTTCAAAAATTACGGCAACTAGCCACGAAATCGAAAACGGCAAATTAATCACTGGAACGATGTGCATGCGAAACAGGGCCTACCAAATAGCATCTGCACCACTAATTGAACACATTGGGCGCATTTCTCGTCTGTTCTAACATGTGACCATCCCGACGAACATCCCGCCACTAATGGCGTCGAGAAACAGAGCACGAACTACTGGGGGCGGATGTGAGGGCGATTGAGTCGATACTCACCGGTGGAACAGAATACTAGCGCCGAGAATCGGCCGGAGAAGACGCCGCCGCTCGCCGTCGACGGAGAGAGAGCAGGGGCGGAGCGACAGAGAAGCGGGCGCGCGGTTACCAGACGAATTGAGGCGCACGAACTACTGGGATGTGAGGGTGATTGAGGCGATACTCACCGGTGGAACAGAAGACCAGCGCCGAGAATCGGCCGAAGAAGCCGCCGCCGCTCTCCGTCGACGGAGAGAGAGCGCGCGGAGTGACAGAGAAGTGGGCATGCCGTTACAGAGTAAATGAGGCGAGTGGTGGGGGGAGGGGATAGTTAAGTCGCGCACGACATGGAAGACGGTTCGAGCGAAGCGGGCGACGGAGAGATGGCCCACACACCAGCGACAGACAAATCGAAACTACTCGCTGGATCGTTTCGCGTCCGTCGGATTGAAATTGACGTCATCCAGGTGGTGTGGCGATTTTGCAATAGGGCACAGGGTTGCCAAATACATTTTTCGTCAGGAATAACATTGATGGTTGATGATGAGAACAACAACTGCACTTTCAGTTCATAGCAAACAAGCAGAACCAAGTGGAAAAAATAGTTTGGTGGGCGGAAGAAGGGAACGCATGATTTATATTTAATTCTTGGTGGATTTAAAAAATATATTGATGGAAACCTATATATACTCCAATGAATGAGGATCGACTGAAAGAAACATAAATTTATTATTAAACTCTATCAATAAACTTTTGCCACGTATTCAAACAGTATTGCAAAAAAAAAGTTGACTTGGTATTTCTTTTATGTTTCTTAATGAATCTACTAACCTTTTAAAAAGAATAGTCCCTCCCTGCTTGTAAAGAAGGCGTATAAATTTTCTGTGCAGTCAAATGGTTCACATTTCTAGGAAAAATGTCAACAACTACAGTACTAAATATATATAATCAAAATACATTTTGTTGCGTATTAAATTATAATAAAATTATATTTTAGCTCTTCATAAATTTCCCTAAAAATTCGGTCAAAATTTGCAAAATTTGTCTTAATAAAAAATGTATATGTCTTCTTTTTTAGCACGGAGGGAATATATGGCATGAGCGGTCTAGGGTGGCAATCAAGACAACACAACACACGTGAGGATGGAGGCGTGATAGATTTATTTATTTTTTACGGCAGCGGGGGGGGGGGGGGGGGGGGGGGGGGATACTTTTATTTTGATCATGGTCGCCCCCTTTCCCACAACATTGTAAATTTGCGAACACAAAACGGAAACATCAACCATTGTGCACGATCTTCCTCACATGTTGTGAGAGCCAAAACGGACCATAGACAAGACAGAACAATATAGCCGACAAAAGCTTTGCTCTCAAGAAGAGGCATAGAGTCGTCACATGATTATCAAGTGTTTCTGTAATAAAGGGGAAAATTAGGCATAAACAATGAAGCCCTAGTCTCCCTTAAAGATAAATAACCTTTTCAACTATTTCAACTATATAAAATGGGGAAAAGCTTACCGTCCTCCGGCGGATCGTAGTGACCGCATCCGTCACCTCCGTTACATGACACGCGTCCAGATAAAGGCTTGCATGTCGTTCTTTATCGAACACCCTTTCGAAACAAAGGCTATGCTTCAGAAACAAATGCAGTGTTGCAATGGTCCACGACGGGTCTAGTTTTGCAACAAAACCTCTATTACGAAAAAATTCTGCAACAAGACATCGGTTGCAGAAAAAGTTGCAACAAAACCCTAGTTGCAATTTTTTTGCAAAAAAATCTGCAACATACAGAAATAATTCTGCAACAAGACCTATGTTACAGAAATAATTCTGCAATAAGACCTGTGTTGCAGTTCTGGAGGGGCGCTTGGCTCGCTTGATGTGGCAAATCCGACGGCTCGCGAGCCGTCGGATCTTTTAAAGATATCAGACGGTGGACGTGTAGCATGCCCCAAATGTGGTGTTTTCTGAATAAATTCATCTGGTTTTCTGTAAAATAAAATTCAACCAAATGTAGTAGTAAATGTGAAAAGGAAAACCTTGATCTGCAAATGCTTGGGTTATCTTGCTAGTTCTTTTTATTCTAATTGGATATTTCTATGATAAATACTAACTTGAATTGCGTTTATCAAATTACCAGTAGAGGGATACCCGCGTGTCCAGCGGCGAGTCTAGTAGACAGGCTTAAACAGGCTCAAGCTTACCCTCCAGAAAAACAATATTTTTTACTACTGCTATTACTACTTTCATCCCAGCTCATTAGTACATCTACTATCATGTAGCAAACACACAACACCACGCATGCGCAGGTACAGGCACCACAAACGAATGCCCAGCCTGCATCAACTGTGTAATTACTCGTTCATGTACTGCTAACGAATTTAGTGCCCAACGCAACTTATTTGCAAAAAAAGAAGAATAAAAAAATGAGTGTGCATGCATGTATTCCTCACGCTAAACCTGAATCTATCCCAGCTAATATGAACCCAAATTCCCTTCCCTTAACTATTGTGATTGTAATCCCTCCTCCAACTTATATGGACAACAAGATGGGGAGATAATGGTTATTTTGCAAGATAAAATTAAATTTTGGTACAAATTTTCATATACTTTTTCAACACTCCTATAAAAAATCTAGTTAATGCTACATGTTTTAAGTAGTAATTTGGGAAATTCTGAGCTTATTTTGACAACAAGATTAGGACATCATGGTTAATTTTTTTTCCAAAAGAGAGCTTAGTTTTCTCACCATTGACTTGAGTCTACCCTTCATTTTCTTCCTAGATTCACCACTGCGCGTGTCTTGCGAACCCTAAGAAAGGTGGTCGTTTGAATCATAAATGTTATGTCTGGCTAGCCTTCACCAAGCTGAAAGAAAAGGCAAACAATGAAATGACATCGCAGAATGTAAGTGCAAATCAAGAAAGTAAAAGAAGAAAAAGGAACCATGCTGAAAGAGTAGACATTCGCCTGCAACCATCAATAACAGGCCGAGAAAGGAATTTTTCTGCTCACGCACTGGTGAGCTGAGTGAAGTTTTTTTTTTAGAAAAGGAGGATGATCCCGGCCTCTGCATCTGGGCGATGCATACGGCCACTTTATTAATTATTCTTATAAGACTTTACAAAGTCATACAACAGTAAGACTAAAGCCGCCGTCTAAGCAACAAATGTCGCTACACCTATCCAGTTGATGAAGGGGCGCAGATAGCCTGGGCCTAATACCAAACAGACATCGTACCCAAACCTAACATCTAAGACCTGAGACTCCAACCAAGCCACTTGCCGGGTCTGGGGCACTCACTGGTCCAGCGTGCTCTCAGAGGCCGCCGCTGCCAACTGCCACCACTCCATCTTCAGAACTGTACTGATGCATCAACCTTGCTCGGTCTAGCTATCGTCGACGCCACCACGGCGCCCAACGGCACCTCCTTCCTGCGGGTAAACAGCTGAGCACGTCGCGGTCGTCACCGATACACCTCAGCGCCATGCTGCCAAATACCACCAACCGACACAGCTTGAAGTCCTTGGAAGATCTGTCGTGCGTAGCACCTGCCGACCAGGCATGACAAAGCGTAGCACCTGTCAGTCAGGCATGACTTGACATCTCCACCGAAGCTCCGTGCAAGACGAAGCCGCTCCACCTCCTGCCTCTGACTTCCAGCGCTGCTCCACAAACGATGCTGCCAAGAGAGAAACGACACCGCAGTGCCGCCATCGTCTGATCTGGAACACCAAATCCTAGGGTTTTCCCCGGAGCAGCATGAGTGGGTCGACAGTAGTTACACGACGATGCCTTCATCAAGGTGACGGCGTAGAACGCCGCCATTGCCTGCCGTCGGCTCGGTTTCACCGGCAACCATGTCTCCCCAACTCGCAGTCAGGACTAGATGATGGATCTCGAGATCCAATCACCAAGCTTCTGGTCGGCCACCGCCGACGAAGAAGATGACCACCATCACTGGCTACACCGGCCAGAACAGATCTGCCATGGGTGCCACCAAGCAGTCCACCAGGCCCTCGACGCCGCCGCCGATCTAAAGCCAGATGCATGACATTGCCACCGAAGAAGCTGAGTGAAGTGGAGCGGTGGTTGGTGCCCGTTTCTCCTTCCAACGGTACATCTTTACTCCGGAGTGAGAGCGTGTGTGCCTCAGACCTCAGTTGGGTGAGAGGAACTGATTATAGGAAGTTAAGTAGCGAGCATAGCATAGCCAGGCGAGCTGAGCGAAGAGGAACTGATTGGCTGTTGAGCATTGCTAGCACTACGTACTGATCCACTAGCATCGATGACCATGGTGAACCCACTGCCATGTGCCATCCATGGCTAGCATAGCCAGTTAGCGCCATAGCGTACATATGTAATGGATTCTCGAAATTTTCCTCTTTTTTGTCTGCGCCAGGAAAATTGTGCTTCATCTGAGAAACATCACTCACCTAGCCAGCCTCCTCTCTCTCTCTCTGGCCACTTCAGGCCCGTTTCCGGAAGCGCGAAAGCAACAAGGGAACGTGAAACCTGCAGAGGAACTTGCTTGGGTGCTTCCCCCCGTCCTAGCTAGCTGCTTCCCAACGGATACAAATCCATCCAGCAAACTAATTATAAAGCAAGAGGGCAATGAAATGATATATGGTTACATAGAATGGAAACCCTTCATCAGAGCCTAAATTAAATCATATATATATGCCCACAGCCACAGGTAAGGTAAAGAACATATGCTAGATGTCCGGTTCAGACTTCAGATTAATTAACCAAACAGCCGTAGTGACAGCTCTGACCAAGCATCGAATCAAGCTTACAAGGAGTACTTATAGTTATACCACTAGATAGATAACTACACATCACACGACATGTCCATCTCTTGTTTCTTCACAAGAGCAACATAGGTGCGTGCGCCCATCACTCACGCTCCAGGCCCATTTCCGGAAGCGCGAAAGCAAAGGGAACGTGAAACCTGCAGCCACACCACTTCACCTGCAGGAGGAAATTGCTTGGCTGCTTCCCCCCGTCCTAGCTAGCTATAGCTGCTATATATCCTAGACAGATTCCGCACCCATTAGCCCAACAGACACAAGCAAGTTAATTGCATATATAAAGCAGAGGGCAGCGAAAATGATATATCATACACATAGAATAGAAAACCTTCATCAGAGCGTACGTCAAATAATATGTGCCCACAGCCAACGGTAAGGTAAATAACCAAAGTACCATAGTGGAGCTCTCACCCAGCATCGAATCAAGCTTACTGGTACTAGTTATACTACTAGCAGATAGGTAACTACTCATCACACGACATGTCCATCTCTTATTATTTTTTTCACAACAGCACCATATAGGTAGGTAGCTACTAGCTGGAAACAGAAGCATTCCTGCGCTAGTAGTATAGTGCCCTCCATCATCTTCTTGCTGCAGCCGGCTGGAAACCCTGCCTCTGCGCACCTGGCCAATACATGAGGACATTGTATCAAGACCAAACGGTGAGCTGATTGTGGGGACAACTAAACGGTAAAAATAAATCCCACATCATGATTATTCAAAAGGCTGTTCCAAGATGACAAATTAGGTTTACAAACATGATTTTGTCTGTCCTTTGAGCTGATCCTATTCTTGCACTCTTTGTTCTTTGTGGATGTGAATCCTTTTTCATGTCTAGCTAGATGACATGTCAAGTTGAGACAAAGAAAAAACTAAAGGAAAAATTATATAGAGGACTAATAAGAATAAGAAAACATGGCTATTCTATCGGCCCCTACCATGGGTGGAACCGTGGAAACACCGCTTTATCCATACAAGAAACAGATGAAAAATTGCAACAGGGTGCATCAACTGATAATTTAGTTGAAGAATAACATTGATGGTTGGTGATGAGAACAACTACACTTTCAGTTCATACTAGCAAACAAGCAGAACCAACTGAAAATTAGCTCGGACCTGAGCATCAGTTACTCTTGCACAATCTTCCACCAATTTGTTGATACAAAGCCACAAAAAGTTCAGGTGTTGAGGAAGGGGGATGTTGATGTGTGGCATAATGCCGGTTAATTACCTGAGTAGAGTAGGTCATGCTTTGCTGCGCTACTCTGCCACCATGTCAATTGCTGGCCTGCGATTCATCCTCCACAGCGCCCGTGCAGCACTGATGTAGAAGAGGACGATAAATAGGTGCAAGAAGAAAAGAGCCGCAACGCCTGGAATGTCAGAAATCTGTGGAGATCCACACATCCGAAGAATCCAAGAGATGATCCCAAAGAAAAGCCCTGCAGTCGCAACCGCCAAGCGTGCCGGCGACTTGAGGCTTTCAAGGAGAGAAGAAGAAGGCTGCTCATTGAAATCCTCCTTGACCTATCACATTTAACAATCATCAACATCATGAGAAGGAAATCCATGGAGCACAAACAGAGGCATAAGCGGCTAGCAGCATTGATGTAGTCATGTCGCGATGAGAGCTAGCGGCGAGTACCTCACTGCTGTAGCCGGCAGCGCGCAGGAAGAAGAGCGCAGACGCCGGCGCTAAGAGAAGCAGGGAGAGCGTCTCGGAGTAGTCCGAGATCTCAGAGAGGATGCCGGCCAGGGAGCAGTCCCCATCGCAGGCAAGGGATGCGACGACGTTGAAGAACGTGGCCGTGAACATCACGCAGACCATGCCCAGGAAGAGACCTACCAGGGCATCGGCGGCGGCACGGGCGGGGCTGCTTCGCGCCAGTGCCACCACGGTCTTCTTCACTGGCGCCGGCAAGATGGCTGCGACGTCGCCGGCAAACCTGAACGCCTCTCCTTTAAGAGCCATGGTCACCCCTATCAGAACGCCCGTCAAAAAAGAAAAGAAACAGAGAGTCATGACGGCCATGGTGGGTGACTCGATCGATCGGTGTGACTTGTGTAAGCTGGGGCTGTGGTCTTGTGGGCCTTTTATGGGGGTATGGTGAACTCCTCCAAGCTGTGGAAGCGTGCCTGTGAAAAATGTAGAGTTGTAAAAGGTGGTCACCACAGGCCAGGGCCCGGAACAACTTCGTTCAAATTTGCATTGCAGTAGAGCTGAGAAAGAACCCCAAAGAAATGCAAAATTACAACTCAGCCCAAAAACTATTACTACCAAAAAGACCATCGGCACGAGATGAAGATTGTAATGTGAGACAGTGTCCACCGTCTTCAAGCTTCATCAACGGACCAAGATTGCCCCTCGCCTGGGACAAAAACAACTTGGCAAGGGGCTGGATCTCGCCGTTGCTCCGTTGTCGACAAAAAAGAAAAGAAATGATGTTGAGACGAAGCCAGCCTTGCCTCCCTATCGGCATCATGGTCGGGCGGAAAGGGTCGCCCTTCAGCAAGAACAGTTAGCCACGGAGCAGCCAAAGCTGCTGCAACACGCCATTGAGGATGAGCACCGGACGGAGGTGCTCCAAATCATGCACCAGAAATCCATCCCTGACGCAACAAATAAACGAAGAAAAGCAGGAACCGACTCACCATCATCCTGTCCTTCACCACATTGGCGTTCAAGAAGACATGGAATGTGTGCCCACCTTAAGCGGATTTGGTGTCCTCAGGGCTTATTAATGGATCTATTTACCAGATCCGCCACCAGCCGTGAACTTCCATCATGGAAGACGAGCTTGGGGATGGAATCTATCCATTGGACGCTGCTCGCAAGAGGAGGTGTGAAGCACAAATTCGGTATCATACAAGTCGTCTAATCGGAAAGAAACAAAATACTCCTACTATACACATGACCGCCATGCGCGCCTCTCCCTAATTTTCTCTGGCGGTCATCGCCGACAAGGGGATCGAGCCGGACGTATCCGGCGGAAGACTCTCAAGGTAGAACGGTAGAGGAGAGGAGAGGAGACAGGTCGGTAAACCTATATATATGTAAGGTCGTGACTACTCAAAGAAGTGGTCATTAGGGTTATATATTCAGTAATTGTTTCTCCTAACTACTCCAAGAATAAAATTGGTTGAGTGAGTATTTTGCAAATCATGAAGTAAAAATTTCTCATATTTTAGATAGGACAAAGTGCCTACAACGGTAGATTTGATTTATTGTTGCATCTTCCTATTCGTAAATTCACATGCATAAAGAGAAATTAACATGGCGCATTGCGTTTGAATGACATGTTATTTGCATGTTATTGCTTCTATGTCGCAAGTCTCGGTCTTCCATAATAGGAGACGACCATGGGTAAACGGAGTCTCGGTGATTGCCTTGGTTGATAGGGGTCGCAACGTGCACCGGATATAATTGCGCAAAACCACCACATTAACGGTTAGGTTGCGGGACACATACTTTTACGATTTTTTTGCAAGAAAACACCACGTTTAAGGGTAATGACCTAGCAAATACCATGTCTAACTCTAGATTTTTCACAAATCTATAATGTAAAAAAACCCACAGGGAATTAAAAACTTTTCCAATTTGCATTAGTTTCTTGTTATTAGCTAGATTTGAATAGGTGTTCTTTGATTTGATTGAAAGTATGGCTCAAATAGAATCTCTGTAATTATTCAAAACCCTTAATTGTCATTGAGGGATTATTTGTAAAACCAGAAATTGAGCTCACATAATGCTTGTGACTTTTGTTAGATATTTTGGGTTGGAAGTAATATCCGTAAACCCCTAATATTTATTTGAAACCCTAAAGTCATTTGGGAACTAAGTTGAACCCTAAAAGAATTTAGGTAATAAATTGATTTTCAAACATAGGATGACAAACAAAATATTTTATTGGGCATAAAGAATATGTTTTATAAGTCCCGTATAATGGATTTAGCCTCATATATATAAATTTCCCAAAAAGTTTGGAGTGGGTTTGATTTTTGAATCAGTTAAAAAATCAAAAGGGGAAACTGTTTAAAAAGGCTTCATAAATTATTTTGGAAGGAATTAATTCCCATAGGCCCAAAACAATTGCTCACCTTCTGATAAAATTCCTAATTTGATTTAGAGCTAGTTTTGTATTCGAACCAAATTCAAATTTAAAAAGGATGTGAAATCGGCAAAGAATGCCAGAGTGATATAAAAGGAAAAAGAAAAAAAGCAGCAGGCCAACCACGAGCGGACCAGCCCAACTCTCTCACTCTCTTTCGCATGCAAGTGAGAGAGCGCACTTCCACCGGCCCAAGGCCCACAAGCCCTGCCTAAGCGATACATCCATGAAATGACAACATCCATCATATTTGTTCGCACTAATACATAAACCCCTTACAGGATTTTGCTACTGGCAGTGTGTGGTTGAAAGTGTGCACCGGAAAAATTATGTGCTCCATCTTCCACCTTCGTTTGTGCGATTGAGAGAAAGAGAACTGGTATCGGTGTCGTGGAATTGTCACGGCAGATGTCCTCGAGCTAGGACTTAGTCGTGGAGCCATCGCAACTAGGAAGCTTGAAGGGGTTAATGTGGGACAAGGAACGCGAGGGTTTATACTGGTTCGGCCCCTTTCGGTGAAGGTAAAAGCCTACGTCCAGTTGAGGTGGTATTGATTAGGGTTACGATCACCAGGGAGCTAAACTGCTATGCCCGGCTCTCGATGATATTGTTCTTGTCCCTAAACCGCTGCCGGGTCGTCCCTTTATATAGGGAGGCTGACGCCCAGCAGCCCTTAGAGTCCCGGCCGGCTCATAAGAGTGTCCGGCTCGGACTCTCAATCATACTTGCCTTGCACTACAAGTTCTACCATAATAATGATTGTAACTACGGGCCTTAAGCCATATCCGGGTCTTAAGCCCATCTCTGGCCCACCGTCTTCAAGCTTGGCTCCGGGTTTCTGGTAATGACCATTAGAGTAACCCGGCCCCTCCTGGCGGGTGACTCTAAGGTCTATATCCTCAACATTAGGCCCCAGATTGATTTGAGCCGGCTCATGTCAATCTCCAACTCTTCCAACAGAAAAAATCTCCGGCTTACCTTTCATGTGAAGGCCATAACCCGGCGTGACGTCATCCTCTAGACTCCGGATAATCCGCCGTGACGTCATTTTCCATTAAGCCCGTTTTTTACTCCACCAGATCCGCAACGGATCTTTGCTTTTACTGTCATCCCAAAAATCGAGACGTCGTGGGGGGGAGATAATCACGCCACGGTCTCCTTGATTCTCGCACCCGCTTTATGAGCTCGCCTTATAAATAGGCCGGCCCGACGGGCTTCTCTGCCACTCTTCTTCCTCCTCGCGCCGCTGCCTCTCTGCCTGAGCTCGCACTCCGCCGCCGTCGTCTCGCCTTCGGTCTTCGTCAACCTTGGCCGCTGCATCACCCTGACTCGGACCAGACAAACGGCGGCGACTCCCGCATCTTTTCAGCTCCGGTAAGTCCTCACTACCCCGTAGAGTAGATCTGCAGTAGGGTTCATCCACGTTCTTCGTGTTCGTCACCATTGCCCGCAAGCTTCGGTAGTTCTCCTAGTTACTGCCCCTGCTTGATCTTAGGCCTGCATAGAACTAGTGCGGTGGTTGTTTGAAGATCCATTTCACACGCAAGTAGCCTTCCTTGTACTGCATAAGAACCTTGTTCGAACCCAAGAACTCCCTCACTTCGGTTTCTAGGTCTAGAAATTTTTCTTTTGCCCGACCATTTTGATCCAAAAAAGTTACTGCAATGTGTGAAACCTGTTTTACCACACTTAGTAAAAACTGCAACCATTGAATCTTGGCGGCTTACAATTCTGGTTTAAAGAAACCACGCGTCGTAGAATCTTCCGACTTAAAGAAAACCATGCTTCGTAGAATCCTCCGGCTTAGCTGTGATAAGGTCGTAGATAATCAATTTATTCTGAATGCCCCTGCGGCTTAAATAACCCACTGTACCTGAGTATATATCATTAGTCCCCTTCATAAACCGCCACCTTAGTTTTGAACTGTAGATCTCCGGCTTATAATTAACCCGGACATTTTTCCTTTTTTGTCATAGACCGCCAACTTTCACCATGCCTCCTAAGGCTCCCATCACTTGCAACTGGATGAGGTCCAACGTCACCAACGAGACCCTAGCAAATTTTGTTAAGTCCGGATATCTGCCTAAGAAGGAAGTCATGTCCTACCGTGCCCCTGACCCGTCAGAAGAGAGACCACAGCCAAAGGACGGGGAGGTAGTGATTTTCGCAGATCATATGAGCCGGGGCTTCGCACCGCCCGGCTCAAAGTTTTTTAGGGACGTGCTCAACTTCTTCGACTTGCGGCCTCAAGATATAGGACCCAACTCAGTTTCCAACATCTGCAATTTTCAAGTCTTCTGCGAGGTTTACCTTGGAGAAGAACCTAGTCTGCTGCTCTTCAGAGAGCTTTTTTACTTAAACCGCCAGAACGAGTGCGCCAATGGGCCAAGTCTGGAATTAGGTGGTATCTCCATCCAGCGTCGTAGGGACTGCCTTTTCCCTTACGCAGAGCCGCCGAGCCACCCAAAGGACTGGAACATGACTTGGTTCTACTGCCAAGATACATCCCCGGCTGATGAAAGCCCGCTGCCCGGCTTTCGCCCAACACGTCTGGAGCCGACTCACCCATTGTCGGACAAGTTGACTCAAGCGGAGCACCAGCCCCTGCTCCCCACTATCAACCGGATCAAGGCTCTCCTGGGCAATGGTCTGAATGGAATTGACCTGGTCCGGGTCTGGATCTCATGGCGGGTGATCCCATTGAGCCGCTGCCCCGGCTTAATGTGTGAGTACACAGGACGAAAGGATGACCCTCAGAGACACAGCCGCAATGATCTTCCAGAAGACGTTGCAGAGGAGGAGACCAAGGCTCTTTTAAACGAGAGCCTGGCAGACTGCGGAAGGACCGGGTTAGCCCCCTTCTGCAAGACCAACCCAGCCCCAGCGGTAAGCCGTTGACTTTAACTTTTTATCTTCTTCTGCATATAACCTTCATCTGAATCGTTTTAAGAATTCATCATTGTATTTTTCAGGCTGATGATAAGTTTTGGCGGGTCAAATATGACCATGAGGCGGCCAAGAAGGCCAGGAAGGCGAAGAAAGCCGCCAAGAAAGCCGCCCCTCGCAAAAAAGGAAGCAGACCTACTGCTTCGGAGCTGATGCAATTAAGCGACAACTCCGAGTCAGAGGTAACCCCTAAGCCTGTAAGTTCTTGCTGTATTTATTGTTTGTTGCTGTCCACCTTATCAACACTTGCTCATTGACAGGATGACACCGGCACCAGTAACCCGGTGGTTGAAGAGGTAATGTCACTTTCCTCCGACTCGGAGCCCTTGCCACAGCTGAAAGTCCGAAGGGTAACCCGGAAAGTAAGCTTTTCACATCCTTTAGCTCATCAAGACCCTCAATTTATTTTGAAGCGACAGGTTCATGAAAGCCGGCGTCACACCCGGACCAATAAGGACACCGACCTCTCCGCCGGGTTACCCGACGCAACAAGGAAGCGCCGAACTGAGGTTTTTTCCCACTTATACCCTTTCCATCCGTTGGCGGGTGTTATCCGTCAGCCGCTCAATTCTTCTGACTCCAATTATCAGGAGACCTCCCCTTCTTCGGGTGACTCCATGCAGTCGAGTCTTCCGACTTTCAAGACCGCGCCCGGGTAATAACAACCATCTCATATTGTACTTGTCCTTATTTACCCTTTATGTGCTTTAACACTTCTGTCCTTTCAGTGCCCAGGCAAAACTCACCAAAAGAGCGAAGAAGACCAGATCAGCCGGAGTGCCGGACTTGCCTGAACCGGAGGTGACGGCTCAAGAACCGCCAGCTGCCTCCGCCCCCGAAGCCACCACTCCAACGGACACGGCACCTGAGGCCACTGCCCCAACTACCAAGGCAACAACCAAGGCTTCGGTTAACCCGGAGGCCTCCGGCTCAGCTCCACCAGCAGACGACTCGGACGTGGTAATCACCTGGACAGAATTTGTTGAGCCGGGGAGACCGACCGTGCTGGCCAAGTGCTCCGCTAAGGGGGAGTTGCTGCAGCCCCACCGGGCGAGTCTGGACCTCTCCAACTACACCAACCTGAGCATTGGAGAGCTCGTCTCTGGCTACATCAACCAAGTACACAAGAGCCGGGACGCCGAGGTCGCCATGGTAACCCAGATCCAGCAAAAATCTGAGGTATCCTTCTGCTATCTTCTTACTTACTGCATAGTTACCTTTGCCATGCTAGCCCCCAAGTCGATGACTTATGATTGAATATGTTGTAGACTTAGGTTCCGGCTTACTCAATTGAGCCGGCAGTATGTAGATAGATACGTTTCAATGTGCATTAGCCCCCAAGTGCCAAGTGTCTTTGCTTGGAAAACGCTTGGGACTTATATAATGACTGTTAATAACCCGGAGATTTATGCAGGCTATTGGCAAGAAGCTAGAGGCGGACCTTGCGGATCTCAAGAGCCGGCTGAAGACGCAGGAGATGGAGACCCGGAAGGCAAACGCCAAGTTTGTATCCAGCATCGCTGCTCAAGAGAAGCTGAAGACAGAATTTGATGCTGAGCGGAAAGCCTGGGCCGAAGAGAAGGCCGCACTGGTGACCCGGGCGGAACAGGCGGAGAAGTCTCTCTCTGAGAAGACCGCCGAACTCTCCGGCCTAAAGCGCCAGGTTTCCCAAATGGTGGCCACCATCTTCGGTAAGTCGCCTCACCGGCTTTACCAATGTTAGAATGTTTACATCTCATGATTCATCCTTGTCGCCGACTTACCTGATTCTGTTAAACAGGTCCCAGAAGTGCCAACCTCAACCAGAGCGTGGTCACCAAGCTAAAGGCCGTGTATACCCTGGTGGAACAGCTCTACACCGGGTCACAGCGTGCCTTACCTGTGGTGGCCCTATCCAACGAGGTGCCGACTCACCTGGCAGAAGTCCTGCGCCGGCTCGCCGTTCTGCCTCAGCGGATCCAAGAGCTACGACAGGCTTCTGCAAGAGCCGGAGCAATCGCCGCGCTGAGCCGGGCCAAGGCATTCCTGCCGGAGTTAGACCCGGCGGACATCGCCCTTGGCTATCCAAGCCTGAAGGAAGACGGCTCAGCTTTCGATCAGAAGGACTTCACGGCGTGCGTGAAGGCTGTACGCCCGATGGCCACCCTCATCGGGAACGACACAGATCTGACCAAGTACCAGCCGGGTTATGACGCGGAGAATCAGAGGATTCCAACCCCTCGCTATGAAGCCCTCAACCTGATCCCGCCGGCTCGTCAGCACACCTTCGCCCCGGAGATTGACCCGGCCGGGTTAATTGACGAAGAAGCCCAATTCGAGGCTCTCAGCGGCATCGACTGGAAGTCATCAACCTTCCAGGTCTTGGGATCAGCCGGAGGAGAGGATAGGAACGAGCCGGAAACTTCCACTCAGCGGGCATCGTAACTCGGCTGGCGGTTTAGTTACCAAACAATGCTCCACCCCTTTTAAACTTGATTAGTTTTGTAATAGAGCAGGTGCAGCAGTCTATCTCTGCCGTGCCATCGTGCATGTATTGAATGCCAAGGTCTTTTGAAGTTGTCTCTTTGATGTTTCGCCGGATCATAATTATCCCTTTGTTTTTCTCAACCTCAAAGAGGTGCCTTTAAGTATCCTGCATAGAAAGGAAAATCACAAGTCTCGAGGCGGCTTACCGCCCTGAGAATCAGGTGTTTTGGATAGATAACCCGGAATATGAATCAAAAAAGACTGGCCCTCAATTATATCCTTAACACAACCGTAATGACATACTTAGCAGCCTGTGAGCATACTTCCGGTTTAGATAACCCGGGTAACAAGGTCGGTATCTTAACTCTGATTTACTTGCCGTAATGATGCTCATGATGTTCAACTAACACTGTAAACCAAAGTTAAGCCGGCAAAGTGAAACCCGGCCGTACATATCTTGATATAATCAGAGTAAACTTGTGATAAAGCAGAAGAACTAAGGGGCTTCCGGTTCGAATACGACCAGAGACCCGGCCCAAAGGGGTTAAGCTAAGATTCGGATACGATCATATAGCCCCCAGTGGGTATGGCGATGCCAATCAAGAGGGTACCGACAGCTATGTTCTCTTTGGTTCGAATACGACCCATGTTTGAACGGAAGCCCACAAGTGATTTTAAGAATTGTTTAACGACGCTGATTCGGATACGATCCACGTCGGTTCTCAGAGGGGTTAAACTATGATTCAAATATGACCAAAGGTAACCTCCCAATGAGCTCGGCACTTTGCCAATCAAATGGGTATCGACAGCTATGTTCTCTTTGGTTCGAATACGACCCATGTTTGAACAGGAAGCCCCCAAGTGACTTTACTGTTTATGGCTAGATTCGAATACGATCATAAGCCGGATCCTCCTTTAAGTCATCATGTAATCTTATAATAAAAACAACACGTGCATATTTGGAGGAGAAAAAAGGACAGAGGTCCTGCTTTATTGCTTATCATAATATATACATAGCTGAGAGAAATATGTACACCACGAGAGCCGGTGGCTCAAGTGTAGTAAGGCCGAAGCTGAGCTATGTTCCACGGCCGACGGGTCTCTTCCTCCGACTTACGTGAATCTTTGTGCTCCCGAATGTCAATGAGGTAATATGACCCGTTGTGCAAGTTCTTGCTGACCACAAAGGGCCCTTCCCAAGGTGGGGATAACTTGTGTGCATTTGTTTGATCCTGGATGAGCCGGAGCACGAGATCGCCTTCCTGGAAGACCCGAGATTTAACCCGGCGGCTATGATAACGGCGCAGGTCTTGTTGGTAAATCGCTGAACGGGCTGCTGCCACATCACGCTGTTCGTCCAACAAGTCAAGAGCATCTTGGCGTGCTTGTTCATTATCCGTCTCAACATAAGCCGCCACGCGAGGTGAATCGTGACGGATGTCACTGGGGAGGACTGCTTCTGCTTCGTAAACCATGAAGAAAGGCGTAAAGCCTGTGGACCTGTTAGGAGTAGTGTTGATGCTCCATAAGACGGAGGTCAATTCCTCCACCCAACAACCCGACGTCCGTTGCAAAGGGGCCAAAAGCCGGGGCTTGATGCCCTTCAGAATCTCCTGATTAGCTCTCTCAGCTTGACCATTGGATTGCGGATGAGCCACTGAGGAAACATCAAGTCGGATATGCTCTCGTTGACAAAACTCTTCCATGGCGCCTTTGGAGAGATTGGTGCCATTGTCAGTTATAATGCTGTGCGGAAAGCCAAAGCGGAAAATCACCTTTTTCATAAATTGAACCGCCGTGGCTGCATCGCACTTGCTAACTGGCTCAGCTTCCACCCACTTTGTGAACTTATCCACTGCCACCAAGAGGTGGGTCTTCTTATCTTTGGACCTTTTAAAAGGCCCAACCATATCAAGCCCCCAGACCGCAAAGGGCCAAGTGATTGGGATCATCCTCAGCTCCTGAGCCGGTACATGAGCCCGTCGTGAGAACCTCTGGCAACCATCACATTTACTGACCAAGTCCTCTGCATCAGCATGAGCCGTCAACCAATAAAAACCATGACGGAAAGCCTTGGCCACAAGGGACTTTGAGCCGGCATGATGGCCACAATCCCCTTCATGGATCTCATGCAAGATCTCTTGACCTTCCTCAGGGGAGACACAATGCTGAAATGCTCCCGTAACACTGCGATGATGCAGTTCGCCATCGATAACGATCATTGACTTAGCCCGCCGGGTTATTTGCCTGGCCAAAGTTTCATCCTCAGGTAACTCGCCCCGGGTCATATAAGCCAGATATGGCATTGTCCAGTCTGGTATGACATGAAGAGCCGCCACCAATCGTGCCTCCGGGTCAGGAACAGCCAGGTCTTCCTCTGTAGGCAACTTAACCGAAGGGTTATACAGGACGTCCAGGAAAGTGTTAGGCGGTACCGGCTTTCGCTGAGAGCCTAGCCGGCTTAGAGCATCAGCCGCCTCGTTCTTCCTGCGATCAATGTGCTCTACTTGGTAGCCCTGAAAGTGCCCAGCAATTGTATCAACCTCGCGGCGATAAGCCACCATGAGAGGATCCTTAGAGTCCCACTTGCCTGATACTTGTTGAGCCACCAAGTCTGAGTCACCAAAGCACCTTACCCGGCTCAAGCTCATCTCCTTAGCCATCCGAAGACCGTGGAGCAAGGCCTCATACTCAGCTGCATTGTTAGTGCAAGGAAACATCAACTGTAGCACATAATGGAACTTGTCACCTTTAGGGGAAGCCAATACAACACCAGCCCCTGAGCCCTCCAATTGCCTGGACCCATCGAAGTGAATAGTCCAATACGTGTTATCCGGCTTTTGCTCGGGCACTTGTGACTCTGTCCAATCATTGATGAAATCCACCAAGGCCTGAGACTTAACAGCAGTGCGTGGCACATATTTGAGACCATGAGGTCCAAGCTCTATAGCCCACTTAGCAATTCTCCCTGTGGCCTCTCTGTTTTGAATGATATCACCAAGAGGAGCAGAACTGACCACAGTGATGGGATGACCCTGAAAATAATGCTTAAGTTTCCGGCTCGCCATGAATACACCATATACCAGCTTCTGCCAATGCGGGTACCGCTGCTTGGACTCGATAAGCACTTCGCTGACATAATAAACCGGCCGCTGAACCGGATGCTCCTTACCCTCCTCCTTGCACTCCACCACAATAGCCACACTGACGGCTCGTGCGTTTGCCGCCACATACAGTAGTAAAGGCTCCTTATCAACCAGAGCAGCAAGGACTGGGGGCTCTGCCAGCTGCTTCTTCAAATCCTCAAAGGCGGTATTAGCTGCATCATTCCAGACAAAGTTATCAGTTTTCTTCATCAACTGATATAAGGGCATGGCCTTCTCACCCAAACGGCTTATAAACCAGCTTAAAGCAGCGATGCGACCCGCCAAGCGCTGAACGTCATTTATACACGCTGGTTTAGCCAGGGAGGTGATGGCCTTAATCTTCTCCGGGTTAGCCTCAATGCCTCTGTCAGAAACCAAGAAGCCCAAGAGTTTGCCTGCAGGAACACCAAAGACACACTTGGCCGGGTTAAGCATCATCTTATAGACCCGGAGATTCTCAAAGGTTTCCCTTAAATCATCTATCAGGGTTTCCTCTTTTATGGACTTAACCACAATTTCGTCCACGTAAGCGTGAACATTGCGCCCAATCTGTTTGTGAAGACAGTTCTGTACACAACGCTGGTAAGTCGCCTGTGCACACTTGAGTCCAAAGGGCATAGACACATGGCAGAAGGCTCCAAAGGGAGTGATGAACGCCGTCTTCTCCTGGTCCTTAACAGCCATCTTAATCTGATGATATCCGGAATAAGCATCCAAGAAACTTAAGCGTGCACAACCTGCCGTAGCATCAATGATTTGATCAATATGGGGGAGGGCAAAAGGATCAGCCGGACACGCCTTGTTCAAGTCCGTGTAGTCCACACACATCTGCCAGGTGCCGTTCTTCTTGAGTACGAGCACCGGGTTAGCCAACCACTCTGGGTGAAAGACTTCAACGATAAACCCGGCCGCCAAGAGCCGGGCCACTTCTTCACCAATAGCTTTCCGCCTCTCCTCATTAAACCGCCGAAGGAACTGTCTGACCGGCTTAAATTTCGGATCAACATTGAGAGTATGCTCAGCGAGTTCTCTAGGTACACCTGGCATGTCAGAGGGTTTCCATGCAAAGATGTCCCTAATCTCACGGATGAACTCGATGAGCGCGCTTTCCTATTTTGGATCCAGATTGGCACTGATGCTAAACTGCTGAGATGAATCGCCTGGAACAAAATCAACAAGCTTAGTTTCATCAGCCGACTTAAATTTCATCGCCGGCTCATTCTTCGTAGTCGGCTTTTTCAGAGAGGTCATATCTGTTGGGTCAACATTGTCTTTGTAAAACTTCAACTCCTCTGTAGCACAAACAGATTCTGCATAAGCCGCATCGCCTTCCTCACACTCCAGAGCCACTTTCCGGCTGCCGTGAACCGTAATGGTCCCATTGTGACTCGGCATATTGAGCTGTAAATACACATAACACGGCCGTGCCATGAACTTGGCGTAAGCCGGCCGTCCAAATACAGCATGGTATGGACTTCTTATCTTGACCACCTCAAAGGTCAATTTCTCCACCCTGTAGTTGTTCTCATCACCAAAAGCCACTTCCAATTCGATCTTGCCGACTGGATAAGCCGACTTACCAGGTACCACACCATGGAAGATAGTGTTTGACTGGCTGAGGTTCTTATCAACCAACCCCATACGGCGAAAAGTCTCATAATAGAGGATGTTGATGCTGCTGCCTCCATCCATGAGCACCTTTGTGAACTTATATCCTCCCACTTGAGGAGCCACCACTAAGGCCAAGTGGCCCAGGTTATCCACCCGGGGAGGGTGATCCTCCCTACTCCACACTATAGGCTGCTCAGACCACCGCAAGTAGCGTGGGACTGCCGGCTCAACAGCATTCACAGCCCTCTTGTGAAGCTTCTGATCTCGCTTGCACAAACTAGTGGTAAACACATGATACTGTCCACCGCTAAGCTGTTTTGGATTGGTCTGATAACCCCCCTGCTGCTGTTGATGACCCTGGCCAGACTGTTGATTAAAGCCCCCTTGACCGCTCTGAGGACCAGAATTTGAGCTGCCCCCCGGGCCATGAAACCCGCCGGCGCCTGAGCCGCCGGCACCTGAGCCGCCGCCCGGGCCATTGTAGTTTTTAAAGGCCTTCATGATTGCACAGTCCTTCCATAGATGAGTCGCTGGCTTCTCTCTAGAGCCGTGCCTCAGACAAGGCTCATTCAACAGCTGCTCCAGTGAAGGTCCTGACCCGCCGCCTCGGGGAGGGGGCCTTCCCTTGCGTCGCTGGTTGTTGCCTTGTGCGCTGGCGTTGGCCACAAACTCTAGGCTGCCATCTGCCTTGCGCTTGCCTCCTCCTTGGTTCCCCGGGTTAAACTGAGGACCCTTGCCATTGCTGTTCTTCTTTCCCTTCCCTGTTGTTTCATCATCTGAAGGGGGATCCTTGGTACCATCAGAATCGGCGTACTTGACAAGAGCTGCCATTAGTGTACCCATATCACTGCAGTCGCGCTTAAGCCGCCCGAGCTTCATCTTCAGGGGTACGAAGCGACAATTCTGTTCTAACATTAAGACTGCAGATCCGGCATCCATCTTATCTGATGAATGTATGATCTCCTTAACCCGGCGAACCCAATGGGTCGTGGATTCACCCTCCTGCTGCTTACAGTTAGTCAAATCCACAATTGACATAGACTGCCTACAGGTATCTTTGAAGTTTTGGATGAACCGGGCTTTCAGCTCAGCCCAAGACCCAATGGAGTTCGGTGGTAGCCCTTTCAACCAAGTGCGGGCGGTCCCATCTAACATCATGGTGACACTACTAGAAAAAGGGCTATAGATGGGATTGACACTAATGACGCACCAGACAAGCGGTGCGCCATTAGTATATACTAATGGCGCACCACTTTCTGATACGCCATTAGAGTTGAAACTACTAATGGCGCACCAGGCGCAGGGTGCGCCATTAGTATCAAAAAAAAATTTAACTAGTGCGCCTGTCCAAACATACTAATGGCGCATCCTGACACAGTGCGCCATTACTAGTTGTAACTAGTAATGGCGCACCTGGCCCAGGGTGCGCCATTAGTATGAAAAAAAAAAATTTAACTAGTGCGCCTGTCCAAACATACTAATGGCGCATCCAGACACAGTGCGCCATTACTAGTTGTAACTAGTAATGGCGCACCTGTCCCAGGGTGCGCCATTAGTATCAAAAAAAAATTTAAACTAGTGCGCCTGTCCAAACATACTAATGGCGCATCCAGACACAGTGCGCCATTACTAGTTGTAACTAGTAATGGCGCATCTGGCCCTGGGTGCGCCATTAGTATAAAAAGTTTTTTTTAAGTAGTGCGCCTGTCCAAACATACTAATGGCGCACCACCAGAAGGTGCGCCATTAGTAACCTGGATTACTAATGGCGCATCTAGAGTTGGTGCGCCATTAGTAAGTGGGCAGCAACAAGATATTTTGGACAGCCTCTCCTACCCACACTCACTTTCTCCCCACTTCATTCTCTCCACCTCCTCCTTGTCTCGGGTGCCTCCTCTTTTTCACCTCATTTCCACCATAGATTCATTCAATTTAAGTGGTTAAATTACCTTGTTTTGATAGGTAAGTAAGGGGGGAAGCTATATTTATGTTGTTCTCCCTACAACAATGTGCACATGCACATTTTATGGCCTAGCTAGATCTATGTATGTTCGTGGTGTTGCATATGTTTGTGGTGTTGCATATGTGTTTGTGTTTGGAGGTGTACCGGTATTTGAAATGCGATAGTTGCCAATATTTTGCCGGAATGTTGATTCATTTCCGTTTCGGCGAGAATTTTGGCATTAAGCATTCTTTTTGGTCCTATTTTTAGGGAAAGTCATGCCAAATTTTTTGTTGGTTCTAAAATATCGTTTTGCTCTACCCCGCAGGCGACCATGGTCCGCATGATGACCGAAGGCATCGTGAATAGGTTTTTGAGGTCCGCGAAGGCCGAGATGCTTCAAAAGAACGAGACGGAGATAAGATGTCCGTGTCGAAGATGCAAGCTGAAGAGCCTTATTGCGGACCCGGAATCCTGGCAGGTGCGGGACCACCTGCTCTTGCGTGGTTTCATGGATGGCTATCGGTGGCAAGGTGATGAAGATGACTACGAAGTCGTCCATGGGGGCCGGGCAAGAAATGAGGAAGGGCAGCAAGACAACCACCGCGGCTCGGGCGGGCGAGAAGACGAAGAATCCCCAGGAGATGATCACGACGGTGATGTTGTACATAGTCATCATGTAGAAGACGCAGGACATGATGATGAGGAAGATGCCGGAGCAGACGACGGGCATGATCATGAAGATGATGATGCCGGCGGAGCAGACGACGCTGGACCATCGATGGGCTGGGTGCAGGACCCTCATATTCAAGAGCTGCTTCTCAAGCAGACGGATAATGCAAGAGCTGCCGCCCGAGAGAAAGCCAAGATGGATCAACTTGAGTTAGACGCGGTTACTCCATTGTATGAAGGATGCAGGCCCGAGGATACCCGCCTGAAAGTAACGCTCATGGCTCTGGAGATGAAGGTAAAACACAAAATGACCGACGCATGCTTCGACGAGAACATGTCATTCTGGCACGAACGTCTTCCCAAGGGGAACAAGTGCCCGACCAGTTTGGAGGAGGCGAAGAAAATCGTGTGTCCTCTGGATTTACCGCACGTGAAATACCATGTGTGCATGAACAATTGCATCATTTATCGGGACGAGCACGCGGAGTCTACCATATGTCCGGTGTGCGGCGTCACTCGATACAAGAAGAGGAAGAAAGCTCCTCGAAAAGTGGTGTGGTACTTTCCGATCACTCCTCGTCTGCAGCGGTATTTCGCGGACCCTAAGGTAGCAAAGCTCCTGCGTTGGCACGCGGATAGGGAGGAGAAGAAGCGAGAAGATGACGCAAATGATCCGGAGATAGATAAAAAAGACAAGATGCTGAGTCACCCTAAGGATGCGAGCCAGTGGCAAGCGTTGAACTTCGAAGACCTAGAATTTGGGAACGATCCAAGGAACATCGTGCTGGGCGCGAGCACCGATGGAGTCAATCCGTTTGGCAGCCAGAGAAGCACACATAGCACCTGGCCTGTGTTTGTGTGGATGTACAACCTTCCCCCCTGGTTGTGCATGAAGAGGAAGTACATTCACATGAGTATGCTAATTGAAGGACCGAAACAACCAGGGAACGACATCAATCTGTATCTGGGGCTGCTGAAAGAGGAGCTTGACACGCTGTGGAAAACGCCAGCCAATACGTGGGACGCCGCAGAGAAAGAATATTTCCCTATGAGAGCCGCGCTGCTCACGACGGTGCACGACTATCTCGGTTACGGATATCTCGCGGGGCAGGTGGTCCACGGATTTTCTGGATGCGTCAGGTGCATGGATGACACAACGTATCACCAGCTAGATAGAGATCCTGGGTCTTCGAAAACCGTGTTCATGGGACATCGAAGGTGGCTTCGCGACGATGACCCGTGGAGAAAACGCAAGGATCTATTCGATGGTGAAACCGAACCCCGAGGACGCCCGCGTACGAGGAGCGGCGAGGAAATAGACGAGTTGTTGAAAAATTGGAAAGACTGCCCACTGCCGGGAAAGAAGCGAAAGGCGCCAGAGCCGCTGGTAAAGGTATGGAAAACGAGGTCTGTTTTCTGGGACTTGCCGTACTAGAAGATCCACCGTGTGCCTCACAGCCTTGATGTCATGCATATCACGAAGAACGTGTGCGAGAGTCTGCTTGGTACCCTGCTCAACATGCCAGAGAGGACCAAAGATGGGCCGAAAGCAAGGGCAGACTTGAAATCAATGGGCATCAGGCAGGAGCTTCACGCTATATATGATGATGATGATGATGATGATGATGATGATGATGATGATGAGGCGAAGCAGGACACGGAAAGTCGTCGCAAAGGCAAAAAGGCCAAGAAGACCGGAAATGACTACCCTCCCGCGTGCTTCACTCTAAGTCAGGAGGAGATCGAGCAGTTTTTCACCTGCCTCGTAGGAGTAAAACTTCCTTACGGTTACGCGGGGAAGATAAGCAGATACCTAGACCTAGCGAAGCTGAAGTTCAGCGGGATGAAGTCTCACGACTGTCACGTGCTGATGACGCAGATACTTCCAGTTGCAATCCGTGGGATCATGGACGCGCACGTTCGTGAAACGCTATTTGGCCTATACAACTTTTTCGACGTCATCTCTCGGAAGTATGTTGGCGTGAGGCAACTCAGAAGGCTACAGGAAGAGATCGTGGTGATACTATGCGAGCTTGAGATGTACTTCCCGCCCGCATTCTTCGACGTTATGGTGCATCTGTTGGTCCATATCGTGGACGATATCATCCAACTCGGGCCGACGTTCCTGCACAGCATGATGCCGTTCGAAAGGATGAATGGTGTCATCAAAGGATACGTTCGCAACATGTCACGTCCAGAGGGAAGCATAGCCAGGGGCTTTCTGACCGAAGAGTGCATCTCCTACTACACGAATTATCTAGGCATCGAGAACCCCGTTGGTCTGCCCGTCAACAGGCACCTCGGCAGGCTCGCTGGATGGGGTCACCGTGAGGGTCGCCGCGAAATGCATGTCGACTTCGAGGGTCGACTCGCCGACTTTGAAAGAGCAAACCTAGTCGCGCTACAACACATAGACGTGGTCGATCCTTGGGTGGTAGAGCACAAAACCTTTATTAAGAAGACGTACAATGACCGAGGCCAACACAGGACGGACGGAGATATACTCAAAGAGCACAACTCATGTTTCACGCGTTGGTTCAAGCAGAAGCTTCTGTCGTACCCTTTACATGAGGATTCTTCCGCGGAAGAACAGCTCATATTCGCCTTGTCACAGGGCGCCGAGCACAACCTGATGACCTATGAGGCGTACAATATCAACGGCTACACATTCTACACCGAGGCCAAGGACATGAAGAGCGATGGTTATCAGAACTCCGGGGTAACGATGGAATCCTACACCGGTAACGACAAGGACAGATACTATGGAAGGATCGAGGAGATCTGGGAGCTGAGCTACGCTGGAGAGAAGGTCCCGATGTTCCGTGTCAGATGGGCCAAGAGTGTCCTAAGAGAAGACCGGTATTTCACCACCATGGTTATACCCGAAGCCAAATCCAAGACCGCAGGCGCAAACGTCACCGCGAAAAATGAGCCATGGGTACTGGCTTCCCAAGTGGACCAATGCTTCTTCATTACTGACCCGTCAAAGCCCAGTCGTGTTGTCGTGAGGAGAGGCAAAAGGAAGATCATCGGAATGGATGGAGTAGCCAATGAGCAAGACTTCGACAAGTACGGCGACCCGAGAATCGAACATGACGACGATGATGAAGTAGCAGCATACACCACAAGAAGAAGCAGGACCACCCTACCTAAAGGACGTCCGTTCCACAGAAGAACTCCATTTGCGAAAAAGAAGGGCAAGAAGATTGTGAATAGATAGCTAGCTAAGATCGATTGTATTTAAATCGTAGCCTTCATTTCTCGATTGTATTTCATGGGCACTTTTTGAACTATCATGAATATTTTTAAATTTCATGGACACTCGATCTCGATCCCCCTCCATCTCGATCGCTAGCTATCCCACCTCGCCAGATCCGGTCCCCCTCGCCGCCGAGCACCCCCCGGTCCACCGGCCCCCCGCACCCCGTGCACCCTCCCCCGCTCCACCGGCATTACTGTTTGATGATATTTTTAAAAAAATTATTACTGTCTTATAAAAAATTATTACTGTCTTATAAAAAATTTATTACTGTCTTATAAAAAATTTATTACTGTCTTATAAAAAATTATTACTGTCTTATAAAAAAATTATTACTGTCTTATAAAAAATTATTACTGTCTTATAAAAAAATTGTGGAGCCTGGGAATCGAACCCAGGACCTCCTGGTGTGAGAACTGGCTGCTGACCAGTCGAGCTAGTAGAGGGAACTTGGTGTGGATCAGGTAAGGTGGAAGATAACCTGTTGGCTCGAGCAGAAATAAAAAAAATACTAATGGCGCACCAGGGTGAGGTGCGCCATTAGTATGGATGTACTTATGGCGCACCAGGGTGAGGTGCGCCATTAGTATGCATGTACCTGTTGGATAACCTATCCCCTCTCTCCCTCGCCCTCGCCCTCGATCCCCTTCCCCTCTCCTCTCCCGACGTCGCTGCCCCGCCGCCTCGACGCCGCCCCGTCGTCCTCGTCTCCGCCCCGACGCCCCGACGCCGCGACGCCGCCCTTTCCTCTCCCGACGCCGCCTCCCCGCCGCCCCGTCGTCCTCGTCTCCTCGGCGCCGCTCTCCTCGTCTCCTCGGAGCACCACCACCACCCGGACCTCGTCGCCTCCCGGACCTCGTCGCACCACCACCAACATCCACAGCGTCGACGTCTTCGTCCCCGACGACGCCCCCGTCTTCTACGCCCGCAGGTACCCCATCCAAATCACCCCCGCCTCCATTTCCCACCTCTCCCTCTCTGCTCCTAATACAACAATCTGTCTCTGAACTTCGCTTTTGGATTCCTGATGCGCCAACATTACAGGGTATGTGCGCTTTTTTTTAGCTTGGCATGCCGTGTGTGATGTGTGAGTTTTAGTCTGAACCTTCTCCCCTGTTCTCTGTACCTATCATATCCCTCCTTTAATTTGTGAGTTCTATCAGTCTATGAGATGGGGATTGTAATTCTCAATGGTTTGTTGTCAGGATTGGTATGCTGGTCGCCTTGGGAATTGTGATTGCATTTCTCAATGGATTTTACAGTGTAAACCTTGTAGGATTTGCAGTGTAATTCCTGTCTGGATTTAGAGTGTGATTCCTAGTAGATTTGCACTGTACTTGTCATTTTTGGGTTTGCAGTGTAATTTCTGTCTGTATTTATAGTGTAATTCCTAGTAGATTTACACTGTACTTCTCATTGTTTGGATTTGTAGTGTAATTCATGTTTTTACAGTGTAATTGTAAGTGGATTTACACTGTAATTCCTACTGGATTTACAATGTTTTTCTTAGTGGAGTTCCACTACAATTTTAAGTAGATGTACACTGTAATTCCTACTGGATTTATAGTGTTTTTCTTACCGGAGTTCCACTGTAATTATAATCCAGTGGATTTAATTTACACTATAATTCTAAGTGGATTTACACTGTAAACCCACCCCGGCCTCCATTTTTCCCCGCCGACGTTTCTGGTCATGCAGCAACCTAGAAGCCTGCTTGCCAGTTAGTAGCAACTACCTGTCCAGATAGTTCTTCGTGTATGGTGTGTCAAAAGAAAAAACCTCACTGTCCAGATAGGATGCTCATGCTGGACTAAAACCATGGAATAAAAAAGGCAGAGGTAACAGTTTTTTTGGCGGTAACAGAGTTTTTTAGCCATTCTGGATGCTGTCCCAGGAGATGGAGGAACAACCTCACTTGTATGAGGACGCCGCCTTCCCCACCGATCCTGAGACCACTGATGGTACCGCCGAGGATGACCCCACTGATGCCCCCACTGATGGTGCCGCCGAGGATGCCACCACTGATGGTGCCGCCGAGGATGCCACCACTGATGATGGCGGCGCACGCACAGATGGCAGCCAACCGAAGAGGCAACGGAAGGACCGGCGCCCGACCGTGCTCCACACCCTCAAGGAGGAAGTTACTGAAGTGGACTCCGACGGGAATCCAACGGCGCCCGAACGAATAGTCAAGGGGTACTCGCTTCAGCTCGGGTGCATTCTCCGGAGCACCGTCTCGATCAACACCGAGAACCTGAGGCATCCTGACCGAGGGAATTTGCGCAACCTCCTCTTCACGAAGCTGCACGAACGATACAAGTTCCCCGCTGAATTTGAAAACACAAGCCTCAAAGGGAATAAAGTGAACAATGCTGCCCTCACGAAGATGAGCAAGGCCCTGTCTACTTGGAAAAGCAATGTGAAGAGAATGATCGAGAAAGGTGAGAGTTATGAGAAGATCAAGGAGAAAAATCCTTCGATCACCGAAGATGACTACAACGACTTCAAGATCAATTGCTCGAGCACCGCAAACTCCGAATCAAGTAAGTGGGGGAAAGAAATGCGGGAGCTGAACTTAGGGGAACACACACTCGGTCCCGGCGGTTACAGAGTGGCGGAGCCTATATGGGACAAGGAGGAGGCGGACCGTGCCGAGCAAGGCCTACCGCCCCTCTTCGATAAATACGGTGACAAGCAGACCAGGAACTTTGTCAGGGCCCGGTACAAGAAGGACCCGAAAACAAAGGAGCTTACCACGGATCCGAAGACCAGGGCGCTTGAGCTTGTTCTGGTAAGGAATACACCCCCTCGTAATTAGCTCCATATGGTTGCATTCTAATTAATGAAGCCAAATTTCTAAATGGTTCACATTCCTTCCGCAGGCGACTGAAAGCAGTAGCGCGGGGTCGACTAAGAGCAACCCTTGGGACACCACTCTAAATAGGGCGTTGAATGTAATGAAGAACAAGGATAAGCTCAGTAAGCCGACGTCAGCTGGTCGTGTGGCCGGCAAAGGCTTGTCGACAAAATGGTCGTCATACTATGACACTGCTGGGCGAAAGGAGAAAAAGACCAGCTCGGAAAGCCAGGCGCGCGAGGTTCAAGAACTCAGGGCATAGGTGGCGCGGATTCCAGAGATTGTCCAAGAGCAAGTGCAACAACAACTCGGAGCGACGATCACCGCCATTGTGCCTACCTTGATCCAGGGGATTAGTGCGTGGATTGCGGGCGGCCAACAGGGGCCGCCCCCGATTCCTAGCTTCACGGCCAGCAACTCGCTGAACGCGATGGTGGGGCCATTGGTGTCTCCGGCGGAGGCGGCATTGGTGTCTCCGACGCCAGCACGGGAGCTTAATGCACCCGGGTGTACGCCGGCCGGCACCTCTGCAGCAAGCGGCCCCTCCGTCAACTGCACGCCCGCCGTTGGCGGTGCCTCGACATTAGCCGAGCTCGACGCCATCATCACGGTAACTAATTAAGCCTCTCTCGGCCGAAGACTTCATCTCCTTGCCTTTGACTGGGCATCCCTAACGCCCTACATGTTTTCGCAGGGCGCCGCCGACGTTCCGTGCACTCTCCTGCACTTCGTGAACAACGAGTTGGTCGATGTCGCCAAGGGCAAAATCGTTCAACCGGGCAACCCCTTGTTCCACGGTACCCAGATGCCACCCAACTTGTTTAGGGTTCAACTGGTTCGGGTGCTGCCAGGCTGCGACGAGGTGTTACCGCCGATTCGACCCATGGGGGCCGACGATGATGACGTGATGAACCTCAGCGCCTGCCTGAGCTGGCCCCTGCTTTGGCCGAAGAGCCAGATTCGTTTGGGGGCGGGGGACACCACCCCAAAGACAACACCGCCAGTCGTGCCGGCGCCAAGTCGGCCCCATGGCAAGACCGCCGCAACGGTGCCGGACATCCCTATGCCACTGGATCCAAACATGCATATGGCACAGGATCAGAACGACGACGACGACGATACATTTGCCAACGTCGATCAGTACTTTGCCGATCATGGGGACGGTGGCGACTTCATGGGGCCTCCTTCTCAAGAACCCAACCCAACAAAAGACGTGTGCGATCTAGCTGGTACCGCGGAGAAGCCAAGTTGCAACAGGCGTCATCTGCAGTTCAGCTCTCAGGAGACGCCTCCAGCTGCCGACTTCACCGAGCCTCAGATAGGCGAGGTGCCAAATATGATCAGCCCCAACACACTCAAGAAGGCGGTCTGTGAGCAAAACTCGGTCCCATTACAGGAGATCAAGAAGAAGGCACGCAAAAGAAAGACTAACAAGGGTGCGGGCCAGCCTGCACCGAGTACGATCCGTGCTCAGGAAGGGCCACCTTCAACTGCGGATATCTCGAGGAGGGTGCATGTGGCGGGTAGGCCGATGCTACCGAGAAATATGCTCGATGCTGCAACCGGTGCTATGTGGAGTCTGCATGACAGTGTGCTTTCTTTGGAGAAGCGGCGTCTCCGAGAGAAGGATCTGGCATACCCGGTTTTCGCGGCCAAGGTGCCAGAGGGCAAGGGCTTTGTGGATAACTCCATCGGGGGTACGATCGTCCTGCGGTTTGATGACATCCACGCTATGTTGAACCTTCATCCGCTGCACTACACCTTCGCTCGGCTATTTTCACTGAGTATGGAGATGCGGATCATTCGCGACAAGACCCCGGACATCGTGATAGTCGACCCCTTCTACATGTGTGCCAAGATCTTGGGCAGCGCTGGGGACCGGCAAGTCGCGAGTTCTTACCTCGAAGGCGTCATTCTGGCAAACCAAGATAAGGACAACTTCCTCGTGCCTTACTTTCCCGAGTAAGTCCTCCCCTCAACCGCCCCGTAACATATGAATTCTTAGATTTCGATCGTTTTTCTTTTAACATTCCGTGTTTTCTGCAGTGACACACATTGCACGCTCATCCTCCTAAGCCCCAAATATTCCATGGCCACGTATTTCGACCCGGACCGTCAGTCGAACGTAGACTACACAAATGTCAAGAAGGTTCTTGATGATGTTCTCCCCGGCTACGTCAAATCTGGAGGCACCTTCACCAGGCCTATTTGTAAGTACGGCAAGCACGTGTTCTCCCACAACACGACGTTCTGCTGCGTCAAGCAGCCGCCTGGCGGTCAGAAGGGTGCCTACTACGCCATCCATCACATGCGGGCGATCGTACGGGACCATCATCAACTACTGCTACCGAGTAGACTCAAAGATTGGGCCACGAGCGTGTCGGCAATCCAGGACGCGGACATTAGACAAGAATTCTTTCGCATCCAGTCGGAGTTTGCGGAAATCATCCATCAAGATGTCCTTCGTACCTCGGGGCAGTTCTATCTCAGAAATCAACCGTCCAACAATGACATCGACACAATCCTACAAATGCAGGCTGACAACGCCCGTGGTTTCATGACTCCCACGATAGACGGCGGCTTCATCCACGCTCCGGTCCCTTGAGTCGAGTCGAAAGCAGTGATGCTGTGTCTACTTCTGAAACATCGATTGGCTCATGTTGTAATTAAACTTTAATGAATTGGTACTAACGTTTCGTTTGGCTACTGCATAGCGATGCCGTGGTATGTCATGTACAAGGGTAAGGTTCCCGGAGTCTACGACGACTGGGAGGAGTGTCGGAGACAGGTTCACCGATTCAGCGGTAACAGTTACAAAGGGTACGCCACTAGGGCCGAGGCCGAATCTAGATACGACCGCTATCTAGCGGGAGAGGGGAGGGAGCGTTGGAGGAACCGGATGAAGACGAGTTTCATCGTGATGATGCTCATCGTGATGACCGCAGCTCTCTTCTATGTGATGGTAGTTTAGATGATCGATATCGACTTGTAATGTGAAGACAAACTCGCGGTCTCGAGACTTGTAATATAATGTTCTATCTTTGTTCGGTCTTTTCAATTCGGAGACTAATATGATGAATTGTATTCGGAGACTAAAATGATGAATTGTATAATCTTCTATTGTATTCGATGAATCTGTTGTTGATGTGTGCTGTCTATATTTTGTCCAATTATACATTTTGTAACCTGTGCAAAAAACAGAAAACTAAAAAATAAAAAAACCTAATATTCATACTAATGGCGCATCACATCATAGTGCGCCATTAGTATGCCAGAGCATACTAATGGCGCATCACTAAACAGTGCGCCATTAGTATGCCGAAGTTACTAATGGCGCATCCCGTTGCTGTGCGCCATTAGTATGCCAAAGCACCTGGGTATAGATGGCACCCTGGGAGGCATACTAATGGCGCACTGTTGTATATACTAATGGCGCATCTGGGGTGCGCCATTAGTATACCAGATACTAATGGCGCACCAGTGGTGCGCCATTAGTAAAATATACTAATGGCGTGCTACTAATGGCGCATCACTAATGCGCCATTAATGGCCAAATTAGGTGCGCCATTAGTAGGCCTTTTCCTAGTAGTGTGAAATACTTGGCCATGGCCGCCTCACTGACCTCCAGCAGCTCCATAGCCATCTCATAACTCTCGATCCAGGCTGCGGGTTGTAAGTCAGCTGTGTAGTTAGGCACCTTCCTAGGGCCCTTGAAGTCCTTAGGTAGACGTTCATTACGGATAGCTGGCACTAAACAAGGGACACCCCCGATCCTGGTAGGGATACCCACGTCAACGGAAGTCGTCGGATAAGCCGGGGGGGTCTGGTAAGCCGTCAATTGAGGTACTTGCTCCGCCTCTTGCCGCGCTTTGTCCTGGTCTGCTGCGTAAAAGGCTCCATTATGAGCCGGGCCATGGCCAGGGGGCGGGTCATGGCGTCGGACGTTACTTGAGCCGGTTGCTGAGACCATGTGTCGGCTGTAACTCGGGCTCTGGCCCGGACGAGGGGTCGAGTGGATCCTGTCCCGGCTGTAGGAGTACGCCTCTTGCTGCGCCAGTGCTGTCTGCAGGAGTTCCCTGACCCGGCGGGTTTCAATAGCCGTCGGAGAGTCGCCGTCAACTGGGAGAGCCGCCAGCCGTGCTGCCGCAGCGACCATGTTCTCCAGCGGGTTATTATAATGACCCGGGGGTATTGGCACATACTGAGGCGGGGCAGGGGGCACCTGGGGAGGCCCCATCACTCGTGGCTGAATAAGGGGTCCAGACCCGGGCGCTATGACCCCTGGCGGGTTACTAGACCCTGCACCTGGCGTGTTGAAGAGGTTGCGTGGATCGTAAACCGGAGGGAGTCGAGATTGGGCCTTTTGATGCCTCCTTCTCATGACCTCATTGGCCGCGTTCTGATCCATCGTGAGTTGGAAGGACTGCGCCTGAATCAGCTGGGTTTGGGCATCGAGAGCCGCCCTCTCCGCAGCCAGCCTGATCCCTTCCGCTGCGAGATCCTCTTTAGCTTTCATTAGATCCAATTTTAACTATGCCACCTCTGCATCATGCTGAGCTTGATCTGCCGGGTCAACCGTGGCGGTTAGCAGGGCCGTCAACTTGTCCGTGAGATCCATCAGCACCTGAGCCGGAGAAGGCACCGGGTTTCCCGCTCCAGCAGCGGGGTTCTGAACAGGCTGCGCACCAGCCATAAAAACTCCAACCTGACTTGGCGGCTCAAATAGGTCCGAAATATTGTCACCATCGGAACAACCCATGAGCCTGCCATCCTGAAGTTGGTACAACGAGTTTGACTCATCGGTGGCCGACTCGCCGTCAGAGCCGGCGGCCGTCTCATCACCAAATCCAGATCGATCAGAGAGTCCTCCATACACCCCACAAAAGCATGCTTTAAGGCAGGCCAGGCCCGGGCGGGTCGCGCAAGCTGAGCTGTCTCGACGAGATCGGCGCAGAGACCCGGCTCAGGGCCCGGTTCACCAATCTTGCCAATGAAAACATGAATTCCGCCGAAGGGGACCCGGTACCCGTACTCAATTGAACCGGCGTCGGGGCCCTAGTTCGCATCGTCGATGTAGAGCTTGCCGCGACGACTCTTGGTCATCCGGCCCACAGCGTATCCCTTGAGCCCTTCGAAGCTGCCCTTCAAGACCTCAAATCCACCGTGCGCTGGCCCCACGGTGGGTGCCAACTGTCGTGGAATTTTCACGGTAGATGTCCTCGAGCTAGGACTTAGTCGTGGAGCCATCGCAACTAGGAAGCTTGAAGGGGTTAATGTGGGACAAGGAACGCGAGGGTTTATACTGGTTCGGCCCCTTTCGGTGAAGGTAAAAGCCTACGTCCAGTTGAGGTGGTATTGATTAGGGTTACGATCACCAGGGAGCTAAACTGTTATGCCCGGCTCTCGATGAGATTGTTCTTGTCCCTAAACCGCTGCCGGGTCGTCCCTTTATATAGGGAGGCTGACGCCCAGCAGCCCTCAGAGTCCCGGCCGGCTCATAAGAGTGTCCGGCTCGGACTCTCAATCATATTTGCCTTGCACTACAAGTTCTACCATAATAATGATTGTAACTACGGGCCTTAAGCCATATCCGGGTCTTAAGCCCATCTCTGGCCCACCGTCTTCAAGGTTGGCTCCGGGTTTCTGGTAATGACCATTAGAGTAACCCGGCCCCTCCTGGCGGGTGCCTCTAAGGTCTATATCATCAACAATCGGGTTTGTCCCAACATTTGGTATCATGAGCTTGGTTGTCTTGGGCGGAGTTCGCCGTGCCGGTGGTGACGGTTCACCGGCGGCTACGCGAAGCTCCTGGCTGTGTGTCAGCCTATGGAGGTGCGCGGCGCTGTGGCTGTCATGGCGGACACGGAGGTGGCGCGCAGTGAGTCCGCGGCGAGCGCGGCAGGCATGGAGGCCAAGGTGGCACATCTGCGGTGTGTGGCGAGCGCGTGACGACAACGAACCGCGGTGGTGGTGACTGGCTCAGCACGCCGGTCTGTTGCCGCGCCATGGTGACGGTATGTGCCGAGCCGAGGTGGGGGGCCGGGGGGGGCTAAGGATGATGTAGTCCCCATCAGGACCGTGGTATGCACCTGGTCGATGTGAGAGTTCTTCTGGGGTTGTGCTGCGTGTGTGCGTGTGTACCTCCATGCATGTGTATTAGTAGTTGAGTTGAATAGAAGCCAACATACAGACCGTCGGCGGCCGGGGCGTTTGTCGCCGAAAAATTCTGTTCATCTTCTTCTACCTTCGTCCAACGTTCGTCGCAGGAGGGCGGTTCGGCATATGTCGACGGTGGGTTTGTCCCAACAAAAAGCGAACACGTCAACTAATTTGTCATATTACCACCAGCGTTCGGCTAGGAACTGAATGTCATATACACTGAAGTACTAGCAGCGTCCTAACACATACACGCTGCTAGTGTGGTGCATCCTACATGCAAATACAACCCAAAAACTTCTAGTAGGGTTCAGTTAAACTGAACGTCATTGGTAGTACAAAACATGGCAACATGCTGCTTGAAGTCGGATGCTGCCAGTTTTATTATGTGCAGAGATATGTGTAGTTCATATATAGAGTTGTTGTGTTTGAATTTTGTAGTATACACTAAAATGACAAAGAGTTGAGCTTAAGCTCCTAAAATACAGAAACTTTACCAGCAGCATTTCGCCTACCTGAAACGCGGCTAGTATTCGCTCAAGTGACATTTAGTTTCTTCGGAATGCTGGTAAGGTAATTTTTATATTAAGTGGCCTTAAAATTTCTTAGCAAGCTCACATAAATACATAATTGTATATGTAAAAGTAAAATGGTACATACTATGTCTATACAAATTTTTGTTGCCAACAAATGACAACACTCTACCATCTCTCTCAAAACAGCCGGACACTTCCGTCGGCCCCTGATACGTCTCCAACGTATCTATAATTTATGAAGTATTCATGTTATTATATTATCCATCTTGGATGTTTTATGGGCTTTACTATGCACTTTTATATTACTTTTGGGACTAACCTATTGACCCAGAGCCTAGTGCCAGTTTCTGTTTTTTCCCTTGTTTCAATGTTTCGTAGAAAAGGAATATCAAACGGAGTCCAAACGGAATGAAACCTTCGGAAAAGTTATTTTTGGAAAGAAAGCAATACGGGAGACTTGGAGTGCACGTCAGGGAGTCAACGAGGAAGGCACGAGGCAGGGGGGGCGCGCCCTCCACCCTCGCGGGCCCCTCGTGGCTCCCCTGACGTATTTCTTCCTCCTATATATATCCATATACCCTAAAACCTTCGGGGAACAGAATAGATCGGGAGTTCCGCCGCCACAAGCCTCCGTAGCCACCAAAAACCAATCGGGACCCTGTTCCGGCACCCTGCCGGAGGGGGGATCCCTCACCGGTGGCCATCTTCATCATCCCGGCGCTCTCCATGACGAGGAGAGAGTAGTTCACCCTCGGGGCTGAGGGTATGTATCAGAAGCTATGTGTTTGATCTCTCTCTCTCTCTCTCTCGTGTTCTTGATTCGGCACAATCTTGATGTATCGCGAGCTTTGCTATTATAATTGGGTCTTATAATGTTTCTCCCCCTCTACTCTCTTGTAATGGATTGAGTTTTCCCTTTGAAGTTATCTTATCGGATTGAGTCTTTAAGGATTTGAGAACACTTGATGTATGTCTTGCGTGGGATAACCATGGTGACATTGGGTCATTCTATTGATTCACTTGATGTATGTTTTGGTGATCAACTTGCGGCCGGTTCCTCCCATGAACCTATGCATAGGGGTTGGCACACGTTTTCGTCTTGACTCTCCGGTAGAAACTTTGGGGCACTCTTTGAGGTTCTTTGTGTTGGTTGAATAGATGAATCTGAGATTGTGTGATGCATATCGTATAACCATTCCCACGGATACTTGAGGTGACATTGGAGTATCTAGGTGACATTAGGGTTTTGGTTGATGTGTGTCTTAAGGTGTTATTTTACTACGAACTCTAGGGCTGTTTGTGACACTTATAGGAATAGCCCAATGGATTGATCGGAAAGAATAACTTTGAGGTGGTTTCGTACCCTACCATAATCTCTTCGTTTGTTCTCCGCTATTAGTGACTTTGGAGTGACTCTTTGTTGCATGTTGAGGGATATTTATATGATCCAATTATGTTATTATTGTTGAGAGAACTTGCACTAGTGAAAGTATGAACCCTAGGCCTTGTTTCCTAGCATTGCAATACCGTTTACGCTCACTTTTATCATTAGTTACCTTGCTGTTTTTATATTTTCAGATTACAAAAACCTATATCTACCATCCATATTGCACTTGTATCACCATCTCTTCGCCGAACTAGTGCACCTATACAATTTACCATTGTATTGGGTGTGTTGGGGACACAAGAGACTCTTTGTTATTTGGTTGCAGGGTTGTTTGAGAGAGACCATCTTCAACCTACGCCTCCCACGGATTGATAAACCTTAGGTCATCCACTTGAGGGAAATTTTCTACTGTCCTACAAACCTCTGCACTTGGAGGCCCAACAACGTCTACAAGAAAAAGGTTGTGTAGTAGACATCAAGCTCTTTTCTGGCGCCGTTGCCGGGGAGGCTAGGTAAGTGGCACTCACACCCCGTCAACTAAGCTCTTTTCTGGCGCCGTTGCTGGGGAGGTTAGTGCTTGAAGGTATATCTTTAGATCTTGCAATCGGATCTTTTTGTTTATTGTTTTATCACTAGTTTAGTCTATAAAATAAAACTACAAAAAAATGGAATTGAGTTTGTCTCATACGCTTCATCTTTTTAATATCTTTCGTGAGAATGATGGAAAGGAAAATTGTGCTCACGTGCTAGAAGAAGAAGTCTGTAGAATGCTTGGAATAAAATATGTGAATGATGAGCATGATTGCAATGTTGTTAATATGAATTCTTTGAATACCCATGGTGCTAATGATATGCAAAGGCCCAAGCTTGGGGATGCTATGTTTGATGAGGATGACACATTTGAGAATATATTTGCTGAAACTAATGTTTGTCCCAAGCTTGGGGATGCTACGTTTAATGAAGATGATATTTTTAGCCTCCCAAGTTTTGATATGCAAAGTTGTTATGATGATAGCATGCCTTCTACCTATGATGATTATATTGATGAAAGTGGGTTTGGAAGAGTGTCAACTTTAGGAAGTAATGATCCCACTATTTTGGAGGATATTGAATCTTATAATATTTATGAAAGTGGATTCGGAGAGGTCATGAATTTATTTAGTGATGAGTCCACTATCTTGGAAGAGGTTTCAATCGATTATGATGAGAATAAAGTTGCTACTTATGATGATTATTGTGATGAAACTTATGCTATAAAAAGTAGTGATGATTATATTTATAAAACTTTTCATGATTATGATTACCCTTTTTCTGAACATTACTCTTTTAATGTGGAAACAATTTATAGTATTCAAGTCTCTTATGATACTCCCACTATTCTGAAAGAGAAGAAATTTGCTTATGTGGAGAGTAATAAAAATTCTATGCTTGTAGATCATGAAAAGAATGCTTTATGTGATGGTTATATTGTTGAATTCATTCATGATGCTACTGAAAATTATTATGAGAGAGGAATATATGCATGTAGAAATTGCACTAATATCAAGTTTCCTCTCTATGTGCTTAGAATCTTGAAGTTATGCTTGTTTTACCTTCCTATGCAAGTTGATTCTTGTTCCCATAAGTTGTTTGCTCACAAAATCCCTATGCATAGGAAGTGGGGTTAGACTTAAATGTGCTAGTCATATTCTTCATGATACTCTCTTTATGTTTCAATTCTTATCTTTTATGCGAGCATCATTGAAATCACCATGCCTAGCTAGGGGCGTTAAACGTTAGCGCTTGTTGGGAGGCAACCCAATTTTATTTTTGTTCCTTGCTTTTTGTTCCTGTTTAGTAATAAATAATTCATCTAGCCTCTGGTTAGATGTGGTTTTATGTTTTAATTAGTGTTTGTGCCAAGTAAGACCTATAGGATCTTCTTGGATGATAGTTATTTGATCTTGCTGAAAATTCCAGAAACTTTCTGTTCACGTAAACAATTGTTTAAAATCACCAGAACGTGATAAAATACTGATTCCAGTTGCAGCAGATCAATAATCAAATTATCTAGGTCTTCCTATTTTGGTAGATTTTTCTGAGTTCCAGAAGTTTGCGTTTGATACGGATTACTACAGACTATTCTGTTTTTGAAAGATTCTGTTTTTCGTGTGTTGTTTGCTTATTTTGATGAATCTATGGCTAGTAAAATAGTTTATAAACCATAGAGAAGTTGTAATACAGTAGATTTAACACCAATACAAATAAAAAATGAGTTCATTACAGTACCTTGAAGTGGTGATTTATTTTCTTATACTAACGGAGCTCATAAGATTTTCTGTTGAGTTTTGTGTTGTGAAGTTTTCAAGTTTTGGGTAAAGACTCGATGGACTATGGAATAAGGAGTGGCAAGAGCCTAAGCTTGGGGATGCCCAAGGCAACCAAGGTAGTATTCAAGGACAACCAAAAGCCTAAGCTTGGGGATGCCCCGGATGGCATCCCCTCTTTCGTCTTCGTTCATCGGTAACTTTACTTGGAGCTATATTTTTATTCACCACATGATATGTGTTTTGCTTGGAGCATCATTTTATTTTCTTTAGCCTTGCTTGTTGTTTGAATAAAATACCAAGATCTGAAATTCTTAAATGAGAGAGAGTCTTCACATAGCTACATAATTATTTAACTACTCATTGATCTTCACTTATATCTTTTTGGAGTAGTTTGTCATTTACTCGTGTGCTTCACTTATATCCTATGACTAAATGGTTGAATGATTTGAATGTCATAAATCTGAAATTATATATGTTTCATATGCCTTTCCCATGGGGAGTAATGCCTTCACATATAAGAAGTAGAGGTGGTAGATTTATTGAAGGTTAGCAAACATTGTATTTGGTCACTTGAACAATTCATGAAAGAATATTGAAGGAAGAGAGATTTCACATATAAATATACTATCTTGGACATCTTCTATGATTGTGAGCCCCATTAATTATTTTCAAACCTGAGCAAATTAGTTGAAGTTGGACAAGGAAGACAACATAATGAGTTATGCTTGGGTATATTTGTATAGAAGTTATATTGTTATGGATCCTCTAACATGTGGTGCTTGCTATTTAGAATCCTTTGCTAGCCAAAATATCTGTACTAAGCGGGAATACTGCTTGTGCATCCAAACTCCTTGAACCAAGTTTCTTCCATGAGTGTCCACCATATCTACCTATATGCGGTATTTACCTGCCGTTCCAAGTAAATTTGCATGTGCCAAACTCTAAACCTTCAAATAATAATCTGTTTTGTATGCCCGAATCGCTCATGTAGCGACTAGGGGCTGTCAGTATCTTCCATGCTAGGTGGGTTATTCTGACGATGAGTGGACTCCGCTCAGCATTCACGAGAAAAATGGTTGGTAACTGGGATGCCCAGTCCTATGATCAAAAGATCAAAAACAAATTCGCAAATAATTTAAACAAACTCCCCCAGGATTGTTGAAAGTTGGACGGCACCCGTTGTTTCGGACAAGCCGTGGAGTGTGATTGTTGGTGGAGGGGGAGTAAAATCTTTACCTTTCTGTTTGGGAACCGCCTATAATGTATCTAGTATGGAAGATATTGGGAACTCTTGGTCGTTATGTTGACAATGAAAGCATACCTCTCAAAATTATTTTCATCTCTGGTTTAGCTTCGAGCTCTGGCACCTCTGCAAATCCCTGCTTCCCTCTGCGAAGGGCCTATCTTTTACTTTTATGCAAGAGTCAGTAGTATTCCTTCTCATTCCAACCTACTCTTTAGTTGGCAAGCATCATGTGATGGAAAGATCTAAGCATATATGGCCATTCAAATATATTTGAGCATGAATTATTACTGTTGACATCACCCTTGAGGTAAAAGGTTGGGAGGCGAGACATTAAGCCCCTATCTTTCTCTATGTTCGATGAATACTATTTGTTGTATAAATATGCTTTGAGTGGTAGCAATCATGGAAGACTAAATGATAGTTGAGTATGTGAAGTTTGCTGAATCAAAGCTCTGACATAGACTCTTCCTGAAAATAAGATGAATTGTAATTGTTTGATGACTAATAACACGGTTTGTTAGCTTTCAAGAAAGTTTATGATCTATACTTTAACATATGAATGGTTTGTTACTTGATCATGCAAAGTTCTATGAGTTGAGCTACTGTTATGACATATAATGATGCTAGAAAAGGTGATTGAAATTATCATTGATCAAACTTATGCACCTTCTAGCATTCACACTTCATAAATTATTTCTTTTATCATTTACCTACTCGAGGACGAGCAGGAATTAAGCTTGGGGATGCTGATACGTCTCCAACGTATCTATAATTTATGAAGTATTCATGCTATTATATTATCCATCTTTGATGTTTTATGGGCTTTACTATGCACTTTTATATTACTTTTGGGACTAACCTATTGACCCAGAGCCCAGTGTCAGTTTCTGTTTTTTCCCTTGTTTCAGTGTTTCGCAGAAAAGGAATATCAAACGGAGTCCAAACGGAATGAAACCTTCGGAAAAGTTATTTTTGGAAAGAAAGCAATACGGGAGACTTGGAGTGCACGTCAGGGAGTCAACAAGGAAGGCACGAGGCAGGGGGGCGCGCCCTCCACCCTCGTGGACCCCTCATGGCTCCCCTGACGTATTTCTTCCTCCTATATATATCCATATACCCTAAAACCTTCGGGGAACGGAATAGATCGGGAGTTCCGCCGCCACAAGCCTCTGTAGCCACCAAAAACCAATCGGGAGCCTGTTCCGGCACCCTGCCGGAGGGGGGATCCCTCACCGGTGGCCATCTTCATCATCCCGGCGCTCTCCATGACGAGGAGGGATTAGTTCACCCTCGGGGTTGAGGGTATGTACCAGTACCTATGGGTTTGATCTCTCTCTCTCTCTCGTGTTCTTGATTCGGCACGATCTTGATGTATCGCGAGCTTTGCTATTATAGTTGGATCTTATGATGTTTCTCCCCCTCTACTCTCTTGTAATGGATTGAGTTTTCCCTTGAAGTTATCTTATCGGATTGAGTCTTTAAGGATTTGAGAACACTTGATGTATGTCTTGCGTGGGTTAACCGTGGTGACATTGGGTTATTCTATTGATTCACTTGATGTATGTTTTGGGGATCAACTTGCGGGTTCCGCCCATGAACCTATGCATAGGAGTTGGCACACGTTTTCGTCTTGACTCTCCGGTAGAAACTTTGGGGCACTCTTTGAGGTTCTTTGTGTTGGTTGAATAGATGAATCTGAGATTGTGTGATGCATATCGTATAATCATTCCCACGGATACTTGAGGTGACATTGGAGTATCTAGGTGACATTAGGGTTTTGGTTGATGTGTGTCTTAAGGTGTTATTTTACTATGAACTCTAGGGCTGTTTGTGACACTTATAGGAATAGCCCAATGGATTGATCGGAAAGAATAACTTTGAGGTGGTTCCGTACCCTACCATAATCTCTTCGTTTGTTCTCCGCTATTAGTGACTTTGGAGTGACTCTTTGTTGCATGTTGAGGGATATTTATATGATCCAATTATGTTATTATTGTTGAGAGAACTTGCACTAGTGAAAGTATGAACCGTAGGCCTTGTTTCCTAGCATTGCAATACCGTTTACGCTCACTTTTATCATTAGTTACCTTGCTGTTTTTATATTTTCAGATTACAAAAACCTATATCTACCATCCATATTGCACTTGTATCACCATTTCTTCGCCGAACTAGTGCACCTATACAATTTACCATTGTATTGGGTGTGTTGGGGACACAAGAGACTCTTTGTTATTTGGTTGCAGGGTTGTTTGAGAGAGACCATCTTCAACCTACGCCTCCCACAGATTGATAAACGTTAGGTCATCCACTTGAGAGAAATTTGCTACTGTCCTACAAACCTCTGCACTTGGAGGCCCAACAACGTCTACAAGAAGAAGGTTGTGTAGTAGACATCAGCCCCCTTCGAAAATAACATTAAATTTATCTTGTGTGAAATATCCCACATTTTTTGTGGAAATTTTCAACTACCATGTTGACAAATACTTAGGTATACACTAAAACTATATGTTCATACAAATTGGAAGGCAAAAGACAAAGAGTCAAGCTTAAACATCTAAAAGACCGAAATAATAACAGTAGTGTTTGATTTACAAGAAGCACGGCTAGTATTCACATGAAAGACAATCTCTCTCAAACATGGGTGCTTCCACCAGCCCGCTTCAAAGCTAACATAAAATTATGTCGTATTTGAAATATTCCATAAAAAGTTAGGAACTTTTCAACTACTATGTTGATAATCAGTTAAGTACACACTAAAACTATTTATTCATGCAAATTAGAAGTCAAAAGACAAAGAGTTGAGCTTAAACACCTAGAATGCAGAAATACTACGAGCATCATTTAGATTAAAAGAAACACGACTAGTACGAGTTCTAGCAGCGTTTAGTACCATGTAAACACAGCTAGTATTTCGTGCAGAGTGTGTAATCTTACTTAAGCGCTGCTAACTTAATTATTATGTTAAAGCAATGTTCTTTGCTCCTAAAAGCTACACCATATTTTTATTATTTTTATTTCATTCTTAGTTGTGTTTTTGCTGACTAAAAAATTTAGCTCGTCATCCCTCAAACCATACCCCTTTGGCCTATTTTTATTTCAGAAGACACACTCTCAACATTTTCTCTTTCCTCTCATGTCTCCCTCTTGCTCGGTTGGGAATATACGACTATGCCCACATCACCGTAGGCCACCTCCAACCCACCTTCCTCGCAACCCTGCATCCCTTTCCTCCATCATCTCCGGCGAAATTCCGTTGAGCTTTTCTTTTTCTCATCTTTCCCATTGTCGTCGGCCACGCGGCGTACCTCCACACGTAGTTCCGGCCACAACGATGCTTCTTCTCGTCGTACCCGACCACGAGTGCAAATGCAACAACACGTAAATTAGTTACATCACCTAAAATCGAATACAAAGGAGAAGAAACATGGTCGCGACTGCTAATTCCTATGAATTATTCCGTCCTACACCACATCATCATCCCACTAGGAGAAGATGAGAAGGACCCATTCAGCCAGGCCATGGCCTGTGGAGGACTAATTTTGCAACTTTCTCAACTCCTCACTCGATGAGCCTCTATCAAATTACTTTTGCTGATCTGGACGTCATCTACCGTCCAAAAGCCATCATGGACTATGGAAGGAAGAAGTAATAAGGGAGAAGGAAGAAGAATGAAGAAATAAGAAGAAGGTGAAGAGAGACTTCCATATGGGGCTAGTGTCATTTGAGGTGCTGAGTTTTGAGGAAAGGGCTAGCTGCAAGAAAGTTTAATCATCAATATTCAGGGGATTAATAGGGGATGTGCTAGAGATTCCCTTAGAAAGTAAAATAGAAAATAAACATACTATGATACTTCGTCCGTTCCTAAATATAAGTCTTTTTAGAGATTTCAATATGGACTACATACGGATGAACATAGACGTATTTTAGGGTGTAGATTCACTCATTTTGTTCCATATGTAGTCTATATTGGAATCTCTAAAAAGACTTACATTTAGGAATGGAGGGAGTAGAATGCATCGTAAGCTAGCACTTTGATTTCCCTTCCGTAAATTCAGTTAATAGGTGTTGAATAAAAATAAAAGGTAATTAACAATGTACCCACTCTATATAAATTTCAAACATAAGCTAATTTTTGGGATAAGTTTTATATCTTCACCATTTATTGTGTGAAATAACTTCAAATTTTAGCCGGCGGAGATGCTCCATCCAACATTTCAGAGATGGCAAATCCGAGCATTGTCAGCAATTGGATAAACTTTCATCTCACGGGTTTACGGCTCATGGACTTCTAATTTAACTCACACTCTCTCAACTCGCGGTGCTCTCAAAGCATGATTTCCCATGCCAAGGATTATCCATGATTCCCCAATAAAAAAAGAGATGGAGAATAATTTAGATTCTAGAGGGGTGAGGACCTAGTTAGTGTAGAGTTGGGCTTGGTCCAATATGATTCACAGGGAAGTAAATAAAATGTTGATAATGCAAGCATAGAATATTGAAGTTTCAATAAAGCACAACCATAACTCATGTAATATAAGGAAAAATATGTGTATATTGATGATTTAAAAAGGATTGATACAGAAAATATAAACTCCCATAATTCCCAATTATATCCTCCTTGCAAAAATATAATTAATTGCTCATGCGTTTTGTTTCACATTGAATCTCATTTGTAAGTTTGTACCAAGAACACTTCATGGTTTGGCTTTGATCAACGAAGGTGAGTATCCATTGGCACTTTTTCACTGACTTTTCATTTATTTATTTAAATGTTACATATTTGATGCTTTGCAAAAAGAATTTACCAGTGGGAATTAGATATCAATGTATGTAAGAAATAATGCCTAAAACTGAGAAGCGGAACAAAAAATAATTCAAGGAAACATAATATGTAGTAGCCGATGACCAATGTCAACATAGAATGTCTAATGGATTTCAGTATGCATCGGCCCCTTTGGCATATAAATTAACATGCATGGGTTCGACGATAACAATGGAAGTCGAAGTGACAATAAGAGAGACTAGTGGATACATGCAAAAATCAGGCCACCATCGAAGTTCACTGATGCTGGAATCAACATAGGTGTGGTTGATTGAGAAGAGTGTAACCTTATAATAAGAAGTGCGAAGTTGGGCAAGCATAATTGACATACGATTGTTGAATGTGGTATATGCATGTGTAAGTCAGGATGTACCGTATGACAAAAGCAAAATTAACCACAGTGGTACGAGTGAAGCAATACATATTGGAATCTTTTATGCTTTGTACTTCATCACAAGAGTTACATAGAATATTTCTCCATTTTTATAAACATACATTGATAATCACATCATATTAAATGATTGAGGTGGCAAGCAACATAATTAATTAGAGTAAGATAGGGATTGCATTGCACAAATATAAAAAACACAACTGTGATAATTAGAGTAAGATAGGCGAGCGGAAGTAGGGAACACATGATTTATATTTAATTTTTGGTGGATTACAAAATTATTTGTGGAAACCTATATATACTCCAACGAATGAGGATCAACGGAAAGAAATCTAAATTTATTATTAAACTCTCTATTTTTGTATGGAAAGCAAATGGTAATTCCATCAATGAACTTTTCACACGTATTCAAAAAGTTGATGCAAAAAAGTTGACTTGCAATTCCTCCGGTGTTTCTTAATGAATCAACCAACCTTTTAAAGAGAATGGTCCTTGTCTACTTGGAAATCAGGCATATAAATATAGTGTGGAGTCAAATGGTTCATAGTTTGAGCAAGTTTGTAGGAAAAATTATCAACAACTAAATATTTATTATCTAGATACATTGTATTGTGTATTCAATTATATACTAATTCTATATTTAGCTCTTGATAATTTTCCCTACAATTTTGGTCAAACTTTGCAAATTTTGATTTCACAAAAAAACGTATATTTCCTCTTTTTTAGCACGGAGGGGACACATGGAATAAGTGCTCTAGGGTGGCAATCAAGACTTACACATGTGGGGATCGAGGCGTGACAGATTTAATTTTTTACGGCAACACAGGTGTGATAATTTTATTTTGATCATGGTCGCCCCCTTTCCCATGGCATTGTAAATGTGTGAAGAAAACAGAAACATAAATCATTGATCCACGATCTTTCTTATATGTTTTGAGAGCCAAAATGGCCTGTAGACAAGGCAGACCAATATAGCCGACAAAAGCTTTGCTCTCAAGAAGGGGCACGGAGTCGTCGTATGATTATCAAAAAAAAAATGTAATAAAAGAAAAAGTGAGACATAAACAACGAAGCCCATGTCTCCCGGAAAGATAAATAACCTTTTCAATTATTTCACAAATACTCCCTCTGTTCCTAAATATAAGTCTTTCTAGAGATTTCAATATGGAATATATAGACGTAGTTTAGAGTGTAGTTCACTCAATTTTCTCCGTATGTAGTCTATTTTGGAATCTCTAGAAAGACTTATATTTAGGAACGGAGGGAATATAAAATTGTGGTGTGTTCTGAATAAATTCATGTGGTTTTTCGTAAAAGAAATTCAAGTAAACGTAATACTAGTAAATAACTGTGCTTTGCAAATGCTTGGGTTTTCTTGCTAGTTTTTTATTCTAATTTTATATTTCTCTGATAAATAACTTGTATTGCGTTTACCGAATTGTCAGTATAGGGACCCACGTGTCCTGCTATCCCTAAGAGAGGGGGTAGTTTGCATGATAAACGTATATGTCTAGCTAGACTTCATCAAGCAGAACGAAAAGGCAAATAACGAAATAACACTGCAGAATATAAGTGCAAAGCAAGAAAGTAAAAGAAGAAGAAAAAGGATGCTAGCTGCCTGAAAGAGCGAGCACAGCGGCACATGGAATCATGCATGTGTGCCAGTTTCCTGAATTGTGAAACGTCAATAACTGGCAGCAGCGAGGTGAAAGAGACTAGTGGTTGGTTGGCGTCTCTCCTTTGAACGTACGTACGGTCCATCTTTACTCCGGACTGACTTATAGGTGAGAGGAGCATCACTGAAAATTGGTTGATTTGGTCGCTAATTAAGCTTGGCTAGCACTAACAGTCCGATGTAGCATCAATGACCATGCATCCATGTCTATCATATCCAGCTAGCCATAGCTTACACGGAATATCCGCATTTTTTGTGCGCCGCATGAAAATTGTGCTTCATCTGAGAAGCAACACTCACATATGTGCAAATTGTAGGGGACGCGTGACAATTCGATGCTGATGAGCTGGGTGCACATGCATCTCTCTCTGCCCGCTGAAGGCCCATTTCCGGAAGCCACACCACTCCACGCGCAGGAGGAACTTGCTCGGATGCTTCCCCCCGTCCTAGCTAGCTAGCTGCGGCTACACTAGTCAGATTTCACGCCCAGCAATTAACCCAGCGGATACAAATCCAGCAAGTAAAGTACGTATAAAGCAGTAGCGCATTGAAATGACATATGGTTACATAGAATGGAAACCCTTCATCACAGCGTGTACGTCAAGTTATATAGTATGCGCACAGCCACAAGTCCGGTTCAGACTTCAGAGTAACCAAAGTACCAAACTGCTGCCGTAGTTACAGCATTGAATCAAGCTTACAAGGAGTACTACTAGATAGATAACTACACATCACACGACATGTCCATCTCTTATTATTTGTTCACAAGAGCAACATATAGGTACTAGTAGCTGGGAAACAGAAGCACTCCTGCATGTGCTAGTAGTATAGTAGCAGTACTCGATCTCCATCATCGTGTTGGCTTGCTGCTACCGGTTCGAAGTTCTTCCTGTGCACCTGGCCAGTAAATGATGAAACTGTGTTAAGATCAATATAATGGTGAGCAGATTGTGGTGACAACTAAACGGTGTATTGAAATAAACCACACGACATGATTCAAACAGCTAGCTGTTCCAAGATGACAAATTAGGTTTACAGTAATATTCTGCTCTAGATATCTCAGTACAGACATGGAAATATATTCTGGAGGGACCTCTAGCGCTGCAAGAGACCCTTCATGAGCTTAAGCGCACACACGAACCAGCGATTCTACTTAAACTAGACTTTGAGAAGGCCTACGACAGAATTAATTGGGACTTCCTCAGGCAGATCCTCACCAGCCGAGGATTCTCGCCGGTATGGGTGCACCGAGTCTTGCAATTGGTCTCGGGGGGCCAAACTGCGGTCTCGGTGAATGGAGAAGTAGGGCACTTCTTCAGGAACAAGCGTGGCTTACGCCAAGGCGACCCCATGTCGCCGCTCTTGTTCAACTTCGTCGCTGATGCGTTGGCAGCGATGCTGCGGAAAGCAACGGAGGCAGGACACATTAAAGGGGTGTTGGGACACCTCATCCCAGGGGGGATTTCGCACCTGCAATACGCAGACGATACGCTATTGCTGTTTCAGCCCGACCTCCATAGTGTGGCTACGGTCAAAGCCTTACTGATTAGCTTCGAGCTTATGTCAGGGCTTAAGATCAACTTTCACAAGTGTGAAGTGATGCCCATGGGATTGGAGGCGGATGAAGGTAGACACATCGCGGACCTGCTCAATTGCAAACTTGGCAATATGCCGTTTACCTACCTAGGTCTCCCATTGGATGCCAAACGCATCAAGATCGACGGGTGGGCGCCGCTCTGGACCAAGGTGGGAGAGCGGGTCAGTCCGTGGAGGGGGAAGTTCCTCTCCTCTGCAGCTAGGTTAGTGCTCACGAACGCGAGCCTCTCCTCGCTGCCGCAATTCGCAATGGGTTTGTTCCTCCTGGCGGAAGGGGTACACGCCAAGATGGACACACCGCGGTCCCGTTTCTTTTGGGAAGGCTCGGGACCAAAACGCAAGTACCACATGGTCAAGTGGGCTGCGGTGTGCCGCCCCAAGGATCTGGGAGGGCTTGGGATCACAAACACCAGAATCCAGAACGTTGCACTCTTGTGCAAATGGATCTGGAAACTCTCGCAGGGAGCGACGGGTCTATGGGTTGATCTGCTGCGGGCCAAGTACTTCCCGAACGGGAATTTTTTCGAGGGCGTGGCGAGGGGATCTCCTTTCTGGAACGATCTTCAAGCGGTACGGCCAGCTTTCGCTCTGGGAGCCAGGTTCTCCATTGGTAATGGACGCTCGGCTCGCTTCTGGCTGGATCACTGGGTGGGAGCCCATCCCCTTTGGGTCGACTTCCAGAACCTCTATACCCTGGCTGTCAACCCGGAGATCTCAGTGGCCACGGCGCTTGCCTCTTCCCCTCCGGCATTGCATTTCCGGAGAGAGTTATCGCAAGTAGAACAAGCACACCTAACGGAATTGCTTGATACCATTGCGCCGGTCACGCTGTCGCCGACGGTGGACACAGTCACCTGGGCCCTCACCCCGTCTGGCAAGTTTTCGGTCAAGTCCCTTTACCGTAAACTGTGCCAGGGCCCATCCTTCCAGGTGCCAAAGGGCTTGTGGAACGCGCGCCTTCCGCTCAGGATTAAGGTGTTTTTCTGGCAACTGTTCCGCAATAGACTGCCCACTTCGGCTAATGTCGCCAAACGCAATGGGCCGTCGACTGGTCTGTGTGCGATATGTAACGTCCTGGAGGACGCGACCCATGTTTTCTTCCAATGTCCTCTGGCACGTTTTGCTTGGAGCGCCGTCCGTGCAGCAGCCAACTCCTCCTGGGATCCCCGGTCAGCGTCTGACCTCGCAACCATACTAGGCTCGTTTCACGGTGGCAACAACCGAGTGCTCTGGAGCTGTTTCGGCGCCTTGACCTGGGCAGTCTGGCTCACTAGGAACAAACTTGCTATCGAGGGTATCTTCCCATCTCACCCTGCTAACATTATCTACAAATGCAACCTTCTTCTGCAGCAGTGGAGTCCATTGGCGAAGCGCAAGGATGCTGAAAAACTGAATCTCGCCCAAGACCGCCTTCGTCAGATCTACGTTTTGGCTAGGGAGCCATCTGCCACCTCTGCGCCGTGAAGTGGCCCTTTTGTCTTGCGAGCGAGCCTGCGTGCTCTATGCTCTGCCTCCGGGCCTGTATTTTGCCTTTGCTACTGCTGGCCTGGTCTAGACTTGTGCGCCTCCGAGCCGTCGTGGTCTGAGCCTCCGTGCTCTGGTTCGAAACTTATGTCTGAGCCTCCGAGCTCGTGTTCGAGGTCCTAACGTTGTCTGTTACGCTGCCTATGATGTGGGCTTTATTAATTTAAAGCCGGACGCTCCTAGCGTCTTCGTTCTAAAAAATATATATCCTCTACATTTATGTCTCCTTTGAGGTGATTCTATTCTTCACCAGTTTCTTTTTGTGGCTGTGAATCCTTTTTCATGCCTAGAATCTAAATGGCGTTTCAAGTGATACAAGAAAAACTATAGTGCAAAAATTAGAGGATTAATAAGGAGAAAAGTTATTAATACTAGTCTACCAACCTCTACCATTAGTAGAAACGTCGCTTTATCTTCTATACTAGCTAAAAACAGATGAAAACATTGCAACAGGGTGCATCAACTGATAATTTAGTTCAAGAATAACACCGATGGTTGGTGATGAGGACAACTAAATTTTCAGTTCATACTAGCAAACAAGCAGAACCAACTGAAAATTAGTTTGGACTACTTGAACATTAGTTGCACAATCTTCTACCAATTTGTTGGTACAAAGTCACAAAAAGTTCAGATACTATACTTTGAGGAAGGGGAAGGGGGTATGTTGATGTGTGGCATAAACACAGGTTAATTACCTGAGGGAGCGATGCTGCGCTACTCTGCCACCACGTCAATTGCTGACCTGTGATTCATCCTCCACAGCGCCTGTGCAGCACGGATGTAAAGCGGATGAAAAATAGGTGCGCGAAGAACACAGCCGCAACGCCTAGAATCTCAGAGATCTGTGGAGACTGAAGATTCAGAGAGATGATTGCAAGCAAAAACGCTGCAACCAAGATTAGCGGCGACGTTGACTGAAGGCCTTGGGGGAGCGTTTTATGGTGAACTCCAGGCAGTGGAGCTCTCGCTCTGGCAACCGTGCGTGTGAAAAATGCTGAATACTGTTTTTTTTAAACGGTCCAGAAGGACCTCGAACAGCTGCCTTAAGATTTGCATTGCCGGAAAGCTGAGAAAGGACCCCAATGGAATGCAAAATTACAACTCAGTCCAAAACCTTTAAAGAAAAGACCCTCGACGCAAGATGAAGATTGCAATGTGAACCATTATCCACCATCATCAAGCTTCATCAGTATACCAACACCACCCCTCACCGGGGACAAACAACTTGCAAGGGGATCTCGTTGTTGCTTTGTCGTTGACTGGAAGGAGAAGAGACGGACGTTGGGACGAAACCAGACCTGCCTCCCTTTCGACATCATTGAAGGGAGGAAAAGGGCCGCCCTTCAATCAGAACAATCAGCAGCGGAGCAGCCTAAGCTGTTGTAAGAAGCCACTAAAGATGAGCACCAAGTGCTCCAGATCAAGCACTAGAAACTAGTCTCCGACGCGGCAATCAAACGAAAAAAGGAAGGAACTCACCGTCATCTCCTCCTTCTCCACCTTGGCGGCCTAGAAGACATGGAGTGGGTGCATCCATATAAATCGGATTTGATGTCCACGAAGCTTATTAAAGGATATATTACTAGATCCGCCGCCTGACGTCGGCTTCCACCGTGGTAGACGAGCTTGGGGGTGGAATCTATCCATTGGAAGCTGCTCATAAGCAGCCGTGTGAAGTTCACTCCACACCGCACAGGTCGCCTAATCGGCAAGACACAAGCTACTCCTACTATATACATGACCGCAATGTGCGCTTCTCCCTCCTCTACTCCGACAATCGCCTCCGCCGGCTAAGAAAGGGGATCGGGCCGGGCCAATCCCACAAGAGACTCTCAAGGTAGAGCGGTGAGGGAGATGAGATGAGAAAGGGGGGAAATCTATATATGTAAGATTATGAATACTCAAATAAGTGGTAATTAGGTTTATATATTCAGTAATGTCTTTTCCTAACTCCTTCAAGAAAAAACGGTTTGAGTGAGAACATTCAGAATCTTCAACTAAAAATTTCTCATATTTCAGATAGAACAAAGTGATTGCAATGATAGATTTGATATATTGTTGCACCACCCTGTTCGTAAATTCACCTATCTGCAGTTAACATGGCGCATTGCGTTTTAATGGCATGTTACATGCATGACATTGTTGCTATGCACAAATCTCATCTTCCATAACAGGAGACGACTATAGCCAGAGACACCATGTAAACGAAGTGCAAGTGATTGGCTAGGTTAATAGGGGTAGCAACGCGCACTAAAGTTAATTGTGCAGAACCAACACATTGCCTGGGTTGGCAGGAAACACGGGTTTCTGATATATTTTTGGCAAAAAAACACCATGTTTATGGGTAATGACTAGCAAATACCACTGGTCGGTGGCTTTGCCCCTTTTAATGACATTTTTCACATGTGGGACCAGGGCATAAGAGTTGACTTGACAAAAATGCCACATAAGCGTGTTGACTGGTATACTTTTTTCCTTTTTTTCTTTCCTTTTTTCCTTTTTAGGTTTACTAATATTATTTTAAAATATTTAAAATTTTCTAAAAAGTTGCTAGAAATATACTAAATGTTCTTGTTATAGAAAAAGTTTAATATTTTCTAAAAATTATTTTCACACTTTTTTTAAGAATCAACGTAATTTATATAGATATTATAAATATAATTTTCTAAAAATATTCAATTTTATAAAAAAATCATAATATTTTTAATAAGAATATCCTCAATTTATACAAATATTCACTTGTAAAATATATATATATATATATATATATATATATATATATATATATATATATATATATATATTTGTGTTTTTCATATTAAGATTAGAATCAGTTGAGTATAAAATGTAAAATAAAAGCAGGATGAAAAATCATCTGAAAATGAAACCAAAAAAATCTTTAAACCATAAAACAGTACAACACCCAGAGCGGACACACGGCTAACTGGGCCGGCCAAAGTCGCTAGCGCTCGCCGCTCTGTGAGTCTCGTCCACAAAGCGACACAAAAATTGCCGACGGGCCTGTCAAGTCACCGCTGTCAAAAAATTACTGACTGGACCCGTCCGTGCCAAGTGATTTGCAAAAATGCAACAACACTCATTATATACAAGGCTGTACAGTCGGTGCAAAGTAAGAAGGTAAACACAAAAAAGCTTGGGATGTTATGTGTACTAGTAGACTGCCCGTGCGTTGCCACGGGCTTTTTAAATTTTATACTGGTTGCATGGCAAATTTTACATGGATATAAAAGGTAGTCGGTAACACAGATTAAAAAATAATTGAAATCCACTTCGTTTGCATTGTATTTTGATAAATATAATAATTCAATCATATACATAGAAAGACTTATCATATCTGATGCACAAAACAAAGAAGGTGGTACAAAAAATGCATCATGTCTGATGCACAAAACAAAGGTGGTACAAAAATTGCATTGATGATTTTCTTCAGTTTGGTTAGAGTTGTGTAACTTCAGATTTGGTGTATCGGCTCAAAAGGAACTCACATAATACTCAAAAGGAAATGTGTGTTGTAGTATAAATTGTGACATAAAAGAGAGGAAAGCAACCTCCTATTCCACTGTCAACTAAAGAAAAAGCCTAATTTAGCAGACACTCAGGGCCCGGTTGGAATCGGTGTAAGATTTTTCGTCCGGATTCAGTATACACGTGTATAATACTGGCCGCAGCGTGACTTCCGCCTATAGAAAAAATGACGCCCAAAGGTATGTATCATTTTACGGGGGTATTTAGGGGCCAAACATAATCCAAGCGGAGACTTTAAGCTCAAATATAAGGGTGAATCACCAGCAGCATCAATTGTGAATAACAAGGCTACAACTTGCCCAGAGAATATGTGGTCACAAGTTTACAACATTTTTTCCATGTTAGCAAACTTAAAAAATAAACAATTGGATTAAGGAGAAGAAAAGTCTATAACACCACCTAATTGGATCCCCAAATTGTCGTCATATGTCCGAGCTATTCGTAAACCCCCAACCTAGACCATATGTAGGGAGGGAATTGGATCAGGACATGTTCAGAAAACATGGCACGTCAGGGCGGACTACCTTTTCTTTTTCTTTTTTCCTTTCATGGTAAAACCAAAGAAAATAATGCATTTAAGCTCTCATTTTCCTAATTTAAGGGTGAATAAACCGAAATGTGAGGGTGGTCCTTAGCACATTGTGAGAACTTTCAAGTCTCATCAGTAGCACGATAATCCTAATTCAAGGTGCACTAGTAGAAAAAGGGGCTTTTGTCCCGGTTGGTAAGGCCCTTTAGTCCCGGTTCAGGGTCGTTACTAATGCCTCTCCCCTTTAGTCCCGGTTCTTACACGAACCGGGAGTAAAGGCCGCGGCCACGTGGAGCTCCACCTTTATGTTTTTTTTGTTTTTTTTGAATTTTTTTTATTTTCAAATTTCTGAATTATTTTAACATCTAATCTCTAATCATCACCCCTCATCACTGCTCAATTTATCCTCTAATCTCTAATCACCCCTCATCATTCCAAATCATCTAACTTCCTGAATGGTCACCCATCCTCCCACTCCCCCAGCCTGAGCACGCTTAACTTCCGGGTTCTATTCTCCCTCGTTTCCAAGTCTGCACTTGTTGTTCTCCTGACAATAGTAAGATGTCAATCCTATTAACCCTCAGGAATTTTGCTTGAGCATGAAGTGACACATTTCACTGTTTGATTTTGAAACTATTGTTTTAAAAAACAATAATTATTTAGTAACACTAATATTTCTTGAATAATTAGTTTGACCACAGTTTGACCAGATTTGACCAAAATTCAAAAAAACTGAAATAATTATTTAGTAACACTAATATTCTAGAATAATTAGTTTGACCATTGTTTGACCACAGTTTGACCACAGTTTGAAATTTTTTTGATTTTTCCACTCTAGATCTTAAAAGCCCCGTAACTTTTTTTCTGTTAGATTTTTGAGGATTTTGAAAATGTTTAACGGGGTTCCCCCGGTTAAATTCGGATGTAACTTTTCGAGTAGATGATTTTTCATATAAAAAACTTTTTCATCCGAGTTCGTATGCAAAAGTTATGCCCATTTTACAAATTCCAGAGAGATTTTGCAAATAGAGTCGAAATTCATATTTGTTAATTTTCCCAACAACTAGACCACATATCACATGGGAAACTTATTTTATTTTATTTTTTTGACATTTCCATCATTTTCTTTTGTTTTTTCTAAAACTGAAAAGGCGGTCCGGGGGGTGGGGGGTAGAGTTTGAAAATGGGACCTTTAGTACCGGTTCGTGCCATGAACCGGTACTAATGCCTCAAAGCCCATTAGTACCGGTTGGTGCCACCAACCGGGACTAATGGGCATCGCACCCTTTAGTCCCGGTTCGTGGCACCAACCGGGACTAAAGGGCCCAGGTGAACCGGGACTAATGCCTTATCCGCACGAACCGGGACGAATGCTCACATTAGTCCCGGTTCGTGACTGGACCGGGACTAATGTGAATACTGCCCTGTGACCAAAACCCTGTTTTCTACTAGTGTGAGGCAATATAAAATGTCCCTAAAAATATTATTTTCTAAAATATTGCAAGGCGGCCCGAAGATATTGACATTCTAAATTGCTAAGAGCTTAAATACAATCATGCTTCTCAATTTTCACCCAGTCCACCTAATGGGGACTACTTCATAAATACCTACAATCATTCCCCATAGCGTGCAAAACAGGATGTAAAAGTCAGTAAATATTGTAGAAATACAAAAATTAGTTGAGTTGAAAGGGTCAATTTAAAATCCAACAAATATATGCAGGGTTATTTCATGCTGCTATTTTAATGAGAACCAATGACCTCATTAGCATCATAATTAATCATCCATATTCATATTTACAATTTTGGGGCAACTCATGGGAATTAGTCAATCAATACTAAAAAGAATGGTAGTACAGCTCTCGGGAGAAATTTCGTATAACTCCACTGCTGGTTCTTTGGTGTCAAAATTTCAGCATACATGTGAATATTAAATCAACCTTGGGTACCTAAAGAAATTAGGAAAAACACTAAGGCTGCAGTGCGGCTCACATGTCCTCGTCAGTTTCGGCGTGCCTAACGCATCCTCGACCATTGTGGCGCGACCCCTACATCCTTGGTGGCGGCCCTGGCGCCCACATCCACCTGCATCCACGCTTGGGCATGAACAATATAACAGATAAATAATGTGGACCAATTGTTCATGGAATTTTGCAATGTGATATAGGCTATAGACTGCTATGATAGGCAAGAATACTCAAATTTATATTGTACCATAATGTCAAGCTCAAGAATTTTGCACCATATCTTCTCCTTTGGCCCTACACCAACATTTAGCATGACGTCAACAACCTCATGACTCCATCGCTGGTGACTGATCTTACCTGTCTATTCCTACCTGTGAAAACACAAATATTAAACTCTAATGTTAAAGATACATTTGTAACAAGTGAAGAAGAGGGAAATGAAATATGGAAAATTAATGTCTCATGAACCCTGCAAGTTGGTAGCATCCCAAGTGATGATCAATTTTGAAGATAATCTTTAACTACAATAATGAGTACAGTACAATACATAATTTCTTTGTTCTGGGCATTATTTTTACCCTAAATAAGAGATAACACAAGGACAAACTTGTGAGAGCCGAAGAGAATCAGTTAGCATCTCTAGCAGTGAGTAAGAACTCCTATCAGACAGTCCAAGTTATCTAACTAAATAATAGTAGTATAGTAATAAACAAAACTTGTGAGAGGCAGAGAGAACCCAGTTAGCCACAACCAAAGTCCTTTTTTTGTGGGGAACTATAGGACAGTATCAACCAAAAATCATGATACATGGATTCAACTCCAAGGAAGAGTACTATTTATACTCTATAGCAGAATACGATATGTAAGAGCGCAACAGATGAAGCTATGAAAGGATCACTTGTATGATACATGAAGCATGAATCCTCAAGATGCCAATTTAGTCTACCTCGCGGAAAAGCACATACAGTATGGGCAGATTTAGCTTTCAAGAAGTTATCCACACCTATAAAAAACTAAAAGTGCATATAGGACACATAACAAAAAACTAAAATGTAGGGTTTGTCGCTAAACTGACCAGATATAAGTATGATCTCAGTTCACACTTCAGACGCCCGTGAAATTGTCGAGGCATCGAGGGCGTCTAGATCACTCTGAAAGGGATCCATCCCATGGCTCCCAAATTGACGTCACAACATTCGGTGTCCGTGGCAAGAATGGATGTTGGGAGGATTGTAAACTTTAGCATCAAGAGTTACCTTCCTCCAGTTGGCTCCATGCTAGCTATTATTAACCTTGAGCAAATTTGAATCACTCATATAGTGTACCAGAAGTCAAGGTGCATCTTGAGTCGCTCCAGCTTCACCCATGTTTAGAGTCTGGTGTCCTGCAAATAGAAGAAGGCTTCTTAAAATTCCAGATACAATCTTCTGTAGTAGTGGTCTTGTTAATTGCGCGTGTGTTCCAAGGGGGCATACATATTTTAGAGGTTTAACACTGGTCGTGTCAAACATGTACTTCTAGGATGCCCATGCACAACACGCAACAGTACCGACCGTTTTTACCAGTGAATTACTTATTCTTGTGGTACCGACTATCTCAACGTCAAGGGCGCATCCGGCTCACAATTACCATTCACATGTTAGTTCCTAACTGCGTAGCAATGCATATCTTGTCAACCTTATTAATTAGAAATATGATTTTGATCTTCTTTTTTTGGTGACTAATCAGTCAAATATTTGGAAGTAGTAATTTAATTTTTGAATATTTTAATATTTTTTGTTGATAATATTTTTGCGATTGCAACATATGTAAAAAAATATTGAGGTATATAAAATCAAAGTAAAGCAAAGACCCCCCCCCCCCCACCTCGCATGTTTCTAAACATGAGAAAATCAGTTACTAAAGCCATAATAATGCATATCTATATAATATGTAATTCACTCTAAAAAAATGAAAATCACATTATACAAGTCAAGCATACTCAAAGGAACTGGCAATATTTTTGTCCAGCACATCTCAGTCGAACAGCTAATTCCAAGATGGGCATTATATGGCTCTCCCCAGCTTGGTAGGCTGCACCATGCTTCTTTCTCCAAATAGAAGAGCATAGTAAATGTTTTAGTAAATACATGAAGACGACGCATGGCACGAAACAATTATCCAGCAGTTGAAAAGCATCAAACTGGACGAGTTGACGAACTTTACCTGCTTGACAATCCCGCAGCCCCATTGAGCCTGGCGTCGAGCCCGCCAACCTCGGAGAATAACGAATCCCCATAGCTGCTGACTATTCCACCTGCTTCCACAAGCACCCCTTCGACCGCCAGCAATGCCGCCTCCCGCCACCGATGGTCAACGTAAACATGCACAGAAACAATGAAATGGATAACACATCAGAACCATCAAATTTCAAACCTCGTCACAAAGCAGAGCATAATGTACTCAATAAAAATCAAGTAACCCTCCCCCATCAGCATCTACTCAATTAGACTACTAATCCGGCTACCTTCTTTTCGGGGCAAAAAAATAACAAATCTACAACCACCCTCGCGCAAGCAAGAAGTAATATATAGTGAAAAAATCAAACACAAATTCGGCGAAGAACACACTGTACGGACGCAACTATTTTCCACAATGTTATCTGGTGATAAATTTGCAACTATTTTTTGGACATATTTTCCACGAATGTCATCTGGTGACAAATTTCTATTCGCTATGAAAACATTTGTTCTCATGCAAACTGAAGTACTCCCTCTGTTTCTAAATATAAGTCCATTTAGAAATTTCAATATGGACTACATACGGATGGATATAGACATTCTTTAGAGTGTAGATTCATTCAGTAGTCCAGATAAGATAGTGATTGACAGAGTTCTCTAGTCACTATCACCAAGTTACTAGAACTTCGTGATGAACTATAATATGCAAGGGATAAACGGAAACGATTCCCAAGCTCTTCGTGATGCTGAAATCGACGAAGGTAGAAATCAAGAAAAGCATCAAGTGTTGATGGTTGACAAGATCACTAGTTTCAAGAAAAGGGCAAAGGGAAGAAGGGGAACTTCAAGAAGAACGGCAAGCAAGTTGCTACTCAAGTAAAGAAGCCCAAGTCTGTACCTAAGCCTGAGACTAAGTGCTTCTACTACAAAGGGACTGGTCACTGGAAGCGGAACTGCCCCAAGTATTTGGCGGATAAGAAGGATGGCAAAATGAACAAAGGTATATTTGATATACAGATTATTGATGTGTATTTTACTAGTGTTCGTAGCAACTCCTCGGTATTTGATACTGGTTCAGTTGCTAAGAGTAGTAACTCGAAACGGGAGTTGCAGAATGAACAGAGACTAGTTAAGGGTGAAGTGACGATGTGTGTTGGAAGTAGTTCCAAGATTGATATGATCATCATCGCACACTCCCTATACTTTCAGGATTAGTGTTGAACCTAAATAAGTGTTATTTGGTGTTTGCGTTGAGCATGAATATGATTTGATCATGTTTATTGCAATACGGTTATTCATTTAAGTTATTTGGTGTTTGCGTTGAGCATGAAGAAACTCCATGCTGATGGGATTTTGGAATCACTTGATTATGAATCACGTGTTGCTTGCGAACCATGCCTTATGGGAAAGATGACTAAGACTCCGTTCTCCGGAACAATGGAGCGAGCAACTGACTTATTGGAAATAATACATATTGATGTATGCAATCCGATGAGTGTTGAGGCTCACGGCAGGTATCGTTATTTTCTCACTTTCACAGATGATTTGAGCAGATATGGGTATATCTACTTAATGAAACATAAGTCTGGAACATTTGAAAAGTTCAAAGAATTTCAGAGTGAAGTAGAAAATCATCGTAACAAGAAAATAAAGTTTTTACGATCTGATCGTGGAGGAGAATATTTGAGTTACGAGTTTGGTCTTCATTTGAAACAATGCGGAATAGTTTCGCAACTCACGCCACCTGGAACACCACCGTGTAATGGTGTGTCCGAACATCGTAACCGTACTTTATTAGATATGGTGCGATCTATGATGTCTCTTACCGATCTACCACTATCATTTTGGGGATATACATTAGACACAGCTGCATTCACGTTAAATAGGGCACCATCTAAATCCGTTGAGACGACACCATATGAACTATGGTTTGGCAAGAAACCAAAGTTGTCGTTTCTTAAAGTTTGGGGTTGCGATGCTTATGTGAAAAAGTTTCATCCTGATAAGCTCAAACCCAAATCGGAAAAATGTGTCTTCATAGGATACCAAAGGAGACTGTTGGGTACACCTTCTATCACAGATCCGAAGGCAAGACATTCGTTGCTAAGAATGGATCCTTTCTATAGAAAGAGTTTCTCTCCAAAGAAGTGAGTGGGAGGAAAGTAGAACTTGATGAGGTAACTATATCTGCTCCCTTATTGGAAAGTAGTTCATCACAGAAATATGTTCATGTGACTCCTACACCAATTAGTGAGGAAGCCAATGATGATGATCATGTAACTTCAGATCAAGTTAGTACCGAACCTTGTAGGTCAACCTGAGTGAGATCCGCACCAGAGTGGTACGGTAATCCTGTTCTGGAGATCATGTTACTTGACCATGACGAACCTACGAACTATGAGGAAGCGATGATGAGCCCAGATTCCGCAAAAATGGCTTGAGGCCATGAAATCTGAGATGGGATACATGTATGAGAACAAAGTGTGGACTTTGGTTGACTTGCCCGATGATCGGCAAGCCATAGAAAATAAATGGATCTTCAAGAGGAAGACGGACGCTGATAGTAGTGTTACTATCTACAAAGCTAGACTTGTCGAAAAAAAGGTTTTTGACAAAGATCAAGGTGTTGATTACGATGAGATTTTCTCACTCGTAGCGATGCTTAAGTCTGTCCGAATCATTTTAGCAAATTGCCACATTTTATGAAATCTAGCAAATGGATATCAAAACTACATTCCTTAATGGATTTCTTAAAAAAGAATTGTATATGATGCAACCAGAAGGTTTTTGTCGATCCTAAAGGTGCTAACAAAATGTGAGTGGGAGCACTACAGCATTTTTGATAAATATATGTGACTGGTGCAAGCATCTCGGAGTTGGAATATACGCTTTGATGAGTTGATCAAAGCATATAGTTTTATACAGACTTGCGGTGAAGCCTGTATTTACAAGAAAGTGAGTGGGAGCACTACAGCATTTCTGATAAATATATGTGAATGACATATTGTTGATCGGAAATAATGTAGAATTTTCTAGAAAGCATAAAGGAGTTTTTGAAAGGAGTTTTTCAAAGAAAGACCTCGGTGAAGCTGCTTACATATTGAGCATCAAAATCTATAGAGATAGATCAAGACGCTTGATAAGTTTTTTTAATGAGTACATACCTTGACAAGATTTTGAAATAGTTCAAAATGGAACAGTCAAAGAAAGAGTTCTTGCCTGTGTTACAAGGTGTGAAATTGAGTAAGACTCAAAGCCCGACCACGGCAGAAGATAGAAAGAGAATGAAAGTCATTCCCTATGCCTCAGCCATAGGTTCTATAAAGTATGTCATGTTGTGTACATGATCTATTGTATACCCTACCACTGAATTTGGCAAGGGAGTACAATAGTGATCTAGGAGTAGATCACCGGACAGCGGTCAAAATTATCCTTAGTGGAATAAGGATATGTTTCTCGATTATGGAGGTGATAAAAGGTTCGTCGTAAAGGGTTACGTCGATGCAAATTTTGACACTGATCCAGATGACTCTAAGTCTCAATCTGGATGCATATTGAAAGTGGGAGCAATTAGCTAGAATAGCTCCATGCAGAGCATCGTTGACATAGAAATTTGCAAAATACATACGGATCTCAATATGGCAGACCCGTCGACTAAACTTCTCTCACAAGCAAAACATGATCACACCTTAGTACTCTTTAGGTGTTAATCACATAGAGATGTGAACTAGATTATTGACTCTAGTAAAACCTTTGGGTGTTGGTCACATAACGATGTGAACTATGGGTATTAATCACATGGTGATGTGAACTATTGGTGCTAAATCACATGGCGATGTGAACTAGATTATTGACACTAGTGCAAGTGGGAGACTGAAGGAAATATGCCCTAGAGGCAATAATAAAGTTATTATTTATTTCCTTATATCATGATAAATGTTTATTATTCATGCTAGAATTGTATTAACTAGAAACATAATACTTGTGTGAATACATAGACAAACAGAGTGTCACTACTATGCCTCTACTTGACTAGCTCGTTGATCAAAGATGGTTATGTTTCCTAGCCATAGACATGAGTTGTCATTTGATTAATGGGGTCACATCATTAGGAGAATGATGTGATTGACTTCCCATTCCGTTAGCTTAGCACTTGATCGTTTAATATGTTGCTATTGCTTTCTTCATGACTTATACATGTTCCTATGACTATGAGATTATGCAACTCCCGTTTACCAGAGGAACACTTTGTGTGCTATCAAACGTCACAACGTAACTGGGTGATTATAAAGATGCTCTACAGGTGTCTCCGAAGGTACTTGTTGAGTTGGCGTATTTCGAGATTAGGATTTGTCACTCCGATTGTCGGAGAGGTATCTCTGGGCCCACTCGGTAATACACATCACTATAAGCCTTGCAAGCATTGTAACTAATGAGTTAGTTACGGGATGATGTATTACGGAACGAGTAAAGAGATTTGCCGGTAACGAGATTGAACTAGGTATTGAGATACCGACGATCGAACCTCGGGCAAGTAACATACCGATGACAAAGGGAACAACGTATGTTATTATGCGGTTTGACCGATAAAGATCTTCGTAGAATATGTAGGAGCCAATATGAGCATCCAGGTTCCGCTATTGGTTATTGACCGGAGACGTGTCTCAGTCATGTCTACATTGTTATTGAACCCGTAGGGTCCGCACGCTTAAAGTTCTGTGACGATCGGTATTATGAGTTTATGTGATTTGATGTACCGAAGGTAGTTTGGAGTCCCGGATGAGATCGGGGACATGATGAGGAGTCTCGAAATGGTCGAGACGTAAAGATCGATATATTGGACGACTATATTCGGACATCGGAAAGGTTCCGAGTGATTCGGGTATTTTCGGGGGTACCGGGGAGTTACGAGAATACGAGGAAGAAGTAATGGGCTTCATGGGCCAAGTGGTGGAAGAGAGGAGGCAGGGCGCGGGGCCCCCCTTTCCTCCTTTTCCTCCCTCTCCTTCCTTCTCCTCCCTCTCCTTCCTTTCCTCCTCCTAGTAGGAGTAGGAAATGGGAGTCCTACTCCTACTAGGAGGAGGACTCCTCCTCCTGGCGCGCCCTGCAAGGGCCGGCCGGCCTCCCCCCTTGCTCCTTTATATACCGGGGCAGGGGCACCCCAACACACACAAGTTGATCAGTTGATCTCTCCCAACCGTGTGCGGTGCCCCCCTCCACCATAATCCACCTCGATCATATCGTAGCGGTACTTAGGCGAAGCCCTACGTCGGTAGCAACATCATCATCGTCATCACGCCGTCGTGCTGACGAAACTCTCCGGCGAAGCTCTGCTGGATCGGAGCTAGCGGGACGTCATCGAGCTGAACGTGTGCTGAACTCGGAGGTGTCGTGCGTTCGGTACTTGGATCGGTCGGATCGTGAAGACGTACGACTACATCAACCGCGTTGTACTAACGCTTCCGCTTTTGGTCTACGAGGGTACGTGGACAACACTCTGCCCTCTCGTTGCTATGCATCACCATGATCATGTGTGTGCGTAGGAATTTTTTTGAAATTACTACGTTCCCCAACACACGTCTCCCTCTCTAGGCATATCCAACTCCGCCCACCTAACCGCAGGCCACCCTATGGCCACCTCCCTCGCAACCATGCATCCCTCAAATTTCAACTCTGCCCACCTAACCGCAGGCCACCCTATATCCAACGTAACCATGCACAGAAACAATGAAATGGATAACACATCAGAACCATCAAATTTCAAACCTCGTCACAAAGCAGAGCATAATGTACTCAATAAAAATCAAGTAACCCTCCCCCATCAGCATCTACTCAATTAGACTACTAATCCGGCTACCTTCTTTTCGGGGCAAAAAATAACAAATCTACAACCATCCTCGCGCAAGCAAGAAGTAATATATAGTGAAAAAATCAAACACAAATTCGGCGAAGAACACACTGTACGGACGCAACTATTTTCCACAATGTTATCTGGTGATAAATTTGCAACTATTTTTTGGACATATTTTCCACGAATGTCATCTGGTGACAAATTTCTATTCGCTATGAAAACATTTGTTCTCATGCAAACTGAAGTACTCTCTCTGTTTCTAAATATAAGTCCATTTAGAAATTTCAATATGGACTACATACGAATGCATATAGACATTCTTTAGAGTGTAGATTCATTCAGTAGTCCATATTGGAATCTGTAAAAAGACTTATATTTAGGAATGGAGGGAGTAGTATATATATCCACCTCGCGGGCTACTATATTAAGATGGCCAAGCCTTTGTTAATCATATGAACATGGTACAGGCAAGGAGGACATTAGCTAAGAAATGTAGTATCAAAGATTAGATAGATGAACATGCAAAATTTGATGTAGAAAACAAGGATAATCTTACCTGAATCTCTTCCGATGACTGCGCCTTGGCAGAGATGATATAGGAAATCTCGACTGGGGTGTATTACTCGATGGGGGTGTCGTCTGGTAGCGGCGGCGTGCACGGCTGCATCAGAGTGTGACCCGCCACCACGGGCATAGGCGTTACAGATTGGCGAGTGGAGGTCGACGAAGGCGCTGGCATGCCTGCACGAGACATGCGCAAAATTATCAAATCGGCATTGAACGTACCATATAGATGGATCTCTCAAAATATACTCTCATTCATCAATTCCTTTTCAGAAAATAAATGAAGTGGCTGGACCAATCTTAGCTCTGCTTGTATGTTGCTGCTCCAAAATCTTCCTCAAACTGGAGATTGACGGTCATATACTATGCATTAACTCTAAGGCAGAAACTTATTATCATCTTCAAAATAAGCTCACGTGTAAGAAGATATCCATGAGAAGTACATCAAATTATGTATGAAAATATCTGAACCAAACAGAGCTCCTATTTATTTTCAGCTCATAGTTTTCATTAACTAAAATGTGCCGTTGGCCTAATATGCATGTCTGACCAAAAGTGTGATGAGGTGTTGGATCAGAGGTTTTAGTTAGGTCATGAACTGCTCCCATCACTCAACAGTTAACACGAGAGTTTGGCGACAGCAACAGAAAGTATGGTTAGCATATACGAAACACAAGTACAGATCCATAAGCAGAGGACATATATGGCCTGTGTGTTACCTGTTGTGGTGAAACCGTATGCTTTTTGACCAAATATATATATGCAAGGCAACATGCAGATGAATAGCATGAAGATGTGGGCAAAAAGGCACACGTTTGTTTAAGTAGGCTTGATAGGATGCTTAAAATAAGAAGGTTTACTATAACCATGGGCCTTGTAGCAGAAGAAACAACAAAGTAACAATGCTGCCGAAACAAACGGGATCTAGGAATTAAAGCGTGGACAAAAGAATGCAAATACCGAATACTTGCAAGAATAGAAATGCAAATTAAAACGGATCTACTAACCCATAATTTTTAAATACAAATTTGAATATATTAAAAATCAAAAGCTTGCAAGAATAGAGATGGTCAGATGGAACATACCGAATACCAACAGCGCACTAAAGACAATCACGAGGCAAATGCCCTTTCCGAGACCTCATTGCAGTAAATGTTCGAATAATATCCTTATCATCAACGGACTTGAGTACCACCTGCTCATTGTAACTTGTAATACATGACTTGAACCATTCATTATTGATCTTGCTACGCAGTTTGCTCCCTGTTAAAAATAAGAAAACAGTTTTCTCTCTGTTAGTGCTCGACAGAAAAACAGAAGTGCTCATAAAACTTTAGAAAATGACAAATAAAAAATACAGTCATGCAAACTTAAATAAAATGACATGTTTGGCTTGACAGAACAAGGATTATAGGATCAGGAAAATCAGCTTTATCGACAAAATCTGATCTATATAACTTTAAAGTAGATACTTGGTTGCAGCTAAAATAGAATCAAGTGCTGCCGGCAGGTCCGGTCCTCGGATTTTAGGGGCCCAGGGCGAAACAAAAATCCAAGGCCTTTAGTATAAAGGTCTAAATAATAATCAATCTATGTAGACATAAATTTTGAGGCCAAAAAATAAGGGCATCCAAAATCATTAAGCATATCAAATAATAAAATCATCCGAGATGCAAATTAGTAAATTGGTAATGATAGTAACTATCTATCTCATCCAACAATTTCTTCTCAATGCATACTTTCGAGATGGCATGACAGTACTAAAATTGAAAAGGACAATTATTTTTGGAAATTTGCACAAAGCTATGATAATATTATCATCAAGAATCTGCCTCTCGCCTCTGGTTCATAAAACCTGCTAGGGCATACCTTATCTGGAATCTGCCTCTCACCTCTTGTTGTGGTGAACGGCGTTTATTATCACCTGGACGGCAGTGCTAACGACCTGATTGGTAAACCATAGAGATTAGAGAGGAGAAACAATCAGGCAAATCGTTGGACAAATCTAGAATCAGAAACGCATAGGTCGCTGCTCGTTCGGAGGAAGAAAGAGATGAACAGCCAGATGTACGTACCTCGTGGCGCTGACGTCCTAGACTCCAGTCGAAATCAAATTAGGGTGCGGCGGTGCGGACACACCAGGAACCTAATTAGGGTGCGACGAGGACGACACGCTGGATCCTCATAGGGAAGGCTCCCCCAAACCATGGAAGCTGGCGTGGTCGCGCGGAGGACGGCGATGATAGCTGGATGAAGTGGGTGAGGTGGAGCTCCTCCGCACGCGCACATGCCAACACCCGCCACCGCCTGCGAAGAGGACGACGCGCCGGCTCCTCATAGGGAATCCCCCAAATCGTGGAATCTGGCGGGGTCACACGGAGGATGACGATGACGACGGGAGGAATTGGGGGAGGTGTAGCTTCACCATGGCCGAGTCGAGGGGGGGAAGTGGAGGTGTAGGCGTGCGTGCGACCACGTGGAGACGCGAAATCTACCCTGTGCCGCAGCGACGGCGTCTCCCGGAGTTCGGCGGCAGGGATTGAAACCGCCCTGCCCTGGAGACTTGCCGGCGGCGTTTCCCGGAGTTCGGCGGCGGCGTTTCCCGGAGTTCGGCGGTAGGGGCGGCGTCTCCCTCTCGGATGGCGGCGGCGAAGGGGTTGAGCGGCGGTGACGGAAGCTGCATGTACGTAGGGACGATAGGGACGAATGAGGGCGGCGGGCAAGTGCATCGAGGGCACGACGATTCGGGTGCGAGGGTTTCAGTTGGGAATAGTACGATTCGGTTTTATTTTCGTAGGTTAACCGTCGTAGATTTTTTTTAGGATGATTTTCTGTCGATGAACCATAGTGTTTCACAACGGGCCTGATGGTACCATCCCGTTCTTTTTTTGTCGCTCTCGAGGGCGGAAGGGGGGAATCGCTGGGTTGCGGGAGGTGGGATCGAGGACGAAAATTAACCGTCTCTAATGAGACGAAAATTGACCAGCGGAGACTACCAACTGCTTCATTAGAAGTAGAGATGCTGCACCGGCGCACATAGCGGCACATGGAGCCATGCGCCCGTTACTGGGGCGTACCTCGGGCGTGGACTCTTATTCGACGTTACTAACAGATTATTGAGTTTTGTTCGTTTGATCCCGTACAACATACCTGGGGTTGAAACCGCCCTGCGTCTGCGCGGCGCCGACGTGACCTTACGTCCGCGGCGGTGATCCAAAACCGTGGCGCCGATTTCGTAACGTGGAGGCTCGATCCCGCGGGTTCTTCCCAGTGAGATCGGCGGCGCTCTGTCCTCAAGGAGATCGGGAGCCGATTCCAATAGGAAGGAGATCGGCGGCGCTGTGGAGGCGAGACCGGCGGCGGCGTCCTTCTCGAGGGGATGAGGGGATCGATAGGAAGGGGACCTGGAGGCGAGCGCTGGCGGTTTTTTCTGCGGGGTGTTCTTTGGGCTGCGTGTGTGGGTGGGGTGGGGTGGAGGAGGGGACGAAAAAACCCAACAAAAATATACCGTGGAGACTATTCATCAATTCAGACAACTCGAACATTAAGAGTAAAGATAGATCCGGTACTTCATATTCATACTAGTAACCAAACAACCATAGTCACGGACTGCATCAGCAGCACTGACCTACGTAGCACAGAAGCAAGGATACTAGTTACTACTCCGTAGAAAGATTGGTATTCCGTAGACATCATACTACTACATGTCCACAACAGCAACTGCAGCCGGCTGTCAAGGATTCATCCTCCGCAGCGCCACTGCAGTACGGATGCAGACGAGGACGATGACTAAGGAGCTTGCACAGCAGAGCCGCATCGTGGAGCCCGATGAGTTCCCCAGCCGTCGCCGCGAAGAAGACCTTGTAAAACGTAATATGTTGGGAACTGCTCGACATCCTAAACCGGGGTGTGGCTATCTCATTATATAGAGGGTATCCCAAGGGGTACAATACAATGTTACAGTATATTACAGAGGTTACGTATATACAGTCTAACACCCTCCCTCAATCTTAACTATGGCCTGAAGTACAGAGCAAGTTAAGATTGCGCCTACAGCCTACAAACTGTGGTTGTGGAAGAGGCTTCGTGAAGATGTCAGTAAGTTGATCCTTGGATGAGATAAATTTGATACAGAGTAGCTTCTGTGCAACACGTTTCCGAACAAAATGATAGTCAACCTCAATGTGTTTTGTCCGAGCATGAAACACCGGGTTAGAAGAGAGATATGTAGCACCGATGTTGTCACACCACAAAACTGGAGGCTGAGCCGGAGAGACACGCAACTCTCTCAAGAGACTGTACCCATATGATCTCAGCAGTTGCATCAGCAACAACTTTGTACTCAGCTTCAGTACTACTGCGAGAGACTGTGGCCTGCTTACGAGCATTCCAGGCGATCAATTTAGAACCAAGGAATACCGCATATCCCCCCGTGGATCGCCTGTCATCAGGACTACCAGCCCAGTCTGCATCAGAGAAAGCTGAGAGCTCACACGACGGTGCAGGCTGAAGAAGCAAACCATAGGAGGCAGTAAGACAGACATAGCGCAAAATACGCTTCACAGCTGACCAATGAGATGTCCTGGGGGCATGAAATTGACACACACGGTTGACTGCATAAGAGATATCAGGCCTGGTAATAGTAAGGTATTGCAGACCACCAACAAGACTGCGATACTCAGTAGCATCATCAGACGAGAGAGAGTCTCCATCAAGGGCAGACAACCAATCAGTGGCAGACATCGGAGTGACAGCATGTTTGCACTGAAGCATTCCAGCACGCCGCAACAAGTCCAGGGAGTACTTTTTCTGAGTAAGAGTCAGCCCAGCAGAAGAGCGGGAAACCTCCAGACCAAGGAAGAAATGCAGTGCACCTAAATCCTTGACAGCAAAGTTATCACCGAGAGCAGTCACAAGGCGATCAGCAGCAGCGTCAGAGGAACGGATGAGAATGATGTCATCAACATAAACCAGGAGATACATCGTAACCTCAGGACGCTGTAGGAGAAACAATGACGTATCAGCAGTGGAGGGAGTAAACCCAAGGGCCCGAAGAACAGATCCAAGGCGAGCATGCCATGCTCGAGGGGCCTGCTTGAGTCCATATAGCGCCTTAACCAGTCGACAGAGATGGTGAGGACGTGCCGGATCAACGAAACCAGGCGGCTGACGCATATAAACCTCCTCCTCTAGAATGCCATGGAGAAAAGCGTTCTGCACATCAAGCTGACGAAGGAACCACCCGCGAGTAACAGCAAGAGACAGCAATAATCGAATGGTAGTAGGCTTGATGACTGGACTGGACGTGTCTTCATAATCAAGACCATACCTCTGTTTGAAACCCTTGGCGACTAGCCGTGCCTTGTATCGTTCGATGGAACCATTAGCATGTCTCTTGACTTTAAATACCCACTTAGAATCAATGACGTTGACACCAGGTACTGGAGAACAAGACGCCAGGTGTCATTCTTGTGAAGAGCCTGAACTTCCTGTTCCATGACGGCACGCCGGTGAGGGATGCTCAGTGCAGCCTGAAAGTGACGAGGCTCTGCAGTGGGATCGGCAGTAGTATGGGCCATGCACGCATCAAGCCACGCAACAGTACCATCCGTGCGCTCGTTCGGATGAAAAATGTCGTGCTGGCTCCGTGTTCGAGGACGAAGAGCAACCGCAGGCTGCGGCGACGAGGCCGGTGTGGGACCAGGCGAGTCCGACTCGAAGGAGTCCGAGACAGAGCCTGTCGGCGAACTGGAGACCGAAGCAGGGCTGGTCGGGGCAGGTGACAGCACTGCCAGGCCAGTCGAGGCGGCGGCCGGCGAGCCCAGCACCAGTCCAGGTGAGGCGGCGGCCGGCGAGCCCAGCACCGACCCAGGCGAGACAGAGGCCCGCAAGCCAGGCGAGGCCAAAGCCGGCCCAGGCGAGCCAGGCGAGGCGGGTGCACGTGCGTCGGGCGAGGCCAACGCCGGCCTAGTCGAGACGGCGATACGCGAGCCAGGCGCATGTGTGTCGGGCGAGCCGGGCACCCGCGAGGCAGCCTCCACAGGTGAGGCGGTAGCGGGTTGACGGGCGCCACCCGTCATGCATGGCGCATGCACGTCCGGAGCGCGAGTCACATCCACGACATGTTCATCAAGAAGCTCGAGACGGGCGCCGCGTCTAATACCTGCAGCATGATTAGGAAGCAACGCAGGGGCATATGCAACATCCAGTAATTGATCAGGCGAAGGTATAGACACAGGCACTGATGACATAGGAGTGGTAGAGTGAGTCGGAAGTGCACCAAAGGGGAACACATTTTCATCAAACAGAACGTCACGAGAAATGTAGACGCGGTTTGTTGGAACATGTAGGCACTTATTGAAGGAAATATGCCCTAGAGGCAATAATAAAGTATTATATATTTCCTTATATCATGATAAATGTTTATTATTCATGCTAGAATTGTATTAACCGGAAACATAATACATGTGTGAATACATAGACAAACAGAGTGTCACTAGTATGCCTCTACTTGACTAGCTCGTTAATCAAAGATGGTTATGTTACCTAGCCATAGACATGAGTTGTCATTTGATTAACGAGATCACCTCATTAGGAGAATGACGTGATTGACTTGACCCATTCCGTTAGCTTAGCACCCGATCGTTTAGTATGTTGCTATTGCTTTCTTCATGACTTATACATGTTCCTATGACTATGAGATTATGCAACTCCCGTTTACCGGAGGAACACTTTGTGTGCTACCAAACGTCACAATGTAAATGGGTGATTATAAAGGTGCTCTACAGGTGTCTCCAAAGGTACTTGTTGGGTTGGCGTATTTCGAGATTAGGATTTGTCACTCCGATTATCGGAGAGGTATCTCTGGGCCCACTCGGTAATGCACATCACTATAAGCCTTGCAAGCATTGTGACTAATGAGTTAGTTGCGGGATGATGTATTACGGAACGAGTAAAGAGACTTGCCGATAACGAGATTGAACTAGGTATCGAGACACCGACGATCAAATCTCGGGCAAGTAACATACCGGTGACAAAGGGAACAACGTATGTTGTTATGCGGTCTGACCGATAAAGATCTTCGTAGAATATGTGGGAGCCAATATGGGCATCCAGGTCCCGCTATTGGTTATTGACCGGAGACGTGTCTCGGTCATGTCTACATAGTTCTCGAACCCGTAGGGTCCGCACGCTTAACGTTACGATGACAGTTTTATTGAGTTTTGATGTACCGAAGGAGTTCGGAGTCCCGGATGAGATCGGGGATATGACGAGGAGTCTCGAAATGGTCGAGACGTAAAAATCGATATATTGGACGACTATATTCGCACTTCGGAAAGGTTCCGAGTGATTCGGGTATTTTTCGGAGTACCGGAGAGTTACGGGAATTCGTATTGGGCCTTAATGGGCCATACGGGAAGGAGAGAAAGGCCTCAAAAGGTGGCCGCACCCCTCCCCATGGTCTGGTCCGAATTGGACTAGGGAAGGGGGGCGCACTCTTCCTTCTTTCTCCTTCCCCCTTCCCTTCTCCTACTCCCACAAGGAAAGGAGGAGTCCTACTCCCACCGGGAGTAGGACTCCCCCCTATGGCGCGCCTCTCCCCTTGGCCGGCTGCCTCCCCCTTGCTCCTTTATATACGGGGGCAGGGGCACCCCAGATACACAACAATTGATCCTTGAGATCTCTTAGCCGTGTGCGGTGCCCCCCTCCACCATATTACACCTCGATAATACCGTTGCGGAGCTTAGGCGAAGCCCTGCGTCGGTGGAACATCATCATCGTCACCACGCCGTCGTGCTGACGAAACTCTCCCTCAACACTCGGCTGGATCGGAGTTCGAGGGACGTCATCGAGCTAAACGTGTGTAGAACTCGGAGGTGTCGTACGTTCGGTACTTGATCGGTCGGATCGTGAAGACATACGACTACATCAACCGCGTTGTGATAACGCTTCCGCTGTCGGTCTACGAGGGTACGTGGACAACACTCTCCCCTCTCGTTGCTATGCATCACCATGATTTTGTGTGTGCGTAGGAAATTTTTTGAAATTACTACGTTCCCCAACAGTGGTATCAGAGCCTGGTTTTATGCGTTGATGCTATGCACGAGTAGAACACAAGTGAGTTGTGGGCGATATAAGTCATACTGCTTACCAGCATGTCATACTTTGGTTCAGCTGTATTGTGAGATGAAGTGGCCCGGACCGACATTACGCGTACGCTTACGCGAGACTGGTTTCACCGTTGCGAGCACTCGTTGCTTAAAGGTGACTGGCGGGTGTCTGTCTCTCTCACTTTAGTTGAACCGAGTGTGGCTACGCCCGGTCCTTGCGAAGGTTAAAACAGCACCAACTTGACAAACTATCGTTGTGGTTTTGATGCGTAGGTAAGAACGGTTCTTGCTAAGCCCGTAGCAGCCACGTAAAACTTGCAACAACAAAGTAGAGGACGTCTAACTTGTTTTTGCAGGGCATGTTGTGATGTGATATGGTCAAGACATGATGTGATATATTTTGTTGTATGAGATGATCATGTTTTGTAACCGAGTTATCGGCAACTGGCAGGAGCCATATGGTTGTCGCTTTATTGTATGAGATGCAATCATCATGTAATAGTTTTACTTTATCACTAAGCGGTAGCGATAGTCGTAAAAGCAATTATTTGGCGAGACGACAACGATACTACGATGGAGATCAAGGTGTCGAGCCGGTGGCGATGGTGATCAAGCACGGTGCTTTGGAGATGGAGATCACAAGCACAAGATGATGATGGCCATATCATATCACTTATATTGATTGCATGTGATGTTAATCCTTTATGCATCTTATCTTGCTTTGTTTGACGGTAGCATTATAAGATGATCCTTCACTAAATTATCAAAGTATAAGTGTTCTCCCTGAGTATGCACCGTTGCGAAAGTTCTTCGTGCTGAGACACCACGTGATGATCGGGTGTGATAGGCTCTACGTTCAAATACAACGGGTGCAAAACAGTTGCACACGCGGAATACTCAAGTTAAACTTGACGAGCCTAGCATATAACAGATATGGCCTCGGAACACGGAGACCGAAAGGTCGAGCGTGAATCATATAGTAGATATGATCAACATATTGATGTTCACCATTGAAACTACTCCATCTCACGTGATGATCGGACATGGTTTAGTTGATATGGATCACGTGATCACTTAGAGGATTAGAGGGATGTCTATCTAAGTGGGAGTTCTTAAGTAATTTGATTAATTGAACTTAAATTTATCATGAACTTAGTCCTGATAGTATTTTACAAATTATGTTGTAGATCAATAGCTCGCGTTGTTACTTCCCTATGTTTATTTTGATATGTTCCTAGAGAAAAATTATGTTGAAAGATATTAGTAGCAATGATGTGGATTGGATCCATGATCTGAGGATTATCCTCATTGCTGCACAGAAGAATTATGTCCTTGATGCACCGCTAGGTGACAGACCTATTGCAGGAGCAGATGCAGACGTTATGAACGTTTGGCTAGCTCAATATGATGACTACTTGATAGTTTAGTGCACCATGCTTAACGGCTTAGAATCGGGACTTCAAAGACGTTTTGAACGTCATGGACCATATGAGATGTTCCAGGAGTTGAAGTTAATATTTCAAGCAAATACCCGAGTTGAGAGATATGAAGTCTCCAACAAGTTCTATAGCTAAAATATGGAGGAGAATCGCTCAACTAGTGAGCATGTGCTCAGATTGTCTGGGTACTACAATCGCTTGAATCAAGTGGGAGTTTATCTTCCAGATAAAATAGTGATTGACAGAATTCTCTAGTCACCATCACCAAGTTAGTAGAACTTCGTGATAAACTATAGTATGCGAGGGATGACGAAAGTAATTCCCGAGCTCTTCGTGATGCTGAAATCGACGAAGGTAGAAATCAAGAAAAACATTAAGTGTTGATGGTTGACGAGACCACTAGTTTCAAGAAAAGGGCAAAGGGAAGAAGGGGAACTTCAAAAAGAACGGCAAGCAAGTTGCTACTCAAGTGAAGAAGCCCAAGTCTGTACCTAAGCCTGAGACTAAGTGCTTCTACTGCAAAGGAACTGGTCACTGGAGGCGGAACTGCCCCAAGTATTTGGTGGATAAGAAGGATGGCAAAGTGAACAAAGTTATATTGGATATACATGTTATTGATGTGTACTTACTAGTGTTTATAGCAACCCCTCGGTATTTGATACTGGTTTAGTTGCTAAGAGTAGTAACTCGAAACGGGAGTTGCAGAATAAACAGAGACTAGTAAAAGGCGAGGTGACGATGTGTGTTGGAAGTAGTTCCAAGATTGATATGATCATCATCGCACACTCCCTATACTTTCGGGATTAGTGTTGAAACTAAATAAGTGTTATTTGGTGTTTGCGTTGAGCATGAATATGATTTGATCATGTTTTGCAATACGGTTATTCATTTAAGTTAGAGAACAATTGTTGTTCTGTTTACATGAATAAAAACCTTCTATGGTCATACACACCAACGAAAATGGTTTGTTGGATCTCGATCGTAGTGATACACATAAATCATAATATTGAAGCCAAAAGATGCAAAGTTAATAATGATAGTGCAACTTATTTGTGGCACTGCCGTTTAGGTCATATTGGTGTAAAGCGCATGAAGAAACTCCATACTGATGGGATTTTGGAATCACTTGATTATGAATCACTTGATGCTTGCGAACCGTGCCTCATGGGCAAGATGACTAAAACGCCATTCTCCGGAACTATGGAGAGAGCAACAGATTTGTTGGAAGTCATACATACAGATGTATGTGGTCCAATGAATATTGAGGCTCGTGGCGGATATCGTTATTTTCTCACCTTCACAGATGATTCGAGCAGATATGGGTATATCTACTTGATGAAACATAAGTCTGAAACATTTGAAAAGTTCATATAATTTCAAAGTGAAGTAGAAAATCATCGTAACAAGAAAATAAAGTTTCTACGAACTGATCGCGGAGACAAATATTTGAGTTATGAGTTTGGTCTTCAGTTAAAACAATGTGAAATAGTTTCACTACTCACGCCACCTGGAACACCATGGTGTAATGGTGTGTCCGAACATCTTAATCGTACTTTATTAGATATGGTGCGATATATGATGTCTCTTGCCGATCTACCACTATCGTTTTGGGGTTATGCATTAGACACAGCTGCATTCACGTTAAATAGGGCACCATCAAAATCCATTGAGACGACGTCTTATGAACTGTGGTTTGGCAAGAAACCAAAGTTGTCGTTTCTTAAAATTTGGGATTGCAATGCTTATGTGAAAATTTCATCCTGATAAGCTCAAACCCAAATCGGAGAAATGTGTCTTCATAGGATACCCAAAGGAGACAGTTGGGTACACCTTCTATCACAGATCCGAAGGCAAGACATTTGTTGCTTAGTATGGATCCTTTCTAGAGAAGGAGTTTCTCTCGAAAGAAGTGAGTGGGAGGAAAGTAGAACTTGATGAGGTAATTGTACCTGCTCCCTTATTGGAAAGTAGTTCATCGCAGAAACCAGTTTTTGAGACACCTGCACCAATTAGTGAGGAAGTTAATGATGATGATCATGAAACTTTAGATCAAGTTATTACTAAACCTCGTAGATCAACCAGAGTAAGATCCGCACCAGAGTGGTACGGTAATCCTGTTCTGGAGGTTATGTTACTAGACCATGACGAACCTACGAACTATGAAGAAGCGATGGTGAGCCCAGATTCCGCAAAACGGCTTGAGGCCATGAAATCTGAGATGGGATCCATGTATGAGAACAAAGTATGGACTTTGGTTGACTTGCCCAATGATCGGCAAGCCATTGAGATTAAATGGATCTTCAAGAGGAAGACGGACACTGATAGTAGTGTTACTATCTACAAAGCTAGAATTGTCGCAAAAGGTTTTCGACAAGTTTAAGGTGTTGACTACGATGAGAGTTTCTCACTCGTATCTATGCTTAAGTCTGTCTGAATCATGTTATTAATTGCCGCATTTTATGAAATATGGCAAATGGATAAACAAAACTGCATTCCTTAATGGATTTATTAAAGAAGAGTTGTATATGATGCAACCAGGAGGTTTTGTCAGTCCTAAAAGTGCTAAATATGCAAGCTCCAGTGTTCCATCTATGGACTGGTGCAAGCATCTCGGAGTTGGAACATATGCTTTGGTAAGTTGATCAAAGGATATAGTTTTATACAGACTTGCGGTGAAGCCTGTATTTACAAGAAAGTGAGTGGGAGCACTATAGTATTTCTGATAAGTATATGTGAATGACATATTGTTGATCGGAAATAATGTAGAATTATTCTGCAAAGCATAAAGGAGTGTTTGAAAGAAGTTTTTTCAAAGAAAGACCTCGGTGAAGCTGCTTACATATTGAGCATCAAGATCTATAAGGATAGATCAAGACGCTTGATAAGTTTTTTCAATGAGTACATACCTTAACAAGATTTTGAAATGGTTCAAAATGGAACAGTCAAAGAAAGAGTTCTTGCCTGTGTTACAAGGTGTGAAATTGAGTAAAGACTCAAAACCCGACCACGGCAGAAGATAGAAAGAGAATACAGGTCATTCCCTATGCCTTGGCCATAGGTTCTATAAAGTATGCCATGCTGTGTACCAGATCTATTGTATACCCTATACTGATTTTGGCAAGGGAGTACAATAGTGATCTAGGAGTAGATCATTGGACAGCGGTCAAAATTATCCTTAGTGGAATAAGGATATGTTTCTCGATTATGGAAGTGACAAAAGGTTCGTCGTAAAAGGTTACGTCGATGCAAGTTTTGACACTAAATCTAGATGACTCTAAGTCTCGGTCTAGATACATATTGAAAGTGGGAGCAATTAGCTAGAGTAGCTCCGTGCAGAGCATTGTAGACATAGAAATTTGCAAAATACTTACGGATCTGAATGTGACAGACCCGTTGACTAAAATTATCTCACAATCAAAACATGATCACACCTTAGTACTCTTTGGGTGTTAATCACATAGCGATGTGAACTAGATTATTGACTCTAGTAAACCCTTTGAGAGTTGGTCACATAGAGATGTGAACTATGGGTGTTAATCACATGGTGATGTGAATTATTTATGTTTAATCACATAGAGATGTGAACTAGATTATTGACTCTAGTGCAAGTGGGAGACTGAAGGAAATATGCCCTAGAGGCAATAATAAAGTATTATATATTTCCTTATATCATGATAAATGTTTATTATTCATGCTAGAATTGTATTAACCGGAAACATAATACATGTGTGAATACATAGACAAACAGAGTGTCACTAGTATGCCTCTACTTGACTAGCTCGTTGATCAAAGATGGTTATGTTACCTAGCGATAGACATGAGTTGTCATTTGATTAACGAGATCACCTCATTAGGAGAATGACGTGATTGACTTGACCCATTCCGTTAGCTTAGCACCCGATCGTTTAGTATATTGCTATTGCTTTCTTCATGACTTATACATGTTCCTATGACTATGAGATTATGCAACTCCCGTTTACCGGAGGAACACTTTGTGTGCTACCAAACGTCACAACGTAAATGGGTGATTATAAAGGTGCTCTACATGTGTCTCCAAAGGTACTTGTTGGGTTGGCGTATTTCGAGATTAGGATTTGTCACTCCGATTGTCGGAGAGGTATCTCTGGGCCCACTCGGTAATGCACATCACTATAAGCCTTGCAAGCATTGTGACTAATGAGTTAGTTGCGGGATGATGTGTTACGGAACGAGTAAAGAGACTTGCCGATAACGAGATTGAACTAGGTATCGAGATACCGACGATCAAATCTCGGGCAAGTAACATACCGGTGACAAAGGGAACAACGTATGTTGTTATGCGGTCTGACCGATAAAGATCTTCGTAGAATATGTGGGAGCCAATATAGGTATCCAGGTCCCGCTATTGGTTATTGACCGGAGACGTGTCTCGGTCATGTCTACATAGTTCTCGAACCCGTAGGGTCCGCACGCTTAACGTTACGATGACAGTTTTATTGAGTTTTGATGTACCGAAGGAGTTCGGAGTCCCGGATGAGATCGGGGATATGACGAGGAGTCTCGAAATGGTCGAGACGTAAAAATCAATATATTGGACGACTATATTCGGACTTCGGAAAGGTTCCGAGTGATTCGGTTATTTTTCGGAGTACCGGAGAGTTACGGGAATTCGTATTGGGCCTTAATGGGCCATACGGGAAAGGAGAGAAAGGCCTCAAAAGGTGGTCGCACCCCTCCCCATGGTCTGGTCCGAATTGGACTAGGGAAGGGGGTGCACCCTTCCTTCTTTCTCCTTCCCCCTTCCCTTCTCCTACTCCCACAAGGAAAGGAGGAGTCCTACTCCCGGTGGGAGTAGGACTCCCCCCTATGGCGCGCCTCTCCCCTTGGCCGGCTGCCTCCCCCTTGCTCCTTTATATACGGGGGCAGGGGGGCACCCCAGATACACAACAATTGATCCTTGAGATCTCTTAGCCGTGTGCGGTGCCCCCCTCCACCATATTACACCTCGATAATACCGTTGCGGAGCTTAGGCGAAGCCCTGCGTCGGTGGAACATCATCATCGTCACCACGCCGTCGTGCTGACGAAACTCTCCCTCAACACTTGGCTGGATCGGAGTTCGAGGGACGTCATCGAGCTGAATGTGTGTAGAACTCGGAGGTGCCGTACGTTCGGTACTTGATCGGTCGGATCGTGAAGACGTACGACTACATCAACCGCGTTGTGATAACGCTTCCGCTGTCGGTCTACGAGGGTACATGGACAACACTCTCCCCTCTCGTTGCTATGCATCACCATGATCTTGTGTGTGCGTAGGAAATTTTTTGAAATTACTACATTCCCCAACACTTATACCCTTTGTGGAGGGAACTATACCCGAGAAAAACATACTTCTTAGACCGAAACTCTAGCTTACGCTTATTATATGGACGAAGGTGAGGCCAACATGCACACCCAAACACTTTGAAGAACGTGTAGTCTGGGATTTCATTGAGCAAGAGTTCAAGCGGGGTTTGCATTTTCAGAAGTCGTGAGGGAAGCCTATTAATAAGAAAATAGGCTGTGGAGAAAGTATCACTCCAGAACCGAAACGGAACGGATGCATGAGCTAGTAAGGTTAGGCCAGTTTCAACGAGGTGACGATGCTTACGTTCGGCAGTTCCATTCTGCTGATGTGTATGAGGACATGACACGCGATGCGAAATCCTAAGTTTGTTAAAAAATGAGTTGAGGTTGTGGTATTCACCACCCCAGTCGGATTGGACATGGATGATTTTCTGTTTAAGGAGACGCTCAACGTGTGCTTGAAACTGAATAAAAATATCGAACACATTAGACTTGCGCTTAATAAGATATAACCAAGTAAACCGACTATAAGCATCAATAAAACTGACATAATAATTGTGACCACAAACAGATGTCTGGACATGACCCCAGACATCAGAAAACACAAGCTCAAGAGGATGTTTCACAACACGACTAGACTCTGAAAACGGAAGTTGGTGACTCTTGCCCTGCTGACAAGCATCACAGACAGTTTCAGCAGTTTTATTGGACACAACTGGTAGCTCATAACGATGCAACACATGACGAACTATGGGAGCTGCAGGATGACCAAGGCGCGCATGCCAGTGAGTGGGAGACACACGGACACCACTGAACGCCTGAGGAGAAGACTGCATGGAGGGTGTGCGTGACGCATCAAGTGCGTACAAGCCATGGCGAAGACGACCGCTAAGCAGAACGGCCCTCGTGTCCTGATCCTTGGTAAAGAAACGAAAAGGGTGAAACTCAGCAAGGACATTATTATCACGTGTAAGTTGAGGAATAGACAACAAACTACGCGTAGCAGTGGGAACACGAAGGACATTGGAAAGATGTAGTTTGCAAAAATTGTGTGCAAGGAGAGAAGCCTGACCAACATGAGAGATGCGCATACCTGCTCCACTGGCGGTGTGCACCTGATCATGACCACGATATGGCTCCTGAGTAGAGAGCTTGCCCATCTCGCCGGTGAGGTGGTTAGTAGCTCCGGTGTCCATATACCATGTCGGATCAATGGAGTAGGACGGAGTGGGACCATGATCATGACTCGTCACGGCGGCGGCGGCCTGCTTGCCGTTCCCTTTACCATTGTTGCCGAGGCCCAGGAAATCTTGCTTGTAGCGACGATGGCAGCGAGAGGCAATGTGGCGCTCAAGGCCACACAGCTGGCAGGCCTGCGGGGCACCGCAGGAGGAGCAGCAAGCAACCGGCCGGTTGCCCCCCGTGATGGACGGCGCATTGCCACGCGGGGCCGGCTGTGAAGACGGTGCCGGCTTGCCACCGGAAGATGATGCCCGCGGAGGTTTGCCGCGAGTCGCGGCATTGGCGGAGGCAAAACCTGGTGAGACACGACGCGCCTTGATGCGCTGTTCGCGGTCAAGGAGTCGGGCGTAAAGCTCGCGAGGTGGAAGTGGACATCACGGCCATAAACGTTCTCAACGAGATTGTCATAATCATCATCAAGCCCGTTAAGCACGAAGGTGGTGAACTCCTCGTCCTGCAGAGACTGGCCAATCGAAGCCAGTGTGTCAGCGAGGCCCCTCATCTTGTTGAAGTAGTCCGTAATGCTGAGGTCACCAAGCTTGGTCTCACCTAGCTCGGTGCGGATAGAGTGGGCACGCGCTTGAGACTGAGAGGCGAAGCTGGTGCGAAGAGCCGCCCACGCCTCTCGTGACGTAGCGGCGAAGATGACCAGCGACGAGACGCTCGGAGCGAGCGAGGACTGGATGGCGGAGAGGATGGCTTGATCCTGGGCCACCCATGCATGATATGCCGGGTGCTGAGGGGGCGGACACGGGATGGACCCGTCGACGTAGCCCTCCAGGTAGCGACTCCGCAGAAGAGGCAACACCTAGGCACGCCAGGACAAGTAGTTGTCTGGCGTGAGTTTCACCGGTAGCAGGTGTGAGAAGTAAAACGGCGACGGCACTGCGGCCTGATCACCGTGAGCATGCGGCGGTGCGTAGAAGCCCATCGACGAATGTGCAGCCGGTCCCGAGTAGGACGGATAGGGCCCGACAGAACCAGCTGTCGGGGCGCCGTAGGACGCCGCAGCTGGCGCCCCATACTGCAAGGCAGCCGCAGCCACATGGGGCGGCGGCGACGGAGCCGGGTAGGCTTGGGGCGGCGCAGGGTAGAGATGCGTCGGGGGCACCGAGTAGGGCTGCATAGCAGCGGCAGCCCCAGGAGACGACGGCGACGACACCGGGTAGGGTTGGTGTGGCGGCGCGCCGTAGGGATGGGACGACTGGACGCCGTAGTGGTGCGGGACAGGAGGTGCACCGGACGGCGGCGGCGGCCCACCATGAGCCGTTGTAGGAGCGCCGCACGAGTATAGATCGCCCGCCGCGACGTTGGGCGGGGCGACATGATCGCCAGGAAGGCCCGATCCGATCTGGGGACTAGGCGATGGAGGAGCGCCATGGGCCATCACAAGGGGGCGCGAGGCCAGGAACGGCGACCCAAGGGCCGGCGCAGCGACGGCGGGGGCGGCGACAGAGGTCGGCGCAACGACGGCGGCGGCGGCGGTAGAGGCAGCGGAAGCCATCTTAACCTAAACTGATACCATGTAAAACGTAATATGTTGGGAACTGCTCGACACCCTAAACCGGGGTGTGACTATCTCATTATATAGAAGGTACCCAAGGGGTATAATACAATGTACAGAGGCTACCTATAAGACCTTCCAAATCGCTGCGGACGTCCGGCGTAGCGTCCACCGACGGAAGCGATCCTCCACTACATCAGCCTTGACCTATCACATTTCACAATCGTCAACATCATGAGCGACGTTGATTAGGCGGGGCGGGAGGGGCGACGAGTGAGTGAGTGACGAGTACCTCGCCGCCGCTGCCGGCGGCGCGCAGGAAGAAAAGTACTATAGCCGGCGCCATGAGTAGCAGGGAGAGCATGCCAGAATAAAACTTGATCTCAGATACAAGGACCGAGGCCCGGAATGCGATGATGCGGAAGAAAGTCGCCGGGAAGAGCACGCAGGTCGCGCCCACGAAGAGATAGATCAGGGCATCCGCGGCGGCGCGGGCGGCGCTGCTGCGTGCCACTGCCACCACGGCAACCCTCACCCTCGCCGGCGAGCTGGCCGCCATGCGCGCAGCCAGCCTGGAGACCTCCTCTTCGAACGTCACGGCGGCCATTTTGGATGTGGAGTGGAGTGGAGGGGTAGGTGACTCAGTGTGACTTGTAGCTGGGTTGTGTCACGGCCTGCGGTCTTCGGGGTCCTTTTATGCTGAACTCCAAGCTACGGAACTCTCGCTCTGGCAACTGTGCGTGTGAACATGACCGGTTTACAGCGACCATTAGAGCTATATAACCAATATTAAAGAAATGTTCACTAGAGCTATATATTAAGTAATGTTTTAGAGCGACCATGACTGGTTTACAATTTACAGCACAAAAGTTTCTCCTAATAGTTCCTCCGGGAATAATTAGCACTGTTTGAGTGAGTAAATTGTGAACATTTAAGTAAATGTCTCATATTTCAAAGTGACTGCAATGGTTGATTTGATATATTTCTGCATTGTATCCCTTATTTTCTACTCTTTCTAGTGACCTTACAAGCAAAAGAGACAACGAATTAATGACGTGGGGTTCTCTTGTTGCACCACTGGTAATCTACTATGTGATGTGATAACTAATAAGACCTTGAGTTTTTGTTATAGGCAACAACGGTGTACAAATGAATATACAATTATTTGACCATTGCATGAGCGGAAAGCGCGTCGCCGTCATTGCTCCTCCCTTATCGTAGCCGGGCAAAACTTATTGTAATAGACAGTCGGGAAGTCGTCGTGCTAAAGCCTCATAAGGCTAGCACACCAAAACAGCAACCGTCGTCGATGAAGAGTAGCGTAGATCAGATGGATCCAACCTGAATAGATCCAAGCAAATCCATCAAAGATAAATCCGCCGGAGACACATCTTCACACGCCCACCGGCAGTGGGTCTAGGCGGGAAGAACCTAATAATTGTCTACTCACCAATGAACGGTGCTCAGTCTCTCTCTCTCTTAAACACACAGACACATTTATTTTCTTAGACTAGCGTTGATTGTCCTGGTATCGTGGACGGTGCTCATGGTTTCTTGTGGTTGCTGTGCGCCAATGATGAACTGTACCCACGAACAACTGCTCTCGCATCGTGGAGTGATTGATTGTGATGAGTGAAAAAGACAAAAACCATCCTTGCATATATATCCTCTTTTCTTATCTGTGTCATTTTGGGATAGCCCAGTAGAGAATTTTGTAGGTTTCATTTTTTTGGCAATAGCATGATGCAGCAGTGCACCAGTACATGTAAAGAGAAAAGTAGAATAGTAAAGGTGTAACTTCGAATTATATGTACATTTAAAAGAAATAAATGGTCCTTAGAAGTACATATTCAGTAGCAGTGTTTTATAGTGACTATGATTGGTTTACATTTTACAGCACATAAGTTTCCCCTAACTCTTCGAAGAATAAACTTTTTTTAGAATAGAGAATAAACCTTTATGATTGAGGATATTGTAAATTTTCAAATCAATCCTATCCACTGGAATCCAAAATCTCTCATATTTCAAAAGAACAAAGTGCCCACGCAACATGGTCAACAGGCGGCAACACTACCCCCTCTAGCGAATGGACACTTTCCTAGCGAACTTAGGGTCAGCGAGATTGGCTACCAAACTCTTGGAGGCGGTTAGCAAATTGTGTCGTCGTGTATTTTCGAAGGCGGTTTCGTCTTATAACCACCTACAATAAATAGGTATTACATGCGATTTTCTGAACTACAGCCGGTTACTAATGTGGAACCGCCTCTGATGTTCGGCATTACTTGAGGTTTTGTCCCTCTGTGTCACAACCGCTTTTGGGGGTGCCTGTTTTTTCTATAACTGATGTTTTGCACTGCGCACGCCGTTTGCAGCCGCCCAACGCCCGTAGCTATTACAAAGCCGGTGCTTCCCGGTCCCGGCTCATATCGCCGTCGTCCAAACCACCACCTCCCTCTTTGCCTCTACTTCCCACATCAGCACCATGCCGCTTCCCCTACAGCCGGATTGAGTGCCACTCATGGAGGAAGAGGAGGAACAGATGCTGGATAAGGAAGCTGCATAGGAGGAGGATGCCCTCATATATATATGTGACATGCTAGAGGCTCTATGGGAGGATCCCTCCCTCGTCGCTATGTGGGAACGGTTGGATCTTCGGTACATGATGTACTGGGATCCTCTGTACGGTGTGGTGCCATGCTAAAGATCGCCCGAGCCATGCTGAAGTCAGCCAATGCAGCGTCGATGTCGTGCCACAAGCGGTTCCTCGCCACCTCACTATTAGGAGGCATGTGATGATCGCTATGCCTCCTACATCTCGTCCTTTTTCCCAGGTGATATCTTTGAGGAGACTGTCATAGGTAGGCGTTGGCGGTGTAGTGGGAACGGGACTCCTAGCGCGAGTTCGAGGTGGCGCAATTGCAGAGAGGGAGTGTGCCTTCTGGTGTGAGTTCGAGGCTGTACATGTGATAGCGGCAGAAACAGAGCATGCCATCTTGGACAATCACTATTAAGGAGGTATGGGACGAAGGCAAGATTGCCCGATTTCACTGTGCTAGACCATGGCGGCGTCTATCGGCTACTCATGTCCCCTACAAGTCCCACTCTGACATTAACCATGTCAGACTGTCACAATTACACGCTAGTCGTCAAGCTGACTCGTCAAATATGCATGTGCCATGCATAACTTTCACCATTGACTCGGGTTGATGATGCAGGAAGCAGGATATATAGTTGCTACATATATGGAAAGGACAAATTTTGAACACCTTTACTACTAATTATGTACAAAAAGACACTATTGACATTTCTTCTCCTATATAAGAACTTTGTATTGCAATATTATGTCAATTTAAGCATAGAATCCCTCTAATTGAGTGCATGAGTATTGAGTGATGCAAGCATAAAAGAAAGAAAAGTAAAAAAAAATAGCCGCATTATGGTGACTCTGAGTTTGCGCGTCACCTCCAGAACATTATGAAGCATGCTTCATACGCATTAAAGACACTACGGATGTGGGTACTCTTCTATATTCGCTCTAAGAGAGTAGGCCTACCAGCACCGCTCACACTAGTAGGGAAATTCTCATGTATACAGAACATCTCAACACCTCGAATATGTGAAACCAACGATGAAAAGCTCACAAGCTACACTAATAAACAAAAATAAACCAAACTATGGTATGTTAGAGCATCTCTAGCCCTTTCTCTAAAACCCTTTTGTTCACTATAAAAGACATTTAGGGAATTGAGCCCTACCTACCCATTCTCCTATAACTTTTACCGACAAAAATTTAGCTCTTCATCCCTACAAACAGGCCCTTTGGCCTATGTTTGTTTTGAAAACGCACTCTAAACATTTTCTCTCTCCACTCACGTTGAAGGAAATATGCCCTAGAGGCAATAATAAAGTTATTATTTGTTTCCTTATATCATGATAAATGTTTATTATTCATGCTAGAATTGTATTAACCGGAAACATGATACATGTGTGAATACATAGACAAACAGAGTGTCACTAGTATGCCTCTACTTGACTAGCTCGTTGATCAAAGATGGTTATGTTTTCTGGCCATAGACATGAGTTGTCATTTGATTAACGGGATCACATCATTAGGAGAATGATGTGATTGACTTGACCCATTCCGTTAGCTTAACACTTGATCGTTTAGTATGTTGTTATTGCTTTCTTCATGACTTATACATGTTCCTATGACTATGAGATTATGAACCTTCCGTTTACTGGAGGAACACTTTGTGTGCTACCAAACGTCACAACGTAAATGGGTGATTATAAAGGTGCTCTACATGTGTCTCCGAAGGTACTTGTTGGGTTGGCGTATTTCGAGATTAGGATTTGTCACTCCGATTGTCGGAGAGGTATCTCTGGGCCCACTCGGTAATGCACATCACTATAAGCCTTGCAAGCATTGTGACTAATGAGTTAGTTGCGGGATGATGTGTTACGGAACGAGTAAAGAGACTTGCCGATAACGAGATTGAACTAGGTATCGAGATACCGACGATCAAATCTCGGGCAAGTAACATACCGGTGACAAAGGGAACAACGTATGTTGTTATGCGGTCTGACCGATAAAGATCTTCGTAGAATATGTGGGAGCCAATATAGGTATCCAGGTCCCGCTATTGGTTATTGAACGGAGACGTGTCTCGGTCATGTCTACATAGTTCTCGAACCCGTAGGGTCCGCACGCTTAAAGTTCTGTGACGATCGGTATTATGAGTTTATGTGATTTGATGTACCGAAGGTAGTTCGGAGTCCCGGATGAGATCGGAGACATGACAAGGAGTCTTGAAATGGTCAAGACGTAAAGATCGATATGTTGCACGACTATATTCGGACATCGGAAAGGTTCCGAATGATTCGGGTATTTTCGGGGGTACCGGGGAGTTACGGGAATACGAGGAAGAAGTAATGGGCTTCATGGGCCAAGTGGTGGAAGAGAGGAGGCAGGGCGCGCGGCCCCCCTAGCCCAAACCGAATTGGACTAGAGGGCCGGGCCCCCTTTCCTCCTTTTCCTCCCTCTTCTTCCTTCTCCTTCTCCTCCTTCCTTTCCTCCTCCTAGTAGGAGTAGGAAAGGGGTTTCCTACTCCTACTAGGAGGAGGACTCCTCCTCCTGGCGCGCCCTGCAAGGGCCGGCCGGCCTCCCCCCTTGCTCCTTTATATACGGGGGCAGGGGGCACCCCAACACACATAAGTTGATCAGTTGATCTCTCCCAACCGTGTGCGCTGCCGCCCTCCACCACAATCCACCTCGATCATATCGTAGAGGTGCTTAGGCGAAGCCCTGCGTCGGTAGCAACATCATCATCGTCATCACGCCGTCGTGCTGACGAAACTCTCCGGCGAAGCTCTGCTGGATCGAAGCTAGCGGGACGTCATCGAGCTGAACGTGTGCTGAAGTCGGAGGTGTCGTGCGTTCGGTACTTGGATCGGTCGGATCGTGAAGACGTACGACTACATCAACCGCGTTGTACTAACGCTTCCGCTTTCGGTCTACGAGGGTACGTGGACAACACTCTCCCCTCTCGTTGCTATGCATCACCATGATCCTGTGTGTGCGTAGGAATTTTTTTGAAATTACTACGTTCCCCAATAGTGGCATCCGGGCCAGGTTTTATGCGTAGATGTTATATGCACGAGTAGAACACAAGTGAGTTGTGGGCGATACAAGTCATACTGCTTACAAGCATGTCATACTTTGGTTCGGCGGTATTGTTGGATGAAGCGGCCCGGACCGACATTACGCGTACGCTTACGCGAGACTGGTTCTACCGACGTGCTTTGCACACAGGTGGCTGGCGGGTGTCAGTTTCTCCAACTTTAGTTGAACCGGGTGTGGATACGCCTGGTCCTTGAGAAGGTTAAAACAACACTAACTTGACGAACTATCGTTGTGGTTTTGATGCGTAGGTAAGAATGGTTTTGCTCAGCCCGTAGCAGCCACGTAAAACTTGCAACAACAAAGTAAAGGACGTCTAACTTGTTTTTGCAGGGCATGTTGTGATGTGATATGGTCAAGGCATGATGCTAAATTTTATTGTATGAGATGATCATGTTTTGTAACCGAGTTATCGGCAACTGGCAGGAGCCATATGGTTGTCGCTTTATTGTATGCAATGAAATCGCCCTGTAATGCTTTACTTTATCGCTAAGCGGTAGCGATAGTCGTAGAAGCATAAGTTGGCGAGACGACAACGATGCTACGATGGAGATCAAGGTGTCGCGCCGGTGACGATGGTGATCATGACGGTGCTTCGAAGATGGAGATCACAAGCACAAGATGATGATGGTCATATCATATCACTTATATTGATTGCATGTGATGTTTATCTTTTATGCATCTTATTTTGCTTAGATCGACGGTAGCATTATAAAATGACCTCTCACTAAATTTCAAGGTATAAGTGTTCTCCCTGAGTATGCACCATTGCGAAAGTTCTTCGTGCTGAGACACCACGTGATGATCGGGTGTGATAAGCTCTAAGTTCAAATACAATGGGTGCAAAACAGTTGCACACGCGGAATACTCAGGTTAAACTTGACGAGCCTAGCATATGCAGATATGGCCTCGGAACACTGAGACCGAAAGGTCGAGCGTGAATCATATAGTAGATATGATCAACATAGTGATGTTCACCATTGAAGCTACTCCATCTCAGGTGATGATCGGACATGGTTTAGTTGATATGGATCACGTGATCACTTAGAGGATTAGAGGGATGTCTATCTAAGTGGAAGTTCTTAAGTAATATGATTAATTGAACTTTAATTTATCATGAACTTAGTCCTGGTAGTATTAGCATATCTATGTTGTAGATCAATAGCTCGCGTTTAGCTCCCTGTTTTATTTTTTGATATGTTCCTAGAGAAAACTAAGTTGAAAGATGTTAGTAGCAATGATGCGGATTGGATCCGTGATCTGAGGATTATCCTTATTGCTGCACAGAAGAATTATGTCCTTGATGCACCGCTAGGTGACAGACCTATTGCAGGAGCAGATGCAGACGTTAAGAACGTTTGACAAAGCTCGGTATGATAACTACTTGATAGTTTAGTGCACCATGCTTTACGGCTTAGAAACGGGACTTCAAAAATGTTTTGAACGCCACGGAGCATATAAGATGTTCCAAGAGTTGAAATTGGTATTTCATACTCATGCCCGTGTCGAGAGGTATGAGACCTCTGACAGTACTTTGCCTACAAGATGGAGGAGAATTGCTCAGATAGTGAGCATGTGCTCAGAATGTCTGAGTACTACAATCACTTGAATCAAGTGGGAGTTAATCTTCCAGATAAGATAGTGATTGACAGAGTTCTCTAGTCACTATCACCAAGTTACTAGAACTTCGTGATGAACTATAATATGCAAGGGATAAACGGAAACGATTCCCAAGCTCTTCGTGATGTTGAAATCGACGAAGGTAGAAATCAAGAAAAGCATCAAGTGTTGATGGTTGACAAGACCACTAGTTTCAAGAAAAGGGCAAAGGGAAGAAGGGGAACTTCAAGAAGAACGGCAAGCAAGTTGCTACTCAAGTGAAGAAGCCCAAGTCTGTATCTAAGCCTGAGACTAAGTGCTTCTACTACAAAGGGATTGGTCACTGGAAGCGGAACTGCCCCAAGTATTTGGCGGATAAGAAGGATGGCAAAATGAACAAAGGTATATTTGATATACAGATTATTGATGTGTATTTTACTAGTGTTCATAGCAACTCCTCGGTATTTGATACTGGTTCAGTTGCTAAGAGTAGTAACTCGAAACGGGAGTTGCAGAATGAACAGAGACTAGTTAAGGGTGAAGTGACGATGTGTGTTGGAAGTAGTTCCAAGATTGATATGATCATCATCGCACACTCCCTATACTTTCAGGATTAGTGTTGAACCTAAATAAGTGTTATTTGGTGTTTGCGTTGAGCATGAATATGATTTGATCATGTTTATTGCAATACGGTTATTCATTTAAGTTAGAGAATAATTGTTGTTCTGTTTACATGAATAAAACCTTCTATGGTCATACACCCAATGAAAATGGTTTGTTGGATCTCGATCGTAGTGATACTCATATTCATAATATTGAAGCCAAAAAGATGCAAAGTTAATAATGATAGTGCAACTTATTTGTGGCACTGCCGTTTAGGTCATATTGGTGTAAAAGCGCATGAAGAAACTCCATGCTGATGGGATTTTGGAATCACTTGATTATGAAGCACTTGTTGCTTGCGAACCATGCCTTATGGGAAAGATGACTAAGACTCCGTTTTCCGGAACAATGCAGCGAGCAACTAACTTATTGGAAATAATACATATTGATGTATGCAATCCGATGAGTGTTGAGGCTCGCGGCAGGTATCGTTATTTTCTCACTTTCACAGATGATTTGAGCAGATATGGGTATATCTGCAATGAAACATAAGTCTGAAACATTTGAAAGGTTCAAAGAATTTCAGAGTAAAGTGGAAAATCATCGTAACAAGAAAATAAAGTTTTTACGATCTGATCGTGGAGGAGAATATTTGAGTTACGAGTTTGGTCTTCATTTGAAACAATGCGGAATAGTTTCGCAACTCATGCCACCTGGAACACCACTGTGTAATGGTGTGTCTGAACATCGTAACCGTACTTTATTAGATATGGTGCGATCTATGATGTGTCTTACCGATCTACCACTATCATTTTGGGGTTATGCATTAGACACAGCTGCATTCACGTTAAATAGGGCACCATCTAAATCCGTTGAGACGACACCATATGAACTGTGGTTTGGCAAGAAACCAAAGTTGTCATTTCTTAAAGTTTGGGGTTGCGATGCTTATGTGAAAAAGTTTCATCCTGATAAGCTCAAACCCAAATCGGAAAAATGTGTCTTCATAGGATACCCAAAGGAGACTGTTGGGTACACCTTCTATCGCAGATCCGAAGGCAAGACATTCGTTTCTAAGAATGGATCCTTTCTATAGAAGGAGTTTCTCTCCAAAGAAGTGAGTGGGAGAAAAGTAGAACTTGATGAGGTAACTATACCTGCTCCCTTATTGGAAAGTAGTTCATCACAGAAATATGTTCATGTGACTCCTACACCAATTAGTGAGGAAGCCAATGATGATGATCATGTAACTTCAGATCAAGTTAGTACCGGACCTCGTAGGTCAACCTGAGTGAGATCCGCACCAGAGTGGTACGGTAATCCTGTTCTGGAGGTCATGTTACTTGACCATGATGAACCTACGAACTATGAGGAAGCGATGATGAGCTCAGATTCCGCAAAAATGGCTTGAGGCCATGAAATCTGAGATGGGATACATGTATGAGAACAAAGTGTGGACTTTGGTTGACTTGCCCGATGATCGGCAAGCCATAGAAAATAAATGGATCTTCAAGAGGAAGACGGACGCTGATAGTAGTGTTACTATCTACAAAGCTAGACTTGTCGAAAAAAAGGTTTTTGACAAAGTTCAAGGTGTTGATTATGATGATATTTTCTCACTCGTAGCGATGCTTAAGTCTGTCTGAATCATGTTAGCAAATTGCCACATTTTATGAAATCTGGCAAATGGATGTCAAAACTACATTCCTTAATGGATTTCTTAAAGAAGAGTTGTATATGATGCAACCAGAAGGTTTTTGTCGATCCTAAAGGTGCTAACAAAATGTGCAAGCTCCAGCGATCCATCTATGGACTGGTGCAAGCATCTCGGAGTTGGAATATACGCTTTGATGAGTTGATCAAAGCATATAGTTTTATACAGACTTGCGGTGAAGCCTGTATTTACAAGAAAGTGAGTGGGAGCACTACAGCATTTCTGATAAATATATGTGAATGACATATTATTGATCGGAAATAATGTAGGATTTTCTAGAAAGCATAAAGGAGTTTTTGAAAGGAGTTTTTCAAAGAAAGACCTCGGTGAAGCTGCTTACATATTGAGCATCAAGATCTATAGAGATAGATCAAGACGCTTGATAAGTTTTTTCAGTGAGTACATACCTTGACAAGATTTTGAAATAGTTCAAAATGGAACAGTCAAAGAAAGAGTTCTTGCATGTGTTACAAGGTGTGAAATTGAGTAAGACTCAAAGCCCGACCACGGCAGAAGATAGAAAGAGAATGAAAGTCATTCCCTGTGCCTCAGCCATAGGTTCTATAAAGTATGCCATGTTGTGTACATGATCTATTGTATACCCTACCACTGAATTTGGCAAGGGAGTACAATAGTGATCTAGGAGTATATCACTGGACAGCGGTCAAAATTATCCTTAGTGGAATAAGGATATGTTTCTCGATTATGGAGGTGACAAAAGGTTCGTCGTAAAGGGTTACGTCGATGCAAATTTTGACACTGATCCAGATGACTCTAAGTCTCAATCTGGATACATATTGAAAGTGGGAGCAATTAGCTAGAATAGCTCCATGCAGAGCATTGTTGACATAGAAATTTGCAAAATACATACGGATCTCAATGTGGCAGGCCCGTTGACTAAACTTCTCTCACAAGCAAAACATGATCACACCTTAGTACTCTTTGGGTGTTAATCACATAGAGATGTGAACTAGATAATTGACTCTAGTAAACCCTTTGGGTGTTGGTCACATGACGATGTGAACTATGGGTATTAATCACATGGTGATGTGAACTATTGGTGTTAAATCACATGGCGATGTGAACTAGATTATTGACACTAGTGCCAATGGGAGACTGAAGGAAATATGCCCTAGAGGCAATAATAAAGTTATTATTTATTTCCTTATATCATGATAAATGTTTATTATTCATGCTAGAATTGTATTAACCGGAAACATAATACTTGTGTGAATACATAGACAAACAAAGTGTCACTAGTATGCCTCTACTTGACTAGCTCGTTGATCAAAGATGGTTATGTTTCCTAGCCATAGACATGAGTTGTCATTTGATTAACGGGGTCACATCATTAGGAGAATGATGTGATTGACTTGACCCATTCCGTTAGCTTAGCACTTGATCGTTTAATATGTTGCTATTGCTTTCTTCATGACTTATACATGTTCCTATGACTATGAGATTATGCAACTCCCGTTTACCGGAGGAACACTTTGTGTGCTACCAAACGTCACAACGTAATTGGGTGATTATAAAGATGCACTACAGGTGTCTCCGAAGGTACTTGTTGAGTTGGCGTATTTCGAGATTAGGATTTGTCACTCCGATTGTCGGAGAGGTATCTCTGGGCCCACTCGGTAATACACATCACTATAAGCCTTGCAAGCATTGTAACTAATGAGTTAGTTACGGGATGATGTATTACGGAACGAGTAAAGAGACTTGCCGGTAACGAGATTGAACTAGGTATTGAGATACCGACGATTGAACCTCGGGTAAGTAACATACCGATGACAAAGGGAACAACGTATGTTGTTATGCGGTTTGACCGATAAAGATATTCGTAGAATATGTAGGAGCCAATATGAGCATCCAGGTTCCGCTATTGGTTATTGACCGGAGACGTGTCTCAGTCATGTCTACATTGTTCTCAAACCCGTAGGGTCCGCACGCTTAAAGTTCTGTGACGATCGGTATTATGAGTTTATGTGATTTGATGTACCGAAGGTAGTTCGAGTCCCGGATGAGATCGGGACATGATGAGGAGTCTCGAAATGGTCGAGACGTAAAGATCGATATATTGGACGACTATATTCGGACATCGGAAAGGTTCCGAGTGATTCGGGTATTTTCGGGGGTACCGGGGAGTTACGGGAATATGAGGAAGAAGTAATGGGCTTCATGGGCCAAGTGGTGGAAGAGAGGAGGCAGGGCGCGTGGCCCCCCTAGCCCAAACCGAATTGGACTAGGGGCCGGCCCCCCTTTCCTCCTTTTCCTCCCTCTCCTTCCTTCTCCTTCTCCTCCTTCCTTTCCTCCTCCTAGTAGGAGTAGGAAAGGGGAGTCCTACTCCTACTAGGAGGAGGACTCCTCCTCCTGGCGCGCCCTGCAAGGGCCGGCCGGCCTCCCCCCTTGCTCCTTTATATACGGGGGCAGGGGGGCACCTCAACACACACAAGTTGATCAGTTGATCTCTCCCAACCGTGTGCAGTGCCCCCCTCCACCATAATCCACCTCGATCATATCGTAACGGTGCTTAGGCGAACCCCTGCGTCGGTAGCAACATCATCATCATCATCACGCCGTCGTGCTGATGAAACTCTCCGACGAAGCTCTGCTGGATCGGAGCTAGCGGGACGTCATCGAGTTGAACGTGTGCTGAACTCGGAGGTGCCGTGCGTTCGGTACTTGGATCGGTCGGATCGTGAAGACGTACGACTACATCAACCGTGTTATACTAACGCTTCCGCTTTCGGTCTACGAGGGTACGTGGACAACATTCTCCCCTCTCGTTGCTATGCATCACCATGATCATGTGTGTGTGTAGGAATTTTTTTGAAATTACTACGTTCCCCAACACACGTCTCCCTCTCTGGGCATATCCAACTCCGCCCACCTAACCGCAGGCCACCCTATGGCCACCTCCCTCGCAACCATGCATCCCTCCTCCCACCATCTCCGGCGAAATTCTGTCGAGCTTTTCTTTTTCTCATCTTTCTCATCGTCTTTGGCCACGTGATGCACCTCCACATCAGCCCCGCCACAGTGGTGCTTCTTCCCGTCGTCCCCGATCATGAGCGCGCACACAACAACATGTAAAGTAGGTATATCACCTTAAATCATGTACAAAGGAGAAGAAACATGGCGCATTGCCGATTCTTATGAATTGTTCCGTCCTGTACCACATCATCATCCCACTAGGAAAAGATGAGAAGGACCCATTTAGACGAGGAAGTGCCCAGACCGTGGCATGTGGACGATGAATTTTGCAACTTTCTCAACTCCTCAACCGGTGAGCCTCTATCAAATTACTTTTGCTGACCTGGATGTTGTCTACCGTCCAAAAGTCGTCATGTCCCGTGGAAGGAAAAAGGCATAATGGAGAAGGAAGAAGAATGAAGAAAGAAGAAGAGGGTGGAGGGAGACTTCCATATGGGGTCGAACTCGTTTGAGGAGTTGAATTTTGGGGAAATAGCTAGGTGCAAGAAAGTTTAATCCCTCAAGATTTAGGGGATTAAAGGACAGGGCGAAGTTTAAGGTATTAAAGGAAAGGGAAAGGCTAAAGATGCTCTTAGAAAGTAAAATATAAAATACACATACTATGATAGGTTGCATCGGTAAGCTAGTACTTTGATTTCCATTCCATAAATTCAGTTCATAATTTTTGAATAAAAATAAAATAAAATAAAAAAATTTACCAACTCTATGAATTTCAAATCTAGGCTAAATTTTGGGATAAGTTTTATATTTTCACCATTATATAAGTCGTCGACAGTAACTTCAAATATTAGAGCATCTACAGCTGGACCTCTCAAAGCTGCCTCATACGCTCGGGCGGGCCGCCCGGTCACTGCCCGGTCGTGAAAATTTGACCTGGATGGGCGCCTCAAACGGGCCTCAAACGCTCGGGCTGATCGGCTCCCCTCATATCCAGCCCAAATACGAGGTGGATATGGGGGCACGCAGGCACACCCGCCGACCCTGCTGCAGGTCGTAGCGGTTTCACCTGCAGCGACCGAAGCTCCTCCCTCTCCCACCCGCAGCGACCGAAGCTCATCCATCTCTCATCAGTGCAACCAAATTTTAGTCCCACATCGCCAGGCCAGGCAGACGCCGCCCGGCTTAAATAGCCGCGCCAGCGGATGGCGGCAAGCTTGCTTGTTGTTGTGTAGGTCTATCAATTCTCGCATGTGTGATCGAGATAAATTTGACACTAGATTGCATTTCATTTGACTGATGATTATTCATCGAGTGTCAAGTTTGTCTCGGTCATATACGTACAATGACAGTAGATTTTTATTTTATTTTGATGGATAGACACATACTGATTCAAAAAATGGCGACACCAATGTTCCCTATGTGAAGGAGATAGACCCTACTATGAATCTTCTATGTGATAAAGATACAAGATTCATAGTAAGAGTCCATATCCTTAAGAAAGGACGCAATGATGTCAGAAGCTTATCCCTTCTGGATGACCCGGATATTTAAGTTGGTCGACTAGCTCATCAGTCGGCGAGGTGGGACTAATACGGGTGTGAAAATGTGAAGTATGAGCAATTTTCGGTGCCCAGCCGGTCCAAGACGGACAAGATGATCGGCGTGCATGGCCCTGCATGTAATAGATGTTAATAGGATATGTGGTTGGAAATTGTATAATTTGAAGCGCGTCCGCGGGCGTTTGAGGATCCAAATTTGCAACCTCCGGTTGTAGATGCTCTTAGCCGTCAGATATGCTCCAACCAACCGTTCAGAGATGGCAAATTCGAGCATTGTCGGTCGTTGGATAAACTTTCATCTCACAGGATTATGCCTCGTGGACTTCTGATTTAACTCACACTCTCTCATCTCATAGTGCTCCCAAAGCATGTTTTCCCATGTTAATGATTATCCATGATTTCCCAATAAAAAAATAATGAAGAATAATCTAGATTCTAGAGGGGTGAGGACCGGGTTAGTGCAGAGTTGGGTTTGTTCCAATATGTTTCAAAGGGAAGGAAACAAAATGTTGATTATGCAACCATAGAATATTGAAGTGTCAATAAAGCACAACCATAACTCATGTAATGTAAGGGGAAAATATGTGTATACTGATTTTAAAGGATTGATACAGAAAAATATGAACTCTCACAATTCCCACATACATCCTGCCTGCAAAAATATAATGAATTACTAGTGCTTTTGGTTTCCTATTGAATCTCACTTGTAAGTTTGTACCAACAACACTTCACGGTTTGGCTTTTATCAACAAAGGTGAGTATCCATTGGCGCTATTTCATTGACTTTTCATTTATTTATTTTAATGTTACATATTTGATGCTTTACAAATAGAATTTACCAGTGGGAATTAGATATCAATCTATATAAGAAATAATGCCTAAAACTGAAAAGTGGAACAAAAAACAATTCAAGGAAACATAATATGTAGTAGCCGATGACCAATGTCTACATAGCATGTCTAATGGGTTTCAAATACTCATGGTGGTGTTTTCTGAATAAATTCATGTGGCTTTTCTAAAACAAATTTAAGTAAGTGTAAGAAAAAAATTGTGTCGTGCAAATGCTTGGGTTATCTTGCTAGTTTTTCTATGCTAATTTTATATTTTACGGTAAACAACTTGTATTGCGTTTATCAGATTGTCAGTATAGGGATACCCACGTGTCTCGCAAACCCTAAGAGAGGGGGTAGTTTGAATCATAAATGTTACTGTATATCTAGCTAGCCTTCACCAAGCGGAACGAAAAGGCAAATAATGAAATGGCATCGCAGAATGTAAGTGGCTAAGTGCAAAGCAAGAAAGTAAGTGGCTGCAGGTTGCGGGGCGTCAGGCGGAGGAGATGCCCCTAGCTGATCTCAATAGCCTCGCCCCAAGCGAGCCAGAGCCGGCCGTGGTGCCCCCCTCCCCGCGCCGCAGCTCCCGCATCATGCAGAGGTATGACGGGGAGCGTGTCGGCTCTGTGGAGCGTGCATCCAAGCGCAAGGCGTTGGTGTCCGGCATCAGCTCTGAAGGTGCAGCCGCTCGCCGCTCCGGCTCGTCCGGCAGCCGTCGCAAGAAGGCGAAGATTGAGGCGGTCGCTGGGCTCCTGGAGCTGCCCCTCTCTGGAACCCCTCGTCCTCTGACCCGGGGCAAGCTCAAGCAGTTGGCTCGGTGCTGCGAGCTCAACGCCGAGGCCATCCTCTCTCAAGCAGAAGCTTCCTCGTGCCCTTCCACTTCGACTGATGGCTCAACTGCTTCCTCTGTGGGTGCTGAACATCGTCCTGATGTGTAGGTCTTTAGTGTTGCATCAGCTTTCGTTCCTGCCTATGCTGATCCTGGCTGCTCTAGTCAGTGTTTTTTATCAATCCATGTTCTGTAGTTTGTACCAGATGAGTCGCCTGCACCCTTGTTGCATTAGTCTGTCGCATGATGTTAGTCCGGTCTTCAGCTTATATCCAGTCTGTTCTTCTGCTATTAATCTATCAATGAAAGCCACTACTTTGCATTGCTATCTTCATTATCATGTTCATGTTCTCTCTGTTTGTGACTTTTGGCAACGGTTGCTATCTTACTCTGTTAATCATGAAAATTCTTGATTGGAATGTTCGAGGTCTAGGTGACGATGATAAGTGTTCGTTGGTTCATGATACTATAATCTCCTGTCGCCCTAGTGTTCTCTGCCTGCAGGAAACCAAGCTGGAATCCATCTCCAAGTGGAAGTTGCGGACTTTTCTTCCTGCTCATCTTGACGGTCATGCCGTCATGCCTTCATCAGGATCTTCGGGTGGAATTTTGGTTGCTTGGGACACTTCTTTGGTCTCCGGGCAGGTTGTTGCAATGCACAAGTACCATCTCACAGTCAGGCTAGCTTCAACCGGGTCCAGTTCTTCAGTTCTTATCACCACGGTATATGCTCCTTGTGTTGCTCAAGATAGACCTCTGTTCTTCGAGACACTTGCTGCTGCTGTTGGCCAAGTGAATGAACCATGGATGATCATTGGCGATTTCAACATGTATCATTCAGAGAATGAGAAATCTCGTGGTCGGCTGAACTGGTCAATGATGGAAACTTTCAACCAGTGGATAAGGGAGAATTGCTTGGATAAGGTAGAGATATGGAACAGAAAGTTTACCTGGTCCAATAAAAGGGACAATCCAACTCTTGTCCGCCTGGACCGGGTCCTCATCAACGCAGACTGGGTTCTTGCTTTTGCTCACACCGCAGCTTCAGCCGTAGCCACTGTTACTTCTGACCATGTGCCTGTCCTGGTTGAATATGATACGAAGCCCGCCAAATGTAAGTTGTTCAAAATGGAGAATCACTGGCTGGAGATGAGGGAAACAAGAGATATCATTGCTGATGGTTGGTCCCGAGCAACAAGGCCGTTCCACTCATCTACCTCTCTCATTAATTTCAAGATGAGGCGCATCCGCGCGGCCCTTAGACAATGGAAAAGGAACCGGCCTAGCCTTGATATGCTGATCAGCAACAATAAAACGGTAGTGGAATACCTGAATGCAGTTGAAGAGAGGCGCTCGCTGTCCTCTCTCTCGAGGTGGTTCTGCGGAGGTTTGCTTCCACGAAAGCAGAACAACTAATCTTGTGGCAAACTGCACTCTGGCGTCGCCGTGCCAAGTTGCGTTGGTGTGTCTCGGGGGATGAAAATAATAAGTTCTTTCATGCAGCAACCAATTGTCAGTCTAGACGTAACAAGATTAAGGTCATTGTTCATGATGGTGTGGAGTTCTTTGATACCCAAAATAAGTTGCAGCTGGCTATGCGCTACTTGTCTGATTTGTTGGGACAATCATCTCCATCTCTGCCAACAGTTCAGCTTGGTGATCTCTATGGGGTCCTGGACTTAGCTTGTCTTCAACAGGAATTCACTTGGACTGAAATTATCAGCGCTATCGACCACTCTCCAAACAACAGAAGTCCTGGCCCAGACGGCTTCACAAACGAATTCTTCAAGACCTTTCACTCCAATATTAAAGAGGATCTGCAATTCTTCTTCTCACAGTTGTACCATCATCAGGTTGATTTTGCCGGGATCAACACGGCTTACATCTCCCTCCTGCCTAAGAAAGAAACTCCGCTTGAGTTGCGCGACTTTCGGCCCATTTCTATTGTGCACAGCGTGCCTAAGCTTGGCACTAAAGTTCTTGCAAGGACGCTTCAGCACCAGATACCTGAGTTGATCCACTCACTTCAGTCTGGCTTCGCCAAAGGCCGATCAATTGTTGAAAATTTTGCCATGGCTGCAGACATGGTACAAACTGCTCACAGGAGGAAATTACCTATGGTGGTCCTTAAGCTAGATTTTCAGAAAGCTTTTGACAGCGTTAGCTGGTCTGCTCTGTTTAGTATTATGGAGGCTCAAGGTTTCCCGCAAAGATGGATCACCTGGGTCCATGATTTTCTGACCACGGCAACTTCTCGGGTTATGGTTAACGGGGAGCTTGGTGACCCCATTCTTGCCAAAAGAGGGCTGCGGCAGGGGGATTCCATATCTCCGTACCTCTTCATCTTGGTTGGTGATGTTCTACAAAGACTTTGCTGCTCCCAGTTTGAATCTGGCAATTTAATTCATCCTCTGGGCGCGGATCGCATGTTTCCAGTTCTGCAGTATGCGGATGATACATTAATTCTCTTCCAAGGAAATACCCAGCAAGCTACAATTATCAAGCAGATTCTAATGGCCTTATCTGCCTTCTCCGGATTGCAGATTAACTACCACAAGAGTACGCTCATCCCTATTTGCATTGACATGGACACTACAAATGAGATTGCTGCTTTGTTTGGATGCCCAGTTTCGTCCTTTCCATGCTCATATCTGGGGCTTCCACTTTCTCTTCACAAAATCAAGCACGGTATGCTTCTGCCAGTCATTCACAGAGTTGATAGACGACTATCCGGTTGGCTTGCTGCTTTTCTGTCTTGGGGGGGGGGGGGGGGGGGGGGGGGGGGGGTCGTCTCACTTTGATCAACTCAGTACTCGCCAACATCCCAAGTTATTACAGGACCTGCTTTTCATGGCCCAAGGAGTCTATTGCAAAACTTGAAAGTTTGCTCCGTGCTTTCTTCTAGCAAGGCAAGAACTCTGTCAAAGGTGGTCAATGTTTGGTTGCATGGGAATATGTTTCTATGCCTAGAGACGCCGGCGGGCTGGGAGTTCGGAACCTCGCAGCACACAATCATGCGTTGTTATGCAAGTTCACCGCCAGGGTTTTACAAAGCTCCGATGTCCCCTGCTATCAGTGGTTCGCCAATACTGCTCTACTCGCATTCCACATGGCTCAGCCAACAGAGACACCGCTATTTGGAAGGGCTTCAAGGAATGCATCTCCCTGGTTACAGCCTCGACGTTTTGCTCCCTCAGTGAAGGCTAGATGATCTCGTTTTGGCATGACAAGTGGCTAGGGGTTGGCCGTCTCCGTTTCATCTTGCCGGTTCTATACTCCTATGCAAGAGACAGCAGTTGTACAGTCGCCTCTCAGTTTGATCATGGTCGTCGGGATATTCAGTTGCACCCTAACCTCTCAACATCTGCGGTTCAGGAGCTGCATCGTCTCAATTCTTTTCTGCTGGATGTGCTGCCCACTACGGCACACCCGGACCTCCGTCGAACCGCCATCTGTAACCAAGAGTTCAGTACAACGTATATCTATGGGTTGCTGAATTTCAGGGGTATGTCTTGCACATTCGCGCATTGGATCTGGGATCCTATCATCCCTCTAAAAGATCGGAGTTTTCTATGGCTCGCTTTTTGAGGGCGACTCAACACACGGGACAATATGACAAAGAAGGGATGGTTTTCTGTTGCCTCTCATCCTGATTGCGATATCTGCCCGGCCACTGAATCCATAAGTCACATAGTTATGCGTTGTGTGCCGGCTGAAGCAGTTTGGAGCAAGTTGAATATGGCCAGTCATGCCTCCTGTTCCCCGGACATTCTGGAGTTTGTGCAACAACTACATTTCTGTTGGCCTTCTGCCAGGAAAGTGCATGTTCTTTTTGCTGCGTGTGCTATCATGCTATGGCACGCCAGAAATGGCAGGGTTTTTCATCTCAACCGCTGGTCACCTTCTTACACCAGACAATATGCTGTCCAACTCTTATCCCTTTGGATGAATAGGGCTATGCGCACAAGGGATAAAGAGTCTCTAGTTTTCTGGGTGCATCAACTTAGTTCCTAGCATAGATACTTAACAGATGCCATGTAATCTCTTCTAACACCCCGCCCCCCTCTGTTTTTCTTTTCCAAGGCAACTTATGGCCTCGGCACCACGGTGTGTAACATAAGTGTCATGTAATTGACCTTTTCGGTCATCAGGCTTTGGCCTGTTTTGAAATGCATAAGGTAGAATGTGATCTACCTTTTATTTCAAAAAAAAAGCAAGAAAGTAAAAGAAGGGCAAAAAAGGAACCAAGCTGAAAGAGCGAGCACAGCGGCACATGGAATCATGCATGTGTGGCCGTTTCCTGAAGCGTGAAACGTGAAACGTCCTGGAAGAGAGTAGACACGCACCTGCAACCTTCAATAACTGGCTGAGAAAGGAATTTTTCTGAGCACGCACAGGGGAGTGGAGTGAATTGGACTGGTGGAGGTGGTTGGCTGGCGTCCATTTTTACTCCGGAGTGTGAGCGCGTGTGCCAGAATTAGCTAGGTGAGAGGCGCTGATTTAGGAAGTTGAGTAAGTAGATGTAGCACAGTCAATTCTGATTTGGCTGTTGAGCATGGCTAGCACTAACAATCCTACGTACTCCACCAGCATCGAGGACCATGTGATGAACCCCCTGCCATCCATGGCTAGCAATAGCGTACATGGAATCAATGGATGCTTGAAATTTTCCTCATTTTTGTGTGCCGCATGAAAATTGTGCTTCATCTGAGGAACTACTTGAAGCAAATAACTACTTTTGTGTGGATGTAAGGGATGGATGCTCAAAAAATTTCTCACGTTTGTGTGGGGTATGAAAATTGTGCTTCATCTGAGAAGCAACACTCGCATATGTGCAAATTGTAGGGGACGCGTGACAATTCGATCGACGCTGATGGGCTGGGTGCACATGCATCTCTCTCTGGCCGCTGCAGGGCCCATTTCCGGAAGCGCGAAAGCAACAAGGGAAGCCACACCACTCCCAGCTAGCTAGCTAGCTGCTACCCTAGTCAGATTCCACGCCCAGCAAAGTAATTAACCAAACGGATACAAATCAGCAATGAAATGATATATGATCACATAGAATGGAAACCCTTCATCAGAGCGTAAGGTAAATATAACCCATGCTAGAGGTCCGGTTCAGACTTCATATTATTAACCAAACAGCCATAGTGACAGCTCTGACCTCGCATCGAATCAAGCTTACTGAGACTAAGTTATATACTACTAGATACTACATAACTACGCATCACACGATCGACCTGTCCATCTCTTAATTGTTCACAAGAGCAACATATATAGGTAGTACCGTAGTAGTAGCTAGGAAACAGAAGCACTCCTGCACTGGTAGTAGTATAGTAGTACTCGATCTCCATCATCTTCTGCGGCCACCTCGAAATTCTTCCTGTGCACCTGGCCAGTAAATGATGAAATTAAGGCCTATGGTCAGCAGGTTGTTGGTGACAACTAAACGGTAGCAATAAACCGCACAACACGATTCAAACGTACGGCTAGCTGTTCCAAGATGACAATTAGGTTTACATTAACACTATTCTGCTCTAGATAATTGCACAATCTTCTACCGATCTGGCATAATTACCTGAGTACGTAGGTGAAGCTGGGCTACTCCGCCACCTTGTTAGTCGCTAGCCTGAGACTCATCCTGAGCATGCCAGCGATGCTGCGCTGTTGAGGACTCATCCTCCAGATCGCCACGGCAGCAGCGATGTAGAAGAGGGCGAGGAGTAGGACCGAGCACAACACAGCCGCGACGCAGATTAAGTAAGAAGCCTCTCGAAATCCACACATCTGAAGAACGAAGGCGATGGGTGCCGCCAACGTCGCCACGGTGATGAACCCTTGCACCGGCCAGATCAGGGGCCACGGGAAGATCTCAGAGCGATCCTCGACCTCATTCTCTTCCTTGACCTATCACATGGACAATCATCGACATCATATATATGGAAGAGACGTTGATTTCGCGGGGCGGGAGGGGCGGCGACTGAGGAGTACGTACCTCGCTGTCGCTGCTGCTGCACGCGGCGCGCAGGAAGAAGAGCACGCACGCCGGCGCTAAGAGAAGCAGGGCGATCATGCCGGAAGTTTACGAGAGCGCGAACAGGATGGAGACGACGGTGCAGTTCTTCCCGCCGCAGGCCTCGACCGCGACGAGGTTCAAGAAGCCGGTCGCGAAGAAGATGAAGACAGCGGACAGGAACTGATAGATCAGGACGTCGGCGGCCGCGCGGGCGGCGCTGCTGCGCTCCAGTGCCCCCCCACAGCCTTCCTCACCAGCGCCGGCGAGGTGGCCGCTGCACGTGCAGCCAGCTTGCAGATCTTCCCTTCCAGATCCATGGCCGTGCCTGAAACAGATCGAGCCACAAAGACACAAATCAAGATTCGACCCAAATCGACACCATGCAGCTACAAGCGAGCTCCCGTGCGCCCACAGGCCACCGCCGGCGCAATCAGGCCTGCACCGTAAGCCTCCGCCCAGCCACAAGCGAGGTCCCGCGCACACTCAGGCCGTCGTCAGCGTAGTCAAGGCAGAGAGAGAGAGAGAGAGGGTGGAGGAGAGGACGCGTGCGTACCTTGGTCCGGCCGCCGCCGCCGCCTCTCCGTTGGTCCAACCGCTCTGGATGTGGAGTGAAGTGACCGGTGGCTGAGGTGGCTCGGTGTGACTGGGGTATTACGGCCTGCGGCCAGGGGGTGGGGGGCTTTTTAAGCTGAACTCCGGAGGTGTGAGTGGTCTGGCTGTGAGAAAAACAGAGTAGTAAAAGGTAGCCATCGTGAATAACAGATGAAAAAGTAATAAAACATTTTTAAAATTCATATTTTTAGATTCATTAATATTAATTATATTCGTGGATATTTTTAAAGGTCGTGATCATTAAAGTTTGTGGACACTTTTCTAATTTGAAAACTTGTTTTAATTTGCAAACATTTTTTGAAATCCATGAATATGTTTTCAATTCACGAATGTTTTCTAAAATTCACAATATGTTTAAAATCCTTGAACATCTTTTAATTAAACTAACTCTTTCAAATAAAAAATGATAGCTAAGATTTTTCTCTAAGCTAGCACTGGGGTGAGCGAAAAAAAGCCAAGTGAGGGAAAGGTGCAAGGAGCCGAGCTGAGCAAGCGAGGGATTCGTGGGCTGGCACATGTGAACGTTATAGCAACAATTCCATGGTTTTAGCGTGAAATAAAAGCTCTCAAGAGGCTCAAACAACCACCACCGACAAACACCAGAGCTGAAATGTGTAAATACACCACAACCACGCACCAAACATCTGATTCTCAAAACTAAACACCAAACAACTCCATTCTCCTCTAGAAACAAATACGGTCTCCGACAGCAACCCCACATGATATACGAAGCCGCATGTTAGCCTCTATTAGAAAAATCAACTCTCATAGATTTTTTCTTGGACATCTAAAGCATAGAAATGGTAACTAGAGCTACATATTCGGTATGTTTTATAGTGACTGTGGCCGGCTTACATTTTACCGCATTGAAAGTTTCTCCCAACTTCTCCAACTCCAAGAATACAATTGTTTGAGTTAGTCTGGATCTTCAAGTAAAATTTCACTCGATACCATTAAACTCGCGAGATAACAGCCCCCGCGTTTTCTGCATGGGCGACTCGGGTGGCGTCCCGATCCGATATTCCCGGCAACCCTCGCACCGTGCGGCCTCCCCTCACAGACGTCGGCTGGCTCCATGGGCTTGCCTGCACAGCCGCGGCTGGGCTCTATTTCTGTTAGTGATTGGGTGGCGTTGGGCGTTCCTGAGGCGATGGACGCATTGAAGCAGCGGCGCGGCAGCCTCTAAGCACACGGAGTGTGGCTCCCCCTCCTCCGATCAAGTCGGCATCGCCATGCTGCGGCCGTACCAAGCGGACGAGGGAATGGAGCAACTGCCGCCATGACCCTGACAAGGTGAGCCTGCTCAAAGCCAAGTGTTGATGAAGCCCATGTGGTGGTCGTCATCCGGCAGATGCAGCGGTTATTGCCTTTGCTACCGGCAGGATGGCCATGGGTGTGAAAAGGCTATGTGCATGCATGTACTTCCGTGTTCTGCTGGGTCATCGTAGGCACCTGCGGCAAGCCTTCTTTGGCAGGCATCATGAATCCGCTTGATGCTTCATTATGCAGAGGCCAGGTGTCGCTCATTGTGTTTGTATCCACTTGATGCTTCATTATGAATCAATAAAAACACCCTTTATAAAAAAAAAGCAAAATTTCTCATATTTCATATAGGACAAAGTGCATGCAAGATGCAACGGTATATTTGATATATTGTTGGGGTTGTTGCCTCTCTCTCTCTCTCTCTCTCTCTCTCTCTCTCTCTCTCTGGAGGGTTTCTTCCCTTGCTTTTTCATCATTCTAGTGACCTTAGAAGCAAAACAAATCAAAATCACATAAGAGATGCTCTGAAAACCTACTCCGCCCATCCGCTCTATATAAAAAGGGAGGAAGACCTAATGACTAGAGGGCTTCCCCATTCTCTTCTTTCTTCAAACATTCCCATCTACACAGCTGCCTTACCGCCATCATCAATACCACATCTCCATAGCCATCTCCACCACCATAGTCTCCATCTTCATCATATTAATTACATGTAATCAATATTCCATCGCGATCAACTGACATTGTAAGATTTTCAATCATTCATCTTCGAGTAACTTTTTATATAATGTCTTCTGCTTGTGATTTGATCGTGATATGTGATCAACGCCCTCAGGCTAAGGGTCGATGCATAGCCTCGCAGCCCATGTATGCTTAAGAAGGGATTGATGATTAGTTTAATTGAAATTTATCTCTATTATTGTGCAACTATTTTTTATTTTGTCTCAACCTCGATCCTAGTGTACGAAGATACCCAAGACACCGAAGATCGGAAGTTCGGAACAAGGAGGGCTAAAGGACAGGGGAAGAGGGAGGCTATGTCGAAATACGGTGAAAATTGGCGCCAGATTGGCCCTTTGGTGCGATGGCTACCAATCCTATGTTGGCAAGGTCACTCTTACTCGAGTCTGTCTAGTCTCCCGACGTTTATTATGGGATTCTACCGTTTGCCCGACAGTAATCATGCTTGCTTTGATGCCTTCTTATGGAATACTGTGGATAACAAAAAGAAATACAAAATGGTTAAATGGGAAATTATGTGTCGCCCTAAAAGTATTGGGGGACTTGGAATCATTAATACTTCTTTTGTTAATGAGTGAAAAACTCGTATTACTGAACCACCAATAGATTACAATCAGAAGAGGCTAGCTCAACTGCATTAGAGGGTCCAGAACCAATCCAAGTCATGGTTCTACCCTTTGTACGAGCAAAATTTGCTTGGTTACCGCTAACCTTATTTTGTAAGCGGCTAACATGAGTAATACAACTTTCATGGAGGGACATGAGATATCTAATCTCTTTAACTAAGGAAGCATAAATCGATCTATCTTGGCCTTGTCCTTGGATCATCTTTAGTGCCACTAGTGAGTCCATCTCAATGATAATCGGGAGGTCACTTCTCTAGATCGCTAAAGATAGACCTTCCATGCAGACGCTCAGCTCTGCCTCCAAAGCTTCACGGCATGAGAAGAATGACCTGCACGCAGAAAAGCTAATGGCTCCCTGGGAATCACGCAATACCATGCCAGCTCCTGCATTTTCCCCATAATAGGATCCATCCGAGTTAAATTTCACCCAACCAGCGGGAGGTGCCGCCCAAGAAGGCGAGAGTTCCACACTCCGTGTCGGTGTACTGTGCAGTAAGCTGAAAGGTAATAACAATTTTCCCCTTCAACTATTTGATACTTCTATCATGATAACAATTTTCCCCTTCAAGTGTGTGGAGAGCAATTCTTCAGAGCAAATACTTCCCCGATTGTCCTCCTTTCATGTCCAACGTTGGAGGTGGCTCTCAGTTTTGGAGAGCTCTTATCAAAATCCGAGACGAGTTTCGTAGTCTGCAGAAGTTCTCACTTGATTCTGGATCTTCAGTTGGGTTTTGGCTTGATTGGTGGATGGGCCGAGACCTCTTTGCCTTTCTTACACTATTATTTTCTCTGACTACTCCAACTAGGCGATCTCTATTTGTGAGCTCGCCTCCTCTAATTGGGACATGGGCCTGCGCCAGACTCTCTCTCCCGCGGAGTTGGTTGATTAGCATGCTCTTATTGCCGACTACCTTTGCTCTCGGAGACCTCAGATCAGATATTTGGGCCCCACTCCTCCTCAGGCAAATTCTCGGTCAAATCGCTTTACACAAAGCTCTCCCAGGGGCGGCTTTCTCCCCCATTTCAAGGGCCTCTGGCGAGCTCGGATCCCGCTCAAAATCATAATCTTCCTTTGGCAGACCATTGGGCGCAAACTTCCTGCTATATTACCATATCCTTGAATGTAACGGGAATGCCTCCTTGTTCTGCTCCCTTTGTGACCTGACAGAGCGCACTGAACACATCCTATTCAAATGTGTACTGGCTAAACTTGGCTGGAGTTGCGTTCGATCATGGTAGAACGTGTCTTGGAACCCAACTAACATGGATGAATTCATTTCTATTATCATAAACCTCCCCGACCAATTTGCTAGGGTTCTTTGGATAGCATTCGATGCTCTTGCGTGGGCTTTGTGGACTATTCATAACAAATTTACGATTGAGCATATTTTCCCTAATAAACCTGTTGATGTCTTATTTAAAATGGTTGCATTTCTTCAGCAATGGAGCCCTCTCACTAATGCTGGTGATGTGGATGTTATTGCCATGATTGTCCCAAAAATTCGAGCTTCTGCTATCGCCCTGTCCCCCAAAGGCCCCATGTGGTCAAAGACATCTAGTTCTTATGTTTCTATTGCCAGACATGTGTGTCCTTTGGTTTGATCCTATGGATCTGTATTTCGCTGGTGAGCTTTGCTTGCATGAACCTGGTGTGACTGTTGTGGATTATGCTCTGAACCTTGCCGTGATGGCTTTATTTATAAAGTTGGATACTTGTCTTTTCCCTAAAAAAGTACGGTCGCTGGAATCAAGTCCCTGGAGGAGACTATGATGCAGTCATCAAACCCTAATGTGCTATCATTTTATCTTTAACAACCAAATTAACCCCATGAATCGAGTAGAGCCAAGATTGAACAATCAATCGTCCATGCGGCTGCAATCAACCGTGATGTTATTAGTGATAGATTCTGTGGATCGGTTAGGCTAGGATTCCGGCAACAGTGGTGGTAGGTATTACCTTCTTCTTGTGGCTCGAGGAGCTCCTGGTGCCGGCCATGGTGACGGTGGCCGGTGATGGCAGAGTAGCAATGGCGGTGCTTCCCGTCAGCACTGCACTAACCCTAGATCGATAGGGGATGTAGGTGGGGTGTACGGCGTCGCGACGAACCTCGTGATGCGAGCCGCCGGCCCCCACCTATTTATATAGTGCAGGTGACAGGGGGCCGTCAACCATAGTGAGTTGAGCACCCCGTCAGGGCGCAGATCTAAGGGCCCGGTGGGCTGTTGGGCCCACACGGTGGAGATCATCCTAACATTCTCCCCCTTGATCTCAACTTTTACTTTTGACCTTATACTTTTAGTTTACTCGTTTCATAACAGATCAATACATAGAACATGTTTCATCGTCACAGCTCAATTGCCGATAGAATCAGACAGCCACAACGTACCTCTCTGTTTTGAAACAAATTCTTTAACCTTGGGCCCTTTATTGTCCGGAAATCTTAGACTATACCATAAAACCCATGTCGACTGTGTGTTCTCCGAACACACTGGGCGGTAAGCCTTTAATAAGCAGATCTGCAAACACTTGTCTGTTGCTTTTATGCTTCAAGCATTTCTACATAATTCCGGACTTTCTCCTTTACAACGCATAACTCTGTGTCAGTGTGTTTGGCATCAACACTTGACTCATTGTCATAGGAGCGAACAACTTAAAATGGTTATCGATGTTGTCAACCATTATTAACTCCGGGTACAGGTCTCCTTAACCATTTTGCCTGTCCCTCAGCCTCATATCAAGCTATAAAATATCTTTGCATCACATTGATGATAATTGTTTCATTCTTTGGAGCTTTTCCACACAAAAACCTCCAAGTATGAAAGTTAGCGACAATTGTGGATTTCGCTACACATTTCACAAGTCCTGACTTTGTACTCACAATCTTTTGAGAGCACTTATTTCTTTCAGCACGAGGCCGATATCTTTGACTCCATTCCAGTGATCTATATATGGACTGGATATTGCCAAAACAACCCGGATATGTGAATTGTGTCAGGGTAATATATTGAGCTTCCAACAGCTGAAGCATATGGTACCATATCCGTTTTCAATCTTTTCTCATCAACTTTTGGAACACCATAGTTTCCAGTTCCATTATCCTTGACTATAAGAACAGGCATAGGTTTTCTCGCATGCATACTTTAGAGACCTTTGTTAGCATGTCCATGCGACATTCCTAATACTCCATTTTATTCTTTTCTTGGTGAATCTCGATATTTATAACGAGAGACACTCCGAGAAATGCAATTTCGAACTTTGAGGACAAGAACTTCTTTTCTCCTCCTGAAGTAGATTGACATCACCACTAGCAAGTAGGACGTCATCCACATGCACAAGATTGGGAAATGAATTTCCCATTCTATAACTTTGCATGAATACAATTGTCCTTCCATTTTCTTTAACCCAAAATATCATCCGATTCTTTAAACTTTAAATGCAACTGTCTAGAGACTTGCTCTAGTCCATAAAAAACTTCTTGAAGCAGTAGCCCTTGTGTTCTTTACATTCATCTGATGTAACTCAGATCATGATGTCGATCATGATGTGCCACTAACACTCATTGTAATTTGTTCATTCTTTTTGCACAAAATCTTTCGATTCAAGTCGCGCTTTACACCTTTACATATTTCCTTTGGAGTCACATTGACCTTGTAGACCTTTTACAGCCTACTGTTTATGCTCCATTGGAAATTACTTATGAGTCCCAAACATTGTCGGGATTCACCAATTTTATTTCATCTCACATAGTCTCTTATCATTTAGACAAACAGACACTTCTCTAAGCTCGATTGAGCGCTTTAAATGAGGTGGGATCAACCTCGATTTGAATTTCACTAACATAAACTTTATAGTAATCAGAAGTATCTGATTTTCTCATTCCTTGAGACCATCTGTGTCTCAGGTACTGGCACTTCTTTCATATGGGGCTGTTGTTGCTCTGTCATTGCCAAGAGGCAAATTAATTCTATAGTCTTTTATTTCCAAGAGGCAATAGGTTTTACACGGACCTGTGTCACAAGATCCATGTGTACTCATTCATCCTTTATAGAGCTAACATCAAGTGTTGTATAGGTCATACAACATGCTCCCCCAGATTACTCCATCTTCACTAAAAATGGCGTATCTTTAAACTTTATTATTTGGGTTTATTCTGTTAAAACTTTCTTCTTTATGGCACTTTAAGCACCGTCTTAGCATTCCTTAGTCTGCTTTTGGAACTGTAAAAGATCCAGGAATACAGCTATTTATTTTCTTTAGGGGTATTATTATGATCGTCGTACTCCCCCGGACGATCACATTCTTCTTTAATGGATATCTCATATTTCTTTCTCCCCCTCGAAATGTGGCAAGAACTTTTCTGCCACAGTTTCGAACAACCATTCACAACTCTTGTGAATTGAGGAAACTTTGAGTATCTACTTCATTTATCTGATTACTTCATATGTAATGAAGTTATCTGTTAACTGGTATGGGAGTACTTTCTCCTTATTCCTCATTCCATTTCGGAAACTCAAAATAGTTCTTTATTATTAATACTTTTGCAAGTCACACTTGCATATCATTCTTATCTTTAGGTTCGTCTGTAACTTTTATTCTCTTTGGATTTATTGAGTGCTTAATGACCGTTACACATAAGGTGTACGGTCGATACTAGGAAAGCATAATAGCTACTCCATACTTTTCTCCCAGAGTGGGACACATTAAATGCACATGAGTCATCATATCTTTCTCCTGTCATACAGGATTTTTTTTTGACATAATACTATGTCGACTTTACCCAGTTACGCAGGTATTTTCCCAGACTTTTTTATCATAATCATCTTTTCCCGCTATGCGAGTAATTCCCTGTAAGGCACATAAATGCCAGAATTGGCTCTTTTGACTGCATATTCAATCATCAAATTCAGAAATAAATCCGAATGCTCTTTAACACACATGCTTGATCCGACGTTGGTCAAATTAAACATGCATGTTGCTTGTTTCATTTCAAATCATGTTGACTGAAAAACCTTCTTCATAGAGAGTACATGAAAGACATTCGTCAACCAAGACTCTCAATGATTTATCTCTTTTCTTTTGAAGCCATTCTTTAGAGAGAACATACTCTCTCACGTTATGACCTTTCTTGGTCATCTTTCGGGTCACAAGTACCCAGACATTCGCTTTCACGAATGAAAGCATGGAAAACTTTTAGTCTGAGAAAACTTAGCCAATAATCAACAATAATGAGCATAAAAAATAACCCTACATTGGTCTGGTTAAAAAAATATGCACATTAAACTTTTTAAAACTTTCTTTTTATATTCTAAATCACCGTTGTGGCAGAATTAGAATAAAACACCATCCTTCTACATTAATTCCATATCACCGTTGGGCGGAAATGAAAATAATGCATATAACTCATAAACAATGTGATGATAGTATTTCTATTAAACAACTTTGCTAAGAAATAATCATCATCATCAACTTTATTGCAGCGGGAACAAGAAATATACAGTTCTCTAGCTCAAGAGCATTTCTTGATCTTTATCTGTTCTCTGAAAATTGATTACTTTGATACAAAAATTATCAGAGATTTAAGCTTTGAACATAAGACTCATAGAATTATAGTACTGTTATGATCAACGTTGGTCAGAAAATAACAATACCATATTTTAACTTCAAAACAAATATCTTTCTTTTATCATAGGGAAACTATCTGCATCTTATTTCACCCACAAGGGGAAAAACATTGCTAAGAACAATTTTTCCAATTAAATTTTTCCGTTGGTTCCAATTTAACTGGAGGATAAAACTTTTACTTTGCAGCGGAAACTTTATAATATTCTATTCAGAAACAATTTTGTACTCTTTTACTCTCTAAGCAGTTTTAACCGATTGGTACGAAAATGCATTAGAGAAGCAACAATTTAATCTTTTAATTTAGTTCTGTTCACTTTTAAAAGAGCACTTTTATTTTTATTTGCAGCGGAAACATGAATAGAAAATTCATGAACTTTTTGTTTTTACAGAAACTTTTCTTTCACTAAATAAAAATTCATGAACTTTATTATTTTCTTTATAAAATTCATAGACATTTCCTTTTCTGAAAATTTTCTATTTTCATTTTCATAAACTTTTCTGTTTACTTTTCTATTTTCTAAACAAAAAATTTCATTGGAAAAATTTGCATAGAAAAACTATCTGAAATTTGCCCAAAACTTGGACAGAAAACAGAATAAACGGAAAAAAGCAAAACTGCAGCGCAGCCCAGCCTCGGCCCAGCGCGCGGCGCCCGCGCCCGCTGTGGCTGGCCACGGTCCAGCGGCCCAGCTCGCCACTGCCAGCCTCTCAGCTCTTTCGGCCCAAAAAGCCCGGCATGAGCTAGGGTTTCAATCTCGGCCGTCCAATGCGATCCGACGGCCGGCCGATGTTTTCTCTCGAGCAAAAACGCCCACCGCGCCGCTCGGGTCAAAACCCTAGTCATTTCCCCACCGCGCCGCTCGGATCCCCCTCGCTCTCTGTCCCGACCGAGTCGGGCCACCGCGCCGCGGCACCAGGCCGGCCGCCGGCGATGAGCGCCACCGCGCCGTGCGCGCCTCTGTTTTCTTCCCCCCATTTGCTTTCCACCCACCGCACCTCTCTCCCCCGCAACGCCCGGATCCGGCTCCTCAAGTCACACCGGCGCGGCGAGCCAGGGCGGAGCGGAGCGGCGAGCTGGGGCGGCGCGGGGAGCTGTGACCGGTCCCCTGTGAGCCATCCACTTCCCCCTCCCCACTTTGTTTCTGCGAGAGAGGAAAACAGAGAGGCTCGGCGGGGCTACCCCTTTCCTTTTTAGCGAGAGTAAGGGGAGCGCGGCCAGATCGCGCCGTGGCCATCCTCCTCGCCGGTCGCGCGTCCTCCCTCGGCGGTGAGCGCGCCGCCGTCGAGGGACTTGGCCGCGGTGCTGGCCTTTTTTGTCTTCTACTTTTCTTTTCCGGCAAGCCGTTGAGCTAGCTCCGTTTGTTCTTCGTCCGACGCCTCGGCTTGCCGATGCGCGTCCGGATCGAGAGGAACGGCGCGGCCTTCCGGTTCTTTGCCCTTCTTTTCCCCTCTTTTTCATTTTGCGGTTAGGGTTCTTGGGGGAAGGGGATTTCCTTTCCTTTTCTGTACCGAAAATCCTAAACCAATCTCTGGCTCTGATACCATTGATAGATTCTGTGGATCGGTTAGGCTAGGATTCCGGCAATCGTGGTGGTAGGTATTACCTTCTTCTTGTGGCTCGAGGAGTTCCCGGTGCCGGCCATGGTGACGGTGGCCGGTGATGGCAGAGTAGCGGTGGCGGTGCTTCCCGTCAGCACTGCACTAACCCTAGATCGGTAGGGTATGTAGGTGGGGTGTACGGCGTCGCGACGAACCTCGTGATGCGAGCCGCCGGCCCCCACCTCTTTATATAGTGCAGGTGACAGGGGCCCGTCAACCATAGTGAGTTGAGCACCCCCGATCAGGGCGCAGATCTAAGGGCCCGGTGGGCCGTTGGGCCCACACGGTGGAGATCATCCTAACAATTAGGTCTTTAGGACGCATCCCCTAAGAGCATCTCCAATAGGTTGTCCAAATTTTGACGGTCCAAAACCGGAGATGTAAAATTTGGACCGCCAAAAAATGTGTTTTGGAGCTCCGAAAAAAGGCCAACTCCAACAGATGGTCCAAATTCATGGTCCAAAAGAGCAACTTCAATAGATGGTCCAAATTCATGGTCCAAAACCGGCCAGCAGCCGCGCGGCTGCTGTTCAGCCGCTGTCCAGCCACTGTACAGCGGCACATATTGCATAAAACATGTTATTGCAAATTGCTTGACATAGAAGATACAAGTGCTCCCTGCCATCGCCAAGTTGTCATCAATGTAATTTGCCGGAACACCATATGCCATCATGCGCAAAGCTGGCAGTGACCTTGTGCGCGCGGTGGAAGAAGATGGCCGCTAGTTGGATTGGCTGCTGCGGACGGCTGCGGTTATAAGAAATGAGCTTGGAGGCCGGCCAAGAGGAGCTCGACGGGCGGCGAAGAATAGTACGGCCGCCGGGCGGAGGGCTTGGTGCGGCGATCGTGCGGCCGGCGCAACGGCCGTGGACAGGCTCACGGCCGACGGGGAGGAGGTTGGCGGAGGCCTACCGCGGCAGCCGGACCGCCGGAGGCGCCGAATCCCGCGCCGGCTGCCTCCCGATTCGGCGGTGTCCGGGCGGCTGCGAGCCGGCTACCGGCGAGGGAGGCGACGGGGGCGACGGCGGCGGGGATGTGGGGTGGCGGCGGCGTCGACGACGAGGTTTTGGGCGGTTGCGGCGGCGGATTCCAGCCGGCTGGTCTTCGGGCGGGCGGACGGGCGCGGGCGGGAAAGGAAAGGAAGTGGCGGTTGGGCGTTCGCGGGCGACGCTGGTTTTGGACCAGATGCACCTCGTGATGTAAATTTGCACCGCGAGGTGTTGTATTTTACATCACAAGGAGGCCACGGTCCATTTTTTTGCATATGGACCGTCTGTAGAAGCAGCTTTTTTTACCCCAGACGGTTCAAAAGTTAGGTATTTTTACATTTGGACCATCTATTAGAGTTGCTCTAAGTAAAACTCAAGAGCTGACATTTATTCTTCTGTAACAACGAGAGGACAACTACAATGCAAAATACTAGACAGAATAATATTTTATTACATGGTACGTAGCACCGCCGTCCATCCATACAACGTACTTTATTCTGACACACGTAGCAACGACACCGACACTTGCCCTGAAATGTGGTATGGCGCTGTGAGCTAGCACTGCCGTCGACGGGGTCGCCGGCGGCCGCCGAGACTGCTCACGGGCGTATGCATCATGCATGCATGGTTTCCGTTTCAGGCGTCGGACCAGGTGATGACGGCCGCGTCATCGGCGTTGGCGTCGAGCCCGAGCGCCTTCCACACGGCGAGGGAGGTGTCCACGATGTCGTCCGCGCACCCTTGCTTGGAGTCGCACTCGTCCACCACCTTGGCCTCCACGGTGCGCCCGGTGTGCGTGCTGGTGATGCGGATCATCCTCTCGCACCGGCGCCCGCCCTCGTACCAGCGCGTGGACAGCGCCGCCACCATGTCCCTGTTGCTGTGGTACCTGCCGTCGCACTCCGACGGCCCGAATCCCTCGCCTCTGTCGAAATCGTTTATCGTCATCACGCCGGGGGTGTCGCCGCCGGCGTGGTGCCGCGCGGACGCTTGCAGTAGGATCACGAGCATGGCCACGAACGCGAGCTTGGTGTTCGCCATTGCTTGACTTGCTGTGGGTACTGATGCTGGGTTGTGGCTGGTCTGAGGGGTTTATATAGGCGCACGTACGTCTATACCGACGCTCTCTCAGTCTCGGTGTGCTCGATACAGGCCCAAAATGGCTGCGTACTGCGTTAGGGGGCAACTGAATTGTAGAGATGAGTTCGTTTGGATTACGTGGTGTCGCTGATGTTACAGCGGTAGTAACCAAGAATGGAACTCGGCAGGTCGCTGTTGGCAGAGATGGTGCCAATTTCTACTACTCCAAACAAGGAAAATTTTCCTAAATCTAAGCTGTTAATCGTGATGTACTACAATATGACTGGATGAGCAAGAGCAAGTGTTGGTGTGTCCAATGTACTAGATACTTATATCATGCGCGTTAATCGTTATTGTTGTTTAATCACGTGAGCCCTCTAGAATTTCTTTTTGAGGAAAATGCAGCAGCTCTGCCATCAATATGTGTGTGTGTGTGTGTGTTTACAAGTTTGTGCAAAGGCAAGAAAACAAACGAACAAAAACAATGCAAAAATGAATAGTTAAAACTCCAACCTCATAATGTAACTAGAGAATACCACACACGTTCCCGCGGGAATCAATTAGAAATTTTACTGATTTGATTGTATGAAACATGCATAGTTGAATTAATAATATCTAAACATAAATTTAAAATAAATATTATATATTGTATTTTATTATTGTGTTTTTTTAATATAAGTGGCATAACATAATGGGAAAAAACTTACATGCATGTTGAGTCGACTTTTGATGAGGTGGCATGTGTGGTTGGGTGGGATGTGTGCATGGTATGAACTAATAAGGGAAAACATTTTCTCATGCATGTTGTGGTGGGTCTTTGATGGGATGGCATATGTGCATGCATTGTAAGATAATAGAGGTAGTGGGGATGAACTATTTAGGTAGATGATACCCCGCGCATTGCTACAGGAACCGATTACAATATATTTTGAGAGATTTGATTGTATGAACATGAACATTTGAATTTATATTATATGAACTTAACAAATAATACATATTATATATATTATTTAATTACTGTATAGTTCAAAGTAATTATTGAATATAAGTGGCATAATATAACGGAAAACTTTTTGCAATGCATGTTGAGTGGACCTTTGATGAGATGGTATGTGTGATGGGTGAGATGTTTGCATGTGATCAACTAATGATTTTTTTTCACATGCATGCTGTGGTGGGCCTTTGATGATGTGGCATGTGTGCATTTTAAAATAATAAAAGTAGTGAGGATCAACTATTTAGATATATAGGATAGGATAAAAAAAGAAAAAATACAAAAAATATTGTTTATATCAAACATCTAAACTTAATCAAAACTTATGGAAAAAGGAGGATTATTTGCGTAGCTAATTTGGTTTTCTATGGTACACAATGACAGTCGCCATGATCATGCATAATATGATCATTGAGCATGAGTGCGGGAAAGATCTAGATTATCCTTCTATGAATCGATGCAAAAGCCTGGAAAGCCGTGTAGAAGGGAAGACTGCTTCCGACGCTTTCTTGAAGTTTACCGTGACATTCAAAATTCGAATACCCATGGAGATCTCATCAATGAGTGATGGGCATGGAATGGGCAACAAAATCTCTAGTTTTACGACTTTATCTCTATGTTTCATGCATGTGTGATGAACTTTGTGTTATGTTTGACGAATAAATTGTGTTGAATTAGATGTTGTGGATTGATGAACTATGTAATAAGTGCTATTTGTGTTATGTTTGTTTTTGAATTTATTTGAGATGAATTTGATATTATTTTTGTTGAACTTGTTTTAATAAGAAGGCCAATGTTTTGGGGCACCAGTTTTACATCATCTGTTACGACGAAAAATTTCTTCTGCTCTAAAACCTTCTCTCTCCTGTCTAAAACATTTTTTGACACTAACTTTTACATCATAGATGCTCTCATGAGAAGCAAGTTTTTTTTTAGTCTAGTAAGAAGTAAGTAGTGGGAACTATCCGGGTTTTTTTTTGAGGGGAAGGCCTTACGGCTAGCTTTATTAACTTCAAGCAAATCCGCAAGTAAAACCGAAATGAAACTAGGGGAAAAGAACTATCCGGTTAATATTTCTGAGGAAAAGAACTATCCGGTCAAATGCCAGATGTCTCGCCTCGAGCAAGGCCCGGGAAGGAGAATGTTTTTTTTTTCGAATCAAGGAGCAGTCAGTGGGTGTGCCAAGCCCAGGAACGGACGACAGACTCGGCCCACTGCGCACGGGGGGAGGTGGGTGGACCCCACGCACCCGGGCCGCGCTTTGAGATCCGAGCGCGCGGGTTCCGTGCGCGATCGGACGGCGGGGCGAGGTCCTGGAGGCCACACAAAGCGCACCCAAGGCGCCGCCCCCATTTCTCCTCCACCCCCCATCCCCATCTCGCTCTCGCGGCCGAGAGATCGAATCGGAGAAGAAGAAGGAGCGGAGAGGCCTCTGCTGCCCTAGCTCCGCCGCCCCCCACCAGCCATGGCGCTCGCCGCTCGCCTCGTATCCCGCTCCCGCCAGGTTCGTCCGCGCGCCAGGCTCCCTCCCTCCCTCACACACCCCCCGGGCCTCGAACCCTAGTAGCTTTTCGGTAGATCTGATCCGGCGCGCGTGCATCGCCGCCCGTCTGATTCGGTTTGCCCGGGATCTCGGTCGCGCCGGTGAGATTTCTAGTCGGTCGTCGATCGGGGTGCTGGGAGTGATTGGGGTCTCCGAGTACGATGCTCTTCGATTTGATCGGATCGATTGATTCGTTGCGGTGAGATCCTCTCGGTTAGGAGGGGAGCCGTCGCAGGTTGCGGGGCACAGGGGATTGGAGTCGGGCCGGCCAGGGAACAGCTCTAGATCTTTCTGCGCCAATGCAATTCCCCATTTCGGCTCCCTCCTTGATCCGTAGTCATGTGTATTCATACCGACCGAAGGAAGCCATCTAGACTGCCATGTTGCATCCTCATTAATAGAAATGCTAATAATCATGGCTGCGTCCTCTTGGTCTCCTGTTTCCCGAGCTGTGCATGTCCTCTGCTGGTGTGTGGATGGTGGTTTTCTCGTTGAACTTTAGTTTCGTCTTGTCCGAGATGTGCAGGTCTTTTGGCTCATCTGTGCATAGTGATTTATCATTGAGCTTGAGACCATAACAGTGTAGACTGGCACTGGTTTTGTTTAATCTGGACGTTGTTGTGTTTAAGACTGTTAGTCTCTTTAGTTGTAGAGTGGAGCTATTTGATGTCGGAACATTTCGTTTCTGATGTGTCTGTCAAATTCACACTCTGTGTATGCTGATCAGTTTGTTGATTAATGTTTGTGCAGTTATATTCTGTCCAAGCTGCTTTGGCCAATGGAGGTCTCACTCAAGTCCGCTCATTTGCCAAGGAGGCAGCTCCTGTCAGCGGAGATGGTACGCATTTTAATCCTTTGCTGCATTTGTGTGAAATTAACATCTTGGTATTGTATGCATAGGTATTCTGTGCATGTTCTGTAATAGTGTTAGTTCTGAAAAAAATACTTTCAAATTATAACTGATTTAGTTTTGGTGCAAGAATTCACATCAAGATTTGAATTTGTTGTGATCGGCACTGTTTCCTGGCTTGCTTTGATATTTTAATTGGTGACTACTGAGTGATGCTACATCATTAAATATTACTTTGTGAGAAGACTGAAATGAAGCATGCAGGACATGGAACTTTAACCTAATTAAATGTTGGGAGCTAACTTCTATATCTTGAATATTTATCTCATGATTAGCTGTGCCCTTAAGGATGGATCAATCAATATTATCTCTTTCCCTGAACATGCAGCGTATTCATTCATTTTGAATTTTCATCGAGTTTGTTAGTTTTGCATTTTCTTTGTAAGTTTTATGGCAACAATGTTCCTAGTACTGCTTCTGTTGTTGCTGTATTTATTTATTTAATAACTTATTGTGTAATAGTCCTAATTTCATTGTTCCCATGTTGTACAGACCTATTGAAGGGCATCTTTTTTGAGGTGAAGAAAAAGTTTGAGACCGCACTTGGGGTCCTTAAGAAGGAGAAGATCACGATTGACCCAGATGACCAAACAGCAGTTGCTAACTATGCCCAAGTCATGAGGACTGTAAGAGAAAAGTACGAAAATATATAGGCTTTTGCATTGCATGTTTTCATGATCATTGAGCTTGTTACTTCCTATTGTTTTTTCTTCACTTTTGTGCTCTGTTGCACACAGTTCTCTAGGTCCAGTGTTTTGGTACATTATTTGCTTGATTGCCCCCTCTATAATCTGGCCCATGGTCTGCAACTAGAACTTGTATTTACTGAACCCTATTGTCCAATATTTGAGTATCAATATGGAAACAAGCATTTCACATTTATATTACTTGCTGACTGAATAGAATTGATAAGCATGTGAAAGGTTCAATTTTTCTGGGTGTAAGATGTATTCCTCTGAAATTAAGGAAGTTTTACATGCACATTTTAATGCCCTCTTTGACTATAAGGCTTTGTTTTCTGCAATTAACCTGATTGGACATAAAACATTTGCTCAATGGATTCCATGTGAATCTGCCATCTCAAACAAGCACCCACTTTCTTACTTTATCTTATTTTAAATCATTTGAGATTATTGTCAATGACCTGATCGCCACTACTCATTGTCTAAATGCAGGGCAGATCTTCTTTCTGATTCTCAGAGAATTAAATATACTATTGAGACTTTCACGAAGGGCATCCCTGATGCAAGGACGTACTTGGATACCCTTCAGCAGCTCAGGAAAAAGTATGCCTATTACCTAATTAGCATCGGCTGTTTATTCCTATGCTCTCAGAAATCCTTATGCTTGAGCTTGACATGAATATTTGCTCAATGAATGTTTTCCTTTATTTTACACAGGAGTGGTCTCATAGATGATATGGGTATTGAGGATATGATGATGGAAGCTCTCGAGAAAGTTGAGAAGGACATTAAGAAACCTCTTCTGAGGAGTGACAAGAAGAACATGGGTCTCCTCTTGGCAGAGTTTGACAAGATTAACAAAAAGTATGTAAATATGTGCATCTTCTACTTATCATGGTAGTATCCATTCAGTTTCAATTGCAAGATAGTCATCGATAATTTCATGGAGAGACATGTGCTGATGACCGGAAAATCTGTATCATCTGCAGTTGCTATTACCTTAGTAGCACTTACACATTGAATGAGGTTGATATTTCCCTTAAGAAGAGAAATGCATCCCATTGTTGATTTTCATCAGGAGATGCCATTGATATATCATGTATATGCATATGCTGATGACCTGAGAATCTGGGTCATCTGTGCTATTACCTTTTAGCAGCACTTCTTTAACAGCTTTTAACCTAGACGCTGAATGAGATTGACATTTCTCCTGAGAAAAGGAATGCATCCCATTGTTGATTTGCTACAGGAGTTCTTTTATTCATACTGCAAAACAGTTAAAATGATGCCATGGCCCCTGTTGTTTGTTCCTGAGTGTTGGGTATCTGGATCTGTTGCAACATCTGCTGTTTAGTCCTGTTAGGTGCATGCTAGACATGTTTTAGCTTGACTAGCATGTGTTTTATACGTTCTTCTCTTGTCTTTGGAACTTGAAATAGGCTTGGCATTCGGAAGGAGGATCTTCCCAAGATTGAGGAAAATCTTGAAATGGAACTTGCCAAAGCTGAGCTGACGGAACTTAAGAAGGAAGTTGTTGAAGCAATGGAGGGCCAACTAAAGAGGTATGCCTCTTCAACTTACACCACTATTTGCTTGAGTGGTACCTCAAATCTTTCAAGGCTTGTAATTGGAAAGCTAGAAATCTCTTGAGGCAAAGTTTCAATGTAAAGCACTCAAGTCGTCATAGAGTTTCGTGAATTTTATATATGCTGTCTGTATCTCTTCTTCGCTAACAAGTTAGCGATTCACTGACATAATTTGCCTCCAGGGAGGAGTTTAAAGATGAGGCGATGCCTGACGTCAGGAAGTTGGACATTAGAAACTTCCTCTAGGTCCCTGATTGATGATAACCCTCGGGGTGACCGATCTGTGATTTTTCTTTTCAAGTGACGGCCGGTGCTGTAAGCCACACCGAATGGATGTTATTGTTGCTTTTTGTAATAAAACTGCACCGAAAATATGACAGTCAACCGTTGAGTTGGGTTGCTTGGTTACCTTCCGGCGTTGAGAGTTTTGTTTCTTAGGCTGGCAACGTGAACATCAAGCGTTGCTGAATATGTGCCTGCGGCTGCTGTTGTATGTAGTAGCCACACATTATAATTATATGGGATGTTCCAGTGTCTTGTTCACCAGGTTATGAGGCTTTGGCCATGGCTTTAACTGCAGTTTCGATTTTCATTGACATGTTATACCTGGACTTCAAGTACCTTTTTGGTAGCACTTCCTCATAGCTAGTGCTTCGAAGCATCAACCATCGATCCAAAAGAAGCCACGATTAATTATGGTTGTCAATGTTATTCATAAAGAGAAACATGAAATGAAAATCCAAACTTTGGGCAAGTTAATTTATTTATATTATATTCCAATAAGACACATACTAGTCAAGCTAACATGTAGCGTTGCAACCTGCGGTTTGATCATAGTTGATAATATTTTGAGCATAGTTAATAATATAGCTTGGCATGTAATTTATAGCTAATGTAATAGCCTTTTTTAATAGAATAGAGACGCAGACGAATGTACACTTATCCTTATAAACGCATGTACGCACACCTTATCTTTATGAGTATCTTCAAAAGACTGAGTCGACATATCATTTTGAGATTGCACCACAAAGAACGTAACCATCTGAGCTATACTCAGTTTGCTAGCTAATGTAATAGCTAGCATGTATAGTAGTTGGCTACAAGAAATACTAATTTATTAACATATGACCCATCTTTCATTCTTACAAACCTTATGGGAGCCCGTGCTAAAGTTGGCCGTCTGCTTCTCTTTTCTTTTTTTCAACTTAGCAAAAACATAATATTTAAATTTTTATAGTCCGCTTATATCACCTTATTATACTTGCTCTTAGTGGTTACCCCGGCATAACATGGTTGATTTCCAACATTATGCATTTATAGCCTTTTGTTTTTTGAGATCAATATGCATTTATAGCTGGTAGGTGTGTGTATGCAGTATCTTCATTTTTATCAGGAAAATCACAATATGCATTTACACTAGATTTGCGTTCTAACATGAAAATCTTCAAAATAGATTGGTTGTTCTTTCCTATATATCATTTTGAAATAATTGTTGAAGCATCACAATTGAACAAATTTACTCACAAAAATCCTTACTAACTTTTACATTGAACTATTTAGCATTTGTATAAAAGTTGTTTTGGCAAACGGTAGCGCTCTTGAGGGCTAGCTTTTATTCATTAACAACCTATGTACCGTAAGTAGTTTCTCCAAGGGAAAGGAGATGGCTTCAAATGTCGTTTTTGAAGTCATGAGCAAAGTAATTTGTTTGAGAAGGCTCTATTAGCTAGAGCATGAGCAAAGTGATTCTCGGACCTAGGACCGTGGAGCACTTTGACGGACCTGAGACAAGAAATAATGTCATAACTTAGCAAGAAGATTCCTTGATTCCACAGCATCAACCAAAGTCCTGCAATCAGAATAGAGGAAGCAAATCTGCAGCCCAATGCCTTGGTTGCCAAGGTAGCAATTAAGGCCATCGCTTCAGCCTGCAAAACAAATTGCACATTTGTTGCCGACGCATGAACGAATGCTGTGTGCTTGGTGAGTGTATTGTTGAGATATACTTTGAAGGAGGCTTCATTCTCAGCCATCGAAAGGTTGCGTCCACATATGCTAGAGTACCCGTAGATTAGATTGTATATGCACATCTGTATTTAGGAGAGAATAATAATTGTTATCTTCATGAGATATATTCCTTTCCCTCTTCTCCTCTATTAAACCCGCAGTAAGTATTGTCTTTGCATCATGAAGAACTTGCATATGACTTCATTTTCTTTTATTGAAGTGGTGATAATTTTTGGCTCTCAATATGTTCCAAAGAACAGTGAAAACAATATCTAGTTTTAACTCGGATTGTTAAGAAAACATGATCATTTGAATGATATCAACAAAATATGAATTGGAGTTCAACATGTCAGTTTTGAGGTCAAATTTAAACCAGATTGAGCTAGAGAAATTGCATTGAAAGAAAAGGTTCAGATCAAATTCTATTTAACAAGATCCACAACATTCTTTGTTGGTATGACTGGAATACCTAGAAGCTCTTAATTGTGTTGCAACAACTCTCCTAATAAGCCCCCAAGCAAAAGTTTTGACCCTAGGGGCCATGGTTTTGTTTTTCCCAACTTGACTGAGCATAACACTCTCTCAATCCGAAGTAAGAGCTTGTCTTCACAAAGAGCTGCCTTGGATCTCCTACACAAAAGTTTTGTATGCACTTTTTCTTTTACAATCTGAATTAGGAGCGTGTGTCCAACAAATGGCATCTTCAAGATTAGCCTTGATAATTAGAATATTCAAAATTTCATTGTTAACAGAATCATCAACGTAAGCACTAATTTTTTCTTCATCCCTTATGTGTCGTCGTTATGCACTTCTTCCCTCATCACCGTTCCTTATGGATGTACCATCTTCCTCCTATCCAGGCTCTGCGTCGGCGACCACCTCGAAGGGGAGAATTTAAGTGTTCAATTATGGTAATCACTAGAGTTGAAAGTTGTATTTTGAATCGGATCTCACCTACTCCGATGCAAAACGATGGATTCGGGCGGTTCATCAGACGAGGAGTATGGACGGGGCACAACTTGATGAAATGATTCAAAATGACGAGAAAGCTGAGATGATCATGATCATGAGCATCCAACAGGAAATGGACTGGGAGGTGGAGCACATTCTCAACTTCAAGGGCACAATCAAAGGGAGGGAGTGGAGGCACTCGATCCCTACTTCAAGCTCACCAGGGATTGTTGAAGATAACTATCATTCTCTACTAAGCAGAAATGCACGACTACTCTGAGGATACTTCCATTCGGTACCGCCGCTGATGCCATTGGTAAGATGGTCCGGACGAGGAAGAGCACATGCCTAGAGACCACGGTCAAGTTTGCCCGTACCGTGGTGCATGTGTTTGGAGCAGAGTATATGAGCGAACCAAATGTGCCGGATACAGAAATGTTGCCAGCTATTCGAGAGGCAAGGTTTCCAGGTATGCTCGATTCAAATTGCATGCATTGGCAATGAAAAAAGTGCCCTAAAGGTTTGAGCGGGATGTACAAGGTCACACCAAAGAGACCGCCATCATGTTGGAAGCAATAACATCACATGACTTGTGGATTTGACATGCTTTCTTTGGAATGTCTGATTCTCACAACGACATTAATGTGCTTCAGTGATCTTTCGTGTTTAGGAGACTTTGTAACGGGCAACCACCGCCATGCAACCTAACTGTCAACGCAGTGACTACAACATGGGGTACTATCTTGCCAATGTTATATATCCTCACTGAGCGGCGTTTAAGACCATATCCGAACCCCAAGGCAACAAACAAAGCCACTTTGCAACAATGCAAGAGGCATCCATGAAGGATGTGAAGAGGGCATTCAGAGTGCTCCAAGCTCGCTGAAGAACTGTTTGTGGAGCTGCAATGGTGCGTCATTCACGTGTATAATGGACATGCATAGGTTTGCATGAATTTGAGAGTTTGGATTTGAGATGTGTGACTGTCAAACATGATTTATGAGGGGCTGTTCGAGTCCGACACAGTCTATAGACGTATAAGGGGCTGGATTTGACGGAACCGGCTGTAGATGCTCTGAGATTAGATTGCACAGCAGGTGAAGCCCGATTATTCGCCAAGAAGAAATAATTCAGCTCCTTGCCATGCCAGCCTGTCCGCCCCCACGCTCGAGAGTGTGAATGAAACCAAAAAGACCCATTTGCCCCCAAGGCAATAATCAAACCCGAGCTCCCTCAGCTCGCCTCTCCATTCACACTCGAACCCTCGACCTCTCCACCCAGCGCAGCCTCGCCGTCGCCAAGGAGCGGGGCAGCCTGCTCCACCACTGCGGCCACTCCGGCCGGCGACCGCGCGGCGTCCTGCGGCGAGGTGCTTCCCTTCGCCCCACCCCGTGTGCATTCTTCTCCCGCTCCCTCCCTGCTCGCCGCGCCCACCTGCTCCCCCTCTTTCCGCTGCTGGAACAGCACGCCCCCATCCAGCCCGGCGACCGGCAGAGACCCAGGGCGGCGGCTGCCAGCGAGGTTATCCCCGCACCATCTCGCCGCTCGTCCCATCCGCTTGCCAGATCGTAGGTTTTGGCCCTCGATTTTGCGTCGTACGAACGAACCCTAGGTTTTGTTCGCGAGACGAGATATGGCTGCTTTCGAGGGGGGGATTTGCGAGGGGAGAGGCGCGACGGACCACATTATGTGTGGACTAATCGAATTTTTGCTGGCATCGGTCAAGCCATTATCCCAGGGCGCGCCGTGCACGTGCAAGTGCAAAGAGCGAAAGCTCTCCGCCTCCTGTCTATCTATGCTGTGTGCTGGAGCAACGGAAAGAAGGGCCAAAGCTGCCTTTTCCTTGGCCGGGTAAAAAGGGTTAATTGATTTTTTTCTCGAGTGAAGGGGTTAATCGATTTTGTTATGTGAAGAACGAGGAATTTGGCAAAGTGTCACGCCTTTGTCTGACATGCGGGGCCTGGGGCCACCTGTACATGCGTCATTTGTGTCAAATTGCAAATAAATGTGCGGCATCTTGTTGATTTTTCGTTAAAACACATCCCTCAAGGTAAATCATGAGAAGCACATTCAACTTCCAATGCATTTTATCAAGAGACTGCTGGACGAGGGCATATACTCAAATGCCAGCGAACTTCAGAGTGCAGAAGTCTGCACCTGATTTATTGGACGAGTTTTGTTCCTGCACCCCCCCTTTAATTCACCGAGCAAGTGCTTTTTAGGGATATAATGATACTGAGTAACTGCTTAAGCTTCGGTGAGAGACTGAGAGTAAGGCGATATCCCATTTGAGATCTCCAGAGCCAGTCTGATGCTCTGATTCACTAATTGCCTAATTGGACATGTCACATGGAAGTGATGGTGTGTATCTGATGTTGGAATGTTCAGCCATACCATGGAATGAGCTGTAGCCTTGTTTGAGTAATTGGTGGGTTATTGCATCTGCCACACTACTCCTTGCAGATGATTTCAGGTGTTAGCTGCCAGGCAGGCGGTTGTTGCTGCCTAACACTTAGTCAGGCTTATGTGACTGCTTTTTATAACAGTGAATTTAAGTTGATCTTTTGGTCGAATAGCTTTCTGTCAAGCTAACAAGCAGTCAGAGTGGGCAATATCAATACTAACATTTCTTGTTTAATGCTGTTGCAGGTTTGAATTGATCATTATGGTGAAGAGAAGTGCAGAGAAAAGTCATGGTGGCATGGCTGCATGCACATCAAGTTCTGAACCTCCAGAACTTAACCCAAGGCAGAATTTCCGTTTAGGAGATATAACATGGGTTAAGCATGATGGCTCCTCATGGTGGCCAGCCCAGGTATGATGCATACACCTTCTGAGCACTTCATACTTCAACTAGCTAAATACCTTTGCTTTGCTGCAGATAAGCAATTTAGATTACCCCAACATGTTGAACCATTTTGTTGCTGCATTCGATGCCAGTATGGTTCTAAAATAATTCTAGATGGCAGTGAATATGCTTGTTGCATTGTACATCAGCTTAAATTGAACGCTGGCAGATGGTTGCATCTGTAGTAGATCAATTATATAGATCATGTATGAGTAAGATAGTGTGGTCAAGTCTCAAGTGCCAATGCCACAACCTTTGTACTTGTATGATGCAAAGACAAAACATTTCAGACTTTTCCCAACTGTTATGTTCTTCATCCTAGCTTCCCATGCACATATTTAGACCACTTCTATTTCTGAATTCAAGGTCATTGATGAAGCATGTGCCAGTAGCAAGGCCAAGAAGAAGACCAGCCATGATGCTCTGGTTCGACTGTATGGCACATGCCTAGAGTAAGGGTCCTAATAACATGTGAAGCCTTTCTTTTCTTTCTAGTGGCGATCAACTGATAATCTTTACAATAAAGGTAATTGTCTTCACTATTTTATTTTCAGCTTGTATGTTGACCCTTGGAAGTCTAACATGGAATTCGAAATGGTATGCACATCTTCTATCCTACAGCTCATGAGGATGCTAATATGGAGTTGTGGTTACTGACTGAACTGTATTAAAGAAGCTTAAATCAGCTGAAACACGAAAATAACCAACAACTTCAATCATTATTGCAATTTGGTTTCCTTAGGTTTTTAACTCCAGGAAACTGATATAACCAAAAGGCTGAATTGACGGACATATATTCACACACACTTGATAAATTATATAATATTGCATATGTTGATAATGAAATTCTAACAATTGTTCTTAATTGTAATATGCTTTGTTCTAACTAACAGAATGTACCAATAGCACGACTCACACATATATGTTTTAGGATTGTACAGGTAAAGCATGTATTTTATTTTATCATTGTTGCATAACTAATAAACTAACTTAGCTGATTGAATGAAATTTTTTCTAGTTAATAATTGTCCTATTTGTTTTTTCTACCTAAACCGGCCATATCAATCGAATCCTCACCCAGCGTCACTACTTATGTGCTGCTTGTAGAGTTGTAGTAATTTTATGGTAAATGATTCTGCTGTATAAACTATAAACTGCTTTTGTTATTTAACTTCCAAGAAAGTTAGTTGTTTTGTCTTCTAACGCATGAATGATATCCAACCCTGACCATTTTGAATTTTAAATATTTCTCCTATGAGCTCATTGTATGCAGTTTCTGAAGAAAGAAAATAAGACAGCCATGGAAGCATTCCATGAGGTGCTTCAGAAGGTAGGGCAATCACCTTTGCTTTGAACATGTTATGAATCACAGTTTGGTAGAGGTTGTTGAGATCCATGTTTAATCTTACAAATGCAGGAGCTATCTCATTTTAAGTCGGCCAGTGATGATGAGGAGGAAGTTGTCAACACAAAAGGTGAATTTCCGTTTTTTGCCTGGAGAATATATGCAGAAAAACACGTTCTGTGTATTGATATGGGGGTCCTTGTGGTTTGATCATTCATGTTATCCCTCTTCATTAGTGGTTTATGTTAACAGTGATATGTTACCGTTTGTGATTCTTTTCACAATGGTGTGATTAGGTAACATGTTCTAGGAGCAGTATCAGTGTCATTGTTGGTAAATTATCACCTGTGTGGTTTTATTTTGCTGATCAAGTTTTAAATCGCCTTGCTATCAATGATACAAATATATTTTTCTTTAATTGCTACGTATCTAATTCTCTATTTTTCATATGGTCTGACCATATTGGCCACAGCCAAGACGTCTACTAAGAAAGTCAGAAAGCAAGAAGGCATAGAGCAGGACCAAGAAGTTCGGAGCAGTGCAAAAGGTGGAGGTGCTGTTCAGAAAGGGAAAAAGCAGAAGGGTGTGAGGCAAGCAAGTGCTCTCGACAAAGCTTTGAGTATAGATTCTGCTGAAGGTTTGAGAGATAAGACACCAAAGCAAGCTTCTGTTGTGCGAGATAAAAAGAGTGGTAAGAAGGCATCATCAGGAACATCGGTGGCCAAAAAGGAAGGATCCTCAAAGCGATCGGGCTGTACCAATCTGAAGGATTCAGATGCGGCGGAGGACAGCACACCACAACTCCATGATACAAGCGCAAGTGAAAATGCAGCTGAAGCAGGAGACATGGCATCAGTGAATCGAAGCCAGCACAAAACTGGTTCGACGGTCGAAGGAACCCACCGGAAGATAAAAGCTATGGTCAGGGATATACTGCTGGGGGACGTCATAGACAGGCAGCTTGCTGCTGAAATGGCGTATGTGGATGAAGTGATCTTTGGAATCTGTGAAGCTACCGAGGCAAAGGCGGCTGCTACTACTGAGACAGAGGGTGGACTGAGCACCAAGCGGGCCGCTAGTGGGCTGGAGGCTGACTCAAGCCGTGCTGCGAAGAAGAAACCTAGAAAGGGGAAGGCGACAAAGCCCGAGACCAAGGATCCCAACTCTTCTCCTGTAAGTCGACACTCCATTCTTCTGAATACGATTGTCGAATGAATTTCGCACACTGATTTGACCAAACTCCACCAGAGCAGGGGCGCGGCGGCCAAGGGGGGATCGGAGCAGCGTAGCGCGCGCCAGATCAAGATCATGCAGAGCCTGGGCCTGATCGCGCCGTTGGGATCTCCGTTCGACGTGAAGGGTTCTACTGCAGCCGCACGTTGATGATATTTTGTAATCACACCATTGGTTCTGTATGGAAACCCGTAGTTATGGTGCCTACCTGATCTACCTACTACTAGTTTACTAGTGCCAATTTCTGTTCTTGTTTACGGAAGATTTGGCCCGGACATAGCTGCTGCGCCAGTAAGCGCACAGTTAGTTCTATCTGTATCAGCGCAAAGACGAGCCGCAGTCGCTCAGTGCTGTACCAAATTGGTTATTAAGATATTAAGTTGCGACTTAGATTATTTCCGCTTGGTGCTAGGATCTGTCGTGATTGATGCGGTGGCATGAGTGACCCAACGCTCAGGTTATCTTCAGTTAGCACATTGTATGAGCTGTGGACATTCTGATGCCCAGTGGAAGTTCTCTCCATGCCAGATTTTACATCTGATTCGTGGACTATAATGTGCTATTTTTACACAAGTACTCCCTCTGTATCAAAATACAAGAGGTTTTTTTGACACTGACGGTGTCAAAAAAGGTCCGATATTTTGATAGGGAGCGAGTAGTAAACATGAACTTCTTTTATTTTCAGAAGTTGCAGGGCTCTGGCCTTTTAAGCTGGCATTTCTGCAGTTCCTTCTCCATTTCTTCAACTCTAGATTTAACGATTTGGGCAGCGTATGAACAAACCTGGTCGCCTGTTTAGCCGTGCTTTGCTTATCTGAACCAAGATAGAATCCGATGTTTGGCTTATCATACAACAAAGGGGTGGTGGCGCAGTTGGCTAGCGCGTAGGTCTCATAGCTAATAACGTGAGTGATCCTGAGGTCGAGAGTTCGAGCCTCTCTCACCCCGCCTAAAAATGGACCTGGTGATGATGAAACGCTCTGTGACAACTTTGGGTCGTCACAACTACATCTGAATCATCAGGTGAAATAGAGCAACTCTGAACCTGGTCATCTATTTTTTTTTGCTGGTTCTCACATATCTCAAACTATCACTAGCTTTCTTCAGTGTAGTACTACAATATTTCACAAAGAACACAGTAAATTTCACTGAACCGAGTGACAACCAACCAAATTCTCATACGTATATGATTTGCCATACCCATTGCCTTTTACTTCCAACACTCACATATCAATTTATTTATTATTCCACCACAAAAGACATCATCAGCAACCCCAAAGGCCAAAGCCGGTGGCTCTAACCGTTCATGGCCTTGCGGAGCTTGCGGCAATCCTCCACGCAGGTCGCCGCCGCATCAGCATCAGCAGCGTCCGACTCGCCGTCGACGACGCAGCCCGAGGCCTCCCCGCAGACCCCCGGGCACCCGCCGCCCATCTGGCCGCCCAGGGCGCACACCACGCCGCAGAGCGGCTTGCAGAACAGCCGGGGGTGCCTGAGCCTGCAGTCGGAGTAGCAGCTGACGTAGCATTTGCAGAACGCCGACGCCGCGTCCGCCGCCGGCAGCTGCTGCGCCGACAGCAGGACGGCGAGGAGCACGCAGACGGCTGCAGCCTTCACGGTCGCCTTCTTCTTCCCCTCCATTGATGATGGACTCTTCCTTGCCTGCGACAACTTCTGTTGGGTTGCACGTACGACGGTGCCCCTCTTTATACGGAGTGCAGTGAACGAATGGAGAAGGAGTGATAATAAGTGAAGCAAGCTTGTGCTGGCGCACACGCCATTGATTCTCGGAGAAGTTTTTCCATAGACGAGCTTGATTATCCAAGAAGCTTTTCCTTTTGCAGGTATGGAAGCTCAGATGCTCTTGCCGGATCAAGGATGGAGCGAGCTAAAACACTTTGCTGTTACAACTACCCCTCCCTGTTCCATGAATTGACTGACAAGCTCTATTATCACTTTCTTAATTTTGCCCCTCCCTGTTCCATGAATTGACTGACAAGCTCTATTATCACTTTCTTAATTTTGCAATACATACATACATATATAGAGGAGTATGTAGCACGCAAATTGTTCTTGCTCAAGCAATGTATATGTGCGTGCATCTTATAAAGGTATAGGCTTGTCTGCTCGTTTTCAGGGTCCCATTTATGATCCATAAGCCTCTATATTAGGCATAGCTTCCCAAAAATCTATTCGCCCCGCTCCCGTACAGAATCCGGAGAGGCGGGGTTTTGGAGGCCTGCTCTCCCATCGACCGTGTACGCATAGGTGTGAGCTCGGCTCGGCTCATTCCCGCAGCCCACGTCATGTCATGTCGTGGCGAGGCGGGCGGCGGAGGAGGAGAAGTTTAATCCCACCCCGGAAGTTTGAGAGAAGTCCATATGGTCGGTGTCCATCTTACTCACCATTGCCGGTGGCCTCCGTGCCGCAAGCCTGCTCCCCGCCGGACCCCTCGCACACCATGTCGAAGTCGGCGTCCCCAGGAAAGCGGCACGCTATGGTGCAGCAGTAATCATGGCACCTCTGCCACCCTTCGCCGCTGCACTCTGGGTCAAACTGAAAGCAGCCCAGGTAGTAGTTGCAGAACGTCGAGGAAGCGTCGGCAACCCCGACTGGCAGCCGCCGGGCCGACAGCAGAATGACGAGCACGCAGACGGCGGCAGCCATCACTCTCTCCTTCTTCCCCTCCATTGCTTCTGGACTTGTGCTTCTTCCTCTCTCTTGCCTGTGAGGATCGTTGGGCTGGCTGCACCATTCCCCTCTTTATAGGGTAGGAGTGCAGGTGCAGTGGAGAAGGGTTTCTGTCGACGAGCTTGTGCTGCTGCACATGCCATTGATTGATCCTGAAGAAGCATCTTTCTCCAGAGATGAGCAGAGCTTCATTCTCAAAGAATCTTGTCTTGAAACTGGGATGCTCTGCTCCGCTGCTGCCGTATCAAGGATGGTTGTTACAACTAACTTCCCCTAGGAGGATTGTTTCCCTGTTCTATGAATCAACGCACGAATTCCACTCTTAGTTTCTTATCTTGCAATGTATACGTATGGAGATGAGTAAGTACTAATATGTACACAAGTTGTTGCCGCTCAAGCAATGTACTACTACATACGCGCATCGATCTTATCCCTCTGAGCAAGGACGTGCCCGGTGCACCCAAGTTTGTGCTGCAACCGGTGCACCACTGGTACATGAAAACCACACGTTAAAATTTGTCAAAAAAAAGCTGAAAACAATTTAACGCATAGAACTTGCATATCTCATGTTACAAACTTTCAAATCCGAATTTGAACCACGAGAAAATTAATAATCAAATTCAGCTACGGTAGTCTTACATTAGTTGGCTCAACTGATGGTCCAGTTTATTGTAACTACTATTCATACATAACACGATTTATTACTGTCGTTTCTTAAGGTGTAGGCTAAATTCGAATTTGAAATTTTGGTAACTGTAAATATATGGTGTGTCTTTGTGTTAAGTTATTTTAAGTCTTTTTAGTAACTTTTGCCGTGTGTTTTCAAGTTGGGTGCACTGTAACAGTTGTTGGGGTGCAAGATGCCCCTCTGTATATGGAGCACACTGGGGATGTGCTGTTAGTACGCCATTGCTTCTGGAAGAAGCTTCTCCTAACTGGGAAAAAACCTTAATAAATTAATAAATTGCCGTTACAACATTTCTGATCACGATGAGGATCAGAAATGTTGTAAATTAATAAATTGCATTCGAAGCTTCTTACCCTTTGCAATGTGTACATACACATAGAGAGGAATAGCAACTAGTACCATTTCTGTTGCATAAGCCTATATACGGACATGTTATTTTGCAACGGTTACAGTAGTTACTACATGCTGGTTCACCAGATACTATTGATTGATTCTTTGGCAGATTTTTTGAAATTAAAGAACAGAGTTTGAAAAATAAAACTGCCAAGTTCTCTTGAGAGATGCGATGCCTACGAGGCTAACACGTGCCTGTTTCGTTTTGAAAAGGAAAAAAAAAAGAGTAAGTTTCACTAAATTGAGTGAAAATCAACCAAATTCTTTCATACCGAGTGCACTAGAAAAATGTTTAGTTTGGGAAGCTTTATTCATGATTTTTTGAGAGACCTATGCTTTGGCGGATCAAGTTAAAGAACCGAGTGTGTGAAAATTGAACTGCGAAGTTGTTTTGAGGGACTGATACGCCCCTGATTCATTTGGCGAAACAACATGAGTGAATTTCACCGATCCGAGTGAAACCATCCAAAGTCTTTTTAGTATTTAACATCGTCATCTCTCATTCTTTGCTCTGTAGTTTCTCGAAACAGGCTACGTTCATGTCAAATATATTATATGTTACGATGCACATCAAATATATTTAGTGATAACCATATTATCACTAAATCGCATGAGACTTTATTATATACTGTAGCAAAATAAGATGTACATAAACTGGCTGTCATTTATAATCTATGATCAGACATCACAACACATCAAGACTCATATCATGCATCATCACAGGACGGCTTCCGTGCAGCCTCCACAGTGAGTCTAGCCGTGCTTGGCCTTGGCCTTGCCATGGCGGCCGCTCCAGTAATTGGCCGCAGCATCATCAGCAGCAGTAGTAGGAGTAGTACCTACTAAAATGCAGACAAGAGAAACCATGAATTCACGGTCGGGAGACCAATTAGTTAACCAATATGGTCGGTGTCCAAGGTGGCCTCCGTGCCGCAAGCCTGCTGCCCGCCCGTCCCCTCGCACACCCTGTCGAAGTCGGCGTCCCCAGGGAAGCGGCACGCTATGGCGCAGCAGTAATCATGGCACCTTTGCCACCCTTCGCCGCTGCACTCTGGGTCAAACTGAAAGCAGCCCAGGTAGCACTGGCAGAACGCCGACGTGGCGGGGTCGGCAACTCCGACCGGAAGCCGCTGGGCCGACAGCAGGATGAAGAGCACAAAGACGGCGCCGGCCATCACCCTCTCCTTGTTTCTCCCCTCCATTGCTTATGGACTTGTGGTTCTTCCTCTCTCTTGCCTGTGACTGTGAGGATCGTTGGGCTGCACTATGCCCCTCTTTATATGGACAGAGTGCAGGTGCAGTGGAGCTTCTGCTGCTACACATGCCATTGATTGATTCTCCAAGAAGCTTCTTTCTCTAGAGATGAGCTTCATTCTCAAAGAATCTTCTTTTCAAACTGAGATGCTCTGCTCCCTGCTATATCAAGGATGGCTGTTACAACTAACTTCCCCAGGATCAGCATTCCTTCCATGGTCAGACAAATTCCACTCTTAGTTTCTTATCTCTTTTTTTGGGAAGTTTCTTATCTTTTGCAGTGTATACATACATATAGAGAGGAGTAAGTAAAATGTACATAAGTTGTCGCTCAAGCAATGTACTACTACAATACAATGGCTGTTACAACCATTGATCTTATCCCTTCAAACACGGACGAATGTGGTGCAACCGGTGAACCGTATGTGCTGCAATCAATCTTGTCATGTTACAAACTTTCAAATCAAAATTTGAAACACAAGAAACAAAAACCAACAAATTCAGCTATGTTAGTGTTAGTTGGCTCAACCGACACTCCATTCATAACATGATTTAAGGGATGAAATTCTCACTTGTTGATTAGTTGTTGAGGTGCCAAAAATAGAGTTCTGTCTTTTCGTTTCTTGAGTTGTAGGTTGAATTTGAATTTGAAATTTTGTAAATGGTAAATATATGGTGTATCTTTGTACTAAGTTATTTTTTTCAGAAATAATCTAAACTTGCATAGGTAGGTGTTAGTGTGGGAAGTCAAGTACCAATTTAAACAAGGTTTAGTTTGTGTCCATCTGAGTTCCTTTAGTTTAAGCAAGGTTTAGGCGCGGAGACGACGTCGACTTCTTGCTGGTGGGTGTGTACGTGGATGACTTGATCATCACGGGCACCACTGGCAACGCCATTGATCAGTTCAAGACCCAGATGCACGAGCTATTTCGAATGAGCGATCTTGGGTTGCTCAGTTACTACCTCGGCATCGAGGTAAAGCAAGAGGGCGGCGTGATCACAGTGTGACAGTCAAGCTATGCAGCCAAGATCCTGGAATTTGCAGGTATGATGGACTGCAAGCCCAGCTTCAGACCCACGGAGAATCGTCTGAAGATCGGCAAGAACAGTGAAGAGGTGATTGATGCCACCAAGTATCGCAGTGTCATTGGGAGCTTGTGGTATCTGGTGAACACACGGCCAGACATCGCCTATCCTTTTGGGGTTGCTAGCAGATTCATGGAAGAGCCTCCAGCCCCCTAGTAAGCAACATTGGGCGATCATCAAGCAGATTCCGAGGTATGTCTGAGGAACACTATGCTATGGCTGCACATACAAGGCCGGAGGAGGAACTGTCCTGACTGGGTTTAGTGACATTGATCACGCCGGCGCTCCGACTGACAGAAAGAGCACTAGTGGGCCGGTGTTCTTCCTGGGCCCTAGTGTCATTACTTGGTGTTCTCGGAAGCAAAAGAGTGTGGCCTCGTCCTCCTACGAGACTGAGTATATAGAAGCAACAACACAGGTTGTTTGGCTCAGCCGTTTGGTTTCAGAAATGCTTGGAACAGAGAAGCAGAAAGTGAAGCTCGGTGTGGACAACAGGTCAGCGATTGATCTAAGCAAGAACCCAGTGCACCATGAGAGGAGCAAACACATTGATCTGCGGTATCATTACATAGAGAGCGTGTTGAGGAAGGCAAAGTGGAGGTTGAGCACGTTCGAACTGAAGATCAGTTGGCAGACATGCCATTGGTCGTGTGTGGCATGCAACTCAAGAAAGGAAAAAGAGAAAACTCTATTTTTTGCAGATATTCTCACGTTACAAACTTTCAAATCAATATTTGAAACACAAGAAACAAATTCAACTATGATGCTGTTAGTTGGCTCAATCAATGTCCCATTTTAAAGTCGCTACTATTCATAACATGATTTATTTAAAGAATGAAATCCGCCCTTGTTGATTAGTTGAGGTACCAAAAATAGAGTTTTCTCTTTTTCCTTTCTTGAGTTGCAGGGTAAATTTGAATTTGAATTTTTTTAATGCTAAATATATGGTGTATCTTAATGCTAGGTTATTTTTGTCAGAAATAATCTAAACTTGCATAGGTAGATTAGTTAGTTTCCATGTTAATTAGATCGTGCTCGCAGCTGTTAGTGTGGTTCGTGTCCATGTGAGTTCCTTTACCAAATCATGATGAGATTGACTCATGTAGGTAGCTTGGTTGATGAGTATATATACACAACCGACGCCAGCCCGCGTCCGTATCCAATGGTCAGGGGAATTGATTGAGATTTAATTAATTCTAAGCTCATCGAGAATTCACAAGTACGATATAGAAGTAAAGCAAGAAATTATGTTTTGCAACAAGGGAAAAGAGTATTCAGTCTCCATATTTTTAGAAAAACAGGGATCCCTCCCCGGTTCCATTATGAAAATGAAACCCCAGACCACAGACAGATTCGTTCGACGAGCAACTAACTCGTTCGCGTGTTCCCACTCTACTGGGGGAGGGGAAGACAACTGACAAACCAAGCTAAAGAATAACAGGTTCATACAGGAACAGTGGAAAACAACATTTCCACGCAGGGAAAGCAAAACTAAGGTCTTTCTCAAGTAGCCACTGCGATCTCTTGCAGCGATTTTCTTGCTTTCATGGGGGCATCATCTCTGGTCCCCCTTTTCCGCGTCCCGCAGGTTCAGCGGCCATCTTCAGCATCTTCTCTCCGCTCAGCTCATGGTCAGACAGAGCGGCTTCACCAGATGCTTCACGAGGTAGGAGGCGAATGCTTCCAGCTTTTGTCTTTCCTGATCCCCACAAAGGATCAACCAGCTTCTGACTGTAGATTGCAGCTTCCCTATCACCTGCTTAATGTTAGACCAGGCTACATTGTTAAATATCATAGAATTTCTAAATTTCCATAGACACCACAGCGTGGCTTAGCTAACAACATTAAGAGCTGCATTCTTCTTATTAGCAACCCAAAATCTAGCAACAGAAAGGTAATCTAGTCCTATATCTTTGTTGAAGTGGTCTCTGACTAGAGCCCACATGTTTTCCGCTACCACACACTCAAAAAACAAATGCTGAATGGACTCATCCGAGGAACAGAACAGACAACATAGAGGTTTAATAATGTGCCTTTTCCTAAGATTATCTCTGGTCATAATCTTGTTGTAGGAGACCAGCCATAGAAAAATATGGATTTTGGGAGGTACTAGTAGTTTCCAAACAGCAGGAATATAGACAGGTTTAACCCCCCTAAAATTTATCACATGATATAAGGAACTACTAGAGTAAACACATTTATTATCAAGCTGCCGAACTAGAGAGTCTGTATCATCCACCAGAGAGATATTTTTCACTATCTCCTCCAGCTGATACCAAGATTCCATCATGCTGTCAGTGAAAATCCTTCTAAAGGATAGTTTCACCTGGGCCCCATCCCAAATCTCACTGATAGTTTTCGAGCTCTCATTGCAAATGGCATATAGAGGCCAGAATTGGAGGTCCAGGGGGGAGGTGCCAAACCAGGTGTCCTCCCAAAACCTGATCTGTTTGCCATCCCCCATCATCCATCTGTAGCCAAATTTAATAGCCCCGACCACACTCATAACCCCTTTCCGAACCTAGAGGCATGGAGGGAATTGCTAGTGAAGATGTTTGGTCCGAGAGTGTTATATTTCTGGTCAACCACCTTCCTCCATAATTTGCCTTCTCCTTTTCTATACCTTTGCACCCATGAGCCCAACAAACACATGTTGAGCTCCTGAAGGTTAGGGATACCCAGGCCCCCAAATTCCTTCTCCATACAAACTAGTCTCCAGTTAGCTAGGTGCAGCTTCCTGTGGCCTTCCAAATCATTCCACAAGTAGTGTGCCATTTGAGAGTTGATCATCTCAATAGCCCACTTGGGAAACTTGACGAAGGACAGGAGGTAAATAGGGATACTTGCTAAACATGCTTGGATTAGCACAAGTCTCCCCTTATATATATGAGAGAAGTTTTCCCCTCCAACCCGCTATTCTCTTAATGATCTTATCAATGAGAGGTTGGATGTCTTCTCTCCTAAGTTTGTCAAAATGCAATGGAATCCCCAAATATTTAATAGGCAGATTCCCTCTTTTACATTTCAGAATCTCTATAAATCTCAAGGTTTCCTCATCAGACATATTTATAGGGATTAACTCACTCTTACTGTAATTAATCCTCATGCCGGACACTTGTTCAAAACAAGACAGGGTCACCTTGAGGTTTTGAGCCATTTCTAGGTTATTCTATAGGAAAAGAATAGTATCATCTGCATATTGAAGGCAACTAACCCCCCCCAGGACAGAAACTGGGGCAAAGCCCACCAATCGGATTCGAGTTAGTAGCTTTGATCAGCATCCTAGCTAACGCATCCACTACCAGGTTAAAGAGCAGAGGTGAAATCGTGTCACCTTGTCTAAGCCCTTTACTTGTTAGGAAGAAATCACTTTCAAATCCATTGATTTTAACCCCAACTGAACCTCCCCTAACAACTGCTTCAATCCAAGCAGTCCACTTGGGACCAAATCCTCTTTTAACCAAAAGCTCATCTAAGAAATCTAAATGTACATAATCGAAAGCTTTCTCATAGTCTAACTTGATCACCAGCCCCTGCTCATTTCCAGTGTGCTCTGAGTGCAACACCTCATGGGCAGTCACTACACTCTCCAAGATAAATCTACCTTTCACAAAGGCAGATTGGGTGCAAGTAATCAACCTCTGAAAGATAACAGCAATCCTGTTAGTTAAAACTTTGGTAAAAATTTTAAAACTACAATTTAGGAGACTAATGGGTCTGAATTTCTTCATAGAAGTAGCCTCGGGCTCTTTGGGGATAAGGGTCAAGAGGGCAAAATTTAGTCTAAACAAGTCCAATTTTTCTTCATAGAAATCTTCAAACATCCTAATTAAATCCCCCTTCACCACTTCCCAAAATTGCTGGTAAAAGAGAAAAGGTAGGCCATCAGGGCCAGGGGCTCCCTCAGCATACGAGCCAAACACTGCTTCTTTTATCTCTGCCTCAGAAAAAGGGGCCTGGAGGGAATCACTCTCTCCAGGGGAGACTTTCTCATCATCAGAGAAAAAATCTAGGGCCAGAATGCACACATTTCTACTTTCCTCTTTGAAGAGGTCTTTGTAAAAGTCACAAGCCACCTTGAGTAGGTAAGCTGTTTCAGTGACAGGCCCATGTGGGCTATCAAGAGAATGGATGTGGACTTTCCTCCTCCTCTAATTAGCCACTGCATGGAAATATTATGTATTCCTATCCACTTCTTTAATATCTCTATCCCTGGATCTTTGCTTAGATTTCACTTCTTCTTTGAGCCAGTGCCTTTGAAGCTCTATATGAATAGTTTTCATTCTAGTAAGTTCCTGGTCATTAAGCTCTCTATTTTCAGCTATTACATCTAGCTTGTCATACTCTTCCATGAGCTTCTTCTTATTTTTTCTAAGGCCAGCCTCTATATTGGCACTCCACCCTTTAGTGACTTTCCTAAATCTTCTAACTTTTTCTTGCCACACCTCTATTGAAGTTTTGCCAGAGACAGGGGCTTTCCAAATGTTTTCTACCAGTGCCTTAAAATCTTCTCTAAGCAACCACCACTTCTCAAATTTATAGCTACTAGATTTAGCCTGCCTTTTTAGGCCAGAATGCCAAATAATGGGAATATGATCACTCCCCAACCTGGGTAGTGCACTACTAGAAGCCAGGGGAATTTTTTTTATCTAGTTCAGTATTGCAGAACATCCTATCTATGGTGGACATAATCATATCTGCTTGATTATTTGCCCAGGTGTATTTCTTGGAAGAGAGCTTAATTTCCAATAAACTCTAGATCTGTATCTAGGCATTAAAATTATCTGCCCATCTATGACTTATATCGCCATTGCTTTTTATCACTACTATATCTAACCAGGTTAAAATCCCCACCAACTAAAGTGGGTGTGCTTGATTCTATAAAGATAGAGTGGAGTTCAGAGAGGAAATCCTCTTTACCCCTATCATAAGCTGACCCATACACAGTAACTACTCTAAACTCAACTTGATTGCTTCTCAACTTAAGGTTGTAGGAAATTGAGGAGTTTCTCACTTCCCAGCTCATAACTTCAAAAATATCTAAATATACTCCCACTAGGATTCCACCTGCAGACCCAACTGAAGGCAGATGCTTCCACTCAAATAATCTATTACCTACTAAAGATCTAAGATAAGAATTAGAAAATTCCATTTTCTTGGTTTCCTGGAAACCAAGTATGGATGCATGAGTTTTATTGATGTAATCTAGAATGAGAGGTTTTCTACCTGGGGTGTCTATGCCCCTGACATTCCAAAACATGCAATTCATAGGAAAATTTCTTTCCTGGGGTGCTTGCCCCATCTATTGTCACATACAGCAGCCCATTTGCTGCTATGGTTTAGAGCTTCCCCAGTGTTATTCAAAGTAGAAACATCCTCTTCTATGAAATTATTAGAAAAAGCCTTAGGGGTAGAGGTGCAACACAGTGAAGTTTCTAGGGCATGTGTTTGCAACCTCTTATCAGTGTTGTTCTCATTCATCTGCTTGTCAAAGAACACATAATCTGGATCATCTATTTCTACTTCTATTCCTACCTTTTTGGCAATTTTAATAAAAACAGGATTATTGAACAAGGAGAAGCTGGCCTGAGTGTTACCTTTTTTTGGTTTCTCCAGGTCTCTGATCTTCTTGATCTCCTGAGCTTTTTCCAATGCAGTCTTGTCAGAGTGTAGGACTCTATTACTCTGCCTGGTAGCTTGCAGTGGACCCCACTTTTTCTTCTCTTCCAGGTGAACATGTTGTTTCAGAGGGGGAAACTCTTTGTCATAGGATTGAGTACCCCCTCCCCTTCAATAGGTTGAATTGATTCCAAAAGCTCTCCTTCAGACATAGCTTCTTCATTTTCTTCCATTGAGAATATGGAATCATCAGCCAATTCCATTTCCCTTAACAAGGAGTAGCATTCTCCATCATTGTTGGCAGTTTGCAGGATCTCATCTATCACACCTTTTCTTGCTTCTCTAACTTCACTGGGCAGTTGACTTTTGAGTAAGCAAGGGTGCTCAACCCCATTCACTGGGCAAGCATCAGGAAGCTGCTGGAGGTATGAGAGAATAGCTTGTCTCCCCAGTGAACTGCTAGTTTGCTGGTTCTCAGTAGAAGCCCCTCCAGATTCAGCCCTAGAGCTTTTCCCAGATCTAGCATCATCTTGCCTCATGTCTCCCTCAGGGTTTTGGCCTTGCCCTCCAGTTCTCACACCATGGTCTGCAAGGTCTCCCTCCTCCTCCACAGTTTCAACCTCAGTGTGTATCCTATAGAACTTCCCTTTGATACCAAAGGTTCTTTCTCTTGGGATTTTTGTTGCATCCTTGCAAGATATCTTCACCCCGACAGTTTCATAAAAGCTATTGAAATTATGTGTCCAGTCCACATCCACCAAGAGCCCAAAGGCAGATGTGATTTGATCTAGTGTGTCCCATTCACACCATTTTGGGTTGAGTTTTCTCAGCTTGAGCCGGACCAATTGCTGCTTAGCCATATCTTCAATTTCTCCTTTCCAGACTTCTACTTTGACCATGACATTATCTTTGACTAGCCCAAAGCAAGGGTACCCAGCTACCTGCTCCACTGGGATTTCTGGAGGGAATTTGACTAACATTGTCCAATCATCTAACTGGTTAATCTGCCATGGCCAGTTTGTCTTGTATATAGCTGAAAATTCCAGAGCCAGTTCTTCTTTGCTGACCACCCCAGATTCCACAAAAACAATCCCAACATTCTTCAGTCTTCCATAATGCTGTAGGTTGACATCTGGAATGTCAATGTGGTAATATCCCAGACCAGTAGCAGCACTCCCTAGGTATTTTGCAGTTGATTGTGGCTTCTTCCTAATAGGGCAATCATCCACCTTGTGAGTGACCATCTTGCAAATGAAGCAGTTTTTTGCCTTTGAGCAACTCTCTTGCTTGTGTCCTCATTCACCACACCCCACACATATTCCTTTTGCATATGACATAAGTGCTACTGCAGAATTTGTACTTGTCCCCAGACTCCTAGGATCTTGCCTCTTTTTCTGATATTGTTTCTGGCTAACCCCTTTGCCCCCTTGATCTGAAGTACCAGACGCACCTGAGCCTTGGCTGTTCTTGCTGGCGGCAGGTCCAGGCTCCTGTCTCATCTGCTGCTGATTCCCCTACCCTAGTGCGATGGGAGGGCCACCAAACCAGGGAGGAGGCATCCCCTGCCATTGCTGCTCTTGTGGGAAGGCGGCCGGGAACTGCCTAGGGAACCATGGAGGAGGCTGGCTGGGGTAGCCAAATCCAAAGCCATACGGGGGAGGCCCTTGATGAACTGTCGGCCCCTCCTGCCATGGATCTTGGCCCCCTCCTTTGTTCCTGTTCTTCCCTCTGCCTCTCCTGCGCCCCCTTCCATCTGCTCTTCTTCTGCTCTTGGACGGAGGAGTGGCGGCGCTGGGGGTGGGAGAGATGGGACTACCTTCTCCTCAACCCTAGTCCTCCATTTATCCTTGACCGTCCCTCCCTCCGGACCCCAAAGCTGCTGGAATCCTCTTCAAGTCCTCTTAATCCACCTTTTTCAGCCCCTACTTTTCCTACTCTGCTTTTTAACTGCCTGGGTAGAGGCCTGCTTTTCCTTCTGAATCTAAAGCCTCCAGAGTTTTCAAGTACCAGCTCTGCGAGATCAGCCCTCTCTCCCATGACAGTTGATTTTTGGGTGGTTTGCTGGAATTTCAGAGTGGGGGAGTTGGTGGTTGCAGCTCCCAGAACGCTTTCCACTTTGCTCTCTGAAACAAGTCCGGCGAGTTCCTCAGTGACTGCGACCAGCTCACTAGATCCATTGCCGATTTCCCCCCCTTCAACCCTCACTGGTGCACGTCGGTCCTAAACAAACGGTTTAAAACCCGTTTCCGCGACGACATTTGGAACCGTCGCCAAGTGAGTGTGGGCGATAGGGGGGTCCTTCCCAAACGACCCAGAAACCGTCAGGGATAGGGCCCCTACAGTACTCCTACTCGTTTCTGCTCGCATTGCCATCGCAGTCGGTATTCTGTGGTGCTACGTTTACGATGCGCGGCCCATCACAAATGGTTCACTATTATAGAACGTGTATGATGCGCGGCCCATCACAAACGGTTCACCGTTAAGAAGATTAGCTAATCGTCGTACAAGTGTCAGACAGGATTATGAAACGTCGGACCGTCGTAACATCGTCGTACACGACAACTATCGCATACGCTATTCTGTGGTGCAACGTTTACGATGCATACTTTATCAGAAACAGTTCATGGTCGCGAATCGTGTACGATAAGGCAACTAACACAAATGTTTAGTTTGCCCGCACCGTTTGTGATATTGTCTGACATCGCACACGCTTTGCAAACGGCAACTGTGTGCATGCTTGCACACGTTTCCTCTCTGTGAACCGTCTCATATTATGGTGCATATCGCAAACGTTTGTGTTTTACCAACCGTGTGTGCCGTAACAACCTAGAGAGCGTAATTTCACCGTAATTTAATTGCTGGTTTTCCAAATTGTATCGGATTTGGATTTGAATTTGAATGTATGATACAACTTTATTCATATCCATCAGGTTCAAACAACCAATGCATTATTCGATTCATAGGTACATATGTTCAAGAATTACATAAGAACCAAATAAAGAATGATGAACCACAATTGTATACTTATACTATTAAAGACGGTAAAGAAAGCGGCGAAATATATTCTGGTTGCTGAACAAGGTGAAGCGGAATGCCCATATTGTGCCCTCCTCCATGCAGAAGGCACGCACGACTCTAGTCCAACCCCTTGTGATGGCCGACCGCCCATCCTTCACGGTCTTCATGAAAACATCTAGATAATCATCGTGTTCTGGTAGAAATACTTTAACCTTTGCATGCCCACCAATCATGTAGTTTGAGAGGTAATCTTGAGTAAACTGCTTTGGCAACCACTGCAAAGGAATAAGATTTCAGACATTGTCATCTAACACAACTCATTATGGGCAGTAAAAAGAAGGATGCAGAGTTCTTACTTACCATCCTGCAGTTCGCTGTTGTCTTGGATAAAGTGTAAACAAATAGTTTAATTGCCATCTTTGGACCCATTTTACTAACAATCTGTATTAGCTTCCTCACTTGATGCTGGTTCATCGATATCTCATTGCCCCATACGCAGAAAGGGTCGAAACGCGGATCTTTACCAATGACATATGTACCTAAAAGCACCAAGTTAATATTAGAAGCTAAACAGCAATGGCACAATGATGTAGTACAACACTCTTTTATAATATGTCTATATACATCCGTATGTGGTAGTACATTTGAAATATCTAAAAAGACAAATATTTAGGAATGGAGGGAGTATCTTATAACATCCAATATACTCACATATTAGATGAATTAACATCTTATATTATGGGCCGGAAGGAGTTTAGTCCGTTCTTAAAAATTATCTGCTGCTGTATCCACGGGTTACAGTTAGTTTGAGCTAGTTCGGGCTCAAATAGCCCTAAAGTATATCTAAAATGAGGGCTAGTTTGAGCTAGTTGCATCTGTAACCCACCCAAAAAACTAGTATCCAACCCAAAAGGTGCTAATTGGAGCTAGTTCTCCTAGTGCATTTATTGTCAATGTAACCCTGCCATCCAAACAACTCTTTGGATGGAGTTAGTTCAGGGTTAGTAATGAGCTAGAAACTAACTCTAACCTCTAGCTAAGTTGAGTATCCAAACGGGGTTGTGTTGTTGCTGTTGCTGCTGCTGCTGCTCTTCTACGTATATCTAGACATCATTAGAATGTTAATGTAACACTCTTCCTTGTTTCTATGTAGCCTAGGATTGCATATTTAGACATTAAATACAGTGGATGTTGCTATGTAGCCTCAAATATATTACATACGGCCCTAGTTAACCTAAGAAAAAATGGGTTGCAGATATACTCAGTTAAAAGTCCGATTCACCGATTAGTCCCTTATCAGCCGCCCGCCTATATGGTACCAGCTACGGATATCCTGAACAGTGAGCAGATATAAGCCAAGGGATGAAACTAACCTCGATGGAAAACAGGAGTCGTTCTCAAAATTGTCCTGTGTAGGTACATCAAGAAGCATGTTAAGCACAACAGGCTAAACATCAACCAAAATTACACATGGCAGATAAAATAATCTCCAAAAGATAGCTTCAGTGTGCAGGTTTAAGCATGCTAGTAAAGCAAAACAAGTGGAAAGATGTGCTAACTGCAACAGGCCTAACATTTAACAACAAGCAAACAAGGTCATTCAAACTGGTATTGTGCCGGTCTAAGTACACTAGTTATGGTTAAATAAAAATGGAAAGGCGTGTTAACTACAAGATGCAACAACCAAATGTAGTCATTCATAGTGGTATTGTTGAAACTGGTACTGATGAAATTGAACTGCACAGTTCATACTTGCACATATAGAACATCACGTTGTGAATAACTGGAATAAACAAGGCATACTACGAACAACCAAAGATAGCATTTGAAACCGAACATATGCTAACTACAAACAACCGAACAATCAAAAAACTTTAAAAGCATATGCTAGCTATAACAGGCTTAACAGCAAGTAAATATATGCATTCCTATCGGTATGTTTAAAACTGGATTGATGAAATGTACTGCACAGTAAATAATTGCACATATAGAGCCTCACATTGTGAACAACTGAAATAAACAAATCATGGGTTTCCTCACTTGTCACAGATGGGCTCGTTCCCGTGGGAAGAGCACGGGCCTTGGATGCGCTCCATGTTGTCGCAGAAGGGCTCCTTCCCCTTGGAAGAGCACGGCTGTAGGGTGCCCTCCCTAATGTCGCAGACGGGCGCTTTCCCCTTGGAAGAGCAGATGGGCTCTTTCCCCTTGGAAGAGCCGGAGAGGGTGCCCTCCTCGTGGTCGCCGTCGATGAGGTCTGACTTAGAAGCTGTGGATCCCAAGCCAGCGCCACAGAACGCGTCCTTCAAAAATGACAAAAGGGGCTCGATGGAAATGTAGAATGGCAAATTGTTGATAGCGAGCCAGAGGAGATCAGCGGCGGGGCCATGGATGAGATCGACGGCGGTTGAAACCGATGGGTTGGGGGTGGGCCACTTAACCTGTGACACAGCCCGCCTCAGGGCGTCGCTGTCGATGACCTCGATGTCGTAGCCGGCGGACGAGACATGCCCGCATACTCTAGCCCGCTGCTTGAGTGCCTGCCGCCAGTAATGGTCGTCAGCTTCCTCGGCGACGTCGGGCGAAGAGACCGCTATACACCTCTTTTGGGCCAGTCGCTCCTCGAGCTCCACGGGAAGCGTAGCCGGGCTTAGGCTGCGACGCTCTGGAGTGGGGGATGGGGATTTGTGGGAAAGGGGGCGTTTGGCAGGCGTCATCTAAAAAACTCAGGGTGGCCTGGGTATGGAGATCGGTGGGTAAGCTGCACGGGCAAACCGGCATATGTTGACAATGGAGGCCTTGCGGCGGCGGCGGCAGCGGCGGCGGGGACTTTGCTAGGGTTTCGAGCGAGGGAGGGTGTGTGTGTGTGCGCGCGCACGCCCGAGGAGGTTTTGGTGTGCACGAAGGAAATCCTAAGCTATATATGAATGCATGCCCCCCCAACCGAGGTTCACCGTAGAAAAAGTGCGAAGTAGCTAGCAGCCCCCTCCCTCGTGTCGGAACAAAGGGAATCCTAAGCTATGAATGCATGCCCCCCAACCGAGGTTCACCTAGCAAAGTGTGAAGTAGAGCTAGCAGCCCCCTCCCTTGTGTCGGCGCGAAGGGATTCCTAAGCTATGAATGCATGCCCCCCCAACCGAGGTTCACCTAGCAAAGTGCGAAGTAGCTAGAAGCCCCCCTCCCTCGTGTCGGCATGAAGGGAATCCTAGCTAAGCTATGAATGCATGCCCTCCCCCCCAACCGAGGTTCACCCTAGCAAAGTGTGAAGTAGCTAGCAGCCACCGCTCCCTTGTGTCGGCACGAAGGGAATCCTAAGCTATGAATGCACATGCCCCCCCAACCGAGGTTCACCTAGCAACGTGCGAAGTAGCTAGCAGCCCCCTCGTGTCGGCACGAAGGGAATCCTAAGCTATGAGCATGCCCCCTCCCCCCCAACCGAGGTTCACCTAGCAAAGTGCGAAGTAGCTAGCAGCCCCCCACCCCCTCGTGTCGCCACGAAGGGAATCCTAATTAAGCTATGAATGCATGCCCTCCCCAAACCGAGGTTCACCTAGCAAAGTGCGATGTAGCACCCCCCCCACACACACTTTCAGTCGGCAGGCCAGAGAGGCATATATCTCATCAAGATGGATCGTAAAACGGACCAAGAATAATCCACCTTGGTCGTATAACCTCTCTCTTGTTGTTGGTCAAAGTGATGTCCGTCCATGCGACCCCGGAGATGGGCTAGCTCGCCAATAATCACGCAAGTAGCTAGTCCCCAAAGACAACCATGGCATGCGTGTGGCCCAAACATATGTATGGAGAGGTATGTTTTTGAGTAACAATGAACAACTTTGATGTGGCACCGTGATTTCGAACTAGAAATCCCCACACTGAGTGAGGGTTAGGTTGACGATGCATATGTATGTTACACCACACTTCAAGCCAACGACGGGGATTCATATATGCATGCATGTGTGCATAGTACATGCGCTCAAACTTAATTAGGTCTGAATCTCACCATGACCTATACTACGATAACACTAACCAAATGAAGAATCCGCCATGGTAACCTATCTTGTTGTTGGTCAAGGTGATCATGGATGTCCACGCGGGCCCACGAATATATAGGCTTGTCGCCGATAACCACGCGAGGGAGTGTATCATTCAAAGGCAACCACTACATGCATATGTATGGAGGTGATGCGTGCATGCATGTTTGAATACACAACATTGATCTGGCGCGTGTGTCAAAAATCGTACACTAGCTCCCACACAGAGCGAGGTCGGTTCATGATGGTGTCGTTGTACTAGCCACTTCGACTCCATGGGAGGGATTCATGCATACACATGCATATGTGTATGCTCAAAGTGTATCATGCATGTCAGCCCAGAGCAAAAATAATAATCCCCTCCTAAGTCAAATTAACCTCTCTTGTTGTCAGGCAAAAAGAAGTGATGGACCAAGCGGGCCCACAGATGGAAAGCATCGATATCGCTGATAACCGCTTAAGTGGGTGCGAGAGGACAACCACCACTGCTTTGCATGTGGGCCAAACATATATATGTTGAATACCCAAAATGCACAACTTTGATGTGTCACATGCCTCAAAAACCGTAAACCATGCACCCACAAAGAGCGAGGTTCATATCATGATGGTCCATGATAGTCCCCTTCCCCCCTCTTCACCGCATACTATATGCTTCTGCCGTAATATATGTACAACCCAAAAGAATCCTCATCGATGGTGAAATTAATTAACCTCTCCCGAGGTAGGTCAAAGTGATGCATGCATGCATGCATCGACGATGGCCTCGTGGGCCCATAGATGGAAGCGTCACACGTGAGTCTCCCAGCTAGGATATATATGCATGTGGCCTAAAAAGGTGTTGTGTGATGTTTGAAAAACCAATTTCACAATTTTGATGTGGCACGTGTCTCGGTAACCAAAAAGTCCCGATACTGAGTGAGGTGTAATTGTTCACGGACGCATACGTATAGTATATATGCTAGTCCCCTCCCACCTCTTCGACGCGTACTATATACCGCCATAACACAAATAAAAAGATTATACCTTGCTGGTCAAATTAACCTCACTGCCGGCTGTTCGTCAAAGTGATGGACGTCGACCTCGCGGGCCCACAGAAAGCGTCACACGCGAGTATCGAGTGTCGTGTAGGACAACCATCGACTGCATGTGTCTAAAACATTTATGTATGAAAGGGTTGTGTAATGTTTTAAATAACGATTTCACGACTCTGATGTGGCACCAGCCTGCCTAACAAAACGGCCAACCCACATGGTGGCTCACAACTTGTAGTGTACTGAGAGCCACCCGCCACCCTCAGACGCACACACCCACACACACCGCAAATCCACCGCAACTACGATGCATGTTAAATTAATTATCCCGCGGTGAACATACATGTTACCAATAATTTCAAAAAATTCACAGAGATCATTAAGATATTTTAGTACATTGATTGATTTTTTATGGGTATAATATGCAAAAATCAAATTTGAGCTACATGCACACGTGACAGTGCACTTAAATGGATTGCAAAAACACATGTGTCTCACTAGGTGCATGTTTACTCCCCGTGCAACAAATTTCAAACATTGAGAATCTTGATTTTTAAATTCTAGTACATCCAAAACTTATTTGAAGTTCATGAAACTTATTGTGTTGTCATATGGACACCAATAAAAAGTGGCATTGTACTTTTTTGGGGTCAAATTTGAGACCAGTTTTGATGTAATTTTTATCTAATTACAGACGGGAGATTATTAATAATTGGGAACCAATATCCCAAACGGATCATTTATTCGAACCGTGAGCGTTAGACCAACAATGGATACGTGCCATGCTTCGGTTAAGCAGTAAAGCGGTAGCATTAATCATCTAAACAGAAAAACAATATGCGTGCCGCCGCGCGACCCGTGTGGCGTGCGAGAAGGCGTGAGTTGACGGGATGCATGCGAGCAGTCCGCCGCGCAGGCAGACGGGGGGGGGGGGGGGCGTGCGTGCAGGTGTGTGAATTGACGGAGGCGTGCTTGTTGCGCAGTGTCATCGGGAGGCGTGCGAGTAGCTGTGTGAAACTTTGGTAGGCATGCCAGCAGTCCGATGCGCAGGCTCATCGGGAGGCGAGCCATCGGTTTGACCGTCGCCCGCCTCTCTCCCACAACTCCCACTACTCCATATTAATGGTGCGCCCGAGCGGCCGCACCCCCATCCTCGCTACGCACACAGAATCCTCTCTCGGCTGCTTGCAACCTCGACGCCGCTCTCAGTCCTCAAGGCCATCAGTGTATGAGGATGCCGCCGAAGCACCCCATCGGAGGGAGTGGCGACGCCGGGGCTGCTAAAGCACCGGAGCACTAGGTGCATGTTTACTCCCTGTGCAACAAATTTCAAACATTGAGAATCTTGATTTTTAAATTCTAGTACATCCAAAACTTATTTGAAGTTCATGAAACTTATTGTGTTGTCATATGGACACCAATAAAAAGTGGCATTGTACTTTTTGGGGGTCAAATATGAGACCAGTTTTGATGTAATTTTTATCTAATTACAGACGGGAGATTATTAATAATTGGGAACCAATATCCCAAACGGATCATTTATTCGAACCGTGAGCGTTAGACCAACAATGGATACGTGCCATGCTTCGGTTAAGCAGTAAAGCGGTAGCATTAATCATCTAAACAGAAAAACAATATGCGTGCCGCCGCGCGACCCGTGTGGCGTGCGAGAAGGCGTGAGTTGACGGGACGCATGCGAGCAGTCCGCCGCGCAGGCAGACGGGGGGGGGGGGGGGGGGGGCGTGCGTGCAGGTGTGTGAATTGACGGAGGCGTGCTCGTTGCGCAGTGTCATCGGGAGGCGTGCGAGTAGCTGTGTGAAACTTTGGTAGGCATGCCAGCAGTCCGATGCGCAGGCTCACCGGGAGGCGAGCCATCGGTTTGACCGTCGCCCGCCTCTCTCCCACAACTCCCACTACTCCATATTAATGGTGCGCCCGAGCGGCCGCACCCCCATCCTCGCTACGCACACAGAATCCTCTCTCGGCTGCTTGCAACCTCGACGCCGCTCTCAGTCCTCAAAGCCATCAGTGTATGAGGATGCCGCCGAAGCACCCCATCGGAGGGAGTGGCGACGCCGGGGCTGCTAAAGCACCGGAGCATTGCGTGGAGATAGATACAGAGGTTGCCGTCACCGCCGGCGAGTTATTGCTGCACCCTGACGTCGTCGGCGGCGTCGAGCTTCCACAGCCGGAGGCGGAGTTCCACACCGACTCCGATGACCACTCCGGCGACGACTCCGACAACCACTCCGGCGACGACGGACAGCTGGTTAGTCATCTATACCCATTTATGTGTCAAATAGATCATAGGGTTTCTCTGGTTACTCCTGCCTCCCCTTTTTGGAATAGAAATCCTGTGGTTATGTTTCCCAATCCAAGAAATCTGAGCAAGTTTCGTTAGATCCGTATAGTGTATTGATTGTTTGAATGGTACATGTGATAAGTGATTAGTTGTTTCATCTGTGCAAATGATTTCTGCTAGTAATCCGACTAGGGTTAGTGTTCGTGCTAATAATTCTTAGCCAGGACTTGACAATTGATTTTGAATGACCTACATATGTTTATGTCATTATTTTCTTCAAGATTGGTCTGTACATAGACGACTGTGCTTAAAAATCAAATCATAATCTCTGAATATGTATAAATAAATAGTCATAAATTCTTAATCCTACTACACGTCATATAATCAGTGATTTGATCCCAAATTTGTTTTACTATATATATAGGTGCTGTCTGACGATGTGGACATCGAGGATGAAGATGCCCAGAGGAGGTACAAGAGGCGAATCCTGAGGGAGCTTTATGCGGGAATGCATAACAGGCGTATTAGGACCTGGAGCGATGGCTATGGAAGCCCATTTTGCAACCACAAGATTCATGACGGTGTATCTAAGTGTTCTTGCGCATGCAAGAGGATGGGCCGTTGGCTCCTTCAAGCATAAGTATTCTCACAGGGTGGCGCACGACGCGTATGCCGAGTACTTGGAGAAGCTTCAGGATCGTGCCGGCCACATGTGAGATGAGATGTGGGATGGATCGAACTATGTACGCTTGAGTATGCTTAATGACGGTTGAACTATATACTTATGGTTGAACTATGCTTATGTACGTGTACGCTTATTATCCATGTATGAGTATGTTAAATATTTTGCCAAATTTTGGTAAAAATTACAACGGGGGACCAATAAACCAGGACGGAGGTAGTACGTCAATCACACACGGTTCCCAAAATTGGAACCATGTGCAATGACTATCATTTTGCCTGCCGCGTCAATCACACACGGTTCGCTCTAGCAAACCGTCGCCCCCAAAATTCTTTATGGGACAAAACCCTCACCACCCAATTCAAAAAAGAAAAAAGAAAACCCTCACCATCCCCACATCACAAAAACCCTCACCCCGCCCGCCACCCATCTCGGCCCCTCTGGTACGTTCCCCATTCAAACCTGCAGAAGCTCCTCCTCGTCTATGCCATGGCACCGCCTATAGCGGCGGTAAACACTTAGCTCGACGTCTGCCGCCGCCGCCAGGTTGCCGGCAAAGCCCACCACATTTCGCCATTTCCGCTTGCCGCTGCCTATCGCCATCGACTTTCTCGACGCTGCTCGCGGTCGACCCAGCTCCGCTCGGTTGGGGAATCTGCCATACTGATGGTTCTTTCTCATGGACGACAAGGTAACTAATTTAACGAGATATTATCTCATCTCTTATCCCAGTTCATCTGCCTCCTTTAATCACCCGGTGGAAATCGCCGTGAATTCATTTTTATTCGAGCTGATTTGAGGGTTTTCTTTCATTCATAGAATGTACAGTGCGCCGATACTTCAGGACTTGGTGACCGCCGCCAGAGATTCCATCTCATCGTACCAGATAAGTTGAGGACGCACGCGGTATGTTCAATCTCACCCTAAATCGGTTGGCAATTGAACATATTCTAAATATTGCTACATTTGGATAAAAGGTGCCACATGCACCATATACGTCAAAGGGGATTTCCCCCCTCTTCTTTCTATATTAGGCAAATTAATGATGTATTGTTCTTTTGTTACTCTCATATTTCCATGACATCATGTTTACCCTATCTGTTTAATTATAGACTTTTGTCCTTCGATTTCAACTGCTGTACAATTCTTCCAATTTGGGCCCATATTTGCATGTTACCATATTTTCTTTAACAACCCTACCATTTTCTGCAGGACATCCCTCGCTATGCAACAGATTATATAGTGCACAATTTTTCCCTTTACATACACCAAGGCTCCACGAATGTCATACTGCGCACAAACCATGGATTTACAATCGTTGCTACTGTAAGACTTGATGAACGTGGTGACTCCTATTTTGGCACTGGCTTTTGGAATGAAATTGCAAAGTTTTATGTACTGAAAGTTGGTACTAAAATTGCACTGCACATAGAAGGGCCTGGTCATGAGATATATGCTAACTTCCCTGACAAAATCATCGAGACTTTGTTCGAAGTAAGTTTTCTTTTCAACTATCTGCATATGTTGACTTACCCAGCAATGTCAAATGAATTGTGTAGTATTTAAGCAACCAATTGTTATTCTCTTATCTTACTATATTCCTACCTAATAACTTCTAGTTACCAATACACTTTTCTATTGCCCTGTTTTAACTAAATATTCCCTGTACTCCCATTTCTATCAGAAAGCGTCGCTGACAAGGAGACTCCAGAGGTGGAGAACGGGGCTGCCAACAAGCGGAGGCGGGGCGAGCTAGAATCGCAAGCGACTCCAGCAGGCCTAGACTTAATAAGCAGCCTCCCCGATGATATGTTGAGATTCATCATCTCCCTCCTCCCAATCAAATATGGGGCGCGGACAACCCTCCTTTCCTGGCGGTGGCGCCCCCTATGGAACTCCAGCCCTCTCGACCTCATAGACACCCATGAGCTCTGCTATGGCTATCGCAAAAGCTTGGATGCGTTCTCCAAGATCCTCGGCAGTCACCTTGGCCCAACCAAAGGCCTTAGAATGGGCAAGTTCCGTTCCAACGGCAAGGACCGAGCCAAGCTTGACGACTGGTTCCGATCCCCCGCCCTAGATCAGCTCGAGGAGCTCACTTTTGATGATGGGCATATGCGGTCACTGCCAACGTCCGCACTCCGCCTCGCGCCCACGCTGCGTGTCGCCAAGTTCAGGAACTGCCATTTGCCGCCCCTTAATGACGCGCCTGCTCTTATTCTACCATGATTGAAGCACCTCGAGCTCGTCGCCGTCTGCCTCTCAAAGGGTGACATGGAGCGCCTGCTCCGTGGCTGTACTGCACTCGAGTACCTTCGTCTTCAGGCGATCAATGGGTTGAGTACCTTCCACATCACCTCCATGACTCTCCGGACTATTTATGTGTGTTGCTGGTGCGGCAGGAAGACATCACAAAAGGTGGACCACGGTATGGTCATCCATTACACACCTGCACTTGAGAGATTACTTGTAATTGATCAAGAAGGTCCAACAAGAATCAATGTCATTTCCGCGCCGAAATTGACAGTGGTGGGCTACTCGTCTGACAAATACTCCGAACTTGTTATTGGATCCACACCCGTTCAGGTACAACAGCCGCCTTCTACCTCTCCTTCTACAAATTAACATTATTTCTAATTTTGAAGATGATTGTTCGTCTGTCATTTAGAAAATGATTCCAACAAGTTTGACCCCGAAACTGCGCACAGTGAAGGTCTTGGCACTAGAATCTATCGGGCCCGACCTGGAGCAAGTTGTTAGTTTCCTGAGATGCTTTCCGTGCCTGGAGAAGCTATATATCGAGGTGATGTTCTTTTCCTGTTAAATGTTAACCATAAGGGAGTTCAATTTTGACACCTTTTTTCCAAGTTTACAATGACAATGTACTATGATTTCTGAAGGTTCTTTTGGAGGATTTCAGTACATACATGCCACCCCATATTGGTTGCTTGATCCATATGGTCACAATCAATAAGCATTTCTCCTTTGGATTCATCTGTACTAGTTTTTGTTGGGGAACGTAGCAGAAATTCAAAATTTTCTACGCATCACCAAGATTAATCTATGGAGTAATCTAGCAACGAAGGGAAGGGGAGTGCATCTACATACCCTTGTAGATCGCGAGCGGAAGCGTTCAAGAGAACGGGGTTGATGGAGTCGTACTCGTCGTGATCCAAATCACCGATGATCCTAGCGCCGAACGGACGGCACCTCCGCGTTCAACACACGTACGGAGCAGCGATGTCTCCTCCTTCTTGATCCAGCAAGGGGGGAGGAGAGGTTGATGGAGATCCAGCAGCACGACGGCGTGGTGGTGGAAGTAGCGGGATCCCGGCAGGGCTTCGCCAAGCGCAAGCGGGGAGGAAGAGGTGTCACGGGAGGGAGAGGGAGGCGCCAGGGCTTGGGTATTGCTGCCCTCCCTCCCCCCCACTATATATAGGGCCAAGGGAGAGGGGGGGCGCAGCCTTGGCCCTTCCTCCAAGGAAGGGTGCGGCCAGGGAGGAGTCCATCCTCCCCAAGGCACCTCGGAGGTGCCTTCCCCCTTTAGGACTCTCCCTTTCCCTTATCTCTTGGCGCATGGGCCTCTTGGGGCTGGTGCCCTTGGCCCATATAGGCCAAGGCGCACACCCCTACAGCCCATGTGGCCCCCTGGGGCTGGTGGACCCCCGGACCCCTTTCGGCACTCCCGGTACAATACCGATAAAATGCGAAACCTTTCCGGCGACCAAAATAAGACTTCCCATATATAAATCTTTACCTCCGGACCATTCCGGAACTCCTCGTGACGTCCGGGATCTCATCCGGGACTCCGAACAACTTTCGGGTTACCGCATACTAATATCTCTATAACCCTAGCGTCACCGAACCTTAAGTGTGTAGACCCTACGGGTTCGGGAGACATGCAGACATGACCGAGACGACTCTCCGGTCAATAACCAACAGCGGGATCTGGATACCCATGTTGGCTCCCACATGCTCCTCGATGATCTCATCGGATGAACCACGATGTCGAGGATTCAATCAATCCCGTATACAATTCCCTTTGTCTATCGATATGTTACTTGCCCGAGATTCGATCGTCGGTATCCCGATACCTTGTTCAATCTCGTTACCGGCAAGTCTCTTTACTCGTTCCGTAACACATCATCCCGTGATCAAATCCTTGGTCACATTGTGCACATTATGATGATGTCCTACCGAGTGGGCCCAGAGATACCTCTCCGTTTACACGGAGTGACAAATCCCAGTCTCGATTCGTGCCAACCCAACAGACACTTTCGGAGATACCTGTAGTGCACCTTTATAGCCACCCAGTTACGTTGTGACGTTTGGTACACCCAAAGCATTCCTACGGTATCTGGGAGTTGCACAATCTCATGGTCTAAGGAAATGATACTTGACATTAGAAAAGGTCTGAGCAAACGAACTACACGATCTTGTGCTAGGCTTAGGATTGGGTCCTGTCCATCACATCATTCTCCTAATGATGTGATCCCGTTATCAACGACATCCAATGTCCATGGTCAGGAAACCGTAACCATCTATTGATCAACGAGCTAGTCAACTAGAGGCTTACTAGGGAAATGGTGTTGTCTATGTATCCACACATGTATCTGAGTTTCCTATCAATACAATTTTAGCATGGATAATAAACGATTATCATGAACAAGGAAATATAATAATAACCAATTTATTATTGCCTCTAGGGCATATTTCCAACATTCTCCCACTTGCACTAGAGTCAATAATCTAGTTCACATCACCATGTGATTAACACTCACAGGTCACATCACCATGTGACTAACATCCAAAGAGTTTACTAGAGTCAACAACCTAGTTCACATCACTATGTGATTAACACTCAATGAGTTCTGGTTTGATCATGTTATGCTTGTGAGAGAGGTTGTAGTCAACGGGTCTGAACCTTTCAGATCCGTGTGTGGTTTACGAATATCTATGTCATCTTGTGGATTCTACCACACGCTACTTGGAGCCATTTCAAATAACTGCTCTACTATACGAATCCGGTTTACTACTCAGAGTCATCCAAATTAGTGTCAAAGTTTGCATCGACGTAACCCTTTACGACGAACTCCTTTTCACCTCCATAATCGAGAAAATTCCTTATTCCACTAGATACTAAGGATAAGTTCGACCGCTGTCATGTGATCCATTCCCGGATCACTATTGTACCCCTTAACCAACTCATGGCAAGGCACACTTCATGTGCCGTACACAGCATAGCATACTTAAGAACCTACGTCTAAAGCATAGGGGACGACCTTCGTCCTTTCTCTCTCTTCTGCTGTGGTCAGGTCTTGAGTCTTACTCAATACTCACACCTTGTAGCACAGCCAAGAACTCCTTCTTTGCTGATCTATTTTGAACTCTTTCAAAATCATGTCAAGGTGTGCGTTCTTTGAAAGTATCATCAGGCGTCTTGATCTATCTCTATAGATCTTGATGCCCAATATGTAAGCAGCTTTATCCAGGTCTTCCTTTGAAAAACTCCTTTCAAACAACCTTTTATGATTTCCAGAAATTTTACATCATTTCGGATCAACAATATGTCATTCACATATACTTATCAGAAATGTTGTAGCGCTCCCACTCACTTTATTGTAAATACAAGTTTCTAACAAACTTTGTATAAACCCAAAAACTTTGATTACTCCATCAAAGCGTATATTCTGACTCCGAGATGCTTGCTCTAGTCCATGGAAGGATCGCTGGAGCTAGCATACCTTTTAGCATACTTAGGATCAACAAAACCTTTCTGATTGTATCACATACAACCTTTCCTTACGAAAACTGGTAAGGAAACTTGTTTTTGACATCCATCTGCCAGATTTCATAAATGCAGCTAATGCTAACATGATTCCGACAGACTTAAGCATCGCTACGGATGAGAAAATCTCATCGTAGTCAACTCCTTGAACTTGTGAAAATACTCTTTGCCACAAGTCGAGCTTCATAGACGGTAGCATTACCGTCCATGTCCGTCTTCTTCTTAAAGATCCATTTATCTCAATGGCTTGCCGATCATCGGGCAAGTTCACCAAAGTCCATGCTTTGTTCTGATACATGGATCCTATCTCGGATTTCATGGCTTCTAACCATTTGTCGGAATATGGGCCCACCATCGCTTCTCCATAGCTCGTAGGTTCATTGTTGTCTAGCAACATGACTTCCAAGACAGGATCACGTACCACTCTGAAGTAGTACGCATCCTCGTCGTCCTACGAGGTTTGGTAGTGACTTGATCCGAAGTTTCATGATCACTATCATAAGCTTCCACTTCAATTGGTGTAGGTGCCACAGGAACAACTTCTTGTGCCCTGCTACACACTAGTTGAAGTGACGGTTCAATAACCTTATCAAGTCTCCACCATCCTCCCACTCAATTCTTTCGAGAGAAACTTTTCCTCGAGAAAGGACTCATTTCTAGAAGCAATTACTTTTGCTTCCAGATCTGAAATAGGAGGTATACCCAACTGTTTTGGGTATTCTATGAAGATGCATTTATCCGCTTTGGGTTCAAGCTTATCAGCCTGAAACTTTTTCACATAAGCATCGCAGCCCCAAACTTTTAAGAAACGACAACTTAGGTTTCTCTAAACGGTGTCGTCTCAACGGAATTGTGTGGTGCCCTATTTAAAGTGAATGCGGTTATCTCTAATGCCTAAACCATAAACGATAGTGGTAATTCGATAAGAGACATCATGGTATGCACCATATCCAATAGGGTGCAGTTATGATGTTCAGACACACCATCACACTATGGTGTTCCAGGCGGTATTAATTGTGAAACACTTTCCACAATGTCTTAATTGTGTGCCAAACTCGTAACTCAGATATCTCTATGATCATATCATAGACATTTTATCCTCTTTTCACGACGATCTTCAACTTCACTCTGAAATTACTTGAACCTTTCAATAATTCAGACTTGTGTTTCATCAAGTAAATATTCTCAGCATCTACTCAAGTCATCTGTGAAGTAAGAACATATCGATATCCACTGCGTGACTCAACACTCATTGGACTGCACACATCAAATGTATTACTTCCAACAAGTTGCTCTCTTGTTCCATCTTACTGAAAACGAGGCCTTTCAGTCATCTTGCCCATGTGGTATGATTTGCATGTCTCAAGTGATTCAAAATCAAGTGAGTCCAAACGATCCATCTGCATGGAGTTTCTTCATGCATATATACCAATAGACATGGTTCGCATGTCTCAATCTTTTCAAACGAGTGAGTCCAAAGATCCATCTACATGGAGCTTCTTCATGCGTTCTATACCAATATGACTCAAGTTGCAGTGCCACAAGTATGTGGTACTATCATTACTATCTTATATCTTTTGGCACGAACATGTGTATCACTGCGATCGAGATTCATTTTAGGTGCAAGACCATTGAAGGTATTATTCAAATAAACAGAGTAACCATTATTCTCCTTAAATGAATAACCGTATTGTGATAAACATAATCCAATCATGTTTATGCTCAACGCAAACACCAAATAACAATTACTTAGGTTTAACACCAATCTCGATGGTAGAGGGAGCATGCGACGCTTGATCACATCAACCTTGGAAACACTTCCAACACATATCGTCATCTCACCTTTAGCTAGTCTCCGTTTATTCCGCAGCTTTTATTTCGAGTTACTAACACTTATCAACCGAACCGGTATCTAATACCCTGGTGCTGCTAGGAGTACTAGTAAAGTACACATTCATATAATGTATATCCAATATACTTCTGTCGACCTTGCCTGCCTTCTCATCTACCAAGTATCTAGGGTAGTTCCGCTTCAGTGACCGTTCCCCTCATTACAGAAGCACTTAGTCTCGGGTTTGGGTTCAACCTTGGGTTTCTTCACTAGAGCAGCAACTGATTTGCCGTTTCATGAAGTATCCCTTCTTGCCCTTGCCCTTCTAGAAACTAGTGGTTTTACTAACCATCAACAATTGATGCTCCTTCTTGATTTCTACTTTCGCGGTGTCAAACATCGCGAGTTGCTCAAGGATCATCATGTCTATCCCTGATATGTTATAGTTCATCACGAAGCTCTAATAGCTTGGTGGCAGTGACTATGGAGAACCATCACTATCTCATCTGGAAGATTAACTCCCACTCTATTCAAGTGATTGTGGTACTCAGACAATCTGAGCACATGCTCAACAATTGAGCTTTTCTCCCTTAGTTTGCAGGCTTAAGAAACTTGTCAGAGGTCTCATACCTCTTGACGTGGGCACTAGTCTGAAATCCCAATTTCGGTCTTCGGAACATCTCATATGTTCTGCGACGTTTCAAAAAACGTCTTTGGTGCCACAATTCTAAACCGTTAGCATTACGCACTGAACTATCACGTAGTCATCAAAACGTGTATGTCAGATGTTTCGCAACATCTACAGACGATGCTGAGGTTCAGCACACCGAGCGGTGAATTAAGGACATAAGCCTTCTGTGCAGCAATGAGGACAATCCTCAGTTTACGGACCCATTCCGCATAATTTCTACTATCAACTTTCAACTAAATTTTCTATAGGAACATATCTTAAACAGTAGAACTAAAGCGTAAGATATGACATAATTTACAAAGACCTTTTGACTATGTTCATGATAATTAAGTTCATCTGATTAATGAACTCCCACTCAGATAGACATCCCTCTAGTCATCTAAGTGATACATGATCCGAGTCAAACTAGGCCGTGTCCGATCATCACGTGAGACGGACTAGTCATCATCGGTGAACATCTCCATGTTGATCGCATCTACTATACGACTCATGTTCGACCTTTCGATCTCTTGTGTTCCGAGGCCATGTCTGTACATGCTAGGCTCGTCAAGTCAACCTAAGTGTTTCGCATGTGTTCCGAGGCCATGTCTGTACATGCTAGGCTCGTCAACACCCGTTGTATTCGAACGTTAGAATCTATCACACCCGATCATCACGTGGTGCTTCGAAACAACGAACCTTCGCAACGGTGCACAATTAGGGGGAACACGTCTCTTGAAATTTTAGTGAGGGATCATCTTATTTATGCTACCGTCGTTCTAAGCAAATAAGATGTAAACATGACAAACATCACATGCAAATCATAAAGTGACATGATATGGCCAATATCATCTTGCGCCTTTTGATCTCCATCTTCGAGGCGCGGCATGATCACCTTTGTCACCGGCATGACACCATGATCTCCATCATCATGATCTCCATCATTGTGTCTTCATGAAGTTGTCTCGCCAACTATTACTTCTACTACTATGGCTAACGGTTAGCAATAAAGTAAAGTAATTACATGGCGTTTTCATTGACACGCAGGTCATACAATAAATTAAGACAACTCCTATGGCTCCTGCCGGTTGTCATACTCATCGACATGCAAGTCGTGATTCCTATTACAAGAACATGATCAATCTCATACATCACATATATCATTCATCACATCCTTTTGGCCATATCACATCACATAGCATACCCTGCAAAAACAAGTTAGACGTCCTCTAATTGTTGTTGCATGTTTTACGTGGCTGCTATGGGATTCTAGCAAGAACGTTTCTTACCTACGCAAAATCCACAACGTGATATGCCAATTTCTATTTACCCTTCATAAGGACCCTTTTCATCGAATCCGATCCGACTAAAGTGGGAGAGACAGACACCCGCTAGCCACCTTATGCAACTAGTGCATGTCAGTCGGTGTAACCTGTCTCACGTAAATGTACGTGTAAGGTCGGTCCGGGCCGCTTCATCCCACGATGCCGCCGAATCAAGATAGGACTAGTAACGGCAAGTAAATTGACAACATCGACGCCCACAACTACTTTGTGTTCTACTCGTGCATAGAAACTACGCATAGACCTAGCTCATGATGCCACTTTTGGGGAACGTAGCAGAAATTCAAAATTTTCTACGCATCACCAAGATCAATCTATGGAGTAATCTAGCAACGAAGGGAAGGGGAGTGCATCTACATACCCTTGTAGATCGCGAGCGGAAGCGTTCAAGAGAACGGGGTTGATGGAGTCGTACTCGCCGTGATCCAAATCACCGATGATCCTAGCGCCGAACGGACGGCACCTCCGCGTTCAACACACGTACGGAGCAGCGACGTCTCCTCCTTCTTGATCCAGCAAGGGGGGAGGAGAGGTTGATGGAGATCCAGCAGCACGACGGCGTGGTGGTGGAAGTAGCGGGATCCCGGCAGGGCTTCGCCAAGCGCAAGCGGGGAGGAAGAGGTGTCACGGGAGGGAGAGGGAGGCGCCAGGGCTTGGGTATTGCTGCCCTCCCTCCCCCCCACTATATATAGGGCCAAGGGAGAGGGGGGGGGGGGGCGCAGCCTTGGCCCTTCCGCCAAGGAAGGGTGCGGCCAGGGAGGAGTCCATCCTCCCCAAGGCACCTCGGAGGTGCCTTCCCCCTTTAGGACTCTCCCTTTCCCTTATCTCTTGGCGCATGGGCCTCTTGGGGCTGGTGCCCTTGGCCCATATAGGCCAAGGCGCACACCCCTACAGCCCATGTGGCCCCCTGGGGCTGGTGGACCCCCGGACCCCTTTCGGCACTCCCGGTACAATACCGATAAAATGCGAAACCTTTCCGGCGACCAAAATAAGACTTCCCATATATAAATCTTTACCTCCGGACCATTCCGGAACTCCTCGTGACGTCCGGGATCTCATCCGGGACTCCGAACAACTTTCGGGTTACCGCATACTAATATCTCTATAACCCTAGCGTCACCGAACCTTAAGTGTGTAGACCCTACGGGTTCGGGAGACATGCAGACATGACCGAGACGACTCTCCGGTCAATAACCAACAGCGGGATCTGGATACCCATGTTGGCTCCCACATGCTCCTCGATGATCTCATCGGATGAACCACGATGTCGAGGATTCAATCAATCCCGTATACAATTCCCTTTGTCTATCGATATGTTACTTGCCCGAGATTCGATCGTCGGTATCCCGATACCTTGTTCAATCTCGTTACCGGCAAGTCTCTTTACTCGTTCCGTAACACATCATCCCGTGATCAAATCCTTGGTCACATTGTGCACATTATGATGATGTCCTACCGAGTGGGCCCAGAGATACCTCTCCGTTTACACGGAGTGACAAATCCCAGTCTCGATTCGTGCCAACCCAACAGACACTTTCGGAGATACCTGTAGTGCACCTTTATAGCCACCCAGTTACGTTGTGACGTTTGGTACACCCAAAGCATTCCTACGGTATCCGGGAGTTGCACAATCTCATGGTCTAAGGAAATGATACTTGACATTAGAAAAGCTCTTAGCAAACGAACTACACGATCTTGTGCTAGGCTTAGGATTGGGTCTTGTCCATCACATCATTCTCCTAATGATGTGATCCCGTTATCAACGACATCCAATGTCCATGGTCAGGAAACCGTAACCATCTATTGATCAACGAGCTAGTCAACTAGAGGCTTACTAGGGACATGGTGTTGTCTATGTATCCACACATGTATCTGAGTTTCCTATTAATACAATTTTAGCATGGATAATAAAGGATTATCATGAACAAGGAAATATAATAATAACCAATTTATTATTGCCTCTAAGGCATATTTCCAACAGTTTTCTTAGGGAACTTTTCATCCACTCCAACCTCTTGTGAAGAAGGCTACATTTTTCTAGAATGTAATCAAATGCCCATGTTAATCATGTCAGATCGAAGATGGCATGTTAGTGCATTTTACAAATCCTGCAAAGCAAATAGCTAGTCCTGTAGTAATGTTCAAAACTGCATGTAGGCACTAATACGTTTTCTTCTTTTGCAGATAAGATTAGGCCCAGTGGTGGATAATGTGATATAATATAACAATCACGTCGAATGCCTAGATCTGCATCTCTCAGAAATTACTTTGAAATCCTACCGAGTGACCTTACCGGAGATTATATTCGCCAGGTTCTTTGTTCTCAGAGCAAGGGTGCTGAAGGAAATGAGGTTTGCCCTACATTTATTTTGCAAAAATGAATGGTCTGTTGATCAGCGCCGGCGCCTGCGGCAGAATGGAGTAGGCTCCAAAAATGCTGAATTTCATTCTGGAACTTCAGATGACAGAGTAATCGGAAGTCATCGGGTCAACCCCATACATGACTTCTCAGTGGCTGACCCCTTCGCAAAAATTGTGAGGTTTCGAAGCCAGACTTAGAAGCGGTGATATTAGTTTGAACCTCTCTGATATCCATGTTCAACGCATCAGCGCGAGCGTTTGCAGCCGATGAGTTGAATTTCATTTCTAATATCAGTTTAAACCTTGTAATCTTCGAATTTGAGCCATATAACTCTGGAATTTGAACCTTGTAACATTTCGAGCTTTTGTGGTACAATCGTTGAAATGGCATCGTCTGAGACTCGTATATTGCTAGCACTATTTTGACCTTAATATTCAATGGTCTTAGATTTTATTAACCATTCTCGAATTAGTTTACCTTGTCGATCTCACAACACATGATCTTTATAGCTAACTCGACTACGATCTTCGACATTATTGCACACATTTGGTTTCTTCCACCGTGTGCACTGTAGAGTGCAGAATTAATTATCGCACTCGAGTGTCCATGCCTGGGGTGCGGTGTTGTCAAGCGTGCACTGGATTCTGGAATCCTCCGCTATGAACGCCGTGACAAGACGTGACGATTACAGGCCGGCCGGCCCCCATTTATTATTACAGCGGCCATTTAACGTACCCTTGTGTCTCTTCAACCTTTCGATCGCGCCCACCATTGCAAGAAGCACACCCACCACAAGAAATTCTTAGAGGGTATCCTGCGCGGCTCCAATGGCGCTCCGAGCGGCTGCCGACGATGAGCAGCAGTTCACCATGCGTGCCGTGGTGGACACCGACAGAAGGTTCATGGACCTCTCGGTGGTGTACACCAACGACCCGGTCTGGGCGGAGCACTCCATCCACATCATGGAGCCGTTGCTTGCCGAGGAGAAGTACAAGGTGGTCGGGTTCGGCCTGGATGGATTCATGCAACAAGGACAAGCGTGCCTGGCACTCGGCCTGGATGGAGGAACTCGACAAAGCTCACGTCGTGTACGCGACCAAGGAGGCGTACACGAGCTACGACATGTACCGGCGGATCGTTGACATGAGGAAGTCCCTCCTTCCCCAAAACGGCCAGGGATCCAGCCGGAAGCAGAGCAATGGCAAGCGTCGTCGCAATAATAAGTAGATGATTAGATCCTCGTTTCTTCTACTTTAGTATGCATGTAATTGCTTACTTTGGTGTGTGCAAATGTTATGTGTGTAGTCACTTGTGTAATTGTATGCTTAATTTGGTTATGCAATGCTGTCTTTTTAAGTATATATGTTGATGCTCTGTAGACAGAGCGTAGATGGTGTGCGGACAAAGAATATCACATCGCACACGGACTAAACAATGGAACCCGTCGGTGATGTTTTCATCAATCACTCACAATTGTATACCAACAATCGTTTGCTCACAACACACACGTCTTATTAGCAGCAACCGTCTGTGTTCTTATCGGTCTTCAGACACATTCCTGATTACAGGCCTGTTTGCCGCGTATCACACACATCTTGTTAAGTTGAACCGTTTCTGTTCTCATGTCTCAACGCAAACAGTTCATCCGAGTGAACCACATGCCGTATATCGCACACACCTTTGATCTGGCTGACTGTTTCTTTTGTGTTGCCTAATCACAAACAGTTCATCCGAGTGAACCGTATGCTGTGTATCGCACACGCCTCCATCTGGCTGCCCGTTTCTTTTGTTCCTCCTCATCGCAAACAGTTCATTGAACTGAACCGTATGCCCTTCATCGCACACGCAACTAAAACCTGAACCGTGTTTGATGCATATGTCATTGCAAACGTTTTACACATTTCTGATGGTTTTCATACAGCACCGTTTGCGATTATGGCATCGCACACAGTTTCTCGAAGAGTCTCTGATCGTAATGTCGCGTTAGCAGCATCCTGCAGTAGTGCCTGCATCCATTTCTTCTTCCGAAGTTTCCTTCAAGATCCTTGTCACTAACTTCTGAGCTGTGTCTCTGCCTGCCCATGGCAGTCTCATCTTCTTCAGCATTCGCTCTTTGAACTGCTGAATCAGCCTCTCTTCTCTCGAACATATCTTTGCCTCTCTTGACATTTACAGGATCTCTGCTACAGCAATGTCCTTGGTGATAAACAGAATTGCTACTAAGTTGTTGCATATCCAAGGATGAATCCAACTTTATGTCAAGCCAATCCCAATAAGTACTGTGTCCATCGCCCTCATCTTCAGAGTCACGGGCTCCACTGTCCCCCAGCGATTTTGTCCTTGTCTGGGAGCAACCTAAGCCCGTGATAGTCAGTTGCCTTGGCCCGAGCCTGCCCCTGCTGTCTGCTTCAGCTCTGGAGGGCAGTTGAGTTCCCTGAGCACGCATGCCCACCTATGCCGCTGCACTGGATCCGTCGATTTGGCCTCCAGGACAGCCCATTGGAATACCTGCGCCGGTTTCTGACGCCATGGCGATGGGATTCACCTCTGTTCCTCTTCTGAGCTCTCTGAGACGATGATTTCCGCCAACAACTATGTTTCGAAATCGATCCTCTTCTGGCAGATCTTGATGTCTCGGATCATCTCCCCCCGGATTGCTTCGTGGATCCGAGCCTTCTCCTTTGCCATCTTCAACTCCCTGAGGCAGTCGTGCACTTGCGCCGCTGCATCCTGAATCCTGTTCGTACGCGCCGACCACCAACGCTAGCGCAGTCCCTCCAAATCCTCCGGGGGATCACTCTGGTGTGGTCGAAGGTTGGATCCCCCCGATACGCAGGTTACAGGACCGCTAATCTGCGCTGGGATCCCACGCTCGCTGACTTGCCTTTGGGCGGATCCATGGCGGATCTGAGATGCAGCACCGGGGAAGACTCGACCAAGGATGGTGGGAGAGGTGGGACTACGCAGCAGCGGGAGGGTGGGGAGCATCTGTGGGGAGCGCTGAGTGGAGTGGCGGAGCGGGAGCGGCGGCCGGCCGGAGCGGCGCGCGGCGGGGCGAGCGAGGGTCGCCTATCGCCTCACCACCTCTAGATAGATCACTATCGCTTGATCGATCTACGATTTATTGACAACCCAGATCCCTCGGTGTCCATCCAAATAAATCGTCAATAGAAGGTTCTCAGTCTCCATATCAAGATCCTTTTCTGTTTTGTAAATCAAGGGTGGTCCTATATTAGAGATACCATGAGTAAAAAATGATAAGGGCGTGACTGAAAATCTGCTGTTCTGAAAAAATTGGACGGGAAATATATACGTACATGGGGTTGATAAAAAGAAAGAATGCTCAAGTGCCATGCTCTTTTAACGTAGAACTAGAAAGGGGAAGGCAGCAAAGCCGGAGACTAAAGATCCCAACTTTTCTCATGTAAGTACATATTCCACACTCATGAATATAGTTGTCTGAATGAATTTCACGCACTGATTTGACCAAACTCCACCAGAGCAGGGGCACGGGGGGATCGGAGCAGTGCAGAGCCTGGGCTTGATCTCTCCGCTGGGATCTCTGTTCGACGTGAAGGGTTCTGCTGCAGCCGCCCGTTGATGATGTCCGTTCTACTACTACATTTTGTAAGCACACCATTGGTTCAGTATGGAAACCCGTAGTTGTGGTGCCTTCCTGATCTACCTACTAGTTTACAGGTGCCAATTTCTGTTCTTGGTTACGGAAGATTTGGCCGGACATAGCTACATTACGGAAGATTTAGTTCTATCTGTATCAACGCAAAGACGAGCCGCAGTCACTCAGTGTTGTACCGAATTGGTTATTAAGATATTAAGTTGCGACTTGGATTATTACCGCTTGGTGCTAGGAAGGATCTGTTGTGATGGAAGCGGTGGCATGAGTGACCCAATGCTCAGGTTATCTTCAGTTAGCACATTGTATGAGCTGTGGACATTTTGATGCCTAGTGGAAGTTCTCTCCATGCCGATTTTACATCTGATTCGTGGACTATAATGTGCCATTTTTACACAAGTACTCCCTCTCTATCAAAATGTAAGAGGTTTTTTGACACTATGACAGTGTCAAAAAAAGTCCTGTATTTTGATGCGGAGGTAGTTGTAAACAGAAAGTTCTTTTATTTTCAGAAGTCACAGGGCTCTGGCCTTTTAAGCTGGCATTTCTGCAGTTCCTTTCTCCATTTCTTCAACTTTAGATTTGACGATGGAAGAACCAGCCGATTTGGAAAGTGTTGATCTTTGCTCAATTTGAACCAACAGAATTGTTCTGAAGAGACATTATTTCTCCTAACCCAACAAAGGAGTGGTGGCGCAGTTGGCTAGTGCGTAGGTCTCATAGCTAACAGCGAGTGATCCTGAGGTTGAGAGTTCGAGCCTCTCTCACCCCGCTTGAAAATGGCCTTGTGATGATGAAATGCTCATGTGACAACTTGGGTCGTCACATCCCCATCTGAATCATTTTTTTTGTTCTGGTTAATTGCAGGTGTGTGACTAGTGACTACTGCAGATTAATCAGATATACTATTGTTTTCTTTTGACCTTCAGATACTATTGATTCTCATAGCTAGAACTGAACATTTCTTTGCTGGTTCTCACATATCTCAAACTAAGCTTTCTTCAGTGTACTACTGCAATATTTCAGAAACCAACCAAGTGTAAAAATTCACTGAACCGAGTGACAAACCAATCAAATTCTCATATATGATTTGCCATATCGATTTATTTGTTTATTCCACCACACAAGACATGATAAACCCGGTGGCTCTAACCGTGCATGGCCTTGCGGAGCTTGCGGCAATCCTCCACGCAGATCGCCGCCACATCAGCATCAGCGGCTTCTGGCTCGCCGTCGACGACGCAGCCCGAGGCCTCCCCGCAGACCCCCGGGCACCCGCCGCCCATCTGGCCGCTCAGGATGCACGCCACGGCGCAGAGCGGCTTGCACAACACCGGGGGGCGTTTGAGCCTGCAGTCGGAGTAGCAGCTGACGTAGCATTTGCAGAACGCCGGCGTAGCGCCGGCCACCGGCGGCTGCTGCGCCGACAGCAGGACGGCGAGGAGCACGCAGACAGCCGCACCCTTCACTCTCGCCTTCTTCTTCCCCTCCATTGGTTCTTCCTCTTGCCTGTGAGCTGTGATAGTCGCTGGGCTGCCCCTCTCTTTATAGCGACGAAGAAGCTTCTTCTGCTGCACACGCAATTGATTCTCGAAGAAGCTTCTTCTGCTGCACATGCATGCATGCCATTGTTTCTCGGAGAAGATTTTCTCTCCAGAGATGAGCACGCATACATATGGAAACTCAGATGCTCTTGCCCGATGGAGTGAACTAAAACACTTTGCTGTTACAACTTACAATTACCCCTCCCTGATCCATGAGTGAATCGACTGACAAGCTCTATTATCACTTTCTTAATTTTGTAATGCATACATACATATACAGAGGAGTATGTATAGCACGCAAATTGTTCTTGCTCATGCAATGTATCTTATATGGATATAGGCTTGTATGCTCGTTTTCAGGGTCCCATTTCTGATCCATTAGGCTCTGTATTAGGCATAGTTGTACAGTTTTGCAACGGTGGCAACGGTGGCATTAGTGGCACCATGTGAAATAATGACCAGTATATCACCTGATCAACAACAACTTGCTCTGATTAAGTAGTATAACCGATATCAATATCCATTTCACCATCCAACAAACCTGTGACCTGATCCGATAGCTTTTGGTGGTGAACGCAGCATCGATATATTGAGATTGCAAACAGGATTTACATGGGGGTTTTAGGGGGGCTACAGAGAAGTTACAGAGAGCATTCAGAAGTTAAGGCCAGCTTACTGTTCTCAATCACTGGGAACTACAGACTACCCCCCCAGCCTGCGACTTTTCATTCCCGAACCTCATCGGCGAACCTGATCCGACTTACTAACATGAAACTATATGTACCAGTGTAAAGTGCAAACGCTGTGTGCACTCTTTTTTCTTTTCTTATTGGACATGCATTCACCTGCGTTAGAGTTAAAATTTCTCACAGAGAACCCAACTTGATTTACACATGGTTGCACGGTTGCTGTTCTTCGATCACCTTATATTTTTTTGTATATAAATTGTTGGCAGTAAAGGATTGGGGAGGAAGAAGACGACTAGTCTGTTAGACTAAAAAATGTGTTTAATTTGGGAAGTTTTATTCATGGTAGAGAGCAACATCCACTAGCTTCAAGTTACTTTTGCAGGTCAAAGATTGAGCACATACTTATGCTTTGGTAAGTCAAGGGACCAAATTTGTGCAATTTAACTGCAAACTTGTCCTTAATAGAGATGCACATACAATTGATTGATTCTTGAAGAGATGCTCTGCTCCGCTCATTCTCCAGAGATGAGCAGAGCTTCATTCTCAAAGAACGTTCTAATTTGAAACTGAGATGCTCTGCTCCGCTGCCGTATCAAGGATGGTTGTTACAACTAACTTCCCCTAGGAGGACAAATTCCACTCTCAGTTTCTTATCTTTGCACCCAAGTACATGTGCATTTTATTCCTCCAAAGTTTGTGCTGCAACCTGTGCACCATTGGTACATGAAACGCGCACATTAAAAGTTGTCAGAAAAAAAAGCTGAGAACAATTTAACACATAGACACAACTTGCATATATCATGCTGCAAACTTTCAAATCTAAATTTGAGCCACCAGAAAATAATAATCAAATTCAGCTATGGTAGTGTTATATTAGTTAACTCAACTGACGGCCCAGTTTATTGTAACTACTATTCATACATAACACGATTTATCAACTTCGTTTCTTAAGGTGTAGGCTAAATTTGAATTTGAAATTTTGTTGATGGTAAATATATGGTGTTTTTTGTTAATAAAAGAAGGGCTTCACACCCCTCCGATTTTCATTAACGAAAACCATAACGTTCTTGAGCTACAGGACACAAGGTAAATGTATGGTGTATCTTTGTGTTAAGTTATTTTCCGTTTTCTTAGTAACTTTTGCCGTGTGTTTTCAAGTTCAGTGCACTGTAACAATTGTTGGTTTGTAAGATGCCCCTTTGTATATGGAGCACACTGGTGATGGATTGCGAGGGGTACGCCATTGCTTCTGGAAGAATCTTCTCCTAACTGGCAACAAATAAATTCATAAATTGCACATACAATCGCGTCGCTCGCAGGAGCGACCGGGAGGGGAGGGGCGAGGTACTCCAGCCACCAGAGGCAGAGTAACTCTCTCTCTCTCTCAAAAAAAAAAAGAGAGTAATTCATCGATCCGAGTGAAAATCAACCAAATTCTTTCATACTGAGTGCATTAGAAAAATGTTTAGTTTGAGAAGCTTTATTCATGATTTTTTTCGAGAAGGGAAATACCCCGGCCTCTGCATCACGTGATGCAGGCAACCCAGCTTCACTCATGATAGAGAGAAATGTCCACTATCTTCAAGTTACTGTTGTTGATTCACCAGAGACCTGTGCTTTGGCAGATCAAGTTAAAGAACCGAATTTGTAAAAATTTAACTGCAAAGTTGTTTTGAAAGGCTGATACACCCCTGATTCATTTGGCGAAACCAACAGGAGTGAATTTCACTGAACCGAATGAAACCATCAAAAGCCTTTTTATTACTATTTAACATTGTCGTCTGTCCTTCTTTGCTCTGTAGTTTCTCGAAACAGGCTATGTTCATATCAAATACTATATTATACGCTAAGATGCACATCAAATATATCTAGTGATAACCGTATTATCACTAAATCGCATGAGACTTTATTTATACACTGTAGCAAAATAAGATGCACATAGACTTTCTGTCATTTATAATCAGACATCACAACACATCAAAGACTCTGATCATCATCATAGGACGGCTTCCGTGCAGCCTCCACAGTGAGTCTAGCCGTGCTTGACCTTGGCCTTGCCATGGCGGCCGTTCTAGTAATTGGCCGCAGCATCATCAGTAGTAGTTGTAGAAGAAGCACCTAGTAAAAATTGCAGACAAGAGAAACCATGAAAGTCCATATGGTCGGTGTCCATCTTACTCACCGTTGCCGGTGGCCTCCGTGCCGCAAGCCTGCTCCCCGCCGGACCCCTCGCACACCATGTCGAAGTCGGCGTCCCCAGGAAAGCGGCACGCTATGGTGCAGCAGTAATCATGCACCTCTGCCACCCTTCGCCGCTGCATTCTGGGTCAAACTGAAAGCAGCCCAGGTAGTAGTTGCAGAACGTCGAGGAAGCGTCGGCAACCCCGACTGGCAGCCGCCGGGCCGACAGCAGAATGACGAGCACGCAGACGGCGGCAGCCATCACTCTCTCCTTCTTCCCCTCCATTGCTTCTGGACTTGTGCTTCTTCCTCTCTCTTGCGTGCGAGGACCGTTGGGCTGCACGGTGCCCCTCTTTATAGGGTAGGAGTGCAGTGCAGGTGCAGACGTGCAGTGGAGAAGGTTTGCGTCGTGGAGCTTCTACTGCTGCACATGCCATTGATTAATCGAAGCCTCTTTCTCTATAGATGAGCTTCATTCTAAAACTGAGATGCTCTGCTCCCTGCCATATCAAGGATGGCTGTTACAACTAACTTCCCCAGGATCAGCATTCCTTCCATGGTCAGACGAATTGCACTCTTAGTTTCTTATCTCTTTTTTTTTAGGGAAGTTTCTTATCTTTTGCAGTGTATACATACATATAGAGAGGAGTAAGTAAAATGTACATAAGTTGTCCCTCAAGCAATGTACTACAATACAATGGCTGTTACAACCATTGATCTTATCCCTTCAAACAAGGACGAATGTGGTGCAACCGGTGAACCATATGTGCTGCAATCAATCTTGTCATGTTACAAACTTTCAAATCAAAATCTGAAACACAAGAAACAAAAACCAACAAATTCAGCTATGTTAGTGTTAGTTGGCTCAACCGTCACTCCATTCATAACATGATTTAAGGGATGAAATTTTCACTTGTGGATTAGTTGAGGTGCCAAAAATAGAGTTCTGTCTTTTCGTTTCTTGAGTTGTAGGTTGAATTTGAATTTGAAATTTTGTAAATGGTAAATATATGGTGTATCTTTGTACTAAGTTATTTTTTTCCAGAAATAATCTAAACTTGCATAGGTTGGTGTTAGTGTGGGAAGTCAAGTACCAGTTTAAACAAGGTTTAGTTTGTGTCCATCTGAGTTCCTTTAGTTTAAGCAAGGTTTTGGCGAGGAGACGACGTCGACTTCTTGCTGGTGGGAGTGTACGTGGATGACTTGATCATCACGGGCACCACTGGCAACGCCATTGATCAGTTCAAGACCCAGATGCACGAGCTGTTTCAAGTGAGCGATCTTGGGTTGCTCCGCTGGGATCTCCGTTCTACTACTACATTTTGTAAGGACAGCATTGGTTCTGTATGGAAACCCGTAGTTGTGGTGCCTACCTACTAGTTTACAAGTGCCCATTTCTGTTCTTGCTTATGGAAGATTTGGCCGGACATAGTTGCTGCGTAAGTAAGCGCACAGTTAGTTCGATCTGTATCAGCGCAATGACGAGCCGCAGTCACTCAGTGCTGTACCAAATTGGTTATCAAGATATTAAGTTGCGACTTGGATTATTTCCGCTTGGTGCTAGGAAGGATCTGTTGTGATCTCGATGCGGTGGCATGAGTGACCCAATGCTCAGGTTATCCTAAGTTGTGTATGAGTTGTGGACATTCTGATGCAACTTAATGTATGTAGTTCCTTTCTCCATTTCTTTAACTCTAGATTTGACGATGGAAGAACCAGCTGATTTGGAAAGTGCCGATCTTTGCTTAATTTGAACCAAAGGAATTGTTATAAAGAGACATTATTTCTCCACTAATCCAACAAGGGGGTGGTGGCGGAGTTGGCTAGCGCGTAGGTCTCATAGCTAATAATGCGAGTGATCCTGAGGTCGAGCCTCTCTCACCCCACTTTAGAATGGCCATGTGATGATGAAACGCTCTGTGACAACTTGGGTCGTCACACATCTCCATCTGAATCATCAGGTGAATCTGAGCAAACCTGAACCTGGTCATCTTTTTTTTGTGCTGCTTCTCACATATCTCAAACTACACTAGCTTTCTTCAGTGCAGTACTACACTATTTCACAAAGGACATTCTAATGCGGTGGCATGAGTGACCCAATGCTCAGGTTATCTTGAGTTAGCATTTTGCATTAGCTATGGACATTCTCATGCCTGTGGTTGATGCAGAGTTGCTCACCAGTATGTACCGAAGCACTGAGATTCTTTTCTTTTTGGAGCTCATTTGATGTCTAGTGGAAGTTTTCTCCATCTTGATTTTCCATCTGATCCGTGTACTACCATGTGCTATTTTTGCACAAGTAAACAGACATTTTCTTTCTCCATTTCTTCAACACTAGATTTGAAGATGGAAGAACCAGCTGATTTGGAAAGTGTTGATCTTTGCTTAATTTGAACTAATGGAATTGTTTTTTTATAAAGGGAATATATTAATATCAAGAAGATACCAATTACACCCAGCCTCTACACCAACAAGATGCCTAAACACATCTAGGATGCACACATCTAAAAAGGAAAAAAAGTGGAAAAAGAGAAAAGAAACGACCCTGCCATGGTGATCAATTACCCGTAGTAGCAGCACTCTAACCACCAACAAAGACAGCACCCGGACTAGAAAGAAGGTTCTCCAAAAGCAACGCCTCCAGAAAGGAAACAATGCATAAGCGTTGTCGTTGCCCAATCAAAGATCGTAGGTTTTCACCCTGAAGAAAGACCGTGTTCCCAACAATGCCTTCAATAAGGTCACTGCCAGGCACAACCAAAAAAGCCAGACCTTGAGTTTTCACCCTGAAAATCATGACTCGGCACTCAAAGGAATACCACCAATAAAGAAGTCCTCCAATGCTGCCACCCCACTTGCAGAGGCTACTGTCGGTTCTATATCCGGCGTATCTCGTAGTCGGGGTCCTAAGCTAGGCGTCTTGGAGCGATGGTAACATGGACACGGGATTTTACCCAGCTTCGGGCTCTCTCGAAGATATAATACCCTACATGCTGCTTTTGATTGTATTCATATGGGTGTAATACAGAGTACATGTATCTACCACGAGATTGTAGTAGTGAATATGAGATTGTCCATTGACTAGCCTGGCCTCGGTTTATATATGCACCGTAGGCCTAGGGTTTAGAGGGGTCCTTGTCTTGTGCGCCAAGTCTTGTGGAATCCTCTTTGTATTCGGCATGGGCTGCCCGAAGTGGCCCATGAGTGAACCGCCATGGGGGTCCTCGGCCCGATCCAGCTGGTCGGGAGACGACGTGGTGAGTACCTCCTAGTTCAGGACACCGTCAGTAGCCCCGTAAACCGGTCTTCAAGTTGGGGACGCTCCTCGATTCTTCCGAAATGTTCTTCATCTTCGGTCGTGGGTCTTGAAAACTGGTTCAACAAATCTTCTCATCTTCGATCTTGAGGATCACCGAAGTGCATCCGAAGAGTTTACACGTCGGGTATTCGAGGAGCCCTTTTATGTTTCCGACCTTTATCAATGCCTTGTTATTTTTATGCCACACCTCGGGTTTGAAGTTGTTCCTGGGCGGCAGCGTCCTCTTGCGTCCGAGCTCCAACGCCGGACTGCATTCGAGGTATCTTTTGCAGCCGAGCACCAACGCCGGACCGCTTCCGAGCTCCAACACCGGAATGTATTCGAGCTCCAACGCCGGACTGTATCCGAAGAGTATTGTTACAGCTGAGCTCCAACGCCGAACTGCATCCGAGCTCCAGCGCGGGACAGTATCTGAGCTCCAACGCCGGACTGTGTCCAAGCTCCAACGCCGGACTATATCTGAGGTGTCATAGATCACCTTGGTTCAAAAAAGTTGAAGGAGTTTAGCCGAGCTTAATGCTGGAAATGCCCTCTATGGAGCCAGCCACTGGCGCCCGAGCTTTGCCGGACTGCTTCCGAGGTGATGCACCACCATGACTGCGGGCCGATTTTTTATCAATATTTTGATTGGTGCAATTTATTCTCTGCTGAGATATATAGCCAGTAGCCCTCAATGTGTGTATCGGTCTAAAACCGGAGATGCACCTGAAGGATGACATAAGACCGCTGATCCCAGTAGCCCCTGAGACTCAGGTTGATTCGCAAAATGGGCCTGAGGATCAACTCCTAGCTCGGCAGAATACTTCGGGACACAAAAAGCGGTGTGCAAAGTCCTCGAGACTCAGGTTGGGTGTGGCTGACCAACCTGAGGATCATAATCTCCTCGAAAACTATATTGCACTTCAATTTTCTGCATTGGATTGTCAATGCAGTAGCCCCTGAGAATTGGGTTGGGCAAGATGGCCGACCCTAGGATCGTACCTCCTCGGGAACAAGTTCAACTGTCATGTATGTTTTGACAATACCGAGGTGGAGTTCAGCAGGAAAGATGCCGAACTGTAGTTTTAGAAAAGAGTTTCACGCCGAACACCTCAACCAAGAGAATGTCCCGCTTCCTGAAACAGAAAATAGGTGAAAGATGTTATAAGCTCAAAAAAATGCCAACAAACATGCGTAAAAAACTTTACGTCTAGATTGAATCAAGCTATTTTGGTGCCAATATGAAATTGGTCTTAAAATTATAATTTCGCCGTGCTTTGACCTGACACATCTGATCTCTAGACTTCAAGTGGGTCAGCCTTCGGCTTCAACCTCCCTATCCCGAAGGCTGAGTGTTTCTCAGGCCAGTTTAGTGAACTAAACGCGAGCGGCTTTAGAGAGAAACCAGGCTACCTGGCTATTGATCATACACCTGAGTCGAGAAAGGAGTGGTAGCAAAAGACTGTACAACGACTAACAAAAACGGCTCATACTAATTTAAGAGCCCCCAAGTTACTTGGGTAAAAGAATTTTATGTATAATGATTGTATGTACCGAAGTAATTATATCATATCTATGTTCACCCGAACTTTAAACGCGTCTTAACCGACCGTCGGCTTCTCCCTCTTCGGTCAAGGGCCGAAAAGTGTTATGTACTCCACCTGTCGAGAATATCGACGGTGTTTCTGATAACCAGGCAGTCAGACCATAAGGCTGTAACAGGCAAAGCGTGCTCAGGGAACTTATGCTATATTACTGACGAAGTGTAAGAAGCATCTTCGAAGAAAATAGTACCCCCACCGATACCTTTCTTCGGTCGCTCATTGTTACTATGAGACTTGTGCAATAGATTTTTTGTACTCATGAGTTCCGTTGTGTGCCGACCATGATTGAAAACAATAAGAGCGCTAGCTTTCGGCTTCACCCAGTCTGAGGTCTGAGCTCGCATGACCCGATCGTGAGAATCGCAGAGGTGCTCCCTTTACTCCCTAGCCGAACAATCGAGAAAGTAGGGGTAAACAAAGGAGCAACGCAACCCAGCTTGTGGAACACTTAAGTCAACATGATGCATATTGTGGCGTAATACACGAACAAGGAACGAAGCCATACAAGTATAATCATATGCAAGAGAAAAGGCTTCATAAAGGAAGCCCCCAACTAAATGGGGTATTTGAATTTGTTTGTAACAAACGAGGTTTTGACAAAGAAAGTTTTCCGCAAACGACTTTTTGTCAAAAAAGTATAACACTTGGTCAAACCGAACAAAATATAAAACCAAATATTTTTGAGCATGAAAGCGACTTAGCTGGTTAATGTGCTCGGCGTGACGTGGGCCGAGCTTGTAGCAGCTCAAGTTCCCAATCCCCAAGCCGGTCGTGACGTACCCAAGCGAAAAGCTCGGCTTGATGAAGTGATAGCATAACAGTGCCGAAGTGCCGAGGCGAAGCCCCCGGTCCAGCCGATGAGACAGAGTAGTTCAGCAACGTGATAATGAAGCCCCCACGCCAGTCGACGTGTCAAAACAGGTCGGCATGGTGAACGTTAGTTTGATGAAGCGACGACGCGATGATGGCGACACAGGGTATCACACCATGGTGAAGGTGGAAATTTGGTTGATGGAGGCGAGAGGACGACTCTGTACGCCGAGGTGACTGCGTGATGCAGCAAAAAATTAATTATCTGCACACATACGATAGTGCAAGGCAGAGGTAATAATAATAAAGTAAAAAATTCGTTGCATAATTAATATTTTAAGCAAAGCTAATAATAATAGAAATATGGCCCGTGCGCCGAACACCCGCTGAGGTATAGCTCGGTGATACCGAAGTCCTCATGTGACTTTATGTTCGGATGGGGCCGCCGCGTCGACGAACCGAATTTTAGATCGGTCGCTAAAGGTTTACACAGAAAAAATCATGCAAACCAACAGAACAATATTCAGTACGTATTTAACATATGCTGTGCAGGTAACTGAAAAAATAGAACCTGATATTCCTGTTCGAGTAGCGAGGCGCCGAAATTCGAGGTGAAAAAGCCTGAACTCATCGGACTAGTACTACCCTGCACACTTTTTTATGGGGAAAATCCGGTTGCAGATACGGCATCCACCAGACTGCGGACGAAAAATCCACATCTAGATGCTAATGAAACGCTAGTGCAAGGCTAGTTTGCACTGTTGGTTAATTAGACCTTAAAAACCGTGCTGCAAAAACTAACACTTTTGTGTTAGTACTTTGGCCTATGCATGCGGTAGATAAAAACCGCTACTAGTGGATGATAGCAACCAATTGTGCTGGATTAAAAAAGAAAGAGCACAAAGAATAGAATTAAACAAAGGAAAAAGAAAAGAACTCCCTGGATGGCCGCTGCCCCAGCCGGAGTGTCCTCGACTCAGCATGCGCTTGCCCGACCCAGCACAGCATACGTCAGGCAAGATCGTCTGCTAGTAGATTTCTATGGATGCGTCTCACGCTAAGGGAATAAAAGAGGCTGCACCGAAGTGCTCTGGAGCCTCAACGTGAGAGATAGTCAGATTAGAATAGCATACTCCTAGTGCGCTGCCCCATGATTGGGTTGATCTAACAATTAGTGCCAGGCCGCCGCTTCTCCTTGGAACAGCGTTATGATATGTCTTGATTTGACTTCCCGTAGTGTACCACGTCTGCCTGATCTTTAGGCAGGCCGGGCGGCCGCTGCAAGACGCATATTTCGATTGCCCGGCAGCGTTCGAGATCAAAACTGGTCTGCAAAAAACATAGCACAAGAGCACAGACAATAATTGAAAAAGAAATATGATATACGTGGAATAGATTGAATTGAAATCATAACACCTGATTTACGCCGTCGATCCGTGACGACACCTAGCAGGCTCTCAATAAAAGCACCAATGTCGGTTCTATATCTGGCGTATCTCATAGTAGGGGTCCTAAGCTAGGCGTCTTGGAGCGATGGTAACATGGACATGGGATTTTACCCAGCTTCGGGCTCTCTCGAAGAGATAATACCCTACATGCTGCTTTTGATTGTATTCATATGGGTGTAGTACAGAGTACATGTATCTACCAGGAGATTATAGTAGTGAATATGAGATTGTCCATTGACTAGCCTGGCCTCGGTTCATATATGCACCGTAGGCCTAGGGTTTAGAGGAGTAGTCCTTGTCTTGTGTGCCAAGTCTTGTGGAATCCTCCGTGTATTCAGCATGGGCTGCCCGAAGTAGCCCATGAGTGAACCGCCATGAGGGTCCTCGGCCCGATCCAGCTGGTCAGGAGATGACGTGGTGAGTACCCCCTAGTCTAGGACACCGTCAGCTACTACTGCAAGTCACGTACCACTATGCTCACAAAAACTCATGTCCGGTCTGGACGGGAACATATCCCGCAAGCCAAGCAAAGTCCTCATCGCATCCAAGACCTCGCCTTCGCCATTTGTAGGTCCTCCAACCACGCCATGATGACATTCTCCGCATGTGTTGAACCCTTGAAAATCTTGATGCAGACATGTTTCAAGGTGTCGACAAAAACAGAGCTTCGTGATACCCGGTGAAGCTGGTTATGCTGATGTTGCGGGTGCACACGACTAGCCCCTATCCAATCAAGGTGTCCAAAAAGCATCATATACGCCAATCCTTGTTTTCCTTCGAAGGAGAAGTCCGGAACTCGCCGATGGCCAGATCAAAGAGGATTACTTTCACGCCAAGCCCGCCGCCCACCTCGTGCGTAGTAGCCCAGCACACGCACCACACCGAATATGTGGTCCAGCTGGCCGGAGAGAGTAGAGACCAGATCCACTGGCCAAGCCGAGGCAGACGAATCCCTCCGCAGCCCGACGAGCCCGTCACGCGCGCCATGGTAGGCACCGCAGATAGCGGCCAACCCTGCCGGATCGGGAGGCGAACGCAACACGCATGGGTGCAGATGGCCGTAGCACGGGGCGCACCACCTTCCAAGCACTGGTGGCCTGTCGATCGAACCGAATCATGTGGATCGAAGTAGCCCTCCTAGTGCCTGGTGTAGTGCGTATCACATCCAGAAAAAAGAGCCCCGGGAAGTAGGCGCCATTGACCTGGATCTTAATATCCTAGAGTACTTGATGGCACACACCTGGATCGCAAATAGTCCTGCATGGCCCCGATCTGGATGGATGTGGACGCCGCATGCACCGGCATGAAGATCCGACGCGCGCAGGCGGCGCCGTCAACCGCCGCATGGGAAGCCGCCTACGCCTGTCTTGCCGCGAGAGCATATAGGGAAAGGCCCCGCTGCCACCACCACCTTACGGGCTTCGCCCGGCGATGACCTCCGGCGGCGGCGAGGGGAAAGAGCAGACGCCGAGGAGGTGTAGATGGGATCGCCGCCCGTGCCGCCTAGGTTAAGCGACATGGGGGCCTTTTTAGTCATGCAAGAACCAACGGAATTGTTATGAAGAGACATTATTTCTCCGCTAATCCAGCAAAGGGGTGGTGGCGCAGTTGGCTAGCGCATAGGTCTCATAGCTAAGTAGCTAACAACGAGTGATCCTGTGGTCGAGAGTTCGAGCCTCTCTCACCCCACCAGAAGACCATGTGATGATGAAACACTCTGTGACTACTTGGGTCGTCACATCTCCATCTGAAATATCAGGTGAAATTGAGCAAGTCTGAACACGGTCACTTTTTTACTCCACATGCAACCCGATGGCATAGAGAAATCTGAACCAGCTTTCTTCAGATTCAAAGCTACTGATTCTGTAGCATACTGAATTGAGATTTTGCGCCAAGTTGTTGAACATGCCTGTTTCGTCGTGTGAAAAGGAAAGGAAAACGGAACAAATTTCACATGCAACCAAATTCTTTCATAATAATGTATATATAATTTGCCATCTCTACTTCCAACAATAGCAAATCAATTTGTTTGTTCGGCTACAACACATCATCATCATCATCACGCATGGCTCTAACTGTGCATGGCCTTGCGGAGAGAAAGCCAAAGATGAACAAAGATTAAATTTCGCCGAACCGAGTAAAAGCCAACCATCACTAGTAGAAAAAAGGTCAAATGTCAAGCACATTAGTGCAGGTTTGCTTTTGAGCCGGCACTAATGTGTGCATTAGTGCCGGTTCCAACGGCTAGCCGGCCGCTTTCATTAGTACCGGTTCGTGGCCGACCTTTAGCACCGGTTCGTGCCACGGACCGGTACTAAAGTGAGTGGTGGCAGGATGTTGTCAGTCCGGGGCCCCTCCAGCACCTTTAGTACCGGTTCGTGGCACGAACCGGTGCTAAAGGTCGTCCTACATAAACCCTTCGTCCACCCGAGCTCGCTCTGTTCTTCCCCTTTCCCCTCTCCTCTCTATTCTTCCCCTCTTCCTCTCGAGCTCATCACACATTTTGCCCAAAATTTGTCAAGATTTGAAGGCCCCCATCCATTCAAATGATCACAAAGGTTAGCAACTTTGTCCTTTCATCTCTCGTTGCTAGATTAGCTCTTGCAATGCTTTGTATAGTGATTAATTTATGAGTTTAGTAATTTGGGAGGAAATATATGTGCTAGTATTTAATTTATATGCAATTTGAGGTCAAAAATAACACTTAGTTTGCATATGTAGGTGTGGTTTACTTAGTGCCTTCTAAATCTCCGTCGTAACCACAGTCGATCGCCCGCACCGTTCCGTCGCCGGCACCACCTTGTGGTGAGCCTCTTGTTCATGAATGTTTTACATTACCAAATTGATGTTTGTGTGATTTGGATATATAGTTACTCATATAATTATCTTACCCGTACGTTGTTTGTTATACATAGTGCCATGGTTTTGATATCCGTCCCGTCGGCCCTCATCCTTGTTATGATTCGGATGTGGTGTATTCTCTTTTAAAACTAGTTGTTGCATTTCATGTTTGTGACAAATTATGCCCATCAAGTTGACATAGATATTTTTGTCTAGGAGGTTTGTGAACCGGAAATTCCAACCGACCGTATTGTCGAGAGGTTAAATTTAGTTGAAAGACAAAACGAGTATTTGAAAGAAAAATTGAAAAGAATTGAGGGGGAGAAGATGGAATTGGAGTTGCATGTTGCCGATGTCGTCGATGATCACAAGATCAAGATGGAGAAAATGCGCTTGAAGATTAGAAAGATTAGAAAATATGCCATTGATAGTGAGGCTTGGTATCATTATGCTGTTGGATCAATTGTTACCTTAGTTGCGATCTTGATCGCATTTGTTGTTGCATTTAAATTCTTTAGTTAGAGAGTTATTTGTTTGTTGCATTTAAGTCTTGTATGAACTTGTATTAATTTGGTCTTTTCGGTGTTGTGTAATGAAGATGAGTCGACAATGGATATACGATGACCGATGCTCTCCCGAGTTCATTAATGGCGTGCAAACTTTTCTGCTTGCGGCTGAGGCGAACAAGCGGGCGGATGGTTTTATGCCTTGTCCATGTTTAGTCTGTAAGAATGATCACAATTACTCTACGTCAAGAACCATTCACGTCCACCTGTTTAAGTCCGGTTTTATGCCCCACTATAATGTTTGGACCAAGCACGGAGAAAGAGGGGTTATGATGGAAGACAATGAAGAAGAAGAGGACGACGACAACTATCCTGGCCATGGGTTCCCTGAATACGATGATACAACAATGGGGGAAGAAGCTGAGCCGACAATGCAGGAAGAAGCTGAAGAAGAGGCATCAGATGAGCCCGCTGATGATCTAGGTCGGGCCATTGCCGATGCAAAGAGAAACTGCGCAAGTGATTTGGAGAAGAAGAAGTTGCAGCGCATGTTAGAGGATCACAAGAAATTTTTGTACCCGAATTGCGAAGCTGACAAGAAAAAGTTGGGCATCACACTGGAATTGCTGCAATGGAAGGCAGAGAATAGTGTATCTGGCAAGGGATTTGGAAAGTTGCTGGTAATGATAAAGAATATGCTTCCAAAGGACAATGAATTGCCCGAGAGTACATATGAAGCAAAGAAGGCTGTCTGCCCTCTAGGGTTAGAGGTGCAGAAGATACATGCATGCCCTAGTGACTGCATCCTCTACCGCGGTGAGTACGAGGATTTGAACGCTTGCCCAGTATGCGGTGCACTGCACTATAAGATGAGGCGTGATGACCCTGGTGATGTCGAGGGCGAGCGCCCCAGGAAGAAGATTCCTGCCAAGGTGATGTGGTATGCTCCTATAATACCACGGTTGAAACGTTTGTTCCAAAACAAAGAGCATGCCAAGGCGATGCGATGGCACAGAGAAGACCGTAAGAAAGACGGAAAGTTGAGAGTACCCGCTGACGGTTCGCAGTGGAGAAAAATCGAGAGAAAGTACGGGAAGGAGTTTGCAGATGACGCAAGGAACGTATGATTTGGTCTAAGCGCATATGGCATTAATCCTTTTGGGGAGAAGAGCAGCAACCATAGCACCTGGCCTGTGACTCTATGTTTGTATAACCTTCCTCCTTGGTTGTGCATGAAGCGGAAGTTCATTATGATGCCAGTGCTCATCCAAGGCCCTAAGCAACCCGGCAACGACATTGAAGTGTACCTAAGGCCATTAGTTGAAGAACTCTTACAACTGTGGAATGGAACAGGTGTACGTGCGTGGGATGAGCATATGGGGGAAGAATTTGACCTAAAGGCCTTGCTGTTCGTGACCATCAATGATTGGCCTGCTCTCAGTAACCTTTCAGGACAGACAAACAGGGGATACCGCGCATGCACGCACTGTTTGGATGATACCGACAGTATATATTTGGACAATTGTAGGAAGAATGTGTACCTGGGACATCGTCGATTTCTTCCGAGCAGGCATCCCGTAAGAAAGAAAGGCAAGCATTTCAAAGGTGAGGCGAATCACCGGACGAAGCCTCGCCACCGTACTGGTGCTGATGTACATGATATGGTCAAGGATTTGAAGGTAGTCTTTGGAAAGGGTCCTGGCGGACAACCTGTTCCGAATGACGCTGACGGACGTGCACCCATGTGGAAGAAGCAATCTATATTTTGGGACCTGCCCTATTGGAAAGACCTAGAGGTCCGCTCTGCAATCGACATGATGCACGTGACGAAGAATCTTCGCGTGACCCTGCTTGGCTTCTTGGGCGTGTATGGGAAGACAAAAGATACATCTGAGGCACGGGAGGACCAGCAACGTATGCATGGAAAAGACGACATACATCAGGGTCATGCCAGCTACGCTCTTACCAAAGAATAGAAGGAAATCTTCTTTGAATGCCTTCTCAGTATTAAGGTACCGTCTGGCTTCTCGTCGAATATAAAGAGAATAATAAACATGGCAGAGAAAAAGTTCCAGAACCTAAATTCTCATGACTGCCACGTGATTATGACGCAACTGCTTCCGGTTGCATTGAGGGGGCTTCTACCGGATAACGTTCGATTAGCCATTGTGAAGCTATGTGCATTCCTCAATGCAATCTCTCAGAAGGTAATCGATCCAGAAATCATACCAAGGTTAGAGAATGATTTGGTGCAATGTCTTGTCAGTTTCGAGTTGGTGTTCCCACCATCCTTCTTCAACATCATGACGCACGTCCTAGTTCACCTATGCGAAGAGATTAACATTTTGGGTCATGTATTTCTACACAATATGTTCCCCTTTGAGAGGTTCATGGGAGCCTTAAAGAAATATGTTCATAACCGTGCTACGCCAGAAGGAAGCATCTCCAAGGGCCATGAAAATGAGGAGGTCATTGAGTTTTGTATTGACTTTATTCCTGACCTTAAGCCGATTGGTGTTCCTGAATCGCGGCATAAGGGAAGACCGGAAAAGGCACGCTAGGAGGGAATCGAAAAATATGTATGGACGGACACTCTCTCACTGAAGCACACTACACAGTTCTACAGAATTCCGCCTTGGTGGCTCCGTATATGGACGAACACAAGAATTTTCTATGCTCCAAACACCCGGAGCGGTCTGATGACTGGATTACACGTGAACAAACCAGGAGTTTCGCCGGCTGGTTGCAGACACATACCATGCATGACGCCTCTATTGAAGATGACCTGTACTCGCTGTCCCAGTTACCATCTTCGATTATAATGACTTTCAAAGGGTACGAGATAAATGGTAATACATTTTACACGATCGCCCATGATAAGAAGAGCACCAACCAAAACAGTGGTGTCCGCTTTGATGCAACAACCAAGACTTGAAAGGAAACATATTATGGTTACATAGAGGACACATGGGAACTTGACTATGGACGTGGTTTGAAGGTCCCTTTGTTTCGGTGCAAATGGGTCAATCTCTTTCGAAGTATCAGGGTTTCGGACGAAAACTCATCCGTTACAAAGGCATTTCATTTTTTAAATAACCTAAGCATTACATTGAATATAATGATAAAACACACTAATATTAAACATAAGAAAAAAGAATCACTGAAAAATCTATTTTCAAAGTTAAGTTATTCACAAACTAGTGATTCACACAAATTTTAAATAATTCAAAATGTAAACTATTCAAATTTGTAAACTACCGGCACTAATAGAAAGTTCGTAATTTTTTGTACCTAAAGCAAAAATATTCACAAAGAAACTCTAAATACAGCAAAAAACAACTAAAAAATAAATAAAGCAAAAAAATAAGAAAATAAAAAAGCCCGCCTACTGCGCCACAGTGCTCTGCATACGACTAGAAACCCAACATGTTGTTGGGCTAGGATGCCGGCCCGCAAAGGCCCAGTAAGCCCACAGGGCAGCATAGAACATTTAGGCCCAGTAGGCCTGCTTTGGAGAGGAGCTCGAGAGAGCTACCACACTGGGCTTATAAACCAGTGCGGACGCCCCTCGGCTAGCGAGGTGGGACTAAACTGTTGGAAATATGCCCTAGAGGCAATAATAAATGGTTATTATTATATTTCTTTGTTCATGATAATAGTCTATTATTCATGCTATAATTGTATTGTCCGGAAATCGTAATACATGTGTGAATACATAGACCACAAAGTGTCCCTAGTAAGCCTCTAGTTGACTAGCTCGTTGATCAATAGATAGTCATGGTTTCCTGACTATGGACATTGGATGTCATTGATAACGGGATCACATCATTAGGAGAATGATGTGATGGACAAGACCCAACTTAAGCATAGCATAAAAGATCGTGTAGTTTCGTTTGCTAGAGCTTTTCCAATGTCAAGTATCTTTTCCTTAGACCATGAGATCGTGCAACTCCCGGATACTGTAGGAGTGCTTTGGGTGTGCCAAACGTCACAACGTAACTGGGTGACTATAAAGGTGCATTACGGGTATCTCCGAAAGTGTCTGTTGGGTTGGCACGGATCGAGACTGGGATTTGTCACTCCGTGTGACGGAGAGGTATCTCTGGGCCCACTCGGTAATGCATCATCATAATGAGCTCAATGTGACTAAGGCGTTAGTCACGGGATCATGCATTCCGGTACGAGTAAAGAGACTTGCCGGTAACGAGATTGAACAAGGTATTGGGATACCGACGATCGAATCTCGGGCAAGTAACATACCGATTGACAAAGGGAATTGCATACGGATTGATTGAATCCTCGACACCGTGGTTCATCCGATGAGATCATCGTGGAGCATGTGGGAGCCAACATGGGTATCCAGATCCCGCTGTTGGTTATTGACCGGAGAGGCGTCTCGGTCATGTCTGCATGTCTCCCGAACCCGTAGGGTCTACACACTTAAGGTCCGGTGACGCTAGGGTTGTAGAGATATATGTATGCGGAAACCCGAAAGTTGTTCGGAGTCCCGGATGAGATCCCGGACGTCACGAGAGGTTCCGGAATGGTCCGGAGGTGAAGAATTATATATAGGAAGTCCAGTTTCGGCCACCGGGAAAGTTTCGGGGGTTATCGGTATTGTACCGGGACCACCGGAAGGGTCCCGGGGGTCCACTGGGTGGGGCCACCTGTCCCGGAGGGCCCCGTGGGCTGAAAGTGGAAGGGAACCAGCCCCTAGTGGGCTGGGGCGCCCCCCTTGGGCCTTCCCCCCATGCGCCTAGGGTTGGGAACCCTAGGGGGGGGGGAGTTCCCCCTTGCCTTGGGGGGCAAGGCACCCCTTCCCCCCCCACTTGGCCGCCGCCCCCCCTTGGATCTGATCTCCAGGGGCCGGCGCCCCCCCAGGGGGCCTATATAAAGGGGGGGGGGGAGGGAGGGCAGCACACAACAGCCTTGGGCGCCTCCCTCCTCCCCTGCAACACCTCTCTCTCTCTCGTAGAAGCTCGGCGAAGCCCTGCACGAGACCCGCTACATCCACCACCACGCCGTCGTGCTGCTGGATCTCCATCAACCTCTCCTTCCCCCTTGCTGGATCAAGAAGGAGGAGACGTCGCTGCACCGTACGTGTGTTGAACGCGGAGGTGCCGTCCGTTCGGCACTCGGTCATCGGTGATTTGGATCACGGCGAGTACGACTCCGTCATCCACGTTCATTGGAACGCTTCCGCTCGCGATCTACAAGGGTATGTAGATGCACTCCTTTCCCCTTGTTGCTAGTATACTCCATAGATGCATCTTGGTGAACGTAGGAAAATTTTAAAATTATGCTACGATTCCCAACAGTGGCATCATGAGCCAGGCCTATGCGTAGTTACTATGCACGAGTAGAACACAAAGCAGTTGTGGGCGTTGAGTTTGCCAATTCTTCTTGCCGCTACTAGTCGTTTCTTGTTTCGGCGGCATTGTAGGATGAAGCGGCCTGGACCGACCTTACACGTACGCTTACGTGAGACAGGTTCCACCGACTGACATGCACTAGTTGCATAAGGTGGCTAGCGGGTGTCTGTCTCTCCTACTTTAGTCGGAACAGATTCGATGAAAAGGGTCCTTATGAAGGGTAAATAGAAATTGGCAAATCACGTTGTGGTCATACGTAGGTAAGAAATCGTTCTTGCTAGAAACCTACAAACCACGTAAAAACTTGCAACAACAATTAGAGGACGTCTAACTTGTTTTTGCAGCAAGTGCTATGTGATGTGATATGTCCAGAAGATGTGATGAATGATATGTGATGTATGAGATTGATCATATTCTTGTAATAGGAATCACGACTTGCATGTCGATGAGTATGGCAACCGGCAGGAGCCATAGGAGTTGTCTTTATTATTTTGTATGACCTGCGTGTCATTAAATAAACGCCATGTAAATTACTTTACTTTATTGCTAAACGCGTTAGCCATAGAAGTAGAAGTAATCGTTGGCGTGACGACTTCATGAAGACACAATGATGGAGATCATGGTGTCATGCCGGTGACAAAGATGATCATGGTGCCCCGAAGATGGAGATCAAAGGAGCATGATGATATTGGCCATATCATGTCACTATTTGATTGCATGTGATGTTTATCATGTTTTTGCATCTTATTTGCTTAGAACGACGATAGCAAGTAGGATGATCCCTTATAATAATTTCAAGAAAGTGTTCACCCTAACTGTGCACCGTTGCGAAGGTTCGTTGTTTCGAAGCACCACGTGATGATCGGGTGTGATAGATTCTAACGTTCGAATACAACGGGTGTTGACGAGCCTAGCATGTACAGACATGGCCTCGGAACACATGCAATACACTTAGGTTCACTTGACGAGCCTAGCATGTACAGACATGGCCTCGGAACACGGAGGACCGAAAGGTCGAGCATGAGTCGTATAGAAGATACGATCAACATGGAGATGTTCACCGATCTTGACTAGTCCGTCTCACGTGATGATCGGACACGGCCTAGTCGAATTCGGATCATGTTTCACTTAGATGACTAGAGGGATGTCTATCTGAGTGGGAGTTCATTAAATAATTTGATTATATGAACTTAATTATCATGAACTTAGTCTAAATCTTTACACTATGTATTGTAGATCAAATGGCCCACGTTGTCCTCAATTTCAACGCGTTCCTAGAGAAAACCAAGCTGAAAGATGATGGCAGCAACTATACGGACTGGGTCCGGAACCTGAGGATCATCCTCATAGCAGCCAAGAAAGATTATGTCTTAGAAGCACCGCTAGGTGAAGCACCAATCCCTGAGAACCAAGACGTTATGAACGCTTGGCAGCAGCGTGCTGATGATTACTCCCTCGTTCAGTGCGGCATGCTTTACAGCTTAGAACCGGGTCTCCAAAAGCGTTTTGAGAAACATGGAGCATATGAGATGTTCGAGGAGCTGAAACTGGTTTTTCAAGCTCATGCCCGGGTCGAGAGATATGATGTCTCCGACAAGTTCTTCAGCTGTAAATGGAGGAGAACAGTTCTGTTAGTGAGCACATACTCAGAATGTCTGGGTTGCACAACCGCTTGTCTCAGCTGGGAGTTAATCTCCCGGATGACGCGGTCATTGACAGAATCCTCCAGTCGCTTCCACCAAGCTACAAGAGCTTTGTGATGAACTACAATATGCAGGGGATGGAAAAGACCATTCCCGAGGTATATTCAATGCTGAAATCAGCTGAGGTAGAGATCAGAAAAGAACATCAAGTGTTGATGGTGAATAAAACCACTAAGTTCAAGAAGGGCAAGGGTAAGAAGAACTTCAAGAAGGACGGCAAGGGAATTGCCGCGCCCGGTAAACCAGTTACCGGGAAGAAGTCAAAGAATGGACCCAAGCCCGAGACTGAGTGCTTTTATTGCAAGGGAAGTGGTCACTGGAAGCGGAACTGCCCCAAATATTTAGCGGACAAGAAGAAGGCCGGCAACACCCAAGGTATATGTGTTATACAAGTAATTGATGTGTACCTTACCAGTACTCGTAGTAGCTCCTGGGTATTTGATACCGGTGCGGTTGCTCATATTTGTAACTCAAAGCAGGAACTACGGAATAAACGGAGACTGGCAAAGGACGAGGTGACGATGCGCGTCGGGAATGGTTCCAAGGTCGATGTGATCGCCGTTGGCATGCTGCCTCTGCATCTACCCACGGGATTAGTTTTAAACCTCAATAATTGTTATTTAGTGCCAGCTTTGAGCATGAACATTGTATCTGGATCTCGTTTAATTCGAGATGGCTACTCATTTAAATCTGAGAATAATGGTTGTTCTATTTATTTGAGAGATATGTTTTATGGTCATGCCCCGCTGGTCAATGGTTTATTTTTGATGAATCTCGAACGTGATGTTACACATGTTCATAGTGTGAATACCAAAAGATGTAAAGTTGATAACGATAGTCCCACATACTTGTGGCACTGCCGCCTTGGTCACATTGGTGTCAAGCGCATGAAGAAGCTCCATGCAGATGGACTTTTGGAGTCTCTTGATTACGAATCATTTGACACGTGCGAACCATGCCTCATGGGTAAGATGACCAAGACTCCGTTCTCCGGAACAATGGAGCGAGCAACCAACTTATTGGAAATCATACATACCGATGTGTGTGGTCCAATGAGTGTTGAGGCTCGCGGAGGATATCGTTATGTTCTCACTCTCACTGATGATTTAAGTAGATATGGGTATGTCTACCTAATGAAACACAAGTCTGAAACGTTTGAAAAGTTCAAGGAATTTCAGAGTGAAGTCGAGAATCAACGTGACAGAAAAATAAAATTCTTACGATCAGATCGTGGTGGAGAATATTTAAGTCACGAATTTGGTACACACTTAAGGAAATGTGGAATAGTTTCACAACTCATGCTGCCTGGAACACCTCAGAGAAATGGTGTATCCGAACGTCGTAATCGCACTCTATTGGATATGGTGCGATCTATGATGTCTCTTACCGATTTACCGCTCTCATTTTGGGGCTATGCTTTAGAGACTGCCGCATTCACTTTAAATAGGGCTCCGTCGAAATCCGTTGAGACGACATCGTATGAATTATGGTTTGGGAAGAAACCTAAGCTGTCGTTTCTAAAAGTTTGGGGATGTGATGCTTATGTCAAGAAACTTAAACCTGAAAAGCTCGAACCCAAATCGGAAAAATGCGTCTTCATAGGATACCCTAAGGAAACTATTGGGTATACCTTCTACCTCAGATCCGAAGGCAAGATCTTCGTTGCCAAGAACAGGTCCTTTCTAGAGAAGGAGTTTCTCTCGAAAGAATTGAGTGGGAGGAAAGTGGAACTTGATGAGGTGATAGTAACCCCTTCCGAACCGGAAAGTAGCGCGGCGCGGGAAAATGTTCCTGTGGTGCCTACACCGACTGGGGAGGAAGTTAATGATGATGATGATCATGAAGCTTCAGATCAAGTTGCTGAACTTCGTAGGTCCACAAGGACACGTTCCGCACCAGAGTGGTACGGCAACCCTATCCTGGAAATCATGTTGTTAGACAACGGTGAACCTTCGAACTATGAAGAAGCGATGGCGGGCCCAGATTCCGACAAATGGCTAGAAGCCATGAAATCCGAGATGGAATCCATGTATGAAAACAAAGTATGGACTTTGACTGACTTGCCCGATGAGCGGCGAGCCATAGAAAACAAATGGATCTTTAAGAAGAAGACGGACGCAGATGGTAATGTGACCATCTACAAAGCTCGACTTGTCGCTAAGGGTTATCGACAAGTTCAAGGGGTTGACTACGATGAGACTTTCTCACCCGTAGCGAAGCTGAAGTCCGTCCGAATCATGTTAGCAATTGCCGCATACTATGATTATGAGATATGGCAGATGGACGTCAAAACGGCATTCCTTAACGGCTTCCTTAAGGAAGAGTTGTATATGATGCAGCCGGAAGGTTTTGTCGATCCTAAGAATGCTAACAAAGTATGCAAGCTCCAACGCTCAATCTATGGGCTGGTGCAAGCATCTCGGAGTTGGAACATTCGCTTTGATGAGATAATCAAAACGTTTGGGTTTACACAGACTTATGGAGAAGCCTGTGTTTACAAGAAAGTGAGTGGGAGCTCTGTAGCATTTCTCATATTATATGTGGATGACATACTATTGATGGGAAATGATATAGAATTCTTGGAAAGTATAAAGGCCTATTTGAATAAGTGTTTTTCAATGAAGGACCTTGGAGAAGCTGCTTATATATTAGGCATCAAGATCTATAGAGATAGATCAAGACGCCTCATTGGTCTTTCACAGAGTACATACCTTGACAAGATATTGAAGAAGTTAAATATGGATCAGTCCAAGAAGGGGTTCTTGCCTGTATTGCAAGGTGTGCAATTGAGCACGGCTCAATGCCCGACCACGGCAGAAGATATAGAAGAGATGAGTGTCATCCCCTATGCCTCGGCCATAGGGTCTATTATGTATGCCATGCTGTGTACCGGACCTGATATAAACCTTGCCGTAAGTTTGGTAGGAAGGTACCAAAGTAATCCCGGCAAGGAACACTGGACAGCGGTCAAGAATATCCTGAAGTACCTGAAGAGGACTAAGGATATGTTTCTCGTTTATGGAGGTGACGAAGAGCTCGTCGTAAAGGGTTACGTCGACGCTAGCTTCGACACAGATCTGGATGACTCGAAGTCACAGACCGGATACGTGTATATTTTGAATAGAGGAGCAGTAAGCTGGTGCAGTTGCAAGCAAAGCGTCGTGGCGGGATCTACATGTGAAGCGGAGTACATGGCAGCCTCAGAGGCAGCACAGGAAGCAGTCTGGATGAAGGAGTTCATTACCGACCTAGGGGTGATTCCCAATGCGTCGGGCCCAATGACTCTCTTCTGTGACAACACTGGAGCTATTGCCCTTGTGAAGGAGCCCAGGTTTCATAGGAAGACCAGGCATATCAAGCGTCGCTTCAACTCCATTCGTGAAAGTGTTCAAAATGGAGACATAGATATTTGTAAAGTACACACAGACCTGAATGTAGCAGATCCGTTGACTAAACCTCTCCCTAGGGCAAAACATGATCAACACCAGGACGCAATGGGTGTTCGATTCATCACAATGTAACTAGATTATTGACTCTAGTGCAAGTGGGAGACTGTTGGAAATATGCCCTAGAGGCAATAATAAATGGTTATTATTATATTTCTTTGTTCATGATAATAGTCTATTATTCATGCTATAATTGTATTGTCCGGAAATCGTAATACATGTGTGAATACATAGACCACAAAGTGTCCCTAGTAAGCCTCTAGTTGACTAGCTCGTTGATCAATAGATAGTCATGGTTTCCTGACTATGGACATTGGATGTCATTGATAACGGGATCACATCATTAGGAGAATGATGTGATGGACAAGACCCAACTTAAGCATAGCATAAAAGATCGTGTAGTTTCGTTTGCTAGAGCTTTTCCAATGTCAAGTATCTTTTCCTTAGACCATGAGATCGTGCAACTCCCGGATACCGTAGGAGTGCTTTGGGTGTGCCAAACGTCACAACGTAACTGGGTGACTATAAAGGTGCATTACGGGTATCTCCGAAAGTGTCTGTTGGGTTGGCACGGATCGAGACTGGGATTTGTCACTCCGTGTGACGGAGAGGTATCTCTGGGCCCACTCGGTAATGCATCATCATAATGAGCTCAATGTGACTAAGGCGTTAGTCACGGGATCATGCATTGCGGTACGAGTAAAGAGACTTGCCGGTAACGAGATTGAACAAGGTATTGGGATACCGACGATCGAATCTCGGGCAAGTAACATACCGATTGACAAAGGGAATTGCATACGGATTGATTGAATCCTCGACACCGTGGTTCATCCGATGAGATCATCGTGGAGCATGTGGGAGCCAACATGGGTATCCAGATCCCGCTGTTGGTTATTGACCGGAGAGGCGTCTCGGTCATGTCTGCATGTCTCCCGAACCCGTAGGGTCTACACACTTAAGGTCCGGTGACGCTAGGGTTGTAGAGATATATGTATGCGGAAACCCGAAAGTTGTTCGGAGTCCCGGATGAGATCCCGGACGTCACGAGAGGTTCCGGAATGGTCCGGAGGTGAAGAATTATATATAGGAAGTCCAGTTTCGGCCACCGGGAAAGTTTCGGGGGTTATCGGTATTGTACCGGGACCACCGGAAGGGTCCCGGGGGTCCACCGGGTGGGGCCACCTGTCCCGGAGGGCCCCGTGGGCTGAAAGTGGAAGGGAACCAGCCCTAGTGGGCTGGGGCGCCCCCCTTGGGCCTTCCCCCCATGCGCCTAGGGTTGGGAACCCTAGGGGGGGGGGAGTTCCCCCTTGCCTTGGGGGGCAAGGCACCCCTTCCCCCCCCACTTGGCCGCCGCCCCCCCTTGGATCTGATCTCCAGGGGCCGGCGCCCCCCCAGGGGGCCTATATAAAGGGGGGGGGAGGGAGGGCAGCACACAACAGCCTTGGGCGCCTCCCTCCTCCCCTGCAACACCTCTCTCTCTCTCGTAGAAGCTCGGCGAAGCCTTGCACGAGACCCGCTACATCCACCACCACGCCGTCGTGCTGCTGGATCTCCATCAACCTCTGCTTCCCCCTTGCTGGATCAAGAAGGAGGAGTCGTCGCTGCACCGTACGTGTGTTGAACGCGGAGGTGCCGCCGTTCGGCACTCGGTCATCGGTGATTTGGATCACGGCGAGTACGACTCCGTCATCCACGTTCATTGGAACGCTTCCGCTCGCGATCTACAAGGGTATGTAGATGCACTCCTTTCCCCTCGTTGCTAGTATACTCCATAGATGCATCTTGGTGAACGTAGGAAAATTTTAAAATTATGCTACGATTCCCAACATAAACATGACGCACCGCACCTGCGCCAGCGCACCACCTTTAGTACCGGGTGGTGGCTCAAACCGGTATTAAAGGGTGGGTCTTTAGTACCGGTTGGAGCCACCACCCGGTACTAAAGGTGGGCGCTTCCCGCCGCTTGGCCTGGCCAAAATTGACCTTTAGTACCGGTTGGTCGCTCCAACCGGTACTAAAGGCCCATCCTATATAAGAAAACACTTCAAAAAATTCAGTTTCACATCTGCTTCTTCTCCTCTACCCCTTCGCCCGCCGCCCCCCGTCGCCGCCTCCGTCGCCACCCCCCGTCGACGCCTCCGTCGTCGCCGCCCCGGCCGTCCCCGTCGCCGCCCCGTCCCCGTCCCCGTCGTCGTCGTGCCCCGCCCCGTCGTCCCCGCCCGGCCCGTCCCCCGTCCCCGTCGTCACCGCCCCGTCCCCATCCCCATCATCGCCGCCCGTCGCCGTCCCCGTCGCCGCCCCCCCATCGCCTCGCCTCGCCGGTGAGCTCCTGCCCCGGCCGCCATGTCCACACACACACATTGTTTTTTAGTTATAGAATTTTTTCTGTTTTTAGTTATAGAAATATTTATAGAAATGATAGAAAATTTTCTGTTTTTTAGTTATAGAAATATTAGAAATGTTAGTTATATAGAAATGTTATAAATTTTTCTGTTTTTAAGTTATGGAAATATTTATAGAAATGTTAGCAATTTTTCTGTTTTTTAGTTATCGAAATATTAGAAATGTTATAGAAATGTTAGTTATATATATAGAAATGTTAGAAATTTTAGAATTAGTTTTAGTTAGATGAATTAGATTAATGTCAAATTGTTAGAATTTGCATATAGAATTTTAGGTATCAGAATCCAATCATTTAAAAAATGTTACTTTTTGCGGGCATATAGTATTTGTTCTCGAGACCCGCATCCTCGCCGTCGACCCGTTCGCGACGACGTCCGGCTGACCCATGTTCGGGATTGGGCTCCGCCGGGCTGGCACTGGGAGGTGCTACCTGGAGGGGCGCGCCGCTTGGTGAGGAACCCGGCCTCGGGTCCCGTCGTGGACCCTGATCTCCTTTGGTGGCGTTCGCGTGGGCCACATTCGGTGCAGAGGGAGCCGGCCCCGCCGGAGGTGGTGCGTCGTCGTGTCAGGAAGGATCTTGTTAGACATTAAAGTTGACGAAGGAAAAGTTGAAGTACTGGACACACTACTTAAAAAAGATAGTGACTACAGCATCGTGAAGGGGATAGTCAACAGGTAATTTCAATCATTATTAACTATATCTCGGCCTATTTAGTTCGTCATTTCCTGATATGAACTATTTTTAATAACCCCTTTATTAATTTTCTTTGCCGGCGGGCAGGGCTTGGGCAAAGTACATCAAGGTGACTCCATGAAAATGGCGACAAAAGCTATGTTGGTATCGACCCAAGGTAAGTAATTAAGTAGTACTATCTAGCTAGCTACCATCTCTTTAATTCTTGTTTCAATACCATTAATTAATTAACATGCTTGATTAATTATTATCTGATTAAATTCTATTCTCGTAAAGGCCCTGAAGCAAGCGCCGGTGTCGGAGTAAATGGCCACGGGTAGCCTAACCGACTACCTCTGGCTCTTCAAAAATTATCAGGCCATTTGAGCCTTCAAGCATTCGAAGCATTGGGCCGCCTTCCCCGGCCGGCTACCCCAGGAGCCGACTATCAGAAGGCGACCCAGTCTCAGAAATCTCCCCCAAGATAACTACGAGATGGCCGACTCTAGGAAGCCGGCGCCAAGAGAACCAACTCCCAAAAGCCGACCATGGAGAACGCCGACTCCCAAAAGCCGGCCATGAAGAATGCCGACTCCAAGAAGCCGGCCAAGACCGCACCCACCAAACCTACACCCAAATAACGGTGACAAGACAGGGTGTGGCCACAGTACGGCCCACTACCCCCGAATCCTGAGGCAGGCATGGCCACAGGACGCCGTACGGGTCAGCCATCTCCCGTCCGGCTCGGCACTGTAGCCATGCTGGCCTCAACGTCATCCACAACAGATGCCAGTACGGCCGACGGGCGGCGGGCCCCTTTAGCCAGAGAGAGGCACGAAGGCGGCCCGGCCTCCCCCAGTCGGCCAGGAGCGTCGCCGGCCCCCAGAAGCCGGCTACCCCCTCCCTTGAAACATGTGCCACAGTAAGGAGACAAGACGAGGTAAGGCTACAGTGAGAGCCCTCGAGGCGGCATACTGTAGCCACGCTTACCTCAACAAAGCCCTCGTCATCAGAGGCGAGGCTACAGTAAACAGCCGCCGACAAGACCCCCAGACGGTGGGGCCGGCCTGTCGACCAAGAGGCCGGCAGCCGGCGGGACCCACCAGTCGGCGGGCCCCAATGGCCGGCGGAGAAGCCGGCGAGCAAAGACACCGACGGCTGGGACCCGCGCCCAGCCGGATTACAATTGTACCCCCGGGGGGTAAGCCTATATAAACCCCCCGGGGCACCCATGCAAAGGGTTGGTCTCTTAGAGTTACACACACACCATATAGAGAGGAAAGTGAGAGCTAGCCTTGCTCTTCTTCTCCCTTGAACCCGACAGCTCAAGGAGCATTTGTAGCTACTCGTTCTGATCTAGTGATCATGCGGAGACCCCGCAGAGCAGGACTAGGGGTGTTATCTCCACGGAGAGCCCCGAACCTGGGTAAGATTCGCCAGCGTGCATGTCTTAGCCTCATCCCGTTTCCAGGCACCGGCGACGTCTTACTGGCTCCCACAATGATAAGCCACCCGTTGGCATATGTCGCACCTACCACCCGACATTTGGCGCCCACCGTGGGGCCAGGTGCACCGTCGTCCGGAGACCTGTTCTGGACGGGAACCCTTTTTCTCCCCCGCGAGCGCAGCCAGCCTGCTGCACCCGATGGCGTTTGCCCTGACGCGCTGCAAGGCGTCGACGGCGTCTGCGCGGCGAGCCGCCTCGCCGATCTGCTCGGCGAGACTCTCATCTCCGACGAGCCCGCGTCCGACGCGGGCACGGACTACCCCGAGAGCCGCCTCGTCAGCCTCCACGACCAAGTTCACGTCTGCAGCGAGCCTGCTGCAGACTTGGAGTCGGTCGGCTCCACCGACCCGATGCTTGTCGATTCCGACACGGCATCGCTCGACGCCTACCCCTCCGACGTGGTGGTCTTCGACGACCCTCTCCCTCAAGCTGACAGCGGCAGCAGCGCTGTCACCGAAGTGTTGGTCATCAGCCACGTCGCCAACTCGGGCGAGAACGCCCACGACGCCCTGCAAGCGGCGATGCACGACTTATCTGTCCCCATCCCGGCCGACGCCGACGCCGAGACCTTGGAGGCATGCCGCCTCGCCCTCATCGCGGAAGGCCAGAAGATAGGCTCCATGAGACGCCTCACCGAGGCCCACCAGCGCGAAGTCGACCGCGCCGCCTTCGGTACGCAGCCGCATAGCGGGCCGAGCCGAGCCGGCTTCGTCCAGAAGCGCGGCGCGGCCATCGCCAGCATGCTGGGGGGCAGATCGCCCCGTCTACGCCACCCCGCTCGAGAATCTGCGAGCCGCTCAGGCGGCCGCTGAAGAGCTAAATGGGCTGGGAGCCGATGAGCTCCCCTACATGACAAGGCGGATCCAGCAGCTGATCGACGCGGCGGCGGAATGGCACGAAGCCGGCGCCCGCGCTGATAGTCCTTCCCCGCGCCGGGAGCACGCCGCGACATCCCGGTCGCCGACTGCGAGCGGTGCCCGCGAGAGGAAAGACAAGGAGCCGGCTGCTAGCCGCAGCCGGACTCGTATCACCATCGAGCGCGACGCGGAAGGCCGCCCTCGAGCGGTGGAGCGCCAAGGAAACCGCCTCCTCCCCCGCCTCGAGCGGAGAGACGTCCTACCCCGCCGCCTGTCACGCATCCGACTCTTGGTGGCCGACTAGGCCGCTGCGAAGGAGTCAGCGAGAACGACGCCCGCCATCGGATCGACCGCCTAGCTCGATCCCTGGCGCTAGAAGAAGAAGACGATGTCGGCCCGCCATGCTTTGGCCCCCGCATCCGCGACGAGCCCTTCCCCAAAGGGTTCTCGCTCCCCAGAGACACGCCCAAGTACAACGGCTCTGTGAAGCCGGAAGATTGGCTCATCGACTATTCTACTGCGGTCAGCATAGCCAACGACAACAGACGCGTAGCCGTGAAATACGTCCCCCTCATGCTGCAAGGCACGGCGCGCACCTGGCTCAACAGCCTCAAGCCCTACAGCATCAACAGCTAGCTGGACTTCACGGAAGTCTTCGTCCGCAACTTCACCAGCACGTACAAGCGGCCTCCCAAGCCTCGCCAGCTCTCCCTATGTGTCCAAGGGCCCAACGAGTCGACCCGCGATTACCTCGCGCGGTGGGCCGAGCTCCGCATCTCCTGCGAGGGGGTGCACGAGGTTCAGGCCATCGAGTACTTCACCGCCGGGTGCCGAGAGGGAACCCTCCTCAAGCACCGGCTCCTCTGCGACGAGCCGGCTACCCTCGACGAACTGCTGATCATCGCGGACAAGTACGCCACGGCCGACTCATCGATGAAGACCGAGCTTCAAGTTGACGCCTCTGGGAAGGTGATCGCTCCGGCTCCCAAGACGTCGGCTAGCGACTCCAATCGGCGCCCCTACCAGAACGATCACAAGCACAAAGCCCCTATGCCGCCTTCCACCAGTCGGCAGGTGGCCACAGTTGAAGATGAGCAACCCGAAGATCGGCCCGCTCCCAAGAAGAAGGGTGGCAGGCCGGCTTGGCAGCCGGCCTTCTCCTACGAGCAGACTCTTGACGCCCCCTGCAAGTTTCACAGCGGCGCGAAGCCGTCCAACCACACAACCCGAAAGTGCCACTTGCTCACGCGAATCTCCAAGGGCGAGGGGCTGGTGCCGCCTCCGCCTCCCGGCCCACCGCCTCCAGCCCCCCAGCAGCCGGCGGCTCGGCCGACAGTCGGAGCCATTCAAGATGAGTTCCATGAAGAGCACTCCGCCTACGTCATCTTCACAAGCCAAGTCGAAGACAAGCGTAGTCGGCGCCGTCAGCATCAAGAGGTCAACGCAGTCGCCTCTAGCGCCCCCGAGTTCATGCACTGGTCAGAGAAGCCCATCAACTGGAGCCAGGCCTACCACCCAGAGGTGATGCCATCCCCTGGCTCCTATGCCCTAGTCTTGGATGTCACCCTCGCAACGGAGAGACGAGCTGCCCGATTCTCCCGCGTCCTGATTGATGGCGGAAGCAGTATCAATATACTGTACCGCGATACCATGGAGAAGCTGAACATCAAGGCGAAGCAGCTCATGCCGAGCCGGACCGTGTTCCATGGCATCGTGCCCGGCTTGTCTTGTTCCCCGATCGGCAAGATCAAGATGGATGTTCTCTTCGGAGACAAGGATCATTTTCTCCGAGAAGCGATCTGGGTTGAGGTAGTGGATCTGGAGAGCCCCTACCATGCTTTGCTTGGCCGACCTGCTCTGGCCAAGTTCATGGCTGTGCCCCACTACGCCTACCTGAAGATGAAGATGCAGAGCTCGAAGGGGATCATCACTATAGCCGGCGACTACAAGAAGTCCATCGAGTGCGCTATGGCCAGCAGTCGGCTGGCCGAGTCCCTCGTAGTCGCAGAAGAGAGGAAGATGTTGGAACGGGTTGTGGCCATGGCCGGCAAGCAGCCGGCCTTGTCCCCCAAGCCCAAAGATTATGATGCGCATGGCTCCTTCCAGCCGGCCAAGGAGACAAAAAAGATACCTCTGGACCCGGAGAACCCAGAAAGGTTTGCTGTCATTGGGGCAAACCTGGACAGTAAATAGGAAGGCGAGCTCGTCGACTTCCTCCGTGAGAATCGAGACATCTTTGCATGGTCCCCAAAGGACATGCCGGGTGTCTCGAAGGATTTCGCCGAGCACAAATTGCACGTCTGAGCCGACGCAAAGCCGGTCAAGCAGCCCCTCCGCCGACTGTCAGAAGAGAAGCGAAGAATCGTAGGAGAAGAGATAGCCCGGCTTCTCGCCGCTGGCTTTATTATGGAAGTATTTTTCCAGAGTGGCTTGCCAACCCAGTCTTGGTTTTGAAAAAGAATAACAAGTGGCGCATGTGTATAGACTACACCAGCCTCAACAAGGCCTGCCCCAAGGATCCGTTTGCTTTGCCACGGATTGACCAAGTGATAGACTCCACAGCCGGATGCGAGCTGTTGAGTTTTTTGGATGCCTACTCAGGGTACCATCAGATCAAGTTGGACCCGGCAGACCGCCTGAAGACTGCCTTCATCACACCATTCGGAGCTTTCTGTTACCTGACTATGACATTCGGCTTAAGGAATGCCGGTGCCACTTTTCAGCGTTGCATGCAGAAATGCCTCCTCAAGCAACTCGGCAGAAATGCCCACGTCTACGTAGAGGACATTGTGGTGAAGACAGAGAAGCGCGGCACCCTGCTGGAGGACCTCAAAGAAACATTCGCCAACTTGCGCCGATTCCAAATCAAGCTCAACCCCGAGAAATGCGTGTTCGAAGTACCAGCCGGCCAGCTGCTAGGCTTTCTGGTCTCCGAACGCGGCATCGAGTGCAACCCTGTGAAGATCAAGGCCATCGAGAGGATGGAGATTCCCACCAAATTGCGAGATGTGTAGAAGTTCACCGGGTGCTTGGCCTCCCTAATCCGCTTTATCAGCCGGTTAGGAGAGAAGGCTCTCCCCCTGTACCGACTCATGAAGAAGTCCACTCACTTCGAGTGGAATGACCAAGCTGACCAAGCCTTCCATGAGCTGAAGAAGATGCTGACCACTCCGCCTGTCCTGGCGGCACCGACCGAGAAGGAGCCCATGCTCCTCTACATTGCCGCGACCAGCCGAGTGGTCAGTACAGTTGTCGTGGTCCAGCGCCCGGAAGAAGGCCGAGCCCAGCTAGTTCAAAGGCCGGTGTATTATCTAAGCGAAGTGCTATCCAGCTCAAAGCAAAACTACCCGCACTACCAGAAGATGTGCTATGGGGTGTACTTCACCGCCAAGAAGCTGAAGCCCTACTTCCAAGAGCATCCCATCACGGTCGTGTGCACCGCCCTGCTTGCCGAGATCATAGGCAGGCGGGATGCATCCGGCCGGGTGGCTAAATGGGCCATTGCATTGGCACCGTACACAATCTTCTACCAACCCCGCACCGCCATCAAGTCCCAAGCATTGGCCGACTTCCTCGTCGACTGGGCCGAGACCCAGTACCTACCGCCGGCTCCCGACTCTACCCATTGGTGGATGCACTTCGACTGGTCCAAGATGCGCACCGGCTTGGGAGCCGGCATCGTCCTCACCTCTCCCAAAGGCGACAAACTCAGATACATGCTGCAAATCCACTTCGCCGCCTCCAACAACGTGGCCGAGTACGAGGCGCTCATACATGGGCTCCGGCTAGCCAAAGATCTCGGCATATGCCGGATCCTGTGTTATGGCGACTCTGAGTTGGTGGTCCAGCAGTCGTCTGGTCACTGGGACGCCAAGGATGTAAACATGGCAAGCTATCGATTCCTCGTCCAGCAGATCAGTGGGTACTTCAAAGGGTGCGAGTTCCTTCAAGTACCAAGGGCCGACAACGACCAAGCAGATGCCCTGGCACGGATCGGCTCCACCCGACAGGCTATACCGACCAGCGTCTCCCTCCAGCGCCTCCTCAAGCCGTCCATCAAGCCGTCTCCAGAATCGGACTCTATCTTCGTACCGCCTGTCCCCGATGCAGCCAGATCCGACTGGAGGAACCCCGCAGGCGGCATGGGGACTTCGACAACCGGCCCGGGGACTTCAGAACCCGGCCCGGGGACTGCAGCAGTCGGCCCGGGGACTGCAACAACACAAGAAGCGGTGGCCGACTCCAATTCCACGCCACCCGACCCACCCACCCGAGTCATGGTGGCCGCACTAACAGAAGAAGAAGTCACAGCTCCATCATGGGCCCAGCCCATCCTCAAATTCCTAGTCAACAGAGAGCTGCCGGCTGATGAGATCTCAGCAAGACTAGTGCAACGACGAGCCGGAGCATATGCAATAATCAACAGAGAGCTTGTCAAGCGCAGCGTCACTGGAGTCTTCCAGCGCTGTGTTGAGCCGGAAAAAGGAGTGGCAATCCTAAAGGATATCAATCAAGGCGAATGCGGCCACCACGCAGCCTCAAGATCACTTGTGGCCAAAGCTTTCCGCCACGGTTTCTTTTGGCCGACTGCTTTGCAAGATGCCAAAGAGATAGTCAAGAGCTGCAGAGGATGCCAAGTCTTCAGTTCCAAGCAACACCTGCCGGCTTCTGCACTCAAGACCATTCCCCTCACCTGGCCCTTCGCCGTCTGGGGACTGGACATGGTGGGCCCTTTCAAGACAGCCCGCGGCGGCTTGACACATCTGCTTGTCGCCGTGGACAAGTTCACCAAGTGGATCGAAGCGAAGCCGATCAAGAAGCTGAACGGGCCGACTGCCATGACGTTCATCACCAACATCACTACTCGGTACGGCGTACCACACAGCATCATCACCGACAACGGCACAAACTTTGCCAAAGGAGCACTGGCACGTTTCTGCGCGGCGCAGGGTATCCGACTGGACTTAGCGTCCGTTGCCCACCTGCAGTCAAACGGCCAGGTCGAGCGAGCAAATGGACTCATCCTCTCCGGCATCAAGCCCCGACTGGTTGTACCACTAGAGCGATCGGCTGGCTGCTGGCTCGATGAGCTGCCGGCTGTCCTCTGGAGTCTGCGTACTACCCCTAACAAGTCAACCGGCTTCACTCCGTTCTTCCTTGTATATGGTGCCGAGGCTGTCATCCCAACCGACATCGAGTTCGACTCGCCTCGGGTCACCATGTACACGGAGGCGGAGGCCAAGGAAGCGCGAGAAGACGGCGTCGACCTGCTAGAAGAAGGCCGGCTGTTGGCACTCAGCCGGTCCGCCATCTACCAGCAGGGGTTGCGTCATTACCACAACCGCAAGGTCAAGTCAAGATCTTTTCCAGAGGGCGACCTTGTGCTCCGGCTGATCCAGCGAACAGCCGGCCAGCACAAGCTCTCAGCCCCTTGGGAAGGCCCTTTCGTCATCAGCAAGGCACTAGGCAACAACTCCTACTACCTGATCGACGCGCAAAAACCAAGAGCACGCAAGAGGGACGACTCCGGCAAGGAGTCAGAGCGACCATGGAACGCGAACCTCCTGAGAAGATTTTACAGTTGAAAGCAGTATGTATCATGCTACCCTTTTGTATTAAGTACGAAACAACAGGCCCCCCGAGGAGCACTCGGGGACTGCCTTCATTTATCTATGAGTGACGAGTGTCATATCCATGAATGTATCATTACATTTGATTTTCTGTGTGGCACCGGGTTCGACTAGTCGGCCCGGGGACTGGCCGCCTCAAGCTATATTAAAGTTCTACCTGAAGTCAGACAAGTAGTGTGCCGGCTCTCGAGTCCTCTCTTGTTGAAAGTCGCAGCTCGAAGAACCGACTGTCCGACTAGCAAGAGCCAAGGCAGAAAGGATGCCCACACGAAAAACGGCTAAGGAATAATGAACTTGTATAGCGAAAAGACGGCCTCCAACCACGCTTGCCGGCTGTCAGAACAGCCGGCTGGCCAGCTTCCCAAACACTTCGCTATAATCCAACAAAGCTAGAGTACTTGCCCTCCCAATTGGCCAAGCACTTCTCCAGCCTCAGATTGCAGAGCAACTGTCTGACTGGGGAGGCTGCAACCAAGGGAGGGCGGCAAAGGAAACAGCAGAAGGATGAAAATCAAAGAACAAGGAAAAGCCAAACACATGCTTAGTCATATATACATATAAAGCCCCCAACAGGCCGGCAATCAACATAGTTCGAATACACCCCCAGTGGGTGGAATTGTGCAAACTTAACAAAATATTGTTCCAAAAGTGATAAGACAGTAAAATAAAAGATAGCAGACTAGACTAAAGGCGTGGTGTGGGAGCCGGGTTGGTCAGTGGAGACAGCGTCACCGGCTGAAGGAGTGGCCGGCTAGCGGGTCTCGGCTTGATCACCGCCGGTGGCAGGCGGCGCACCCGCGCGTGCCGTGTTGCTGGAGGCACGGTCAAGCTGAGGCTGGCCGGCCGCTCCACCATCCGGCCCGGCGTCTTCACCTTCCTCCTCCTCCTCTTCGCCCTCATCGCTGGAGTCGATCTCCTCCGCCGAGTCTTCGCCGTCTGCCGGGTTCAGCCCGAACCATTCCTCCGGCTGGGCAACACCGTTGTCATCTACCTCAGGGGCGAAGGCGCTGGTGTCGGTGTAGTCGGCGATCGCCGAAGCCCGCCGGATGATAGCCGGCCGCGCCGGCTCCAGCCTCGTGTCGGCCTGCTGCCGCCAGGTAGCCAGCTGGTCCAGACTTAGCCCAGGATACCAGGCCTTGACGAACTCCAGTGCCCGCCTGGCGCCGGACCGAGCCGCCGAAGCCTTCCAGCCTTCGAAGCGGCCGACCGCCACCTCCAGCCAGTCGGCAGTCCGACTGGGGGTGCGGGGAACCACTTCGCCAGGCCAGAGGGCGGCCAACATCTGTGCTCCAGCACGCTGAAGCCGGTGGAGCAGGCGATGAGCCAGCTGGAGGCGGGCCTGGATCGCCAAGAGCTGCTCCTCCAGCGACCGGCTAGCGTTTGGCGCAATCTCGGCGCCAGCCTACCTCCGTGCCTCGCGGCGGGCCTCGATGATCTGGTTGGCGGCGGTAGAGTAGCCAGGGAAGTACTCTGTGCAAGAAAGAAAGAGAAAGAAGAGAAAACACCAAGTCAGAAAACGAGCCAAAAGCGGCAAGCGGCAAGAAAGGACGAAGAAGAAGGCGGCTCACCGTCAACCAAATCTTCGATCCGACCATAGCCATTGATCAGCGTCTGCCTCGCTTCGGCCCAGCCAGCCGCCTCTGTCTCATACTCGGCCTGGAGGGCGGCTTCACTATCCTGCACCGCCTTCAGAGCCGCCTTGTGGCTCTCCTCCTGGTCGGCCAACCTCTTGGCCAGACGGTCACGCTCCTGCACCAAGGCAGCAAACTCGGCCTCCTTAGCACGAAGGGCGGCCTGAGACCCTCCCAACTGCTCCCTTAGACTGGCGTTGGCCGCTGCAGGGATGGCAGAGAAAGAAGAAGCAATAAGAAGGAGTCGTCAAGGAAGATCCGACCCGACTGCTCAGCAGTCGGCCTGAATCTCGGGGACTACACTCAGTTGGTGCGCTAACGCGCCCCCACGTGAGATAAAGGACGAAGCACTTACCCCGGCTCTCAGATAGGTCAGCGGTCTTCTGGGTCAGCTCCCGAGCCTGGGAGTTGAAGGCAGCCGTGCGAAGATTGTGGTAGTCCTGCAAGACAGGCAGAAGAGCGAAGTAAGAGCAGGAATAGCAAAACTAGATCCGCTAAGAAGTTCCAAGCCGCCTGCTCAGCAGCCGACTCGGAACTCGGGGACTACACCCAGTGGGTGCGCTGATGCGCCCCCACGAAAGAAACCAAGATCAAAAAAGCAAGGAAAGAAGACTAACCCGGATGGCCGCCCGCGTCGCAAGGAACTCGTCGTTGTACTTCCTCAATGCCGTAGCCTGGGCTTGGAGCCGGGTCCGAACGTCCTGCGCGGCCACGTTCATCACGGCCGTCCCTCCGCCCGGCGTCCACCCCGAGCTGGCGCTGGCCGCCTCCATATCCTGGGCCGACGAGCTGGAGCCCGCGGCCGGCTGCGGCTCCGATGCAGCCTTCTGCGGCTCTGACGCGGCCTTCCCCGTGCGCTGGCGCGACGACGTCCGGACCACCAGATCAGCCCTCACGGCCGGCTCGCCCCCGGCCGATTGCACAGGCGGCAGATCAGGCCGACCGACTTGAGTCTCCCCAGTCGGCGGGACCGGTGCCGTCGCCCTCTCCAGGATGACGACGTCGTCCTCCCTCTCCAGCCCTGGCCGGTCACCGCCGGCTTCTTCGGGCGGGGGCTCTGGGGCCCCAGGCGCCGCGACACGCAGTGGGGTGACCAGCAAGGCCCCCTCCGCCATCGCCGCAGCCGCAGCCTCCGCTTGGGCCTTGGCCGCGGCGTCAGCGCACGCCTTCGCCGCCTCCTTCTCCTGTGCCGCCTTGGCGGCGGCCACCCTCAATGCCTCCGCCTCCCGCTCCTCCCACGCCTCCCGGGCGTTCCGCTCCGTCGCCGCCAGAAGATCGGCACGGGGGTCCACGCGGCGAGTAGTGCTCCCAGATCCTCCTGGCGACCCAACGACGGAGGCGGCAGCAGCCCGCTCGAGCGACAATGGAGCCCTGGTTTTTTGGAGAAAGGACAAGGACTCAGGAGCCACCAGAGAAAAGAAAAAAGAATACACGAAGGAGTATATACTTACGCCGACACCGTCTGCGGCTGCTTCACCGCCTTGCGGAAGCGGGCCGCCTTCGCGGCCGCCTCCTCCCGCCTGGTCGCCGCTGCCCCGCCTCTGGGCTTCTTCGGCTGACTGCCGAACAAGCCCGGCGCGGCACGACGCTTTTGCCCACCGCCTCGAGCAGGCGGCGTGGCGGAGGAACCTGCGCCGTGGCCAGGCGCCGGCTGGCGGCGTGGGACGACTTCAGCCTCGTCATCGTCCGGCCAGTCGTCAAAGCTGACTCCAAGCCCGGAGCCACCTGCCTCGCCGCCAGCTTGGCCACCGCCCGCCTCGGTGTTGTCGTCCATAGCGGCCGCCCCCAAGTTGGGGTCCTCCAGATCGTGCTCCGTCCGGTCGGGGACGAATCGGCGCTCCACGTCCGACCCGCCCGCAGGCCGAAGAAGAGGGCTCTGCGAGACAAGCCGACTAGTCAGAGTCGGCCAAAAGGAACTCGGCGACAAAATTGAGAAGAGGAGAAAGAGAAAAAGAGAACATACCGTGGGCGGCGGGTGAGCTCGGCAATATGGCTCCTTGCCAAACTGCCACTCTGCGGAGAGCTTGCAGTTCGCGAGGTAGTTCACCATATGGGCCACCTCATCGTGCGGCATGTCTTTGGTGCACATCCGACTCGGATCAAGCTGGCCGCTCATCTGAGAGATCAGATGAGGGAGGCTCTGGAGCGGGAGCACTCGACGTGTGACGAAGGCGGCCAGCAGGTCGGGCCCCGACAAGCCCTCCGACTGGATCATCACCCGCAGTCGGGCGACAACTGCAGCTCCAGCCGGCGTCAGCGTCACGGCCCGATAGGACCACTGAGGCCGCCTACCCGCCGGCGGGCCAGCTTCGTAAGCCGGAAAATTGACGTAGTCGCCCTGCGGGGCGACGTTCTTCACGTAAAGTATGACTTCTGCCATAGCTTCACCGACTGGATCAGCGTGATGACGGGGAAGGGGTTGTCGGCAGTCACCCTCCGCATCGCGATGAAGGCGCCACTCTGAGCCGGCACGCCCTGCATGCGCGTGCCCAGCTTGGACTGGAAGAACTCCCCCCAGAGCTCAATGGTTGGGAGGACGCCGAGGTAGCCTTCGCACAAGGTGACGAAGGCGGACAGCAGCACCACCGTGTTCGGGGTGAGGTGGTGCGGCTTGAGTTGGTAGAACTCGAGAAAGGAGCGGAAGAAGGCGCTCGCGGGCAAGCCGATGCCGCGCAAGAAATGCGAGCGGAAGACTACCTGCTCGCCTTCCTCCGGCTCCGGCGTAATCTCCTTCGCCGGCGCAAGACGGACCTGCACCTTGTCTACGCCGGGCAGCCGCCGCGTCTTGCGGAGGAACTCGACGTGATCCTCATGGATGTTAGAGCCATCCCAATCCCCGCCGTACTGCATCGTGGCGTAGGGCTGGCGAGAATGAGCGCGGCGGCGGAGAATCGAGTGGTAGAGCGGTGCGGCGGCGAGGCGCTGTTGCGAGAAAGAGCAGAAGGAAGAGGATGGCGGAGAGGGGAGGGGCGTGCGAGCGCCTGCCGCTCTCCCCCTCCCCCTACTTATAGCTTCGCACGGTGAAGCCGAGGAGGCAGGGCGTGGGGCGAGACGTGGGATTAACTGCACCCACTCCCCCCACGCCCCGCGATTATTACGCCCTAAAGGCGTGCCGAAACCGCCGCAGGAAGACGTGCGGGCGGCTTTGGGCCACAGAGAATCCGCGCCTGGGCCCGGGCGTAGGCGTGGCGGGCCCCTGACCTGCGGCGACGTCCCGTCGCGCGCGTGGGCTGGCAGGATTTTTAGCCAAGGATGCCACGTGGTTCGCAGGCGGTAAGTGGCCGGCCCGCGGCCCGGTGCGCGCGCTGGCATGCTCCCTCCCTCCGACTTCAAAATCTTTCGCCGAGACGGCGCGCCCAACCAAGGCCGGCTCCCAGCTGCCGGCTCGTCAAGATAGGAAGCTGACCGAGCTTCTCGACTCCCACCCAACCTCGAAGCTCAATCAGCTTCGGGGACTACTGTCGGAGTAAATGGCCACGGGTAGCCTAACCGACTACCTCTGGCTCTTCAAAAATTATCAGGCCATTTGAGCCTTCAAGCATTCGAAGCATTGGGCCGCCTTCCCCGGCTGGCTACCCCAGGAGCCGACTCTCAGAAGGCGACCCAGTCTCAGAAATCTCCCCCAAGATAACTACGAGATGGCCGACTCCAGGAAGCCGGCGCCAAGAGAACCAACTCCCAAAAGCCGAGCATGGAGAACGCCGACTCCCAAAAGCCGGCCATGAAGAATGCCGACTCCAAGAAGCCGGCCAAGACCGCACCCACCAAAACTACGCCCACATAACGGTGACAAGACGGGGTGTGGCCACAGTACGGCCCACTACCCCCGAATCCTGAGGCAGGCATGGCCACAGGACGCCGTACGGGTCAGCCATCTCCCGTCCGGCTCGGCACTGTAGCCATGCTGGCCTCAACGTCATCCACAACAGACGCCAGTACGACCCACGGGCGGCGGGCCCCTTTAGCCAGAGAGAGGCACGAAGGCGACCCGGCCTCCCCCAGTCGGCCAGGAGCGTCGCCGGCCCCCAGAAGCCGGCTACCCCCTCCCTCGAAACATGTGCCACAGTAAGGAGACAAGACGAGGTAAGGCTACAGTGAGAGCCCTCGAGGCGGCATACTGTAGCCACGCTTACCTCAACAAAGCCCTCGTCATCAGAGGCGAGGCTACAGTAAACAGCCGCCGACAAGACCCCCAGGCGCTGGGGCCGGCCTGTCGACCAAGAGGCCGGCAGCCGGCGGGACCCACCAGTCGGCGGGCCCCAATGGCCGGCGGAGAAGCCGGTGAGCACAGACACCGACGGCTAGGACCCGCGCCCAGCCGGATTACAATTGTACCCCCAGGGGTAAGCCTATATAAACCCCCCGGGCACCCATGCAAAGGGTTGGTCTCTTAGAGTTACACACACACCATATAGAGAGGAAAGTGAGAGCTAGCCTTGCTCTTCTTCTCCCTTGAACCCGACAGCTCAAGGAGCATTTGTAGCTACTCGTTCTGATCTAGTGATCATGCGGAGACCCCGCAGAGCAGGACTAGGGGTATTATCTCCACGGAGAGCCCCGAACCTGGGTAAGATTCGTCGGCGTGCATGTCTTCGCCTCATCCCGTTTCCAGGCACCGGCGACGTCTTACTGGCTCCCACAATGATAAGCCACCCGTTGGCATATGTCGCACCTATCACCCGACAGCCGGGGACTGAAGTGTGTGCATACTACGTTTGCGAGAACATTCGCATGATGGCGTCCGAAAGGAGCAGATCTGATAGACAGGGTACGTTTGGCAGAACACTATTCATAAATCTTACATGATTGTCGATATCTAGTCACACAACTAATACACATGCATATTGATCTCCTTCTTAACAGTTCAAAGAGGTGCGGGACCAGCTCCTACCAGAGCAGCGCATACGAGCACTTCAAGAGGAAATAGCGGGATTTTTGCTCGACCAGGTCATAGATCCCAAAGGAGAATACTATTACCCGCTACCGCCCCCATGAACCACTTGTCATCGTGCTCCGAAGGCACCAAGGCAACATGTAGGAGAAATTGTATATATATACATGTGTATGTGTGAATAATTAATGGTGGTTGTGAGACATTCGATTATATATATATATATATATATATATATATATATATATATGATCGGTTCTATGAGAAAATCTATTTATATATATGCATAACGTGTACAATATGTAGTATCGTAAAATACCAGCAAACAAAAAAGAATTAAATGGAAAACACAAAATTAATGGAAAAATAAAAATTAAAACCAAAACCCCCCAAACATTTAGTATCGATTGGTGCTACCAACCGGTACTAATGGTCTACCAGCACCCGGGCCTTGCTCGTGCCACGTGGTGGCACTTTAGCGCCGGTTCGTGCCGAACCGGTAGTAAAGGGGGGAGGGGTGCCTTTAGTCTCCACTCTTTAGTGCCGGTTGCAGAACCGGCACTAAAGACCCTTACGAACCGGCGCTAAAGCCCGGTTCTGCACTAGTGCATACTCGGAGGGGAACTTTTGGTCTATGGGTGTATCTACACCCTATATGAAAAAACAATTTAGTAATTCAATGAAAAGTAAAAGAATTCTGAAAATATTTTTGAAATAAAGTTGACCTTCCACTGTACTTGTCAGAAAAATTACACAAAAAGAAAACCAGCATTTGACTTCTTTTTAAAAAAGACAATTTTTGGCTAAAGTAGTGTGAATAGTGACCTATAATAGCAAATAAATTGTCTTTTTGCTCTAAAGTCAACGTTGGGGTGTATGTACAACCAGGAATCAAAGTGTATTTCCCAACCATACTCTCATACTACTCCATCCGTACAAAGTTATATTAAGCTTAAGACACTTATTTTGAGATGAAGGGAATACTATATAATTTGCCATATTCATTGCTCTCTGCTTCCAACACTTGCATATCAATTTATTCGATTTGAACAAGACATCATCATATCATCATACATGCAGCCTCACTCGATGACTCTAACCGTGCATGGCCTTGCGGAGCTTGCGGCAATCCTCCACGCAGCTCGCCGCCGCATCAGCATCAGCAGCGTCTGACTCGGCCTCACCGTCGACGACGCAGCCGGAGGCCTCCCCGCAGACCCCCGTTCACCCGCCGCCCATCTGGCCGCCCAGGGCGCACACCACGCTGCAGAGCGGCTTGCAGAACAGCGGGGGGTGCCTCAACCTGCAGTCGGAGTAGCAGCTGACGTAGCACTTGCAGAACGCCGACGCAGCGTCGGCCATCGGCAGCTTCTGCGCCGACAGCACGATGACGAGGAGCACGCAGACGGCCGCAGCCTTCACTCTCGCCTTCTTCTTCCCCTCCATTGCTTCTGGACTTCTTCCTCTTGCCCGGTGACAACTTCTGTTGGGTTGCACGTATGACGGTGCCCCTCTTTATATGGAGTGCAGTGAACAAGTGACAATAAGTGAAGCAAAGCTGTCGCACACGCTATTGATTCTTGGAGAAGCTTTAATTTCTCACCAGAGATGAGCTTGATTATCCAAGAAGCTTTTCCTTTTGCAGAGATGATCATACATATAGAGATGATCATACATATGGAAACTCAGATGCCCTGCACCACTGCCGGATCAAGGATGCAGTGAACTAAAACATTTTGCTGTTACAACTACTCCCTGTTCCATGAATCGACTGATACGTTCTATTATTAGTTTCTTATCTTTGTATTGCACACATACATATAGAGAGGAGTTTGTAGTACACAAGTTGTTGCTCAAGCAATGTAATGTACGTGCATCTTATATAGAATAGATATAGGCTTGTGTGCTCGTTTTCATGGTCCCATTTCTGATCCGTAAGCCTCTATATTAGGCATACTTGTACTAGAATTTTGCAACGTTTGCATTAGTGGCTGGCACCATGTGAAATAATGCTCAGTACATCACCTGATCAACAACAACTTCCTCTGATTAAGTAGTAACTAGTAACCGATGTCAATGTCCATCCCCCCCCCCCCCCCCCCCCCCCCCCCTCTTCAGGGCTGCAACTTTTCATTCCCGAACCTCATCGGCGAACCTGATCTGATATGCTAAGATGAAACTATATGTTCAGTGTAAAGTGCAAACGCGTGTGCACACTCCATTTTCTTTCCATATTGGAGATGCATTCACCTGCGTTAGAGTTAAAATTTACACACAGTTGCTGTTCTTGGATCACCTTATTTCGTATATAAACTGTTGGCAGTAAGGGATTGGGGAGGAAGAAGACGGGTAGTCTAGATTAGAAAAGGTGTTAGTTTGCGAAGTTTTATTCATGTTCATGGTAGAGAGCACAGAGCAACATGCCAACATCCGCTATCTTTAAATTACTTTTTTTTGCAGGTCAAAGATTGACCAGATGCTAATGCTTTGGTAAGTCAAGGAGCCGAATTTGTGCAATTTAACTGCAAACTTGTCCTTTTTAGTAATATTTAACCTTGCCATCTCATTGTTTTTGCTCTTTAGTTTCAGTTTGCAACGCTCATATCAATATATTACTACCATATATAGTACAATTACTGAACCATATTATCTCTAAACTGCACAGGACTTTATTATATACTAGTAAAATAAGATGCACCAACATAATTAGACATCACATCAACGACTCAATAATTCAGAGACAAACGTTCATCGTCTGTCACAGTAGTAGGCGGCCTTGCCGTGCTTGGCCTTGCCGTGGCGGCAGCTCAAGTAGTAGGAGATTAGGAGTCTAGCCGTGCTTGGCCTTGGCCTTGGCATGGCGGCGGCTCCAGTAGTTGGCCGCAGCACCTTCTTCAGCAGTAATACAAATACTTCCTCCGTTTCTAAATATTTGTCTTTCTAGACATTTTAACAAGTGACTACATACGGAGCAAAATGAGTGAATCTACACTCTAAAATATGTCTACATACATCCGTAGGTGGTAGTCATTTGAAATGTCTAGAAAGACAAATATTTAGGAACGGAGGGAGTAGTATCTAGTAAAATGCAGACAAGAGAAACGATCAATTTAGAGACAAACGGAAGCGGGAGAGTATTCAATTAACCAACATGGTGGGCGTCCATCGTACTCACCGCCGCCGGTGGCCTCCGTGCCGCAGACCGGAGCCTGCTTCCCGCCGGACATCCGGCAGCCGTTCTTGAAGTCGGGATCGCCAGGGAAGTAGCAGTCGGCGCAGCAATCACGGCAGTCGTTGAGCTTGCAGCCCTGGTAGCAGCACATGTAGCACTGGCAGAACGCTGACTTGGCGGGGTCGGCAACCCCGACCGGCAGGCGCAGGGTCGACAGCAGGATCACGAGCAGGCAGACGGCGGCGGCCATCACTCTCTCCTTCTTCTTCCCCTCCATTGCTTCTGGACTTGTGCTTCTTCCTCTCCCTTGCCTGTGAGGATCGTTGGGCTGCACGGTGCCCCTCTTTATATGGACCAGTGTTGCGTCGTGGAGCTTCTGCTGCTGCACATGCCATTGATTGATTCTTTAAGAAGCTTCATTCGTGTTGAGGATATAGACCTTAGAGTCACCCGCCAGGAGGGGCCGGGTTACTCATATGGTCACTGCCAGAAGCCCGGCGCCAAGCTTAAAGACGGTGGGCCAAAGATGGGCTTAAGACCCGGATATGGCTTAAGGCCCGTAGTTACAATCATTATCATGGTAGAACTTGTAGTGTAAGGCAAGAATAGCTGAGAGTCCGAGCCGGACACTCTTATGAGCCGGCCGGGACTCTGAGAGCTGCTGGGCGTCAGCCTCCCTATATAAAGGGACGACCCGGCAGCGGTTTAGGGACAAGAACAATCTCATCGAGAGCCGGGCATAACAGTTTAGCTCCCTGGGGATCGTAACCCTAATCAATACCACCTCAACTGGACGTAGGCTTTTACCTTCACCGTAAGGGGCCGAACCAGTATAAACCCTCGTGTTCCTTGTCCCGCATTAACCCCTTCAAGCTTCCTAGCTGCGATGGCTCCACGACTAAGTCCTAGCTCGAGGACATCTGCCGTGACAATTCCACGACAGTTGGCGCCCACCGTGGGGCTAGCGCACGGTGGATTTGAGTTCTTGAAGGGCAGCTTCGAAGGGCTCAAGGGATATGCTGTGGGCCGGATGACCAAGAGTCGTCGCGGCAAGCTCTACATCGACGATGCAAACTGGGGCCCCGACGCCGGCTCAATTGAGTATGGGTACCGGGTCCCCTTCGGCGGAATTCATGTTTTCATTGGCAAGATTGGTGAGCCGGGCCCTGAGCCGGATCTCTGCGCCGATCTCATCGAGACGGCTCAGCGTGCACGACCCGCCCGGGCCCGGCCTGCCTTAAGGCGCGCGTTTGTGGGATGTATCCATGGAGGGCCCTCTGATCAATCTGGGTCTGGTGATGAGGCGGCCGCCGGCTCTGACGGCGAGTCGGCCACCGATGAGTCAAACTCGTTGTATCAACTTCAAGATGGCAGGCTCATGGGTTGTTCCGATGGTGACAGTATTCCGGACCCGTTTGAGCCGCCAAGTCAGGTTGGAGTCTTTATGGCTGGCGCGCAGCCTGTTCAGAACCCCGCTGCTGGAGCGGGAAACCCGGTGCCTTCTCCGGCTCAGGTGCTGATGGATCTCACGGACAAGATGACGGCCCTGTTAACCGCCACGGTTGACCCGGCGGATCAAGCTCAGCATGATGCGGAGGTGGCACAGTTAAAATTGGATCTAGTGAAAGCTAAGGAGGAGCTTGCAGTGGAAGGGATCAGGATGGCTGCAGAGAGGGCGGCTCTCGATGCCCAAACTCAGCTGATCCAGGCGCAGTCCTTCCAACTCACGATGGACCAGAACGCGTCCAATGAGGTCATGAGAAGGAGGCATCAAAAGACCCAATCTCGACTCCCTCCGGTTTACGATCCACGCAACCTCTTCAACACGCCAGGTGCAGGCTCTAGTAACCCGCCAGGGGTCATAGTGCCCGGGTCTGGAGCCCCTATTCAGCCACGGGTGATGGGGCCTCCCCAGGTGCCCCCTGCCCCGCCTCAGTACGTGCCAATACCCCCGGGGCATTATAATAACCCGCTGGAGAACATGGTCGCTGCGGCAGCACGGCTGGCGGCTCTCCCAGTTGACGGCGACTCTCCGACGGCTATTGAAACCCGCCGGGTCAGGGAACTCCTTCAGACAGCACTGGCGCAGCAAGAGGCATATTCTTACAGCCGAGACAGAATCCATTCGACCCCTCGTCCAGGCCAGAGCCCGAGTTACAGCAGACACATGGTCTCAGCGACCGGTTCAAGTAACGTCCGACGCCATGACCCGCCCCCTGGCCATGGCCCGGTTCATAACGGAGCCTTTCACGCAGCAGACCAGGACAGAGCGCGGCAAGAGGCGGAGCAGGTGCCTCAATTGACGGCTTACCAGACCCCCCCGGCTTATCCGACGACTTCCGTCGACGTGGGTATCCCCACCAGGACTTGGGGTGTCCCTTGTTTAGTACCAGCTATCCGCAATGAGCGTCTGCCCAAGGACTTCAAAGGCCCTAGGAAGGTGCCTAATTACACGGCAGACTTACAGCCTGCAGCCTGGATCGAGAGTTATGAGATGGCTATGGAGCTGCTAGAGGTCAGTGAGGCGGCCATGGCTAAGTATTTCACCATGATGTTAGATGGGACTGCCCGCACTTGGTTGAAAGGGCTACCACCGAATTCCATTGGGTCTTGGGCTGAGCTGAAAGCCCGGTTCATCCAAAACTTCAAAGATACCTGTAGGCAGTCTATGTCAATTGTGGATTTGACTAACTATAAGCAGCAGGAGGGTGAGTCTACGACGCATTGGGTTCGCCGGGTTAAGGAGATCATACACTCGTCAGACAAGATGGATGCCGGCTCAGCAGTTTTAATGCTGGAGCAGAATTGTCGCTTTGTGCCCCTGAAGATGAAACTCGGGCGGCTTAAGCGCGACTGTAGTGATATGGGTACACTAATGGCGGCTCTTGTCAAGTACGCCGATTCTGATGGTACCAAGGATCCCCCTTCAGATGATGAAAGGACAGGGACGGGAAAGAAGAATGGCAATGGTAAGGGTCCTCAGCATAACCCGGGGAACCAAGGAGGAGGTAAGCGCAAGGCAGATGGCAGCTTAGAGTTTGTAGCCAACGCCAGCTCACAAGGGAATAACCAGCGACGTAAGGGGAGACCCCCTCCCCGAGGCGGCGGGTCAGGCCCGACGCTGGAACAGCTGTTGAATGAGCCTTGTCCAAGGCACGGCTCTAGAGAGAAGCCAGCGACTCATCTATGGAAGGACTGTGCAATCATGAAGGCCTTTAAGAATTACAACGGCCCGGGCGGCGGCTCAGGCGCCGGCGACTTTCATGGCCCGGGCGGCGGCTCAAATTCTGGTCCTCAGAACGGTCAAGGGGGCTTTAATCAACAGTCTGGCCAGGGCCATCAACAGCAGCAGGGGGTTATCAGGCCAATCCAAAGCAGCTTAGCGGCGGACAGTATCATGTGTTTACCACTAGTCTGTGCAAGCGAGATCAGAAGCTTCATAAGAGGGCGGTGAATGCTGTTGAGCCGGCAGTTCCGCGCTACTTACGGTGGTCCGAGCAGCCTATAGTGTGGAGCAGGGAGGATCACCCTCCACGGGTGGATAATCCGGGTCACTTGGCCCTGGTGGTGGCTCCTCAGGTGGGAGGATATAAGTTCACTAAGGTGCTCATGGATGGAGGCAGCAGCATCAACATCCTCTATTATGAGACGTTCCGTCGTATGGGGTTGATCGATAAGAACCTCAGCCAGTCCAACACTATTTTCCACGGTGTGGTACCTGGTAAGTCGGCTTATCTAGTCGGCAAGATCGAATTGGAAGTGGCCTTTGGAGATGAGAACAACTACAGAGTGGAGAAATTGACCTTTGAGGTGGTTAAGATAAGAAGCCCGTACCATGCTATATTTGGGCGGCCGGCTTACGCCAAGTTCATGGCTCGGCCGTGTTATGTGTACTTACAGCTCAAGATGCCAGGTCACAATGGGACCATTACGGTTCACGGCAGCCGGAAAGTGGCCCTGGAGTGTGAGGAAGGCGATGCAGCTTATGCAGAATCTGTTTGTGCAACAGAGGAGTTGAAGTTTTACAAGGACAATGTTGACCCAACTGATATGACCTCTCTGAAAAAACCGACTACGGAGCATGAGCCGGCAATGAAATTTAAGTCAGCTGATGAGACTAAACTTGTTGATTTCGTTCTAGGAGACTCATCTCAGCAATTTAGCATCAGTGCCAATCTGGATCTAAAATAGGAAGGCGCGCTCATCGAGTTCATCCGTGAGAATAGGGACATCTTCGCATGGAAACCTTCTGACATGCCAGGTGTACCTAGAGAACTTGCTGAGCACACTCTCAATGTTGATCCGAAATTTAAGCTGGTTAGGCAGTTCCTTCGGCGGTTCAACGAGGAGAGGCGGAAAGCTATTGGTGAAGAGGTGGCCCGGCTCCTGGCGGCCGGGTTTATTGTTGAAGTCTTTCACCCAGAGTGGTTAGCTAACCCGGTGCTCGTACTCAAGAAGAACGGCACTTGGCGGATGTGTGTGGATTATACAGACTTAAACAAGGCGTGTCCGGCTGATCCTTTTGCCCTCCCCCGTATTGATCAAATCATTGATGCTACGGCAGGTTGCGCGCGCTTAAGCTTCTTGGATGCTTATTCCGGATATCATCAGATTAAGATGGCAGTTAAGGACCAGGAGAAGACGGCGTTCATCACTCCCTTTGGACTTAAGTGTGCACAGGCGACTTACCAGCGTTGTGTACAGAACTGTCTTCATAAACAGATTGGGCGCAATGTTCACGCTTATGTGGACGATATTGTGGTTAAGTCCATAAGAGAGGAAACCCTGATAGATGATTTAAGGGAAACCTTTGATAATCTCCGGGTCTACAAGATGATGCTTAACCCGGCCAAGTGTGTCTTTGGTGTCCCTGCAGGCAAGCTCTTGGGTTTTTTGGTTTCTGACAGAGGCATTGAGGCTAACCCGGAGAAGATCAAGGCCATCACCTCCCTGGCTAAGCCGGCGTGTATAAATGACGTTTAGCGTTTGGCGGGTCGCATCGCTGCTTTAAGCCGGTTTATAAGCCGTTTGGGTGAGAAGGCCATGCCATTATATCAGTTGATGAAGAAAACTGATAACTTTGTCTGGAATGATGCAGCTAATACTGCCTTTGAGGATTTGAAGAAGCAGCTGGCAGAGCCTCCAGTCCTTGCTGCTCCGGTTGATAAGGAGCCCTTATTATTATATGTGGCGGCGAACACACGAGCCGTCAGTGTGGCTATGGTGGTGGAGCGCAAGGAGGAGGGTAAGGAGCATCCGGTTCAGCGGCCGGTTTATTATGTCAGCGAAGTGCTCATTGAGTCCAAGCAGTGGTATCCGCATTGGCAAAAGCTTGTTTATGGTGTGTTCATGGCGAGCCGGAAACTTAAGCATTATTTTCAGGGTCATCCCATCACTGTGGTCAGTTCTGCCCCTCTTGGTGATATCATTCAAAACAGAGAGGCCACAGGGAGAGTAGCTAAGTGGGCTATAGAGCTTGGACCTCATGGTCTCAAGTACGTGCCACGCACTGCTGTTAAATCTCAGGCCTTGGTGGATTTCATCAATGACTGGACAGAGTCACAAGTGCCCGAGCAGAAGCCGGACAACACATATTGGACTATCCACTTTGATGGGTCCAGGCAGTTGGAGGGCTCGGGGGCTGGAGTCGTGTTGGCTTCCCCTAAAGGTGACAAGTTTCATTATGTGCTACAGTTGCTGTTTCCTTGTACTAACAACGCGGCTGAGTACGAGGCCTTGCTCCATGGTCTTCGGATGGCTAAAGAGATGAGCTTAAGCCGGGTAAGGTGCTTCGGCGACTCAGACTTGGTGGTTCAACAAGTATCAGGAAAGTGGGATTCCAAGGACCCTCTCATGGCGGCTTATCGCCGCGAGGTTGATGCTATTGCTGGGCACTTTCAGGGTTATCAAGTGGAACACATCGATCGCAGGAAGAACGAGGCGGCGGATGCTTTAAGCCGGCTGGGCTCTCAGGGAAAACCGGTGCCGCCTATCACTTTCCTGGACGTCCTGTATAGCCCTTCTGTTAAGTTGCCCACAGAGGAAGACTTGGCTGTCCCTGACCCGGAGGCACGACTGGTGGCGGCTCTCCATATCATACCAGACTGGACAATGCCATATCTGGCTTACATGACCCGGGGCGAGTTGCCTGAGGATGAAACTTTGGCCAGGCAAATAACCAGGCGGGCTAAGTCCATGATTGTTATCAATGGGGAGTTGCATCACCGCAGCGTTACGGGGGCGTTTCAGCGTTGTGTTTCCCCTGAGGAAGGTCAAGAGATCTTGCGTGAGATCCATGAAGGAGATTGTGGCCATCACGCCGGCTCAAAGTCTCTTGTGGCCAAGGCTTTTCGCCATGGTTTTTATTGGCTGACGGCTCATGCTGATGCGGAGGACTTGGTCAGTAAATGTGATGGTTGCCAGAGGTTCTCACGACGGGCTCATGTGCCGGCTCAGGAGCTGAGGATGATCCCAATCACTTGGCCCTTTGCGGTCTGGGGGCTTGATATGGTTGGGCCTTTTAAAAGGTCCAAGGATAAGAAGACCCACCTCTTGGTGGCAGTTGACAAATTCACAAAGTGGGTGGAAGCTGAGCCAGTTAGCAAGTGCGATGCAGCCACGGCGGTTCAATTTATGAAAAAGGTGATTTTCCGCTTTGGCTTTCCGCACAGCATTATAACTGACAATGGCACCAATCTCTCCAAAGGCGCCATGGAAGAGTTTTGTCAACGCGAGCATATCCGACTTGATGTTTCCTCAGTGGCTCATCCTCAATCCAATGGTCAAGCTGAGAGAGCTAATCAGGAGATTCTGAAGGGTATCAAGCCCCGGCTTTTGGTCCCTTTGCAACGGACGCCGGGTTGTTGGGTGGAGGAGTTGCCCTCCGTGTTATGGAGCATCAACACTACTCCTAACAGGTCTACAGGTTTTACGCCTTTCTTCATGGTTTATGGAGCAGAAGCAGTCCTCCCCAGTGACATCCGTCATGACTCACCTCGAGTGGCGGCTTACGTTGAGGCGGATAATGAACAGGCGCGCCAAGATGCTCTTGACTTGTTGGACGAACAGCGTGACGTGGCAGCAGCCCGTTCAGCGATTTACCAACAAGACCCGCGCCGTTATCATAGCCGACGGGTTAAATCCCGGGTCTTCCAGGAAGGCGATCTCGTGCTCCGGCTCATCCAGGATCAAACAGATGCACACAAGTTATCCCCGCCTTGGTAAGGGCCCTTTGTGCTCAGCAAGAACTTGCACAACGGGTCATATTACCTCATTGACATTCGGGAGCACAAAGATTCACGTAAGTCGGAGGAAGAGACCCGTCGGCCATGGAACATAGCTCAGCTTCGGCCTTACTACACTTGAGCCACCGGCTCTCATAATGTACATATTTCTTTCGGCCATGTATATATTATGATAAGCAATAAAGCAGGACCTCTGTCCTTTTTTCTCCTCCAAATGTGCACGTGTTGTTTTCATTGCAAGATTAACATGATAACTTGAAGGAGGATCCGGCTTATGATCGTATTCGAATCTAGCCGAAGGTAATAAGGTCACTTGGGGGCTTCCTGTTCAAACATGGGTCGTATTCGAACCAAAGAGAACATAGCTGTCGATACCCATTTGATTGGCGAAGTGCCGAGCTCATTGGGAGGTTTTCTTTGATCATATTTGAATCATAGTTTAACCCCTTTGGGAACCGACGTGGATCGTATTCGAATCAACGTCGTTAAACAATTCTTAAAATCACTTGGGGGCTTCCTGTTCAAACATGGGTCGTATTCGAACCAAAGAGAACATAGCTGTCGGTACCCTCTTGATTGGCATCGCCACACCCACTGGGGGCTATATGATCGTATCCGAATCTTAGCTTAACCCCTTTGGGCCGGGTCTCTGGTCGTATTCGAACCGGAAGCCCCTAAGTTCTTCTGCTTTATCACAAGTTTTCTCTGATTATGTCAAGGTGTGTACCGCCGGGTCTCACTTTGCCGGCTTAACTTTGGTTTACAGTATTGCTGAACGCAATGGGTGTTATAAGACAGGTAAACCGGAGTTGCGGTACCAACTTTCTCATCCGGGTTATCTAAACCGGAAGTATGCTTGCCGGCCGTTAAGTATGTTCTTACGGCTGTATTCAGGATATAATTGAAGACAAGTCCTTTTTGATTCATATGCCGGGTTATCTAGAATTTATGATTCTCAGGATGGTAAGCCGCCTCGAGACTTGTGATTTGCCCTTCTATGCAGGATAATTAAAGGCACCTCTTTTGAGGTTAAGAAAAACAAAGGATTGATTATGACCCGGAGCAACATCAAAGAGACAACTTCAAAAGACTTTAGCATTCAATACGTGCGCGATGGCACGGCAGAGATAAACTGTTGCACTTACTCTATTACAAAACTCATCAAATCTAAAAGGGTGGAGCATTGTTTGGTAAACCGCCAGCCGAGTTACGACGCTTGCTGAGTTGAAGTCTCCGGCTCGTTCCTATCTTCTCCTCCGGCTGATCCCAAGACCTGGAAGGTTGATGACTTCCAGTCGATGCCGCTGAGAGCTTCGAATTGGGCTTCCTCGTCAATTAACCCGGCCGGGTCAATCTCCGGGGCGAAAGTGTGCTGACGAGTCGGCGGGATCAAGTTGAGGGCTTCATAGCGAGGGGTTGGAATCCTCTGATTCTCCGCATTGTAACCCGGCTGGTACTTGGTCAGATCTGTGTCGTTCCCGATAAGGGTGGCCACCGGGCGTACAGCCTTCACGCAAGCTGCGAAGTCCTTCTGATCGAAAGCTGAGCCGTCTTCCTTCAGGCTTGGTAGCCAAGGACGATGTCCGCCGAGTCTAACTCCGGCAGGAATGCCTTGGCCCGGCTCAGCGCGGCGATTGCTCCGGCTCTTGCAGAGGCCCGTCGCAGCTCTTGAATCCGTTGAGGCAGTACAGCGAGCCGGCGAAGGACTTCTGCCAAGTGAGTCGGCACCTCGTTGGATAAGGCCACCACAGCTAAGGCACGCTGTGACCCGGTGTAGAGCTGTTCCACCAGGGTATACACGGCCTTCAGCTTGGTGACCACGCTCTGGTTGAGGTTGGCACTTTTGGGACCTGTTTAATAGAATCAGATAAGCCGGCGACAAGGATGAATTATGAGATATAAACATTTTAAACTTGATGAAAGCCGGTGAGGCGACTTACCGAAGATGGCGGCCACCATCTGGGAAACCTGGCGCTTTAGGCCGGAGAGCTCGGCGGTCTTCTCGGAGAGAGTCTTCTCCGCCTGTTCAGCCCGGGTCACCAATGCGGCCTTTTCTTCGGCCCATGCCTTCCGCTCAGCGTCGAACTCCGTTTTCAGCTTCTCTTGCGTGGCGATGCTGGACACGAACTTGGCGTTTGCCTTCCGGGTCTCCATCTCTTGCATCTTCAGCCGGCTCGTGAGATCAGCAAGGTCAGTCTCCAGCTTCTTGCCAGCAGCCTGTATAAGTTTCCGGGTTATGGCATGAACAATTACTCTACAAATTTAAAGTCCCAAGCGTTTTCCAAGCAAAGACACTTGGCACTTGGGGGCTAATGCATATTGAACGTTTTCTATCTACATATTGCCGGTTCAAATGGAGTAAGCCGGAACCTAAGTCTACAACGTACTCAGTCATAAGTCGTCGACTTGGGGACTAGCATGGTACAGGTAACTAAGCAGTAAATAAGAGGACAAAAGGATGTTACCTCAGACTTCTGCTGGATCTGGGTCACCATGGCAACCGCGGCGTCCCGGCTCTTGTGCACTTGGCTGATGTAGCCAGAGACGAGCTCTCCAATGCTCAGGTTGGTGTAGTCGGAGAGGTCCAGGTTCACCCGGTGGGGCTGCAGCAACTCCCCCTTAGCGGAGCACTTGGCCAACACGGTAGGTCTCCCCGGTTCAACGAACTCCGTCCGGGTGATTACCACGTCCGGGTCATTTGTTGGTTGGGCCGAGCCGGAGGCCTCCGGGTCAGCAGAAGCTTCTACAGACGCCGTGTCCATTGGAGTGGTGGCTTCGGGGGCGGAGGCAGCTGGCGGTTCTTGGACCGTCACCTCCGGCTCAGGCAAATACGGCACTCCGGCCGACTTGGTTTTCTTCACCCTCTTGGTGAGCTTTGCCTGGGCACTGAAAGAACAACAAAGGTTAGTACAAAAAATATGAGTAAAGATCAGAACAACATGAGATGATTATCGTTACCCGGGCGCGGTCTTGAAAGCCGGCAGATTCGACTGCATAGAGTCGCCGGAAGAAGGGGAAGTCTCCTGATAATTTGAGTCAGAAGAATTAAGCGGTTGGCGTATAACACCCGCAAAAGGATGAAAAGGGTACAATTTTGCGATCACCTCGGTCCGGCGTTTCCTTGATGCATCAGGTAACCCGGAGGAGAGGCCAGTGTCCTTGCTGGTCCGGGTGTGCCGCCGGCTCTCATGAACCTGTCGCTTCAAAATAAATTGAGGATCTTGGTAAGCTAAAGGATGGGAAAAGCTTACTTTCCGGGTTACTCTTCGGGTTTTCAGCCTTGGCAAGGGCTCCGAGTCGGAGGAAAGTATTGTTACCTCTTCAACCACCGGGTTACTGGCTCCGGTGTCCTCCTGTTGATAAACAGCATTGATAAGGCGGACAGAAATAAACGACAAGTATAACAAGAGCTTACAGGTTTAGGAATTACCTCAGACTCGGAGCTATCACTTAGCTGCAACAGCTCCGAAGCAGTGGGCCTACTTCCCTTCTTACGGGGAGCGGCTTTCTTGGCGGCTTTCTTCACCTTTCTGGCCTTCTTGGCCGCCTCATGGTCATATTTGACCTGCCAGAACTTGTCGTCAGCCTGAAAAATACAATGATGATTTCTTTAAACGATTCAGATGAAGGTTATATACAGAAGAAGATAGGATGATCAGATTGGCGGTTTACCGCTGGGGCTGGGTTGGTCTTGCAGAAGGGGGCTAACCCGGTCCTTCCACAGTCTGCCAGGCTCTCGTTCAAGAGAGCCTTGGTCATCTCCTCTGCAACGTCTTCAGGAAGATCATTGCGGCCGTGTCTCTGAGGGTCGTCTTTTCGGCCCGTGTACTCACACATTAAGCCGGGGCGGCGGCTCAATGGGATCACCCGCCATGAGATCTAGAACCGGACCAGATCAATTCCATTTAGACCATTGCCCAGGAGAGCCTTGATGTTGTTGATGGTGGGAAGCAGAGGCTGGCGCTCCGCCAGAGTCAGTTTGTCTGACAATGGGTGTGTTGACTCCAGACGTGATGGGCGAAAGCCGGGCAGCGGACTTTCATCAGCCGGTGACGTATCTTGGCAATAGAACCAAGTCATGTTCCAGTCCTTTGGGTGGCTCGGCGGCTCGGCATAAGGGAAAAGACAGTCTCTTCGCCGCTGAATGGAGATGCCACCTAGCTCTAGACTTGGTCCATTGGCGCACTCATTCTGACTGTTTAAGTAAAAAAGCTCTCTGAAGAGCAGCAGACTAGGTTCTTCTCCAAGATAAACCTCGCAGAAGACTTGGAAATTGCAGATGTTGGACACTGAGTTGGGTCCTATATCTTGAGGCCGCAAGTCGAAGAAGTTCAGAACGTCTCTGAAAAACTTTGAACCGGGCGGTGCGAAGCCCCGGCTCATATGATCCGCAAAAATCACTACCTCCCCGTCCTTTGGCTATGGTCTCTCTTCTGACGGGTCAGGGGCACGGTAGGACATGACATCCTTCTTGGGCAGATATCCGGACTTAACAAAATCTGCTAGGGTCTCATTGGTGACGTTGGACCTCATCCAGTTGCAAGTAATGGGAGCTTTGGGAGGCATGGTGAAAGTCGGCGGTCTATGATAAAAGGAAAAACGTCCGGGTTAATTATGAGCCGGAGGAAATCTACAGTTCAATGTCAAGGTGGCGGCTTATGAAGGGGACTAATGGTTTTGAGCTATTTAATGTTAAGTGCATCGGGCTATTTAAGCCGCCAAGGGATTGAGAGTAATTTGATCGTCTACAGGCCTTATTACAGCTAAGCCGGAAATTTTTATGGCGCATGGCTTTCTTTAAGCCGGACGGTTCTACGGCGTGTGGTTTCTTTAAACCGGAACTATAAACCGCCGGGATTCAATGATTGCAGTTTTTTACTAAGTGTGGTAAAACAGGTTTCACACATTGCAGTAACTTTTTTGGATCAAAATGGTCGGGCAAAAGAAAAATTTCTAGACCTAGAAACAGAAGCGAGGGAGTTCTTGGGCTCGAACAAAGTTCCTATGCAGTAAAAAGATAGCTACTTGCGTGTAAAATGGGTGCTAAACAGTCACCGCAATAGTTCTATGCATATCTAAGATCAAAAGGAGCAGTAAGAAAGAAAACTACCGGAGTTTGTGGCAATGGTGATGAACTACGAAGAACACGGACGAACTACTCGAGACCTAGTACGGATCTGCCCTATGGAGTAGCGGAGACTCACCGGAGCTGGAGAGGAGCGGAGGTTGCCGCCGTTTGTCTGGTCCGAGTCAGGGTGATGCAGCGGCCAAGGTTGACGAAGACCGGGGGCGCGACGGCGGTGGCAGTAGCAGAGCTCGGGCAGAGGAGCAATGGCACGAGGAAGAAGATGGAGAGAGAAGTGGCTGAGAGCCCGTCGGGCCGGCCTATTTATAAGGCAAGTTCATAAGTGGGCGCGAGATTCAAGGAGACCACGGCATGGTTATCTCCCCACGAAACGCCTCGATTTTCGGGATGACAGTAAAGAAAAAGATCCGTTGCGGATCTGGCGGAGTAAAAAACGGACTTAATGGAAGATGACGTCACGGCGGATTATCCGGAGTCCAGAGGATGACGTCACGCCGGGTTATGGCCTTCACACAATTGTAAGCCGGAGGTTTTCTGTCGAAGGAATGGAAGATTGATATGAGCCGGCTCAAATCAATCTGGGGCCTAATGTTGAGGATATAGACCTTAGAGTCACCCGCCAGGAGGGGCCGGGTTACTCATATGGTCACTGCCAGAAGCCCGGCGCCAAGCTTAAAGACGGTGGGCCAAAGATGGGCTTAAGACCCGGATATGGCTTAAGGCCCGTAGTTACAATCATTATCATGGTAGAACTTGTAGTGTAAGGCAAGAATAGCTGAGAGTCCGAGCCGGACACTCTTATGAGCCGGCCGGGACTCTGAGAGCTGCTGGGCGTTAGCCTTCCTATATAAAGGGACGACCCGGCAGCGGTTTAGGGACAAGAACAATCTCATCGAGAGCCGGGCATAGCAGTTTAGCTCCCTGGGGATCGTAACCCTAATCAATACCACCTCAACTGGACGTAGGCTTTTACCTTCACCGTAAGGGGCCGAACCAGTATAAACCCTCGTGTTCCTTGTCCCGCATTAACCCCTTCAAGCTTCCTAGCTGCGATGGCTCCACGACTAAGTCCTAGCTCGAGGACATCTGCCGTGACAATTCCACGACAATTCGCAAAGAATCTTGTCTTGAAATGGAGCAGAGCATCATTCTTGAAGATGCTTTGCTCCGCTACCGTATCAAGGATGGTTGTTACAACTAATTTCCCCTAGGAAGATTGCTTCCCTGTTCTATGAATCGACGCACGAATTCCACTCTTAGTTTCTTATCTTGCAATGTATACGTATAGAGATGAGTAAGTACTAATACGTACACAAGTTGTTGCCGCTCAAGCAATGTACTACTACATACACGCATCGATCTTATCCCTCTGAGCAAGAACGTGCCCGATGGCCGGTGCACCCAAGTTTGTGCTGCAACCGGTACACCACTGGTACATGAAAACCACCAGTTAAACATTGTCGAGAAAAAAGCTGAAAACAATTTAACACATAGAACTTCTAATTTGAAACTTAGATGCTCTGCCATATCAAGGATGGCTGTTACAACTAACTTTCCCTAGGTGCATATATTGCTTCCCTCTTCCATGAATCGACAGACAAATTCCACTATTATAGTTTCTTATCTTTACAATGTATACATATATATATAGAGAGAAATAGGTAAGTACTAATAGGTACACAAGTTGTTGTCGCTCAAGCAATGTACTACCACGTACATGCATCGATCTTATCCCTCCGAACAAGGACGTATCTGGTGCACCCTTGTTTGTGGTGCAACCGATGAACCCTAGTTCTAAGTTGTGGAAAAAGCTAAAAAAAATAACAGAGACACAAAATACATCTATGACAGAGCCAGAAAAAATGATGTTACAAACTTCCAAATCTAGATTTGAAACACGAGAAACAAAAGCAACAGATTCAGCTATGACAGTGTTGGTTGGCTATACTGACGAACCAATTTAAAGTCACTACTAATCATAACATGATTTAAGGGATGAAATCCACACTTGTTGATTAGCTGAGGTACCAATGGTAGAGTTTTCTCTTTTCGTTTCTTGAGATGTATGTAGGTTAGTTAGTTTGTTAGTGTGGAAGAGAAGTTAGTAGTACATGTGAGTTCCTTTAGTCTGTTTACTGAGTTGAGTAGTCTCTTTACCGAATCGTGATGAGATCGAGTCATGTAGCTAGCTTGGTTGTGTATATATACAGAACCACGTCAGCATCTAATGGTCATGGAATTGAGTGAGACTTAGTTAATTCTCAGCTGATCGAGATAAATAACAAATCCAATATGATAATAAAGTAAGATGTTCTGTTCTGCAACAACGGAACATAAATTCAGTGTCCATATCAAAATCCTTTTCCCTTTTGAAAAACAACGGGGGCCTTATATATAGATACCATCGAGTAAAGAATGGGAAGGGATTACAACCAAGTAATCTATAAATACCTTCTTGATGGTCATTCAATTTTGATGTTGTGCTCCTGTAATTCCATATCTATCTTCTTGTTACTCCACGGGCAACACAAACTTACAGAGGTCTGTTGAAAATAAATGTCTTATTCTTACTCCTGGCAACAAAGGCTAATGCCTCATTATGATCCGCAAATCGATACCATAGGCACATTGCAAATTGTTCGAGCACAGGTTTTGCAATGGACAATACACTAGAAAGTAAAAAAAATAACTTGTTCGAAGCAAACATACATGTCTCATCAAAACAAGAATAGGAGCACCCGGTCCATTTTTATCCATCATCCCAATCCATTACAGAGTAATAACTTGTCTCAGACTCAAAACACAGCTAACAGATAATGCACTCTCTTCTCTAAGACGAGAGGTTTTCGCTACTGCACCACCCAGCTGCAGCTCACTCTTCGTTGATCACAGGCCTTCCTCGTCTTCACATGGCATCACTGTTCCTAGCAAAATAGACCAATAATATGGATGGCGACAATTAACGCTGACAAGATCAAAGAAAGTGAAAAGATAACTAGTTGTACAACGAGGTCAAATGACTATCGCGGGGCAAGCAAAAGTCAAAATGTAAGAACGGTTCCAGCAATACAGATTGGATGCCAACAAAAACATATAGGATGGTCACGGAGGAGGGTTGTCACGCCCAATATGCGATACTATCCTAAAGAGACTCGAAGGCCCCACCAAGGATAGAACCGCATATTGAAACGCTTTTGCAAGGTGGATATCATTACATCAACAATACATAATATTTGGGGATACATACAAGGCATACAAATGCCGCAAGAGTACATCAATACATCATACATAAGATCAACATCCGACTACGGATGAAACATAAACAAAAACTCAAACGACATCCACCCTGCTAGCCCAGGCTGCCGACCTGGAACCTATCCCCTGATCGAAGAAGAAGCAGAAGAGGAACTCCAAAACAAGTAAACATCGCTCTCGCGTCATGATCATCGCAAAACCTGTACCTGCAACTGGTGTTGTAGTAATCTGTGAGCCACGAGGACTCAGCAATCCCATTACCATGGGTATCTAGACTAGCAAAGCTTAATGGGAAAGGAAAGGATAAGGTGGTGAGGTTGCAGCAGCGACTAAGCAAGATATGGTGGCTAACTTACGCAAAAGAGAGCGAGAAGAGAAGCAAAGGAACGGTCGTGAACTAGCAATGATCAAGAAGTGATCCTGAACTCCTTCTTACGGCAAACATAACCCAGAAACCGTGTTCACTTCCCGGACTCCACCGAGAAGAGACCATCACGGCTACACACGCGGTTGATGCGTTTTAATTAAGGTCAACTGTCAAGTTCTCTACAACCGGATATTAACAAATTCCCATCTGCCACATAACCGCGGGCACGGCTTCTGAAAGATAATACCCTGCAGGGGTGTCCCAACTTAGCCCATTATAAGCTCTCACGGTCAACGAAGGATATTCCTTCTCCCGGGAAGACCCGATCAGTCTCGGAATCCCGGTTACAAGACATTTCGACAATGGTAAAACAAGACCAGCAGGACCGCCCGATGCGCCGACATCCCGATAGGAGCTGCACATATCTCGTTCTCAGGGCAACACCGGATGAGCAATCCGTACAACTAAAACCAGACCTCAAGTTTCCCCGAGGTGGCGCTGCAAGGGGCTCTAGTTCGGACCAACACTTAGACAAGCATTGGCCCCGGGGGGGGGGGGCTAAATAAAGATGACCCTCGAGAGAGTGACTCCCAAGGGAAAAGTAGGTGGTGGTGAGACAAATGGTAAAACCAAGGTTGGGCCTTGCTGGAAGAGTTTTATTCAAAGCGAACTGTCAAGGGGGTCCCATAAATCACCAAACCGTGTAAGGAACGCACAATCCGGGAACATAACACCGGTATGACGGAAACTAGGGCGGCAAGAGTGGAACAAAACACCAGGCATAAGGCCGAGACTTCCACCCTTTACCAAGTATGTAGATGCATTAATAATATAAGAGATATTGTGATATCCCAACATAAACATAATCCAACATGGAGCAATCTTCATCTTCACCTGCAACTAGCAACACTATAAGAGGGGCTGAGCAAAGCGGTAACATAGCCAAACAATGGTTTGCTAGGAAGGGTGACATAGGTTAGAGGTTCATGGCAATTTGGGAGGCTTGAGGAACAAGTGAATAGGTAGCGCGGCATAGCGATAGAACGAAGCAACTAGCATAGCGATGATAGTAATGAGATCCAAGGTGACGGTCATCTTGCCTGAAATCCCGCTAGGAAGAAGAACGAATCCATGAAGAAGATGAAGCCACGAAGACGAACGAATCCTCACGATCGTAACGACACGGGAACTATCGAGAAGAAGCACACAACATAGGTAAACACACCACACATGAACAAGACATGATGCTCAACCAAGTATGATGCATGACAAGGCTATATGAAGCTACTCATGACGAGAGATGATGCATACAAGAACAACACATCAAGGCAAGTTTAAATGAGGCCGGAAGCAACATATAACAAATCCGGTAAGTCCTCATATGCAAATTTCGAAATTGGTCCAGAACTGAACAAGCATTAAGTTAAAGTTGTTAAACAGCAAGTTAAAGAGCACCATGATGATCTACACGAAATTCTAGTCAAGTTACATATAAAGTTTATTAGATTCGGAGCTACGGTCTAGAAGATATGAGCAAAACAAGATAAACATGGCATTGATGCAAAATGCATACAAACATCAAGCAAACACCTCAAAACAAGGATGCAACATGATAATATGAGACTACATGCAAAACTAAGCAAGTTTCGTATATAGCATGCTCAAAGCGGAGCAACGGTGCAACACATACACTCCAATCAAGACATAGCAACAATCTGTCCAAAACACCAACTAGGCAGCTAGCAAGCATCAAAACAATATGCTACAGCAACTCAACATGAAAACAAAAGGCATGGATATGATTTACAGGTAAAGCACAACAAAACATGAACACTGAGCTATCTCCAGAAATCACTAGAACATGCTCAAAAGGACATGGAAAGATTACAAATATTAACAAGTTCACAGACTTAGTGGAATTACTGGACATGTCAGAAATAACATCAGGTTACAATGTTCAGAGCACGAAATCAACATGCTACAGGAACATATCATGGCAAACAAAGGCATGGCATGAATCTACTCAAAGCATATAACAAATGTCCCTTACTGACCATGAGCCAAAAAGGACCAGAAGATATGATGGCAACCATGTAAACATAGCAAGTTTCGTTAACAGGTTTCAGACTTAGCAGAAAACAGAGCATGGCAGAAACTATAATATGAAGGCATGTTGGTGAGCTTGATGCACTCACCACAAAGCAATTCATGACAAAACAAGCATACCTACAGCAAGATGGCATGTTTATGAAGCTAACCATGGCAAGAAAAAAAGCATAGCATGTATGGATCAACTACAACAAGCTTGGCAAAAATGAATATCATGTTAAGAATCTGCCAGAAATATTTTATAGCAAAAGTAGAGCAAGATTGAGTCATTCTATGGCACTCTATAATTGCAAACAAAGGCAGGAATGGATCAATTACAACAATAGCTACAAAACATCCTTACTGAACATCTCCAAAATATGCATGGATCTCTCTGTAGCATCAAGTTTACATGACAACAAAATAACAGCAGACAAAGACTTAGAGAAATCACGAGAAATCACTAAGTCCCTGAAATCAGAAACATTACGGAGCCTATTTTGCATGCTTGTGCTAGTCACCACAGAGACCACAAAAATACATGGCATATACCACTGAAAATATGGCATGGCATACAACAAAATACATGTAGAGCTCATGCCCATAAGATGCACAGATTAAATGCAACAAAAATAACAAAACTGCAAGTTCTGATAACAGACAGCAGATAACAGCAACTAGCACTCTTGCAACGATGATTTGGGCATCAAGATGGACTCAAATGAACATGGTGTAATTGAACAAAATGTAGAGCATCCCGAGAAGAACATTTCAATATATTACACGGGCGAAACGAAGCAACACACATGGAGTTATGAAATGATGAACAGTGCACCAGAATGTAAAATTCCCAGGACTTGGAAGAATTTGAGGGAGGGGGAAGTCAACCTGCGGGCACTGTAGATCTGGATCGGGGGTGCTGCTCGAGCACGGGCTCGGGCTCGCCGGGGACTTGCCGGAGGAGAGGGAGAGGGCGAGGTGGAGGAAGAGGGGGAACGCCGGCGGCGGCGGGCGGCGCGCCGGCGACCGGACGGCGGGGCGTGGGCGGAGGCAGAGGGAGGAGCTGCGGCGGCGGGGCTCGGGCACTGGAGGCGACGGCGGCGGAGGATGGCGCGGCCAAGGCGACGGAACGGGCCCTGCGGGCCTGCCCTGGGCCGCGCGGGCCGGCGGCGGGGAGAGGCGCGGGGGAGCCGGGCGCGGGACAGGTGGCGCGTGCCGATAGGCCGCGGGCGGCGGCGGCGGCGGCGAGATGGACATGTCCGGCGGCGGAGGATGAAACGTCCGACGGCGCGGAGGGAAAAAATACTAGGGTTAGGGTGGAATTGATCCGAAATTTCGGGGGAGGGGGTGTTTATATAGGTAGAGGGAGCTAGGAGAGTCCAAATGAGGAGCGGTTTCCGCCCACGCGATCGTGATCGAACGACAGAGAACATGGCAGAGACTTAGAGGGGTTTTGGGGCTGTTTGAGGGGGGGGGGGTTTGCTGCAACACATGAACGGACTTTGCGGTTACCCGGTTAACCATTGGAGTACCAAACGACCTCCAAATGGAACGAAACTTGACCGGTGGTCTCCCGGTGGTATACTAAGGCCACTTGACAAGCCTCGGTCCATTCCGAGAACGTTAGACACCCGCACACGAAAGAAAACAAGAGGGGTGCACCGGATGAGATAGGAGCGCCGGATTGCAAAACGGACAACGGGGAAAATGCTCGGATGCATGAGATGAACGCGTATGCAAATGCGATGCACATGATGACATGATATGAAATGCAGATAATGGCATGGCAAAGTGCAACACGCAAGCAGATGACAAGGCAAGGACGGCGAATAACTGGCAGACACCTGGCGCAACGGGTCCGGGGCGTTACAAGGGTGAAAGAAACGCCAACCAAGTACCTACTGCGCAAGTTGTTAGATTGTATTATAAGAGGAAGAACTTCGTGTGATGCATCTGAATCAGAAGAGATGCATAAACACAAGAATGCCAGTGTAAAATTTACGCTTCATAGTTGGCATCCGTGTGAGAGATAGCATGCTAAGCAAAACACATAATTCTATTATACAACAATATTCTGAAAATAATGAGTAGTATTAAGAGACATGATAGCTTGAGGATCACAGTGCAGAAGCAAACCACCATTCCTATAATTTCTCTTATAAATGTCTCATCAACTGCTATAATGTTGTCACACAAAAACAAGGTATAGGAACATCACCCAAAGGGCAAAAGACAAACCTTGGAGGATCATTCTTGAGCGCAGGGAATGTGGGAGGCCAGATCATCATACAAGGATGGATACGACCCCACCATTGATCCTTGCTTGTTAACACTTTGCACAACTTCCTGCACTTGATACCCACATAGACTAGGCAATGACCCATCTGCAAGAAAAGAAACTCGGCATTGCCGCCCACCTGATTTATAAACAGCCAATTTGTGATATCAGACATTCCCAATTGAGCACACATCTCATGAAAGCAAATTGTATCCACCAGCAACCAGTTATCCCCTGTGCGGAGCCAGATGCAAAGCCGAGCCTCCTCCAAATGAATGAGATACACACCGGTATCATCATCTGCCCGTGACAACATGGTTCCATGGTCACCAATAAGAAGCCCTTGCGGGAGATGAAATGTGGAGAAACTTAAGGCTATCAAATCCAACACAAGAATTTCACTCAGGGTGGCTTCCATATAGATTTTATTGTCAGCAAGTAGAGTATTCAGTTTTAGTGGCTGACAAGGGAGCTGTGTTGTTGCTGAGGCATGAACGCACCAGACACCACCTTGTAACATATAAATGTGCACTCTAGATTTTGTTCCATCTGATTCCATATCAAGATAGACGTAGGAAAAGCCGTCGCCTTCTTCTTTGAAGAGGAGTCTACTGGAAGTGTGGAAATAGCCCTCCTGGCGTTCGTGGCATGGGAATAGTGGGACGCTAACCATGGCTCTCTCAGGGCAGAGTGGGTTGGGCACTATATGTATTGATTTGGGTTCTTCGTCACAGTTCTTGAACTTGTTGGTGGAAATGATGTCATTCCGGTCATCCAAGATGAGTTTATGTGTGTCCAAGATAGAGCTTGCACGGCGGATGACGACATCAAACTCTGGGGGTTGCGGTAGCATCGGCACAAAGCGTAAGAGGTCCATCCTGGTGTTGACATAGAAGCCAAGGAGGCGGGGCGAATGGAGCTTGCTGAAGCTGTAGAGGAAGGCAGGATCAGAGGCGTGACACAACCAGCGCTTGCAGACGAGGGCGGCAAAGACGAGGGTGGTGGGGCAGGCGATTACGAGGAGGATCTCAATGAGGAGGTCATCATCGTCGAGCACCTTGGACACGGGGTCAAATGGTGTTGCAGATTGCTGCAGCCTCTTTTCATCCACACGCAGAGAGTTGGGAACAGGATTGGCCCTGAAACAACAACAGCCACCCACAAACAAATGAAATCAATGGAAATGCATGAAACTAAAGGAATAGTTTCTTCAATCAGTGTGGTTGCAAAAGTATCGCACACAAAAAACACATACATGATATATCCATCCATTCAGCCAGCATAGCATACACAAAGTTATGGAAAAAGAAACTGGATGTTAGCGGTGGGGAATCTCAGCTGGATCCATCACCTATCTACCTCACCCTATCGCAGCACCCTGTCCCCTCCCTCCACTGTTGAAGTAAGGGGAAATTAGGTTTTATGAGGGGAAATCAAGCTAGGGTTCTCCACAAGGAAAGAAAATTAACATAAAGAAATATTACTAGGGAATGGAGAAGAAGAGGAATGGAATGGGGTTTCCTGACCTCAAATATTTGGTTGCTGCAGGGGATGGCGAGGTCTGAGGTCGCTGGCGGGCGGCGGCAGCGTTCTTGCTTTCTTTTTGACCGTCGCTACGTTGGAGATCGGAGACTGAAGTGGAGAGCTGAGCTTTTTTCTATTTCAGGAAATTGGACCGACGACAAATACAAGTGTCAGCCTACTAACCATGTAAGGTAGGCCCATACAAGCCCGACCATCTGTGTCAGTTAAAAGGCCAATTTATCTATTGCCTTTGTTATTTGTTGAGGCCGCAAAACTAATTCATCTTATATTTACTAACTACTAGAATAAAAGCGCACTCCATGGCACCAACTAATGATGTGATTGACCTGTACTATATGGGACATCTTGTTTGCTCTTTGTGTGTGTAGCTATCAACGGCTTCACATAGTAATCTACTAAGACATGCTAGCAAGAAGGCAGTTTTGAAATTTTGGTAAGTGATTATAAAGCATCTAAGATAGTAATAGATGTAAAAGAGGGTGGCTTTTTAAAATGTGAAACCACGAAACACACCATATCACCTTCTACCATGCTAACAAACACATGAAACAACTGTGATAAGAAGCTTTAACAAACATATCATGAATTTTCTCTTCAAACTACAAAATGTATAAAAAATGTAATTGGCCATTTTGCAACCTCACGAAGCAGAGTAAACTACTACCAAGTAATACATGCATAAATCTTTTTATTTTCCTGAATATATAGTGGACAACACTAAGCATTAATGTGGCATATTGGAATATTTCACTTTTGGTAATCTTGCAATGAAACAATTGGATTCAGACTCGGACGTAAGTAAGAAATATTTCTTTGGCAACAACTTTCTTATTGAAACCCCAGTTAATATGCTAAGTAAGACTAACTGTGGTTTCCACCTTATCGTCATAACTAACACATAATTGGATAAATTATAGGAAGTAAAAAAATAAGGAGCTTACATCTAAAGCTTTAACTAAGTAATTGGAGAGCATTGAAGTACATGCTGAACTATACCTAAAGGAATAAGGTGTTTGTCACCTAATCTGAAAACATAAGATGCATAACAATGAAATAAGTAGAGTTACGGTAGAGGGAAATAGGCCAACCCCTGTAATACTTATGTGTTTAGCGGACAATCATACCAAACCAATAATTCCTCTTTCAAGTTTTCTAGAGCTTGGCATCCAAAGATATGTTATACTGCTAGAAAAATTAAAGCAGATAAATCAAACATGGATAAAATGAACATTTATAAATTAGCAAACCGAGTGAATGGTCCAGATATGCACCTGAAAGAGGAAGATGACCAAATCTGAAGGAGGAACAAACCCTGACACCAAACCCTAACTACCCCCGTATTCATCCGAAAAGAAGGGTGAGGCACGCTCGGGTGCACAGCGAGCATGAAATCTGGAAGGACTAAGAAAGGAAAGAAGAACATACCTTTCCCATGGCGGCAACCAAGCGAACGACGTACGTCGGACGTGAAGTGTGCGGTCAGATCTGGAACAAACTGCGGCCACCAAATCAGCCAAGCCCGGAGCGACGACCGCGGGAAGAGGAAGGAGGGGCGGAAGGATTCGCGACACGACATACCTAAGCCGAGACAACCACCGCAGCTAGCTCCAGATCCGGACTCGAGTGGCGATGAAGGCAGAGAGCAGCTAGGTGGAGGAGAAGGCGGAGGCCGGCTGGGTGAAGGAGATGACGGTGGTGTGGGGTTGGATCTGGCCGGTGGCTCGGCAGGGGGGCGCGGCCGTGGGTCCAGGGTTTGGAGGGAGCGAGAGCCGAGGATGGAGGAAGAGGAGAGGAGGTGGCACGAGTGCGAGAGGATGAGACGGCTAGGTTCTGTCCACGGGAACCACTGCCTTTTATATGTTTGTATGCGAAATGTCAAAAGTGCCCTCGGCGGCCAGCCAGTTTTACACGCGTTGGCATGACCCCCGCGCACTATTTCAATCTACAGTGTCGATTTTTGATCCAACGTCCTAGGTCTCTCCATCTTGTGATCCGACGGACAGAAACACATCAAAGTCGTGATCTGGTGGGCAAGACGCCTGAGCTCTGAAAACGCTTAGGTTCTCCCGCTATGTATCTTATGGGATATGCTACTATAAGTACTGTGTGCAATATTTCAACTGAATGTGTATAGAACTCTCACATAGCAACATCGTGAAAAACAGTAGCCTGCATTTATTTTGTTCAAAAATAACAAATGAAAGGAACAACTTGGTTGATTTATTTCATCAAATTAGTTCAGATAACTATCAATCATCTGTATAGGTATTTTCTAATCATAAATCTCCTCACACCCCAATGTTGAAACGATTATATAATATATATGAAGCGACAATGTGAAAATCACCACAAAGACTATAAACCAACAGTACATAGCACAAATAAAGAGCGTAAACCGGCAATAGAGAATATAAATATGATTGTAAATTTTATTCCTGGCCATAAAGAATACAAATATGACTACAATTTAGTCGGATCGACAGAAGAAAACTAAGATGCATTATCCACCAGAAATATGCCTCTACCCATATCGCATCAATTCTAAGCAATTGGCATGTATGTTTGCGAATACGACATCAATATTATATATGAGGCTTTGATTTCTATGGTCCTGTCGTTGATAGTAGTAAATAGATGGGAGAATGTTTACAATCAGTGGCAAGGTGCAATATCTGCTAGCCAAAAAGTTGATGTGAAACCTATATTGCTAACTCCAGCCGGTTTCCTTCCTAACCTGAAATGATTAACCTAAAAATGGAACACAAACATCCTACACTACTCTCATGTAAAGTTTAATTAAGTTAAGAGCTCATTTACTAATCTAGTTAGAGTAGAGAAATAAGGCAAAGTGACTCGCAAATTCCAACACTGTCTTCCTGCATCTCTCTTTTCTTTGTCCCTGCATGCCACCAAATTCCCTCAAGCTGATTTCGCCGCAACAGGTGAGCCCGAGCTTAGATTCCATCTTCCACTGATTTCCTCACAGACCCTAGCTCCTATTTGACTGCAACCATGGCACCAATCCTTAGCCGACATCCTCCATTGCCGCTCAGGTCCTCCTCACTAACCGGCGATTCGCTCATCTCCAGCCAAGTTGTGGCCTGTTGTGAATGCGGCCGGGAGGGGCGTGAGAGGAGGCTTCGCGGGAGAAGGGAGAGGAATACATTAGGGTTTGTCTTCGTTTGGTGGCTGCAAGCTGTAGCGTCTGAGCGTGCCAGAAAGAAGGACCCACACAATAACGACAGAATGAGGGCAGATGCCTAAACCTGGCCAAATGGGCCGAGCCAGCCCGACGTGAGTTAAACAGGCCAGGCACGACATGACTTGGTATGCTAAGTACACAGACCGTGCCGGGCTGGCACGTGGGTTGCCCTTCCATGCCCAGGCACGACCCCCTCTCTACACAGGCCGACACGTTGGCACACCAACTGACTTGGCCCGAGTGGCATTTCCGATTCGGCGCCTTCGGCCCCTGTTGCGCTCTTATCTGGGTCGACCCATATACACTTCCATTTATGTAAAACTACAAAAAAAGTGCACCCGACCAACTTAGAACTCACAACCTCATCATTCGATGGGAAGCTCACTAACCACTCGGCTATCAGATCAGTTGTGAAATAAATGCTTTTAATTTAATTTTATTTCTTTCTGCAGTTCGTGGTTTTTTCTGGATGTTTTTATTCGGTTTTCTTTTACTTTTTTCTTGATTTTTCCTTTTTTCTTAAATGCGTGCATTCTTCTTGAATTTATGAATTTTTTCTTGAAAAATGATGAACCTATTTTCCAAAGTACATGCACTTTTATTCAAATTCGTAAACATTTTTCCCAAATCGATTAACTTTTTTCAAGTTCGTGAATATTTTTTACAAAATCCATGAACATCGTTTCCATAATCCATGAACTTTTATTCAGATTCATGAACTTTTTCCAAAATCAATGGACTTTTTCCAAAATTGATGATTTTCCCACTTCTGTAAACATTTTCTTAAATCGATGAACTTTTTTCGAATAGATGAACCTTTTTTTTTTTCTAATTTGATGAACTTGTTTTTAGTTCGATGAACTTTTTTTTCAAAATCCATGAACTGTTTCTCCAATTCGATGAAATTTTTCTTAAATCGATCAAAAATTTTCATGTTCATGATTTTTTTTCAAAATCAGTGAAGTTTTGTGAATTCACGAATTTTTCTTTTTTGCCATTTTTTCAGTTTTTTTAATGCGATAGGGCTAACCAGGGAAAAAATGCAAAATCTAAATGGGCACCATGGAGCTTCCTGTTGGCATATGTAGCATGCAATTTCAAAAAAATTCCTACGCTCACACAAGATCTATCTAGGAGATGCATAGCAACGAGAGGGGAGAGTGTGTCCACGTACCCTCATAGTCGAACTTCTTCTTGTTCAGACCGATCAAGCACCGAACGTACGACACCTCTGAGTTCTGCACACATTCATCTCGATGACGTCCACCGAACTCTTGATCCAGCAAAGTGTCGAGGGAGAGTTCTGATGCGGCTTGAAGCTATGTCGGCATTTCCCCAAAGAGGAAGGGAGGATGCAGCACATCAGCGGTAGGTATTTCCCTCAGATATGAAACCAAGGTTATCGAACCAGTAGGAGAAGCAAGCAACACAACGTAAACAGCCCCTAGACACAGATAACAAATCCTCACAACCCGACGTGTAAAAGGGGTTGTCATTCCCTTTCGGGTAGCGGCGCCTCAATATAGGCAAACAGACTGAGATAAAATTGTAGTAAATTAATAGATCGAACGCCAAATAAAATAAATAAGAATAAATTGCAGCAAGGTATTTTTGTATTTTTAGTTTAATAGATCTAAAAATAAATGCAAAAGAAAATAGATCGCAAAGGCAAATAATATGAGAAAGAGATCCGGGGGCCGTAGGTTTCACTAGTGGCTTCTCTCGAGAAAAATAGCAAACGGTGGGTGAACAAATTACTGTTGGGCAATTGATATAACTTCAAATACTCAATGAGGATATCCAGGCAATGACCATTATATAGGCATCACGTCCAAGATTAGTAGACCGACTCCTGCCTGCATCTACTACAATTTCTCCACACATCGACCGCTATCCAGCATGCGTCTAGTGTATTAAGTTCATGGATAAACATAGTAATTCAATAAGAACGATGGCATGGTGTAGACAAGATCTATCTATGTAGAGATACACCCCATCGTTTTATCCTTAGTAGCAATGACACATACGTGTCGGTTCCCCTTCTGTCACTGGGATCAAGCACTGTAAGATCGAACCCACTACAAAGCACCTCTTCCCATTGCAAGATAAATATATCAAGTTGGCCAAACAAAACCCAAATATCGGAGAAGAAATACGAGGCTATAAGAGATCATGCATAAAAGAGATCAAAGAAACTCAAATACTTTCATGGATATAAAAAGATAGATCTGATCATAAACTCAAAGTTCATCGATCCCAACAAACACACCGCAAAAGAGTTACATCATATGGATCTCCAAGATACCATTGTATTGAGAATTCAGCGAGAGAGAGAAAGCCATCTAGCTACTAACTACGGACCCGAAGGTCTACAAAGAACTACTCACGCATCATCGGAGAGGCACCAATGGAGGTGGTGAACCCCATCCAAGATGGTGTCTAGATTGGATCTGGTGGTTCTGGACTCTGCGGCGGCTGGATGAATATTTTGTCGATGCCTCTAGGGATTCTGGAATATTGGGGTATTTATAGAGCAAAGAGGCAGTCCTGGGGGCACCCGAGGTGGGCACAACCCACCAGGGCGCGCCTGGGCCTCCTGGCGCACCCTGGTGGGTTGTGCTCTCCTCGGAGCACCCCCAGGCACAACCAGGGCCCGTTATGTTCCTTGTGGTCAAACAAATCTCCGTAAAGTTTCATTTCGTTTGGACTCCGTTTGGTATTGATTTCCTGCGATGTAAAAAACATGCAGAAAACAACAATTGGCACTTGGCACTATATCAATAGGTTAGTACCAAAAAATGATATAAAATGACTATAAAATGATTATAAATATCCAAGATTGATAATCTAACAGCATGGAACAATCAAAAATTATAGATACGTTGGAGACGTATCAGCATCCCCAAGTTTAACTCCTACTCGTCCTCGAGTACGGAAGTGATAAAAACATAATTTTTAATGTGGAATGCTGCCTAACATGTCATATCATATTTCTTTCTTTATATCATGGACATTTGGACTTTTATGTTGTTCAAAGCAATAGTCTAGTTTTGACATGATAATTTAAATACTCAAGCATATCAACAAGCAACCATGTCTTTCAAAATATCAACGGTAAAATAAGTTATCCCTAGCCCATCGTGCTCAACCATTGATCCATTCATGAAACACACTCGCATATTAGCTACACCCAATAATCAAGTACGATCATATTGCCTCCTAGTTGGTGCTTTTATAAGAGAAGATGGAGACTCAAAAATAAAAAATGCATAAAGTAAAAGAAAGACCCTTCGCAGAGGGAAGTAGGGAGTTGTAGAGGTGCCAGAGCTGAAAGCGAAAAACTTAGAGATAAAAACATTTTGGGAGGTGTATCCATCCCGCCAACGAAAACGACTTAGAGTTCCCAACACTTTCCATGCTAGATATATCATAGGCGGTTCCCAAACAAAAAATAAAGTTTATTCCTTTTTCAACCATACTTTCAGTTTCCATGGCTAGCCGTATCCACGGTTGCCCTCCATACCAACACTTTCCAAGGAATTTATTATTTAACAACATAAAGTAAATTCATTTTTCATTTCGGGACTGGGCATCCCTAAACCTTTGCCTTACTCTCGTGCAATGACAAGTGAATAAATACTCATCTTGAGAATAACACATCTAGAATGGAAAATATTAGCCACCCCTCATCGCTCCGCGAGCGAAACAAACACACAAAAGAGAAGTTTATTTTGAAAATTAGAGATGGCACATACAAATTTGCTTAGAACGGCAAAAGAATAACGTATATAGGTAGATATAGTGGACTCATATGGAAAAACTGATTTAAAGGTTTTTGGATACACAAGTAGAGATCATACTTGGTGCAAAATGAAGGCTAGCAAAAGATTGAGAAGCGACCAATCAAGAAACAGATAATCTCATAAGCGAGCATTAAGCATAATTAACACCGAATAATGCACCACAAGTAGGATATAATTTCATTGCATGACTATTGACTTTCGTGCTTGCATTGGGAATCACAAACCTTAACACCAATATTCTTATTAAAGCATAATTACTCATCAACATAACTCACATATCACATCATCATATCTCAAAACTATTACTAAGAATCAAGTTTATTTTGTCCAATGATCTTCCTGAAAGTTTTTATTATATCCTTCTTGGATATCTATCACTTTGGGACTAATTTTCATGTGTTGCTTTTCCTAAGCTCAAACAAATATAAGTGAAGATCGTGAGCATAATTTTTTTTCTCTCAAATTAATTTAAGTGAAGCAAGAGAGAATTTCTTGAAAATTTTACTGACTCTCAAATAAATCTGAGTGAAGCAAGAGAGCATTTCTTCAAAAATACTAAAGCACAACGTGCTCAAAAAGATAGAAGTGAAGCACTAGAGCAAGTCCATAGCTCATAAAAATTTAAGTGAAGCATAGAGAGCAATTCTAACAAATCATGACATAATTTGGCTCTCTCAAATAGGTGTTTCCAGCAAGGGATCAAGACTTACAACACAAAATAAAACAAGCAAAGACTCATATCACACAAGACGCTCCAAGCAAAACACATAGTATGCGACGAATAAAAATATAGCTTTGAGTAAAAAACCGATGGTCGTTAGAAGAAAGAGGGGATGCCACTCGGGGGCATCCCCAAGCTTAGTTGGTTGCTCATTTTTGGATAATAGCTTGGGATGCCGAGGCATCCCCAAGCTTATGCTCTTCTACTCCTTATTCCTTCATCCATCGTAAGATAACCCAAAACTTGAAAACTTCAATCACACAAAACTCAACAAAACCTCCGTGAGATCCGTTAGTGTAAGAAAGAAAATCACTACTATAAGTACTGTACCAAACCAATTCATATTTTATGTTTGCATTATATCCACTATATTCCAACTTTTCTATGGCAAAAACTCATAAAATAAAACCATAGAGCCATCAAAATAAGCACACAAGGCAAAGAAAACAGAATCCGTCAAAACAGAACAGTCTGTAGCAATATGACTATTTAAAAAACTTCTGGAACTCCAAAAATTCTGAAAAATTAGGACGACCTGAGCAATTTGTATATTAATCTTCTGCAAAAATAATTGGTATTTTATCACGCTCTGGTAAAAAATGAGAATTGTTTTCCTGAGCGCAAAAGTTTGTGTTTTCCAGCAAGATCAAACAACTAGCACCCAAGAAGATCCTAAAGGCTTTACTTGGCAGAAACAATAATTAAAACACAAAAAACACAATCATAACAGTAGCATAATTATGCAAACACTCAAGAACAAAAAGCAAAAAGCAAAAATAAATTATATTCATTGGGTTGCCTCCCAACAAGCGCTATAGTTTTACGCCCTTAGCTAGGCATAAATCAAGGATCTAAGTTTTGTCGTCCTTCTTAATTTTCTTAGAGGTATTTTCATCATGGGGTTTTGTAAACACAACATAAAACATATTATCCATAGAAACCTTAGCGTTCCTAAGTTGGTGTTCATCATAACCTTTTTGATTCCCCGCAACAATCCAAGAGTAATGTTGATTGACATTATTGAAAACCTGTTGGATTATATCTAAAACAGGGACTTCCGTTTTGAGATTCTCATCAAAGATTTTATTAACCCCAAGCAAATGTCTTAAAGCATAGTCACTATTGTAAAGAATTTCATCTATCACAGGTTTTTCATGATTCATACCATAAAATCAAAGATTTCCCTAGCTTCCCGTATTATGTAGTCAAACTCATTCATAAGAACGAGAGTGGCCAACTTTTTAGACCTAGGATTCTTTATATTGGGAAGCTCAAAAAACAATCTTTGCAAAGTAGGATGGGTACGAATAAATTTACTTTCAAGTTTCAGAACTAGTGCTGAAATAGCATCCGCATAAGATCTAGTAGTTTTAAGTATAGGAGCATCATAAAGACTCAAATTTCCCACAAAATTGAAAAATTCTTGGATACGTTCTTTTCCCATAACGTTCCCTTGCCACAAGATAAAAGTTTTAGCATCCAGATTGCCCGTACGTCCAATCTTAGGAGTTAGGCCATCATCTGTCGGTGCCATACCGAAATCACTCATGATTGCAAGCAAAGAATAGATCTGACGAGAAAAAGGCGAACTAAAAAGAGAGGCGAATAAAACGACAATTTTTTGTGAAGTGGGGGAGAGGAAAACGAGATGCAAATGGAAAATAATGTAAATTGCGAGGAGATGAGATTTGTGATTAGAAACCTGGTATATGTTGAAGATCCTCCCCGCGCCAGAAATTCCTTTTGATGCGGCTTGAAGCTGTGTCGGTATTTCCCCAAAGAGGTAGGGATGATGTGGCACATCAGCGGTAGGTATTTCCCTCAGATATGAAACCAAGGTTATCGAACCAATAGGAGAACCAAGCAACACAACGTAAACATCCCCTGCACACAGATAACAAATCCTCACAACCCGACGTGTAAAAGGGGTTGTCATTCCTTTTGGGTAGCGGCGCCTCAATATAGGCAAACAGACGTGAGATAAAATTGTAGTAAATTAATAGATCGAACGCCAAATAAAATAAATAAGAATAAATTGCAGCAAGGTATTTTTGTATTTTTTATTTTAATAGATCTAAAAATAAATGCAAAAGAAAATAGATCGCAAAGGCAAATAATATGAGAAAGAGATCCGGGGGCCGTAGGTTTCACTAGTGGCTTCTCTCGAGAAAAATAGCAAACGATGGGTGAACAAATTACTGTTGGGCAATTGATAGAACTTCAAATACTCATGACGATATCCAGGCAATGATCATTATATAGGCATCACGTCCAAGATTAGTAGACCGACTCCTGCCTGCATCTACTACTATTACTCCACACATCGACCGCTATCCAGCATGCATCTAGTGTATTAAGTTCATGGAAAAACAAGGTAATGCAATAAGAACGATGACATGATGTAGACAAGATCTATCTATGTAGAGATAGACCCCCGTCGTTTTATCCTTAGTAGCAACGATACATATGTGTCGGTTCCCCTTCTGGCACTGGGATCAAGCACCGTAAGATCGAACCCACTACAAAGCACCTCTTCCCATTGCAAGATAAATAGATCAAGTTGGGAAAACAAAACCCAAATATCGGAGAAGACATAGGCTATAAGAGATCATGCATAAAAGAGATCAAAGAAACTCAAATACTTTCATGGATATAAAAAGATAGATCTGACCATAAACTCAAAGTTCATCGATCCCAACAAACACACCGCAAAAGAGTTACATCATATGGATCTCCAAGAGACCATTGTATTGAGAATTCAGCGAGAGAGAGAAAGCCATCTAGCTACTAACTGTGGACCCGAGTTCTACAAAGAATTGCTAACGCATCATCGGAGAGGCACCAATGGAGGTGGTGAAACCCATCCGAGATGGTGTCTAGATTGGATCTGGTGGTTCTGGACTCTGCGGCGGCTGGATGAATATTTTGTCGAAGCCTCTAGGGTTCCTGGAATATTGGGGTATTTATAGAGCAAAGAGGCGGTCCTGGGGGCAGCCGAGGTGGGCACAACCCACCAGGGCGCGCCTGTGCCTCCTGGCGCGCCCTGGTCGGTTGTGCTCTACTCGGAGCACCCTCCAGGCATAGCCAGGGCCCATTATGTTCCTTCTGGTTCAAAAAAAATCTCCGTAAAGTTTCGTTGCGTTTGGAGTCCGTTTGGTATTGATTTCCTACGATGTAAAAAACATGCAGAAAACAGCAACTGGCACTTGGCACTATGTCAATAAGTTAGTACCAAAAATGATATAAAATGACTATAAAATGATTATAAAACATCCAAGATTGATAATCTAACAACATGGAACAATCAAAAATTATAGATACGTTGGAGACGTATCAAGTTCCATCAGCACAACAGCGTGGTGACGGTGATGGTGAAGTAATCCGCACAGGGCTTCGCCTAAGCACTACGAATATATGACTGGAGGTGTAATATGTGGAGGGAGGCGCCGCACACGGCTAACAGATGTTGTTGTTTGTTCTAGGAGCCCCCCCTCATATATATAGGTGGGAGGGAGAGGGAGCAGCCAAGGGGGCGCCCAAGTAGGAGGAATCCTACTTGGGGCCCTATTCCTATTCAGCCCCCCCTACCATATTTCCTGAAGGGGGAAGGAAGGAGGAGGGAGGAGGCAAGGAGGGGGAGGCCGAATCCCTCCCCTTCCTTTCTCTCTTCCCCTCTTTCCTTCCACTCCAGGTTAGGCCTATATGGGAGGTGCAGCAGCCCATGCTGGCTGCTGCATTTCCCCTCTTGGCCCATTAGGCCCATATAGTTGCCGGGGGGTTGCCCGGAACACATTCTAGTGACCCGGTATGTACCCGGTACCCCCAGAACAGTTCCGGTGTCCGAATATCATTGTCCTATATATGAATCTTTACCTCTCGACCATTTTGAGACTCCTCGTCATGTCCGTGATCTCATCCGGTACTCCAAACAACATTCGGTCACAAAATCACATGACTCATATAATACAAAATCGTCATCAAACGTTAAGCGTGCGGACCCTATGGATTCGAGAACTATGTAGACATGACCGAGACACCTCTTCGGTCAATAACCAATAGCGGAACCTGGATGCTCATATTGGTTCCTACATATTCTACGAAGATGTTTATCGGTCGTACCGTAATGACAACATACCTTATTCCCTTTGTCATCGGTATGTTACTTGCCCGAGATTCGATCGTCGGTATCTTCATCCCTAGTTCAATCTCGTTACCGGCAAGTCTCTTTACTCGATCCGTAATACATCATCCCACAACTAACTCATTAGTCACATTTCTTGCAGGGCTTATTATGATGTTCATTACCGTGAGGGCCCAGAGATACCTCTTCGATACTCGGTGTGAAAAATCCTAATCTGGATTATATGCCCCAACAAACACCTTTGGAGATACCTGTAGAGCATCTTATAATCAACCAGTTACGTTGTGACGTTTGATAACAGACAAGGTATTCCTCTGGTATCCGGGAGTTGCATAATCTCATAGTCAAAGGAATATGTATATGACATGAAGAAAGCAATAGAAATAAAACTTAACGATCATTATGCTAGGCTAACGGATGGGTCTTGTCCATCACATCATTCTCCTAATGATGTGATCCCGTTCATCAAATGACAACACATGTCCATGGTTAGGAAACTTAACCATCTTTGACTCTATGTATCCACACATGTATCAAGTTTCCGGTTAATACAATTCTAGCACGAATAATAAACATTTATCATGATATAAGGAAATATAAAATAACAACTTTATTATTGCCTCTAGGGCATATTTCCTTCAATCTCCCACTTGCACTAGAGTCAATAATCTAGATTACATTGTAATGATTCTAACACCCATGGAGTCTTGGTGCTAATCATGTTTTTCTCGTGGAAGAGGCTTAGTCAATGGGTCTGCCACATTCAGATCCGTATGTATTTTACAAATCTCTATGTCTCCCTCCTTGACTTGATCACGGATGGAGTTGAAGAGTCTCTTGATGTGTTTGGTTCTTTTGTGAAATCTAGATTCCTTTGCCAAGGCAATTGCTCCAGTATTGTCACAAAAGTTTTCATTGGACCCGATGCACTAGGTATTACACCTAGATCGGATATGAACTTCTTCATTCGCTGCTTCCGAAGCAGCTATGTGCTTCGCTTCACACATAGATCCCACCAAGACGCTTTGCTTGGAAATGCACCAACTGACAGCTCCACCATTCAATATAAATACGTATCTGGTTTGTGACTTAGAGTCATCCGGATCAGTGTCAAAGCTAGCATCGACGTAACCATTTACGACGAGCTCTTTGTCACCTCCATAAACGAGAAACATATCCTTAGTTCTTTTCAGGTACTTCAGGATGTTCTTAACCATTGTCCAGTGATCCACTCCTGGATTACTTTGGTACCTCCCTGCTAGACTTATAGCAAGGCACACATCAGGTCTGGTACACAGCATAGCATACATGGTAGAGCCTATGGGCGAGGCTTAGGGAATGACTTTCATGTTCTCTCTATCTTGTGCAGTGGTCGGGCATTGAGTCTGACTCAACTTTACACCTTGTAACACAGGCAAGAACCCTTTCTTTGACTGATCCATTTTGAATTTCTTCAAAACTTTATCAAGGTATGTGCTTTGGGAAAGTCCAATTAAGCGTCTTGATATATCTCTATAGATCTTCATGCCCAATGTATAAGCAGCTTCACCGAGGTCTTTCATTGAAAAACTCTTATTCATGTATACTTTTATGCTATCCAGAAATTCTATATCATTTCCAATCAACAAATATGTCATCCACATATAATATTAGAATTGCTACAGAGCTCCCACTCACTTTCTTGTAAATACAGGCTTCTCCAAAAATCTGTATAAAACCATACACTTTGATCACCTCATCAAAGCGTATATTCCAACTCCGAGATGCTTGCACCAGTCCATAAATGGATCGCTGGAGCTTGCACACTTTGTTAGCACCTTTAGGATCGACAAAACTTTCTGGTTGTATCATATACAACTCTTCTTTGAGAAATCCATTAAGGAATGCAGTTTTGACATCCATTTGCCATATTTCATAATCATAAAATGCGGCAATTGCTAACATGATTCGGACAGACTTAAGCATCGCTACGGGTGAGAAAGTCTCATCGTAGTCAACTCCTTGAACTTGTCAAAATCCTTTCGCAACAAGTCGAGCTTTGTAGATAGCAACATTACCATCAGCGTTAGTCTTCTTCTTGAAGATCCATTTATTCTCTATGGCTTGCCGATCATCGGGAAAGTCAACCAAAGTCCAAACTTTGTTCTCATACATGGATCCTATCTCAGATTTCATGGCCTCAAGCCATTTTGTGGAATTTGGGCTCACCATCGCTTTCCTCATAGTTCCTAGGTTCGCCATGGTCTAGTAACATGACTTCCAGAATAGGATTACCGTACCAATTTGGTGTGGATCGTGCTCTGGTTGACCTACGAGGTTCGGTAGTAACTTGATCCGAAGTTTCATGATCATTATCATTAGCTTCCTCTCTAGTTGGTGTAGGCATCACGGGAATGGTTTTCTGTGATGATCTACTTTCCAATTCGAGAGAAGGTACAATTACCTCATCAAGTTCTACTTTCCTCCCACTCACTTCTTTCGAGAGAAACTCCTTGTCTAGAAAGGATCAATTCTTGGCAACAAAGATCTTGCCTTCGGATCTGTGATAGAATGTGCACCCAACATTTTTTGGGGTATCCTATGAAGACGCACTTCTCCGATTTGGGTTCGAGCTTATCAGGCTTAAGCTTTTTCATGTAAGCATCGCAACCCCAAACTTTAAGAAACAACAACTTAGGTTTCTTGCCAAACCATAGTTCATATGGTGTCGTCTCAAGAGATTTAGATAGTGCCCTAGTTAATGTGAATGCACCTATCTCTAATGCATAACCCCAAAACTATATTGGTAAATTGGTAAGAGACATTTTCATGGTGGGCGCACGGTAGATGCCATGGGATGGCTAAAGAGAGGAGGAGGCTCGAGGGCACCGGTGGGCTCCAGAGGCGAGGTCGGCATGAGCGAGCGCTGGACGCAAGACATACCCAGGTTCGGGGCTCTCCGGAGAGATAACACCCCTAGTCCTGCTGAGTGTGGTTTATATGGAACAGTACAGGGTTGCTCCTAGAGCTGTAAGGAGGAAGAAGGAAGGCTGACCAAGGCTTAGGCGGCTCCCTCTCCTTGGGTGTTGCTTGCTAGGTGTGTGTGTGTGTGAGTGATCGTCTATGCGAGTGAAAGAGTTGCCCGTATGCATGAGGGCTCTGGGGGGTTTTATAGGTCAACCCCCAGGGGTAGAATGGTAATGTTACAAGGCTGTAGGGCCGGGTTGTCAGCGTCCAAGAACCCGGTGCTGGGACCCGCCGGGTACCAGGTCTCGCCGGGTTCCCCAGGCGCGGGCCCCGCGAGCCTAGGGGCACTTTGTGCCGTCTTGTCGACCGTCAGGGAGTGGCCGGGTTGAGTCGGCTACAGTGGCGCTCCGTCAGGTTGCCGCTTGCTGGCGTCAGGGGTGACGATGGGTGCTCTTTTGCCACGCCGGCCCTGGTCAGCTGGTAGGTGGGGGGCACTGTTGCCTCGCCCGGCTGACCAGAGGCATGGGCGGGGCACTGTGGCTTTGGTCATCAGTTGGTGGAGACTCATCCCATCGTACGGCTGGGATGGGACGGCCGCTGACCCTTGGCCGGGTTGGAGAACATGCCAAGGGGGGAGCTCGCTTATTGAAGAAGTCTTGGTGCGCCAGGCTCGACTGTCTTGGTGCGCCAGGCTCGACTGTCTTGAGCTGGTTGTTGGGGCCGAGTTGAGGAGTCCGGGTAGGTTGAGGATCAGGCCGGGTCGAGGGGCTTGGCCGGGTCGAGCGACCCGGCCAAGCGTGAACTGGATTGAGGGGTGATGTTGGCCCCGTTGTTTTCAAAAAGGATCCGGGTTCTGTTGTCTGCCCGGGGTTCATCCCCCCCGACAGTAGTCCCCGAAGCTGTGAAGGTCCACCATCTTCAGATGGGAGGGCCTTCGCAGTTGCCCCCTTTGAAGGAGGTGAATTTGGTGATCGTCGGGTCCGGCAACACCCACTGTGTGCCGGCTTCCGGAAGCCGGATCGCGGCATCCCGGCAGCGGCGGGAAACCGAGGAGTCCACCGAATCTTTGAGGCAATCTTTTGGGCTTCGTGCGGGCGCCACGTGGCATCTGGGAGCCGGAGGGGCCTGACAGGCCACGCGCGCGACGAGACAGGGTGACGCGCTTGGGCCCGCGGCCGCGCGCCCTCGGCCCACGTGCGCGGATTTATTGCAGCGTCCGCAAGTCGGTTGCCATTCTCGAGGCAGTTATTGCGTGCATACGTGCACAGTAATTGCGGGAAAGTGGGAAAGGCGAGCGCAAACGATCCCACTCACCCACGTTTCGAACCGTGGCTTATAAATTGGGGCGAGGTGGGGGCGGCGGAAATCATTCTCGCTCGCGCCCCTGCCTTCGTCTTTCTTCCTCTGCTTCTTGCGACCGCCGCGCACCGCGACGCCAGTTGCTTCGAGCAGAGCTTTGTAGCCACCTTCTCCTTCCTTCTCTGGTATCTTCGTTGATGGCGCTGCCATCGGGCTTGTGGATGGGCTCGACCGTCACCCTCGACGACATCGCTTACCTCCGCACCACTAGGCACCTGCCGGGGGCGACGGGGGTCGCCGCGGCCCGAGGGCACGGATCGTGTCGTCTTCTTCCCGCACTTCAAGCGTGGGTTTGGGCTTCCCGTGAGCGGCTTCTTCCGCGACTTCCTGGAGTTCTTCGGGCTCCAGCCCCATCATCTGTGTTAGAATAAATCCAAGGCCATCGTCGATCATCCGAGGGCCAAAGCAATCACACGAGCACGACACCAAGATTTGTTAACGAGGTTCACCGATATGGCTACATCCCCGGGGCCTAACTATGGGCGCTCCTCCCCATGACACCGCTACAATACTGCACGCCGGCCACCCGGGCGCCGGCACACGCCGCCGGCTCCCCCTTGCGTGCCTGTGCTATTATGTTGGCATAGATTACATCGTGTGTCTACCCCCGCTATATATGAGAGGCCTAGAATACAAGTGTCCTACTAGGACACGACTTCACATCATATGTAAACACAATACAACTCATAGTCCAACTGTAACCTACCTTGTACACTATATTCGACACAACTCTAACAAACTCCACCTTGGCGAATATACTCCACCACCTTGAATTCTTCAATGCGTCAAACTTCCATATACATTGGACTTGAGCTTATCTCATGAGTACCGCTGCTACTGCAAAGACTTCATATGACTCCACCTACAACTTGTAGTCCCTTTTTTTCTTGACCAGAGTCAACACTCGAGCGAAATTAAGTTCCACATTACTCTAGTTTGCACTCCTAACTTCCAGAGTATCCATCCAACGCCATCACACACTGATCACTGACCTGCGTGAAAGTGACCAACTCACATATTGGATGTCACACATAAGAGTTACCTGAACTCAACATCACCGCTCCTTTCTTGACCGTCTGTCTGAAACTTGAAGGAATTTCACCGTTGCTTGTAGTCATCCCAAGTCAAATTCGCAGTTGTCTCACCACATGTATGACCACCAGAGACCTGGCCCGTCTCCATGTCCCGTGCATACCGCACGCCTCGCCGCTATTACCGCGTCGACTCAACCCCCACTTCAGAGTACCACCGATCATCACCGACCGATGACGAGTTTCATGCTTCCATCAGACCACTAGGCTCCAGTCCAAACTGCATGTCACTCGCTTTTCCTACCTGCTGAATAGGCTTCGACCCCATCGACTTACGCCGTAGCCCCTCAATCCAGCTCGACCTTCAACATGACTCCATGATGGTTGTACGTGCCACCCCGCGCCCCGTTGACTTTAAGCTCCATGTGTACACCACCTTGAATCAACCCCGCGCCATAGTCTTGTCGAAGCCACACAAGCCTCGGGCCTGTGCCACGTGTTTCCACGCCCAGAAGTCGGTTACCATCAGCATCACGCTCATATGTCATCGTCGCCGATCCCGCACCGTCTTCTGTACCAATCGATCCACGTCGATCCGTCAGACTGCCTAGTCCGACCTAGTCGAAACTCGTTCGAGTGTATGACACGCTCGAGGCTCCCAAATCGTCTTCCGCAAATTTCCATCCATCCCATGATAATTCCATCTTAGCTGGCTTGACATCCTGCAACAACGCCTTCAAGCATCCCTGTTGTGCCGACAAATTTTTCACCCTTGTCTGCCATAACCCAAAGCTTCCAGTTCACTTGAACTTCTCCACCTCAAACCTGGTATGCCATGGTTTTTTGTATGGCTGACCCTGCTAAAAATTATCTGAGCTATCCCCGCGGCGCTGAAGTACACGAGCAAAACCCAACGTGGTCTCGCCTCTGTGCACTAATAGCAATCCAGCCAAAAATTTGGCCTTCACGTGATCTACTCCTGTCTCTGCTCAACTCCCAATGCTAGCAATTGTCTTCTCTGCCAAAGTGATACTCGATGGGTGCCCAATACAACCATGGATCTTTTCTTTAGCTGAATCAATCTGCTGTTGCCTCCTCCACATGATACACGAGGACTCGGTCCTCTTTTTTCGTGAAACAAATCTCGTACGCAGTACGCAATACACAGCTTGTATGCCTCCTGCGTCACCGCCGGTCGCCGGACTCCACGTCCGCGTACACGCGTATACCCGAGCAGCCCAACGCTACACAGCTGCACGCGCCTCCGGTCGGATCCGATCCTGCTCCAACGCCTCATGCGGCCAGCCTGCCACGGTTGTAAGCTCGCCCGTCGAAACGTTGATCGATCGCCGCACGTCCTGTCTGCCGCTTCATCTGATTCGCTTTTCCGAGAAGATCATAACCGCTCAAACACCTCTGCTTCTTAGATCGCTCCGACTGCAATCGCTCCTGCAAAACACCAACGATATCTTCCGCTTCCTCTAGATCAACTTCCGCGGATCCTTCGAACCTTGCTCATGATACCACTTGTTAGAATAAATCCAAGGCCATCGTCGATCATCCGAGGACCAAAGCAATCACACGAGCACGACACCAAGATTTGTTAACGAGGTTCACCGATATGGCTACATCCCCGGGGCCTGACTATGGGCGCTCCTTCCCATGACACCACTACAATACTGCACACCGGCCACCCGGGCGCCGGCACACGCCGCCGGCTCCCCCTTGCGCGCCTGTGCTATTATGTTGGCATAGGTTACATCGTGTATCTACCCCGCTATATATGAGAGGCCTAGAATACAAGTGTCCTACTAGGACACTACTTCACATCCTATATAAACACAATACAATTCATAGTCCAATTGTAACCTACCTTGTACACTATATTCGACACAACTCTAACAATCTGGGCGCCGGTGCCATCGTGCAGCTGTCGTGCTTTGTCCCCCTCTGCGAGGGGTACCTGGGGGTCGAGCCTTTGATCGACCTATGGATGCGCTTCTTCTCCCTGAAGCAGCAGAGGCCGAGGGCCGGGGAGATGTCCGAGTGTGGCGCCGCCGTCATCTCCAATCGGTCGGGCGCTGACTGCCCGAAGATGCTGCTAGAGGATTCTGCCAAGAAGTTGCACAACTCTTTCTTCTATGTCCGCAACCTCGGCGCGGACCGCATCAACTTGCCGCCATTCGTCAACCCGCCGCCGAGGGAGAAGCATAACTGGGGGTACTACCCCAAGCATCCGTCGCAGGAGGTGCTTAACCTGTGTGAGCGGGTGTCAGTGATGAAGGAGCGGCAGGGGCTCACCGGCACCGACCTCATCACCGCCTTCATCGTCCGCCTAGTGCTGCCGCTGCAGCAGCGCAGCCACCTCATCGGTCAGATGACCGGTCTTCATGACCCCAACCGCATGGCGAACTTGCGGCTGGCGGCGGACCAGGTCGCGCGCCGGGTCAACGACATCTCCAAGGACAACCTGCGGGATGACTGGCAGTTTGGGAAACCCCCGTACAGCCGCGTGAACCCGACACTGATGGTGAGTCCTTGGTCTCCATATTTCGCTGTTGCTTATCTTCTTATCCGCCCGACGCGACGTGGGAGGTGCTTCTGAACGCCATCCGGCATCCTTACGACCGGGCGCGGGCGCAGGTGGTGCGCGTCGCCTCGGAGGAGCCCGAGGCCCACGACAGAGAGGAGGAGGCGACCGTCGACGCGGGTGCAGGGCACCGAGCCGGTAAGTCTTGGGTTTTCTTCTTGAGTTGCCGGTTGGGTTACAACATTAGGGGTACTGATGTGAGCCATTGATGTAGCGGCGCCGGGTGGAGGAGGAGGCGGCGCGGCCAGAGCGGGTCGTCTCGGGTGGTGCTGGCTGCGAGGCGGCCGCACGGGAAGGACAGCGCTGCGAGCCCCGATCACGAAGCGCGTGGCGGACCCGCCGGGGTGGCGAAGCCGCCCGCCAAGAGGAGGCACGCCGTGCCACAGGAGAGGGCGGCGAGGCCCGCCGTTTTGGTGGTGCAGGGGTGAGTTTCTTTTTGGCTTGAACCGTGTTGCCGAGCGGCTCTACCTGGCCTGTATTTAGTTTGCCTTGGGTTTCAGGTCGCCGATCTCGCTGGTGTTGGCGGCGGCAGACGCAGCGTCCGTCGAGGTCGCCGCGTTCTGGAGGAGCCGGTCCGGCACCGTCGACCGGGATGAAGAGGAGGAGGAGTGGGCGGATCCGGACCTCGGTCTGGACCCGGCCGATGCCGAAGGCCTGGCCTGGCGGAACCGGAACCGGGCCGGGGTGGAGCTGGAGGCGTCGTCGACCCATGCCTGGGTTAGCGCCGCGGTGATGTGGGCGTGAGCCGGCGTGGCCGGAGGCGCCGGCGGGGACGGTGGAGGCGGCGATGGTCTTCGTGCCGTCGTTGGAGGGGGAGCACGGCCAGGGCGGCCGTGCGGACGTGATGGACCTCGACCGGGAGGTCGTGGTCGTTGGGGACGACACCCCGCCACGGACCGACGTGGTCGAGCGGGCGGGGGCCGACGGAGGCGGCGATGACACTGTCTTGGGGGAGGCGTCGCAGACGGCGCCTGAGGGGGCGGCTCGGACGCCGACGAGCGAGGCTCCGTCGGTGGTGGAGCCGCAAGCCACTCTGCCCACCGGGCCGGCGCCGGAGAAAGCGCCGGAGGGGGCGCCGGCCTCAGGGGAGGCGGCCAGGCGGGGGCACGCCCTGGTACCCCGGCCCGGCAGTACTAGGAAAAGGGCATAGCTAATATGGACATTAATGGCACACCATGTATGTGGTGCACCATTAGTGTCCTCATTACTAATGGCGCACCAAACACACGGTGCGCCATTACTAGCAATTTTTTTATTTTTCGAAAACTATTGATGGCGCACCAGGGCACAGTGCGCCATTACTAGTTTTAACTAGTAATGGCGCGCCACACGCTTTGTGCGCCACTACTAACAATTGTTTTTTTTTCAAAACTAGTAATGGCGCACCATGGTTGTGGTGCGCCATTACTAGTTCAAACTAGTAATGGCGCACCACAACCACGGTGCGCTACTATTAACAATTTTCTTTTTTGCAAAACTAGTAACGGCGCACCCCTAACTGGTGTGCCATTAGTAACCAGGGTTACTAATGGCGCATTTTTAGGTGGTGCGCCATTAGTAACCTGAGACCAACTAGATATTTTGGACAACCACCTACTACACTCACTTTCCCCACTTCATTCTCTCCACCTCCTCCTCCAAGCTTGTCTCGGCTGCCTCCTCCTCGTCACCTCATTTGCACCAGAGATTCATCCAAATTAAGTGGTTAAATTACCTTTTTTTGATAGGTAAGTAAGGGGAAAGCTTTCTTTATGTTGTGTTGTAGATCTACATTTTTCTCCCTCCAACAACGTGCACATGCACTTTTTATGGCCTAGCTATATCTACGTATATTTGTGGTGTTGCATATATGTTTGTGTTTGCAGGTACCGGTATTTGAAATGCGATAGTTGCCAATATTTTGCCGGAATGTTGATTCATTTCCGTTTCGGCGAGAATTTGACACTATGCATTCTTTTTGGTCCTATTTTTAGGCAAAGTCATGCCAAATTTTTTCTTGGTTCTAAAATATCGTTTTGCTCTACCCCGCAGGCGACCATGGTCCGCATGATGACCGAAGGCATCGTGAATAGGTTTTTGAGCTCCGCGAAGGCCGAGATGCTTCAAAAGAACGAGACGGAGATAAGATGTCCGTGTCGAAGATGCAAGCTGAAGAGCCTTATTGCGGACCCGGATTCCGGGCAGGTGCGGGACCACCTGCTCTTGCGTGGTTTCATGGATGGCTATCGGTGGCAAGGTGATGAAGATGACTATGAAATCGTCCATGGGGGCCGGGAAAGAAATGAGGAAGGGCAGCAAGACAACCACCGCGGCGAGGGCGGGCGAGAAGATGAAGAATCTCCAGGACATGATGATGACGGTGATGCAGTACACAATCATAATGTAGAAGATGCCGGACATGATGATGAGGAAGATCAAGACGAAGGGCATGATCATGAAGATGAAGATGCCGGAGCAGACAACGATGAACCATCGATGGGCTGGGTGCAGGACCCTCATATTCAAGAGGTGCTTCTCAAGCAGACGGATAACGCAAGAGCTGCCGCCCGAGAGAAAGCCAAGCTGGATCAACTGGAGATAGACGCGGTTACTCCATTGTATGAAGGATGGAGGCCCAAGGATACCCGCCTGAAAGTAACGCTCATGGCTCTGGAGATGAAGGTAAAACACAAAATGACCGACGCATGCTCCGACGAGATCATGTCATTCTGGCACGAACGTCTTCCCAAGGGGAACAAGTGCACGACCAGTTTTGAGGAGGCGAAGAAAATCGTGTGTCCTCTGGATTTACCGCACGTGAAATACCATGTGTGCATGAACAATTGCATCATTTATCGGGACGAGCACGCGGAGTCTACCATATGTCCGGTGTGCGGCATCACTCGATACAAGAAGAGGAAGAAAGCTCCTCGAAAAGTGGTGTGGTACTTTCCGATCACTCCTCGTCTGCAGCGGTATTTCGCGGACCCTAAGCTAGCAAAGCTCCTGCGTTGGCACACGGATAGGGAGGAGAAGAAGCGAGAAGATGACGGAAATGATCCGGAGATAAATAAAAAAGACAAGATGCTGAGTCACCCTAAGGATGCGAGCCAGTGGCAAGCGTTGAACTTCGAACACCCAGAATTTGGGGACGATCCAAGGAACATCGTGCTGGGCGCAAGCACTGATGGAGTCAATCCGTTTGGCAGCCAGAGAAGCACACATAGCACCTGGCCTGTGTTTGTGTGGATGTACAACCTTCCCCCTAGTTGTGCATGAAGAGGAAGTACATTCACATGAGTATGCTAATTGAAGGGCCGAAACAACTAGGGAACGACATCAATCTATATCTGGGGCTGCTGAAAGAGGAGCTAGACACGCTATGGAAAACGCCAGCCAATACGTGGGACGCCGCAGAGAAAGAATATTTCCCTATGAGAGCGGCACTGCTCACGACGGTGCACGACTATCTCGGTTACGGATATCTCGCGGGGTAGGTGGTCCACGGATTTTCTGGATGCATCAGGTGCATGGATGACACAATGTATCGCCAGCTAGAAAGAGATCCCGCGTCTTCGAAAACCGTGTTCATGGGACATCGAAGGTGGCTTTGCGACGATGACCCATGGAGAAAATGCAAGGATCTGTTCGATGGTGAAACCGAACCCCGAAGACGCCCGCGTACGAGGAGCGGCAAGGAAATAGATGGGCTGTTGAAAAATTGGAAAGATTGCCCACTGACGGGAAAGAAGCAAAAGGCGCCAGAGCCGGGAAAGAAGCGAAAGGCGCCAGAGCCGCTGCTGAAGGTATGGAAAACAAGGCCTGTTTTCTGGGACTTGCCGTACTGGAAGATCCTCCGTGTGCCTCACAGCCTTGATGTCATGCATATCACGAAGAATGTGTGCGAGAGTCTGCTTGGTACCCTGCTCAACATGCCAGAGAGGACCAAAAATGGGCCGAAGGCAAGGGCACACTTGAAATCAATGGGCATCAGGGAGGAGCTTAATGCTAATGATGATGATGATGATGAGGCGAAGCAGGACACAGAAAGTCGTCGCAAAGGCAAAAAGGCCAAGAAGACCGGAAATGACTACCCTCCCGCGTGCTTCACTCTAAGTCAGGAGGAGAACGAGCAGTTTTTCACCTGCCTCGTAGGAGTAAAACTTCCTTACGGTTACGCGGGGAAGATAAGCAGATACCTAGACTCAGCGAAGCAGAAGTTCAGCGGGATGAAGTGTCACGACTGTCACGTGCTGATGACGCAGATACTTCCAGTTGCAATCCGTGGGATCATGGACGCGCACGTCCGTGAAACGCTATTTGGCCTATGCAACTTTTTCGACGTCATCTCTCGGAAGTCGGTTGGCGTGAGGCAACTCAGAAGGCTATAGGAAGAGATCGTGGTGATACTATGCGAGCTTCAGATGTATTTCCCGCCCGCATTCTTCGATGTTATGGTGCATCTGATGGTCCATATCGTGGAGGATATCATCCAACTCGGGCCGACGTTCCTGCACAGCATGATGCCGTTCGAAAGGATGAATGGTGTCATCAAAGGATACGTTCGCAACTTGTCACGTCCAGAGGGAAGCATAGCCAGGGGCTTTCTGACTGAAGAGTGCATCTCCTACTGCACGAATTATGTAGGCATCGAGAACCCCGTTGGTCTGCCCGTCAACAGGCACCTTGGCAGGCTCGCTGGATGGGGTCACCGCGATGGTCGCCGCGAAATGCATGTCGACTTCGAGGGTCGACTCACCGACTTTGAAAGCCCAAACCTAGTTGCGCTACCACACATAGACGTGGTCGATCCTTGGGTGGTAGAGCACAAAAACTTTATTGAGAAGACGTACAATGACCAAGGCCAACAGAGGACGGATGGAGATAATCAAAGAGCACAACTCATGTTTCACGCGTTGGTTCAAGGAGAAGCTTCTGTCGTACCCTTTACATGAGGATTCTTCTGCGGAAGAAAAACTCATATTCGCCTTCTCACAGGGCGCCGAGCACAACCTCATGACCTATGAGGCGTACGATATCAACGGCTACACATTCTACACCGAGGACAAGGACATGAAGAGCGATGGTTATCAGAACTCCGGGGTAACGATGGAATCCTACACCGGTAACGACAAGGACATATTCTACGGAAGGATCGAGGAGATCTGGGAGCTGAGCTACGCTGGATAGAAGGTCCCGATGTTCCGTGTCAGATGGGCCAAGAGCGTCATAAAAGAAGACCGGTATTTCACCACCATGGTTATACCCGAAGCCAAATCCAAGACCGCGGGCGCAAACGTCACCGCGAAAAATGAGCCATGGGTACTGGCTTCCCAAGTGGAGCGATGCTTCTTCATTACCGACCTGTCAAAGCCCAGTCGTGTTGTCGTGAGGAGAGGCAAAAGGAAGATCATCGGAATGGATGGAGTCGCCAATGAGCAAGACTTCGACAAGTACGACGACCCGAAGATGGAACATGATGACGACGATGAAGTGCCATACACCACAAGAAGAAGCAGGACCACCCTACCCAAAGGACGTCCGTTCCACAGAAGAACTCCATTTGCGAAAAAGAAGGGCAAGAAGATTGTGAAAAGATAGCTAGCTAAGATCGATTGTATTTAAATCGTAGTCTTCATTTCTCGATTGTAATTCGACATATTGAAATGATATTTCTTCTGTTCTAGTCCTCATGAATATTTATTTATGTTTATTATGGTATTGAATTTCTAACTCACAAAAAGTATTGAATTTGTTAATATTTTTGAACTCATGAATATTTTTAAATTTCATGGGAACGTTTTGAATTCATGAATATTTTTTCAAATTTGATGATATTTTTTCATATTCATAAATGTTTTACCAATTCACAAATGAATGCAACTAAAAATCCAAAAAAAAACAAATTTGACGATATTTTCAAATAACAAATTTGATGATATTTTCAAATAACAAATTTGATGATATTTTTTCATATTCATAAATATTTTCAAATAACAAATTTGATGATATTTTTTAAAAAATTATTACTGTTTCATATTCATATTCATTTTCTAAAAAATTATTAGATGCAACAAAAAATAATAATAAAAAAGTTACTAATGGCGCACCAGAGGTGGGTGCGCCATTACTATCACCGTTTTTATAAAAAATTATTACTGTTTCATATTCATATTCATTTTCTAAAAAAATATTAGATGCAACAAGAAAATAATAATAATAATAATAATAATAAAATTACTAATGGCGCATCGCTGGGTGGTGTGCCATTGATATCCAAAAAAAGTTACTTATGGCGCACCGCTAGGTGGTGCGCCATTGCTATCCCTCCCCCGACTAAAATCCCCAATCCCCGATCCCCAATCTCACATCTCTCTCAGCCCCCCCACTGCGCGCCGCTGCCCCGACCCTCTGCGCCGCCGCCCCTACGTGCGCCGCCGCCCCCGCGCCCCCGCCGCCGCCACTTTAGACCACTGCCGGCGTAGCCCCCCACCACTGCAGCTCCTCCGCCGCCCACAAGTCGACACCCCATCCACCCTCCACCTGACAGCTAGCCGTCGCGGCCCCCAACCATCCCGCCGCCGACCCGCAGCCATCCCACCGCCGACGGACCCCAATTATCAATGTTTTTATAAAAAATATTACTGTTTCATATTCATATTCATTTTCTAAAATATTATTAGATGCAACAAAAAAATAAAAAAATATTTATGTTTATTTATTAACATTCATTTATGTTTATTTTTTAACATTCTTTTAACTCATGAATATTTTTAAACATTTTTCTAACTCACAAAATTATTAACAAACTGATGAATTTGTTAATATTCTTTGAACTCATGAATATTTTTAAACATTTTTCTAACTCACAAAAAGTAATAACTACTTATATCGTAACATTTAAAAATTTATGGTCATTTTCTAAAAAATAATACATGCAACTAAAAAAAAGAGTTAGTAATGGCGCACCCCTGGCTGGTGCGCCATTGGTATACGCATGTTTATGGCGCACCCCTAAGTGGTGCGCCATTGCTAACCCTCCCCCCACTCCACCTATCCCCCTCTCCCTCTGGCCTCTCTCCCTCCCTCGCCAAATCCACCCGCACCCGCGCCCACACCCGATCGACGCCGTCCGCCCGCGCCCACTCCACCGCCGCCGTCCGCCCGCGCCCGCTCCACCGCCGTCGCCCTGCCTCCTCGAGCCGGGCAGCCACACGCGCCCAGCCTCCGCATCCCCGCCTCCGGCACCGCGGCGCCTCCCTCCCCGGCTACCGAGCCCCGAGGGCACCTGCGCGAGAGGAGAGGAGGAGCTCGCCTCCTCCTCGACGCGTGCCGCCGGATCTTCAATGCCTAGCCGCTGCCGGAGCTTCAGCGCCAGCGTCTTCCTCCGGCAGCCTATCTTTCCAGGTGATTCCTCCCCTCTCCACTCCTCCATCCCCTCCCATACAAACCCTAGGGTCACGGACGGCTGCCTTCTTCCTCCATGGTGTGTTGTTCTTGTGCAGCCCCATCTTAGTATTCAAGAGATTCGATATTGATTGACACGCCGTTGGCCGAATTTTATTAGGAGACACTAATAGATTCTGCAGTTCGTCAGTCTGGATGTTTGTTCAAAAAAGGGCATTGCATTTACAGGGTACTACACAATCTGTTGATGGATGCACAGTCATTCCATTCCCAGCCCATGTATGATAATCTAGATGTGGATTTTTGGAATCCAAGTGATGGCTACTTGCAGTACTTGCTACAGTAACCTACACTGTCCATGTCTTGTTGCCTCACCAAATTATAGTCACCACTCACTTGCCACTATACTTCCTGCAAGTTTTTTTAGAGAAAATGAATGTTATTGGTAACTGTGATACGTCAGATGTTTGAATGTTATCATTACCTAACTGGACCACATTGTTGCTTGAATGGGTGGAAGCTGCAGTACCCGAAGAGAGAGCAGATTCTGCAAGCTCCGGCGCCGCAACAAGCTGCTTCGCTTCGTCTCCTTCTCGCCCCGCCTCCTTGCCGTCGCCGTCGCCGCGCCACCAGGGCCTGGGTTTCCTGTTCGGCTCCGAGCAAGCCACCGCAGGACAGCGCAGGTATCTCCTTGTCTAGTGTTCGTCTAGTAAACCAAATTAATTACATGAACACATAGCTTAATCTGATGCAGCACATTATTATAAGTACTTTATACTCTTTGGTGTTGCTGAAACGCTCCTAATTTGGGTTTGTTAAAAAGCTTGAACTTTTCATGTACATATATTTAGCATGGGACAGATACTACTAGAAATGCTCTGAACTTTTAGTAGGATACTTTACTTACAGTTCTTATCAAGAACAAAAAGGGTTGAATAATGCCATTGTTGTTATGCGGTAGGTACGGTTGGATTACAAGAGAATCCAAATATAAAGTCAGCCTAATCCGTTTGGCAGCTTGTGTGTGTCCTGGGGCACCAGGAGAAGCAGTGAAGAACACACCAGCCTTAGAATTCTTGGTCTAATCTTCAGTTAGGTAGCAGCACAACTGGCCCAATTTGGTCATGGTTTCAGACCTAACTATTGCAGCTGGACCCATTCACCACATGTGTGGTAAAACCAAACTAGATTGATTAAATCAACTGTCACCACCACCATCTGCTTAAATAATACACACTTTTTGAAATAATCTGATTGGATGACATGTGATCTATGCATTCATATAATGATCTAGCAGCATATATAAGAGTCTTGCAGCTAGATCAACAGCCATGTGCTGTGTACTTTGTGTACCAGCAGGTCAATGGCCATCAGTATCTCTGTACTTGCTCATCTAGTTTACTGGCTCCTAGGTAGGCATGAGCTGTGTTGTACTGATACCAACAAAAATGCATTTTCTGAATTTTTGCTATCAAAAACTGTATGTGCAATCTCCAGAACAAAATTATTCTTATGCTTTTCTCTGAAATTGTACTGAGTAAAACTGAATTTTTGTTGTCAAAAACTGCATACACAAATTGCAATTTTCTGAATTTCTACCGACTAAAATTTTGCTGTCAAAAACTGTATATAACTTCTCTAGAAGAAGTCGACGCCTATGCTTTTCTCTGAATTTATAGTGAGCAATTTTTTTGATGGTTTTTGTTTTCTGTGTTACTGACAAAAATGCATTTTCTGAATTTTTGCTGTCAAAAACTGTATGTGCAATCTCGAGAACAATTATGCTTATGCTGAGAACTTCATGTATGTGAAAACTGCCATAGGTGCTGTGTTGTGTGATTCTTCATGCTTATGTGAAAACTGTATGTGCATTCTCCAAATGTGAAAAACTGTATGTGCTGTCATAGGTGCTGTGCTGTCAAAAACTATATGTGCAATCTCCAGAACAATTATGCTTATGTGAAAACTGTATGTGCAATCTCCAAATGTATCATCATAATGTAGGTGCTGTGTTGTGTGATTCTTCATGCTGAGAACTTCAGCTTTTTCAACTTGCTGGACTATATGTTCATTGGTACTACTTGTGATGCTGCTGCTGTACTACTTGAGAATTTTGTCAACTTGTGATGCTGCTGCTGTACCCCGAGAGGCCCTTGAGTTTGCCGGAATGTCGATTAACTTCCGTTCCGGCAAATTCGGGTACTCCATATGTCCAATTTTCAGCAAAGGTCATGCTGAAATTTTCCGTGAATTTTAGCATGAGTTTGCTAAAAATAGGACATATGGGGTACTTGCGACTAATGCATGGGCCGGGGTATCTTAGTACTTAATTAAGTAGGATCAACTGCCCCTTTATTCTTGCTGCATTAAACACATATGCTGAATTCATGTGTGGACATACGAAAAAGCAACTGCCATAGGTGGCAATAGAGCCAAGTGACTAGGCCCAACTTAGAATTCTCCTTCCCTTTTCTTGATAGGGTATATTATTAGAAGATACCCATATATATCAGTCAACCTAGGGTGCCTCGGCATCGATAAACCCTAAATGATGAAAACTTAACTTGGCATTTAGGGTGCCTCAGCGTTGACAAACCCTAAATGATAAAACCTTGGCTTTTAGGGTGCCTCGGTGTCGATAAAAACCTAAATGATGAAAGCTTAGGCTTTTAGGGTGCATCGGCGTCGGCAAACCCTAAATGATAAAAGCTTAGCTTTTAGGATGCCTCGGTGTCAACAAACCCTAAATGATGAGACCATGATAATTCCTCACAAACCCTAAATGATGAGATCTTGTTCCTTGACAATAACCAACTTTTTGACCAAACTTTTTTCCTATTTAGAGCGAAACATGGCCCACAACAATGAGGCCGGCGGTTCGGGCAAAGCATTCTGGGAGCTGTCCCAGGAGATGGAGGAAGAACCTCACCGCTATGAGGACGCCGCGGAAGACACCAATCCTGACTACACAACCCCTAGTGGCGTCGGGGATGACACCACTGATGGTGCCGCCGAGCCACCACTGATGATGGCGGCGCACGCACAGATGGAAGCCAATCGAAGAGGTAAAGGAAGGACTGGCGCCCGAATGTGCTCGCCACCGTCAAGGAGGAATTACCTGAAGTGTCCTCCGAGGGGCATCCAACGACGCCCAAATTAATAGTCAAGGGGTACGCGGGACAACTCGGGTGCATTCTCCGGAGCACCGTCTCGATCAACACCGAGAACCTAAGGCATCGTGACCGAGGGAATTTGCGCAACCTCCTCTTCACGAAGCTGCACGAACGATACAAGTTCCCCGGTGACTTCGCAAACACACGCCTCTCAGGGAATAAAGTGAACAGTGCCGCCCTCACGAAGATGAGCAAGGCCCTGGCTAATTGGAGAGCCGCGGTGAAGAGCATGATTGAAAAAGGTGATAGTTATGAGAAGATCAAGGAGAAAAATCCTTTGATCAGCAAAGATGACTACCGGGAGTTCAAGATCAACTGCGAGAGCAACGCATCTGCGAAATCAAGTCAGTGGGGGAAAGATATGCGGGACTTGAACTTAGGGGTCCGCAAACTCGGTCCCGGCGGTTATAGAGTGGCAGAACCTATATGGGACAAGGAGGACGCGGAGCGTGCCGAGCAAGGCCTACCACCCCTCTTCGAGAAATACCGTGACAAGCACACCAGGAACTATGTCAGGGCCCGGTATAAGATTGACCCGGTAACCAAGGAGCTTACCACGGATCCGAAGACCAAGGCGTTTGAGCGTGTTCTGGTAAGGAATACACCCCCGCGTAATTAGCTCCATATGGTTGCATTCTAATTAATGAAGCCAAATTTCTAAATGGTTCACGTTCCTTCCGCATGACACTGAAAGCAGTAGCGCGGGGATGTCTCAGAGCTCCCCATTCGACACCCCTTTAAATAGGGCGTTGAACATAATGAAAAACAAGGATAAGCTCAGCAAGCCGTCGTCAGCTGGTCGTGTGGCCGGCAAAGGCTTGTCCACGAAATGGTCGGAGTACTATAGCGCTGGGCGAAAGGAGAGAAAGACCAGCTCGGAAAGCCAGCAGCGCGAGGTTCAACAACTCAAGGCACAAGTGGCGCAGATTCCGGAGATGGCGAAGAGCAAGTCCGAGACCAACTGGGAGCGACGATCACCGCCATTATACCTACCTTGGTTTCTGGGCTGCACGCGTGGATGGCGGGCGGCCAACAGGGGCCGCCCCCGATTCCCAGCTTCACGGGCAGCCACTCGCGCAACGCGCCGACGGCGCCATTGGTGTCTCCGGCGGAGGCGGCATTGGTGTCTCCCGTGACGGCGCCATTGGTGTCTCCGGTGGAGGCGGCATTGGTGTCTCCCGCGGCGGCGCCGACATTGCAGCTTAATGCACCCGGGTGTGGGAAGAATACGCCGGCCGGCACCTCGGCAGCAAGCGGCCCCTCCGTCAATTGCACGCCCGCCGTTGGCGGTGCCTCGACATTAGCCGAGCTCAACACCATCACGGTAACTAATTAAGCCTCTCAGCCAATGACTTCATCTCATTGCCTTTGACTGGGCATCCCTGACGAACTACATGTTTTCGCAGGGCGCCGCCAACGTTCCGTGCACTCTCCTGCACTTCGTGAACGACGAGTTGGTCGATTTCGCCAAGGGCAGAATCGTTCAACCGGGCAGCCGCGTGTTCCACGGTAATCCGATGCCACCCACCGTTTATAGGGTTCAACTGGTTCGGGTGCTGCCGGGCTTCGACGGCATGCTACCTCCGTATCGACCCCATGGGGCCGACGAAAATGATGTGATGACCCTCAGCGCCTGCATAAGCTGGCCCATGCTTTGGCCGAAGAGCCAGATTCGTTTGGGGGCGGGGAACACCACCTCACAGACAACACCGCCAGTCGTGCCGGCGCCAAGCCATGGCAAGACCCCGCAACGCTACCAGACATGCCGGACATGCATATGGCACAGGATCTGGACATGCATATGGCATAGGATCCGGACGACGACGGTACATTTACCAACGTCGGCAAGTACTTCAACGAACATGGGTAGGGTGACGAATTCTTGGGGCCTCCTTCTAAAGAACCCAACCCTGCAAAAGACGATCTAGCTGGTACCGCGGAGAAAGCCAATTGCAACAGGCGTCATCTGGCGTTCAGTTCTCAGGAGACGCCTCCAGCTGCCGCCTTCACCGAGCCTCAGATAGCTGAGGTGCGAAATATTATCAGCCCCAACACACTCAAGAAGGCGGTCTCTGAGCAGAACTCGATCCCATTACAGCAGAAGAAGAAGGGACGGAAATGAAAGACTAACAAGGGTGTGAGCCAGCCGGCACCGAGTACAATCTGTGCTCAGGACGGGCCACCTTCACCTAAGGATATCTCGAGCAGGGTGCATGTGGCAGGTAGGCCGATGCTACCGACTAATCTGCTCAATGCTGCAACCGGTGCTATGCGGAGTCTACATGATAGTGTTCTTTCTTTGGAGAAGCGGCGTCTCTCCGAGAATGATGTGGCATACCTGGTTTTCGTGGCCAAGGTGCCAGAGGGCAAGGGCTTTGTGGATAGCGCCATCAGGGGTACGATCATCCTGCGGTTTGATGACATCTTCGCTATGTTTAACCTTCATCCGCTGCACTACACCTTCGTTCGGCTATTTTCGCTGAGTATGGAGATGTGGATCATTAGAGACATGACCCCGGACATCGTGATAGTCGACCCCTTCTACATGCGTGCCAAGATCTTGGGCAGCGTTGGGGACCGGCAAGTCGCGAGTTCATACCGCGAAGGCGTCATTCTGGCAAACCCAGATAAGGATAACTTCCTCGTGCCTTACTTTCCCGAGTAAGTCATCCCCTCACCGCCCCGTAACATATGATTTCTTAGATTTCGTTCGTTCTTTTTTTTTCTAACATTCCGTGTTTTGTGCAGTGACACACATTGCACACTCATCCTCTTAAGCCCGAAATATTCCATGGCCACGTATTTCGACTCGGACCGTCAGTCGAAGAAAGACTACACAAATATCAAGAAAGTTCTTGATGATGTTCTCCCCGGCTACGCTAGATCTGGAGGCACCTTCAGCAGGACAGGTCATAGGTACGGCAAGCACGTGTTCACCCACAATACGACATTCCCCTGCGTCAAGCAGTCGCCTGGCGGTCAGAAGGATGCCTACTATGCCCTCCATCACATGCGGGTGATTGTACGGGACCATAATCACCTTCTGCTACCAAATAATCTCAAAGATTGGGCCGCACGCTTGTCGGCAATCTAGGACGCGGACATTAGAAAATAATTCTTTCGCATCCAGTCGGAGTTTCGAAAATGATCCATCAAGATGTCCTTCGTACCTCGGGGCAGTTCTACCTCAGATATTAACCGTCCAACAGTGAGATAGAAACAACGCTACAAATGCAGGCTGACAACACCCGCGCTTTCATGACCATCACGATAGACGGCGGCTTCATCCTCCGGTCCCTGAGTCGAGTCGAAAGTAGTGATGCTATGTAGTTCTGAAATATCGATTAGCTCATGTTGTAATTAAACTTTAATGAACTTGTATGTCTCTTTGGTTTGGACAGTCGCTGAACTTATATGTAATCGATGCTATTTATTAGTAGGACCATGAATCATGCTATTAATGTCTTGCTTTTCTCTTCCGATCCTTTTGTTGCATACTTATATATTGCTTATGTATTGTCTGTGAATTGCAACTAACGTTTTGTTTGGCTAGTGCATAGAGATGTCGTCGTATGTCGTGTACAAGGGTAAGGTTCCCGGAGTCTACGACGACTGGGAGGAGTGTCGGAGACAGGTTCACCATTTCAGCGGTAATAGTTACAAAGGGTACACCAGTAGGGCAGAGGTGGAAGCTAGATACGCGCGCTATCTAGCGGGAGAGAGGAGGGAGCGGAGGAGGAACTGGATGAAGACCAGTTTCATCGCGATGATTTGATGCTCATCGTGATGACCTTAGCTCTCTTCTATGTGATGGTAGTTTAGATGATCGATATCGACTTGTAATGTGAAGACAAACTCGCTACTCGCGGTCTCGAGACTTGTAATGTTCTAACTTTGTTCGGTATTTTGAATTCGGAGACTAGCTAATATGATGAATTGTATTCAGAGACTAATCTTCTATTGTATTCGATGAATCTGCTGTTTATATGTTTTGCTGTGTATATTCTGTGCAGTAATATATTTTGTAACCTGTGCAAATATCAGAAAAGAAAAAAAATAATTCCTAATATTCATACTAGTGGCGCACCATACAGCACATTAGTGGCGCACTGCTATAAAAAATACTAGTGGCGCATTATCTGTTAGTGCGCCATTAGTAACCCAGAGCACAAGGTAAATATGGCCCCCTGGGAGGCATACTAATGGCGCACCGTGTGACTTACTAATGGCGCACTGCCTGGTGCGATGCGCCATTAGTATATGTTACTAGTGGCGTGATGATAGTGGCGGACCTGTAGTGCGCCATTAATGGCCGAAACAGGTGCGCCACTAATAAGCCTTTTCCTAGTAGTGCGGGGGTCGCCGGGTTGCCGGGTCGGAACCGTCGTGGAGCGGGACCAGCGAGGTCTTCTTCGGGCCCCTGACCCAGGAGGAGGCGGCGATGGCCGCCGTGACCCGGCGCCTGCGAGGGCGGACGGACCGGATCCAGGCCTTCGCCCAGGCCGAGGTGGAGGCGACGCAGGAGCTGGAGCGCGCCGTGTTTGTAAGTTTTCCGTTGCATTCTGCCTTTTCTTTTTTCGTTGCCTCTTCTTTGTGGGGGCGCGCCAGCGCACCCACTGGGTGTAGCCCCCGAGATTCGGGCCAACTGCGTAGCAGTTGGGTCGAATCTTACCTTGCTGTCTTGTATTGATTGTTGCTTTCTGCAACAACTGGACTCCTACCGGGTCGGCGTCTTCAACCGGCTCCTTGATACACACCGGCGTCTCGAGGAAAGGCTAGCCGCCAAGGAGGAGGAGCTCAGCGCCGCGTCAGGTACTTTGGTTGCATGCTCTTTTTTAGTGGAGGCGCGCTAGCGCACCCACTTGGTGTAGCCCCCGAGATTCGGGCCAACTGCGTAGCAGTTGGGTCGAATCTTAAAGTAGTACTTTGTTTCTAAGTCTCCCTTCTCCAGCCGAGGTGCTGTCTTGGAGGACCCGCCTGATTCGGGCCGGCTTCCACTACGACCGGCTCGTTGCTGACGCCGGTCGGCTTGCAGCCGAGGTGCAGGAGGCGAGGGCGGAGGCGACGGGAGCCCGGCGGGCGCTCGACGAAGCCAGCCAGCTACAGGAGCAGCTGGCGGGCGACAAGGGCTGTCTTGAGGCCGAGGTGGAGCGCCTCAAGGCGGAGGCCGCCAAGATTGTGGAGGCGCAGCAGGCCCTTGCCGAGGCAGACCAGCAACGCAGCAAGCTGGCCGACGAAAAAGGGCACCTCCAGGCCGAGGTGGAGCGCCTAAAGGCGCTGGTGGCCACGGCGGAGGAGACTCGGCAGGGGGAGACCCGACGCCGCGAGGAGGTCGTGAAGGCGGCCGAGGACAAGAACGCTGAGCTGAAGGCGGCCCTTGCCAAGGTCGCCGATCTGTAGAAGGCGCTCCAGTAGCATGACCGCACCATCGCGCTGGAGCAGCGTAGTACGTTGCTGGAAGCGCAGCACCTGGAAGAGTCCTTCTCCAGTAAGTGCTTTCCTTTGGTTTTGTTGTTGCCGGGGGGACTCCGGCCGGCTTCTTGTTCTTGGTGACTTTCTTCTGACTTGCTTTTCTTTTCGACAGGGGCCTTCCCGGAGACGCGCCAGCTGGCGGAGGAGGCGGTCCACTTTCAGCGCGACCCGCAGAGGATCGTCGGCTCCGGGACTGACCCGCGGATGGCCTGGACCTTCCCGGAGATCGTGACTGCCGTCGAGGCCCGTCTGCGAGTCCTGAGCGAGCAGATGGGGCGGCTCTCGGAGGCCGGAGTGGCGATGACGGCGGCCCTCTGGCCGGGTGCCATCGCGCGCGCCGACCAGCTTCACGCGACTGGTGCGGTGGTTGGAGGCGGGCCCGGACCAGCTTCATGAGTGGCGGGTTTCCGCCGCTCGTGCCGGCACCAAGATGGCGCTCAAGTTCGTGGTGTCTTGGCATCCGGACCTGGCGCTGGATGCGTTGATGGGCTAGCGAGCCAGCTCGGAGAGGCAGCTGCAGGCGGAGGCCGGACGGATCCCGCCCGGGATAGCTACATCGTCAGGTTCGCCTTCCATGAAGAGTTCCAGCCGGAGTGGGCGGAGGATGGCGGAGTCGTGCCTGCTGACGACTACGACCTGCTTCCGAACGGCCCGGAGGGCAGCTCTGAGGAGACGGACGTCTACCGCGACACGGACGCTGGGGAGGAGGATACTAGCACCTCAGCGGACCCGAGAGCTGCGCAATCCTGCGGCGGGAATGCCTGATTTTTAACTTAGTAAAAATTTATGTTAGGTAGCAGGTCCACCCACCCACTGGGGGTTAACTACGTGTAATGAACTCTGGCCTTGGGCCTGTTTCTGAATTTATGATATATGAGCTTTGTGAATGTTTGCGCTTTTGCTTTTCGTTTTTTCAAGCCCTTTTCCTGCACTCTCCCCTCCTGGGCTTCTCCCCCGCGAGTCTGACGGCCGAGGCTCCGGTCCGTGACAAGGGGTTCGGTCTTTGAGAAGAGCGTGTAGTACTTAGGCTTTCGCAACGTTGAGCGCGAGAGAAACACCCACTTGGCCGGCTAGCGGCAATCTGGCGGGGCCCGGTTGGCGAGCAGCCGATCGTGCGGCAACTTAAAGTGGCGAGGCCGGGTTGAGCGACCCGGCGGTATGCAGAAACTTCGTGGATGCCTGCGTTCTTCCTTTCCGTCTCTGGAGCCGTTTTCTCGCAACTTTCCCCCTTTGGTTTCCCCCCCGCGAGTCTGACGGCCGAGGCTCCGGTCCATGACAAGGGGTTCGGCCTTTGAGAGGAGCGTGCGGCACTTAGGCTTTCAAAACGTTGAGCGCGAGCGAAACACCCACAGGGCCGGCTGGCGGCAATCTGGCAGGGCCGGGTTGGCGAGCAGCCGGTCGTTCAGCAACTTAAAGTGGCGAGACCGGGTTGGGCGACCCAGCGGTTCTTGACTTAGTCTTCGTGGCGCACTGGTGCTTTTGGTCTCATGTGCTTGCCAGCCAACGACCGAAGCCGGTTCTGCGGCTTAGGGCGAAGTGAGAGGCCGTGGCAATCCAACGCGTCAGGAGTTGCTAAGGAGAACGGCGGGTGGCCAAGTGATGTCTACTACGCAACCTTCTCCTTGTAGACGTTGTGGGGCCTCCAAGTGCAAAGGTTTGTAGGACAGTAGCAAATTCCCCTCAAGTGGATGATCTAAGGTTTATCAATCCGTGGGAGGCGTAGGTTGAAGATGATCTCTCTCAAACAACCCTGCAACCAAATAACAAAGAGTCTCTTGTGTCCCCAACACACCCAATACAATGGTAAATTGTATAGGTGCACTAGTTCGGCGAAGAGATGGTGATACAAGTGCAATATGGATGGCAGATATAGGTTTTTGTAATCTGAAAATATAAAAACAGCAAGGTAACTAATGATAAAAGTGAGCACAAACGGTATTGCAATGCTAGGAAACAAGGCCTAGGGTTCATACTTTCACTAGTGCAAGTTCTCTCAACAATAATAACATAATTGGATCATATAACTATCCCTCAACATGCAACAAAGAGTCACTCCAAAGTCACGAATAGTGGAGAACAAATGAAGAGATTATCGTAGGGTATGAAACCACCTCAAAGTTATTCTTTCCAATCAATCTGTTGGGCTATTCCTATAAGTGTCACAAACAGCCCTAGAGTTCGTACTAGAATAACACCTTAAGACACAAATCAACCAAAACTCTAATGTCACCTAGGTACTCCAATGTCACCTCAAGTATCCGTGGGTATGATTATACGATATGCATCACACAATCTCAGATTCATCTATTCAACCAACACATAGAACCTCAAAGAGTGCCCCAAAGATTCTACCGGAGAGTCAAGACGAAAACGTGTGCCAACCCCTATGCATAGGTTTATGGGCGGAACCCGCAAGCTGATCACCAAAACATACATCAAGTGAGTCATGGGATATCCCATTGTCACCACAGATACGCACGGCAAGACATACATCAAATGTTCCCAAATCATTAAAGACTCAATCCGATAAGATAACTTCAAAGGGAAAACTCAATCCATTACAAGAGAGTAGAGGGGGAGAAGAAACATAAGATCCAACTATAATAGCAAAGCTCGCGATACATCAAGATCGTATCACCTCAAGAACACGAGAGAGAGAGAGAGATCAAACACATAGCTACTGGTACATACCCTCAGCCCCGAGGGTGAACTACTCCCTCCTCATCATGGAGAGCGCCGGGATGATGAAGATGGCCACCGGTGAGGGATCCCCCCTCCGGCAGGGTGCCGGAACAGGGTCACGATTGGTTTTTGGTGGCTACAGAGGCTTGCGGCGGCGGAACTCCCGATCTATTCTGTTCCCCGATCGTTTTAGGGTATATGGATATATATATATAGGTGGAAGAAATACGTCAGGGGAGCCACGAGGGCCCACGAGGGTGGAGGGCGCGCTCATGGGGGTGGACGCGCCCCCTGCTTCGTGCCTTCCTCGTTGCTTTCTTGACGTGGACTCCAAGTCTCCCGGGTTGCTTTCTTTCCAAAAATAACTTCTCCAGAAGGTTTCATTCCGTTTCGACTGCGTTTGATATTCCTTTTCTTCGAAACACTGAAACAAGGAAAGAAAACAGGAACTGGCACTAGGCTCTGGGTCAATAGGTTAGTCCCAAAAATAATATAAAAGTGCATAGTAAAGCCCACAAAACATCCAATATGGATAATATAATAGCATGAATACTTCATAAATTATAGATACGTTGGAGACGTATCAGCATCCCCAAGCTTAATTCCTGCTCGTCCTCGAGTAGGTAAATGATAAAAGAAATAATTTATGAAGTGTGAATGCTAGCAGGTGCATAAGTTTGATCAATGATAATTGCAATCACCTTTTCTAGCATCATTATATGTCATAACAGTAGCTCAACTCATAGAACTTTTCATGATCAAGTAACAAACTATTCACTTGTTAAAGTATAGATCACAAACTTTCTTGAAAACTATCAAACCGTGTTATTAGTCATCAAACAATTACAATTCATCTTATTTCCAGGAAGAGTCTATGTCAGAGCTTTGATTCCGCAAACTTCACATACTCAACTATCATTTAGTCTTCCATGATTTCTACTACTCAAAGCATATTTTTAGAACAAATAGTATTCATCGAACACAGAAAAAGATAGGGGCTTAATGTTTCGCCTCCCAACCTTTTACCTCAAGGGTAATGTCAACAGTAATAATTCATGCTCAAATATATTTGAATGGCCATATATGCTTAGATCTTTCCATCACATGATGCTTGCCAACTAAAGAGTAGGTTGGAATGAGAAGGAATACTACTGACTCTTGCATAAAAGTAAAAGATAGGCCCTTCGCAGAGGGAAGCAGGGATTTGCAGAGGTGCCAAAGCCCGAAGCAAAAACAGAGATGAAAATAATTTTGAGAGGTATGTTTTCATTGTCAACATAACGACCAAGAGTTCCCAATATCTTCCATACTACATACATTATAGGCGGTTCCCAAACAGAAAGGTAAAGATTTTTACTCGCCCTCCACCAACAATCATCAATCCATGGCTTGCCCGAAACAACGGGTGCCTCCAACTAACATCAAACCTGGGGGAGTTTTTTTTGCAATTATTTTTGATTTGATTTTGATCTTTTGATCATGGGACTGGGCATCCCAGTTACCAGCCATTTTCTCGTGAATGATGAGCGGAGTCCACTCATCGTGAGAATAACCCACCTAGCATGGAAGATACTGCTAACCCGTAGTCGCTACATGAGCGATTCGGGCATACAAAACAGATTTTTATTTGAAGGTTTAGAGTTTGGCACATGCAAATTTACATGGAACGGCAGGTAAATACCGCATATAGGTAGATATGGTGGACACTCATGGAAGAAACTTGGTTCAAGGGATTTGGATGCACAAGCAGTATTCCCGCTTTGTACAGATATTTTGGCTAGCAAAGGATTCTAAATAGCAAGCACCACATGTTAGAGGATCCATAACAACATAACTTCTATACAAATATACCCAAGCATAACTCATTATGTTGTCTTCCTTGTCCAACTTCAACTAATTTGCTCAGGTTTGAAAATAATTAATGGGGCTCACAATCATAGAAGATGTCCAAGATAGTATATTTATATGTGAAATCTCCCTTCCTTCAATATTCTTTCATGAATTATTCAAGTGACCAATACAATGTTTGCTAACCTTCAATAAATTTACCACCTCTACTTCTTAGATGTAAAGTCATTACTCCCCATGGGATAAGCATATGAAACATATATAATTTCAGATTTATGACATTCAAATCATTCAACCATTTACTCATAGGATATAAGTGAAGCACACGAGTAATTGACAAACTACTCCAAAAAGATATAAGTGAAGATCAATGAGTAGTTAAATAATTATGTAGCTATGTGAAGACTCTCTAACATTTAAGAATTTAAGATCTTGGTATTTTATTCAAGCAGCAAGCAAAACAAAATAAAATGACATTTCAAGGATATCACACATCATGTGAAGAAGCAAAAACTTAGGTTCAACCGATACTAACCGATAATTGTTGAAGAAGAAAGGTGGGATGCCTACCGGGGCATCCCCAAGCTTAGATGCTTGAGAATTCTTGAAATATTATATTGGGGTGCCTTTGGCATCCCCAAGCTTGAGCTTTTGTGTCTCCTTAGTTCCTTTTATATCACGGTTTCCTAAATCTCGAAAGCTTCATCCACACCAAACTCAACAAGAACTCGTGAGATAAGTTAGTATAAACTAATGCAAAAACCTTATCATTCTATACTGTAGCAAATCACAAAAATTATTATTCAAAATTGCATACTAAATGTCTCTGCATATTTAATAGTCCTATCCTCAAATAGAATCATTAAACAACCAAATATATGCAAACAATGCAAACATAACAGCAATCTGCCAAAACAGTACAGTGTGTAAAGAATGCAAGATTCACCATACTTCCCTATCTCCAAAAATTATGAAATAAAATACCCACTGTAGTAAATTTATCAGAGCTTCTTATGCAATAGGTTTCAACATTTTATCACATTCTGACATTTCTAGGGAATTTTTGCAACAGCGGTAAACTTTCTGTTTTGAAACAGCAACATGTATACTTGCAAAATAAGCATGGTAAAAGCTATCCTTGACATTTTTATTTAAAATAAAGATGCAAAACATTATTCTAAATAACAGCAAGCAAATCCTAGCAAAATAAAATGATGCTCCAAGCAAAACACATATCATGTGGTGAATAAAAATATAGCACCAAGTAAAGTTACCGATAGACGAACACGAAAGAGGGGATGCCTTCCGGGGCATCCCCAAGCTTAGGCTCTTCGTTGTCCTTGAATATTACCTTGGGGTGCCTTGGGATCCCCAAGCTTAGGCCCTTTCCACTCCTTATTCCATAGTCCATCGAATCTTTACCCAAAACTTGAAAACTTCACAACACAAAACTTAACAGAAAACTCGTGAGCTCCGTTAGCGAAAGAAAACAAAACACCACTTCAAGGTACTGTAATGAACTCATTCTTTATTTTGTATTGGTGTTAAACCTACTGTATTCCAACTTCTCTATGGTTTGTAAACTATTTTACTAGCCATAGATTCATCAAAATAAGCAAACAACACACGAAAAAACAGAATCTGTCAAAAACAGAACAGTCTGTAGTAATCTGTATCAAACGTATACTTCTGGAACTCCAAAAATTCTAACTAAATTTGTGGACATGAGGAATTTGTCTAGTAATCATCTGCAAAAATAATCAACTAAATATCACTCTCCAGTAAAAAGTTTTAGCTAATCTCGTGAGCGCTAAAGTTTCTGTTTTTTACAACATGATCATAAAGACTTCACCCAAGTCTTCCCAAAGGTTCTACTTGGCACAAACACTAATTAAAACACAAAACCACATCTAAACAGAAGATAGATGGATTATTTATTCCTAAACAGAGCAAAAAAATCGAGAAACAAAAATAAAATTGGGTTGCCTCCCAACAAGCGCTAACGTTTAACGCCCCTAGCTAGGCATGATGATTTCAATGATGCTCACATAAGAGATAAGAATTGAAACATAAAGAGAGCATCATGAAACACATGGCAAGAACATTTAAGTCTAACCCACTTCCTATGCATAGGGATTTTGTGAGCAAACAATTTATGGGAAAAATAATCAACTAGCATAGGAAGGCAAAACAAGCAAATCTTCAAGATTTTCAACACATAGAGAGGAAACTTGATATTATTGCAATATGTAGAAGCATATGATCCTCTCTCATAATAATTTTCAGTAGCATCATGAATGAATTAAACAATATAACCAGCACCTAAAGCATTCTTTTCATGATCTGCAAGCATAGAATTTTCACTACTCTCTACATAAGCAAATTTATTCTCATCAATAGTAGTGGGAGCAAACTCAACAAAATAACTATCATGTGATTGAAAATTAAGATCAAGATGACAAGTTTCATGGTTATCATTATTCTTTATAGCATACGAGTCATCACAATAATCATCATAGATAGGAGGCGTGCTTTTATCATAGTAAATTTGCTCATCAATGCTTGGGGGACAAAAAATATCATCTTCATCAAACATAGCTTCCCCAAGCTTGTGGCTTTGCATATCATTAGCATCATGGGTATTCAAAGAATTCATACTAACAAAATTGCAATCATGCTCATCATTCAAAGATTTAGTGCCAAACATTCTAATGCATTCTTCCTCTAGCAATTGAGCAAAATTATCGGAATCCTTATTTTCACGGAAGATATTAAAAAGATGAAGCATATGAGGCACCCTCAATTCCATCTTTTTGTAGTTTTCTTTTATAGACGAAACTAGTGATAAAACAAGAAACAAAAAGATTCGATTGCAAGATCTAAAGATATACCTTCAAGCACTCACCTCCCCGGCAACGGCGCCAGAAACTGCTTGATGTCTACTACGCAACCTTCTCCTTGTAGACGTTGTTGGGCCTCCAAGTGCAGAGGTTTGTAGGACAGTAGCAAATTTCCCTCAAGTGGATGACCTAAGGTTTATCAATCCGTGGGAGGCATAGGTTGAAGATTGTCTCTCTCAAACAACCTTGCAACCAAATAACAAAGAGTCTCTTGTGTCCCCAACACACCCAATACAATGGTAAATTGTATAGGTGCACTAGTTCGGCGAAGAGATGGTGATACAAGTGCAATATGGATGGTAGATTTAGGTTTTTGTAATCTGAAATTATAAAAACAGCAAGGTAACTAATGATAAAAGTGAGCACAAACGGTATTGCAATGCTAGGAAACAAGGCCTATGGTTCATACTTTCACTAGTGCAAGTTCTCTCAACAATAATGACATAATTGGATCATATACCTATCCCTCAACATGCAACAAAGAGTCACTCCAAAGTCACTAATAGCGGAGAACAAACGAAGAGATTATCGTAGGGTACGAAACCACCTCAAACTTATTCTTTCCAATCAATCCATTGGGCTATTCGTATAAGTGTCACAAACAGCCCTAGAGTTCGTACTAGAATAACACCTTAAGACACAAATCAACCAAAACCCTAATGTCACCTAGATACTCCAATGTCACCTCAAGTATCCGTGGGTATGATTATACGATATGCATCACACAATCTCAGATTCATCTATTCAACCAACACATAGAACCTCAAAGAGTGCCCCAAAGTTTCTACCAGAGAGTCAAGACGAAAACGTCTGCCAACCCCTATGCATAGGTTCATGGGCGGAACCCGCAAGTTGATCACCAAAACATACATCAAGTGAGTCACGTGATATCCCATTGTCACCATAGATACGCACGGCAAGACATACATCAAGTGTTCTCAAATCATTAAAGACTCAATCCGATAAGATAACTTCAAAGGGAAAACTCAATCCATTACAAGAGAGTAGAGGGGGAGAAGAAACATAAGATCCAACTATAATAGGAAAGCTCGCGATACATCAAGATCGTATCACCTCAAGAACACGAGAGAGAGAGAGAGAGATCAAACACATAGCTACTGGTACATACCCTCAGCCCCGAGGGTGAACTACTCCCTCCTCGTCATGGAGAGCACCGGGATGATGAAGTGGCCACCGGTGATGGATCCCCCCTACGGCAGGGTGCCAGAACAGGGTCTCGATTGGTTTTTGGTGGCTACAGAGGCTTGCGGCAGCGGAACTCCCGTTCTATTATGTTCCCCGATCGTTTTAGGGTATATGGATATATATAGGCGGAAGAAATACGTCAGGGGAGCCACGAGGGGCCTACGAGGGTGGAGGGCGCACCCAGGGGGGTGGGTGCACCCCCCTGCCTCGTGCCTTCCTTGTTGCTTTCTTGATGTGGACTCCAAGTCTCCCGGGTTGCTTTCTTTCCAAAAATAACTTCTACAGAAGGTTTCATTCCATTTCGACTCCGTTTGATATTCCTTTTCTTCGAAACACTGAAACAAGGAAAAAAACAGGAACTGGCACTGGGCTCTGGGTCAATAGGTTAGTCCCAAAAATAATATAAAAGTGCATAGTAAAGCCCATAAAACATCCAAGATGGATAATATAATAGCATGAATACTTCATAAATTATAGATACGTTGGAGACGTATCACCAAGCCGGCCAGCCCCCGAGCCCCCGGGTCGAGCGAGTCGACCCGGTGGTCGAGTTGGTTTAAGGGGAAAGTAATGCACAAATGTAGGAGACACAACAGCTTGGTCACAAAAGGGCAGTCCCCGAGCGTCGTTCGGGGATCCCATGGTTTTCAGATGATTACAAAAGGCAGCGATACATACGTGCACACGGCTAACAGTAAAACATGCGGAGGATCTCTGCATTCCATGGCCGGGTTGTTTCTTCACCGGCGGTGTCCCTCTTGCGCTTGTTTGACTTGCGGGCATCGATGAGGTAGTACGTGTTGCGATCGCACAAGGCCTTGCTGACGATGAAGGGGCTGATACGTCTCCAACGTATCTATAATTTTTGATTGTTCCATGCTATTTTATTATCCATCTAGGATGTTTTATATGCATTTATATGCCATTTTATATGATTTTTGGGACTAACCTATTAACCTAGAGCCCAGTGCCAGTTTCTGTTTTTTCCTTGTTTTTGAGTCTTGCAGAAAAGGAAAACCAAACGGAGTCCAATTGAGCTGAAATTTGATGGAGATCATTTTTGGACCAGAAGAAGCCCACGCAGTACCGGAGGTGGGCCATAAGACTTCCGAGGCCACCACGAGGGTGGGGGCGCGCCCTACCCCCCTGGGTGCGCCCCCTGCCTCGTGGCCGCCTTGGGGACCCCCTGACTAGTTCCCGACTCCAACACCTCTTATATAACCCCAAACTTCCAGAAAGAAACCTAGATCGGGAGCTCCGCCACCGCAAGCCTCTGTAGCCACCGAAAACCAATCTAGACCCGTTTCGGCACCCTGCCGGAGGGGGGAATCCCTCTGCGGTGGCCATCTTCTTCATCCCGGTGCTCTCCATGACGAGGAGGGAGTAGTTCACCCTCGGGGCTGAGGGTATGTACCAGTAGCTATGTGTTTGATCTCTCTCTCTCTCTCTCTCTCTCTCTCTCTCGTGTTCTTGAGGTGGTACGATCTTGATGTACCGCGAGCTTTGCTATTATAGTTGGATCTTATGATGTTTCTCCCCCTCTACTCCCTTGTAATGGATTGAGTTTTCCCATTGAAGTTATCTTATTGGATTTGAGAACACTTGATGTATGTATTGCATGTGCTTATCTGTGGTGACAATGGGATATCACGTGATCTACTTGATGTATGTTTTTGTGATCAACTAGCGGGTTCGTGACCTCGTGAACTTATGCACAGGGGTTGGCACACGTTTTCGTCTTGACTCTCCGGTAGAAACTTTGGGGTACTCTTTGAAGTACTTTGTGTTGGTTTGAATAGATGAATCTGAGATTGTGTGATGCATATCGTATAATCATACCCATGGATACTTGAGGTGACATTGGAGTATCTAGGTGACATTAGGGTTTTGGTTGATTTGTGTCTTAAGGTGTTATTCTAGTACGAACTCTATGATAGATCGAACGGAAAGAATAGCTTCGTGTTATTTTACTGCGGACTCTTGAATAGATCGATCAGAAAGGATAACTTTGAGGTGGTTTTGTACCCTACCATAATCTCTTCGTTTGTTCTCCGCTATTAGTGACTTTGGAGTGACTCTTTGTTGCATGTTGAGGGATAGTTATATGATCCAATTATGTTATTATTGTTGAGATAACTTGCACTAGTGAAAGTATGAACCCTAGGCCTTGTTTCCTAGCATTGCAACACCGTTTGTGCTCACTTTTACCATTAGTTACCTTGCTGTTTTTATATTTTTAGATTACAAAAACCTATATCTACCGTCCATATTGCACTTTTATCACCATCTCTTCGCCAAACTAGTGCACCTATACAATTTACCATTTTATTGGGTGTGTTGGGGACACAAGAGACTCTGTGTTATTTGGTTGCAGGGTTGTTTCAGAGAGACCATCTTTATCCTACGCCTCCCACGGATTGATAAACCTTAGGTCATCCACTTGAGGGAAATTTGCTACTGTCCTACAAACCTCTGCACTTGGAGGCCCAAGAACGTCTACAAGAAGAAGGTTGCGTAGTAGACATCAGGGGCCCTCCTATGGGGAGGACAGCTTGTGTTGGCCGGTTTGCTCTTGGACGAGCCGGAGGACAAGGTCTCCCTCCCGGAAAGCGAGGGGCTTGATCTTCTTGCTGTGGTAATGCCTCAGGCCTTGCTGGTAGATGACTGAGCGACTGAGCAATAGGATATGTGCTTCTTCGAGCAGGTCGACGCCGCCTTCGCAGGCTTCCTTGGCTTCGGCTTCCGTGTACATCGTGACGCGCGGTGAGTCGAACTGGACGTCGGTCGGGATGACGGCTTCTGCTCCATAGATGAGGAAGAATGGGGTGAACCCGGTCGACCGGTTTGGCATGGTGCGGAGACTCCAGAGGACGGCCGGCAACTCGTCAAGCCAACTGCCGGGCGAACGGATGAGCGGCTCGACGAGTCGCGGTTTGATGCCGAATAGGATGAGGCCGTTGGATCGGTCGACCTGGCTGTTGGACTGCGGATACGATGGAAGCCAGGTCTAGGCGGATGCCAGAGATGGAGCAGTACTGTGCGAGCGCGCCCTTGGCGAAGTTGGTGCCGTTGTTCGTGATGATCTGGTTCGGCATGCCGTAGCGCACCGCGATGTCCTTGACGAATCGGACGGCCATTGGCCCGTCCAGCTTCTTGATTGGCCTCGCTTTGATCTATTTGGTGAAGTTATCCACTGCCACCAGCAAATGCGTCATGCCGCCTCAAGCGTCTTGAAGGGCCCCACCATGTCGAGTCCCCAGACCGCTAATGGCCACGCGATCGGGATGGTCCGGAGTGCCGACACCGGCTGGTGGCTGCGCTTGCTGAAGCGCTGGCATACCTTGCACTTGAGGACGAGTGACTCTGCGTCTTCGAGGGCCGTGGGCCAGTAGAAACCGTGGCGGAAAGCCTTGGCTACCAGGGACCGTGAGCCGGCATGGTGCCCGCACTCGCCCTGGTGTATGTCGAGGAGGATCTCAATGCCCTTGTCTTGCTCGATGCAGCGCTGGAATACGCCGGTGGAGCTACGCTTGACGAGCTCGTTGCTGATGATGTTGTAGGCGGACGCTCGGTGCTGCACTTGCCGAGCTTCAGTCTCGTCCATGGGGAGGACCCCGTTCTCCAGGAACTCCGAGATGGGGAGGGCCCAGGATGGTGCCGTCACTATGGCGAAGACGGCTACCATTTCGGGCTCTTGGGCGGCAGCCCCCGAGCCGGGTTCAGCAGCCCCCGGGCCGGGTTCGGCAGTCCCCTAGCCAGGTTCGACAGTTCCCGGGCCGGGTTGAGGTGCGGCCGGGTTGGGTGGAGCAGTCCCCAGGCCAGTTTGACATGCGGCCGGGTCGGCTGGGACGTGGATGGGCTCGGAGTCCGGAGACGGCTTGACGGACGGTTTGTGCAGATGCTCGAGGGAGACGCCGGACGGAATGGCCTGTCGGGACGAGGCGATCTTGGCGAGTGGGTTAGCCGCCTCATTCTCTGCACGCGGGACATGGAGGAACTCGCAACCCTCGAAGAATCCAGACAGCCTTTCGACGAGGAAGCGGTAGCTTGCCATGTTGGAGTCGTGGGCGTCCCACTCGCCGGAGCACTGCTGCACCACTAGGTCCAATGGCCATAGCTCAGGATGTGCCGAATGCCGAGTTCCTTGGCAAGCCGGAGGCCGTGCACAAGGGCTTCGTATTCGGTGACATTGTTGCAGGCGGCGAAGTGGATCTGCAGTGCGTACTTGAGTCGGTCGCACTTGGGGGAGGACAGCACGATGCCGGCCCCTAGACCGAGTTGCATCTTCGAGCCATCGAAGTGCATGCGCCAGTGCGTCGAGTCCGGTGGCGGCAGCAAGTACTGGGTCTCGGTTTGGTCGACGAGGAAGTTGGCGAAAGCTTGGGACTTGATCATAGTGCGGGGCTCGTAGAGGATGGTCTTCCGGGTTCAGCTTCACTTTCTTGGTCTCCTTGGAGGGCTTGAACAAGGCCTCGTCGGCCGGGTCCACTTTCTTGGTCTCCTTGGAGGGCTTGAACAAGGCCTCGTCAGCCGGGTCCTCGGCCGGGATCGGTGCGGCTGACGCTTCTTGGGCCAAGGCGACGATCCGGTCGAGCTGGTGCTGCTCCTCGGCTACGACCAGCGACACGGCCAGCTTGGCGCCGTCTCGGGCGCACTCTATGGACTTGCGGTAGTCGCCGGTGACGGTGATGAGGCCCTTCGGACCCGGCAGCTTTATCTTCATGTAGGCATAGTGGGGAACCGCCATGAATTTGGCAAGTGCGGGTCGGCCCAGCAGCGCATGGTACACGCTGGACAGGTCCACCACCTCGAACCTGATCGGCTCGTGTCGGAAGTGGCTGCTGTCGCCGAATAGGACGTCGAGCCGGATCTGGCCGATTGGGGAGCAGGAGAGGCCGGGAACGATGCCGTGGAAGATCGTCCGGGTTGGCTCCAGGTCCTTGGCCTCGAGGGCGAGCTTGGTCATGGTGTCGCGGTAGAGGATGTTGATGCTGCTGCCACCGTTGATGAGAACCCGGGAAAACTTGCACGTGCACCGAGGCGCGACGATGGTGGGGTCGAGGACGAGGTCGTAACCACCAGGGTTCGGCATGACGGCCGGGTGGTCCTCCCGAGTCCAGGTGACCGGGCGCTCCGACCAGTGCATGTATTCCGTCTTGGCCGGGATGACGGTGTTCACCTCCTGCCGGAGGAGACGCTCGCTGCGCTTGTCGTCACCGAGGCTGGTGAAGACGACATAGGTCGCGTTCTGGGCTGGGTAGGCGTCGTCGCGCATCGCACCGCCAGCCGGCCGCGGCGGAGGGGCGGAGGCGGCTATCCCGCTCCTGGAGCCGTGGCCGGGTGAGACGGGATGCCGCCCCTTTGGATGCGCTTGGTGATGGCGCACTGCAGAAGCGTGTGCGTGGACGGCCTCGAGCCGCTGTGGTGCTTGCAGGGAGCGTCGAGCATCTCCTCGAAACTCCTGGCGGGTTGCCACGTCGTCTTGCCGGTCTACCGGCACTTGGCGGTCGGGTCGGCCGCGGGCGCCTGCTCGGCGGCCGCGACGAGCCGGTTGTTGTAGCGCTGGGCCGACTGATCGGCCTTGCGCTTGTTGTTCTGTTGGTTGTGCAATTGCCGGAAGGCTTCGCCGGCCGGCTTCGGGGGGGGGGGGGGGCGCGACCGGCTTAGCTTTGCCGGCTCCGTCCAGCGCCACCTGGATCCTCATGGCGGAGTCGGCGTTGGCGTACTTGCCTGCCGTCACCATGAGCGCGCCCATGGTGGCCGGCTCGGAGCGCAAAGAGCTTGTGCATGAGGAGGGTGCCGTCCCGGCACCCGTTGACGAAGTATTGGATTGCTTGGACTTCGTGGACGCCCTCGCAGCTATTCCGGAGCTCAGTCCAGAGTGCGAGGTACTCGCGGCCGGTCTCCGCCGGCCCTTGCACGCACATGGCGAGCTGACTAGGGTGGCCGGGTCGCTTGTACGTGCCGGTGAAGTTGTGCACGAAGGCCTGCTCGAAATTGACCCATGCGTTGATGCTGCCCTCCAGCAGACTGTTCAACCAGGTGCGGGCCGACCCCTGGAGCATGAGAGGCGTGTAGCGCATAGCGACGCGGCGGTTACCGCCGGCGATGCCGATGGCGGTGGTATAGTCGGTGAGCCAGTCCTCCGGCTTCACGGTGCCGTTGTACTTGGGGGTGTCGCGGGGGAGCGTGAACCCTTTAGTAAAGGGCTCACCCCGGATGCGTGGCCCGAAGTACGCCGGTCTGACCGGGCCGGTCTCCTCTAGCTCTTGGGAGAGGGCGAGTCGGTCGAGGCGGTGACAGGCGTCGGTGTCGTCGATGGCGCACGGGCCCAGCCGGTCGGTGACCGCGCCGCGGGGGGCCGGGTCGCCTCCAATCGGATGTCGGCTGGGTTGGAGCAGAGGGTCGAGTCGGCATCGGACCTCCGAGGCCGGCTCCTCGCCCAAGCCGCCGGCAGTCGTTAGAGCGGGGTTGCGCTGGGTCTGGGTGCGGCCGGAGTGCGCCTCGCCGGGTGGCGTGGTTGCCGTGTGCTGGATGTCGCCGGGTCCAGCGACGCGGGCGGAGCCGGATCCAGCCGGCTTGGCGAGTTGGTTGAGGTGGTCCTGCTGTGTGTTGGCCGCAGCGAGGAGGTCGTTCACCCTCTTGAGGCGGTCCTGCAACTCTTCGCCTGCGAGCTGGTCCAAGCCGACCGCGGCCGCGTGGGCAGCGCGCATGTTCTTCACGGGAGTCTCGTAGACCGGAGGGATGGCGCCGAAGGCGCGCCTGATCGTGCCACCGCGGGCCCGCACGTCGGCGACCCAGCTTGGCTCGGGCGCATCCGGCGTGAAGCCTTAGGTGGCGTTGCGCTCCAGGTGAGCAGAGTCGAGGCGGCGCTGCATGGCAGCGAGCATCTCGGTGAGGTCCAGCAGGCGCTAGCGGTCCTCGTCGAGGCGAGTCCGGGCCTCGGCGATGTCGGAGGCGTCGATGTCGGTGCCGATGGGGACGCGAAGGCTCTACATCATGGCACGCAGTGGGTTGGGCGGGCTGGCCCGCTCCGCTGCGGCCCTGGCTTCGGCGGCCTTCCTCGCCGTGCTAGACGAGGAAGCGGCGCCGGTGTCGGTGATGAAAACCTCCACGCAGAGGTCCATCGCCCTTGCGGGAGTGCCGCCGCCGAGGGAAAGGGGGAGTCAGAAAAGTCATGTACCTCGCTGGGGTACTCGTCGGCCGCAGGCGCGTCGGAGATGCGCAGCGCGGCGAAGGAGGTGGCGAGTGCGTTGATGACGTCGTCCGCCAGCATGACGGGCTCGTCGGTGTCGGAGAGGAGCCCCCTCTGAAGCATGCTCCCGGCTAGGACCTCGAGCTGCCCCACGGTGGGCGCCAACTGTCGTGGTGGGCGCACGGCAGATGCCAAGGGATGGCTAAAGAGAGGAGGAGGCTCGAGGGCACTGGTAGGCTCCAGAGGCGAGGTCGGCATGAGCGAGCGTGGGACGCAAGACAAACCCAAGTTCGGGGCTCTCCGGAGAGATAATACCCCTAGTCCTGCCGAGTGTGGTTTATATGTAACAGTACAGGGTTGCTCCTAGAGCTGTACGGGGGAAGAAGGAAGGCTGGCCAAGGCTTAGGCGGCTCCCTCTCCTCGGGTGTTACTTGCTAGGTGTGTGTGTGTGTGTGTGTGAGTGATCGCATGTGCGAGTGAAAGAGTTGCCCGTATGCATGAGGGCTCCTGGGGGTTTTATAGGTCAACCCCCCAGGGGTACAATGGTAATGTTTTAAGGCCGTAGGGCCGGGTTGTCAGCGTCCAAGAACCCGGTGCTGGCATCCGCCGGGTACCAGGTCTCGCCGGGTTCCCCGGGCGTGGGCCCCGCGCGCCTAGGGGCACTGTGCGCTGTCTTGTCGAACTTCAGGGAGTGGCCGGGTTGAGTCGGCTACAGTGGCGCTCCGTCAGGTCGCCGCTTGCTGGCGTCAGGGGTGATGATGGGTGCTCTGTTGCACACCGGCCCTGATCAGCGGGTAGGTGGGGGCACATTTGCCTCGCCCGGCTGACCAGAGGCATGGGCGGCGCACTGTGACTTTGGTCATCAGTTGGTGGAAACTCGTCCCATCATACGGCTGGGATGGGACGACCGCTGACCCTTGGCCGGGTTGGAGAACATGCCAAGGGGGGAGCTGGCTTGTTGGAGAAGTCTTGGTGCGCCGGGCTTGACTGTCTTGAGCTGGTTGTTGGGGGAGTTGAGGAGTCCGGCCGGGTCGAGGATCAGGCCGGGTCGAGGGGCTTGGCCGGGTCGAGCGACCCGGCCAAGCGCGAACCGGATTAAGGGGCAATGCTGGCCCCGTTGTTTTTGAAAAGGATCCGGGTTCCGTTGTGTGCCCGGGGTTCATCCCCCCGACAGACATCATAGATCGCACCATATCTAATAAAGTACGGTTAGGACGTTCGGACACACCATTACGCTGTGGTGTTCTAGGTGGCGTGAGTTGTGAAACTATTCCACATTGTTTTAAATGAAGTCCAAACTCCTAACTCAAATATTCGCCTCCGTGATCAAATCGTAGAAACTTTATTTTCTTGTTCCGATGATTCTCCACTTCACTCTGAAATTCTATGAACTTTTCAAATGTTTTAGACTTGGGTTTCATCAAGTAGATATACCCATATCTGCTCAAATCATCCATGAATGTCAGAAAATAACGATACCCGCCGCGAGCCTCAACACTCATCGGACCGCATACATCGGTATGTATTATTTCCAATAAGTCAGTGGGTCGCTCCATTGTTCCGGAGAACGGAGTCTTAGTCATCTTGCCCACGAGGCATGGTTCGCAAGATTCAAATGATTCATAATCAAGTGATTCCAAAAGTCCATCCACATAGAGTTTCTTCATGCGCTTTACACCAATATGACCTAAACGGCAGTGCCACAAACATTTTGCAATATCATTATTAACTTTGCATCTTTTGGCATCAATATTATGAATATGTGTATCACCACGATCGAGATTCAACAAAAATAGACCACTCTTCAAGGGTGCATGACCATAAAACATATTACTCATATAAATAGAACAACCATTATTCTCTGATTTAAATGAATAACCGTCTCGCATTAAACAAGATCCGGATATAATGTTCATGCTCAGCACTGGCACCAAATAACAATTATTCAGGTCTAAAACTAACCCCGAAGGTGGATGTAGAGGTAGCGTGTCGACGGCGATCACATCGACCTTGGAACCATTCCCGACGCGTATCGTCACCTTGTCCTCAGCCAATCTTCGTTTAATCCGTAGGCCCTGTTTCGAGTTACAAATATGAGCAACTGAACCAGTATCAAATACCCAGGCACTACTACGAGCATTAGTAAGGTACACATCAATAACATGTATTTCAAATATACCTTTGTTCACTTTTCCATCCTTCTTATCTGCCAAATACATGGAGCAGTTCCGCTTCCAGTGACCAATCTCTTTGTAGTAGAAGCAGTCAGTTTCAGGCTTAGGTCCAGACATGGGCTTCTTCCCAATAGTGGCAACTTGCTTGCCATTGTTCTTGAAGTTCACCTTCTTTCCTTTGCCCTTTTTCTTGAAACTAGTGGTCTTGTTAACCATCAACACTTGGTGCTCCTTCTTGATTTCTACCTCTGCAGCTTTGAGCACGGCGAAGAGCTCGGGAATTGTCTTATCCATCCCTTGCATATTATATTTCATCACGAAGCCTTTGTAGCTTGGTGGCAGTGATTGAAGAACTCTGTCAATAACACTATCATCTGGAAGATTAATTCCCAGCTGAGTCAAGTGGTTATGATATCCAGACATTCTGAGTATGTGTTCACTGACAGAACTGTTCTCCTCCATCTTGTAGCTATAGAACTTGTTGGAGACTTCATATCTCTCAACTCGGGCATTTGCTTGAAATATTAACTTCAACTCCTGGAACATCTCATATGGTCCATGACGTTCAAAACATCTTTAAAGTCCCGATTCTAAGCCGTAAAGCATGGCACACTGAACTATAGAGTAGTCATCAACACGCGACTGCCAGGCGTTCATAACGTCTGCAGTTGCCGGAGGGGGTGGAATACCTAGCGGTGCATCAAGGACATAATTTTTTGTGCAACAATGATGATAATCCTCAAGTTATGGACACAGTCCATGTAGTTGCTACCATCATCTTTCAACTTAGCTTTCTCTAGGAATGCATTAAAATTCAAGGGAACGGTAGCACGGGTCATCGATCTACAACATAGATATGCAAAAAGTACCAGGACTAAGTTCATGATAAATCAAGTTCAATTAATCATATTACTTAAGAACTCCCACTTAGATTGACATCCCTTGAGTCATCTAAATGATTACATGATCCAAATTAACTAAACCATGTCCGATCATCACGTGAGATGGAGTAGTCTTCAATGGTGAACATCTCTATGTTGATCATATCTACTATATGATTCACGTTCGACCTTTCAGTCTCCAGTGTTCCGAGGCCATGTCTGTACATGCTAGGCTCGTCAAGTTTAATCTAAGTATTCCGCATGTGCAAAATTATCTTGCACCCGTTGTATGTGAACGTAGAGCTTATCACACCCGATCATCAGGTGGTGTCTCAGCACGAAGAACTGTCGCAACGGTGCATACTCACGGAGAACACTTATACCTTGAAATTTTAGTTAAGGGATCATCTTATAATGCTACCGCCATACTAAGCAAAATAAGATGCATAAAAGATAAACATCACATGTAATCAAAATATGTGACATGATCTGGCCATCATCATCTTGTGCCTTTGATCTCCATCTCCAAAGCACCGTCATGATCTCCATCATCACCGGCTTGACACCTTGATCTCCATCGTAGCGTTGTCGTCATCTCGCCAACTATTGCTTCTACAACTATCGCTAACGCACAGCGATAAAGTAAAGCAATTACATGGCATTTGCATTTCATACAATAAAGCGACAACCATAAGGCTCCTGCTAGTTGCTGATAACTTTTACAAAACATGATCATCTCATACAATAACGTATATCACATCATGTCTTGACCATATCACATCACAACATGCCCTGCAATAAAAGTTAGACGTCCTCTACTTTGTAGTTGCAAGTTTTACGTGGCTGCTACGGGCTTTTAGCAAGACCGTTCTTACCTACGCATCAAAAACCACAATGGTGATTTATCAAGTTTGTTGTTTTAACCTTCAACAAGGACCGGCCGCAGTCAAAATCGATTCAACTAAAGTTGGAGAAACAGATACCCGCCAGTCACCTTTATGCAAAACTAGTTGCATGTCTGTCGGTGAAACCGGTCTCATGAACGTGGTCATGTAAGGTTGGTCCGGGCCGCTTCATCCAACAATACCGCCGAATCAAAATAAGTCATTGGTGGTAAGCAGTATAACTATCACCGCCCACAACTCTTTGTGTTCTACTCGCGCAAATCATCTACGTATAGACGTAGCTCGGATGCCACTGTTGGGAAACGTAGCATGCAATTTCAAAAAAATTCCTACGCTCACTCAAGATCTATCTAGGAGATGCATAGCAACGAGAGGGGAGAGTGTGTCCATGTACCCTTGTAGAACGAAAGCGTAGGCGTTTGACAACACGGTTGATGTAGTCGAACGTCTTCTCGTTCCGACCGATCAAGTACCGAACGTATGGCACCTCCGTGTTCTGCACACGTTCAGCTCGATGACGTCCCTCAAACTCTTGATCCAGCAAAGTGTCGAGGGAGAGTTCCGTTAGCACGACGGCATGGTGATACGTCTCCAACGTATCTATAATTTTTGATTGTTCCATGTTGTTACATTATCAATCCAGGAGGCCCAGGCGCGCTCTGGTGGGTTTGCCAACCTCGGGTGCTCCAAGGACCGCCTCTTTGCTCTATAAATACCCCAATATTCCAGAAACCCTAGAGGCATCGATGAAATATCCATCCAGCCGCCGCAGAGTCCAGAACCACCAGATCGAATCTAGACACCTTCTCGGATGAGGTTCACCACCTCCATTGGTGCCTCTCCGATGATGCGTGAGTAGTTCTTTGTAGACCTTCGGGTCCATAGTTAGTAGCTAGATGGCTTTCTCTCTTTCGCTGAATTCACAATACAATGGTATCTTGGAGATCCATATGATGTATCTCTTTTGCGGTGTGTTTGTTGGGATCGATGAACTTTGAGTTTATGATCATATCTATCTTTTTATATCCATGAAAGTATTTGAGTTTCTTTGATCTCTTTTATGCATGATCTCTTATAGCCTCGTATTTCTTTTCCAGTATTTGGGTTTTGTTTGGCCAACTTGATCTATTTATCTTGCAATGGGAAGAGGTGCTTTGTAGTGGGTTTGATCTTACGGTGCTTGATCCCAGTGACAGAAGGGGAATCGACACGTATGTATAGTTGCTACTAAGGATAAAACGATGGGGTCTATCTCTACATAGATAGACCTTGTCTACATCATGTCATCGTTCTTATTGCATTACTCCATTTTTGCATGAACTTAATACACCAGATGCATGTTGGATAGCGGTCGATGTGTGGAGTAATAGTAGTAGATGCAGGCAGGAGTTGGTCTACTAATCTTGGACGTGATGCCTATATAATGATCATTGCCTGGATATCGTCACGAGTATTTGAAGTTCTATCAATTGCCCAACAGTAATTTGTTCACCCACCGTTTCCTATTTTTCTCGAGAGAAGCCACTAGTCAAACCTACGGCCCCCGGGTCTCTTTCTCATATTATTTGCCTTTGCGATCTACTTTTCCTTTGCATTTATTTTCAGATCTATTAAACCAAAAATACAAAAAATATCTTGCTGCAAATTATTACTTATTTTATTTGGCGTTCGATCTATCAATCTACTACAATTTTATCTCACGCCCGTTTGCCTATCTTGAGGTGCCGTACCCGAAAGGGATTGACAACCCCTTTTACACGTTGGGCTGTGAGGATTTGTTATCTGTGTGCAGGGGCTGTTTACGTTTGTTGCTTGGTTATCCTACTGGTTCGATAACCTTGGTTTCATATCTGAGGGAAATACCTACCGCCGCTATGCTGCATCATCCCTTCCTCTTTGGGGAAATACCGACGTAGCTTCAAGCGACATCACATGGAGATGGTGATGGTGAAGTAATCCGCGCAGGGCTTCGCCTAAGTACTACGAAGATATGACCGGAGGTGTAATCTGTGGAGGGAGGCACCGCACACGGCTAACAGATGTTGTTTTGTGTTCTAGGCGCCTCCCCCCTCATATATATAGGTGGGAGGGAGAGGGAGCAGCCAAGGGGGCGCCCAAGTAGGAGGAATCGTACTTGGGGCCCTAGTCCTATTCGCCCCCCTTACCATATTTCCCGGATGGGGAAGGAAGGAGGAGGGAGGAGGGAAGGAAGGGGAGGCCGAATCCTCCCCTTCCTTCCTCTCTTCCCCTCTTTCTTTCCCCTCCAGGTTCAGCCTATATGGGGGGCGCAGTAGCCCATGTTGGCTGCTGTGTTTCCCCTCTTGGCCCATTAGGCCCATAAAGTTGCCGGGGGGTTGCCCGGAACCCCCCTTCCAATGACCCGGTATGTACCCGGTACCCCCAGAACACTTCCCGTGTCCGAATATCATCGTCCTATATATGAATCTTTACCTCTCGACTATTTCGAGACTCCTCGTCATGTCCGTGATCTCATCGAGGACAACATTCGATCACCAAATCACATAACTCATATAATACAAAATCGTCATCGAACGTTAAGCATGCGGACCCTACGGGTTCGAGAACTATGTAGACATGACCGAGACACCTCTCTGGTCAATAACCAACAGCGGAACCTGGATGCTCATATTGGTTCCTACATATTCTACGAAGATCTTTATCGGTTGTACCGTAATGACAACATACGTTATTCCCTTTGTCATCGGTATGTTATTTGCCCAAGATTCTATCGTCGGTATCTTCATACCCAATCTCGTTACTGGCAAGTCTCTTTACTCGTTCTGTAATACATCATCCCGCAACTAACTCATTATTCACATTGCTTGCAAGGCTTATTATGATGTGCATTACCGAGAGGGCCCAGAGATACCTCTCCGATACTCGGAGTGACAAATCCTAATCTCGATCTGTGCCAACCCAACAAACACCTTCGGAGATACCTGTAGAGCATCTTTATAATCACCCAGTTACGTTGTGACGTTTGATAGCACACATGGTATTTCTCCACTATCCGGGAGTTGCATAATCTCATAGTCAAAGGAATATGTATATGACTGATAACCCCCAAGTGCAGGGAATCATCGTAGCAATTCCCAAAGGTGGAAGTGATAAGTATGGAGTGTCGAACCCACAAGGAGCTAAAGGTAAGATCAATATTCTCTCAAGTCCTATCTGCCACTTATACGACTCTACGTACACCGAACGTTTGCTTCCAACTAGAAACGAGAAATAAAACTACCTTGTGGGTATGAAGAGGATAATTTCGCATGATATCGGAGAGCTAAAACATAAAGGTAGGTGATGTTATCATAAAGTTAGAATATATTACTAAATATTATAAATAGTGAGTGTGGAATAATGATGGGTCGGTGTGCGGAATTATCTTAGGCAATTTTTAACAAGACCGGTAATCACTATTGCAACTTCATAAAGAGAGCATCATGAAGAATATGACTAGCACATTTAAATATAACGCACTTCCTATGCCTAGGGATTTTTTGAGCACATAATTTATAGGAACAAGAACCAACTAGCATAGGAAGGCAAAACAAGTATAACTTCAAAACTTTAAGCACATAGAGAGGGAACTTGATATTATTGCAACTCCTACAAGCATATATTCCTCCCTCATAATAATTTTCAGTAGCATCATGAATGAGTTCAACAATATAACCATCACATAAAGCATTCTTTTCATGATCTACAAGCACAGAAATTCTACTACTCTCCACATAAGCAAAATTCTTCTCATTCGGAATAGTGGGAACACTAATTCCTAAAGTTGACACTCTTCCAAACCCGCTTTAGATGATAGTATTATTCATACTCCAAAAGATATAAGTTAAGTTCATGGAGCATTCTACAATTAATATAGTCTAACCAATATCCAAGCTCAAAATATATAAGTGAAGCACACGAACCATTCTATAAAACCATACTCAAAAGATTTAAGTAAAGCACAAAGAGCATTCTATAAGGTCATACTCAAAAGATATAAGTGAAGCACATGAATCATTCTATAAATCGATGAAGGGACATCTCATACTAGCATGGCTCTTAAAGAAAAAGGAAAACACAAAGGACACAAATCATGTGAACAAAACAAAAACCAAGGTATACAGATAATTGTTGAAGAAGAAAGATGGGATGCCAACCGGGGCATCCCCAAGCTTAGATGCTTGAGTATCCTTGGAATATTTACTTGGGGTGCCTTGGGCATCCCCAAGCTTGAATTCTTGCCTCTCTTTATTCTTCTCATATTGATAGCTCCTCGATCTTCGAACACTTCATCCACCCAAGACTTTACCAAAAACTTTGTGAGATCTGTTAGTATAATAAAGCAAATCACTACCTTTAGGTACTGTTGCAAACTTATTCCAATTTCATATTAGAACTATATCTACTATATTCCAACTACACCATGGTCCATACTCCCCGATACTACCCATAGATTCATCAAAATAAGCGAACAACAAATAGAAAACAGAATCTGTCAAAAACATGACAGTCTGTAGTAATCTGGACGTTTAGTAAACTTCTGTAACTCCAAATAATTCTAAAAAACATGAAAATTTAAACAATTTGTACAGAAGTAATGTGCAAAAAGTTTCAGACCAATTTGACTTTCCAGTAAAAAATGTAAATTCACGCAATACAGCCAAAGTTTCTGTTTTTGTACTGCACATAGTAAACAAGCAATCTAATCATCCTAAAACCAAAGCTTGGCACATTATTTTTATAATACAATGGATATATACAAGGGGATACTTATTTTCAGAGAAGCTTCCATGAAATTTTTTACATTGTTTCCATGAGCATGAACACAAGTGCTCAAGGTCGACCCTCACTTCTTCAATGCATAATCTTCCAATCACTTCTCTTATTGAAAAAACTTTTTAGGCATGAGAGGCAAGTAATTTTTTTTTGTATTTTCATTCTTAAAAAAAAGTTGTATGTTTCACCCACAACTAAACAGAAACAAAAAGGAAAAACAAAATCTACTTAGTGAAGAAAGCAAACAAGCACACATGAGAATACCAACCCCACGCTATTGCTCCCCGGCAACGGCGCCACAAAAGAGCTTGATAATCCCCAAGTGCAAGGAATCATCGTAGCAATTCCAAAAGGTGGAAGTGATAAGTATGGAGTGTCGAACCCACAAGGAGCTAAAGGTAAGATCAATATTCTCTCGAGTCCTATCTGCCACTGATACGACTCTACGTACACGGAACGTTTGCTTCCAACTAGAAACGAGAAATAAAACTACGTTGTGGGTATGAAGAGGATAACTTTGCATGATATCGGAGAGCTAAAACATAAAAGTAGGTGTTGTTATCATAAAGTTAGAATATATTACTAAATATTATAAATAGCGAGTGTGGAATAATGATGGGTTGATGTGCCGAATTATCTTAGGCAATTGTTAACAAGACCGGTAATCACTATTACAATTTCATATGAGGGAGAGGCATAAGCTAACATACTTTCTCTTCTTGGATCATATGCACTTATGATTGGAACTCTAGCAAGCATCCGCAACTACTAAAGATCATTAAGGTAAAACCCAACCATAGCATTAAAGCATCAAGTCCCCTTTATCCCATACGCAATAACCCTCTTACTCGGGTTCATGCTTCTGTCACTCAAGCAACCCACTATAAGCGAATCATGAACGTATTGCTACACCCTACTGCGGGAATCCCTCACGCTTGCGCGACATGGAGGGCACAATAGGACAGCACCAAAATAGAACATACAACTCATACCAATCTAGATCATCAATCAACCAAAAGACAAAGGATATCTACTAAAAACATCATACGATGGCAACACATCATTGGATCATAATATGTGGCATAAAGCACCATGTTCAAGTAGGGATTACAGAGGGGTGCGGTAGAGTGGACCGCGTAAAAGAGATAAGGATGGTCATGATGATGGTGATGTTGATGAAGACGATCACCGCGGCGATGATTCCCCTCCCGATGGCACTCCGACGCCACCACGAGAGAGGAGGAGAGGTTCTCCCCCTTGTGCTTCCTCCTCCATGGCCTCCCCCTTGGATGGGGAGAGGTTCTCCCTCTGGCCCTTGGCCTTCATGGCGATGATGGCCCCTCCGGGATCCTCCTCCATGGCCTCCGGTGATGATGGCCCCTCCGGCAGGGTGCCAGAGAGGGCCTACATTGATTTCTCGTGGCTACAGAGGCTTGCGGCGGTGGAACTTCCAATCGAGGTTATTTTCTGAAGGTTTCTCTATTTATAGGAGAGGATGGCGTCGAGAACAAGTCAGGGGGGTCCCCGAAGCGGCCACGAGATAGGGGGGCGCGCCCCCACCCTCATGGGGCCCATGGGACTCCCCTCCGGTAGATTTTTGTTCCAGTATTTTTTATATTTTTCAGAAAAATTCTCCATTGATTTTCATCGCATTCCGACAACTTTTATTTCTGCACAAAAACACCACCACGGTAGTTCTGCTGAAAACAGCGTCAGTCCGGGTTAGTTCTAATCTAATCATACCAAAATCATATAAAACTATTGTAAACATGGCATGAATACTTCATAAATTATAGATACATTGGAGACGTATCAATGACATGAAGAAAGCAATAGCAATAAAACTTAACGATCATTATGCTAAGCTAACGGACGGGTCTTGTCCATCACATCATTCTCCTAATGATGTGATCCCGTTCATCAAATGACAACACATGTCCATGGTTAGGAAACTTAACCATCTTTGATTAAGAGCTAGTCTAGTAGAGGCTTTACTAGGGACACGGTGTTTTGTCTATGTATCCACACATGTATCAGGTTAATACTCCCTCCGTCCCAAAATAAGTGACTCAAATTTACACTAACTTTGTACTGAAGTTAGTACAAAGTTGAGTCACTTATTTTGGGACGGAGGGAGTAAAATTCTAGCATGAATAAGAAACATTTACCATGATATAAGGAAATATAAAATAACAACTTTATTATTGCCTCTAGGGAATGTTTCCTTCACTTCCCTGGCGCTTGAAGCGCTGAATAGGAGCTCCCAACCCGTTTGGACGTTCCATGCGCTCATGCGTGACACGAGGCTCAAGCGAATTGTCTAAAAAATAAGGTTCGAGGAGCACGACACTCGTGCATGTTCGTGCTGCATGCAAATTTGGTTGCACATCACGTTTATTAATTCCAAAAAGTAAAAAAATGTATTTTCAAAAAAATGGAAATAGGAGAATAAACACAAAAAATAAAAATTGAGGAAAAGTATCACCATGTGGGATAAATTTGAGCTTTATTAGTGGCTACCTCATTAAAACCTTCCATCCTGGGAAGTAAAAGAGTACAAAGCCACACTCTAGGTTACAAAAGGAAAAGAAAATTACAAAAGCATAAGAACACTACAAAAAGAAATGAAGACTACAACCACAAGTACTCTTCCTCTTCTTCATCTTCGAGTGCAAGATTTCTAGTGTTAGGTGGGTTATTACACCTGCCATACTACTCCTTGCGGATGATTTCAGGTGCTAGGTGCCATGCGACCGGTTGTTGAAGCCTAACACTTAGTCAGGCTACGTGCTTGGTTTTTATTACAGTGGATTTAATTTGATCTTTTGGTCGAATAGCTTTCTGTCAAGCTAAAAAACAGTCAGAGTGGGCAATATCAATACTAACATTTCTTGTTTAATGTTGTTGCAGGTCTGAATTGGTCATTATGGTGAGGAAAAGTGCAGAGAAAAGTTATGGTGGTATGGATGCATGCACATCAAGTTCTGAACTCTCAGAAAATAACCCAAGGAAGAATTTCCGTTTCGGAGATATAACATGGGTTAAGCATGATGGCTCCTCATGGTGGCCAGCCCAGGTATGATGCATACACCTTCTGAGCACTTACCTTTGCTTTGCAAAGGATCAAAAATTTAGATTACCCCAACAAGTTGAACCATTTTGTTGCTGCACTCGATGCCAGTATGGTTCTAAAATAATTGTAGATGCCAGTGAATATGCTTGTTGCATTGCACATCAGCTTAAATTGAACAATGACAGTGAGATGTTATGCCTCATCATTAGTGGTTTTATGTTAACAGTGATATGTTACCGTTTATGAATCTTTTCACAATGGTGTGATTAGGAAACATGTTCTAGGAGCAGTATCAGTGTCATTATTGCTAAATTATCACCTGTGCGGTTTTATTTCCCTGATCAAGTTTTAAACCGCCTTGCTATCAATGATACAAATATATTTTCCTTTAATTTCTACGCATCTAATTCTCTATTTTTCATGTGGTCTACACAGCCAAGACGTCTACTAAGAAAGTCAGAAAGCAAGATGGCTTAGAGTAGGTGCAAGAAGTTCGTAGCAATGCAAAAGGTGGAGGTGCTGTTCAGAAAGGAAAAAAGCAGAAAGGTGCGAGACAAGCATGTTGAGTAAATAGGTAATTTTCGACTAATTTAATCCATAAATAAAGCAGTAGCATGGCATTACAGAATTAATGACATGCTGATATCGAATCACACAAGCACGTACTATGTAATGGCAGACACATCTACGTATAACGCTAGCATGGCTATGATACGTCTCCAACGTATCTATAATTTATGAAGTATTCATGCTGTTGTATTATCATTCTTTGATGTTTTACAATCATTTTATAGCAACTTTATATCATTTGACCCAGTGCCCAGTGCCAGTTGCTATTTTTTGCTTGTTTTTTACATCACAGCAAATCAATATCAAACGGAGTCCAAACACCGTGAAACTTTTTGGAGATTATTTATGGACCAGAACACCCAGGATGGGCCAGTGAAGCACTAGGGGGTGCCCCGAGGGGGGCACAATCCACCAAGGCGCGCCAGGGGGCCCAGGTGTCGGTGTCAAAACCGGCGGATCTCGGGTAGGGGGTCCCGAACTGTACGTCAAAGGTGGATGGTAACAGGAGGCGGGGGACACGATGTTTACCCAGGTTCGGGCCCTCTCGATGGAGGTAATACCCTACTTCCTGCTTGATTGATCTTGATGATATGAGTATTACAAGAGTTGATCTACCACGAGATCGTAGAGGCTAAACCCTAGAAGCTAGCCTATGGTATGATTGTTGTTGTCCTACGGACTAAAACCCTCCGGTTTATATAGACACCGGAGGGGGCTAGGGTTACACAGAGTCGGTCACAAAGGAGGAGATCTACATATCCGTATTGCCAAGCTTGCCTTCCACGCCAAGGAGAGTCCCATCCGGACACGGGACGGAGTCTTCAATCTTGTATCTTCATAGTCCAACAGTCCGGCCAAAGGATATAGTCCGGCTGTCCAAGGACCCCCTAATCCAGGACTCCCTCAGTAGCCCCCGAACCAGGCTTCAATGATTGTCTTCGGCATTGCAAGGCGGGTTCTTCTCCAAATTCTGAGTACCAGTCGAGTAGTGTCCGGCTTCCCATAAATGTTGCATTCTTCGGCTTCTGCGCCCAATAATGGCTATCCTCCACGTGTCAAGCGAATGCGAGAAGTCGGGGCATTTTTGCACTTGCCACCCTAACCATGTGAGTAAATCGTCTATTTAAGGGACCGGGGATCCTCAGATCCAGATCACACCATCCTCCCTCAGCGAGTATCCATCGGAGCGCGCCCGGAAAAATCCATCCTATCATGGCCGGTCGTCGCAGCTCCTCCTCTCGCTCCCGTAGCCCTAAGCCAGGCAACTGGAAGAAGTGTTCCGTTTCCCACAGATAGTTAGTAGAGTTACAGACCCAGGGGTTTCTTCCTCCTGCGTATATGGTCCCCGTCTGAGCTGGAGTAGCCACTTACAATGGTGGGGAACAAGCGGAGAGCTTTCCCAACCCGTCTATGGGGGAGCGGGTATGCCTTGTCCCGTATTTGTTAAGGGGACTTGGGTTTCCAATCCATCCGTTCCTCCGCGGGCTCCTGGAGTTCTACGGCCTCCAGCTGCATAATTTTACTCCTGCCTCCATATTACACATCGCAGGCTATGTCGCCCTTTGCGAGCTGTTTTTGGGCTGTGAAGCTCATTTCGAGCTATGGAAGAGGCTATTCTGCCTCGTACCCCGTACACAGGAGGGGTCAATATATCAAGTGGGCGGAGCCGAGATATGGCGCATCGCCGGGACCGGATACCAGTCCGGTACTCCGAAGAAGACATCCGAAGACTGGCCTTCGAAGTGGTTTTATATGGAGGACGTCCCCCTTCCGGACCCTGTTCGGATGGGCCTTCCTGAGTTCAATAACGCCCCTTTGAAGAAACGCCGCAGCTGGCACCCTCGGAGCCCCCAGGAGGAAGATAACAGAGAGGTCATTTACCTTATTGGGCCGGATACAAACGCTGGCCAAATCAGGATTGACAATAATTGAGGTTATGTCAATATGTATAATGCGGGGGGTGCAGCCACTTCAACATCGGGGACAACCCATGTGGCACTTCAATGAAGAAGACGATGCCACCCACTGTGGTCGTAAAGGTCCGAACTCCGTCGCTGCCCTAGCGAAAATACTGTCCGATTTATATAAAGGAGAGGAAGAGGAGTTCATCCGTATCAAGCCACAGGATGGATTCTCCATGTACAACCCCCCAAACTAGGTGAGCTGCTACTTTTTACTCCAGACCTTCCCGCATTCTTTGTCATAAATATTTACCTCGCTATTTCATAGGAGGAACTACAAAAAGCTGTGAGGGAGGTCCACAGCCCGCCTCCACAACCAGAGGACCCTGACCGGGCCCTCGACCCCGGACTCGAAGAAGATCCAGACACATTTGGGGAGCCTATTGACAGGACGTTCTATCAATTGAGCCGCGGCGATGCCATGGTGGCCATCATAGCCGATTATCCTGGACTGCTCCCTGCATCGCATGTAAGTAAAACCGGAGTCTCAACTTCCGAGAAGGATCCCTTTTTCTGCACTTCACCTACCGCACACATATGGTGTCTCACAGGGAAGGCCGTCGGGACGCCATGCCGAACCCGCAGTGACTCACCAACAAGGGGAACCGAAGCCCGGTATGCTTAAAAGGAAGGCGGTCAGGACTGAGACACCGTCGCAGAGGTATGAAAAAGAACCCCGCTCCGTGGTTGTCGTCTTTTAAAATATAATAACGTCCATGTTTCCTAGTAGGAAAAACGCTCGCCGGACTATATCCGGAGAGGTTGCCGGCCACGCCTCCACCAGCCGGGCTCCAGAGCCGGACTTAGAGGCAGATGCTAACATGGGGCCAATGCCGGATGTTCCTCCTACAGAGGATGCGGATAGGCTGTCCGCTATGAATTCCGAAGTGGAGAGTGCCATGAATCACAGGCGTCGCCGGGCCGTACTCCGCGATGCTTGGTTCTCCCAAGAGGCGTTCGATGCCTTTAACTCAGGAGACGCATACATCCGAGCTGCTCAAAATGGTCTTGCCAGAGCCACGGACCAGTATGTAAAGGCTATACGGGTAAGAAAATCTAATAATTATGTATATCAGTAGCCCCTGAGACTTGAAACAGTTGGCACAACTGATTTAAGGATCATTGTTTGCATAGGTTCTTACGGAGAAGAATACCCGGTTGTCTCAAGAGCTGGAGGAGTGCAAAGCCCAGCTTCAGGCCGCAGTTGCCGCGGTGAAGGAGTCCGAGAAGGCCCCATCTGGTAACACTTATTTCTATTGCAAAGAATGACATGTACTAGGTAGTATGCGGCATGCATCCAAATCTAACAATAGATTCTGCAGATGACTCCGGAGTGAATCCGGAGGTCGTGCGAGGGGATGAGCAACATGCTCAACCACAGCTAAAGGCTGGCGAGCGCGTGCTTACACGGGTTAGGCGGGAGAAAAACAATCTCCAAGACGCCAATACCCGGTTGGGCATTGAACTGAAAGATGTTCGAGCCCAGCTTGCTGACTCCGTAAAGGAGAATAAGAGGCTTCGATGCGACATTTTCAGTAAGTGCTTGAACGAACTTTTAAAGAGTTCGGCGAAGAAACCAGCTAACAGAGTTATGTCTGCAGGTATGCTGACGGGTCGTCCCGCGGAGGAGATGCCCGGGTCTGCGGGTGATCTTCTGCCAGAGCTCTCACAAGTGCACGAACAAGTTCGGCAGGTTATGCAGGGCATTGCCCAAGCCTTGTGGCCATCCGCCTCCCTGCCAGGAGGCATGGGGAGCTTGTAGAGAAGCTCAGGGGAGCGCGGCGGCGCTTCCGATTATGGAAGATATCAGCCTGCCGACAAGGTGCAAGGGAAGCCTGGGCCATGGTGAAGACGCGATATACCAAGGCTGACCCGAACCACATGGCCGAGGTCGGACCTGTGGGGTCCGATGGGAAAGAGATCCCCGTCAGTTTTGTGTATGACCAAGTAGAATTAGCCGCAAAGTATTCCCAACAGGATTGTAGGCTAGACAGCCTGTTGGATGGTATAGAAGAAGAATTTAGTCAGTCTAAGTGACTGTGCACTTCAAGTGACATGTATTGTCCCTAGCCGGATTGTAAATCATTTGTCATGGCGGACCTTTTCGCTTTGACCTCTGGACCCGACAGTCCGGAGTGTATCCGAATACCCGCTCAATTATGTAAAAACCGGGGTACGCATGGAAACCAGACGTAGGGGTCATAAGTGCTTGAACAGACAAGTACCCAACTAGCTATGTTATATTACATGGATAGTAAGAAACATCTTCCAGGGAGAATAGTTCCGTTAAGGGTTCCTTTCCCTGGGTACGCATGCATTAATGTGCAACGCCGAACTGCGAAAACAGACGCAGGATATAAACATCTGGGGGCATGTATTACAATAAATAAAGGTCATCTTTTGTTCACCGACCGAATATTCCCTTAAGAACGCTAGCTTTCGACTTCACCCAGTCTGAGGTACACATCCGGCTGACCCGGCAGTAACAATCACAGAGGTGCTCCCCTTATTCTCTAGCCGAATTAATGGGAACGTAGGGCATAAACACGAGCCAGGCAACCCATCTTGGCCAAAACTTAAGTCATATCGATGCATATAATGGTGAAAAAGGTACATGTGGAAGAATAACACATGTGTGGGGCATAGAGCCCGGAAAATAGTTATATTAAGCTTATGTATAAGAAGCCCCCAGGTATAATGAGCACGCCTAGCGCGTCAAGATTGTGTAGTCAAGACACATTTTAGCCTTTTAAGGCCTTGAAGAAAAAGGGAAGAAAGAAAGAAAGAAGAGATAGATAATGGATATATAAAAAATTGACGGAGGTAAGGAGACGAACATAGAGTCCGACACTAGGCGTAGAACCTTCGGAGTCTGGCTGCGTTCCATGGGTTTGGCTCGAGTCGATTGTCCGATGCATCCCACAGACGGTACGCTCTACCGGTCAGAACTTGGTCAATAACGAAGGGACCTTCCCATTTGGGCTTGAGCTTGTTCTTTTTCTTCTCCGGTAGGCGTAGAACGAGTTCGCCGACGTTATAAGTTTTCGCCCATACTTCCCTGCTTTGATACCTTCGAGCCTGTTGCTAATAAAATGCGGAACGGGCTTTTGCCACGTCACGCTCCTCCTCCAGGGCGTCCAAGTCCTGTTGATCGAGCTCAGCTTCTTTCTCTTTGTACATGCGCACTCGAGGTGAGTAATGAATTATGTCGCAGGGCAGTACCGCCTCTGCGCCGTACAATATAAAAAACGGTGTGTATCCGGCCGGTAGTGCGATTCGGCGTGGTCCGCAGCCCCCATAGTATGGAGTCGAGCTCCTCTACCCAGTGCATATCTGATTCCTTCAGGGATCGCACTAATCTGGGTTTAATGCCGCTCATGATAAGACCATTTGCTCGCTCGACTTGCCGTAAGTTTGCGGGTGATCGACAGAAGCATAATCGAGCTTGATGCCCATTTTGCTGCACCAAAGTTTTACCTCGTCGGTTGTAAAGTTCGAGCCGTTATCGGTGATGATGCTGTGGGGAACGCCATAACGGTGTACAACCCCGGATATGAAGTCTATCACTGGTCCGGATTCGGCCTTTTTAACTGGTTTGGCTTCTATCCATTTGGTGAATTTGTCCACCATGACCAATAGGTATTTTTTATTATGGCTTCCCCCTTTAAGGGGTCCGACCATATCAAGCCCCCAGACCGCAAAGGCCCAAGTGATGGGGATTGTTTGGAGAGCGGTAGGTGGCATATGGCTTTGGTTTGCGAAAAGCTGGCAACCGACACAATGTTGAACGAGGTCCTGTGCGTCTGCCCGGGCTGTCGGCCAATAAAAACCTGTACAGAAGGCCTTGCTTACAAGGGCTCGAGCTGCGGCGTGGTGGCCGCCAAGTCCAGCATGAATTTCTACCAAAAGTTGCCGTCTTTCCTCTTCGGAGATGCACCTTTGAAGGACTCCGGTAGCTCTTTTCTTATGAAGCTCGCCCTCGTGGACCTTGTAGGCTTTAGACCGTCGCACAATGCAACGTGCCTCGTTTGGGTCCTCAGGTAGTTCCTGCCTAGTTAGGTAAGACAAGAAGGGTTCTGTCTATGGGGCGATGACGGCCATAATACCGTGGGCCGAAGGTGTTATTTCGGTGGCAGAGCCTCCGATTACGTCAGAGTGTTCAGTGTCTGGCGTTGTGGCCGGGTCCGGACTATTGTTACCGGTCTCTCCTTCCCATATCACGGATGGCTTAAACAGCCTTTCCAAGAAGATATTAGGTGGGACAGGGTCGCGCTTAGCGCCGATGCGGGCGAGGATTCAAGCCCCTCGAACCGAGCTGACATTTTGAGGACTGTGTTGCGATAAGCCGCCATTTCTGGATCATTGGCATCGAAGTCTCCATTTATTTGAGATATTGCGAGGTTCGAGTCCCCACGCACCTCCAGGCGTTGAATGCCCATGGAGACTGCCATCCGGAGACCATGTAACAGGGCCTCATATTCTGATGCGTTGTTGGAGTCTGTGTATAGTATTTGGAGTACGTATTGGACTGTATCTCCGGTGGGGGATGTCAGGACGACGCCAGCCCCCAAACCAGCAAGCATTTTAGAGCCGTCAAAGTGCATGATCCAATTGGAGTACGCGCCGTACTCTTTAGGGAGTTCGGCTTCTGTCCATTCGGTGACGAAATCAGCTAGTACTTGTGACTTAATGGCTCGCTGTGGTTTGTATATTATGTCGAATGGGAGGAGCTCAATAGCCCATTTAGGAATCCGGCCTGTGGCCTCGCGGTTGTTTATTATGTCATTGAGTGGTACTTCAGAGGCCACCGTAATTGAACACTCTTGAAAGTAGTGTCGTAGTTTCCGGGATGCCATGAAGACCGCGTATGCTATCTTTTGATAATGTGGGTACCGTGATTTGCATGGAGTGAGGACAGTGGATACGTAGTATACCGGCTTTTGAAGCGGGAAATTATGTCCGTCCGTCTCTCGTTCGACGACGAGCACTGCGTTTACAACTTGGTGTGTTGCCGCTATATATAACAGCATTGGTTCGCCGACATTTGGCGCGGCCAAGATTGGGTTTGTGGCCAAAACGGCTTTTATTTCTTATAATCTGGCCGTGGCCGCATCCGTCCACTCGAAGTGTTCGGTGCGTCGAAGAAGGCGATAAAGAGGCAGTGCCATTTCTCCTAATCGGGAGATAAAGCGGCTTAAAGCAGCCACGCATCCAGTTAATTTCTGGATCTACTTGAGGTCTGTTGGGATGGCCAACTGTGACAGAGCTCGGATTTTAGCCGGATTTGCTTCGATTCCTCTATTGGAGACGATGAAGCCTAAGAGCTTTTCGGCGGGCATGCCGAAGACGCATTTTTCCAAGATTGAGCTTAGTGTCGTATGTTCGGAGATTGTCGAACGTGAGCCTCAAGTCGTCTATTAAGGATTCGACGTGTCTGGTTTTAATGACCACATCGTCTACGTATGCCTCCACTGTTTTGCCGATCTGTGTCTCCAAGCATGTCTGAATCATGCATTGATAGGTTGCACCGGCGTTTTTGAGCCCAAAAGGCATGGTATTAAAACAGAAGGGGCCGTATGGAGTGATAAATGTCGTTGCGGCTTGATCGGACTCCGCCATCTTAATTTGATGGTATCCGGAGTATGCGTCGAGGAAACACAATGAGTCGTGTCCTGCGGTAGCGTTGATAATTTGATCGATGCGAGGGAGGGGGAAGGGATCCTTGGGGCAAGCCTTGTTAAGGTCCTTGAAGTCGACACATAGGCGCCAGGATTTTTCCTTCTTTGGTACCATCACCAGGTTTGCTAGCCAGTCCGGATGTTTTATTTCTCGAATGAATCCGGCCTCTAGTAACTTGGCTAGCTCCTCTCCCATGGCTTGTCGCTTAGGCTCGGAGAAGCGCCGAAGAGTTTGCTTGACTGGCTTGAAACCCTTTAGAATGTTAAGGCTATGCTCGGCCATCCTGCATGGGATTCCTGGCATGTCTGAAGGATGCCAGGCGAAGATTCCTAGCAAGAACTCCCGTAGCGCGGCGTCTACTGTGGGGATTAACTGTACCCTGATGGATGCTGTTTTTGTAGGGTCCGTTGGATGGACCTGGAATTTGACTATTTCATCCGCTAGTTTAAAAGAGGTGGACTCAGATCTTTTGTCGAGTATCACGTCGTCCCTGTCCACTTTGGAGCGTAGCGCAGTTAATTCTTCGGCCGCGAGGGCTTCGGATAACGCCTCGAGGGCCAGTGCGGCTGTTTTATTTTTGGCGCGGAGTGCTATGTCCGGATCACTAGCTAGAGTGATGATTCCATTGGGCCCGGGCATTTTGAGCTTCATGTACCCGTAATGGGGTATAGCTTGGATGATCGTGAATGCCTCCCGCCCTAGAAGGGTGTGGTATCCGCTATTGATCGGGGCCACTTGGAATGTGATTTCTTCAGACCTATAATTCTCCGGCGTGGCGAATACCACATCTAGTGTGACTTTCCCAGCGCATCGTGCCTCCCGACTAGGGATGATTCCTCTGAAGGTCGTGCTGCTTTGCGCAATGCGGCTTTTGTCTATTTCCATTTTTCAAAGAGTCTCCTTGTAGATGAGGTTTAATCCACTATCGCCGTCCATGAGCACATTAGTAAGCCGGAAGCCGTCCACAATTGGACTAAGGACGAAGGCGGCTGGAGCTCGGGCTGTTCGAAATTTAGGTTCGTCACTTGCATTGAGGGTGATAGCCATATCACTCCATGGATTTATTGCTACCATGTGGCAGACTTCGGCAAGGCTGCGGAGTGCTCGCTTACGCCTATTATTTGAGGCGAAGGTCTCGAAGACTGTCAATACTGTATTGCTGTTTTCCGCGGGATGGTGCTCTACGGTATTGTTGATGAGGAGATCCTCACCGCTCTTGGCCACCTGTCGGAGTACCCAACATGCTCTAAGGCAGTGTGTTGGCATGGTATCCGATGTACTGTGAATTTTGCATGGCCCATTAAGCCATCCCTCCAATACGGTTCCGCGCCCTGTAGTGGGCTTTTGTTTCTTTGTAATTGGATCGGGTGACTTACGAGAGTACACCCTTTTAGTTCGGACGGGGGGTTTTGTGACAGTCGGAGGATCCCAAAATTTTGTTTGGGTTTTCCAGGTGCTTTCCATCGCACAGTACTTCCGTACTATGGCCGCCAAGTCAGCGAAGTGTGCTATGTCACGGAGACTTATGGCATTGAGGATTCCCTTGTCTGTGCAATTATTGCAAAAGAATGAAATGGTGTCTTCCTCGCGACAGTCCTTGACCTTGTTCATTGCAAGGAGGAATCTGGCCCAATAGTGATGTACTGTCTCTTGGGGCTCTTGTCTAATGTGGGAAAGATCGCTTATATCTGGGTGGGTGGGTGGAATTAAGTCCGAACCCTGACCCGATCTGAGACCCAGGGGCGGAGGAGTTTCCGATGTTGGAAGTTCGGGCTCCGGGATGTTTCCCAATAGGTCTGGCCCGCAGCCTGATTCTAGGTTCAAGGCTTGGGCCATGTCCTCCCGTAGACGGGTATCCAGCTCGGAGAGCTCGGGAATCCGGACATAGTTTGTCCTCAAGATAGAGGAAGAATTGTTGCATTGCTCCTCCACCACCGCTGTCTGATGGGTGACCGGCGGGGAGTTAATCTCCCGTTGGTCGGGTTTAAGCCCGATCTGATCATAGTCCGTAGCAACTCCCAAGGCGGCGATGCGATCCAAGAGCTCGTTCAAGGAAGAGAGCTCCATTGGATCCAACTGCTCGGCGAATTTCGAGCCGACGTGGAGGCTGTTTTCGATGACCCGAGAAGTCATCGTCGATGCAGCGGCCGAACGGGCGGTCATGACGAAACCGCCTAGCCGGAGAGTTTGGCCTACAGCCAGGGCTCCCCCAGAGGTGATGTTGTCCTTTACAACAAGACGAGCCATCCAGCCTTATGATGACGGCACAGTGGAACTCTCAATGAAAGCACCAATGTCGGTTTCAAAACCGGCGGATCTCGGGTAGGGGGTTCCGAACTATACGTCTAAGGCGGATGGTAACAGGAGGCGGGGGACACGATGTTTACCCAGGTTCGGGCCCTCTCGATGGAGGTAATACCCTACTTCCTGCTTGATTGATCTTGTTGATATGAGTATTACAAGAGTTGATTTACCAAGAGATCGTAGAGGCTAAACCCTAGAAGCTAGCCAATGGTATGATTGTTGTTGTCCTACGGACTAAAACCCTCCGGTTTATATAGACACCGGAGGGGGCTAGGGTTACACAGAGTCGGTTACAAAGGAGGAGATCTACATATCCGTATTGCCAAACTTGCCTTCCACGCCAAGGAGAGTCCCATCCGGACACGGGACGGAGTCTTCAATCTTGTATCTTCATAGTCCAACAGTCCGGCCAAAGGATATAGTCCGGCTGTCCGAGGATCCCATAATCCAGGACTCCCTCACCAGGCGCGCCCAGGTGGGTTGTGCCCACCTCGGTGTCCTCCCGTACCCCCTCTTTACCTAATATAATTCCCAAATATTCCGAAAACCCTCGGGGTTAACCTAGATCAGAAGTTCCGCGGCCGCAGGCCTCTCTAGCCACCAAAAACCAATCTAGACCCCATTTTCGCACCCTGCCGGAGGGGGGAATCATCTACGGTGGCCATCTTCATCATCTCGGCGACCACCATGATGAGGAGGGAGTAGTCCACCCTCGGGCCTGAGGGTTTGTACCAGTAGCTATGTGTTTAATATCTCTCTCTCTCTCGTGTTCTTGAGATGTCACGATCTTGATGTATCGCGGGCTTTGTTAAAATAGTCAGATCATATCGTGTTTTCCCCTCTCTATCTTGTTGTGATGAATTGAGTTTTTCCCTTTGAGATTTTGTTGTTATTGGATTGAATACTTTTATGGATTTGAGAACACTTGATGTATGTCTTGCATATGAATACTCATGGTGATAATGGGGTATCATATTGATTCACTTGCTATATGTTTTGGCACTCAACTTGCGGATTCCTGGGGTGACAGTGGGGTAATCTATGCATAGGGGTTGATGCACATTCTTGTCTTTGTTTCTCCGCTAGAAATCTTGGGGCACTCTTCCAGGTTCTTCGTGTTGGATTGAATATTATGAATCTGAATTTGCTTTGGTGTTATTTTAGTATAAACTCTTGGTTATATCGACTAGAAAGAATAGCTTCGTGTTATTTTAGTACGAACTCTAGGATAGATTGATCGGAAAGAATAGCTTTGAGGTGGTTTCGTACCCTACAAACGATTTCTTCTAATGTTCTCCGCTAGATAGGAACTTGTGAGTGATTCTTTATCGCACGTTGAGGGATAGTTATTTGATCCAATTATATTAGCATTGTTGAGAGATTGCACTAGTGATAGTACGGACCCTAGGCCTTGTTTTCAAGCATTAAAATACCATTTTTTGCCCGTTTACTATTTGCTACCTTGCTGTTTTTATTTATTCAAATTATAAAATATATTTCTACCATCCATATTACACTTTTATCACCATCTCTTCGCCGAACTAGTGCACCTATACAATTTGCCATTGTATTGGGTGTGTTGGGGACACAAGAGATTTCTTGTATTTGGTTGCAGGGTCGTTTGAGACAGACCATCTTCATCCTACACCTCTCATGGATTGATAAACCTTAGGTCAACCACTTGAGGGAAAATTTGCTACTGCACTACAAAACACTGCGCTTAGAGGCCCAACACATGTCTACAAGAGTAAAGTTGTGTAGTAGACATCAGGCTATAACAGAAAACAGTAGGAGCGGGATAAACATGTTATACCCTCCAGTAGGCCATGCAGAGGCCGCGGCGACGATGGCAGCAACGGCGTCCTGGGCTGCCTTCTTGTCAGCCTCGAGCTTCTCGGCGGCGAGATGGTCGGCTTCGGTCTGAGACATGGCGTTGACAAAGACGACTCGGACGTAGAGGAAGTAGCGGATCGGAGGCGAGCAGTCGCTTCCCAAAAACATATTCGCCCCTCTCCGGTATAGCATCCGGAGACCTGCTCCCCCATCGCCCGTGTACGCGGCGGACGGGAAGGAGTCACCAGCGGCAGCATCAACAAAGGAACGATGGTGGGCGGTGCGCGTGGAGCAGATATGTGATACGTATCCAACGTATCTATAATTTTTTATTGTTCCATGCTATTATATTATCTGTTTTGGATGTTTTATATGCATTAATATGCTAATTATTTTATTTTTGGGACTAACCTATTAACCTAGAGCCCAGTGCCAGTTTCTGTTTTCCCCCTTGCTTTTGTGTTTCGCAGAAAAGGAATACCAAACGGAATAAAACCTTCACGATGATTTTTCTTGGACTAGAAGACACACTAGAGACTTGGAGATCAAGTCGGAAGAACCACGAGACGACCACAAGGGGGGAGGGCGAGCCCCTGCCTTGTGGGCCCCTCGTGACTACCCTGACCTAATTCTTGGGCCTATATATTCACAAATATTCCCAAACCACCAGAAGTATCCACGAAAACACTTTTCACCGCCGCAACCTTCTGTACGTGTGAGATCCCATCTAGGGGCCCTTCCGGCATCCTGCCGGAGGGGGATTCGATCACGGAGTGCTTCTACATCAACTCTATTGCCCTTCCGATGAAGCGTGAGTAGTTTACCACAGACCTACGGGTCCATAGCTAGTAGCTAGATGGCTTCTACTCTCTCTTTGATTCTCAATACCATGTTCTCCTTGATGTTCTTGGAGATCTATCCGATGTAATCTTCTTTTGCGGTGTGTTTGTCGAGGTCCAATGAATTGTGGATTTATGATCGGCTTATCTATGAATATTATTTGAATCTTCTCCTAATTATTTTATGCATGATTTGATATCTTTGTAATTCTCTTCGAACTATCGGTTTGGTTTGACCAACTAGATTGGTTTTTCTTGCAATGGGAGAAGTGCTTAGCTTTGGGTTCAATCTTGTGGTGTCCTTTCCCAGTGATAGTAGGGGCAGCAAGGCACGTATTGTATTGTTTCCATCGAGGATAAAAACATGGGGTTTACATCATATTGCTTGAGTTTATTCCTCTACATCATGTCATCTTACTTAATGTGTTACTGTGTTCTTCATGAAATTAATACTCTAGATGTAGGTAGGAGTCGGTCAATGTGTGGAGTAATAGTAGTAGATGCAAAATCGTTTCGGACTACTTGACATGGATGGGATGCCTATATTTCATAATCATTGCCTTAGATATCGTCATAACTTTGTGCTTTTCTATCGATTGCTCGAAAGTAATTTGTTCACCCATCGTATTATTTGCTACCTTGAGAGAAGCCTCCAGTGAAATCTATGGCACCGGGGTATATTTTCCGTCATATAAGTTTCCGACCTACTATTTTGCAATCTTTTACTTTCTGATATATAAACCAAAAATATATACTTTATCTTTTGTTTAGTTTCATCTATCTCTATCATATCTCACTTTTGCAAGTAACCGTGAAGGGATTGACAACCCCTTTATCGCGTTGAGTGCAAGTTGTTTGATGGTTTGTGCAGGTATTGTTTATTTGTGCGTTGTCTCCTACTGGATTGATACCTTGGTTCTCAAACTAAGGGAAATACTTATCTCTACTTTGCTGCATCACCCGTTCCTCTTCAAGGAAAAACCAACACAAACTCAAGATGTAGCAATATGATATGTTTGTGGCAGCTAGGATTAGGAGACACCTCACAGTTATATAGGCGCAGCCGCATGGAGAGATGTGGGCTCGACCCATGTCCATGTCGATGATAGCCCATGATCCGACGTCTCAGATCGTGTCCCAGCTGTCAGAAAACTCTGCGTTACTCACTGGCAAAAATAAGCGCATAGGTATGAGCTCGGCTCGGCTCATTCCCACAACCCGCGACACGACGCGTCGTGATGAGGCATAGCAGGCGGCGGAGGAGGAGTATGCGAGGGCCTCTTCTCTTCTCAAGCTCCAATAGCATGTGGTAGAGAAACCCATATAAGGAGGTCCAACTTCCGGGGTGGGACTAAACTTCCCACTACACCTAGTGCCAATAAACCCACATGGGCCCTTAGAGATTTTCAGAAATAGTTAGAAGGGCCCTAGGCCCACCCTAATATTTCAACAATCCCCCACCAGATCTCGAGGGCCCATTGTGTCCTCTGTTCCAATTGTTGTTTTGATATACCAGTGTTGCAGTAAAGACCTTTTAAGGTTGAACTTCACCTAGAGCAAGTAGCTACACACCTTCACAACTGGACAATAGACTAAGCCTTGAATTGTCAGTTTGGCGTAAGGAAGCTTCACCACATGTCTTACTAGTACTAGGCTACCGAAGGCTGACCCCTCGGGTGGAGCATATAAGTCACACTCCTGGCCTATTCATGAGCTTACTAGAGATCACCCCAATCTCATAGACTGTGACCAGCAGTCGGGCTCATATAGGTGTGTTCCTCCAAAGATCGCTCTGTAGGATAGCATCTTGCTTACATAAGCTTTGGAACACATTAAGACAATAGTCATCCTACCATACAGTATTGAGAGTATTGCATATCCAACGGAGTGGGTTAGTATAGTTACTCTCCTCAGTTCACCACTGGCTTGCTTTTCCAGGTCCTACTTCACGTGATCTCTGATCACATAGGTTGGTTACCACCCTGGCAACTCATGTGGGTCTCATACCCATCTCCCTCGATGCACTATCTATCACAACACGTGATAGCCCTTTTGTAAAGGGATCTGCCAGATTCTTAGCCGTATGGACATAATCCAATGCTATCACTCCGGAGTTTCTTAATTTTCTGACAACTTTTAATCTCATTCTTATGTGTTTATTGGAATTCATGTTGTCCTATGAACTCTTCACCTTGGTGATGACAATCTGGTTGTCATGGTTCATAAGGATAGCCGGAACTGGTTTATCAGCCAATGGCAAGTCCATCAAAAGATCTCGAAGCCATCCTGCTTCAACACCAGATGTGTCTAATGCTGTTAATTCTGCTTCCATTGTCGATCTCGTTAAGATCGTTTGCTTGCAAGACTTCCAGGAAACAACACCACCTCAAAGAGTAAACATATACCTAGTTGTGGCCTTCATCTCGTCAGCATCAGCGATCCAATTCGCATCACTATACCCTTCAAGTACCGATGCGTATCCGGTATAGTGAAGTCTATAGTACATAGTACCTTTCAAATAGCGCATAACTCTTTCAACAGCACGCCAGTATACATCACCCGGTTTGAAAACAAATCGGCTCAGTTTGCTCACAACAAATGCTATGTCAGGCCTCGTTGCGCTCGGTAGGTTCATGAGTGAACCAATGATTTGAGAGTATCTCAATTGATCTTTAGCCGTGCCTTCGAACTTTTGAATCAACACGCTAGGATCATATGGTGTTTGAGATGGTGTGCAGTCCGAACATCCAAAACACTCAACACCTTCTCAACATAATGGGATCACAGAAGGGTAATTCCACCGTCATTATCTCTCAGTAGCTTGATGTTCAAGATAACACCAGCCACACCAAGGACCTTCATCTCAAAGTTCTTAGACAGAAACGACTTGACCTCCTCAATGACTTTGAGGTTGGTTCCGAATATCAATATGTCATCAACATACAAGCACAGTATAACTCCTCGCCCCCACCATGGCGATAGCATACATATTTATCAGCTTCATTAACAACGAAGCCAACAGATGTCAGAGTTGTATTAAACTTGTCATGCCATTCCTTAGGTGCTTGTTTCAGGCCATATAAAGATTTCAGCAACCTACACACCTTTTTTCCTAACCATCTATCACAATGCCATCTCGCTGTTGCATGTGGATTTCCTCATTTAGCTCTCCATTCAGCCATCTTAACATCCATATGGTGGACATGAAGACCATGTGAGGCCACCAATGAGACTCATACTTGAATGGTGGTCAGTCTGGCCAAAGGTGAATAAGTATCGAAGAAATCTTCCTCTTCTTTCTGGTCATAACCCTTCGCCAGAAGGCTAGCCTTATACTTTTCAATCGTACCATCGGGCCTAAGCTTCTTTTTGAACACCCACTTACATCCCAATTATGTGCAATCATAGGGATGTCCACTGATCTCCCATGTCCCGTTAGCCATGATGTAATCCATCTTGCTACGGACCGCATCCTTCCAGTAGTCAGCTTCTAGAGAGGCATACGCTTCTGAAATAGAAGTGGGAGTATCATCACGAGGTACACGAAGAAATCATCACCAAAGGTCTTTGCAGTCCTTTGTCTCTTGGCCCTGCAGAGGGTTTCCTCGTCATCCTCCTCAGGATTTTCATCTTGTGTTTGTTCATAATATTCTATAGTAATGGCAGGCTCAGGAGTCTCCTCAGATTCCTGTCTAGAAGTGCTTTGCATATCTCTCATAGGAAAAATATCCTCGAAGAATTTAGCATCCTTAGGCTCCATAATTGTACCGACCTTCTCGTCAGGTACCTAAGATTTCACTACTAGAAATCTATAGCCAATGCTATTCTTAGCGTATCCCAAATAAACGCAGTCCACAGTCTTTGGTCCAAGCTTGCGCTTTTTGGGGATAGGCACATTGACTTTCGCCAAACAAACCCAAGTATGCAAGTACGAGAGTGTTGTCCTTCTCTTGACCCATTTCTCATAGGTTGTGATGTCATTAGCCTTTGTCGGAACTTTATTCAGGACATGACATGCCGCCAATATAGCCTCCCCCGATAAACCGAATGTATCTAACATGGCGTTAACCAAATCAGTTTGAACGTTTTTTCCGCTCGGCAACCCCGTTTGACTGGAGTGGATAAGGAGGCGTCCTCTCATGAATAATGCCATGTTCTGCACAAAAAGAATCAAACTCACTCGAGAACTACTCTCCACCATGATCTGATCAGACTCGTTTAATTTTCTTTTCAAGTTGATTCTCAACTTCTACCTCATAGATTTTGAAGTAGTGTAGAGCCTCGTCTTTAGTATTTAACAGGTACACATAGAAATATCTAGTGGAATCATTGATCAATGTCATGATGTATTTATTCCCACCTTTAGTCAACACACCATTCATCTCACAAACATCATAATGTATGAGTTCTAATGGTGCCAAGTGTCTCTCCTCCGCAGCCTTGTGAGGCTTGCGAGGTTGCTTAGCTTACACACATGAAAGGCACTTAGAACCTTTGGCTAAAGTGAAAAGCGAGATTAAATCCAACTTAGCTAGTCGCGTCATAACACCAAAACTAATGTGACAAAGACGTGAATTCCGAACCTCAAAGTCATTAACACTCGAATGAATATGGTTCACACCTTTATTACAAAAATTTGCGAGGGAAAGGCGAAACATCCCTCCGCCCACATAACCTTTTCCAACAAATAGTCCATATTTAGTAACAACTAATTTATTAGACTCGAAGACCAACTTAAACCCTTCTCTACATAGAAGGGAGCCACTAACGAGGTTCTTCTTGATGGCGGGGACATGCTGCACGTTCTTCAGCTGCATGATTCTTCCCGAGGTAAACTTCAGATCGTCCGTGCCAACACCACGAACAGAAGCACCCGCGCCATTCCCCATCAGTACGGACCCGTGGACTGTGACCTGGTAAGAAGTGAACAATGAAATGTCAGCACACACATGAACAACTGCACCTGTGTCCACCCACCAATCGATGGGCTGAAACACTGAAAAAATAGTAAATAAATTACCGTACCAAGATGCACCATTCTCATTGTTGCCCATAATCATGTTGACAGACTTGGAGTCCTGTCCTGACTTCTTAAATTTGTTTGGGCACTTGTTGACCCAATGTTCAAGCGAACCACAAGTAAAGCAACCCTCATCCTTCTTGTTCTTCTTCAAGGTCTTCTTACACTTCTTCTTAAAGTCGGTATTGTGTTGGACACCGTTCTTTCCTTTAGGCTGGTGGGAGTTGAAGTTCCTGTGGTTCACCATGTTGGCGACAGAAGTCCCCTCGCCCCCTTTTTCATGCGAGTCCTTTGCCCTCGAATTCTTTTCAACACTTAGATAGCCAATGACATCCTCCACTGAGAATTCATGCCTCTGATGTTTCAGAGTGGTGGAAAAGTTCCTCCAGGAATTAGGGAGCTTAGCGATTATGCAGCCGGCGACAAACTTGCCCGGTAAATAGCACTTAAGAAGCTCAAGCTCCTTAATGATGCATATTATCTCATGAGCCTGCTCTGGTACAGGACGGTTTTTAACCATCTTGTAATCGTGGAACTGCTCTATAATATACATTTCGCTCCCAACATCGGTGGCCCCGAATTTAGATTCGAGCGCCTCCCACAAGTCCTTGGCGACACGCACATGTAAATATGCGTCGACCAATTTATCTCCTATCACGCTAAGAACTGCTCTAAGAAATACGATAGTGGCCTCCCAGAACGCCTTCTCCTGTTCAAGAGGAATTGCTCCCGTGGAGACACCGGTTACCCAGAACACGTTATAGCCATGAGCCATAAAGTGGTCTTAGTCTGCCAATGCTTAAAATACATACCGGTAAACTTATCTGATTTCAGTGCAGCGGCAAAGCCACTTGCCGAAAAATTCCTACACATAATAGGTTTTGGATTGTTGAGTAAATAGGCAATTTTTTGACTAATTTAATCCATAAATAAGTATAACGCCAGCATGACTATAACAGAAAAGAGTAGGAGCGGGATAAACATGTTATACCCTCTAGTAGGCCATGCAGAGGCCGCGGCGGCGGCGGTGGCTACCTTCTTGTCCTCGGACATAGCGGATCGGAGGCGAGCAGTCGCTTCCCAAAAACCTATTCGCCCCTCTCCCGTATAGGATCCAGAGAGGCGGGGTTTCGGAGACCAAACATGTTCATAGCCCTGAGCCATAAAGTGGTCTTAGTCTGCCAATGCTTAAAGTACGTACCGGTAAACATATCCGATTTCAATGCAGCGGCAAAGCCACTTGCCGAAAAATGCCTACACATAATTGGTTTTGGATTCTTGAGTAAATAGGCAATTATTTGACTAATTTAATCCATAAATAAGTATAACGCTGGCATGACTATAATAGAAAATAGTAGGAGCGGGATAAACGTGTTATACCCTCCAGTAGGCAATGCAGAGGTCGCGGAGGCATCGTCGATTGCCTTCATGTCCTTGGACGTAGCGGATCGGAGGCGAGCATTCGCTTCCCAAAAACCTATCCACTCCTCTCCTGTACAGGATCCAGAGAGGCGGGGTTTCGGAAACCAAACATGTTCATAGCCGTGAGCCATAAAGTGGTCTTAGTCTGCCAATGCTTAAAGTATGTACCGGTAAAGTTATCCGATTTCAGTGCAGCAGTAAAGCCACTTGCTGAAAAAATCCTACACATAATAGGTTTTGGATTGTTGAGTAAATAGGCAATTTTTTTACTAATTTAATCCATTAATAAGTATAACGCCAGCATGACTATAACAGAAAATAGTAGGAGCGGGATAAACATGTTATACCCTCTAGTAGGCCATGTAGAGGCCACGGCGGCAGCCTCGGCTGCCTTCTCGTCCTCGGACGTAGCGGATCGAAGGCGAGCAGTCGCTTCCCAAAAACCTATTCCCCCTCTCCGTACAGGATCCACATAGACAGGGTTTCGGAGACGGGGTAAACGTGTTATACCCTCCAGTAAGCCATTGTAGCGACCAGACCTCAAATGGCCTGTGCTGCTGTGCACCAGTGTCATCCCTGGATCAGTAATGCTGACACGCACAGTACAAACAGAGGATTTATAACAGAGTAGCAATCACACACTTATTACATCGAATAACTCCGAAGAGTTTAAGTATGGTAAACATGGCTTAAGGCCATCTAACAACGATAACAGCGGAAGACTTGGAAGATAAGTGAGTCCATCACTCCAGCGGCATCACTGAGTATAAGACCACGACCTAAAGCACCTTACTCGTCGTCTGAAAAGTCTGCAACATGAAACGTTGCAGCCCGAAAACGGGTCAGCACATAGAATATGCTGGCAAAGTAACACATAGAGAGCAATGAACAATAATAATGCTATACTATATGCATATATGGCTGGTGGAAAGCTCTATGGTTACAGTTTTTGCGAAAAGCCAATTTTATCCTACTACGAAAGGAATAAATTTTATTTAACTATCATGGTGGTTGAAACATTGAGAAGGTACCTCCAACTCAATCCCAATTAAGTATCATCATTAACCCAACAAAATTAGTTATAAGTATCATGGTGATGAGATTCAAATGATAATCGAGGTACTAGATACTCAAGTTGTCCATAACCGGGGACACGGCTAATCATGATTAGTTTGTACACTCTGCAGAGGTTTGCGCACTTTTCCCCACAAGACTCGATCGACTCCCTTTTATTTCTCGCACTGCATGGTGTTTGAGAAATGAATGACCGAGACACAGTCTTTCAGAAACAATCACTCTTTACTCTGGATGGACCGGTACACCTACTTTCCCCTACATCTGCTAGTCCACCTCTTCAAGAGATCCTGTAACCTACTCAGCTATGCTAGAGCCCATAATAGCTTGTGGCTGCACACGGAAGTTTCTAGCATGAATAATCTTATGATCCCTTTGAGCCTGGGTGGCGGACCTTATACATACAGACAACACTGGGTTCTCCAGGTGCCTCAATCCACCCAGATGTGAGTTTCAGTTGCCACCTTAAGTTGAACCATTAATAAACATCTCACATCTGTCATGGAATATCACTCAAACCCAATCCACGTCTACGAGCATAGCATGGCAATAATAAAAGCAACGTAGAGGTAACTCCCAAGGGTTTGATAAAGTAAAACAGGTAATTGGTACTACCTCAACTACTTCCCAGTTCCCACAATTTAATTAGATCCTAATCATGCAAGTGTTTGAGGAAAACAGATCTAATGCAATAAAACTGGGTATGGAAGATATATGATCAAAGTGTTACTTGCCTTGCTGATGATCCGCAAAACCTAGCGTGTCGAAGTAACAAGCGGCACACTCCGGGTACTCTATCGCAAACAAACAAGCATACAATCAGTACTCATCTAATGCACAGGTAAAACTGGAATGAAAGCTCCAACCAGAAAGTTCAACTTAAGAACTCCGGTTTGCAAAAAGAACCAACTCAGAAGAAGCAACGAAAGTCAAACGGCGAAAGAAAGAAACTTCGTTTGCTAATCTGGATCTAGGTCAAATTTTACTATAGCAAAAACTTGTTTGAGTAGGTTAAACGGAAAGAGAATTTCGAGACAAAACTCTAGGCGCTTGAATCGCCTGATTCCGATAAACGAGCGAGAAGTTAAACAGAATCGAAGATTCGATCAGAAATCGAATCTGAGAAAATAACGAGAAAATCCGACGAAAAGAAAAACGGACGAACGGTTAAATAACGGACGTTCGTTAATCAGAGAAAACCGACGAACGCGTTCGTTAAAACGAACGGTTCGGTGAACGCTCACAAAATAATAAAACCGAAAAAAAACCGATCTAGTGTTTTTTTTAAACGAAGGGTTTTTTTTAAACGAAAACCGGCAACGACGAACGGCAGCGGCAGTACCTCGACGGGCGGACTCCAGCGAGGTCTCCGGCGGGCGCGGGGCTTGGCGGCGGGGTGCGGGGTCGGGGGGCGAGGGGCGGCGAGGGGCGGCGGCTCCGGCGGCTTCCCGTGCGGCGGCGGCGGCAAGTGCGGGCGGCGGCGGCGATGAGTGCGCCGGCGGCTCCGGCGACTTGGGAGGAAAGAGAGATGGGGGGGGTATATATAGGAGGGAGGGGGGGTCGGCGGCTTGGGGAAGGGGCAAGCCGAGCGGGGCGGCTCGTGGCCATGGCGGACATGGCGACGGCGGCTCCCGTGCGGGAAGAGGAGAGGCGCGAGGCGGGCCGTCGGCTGGGCCTTTGGCCCAGTCGGCGCGCGGGTGTTTTTTTTTAAATAAGTTCCGCGAGAAATAATACGTAGAAAAATAAATAAAAATCAGAAAAATATGAAATAAGTTTTCCCCGTCTAGTTAGAAAATCTAGAATAGGGTGAACATTTTTTAAATCAAAATAAATATTTTTGAAAACATGCAATATTTTTAATGCAATAAAAATTGCAAATAAAATCCAAATAAATTCCAAATAATGATTTTAACATTTTTCCTCCAGGATTTCAATTGTTTTGGAGAAGTCATATTTTCTCCTCTCATTTATTTAAAATGAAATATTTTTCCGGAGAGAAAAATAATTAAAACCAAAATCCTCGTCTTATCATTTGATAAAATCAAATATAAAAATACGAGAAAATCCCCAACTCTCTCCGAGGGTCCTTGAGTTGCTTAGGATTTATCGAGAATTTTGTCAAAATGCAATAAAACATGATATGCAATGATGATCTATGTATAACATACCAAATTAAAAATTTGGGATGTTACAAACCTACCCCCCTTAAGATGAATCTCGCCCTCGAGATTCGGGTTGGCTAGAAAACAGGTGGGAGTGGTCTTTCCGTAGATCTTCCTCTCGCTCCCAGGTGGCTTCATCTTCTGTGTGGTGGCTCCACTGAACTTTGCAAAACTTGATAACCTTGCTGCGGGTAACTCGGCTGGCATACTCGAGAATCTTAACTGGTTTCTCCTCATAAGTCAAATCACTTTCCAATTGTATCGCTTCTAGTGGCACAGTATCTCTCAGTGGTATCTCAGCCATCTCTGCGTGGCACTTCTTCAACTGCGAAACGTGAAATACATCATGTACTCCAGACAATCCTTCGGGCAATTCCAACTTGTATGCAACTTCTCCCATACGTTCCAACACTCTGTATGGTCCGATAAAACGGGGCGCTAACTTTCCCTTAACTCCAAAGCGCTTCACTCCTCGAAGGGGTGATACTCGAAGATACACTCTGTCTCCGACTTCGTGAACTGTCTCCTTTCGTTTAGAATCAGCATAACTCTTTTGTCTGGACTGGGCTACCTTGAGCCTATCGCGAATCAACCTCACTTTCTGTTCAGACTCCTTAATCAAATCTGGTCCAAACAATTGACGGTCTCCAACTTCGTCCCACAACAACGGTGTTCTACACCTCCTTCCGTACAAGGCTTCTAAAGGGGCCATCTTCAAACTGGTTTGATAACTGTTGTTATATGAAAACTCCGCATATGGCAAATTGTCGTCCCAACTAGATCCATAATCTAGTGCACATGCTCTCAACATGTCCTCCAAAATCTGGTTGACTCTCTCGGTCTGTCCATCTGTCTGCGGGTGAAATGCTGTACTAAATTCCAGCCTGGTTCCCAATGTTTCATGTAGCTGCTTCCAAAATTTGGAGGTAAATTGGGTTCCTTTGTCTGATACAATGGTCCTCGGAACTCCATGCAAACATACTATCCTGGTCATGCATATCTTTGCCAACTTAGCACTGGTGTAAGTGGTCTTCACTAGAATGAAATGAGCCACTTTCGTCAATCGGTCGACTACAACCCATATCGAGTCATAGCCTGAACGAGTCCTGGGTAATCCTGTGATAAAATCCATGCCTATTTTATCCCACTTCCATTCGGGTACCGGCAATGGCTGTAGCAATCCTGCTGGCTTCTGATGCTCTGCCTTCACTCCCTGACATACATCACAAACTGCTACATACTCCGCAATATCCTTCTTCATTCCGGTCCACCAGAAAGTATTCTTCATATCCAAATACATCTTGGTATTCCCTGGGTGAATCGAGTACGGTGAATCATGGGCTTCCTGCAAAATCAACTTCCTGATCTCCGGATCGTTTGGCACATATACACGGTCCTCGAACCATAAGGTATCGTGCTCATCCTCACGAAATCCCTTGGCTTTTCCTTTGCTCATCTTCTCCTTGGAAAAGATTAAAATATCATCAATGAACACTACGATGAACTTATCCAAAAACTCCATAAACTCTTTGTTCATCAGGTTCATGAAATAGGCAGGTGCGTTAGTCAGTCCAAATGACATAACGGTATACTCATACAATCCATATCTGGTGGTAAATGCCGTCTTGGGTATATCCTGCTCTCGAATCTTTAACTGATGGTATCCTGATCGTAGATCGATCTTGGAAAATACTTTAGCTCCTTGCAAGCGGTCAAACAAATCATTGATCATCGGCAGTGGGTACTTGTTTTTGATGGTCACTTCATTCAATCCTCGGTAATCAACAACCATCCTCAGCGATCCATCTTTCTTCTCCACTAGAAGTACTGGTGATCCCCAAGGTGACGAACTTGGGCGAATATAGCCTTTATCCAGTAACTCCTTGATCTGCTTCTTAATTTCCTCCAAATCCTTTGCGGGCATCCTGTACGGTCTCTTAGATATTGGCCCTGTGCCTGGCAAAAGTTCAATCAAAAACTCAATGTCTCTATCTGGTGGCATGCCTGGCAACTCTTCTGGAAATACATCCGGATAATCTTTCACCACTGGTACTTCCTCCTGTACAACTCCTGATAAGGAATTCACTTGAGTCCTCTTCGGCATATGCCGGGATACATACTTGATCCTTTTTCCTTCTGGGGTGGTAAGCAGAATCGTCTTGCTGGCACAATCGATGTTTCCTCCATACAACGATAGCCAATCCATTCCCAAAATCACATCCAAACCTTGCGATTCCAAAACAATGAGGTCTGAGGGGAAAACATGCCTACCAATGGCCAACGGTATCTGAAAACATCCTTGGGTGGCCATATACTCTGCTCCTGGCGAGGTTACTAACATAGGGCTTTTGAGAACTTGGGTGGACATCTTAAACTTGTTTACGAATCCCCTTGATATGTATGAATGCGATGCACCAGTATCGAAAAGAACGGTTGCAGTAAATGACTTAACCAAAAACTTACCTATTACTACATCAGGCTGAGCTTCAACCTCCTCCACGCTCACGTGGTTCACATGCCCTTTGTTGAACGGGTTCGGCTTCTTCCCAGAGCTTCCATTGCCATTTCCATTTTGGGCTTCGGGACAATCAGTAGCATAATGTCCCGTCTTCTGGCACTTGAAACAAGTAATGTGACTTAGATCCCTCTTGGTTGGGGTAGATGGGTTGGTGCGGTTCTGTCCGTTGCTTCCTCCATTCCCATTACCATTCTTGGGGCCATTATGGTGGTGCGAACTACCTCCTCCATGGGTATGCTGAAACTGTCCTCCCGGCTTCGGGGTAAAACGGGGCTTCTGCTGGGCTCCAGAATTGTACTTCCCTTGTCCATACTTCCTCTTGCGGTTTTCAATCTGCTGTTGCTTCCCTTCAATCATGAGAGCTCTATCTACCAGCTCCTGGTAGTTGTTGAAGGTTGCTACCATCAACTGCATACTCAGCTCATCATTCAATCCTTCCAAAAACTTCTCCTGCTTGGTTGCATCTGTAGCAACGTCATCTGGTGCATAACGTGCTAACTTACTGAAATCCTCCACATACTGGCCTACGGTGCGTCCTCCTTGGCGTAGGTTGCGAAACTCACGCTTCTTCATAGCCATAGCTCCTGCTGAAACATGAGCTGTACGGAAAGCTTGCTGAAACTGGTCCCATGTGACAGTGTCAATAGGGTGCGTGGCTGTATAATTCTCCCACCATGATGCTGCGGGTCCATCGAGCTGATGTGCGGCAAAACGCACTCTTTCCGCATATGTGCATCCTGCAGTGGTCAACTCCCTTCCAACTTTGCGGAGCCAATCATCTGCAACAATCGGCTCGGTGCTACTGGAAAGCACCGGCGGGTTTAGCCTTAAGAAACGGGCTAAGTGATCAACAGGTTGAGGTGGCGGTGGGTTGTTGTTGTTGTTGCCTTGGTTCTGAACTAACACTTGCATCAGGGCATTCTGTTGCTGAATCAACTGGGTGATCTCTGGCGGAAAAACAGATCCGGTGTCGCGTCTCGGAGGCATCTGATAGGTTTAGAAAAGATGAGAGTGAAGAATAGAATGAGGTCTAGAGAGAAAACACTACCCATATGCTCATGAGACAAATTCAATCAATATCACTCAATCAATCCAAACAAGGAAAAACAATCGATCTAACTAGCGTTACAAAGTGCTTGAACTATACTATTAAATGGGGGAAAACTACTACTGATATGGTGGTCTACTAGAAATTCTGATCCGTTGAAGACTCCATGATGTCTGCTCCAGCTTCATCAATCCATTCGTCTTCACTTGGTTTCGAGTCGGTGTCGTCGATGATGATGTAGTTATCCGGACAAGTGCATTCGTCATCTTCTGCTTTTGGCACTGGATTTCCCACGAATGCTCCAATCTTATTCTCCAGGTCGTCAATCTTCCCTACTAGTGCGTTGATTTCCTCCAAGTAATCTTCGCGTGTAGCCTTGAGTTCTTCTTGGAGTTCCTTGATCTTTGTTAATGCCTTCTTCAGTTCTTCCTTGTCCGTGCACATCTGGTTCTCCTGGCGACGAATATGTTGGTTCTGCTCCTGGATGAAAGCTGCAATTGATCCATCCTTCTTGGTCTTGATCATCTCCCATTGCGCGTCTCGACGTCCACAAATTTGGTAAATTGTATCCTTAAGTTCCTGGTGATAGACTTCTCCAATGCGTCCCATGGCGATGTGTGCGGCCATGCTCTTCCCTAAACTCCAAGTTGGTGCTTCGAAAACCAATCTCATGGCACTAAACATCCTTCCTGGAATGATAACTTGAATTTTCCAGCTCTCCTCTTCAGGTAATGTGGCGTTGTAGGTTCCGGTGATGCTTGGTATTCCTATGTTCAAGTACTTGGTGACTTCCTTCAAGTGTCGACCAAACGGCGTGTCTTAATCTGGTTGCATGAACTTGCTCCTTGCATTCGCCATTCCTAAAAGAGTAGAAAGTGGAGAGGGGTCAGAAATGAGAAGAGAGAAACTTTCTAGGGCTTAAGCTTAGTGGTCGTGTCCTATAGTCAGCGTGTGCTCTGATACCAACTTTGTAGCGACCAGACCTCAAATGGCCTGTGCTGCTGTGCACCAGTGTCATCCCTGGATCAGTAATGCTGACACGCATAGTACAAACGGAGGATTTATAACAGAGTAGCAATCACACACTTATTAAATCGAATAACTCCAAAGAGTTTAAGTATGGTAAACATGGCTTAAGGCCATCTAACAACGATAACAGCGGAAGACTTGGAAGATAAGTGAGTCCATCACTCCAGCGGCATCACTGAGTATAAGACCACGACCTAAAGCACCTTACTCGTCGTCTGAAAAGTCTGCAACATGAAACGTTGCAGCCCGAAAACGGGTCAGCACATAGAATATGCTGGCAAAGTAACACATAGAGAGCAATGAACAATAATAATGCTATACTATATGCATATATGGCTGGTGGAAAGCTCTATGGTTACAGTTTTTGCGAAAAGCCAATTTTATCCTACTACAAAAGGAATAAATTTTATTTAACTATCATGGTGGTTGAAACATTGAGAAGGTACGTCCAACTCAATGCCAATTAAGTATCATCATTAACCCAACAAAATTAGTTATAAGTATCACGGTGATGAGATTCAAATGATAATCCAGGTACTAGATACTCAAGTTGTCCATAACCGGTGACACGGCTAATCATGATTAGTTTGTACACTCTGCAGAGGTTTGCGCACTTTTCCCCACAAGACTCGATCGCCTCCGTTTTATTTCTCGCACTGCATGGTGTTTGAGAAACGAATGACCGAGACACAGTCTTTCAGAAACAATCACTCTTTACTCTGGATGGACCGGTACACCTACTTTCCCCTACATCTGCTAGTCCACCTCTTCAAGAGATCCTGTAACCTACTCAGCTATGCTAGAGCCCATAATAGCTTGTGGCTGCACACGGAAGTTTCTAGCATGAATAATCTTATGATCCCTTTGAGCCTGGGTGGCGGACCTTATACATACAGACAACACTGGGTTCTCCAGGTGCCTCAATCCACCGAGATGTGAGTTTTAGTTGCCACCTTAAGTTGAACCATTAATAAACATCTCACATCTGTCATGGAATATCACTCAAACCCAATCCACGTCTACGAGCATAGCATGGCAATAATAAAAGCAATGTAGAGGTAACTCCCAAGGGTTTGATAAAGTAAAACAGGTAATAGGTACTACCTCAACTACTTCCCAGTTCCCACAATTTAATTAGATCCTAATCATGCAAGTGTTTGAGGAAAACAGATCTAATGCAATAAAACTGGGTATGGAAGATATATGATCAAAGTGTTACTTGCCTTGCTGATGATCCGCAAAACCTAGCGAGTCGAAGTAACAAGCGGCACACTCCGGGTACTCTATCGCAAACAAACAAGCATACAATCAGTACTCATCTAATGCACAGGTAAAACTAGAATGAAAGCTCCAACCAGAAAGTTCAACTTAAGAACTCCGGTTTGCAAAAAGAATCAACTCGGAAGAAGCAACGAAAGTCAAACGGCGAAAGAAAGAAACTTCGTTTGCTAATCTGGATCTAGGTCAAATTTTACTGTAGCAAAAACTTGTTTGAGTAGGTTAAACGGAAAGAGAATTTCGAGACGAAACTCTAGGCGCTTGAATCGCCTGATTCCGATAAACGAGCGAGAAGTTAAACAGAATCGAAGATTCGATCAGAAATCGAATCTGAGAAAATAACGAGAAAATCCGACGAAAAGAAAAACGGACGAACGTTAATCAGAGAAAACCAACGAACGCGTTCGTTAAAACGAACGGTTCGGTGAACGCTCGCAAAATAATAAAACCGAAAAAAACCGATCTAGGGTTTTTTTTAAACGAAGGGTTTTTTTTAAAACGAAAACCGGCAACGACGAATGGCAGCGGCAGTACCTCGACGGGCGGACTCCGGCGAGGGCTCCGGCGGGCGCGGGGCTTGGCGGCGGGGTGCGGGGTCGGGGGGGCGAGGGGCGGCGGCTCCGGCGGCTTCCCGTGCGGCGGCGGCGGCGGCAAGTGCGGGCGGCGGCGGCGATGAGTGCGGCGGCGGCTCCGGCGACTTGGGAGGAAAGAGAGAGGGGGGGTATATATAGGAGGGAGGGGGGTCGGCGGCTTGGGGAAGGGGCAAGCCGAGCGGGGCGGCTCGTGGCCATGGCGGACACGGCGACGGCGGCTCCCGTGCGGGAAGAGGAGAGGCGCGAGGCGGGCCGTCGGCTGGGCCTTTGGCCAAGTCGGCGCGCGGGCGTTTTTTTAAAATAAGTTCCACGGGAAATAATACGTAGAAAAATAAATAAAAATCGGAAAAATATGAAATAAGTTTTCCCCGTCTAGTTAGAAAATCTAGAATAGGGTGAACATTTTTTTAAATCAAAATAAATATTTTTGAAAACATGCAATATGTTTAATGCAATAAAAATTGCAAATAAAATCCAAATAAATTCCAAATAATGATTTTAACATTTTTCCTCCAGGATTTCAATTGTTTTGGAGAAGTCATATTTTCTCCTCTCGTTTATTTAAAATGAAATATTTTTCCGGAGAGAAAAATAATTAAAACCAAAATCCTCGTCTTATCATTTGATAAAATCAAATATAAAAATACGAGAAAATCCCCAACTCTCTCCGAGGGTCCTTGAGTTGCTTAGGATTTATCGTGGATTTTGTCAAAATGCAATAAAACATGATATGCAATGATGATCTATGTATAACATACCAAATTGAAAATTTGGGATGTTACAGCCATGTAGAGGCCGTGGCGGCATCCTCGGCTGCCTTCTCGTCCTCGGACATAGTGGATCGGAGGCGAGGCTCGGCTCATTCCCGCAGCCCGCGTCGCGTCGTGGCGAGGCGGGCGGCGGAGGAGGAATTGATGTCGCTTGAAGCTACGTCGGTATTTCCCCTAAGAGGAAGGGATGATGGAGCACAGCGGCGGTAGGTATTTCCCTCAGATATGAAACCAAGGTTATCGAACCAGTAGGAGAACCAAGCAACACAACGTAAACAGCCACTTGACACAGATAACAAATCCTCGCAACCCAACGTGTTAAAGGGGTTGTCAATCCCTTCATGGTACGGCGACTGAAGATAGGCAAACGGACGTGAGATAAAATTGTAGTAGATTGATAGATCGAAGGCCAAATAAATAACAATAAATTGCAGCAAGGTATTTTTGTATTTTTGGTTTAATGGATTTAAAAATAAATGCACTGGAAAAGTAGATCGCAAAGGCAAATAATATGAGAAAGAGACCCGGGGACTGTAGGTTTCACTAGTGGCTTCTCTCGAGAAAAATAGCAAACGGTGGGTGAACAAATTACTGTTGGGAAATTGATAGAACTTCAAATAATCATGACGATATCTAGGCAATGATCATTATATAGGCATCACGTCCAAGATTAGTAGACCGACTCCTGCCTGCATCTACTACTATTACTCCACACATCGACCACTATCCAGTATGCATCTAGTGTATTAAGTTCATGGAAAAATGGAGTAATGCAATAAGAACGATGACATGATGTAGACAAGATCTATCTATGTAGAGATAGACCCCATCATTTTATCCTTAGTAGCAATGATACATACGTGTCTGTTCCACTTCTGTCACTGGGATCAAGCACCGTAAGATCAAACCGACTACAAAGCACCTCTTTCCATTGCAAGATAAATAGATCAAGTTGGCCAAACAAAACCCAAATATCAGAGAAGAAATGCGAGGCTATAAGCAATCATGCATATAAGAGATCAAAGAAATTCAAATAAATTTCATGGATATTAAAAGATAGATTTGATCATAATTCAAAGTTCATCGATCCCAACAAACACACCGCAAAAGAGTTACATCATATGGATCTCCAAGAGACCATTGTATTGAGAATTCAGCGAGAGAGAGAGAGAAAGCTATCTAGCTACTAACTACATACCCGGAGGTCTACAAAGAACTACACACGCATCATCAGAGATGCACCAATGGAGGTGGTGAACCCCATTCGAGATGGTGTCTAGATTGGATCTGGTGGTTCTGGACTCTGCGGCGGCTGGATCAATATTTTGTCGATGTTCTTAGGGTTTCTGGAATTTTGTGGTATTTATACAGCAAAGAGGCGGTCCGGGGAGCACCCGAGGTAGGCACAACCCACCAGGGCGCGCCTGGGCCTCCTGGCGCGCCCTGGTGGGTTGTGCTCTCCTCGAAGCACCCCCCAGGTGCAGCCAGAGCCCATTATGTTCCTTCTGGTCCAAAAAAATCTCCGTAAAGTTTTGTTGCCTTTGGACTCCATTTGATATTGATTTCCTGCGATGTAAAAAATATGCAGAAAACAGCAACTGGCACTTGGCACTATGTCAACAGGTTAGTACCAAAAAATGATATAAAATGATTATAAAACATCCAAGATTGATAATATAACAGCATGGAACAATCAAAAATTATAGATACGTTGGAGACGTATCAGCATCCCCAAGCTTAACCCCTACTCGTCCTTGAGTAGGGAATTGATAAAAATAGAATTTTTGATGTGGAATGCTGCCTATCATGTGATATCATATTTCTTTCTTTGTAGCATGGACATTTGGACTTTTATATTTTTCAAATATATATTCTAGTTTTGACATGATAATTTAAATACTCAAGCATATCAACAAGCAACCATGTCTTTCAAAATATCAACGCTAAAATAAGTTATCCCTAACCCATCATGCTCAACCATTGATCCATTCATGAAACACACTCGCATATTAGCTACACCCAATACTCAAGTACGATCATACTGCCTCCTAGTTGGTGCTTCTATAAGAGAAGATGGAGAGTCAAATTCAAAAATAAAAATTGCATAAAGTAAAAGAAAGGCCCTTCACAGAGGGAAGTAGGGATTTGTAGAGGTGCCAGAGCTAAAAGAGAAAATTGAGAGATAAAAACATTTTGGGAGGTGTATCCATCCCACCAACGAAAACGACTTAGAGTTCCCAACACTTTCCATGCTAGATATATCATAGGCGGTTCCCAAACAGAAAATAAAGTTTATTCCTTTTTCCACCATACTTTCACTTTCCATGGCTAGCCGTATCCATAGTTGCCTTCCATACCAACACTTTCCAAGGAATTTATTATTTGAAAACATAAAGTAAATTCATTTTTTCATTTCGGGACTGGGCATCCCTAATACCTTGACCTTACTCTCATGCAATGACAAGTGAATAAACACTCATCATGAGAATGACACATCTAGCATGGAAAATATTAGCCACCCCTCACCGCTCCGCGAGTGAAACGAACACACAAAAGAGAAGTTTATATTGAATATTAGAGATGGCACATACAAATTTGCTTAGAACGGCAAAAGAATACCGCATATAGGTAGATATAGTGGACTCATGTAGCAAAACTGGTTTAAATGATTTTTGGATGCACAATTAGAGATCATACTTAGTGCAAAATCAAGGCTAGCAAAAGATTGTGAAGCGACCAACAAAGAAATGGATAATCTCATAAGCGAGCATTAAGCATAATTAACACCGAATAATGCACCACAAGTAGGATATAATTTCATTGCATGATTATTGACTTTCGTGCTTGCATAGGGAATCACAAACCTTAACACCAATATTCTTACTAAAGCATAATTACTCATCAACATAACTCACATATCACATCATCATATCTCAAAACTATTACTAAGAATCAAGTTTATTTTACCCAGTGATCTTCAAGACAGTTTTTATTATATCCTTCTTGGATATCTATCACTTTGGGACTAATATCTATGTGTTGCTTTTCATAAGCTCAAACAAATATAAGTGAAGATCGTGAGCATAAATTTTTCTTTCTCTCAAATTAATTTAAGAGAAGCAAGAGAGAATTTCTTAAAAAAATTACTAACTCTCAAATAAATCTAAGTTAAGCAAGAGAGCATTTCTTCAAAAATACTAAAGCACACCATGCTCAAAAAGATAGAAGTGAAGCACTAGAGCAAGTCCATAGCTCATAAAAATTTAAGTGAAGCATAGAGAGCAATTGTAACAAGTCATGACATAATTTTGGCTCTCTCAGATAGGTGTTTCGAGCAAGGGATCAAGACTTACAACACAAAATAAAACAACCAAAGACTCATATCATACAAGACGCTCCAAGCAAAACACATAGTATCTGACAAATAAAAATATAGCTTCGAGTAAAATACCGATGGTCGTTAGAAGAAAGAGGGGATGCCACTCGGGGGCATCCCCAAGCTTAGTTGGTTGCTCATTCTTGGATAATATCTTGGGATGCCGGGGCATCCCCAAGCTTAGGCTCTTCTACTCCTTATTCCTTCATCCATCCTAAGATAACCCAAAACATGAAAACTTCAATCACACAAAACTCAACAAAACCTTCGTGAGATTCGTTAGTGTAAGAAAGCAAATCACTACTATAAGTACTGTACCAAACCAATTCATATTTTACTTTTGCATTATATCTACTGTATTCCAACCTTTTTATGGCAAAAACTCATCAAATAAAACTATAGAGCCATCAAAATAAGCACACAACACAAAGAAAACAGAATCTGTCAAAACAGAACACTCTATAGCAATCTGACTATTTTGAAAACTTCTGGAACTCCAAAAATTCTGAAAAATTAGGACGACCTGAGAAATTTGTAAGTTAATCTTCTGCAAAAGAATTGGTATTTTATCACGCTCTGGTAAAAAATGATAATTATTTTCGTCAGCACAAAAAGTTTCTGTTTTTTCCAGCAAGATCAAACAACTATTACCGAAGAAGATCCTAAAGGCTTTACTTGGCACAAACACCAATTAAAACATAAAAACACAATCATAACAGTAGCATAATTGTGCAAACACACAAGAACAGAAAGCAAAAAGCAAAAATAAATTTTATTCATTGGGTTGCCTCCCAACAAGCGCTATAGTTTTACGCCCTTAGCTAGGCATAAAGCAAGGATCTAAGTTTTGTCATCTTTGGTTCGAGATCCATAAGATGCCCTCCTGGTTGATTCATATGGTGGCCTAATTCTTGTTCTATGGAATAGTTCCATACCCTTCCTCAAAGGAAATTGGAATTTAATATTGCCTTCTTTCATATCAATCACGGCACCGATAGTGCATAAAAACGGTCTACCAAGAATAATAGGACAAGACGGATTGCAATCAATATCATGAACAATAAAATCTATGGGCACATAATTCCTATTTGCAAGAATAAGAACATCATTAATTCTTCCCATAGGCTTTTTAATAGTAGAATCTACCAACTGCAAATTTAAAGAACAATCTTCAAGATCGGTAAAACCAAGCACATCACATAAAGATTTCGGAACTGTAGAAACACTAGCACCCAAGTCACATAAAGCAAAACATTCATAATTTTTAATCTTGACTTTGATAGTAGGTTCCCAGTCATCACGCAATTTTCTAGAAATTCATACTTCTAATTCCAATTTTTCTTCAAAAGCTTTAATCATAGCATCAACAATATCTTTAGTAAAAGCTTTATTTTGTTCATAAGCATGGGGTGAATTTATCGTATTGAAACAAATAAATACAATCAATCAAAGATCAACTATCATAATTAAAGTCTTTGTAATCCAAAAGAGTGGGCACATCACTAGTTAAAGTTTTGACCTATTCAAACCCACTTTCATCAATTTTCTCAACAAGATTTTCACCCTCCGAAATATTGGGACGCCTTATACCTAAAGTTGACTCTTCTCCAGTCCCTCTTTCATCAATCTTAACTTTACTAAACAAGGAATCAATAGAAGAAACACCAATCATTTTAAGATCTTTGTCACTTTTGTGAAAGAAATCACTAGAAAACTCTTTTTCTAAAAATTCTCTTTTAGCTCTAAGCATAGCGGTTCTTTTCTTAATGTCATCAATAGAAACATAAAGAGCATTAATTGATTCATCTACTTTAGGCACAAAAAATTTCATCTTGAGATATTCCACATCATGAGCAATTATATCAACACTTCTAGACAAATCATCAATCTTACTCAACTTTTCTTCTATGAAAGTGTTGAAAACTTTTTGCACGTTGATAAATTCTTTAATATTGTTCTCAAGATCAGTGGTGTTCCTATTATTATTATAAGATTGATTTCCAGAGGAATTACCATAATTATTAGAGGAATTACTAGGAAAATGCCTAGGATTAAAATTACCTCTATAAGCATTGTTGTTGAAATTATTTCGAGAGATAAAATTCACATCTATGGCATCACTATTTTGCTCAATCAAAGTAGACAAAGGAATATCATTCAAATCAATAGGAGCACTTCTACTGGCAACTAATTTCATAAGAGCATCAACTTTTTCACTCAAAGAAGAAATTTATTCAACTGAATTAACTTTTTTACTAGTAGGAGCTCTTTCAGTATGCCATTGTGAATAATTTGCCATGATATTATCAAGCAATTTGGTGGCTTCACCCAAAGTAATTTCCATAAAAGTACCACCCGTGGCGGAATCTAAAAGATTACGAGAAACAAAATTCAACCCCACATAAAAAAATAGTATGATCATCCAATGATTTAACCCATGAGTTGGGCAATTCCTTAGCATCATTTTCATCCTTTCCCATGATTGTGCAACATGCTCATGTTCAAGTTGCTTGAAATTCATGATCTGGGTTCTAAGGGAAATAATTTTTGCGGGCAGAAAATACTTAGTGATAAAAGCATCTTTGCATTTGTTCCAAGAATCGATACTATTGCAAGCCAAAGAAGAGAACCAAATTTTTGCAGAATCACGCAAAGAAAACAGAAATAATTTCATCATCACCACATCATTGTCCACATCTTTTTTCTTTTGCATATCGCATAATTCCACGAAGGTATTAGGATGGGATGCAACATCCTCATTAGGAGTACCGGAAAATTGATCTTTCATAAGAAGATTCAGCAAAGCGGTATTAATATCACAAGATTCCGCACTAGTGGCGGGAGGAGCAATCGAAGTGCCAATAAAATCATTGTTGTTAGTATTTGAGAAATTACATAACTTGGTGTTCTCTTGAGTCATGATGACCACACAACAAGATTGCACTCAAAAACAGATCCGGCAAGAAAACGGCGAACGAAAAAGAGGGGCGAATAAAACGGCAAATTTTTGTGAAGTGGGGGAGACGAAAACGAGAGGCAAATGGCAAATAATGTAAATTGCAAGGAGATGAGATTTGTGAATAGGAACCTGGTATATGTTGAAGATCCTCCCCGGCAACGGCGCCAGAAATTCCTTTTGATGTCGCTTGAAGCTACGTCGGTATTTCACCAAAGAGGAAGGGATGATGCAGCACATCGGCGGTAGGTATTTCCATCAGATATGAAACCAAGGTTATCGAACCAGTAGGAGAACCAAGCAACACAACGTAAACAACCCCTGCACACAGATAACAAATCCTCGCAACACGGGTTATTAAAGGGGGTGTTAATCCCTTCCGGCTACGACGCCTCAAGATAGGAAAACGGACGTGAGATAAAAATGTAGTAGATTGATAGATCGAACGCCAAATAAAATAAATAAGAATAAATTGCAGCAAGGTATTTTTGTATTTTCGGTTTAATAGATCTAAAAATAAATGCAAAGGAAAAGTGGATCGCAAAGGCAAATAATATGAGAAAGAGACCCGGGGGCCGTAGGTTTCACTAGTGGCTTTTCTTGAGAAAAATAGCAAACGGTGGGTGAACAAATTACTGTTGAGCAATTGATACAACTTCAAATAATCATGACGATATCCAGGCAATGATCATTATATAGGCATCACGTCCAAGATTAGTAGACCGACTCCTGCCTGCATGTACTACTATTACTCCACACATCGACCGCTATCCAGCATGCATCTAGTGTATTAAGTTCATGGAAAAACGGAGTAATGCAATAAGAACGATGACATGATGTAGACACGATCTATATATGTAGAGATAGACCCCATCGTTTTATCCTTAGTAGCAACGATACATACATGTCGGTTCCCCTTCTATCACTGGGATCAAGCACCGTAAGATCGAACCCACTACAAAGCACCTCTTCCCATTGCAAGATAAATGATCAAGTTGGCCAAAAAAAACCCAAATATCGGAGAAAAATACGAGGCTATAAGCAATCATGCATATAAGAGATCAAAGAAACTCAAATAACTTTCATGGATATAAAAAGATAGATCTGATCATAAACTCAAAGTTCATCGATCCCAACAAACACACCGCAAGAGTTACATCATATGGATCTCCAAGAGACCATTGTATTGAGAATCCAGCGAGAGAGAGAAAGCCATCTAGCTACTAACTACAGACCAGAAGGTCTACAAAGAACTATTCACTCATCATCGGAGAGGCACCAATGGAGGTGGTGAACCCAATCCGAGATGGTGCCTAGATTGGATCTGGTGGTTCTAGACTCTACAGCGGCTGGATCAATATTTCGTCGACGTTCCTAGGGTTTCTGGAATATTGTGGTATTTGTACAGCAAAGAGGCGGTCCGGGGGGCACCCGAGGTGGGCACAACCCACGAGGGCGCGCCTGGGCCTCCTGGTGCGCCCTGGTGGGTTGTTCTCTCCTCGGAGCACCCCCCAGGCGCAACCAGGGCCCATTATGTTCCTTATGGTACAAAAATAATCTCCGTAAAGTTTCGTTGCGTTTGGACTCCGTTTGATATTGATTGCCTGCGATGTAAAAAACATGCAGAAAACAACAACTGGCACTTGGCACTATGTCAATAGGTTAGTACCAAAAAATGATATAAAATGACTATAAAATGATTATAAAACATCCAAGATTGATAATATAACAGCATGGAACAAACAAAATTATAGATACGTTGGAGACGTATCAGGAGTGCGTGAGGGCCTGTTTTCTTCTCAAGCTCCAATAGCATGTGAAAGACAAACCCTTATAAGGAGGTCCAACTCCTCTCCAACTTTCGGGGTGGGACTAAACTTCCCACTACACCTAGTGCCAATAAACCAACATGGGCCCTTAGAGATTTTCAAAAAAAATTAAATACGCCCTAGGCCCACCCTAATATTTCAACAAAGCAAGTGTTCTCGACAAAGCTTTGAGTATAGAGGTTGCTCAAAAAAAGCTTTGAGTATAGATTCTGCTGAAGGTTTAAGAGATAAGACACCCAAGCAAGCTTCTGTTGTGCGAGATAAAAAGAGTGGTAAGAAGGCATCATCAGGAATATCGGTGGCCAAAAAGGATGGATCCTCAAGGCGGTCGGGTCGTACCAGTGTGAAGGAATATTCAGATGTGGTCGACGACGGCACGTCACAGCTCCATGATACAAGCGCAAGTGAAAATGCAGCTGAAGCAAGAGACATGACATCAGTGAATCGAAGTCAGCATAAAACTGGTTCGATGGTCGAAGGAACCAACCGGAAGATAAAAGCTATGGTCAGGGATATACTGTTGGGGGACGTCATAGACAGGTAGCTCGCTTCTGAAATGGCATATGTGGATGAAGTTTTCTTGGAAATGGAGGCATGCCCTCGGCCTCTGCATCATAATGATGCATGAAACCATCTTATTAAAAATCCACGAAGTAGCACAAAGTCATAAAAGTATTACAGCTCGCAAGCGAAGCGAAACAAAAAAGAAAAGTACATGCTTGGAATCGCAACTGGTAAGGCAATGTGAAGGATAGGCGCTCTAGACTCCTATCCTGTTATGCGACCGCCATCCAAACCGGTTAAATATAGCCCGTGCTACCATCTCCCACTGGTTGCACCCAGTAACCAAATGCTCCCTGGATTCCACAGGAGTGAGTAAGGACCACGTACGGATCCATGCGGTAGCTCTGTAGATGACCTGCAAGAAAGTTAAAGTATGTTGTCTGTTAAAAATTATCTCATTCCTACAGTTCCATATAGCCACAGAAGCGCGCATATTCCAATCCAAATACGAGCCGCAGTAGTATGCTCAAGCCCAGCTAACCACGTTCCAAACAACGACTCAATGTCAACTGGAGGGTTAATGTTAACTGCTATATGAATCGTTCTCCAAAGAAGTTTGGCGAGTGGGCATTCAAGAAATAGATGTTGTATTGTTTCATCATGATCACAAAAACAACAATGTGAACTACCTACCCATCGCCCCTTGATTAGGTTATCCTTGGTGAGTATTACTTGCTTGTGGACGAACCACATAAAAATCTTAATATGTAAGGGAACCTTAACCTTCCAAATATGCAATGATCTTGAGATTGGGCCAGAATTAATCAAACCCATATAGAAAGATTTTACCGTAAATATCCCATTTCTAGCTAATTTCCAGTGCGTCCAATTCGGCTGGTCGGATAGTTGAACATCTATCAATCTCCGAACCAAGTGCATCCAGGCAGTCCATCGTTCACCAACTAACGCACGTCTGAATTGAATATTCAATGGAATCGTTTAGAAAACTCTGCCTACGTAATCCTACTTACATTGCACAATGTTATAAAGGGTGGGATATTGTATGGTCAGGGGTGTCTCTCCTAACCACGCATCCTCCCAAAATCTTGTTGACATCCCATTGCCAACCAAGAATTTGACCCTACGAAGGAACAAGTCCTTCGTTCTCATAAGGCCCTTCCAGAATGGCGAGTCAGTTGGTCTCATGGTAACCTGGGCGAGCGTTTTTGACTGCAAATACTTATTGCGCAAAATCGGTGCCCACATGCCTTCGGGCTCTGTCTCTAACATGTTAGCCTGAAGGCATGTGGGCACAGATTGTGGAGCCCGAACCCCTCCACCTGACCATGTTGGGGAACGTAGTAATTTCAAAAAAAATCCTACGCACATGCAAGATCATGGTGATGCATAGCAACGATGTAACGCCCACGATGCGGCTATATCTCCCACGTGTCGAGGCACGACTTAGAGGCATAACCGCATTGTAGGTATTTTCGCAAGAAGGGTCATCTTCACACAATCCCATGTAATGAACAAGAATGGGATAAAAAGAGTTGGCTTACAATCGCCACTTCACACAATACATAAATTAATTCATACATCATCCAAAATCCACACACAGACCGACTACGGTCAAATCCAAATGAAAGGAAGATAACCCCAAATGCTAGATCCCCGATCGTCCCAACTGGGCTCCACTACTGATCATCAAGAAACGAAACATAGTAACGACCACGTTCCTCGTCGAACTCCCACTTGAGCTCGGTTGCGTCGCCTGCACTGGTATCGTCGGCACCTGCAACTGTGTTGGTAGAATCTGTGAGTCACGAGGACTCAGCAATCTCACACCCGCGAGATCAAGACTATATAAGCTTGTAGGAAGGATGGGGTAATGAGGTGGAGCTGCAGCAAGCACTAAGCACATATGGTGGCTGAAACACGCAAATAAGAGCGAGAAGAGGAGCAACGCAACGGTCGCGAAACTAGAAATGATCAAGAAGTGATCCTGAAACTACTTACGTTCATACATAACCCGAACCGTGTTCACTTCCCGGACTCCGCCGAAAAGAGACCATCACGGCTACACACACGGTTGATGTATTTTAATTTAGTCAAGTGACAAGTTCTCTACAACCGGACATTAACAAATTCCCATCTGCCACATAACCGCGGGCACGGCTTTCGAAAGATAATACCCTGCAGGGGTGTCCCAACTTAGCCCATTATAAGCTCTCACGGTCAACGAAGGATATTCCTTCTCCCGGGAAGACCCGATCAGTCTCGGAATCCCGGTTTACAAGACATTTCGACAATGGTAAAACAAGACCAGCAAAGCCGCCCGAATGTGCCGACAAATCCCGATAGGAGCTGCACATATCTCGTTCTCAGGGCACACCGGATGAGCAATCCGTACAACTAAAACCAGGCCTCAAGTTTCCCCGAGGTGGCGCTGCCAAGGGCCCTAGTTTGGACCAGCGCTCAGAGGAGCACTGGCCCGGGGGGGTTAAAATAAAGATGACCCTCGGGCTCGCGAAAACCCAAGGGAAAAAGGCTTAGGTAGGCAACTGTAAAACCAAGGCTGGGCCTTGCTGGAGTAGTTTTATTCAAGGCGAACTATCAAGGGGGTCCCATAAATCACCCAACCGCGTAAGGAACGCAAAATCAAGGAACATAACACCGGTATGACGGAAACTAGGGCGGCAAGAGTGGAACAAAACACCAGGCATAAGGCCGGGCCTTCCACCCTTTACCAAATATATAGATGCATTAAATAAATAAAAGATATTGTGATATCCCAAAATATCCATGTTCCAACATGGAACCAACTTCAACTTCACCTGCAACTAGCAACGCTATAAGAAGGGCTGAGCAAAACCGGTAACTTAGCCAAACAACGGTTTGCTAGGAAAGGATGGTTAGAGGCTTGACATAGCAATATGGGATTCATGATATAGCAAGTGGTAAGTAGCGTAGCATAGCAATAGAGCGAACAACTAGCAAAGCAAAGATAGGAATGATTTCGAGGGTATGGTCATCTTGCCTGCAAGGTTCTCAGAGTTGTCGAAAGCTTGATCCTCGTAAGCGTTCTCAACAGGTTCCTCATAAGCGTACTGGTCTCCCGGCTCTACCCACAGCAAGAACACAATCAAAAGAACTAACAATCAATCACAGGAAATGCACAAGCAACATGATGCAATACATGCATGATATGCGGGATGTGATATGCGATGCATATGCGTGCTCCGGACGGGAAAATATGAACAAGGCATCAACTTGGCAAACCAAGTATGCCACTGGAAATATGATATGATTTCGGTCGAAATCGATATAAAGATCACCGGAAACGGATGCACGGTTTGCAAATGGCAAGCAAAACAAGAATGACACAATTCTGCGATTAACAGCACGATGCCACTTAGAATACATCAATTAACTATGCTACAGCACCCCAACATAGCAACAAAGCATATGGCAGTGATCTACAAGAGATTCTTGACAAAAGATGAACACTGAGCTACGGCTAGATCACACAATAACAGGTTCAAACAAGCATGGCAAAAGTGCAAAAAACATCAGCTTCACAGACTTGGTGAAAATACTGAACATGGCTGAAACAGCATCAGGTAACAATGTTCAGAGCAAGCCAAACACATGCTACTGGGACTTGTCATAGCAAACCAAGGCATGGCATGAATCCACTAAATGCATAGAACAAAAGTTCCTTACTGATCATGAGCCAAAGAGGCACAGAAGATATGATGGCAGCCATGTAAACATAGCTAGTTTCGTTAACAGGTTTCAGACTTAGCAGAGAACAGAGCATGGCATTAACAGAATTATGAAGGCATCTTTGTGAGATCGATTCACTCATCACAAAGCAATTCATGACAAAACAAGCATACCTACAGCAAGAGTACATGTTCATGAAGCTAATCATGGCAAGAGCAAGTTCATAGCATGTATGGATCAACTACAACAACCTTGGCAAAATTGAATAGCATGTTAACATTCTGCCAGGAACATTTTATAGAAAACGTAGAGGAAGATTGAGACACGCTAGGGCACTCCATAATTGCAAACAGGGGCATGGATGGATAGATCATAACCATATGTTCAAAACATCCTTAGCGAAGTATCTCAAAATAAGCATGGATCTCGCTGTAGCATCAAGTTTACATGGCATAAAAATAACAGCAGGAAAAGACTTGGCAAAATCCAGTGTCCCAGAAAACAGAAACATCACGAAGCCTAATTTGCATGCTTGTGCTAGTCACCACATAGATCACAAAAATACATGGAAAGCACCTCTATAAAGATGGCATGGCATAGATCAAAACACATGTAGAGCTCATGCTCATAAGATGCACACATCAAATGCAACAAAAATAACAAAACATCAAGTTCTGATAAGTAACAGCAGTAAACAACATATAGCACTCTTGCAATGACGATTTAGGCATCAAGATGAACTCAAACGAGCAGGTCACAATGGAACAAAATGAAGAGCATCTCCTGATGAACATTTCGATATATCATGCACGCAAAACGGACCAGTATGCCATGAGATATGGCACGAAGAACAGAGCAACATAAAGTGATAAATTCGGGACAGCAGAAAACAGAGGGGGGAAAGTCAACCTCGATCTAGGGTTCCGGGCACGCGAACCGAGGCGGGGCCGGAGCTCTCGCCGGAGAATGGAACGGTGGCGTCCGGAGAGGGTCAGAGAGGGCGTCGTGCGGACGGGGACGGCCGGATCTGGCCGGATCCGTCACCGGCGGAGGCGGAGGCGGGGCCGGACGGCGCGGGCGGCCACGAGCTCGCCGCGGTGGGCGGCGGCCCGGCGACGAGGCGGCGCACCGGTGACGAGGAGGTGGCGAGGCGCTGGGCTCGGGCTGCGGGGCGCGGGAGCCCGCGGGAGGCGCGGTCGGAGGCGGGGACTGGGCCGCGGGGGCCGGCGACGGGCTTCGGCGGGCTGGCGCGGCGTGGGCCGCGGGGCGCCACGTGGCGGGGCGTGAGTGGTGCGGAGGCGGCGGCGACTTCGTCCGGCTCGGACCGGACGTGTCCGGCGGCGGAGAGGGGTGAGGCTAGGGTTTCGTCTGCGCGAAAAATCCGGGGGGGGGGGGGGGTCACCTATTTATAGGTAGAAGGAGCTAGGAGACTCCAAATGGAGTGCGGTTTTCGCCCACACGATCGTGATCGAACGACCGAGAGTATGGATGGGGCTTAGATGTGTTATTGGGCTGTTTGGAGGGTTGTTTGGCTGCAACACACGAAAGGCCTTTGCGGTTACCCAGTTAACCGTTGGAGCATCAAACGACCTTCGAATGGAGCGAAACTTGACAGGTGGCCTACCGGTGGTGTACCAAGGCCTCTTGGCAAACCTCGGTCCATTCCGAGAACGTTTAACACCCGCTCACGAAAAGAGACGAGAGGGGTGCGCCGCTGCAAGTGGGAGTGTCGGATTGCAAAACGGACAACGGGGAAAATGCTCGGACGCATGAGACGAACACGTATGCAAATGAGATGCACATGATGACGTGATATGAGATGCATTACATGAACAAAATGCAAAACAAAAGACAAAACCCGACCACGAAGGGAATATCATAACACATAGCCGAAAATGGCAAGAGTTGGAGTTACAAATATGGAAAGTTACATCCGGGGCGTTACAACACTCCACCACTACAAGAGGATCTCGTCCCGAGATCTAGGACTGAAAGAACTCCGAATATTCGGAACGGAGGTAGTCCTCGCGTTCCCAGGTGGCTTCTCGGTCGGAATGGTGCGACGAGTTCACTTTTAGGAATTTGATTGACTTGTTGCGAGTCTTGCGCTCAGTTTCTTCAAAAATAGCAACGGGGTGCTCATGATAAGACAGATCTTCTTGGAGGTCAATCTCTTCGAATTTGATGGTACGCTCAGGCGTCGTGAAGCACTTGCGAAGTTGTGACACGTGGAACACATTGTGCACGTTCGCGAAGTTGGAGGGAAGCTCAAGTTGATAGGCGAGGTCGCCTCTTTTGCCAATGATCTTGAAATGACCCACGTATCTAGGGGCAAGCTTCCCTTTGATACCGAAACAACGAGTTCCTTTCATTGGAGAGACGCGGAGGTAGACATGGTCTCTGATCTCGAAAGCCAAGTCACGGTGCTTGCTATCATAGTAACTCTTCTGGCGCGATTGCGCGGCTTTGAGATTTTCACGGATGACTTTACACATTTCTTCAGCCTCTATGATTAAGTCATTGCCAAGAAGTTGGCGTTCACCAGTCTCTGACCAATTGAGAGGAGTACGGCACTTCCTGCCATAGAGAATCTCGAATGTGGCCTTGCCCGAACTCGCTTGGAAGCTATTGTTGTAGGAGAACTCGGCATATGGGAGGCAATCTTCCCACTTCATACCGAAAGAAATGACACAAGCCCTGAGCATATCTTCAAGTATTTGATTGACTCGCTCAACTTGGCCACTAGTTTGAGGATGGAAAGCTGTGCTGAAGCGAATGTTGGTGCCCATGGCCTTCTGGAAGGAGTCCCAGAACTTAGAAGTGAAGATGCTTCCACGATCTGAAGAAATCAATAGTGGAATGCCGTGCAAGGAGACAATCCTGGAGGTGTATAGTTCTGCCAACTGAGCTGCTGTGATAGATTCTTTGATTGGAAGGAAATGAGCCACTTTTGTAAGCTTGTCGATGACAACGAAGATAGCATCATTTCCACGCTTGGACATAGGAAATCCAGTCACAAAGTCCATTTCGATATGATCAAACTTCCATTCTGGAATAGCAAGAGGTTGGAGTAGACCAGCTAGTCGTTGGTGTTCTGCTTTCACCCTTCGACAGACATCACATTCGTTCACGAATTGAGCGATTTCTCGCTTCATTCGAGCCCACCAATACGACTGCTTGATGTCATGGTACATCTTCGTACTTCCATGATGAATGGAAAGAAGAGAATTGTGCGCCTCGTTCATTATGACTTTCCTTAGATCACCTTTAGGAACCAAAATCCAGTCCTCGAAGAATAAAGTGTCTCTGTCATCAATGCGATAGCACTTGTATTCGGAAAGACCCTTGTCAATACCACATTTCACCTTCTTCACCATGGTATCCAGGAGTTGTGCCTCACGAATTTGATCTTCCAAAATAGGAGAGACTTGGAGATTGGCAAGAAAGCCTTGAGGAAGAACTTGGAGATTGAGTTTGCTGGAAAGCTTCGCAAAGGTCCGGTTGGAATGGCTTGAGAATTAAACTGCTGCAATAAGCCTTCCTGCTCAAATCATCTACAATGACATTGGCCTTGCCTGGAGAATATTCAATACTCGGATTATACTCTTGAATCATCTCGACCCATTGAGTTTGCCTGAGGTTGAGGTTGGGCTGAGTGAAGATGTACTTGAGACTCTTGTGATCGGTGAATATGTCCACTTTCCTTCCCAACAAGAGATGTCTCCATGTTATTAATGCATGAACAACTGCCACCAACTCAAGATCGTGAGTGGGGTAGTTCTTTTCATTGGGCTTCAACTGACGAGAGGTATAGGCCACAACTTTCTTCTCTTGCATTAACACAGTACCGAGACCTTGAAGAGAAGCATCACAGAAAACTTCGAATGGCTTGGATTCGTCAGGAGGAGTTAAGACAGGAGCTGTGACGAGTTTCTCTTTGAGAGTGTTGAAAGAAACGTCACACTCAGGAGTCCAGACATACTTCACATGCTTCTGGAGGAGGTTGGAAAGGGGCTTTGCAATCTTAGAGAAATTCTCAATGAATCTTCGGCAATAGCTTGCAAGACCAAGGAAACTGCGGAGCTGCTTGACATTCTGAGGAGGTTCTCAATTCACAATTGCAGACACCTTCTCGGGATTAACAGCGATGCCCTTGGCAGAGATGATATGACCAAGGTAAAGAACTTCATCAAGCCAAAACTCACATTTGGAAAACTTCACATAGAATTGATACTCTCTGAGCTTGTCGAGCACCAATCGCAAATGTTTGGCATGATCCTTCTTATTCTTGGAGAAGACCAAGATATCATCGAGATACACCAGCATGAATTCATTGGTATAGGGGTTGAGGTTGAAGTTCATCATTCGAGAGAATGTTGGAGGAGCATTGACAAGGCCGAAAGACATGACAGTATATTCATAAGAACCAAAGCTTGTTTTGAATGCTCTCTTGGGAATATCTTCTTCACGAATGTGAATCTGATGATACCCCATCCGGAGGTCAAGCTTGGAGAAGACTTTAGCACCTTTAAGTTGCTCGAATAGCTCACTGATGTTGGGAAGTGGATACTTGTTCTTAATTGTCTTCTTGTTCAATGGACGGTAGTCGACACAAAGTCGGTCCGTGCCATCCTTCTTCTGGACAAAAAGAACACCACAACCCCATGGAGATGAACTCGGTCTGATCAGACCTAGACGCTCTTGTTCATCGAGCTGTTTCTTCAATTCTTTCAGCTCCTTGGGTCCAACCTTGTAAGGACGCTTGCAAACGGGTTCGGTACCAGGCTCAAGATCGATAACGAATTCGACTGGCCGGTGAGGAGGCATACCCGAAAGCTCTTCTGGAAAGACATCTTGGTACTCACAAACGACTGGAATCTGAGAGATTGCGTCTAGCTCGCCCTTCTCATTGAGAGAGAATAACCGTATGGTCTCGTCACGAGCGTCATAGATGATCACATCCTCAGAAGAGTGTGTCAATTGAATTTCCCTGGCAGCACAATCAAGTTGAGCCTTGTGCTTAGAAAGCCAGTCCATCCCGAGAATTAGATCAATATCCGAGTCACCAAGGACAATTGGAGAAGACAGAAATTTATAGTCGCCCATCTTGATAACGGAATCCTGAACGAATACTCGAGAAGTCAATTGCTGAGCCGGGGAAACAATAGACAATGGAATTGACAATACTTGAGTAACCAAATCATGCATGGCCACAAAAGGTCTTGAAATGAAAGAATGCGATGCACCAGTATCAAATAAGACTTTTGTAGGAATATCATTAACTGAGAGATTACCCATTATCACATCAGTAGATTCCTCCGCTTGAGCTGCATTCATCATGTTCACCTTTGTAGACTTGGGATTATGCTTGACCATTGCATTGCTGGAAGATCTCACAGGAGGAGGAGGCGGAAGGCGCCTTTGGTTGAAGCACTTGTTAGCATAGTGACCTTTCTGCTGACATTTGTTGCAAGTCACCTCTGAGAGCGGACGATGATAAGGAGCATTCGACTTTGGAGCTTGATTCTGAGACTTGTTCTGATAGCCAGGGTTGGGTGGGTGGGAAGATCCATGGCCACCTTTGTTCTTCTACTGGAAAGGCTGACGAAACGGAGGAGGAGGAGGCAACCAGAACTTATGTTGCTTAGTAGCCACTAGTGAGGAAGAAGAAGACTTAACTGCGTCCCTGACTCTCTTCTTAGAAGCCTCACACTTGAGCTGAGCAGCCTCTTGTTTCAGTGCCATGTTGTAGAAATCATCATACTTGGTCGACTCAAAAAGCACGAGAGGTAATTGCAGATCTTCTCTAAGGCCACCTCTGAATTGATAGATCATACTCTTTTCATCAGGAACGTCTTGCTTAGCGAAGCGAGCGAGTTTCTGAAACTGGGTATTGTATTGATACACGGACAAGTTGCCTTGCTTGAGATTGCGGAACTCCTCACGCTTGCTCTCAACAACACTTTGTGGAATGTGGTGAGCTTTGAAGTCTCGGCGGAAATCATCCCAGGTAATCACACGACCTCCTCTGGAATCTTTGTATTGTTGATACCACTCGGTAGCTTGATCCTTGAGTTGAAAAGAAGCGAACTTGACAAAGTCCTCAGGCCTGACATTGCTACATTCAAAATGCTTGTTGATGTCCACGAGCCAATCATCGGCGTCTGTGGCCTCGACACAGTAGCTGAAAGACTTCGGCTGATTTGCGAGGAACTGGTTGAGGGTAGCAAAGTGAGGCTGATTGTTGCCTTGGCCTTGATTTCCTTGGTTGCCTTGCCCTTGGGTGCGCTCTTGCAAGAGTTGCAAAATCATCTGAGCATTGGCGTTGGTGGCTGCCATGATAGCTTGCGATGCCTCCGGAGGCGGAGGTGGTGGCGGAGGGTTTGCTTGACTCCCATCATTGCGTTCTGGATTCTGACGCGTTGGCGGAGCCATCCTGAAGAGGGTGACATCCGTTAGCATCTTGATAGACAGATAGACAAGTTGAATCAACGGATAGAAATTGCAACATATAGTCTTCACAATAAACACTCGAATGAGGATGAACGAATGAATTCCATAGTAAATCATCAAACTTCCATAAGGTGAGAAGCCACTTGATAAGAAATTGATGAATGAAATAACAAGGTGCAACTGGAACAAATAAGTGGTAAGGATTACCCAATCACAAACCAAATATCTGCGGGAAGAAATGCTAAGAGCTACTTGAATCCCACCTATAAACTCCCGAAACTTTCTGTTTATGCAATCTGGTGTTGGGGATATAGGGGACACAAAATATATCACCCAAACTGGCAATCCCTAGATCCAGCTATATCCATCCGTCAACACATAACCAAGAAACTTTCGGAAATCGTGTACCTCAACCTTCGAAAAGCATCCCTTATACGAGTTATGGGAATACTCCTGAAATCCCGCCCTAGTACTAGCGTCGAGGTGATCACACCAGCAACTACATAAAGAGATTTTCGATGTCGGTGAAACTCAGGTATTCCAGAACTGCAACGATAAAATTGTGACGACAACACCTAGGAGCTCAACTCGCCGGGACACTGCCACAACCCCTAAATGTCAGGAGGCACCAAGAACAATGTTCTCGTCACAAAACCATCGAAATGATTCCAAGATACCCGCGTGATCCTAAAAATTGTTTTTAGTGAAATTTGAGGACAGAAGAGTCAAAACTTCTACATCAGGAGACCTCACCAGAGCGACGAAGGGACTGAGGAGTAAAAAGAATCCTACACTCCGATATATATAATCCTAAGACTCAAAACATTTTTGTTCTAGACTCAACAACGCCAGCGATTCGATCAAGCAGGGGGATCCTAAGTCGGGGATGGCTCTGATTACCAACTTGTAACACCCACGATGCGGCTATATCTCCCACGTGTCGAGGCATGACTTAGAGGCATAACCGCATTGTAGGTATTGTCGCAAGAAGGGTCATCTTCACACAATCCCATGTAATGAACAAGAATGGGATAAAGAGAGTTGGCTTACAATCGCCACTTCACACAATACATAAATTAATTCATACGTCATCCAAAATCCATACATAGACCGACTACGGTCAAATCCAAATGAAAGGAAGATAACCCCAAATGCTAGATCCCCGATAGTCCCAACTGGGCTCCACTACTGATCATCAGGAAACGAAACATAGTAACGACCACGTTCCTCGTCGAACTCCCACTTGAGCTCGGTTGCGTCGCCTGCACTGGTATCGTCGGCACCTGCAACTGTGTTGGTAGAATCTGTGAGTCACGAGGACTCAGCAATCTCACACCCGCGAGATCAAGACTATATAAGCTTGTAGGAAGGATGGGGTAATGAGGTGGAGCTGCAGCAAGCACTAAGCACATATGGTGGCTAACATACACAAATAAGAGCGAGAAGAGGAGCAACGCAACGGTCGCGAAACTAGAAATGATCAAGAAGTGATCCTAAAACTACTTACGTTCATACATAACCCGAACCGTGTTCACTTCCCGGACTCCGCCGAAAAGAGACCATCACGGCTACACACACGGTTGATGTATTTTAATTTAGTCAAGTGACAAGTTCTCTACAACCGGACATTAACAAATTCCCATCTGCCACATAACCGCGGGCATGGCTTTCGAAAGATAATACCCTGCAGGGGTGTCCCAACTTAGCCCATTATAAGCTCTCAGGGTCAACAAAGGATATTCCTTCTCCCGGGAAGACCCGATTAGTCTCCGAATCCCGGTTTACAAGACATTTCGACAATGGTAAAACAAGACCAGCACAGCCGCCCGAATGTGCCGACAAATCCTGATAGGAGCTGCACATATCTCGTTCTCAGGGCACACCGGATGAGCAGTCCGTACAACTAAAACCAGGCCTCATGTTTCCCCGAGGTGGTACTGCAAAGGGCCCTAGTTTGGATGGATAGACCATAACCATATGTTCAAAACATCCTTACTGAATTATCTCAAAATAAGCATGGATCTCACTGTACCATCAAGTTTACATGGCATAAAAATAACAGCAGGAAAAGACTTGGCAAAATCCAAAGTCCCTGAAAACAGAAACATCACGAAGCCTAGTTTGCATGCTTGTGCTAGTCACCACATAGATCACAAAAATACATGGAAAGCACCTCTGTAAAGATGGCATGGCGTAGATCAAAACACATGTAGAGCTCATGCTCATAAGATGCACACATCAAATGCAACAAAAATAACAAAACATCAAGTTCTGATAAGTAACAGCAGTAAACAACATATAGCACTCTTGCAACGATGATTTAGGCATCAAGATGAACTCAAATGAGCAGGTCACAATGGAACAAAATGAAGAGCATCTCCTGATGAACATTTGGATATATCATGCACGCAAAACAGAGCAGTATGCCATGAGATATGACACGAAGAATAGAGCAACATAAAGTGATAAATTTTGGACTTGGCAGAAAACAGAGGGGGGAAAGTCAACCTCGATCTAGGGTTCCGGGCACGCGAACCGAGGCGGGGCCGGAGCTCTCGCCGGAGAATGGAACGGTGGCGGCCGGAGAGGGTCGGAGAGGGCGCGGTGCGGACGGGGACGGCCGGATCTGGCCGGATCCGGCGCCGGCGGAGGCGGAGGCGGGGCCGGACGGCGCGGGCGGCCACGAGCTCGGCGCGGTGGGCGGCGGCCCGGCGACGAGGCGGCGCACCGGCGACGAGGAGGCGGCGAGGCGCTGGACTCGGGCGGCGGGGCGCGGGAGGTGGCGGGGACTGGGCCGCGGGGGCCGGCAACGGGCTTCGGCGGGCTGGCGCAGCGCGGGCGGCGGGGCGCCACGTGGCGGGGCGTGAGTGGTGCGGAGGCGGCGGCGACTTCGTCCGGCTCGGACCGGACGTGTCCGGCGGCGAAGAGGGGTGAGGCTAGGGTTTCGTCTGCGCGAAAAATCCGGGGGGATCACCTATTTATAGGTAGAGGGAGCTAGGAGACTCCAAATGGAGATGCGAGGCTAGGGTTTCACCCACACGATCGTGATCGAACGACCGAGAGCATGGAGGGGGCTTAGATGAGTTATTGGGCTGTTTGGAGGGGTGTTTGGCTATAACACACGAAAGGCCTTTGCGGTTACCCGGTTAACCGTTGGAGCATCAAACGACCTTCAAATGGAGCGAAACTTGACAGGTGGCCGACCGGTGGTGTAGTAAGGCCACTTGGCAAACCTCGGTCCATTCCGAGAATGTTTAACACCCGCTCACGAAAAGAGACAAGAGGGGTGTGCCGGTGCAAGTGGGAGTGTCGGATTGCAAAACGGACAACGGGGAAAATGCTCGGACGCATGAGACGAACACGTATGCAAATGAGATGCACATGATGATGTGATATGAGATGCATGACAAGAACAAAATGCAAAACGAAAGACAAAACCCGACCACGAAGGGAATATCATAACACATAGCCGAAAATGGCAAGAGTTGGAGTTACAAATATGGAAAGTTACATCCGGGGCATTACAAACGAGAGGGGAGAGTGTTGTTCACATACCCTCGTAGACTGAAAGCGGAAGCGTTATAACAACGCGGTTGATGTAGTCGTACGTCTTCACGATCCGACCGATCCAAGTACCGAACGCACGGCACCTCCGAGTTCACCACATGTTCAGCTCGATGACGTCCCACGAACTCCGATCCAGCAGAGCTTTGCGGGAGAGTTCCATCAGCACGACGGCGTGATGACGGTGATGATGTTGCTACCGACGCAGGGCTTCGCCTAAGCACCGCTATGATTTGACCGAGGTGGATTATGGTGGAGGGGGGCACCGCACACGGCTTGGAACAATCAACTTGTGTGTTCTAGGGTGCCCCCTGCCCCCGTATATAAAGGAGCAAGGGGGAAGGCCGGCCGGCCCTTGGGGCGCGCCAAGGAGGGGGGAGTCCTCCTCCTAGTAGGAGTAGGACTCCCCTTTCCTAGTCCAACTAGGAAGAGGGAAGGGGGAAGGAAAGAGAGGGAGAGGGAGAGGGAAAGAGGGGTCGCGCCCCCTCCCCTAGTCCAATTCGGACTCCTCATGCGAGGGGGCAAGCCACCTCCTTGGCTGCTGCCCTCTCTCTCCCCTCAGGCCCATTAAGGCCCAATACTTCCCCGGGGGTTTCTAGTAACCCTTCCGGCACTCCGGTTTTCTCCAAAATCACCCGGAACACTTCCGGTGTCCGAATATAGCCGTCCAATATATCAATATTTACGTCTCGACCATTTCGAGAATCCTCGTCATGTCCGTGATCACATCCGGGACTCCGAACTACCTTCGGTACATCAAATCACATAAACTCATAATATCGATCGTCACCGAACGTTAAGCGTGCGGACCCTACGGGTTCGAGAACTATGTAGACATGAACAAGACTCGTCTCCGGTCAATAACCAATAGCGGAACCTAGATGCTCATATTGGTTCCTACATATTCTACGAAGATCTTTATCGGTCAAACCGCATAACAACATACGTTGTTCCCTTTGTCATCGGTATGTTACTTGCCCGATATTCGATCGTCGGTATCCTCATACCTAGCTCAATCTCATTACCGGCAAGTCTCTTTACTCGTTCCATAATACATCATCCCGCAACTAACTCATTAGTCACATTGCTTGCAAGGCTTATAGTGATGTGCATTACCGAGAGGGCCCAGAGATACCTCTCCGACAATCGGAGTGACAAATCCTAGTCTCGATCTATGCCAAGTCAAGAAGTACCATCGGAGACACCTGTAGAGCACCTTTATAATCACCCAGTTACGTTGTGACGTTTGGTAGAATACAAAGTGTTCCTCCGGTAATCGGGAGTTGCATAATCTCATAGTCATAGGAATATGTATAAGTCATGAAGAAAGCAATAGCAGTAAACTAAAATGATCAAGTGCTAACTAGCGGAATGGGTCAAGTCAATCACATCGTTCTCCTAATAATGTGATCCTATTTATCAAATGACAACTCATGTCTATGGTTAGGAAACTTAACCATCTTTGATAAACGAGCTAGTCAAGTAGAGGCATACTAGTGACACTCTGTTTGTCTATGTATTCACCCATGTATTATGTTTCTGGTTAATACAATTCTAGCATGAATAATAAACATTTATCATGAAATAAGGAAATAAATAATAACTTTATTATTGCCTCTAGGGCATATTCCCTTCAGTCTCCCACTTGCACTAGAGTCAATAATCTAGATTACACAGTAATGATTCTAACACCCATGGAGTCTGGTGCTGATCATGTTTTGCTCGTGAGAGAGGCTTAGTCAACAGGTGTCGGTGTCAAAACCGGCGGATCTCGGGTAGGGGGTCCCGAACTGTGCGTCTAGGATCGATGGTAACAGGAGACGGGGGACACAATGTTTACCCAGGTTCGGGCCCTCTCTATGGAGGTAATACCCTACTTCCTACTTGATTAATCTTGATGAATATGAGTGTTACAAGAGTTGATCTACCATGAGATCGTAATGGCTAAACCCTAGAGGTCTAGCCTATGAGTATATGGTAATGAATCTGTCCTATCTGGACTATTCTCTCTGGTTTATATAGACACCGGAGAGATCTAGGGATACATGAGGTCGGTTACATAAGAGGGAATCTTCATAGTCGGTCGCCTAGCTTGCCTTCCACGCCAAGGAGAGCCCAATCCGGACACGGGTATAGTCTTCGGTCTTCATAGCCCATCAGTCCGGCCCAATAGATAACAAGCCGGATGCCCGAGGACCCCTTAGTCCAGGACTCCCTCAGTAGCCCCCGAACCAGGCTTCCATGACGATGTGTTCGCCGTTCGGATTGTCTTCGGCATTGCAAGGCGGGTTCCCTTCTTCAAGTAATGTATTCGGTTGTTGACTCAATATCGTTCCCCTCGGCTTCTGTGCGCCAATAACTTCGTCTTCCACGTGTCGAGCGAATGCGGAAAGCCAGGGCATTTTTGCAAATAACACCTCGTCCACGCAAGGCAGAACGCCTATTTAATGAAATTGGATCTTAGATCCAGGCGATACCGTGCTGAGAAAATCCCCGGAAACTGCCAGGAGAAGCCATTCCTTCATGGCTAGCATTCCCAGCTCTTCCTCCCGCTCCAGCCCAAAGAGAAGCGAGTGGGAGAAGTGTTCTGTGACTCATAGTCAACTAGCAAAGTCGCAAATGCAAGGATTTCTTCCTCCCGCGGATCTGGTCCCTGTCCGAGCAGGGTCGGCCTCCTTCAATGGCGTGACTCAGGCGGAGGACTTCCCCAATCTATCAGGAGGGGAGTGAGTGTGCTTCATCCACTATCTGCTGAGGGGCGTCGGATTTCCAGTCCATCCGTTCCTCCAAGGGCTTCTGGAATATTACGGCCTCCAGCTGCACAACTTCACTCCCGCCTCTATCCCGCACATCACAGGTTATGTTGCTTTATGCGAGCTATTCCTGGGTGTTGAAGCCCATTTTGAACTGTGGAGAAAATTGTTCTATCTTGTCCCGCATAACCACAAGGGGTGAATATTTGAAGTGGGCGGAGCCGAAGTGTGGCGCATCGCCGACACCGGATACCTGTCCGGCACCCCAAGGAAGGCATCCAAAGAATGGCCTTCCGAATGGTTCTACATCGAGGACGTCGCTCTTCCCGACCCGGTCCGAAAGGGTCTCCCTGAATTTGCAAGCATTCCGTTAAAGAAACGCAATAGTTGGTGTCCCTAGAGCCTTGAGGAGGATGATAGCGCGGAGGTTCGTCAGCTCATGTGCGAGATAAAGACGCTTGCTCAGTCCGGACTACCAATGGTTGAGGTAATGGCGACCTCCATAGCGCGAGGGGTTCAGCCACTTCAATATAGAGGGCTCCCAATGTGGCACTACAACGGGGAGGAGGACGCCTCCCGCTGCGGTCGGAAAGGTCCGGACACCCCCGCCACTCTAGCCAAAATACTGGCCGAGCTCTTCAAAGGGGCGGAAGAGGAATTTCTCCGCATCAAACGCAGAGATTGATACTCTATGTACAATCCTCCCAATTGGGAAGCTCCAATCCCTTTACTCATTCCGCTTCCCGGATTTCCTTTGATAAATTCCTGATCTGTTTATAATAGCATTGGCGAAAAATCACCGAGGGGTTTTGTAGCCCCGCTCCACAGCCTGAGAACCACAACCGGGAGCTGGATCCCGAATTTGAAGAGGACCTGGATATATTCGTGGTACTTGCGGAAGGGGTGTTTTACCAGGCGAGCTACGATGGCACGGAAGTGGCCATTATCGCCGATTACCCTGGTCTTCTTCCTGATTCCCACGTAATTATTAAGAGAAAATCTCACACGCGAGAGCTTCCTCGCACTGCCTCACCCATCACACTGTCTCGTGCTTCACAGGGGAGGCGTTCGGCGCGTCATGTTACTCCGAGGGAGGCTCCAAAAAGAGCGGCTCCGGCGCCGAGCAAGGCTTCCAAAAGGAAGGTCGGTGAAGACACGACTGGTCTCCCGTCAAAGAGCTAAGGATTTGAAGGTATACTTTAGCAGTCACATCCAATTGTAACTTGTACGTTTTTTGGGTACCAGGAAAAAGGTTCACCGGACTAAGCCCGAGGGTCCGACCAGCCGTACTCCCTGCGTCCGGGTTTTAGACCCCGTCGTAGAGGCGGAAGCCGATATAGGAACCGTGCTGGACTGTCCATCGGCCGAGGGTTCGGAGAATATATCCGTTACCAACTCGGAAGTGGAGAGCGCCATGAATCATCGGCGCTGTAGGGCTATTTTACGAGACCTGAAGTTCTTAGAAGAAGCATTCCATGCCTTCTGTTCGGCTGATGCGTACATCCGGGCCGCACGAAACGGGCTTAGTAGAGCCACCAAGCAGCATTGAACATATGTGCGGGTAAGTTTTCTTTGTCCGTATAGGATAGCCATATGCTAGTAGCCCCCGGGACTGAAAGCAGTTGGTACAACTGATTTAAGGACTATTGTATCACCAGGTTCTTACAGAGAAGAACAACCTGCTAACCCAAGAGCTGGAACAGTGTCGGGCGCAGCTAAATGCTGCTACCACCAAACTGGAAAATTTGAAGAAGTTGTCCACTGGTAACGTTCCCCTCCATCGAGGAACAGTAAATGTATACCAACTATGCGAATATTGCCACTGATCGCATAATAGGGTGGCCTGATCAACTTGAGAAGAAGTTGAAGATCGCCCAAGAGGGAGAAAGAGAGGCAAGGAGGCAACACGCCGCAGGCGAGCGTGTGCTGACCCGCGTCAGGGACGAGAAAAACAAGCTACAGGATTCCAACACTAAGTTGGGTGAAGAGTTGAAAGATGTGCAGGCCCAGCTAGCCGACTCCGTAAAGGAGAACAAGAAGCTGCGGGGCGGCATGTTCAGTATGTTTCCAAACTTTTTGTTATTTAATAGTTCGGAGATAAATGGAACTGATATAGCTATGCTTGCAGGTATATTGACGGGCCGTCCTGAAGAGGAGGTGTCCGAATCAGCAAGTGACCTGCTGCAAAGACTATCGCAAGTGCACGAACAGGCGCGGCTGGCGATGCGGAGTGTTGCCAAGGCTCTATGGCCATCCGCCTCCCCTCCAGGAATATTGGAGGAGCTTGTAGAGCGGTTCAAAGGAGCACAGCGGCGTATCCGGCTATGGAAGATATGGGCCTGTCGAGAGGGTGCGCGAGAGGCTTGGGCCATGGTGAAGACTCGGTATACCAAGCTTGATCCTAATCACATGGCTCGGGTCGGACCGGTAGGGTCGAATGGGGAAGAAATTCCCATTAGTTTAGTGTATGACCAAGTAGAGGTGGCCGCCAAATATTCCCAACAGGATTGTAAGTTAGATCGCCTGTTGGACTGTATAGAGGAGGAAGTGTTTGAGTCCAAGTGACTATGTACTTTCCTCACCATGTGTAATTCTAGCTGAATTGTATATCATTTGTCATGGCAGACCTTTTCGCTTCAACCTCTGGACCCAAAGGGCGAAGTGTTTCCGAATACCATCACGGCCGAATAGGCGGGGTATGCGTGGAAAACTAAGCGTAGGGGTCATAGTTGCTTGAACAGACAAGTTGTATCCGGCTAGTTATGTTATATTACATTGAGATTGTAAGAAACATCTTCCAGGGAGAATAGTTCCGTTAAAGGTTCCTTTCCCTGGGTGTGCATGCATTAGTAGACATGTCCGAGTTGTGATGTGAGAATCAAAGTGTATATAGCTTCTGGGGGGGTTCACAATAGAGTGAGTACAATAAATAGTTTTGATCCACCGACCGAATATTCCCTTAAGAACGCTAACTTTCGGCTTCACCCAGTCTGAGGTACACATCCGGATGACCCGGCAGTAACAATCGTAGAGGTGCTCCCTTTACCACCTAGCCGAACAATCGGGAACGTAGGGGTAAGCACAGGAGCCAGGCAACCCAGCTTGGCCAAAACTTAAGTCATATAGATGCATATAATGGTGAAGGAAAGACATACGGGAAAGACGCGTATGTGTGATGAGCTTAATGCTCTGCAGGTAATATTAACAAGCTTCTGTTAAAAGAAGCCCCCAGGTATAATGGGCGTACGTTTGTAAGAACGTGTACGTCAGTAGTACTCGGTCAAGCTGAATGAGAGCTTTAAAGCGAAGAAATTGTGTAAAAAGCAAGGGGGGAAAGTATGGAAATTGTGGGGGAGAAGGAGACTAACAAAGGGTTTGGTGCTAGGCAGAGAACCTTCGGAGTCTGGCCGCATTCCAGGGGTTCGGCTCTAGGAGATTGTCTGATGCGTCAAGAAGACGGTACGCTCCTCGGTTAAGAACTTCGTCAATTATGAAGGGACCCTCCCATTTGGGCTTGAGTTTGTCCTTTTTCTTCTTCGGCAAGCGTAGAACGAGTTCGCCAACGTTGTAAGTCTTGGCCCGTACTTCTCTGCTTTGATATCTTCGAGCCTGTTGTTGATAAAATGCTGAACGGGCTTTGGCGACGTCGCGCTCTTCCTCCAGGGCATCTAGGCTATCCTGTCGATCCAACTCGGCCTCTTTCTCCTCGTACATACGCACTCGAGGTGAGTCATGTATAATATCGCAGGGCAATACAGCCTCTGCACCGTACACCATGAAGAAAGGTGTGTATCCGGTAGTACGGTTGGGCGTAGTCCGCAGCCCCCAGAGTACGGAGTCGAGCTCCCCGACCTAGTACTTGTCTGATTCTTTCAAAGAACGCACTAGTCTGGGCTTGATGCCGCTCATAATAAGACCATTAGCTCGCTCGACTTGACCGTTTGTTTGCGGGTGGTAGACAGAGGCATAATTGAGCTTAATGCCCAGATTAGCGCACCAGGTTTTCACCTCATCGGCTGTGAAATTCAAACTGTTATCGGTGATGATGCTGTGCGGTACACCGTAACGGTGCACCACATCGGATATAAATGCAATCACCGGTCCGGACTCGGCCGTTTTAACTGGTCTAGGCTCTATCCACTTGGTGAATTTGTCCAGCATGACCAACAGATATTTTTTCTTATGGCTTTCCCCTTGAACGGGTCCCACCATGTCCAAGCCCCAGACCGCAAAGGGCCATGTAATGGGGATTGTTTGTAGAGCGGTTGGGGCATATGGCTTTGGTTGGCGAAGAGTTGGCATCCGATACAGCATTGGACGAGGTCCTATGCGTCTGCCCGGGCCGTGGGCCAGTAAAATCCTATACGGAAGGCCTTGCTGACAAGTGCCCGGGCTGCGGCGTGGTGTCCGCCGAGACCGGCGTGAATTTCTGCCAAGAGTTGCCGCCCCTCCTCCTCGGAGATACACCTTTGAAGGACTCCTGTAGTGCTTTTCTTGTAGAGCTCTCCTTCGTGAACATTATAGGCCTTCGAATGCCGGACTATGCGGCAAGCCTCGTTCTAATCTTCTGGGAGCTCCTTCCTATTAAAGTAGGCCAAGAATGGTTTGGTCCACGGGGCAATTACTGCGATGATGAGGTGGGCAGATGGTGTGACTTCGGTGGTTGAGCCTCCAATGATATCGGCGTGTTCGATATCTGTTAGGGATATACCCTGCGGTATGACCCAGCCAGACTTGGCGACTCACCAGAGACCTGGCTAGAGCTTGCCGACTCACTGGTGATCCGCCCGAACATGGCGATCACACGTAACCCGCCTGGACATTGTGACTCACTGGAGACCCGGCGGGCGGATCAGACGGACGACAAGGCCCAAGGCCCAGCAGGCTGGCTTATACTCTGGTGGGCCGGCTTAAGGAGAAAGGGATGACAAATATTTCCTTTACGAGGGAGCAAGACCCGGACTTGTATTCAACTTGTAAGAAAAGATAGACTAGTCCTCGTCCTACTAGGACTCCGCATGTAACCCGCCCCTCTAACTTATATAAGGAGGGGCAGGGCACCCCAAAAAGGAACAAGAAACAATCTCTAGGGCTAGACACAAAGAGCCGGCCAAGCCGGCGACTCACTCATGATCATAATGAGACCTAGCCACAAACAGCATGTAGGGTTATTACCGGATGATGTTTCCCGGGGCCCGAAGCTGTCTAAATCCTTGTCTTGTGTTGCATCTCTCGATTCCGCCCAACCCCTCTCAAGCTACCGCATAGATGCGTTGGCCTCGCCACTAAGTCCTCACACTAGGACATCTGTCATGACAATTCCACGACAGTTGGCGCCCACCGTGGGGCTTGCGCACGGTGGTGATGAGTTCTTGGAGGGATCTTTTTCAGGGGTTGAGAAGTTGGCAATTTCTTCAGATGAAGAAGAATCGTCGCGGAAGGATTTACATTGTCTCCAAAGCGAGCAGTAAGATCTAATACTCGTACGAGGTCTGAATTCAAGAAAGATTAGGGTTGCATGGTGAGCGCCGCAACAAATAGATGATCCGTCGAGTCCGGGTTAGTTTCTGCTGCAGCAGTACACCGAGGCCGACTCAAATTTCTGCTGTGCTGCTGTCAAATTTAGCCGCCGTGTCCGATCCGCCAGATCGCTTCTGCTGGTCCATGTATAGCTGTCCAAGTCCGAGGTGATCAAAGACAGCCAAACACTCGTCACGAGCGCCATCTGTTGGTACAGCGGTGATCAAGACAGTTTGCTTTAGCCCTGTGAAGTCTCCGAATCAACCCAACTGTTGATCAAGGGTCCAAGTGCTGATCAACGCAAAAAACAAAGCCTGATAGATTACCTTACCTTCTGCACGTAGCATCAACTAGTACAGCCACTGTACGTGCATGAATTTGAAGGCTTTAATAGTCAGCTCACACGCAGTCCCCAAGATCTACAGGAGTATTAAAAATCAAAGTCTAGTGGATTTTCAGTCTGGCCATGCTGTTGCCTGGCACGACACCACGTGGGATGAAGGAAATTTTAAAGGAGCACTCAAAGGGAATTGTCAAACCAACAACGACCAGAGGCAGGACATGAACTCAACTCCAAGCCGCCTCTGACCCGCGGTTTTACGCTAGTCCTCCGCACTTTACGCTAAGTCGCCCGCACCTCGCCGTTTTCTGCTGGCCAGCACGGCCTTACCTCCCGCACACTCGCCATCTCCAGAGCCGCCGCGGACCCGACTTCGATGCCCCTCTGGTCTTCTCCTACGTGCGTCCTTGTGGTGGCGCGTCTTGTACATCGGAACCACGCCGTCCCAGCGCCTTCGTGGCCGCCCCGCGAGCTTCACATCACGGTCAAAATCAACAGACCGGCTGTTTCTCCCACTGCGCTGCTGCTGTTCCGGCGCACCGTGCCGAGTCACCGTGCCGCTGCCAACCATCTTCAAAACGGCCTCGCCTGAGCCTGCGAGTCCCCCCGCTGTGACTTTGAACCGCCACACCTCAACCCGCCGTGAGCTGAGACCCGTCGTGCCCCGAACTGCTTTGAATCGGCTTCAGCCCGGTCGCCGTGGCCTCCGACTCCGGTGATATCCATCGGTCATCCGAACAAATCAGGTGATATCCGTCTAAGGTTATTTTATTAAGCGCATATTGTTTTTTGTCAAAAACAATCGCTTTGCTATGTACACCTTTATGTGCAGGACAATGATTCATCATAAAGATGGTGTAATGCCGTATCCATGGAGTGTGCGGTAGCATCATCATGCAACGGCATCTGCGACCGCTTACTGGTCAACGGGTGGGCGCAAGCCACTGCCCCTGTGGTCCGGTCTACATCAACGTGCCGCTTTGCAATGAGACGGACAACTTACCCGTCCGCCCCCGCGGCCGACTCAGTGTCCGCGTGGCTTATCGCTCCTGCAATTGACTCGCCCGACCGCACCGGCTTACAACGCCGCGGCCGGCCCGTCTGTCTGTTCCCGCGGCCGACTCAGACGTGATTGATTTCAGCTTCACCGTGGTCATGATCAACTCAGCGGTGGATATTTTCTGGCCTAACATATCAGGTGAAATCAATCCAGTAAATTATTATATATTATATATTGTTTTCTTTAAAAAAGAGCAATTACTCTGGCTTGCAATGTTTTTGGTGTAGGACAATTGTTCACTACATCAACACGACGTGGTTGATTCGCCCATCCGCGCGGCTTACCGCGCCGGCAATTAACTCGCCCGACCACACCGGTTTACAACGTCGTGACCAACTCATCTGTCACTGCTTGGGAAGCCCGGTTTTTCTTCCAACAAAATTGGAGGCAAATTATCATGTATTATCAGCCGCCGTCTGCGCTGGATGGTTCAAATGGGCAGGCGTACAAGTCGCCGCCACTACAGTTTGGTTAACTTCAAACAGCCAGTTGGAAGGGACCATTGGCCGAGTTGCTGGCACGACTCATACAGGATCATTTATAACCCGCCGCAGTCACTTCAACCTTCTGTGGATTCACATCGCGCTATCAACACCAATGATATACACCTTATGCTATGGTCAATATGGAGAATCTCAAAGCCAACTCCTCGAGTCATCTTGAGACTCGGGGGCTACAATGATATGACTCGGCAGCATTGGTCAGTTTCAATGCATTCAAGAACTCTGGGTAAATGGAGGGAAAAATAACCCGGTCCCGGAGGCTACCGCCGTATTGGTGAAAAGTTTAAAAGCCGTTCGAAAATTTCCGGCTTAAAAAGAAGGATTCCGGTTTAGATCCGGCTCAAGAGACTTGACATCTCCCACAAAGCACTGAAGCTCTTAAATATCCGGTTTAAAATGCGGTTCAAGGGAAATTTATCTGCCACAAAGTTTTGAAGCTCTCAAATCCGGTTCAAAATCCGGTTCAAGGTAAATTTGTTTATCACAAAACTTTAAAACTCTCAATATCCGGTTTTTCCGGTTCAAAAAGAATTTATCTCTCGCAAAAGTTCGAGTTCTCAGGAAAAATTAAAGGGACCAAAAGGAGTCTGTTACAAAGCACAACCCAAACATAGGTACCCTGCTTTAATGACCATTGGGAGCTGATCGTATTCGAATTTAGCTTAACCCTTTTGATGTGACCCTGATCGTATTCGAATCAGAGTCGTTAAATATTCTCATGATCACTAGAGGGCTTCCTGTTCAAACATAGGTCGTATTCGAACCAAAGAGAACATAGCTGTCGGTACCCTCTTGATCGGCACACTGCCGAGGTCACTAGGGGGCTTCTTGATCGTATTCGAATCAGAGATCAACCCCTTTTGGGAACCGACTTTGATCGTATTCGAATCAGAGTCGTTAAAAAACTCTCAAGATCATTAGGGAGCTTCCTGTTCAAACATAGGTCATATTCGAACCAAAGAGAACATAGCTGTCGGTACCTTCTTGATCGGCGCAACGCCAAAGCCACTGGGGGCTACATGATCGTATTCGAATCCTAGCTTAAGCCCTTTGGAACGGTTTACTGATCGTATTCGAATCAGAAGCCTCAATTTTTCTTTCTATTTGGCTTAAGTTTTTTGAAAGCGATCTTTGATTTTGTCTTGAGACCCTTTTTGTTCATATCTGAAGCATATATGTGGCTTCGATTAACCCGGCTTGACTTTGGACGATAAGTCGCCATCACATGACAATCATAAACATTTGGAAATCTTGATTTCTAAAGATTGGGTTATCACCCTTACTGCACAAGTCACATAAACCGGTAGTGAAAATTCAATATCACAGGGTTCTTGTGATCTACTTGTGTGCAGGATAAGACTACATTTCGATGGTTACCCGCCCTGGCTTTTGACGTTAAGTCGCCAGGGCATATGTTGTTTAAGCTCTGTGCAGGATTTACAGAGCTATGACTTACATAAATGATTAAGTTCAAGCCCATCATCAAAGATTGAAATTGGTGTCTCAAAAGGGTTATCAATTCTTGATTTTCTCAAAGGCTATAAGCCGCCGGGTTATGAAATTCTGGCTTACAATGAATGCGCATTAAGTCGCCATCGGCCAAGAGCCGCCGAGTATTTGAACTTCGGATCTACTTGTCAACCGATAAGACTATATTATTCAAATATTGAATAGCCAACATGGCTGGATTTTTATTATGATTATCAATATTATGATGGAGGTCTTTAAAGTCGCTTCAGCGCAATGGCTATTATTTTATCAAGGTATATGATTTATTTTACAATGGAGGGAATAATCCCGAGTCGCTGCAGGCTTACGATCCGGTACTTGGAGGCTATATTATTCAAGTTGAGGTTACATCAAATAGGCAAGTCCCATGTCACTGCCAGCATGCACCATGGCACTTGGGGGCTAATGCAAAGTCATTTTTTGCTCAACTTATTGAAGACCCGACTCATCACATTGTAATGAGCCGGCCCTTGGGAGCTACCAATTGCTCCTGTCAAACATTCAAGGTACACAAGCATTAATCCATTATATTGAACGGTCCACTACTCAGTTGGTAGAGTACAAAGCTCTTAACCTTGTGGACGTGGGTTCAAGCCCCATGGTAGAGATTATATTATATGATGTTATTATCAATAAATTATATACAAAGTCCCAGCTCAGTATTATCTTACTGACCCGGCCCTTGGGGGCTACACGTTGCTATTCAAGTTTACATGGTTATATCTACAAAGTCCCTGCTCATTATTGCATATTGACCCGGCCCTTGGGAGCTACACTGGTTGAAGTTTTCATGAGCATAAGGCAATTACAAGTCCCAGGTTGCTGCAAGCATGACAACAATCATGACCTGGCATCATTTATTTATTTATAACACGGCAATTTTGGCAATCATAAATCAGCAAGATCTACATCTTTAAGCCAGCTGAATATCAGTTGAATATTTCAAGAACAATATTTCTGTCAAATCAGAGTATTGAAGGCCGACTCAAATGGATTATTTCTTATAATATTTCTTTACAAGAGCCAATATCAGCAAACGGATTATGAAGCTGGCCTATTGACCCGGATATTCCAGGAGAAAATGTCAAGGACTGAAGGATGATCAGGTGCCGGCTTACAAGAATATTTAACCCAGAGCACAACCTGTCAAATTTGTTCTTGAGTTATTTTGCAGGATCAGTTCAACATGGATAAATCCAAATTAAACTGGGGGCTAATGTCGTGGATATACCCCGCGGTATGACCTGGCCAGACTTGGCGACTCACCAGGGACCTGGCTAGAGCTTGGCGACTCACTGGTGATCCGCCCGAACATGGCGATCACACGTAACCCGCCTGGACATTGTGACTCACTGGAGACCCGGCGGGCGGATCAGACGGACGACAAGGCCCAAGGCCCAGCAGGCTGGCTTATACTCTGGTGGGCCAGCTTAAGGAGAAAGGGATGACGAATATTTCCTTTACGAGGGAGCAAGACCCGGACTTGTATTCAACTTGTAAGAAAAGATAGACTAGTCCTAGTCCTACTAGGACTCCGCATGTAACCCGCCCCTCTAACTTATATAAGGAGGGGCAGGGCACCCCAAAAAGGAACTAGAAACAATCTCTAGGGCTAGACACAAAGAGCCGGCCAAGCCGGCGACTCACTCATGATCATAATGAGACCTAGCCACACACAACATGTAGGGTTATTACCGGATGATGTTTCCCGGGGCCCGAAGCTGTCTAAATCCTTGTCTTGTGTTGCGTCTCTTGATTCCGCCCAACCCCTCTCAAGCTACCGCATAGATGCGTTGGCCTCGCGACTAAGTCCTCACACTAGGACATCTGCCGTGACAATTCCACGACAATATCTGTGTTTGTGTTCGGAACGGGACTGTCGTTGCTGTCTCCCCCTTGCCATACCACGGATTGGTTAAAGAGCCTTTCGAGGAAGATGTTAGGTGGGATGGGGTCACGCTTAGCGCCGATGCGAGAAAGGACGTCTGTCGCATGGTTACTTTCGCGGGCGATGTGATGAAATTCGAGTCCCTCGAACCGAGCCGACATCTTCAAAACGGCATTGCGATAAGCTGGAATCTTTGGATCCTTGGCATCAAAGTCTCCATTGATTTGGGATATTGTGAGGTTTGAGTCCCCGCGCACCTCCAGGCATTGTATTCCCATTGATACGGCCATCCGGAGGACATGTAGCAAGGCCTCGTATTCGCTGCGTTGTTGGAGTCTGTGTATAATATTTGGAGTACGTACTGGATCATGTCTCCTGTGGGGGACGTAAAAACGACGCCCGCCCCTAGCCCTGCCAACATCTTGGAGCCGTCAAAATGCATCACCCAGTTGGAGTACACGCCATACTCTTTAGGGAGTTCAGCTTCTGTCCATTCGGCGACGAACTCGGCTAGTACCTGGGATTTGATGGCTCTACGTGGTTTGTATGTGATGTCGAATGGCAGGAGCTCAATGGCCCATTTGGCAATCCGGTCCGTTGCATCCCGGTTGTTAATTATATCATTGAGGGGCACTTCGGAGGCCACCGTGATAAAGCAGTCATGAAAGTAGTGTCGCAATTTTCGGGATGCCATGAAGACTGCATATGCTATTTTTTGATAATGAGGGTACCGGGATTTGCAAGGTGTGAGGACGGTGGATACGTAGTATACCGGCTTCTGGAGCGGGAATTTGTGTCCCTCCTATTCTCATTCGACGACGAGTACAGCGCTCACCACATGGTGTGTTGCCGATATGTATAAGAGCATTGGTTCGCCGGCGTTTGGCGCGGCCAGGATTGGGTTGGTTGCCAGAAGGGCATTTATTTCTTCCAATCCAGTTGTCGCCACGTCGGTCCACTCGAAGTTGTCGGTGCGCCGTAGAAGGCAATAGTGCGGCAGCGCCTTTTCTCCCAACCTGGAGATCAAGCGGCTTAAAGCTGCCACTCACTGATACGTCTCCAACGTATCTAAAAATTTTTATTCTTCCATGCTATATTATATTCTGTTTTGGACATTATTGGGATTTATTATACACTTTTATATTATTTTTGGGACTAACCTGTTAACCGGAGGCCCAGCCCAGAATTGCTGTTTTTTGCCTATTTCAGAGTTTCGCAGAAAAAGAATATCAAACGGAGTCCAAACGGAATGAAACCTTCGGGAACGTGATTTTTGGAACGAACGTGATCCAGAGGACTTGGACCCTACGTCAAGACATCAACCAGGAAGGCACGAGGTAGGGGGCGCGCCCACCCCCCGGGCGCGCCCTCCACCCTCGAGGGCCCCATGTTGCTCCACCGACGTACTTCTTCCTCCTATATATACCTACGTACCCCCAAACTACCAGATACGGAGCCAACAACCTAATACCACCGCCGCAACCTTCTGTACCCGTGAGATCCCATCTTGGGGCCTTTTCCGAAGCTCCGCCAGAGGGGGCATCGATCACGGAGGGCTTCTACATCAACACCATAGCCTCTTCGATGATGTGTGAGTAGTTTACCTCAGACCTTCGGGTCCATAGTTATTAGCTAGATGGCTTCTTCTCTCTCTTTGGATCTCAATACAAAGTTCTTCACGATTCTCATGGAGATCTATTCGATGTAATCTTCTTTTGCGGTGTGAATGTTGAGACCGATGAATTGTGGGTATATGATCAAGTTTATCTATGAACAATATTTGAATCTTCTCTGAATTCTTTTATGTATGATTGGTTATCTTTGCAAGTCTCTTTGAATTATCAGTTTGGTTTGGCCTAATAGATTGATCTTTCTTGCAATGGGAGAAGTGCTTAACTTTGGGTGCAATCTTGCGGTGTCCCTTCCCAGTGATAGTAGGGGCAGCAAGGCACATATTGTATTGTTGACATCGAGGATAACAAGATGGGGTTTATATCATATTGCATGAGTTTATCCCTCTACATCATGTCATCTTACTTAAAGCGTTACTCTGTTCTCATGAACTTAATACTCTAGATGCATGCTGGATAGCGGTCGATGTGTGGAGTAATAGTAGTAGATGCAGGAAGGAGTCGGTCTACTTGTCTTGGACGTGATGCCTATATATATGATCATACCTAGATATTATCATAACTATGCTCAATTCTGTCAATTGATCAACAGTAATTCGTTCACCCACCGTAATACTTATGCTCTCGGGAGAAGCCACTAGTGAAACCTATGGCCCCCGGGTCTATCTTCCATCATATTAATTTTCCAATACTTAGCCATTTTTATTGCCTTTTATTTTACTTTGCATCTTTATCATAAAAATACCAAAAATATTATCTTATCATATCTATCAGATCTCACTCTCGTAAGTGACCGTGAAGGGATTGACAACCCCTTTATTGTGTTGGTTGCGAGGATTTATTTATTTGTGTAGGTGCGAGGGACTCGTGCATGGCCTCCTACTGGATTGATACCTTGGTTCTCGAAAACTGAGGGAAATACTTACGCTGGTTTTACTGCATCACCCTTTCCTCTTCAAGGGAAAACCAACACAGTGCTCAAGAGGTAGCAAGAAGGATTTCTGGCGACGTTGCCGGGGAGTCTACGCAAAAGTCAACATACCAAGTACCCATCACAAACCCTTATCTCCCACATTACATTATTTTCCATTTGCATCTCGTTTTCCTCTCCCCCACTTCACCCTTGTCGTTTTATTCGCCCTCTCTCTTCCGTTCACCACTTTTTCGCTTGCTTCTTGTTTGCTCGTGTGTTGGATTGCTTGCTTGTCGCGATGGCTCAAGATAATACTAAATTGTGTGACTTTACCAATACCAACAACTATGATTTCCTTAGCACTCCGATTGCTCCTCTTACCAATACTGAATCTTGTGAAATTAATGCTGCTTTGTTGAATCTTGTCATGAAAGATCAATTCGCCAGCCTTCCTAGTGAAGATGCCGCTACTCATCTAAATAGCTTCGTTGATTTGTGTGATATGCAAAAGAAGAAAGATGTGGACAATGATATTGTTAAATTGAAGCTATTTCCTTTTTCGCTTAGAGATCGTGCTAAAGCTTGGTTTTCATCTTCGCCTAAAAATAGTATTGATTCTTGGAATAAGTGCAAAGATGCTTTTATCTCTCAGTATTTTCCTCCCGCTAAGATCATCTCTCTTAGAAACGATATCATGAATTTTAAGCAACTTGATCATGAACATGTTGCACAAGCTTGGGAGAGGATGAAATTAATGATAAGTAATTGCCTACGCATGGTTTGAATTTATGGATGATTATACAAAAAATTTATGCCGTATTGAATTTTGCTTCTAGAAATCTTTTAGATTCGGCCGCAAGAGGCACTTTTATGGAAATCACTTTAGGAGAAGCTACTAAACTCCTAGATAATACTATGGTTAATTATTCTCAATGGCACACTGAAAGATCTACTAATAAGAAAGTGCATGCGATAGAAGAAATTATTGTTTTGAGTGGAAAGATGAATGAACTTATGAAATTATTTGCTAATAAAAGTGTTTCTTCTGATCCTAATGATATGCCTTTGTCTACTTTGATTGAGAATAATAATGAATCTATGGATGTGAATTTTGTTGGTAGGAATAATTTTGGTAACAACGCGTATAGAGGAAACTTTAATCCTAGGCCGTATCCTAGTAATTCCTCTAATAATTATGGTAATTCCTACAACAATTCTTATGGAAATTTTAATAAGATGCCCTCTGAATTTGAGACTAGTGTTAAGGAGTTTATGAATTCGCAAAAGAATTTCAATGCTTTGCTTGAAGAAAAATTGCTTAAACTTGATGAATTGGCTAGGAACGTTGATAGAATTTCTCTTGATGTTGATTCCTTGAAACTTAGATCTATTCCACCTAAGCATGATATCAATGAGTCTCTCAAAGCCATGAGAATTTCCATTCATGAGTGCAAAGAAAGAACCGCTAGGATGCGTCCTAAGAAAGATTGCTTTGTGAAAGCGTGTTCTTCTAATTTCTATGAAAATAAAGATGAAGATCTAAAAGTTATTGATGTGTCCCCTATTAAATCTTTGTTTTGCAATATGAATCTTGATAATGATGGGACTGAATATGATCCACCTTTACCTAGAAGGCGTTCAAAAAATTCTGAGTTTTTAGATCTTGATGCAAAAATTGGTAAAAGTGGGATTGAAGAGATCAAAGCTCTAGATATTAATGAACCCACTATTTTTGATTTCAAGGAATTTAATTATGATAATTGCTCTTTGATAGATTGTATTTCCTTGTTGCAATCCGTGCTAAATTCTCCTCATGCTTATAGCCAAAATAAAGGTTTTACTAAACATATCGTTGATGCTTTGATGCAATCTTATGAAGAAAAACTTGAGTTGGAAGTTTCTATCCCTAGAAAACTTTATGATGAGTGGGAACCTACTATTAAAATTAAAATTAAAGATCATGAATGCTATGCTTTGTGTGATTTGGTGTTTCCACGATCCCAAAAACTTTGTGCGATTTGCTAGGTTTCCGTGATTTTGATGATTGCTCTCTAAACTTGCACCTTGCGAATTCCACCATTAAGAAACCTATGGGACAAATTAATGATGTTCTTATTGTTGCAAATAGTAATTATGTGCCCGTAGATTTTATTGTTCTTGATATAGATTGCAATCCTTCATGTCGTATTATTCATGGTAGACCTTTCCTTAGAACGATTGGTGCAATTATTGATATGAAGGAAGGGAATATTAGATTCCAATTTCCGTTAAGGAAAGGCATGGAACACTTCCCTAGAAAGAAAATAAAATTACCTTATGAATCTATTATGAGAGCCACATATGGATTGCCTACCAAAGATGGCAATACCTAGATCTATCCTTGCTTTTATGCCTTGCTAGGGGCGTTAAACGATAGCGCTTGTTGAGAGGCAACCCAATTTTAGTTTTAGTTTTTTTTGCTTTTTGCTTCTGTTTAGGAATAAATATTTGATCTAGCCTCTGGTTAGATGTGCTTTTATGTTTTAATTAGTGTTTGTGCCAAGTTAAACCCATAGGATCTTCTTGGATGATAGTCATTTGATCTTGCTGAAAATTCCAGAAACTTTCTGTTCACGAAAACAATTGTTAAAAATCACTAGAACGTGATAAAATATTGATTCCAATTTCTGCTGATCAATAAACAAATTTCCTAGGTCTTACTATTTTGGCTGAATTTTTGGAGTTCCAGAAGTTTGCGTTAGTTACAGATTACTACAGACTGTTCTGTTTTTGACAGATTCTGTTTTTCGTGTGTTGTTTGCTTATTTTGATGAATCTATGGCTAGTAAAATAGTTTATAAACCATATAGAAGTTGTAATACAGTAGGTTTAACACCAATATAAATCAATAATGAGTTCATTACAGTACCTTGAAGTGGTGTTTTGTTTTCTTTCGCTAACGGAGCTCACGAGATTTTCTGCTGAGTTTTGTGTTGTGAAGTTTTCAAGTTTTGGGTGAAAGATTTGATGGATTATGGAACAAGGAGTGGCAAGAGCCTAATCTTGGGGATTCCCATGGCACCCCAAGATAATCTAAGGACACCTAAAAGCCAAAGCTTGGGGATGCCCCGGAAGGCATCCCCTCTTTTGTATACTTCCATCGGTAAATTTACTTGGAGCTATATTTTTATTCACCACATGATGTGTGTTTTGCTTGGAGCGTCTTGTATGATTTGAGTCTTTGCTTTTATGTGACACCCAAAAATTTTATTTTTGGTTTTTTATCAAAATCTTTATTTTACTTGAAGGAGGGTTTTTAAAATTTTCTTCTAAAGAACTCTCCCTCTCAAAAAATTTCTTTTATGACAAGTGTTTTGTTGGGATTTACCCAAGACTTGATCTTTGGTCTTGGAGGTTTTTCCATCTCATGTTGGCTCATCACAAATGTTTTTCATTTGGAAAAGTTTTTGATAATCTTTTTAAAATAGCCTATGGCATTTGGAGTGATCCTTTTTCCCTTCCAAAAACTCCTCTTGCCATGACATGAGTGGAATTTCCCTCCCAAAAGCCATTCCCCACCTTTGTGTCAAGATATACTTCAAATCCAGCTAGTTGAACCTCCCCATGATTTTTCCTCCATTTATTTCTAATCAAAAATATTTTCTGCCTTCTACCTTGGCTCTTGGAGATTTACAAAGGAGCTACCTTTTTTCCTTTGAGTTTTGCCTCCAAACCAATTTCCCTGGCTAGTCCTTAGAGCCCTCAACCAAGATCCATGATGAACCACTGGTCTCCAGTTCAAATATTTCAAATTGAACTTGCTGCAAGTTTGGACCATATTTGCCAAATTTGATGAAATTCATTTGTTTTCTCTTCCTAAAAATCTGAGAAAATTCACGCAGCCTCTGGATGCATTGAGAGGTCACCTCACCAAGTCCCGGCTGCAGAAAAAAAAATTCTTCATGCCAAATCATTTCGTCGAACACCTGAAGGACACTGTTACTGTCAAGTTCAGAAATTCAGAGGTGTAGTTTCAGTGGCCGATGTCGTTTTCTTCAGAACCCCTTCTGGATCTCGCCAGTAGCCGCGGTGGCGCAGTGTGCCCTGTGCCTCCTTCTTATCCCTGCGCCGCACGTTCGCCTGGAAGCTTGCGGGCATCGGCGACGAGCTGGTGGAGGTGCGCCACCCCGTGAGCGACGGCAGCAGCGCCCTTTGCGGCTGCCAGAGAGGCGCAGTGTTGGACGGCACCGTCCAGCGCCGCTCAAGCCACCAGAGGCCGCCGCGTGGCCATCCACTCACCCGTGCACGCTTGCGTCCGTCGTCGTGAACTGGTAGGCGCGGAGCGCGCTCCCTGCCGCCGCCGTGGCCGTACGGCCGCTCCGTCGAGGACTGGCGTATTACACCAAGCCGGACCGAGGTTTAGCGGAGGAACGGTGCCAGTGATCCACCACGGTGATGCCTAGCCACCTAAACCCCCTGCCCAACCCCTGCCTCACCGTAATTGCTCGCCGGAGCTATCCCGTTCACGGCCACCCCCGCGGATCGCCTATAAAAGGAGACCCCGAGCTCGAACTCGAACCCACACCACCTCTGCACACCACCAGTACCACGCCAAGCCACTGGAAGAGCCCCGAGGGAGACTTCTTCCCCAACTCCGGCCGCCTCGGCCCACTTCGAGACCCAGCTCGTTTCACCCCCGTGCGTGCACCCCTACCTCTCAACTCTTCTCAGTAGCCTCCTAGGGCATCCACATCTCTGACCCACGCATCAATTTGAAGCTTGCAGCACCCACCGGAGAGTTCCACCATCGCCCGAACCACCGTCCGCCAGAGATAGTGTCGTCGTCGACGTGGTGCTCTCCGACGGCCAAGTCCACCACCCACCGACGCGGAAGAACCCCCTGAACCTATAGGTACCCTCCGATCACTCTGCCTCGCCGTGGTTCAACGCCGGCGACCACCGCAGCCTTCGGGCACCGGCGAACTCCGTTGGGAGTTTTGAACCTGACGGGTGGGACCCCCCGTCAGCCTCTCTCCTCTCTCCCTCGAACCGTTTTCTGAAAACGCCTTCGGGCAAAACGTGTTTTCTCTCTGGGCTGGCGTATTTCCTACCGAACCGTTTTCTGTTTTCTCAAACAAGCCCCTGGATCTTTTCTGTTTCATTAAAGATTAGTCCTTGGACTAAAACCCTTATATCTTTTTTAATAAAAGATGCTTTTTGATTGATTATTTTTGTGTCAGTCTTGTATTTTTGTCTAGTTTTTTATAGTATTTATTTGGAAAAAATTTGGAACAATTTTTATGCACGCAACGATTTTCACGTTAGTATACGGTTTCGTTATACCGTAGGTTCCGGAGGAGGTGACGGAGCCGCAAACTTCGCCGAGCTAGACTCCGACTTCTCCGAACCAGGCAAGCATGTTTGAACCTTTGATATGATAGGTGTTTTGCATGTATGCTTGAATGGTTTGTGCATGGCATATGAGCATCGGTGAGTAATACGTTGCATGCAAGGCAACAAACCGTGTGCTTCGAAGTTACTGTGATCTTTGATGAGAGATGACCTGATCATGTGGTGACATGAAAGGTAGTAAGATGGTATTGTTGTAGCATGCCAGTCTTACGTCATCCGATAAACTCCGACGTTAACGTGGACTGAGCCACGTTACTGTTCTTCCCCCTTTTCGTGCTGCCACATGTTTTCTGCAAAGAATACGATTTAGTAAGTTGCTAACCTCTTTCCTTGTACACACCAAATAGAGGGGCCGGGATGAGGGTTCCATGGCCCTGGATTAAAGCCAGTCATCCGGTCAGGGGGCATGGGTGTTTCCGGTTGGGACCGAGAGGGGGGCACCCCTTAGAGCGCGCGGTATAAATTTGATCCCATGCTACGCGAGGTTGTAGCCTCCCCGTCTCAAGGTTTTTCTTGAACATTGCCGAGGGTGATTCCTGGCATCGGAATGTTGAATGGGTGTGTACTGGTTAGATGTGTTTCTCCTAAAATACCGTAAACGGAACTAGTCCCTTGTGACTACTGAAATCCGTTGGCTGTGGTTAAGAGTACAAACTCTGCAGAGTCAAATCCCTCCAAGTCATCGTGTCCATGGTCAAAGACCGTGGCCAGCATATCTATATCCATGTCAGTCCCTGTGTCAGTTTTCGTGGAAATCCCCGGTGAACAAGCTTGAGTGGTAAACCCAGTTGAACGTTATTCCTGTGGATGGACTAACCCCTTTTATTTATCTCGTACCTGAATATTCCCTTGAAATTATTTAAATTCATGAGCTACTGAAATATCAAGTTATGAAATATAAGCCCTTTATGTGATGTCGCTCGGATGTCCGACTGTGGCACTCTTGTCATTTACTTTTGATATAAGCCCTTTATGTGATGTCGCTCCGACGTCCGACTGTGGCACGCTCGTTATTTACTTTTGATATAAGCCCTTTACGTGATGTCGCTCAGACGTCCGACTGTGGCACGCACTGTCATTTATATTCTATTATAAGCCCTTGATGTGGTGTCGCCTTGACGCCCGACTGCGGCATTGTTATTTCATTTGTACCCTTCCGAGGAGTCATTCAGACACTCGATTGGCCTTCAGCATTACTTTGGGATTTCGGGAGGACTACCGCCCGACTTCCTTTTTTATTTCCCATGCATAGTTATTTTATTATCTGAGTGCGCTTTATTAATCTGTTCATGTGCATCATGTTTGCATTTGTTATATTTTATGTCCAAACTGTCTTGCGAGTACTTTCATAGTACTCACCTGGCTTGTTGATTTGGCCAGATGTTGACGAAGGCGATCTCATGGATGAAGAGTTTGATAGTGAGTCCGACGCCTAGAGGAGTCCCAGTCAGCCCCGTGCGATCCTGGATATTGGTCACTTGTATTATATACGCTTCCGCCACCCACAATAAGGATCCTCGAGCCTCACTCCGACGCTCGAAGAGCTGTTAGATTCAGGAGTCATGTCACCCACTTCACTGTGACATATCCACCACCGTTTTTATTGTGAGTCAGTAGTTATGCCACCCTATCCGCCTTTATGTATTATCGGCGCGCTTGTAATAAATTGTTGAGCCGTCTCCACTCAACCTTGTATTATATTTAGTACTCCTGGTTTTTCTTCTGCGATCAAGAAATTGTCTACCAGTGAGGAGGATTCTTCTCTACTGGTCCGTAAAAGGGATCGGTTTCTCAATAAATATTTTTATTGGAAGACCGGTCGTGACATTTTAGTTTACCACAATCATCCTTTCTATACACACCTTTTGAGAGAGACACACATGATTCGGAAATTGTTAGAATACTCTATGTGCTTCACTTATATTTTTTGAGTTATATAGTTTTTGCTCTAGTGCTTCACTTATATCTTTTAGAGCATGGCGGTGGATTTGTTTTATAGAAACTATTGTTCTGTCATGCTTCACTTATATCATTTTGAGACTCCTATAAAATAACATGGCAATTTTCTTTAACTAAATATCATGAGAAATTTGATACTAGATAATTGTTTTGAGATATAAAGGTGGTAATATCATAGTTGTGCTAGTTGAGTAATTGTGGAATTGAAAAATACTTGTGTTGGAGTTTGTGATTCCCGTAGCATGCACATATGGTGAACCGTTATGTAACGAAGTCGGAGCATGAGGTATTTATTGATTGTCATCCTTTGTGTGGCGGTCGGGATCGCGTGATGGTTAACTCCTACCAACCCTTCCCCTGGGAGCATGCTTAGTAGTACTTTGCTTCAAGGGCCAATAAATTCTTGCAAGAAGTATATGAGTTCTTTATGACTAATGTGAGTCCATGGATTATACGCACACTTACCTTTCCGCAATTTTCTAGCCTCTTCGGTACCGTGCATTGCCCTTTCTCACCTTGAGAGTTGGTGCAAACTTCGCCGGTGCATCCAAACCCCGTGATATGATACGCCCTATCACACATAAACCTCCTTATATCCTCCTCAAAACAGCCACCATACCTACCTATTATGGCATTTCCATAGCCATTCAGAGATATATTGCCACGCAACTTTCCATCGTTTCGTTTATCATGACACCCTCCATCATTGTCATATTGCTTTGCATGATCATGTAGTTGACATCGTATTTGTGGCAAAGCCACCATTCATATTTCTTTCATACATGTCCTTCTTGATTCATTGCATATCCCGGTACACCGCTGGAGGCATTCACATAGAGTCATATCTTGTTCTAAGTATTGAGTTTTAATTCATGAGTTGTAAGTAAATAAAAGTGTGATGATCATCATTATTAGAGCATTGTCCCAAGTGAGGAAAGGATGATGGAGACTATGATTTCCCCACAAGTCGGGATGAGACTCCGGACTAAATAAAAAAAAGAGGCCATAAAAGAAGAGAAAAGGCCCAAAAATGAGAGAAAAAGAGAGAAGGGACAATGTTACTATCCTTTTACCACACTTGTGCTTCAAAGTAGCACCGTGATCTTCATGATAGAGAGTATCTCATTTTGTCACTTTCATATACTAGTGGGAAATTTCATTATAGAACTTGGCTTGTATATTCCAATGATGGGCTTCCTCAAAATGCCCGAGGTCTTCGTGAGCAAGCAAGTTGGATGCACACCCACTTAGTTTCTTTTGTTTGAGCTTTCATACACTTATAGCTCTAGTGCATCCGTTGCATGGCAATCCCTACTCCTTGCATTGACATCAATTGATGGGCATCTCCATAGCCCGTTGATTAGCCTCATTGATGTGAGACTTTCTCCTTTTTTGTCTTCCCACATAACCCCTACCATTATACCTTATTCCACCATAGTGCTATATCCATGTCTTGCGCTCATGTATTGCGTAAGAGTTGAAAAGGCTGAAGCGCGTTAAAAAGTATGAACCAATTGCTTGGCTAAAACCGGCATTGTACATGATATGAATATTTTGTGTGGGGAAGATGGAGCATAGCCAGACTATATTATTTTATAGGGATAACTTGCTTTGGCTATGTTATTTTGATAAGACATAATTGCTTGGTTAACATGCTTGAAGTATTATTATTTTTATGTCAACATTAAAATTTTATCTTGAATCATATTAAATCTGAACATTCGTGCCACAATAAGAAGAATTATATTGAAATTATGCTAAGTAGCATTCAACATCAAAAATTCTGTTTTTATCATTTACCTACTCGAGGATGAGCAGGAAATAAGCTTGGGGATGCTTGATACGTCTCCAACGTATCTATAATTTTTGATTGTTCCATGCTATATTATATTCTGTTTTGGACATTATTGGGATTTATTATACACTTTTATATTATTTTTGGGACTAACCTATTAACCGGAGGCCCAGCCCAGAATTGCTGTTTTTTGCCTATTTCAGAGTTCCGCAGAAAAAGAATATCAAACGGAGTCCAAACGGAATGAAACCTTCGGGAACGTGATTTTCGGAATGAACGTGATCCAGAGGACTTGGACCCTACGTCAAGACATCAACCAGGAAGGCACGAGGTAGGGGGGCGCGCCTACCCCCCCTGGGCGCGCCCTCCACCCTGGTGGGCCTCATGTTGCTCCACCGACGTACTTCTTCCTCCTATATATACCTATGTACCCCCAAACTACCAGATACGGAGCCAAAAACCTAATTCCACCACCGCAACCTTCTGTACCCGTGAGATCCCATCTTGGGGCCTTTTCCGGAGCTCCGTCGGAGGGGGCATCGATCACGGAGGGCTTCTACATCAACACCATAGCCTCTCCGATGATGTGTGAGTAGTTTACCTAAGACCTTCGGGTCAATAGTTATTAGCTAGATGGCTTCTTCTCTCTCTTTGGATCTCAATACAAAGTTCTTCACGATTCTCATGGAGATCTATTCGATGTAATCTTCTTTTGCGGTGTGAATGTTGAGACCGATGAATTGTGGGTATATGATCAAGTTTATCTATGAACAATATTTGAATCTTCTCTTAATTCTTTTATGTATGATTGGTTATCTTTGCAAGTCTCTTTGAATTATCAGTTTGGTTTGGCCTACTAGATTGATCTTTCTTGCAATGGGAGAAGTGCTTAGCTTTGGGTTCAATCTTGCGGTGTCCTTTCCCAGTGACAGTAGGGGCAGCAAGGCACGTATTGTATTGTTGCCGTCGAGGATAACAAGATGGGGTTTATATCATATTGCATGAGTTTATCCCTCTACATCATGTCATCTTACTTAAAGCGTTACTCTGTTCTCATGAACTTAATACTCTAGATGCATGCTGGATAGCGGTCGATGTGTGGAGTAATAGTAGTAGATGCAGGCAGGAGTCGGTCTACTTGTCTTGGATGTGATGCCTATATATATGATCATACCTAGATATTATCATAACTATGCTCAATTCTGTCAATTGATCAACAGTAATTCGTTCACCCACCGTAATACTTATGCTCTCGGGAGAAGCCACTAGTGAAACCTATGGCCCCCGGGTCTATCTTCCATCATATTAATTTTCCAATACTTAGCCATTTTTATTGCCTTTTATTTTACTTTGCATCTTTATTATAAAAATACCAAAAATATTATCTTATCATATCTATCAGATCTCACTCTCGTAAGTGACCATGAAGGGATTGACAACCCCTTTATTGCGTTGGTTGCGAGGATTTATTTGTTTCTGTAGGTGCGAGGGACTGGTGCGTGGCCTCCTATTGGATTGATACCTTGGTTCTCAAAAACTGAGGGAAATACTTACGTTGCTTTTACTGTATCACCCTTTCCTCTTCAAGGGAAAACCACCGCAGTGCTCAAGAGGTAGCATGAACCCAGCGAGTTTTTGGACCTGTTTGAGTTCGATTGGCATGGCCAGTGGTGACAGAGCTTGGATTTTGGCTGGATTTGCTTCAATTCCTCTATTGGAGACGATGAAGCCCAATAGTTTACCGGCGGGGACACCGAAGACACACTTTTCCGGGTTAAGCTTGATGTCGTATGTACGGAGGTTGTCGAATGTGAGACGCAAGTCGTCTATTAGTGTTTTGATGTGTCTGGTTTTGATGATGACGTCGTCCACGTAGGCCTCCACTGTTTTGCCGATCTGTTTCTCGAGGCATGTTTGGATCATGCGCTGGTAGGTGGCGCCGTCGTTCTTGAGCCCGAAAGGCATGGTGTTGAAGCAAAACGGCCCGTATGATGTAATGAATGTTGTTGCCGCTTGATCTCCTTCATTTTGATTTGATGGTATCCGGAATATGCATCAAGGAAGCATAGAGAGTCGTGACCTTCGGTAGCGTCAATGATTTGATCAATGCGGGGAAGAGGGAAGGGATCCTTAGGGCAGGCCTTGTTAAGGTCTTTGAAATCGACGCATGGGCGCTAGGATTTAACCTTCTTTGGTACCATTACCAAGTTTGCCAGCCAGTCCGGATGTTTAATGTCTTTGATGAATCCGGCCTCAATGAGTTTGGCTAGCTCCTCCCCCGTAGCTTGTCGTTTGGGTTCGGAAAAGCGCCGCAGAGTTTGCTTGACCGGCTTATATCCCTTTAGTATGTTGAGGCTGTGTTCGGCCAACTCGCGCGGGATTCCTCGCATATCGGAAGGATGCCAGGCGAATATATCCCAGTTTTCGCGCAGGAAGTCTCGAAGTGCGGCTCGACTGCAGGGCTGAGTTGTGCTCCGATGGACACTGTCTTCTTCGGGTCTGTTGGATGGACCTGAAATTTGACTATTTCTTCTGCTGGCTTGAAGGAAGTGGATTTGGGTCGTTTGTCCAGGATCACATCATCCTTATCCACGGTGGAGCGTAGTGCGCTTAGTTCTTCGGCCGCAAGGGCCTCGGATAATGCCTCGATGGCCAAGGATGCGGTTTTATTCTCGGCGCGGAGGGCTATGTCCGGATCACTGACGAGGGTGATTATTCCATTAGGCCCGGGCATTTTTAGCTTCATATACCCATAATGAGGTATGGCTTGAAAGCGCATGAAGGCCTCTCGCCCTAACAGGGCGTGGTACCCACTGTTGAAAGGGGCCACCTAGAAGGTTATTTCTTCGAACCGATAATTCTCCGGCGTGCCGAACACCACATCAAGTGTAATTTTTCTTGCACACCGAGCTTCCCGGCTGGGAATGATACATCGAAAGGTTGTGTTGCTTTCACCGATGCGGCTCCTATCTATTTCCATCTTGTGGAGCGTGTCCTCGTAAATGAGGTTTAGTCCGATGCCGCCGTCCATGAGGACTTTTGTAAGTTGAAAGCCGTCCATGATGGGACTGAGGACTAGGGCAGCTGGCGCTCGGACTGTTCTGTATTTAGGTTCGTCACCGGCGTTGAAGGTTATGGCCGTGTCATTCTAGGGGTCAATTGTAGCGACCTGGCAAACTTCGGCGAGATCGCGTAGGGCCCTTTTACGCTTGTTGTTTGAAGCGAATGTCTCGAAGACTGCCAATATTCTATTGTCGTCGTTTGGCGGAGGGTGTTGTTCTAGGGTGTCTTTGGTAAGGATATCCTCGCCGCTCTTGGCTACCTGCCGGAGTATCCAACATGCTATAAGGCTGTGGGTTGCCAAGGTATCCGGCGTCGTGTGTATTTTGCATGGGCCATTGAGCCATCCCTCCAGAACGGTGCCATGCAACATAACAGGTTTATGTTTTTTGACTGTTCATCTGGGCGTGCCACGGGGGCGCGTCCTTTTCGCCTGTAAGGGGAGCCGGGACGGTTCCCAGCAAGCTGCCTGAGTTTTCTAGGCGCTTTCCATCGCGCTGTACTTTTGTATGATAGTTGCTAGGTCAGCGGACTTTAGTATGCGGCAGCGATTGATGGCGTTAAGGATACCTTCGTCCGCGCAGTTGTTGCAGAATGCTGCTATCGCGTCTTTGTCGCGGCAGTCTTTTACCTTGTTTTTAACAAGGAGGAATCTAGCCCAGAAGTGGTGGACCGTTTCCCGAGGTTGTTGTTTGATGCTCCTGAGGGCATATATGTCCAGGTGGGTGGGTGGGATTGAATCCGAACCCTGACCCGATTTTGGATCCGGAATTTGGAGGTCTACCGGGCCTGACAGTTCGGGCTCCGGGATATCGACTGATTTTTTAGGCTCGTCATCCGACTCTATGTTCGGAGGAAGAGACAAGCTTTTCTACCGGAAAATATCTGGCTCTTCAAGATCGGCGATCCGAACATAGTTCGTCTTCAATATAGTGGAAGAGTTGCTGCGCTCCTCGACTACCCCTATCTGATGGGTGATCGGTGGAGTTTTAATTTCTCTCTGGTCAGGTTTAAGCCCGACCCGATCGTAGTCTGTAGCGACCCCCAAGGCGGCCATGCGATCCAGGAGTTCGTTCAACGATGATAACTCCATTGGATCCATGCGAGCGGAGTATTTGGGATCGACGCGAAGGCGATTTTCGATGACTTGAGAGGTCATCGTCGGCTTAATGGCCGAGCCGGCGGTCATGACGAAGCCGCCGAGTCGGAGGGTCTGACCTGGGGCCAGGGCTCCTCCGGAGATGATATTATTCTTGACAACAAGGCGAGCCATTAACCCTCCTGGCAACGGCACAGTGGAACTCTCAATGAAAGGACCAATGTCGGTGTCAAAACCGGCGGATCTCGGGTAGGGGGTCCCGAACTGTGCGTCTAGGATCGATGGTAACAGGAGACGGGGGACACAATGTTTCCCCAGGTTCGGGCCCTCTCTATGGAGGTAATACCCTACTTTCTGCTTGATTGATCTTGATGAATATGAGTGTTACAAGAGTTGATCTACCACGAGAGCGTAATGGCTAAACCCCAGAGGTCTAGCCTATGAGTAGATTGTAATGAATCTGTCCTATCCGGACTATTCTCTCCGGTTTATATAGACACCGGAGAGATCTAGGGTTACATGAGGTCGGTTACATAAGAGGGAATCTTCATAGTCGGTCGCCTAGCTTGCCTTCCATGCCAAGGAGAGCCCAATCCGGACACGGGTATAGTCTTCGGTCTTCACAACCCATCAGTCCGGCTCAATAGATAACAAGTCGGACGCCCGAGGACCCGTTAGTCCAGGACTCCCTCAACGGGTCTGCAACATTCAGATCCGTATGTATCTTGCAAATCGCTACGTCTTCCACCTGGACTTGATCGCGGATGGAATTGAAGCATCTCTTGATGTGCTTGGTTCTCTTGTGAAATCTGGATTCCTTTGCCAAGGCAATTGCACTAGTATTGTCACAAAAGATTTTCATTGGACCCGATGCACTAGGTATGACACCTAGATCAGATATGAACTCGTTCATCCAGACTCCTTCATTTGCTGCTTCCGAAGCAGCTATGTACTCCGCTTCACACGTAGATCCCGCCACGACGCTTTGCATAGAACTGCACCAACTGACAGCTCCACCGTTCAATAAAAACACGTATCCAGTTTGCGATTTAGAATCGTCCGGATTAGTTTCAAAGCTTTGCATTGACGTAACCATTTACGACGAGCTCTTTGTCACCTCCATAAACGAGAAACATATCCGTAGTCCTTTTCAGGTATTTCAGGATGTTCTTGACCGCTGTCCAGTGATCCACTCCTGGATTACTTTGGTACCTCCCTGCTAAACTAATAGCAAGGCACACATCAGGTCTCGTACACAGCATTGCATACATGATAGAGCCTATGGCTGAAGCATAGGGAACATCTTTCATCTTGTCTCTATCTTCTGCAGTGGTCGGGAATTGAGTCTGACTCAACTTCACACCTTGTAATACAGGCAAGAACCCTTTCTTTTTTGATCCATTTTGAACTTCTTCAAAACTTTATCAAGGTATGTGCTTTGTGAAAGTCCAATTAAGCGTCTTGATCTATCACTATAGATCTTGATGCCCAATATATAAGCAGCTTCACCGAGGTCTTTCATCGAAAAACTCTTATTCAAGTATCCTTTTATGCTATCCAGAAATTCTATATCATTTCCAATCAACAATATGTCATCCACATATAATATTAGAAATGCTACAGAGCTCCCACTCACTTTCTTGTAAATACTGGCTTCTCCAAAAGTCTGCATAAAACCATATGCTTTGATCACACTATCAAAACGTTTATTCCAACTCCGATATGCTTGCACCAGTCCATAGATGGATCGCTGGAGCTCGTACACTTTGTTAGCATCCTTTGGATTGATAAAACCTTCAGGTTGCATCATATACAACTCTTCTTCCAGAAATCCATTCAGGAATGCAGTCTTTACATCCATTTGCCAAATTTCATAATCATAAAATGCGGCAATTGCAAACATGATTCAGACGGACTTAAGCATCGCTACGGGTGAGAATGTCTCATCATAGTCAACTCCTTGAACTTGTCGAAAACCTTTCGCAACAAGTCGAGCTTTGTAGACAGTAACATTACTGTCAGCGTCAGTCTTCTTCTTGAAGATCCATTTATTCTTGATGGCTTGCCGATCATCGGGCAAGTCAACCAAAGTCCACACTTTGTTCTCATACATGGATCCCATCTCAGATTTCATGGCCTCAAGCCATTTTGCGGAATCTAGGCTCATCATCGCTTCCTCATAGTTCGTAGGTTCGTCATGGTCAAGTAAGATGACCTTCAGAACAGGATTACCATACCACTCTGGTGCGGATCTTACTCTGGTTGACCTACGAGGTTCGGTAGTGAGTTGATCTGAAGTTACATGATCATCATCATTAGCTTCCTCACTAATTGGTGTAGGAGTCACATGAATAGTTTTCTGTGATGAACTACTTTCCAATAAGGGAGTAGGTACAGTTACCTCATCAAGTTCTACTTTCCTCCCACTCACTTCGTTCGAAGGAAACTCCTTCTCTAGAAAGGATCCATTCTTAGCAACGAATGTCTTGCCTTCGGATTTGTGATAGAAGGTGTACCCAACAGTCTCCTTTGGGTATCCTATGAAGACACATTTCTCCGATTTGGGTTCGAGCTTATCAGGTTGAAGCTTTTTCACATAAGCATCGCAGCCCCAAACTTTAAGAAACAACAACTTTGGTTTCTTGCCAAACCATAGTTCATAAGGCGTCTTCTCAATCTATTTAGATGGTGCCCTATTTAATGTGAATGCAGTCGTCTCTAAAGCATAACCCCAAAACGATAGCGGTAAATCAGTAAGAGACATCATAGATCGCACCATATTTAGTAAAGTACGATTACGACGTTCGGACACACCAAAACGCTGTGGTGTTCCGGGTGGCGTGAGTTGGGAAACTATTCCGCACTGTTTCAAATGAAGACTAAACTCATAACTCAAATATTCTCCTCCATGATTAGATCGTAGAAACTTTATTTTCTTGTTACGATGATTTTCCACTTCACTCTGAAATTCTTTGAACTTTTCAAATGTTTCAGACTTATGTTTCATTAAGTAGATATACCCATACCTGCTCAAATCATCTGTGAAGGTGAGAAAATAACGATACATGCCGCGAGCCTCAATATTCATTGGACCACATACATCAGTATGTATGATTTCCAACAAATCTGTTGCTCGCTCCATTGTTCAGGAGAACGGCGTTTTAGTCATCTTGCCCATGAGGCATGGTTCGCAAGTACCAAGTGATTCACAATCAAGTGATTCCAAAAGTCCATCAGAATGGAGTTTCTTCACGCGCTTTACACCAATATGACCCAAACGGCAGTGCCACAAGTAAGTTGCACTATCATTATCAACTCTGCATCTTTTGGCTTCAACATTATGAATATGTGTACTACTACTATCGAGATTCATCAAAAATAGACCACTCTTAAAGGGTGCATGACCATAAAAGATATTACTCATATAAATAGAACAACCATTATTCTCAGATTTAAATGAATAACCGTCTCGCATTAAACAAGATCCAGATATAATGTTCATGCTCAACGCTGGCACCAAATAACAATTATTCCGGTCTAAAACTAATCCCGAAGGTGGATGTAGAGGTAGCGTGCCGACGGCGATCACATCGACTTTGGAACCATTTCACACGCGTATCGTCGCCTCGTCCTTAGCCAATCTTTGCTTAATCTGTAGTTCCTGTTTCGAGTTGCAAATATTAGCAACAGAACCAGTATCAAATACCCAGGTGCTACTGCGAGCTTTAGTAAGGTACACATCAATAACATGTATATCACATATACCTTCGTTCATCTTGCCATCCTTCTTATCTGCCAAATACTTGGGGCAGTTTCGCTTCCAGTGGCCAGTCCCTTTGCAGTAGAAGCACTCAGTCTCAGGCTTAGGTCCAGACTTGGGTTTCTTCTCCTGAGCAGCAACTTGTTTGCCGTTCTTCTTGAAGTTCCCCTTCTTCTTCCCTTTACCCTTTTTCTTGAAACTGGTGGTCTTGTTGACCATCAACACTTGATGCTCCTTCTTGATTTCTACCTCCGCAGCCTTTAGCATCGCGAAGAGCTCGGGAATTGTCTTATCCATCCCTTGCATGTTATAGTTCATCACGAAGCTTTTGTAGCTTGCTGGCAGTGATTGAAGAATTCTGTCAATGACACTATCATCCCGAAGATTACCTCCCAGTTGAATCAAGTGATTGTTATACCCAGACATTTTGAGTATATGCTCACTGACAGAACTATTGTCCTCCATCTTGAAGATGTAGAACTTATTGGAGACTTCATATCTCTCAATCCGGGCATTTGCTTGAAATATTAAATTCAACTCCTGGAACATCTGATATGCTCCATGACGTTCAAAACGTCGTTGAAGTCCCGGTTCTAAGCCGTAAAGCATGCCACACTGAACTATCGAGTAGTCATCAGCTTTGCTCTGTCAGACGTTCATAACATCTGGCGTTGCTCCTGCAGCGGGTTTGGCACCTAGCGGTGCTTCCAGGACGTAATTCTTCTATCCAGCAATGAGGATAATCCTCAAGTTACGGACCCGGTCCATGTAATTGCTACCATCATCTTTCAACTTTGCTTTCTCAAGGAATGCATTAAAATTAATGGAACAACAGCACGAGCCATCTATCTACAACAACATAGACATGTAAAATACTATCAGGTACTAAGTTCATGATAAATTAAAGTTCAATTAATCAAATTACTTAAGAACTCCCAGTTAGATAGACATCCCTCTAATCATCTAAGTGATCACGTGATCCATATCAACTAAACCATGTCCGATCATCACGTGAGATGGAGTAGTTTTCAATGGTGAACATCACTATGTTGATCATATCTACTATATGATTCACGCTCGACCTTTCAGTCTCAGTGTTCCGAGGCCATATCTGCATATGCTAGGCTCGTCAAGTTTAACCTGAGTATTTCTGCGTGTGCAAAACTGGCTTGCACCCGTTGTATATGAACGTAGAGCTTATCACACCCGATCATCACGTGGTGTCTCGGCAGGACGAACTTTGGCAATGGTGCATACTCAGGGAGAACACTTGTACCTTGAAATTTAGTGAGAGGTCATCTTATAATGCTAACGTCAATCAAAGCAGAATAAGATGCATAAAAGATAAAGGTCACATGCAATCAATATAAGTGATATGATATGGCCATCATCATCTTGTGCCTTCGATCTCCATCTCCAAAGCACCGTCATGATCACCATTGTCACCGGCGCGACACCTTGATCTCCATCGTAGAATCGTTGTCGTCTCGCCAACTATTGCTTCTACGACTATCGCTACCGCTTAGTGATAAAGTAAAGCAATTACATGGCGATTGCATTTCATACAATAAAGCGACAACCATATGGCTCCTGCCAGTTGCCGATAACTCGGTTACAAAACATGATCATCTCATACAATAAAATTTAGCATCATGTCTTGACCATATCACATCACAACATGCCCTACAAAAACAAGTTAGACGTCCTCTACTTCGTTGTTGCAAGTTTTACGTGGCTGCTACAGGCTGAGCAAGAACCATTCTTACCTACGCATCAAAACCACAATGATACTTCGTCAAGTTAGTGTTGGTTTAACCTTCACAAGGACCGGGCGTAGCCACACTCGATTCAACTAAAGTTGGATAAACTGACACCCGCCAGCCACCTATGTGCGAAGCACGTCGGTAGAACCAGTCTCGCGTAAGTGTACGCGTAATGTCGGTCCGGGCCGCTTCATCCAACAATACCGCCGAATCAAAGTATGACATGCTGGTAAGCAGTATGACTAGTATCACCCACAACTCACTTGTGTTCTACTCGTGCATATAACATCTACGCATAAACCTGGCTCGGATGCCACTGTTGGGGAACGTAGTAATTTCAAAAAAAAAAATCTACGCACGCGCAAGATCATGGTGATGCATAGCAATGAGAGGGGAGAGTGTTGTCCACGTACCCTCGTATACCGAAAGCTGAAGCGTTATAACAACGCGGTTGATGTAGTCGTACGTCTTCACGATACGACCGATCCAAGTACCGAATGCACGGCACCTCCGAGTTCAGCACACGTACAACTCGATGACGTCCGAACTCCGATCCAGCAGAGCTTTGCGGGAGAGTTCCGTCAGCACGACGGCGTGATGACAGTGATGATGTTGCTACCGACGCAGGGCTTCGCCTAAGCATCGCTACGATATGACCGAGGTGGATTATGGTGGAGGGGGGCACCGCACACGGCTTGGAACAATCAACTTGTGTGTTCTAGGGTGCCCCCTGCCCCCGTATATAAAGGAGCAAGGGGGAAGCCCGGCCGGCCCTTGGGGCGCGCCAAGGAGGGGGAGTCCTTCTCCTAGTAGGAGTAGGACTCCCCTTTCCTAGTCCAACAAGGAAGAGGGAAGGGGGAAGGAAAGAGAAGGAGAGGGTGAGGGAAAGAGGGGCCGCGCCCCCCTCCCCTAGTCCAATTCGGACTCCTCACGGGAGGGGGCGCGCCACCTCCTGGGCTGCTGCCCTCTCTCTCCCCTCAGGCCCACTAAGGCCCAATACTTACCCAGGGGTTTCCCGTAACCCCTCCGGCACTCCGGTTTTCTCCGAAACCACTCGGAACACTTCCGGTGTCCGAATATAGCCATCAAATATATCAATCTTTACGTCTCGATAATTTCGACACTCCTCGTCATGTCCATGATCACATCCGGGACTCCGAACTACCTTCGGTACATCAAATCTCATAAACTCATAATACCGATCGTCACTGAACATTAAGCGTGTGGACCCTACGGGTTCGAGAACTATGTAGACATGAAAGAGACTCGTCTCCGGTCAATAACCAATAGCGGAACCTGGATGCCCATATTGGTTCCTACATATTCTACGAAGATCTTTATCGGTCAAACCGCATAACAACATACGTTGTTCCCTTTGTCATCGGTATGTTACTTGCTCGAGATTCGATCGTCGGTATCCTCATACCTAGCTCAATCTCGTTACTGGAAAGTCTCTTTACTCGTTCCATAATGCATCATCCCGCAACTAACTCATTAGTCACATTGCTTGCAAGGCTTATAGTGATGTGCATTCCGAGAGGGCCCAGAGATACCTCTCCGACAATCGGAGTGACAAATCCTAGTCTCGATCTATGCCAAGTCAACAAGTACCATCGGAGACACCAGTAGAGCACCTTTATAATCACCCAGTTACGTTGTGACGTTTGGTAGAACACAAAGTGTTCCTCCGGTAATCGGGAGTTGCATAATCTCATAGTCATAGGAACATGTATAAGTCATGAAGAAAGCAATAACAGTAAACTAAAACGATCAAGTGCTAAGCTAACGGAATGGGTCAAGTCAATCACATCATTCTCCTAATAATGTGATCCTGTTTATCAAATGATAACTCATGCCTATGGTTAGGAAACTTAACCATCTTTGATAAACGAGCTAATCAAGTAGAGGCATACTAGTGACACTCTGTTTTTCTATGTATTCACACATGTATTATGTTTCCGGTTAATACAATTCTAGCATGAATAATAAACATTTATCATGAAATAAGAAATAAATAATAATTTTATTATTGCCTCTAGGCCATATTTCCTTCAGACCATGCCCACATGCCAGAGCCCTGCCAATAAGAATGGTCAACATTTCGGCCACTATATTAAACAAGAGAGGAGACATGGAATCCCCTTGTCTCAATCCCTTGTGTGTCTGAAAGTAATGGCCGATATCATCGTTAACCTTGATTCCGACACTACCCTTCTGGACTTGAGAATCCACTTGGTTCCGCCAGTGCTCACTAAATCCTTTCATACGCATTGCCTGCTGAAGGAAAGACCACTTAACTTTTATCATAGGCCTTCTCAAAATCCACTTTGAAGATAACCCCATCTAGCTTATTCGAATGAATTTCATGTAACGTTTCATGCAGAACGACCACCCCTGCAAGTATGTGTCACCCTGGCATGAACGTTGTCTGGCTCGGTTGCACCACCGAGTGAGCAATCTTTGTCAATCTATTGGTACCCACCTTTGTGAATATTTGGAAACTCACGTTAAGAAGACATATTGGTCTAAATTATTCAATCCGAACTGCCTCTTCTTTCTTTGGCAACAAGTAATCATACCAAAGTTGAGATGAAACAGCTCTAAATGACCGTTAAAGAAATCATGAAACATAGGCATAAGATCATCCTTAATAATATGCCAACATTTCTTATAGAATTCAGCTGGAACCCATCTGGTCCCGGTGCCTTATTCGGTTTCATTTGTAAGATTGCATCCAGAACCTCTTTCTCAGTAAACGGTGCAGATAGAATATCATTCTCCTCTACCTGGAGCTGAGGGATATCTCCCACAACAAATTCATCTACGGACACCGTGCTTACTTCTGGAGGCCCAGAAAGTTGTTTATAATAATTAGAGATATATTCTTTCAGATTCTCGTATCCCACTATTGTCCCCTCGTCTTGCTCAAGCTGTATTATTTTCTTCTTCCTATGTTTACCATTCGCGATCATATGGAAGAATTGTGTATTGTCATCCCCTTGGACAACCTTAAGTACTTTAGCACGCAAAGCCCACTTGAGCTCCTCTTCTCTAAGAAGGGCTCGTAAGGCTTGCTCAGCTTTGGACTTAGAGCGCTGCTCATCCACCGAAAGAAGGTTAACTTCATCTTTTAAATCTAAATCTTCAATTAATTGGGTGAGTCGCTCTTTTCCTTGTTTGCCACTCTCATTTCTAGCCCAACCTCGCAAGAACTGCCTCATATGTCTAATTTTATTTTGCCATCTCTCAATACTAGTTTGTCCACTAACAGGCTTTGCCTATTCACGTGCAATAATCTCCAAAAACTTTTCTCTCTCGAACCACCCAAGTTTGAAAGAGAAAGCATTCTTGTTTGCAATATGTGTAGCCTCACCCGAGTCTACAAGTAATGGTGTGCAATCTGAGATCGCCCTCTGCATCGCGTGTACCGGCACAAGTGGGTATTTTTGTTCCCATTCCACGCTAGCGAGCACCCTATCCAACTTCTCATAAGTTGGAGTGGGCAATTAATTGGCCCATGTAAACTGTCTACCGGTAAGCTCAATTTCTCTCAAATTAAGACTCTCAATAATCATGTTAAACATCATGGATCAACGTCCATCAAAGTTATCATTGTTCTTTTCATCTCTCCTTCGAATTATGTTAAAATCCCCTCCGACTAGGATTGGAAGAGTCTCGTCCCCACAGATCCGCACCAAGTCAGCTAGAAAATCAGGTTTAAGTTCGGGTTGTGCTGCCCCATATACAACAACTAGAGACTATCGGAAGCCATCCAATTTTGATCTTACCCGAAACTGTGAAGCCACCGAGGCGAAGGCGACTCATGGTGCTGCTGTTGCTACTGAGACAACAGAGGGTGGACTAATAAGCACCAAGCAAGCCGCTAGTGGGCTGGAGGCTGACTCGAGCCGTGCTGCGAAGAAGAAACCTAGAAAGGGGAAGGCGGCAAAGCCGGAGACCAAGGATCCCAACTCTTCTCCTGTAAGTAGACGCTCCGCACTCGTGAATACGATTGTCTGAATGAATTCCGCACACTGATTTGACCAAACTCCACCAGAGCAGGGGCACGGGGGGATCGGAGTAGCGTAGCGCGCGCCAGATCAAGATCATGCAGAGCCTGGGCTTGATTGCTCCGCTGGGATCTCTGTTCGACGTGAAGGGTTCTACTGCAGTCGCCCGTTGATGATATTTTGTAATCACACCATTGGTTCTGTATGGAAACCCGTAGTTATGGTGCCTACCTGATCTACCTACTACTAGTTTACTAGTGCCAATTTCTGTTCTTGTTTACGGAAGATTTGGCCCGGACATAGCTGCTGCGCCAGTAAGCGCACAGTTAGTTCTATCTGTATCAGCGCAAAGACGAGCCGCAGTCGCTCAGTGCTGTACCAAATTGGTTATTAAGATATTAAGTTGCGACTTAGATTATTTCCGCTTGGTGCTAGGATCTGTCGTGATTGATGCGGTGGCATGAGTGACCCAACGCTCAGGTTATCTTCAGTTAGCATATTGTATGAGCTGTGGACACTCTGATGCCTGTGGTTGATGCAGAGTTGCTCACCAGTATCTACAGAAGCACTGAGTTTCTTTTTTTTTTTGGAGCTCATTTGATGTCTAGTGGAAGATCTCTCCATCTTGATTTTCCATCTGATCCGTGTACTATCATGTGCTATTTGTGCACAAGTAAACGGACAGTTTATTTCTGTAGTTCCTTTCTCCATTTATTCAACTCTAGGTTTAACGATGGAAGAACCAGCCGATTTGGGCAGCCTGATCGCATGTTTAGTGGTCCTTTGCGTTATCTGAACCAAGAGATTAATATACAGGGCTCCGTTTGGCTCCCTAATACAACAAGGGGGTGGTGGCGCAGTTTCCAGCGCGTAGGTCTCATAGCTAAACGTGAGTGATCCTGAGGTTGAGATTTCGAGCCTCTTTCACGCAGGTGAAATCGAGCAACTCTGAACCTGGTCATCTTTTTATTTGCTGGTTCTCACATATCTCAAAAGAAGCTTTCTTCAGTGTAGTACTACAATATTTCACAAAGAACACAGTAAATTTCACTGATCCGAGTGACAACCAACCAAATTCTCATATATGCTGTGCCATCTCCAACACTCACATATCAACTTATTTATTCCACCACACAAGAGACAAGACATCATGAACCCCAAAGCCGGCGGCTTTAACCGTGCAAGGCCTTGCGGAGCTTGCGGCAGTGCTCCACGCAGGTCGCCGCCGCATCAGCATCAGCAGCGTCCGGCTCGCCGTCGACGACGCAGCCCGAGGCCTCCACGCATACCCCTGGGCACCCGCCGCCCAGGGCGCACACCACGCCGCAGAGCGGCTTGCAGAACAGCCGGGGGTGCCTGAGCCTGCAGTCGGAGTAGCAGCTGACGTAGCATTTGCAGAACGCCGACGCCGCGTTCGCCGCCGGCTGCTGCTGCGCCGACAGCAGGATGACGAGGAGCACGCAGACGGCCGCAGGCTTCACTCTCTTCTCCTTCTTCCCCTCCATTGGTTCTGGTTCTTCTTCTTGCCTGTGAGCTGTGACAGTCGCTGGGCTGCCCCTCTCTTTATACCGACGAAGAAGCTTCTTCTGCTGCACACGGCATTGACTCTGCAAGAAGCTTCTTCTGCTGCACATGCCATTGTTTCGCGGAGAAGATTTTCTCTCTAGAGATGAGCTTGATTCAGGAAGAAGCTTTTCCTATTGCAGATATGATCATACATATGGAAGCTCAGATGCTCTTGCCGGATCAAGGATGGAGTGAACTACTTAAAACACTTTGCTGTTACAACTAGCCGTCCCTGTTCCATGAATCGACAGATAAGTTCTATCATCTGTTTCTTACCTTTGTATTGCACACATACATATAGAGAGGAGTGTGTAGTACACAAGTTGTTGTTGCTCAAGCAATGCATATGTACGTGCATCTTATATAGATATAGGCTTGTCTAGTGCTCGTTTTCAGGGTCCCATTTCTGACCCGTAAGCCTCTATATTAGGTATACTTGTGCAATTTTGCAACGGTGGCATTAGTGGCACCATGTGAAATAAGAGTGAATTGCAGTTTTTACCCCTAAGTTCGACATTTTTGACGCTAATTACCTCATTTAAGAAAATTTCATCCATTATACCCCATTTAACAAAAGTGTTGCCATAAATTACCCTTTTCTATTTTTGTGAGTGTTCCGATCTATAGGCCCCGATTACCAGGTCCATGTGGCGTGCCATGTCGTCGGTTTTTTCCTGGAGTTTTTTTCCTCATGTGAACCAGGCCGTGCCGCTGCGCCCGACCGGACTGCCTGATGTGAATCACACGCACGGTGGCACCGGCGCACCACACTCCTGGCGCCTGTCCCGACCCGCACCACGCTTGCCTGTAGAGCACGCACTGGTCGCCTAACCGCGCACGCAATAACTAAATGGCCACCTCTTCAACATTTTCTTCTCGGATCGGTGATTAAGGATACCACACAAAAAACACAATCTTGTTTGTGACTCTCAGGTCTCAGTAGAAGCCAGAACTACACACAGACAAATTATAGACAGTTTCCCTATTACTGTGTGTTTTCATCATGTTATTACCTCCGGATATATGGTTATCTAATGCTCTGATTTTATATATAGAAAAGTTCAAGTTCCTTTTAACATCAGTACTCCATCCGTCCCATAATATAAAAGTGTTTTTGACGCTACACTAGTGTCAAAAAAACGTCTTACATTATGGGACGGAGGGAGTATATAAGATGTTTTTTGACACTAGTGTAGTGTAAAAAACGTTTTTATATTATGGGACGGAGGGAGTACAATGGAGGTAAGTAGACAAGCAGTCAAGCACTGGTCAGTAACATTGTTCATACTTGTTTTTTGAGGGAATGACAATGTTCACACTGACAAGGTAATAAGATACCATATAGTAAGTCTAGTAGTAAAGTAGTATATATACATTTGTTCTAATCCGATCCATCCAGGTATACATAATTTACTGTCGGTTTATGATAATACTGAAGAAAAAATTAGGTCGCTTTATGATAATACTGAAGAAAAAACATACATGTTTCAGGATTATATCCACAAAACCTTCTCCACATTGATAATATGCTACAGTGATCAAGTACAGCCATCTCATGGCAGATCTTCAAAACAAGAAAAAGTGACCTGAAGTCCTGAACCCATCTAATATGCATCCCGAACTGCAAGAGAACTAAAAGCCTAACCACCGGATGTGAAAATCAGAAAATTCGGGCATGCATGAGAGGGGAGGAGATTGCCATGCCAGTTGCTGCTTCCGGCTCCAACGATCACCAACATTAACTACAAGTGTCGCCTGCCGCTCCGCGCCTACGTTCGTCCTGCCCTCTCTGAACGAAGGACGAGTGGGGTGGGCCAGACATGGGCGACCGTGCATGGGACTGGGGGGTGAGCGATGCGTGCCGCGATTGGAGGCGAGCGTGGCGCAACAGACTCAGGTGAGATATGCGTGGTAGGATTGGAAGGGATCGTGGTGCATCGGACTCGAGCGACCTGTAAATCAGTGAGGACCTGCGCCTGCGTGTGCTTGCCATCGGCCAGGTCCAGTCGGCAGAAGCTGGCGAACCGGTTCAGTCTGCAGAAAAATCGCCAAGGAAAAACCCGTCAATGTGGCACGCCACGGGGACCTGATAATCGGGGCCCATATATCAGAACACTCACAAAAATAGGAAAGGATAAATTGTGGCAACACTTTTTTTATGGGTGGCAACACCTTTGTTTAATGGGGTATAATGGATAAAATTCTCTAAAATGGGGTAATTAGCATCAAAAATGTCAAACTTAGGGGTAAAAGCTGGAACTCACTCGTGAAATAATGACCATTATATCAGCTGATCAACAACTTGCTCTGATTAAGTAGTAGCCGGTGTCAATATCCATTTCACCATCCAACGGACCTATGACCTGATCTGATTGTTTTCGGGGGCGAATACAGCAACGCCTCATCGATATATTAAGATTGCAAACATGATTTACATGGGGGGGGGGGGGTTAGGGGGGCTACAAAGAAGTTACAGAGGGATGACATCCCCCTTTGATGGCGGTGGCAGATTGGCATGAACTCGTAGGAGGGGAGCGGGGTGGTTGGCGAGGGACTCCTCCTTGGTGGCCAGTGGGGAAGTACAATGTGAAGGAGAGATGGCTCCATAGAGAATGTGAGGTGGGCATCAAACGGTTTTAAAGGAGAGGGCTCCAGTGAGAAATGTCGCCCTACGGCAAGAAACCAAGCGGGAAGGGAGGGTCCGTCAGAAAAATGGTAGGGTGTGTCATGGGGGTGCGGTTTTTGTGTTGGGACCGCGTGTTGAAGATAGCATGAGATAGATTTGGGGAGCCCGAACTGTCTAGACGGTTGAATTTTAGGAGCCCGTGCACTACCGAAAAACGGTCCTACCCCGACGGCCAAAACTATGCCTACGGCAGCCGTCGGCATACTTGGAGCTATGCCGACAGCCTAGTCCTGGCCGTCGGCTTATCCTGGCCGTCGGGCTACCTCGATCTACGCCGACGGCAGCCGTCGGCACAGAACGACCGTCGACCTAGATGCAGACACGCCGACAGCAGCCGTCGGCATAAATCAGCCGTCGGCATACCTGTGGGCCCGGCGACGCCGCCCGTGACCAGCTGCTAACGCCGTCAAACCTATGCCGACGGTCGGAACGGGCGGCCGTCGGCATATCTCCGCATGCCACGTCACCGATCCGCGGCGTAGATATGCCGACGGCAGCCGTTGGCATAGGCGCCACCTCACCGATCCGCGGCACAGCGCCCACCCAAAACCCTGCCGTCTCTAGTTATTTTTTATATGTGTTTTTTTACATTTGTTTTTCTGCTTTTTTTACATATCTCCGCATGCCACGTCACCGATCCGCGGCGTAGATATGCCGACGGCAATGCCGTCGGCATAGTTATTTTTTTATATGTGTTTTTTTTACATTTGTTTTTCTGCTTTTTTTACATATGTTTTTATGCTTTTTTTATGTATTATATGAATATATATGTAGTTTGTAATTTTTTCCATAGATTATGAATATATATATATATATAGTTTGAATTTTTTTCGAGCACATTAATAATGTGCCGTCATGTTCTTTTGAATATAGGTCCTTATATTTTATTAAAATAAAAAACAGCTATGCCGACAGAAGTTTTCTGGCGGTTGCAAACGCCCGGCACCTGTCTCCGGAGTGTGACCCCCTCACGTCCGCGGTGTGCCCCCCTCACGGACGGTCCGCCGCCGGCATCTGAGGGCGGAAACAGCCGCATCGGGTCTATACGGAGGGGACGTTGCTCCCAAGTGTTTCTATGGGATGACCTACCACAACCGGGTGGTGTTGTGGCACAACCGGGTGGAGAGGTCCGCTGGTCAAAGCCCGCCCGTGGGAAGTCAAAGGGATAGATCTCGTGGTCAACCGCTCCAGGGTTAGGCGGGACGGGGGCCCTGGGGGTGTAGCAATGCCACCGAAGCGTCGCACCGGCCCCTCATACATGGGGGTGGTGTTGTGGCATGTCCAAAGAGGCGGCACGCGTCTCCGGGGTGTGGCCCCCCTCACGGACGGCGATGACACAGTAGTAGACGTTCTGCGGTAACGGTGCGGCGTGAATATTATTAAATATTCAGATTGCGATAAAATCATGAGTTTTTTACAAGACGTGGGAACATGTGCTATAGGAACGATGGTAATTTTTCATAATTTTTGGTTATGGAGAAGTATCCGAACAATTTCCCTCTACCCGGATTGCCCTTCGCCTGTCTACGACTGTGGCCAGCGGCCTCCGTGGGCTAGCATGCCGCCAATCTTGCATACGCGGCTTCTCACAAGTTTGAAGGTGTTGTGGCGGTTGCAAACGCCCGGCACGCGTCTCCGGGGCGTGGCCTCCCAGCTCACGGACGGCGCCGTCGCCGGCACCTGAAGGGGGGAAACGGACGCGTCGGGTCTACACGGAGGGGATGTAGCTGTGGGTTTGGCCCGGATGTTGCTCCCAGGTGTCCCTCTGTGCTGACCTGACACAACCGGGTGGAGAGGTCCACTGGTCAAAGCCCGCCCGTGGGAAGTCAAAGGGCTAGATCTCGTGGTCAACCGCTCCAGGGTTAGGCGGGACGGGGGCCCTGGGGGGTAGCAATGCCACCGAAGCATCGCACCGGCCCCTCATACATGGGGGTGGTGTTGTGGCATGTCCGAAGAGGCGGCACGCGTCTCCGGGGTGTGGCCCCCCTCATGGACGGCGATGACACAGTAGTAGACGTTCTGCGGTAACGGTGCGGCGTGAATATTATTAAATATTCGGATCGCGATAAAATCATGAGTTTTTTACAAGACGTGGGAACATGAGCTATAGGAACGATGGTAATTTTTCATAATTTTTGGTCATGGAGAAGTATCCGAACAATTCCCTCTACCTGGATTGCCCTTCGCATGTCTACGACTGTGGCCGGCGGCCTCCGTGGGCTAGCATGCCGCCAATCTTGCGTACGCGGCTTCTCACAAGTCTGAAGGTGTTGTGGCGGTTGCAAACGCCCGGCACGCGTCTCCGGGGCGTGGCTTCCCAGCGCACGGACGGCGCCGACGCCGGCACCTGAAGGGGGGAAACGAACGCGTCGGGTCTACACGGAGGGGATGTAGCTGTGGGTTTGGCCCGGATGTTGCTCCCAGGTGTCCCTCTGTGCTGACCTGACACAACCGGGTGGAGAGGTCCACTGGTCAAAGCCCGCCCGTGGTAAGTCAAAGGGCTAGATCTCGTGGTCAATCGCTCCAGGGTTAGGCGGGACGGGGGCCCTAGGGGGGTAGCAATGCCACCGGAGCGTCGCACCGGCACCTCATACATGGGGGGTGGTGTTGTGGCATGTCCGAAGAGGCGGCACGCGTCTCCGGGGTGTGGCCCCCCTCACGGACGGCGATGACACAGTAGTAGACGTTCTGCGGTAACGGTGCGGCGTGAATATTATTAAATATTCGGATCGCGATAAAATGATGAGTTTTTTACAAGACTTGGGAACATGTGCTATAGGAACGATGGTAATTTTTCATAATTTTTGGTTATGGAGAAGTATCCGAACAATTCCCTCTACCCGGATTGCCCTTCGCATGTCTACGACTGTGGCCGCCGGCCTCCGTGGGCTAACATGCCGCCAATCTTGCGTACGCGGCTTCTCACAAGTCAGAAGGTGTTGTGGCGGTTGCAAACGCCGGGCACGCGTCTCCGGGGCCTTGCCTCCCAGCTCACGGACGGCGCCGTCGCCGGCACCTGAAGGGGGGAAACGGACGCGTCGGGTCTACCCGGAGGTGATGTAGCTGTGGGTTTGGCCCGGATGTTGCTCCCAGGTGTCCCTCTGTGCTGACCTGACACAACCGGGTGGAGAGGTCTCCGGGGTGTGCCCCCCTCACGGACGGCGATGACACAGTAGTAGACGTTCTGCGGTAACGGTGCGGCGTGAATATTATTAAATATTCGGATCGCGATAAAATCATGAGTTTTTTACAAGACGTGGGAACATGTGCTATAGGAACGATGGTAATTTTTCATAATTTTTGGTCATGGAGAAGTATCCGAACAATTCCCTCTACCCGGATTGCCCTTCGCATGTCTACGACTGTGGCGGCGGCCTCCGTGGGCTAGCATGCCACCAATCTTGCGTACGCGGCTTCTCACAAGTCTGAAGGTGTTGTGGCGGTTGCAAACGCCCGGCACGCGTCTCTGGGGCGTGGCCTCCCAGCGCACGGACGGCGCCGTCGCCGGCACCTGAAGGGGGGAAACGGACGCGTCGGGTCTACACGGAGGGGATGTAGCTGTGGGTTTGGCCCGGATGTTGCTCCCAGGTGTCCCTCTGTGCTGACCTGACACAACCGGGTGGAGAGGTCCACTGGTCAAAGCCCGCCCGTGGGAAGTCAAAGGGCTAGATCTCGTGGTCAACCGCTCTAGGGTTAGGCGGGACGGGGGCCCTAGGGGGGTAGCAATGCCACCGGAGCATCGCACCGGCCCCTCATACATGGCGGGTGGTGTTGTGGCATGTCCGAAGAGGCGGCACGCGTCTCCGGGGTGTGGCCCCCCGCACGGACGGCGATGACATAGTAGTAGACGTTCTGCGCTAACGGTGCGGCGTGAATATTATTAAATATTCGGATCACGATAAAATCATGAGTTTTTTTACAAGACGTGGGAACATGTGCTATAGGAACGATGGTAATTTTTCATAATTTTTGGTTATGGAGAAGTATCCGAACAATTCCCTCTACCCGGATTACCCTTCGCATGTCTACGACTGTGGCCGGCGGCCTCCGTGGGCTAGCATGCCGCCAATCTTGCGTACGCGGCTTCTCACAAGTCTGAAGGTGTTGTGGCGGTTGCAAACGCCGGGCACGCGTCTCCGGGGCGTGGCCTCCTAGCTCACGGACGGCGCCGTCGCCGGCACCTGAAGGGGGGAAACGGACGCGTCGGGTCTACACGGAGGGGATGTAGCTGTGGGTTTGGCCCGGATGTTGCTCCCAGGTGTCCCTCTGTGCTGACTTGACACAACCGGGTGGAGAGGTCCACTGGTCAAAGCCCGCCCGTGGGAAGTCAAAGGGCTAGATCTCGTGGTCAACCGCTCCAGGGTTAGGCGGGACGGGGGCCCTAGGGGGGTAGCAATGCCACCGGAGCGTCGCACCGGCCCCTCATACATGGGGGGTGGTGTTGTGGCATGTTCGAAGAGGCGGCACGCGTCTCCGGGGTGTGGCGCCCCTCACGGACGGCGATGACACAGTAGTAGACGTTCTGCGGTACGGTGCGGCGTGAATATTATTAAATATTCGGACCGCGATAAAATCATGAGTTTTTTACAAGACGTGGGAACATGTGCTATAGGAACGATGGTAATTTTTCATAATTTTTGGTGATGGAGAAGTATCCGAACAATTCCCTCTACCCGGATTGCCCTTTATATTTGGAAAAAATGTGGTGCAGTCTGGTCAAACTATGGTCAAACTAATTATTCTAGAATATTAGTGTTACTAAATAATTATTTTACTTTTTTTGAATTTTGGTCAACAGTGGTCAAACAGTGGTCAAACAGTGGTCAAACTGTGGTCAAACTGTGGTCAAACTAATTATTCAAGAAATATTAGTGTTACTAAATAATTATTGCTTTTTAAAACAATAATTTCAAACTCAAACAGTGAAATGTGTCACTTCATGCTCAAGCTAAATTCCTGAGGGTTAATACGATTGACGTCTTACTATTGTCAGGAAAACAACAAGTGCAGACATGGAAACGAGGGAGAATAGAATTCGGAAGTTAAGCGTGCTCAGGCTGGGGGAGTGGGAGGATGGTTGACCGTTCGGGAAGTTAGATGATTTGGAATGATGAGGGGTGATTAGAGATTAGAGGATAAATTGAGCAGTGGTGAGGGGTGGTGATTAGAGATTAGAGGTTAAAATAATTCAGAAATTTGAAAATAAAAAAAATTCAAAAAATAAATTCAAATTTTTTTTCAAAAAAAATCTATGCCGACGGCTTTGCCGTAGGCATAGCTCTGCCGCTAGGAGGCACCAGGGGACGACACGTGGCACAGCTATGCATCTATGCCGACGGCTTTGCCGTAGGCATAGCTCTGCCGCCAGGAGACACCAGGGGATGACACGTGGCACGGCTATGCCTACGGCAAAGCTGTCGGCATAGATTTCATCTATGCCTACTGCTTTGCCGTAGGCATAGCCCTGCCACCAGGAGGCACCAGGGAGTGCCACGTGGCAGAGGTATGCCGACAGCCAAGCCGTCGGCATACCTCTGCCACGTGGCATTCCGTGAATCGTTAGCGCTTTTGACAGCGCCGTCCGTTGCCGTCAGGTGAAAAACACGGCCGACGGCTAAACTATGCCGACGGCTGACGCCCGGCCGTCGGCATAGGCCCCTATGCCGACGGCTATACTACGCCGACGGTCTGACAAGACTACGCTGACGTGATCTACGCCGACGGGGATATGCCGACGGCAGCCGTAGGCATAGATCTATGCCGACGGCCCTGGGCTATAGGCATAGTGCCCGAGTCCGGTAGTGGTGGGCGCGTGTTTGATGTCCGAACCCTGGACAAAAAAATGAGATTCGACCTTAACAACGACCTTAATCATTTATTCGATTCATTTATATGCATGTAGCCCATAGCAACACAAGTACATTATACTATGTACAAAATAGAAATCATTCAGAGACCAAACTTGCACCTAGCAAAGCGCCTGCAAGAAATAATTAACTTATATTTTTTGCGTCCCATCGCCGTTGCAAAAGATGAGCTCGTAGTGGCCGCTTCATGACAGTGACCAACACGATGGTGTGTGGCTGAAGATCAATGGTGTGTTCACCCTCTGCCTCCTTCCACACGAACTCCCTCACGAGATTTGCCACAAAGTAGCCTATGTGGAGCATCGCGACGCCCATGCCGGGGCAAATCCTCCGGCCGGCACCAAACGGCATCATCTTCATCTTCCGGGCGCTACCTGCCGCTGCCACGAGGTTCATGGTTTCTCCACCTCCCGAAGCTAGGAATCTCTCCGGCTTGAACACATCGGGGTCAGCCCACACCGTCTTGTCACGCGCTAGAGTCTCCAGTGGAAAGATCACCGTGGTGCCCACTCCAATGCGTCGGCCATCAAGAACGACGTCATCTTCTTTCATTACCTTCTCAGCAGTCAAAATATTTCATAAGATAACTTAGCTAGACTTCGTTAATGAAAAGTAATTAGATTCTCAAGCACCTCATGAGTAGCAATAATTGTTATCTACTACTCCCTCTGTAAAGAAATATAAGATCACTACTTTCTTATAACGGAGGGAGTACCGTATTAAGGATTTCACTTACTTGCCTAAACACCAAAGCTGTGGTAGGATGTAGCCGAAGAGCCTCCATGACGACAGCGTTGAGGTACTCCAGCTTCTCAAGAACCTCCTCGCCGACCTCGTCGGCCTCAGCGCCCATAGAATCGTCGATCTCTCTACAGACAGCCTCCTGTATGTCTGGGCGCTTCACCAGGTTCGCCATGATCCACTGGATTGCCGCGGCTACGGTTTCACTCCCAGCACCGAGGAACTCCGAGCACAGCCCTACGAGTTCTGCGTCGCTGATCCTCTTGTTCTACCCAGAGCCGCCTACACCTACAGAGGCCACCTGGTCGTCGTCTTTGACCGGGACCTCGAGGTCGAGGAGCGTGTCGACGTAGCACGGCGGCTCGTCGGAGCAGCGGCAACGGCGGCGACATGCGTCGATGAGCGGGAGATACATATCCTCCTGCTTCTGCCGTACTGAGACCAGCTCGTTCCATTGCTTGCGGTAGATTAGCCTGGTCACCGTCACCGGGAACACCGAGAAGACGAAGACGCGCACCACAGGCAACGACTCGACGTCACTACCAGAAAAACTTCGTTTGCCGACGGCCAAATCTATGTCGACGGCACCCGTCGGCATAAATGCAGCTATGCCGACGGCCAAGGGCAGGCCGTAGGCGTAGAAAAGCCATCGGCATAAATCCATATATGCCGACGGGGCCGACGGCATATATGAGGCCGTCGGGACCGCTCGAGGTACGCCTACAGGGCCCGTCGGCATAGGAGCGGCCGTCGGCATAGCCCTTGCCGTCAGCGCTGACCGTTTGACGACGTTGAGCCTACGCCGACGGGTCGTAACGGCGGCCGTCGGCACACCCGTGCCAGCCCTATGCCGACGGCTGTGCCGTCGGCATAGACCTGGCCCATACCCCTCTGCCACGTCATCGATCCGTGTGCTATGCCACGTCATCGATCCGTGGGACTGCACCTCCGTGTGTGCACAGATATGCCGACGGCCTAGCCATCGGCATACATTTATTTAGTTTTATTTTAAATTTCGCTTTATACTACCTATGGCAAATATATGCCTACGGTATAGCCGTCGGCATAGGCCCATCTGCCACGTCATCGATCCATGGGACTGCACCTCCGCGTGTGCACAGGTATGCCGACGGCCTCGCCGTCGGCATACTATTTTTTTATTTTTACTTTATTTTCTCATTTTTACTTTATTTTAGTTTTTGTTTTTGTATAAGATAATTATGCCTTATCTAAAAAAACATACCCTGATTGTATATCGATTGCCCCCCGTTACGAACGTCGCTATCGCCGTGTCACGGAGGGGGGAAACGGTCGACACGGAGGGAATTCTAGTTGGTGGGGGATTCGGGGTGTAGCTATGTCACCGAAACATCGCACGGGTCCCAATGCATATGTGAAAGTGTTCAGGCATGCGTAGACGCCCGTCTTGGGGCTCCGCGGTGTGCCCCCTGCACACAAAGCAGTGCCGCCGTCACTTGGATGGGGGCACACCCCGGAGACGCGTGCCGCCTCTTCGGACATGCCACCACACCACCCCGCATGTATGAGGGCCCGGTGCGACGCTCGGGTGGCATTGCTTTCTTATGTATGACTAACCTCTGTTTGGTGGTGCAGGAGGAGAAACTGAAGCGGCCGCTCTCACACATGCAGGCATGGGAGATCGCCCATACGCGGAAGGACCCCAAGCCTGGCGAGCCCAAGTACTACGGCAAGAAGACCGTGGGGAGGAAGAAGGCCTACTCCGAAGGGTATCTGGCGTTACATCCTGACACACCTGACCCCATTGCGGCGGATCTGGACGAAAGGGTGGTGGTTCTCGATGTTGTGATCACTCCGTCTATCTCCTACACACAGCTCCGTCGGATCGACCCGACCCTGAGCCAGCGCACGAGCACGCGCATGAGCAGTGCACCGTCACTGTCCCTCTTTCAGGAGCAGCAAACTGTAAGTATTTTCCCTTTTATCTTCATTGTTCCCTTTGTTTCCGCATTTAGTAGTTTTATGAGTCTCATCATGTCATACTGTAGGCCTACATGGAGTACACACGCCAGGAGACCATGGCGTGGCACGACCGCCTTCATGCATACCATCAGCAGAGGGATCGCGAGATTCAGCACACTTTTCAGGAAATGGCGGCCGGCAGGTGTCCTCAATGGCCATCAGCAGAGGGTCCTCCAGCACAACCAGTGCTGCTGACCTTTGAGGAGTTTGTGGCACAGAACGCTGGCCCCTCGCCGGTTAGTTCATCCCTAATCAATTCACCCAAAGCATGTCATGCCTTTCAACACAGTCTTATATCCCGTTAATATATCTTTTGAACATCCAGGGAACAGGTGCATCTACCGTTGGCGGTGGTCTTCGCAACACTCCCGAGACACGGAGCCCGACCACTCCGATCCACGGAGACGGAGGCGGAGGCGGACGTGGAGGCGGTCTTGGCGGTAGCGCTGCCGCTAGCAGTGACGACCTGGGCTTCGGCGGTCTTGGCGGTGACGACCTCCGCGGTGCTCAACGTCCTGGCGCTTAAGCCTTTCTCGATGCTATGATACTTGTATGCTTGTTCTCGATGCTATGATACTTGTATGCTTGTGATGTTTCTTATCTTATTGTTGTTTGTGAGATTCTTATATGCTTTGTGGTGATGATACTTATATGTGTGATGCTTTGCGATGCTTCTTAGCGATGCCAATTTGTTGTGTGATGCTGTGTATATGCTGTTTGTTATATATGCTGTTTGTTATATATTCAAATGAATTGAGCTGAAAAGAAACAGAAAAAAGAAAAAAAAACTGGACAGAATCTATGCCGACGGCCTGGGCCTGGCGTGAGCTCCCAGTGGCCGACACGTGGCACGTCTATGCCGACGGCCTAGCCGTCGGCTTAGTTTGACCGTCGGCATAGGCCTGGCGTGAGCTCCCAGTGGCCGACACGTGGCACGTCTATGCCGACGGCCTAGCCGTTGGCTTAGTTTGAAACTATGCCGACGGCTAGGCCGTCGGCATAGACCTGCCCCAGGAGCGCCCAGTTTCTGACACGTGGCGTGTCTATGCCGATGGCCTAGCCGTCGGCATAATTTCAAACTAAGCCGACGGCAAGGCCGTCGGCATAGACACGCCCATGCTGAACCGCGTCTCGCCACGTGGCGAGAAGCCATTGGGCAGCACTTGACGGCGGCCACCGTTAGGCGATGACGTTGCCGACGGCTAGGGCCGTCGGCATAGATGTACGGCCACCGTCGGGATAGGGTCTATGCCGACGGCTTTTCTATGCCGACGATCATCCTGGCTACGCCGACGGATATTTTGCCGACGGCCCAATGCCGACGGGGGCCGTCGGCATAGGCCTGACCCGACGGCTTGTCATGGCTGGCCGTCGGCATAGGGTGCGATTCCGGTAGTGGACGAGGTCGTCCTGGGCATCGGCTATGGCGCGTACGAGGGCTGGGTAAACGCCGTCGCCGAAACACATGGTGCAGACCACGTTGAAAATGGCGTCACGGAAGCTCTCCGCCGCGAGGACCACGCCGTGCTGCTGCTGCTGCTGCTGCTCGCGGAGGTCCGCCACGAGACCTCGGAGCGCATTGCGGCGCGCCAAGGCGTAGCGGTGGAGGCGCGTCGGGTGGAAGAGGTTGGAGGTGAGGTTGTGGCGGATGGCGCGCCAGAATGGGCCATGGGGCGCCGAGGTGATGTTGTGGTGCCGGCCGGCGGACAGGACGGCGCTGGGCGCCATGGACGGCAGGCGGTTGGAGAAGGACCCGCTGGCGCTGCCGCGCACGAGAAGGCGGTACGCCGTGGCACAGTCGCTGACGAAGACTGGCTTCCTCCAGGCGGCGGGGAGCTTCGGTGCTAGGGCCGACATGACGGTGGCGAGGCGCGTTTTGATCGGGCCTGCATGCCGGATCACGGCGAGGACGACCAGAGGAACCAAGGGGAGCGCCAAGAGGAGTAGGCCTTGCATGGTTGCTTGATGAATATAATTGAGCTGTAGGCCTGTAGCTGCTACGACTTCCTCTTGTCTATATATGCCACTACATGTCAGCACGCACAGAAAATTTCAGTTTAGTTGTCCTTGTCTTTTTTTGTTTTGGCGGGAGTTTAGTTGTCCTTGTCGATCGGTATGATGGGGCATCCACCAATAATTCAACGGTGACATGTCTTGTCACCAATAATTCAAATCGCAGTGCAATATGTAACATCACCACCAAACTAACTACAGTGTAACCCAACGATTAGCGCTTTAGCATTAATCAGGCACGTCTCACGCAGCCGCCTTCTCCCCTAAGAAAAGCTTAGGGTTCCTCTGCCTCCCGCCGGCGTTGCCATCTCTCCGCCTAATCTCCGGTGGCCTTAGGGCCATGGCGGCGCGGTGGATCCCTGCCCTTGCCGATGGAAGGGCTCTGTTTTTAGGTGTTCCTTCGAGTTTTGTTAGGGTTTGTGTCCTGCTCAGAAAGAAGAAACGACGGCGGCTCCCTGAAGATGGAATAAGGTTCTCCTCGTCAAGCCCCCATCCTCGTGGTGTGTCTAGCATCGTCGTTGGGCGTGTGGAGGTATGTCTTTGGTGGATCTGTCCTTGGTGGATTTGCTCGGATCTGGTCGTAGTTCGTGTGTCTTGAGGTTGGATCCTTCACCCAAAAAGGGTTTCCCCGCTTTGTATTACAAAGCAACCAACACTGATCACATAACAATTGCTGAGGCGAGTAGCACAACCAACCCAAATGAAAAGGAAAAGAACAAAGAAGAAGAAACAAATGCCAACAACGACAACTCGACAAAACACGGATGACCCGCAACCGCTGCGCCCTCGGTACCGACCAACCACAGACCAAGGCTCCAATCCACCGCGTACCAAGAAGCACCTCCAAGAAGGGATGTGACGCCGAAGATGCTGCTGCCCGGACGTGTGCTAGGGTTTCCCCCGGCACGCGGAAGGGAGTGGGGGATGGATACCTCCGACGCCCTCCAGGAAAGGATGCACTAGTTGAAAAACTACTTTACGTGAGATACATTAGTCCCGGTTTGTAAACGGACAGGCACTAATGTGACCATTAGTGTCGGTTCCAATGGCTAGGGGGGAGGGCATCATTAATCCCGGTTCGTGTTGAACCTATAGTACCGGTTCGTGACACGAACCGGGACTAAAGGGGTGGTGGCAGGCTGGTGTCAGGCTGGGCCCCACGGTCTTTTTAGTTCCGGTTCGTGGCACGAACCGGTACTAGAAGCTCACATTTAGTCCCGGTTTGTGTCATGAACCGGGACTAAAGGTTTTCCTACATAAACCATTCGTCCAGCCCACGATCGAGCTCTCTGTTCTTCCCCTTTCCTCTCCTCTCTGTTCTTCCCCAAAGCTCGAGCTCATCCTTCATTTTGCCCAAAATTTAAGATTTGAAGGCCCCCCATCCATCCAAGTGATCACAAAGGTTAGCAACTTTGTCCTTTTATCTCTCGTTGCTAGATTAGCTCTTGCAATGCTCTATAAGTATAGTGATTTGTGGGTTTTACTTTGGTAGTAATTATATGTGGTAGTTTAATTAATTTGTATGCAATTTGAGCTCAAATTAACTCCTAGTTTGCATATCTAGGTGTGGTTTACTTAGTGCCTTCCCGTCCCTGTCCTAACCACCGTCTATCGCCCGCACCGTCCCATCGCTGGCACCACCTTGGTGAGCCTCTTTTTCTTATTTTTTTAATAAAAAAAATCATGTTTGTGTGATTTAGATTTATAGTTACTTGTATAATTTTCTTACCCGTACGTTGTTTGTTATACATAGTGGCATGGTTTTGATATCCGTCCCCGTCGGCCCTCGTCCGGTTTATGATTCGGATGTGGTATATATTCTCTTTTATAACTATTTGTTGCATTTCACGTTTATGATAATTATGCCGACCAACGTGACAGAGATGTTTTTATCTAGGAGGTATGTGAACTGGAAATTCCAACCGACCCTCTTGTCGAGAGGTTAAATTTAGGTGAACAAGAAAATGAGTATTTGAAAGAAAAATTGAATAGAATTGAAGAAGAGAAGATGAATCTGGAGTTGTATGTTGCCGATGTCGTCGATGATCACAAGGTCAAGATGGATGCAATGCGCTTGAAGATTAGAATGATTTGAAAATATGCCATTGATAGTGATGCTTGGTATCATTATGATGTTGGATCAATTGTTACCTTAGTTGTGATCTTGATCGCATTTGTTGTTGCATTTAAATGCTTTAGCTATAGAGTTTGTATGTTGTTTTATGAGAATAAGTGTGTATGAACTTTATGTATGAACTTATATTAATTTGGTTTTTTCGGTGTTGTGTAATGAAGATGAGCCGACAATGGATGTACGATGACCGATGCTCTCCCCAGCTCATTAAGGGTGTGCATACTTTTTTGTTTACAACTGAGGCAAACAAGCGGGCAGATGGTTTTATGTGTTGTCCATGTGCTGACTGTAAGAATGATCGAAATTACTCTAACTCAAGAACCATTCGCGTCCACTTGTTTGAGTTCGGTTTCATGTCCGGCTATAACTGTTGGACCAAGCACGGAGAAAGAGGGGTCCTAATGGAAGAGAACGAAGAAGAAGGGGATGACGATAGCTATCCTAGCCATGGTTTCCCTGAATACGATGGTACAACAATGGGGGAAGAAGCTGAGCCGGCAATGCGGGAAGAAGCTAAAGAAGAGGCATCAGATGAGCCCGCTGATGATCTTGGTCGGGACATTGCTGATGCAAAGAGAAAGTGCACAAGTGAAAAGGAGAGGCTGAAGTTGCAACGCATGTTAGAGGATCACAAGAAATTGTTGTACCCAAATTGCGAAGAGGAAAAGAAAAAGCTGGGCACCACACTGGAATTGTTGTAATGGAAGGCAGAGAATGGTGTATCTGACAAGGGATTTGAAAAGTTGCTGATAATGTTAAAGAAGATGCTTCCAAAGGACAACGAATTACCCGACAGTAAGTACGAAGCAAAGAAGGCTGTCTACCCTCTAGGATTAGAGGTGCAGAAGATACATGCATGCCATAATGACTGCATCCTCTATCGCAATGAGTACGAGGATTTGAATGCATGCCAAGTATGTGGTGCATTGTGCTATAAGATCAGCCGCGGTGACCCTGGTGATGTTGAGGGTGAGCGCCCCGGGAAGAAGATTCCTACCGAGGTGATGTGGTATGCTCCTATAATACCACGATTGAAATGTTTGTTCCAAAACAAAGAGCATGCCGAGTTGATGCGATGGCACAGAGAAGACCGTAAGAAAGATGGGAAGTTGAGAGTACCCGCTGATGGGTCGCAGTGGAGAAAAATTGAGAGAAAGTGGCGGGACTTTGCAGATGACGCAAGGAACGTATGGTTTGGTCTAAGCGCAGATGGCATTAATCCTTTTGGGGAGCAGAGCAGCAATCATAGCACCTCGCCTATGACTCTATGTATGTATAACCTTCCTCCTTGGTTGTGCATGAAGCAGAAGTTCATTATGATGCCAGTGCTCATCCAAGGCCCTAAGAAAACCGGCAACAACATTGATGTGTACCTAAGGCCATTAGTTGAAGAACTCTTACAGCCATGGAATGAAAAAGGTGTACGTGCGTGGGATGAGCACGGACAAGAGGAATTTGACCTACATGCGTTGCTGTTTGTGACCATCAATGAGTGGCCTGCTCTCAGTAACCTTTCAGGACAGACAAACAAGGGACACCGCGCATGCACGAACTGTTTAGATGATACCGACAATATATATTTCAATAAATGTAAGAAGAATGTGTAACTGGGACATCGTCAATTTCTTCCGAGCAGGCATCCCGTAAGAAAGAAAGGCAATCATTTCAAAGGTGAGGCAGATCACCGGAAGAAGCCTCGCCACCGTACTGGTGATGATGTACTTGATATGGTCAAGGATTTAAAACTAATCTTTGGAAAGGGTCCTGGCGGACAATCTGTTCCGAATGACGCTGACGGACGCACACCCATGTGGAAGAAGAAATCTATATTTTGGGACCTACCCTATTGGAAAGATCTAGAGGTCTGCTCTGCAATCGATGTGATGCACGTGACGAAGAATCTTTATGCGAACTTTCTAGGCTTCTTGGGCGTGTATGGGAAGACAAAAGATATACCGGAGGCACGGGAGGACCAACAACGTATGAACGGAAAAGACGACATACATCAGGGTCGTGCCAGCTACACTCTTACCAAAGAAGAGAAGGAAATCTTCCTTGAATGCCTGCTCAGTATGAAGGTCCCGTCTGGCTTCTCGTCGAATATAAAGGGAATAATAAATATGGCAGAGAAAAAGTTCTAGAACCTAAAGTATCATGACTGCCACATGATTAATTATGACGCAACTGCTTCCGGTTGCATTGAGGGGGCTTCTACCGGAAAACGTTCAATTAGCTATTGTGAAGCTATGTGCATTCCTCAATCCAATCTCTCAGAACGTAATCGATCTAGAAATCATACCAAGGTTAGAGAATGATTTGGTGCAATGTCTTGTCAGTTTCGAGTTGGTGTTCCCACCATCCTTCTTCAATATCACAATGCACGTCCTAGTTCACCTAGCCGAAGAGATTTCCATTCTGGGTCATGTATTTCTACACAATATGTTCCCCTTTGAGAGGTTCATGGGAGTCTTAAAGAAATATGTTCACAACCATGCTAGGCCAGAAGGAAGCATCTCCAAGGGCCATGAAAATGAGGAGGTCATTGAGTTTTGTGTTGACTTTATTCCTGACCTTAAGCCGATTGGTGTTCCTGAATCGCGGCATGAGGGCAAACTGGATAGAAAAGGCACGCTAGGACCGAAAGCAATAATATGTATGGACGTGCATTCTCTCACTCAAGCACATGACACAGTTCTACAAAATTCCTCCTTGGTGACTCCGTATATCGAGGAACACAAGAATATTCTACGCTCCAAACACCCGGAGCAGTCTGACGACTGGATTACACGTGAACAAACGCGGACCTTCGCCGGTTGGTTGTAGACACGTCTCATGCATGACGACGTTGTTGAAGATGAGTTGTACTTGCTGTCCAAGTTACAATCTTCGAATATATTGACTTTCAAAGGGTACGAGATAAATGGGAATACATTTTACACAATCGCCCAAGATAAAAAGAGCACCAACCAAAACAGTGGCGTCCGCTTTGATGCAGCAAACACCAATAGGACAAAGGACACATATTATGGTTACATTGAGGTGATATGGGAACTTGACTATGGACGTGATTTAAAGGTCCCTTTGTTTCGGTGCAAATGGGTCAATTTGACAGGAGGCGGGCAACGGAAGACCCGCAGTACGGAATGACAACAGTGGATCTCAACAATCTTGCGTACGCAGACGAACCATTCGTCCTAGCCAATGATGTGGCGCAAGTTTTCTATGTGAAGGACATGTCTATGAAGCCGAGAAAAAGAAAAGATAAGGAAGCGAATAAATCATACGATGAGCCAAAGCGCCACATAGTTCTTTCAGGGAAAAGAAACATCGTGGGAGCGGAGGACAAGACAGACATGTCAGAAGATTATGAAAAATTTCATGAAATTGCTCCCTTCACAGTGAATATTGACCCGAACATCTAGTTAAATGATGAAGATTGTCCATGGTTTTAACGCAAAGGGACACACGCGAAGAAAAAGTTTTATACCCAAAGATCCCACTCTAGGATGTGACCGGCTTCACTGTCTAATACATCCATTTTGCATCATGCTTTTATATTGATATTTATTGCATTATGGGCTGTTATACACATTATATCACAATACTTATGCCTTTTCTCTCTTATTTTATAAGGTTTACATGAAGAAGGAGAACGCTGGCAGCTGGAATTCTGGACTGGAAAAGGAGCAAATATTAGAGACCTATTCTGCACAACTCCAAAAGTCCTGAAACTTCACAGAGCATCTTTTTGGAATATATGAAAAATATTGGGTGATGAAAATACAGAGGGGGCCACCAGCCAGCCACAAGGGTGGAGAGCGCCCCCCCGTCCTTGTGGGCCTCCGGTGCCCATCTTTGGCTATATGGTGTGTTTTGACCTAGAAAAAATCAGAAGGAAGCTTTCGGGACAAAGCTCCGCCGTCTCAAGGCGGAACCTGGGCAGAACCAATCCGGGGCTCAGGCAGAGCTGTTCTGCCGGGGAAACATCCCTCCGGGAGGGGAAAATCATCGCCATCGTTATCACCATCGATCCTCTCATCGAGAGGGGGTCAATCTCCATTAACATCTTCACCAGCACCATCTCCTCTCAAACCCTAGTTCATCTCTTGTATCCGATCTTTGTCTCAAAACCTCAGATTGGTACCTGTAGGTTGCTAGTAGTGTTGATTACTCCATGTAGTTGATGCTAGTTGGTTTATTCAGTGGAAGATTATATTTTCAGATCCTTAATGACAATAAATACTCCTTTGATCTTGATTATGAATATGCTTTGTGAGTAGTTACGTTTGTTCCTGAGGACATGAGAGAAGTCTTGTTATAAGTAATCATGTGAATTTGGTATTCGTTCGATATTTTGATGAGATGTATGTTGTCTTTCCTCTAGTGGTGTTATGTGAACGTTGACTACATGACACTACACCATTATTTGGGCCTAGGGGAAGGCATTGGGAAGTAATAAGTAGATGATGGGTTGCTAGAGTGACAGAAGCTTAAACCCTAGTTTATGCGTTGCTTCGTAAGGGGCTGATTTGGATCCATATGTTTCATGCTATGGTTAGGTTTACCTTAATTCTTCTTTCGTAGTTGCGGATGCTTGCGAGAGGGGTTAATCATAAGTGGGAGGCTTGTCCAAGGAAGGGCAGCACCCAAGCACCGGTCCACCCACATATAAAAATTATCAAAGTAAGGAACGCGAATCAAATGAGCATGATGAAAACTAACTTGACAACAATTCCCACGTGTCCTCGGGAGTGCTTTGCTTTATATAAGTGTTCGTCCAGGCTTGTCCTTTTCTACAAAAAGGATTGGGCCACCTTGCTGCACTTTGTTTACTTTTATTACTTGTTACTTGTTACAATTTATCTTATCACAAAACTATCTGTTAGCGATAATTTCAGTGCTTTGCAGAGAATACCTTGCTGAAAACCGCTTGTCATTTCCTTCTGCTCCTTGTTGGGTTCAACACTCTTACTTATCGAGAGGGCCCATAGCATGTCTGTGGTCAGGACACGACTTCTTTTCAATAGCATCTACTTTGGCTTTATCAACTTCAATACCTCTTTCAGAAATTTTATGCCCCAGGACAATACCTTCATTAACCATAAAGTAGCACTTCTCCCAATTCAAGACAAGATTAGTTTCTTCACATCTCTGCAAAACTCGATCAAGGTTGCTTAAGCAATCATCAAAAGAAGTTCCATAAACGGAGAAATCATCCATGAAAACCTCAACAATCTTTTCACAAAAGTCAGAGAATATAGCAGTCATACATCTTTGAAAGGTAGCAGGTGCATTGCATAAACCAAAAGGCATACGTCTATACGCAAAGGTACCGAAAGGGCAAGTAAAAGTGGATTTCTCTTGATCCTCTTTTGACACAGGTATTTGAGAGAAACCAGAATAACCATCTAGAAAGCAAAAATGCGTATGCTTGGGTAATCTTTCTAGCATTTGATCAATAAAAGGTAGAGGGTAATGATCTTTTCTAGTAGCTTCATTCAATTTGCGAAAATCAATTACCATTCTATAACCTGTAACAATTCTTTGAGGAATCAATTCATTCTTATCATAGGAACAATAGTGATACCTCCCTTCTGAGGGACACAATGAACAGGGCTTACCCATTGACTATTAGCAATAGGATAAATTATACCTGCCTCCAGAAGCTTTAGTATTTCATTTCTTACCACTTCTTTCATCTTAGGATTTAACCGTGGTTGATCATCAACAACTGGTTTAGCATCTTTCTCCAATTTTATTTTGTGCTGACATAGAGTGGGACTATTGCCCTTAAGATCATCGAGAGTATATCCAATAGCGACACGGTGCTTCTTCAGAGTTTTCAATAATTTCTTTTCTTCATGGTCTGAAAGGTTAGCGCTAATAATAACAGGATATATCTTCTTTTCATCAAGATAAGCATATTTCATAGTATCAGGTAATTGTTTAAGCTCAAACACGGGATCATCCTTGGGGGGAGGAGGATCTCCGAGGATTTCACCAGGAAAATTGTGTTTCAAAATAGGCCCTTGATTAAAGAATACTTCATCTATTTCCCTTCTTTCATTCATAAACATATCATTTTCATGGTCTAGCAAATATTGTTCTAAGGGATCTGTAGGAGGTACGACAATAGAAGCAAGACCAATAATTTCATCCTTACTAGGCAATTCTTTATCATGGGGTTGTCTACGAAATTTAGATAAATTAAAATCATGAGACATATCTCCTAAACCAATAGTAACAATATCTTTCTCGCAGTCTATCTTAGAATTAACTTTATTCAAGAAAGGTCTACCAAATATAATGGGACAAAAATTATCTTGTGGGGAACCCAGAACAAGAAAATTGGTAGGATGTTTAATTTTCCCACACAAGACTTCAACATCTCTAACAATCCCAATTGGTGATATGGTATCTCTATTGGCAAGCTTAATAGTAACATCAATATCTTCTATCTCAGCAGGTGCAATATCATTCATAATTTCTTTATATAAGGTATAAGGAATTGCACTCACACTAGCACACACATCACATAAGCCATGATAACAATGATCTCCTATTTTAAAAAAAACAATAGGCATGCCAACAACAGGTCTATGTTTATCTTTAATATCAGGTTTAGCAATTCTAGCAGCTTCATCATAGAAATAAATAACATGCCCATCAATATTATCAACCAGAAGATCTTTAACCATAGCAATACTAGGTTCGACTTTAATTTGTTCAGGGGGTGTAGGTGTTCTAGTAAAACTCTTACGCACCACAGTTGAAGCTTTAGCATGATCCTTTATTCTATCAGGAAAAGGTGGTTTCTCAATATAAGCAGTAGGAACAATAGGATCAACATTATAAGCAATGGTTTCTTCTTCAACTTTAATAGGTTCTACTACTTTAACTTCAATGGGAGGATGATATTTAAACCACTTCTCCTTAGGAAGATCAACATGAGTAGCAAAAGATTCACAGAAAGAAGCTAACATCTCAGAGTCAAGTCCATATTTAGTGCTAAAATCATGAAAGGCATCGGTATCCACAAAAGATTTAACACAATCAAACTTAAGGTTTATACCTGACTCCTTACCTTCGTCGAGTTCCCAATCTTCAGAGTTGCGTATAATTCTTTCCAATAAATTCCATTTGAATTCAATATCCTTCGTCATATAGGAACCAATACAAGCAGTATCGAGCATGGATCGATCATTATGAGAAAGCCGAGCATAAATTTTTTGAATAATAATTTCTCTTGAGAGCTCATGATTGGGGCATGAATATAACATTCACTTAAGCCTCCCCCAAGCTTGAGCGATACTTTCTCCTTCAGGCCAAACATTATATACCAAAAATTATATATATAATTCCGATCACGATGAACCAGATGCATAGGATAAAACGTGTGATGAAATTCCAATTTCAATCGGTTGTAGTTCCATGATCCAATATCATCCAATAGCCTATACCATGTCAATGCCTTTCCCTTCAAAGATAAAGGGAAGACCTTCTTTTTGACAACATCCTCGGGCATACCTACAAGCTTAAATAATCCGCAAACTTCATCCACATAGATTAGGTGCATATCGGGATGTAATGTTCCATCTCCTGCATAAGGATTAGCTAGCAGTTTCTCTATCATACCCGAAGGAATTTCATAATAAATATTTTTAGTAGGTGCTGTAGGTTGAGGAGCAACTCTTTGATCTTCCGGTCGAGGTGAAGATACCCTGAACAAGCCCCTCAAAGGATTATTTTCCATAGTAACAAGTGACAGTAATTTCAGCACACTATATAAATGTTTCCTTACCAAATTCCACTTACCAAAGGCGCTTCACTCCCCGGCAATGGCGCTAGAAAAGAGTCTTGATGACCCACAAGTATAGGGGATCTGTCGTAGTCCTTTCGATAAGTAAGAGTGTCGAACCCAACGAGGAGCAGAAGGAAATGACAAGCGGTTTTCAGCAAGGTATTCTCTGCAAGCACTGAAATTATCGGTAATAGATAGTTTTGTGATAAGATAAATCGTAACGGGTAACAAGTAAAAAAAGTACACACGGTGCAGCAAGGTGGCCCAATCTTTTTTGTAGCCAAGGACAAGCCTGGACGAACTCTTATATAAAGCAAAGCGCTCCCGAGGACACATGGGAATTGTTGTCAAGTTAGTTTTCATCATGCTCATATGATTCGCGTTCGTTAGTTTGAAGATTTGATATGTGGGTGGACCGGTGCTTGGGTGCTGCCCTTCCTTTGACAAGCCTCCCACTTATGATTAACCCCTCTCGCAAGCATCCGCAACTACGAAAGAAGAATTAAGGTAAAACTAACCATAGCATGAAACATATGGATCCAAATCAGCCCCTTATGAAGCAACACATAAACTAGGGTTTAAGCTTCTGTCACTCTAGCAACCCATCATATACTTATTACTTCCCAATGCTTTCCCCTAGGCCCAAACAATGGTGAAGTGTCATGTAGTCGACGTTCACATAACACCACTAGAGGAAAGACAACATACATCTCATCAAAATATCGAACGAATACCAAATTCACATGACTACTTATAGCAAGACTTCTCCCATGTCCTCAGGAACAAACGTAACTACTCACAAATCATATTCATGTTCATTATTAGAGGGGTATTAATATGCATAATGGATCTGAACATATGATCTTCCACCAAATAAACCAACTAGCATCAACTACAAGGAGTAATCAACACTACTAGCAACCCACAGGTACCAATCTGGGGTTTTGGAACCAAGATCAAATACAAGAGATGAACTACTGTTTGAGAGGAGATGGTGCTAGTGAAGATGTTGATGGAGATTGACCCCCTCTCGATGAGAGGATCGTTGGTGATGACGATGGCTTCTATTTCCCCTTCCCTGAGGGATGTTTCCCCGGCAGAACAACCCTGCAGGAGCCCTAGATTGGTTCCGCCCAGGTTCCGCCTCGAGACGTCGGCGCTGTTGGGGAACGTAGTATTTCAAAATTTTCCTACGATCACGCAATATCTATCCAGGAGAAGCATAGCAACGATCGAGGAGAGTGTGTCCACGTACCCTCATAGACCAAAAGCAGAAGCGTTTTATCAACGCGGCTGATGTAGTCGTACGTCTTCACGATCCGACCAATCCTAGCACCGAACGTACATCACCTCCGTGTTCAGGACACGTTTAGCTCGATGACGTCCCTTGTACTCTTGATCCAGTTGAGGCCGAGGGAGAGTTTCATCAGCGCGACGGCGTGGCGACGGTGATGATGAAGTTACCGGCGCAGGGCTTCGCCTAAGCACTACGACGATATGACCGAGGTGTAAAACTGTGGAGGGGGGCACCGCACACGGCTAAGAGATTGTCTGTTGTCCCTTTGGGTGCCCCCCTTGTTGGGGAACGCAGTAATTTCAAAAATGCATAGCAATGAGACGGGAGAGTGTTGTCTACGTACCCTCGTAGACCGAAAGCAGAAGCTTTATGACAATGCAGTTGATGTAGTCGTACATCTTCACGATCCGACCGATCCTAGTACCGAAGGTACGGCACCTCCGCGATCTGCACACGTTCAGCTTCATACTCAAGGGGGAAAGGAAGGAGGGCGGAGGGGAAGGAAGTAGGAGTCCTACTTCATACTTTCCTTTTCCTCCTCTCCTTTCCCTTTCTCCCCATGTGGGTGGCCCTATAGGGGGCGCACCAACCCCTTGTGGGCTGGTGTGTTCCCTTACTTGGCCCATAAAGCCCGTATCTTTGCCGGGGGTTGCCCGGAACCCTTTCCGGTGACCCGGTATCATCCGGAACACTTCCGGTGTCCGAATATAGCCTTCCAATATATGAATCTTTACCTCTCGACCATTTCGAGACTCCTCGTCATGTTGGTGATCTCATCCGGGACTCCGAACAAACTTCGGTCATCAAATCACATAACTCATAATACAAATCGCCATCGAACGTTAAGCGTGCGGACCCTACGGGTTCGAGAACTATGTAGACATGACCGAGACACATCTCCGGTCAATAACCAATACCGGAACCTGGATGCCCATATTGGCTCCTACATATTCTAGAAGATCTTTATCGGTCAAACCGCATAACAACATACCTTGTTCCCTTTGTCATCGGTATGTTACTTGCCCGAGATTCAATCTCGTTACCGGAAAGTCTCTTTACTCGTTCCGTAATGCATCATCCCGCAGCTAACTCATTAGTCACATTGCTTGCAAGGCTTATAGTGTTGTGCATTACCGAGAGGTCCCAGAGATACCTCTCCGATACACAGAGTGACAAATCCTAATCTCGATCTATGCCAACCCAACAAACACCTTCGGAGACACCTGTAGAGCATCTTTATAATCACCCAGTTACGTTGTGACGTTTGATAGCACACAAGGTGTTCCTCCGGTATTCGAGAGTTGCATAATCTCATAGTCAGAGGAACATGTATAAGTCATGAAGAAAGTAATAACAATAAAACATAACGATCATAATGCTAACCTAACGGATGGGTCTTGTCCATCACATCATTCTCCTAATGATGTGACCCCATTCATCAAATGACAACACATGTCTATGGTTGGGAAACATAACCATCTTTGATAAACGAGCTAGTCAAGTAGACGCATACCAGGGACACTTATGTTTTGTCTATGTATTCACACATGTACTAAATTTTCGGTTAATACAATTCTAGCATGAATAATAAACATTTATCATGAAATAAGGAAATAAATAATAACTTTATTATTGCCTCTAGGGCCTATTTTCTTCAGTCTCCCACTTGCACTAGAGTCAATAATCTAGTTCACATCGCCACGTGATTTAACACCAATAGTTCACATTACCATCTGATTAACACCCATCGTTCACATCGCCATGTGATCAACACTCAAAGGGTTTACTAGAGTCAATAATCTAGTTCACATCGCTATGTGATTAACACCCAACAGCACTAAGGTGTGATCATAATTTGCTTGTGAGATAAATTTTAGTCTACGGGTCTGCAACATTCAGATCCGTATGTATTTTGCAAATTTCTATGTCTATAATGCTCTGCACGGAGCTACTCTAGATAATTGCTCCCACTTTCAATATGTATCTAGATAGAGACTCAGAGTCATCCAGATCGGTGTTAAAGCTTGCATCGATGTAACTCTTTATGACAAACTCTTTATTACCTCCATAACCGAGAAATATTTCCTTAGTTCTCTAAGGATAATTTTGACCGCTGCCTAGTGATCTACTCCTAGATCACTATTGTACTCCCTTGCCAAACTCAATGTAGGGTATGCAATAGGTCTGGTACACAGCATGACATACTTTATAGAACCTATTGGTGAGGCATAGGGAATGACTTTCATTCTCTCTCTATCTTCTGTCGTGGTCGGGCTTTGAGTCTTACTCAACTTCACACCTTGCAAGACAGGCAAGAACTCCTTCTTTGACTGTTCCATTTTGAACTACTTCAAAATCTTGTCAAGGTATGTACTCATTGAAAAAACTTATCAAGCATTTTGATCTATCTCTATAGATCTTGATGCTCAATATGTAAGCAGCTTTACCGAGCTCTTTCTTTGAAAAACTCCTTTCAAACACTCCTTTATGCTTTCCAGAATATTCTACATCATTTTCGATCAACAATATGTCTTTCACATATACTTATCAGAAAAAATGTAGTGCTCCCACTCACTTTCTTGTAAATACAGGCTTCACCGCAAGTATGTATAAATCTATATGCTTTGATCAACTCATCAAAGCATATATTCCAACTCCGAGATGCTTGCACCAGTCCATAGATGGATCGCTGGAGCTTGCACACTTTGTTAGCACCTTTAGGATTGACAAAACCTTCTTGTTGTATCATATACAACTCTTCTTTAAGAAATCCATTAAGGAATGCAGTTTTGACATCCATTTGCCAGATTTCATAAAATGTGGCAATTGCTAACATGATTCGGATAGACTTAAGCATCGCTACGAGTGAGAAAATCTCATCATAGTCAACACCTTGAACTTGTCGAAAACTTTTTGCGACAATTCGAGCTTTGTAGATAGTAACACTACTATCAGCGTCCGTCTTCCCCTTGAAGATCTATTTATTCTTACTGGCTCTCTGATCATCGGGCAAGTCAATCAAAGTCCATACTTTGTTCTCATACATGGATCCCATCTCAGATTTTATGGCCTCAAGCCATTTCACGGAATCTGGGCTCATCATCGCTTCCTCATAGTTCGTAGGTTCATCATGGTCTATTAACATGATTTCCAGAATAGGATTACCATACCACTCTGGTGCGGATCGTAGTCTGGTTGACCTACGAGGTTCGGTAGTAACTTGATCTCAAGTTTCATGATCATCATCATTAACTTCCTCACTAATTCGTGTAGGCATCACTGGAACTGATTTCAGTGATGAGCTACTTTCCAATTCGAGAGAAGGTACAATTACCTCATCAAGTTCTATTTTCCTCCCACTCACTTCTTTCGAGAGAAACTCCTTCTCTAGAAAGGATCCATTCTCAGCAACGAATATCGTGCCTTCGGATCTGTGATAGAAGGTGTACCCAACAGTCTCCTTTGGGTATCCTATGAAGGCACATTTTTCTGACTTGGGTTCGAGCTTATCAGGTTGAAGCTTTTTCACATAAGCATTGTAGCCCCAAACTTTAAGAAACAACAGCTTAGGTTTCTTGCTAAACCACTGTTCATATGGTGTCGTCTCAACAGATTTAGATGGGGACCTATTTAACGTGAATGCAGTTGTCTCTAATGCATAACCCCAAAACGATAATGGTAAATCGGTAAGAGACATCATAGATCGCACCATATCCAATAAAGTACGGTTACGACGTTCGTACACACCATTATACCCAGGGGTACGATGATTTTCCACTTCACTCTGAAATTCTTTGAATTTTCAAATGTTTTAGACTTATGCCTCATTAAGTAGATATAACCATATCTGCCCAAATCATCTCTGAAGGTAAGAAAATAACGATACCCGCCATGAGCCTCAACACTCATTGGACCACATACATCGCTATGTATTATTTCCAATAAGTCAGTAGCTCGTACCATTGTTCTAGACAATGGAGTTTTAGTCATCTTGCCCATGAGGCACAGTTCGCAAGCACCAAGTGATTCATAATCAAGTGATTCCAAAAGCCCATCAGCATGGAGTTTCTTCATGCGCTTTATACCGATATGACCTAAACGGCAGTGCCACAAATAAGTTGCACTATCATTATTAACTTTGCATCTTTTGGCTTCAATATTATGAATATGTGTATCACTACGATCGAGATCCAACAAACTATTTTCATTGGGTGTATGACCATCGAAGGTTTTATTCATGTAAACAGAACAACAATTATTCTCTGACTTTAAATGAATAACCATATTGCAATAAACATGATCAAATCATATTCATGCTCAAAGCAAACACCAAATAACATTTATTTAGGTTTCAACACTAATCCGGAAAGTATAGGGAGTGTGCGATGATCATCATATCAATCTTGGAACCACTTCCAACACACATCGTCACTTCACCCTTAACTAGTCTCAGTTCATTCTGCAACTCCCGTTTCCAGGTACTAATCTTAGCTACTGAACCGGTTTATAATCACCCAGTTATGTTGTGACGTTTGATAGCAGACTAAGTGTTCCTCCGGTACTCGGGAGTTGCATAATCTCATAGTCATAGGAACATGTATAAGTAATGAAGAAAGCAATAGCAATAAACTTAACGATCACAGTGCTAAGCTAACGGATGGGTCTTGTCCATCACATCATTCTCTAATGATGTGATTCTGTTCGTCAAATGACAACACATGTCTATGGCTAGGAAACTTAACCATCTTTGATTAACAAGCTAGTCAAGTAGAGGCGTACTAGGGACACTCTGTTTGTCTATGTATTCACACATGTACTAAGTTTCCGATTAATACAATTCTAGCATGAATAATAAACATTTTATCATGATATAAGGAAATATAAATAACAACTTTATTATTGCCTCTAGGGCATATTTTCTTTAGTCTCCCACTTGCACTAGAGTCAATAATCTAGATTACATTGTAATGATTCTAACACCCATGGAGTCTTGGTGCTGATCATGTTTTGCTCGTGAGAGAGGCTTAGTCAACGGGTCTGCAACATTCAGATCCGTTTGTATCTTGCAAATCTCTATGTCTCCTTCCTTGACTAGATCGCGGATGGAATTGAAGCGTCTCTTGATGTGCTTGGTTCTCTTATGAAATCTAGATTCTTTCGCCAAGGCAATTGCTCCAGTATTGTCACAAAAGATTTTCATTGGAGCCGATGCACTAGGTATTACACCTAGATCAGATATGAGCTCCTTCATCCAGACTCCTTCATTTGCTGCTTCCGAAGCAGCTATGTATTCCGCTTCACACGTAGATCCCGCTATGATGCTCTGCTTAGAACTGCACCAACTGACAGCTCCACCATTTAATAAAAATACGTATCCGGTTTGTGACTTAGAGTCATCCGGATCAGTGACAAAGCTTGCATCGACGTAACCATTTACGGCGAGCTCTTTGTCACCTCCATAAACGAGAAACACATCCTTAGTCCTTTTCAGGTATTTCAGGATGTTCTTGACCGCTGTCCAGTGATCCACTCCTGGATTACTTTGGTACCTCCCTACTATACTTATAACAAGGCACACATCAGGTCTGGTACACAGCATTGCATACATGATAGAACCTATGGCTGAAGCATAGGGAATGACTTTCATTTTCTCTCTATCTTCTGCAGTGGTCGGGCATTGAGTCTTAGTCAACTTCACACCATGTAACACAGGCAAGAACCCTTTCTCTGACTGGTCCATTTTGAAGTTCTTCAAAATCTTATCAGGGTATGTGCTTTGTGAAAGTCCAATTAAGCGTCTTGATCTATCTCTATAGATCTTGATGCCCAATATATAAGCAGCTTCACAGAGGTCTTTCATTGAAAAATTCTTATTCAAATATCCTTTCATGCTATCTAGAAATACTGTATCGTTTCCAATCAACAATATGTCATCCACATATAATATTAGACTATGTCATCCTCACTTTCTTGTAAATACAGACTTCTCCAAAAGTCTGTATAAAACCATATGCTTTGATCACACTATCAAAACGTTTATTCCATCTCCGAGAAGCTTGCACCAGTCCATAAATGGATCGCTGGAGCTTGCACACTTTGTTAGCATCCTTTGGATCGATAAAACCTTCTGGCTGCATCATATACAACTCTTCTTCCAGAAATCCATTCAGGAATGCAGTTTTGACATCCATTTGCCAAATTTCATAATCATAAAATGCGGCAATTACTAACATGATTCGGACACACTTAAGCATTGGTACAGGTGAGAAAGTCTCATCGTAGTTAACTCCTTGAACTTGTCGAAAACCTTTCGCAACAAGTCGAGCTTTGTAGACAGTAACATTACTGTCAGCGTCAGTCTTCTACTTGAAGATCCATTTATTCTGGATGGCTTGCCGATCATCGGGCAAGTCAACCAAAGTCCACACTTTGTTCTCATACATGGATCCCATCTCAGATTTCATGGCCTCAAGCCATTTCGCGGAATCTGGGCTCATCATCGCTTCCTCATAGTTCGTAGGTTTGTTATGGTCTAGTAAGATGACGTCCAGAACAGGATTACCGTACCATTCTGGTGCAGATCTTACTCTGGTTGACCTATGAGGTTCAGTAGTAACTTGGTCTGAAGTTTCATGATCATCATCATTACCTTCCTCACTAATTGGTGTAGGAATCATTGGAACTGTTTTCTGTGATGAACTACTTTCCAATTCGGGAGAAGGTACAGTTACCTCATGTAACACCCCGGATGTAACTTTCCATATTTGTAACTCCAACTCTTGCCATTTTCGGCTATGTGTTATGATATTCCCTCCGTGGTCGGGTTTTGTTTTCGTTTTGCATTTTGTTCATGTCATGCATCACATATCATGTCATCATGTGCATTGCATTTGCATACGTGTTCGTCATGCATCCGAGCATTTTCCCCGTTGTCCGTTTTGCAATCCGGCACTCCCACCTCCTCCGGCGCACCCCTCTTGTTTCTTTTCGTGAGCGGGTGTCAAACGTTCTCGGAATGGACCAAGGCTTGTCAAGTGGCCTTGGTATACCACCGGGAGACCACCGGTCAAGTTTTGTTCCATTTGGAGGTCGTTTGGTACTCCAACGGTTAACCGAGCAACTGCAAATTCCGTTTGTGTGTTGCAGCAAAACCCCTCTCTAAACAGCCCAAAACCCCTCTAAGTCACTTCCATGCTCTAGGTCGTTCGATCATGATCGCGTGGGCGAAAACCGCACTCTGTTTGGAGTCTCCTAGCTCCCTCTACCCATATATATGCATCCCTCCCGAAATACATTCGCAGATCAAACCCTAACCCGCTCCTCCGCGCCGCCGGACACGTCCGGCCGGGGCCGGACAGAAGCCGCCGCCGCCCGCAGCCAACGGGACGCCGCCACATGGCGCCCCGCGCCCACATCGCCGCCGGCCCGCAGGAGCCCGTGCGGGGCCCTCCTGGCCCGCGCCTCCTCCGCCCCGCGCCGCGCGCCCGAGCCCGCGCGGCTCCCCCCGACGCCCGCCACCTCGCCGCCGAGGTCCGGCGCCGCCCTCCGCCGCCATCATAGCCACACCGCCGCGCCGGCGAGCCCGCCCGCCTCCGCCGCCCGACGCCTCCCCGCGACCACTCCGGCCGGCGCCGCCTCCCCGTCCCTCCTCTCCGGCGCCCCGTCCTCTCCCCGCCAGCGCCTCCTCTTCCCCGGCTCCGGCAGCCTCAGCGCTGGCGAGCCGAGCTCGGCCTCGATCCGATCGGATCTGGAAGAGACGAGGGTTGACTTTCTCTCCTCCCCTATTTTTTCTACAAGTCCTATTATTTTACAATATGTGCACCTGTTCATCGCATCATAACTCTCTTCATATAGCTCCGTTTAGCGCGTGTAATATATCGAAATGTTTGTCTCTAGATTCTCTTCATTTTGTTCCATTGCACCATGTTCATTTGAGTCCATCTTGATGCCCAAATCTCTGATGCAAGAGTGCTAGTTGCTGTTATCTGTTGTTACTTATCAGAACTTGAGGATTTGTTATTTTTGTTGCTGTTGATGTGTGCATCTTATGGGAATGAGCTCTGCATGTGTTTTGTTGTATGCCATGCCATCTTTACAGGGGTGTATGACATGTATTTTTGTGATCTCTGTGGTGACTAGCACAAGCATGCAAACTAGGCTCCGTAATGTTTCTGATTTCAGAGACTTAGTAGTTTTTCTAAGTCTGTGACTGCTGTTAGTTTGTTGCCATGTATCCATGTGGCTACAGAGAGATCCATGCTTATTTTGGAGATTGTCGTGGAATTGTCACGTCAGATGTCCTCATGCTAGGACTTAGTCGTGGAGCCATCGCTGCTAGGAAGCTTAAAGGGGTTAAACGGGACAAGGAACACGAGGGTTATACTGGTTCGGCCCCTTCCGGTGAAGGTAAAAGCCTACGTCCAGTTGAGGTTGTATTCCTTAGGGTTTCGACGACCAGGAGCTAAACCGCCCTGCCGGGTTATCGATTTGATCTTGCTTGTCCCTGAACCGCCGCCAGGTCGTCCCTTTATATAGAGAGGTTAACGCCCAGCGGCCCTCAGAGTCCCGGCCGGCTCATAACAGTGTCCGGCTCGGACTCCTAACTATTCTTGCCCTACACTACAAGTCTTGCCATGACGGTGGTTTACAACTACGGGCCTTAAGCCATCTCCGGGTCTTAAGCCCATCATTGGCCCGCCGTCTTCAAGCTTGGCACTGGGCTTCGCGCGATGACCATTGTAACGTAAACCGGCCCCTCCTGGGTGGGTGACTCTAATGGTTATATCCTCAACATTAGGCCCCAGATTGATTTGAACCGGTTCATGTCAATCTTCAATTCCTTTGAGAGAAAATCTTCCGGCTTATATTCGCGCGAAAGTTATAACCCGCCGCGACGTCATCTTCTGGATTCATGGTAACCCGCCATGACGTCATCTTCCATTAAGTTCATTTTTTATTCCGTTATATCCCAACAGATCTTATCTTTAATGGCCATCCCAAAAATCGAGGCGCTTCTGTGGCGAGATAATCATGTCGTGGCCTCCACGTTTCTCGCACCGACTTATGAGCCTCACCTTATAAATAGCCCGGCCCATGAGCCTGCAGTTACTCGTCGCCTCCATCTTCTTCCTCCTCTCGCCACTGTGCTGCCGCCCGAGCTCCGCCGCCGCCGCCGCGGGTTTCCTCGTCTTCACCAACTCAGGCCGCTGCATCAACCTGACGTGACCAGAGAAACGCGACGAACCTCCACAGTAACTCCGCATCTATAAGCTTTCTCCTCCCTGTTCCTCAGATCCGCATTAGCGACCTTCGAGTTCGTCGGTGTTCGTCGCCGTTCGTCATGAACACATGATAGATTCCACTCTTAATACCCCTTCTTGATCTTTAGACAGTATAGAACTGCTGCGGTAGCTGTTTCGCACCCGTTCCAAATGTACATAGATCTCTTTTCATTGCACAGAGGCTCTGTTCGAACCTGTGAACTTCCTCTGTGTCAGTTCTAGGTCTAGAAATTTTCCCTTTTCAGTCGACCGTTTGATCTAGAATAACTACTATGATCTGTGAAACTTGTTTGCACCGCACTTAGTCAAAAATTGCCTCTGTTTAGATATGGCGGCTCATATCTCCGGCTTAAAAGAGGCCATGCGCTGTAGAATTTCCGGCTCATTTATGATAAAACTGTAGACAGTTTGAATTACTCATGATCCCTCAGTGGCTTAGATAACCCGGTGCACTTAGCCATATGTCATTAGGCCCCTTCATAAGCCGCCATTTGAGTATTGAACTGTAGACGTCTTCCGGCTTATAATTGAACCGGACATTTCCCTTTTGTCATAGGCTTCATCTTTCACAATGCCACCCAAAGCGCCCAAGGCACCCATCACGTGCAACTGGATGAGATCCAATGTCACCGACGATACTTTAGCTGATTTCGTGAAGACGGGTTACTTGCCCAAGAAGGAGATCATGTCTTATCGTGCCCTTGACCCGTCGGAGGAAAGACCTCAACCAAGAGATGGTGAGGTGGTGATATTTGCTGATCACATGAGCTGGGGCTTCGCACCTCCCGGCTCGAAATTCTTTAGAGATGTTCTGAACTTCTTCGATCTGCGGCCGCAAGACATAGGACCCAATTCTGTGTCCAATATCTACAACTTTCAAGTATTCTGCGAAGTATATCTTGGAGAAGAACCCAGCCTACTGCTCTTTAGGGAGCTATTTTATCTGAACCGCTAGAACGAGTGCGCCAACGGGCCGAGCCTGGAATTTGGCGGAATTGTCACGACCAGTTTTCCAATAAAAATATTTATTGAGAGACCGATCCCTTTTACGGACCAGTAGAGAAGAATTCCTTCTTACTGGTAGACAAAATATTGATCACCGAATAAAATACCAGGAGTACTGAATATAATACAAGGTTGAGCGGAGACTGCTCAACAATTTATTACAAACACGCCAATAATACATAAAGGCGGATAGGGTGGCATAACTACTAACTCGCGATAAAAGCGGTGGTGGATATATCACAGCGGAGTGGGTGATATGACTCCTGACAACTAACACCTCTTTGAGCGTCGGAGTGAGGCTCGAGGATACTTATTGTGGGTGGCGGAAGCGTATGTGATACAAGTGACCAAATCCAGGATCGCACGGGACTGACTGGGATTCCTCTAGGCGTCAGACTCACTATCAAATTCTTCATCCATGAGATCGCCTTCGTCAACATCTGGCCAAATCAACAAGCCAGGTGAGTACTATGAAAGTACTCGCAAGACAGTTCGGACATAAGATATAACAAATGTAAACATGATGCATATGAACCGATTAACAAGTGCACTCAGACAACGAGATAATAATGCATGGGAAAGTAAAGGGATGTCGGGCGGTAGTCCTCCTGAATCCCAAAGTAATACTGAGGGCCAAACGAGTGTCTGAATGACTCCTCGAGAGGAAACAAAAGAAATAACAATGCCGCAGTCGGGCGTCAAGGCGACACCACATAAAGGGCATATAACATAATATAAATGACAGTGCATGCCACAGTCGGACGTCTGAGCGACATCACAAAGGGCTTATATTAAAAGTAATTAACAAGAGTGCCACAGTCGGACGTCTGAGCGACATCACATAAAGGGCTTATATCATAACTCAATAATTCAGTAGCTCAAGAATATAAATCATTACGAGTACGAGATAAATAAAAGGTTAGTCCATCCACAGGAATAACAATTTAAACTGGGTTTACCACTCAAGCTTGTTCACCGGGGATTTACCAAGAGGATTGCCATAGATATGGGTATACTGGCCATGGTCCTTGACCATAGATACGATGACTCGGAAGGATTTGACTCTGCAGAGTTTGTACTTTAACCACAGCCAACGGATTTCAGTAGTCACGGGGACTAGTTCCGTTTACGGTGTTTTGGAAGAAACACATCTAACCAGTACACACGCATTCAACATTCCGAAGCCAGGAATCACCTCGGCAACGTTCAAGAAAAACCTTAGGACGGGGAGGCTACAACCTCGCGTAACATGGGATCAAATTTATATACGCGCGCTCTAAGGGGTGCCCCCCTCTCGGTCCCAACCGGAAACACCCATGCCCCCTGACCGGATGACTGGCTTTAATCCAGGGCCATGGAACCCTCATCCCGGCCCCTCTATTTGGTGTGTACATGGAAAGAGGTTACCAACTTACTAAACCGTATTCTTGGCAGAAAACATGTGGCGGCACGGAAAGGGGAAGAACGATAACGTGACTCAGTCCATGTTAACGTCGGAGTTTATCGGACATCGTAAGGCTGGCATGCTACAACAATACCACCTTACTGCCTTTCATGTCACCACATGACTAGGCCATCTCTCATCAGAGATCACAGTAACTTCGGAACACACGGGTAGTTGCCTTACATGCAACGAGATACTCACCGATGCTCGCATGCCATGCACAAACCATTCAAGCAAACATGCAAAACACCCGTCATATCAAAGGTTCAAACATGCTTGCCTGGTTCGGAGAAGTCGGAGTCTAGCTCGGCGAAGTTCGCGGCTCCGTCACCTCTTCCGGAACCTACGGTATAGCGAAAATGTATACTAGCGTGAAAATCATCGCGTGCATAAAATTTGTCCCAAAATTTTTCCAAATAAATATTATAAAAAACTAGACAAAAATATAAGACTGTCAGAAAAAGAATCACTCAAAAATCATCTTTTATTAAAAAGTTATAAGTGTTTTAGTCCAGGGACTAATCTGTGATGAAACAGAAAAGATCCAGGGACTTAACTGAGAAAACAGAAAAACGCTTCGGAAAGAAACGCGCCAACCCAAAGGGAAGACGTATTTTGCCCGAAGGTGCCAACTGAAAACGGTTCACAGGTGAGAGGAGAGAGGCAGGGAGATCGGAGTGTACCAAGAGTTTCAGCGTGTCCTTCCGCGTCGGTGGGTGGTGGACTCGACTGACGGAGAGCACCACATCAACGGCGACACTATCTCCGGCGGACGGCGGCTCGGGCGATGGTGGAGAACGCCGGTGGGTGCTGCAAACTCTGAATTGAAGCGTGGGTCAGGAGAGTGGATGCATAAGGAAGCTACTGGCAAGAGCTGAGAGGTAGAGGTGCACGCACGGGAGCGAATCGAGCTGGATCCCGTGGCGGGTCGCGGCGGCCGGAGTTGGGGAAGAAGGCTCTCCCGTGGCTCTTCCAGTGGCTAGGTGTGGTGTTGGAGGTGTGCAGAGGTGGTGTGGGTTCGAGTTGGAGCTCGAGGCCTCTATTTATAGGCGGTTCGAGGGGGTGGCCGTGAACGGGATCGCTCCGGCGAGCAATTACGGCGAGGCAATGGCTTGGCAGGGAGCTTAAGTGGCCAGGCAGCATCAGGGAGGTGTACTGGTGCCGTTCCCCCGCTAATCCTGGTCGGGCTTGGCGTAATGGCGTCGGTCCTCGACGGGGTGGCTGTACGGGCACAGCGGCGGCAGAGAGCGCGCTCCGCGCCTGGCAGTTGACGACGAGGGTGGCAGCGCGCACTGGGGAGTGGGTGGCCACGCGGCGGCCTCCGGTAGCCTGGGCGGCGCTGGGTGGCGCCGTCCACGCTGCGCCTCTCTCTGGCGGCCGCAAAGCCGCCGCTGCCGTCGCTCACGGGGAGGCGCACCTCCTCCTGCTCGTCGCCGACGCCCGCAACCTTCCAGGTGTTCGTGCGGCACAGGGACAAGGGGGAGGGGATGGGGAGCAAGGCGCCACCGCGGCACTGTCGAGATCGACAACGGACACTGAAGAAACGACAGTAGTTTCAGACACTGTTAACTGAACTTGACTGAACATTATAGAAACAGTGCCAGTCAGGTGTTCGACGAAATGATTTGGCATGAAAAAAAATTCTTCTGGAGCTGGGACTTGGTGAGGTGACCTCTCAATGCACCTAGAGGCTTCCTGATTTTTCTCAGATTTTTAGGAGAAGGATTCAAATGAATTTCATCACATTTGGCAAATGAGGTCCAAACTTGCAGCAAGTGTAGTTTGAAAAATTTGAACTGGGGACCAGTGGATCTTCATGGATCCTGGTTGAGGGCTCAAAGGACTAGATAGGGAAACTGGATTGGAAGCAAAACTCAAAGCAGAAAGGGTAACTCCTTTGAAAATCTCCAAGAGCTAGAATAGAGGGCAGAAATTGTTTTTGATAAGAAATAAATGGAAAATAATTATACGGAGAGGTACAACTTGCTGAACTTGAGGTATATCATGATCCAAAGATGGGGAAAGGTTTATGGTAGTGGATTTCCACTTATGCCATGGCAAGAGGGATTTTTGAAAAGGGGAGAATATTACTTCAAAATGCCATAGGGCTATTTAAAAGATTTCCCTTTTAAAAAAAAATGGAATTTTCCCAAGTGAAAAGCATTTGGTCTTGAGTCCAAAATAAAAAGGGCAAACCTCCAAGACCAAAATCTAGTCTTGGGTGAATCAAATAAAACACTTGCCATAAAAGAAAATATTTTGGGAGGGAGAGTCCTTTGGAAAAAATTTAAATACCCTCCTCAAATAAAATAAAAGTTTGAAAAAATTCAATAAATTTTTTTTTGGGTGTCACAACACCTACCCCCTTAGGAAAAATCTCGTCCTCGAGATTTCAGCTGATCCTCAAATAGATATGGGTACTCTGCCTGGAGAAAATCTCCCCTTTCCCATGTAGCCTCATCCTCAGTGTGGTTGCTCCATTGGACCTTGAATTTTTTTATCGTTTTCTGCCGGGTCCTCCTTTCAGACTCTTCCAATATCTTTACTGGCCGCTCTCTGTAGGTGAGGTCTGGTTGCACATCGATGCTCTCATGAGGTACATGCTTCTTCGGGTTACTTACACATTTCCTCAATTGTGAGATGTGGAATACGTCATGGACGTCTGACAGCTCCTTGGGTAGGTCTAGTTTGTAGGCCACTGTGCCTCTTCGTGCAACTATACAGAATGGTCCAATAAATCTCGGGGCTAGCTTCCCCTTAATTTTGAACCGTTGCAGGCCCCTCATAGGAGACACTTGTAGGTATACGAAATCTCCGGGTTCAAAGCTGACCTCACGATGCTTTTGATCGTAGTAGCTCTTTTGTCAGCTTTGCGCTGTCTTGAGTCTGTCCCTGATCTGCTTAACTTTCTCCTCGGCCTCCTTGAGCATGTCTGGGCCGAAGATACGACTGTCACCTGTCTCTGACCAATTTAGTGGGGTACGACACCTTCGTCCGTACAATGCTTCGAAGGGTGCCATTTGTAAGCTGGCTTGGTTACTGTTGTTGTAAGCAAACTCGGCATACGACAAACTTTCTTCCCAACTGGATCCATAGGTGAGCACACAGGCTCTGAGCATGTCCTCTAGGATTTGGTTTACGCGTTCCGTCTGTCCATCAGTCTGAGGGTGGTACGCTATACTGAAAGCTAGTTGCGTGCCCGGAGCTTGTTGTAAGTGATCCCAGAATTTAGAGACAAATTGAGTGCCTCGGTCGGATATTATAGTCTTTGGGACTCCATGCAGACAGACTATACGAGAGAGATAAAGCTTGGCTAGCCTTTGTGTGGAGTAGGTCGTCTTTACGGGAATGAAATGGGCTACCTTGGTTAGCCTATCTGTTATTACCCATATGGCATCATTTCCGCGTTGAGATCGAGGTAGTCCGACGATGAAGTCCATCCCAATCTCATCCCACTTCCACTCAGGTATCCTGTTTGGTTGCAGCAGCCCTGCTGGCTTTTGATGCTCGGCTTTTATGCGTTGACATGAATCGCAACAAGCAATAAATGCGGCTATGTCCCTTTTCATACCGTGCCACCAAAATCTTTCCTGAATGTCTTTGTACATTTTGGTTCCTCCAGGGTGGATCGAGTATGGAGCAGTGTGGCTCTCGGTTAGGATTTGTTGCTTGAGTTCCTCAATGTTAGGTACGCAAAGTCTGTCCCCGTACCATAATGTTCCTTCACTGTCTGTGACGAACTCTGAAGCTTTGCCAAGACTCATTTTTCTCTTTATTCCTTCGATGCTGGGGTGCCCTTGCTGAGCCTTCTTAATTTGTTCCACTAGGGTGGGATGTACCTCCAGATTCGATACGGTGCCCTCAGAGACCAACACCATGTTGAGTCTAACGAACTCCTGCTGAAACTCAGGCCTCAAGTTCTGTGGAGTGTCATTGTCCAGGCTGGGGTTCCGACTAAGGGCATCAGCCACTACATTTGCCTTCCCTGGATGGTAGTGAATGCCGACATCATAGTCCTTGACCAATTCCAACCAGCGTCGTTGGCGTAAATTTAGCTCTGGCTGTGTGAAAATATATTTAAGGCTCTTATGGTCCGTATATATTTCACAACGATTTCCCAACAGAAAGTGCCTCCACTCCTTGAGTGCATGGATGACCACTGCTAGCTCCAAGTCATGAGTTGGATAATTTTCCTCATGCTTCCTTAGTTGCCTGGAAGCATACGCGACAACTTTGCCATCCTGCATCAGCACACATCCGAGGCCCTTCCGGGATGCGTCACAATATACTTCGAAACTCTTGTGTATGTCTGGCACAGTTAAGACCGGTGCGGTTGTTAGTTTCTTCTTGAGTTCTTGGAAGCTTTTCTCGCATGCTTCTGTCCATACGACTTCTTGTCTTTCTTGAGCAATTGGGTCATTGGTTTTGCCACAGTGGAGAATCCTTCAATAAATCTTCTGTAATATCCGGCCATTCCAAGGAAACTCCGCACATCTGTTACGTTGGCTGGTGGCTTCCAGTCAAGTATGGCTTTGACTTTTTCTGGGTCTACGGCCACGCCTTCTTGGGTTAATATGTGGCCTAGGAAACCAACTTGCCTTAGCCAAAATTCACACTTGCTAAATTTGGCGTACAACTGATGTTTCCTTAATTCTCCAAAAACAATTCTGAGATGCTCAGCATGCTCTTCTGGTGTCCTTGAATATACTAGAATATCGTCAATGAACACCACAACAAATTTGTCCATAAATTTCATAAACACTTTGTTCATGAGGTGGACGAAATATGCGGGGGCGTTCGTTAATCCAAATGGCATTACTGTGAACTCATATAATCCATATCTGGAAGTGAAGGCTGTCTTAGGGATATCTTCTGTCCGTACTTTCAATTGATGGTATCCCGATCTCAAATCAATTTTTGAGAACACCTTGGCTTGAGCGAGCTGGTCAAACAAATCATTTATCCGTGGCATCGGATATTTGTTTTTGATGGTGACCATATTGAGAGCTCGATAGTCTATACACAATCTCAGTGTCCCATCCTTTTTCTTGGCAAACAGCACTGGTGAACCCCATGGTGAGGAGCTGGCTCGAATAAATCCTTTGTCCAATAACTCCTTTATCTGCTTCTTCAACTCTACCAATTCTGAGGGTGCCATCCTATAAGGTTTCTTATAGATGGGAGCGGTGCCAGGTGCTAGTTCGATGCTGAATTCTATTTCTCAGTCTGGTGGCATGCCTGGTAGTTCTTCAGGAAATACGTCAGGAAACTCGCACACCACTAGAACTTTTCTCAGTTCTGAAATGTCCACTTTGTTCAGCTTTGGTCGCCGTGACCGTGGTCTTTCTTGAGCTGTAACCTTTATTGTCTTGCCGTGATGATGAGTGAGAATCACGGTCCGATTGAAACAGTCAATAAATCCCTTGTTGGTGGTCAACCAGTCCATCCCTAGGATGACATCCAGTCCTTTATTTTCCAACACGATAAGATTAGCTTGAAACTGTAGTCCTTCAAACTCAATGATCACTCCTTGGCAGTAACTCTGAGCGATCTGCTTATTTCCGGGGGACTTGATGATCATAGATTTTTCCAAGGGAAGTATCGGAAAACCATGTTGTAAAACAAAACTCTTCGAAACGAACGAATGGGAAGCTCCAGAATCAAACAAAACCATGGCAGGTACTGTGTTGACAGGGAATGTACTGAGCATGATATCTGGGGCATTCTGGGCTTCTTCCCTGGTCACATGGTTCGGGTGACCCTTCCTGTGATTGTTGCTGGGACTGAAATTGTTGCGCTTGGGGGATGGATTATTCCCACCATTGTTCGGCTTGGGGGCCGAGTTCCTTGGCTTTGGGCACTGTTTGGCATAGTGTCCCTCTTCACCACAAGCGTAGCAAGTGACCCCTGGACGGTACGTGAAGTCCTTGTCCCTTGAATGAAACTGCCTGGTTGGCCTTAGATCATTAGTCGTGAATTTCCTTGCTTCAGTCCTCGGGACCTCAGTCCTGCTTCGGTTGTTGCGAGCAAGAGTCGTCTTGTCCCTCTTTCGCTTACGGACATCCTCCAGGCTGCGGCGCTCATTCTCCAAGGTAATGGCCTTGTCAACCAAAGTTTTAAAATCCGGGAAAGTGTGCACGACCAGTTGGCATCTTAGTGTCGGTGCCAGGCCGTCCAAGAATTTTTCCATCCTCTTGTTCTCCGTCATGTGCTCGTCGTAGGCATAACGAGATAGCTGGGTAAACTGACCGTTGTATTCTGTCACTGACATGCCTCTTTGCTTGAGGTCATCAAATTCTCTCTTCTTGATTTTTATGATGCTCCTGGGGATGTGTGCCCCACGAAAGCCTTCCTTAAACTCTTCCGAGGTGATGTTGTGCTCACTGGGATGCATGTGTAGGAAGTTTTCCCACCATGCTGCAGCTCCTCCAGTAAGGTAGTGGGGTGCATAAAGCACCTTCTCATGATCTGAACACTGCGCAATAATTAGCTTTCTTTCGATGTCTCGAAGCCAATCATCGGCTTCAAGTGGCCTATCCATTTGAGCAAACGTTGGAGGGCGAGTCTTCTGTAATTCACACAACTTGGAGTGTGGTTGATAGGGCTCACGGTGGTTTCCCATATTGATGACGTGATTCATCATTTCCTGGTGTTGCTGTTGGCATTGTTCGAAAAGGCGGCATACTTGAGATAAGGCTGCTTCGCTGTCCGGTTGACTAGACTGTCCCTGAGTGAAGTTGTTGCTGGTCTGTGTCCCATAAACTTCTTCTGGTTGATTGGGCATGGAACGATTCCACGGACGAGACATTTTGCACTCTGGGGTATTATTTAGCAAAACTCATAAGAAGAACTGTGTGGCACAAGGAAAATCCTGCAAAGGCAAAAATTTAAAAGATCTCAAGATTTTTCAAGAAAACATAAACGATTTCGCTTGGAGAAGAACTACTTAGCACAAAACTTACACGCGATACGCAAACATACGATACAGCACTCAGGATGTGCGTACACATTCCTGACATGTTATTTAGACTAGCTCATCTCTCCGGAAAGCAGCGTACACAACTACTACAGGCTTAAACACATAAAACATAACACACATGCAGACACAACGCGCGGCTACTACGCGCACTCAGTCGGAGATGGTGAAAATTTCCATTCCCTTGCCGAGGGTAAGACCCAGTGGTGCAGGAGACTCAACCTCCACCTCCTCCCTAGTAGGCTCCAGGCGCGTAGCACTGTGCTGAGGTGATGGCGCGGGTGCGACAGGCGGCAGTGCGGGTGCGCCGGGCGGTGCAGCTCTGACTGGAGTAGGAGCGATGACTCGGTCGAACTCCTCAGTGGTAGGCAGACGGCGAGCAGTGGCCAAAATGGCCGGCGCATAAGATGCTTAGGACGAGACGAAAGTCAGAGGCGGTGCCATGTGGAGAAGCTCCTTCCTGCTGGCAGGACCGCCCCGAACTAAGTCCATGCGGGCAGCCACAAGATCGTCCACGAGGTTGTCGAAAGACTCCTCCAGAGCCTTGAGATACTCCACAACCATCTCGATGGCTTCATCTCGCTCTCCCCTATGGCAGGCGAAAGCATAGTGACAAGTATATGGCACATGCCATGGGAGGTAGCGGTAGCGACGAGTCTTCATCATAGGAAGAATGTCCCGAAGGCGAGCTATCGCCTCACGGGCAGCCATCTGCATGGCATGCCTCTCCGTAGGCATGGCCCTTCCCACAAAACGGAAGTGGCGAGACACAGAACGTCCTCCCTTGAATTGCACCACGGCCTGGTGCATAGACACGTCGTCGGTGAGCTTGTGCTGGTAAAGAGTGAACTCTGGACGAGTCGCTGGCCCGATCGCGAGCTTGGTGAGGGAGACGAGGAGTTTGACAAACCCCTCGGGCCAGTAGACCAGTCCCTTTTACGGACCAGTAGAGAAGAATTCCTTCTTACTGGTAGACAAAATCTTGATCACAGAAGAAAATACCAGGAGTACTGAATATAATACAAGGTTGAGCGGAGACTGCTCAACAATTTATTACAAACACGCCAATAATACATAAAGGCAGATAGGGTGGCATAACTACTAACTCGCGATAAAAGCGGTGGTGGATATATCACAGCGGAGTGGGTGATATGACTCCTGACAACTAACAGCTCTTCGAGCGTCGGAGTGAGGCTCGAGGATACTTATTGTGGGTGGCGGAAGCGTATGTGATACAAGTGACCAAATCCAGGATCGCACGGGACTAACTGGGATTCCTCTAGGCGTCAGACTCACTATCAAATTCTTCATCCATGAGATCGCCTTCGTCAACATCTGGCCAAATCAACAAGCCAGGTGAGTACTATGAAAGTACTCGCAAGACAGTTCGGACATAAGATATAACAAATGTAAACATGATGCATATGAACCGATTAACAAGTGCACTCAGACAACGAGATAATAATGCATGGGAAAGTAAAGGGATGTCGGGCGGTAGTCCTCCCGAAATCCCAAAGTAATACTGAGGGCCAAACGAGTGTCTGAATGACTCCTCGAGAGAAAACAAAAGAAATAACAATGCCGCAGTCGGGCGTCAAGGCGACACCACATAAAGGGCTTATAACATAATATAAATGACAGTGCATGCCACAGTCGGACGTCTGAGCGACATCACATAAAGGGCTTATATTAAAAGTAATTAACAAGAGTGCCACAGTCGGACGTCTGAGCGACATCACATAAAGGGCTTATATCATAACTCAATAATTCAGTAGCTCAAGAATATAAATCATTACGAGTACGAGATAAATAAAAGGTTAGTCCATCCACAGGAATAACAATTTAAACTGGGTTTACCACTCAAGCTTGTTCACTGGGGATTTACCACGAGGATTGACATAGATATGGGTATACTGGCCATGGTCCTTGACCATAGATACGATGACTCGGAAGGATTTGACTCTGCAGAGTTTGTACTTTAACCACATCCAACGGATTTCAGTAGTCACGGGGACTAGTTCCGTTTACGGTGTTTTGGAAGAAACACATCTATCCAGTACACACCCATTCAACATTCCGAAGCCAGGAATCACCCTCGGCAACGTTCAAGAAAAACCTTGAGACGGGGAGGCAACAACCTCGCGTAGCATGGGATCAAATTTATATACGCGCGCTCTAAGGGGTGCCCTCCTCTCGGTCCCAACCAGAAACACCCATGCCCCCTGACCGGATGACTGGCTTTAATCCAGGGCCATGGAACCCTCATCCCGGCCCCTCTATTTCGTGTGTACACGGAAAGAGGTTACCAACTTACTAAACCGTATTCTTGGCAGAAAACATGTGGCGGCACGGAAAGGGGAAGAACGATAACGTGACTCAGTCCGTGTTAACGTCGGAGTTTATCGGACATCGTAAGGCTGGCATGCTACAACAATACCACCTTACTGCCTTTCATGTCACCACATGACTAGGCCATCTCTCATCAGAGATCACAGTAACTTCGGAACACACGGGTAGTTGCCTTACATGCAACGAGATACTCACCGATGCTCGCATGCCATGCACAAACCATTCAAGAAAACATGCAAAACACCCGTCATATCAAAGGTTCAAACATGCTTGCCTGGTTCGGAGAAGTCGGAGTCTAGCTCGGCGCAGTTCGCGGCTCCGTCACCTCTTCCGGAACCTACGGTATAGCGAAAATGTATACTAACGTGAAAATCATCGCGTGCATAAAAGTTGTCCCAAATTTTTTCCAAATAAATATTATAAAAAACTAGACAAAAATATAAGACTGTCAGAAAAAGAATCACTCAAAAATCATCTTTTATTAAAAAGTTATAAGTGTTTTAGTCCAGGGACTAATCTGTGATGAAACAGAAAAGATCCAGGGACTTAACTGAGAAAACAGAAAACGCTTCGGAAAGAAACGCGCCAACCCAAAGGGAAGACGTATTCTTCCCGAAGGCGCCAACTGAAAACGGTTTGCGGGTGAGAGGAGAGAGGCTGACGGGGGGGTCCACACGTCAGGTTTAAAAAGTTTGCCGGCGCCCGAAGACTGCGGTGGTCGCCGGCGTCGAACCACGGCGAGGCAGGGAGATCGGAGTGTACCAAGAGTTTCAGCGTGTCCTTCCGCGTCGGTGGGTGGTGGACTCGACTGACGGAGAGCACCACGTCGACGGCGACACTATCTCCGGCGGACGGCGGCTCGGGCGATGGTGGAGAACGCCGGTGGGTGCTGCAAACTCCGAATTGAAGCGTGGGTCAGGAGAGTGGATGCATAAGGAAGCTACTGGCAAGAGCTGAGAGGTAGAGGTGCACGCACGGGAGAGAATCAAGGTGGATCCCGTGGCGGGTCGCGGCGGCCGGAGTTGGGGAAGAAGGCTCTCCCGTGGCTCTTCCAGTGGCTAGGTGTGGTGTTGGAGGTGTGCAGAGGTGGTGTGGGTTCCAGTTGGAGCTCGGGGCCTCTATTTATAGGCGGTTCGAGGGGGTGGCCGTGAACGGGATCGCTCCGGCGAGCAATTACGGCGAGGCAATGGCTTGGCAGGGAGCTTAAGTGGCCAGGCAGCATCAGGGAGGTGTACTGGTGCCGTTCCCCCGCTAATCTTGGTCGGGCTTGGCGTAATGGCGTCGGTCCTCGACGGGGTGGCCGTACGGGCACGGCGGCGGCAGAGAGTGCGCTCCGCGCCTGGCTGTTCACGATGAGGGTGGCAGCGCGCACTGGGGAGTGGGTGGCCACGCGGCGGCCTCCGGTGGCTTGGGCGGCGCTGGGTGGCGCCGTCCATGCTGCGCCTCTCTCTGGCGGCCACAAAGCCGCCGCTGCCGTTGCTCACGGGGAGGCGCACCTCCTCCTGCTCGTCGCTGACGCCCACAACCTTCCAGGTGTTCGTGCGGCACAGGGACAAGGGGGAGGGGACGGGGAGTAAGGCGCCACCGCGGCACTGTCGAGATCGACAACGGACACTGAAGAAACGACAGTAGTTTCAGACACTGTTAACTGAACTTGACTGAACATTATAGAAACAGTGCCAGTCAGGTGTTCGACGAAATGATTTGGCATGAAGAAAATTTCTTCTGGAGCTGGGACTTGGTGAGGTGACCTCTCAATGCACCCAGAGGCTGCCTGATTTTTCTCAGATTTTTAGGAGAAGGATTCAAATGAATTTCATCAAATTTGGCAAATGAGGTCCAAACTTGCAGCAAGTGTAGTTTGAAAAATTTAAACTGGGGACCAGTGGATCTTCATGGATCCTGGTTGAGGGCTCAAAGGACTAGATAGGGAAATTGGATTGGAAGGAAAACTCAAAGCAGAAAGGGTAGCTCCTTTGAAAATCTCCAAGAGCTAGAATAGAGGGCAGAAATTGTTTTTGATAAGAAATAAATGGAAAATAATTATATGGAGAGGTACAACTTGCTGGACTTGAGGTATATCATGATCCAAAGATGGGGAAAGGTTTATGGGAGTGGATTTCCACTTATGCCATGGCAAGAGGGATTTTTGAAAAGGGGAGAAGATTACTTCAAAATGCCATAGGGCTATTTAAAAGATTTCCCTTTTTTTAAAAGGAATTTTCCCAAGTGAAAAGCATTTGGTCTTGAGTCCAAAATAAAAAGGGCAAACCTCCAAGACCAAAATCTAGTCTTGGGTGAATCAAATAAAACACTTGCCATAAAAGAAAATATTTTGGGAGGGAGAGTCCTTTAGAAAAAATTTAAATACCCTCCTCAAATAAAATAAAAGTTTGAAAAAATCCAATAAATTTTTTTTTGGGTGTCACAGGAATCTCCATTCAACGGCGGAGAGATTGTCTCTTTCCTTATGCTGAGCCGCCAAGCCATCCAAAGGACTGGAACTATACATGGTTCTACTGCCAGGATACTTCTCCAGCTGACGAGAGCCCTCTGCCCGGCTTTCGTGCCCTGCGTCTGGAGCCAAGTCACCCCCTGCCGGATAAGCTATCTCAAGCCGAGCGTCAACCTCTGATCCCCACCATCAACAAGATTAAGGCTCTCCTGGGAAATGGCCTCAACGGCATTGATCTGGTCCGGGTATGGATCTCTTGGCGGGTGATCCCCTTGAGCCGCCGCCCCGGCTTAATGTGTGATTACACGGGCCGGAAAGATGACCCTCTGCTGCACAGTCGCAACGATCTACCTGAAGACGTAGTTGACGACATGACCAAGTCCCTCTTGAATGAGAGCTTGACCGACTGCGGGAGGACCGGCTTAAGCCCCTTCTGCAAGACTAACCTGGCTCCTGCGGTAAGCCACTGACCTGAACACCTTACTTTCCCTTTGGATAGTTTCATCTGAACCTTAAGAAGTCTTTATTGTATTTTTCAGGCTAATGATAAGTTCTGGAAGGTCAAGTATGACCATGAGGCGGCTAAAAAAGCAAGAAAGGCTAAGAAAGCCGCCAGGAGAGCCGCTCCCCGCAAAAAGGGAAGCAAGCCTACTGCCTCAGAGCTGCTTCAGCTGGATGATAGCTCCGAGTCAGAGGTAACCCTTGATTCTTTAGACACTTCTTTGTTTCTGCTTTTCGTCTATTTTTTAACCACCTTATTAACTTGATTATCCGCAGGATGATACCGGAGCGAGTAACCCGGTGACTGAAGAGGTAACTATACTTTCCTCCGACTCGGACCCCTTGCCAAGGCTGAAAGTCCGAGGAGTAACCCGGAAAGTAAGATTTTTGCATCCTTTAGCTTATCAAGACCCTCAATTTCTTTTGAAGCAACAGATTCATGAGAGCCGGAGGCAAACCCAGGCTAGCAAGGATGCAGACCTCTCCTCCGGCTTACCCGAGGCATCAAGAAAGCGCTGGACTGAGGTTATCTCCAACTTATACCCTTTTCATCCTTTAGCGGGTGTCACTCATCAACCGCTCAATTCGTCTGATTCAAATTATCAGGAAACATCACCTTCCTCTAGTGATTCTATGCAATCTACCCTGCCAGCTTTCAAGACCGCACCCGGGTAATGATGATCATCTCATTTACGCTTATCTTATTTATGTTCTTTGTACTAATCTTTTGACTTTCAGTGCCCAAGCCAAGCTCAGCAAAAGGGCCAAGACAAATAAGCCGGTTGAAGAGCCGGTCCTGCCTGAGCCGGAGGCTTCAGTTCAAGAGCCGCCATCTGCCTCTACTCCTAAGGCCACTGCTCCAACCGACGAGCCAGTTATAGAGACTTCTGCTAACCCAGAGATCCCCAGCCCAGCTCAGCCGGCCGATGACCCGGACGTCGTAATCACCCGGACAGAGTTTGTCGAGCCGGGGAGACCCACTGTGCTGGCCAAATGCTCTGCCAAAGAAGAATTGCTAGAGCGCCGCAGGGCCAGACTGGAGATCATGGACTATGCTAACTTGAGCATTGGAGACATTGTTTCTGGTTACATTGGTCAGGTGCAAAACAGCCGGGACTTGGAGATTGACATGGTGAAGCAGATACAGCAGAAATCTGAGGTACAACTCTCTTGCTTACTCCATAGTCATCCTTACCATGCTAGCCCCCAAGTCTATTACTTATGATAGAATATGTTGTAGACTTAACTTCCGGCTTACCTTCATTAACCAGCAATTAGAAATAGAATCTTTCAGCATACATTAGCCCCCAAGTGCCAAGTGTCTTTGCTTGCAAAGTGCTTGGGACTTTAATGTTGGATAATCATTACTCATACCATAAACCGGAATTTGTACAAGCTGCTTGCAAAAAATTTGAAGCTGAAATCTCTGAGCTGAAGAACCGCCTGAAGACTCAGGAAACTGAGACCCGGAAGGCCAACGCTAAATTTGAATTCAGTGTTGCTACACAAGGGAAGCTGAAGAAGAAGTTTGAAACCGAAAGGAAGACTTGGGCCGAGGAGAAAGCTGCTTTGGTCAGCCGGGCCGAACCGGCGGAGGCTGCTCTGACGGAGAGAACCGCCGAACTCTCCGGCTTAAAACACCATGTGTCACAGATGGTCGCCGCAATCTTCGGTAAGTCATTTTGCAAGCTTTCAACAAGATTACATTCTTTATGTCTCATAAGTTCCATCATTGCTAACGGCTTACCTAACTTTGTTAAACAGGTCCCAGAAGCGCCAACCTCAATCAGAATGTGCTGACCAAGCTGAAGGCCGTGTACACCTTGGTGGAGCAACTCTACACCGGGTCACAGCGTGCTTTGGCCGTTGTGGCCCTGTCCAATGAGGTTCCGACTCACCTGGCGGACGTACTTCGGCGGCTTGCCGTTCTTCCTCAACGCTTCCAAGAGCTACGACGGGCCTCTGCAAGAGCCGGAGCCATAGCTGCTCTGAGCCGGGCCAAGGCTTTCCTCCCGGAGCTAGACCCGGCGGAGATCGCACTTGGATACCCCAGTCTGAAGGAAGACGGTACTCCCTTTGATCAACAAGACTTTGCTGCCTGTGTGAAGAGTGTGCGCCCGGTGGCTACCTTGATTGGGAATGACACCGGCCTTACCAAGTATCAGCCGGGCTATGACTCGGAGAATCAGAGGATCCCCACTCCACGCTACGAAGCAATCAGCTTGATCCCTCCGACTCGTAAGCATACCTTCGCCCCAGAAGTTGACTCGGTCGGGTTAATTGATGAGGAGGCTCAATTTGAAGCTTTGAGCGGCATTGACTGGAAATCGTCAACCTTCCAGGTCATGGGAACAGCCGGAGGAGCGGAGAGGGATGAGCCGGAAGCTTCGACTCAGCAAGCATCTTGACTCTTAGGCGGCTCATAGTTACACCTTAAAACAATGCCTCACCTTTTGGACTCAGGGAGTCTTGTAATAGAGTAGGACAAACACTTAAGTTTTGGCATGCCATCGTGCACGTTTTGAATGCTTAACTCCATTGAGGCCGCTTCTTCTTATGCCTCCGGGTTATAATTGATCAGTTATTTCCTTAAGCTCAAATAGCTGTCTTTAACCATCCTGCATAAAAAACAAGTCAAAAGTCCCTAGGCGGCTTACCGCACTAAGAATCATAGACCTTACATATATAACCCGGAACAAGTCACCAAAGACTGGCTCTCAATCATATCCTCGAAGTAACCATGATAGCATACTTGCAAGCCTTCAAGTATACTTCCGGTTTATGTAACCCGAATAATAAGGTTGGTACCTCAGCTCCGGCTCACCAGCATTGATAATGCTTAACGGATGTTACTAACATTGTGAATCAAAGTTAAGTCGGCGGCGGAAGAACCACCCTTGCACGCTGCTGATATGACCAGAAGAACTTGTTGTAAGTCAGAAGATTAAAACTTAGGGGCTTCCGGTTCGAATACGACTAGAGAACCGTCCCAAAGGGGTTAAGCTAAGATTCGAATGCGATCATATAGCCCCCAGTGGCTTTGGCGTTGCCAATCAAGAGGGTACCGACAGCTATGTTCTCTTTGGTTCGAATACGACCCATGTTTGAACAGGAAGCCCCCAAATGACCTTAAGAGTTGTTTAACGATGCTGATTCGAATACGATCCACGTCGGTTCCCAAAGGGGGTTAAGCTATGATTCAAATATGATCAAAGAAACTCCCCAATGACCTCGGCAGTGTGCCAATCAAGTGGGTATCGACAGCTGTGTTCTCTTTGGTTCGAATACGACCTATGTTTGAACAGGAAGCCCCCAAATGATTATATTGTTAACGGCTAGATTCGAAGACGATCGTAAGCCGGATCCACCTCCAAGTGACCATGTAATCTTGTAATGGAAATAACATATTTACCTTCGGAGGAGAAAAGGACAGAGGTCCTGCTTTATTATTTATCATAATATATACATGGCTATAGAATTATGTACATTATGAGAGCCGGTGGCTCAAGTGTAATAAGGCCGAAGCTGAGCTATGTTCCACGGGCGACGGGTCTCTTCCTCCGACTTGCGTGAATCTTTGTGCTCCCGAATGTCGATAAGGTAGTATGACCCGTTGTGTAAGTTCTTGCTGACCACAAAGGGCCCTTCCCAAGGCGGGGATAACTTGTGCGCATCTGTTTGATCTTGGATGAGCCGGAGCACCAGATCACCTTCTTGGAAGACCCGGGACTTGACCCGGCGGCTGTGATAACGGCGCAGGTCTTGTTGGTAAATCGCCGAGCGAGCTGCTGCTACATCACGCTGTTCGTCCAACAAATCAAGAGCATCTTGGCATGCTCGCTCATTATCCGCCTCCACATAAGCCGCCACGCGAGGTGAGTCATGACGGATGTCGCTAGGGAGGACTGCTTCCGCTCCATAAACCATGAAGAACGGCGTGTAACCCGTAGACCTGTTAGGAGTAGTGTTGATACTCCATAACACGGAGGGTAACTCCTCCACCCAAAACCCGGCGTCCATTGCAGAGGGACCAAAAGCCGGGGCTTGATGCCCTTCAAGATCTCCTGATTAGCTCTCTCAGCTTGACCATTGGATTGAGGGTGAGCCACTGATGAAACATCAAGTCGAATATGCTCTCGTTGACAAAACTCCTCCATGGCGCCTTTAGACAGATTGGTCCCATTGTCAGTGATAATGCTGTGTGGAAAGCCAAAGCGAAATATCACCCTTTTCATGAACTGAACCGCCGTGACTGCGTCACATTTGCTAACGGGCTCTGCCTCAACCCACTTTGTGAACTTGTCAACTGCCACCAAGAGGTGGGTCTTTTTATCCTTGGATCTTTTAAAAGGTCCAACCATATCAAGCCCCAAGACCGCAAATGGCCAAGTAATTGGAATCATCCTCAGCTCCTGAGCCGGCACATGTGCCCGTTGCGAGAACCTCTAACAACCGTCACATTTACTGACCAAGTCCTCCGCACCAGCATGAGCCATCAGCCAGTAAAAACCATGACGAAAAGCCTTGGCCACAAGGGATTTTGAGCCGGCATGATGGCCACAATCCCCTTCATGAATCTCACGTAATATTTCTTGACCCTCCTCAGGGGAGACACAACGCTGGAAAGTTCAAGTAACACTGCGATGATGCAGCTCACCATTGATAATGACCATTGACTTAGACCGCCGGGTTATTTGTCTGGCCAAAGTTTCTTCCTCAGGCAAATCTCCCCGGGTCATGTAAGCCAAGTATGGTACTGTCCAGTCTGGGGTGATGTGGAGAGCCGCCACCAACTGTGCCTCCGGGTCAGGGATAGCCAAGTCTTCCTCTGTAGGTAACTTAACAGAAGGGTTATGTAGGATGTCCAAGAAAGTATTAGGCGGCACCGGCTTTCGCTGAGAGCCCAGCCGGCTTAATGCATCAGCCGCCTCGTTCTTCCTGCGATCAATGTGCTCTACTTGATAACCCTAAAAGTGTCCAGCAATGGCATCAACCTCATGGCGATAAGCTGCCATGAGAGGGTCCTTGGAATCCCACTTGCCTGATACTTGTTGAGCCACTAAGTCCGAGTCGCCGAGGCACCTTACCCGGCTAAGGCTCATCTCCTTAGCCATCCGAAGACCATGGAGCAAGGCCTCGTACTCAGCCGCATTGTTAGTACAAGGAAACATCAACTGTAGCACATAATGAAACTTGTCACCTTTAGGGGAAGCCAATACAACTCCAGCCCCCGAGCCTTCCAATTGCCTAGACCCATCAAAGTGAAGAGTCCAATATGTATTATCCGGCTTTTCTTCAGGCACCTGTAGCTCTGTCCAATCGTTGATGAAATCCACCAAAGCTTGAGATTTGACAGCAGTGCGTGGTACGTATTTCAGACCATGAGGCCCAAGCTCTATAGCCCACTTAGCCAATCTTCCTGTGGCTTCTCTGTTTTGGATGATATCTCCAAGGGGAGCAGAACTAACCACAGTGATGGGGTGACCCTGAAAATAATGCTTAAGCTTCCAGCTTGCCATGAACACACCATAAACAAGCTTCTGCCAATGTGGATACCGCTGTTTGGACTCAATGAGCACTTCACTGACGTAGTAAACCGGCCGCTGAACGGGATACTCCTTACCCTCTTCCTTGCGCTCCACCACCACAGCCACACTGACAGCTCGCGTGTTAGCAGCTACATACAGTAATAAGGGCTCCTTATCAACCGGAGCAGCAAGGACTGGGGCCTCAGCCAGCTGTCTCTTCAAATCCTCAAAGGCAGCATTAGCAGCATCATTCCAGATAAAGTCATCAGTTTTCTTCATCAACTGGTACAGTGGCATGGCCTTTTCACCCAAACGGCTTATAAACCGGCTCAAAGCAGCAATGCGGCCTGCCAGACGCTAGACGTCGTTTATGCACGCCGGCTTAGCCAGAGAGGTGATTGCCTTGATTTTTTCCGGGTTAGCTTCAATGCCTCTGTTAGAAACCAGGAAACCCAAGAGCTTGCCTGCGGGAACACCAAAAACGCACTTGGCCGGGTTAAGCATCATCTTGTAAACCCGGAGATTATCGAAGGTTTCTCTAAGGTCATCTATCAGAGTCTCCTTCTCCCTGGACTTAACCACAATATCATCCACATAGGCATGAACATTTCGCCCAATCTGGTTATGAAGGCAATTCTGCACACAACGCTGATAAGTCGCCTGTGCACTCTTGAGTCCAAAAGGCATAGACACATAACAGAAGGCTCCAAAGGGAGTGATGAACGCCGTCTTCTCCTGGTCCTTAACTGCCATTTTAATCTGATGGTATCCAGAATAAGCATCTAAGAAACTTAAGCGCTCACAACCCGCCGTAGCATCAATGATTTGATCAATACGGGGGAGAGCAAAAGGATCAGCCGGACATGCTTTGTTTAAGTCCGTGTAGTCCACACACATCCGCCAGGTGCCATTATTCTTGAGCACAAGCACCGGGTTAGCTAACCACTCTGGATGAAAGACTTCGACAATAAACCCGGCCACCAAGAGCCGGGCCACCTCCTCACCAATGGCTTTCCGCCTCTCCTCATTAAACCGCCGAAGGAATTGCCTGACCGGCTTAAATTTCGGATCAATATTGAGAGTGTGCTCAGCGAGTTCTCTAGGTACACCTGGCATGTCAGAAGGTTTCCACGCAAAAATGTCCCTATTCTCACGGATGAACTCGATGAGCGCGCTTTCCTATTTTGGATCCAGATTAGCACTGATGCTAAACTGCTGAGATGAGTCACCTGGAACGAAATCAACAAGTTTAGTCTCATCAGCTGACTTAAATTTCATTGCCGGCTCATGCTCCGTGGTCGGCTTTTTCAGCGATGTCATATCTGTTGGGTCAACATTGTCCTTGTAAAACATCAACTGCTCTGTTGCACAAACAGATTCTGCATAAGCCACGTCGCCTTCCTGACACTCCAAGGCTATCTTGCGGCTGCCATGAACCGTAATGGTCCCATTGTGACCCAGGATCTTGAGCTGCAAATACACGTAACACGGCTGTGCCATGAACTTGGCGTAAGCCGGCCGCCCAAGTATAGCATGATATGGACTTCTTATCTTAACCACCTCAAAGGTTAATTTCTCCACCCTGTATTTGTACTCATCTCCAAAAGCCACTTCTAGCTCAATCTTACCCACTGGATACGCCGACTTACCAGGCACCACGCCATGGAAGACAGTCTTGGACTGGCTGAGATTCTTACCAATCAACCCATACGACGGAAGGTCTCATAATAGAGGATGTTGGTGCTGCTGCCTCCATCCATGAGCACCTTAGTGAACTTATATCCTCCCACCTGTGGAGCCACCACCAGGGCCAGGTGACCCGGATTATCAACCCCGGGAGGGTGATCCTCCCTACTCCACACAATAGGCTGCTCAGACCATCTTAAATAGCGTGGAACCGCCGGCTCAACAGCATTCACAGCCCTCTTGTGAAGCTTCTGATCTCGCTTACACAGACTGGTGGTAAACACATAGTACTGTCCACCATTGAGCTGCTTTGGATTGGTCTGGTATCCCCCTGCTGCTGTTGATGACCTTGGCTGGACTGCTGATTAAAGCCCCCTTGAACATTCTGAGGGTTAGAATTTGAGCCGCCGCCCGGGCCATGAAAGCCGCCGGCACCTGAGCCGCCGCCCGAGCCATTGTTGCCATTAAAGGCATTGGAATTCTTAAAGGCCTTCATGATTGCGCAATCTTTCCATAAATGAGTAGCTGGCTTCTCCCTAGAGCCATGCCTTGGACAAGGCTCATTCAACAACTGCTCCAGCGTCGGGCCTGAGCCGCCGGCTCGGGGAGGTGGCCTCCCCTTACGTCGCTGGTTGCTACCCTGTGAGCTGGTGTTAGCCACAAACTCCATGCTGCCATCAGCCTTACGCTTGCCACCTCCTTGGTTCACCGGGTTATGCTGAGGACCCTTGCCATTGCCGTTCTTCTTTCCCTTCCCTGTCCTTTCATCATCTGACACGGGGTCCTTGGTACTATCAGAGTCGGCGTACTTGACGAGAGCCGCCATCAGCGTACCCATATCATTGCAATCGCGCTTGAGCCGCCCGAGTTTCATCTTCAGGGGCAGGAAACGACAATTCTGCTCCAACATTAGGACTACAGAGCCGGCATCCATCTTATCAGATGACTGTATTATCTCTTTGACCCGGCGAACCCAATGGGTTGTAGACTCACCCTCCTGCTGCTTACAGTTAGTCAGATCCACGATGGACATAGACTGCCTACAGGTATCTTTGAAGTTTTGGATGAACCAGGCTTTCAGCTCAGCCCAAGACCCAATGGAATTCGGTGGCAGCCCTTTCAGCCATGTGCGGGCAGTCCCATCTAACATCATGGTGAAGTACTTGGCCATTGCCGCTTCGCTGACCTCCAGCAAATCCATGGCCATCTCGTAACTCTCCACCCAAGCTCCGGGTTGTAAATCGGCCGTGTAATTAGGCACCTTCCTAGGCCCTTTGAAATCCTTGGGCAGACGTTCATTGCGGAGAGCCGGCACCAGACAAGGGACACCTCCGGTTCTCGTGGGTATACCTACGTCGATGGAAGCCGTCGGGTAAGCCGGGGTAGTTGGTAAGCCGTCAACTGAGGCACCTGCTCCGCCTCTTGCCGTGCTCTGTCTTGGTCTACCGCGTGAAAGGCCCCATTATGAGCCGGGCCGTGACCGGGAGGCAAGTCATGGAGTCGGACATTGCTTGAGCCGGTCGCTGAAACCATGTGCCTGCTATAACTCGGGCTCCGGCCCAGACGAGGGGTTGAATGAATCCTGTCTCGGCTATAAGAATACGCCTCTTGTTGCGCCAGAGCCGTCTGAAGGAGTTCTCTGACCCGGCGGGTTTCAACCGCCGTTGGAGAGTCACCGTCAATTGGGAGAGCCGCCAGCCGTGCCACCACGGCAACCATGTTTTCCAACGGGTTGGCATAATGACCCGGTGGTATTGGCACGTACTGAGGCGGGGCAGGGTTCATCCGGGGAGGTCCCATTACTTGGGGCTGAATTGGCGTACCAACCCCGGGCGCTACAATCTCTGGCGGGTTACTAGGCCCTGCACCAGGCGTGTTGAAGAGGTTTCGAGGATCGTAAAACGGGGGGAGTCGAGATTGGGCCTTTTGATGCCTCCTTCTCATGACCTCATTGGACGCGTTTTGATCCATCGTGAGCCGGAACGACTGTGCCTGGATCAGCTAAGTCTGGGCGTCGAGAGCCGCTCTCTCTGCAGCCATCCTGACCCCTTCCGCCGCCAGATCCTCCTTGGCCTTCACTAGATCCAATCTTAACTGTGCCACCTCCGCGTCATGCTGAGCTCGATCCGCTGGGGCAACCGCAGCGGTCAACAGGGCCGTTAACTTGTCCGTGAGATCCATCAGCACCTGAGCCGGTGAAGGAACCGGGCTTCCTGACCCGGTGGCGGGGTTTTGAACAGGCTGCGCACCGGCCATGAAGATTCCAACCCGGCCCGGCAGCTCAAAGGGGTCCGGAATGCTGTCGCCATCGGAACAACCCCTGAGCCTGCCGTCTTGAAGTTAATACAACGAGTTTGACTCATCCGTTGCCGACTCGCCGTCAGACCCGGCGGCCGTCTCATCACCAGATCCAGATCCTTTAGAGAGTCCTCCGTGGACACATCCCACGAAAACGTGCTTCAAGGCAGGTAGAGCCCGGGCGGGTCGCGCACGCTGAGCCGTCTCGATGAGATCGGTGCAGAGATCCGGCTCAGGGCCCGGCTCACCAATCTTGCCAATGAAGACGTGGATTCCGCCGAAGGGGACCCGGTATCCGTACTCGATTGAGCTGGCGTCGGGGCCCCAGGTTGCATCGTCGATGTAGAGCTTGCCGCGACGACTCTTAGTCATCCGGCCCACACCGTATCCCTTGAGCCCTTCGAAGCTGCCCTTCAAGAACTCAAATCCACCGTGCGCCAGCCCCACGGTGGGTGCCAACTGTCGTGGAATTGTCACGTCAGATGTCCTCATGCTAGGACTTAGTCGTGGAGCCATCGCTGCTAGGAAGCTTAAAGGGGTTAAACGGGACAAGGAACACGAGGGTTATACTGGTTCGGCCCCTTACGGTGAAGGTAAAAGCCTACGTCCAGTTGAGGTTGTATTGTTTAGGGTTTCGACGACCAGGAGCTAAACCGCCCTGCCGGGTTATCGATTTGATCTTGCTTGTCCCTGAACCGCCGCCGGGTCATCCCTTTATATAGAGAGGTTGACGCCCAGCGGCCCTCAGAGTCCCGGCCGGCTCATAACAGTGTTCGGCTCGGACTCCTAACTATTCTTGCCCTACACTACAAGTCTTGCCATGACGGCGGTTTACAACTACGGGCCTTAAGCCATCTCCGGGTCTTAAGCCCATCATTGGCCCGCCGTCTTCAAGCTTGGCACTGGGCTTCGCGCGATGACCATTGTAACGTAACCCGGCCCCTCCTGGGTGGGTGACTAATGGTTATATCCTCAACAGAGATGTTCATTAAGAATGTTTTGTAGATATTGTTGTAATTGATCCATTCATGCCCTTGTTTGCAATTATGGAGTGCCATAGCATGACTCAATCTTCCTCTACTTTTGGTATAAAATATTTCTGGCAGATTATTAACATGATATTCAATTTTGCCAAGCTTGTTGTAGTTGTTTCATACATGCTATGTACTTTGTCTTGCCATGGATAGCTTCATAAACATGCCATCTTGCTGTAGGTATGCTTGTTTTGTCATGCATTGCTTTTTGATGAGTGAATCAAGCTCACAAAGATGCTTCATATTATTGTTTCTGCCATGCTCTATTTTCTGCTAAGTCTGAAACCTGTTAACGAAACTTGCTATGTTTACATGGTTGCCATCATATCTTCTGGTCCTTTTTGGCTTATGGTCAGTAAGGGACTTTTGTCATATGTATTTAGTATAATACCGCCATGCCCTTTTTTGCTATGTTAAGTTCCTGTAGCATGTTGATTTCGTGCTCTGAATATTGCTACCTGATGCTGTTTTAGGCATGTCCAGTAATTTTCACCAAGTCTGTGAACCTGTTATCTTTTGCACTTTTGCCATGCTTGTTCGAACCTGTTATGTTGTGATCTAGCTGTAGCTCAGTGTTCATCTGTTGTCAAGAATCACCTGTAGATTACTGTCATATGCTTTGTTGCTATGTTGGATTGCTGTAGCATTGTTACTTGTTGCATTTTAAGTGCTATCATGCTGTTAAGCGCAGATTCGTTTCATTCTTGTTTTGCTTGCCATTTGCAAACCGTGCATCCGTTTCCGATGATCTTTATATCGATTTCGACCGAAATCATCTCACCTTTCCAGTGGCATGCTTGGTTTGCCAAATTACTGCCTTGTTCATCATTTTCCTTCCGGAGCACGCATATGCATCGCATATCACATCTCACATATCATTCATGTATTGCATCATGTTGTTTGTGCTTTTCCTGTGTTTGATTATGGTTCCGTTGCTTGTGTTCTTGTTTTGGGTAGAGCCGGGAGACGAGTTCGTGAACGAGGAACCTGTTGAGTATGCTTACGAGGATCAAGCTTTCGACAACTCTGAGAACCTTGCAGGCAAGGTGACCATACCCTCGAAATCACTTCTATATTTGCTTTGCTAGTTGTTCGTTCTATTGCCATGCTGCGCTACCTACCACTTGCTATATCATGCCTCACATATTGCCATGTCAAGCCTCTAACCATCCTCTCCTAGCAAACCGTTGTCTGGCTAAGTTACCGCTTTTGCTCAACCCTTCTTATAGCGTTGCTAGTTGCAGGTGAAATTGAAGTTCGTTCCATGTTGGAACATGGATATTTTGGGTATCATAATACCTCTTATTTAATTAATGCATCTATATATTTGGTAAAGGGTGGAAGGCTCGGCCTTATGCCTGGTATTTTGTTCCACTCTTGTTGCCCTAGTTTTCGTCATACCGGTATTATGTTCCTTGAGTTTGCGTTCCTTATGCGGTTGGGTGATTTAGGCCCAACCTTGGTTTTACCATTTGCCACCTAAGCCTTTTCCCCCTGGTTTTCGCGAGCCCGAGGGTCATCTTTATTTTAACCCCCCCCCGGGCCAGTGCTCCTTCGAGTGTTGGTCTGAACCGAGCAGCCTGCGGGGCCACCACGGGGAAACTCGAGGACTGGTTTTACTCGTAGCTTGACTTATCCGGTGTGCCCTGAGAATGAGATATGTGCAGCTCCTAGCGGCTTTGCTGGTCTTGTTTTCCCATTGTCGAAATGTCTTGTAAACCGAGATTCCGAGACTGATCGGGCCTTTCCGGGAGAAGGTTTATCCTTCGTTGACCATGAGAGCTTATGATGGGCTAAGTTGGGACACCCCTGCAGGGTATTATCTTTCGAAAGCCGTGCCTGCAGTTATGAGGCAGATGGGAATTTGTTAATGTCCGGTTGTAGAGAACTTGTCACTTGACCCAATTAAAATACATCAACTGTGTGTGTAGCCGTGATGGTCTCTTCTCGGCGGAGTCCGGGAAGTGAACACGGTTTGAGTTATGAATGACGTAAGTAGGAGTTCAGGATCACTTCTTGGTCGTTACTAGAAGACGACCGTTCCGTTGCTTCTCTTCTCGCTCTCTTTTGTGTATGTTAGCCACCATATATGCTTAGTGCCTACTGCAGCTCCACCTCATTTCACCATCCTTTCCTATAAGCTTCAATAGTTTTGATCTCGCGGGTGTGAGATTGCTGAGTCCTCGTGACTCACAGATTCTACCAACACAGTTGCAGGTGCCGACGATGCCAGTGCAGTTGATGAGATCGACCTCAAGTGGGAGTTCGACGAGGAACGTGGTTGTTACTATGTGTCTTTTCCTGATGATCAGTAGTGGAGCCCAGTTGGGACGATCGGGGATCTAGCATTTGGGGTTATCTTATTTTCATTTGGATTTGACCGTAGTCGGTCTTTGTGTGGATTTTGGATGATGTATGAATTATATTTATGTATTGTGTGAAGTGGCGATTGTAAGCCAACTCTCGTTATCCCATTCTCGTTCATTACATGGGATTGTGTGAAGATGACCCTTCTTGCGACAATACCACAATGCGGTTATGCCTCTAAGTCGTGCCTCGACACGTGGGAGATATAGCCGCATCGTGGGCGTTACAAGTTGGTAATCAGAGCCATCCCCGACTTAGGAGCCACTGCTTGATCGAATCGCTGGCGTTGTTGAGTCCAGAATAAAAATGTTTTGAGTCTTAGGATTATATATATCGGAGAGTAGGATTCTTTTTACTCCTCAGTCCGTTCGTCGCTCTGGTGAGGCCTCCTGATGTAGAAGTTTTGACTTTTCTCTCCTCAAATTTCACAAAAAAAAATTAGGATCACGCGGGTATCTTAGAATCCTTCCGATGGTTTTGTGATGAGAACATTGTTCTTGGTGCCTCCTGACATTTAGGGGTTGTGGCAGTGTCCCGGGGAGTTGAACTCCGAGGTGTTGTCGTCACAATTTTATCGTTGCAGTTCTGGAATACCTGAGCTTCGCCGACATCGAAATCTCTTCTATGCAGTTGTTGGTGAGATCACCTCGACGCCACCCAGTACTGGGGCGGGAGTTCGGGAGTATTGCCATAACTCGTATAACGGATGCTTTTCGAAGGTTGAGGTACACGATTTCCGAAGGTTTCTTGGTTATGTGTTGACGGATGGATACAGCTGGATCTAGGGATTGCTATTTTGGGTCATATATTTTGTGTACCCTGTATCCCCAACACCAGATTGCATAACCAGAAAGTTTCGGGAGTTTATAAGTGGGAATTCAAGTAGCTCCTAGTATATCTTTCCGACAGACACATGATATGAGATTGGGGTTCGACGTCTAGTGGTCCGCCTTTCCACGGTTGGTTTTATAGTGGTCTCGTAGTGTCTTAAAGAGTCCTTGGCTATGCCGACTCGGGGACGCTTCGTATGTCATGTGCACTGCCTTGTACATGATGGTGCTGTACGATCGAGCCCGTGTGGGCCCCACCACGGAAACTTCGGACGAAACCTCTATCATATGTTTGTTCCGACTTATTCTGCAAGCCAATACTTTGTTTTGTTGGTATTCGAGTCGCTTCGAAGTCAAATGTTGATTCCATACCTTTTTCTAAGTGGCTTCTCAACTAATGGAAGTGTGATGATTTACTATGGAATTCATTCGTTCATCCTTGTTCGAATGTTTATTGTGAAGACTATATGTTGCAATTTCTATCCGTTGATTCTACTTGTCTATTTGGCTATCAAGGTGCTAACGGATGTCACCCTCTTCAGGATGGCTCCGCCAACGCGTCCGAATCCGGAACGCAATGAAGGGAGTCAGGCGAACCCTCCACCACCACCTCCGCCTCCGGAGGCATGGCAAGCTATCATGGCAGCCACCAACGCCAATGCTCAGATGATTCTGCAACTCTTGCAAGAACGCACCCAAGGGCAAGGCAATCAAGGAAATCAAGGCCAAGGCAACAATCAGTCTCACTTCGCTACCCTCAACCAGTTTCTCGCAAATCAGCCCAAGTATTTCAGCTACTGTGCCGAGGCCACGGATGCCGATGATTGGCTCGTGGACATCAACAAGCATTTTGAATGTAGCAATGTCAGGCCTGAGGACTATGTCAAGTTCGCTTCTTTTCACCTCAACGACCAAGCTGCTGATTGGTATCAACAATACAAAGATTCCAGAGGAGGTCATGTGATCACTTGGACTGACTTCTGTCGGGACTTCAAAGCGCACCACATTCCACAAAGTGTTGTTGAGAGCAAGCGTGAGGAGTTCCGCAATCTCAAGCAAGGCAACATGTCTGTGTATAAATTCAACATCCAGTTTCAGAAACTTGCTCGCTTCGCTAAACAAGACGTTCCTGATGAAAAGAGCATGATCTATCACTTCAGAGGTGGCCTTAGAGAGGATCTGCAGTTAGCTATCGTTCTTGTTGAGCCTACTCAGTTTGATCAATTCTATAACATGGCACTGAAGCAAAAGGCTGCTCAGCTCAAGTGTGAGGCTTCTAAGAAGAGATTCAGGGACGCAGTTTAGTCTTCTTCTTCCTCACTTGTGGCTGCTAAGGAACAGAAGCTCTGGTTGCCTCCTCCTCCTCCGTTTCGTCAGCCTTACCAGCAGAAGAACAAAGGTGGCCATGGATCTTCCCACTCTTCCAGCTCTGGCTATCAGAACAAGTCTCAGAATCAAGCTCCAAAGTCCAATGCTCCTTATCATTGTCCACTCTCAGAGGTGACTTGCAACAAGTGTCAGCAGAAAGGTCACTATGCTAACAAGTGCTTCAACCAAAGGCGTTTTCCGCCTCCTCCTCCTGTCAGATCTTCCAGCAATGCAGTGGTCAAGCATAATCCAAAGTCTGCAAAGGTGAACATGATGAATGCAGCTCAAGCAGAGGAATCTACTGATGTGATAATGGGTAATCTCTCAGTTAATGATATTCCTGCAAAAGTTGTTTTTGATACTGGTGCTTCGCTTTGTTTCATGTCAAGACCCTTTTTTGCCAAGCATGAATTCACTTGTTCACATCTGAGTAAACCCATGGATGTCGTTTCTCTGGCTAAACGTTTGAGTTCTAGTTTGGTGGTTCCGGATGTTTCCATCAAGATGGGAAACTATAAATTTCTGTCTTCTCCAATTGTTCTTGGTGACTCGGATATTGATCTAATTCTCGGGATGGACTGGCTTTCTAAGCACGAGGCTCAACTTGATTGTGCTGCCAGGGAAATTCAATTGACACACTCTTCTGAGGATGTTATCATTTATGCCGCTCGTGATGAAACCATTCGGTTATTTTCTCTCAATGAGAAGGGCGAATTGAATGCCATCTCTCAAATTCCAGTCGTTTGTGAGTATCAAGATGTCTTTCCAGAAGAGCTTCCGGGTATGCCTCCTCACCGGCCAGTGGAGTTCGTTATCGATCTTGAGCCGGGCACTGAACCCGTTTGCAAGCGTCCATACAAGCTTGGACCCAAGGAGCTGAAGGAATTTAAGAAATAGCTCGATGAACAAGAGCGTCTGGGTTTGATCAGACCGAGTTCTTCTCCATGGGGTTGTGGTGTTCTTTTTGTCCAGAAGAAGGATGGCACGGAACGACTTTGTGTGGACTACCGTCCATTGAACAAGAAGACAATCAAGAACAAGTATCCACTTCCCAACATCAATGAGCTATTCGAGCAACTTAAAGGTGCTAAAGTATTCTGCAAGCTTGACCTTTGTATGGGTTATCATCAGATTCACATTCGTGAAGAAGATATTCCCAAGACAGCATTCAGAACAAGCTTTGGTTCTTATGAATATACTGTCATGTCTTTCGGTCTTGTCAATGCTCCTCCAACATTCTCTCGGATGATGAATTTCATCTTCAACCCCTATACAAATGAATTCATCCAGGTGTATCTCGATGATATCTTGGTCTTCTCCAAGAATAAGAAGGATCATGCCAAACATTTGCGATTGGTGCTCGACAAGCTCAGAGAGGATCAATTTTATGCGAAGTTTTCCAAATGTGAGTTTTGGCTTGATGAAGTTCTTTACCTTGGTCACATCATCTCTGCCAAGGGCATCGCTGTTAACCCCGAGAAGGTGTCTGCAATTGTGAATTGGGAACCTCCTCAGAATGTCAAGCAGCTCCGCAGTTTTCTTGGTCTTGCAAGCTATTGCTAAAGATTCATTGAGAATTTCTCTAAGATTGCAAAGCCTGTTTCCAACCTCCTCCAGAAGCATGTGAAGTATGTCTGGTCTCCTGAGTGTGACGTTGCTTTCAACACTCTCAAAGAGAAACTCGTCACAGCTCCTGTCTTAACTCCTCCTGATGAATCCAAGCCATTTGAAGTTTTCTGTGATGCTTCTCTTCAAGGTCTCGGTGCTGTGTTAATGCAAGAGAAGAAAGTTGTGGCCTATACCTCTCGTCAGTTGAAGCCCAATGAAAAGAGCTACCCCACTCACGATCTTGAGTTGGCGGCAGTTGTCCATGCATTAATAACGTGGAGACATCTCTTGTTGGGAAGACAAGTGGACATATTCACCGATCACAAGAGTCTCAAGTACATCTTCACTCAGCCCAACCTCAATCTCAGGCAGACTCGATGGGTCGAAATGATTCAAGAGTACAATCCGAGTATTGAATATGCTCCAGGCAAGGACAATGTCATTGCAGATGCTTTGAGCAGGAAGGCTTATTGCAACAGCTTAATTCTCAAGCCATTCCAACCGGATCTTTGTGAAGCTTTCCGCAAGCTGAATCTCCAAGTTGTTCCTCAAGGCTTTCTTGCCAACCTCATAGTCTCTCCTACTTTGGAAGATCAAATTCGTGAGGCGCCACTCCTGGATACCATAGTGAAGAAGGTGAAACGTGGTATCGACAAGGGTCTTTCCAAATACAAGTGCTATCGCATTGATGACAGAGACACTTTATTCTTCGAGGACCGGATTGTGGTTCCTAAAAGTGATCTATGGAAAGTCATTATGAACGAGGCGCACAATTCTCTTCTTTCCATTCATCCTGGAAGTATGAAGATGTACCATGACCTCAAGCAGTCGTATTGGTGGACTCGAATGAAGCGAGAAATTGCTCAATTCGTGAATGAATGTGATGTCTGTCGAAGGGTGAAAGCAGAACACCAACGACCAGCTAGTCTCCTCCAACCTCTTGCTATCCCAGAATGGAAGTTTGATCATATCGAAATGGACTTCGTGACTGGTTTTCCCAAGTCCAAGCGCGGAAATGATGCTATCTTCGTTGTCATCGACAAGCTTTCTAAAGTGGCTCATTTCCTTCCAATCAAAGAGTCCATCGCAGCAGCTCAGTTGGCAGAGCTATACACCTCCAGGATTGTCTCCTTGCACGGCATTCCACAATTGATTTCTTCAGATCGTGGAAGCATCTTCACTTCTAAGTTCTGGGACTCCTTCCAGAAGGCCATGGGCACCAACATTCGCTTCAGCACAACTTTCCATCCTCAAACTAGTGGCCAAGTCGAGCTAGTCAATCAAATTCTTGAAGATATGCTCAGGGCTTGTGTCATTTCCTTTGGCATGAAATGGGAAGATTGTCTTCCATATGCCGAGTTCTCCTGCAACAACAGCTTCCAAGCGAGTTCGGGCAAGGCCCCATTCGAGATTCTCTATGGCAGAAAGTGTCGTACTCCTCTCAATTGGTCAGAGACTGGTGAACGCCAACTTCTTGGCAATGACTTAATCACAGAGGCTGAAGAAATGTGTAAAGTCATCCGTGAAAATCTCAAAGCCGCGCAATCACGCCTGAAGAGTTACTATGATAGTAAGCACCGTGATGTGGCTTTCGAGATCGGAGACCATGTCTACCTCCGCGTCTCTCCAATGAAAGGCACTCGTCGCTTCGGTATCAAAGGGAAGCTTGCCCCTAGATACGTGGGTCCTTTCAAGATCATTGGCAAAAGAGGCGACCTCGCCTATCAACTTGAGCTTTCTTCCAACTTCGCGAACGTGCACGATGTGTTCCACGTGTCACAGCTTCGCAAGTGCTTCAAGACGCCCGAGCGCACCATCAACTTCGAAGAGATTGACCTCCAAGAAGATCTGTCTTATCATGAGCACCCCGTTGCTATTCTTGAGGAAACTGAGCGCAAGACTCGCAACAAGTCAATCAAATTCCTGAAAGTGAAGTGGTCGCACCATTCCGACCGAGAAGCCACCTGGGAACGCGAGGACCATCTCCGTTCCGAATATCCGGAGTTCTTTCAGTCCTAGATCTCAGGACGAGATCCTCTCGTAGTGGTGGAGTGTTGTAACACCCCGGATGTAACTTTCCATATTTGTAACTCCAACTCTTGCCATTTTCGGTTATGTGTTATGATATTCCCTTCGTGGTCGGGTTTTGTTTTCGTTTTGCATTTTTTTCATGTCATGCATCTCATATCATGTCATCATGTGCATTGCATTTGCATACGTGTTCGTCTCATGCATCCGAGCATTTTCCCCGTTGTCCGTTTTGCAATCCGGCACTCCCACCTCCTCCGGCGCACCCCTCTTGTTTCTTTTCGTGAGAGGGTGTCAAACGTTCTCGGAATGGACCGAGGCTTGTCAAGTGGCCTTGGTATACCACCGGGAGACCACCGGTCAAGTTTCGTTCCATTTGGAGGTTGTTTGGTACTCCAACGGTTAACCGAGGAACCGCAAAGTCTGTTTGTGTGTTGCAGCAAAACCCCACTGTAAACAGCCCAAAACCCCTCTAAGTCACTTCCATGCTCTAGGTCGTTCGATCACGATCGTGTGGGCGAAAACCGCACTCCGTTTGGAGTCTCCTAGCTCCCTCTACCTATATATATGCATCCCTCCCGAAATACATTCGCAGATCAAACCCTAACCCGCTCCTCCGCGCCGCCGGACATGTCCGCCCGGGGCCGGACAGAAGCCGCCGCCGCCCGCAGCCAACGGGACGCCGCCACGTGGCGCCCCGCGCCCACATCGCCGCCGGCCCGCAGGAGCCCGTGCGGGGCCCTCCCGGCCCGCGCCTCCTCCGCCCCGCGCCGCGCGCCCGAGCCCGCGCGGCTCCCCCTGACGCCCGCCACCTCGCCGCCGAGGTCCGGCGCCGCCCTCCGCCGCCATCGTAGCCACGCCGCCGCACCGGCGAGCTCGCCCGCCTCCGCCGCCCAATGCCTCCCCGCGACCACTCCGGCCGGCGCCACCTCCCCGTCCCTCCTCTCCGGCGCCCCGTCCTCTCCCCGGCAGCGCCTTCTCTTCCCCGACTCCGGCAGCCCCAGCGCCGGCGAGCCGAGCTCGGCCTCGATCCGATCGGATCTGGAAGAGACGAGGGTTGACTTTCTCTCCTCCCCCATTTTTTCTAAGTCCTATTATTTTACAATATGTGCACCTGTTCATCGCATCATAACTCTCTGCATATAGCTCTGCTTCACGCGTGTAATATATCGAAATGTTCGCCTCTAGATGCTCTTCATTTTGTTCCATTGCACGATGTTCATTTGAGTCCATCTTGATGCCCAAATCTCTGATGCAAGAGTGCTAGTTGCTGTTATCTGTTGTTACTTATCAGAACTTGAGGATTTATTATTTTTGTTTCTGTTGATGTGTGCATCTTATGGGCATGAGCTCTACATGGGTTTTGTTGTATGCCATGCCATACTTACAGGGGTGTATGCCATGTATTTTTGTGATCTCTGTGACTGCTGTTATTTTGTTGCTATGTATCCATGTGGCTACAGAGAGATCCATGCTTATTTTGGAGATGTTCAGTAAGGATGTTTTGTAGATATTGTTGTAATTGATCCATTCATGCCCTTGTCTGCAATTATGGAGTGCCATAGCATGACTCAATCTTCCTCTACTTTTGCTATAAAATATTTCTGGCAGATTCTTAACATGATATTCAATTTTGCCAAGCTTGTTGTAGTTGTTTCATACATTTTACGTACTTTATCTTGCCAAGGATAGCTTCATAACCATGCCATATTGCTGTAGGTATGCCTGTTTTGTCATGCATTGCTTTTTGATGAGTGAATCAAGCTCACAAAGATGCCTTCATATTATTCTTTCTGCCATGCTCTGTTTTCTGCTGTCTGAAACCTGTTAACGAAACTTGCTATGTTTACATGGTTGCCATCATATCTTCTGGTCCTTTTTGGCTTATGGTCAGTAAGGGACTTTTGTCATATGTATTTAGTAGAATACTGCCATGCCTTGATTTGCTATGTTAAGTTTCTGTACCATGTTGACTTCGTGCTCTGAACATTGCTACCTGATGCTGTTTCAGGCATGTCCAGTAATTTTCACCAAGTCTGTGAACCTGTTGTCTTTTGCACTTTTGCCATGCTTGTTTGAACCTATTATGTTGTGATCTAGCCATAGCTCATTGTTCATCTTTTGTCAAGCATCTCCTGTAGATTACTGCCATATGCTTTGTCGCTATGTTGGAGTGCTGTAGCATTGTTACTTGTTGCATTTTAAGTGCCATCATGCTGTTAATCGCAGATTCGTGTCATTCTTGTTTTGCTTGCCATTTGCAAACCGTGCATCCGTTTCCGGTGATCTTTATATCGATTTCGACCGAAAGCATCTCACCTTTCCAGTGGCATGCTTGGTTTGCCAAGTTACTGCCTTGTTCATCATTTTCCTTCCGGAGCACGCATATGCATCGCATATCACATCTCGCATATCATTCATGTATTGCATCATGTTGTTTGTGCTTTTCCTGTGTTTGATTGTGGTTCCGTTGCTTGTGTTCTTGTTTTTGGTAGAGCCGGAAGATGAGTTCGTGAACGAGGAACCTGTTGAGTACGCTTACGAGGATCAAGCTTTCGACAACTCTGAGAACCTTGCAGGCAAGATGACCATACCCTCGAAATCACTTCTATCTTTGCTTTGCTAGTTGTTCGTTATATTGCCATGATGCGCTACCTACCACTTGCTATATCATGCCTCCCATATTGCCATGTCAAGCCTCTAACCATCCTTTCCTTGCAAACAGTTGTCTGGCTAAGTTACCGCTTTTGCTCAGCCCTTCTTATAGCGTTGCTAGTTGCAGGTGAAGTTGAAGTTGGTTCCATGTTGGAACATGGATATTTTGGGTATCATAATACCTCTTATTTAATTAATGCCCCTATATAGTTGGTAAAGGGTGGAAGGCTCGGCCTTATGCCTGGTGTTTTGTTCCACTCTTGCCGCCCTAGTTTCCGTCATACCGGTATTATGTTCCTTGAGTTTGCGTTCCTTACGCGGTTGGGTGATTTATGCGACCCCCTTGACAGTTCACCTTGAATAAAACTCCTCCAGCAAGGCCCAACCTTGGTTTTACCATTTGCCACCTCAGCCTTTTCCCCCGGGTTTTCGCGAGCCCGAGGGTCATCTTTATTTTAACCCCCACCCCCCGGGCCAGTGCTCCTTCGAGTGTTGGTCCGAACCGAGCAGCCTGCGGGGCTACCACGGGGAAACTCGAGGACTGGTTTTACTCGTAGCTTGACTTATCCGGTGTGCCCTGAGAACGAGATATGTGCAGCTCCTATCGGGATTTGTCGGCGCATCGGGCGGCCTTGCTGGTCTTGTTTTACCATTGTCGAAATGTCTTGTAAACCGGGATTCCGAGACTGATTGGGTCTTTCCGGGAGAAGGTTTATCCTTCGTTGACCGTGAGAGCTTATGATGGGCTAAGTTAGGACACCCCTGCAGGGTATTATCTTTCGAAAGTCATGCCCGCGGTTATGAGGCAGATGGGAATGTTAATGTCCGGTTGTAGAGAACTTGTCACTTGACCCAATTAAAATACATCAACCGTGTGTGTAGCCGTGATGGTCTCTTCTCGGCGGAGTCCGGGAAGTGAACACGGTTTGAGTTATGAATGACGTAAGTAGGAGTTCAGGATCACTTCTTGGTCATTACTAGAAGACGACCGTTCCGTTGCTTCTCTTCTCGCTCTCTTTTGCGTATGTTAGCCACCATATATGCTTAGTGCCTACTGCAGCTCCACCTCATTTCACCATCCTTTCCAATAAGCTTAAATAGTTTTGATCTCGCGGGTGTGAGATTGCTGAGTCCTCGTGACTCACAGATTCTACCAACATAGTTGCAGGTGCCGACGATGCCAGTGCAGTTGATGAGATCGACCTCAAGTGGGAGTTCGACGAGGAACGTGGTCGTTACTATGTGTCTTTTCCTGATGATCAATAGTGGAGCCCAGTTGGGACGATCGGGGATCTAGCATTTGGGGTTATCTTATTTTCATTTGGATTTGACCATAGTCGGTCTATGTGTGGATTTTGGATGATGTATGAATTATATTTAGGTATTGTGTGAAGTGGCGATTGTAAGCCAACTCTCGTTATCCCATTCTCGTTCAATGAATACCACCACAAATTTGTCCATGAATTTGATGAATACTTTGTTCATGAGGTGGACGAAATATGCGGGGGCGTTTGTTAGTCCAAACGGCATCACCGTAAACTCGTATAACCCATATCTGGAAGTGAATGCTGTCTTGGGGATATCCTCTGTTCGTACCTTCAGTTGATGGTATCCTGATCTCAAATCAATCTTTGAAAATACTTTAGCTTGTGCGAGCTGGTCAAACAAATCATTTATCCGTGGCATCGGGTATTTGTTTTTGATGGTGACCATATTGAGGGCTCGATAGTCTATGCATAGTCTCAGTGTCCCATCCTTCTTCTTGGCGAACAATACGGGCGAACCCCATGGTGAGGAGCTGGCTCGTATAAACCCCTTGTCCAGTAATTCCTTTATCTGCTTCTTCAACTCCACCAATTCTGAGGGTGCCATTCTATACGGCTTCTTATAAATGGGAGCGGTGCCAGGTGCTAATTCAATGCTGAATTCGATCTCTCGATCTGGTGGCATACCTGTTAGTTCTTCCGGGAACACATCAGGGAACTCGCATACCACTGGCACTTTTCTTAATTCTGCGATGTCCATCTTGTTCAGTTTTGGTTTCTGTGATCGTGGCCTTTCTTGAGCGGAAACTCTTATTGTCTTGCCGTGATGGTGAGTGAGAATCACTGTCCGATTGAAACAGTCGATGAATCCTTTATTGGTGGTTAACCAGTCCATTCCTAGAATGACATCCAGTCCTTTACTTTCCAACACGATGAGATTCGCGTGGAATGGTAGTCCTTCGAACTCAATGACCACTCCCTGGCAGTAACCCTGAGCAATTTGCTTATTTCCGGGGGACTTGATGATCATAGATTTTTTCCAAGGGGAGTATCGGAAAACCATGTTGCGAAACAAAACTCTTCGAAACGAACAAATGGGAAGCTCTAGAATCAAACAAAACCGTGGCAGGTACTGTGTTGACAGGGAACGTACCGAGCACGATGTCTGGGGCATTCTGCGCTTCTTCCCTGGTCACATGGTTCAAGTGACCCTTCCTATGGTTGTTGCTGGGATTGAAGTTGTTGCGCTTGGGGGCTGGATTGTTTCCACCATTGTTCGGCTTGGGTGCCGAGTCTCTTGGCTTCGGGCACTGTTTAGCATAATGCCCTTGTTGACCACAAGCATAGCAGGTGACCCCTGGACGGTATGTGAACTCCTTGTCTCTGGCATGAAATTGTCCGACGGGTCTTGGCTCAGTAGCCGTGGATCTCCTCATGTCTGTCCTTGGGACCTCAGTCTTGCCTCGGTTGCTGCGGGCAAGAGTCGTCTTGTCCCTCATCCGCTTGCGGATATCTTCCAGACTACGGCGCTCATTCTCCAGGGTGATGGCCTTGTCCACCAGCGTCTTAAAATCCGGAAAGGTGTGTACAATCAGTTGGCATCTTAATGCTGGTGCCAGGCCGTCCAGGAATTTTTCCATCTTCTTGTTTTCTGTCATGTGCTCGTCGTAGGCATAACGAGACAGTTGGGTAAACTGGCCGTTGTATTCTGTGACGGTCATGCCTCTTTGCTTCAGGTCATCAAACTCTCTCTTCTTGATCTTTAGGATGCTCCTGGGAATGTGTGCCCCACGGAAGCCTTCCTTGAATTCTTCCCAGGTGATGTTGTGTTCCCTGGGGTGCATGTGTAGGAAGTTTTCCCACCATGCTGCGGCTGCTCCAGTAAGGTAGTGTGGTGCATAAAGCACCTTCTCATGATCTGAGCATTGAGCGATAATCAGTTTCCTTTCAATCTCGCGAAGCCAATCATCGGCTTCAAGTGGCCTGTCGGTGTGAGCAAAAGTTGAGGGGCGAGTCTTCTGTAACTCAGATAACTTGGAATGTGGTTGATAGGGTTCACGGTGGTTTCCCATATTGATGACATGGTTCATCATCTCCTGGTGTTGTTGCTGGCTTTGCTCGAAGAGACGGCATACTTGAGATAGTGCCGCTTCGCTGTCCTGTTGGCTGGACTGACCCTGAGTGAAATTGTTGCTGGTCTGTGTTCCGTAAACCTCTTCTGGCTGATTGGGCATAGAGCGAGTCCAAGGGCGAGACATTTTTCCAGTCTGGGGTATCATTTGCAAAACCCATGAGAAAAACCGTGTAGCGCAGGAAAACCCTTGCAAAGGCAATAATCAAAAAGGCTTCAAGGTTTTCAAGAAACACAAATGATTTTCACGGAGAAGAAGTGCTTAACACAAATCTTACATGCGAAAGCAAACACAAGATACAGCACTCAGGTTGTGCGTACACAATCCTGACAGGTTATTAAAACTAGCGTACTACTCCGGAAGGCAGCAAACACACCAATACAAACTAGCGTACAGATAAAAACAACACATCGTACAAGCAGGCATAACACGCGGCTACTCGGTGCTCTCAGTCGGAGATGGTGAAGATCTCCTTCCCCTTGCCGATGGCAAGGCTCAGCGGTCCAGGAGAATCAACCTCCTCCTCTCTAGCTGGTTCCTGGCGTGCGACGCTGCGCTGCGGTGATGGTGCGGGAGCGACTGGCGGTAGAGCGCGTGCGGCAGGCGGTGCGGCTCTGACTGGAGTAGGAGCGATGACTCGGTCGAACTCCTCAGTGGTAGGCAGACGGCGAGCAGTGGCCAAAACGGCCGGTGCATACGAGGCTGAAGACGAGACGAATGTCAGAGGCGGCGCCGTGTGGAGAAGCTCCTTCCTGCTGGCAGGACCGCCCCGGACTAAGTCCATGCGGGCAGCCACAAGATCATCTACGAGGTTGTCGAAAGACTCCTCCAGAGCCTTGAGATACTCCACAACCATCTCGATGGCTTCATCTCGCTCTCCCCGATGGCAGGCGAACGCATAGTGGCTGGTGTAAGGCACATGGCATGGGAGGTAGCGGTAGCGACGAGTCTTCATCGTAGGAAGGATGTCCCGAAGGCGAGCTATCGCCTCACGGGCAGCCATCTGCATGGCATGCCTCTCCGTAGGCATGGCCCTTCCCGTAAAACGGAAATGGCGAGCAGCGGATCGTCCTCCCCTGAATTGCACCACAGCCTGGTGCATAGACACGTCGTCACTGAGCTTGTGCTGATAGAGTGTGAACTCCGGGCGAGCTGCTGGCCCGATCGCGAGCTTGGTGATGGAGACGAGGAGCTTGACAAACCCCTCGGGCACATTAGTGAACACTCGATTCTCACAGCCGCTGCCAGCCATCTACAAAAGTAGGCAAAAATTCTGAGTAGTCATGTCATAAATTTTATGATGACCAACAGAAAATAGCTACAATTGCAAAATGCTGAAGAAGCACTAAAGACGCTAATAACCGATTAGCGATCGCACCTAGTGGCTTCCTACAGTCAGCCTGGCTCTGATACCAAGCTTGTCACGACCGGTTTTTCAATAAAATAATTATTGAGAAACCAATCCCTGTTACGGACCAGCGAGGAAGAATTCCTTCTCACTGATAGACAATATATTGGTCACAGAAGAAAAATACCAGGAGTACTAAATATAATACAAGGTTGAGCAGAGACTGCCCAACAATTTATTACATGCACGCCGATAAAACAATACGGCGGATAGGGTGGCAAACTACTAACTCACGATAAAAACGGTGGTGGAAATATCATCGCGAAGCGAGTGACATGATTCCAGAATACTACAACTCTTCGAGCGTCGGAGTGAGGCTCGAGAATACTTATTGCGGGTGGCGGAAGTATAAACGATACAAGTGACCAATATCCGGGATCGCGCAGGACTGACTGGGACTCCTCTAGGCGTCGGACGCGCTATCAAACTCTTCATCCAAGAGATCGCCTTCGTCAACATCTGGCCAAATCAACAAGCCAGGTGAGTACTATGAAAGTACTCGCAAGACAGTTCGGACATAAGGTATAACAAATGCAAACATGAAGCACATGAATAAGTTAACCAGTGCGATCAGATACTAAGATAATAAATACTGGGTGCCAAGCGAGGGTCTGAATGACGCCTCGAGCGGAAACTGCAGAATAGTAATACTGGTGCCAAACGAGTGTCTGAAAGACTCCTCGAGAGGAAAATGCGGAATAATAATACAGGTGCCAAACGAGTGTCTGAAAGACTCCTCGAGCGGAAAATGCGGAATAATAATACAGGTGCCAAACGAGTGTCTGAAAGACTCCTCGAGCGGGAAAAAGCGGAATAATAATACAGGTGCCAAACGAGTGTCTGAAAGACTCCTCGAGCGGAAAATGCAGAACAATAATGCCACAGTCGGGCGTCGGGGCGACACCACATAAAGGGCTTATAACAGAAAGTAAAGACAGTGCATGCCGCAGTCGGACGTCTGAGCGACATCACATAAAGGGCTTATATCGAAAGTGAGAAACGAGTACACGCCACAGTCGGACGTCTGCGTGACGTCTCATAAAGGGCTTATATTGTAACACAACAATACAATAGTTCGGGAATATAATTTATCACAAGCACGAGACAAATACAATGTTAGTCCATCCACAGGGATAACAATGAAATTGAATTTACCACTTGAGCTTGTTCACCGGGGGCAAGTTTTCACACGGATAGATTTGGATATAAAGTCTACATTACTGATCATGGATACGATGATTTGGAAAGAATTGACTCTGCAGAGTTTGTACTTAACCACAGCCAACGGATTTCAGTAGTCACGGGGACTAGTTCCGTCTACGGTGTTCTGGAAGGAACACGTCTAACCAGTACACACCCAATTTAACCATCCGAAGCCAGGGATCACCCTCGGCAACATTCAGGAAAAACCCTGAGTCGGGGAGGCTACAACCTCGCGTAGCATGGGATCAAATTTCTATACGCGCGCTATAAGGGGGTGCCCCCACTCTCGGTCCCAACCGGAAACACCCATGCCCCCTGATCGAATGACTGGCTTTAATCCTGGGCCAAGGTACCATCATCCCGGCCTCTCTGTTTGGTGTGTACACGGAAAGAGGTTACCAACTTACTAAGCAAAGGGACATGTGGTAGCACGGAAAGGGGAAGGGACGATAACACGGCTCCAACCATGTTAACGTCGGAAAAGTCGGATGACACAAGGCTGGCATGCTACAACAGTACCACCTTGCTGCCCTTCATGTCACCACATGATTAGGCCACCTCTCATCAGAGGTCATCGCAACTTTGGAACATGCGGGAAAAGATCGATAACGTGGCTCCAACCATGTTAACGCCGAAGAAAGTCGGATGACGCAAGGCTGGCATGCTACAACAGTACCACCTTGCTGCCCTTCATGTCACTACATGATTAGGCCACCTCTCATCAGAGGTCATCGCAACTTTGGAACAACCGGGTCGTTGCCTTACAAGCAACGAGGTATTTATCGACACTCACATGCCACGCACAAACTTTCACATGAACATGCAAAACATCTGCCATATCAAATGTTCAAACATGCTTGCCTGGTTCGGAGAAGTCGGAGTCTAGCTCGGCGAAGTTCGCGGCTCCGTCCCCTCTCCCGGAACCTACGGCAATCATGAAACGGGGTACTAACGTGAAAACCAACACAAGCACAGAAACTTTGCCAAATATTTTTCAAATAAATCCCAAAAAAAACTAGACAAAATTTGGAGATTGACAGAAAAAGAATCACTCAAAAATACCTTTTCATTAAAAAGTTACAAAGGTTTTTGTCCAGGGACTTATGTGTAATGAAACAGAAAAGTTCCAGGGTTTTAACTGAGAAAACAGAAAACGCTTCGACTGGGAATGCGCAAGCGCAAGGAGAAAACCTATTTTGCCCGAAGGCGCCAACAGAAAATGGTTCGGGGAAATAAAACAGAGGCTGACACGCGGGGCCCGCATGTCAGGTTTGAAAGCTCGCCGGCGCCCGAAGACGGCGATGGACGCCGGCGTCGAACCACGGCGAGTTAGGAGAAACGGAGGGTACCAAGAGCTTCAGTGTCTTCTTCCGCGTCGGTGGGTGGTGGACTCGTCCAACGGGGAGCACCACGTCGACGGCGACACTATCTCCGGTGGACGGCGGTTCGGGTGAGGTTGGGGAACTCCGGTGGAGGGCTGCAAAGTACGAATTGAGGCGCGGGTCAGAACGGTTGATGCAAGGAGAAGCTACTGGCAAGAGAATGGGGGCTGTGGAGCACACACGGGGGCGAATCGGGCTGAATCCCGTGGCGGATCGCGGCGGCCGGAGTCGAGGAAGGAGACCCCCTCGCGGCTCTTCCAGTGGTTGGGCGTGCTCTAGGGGAAGTGTAGGGCTGGTGGGTGCTCGAGTTGAAGCTCGGGGCCCCTATTTATAGGCAGGTCGACGGGGTGGCCGTGGACGGAGAATCTCCGGCGAGCGATTACGGCGGAGCAGTGGGTTGGCAGGGGGTTTGAGCGGTCGAGCAGCATCAGTGGATGTTACGGGACTCGTTTTGCAGCTAAACGGAGCTGGCCCTGGCGTAATGGCGTCTGCCCACGGTGAGGTGACCGCACGGGCTCAACGGCGGCAGAGAGCGCGCTCCGCGTCCTGGGGTTCACGACGAGAGCGGCAGCGCATTCGGGGGAGTGGACGGCCACGCGGCGGGCTCCGGTGGTTTGGGCGGCGCTGGGTGGAGTCGGCGGCGCCGTGTCTCCCGCTGGCGTCCGCAAAGCCGCCGCCGGCATCGGTCACGGGGCGGCGCACCTTCTGCTGCTCGTCGCCGACGCCCGCAAGATGCCAGGCACTCGTGCGGTGCAGGAACGAGAGGGCGAGGACGAGGAGCAAGGCGACGCGAGGGTACTGGCGAGATCGACGCCCGTTTCTGAAGAAAACGACAGCAGCCACTTGACTGAACTCTGAACCTACTGAATCTTGAAAGTGACCAAGCATTGCAGGTGTTCGACAGTAGGTTTTGGTAAAGAGATAAATTTTTCTGGAGCTGTAACTTGGTGGGATGATCACTCGAAGCACCCAGGGGCTGCATGAATTTACTTGGAATTTTTGGAGAAAGTTTTGAATGAATTTCACCAAATTTGCCAAATCTGGTCCAAACGTGCAGCTGATGTAGTTTGAAAATTTTGAACTGGAGACCAGTGGATCTTCATGGTTCTAGGTTGAGGGTTCAAAGGACTAGGAGGGGAAAGAAGTTTGGTGGTAAAAGTCCAAACAGAAAATGGAGTTCCTTTGTAAATCTCCAAGTGCTATAAGAGAAGACAGAAATTTATTTGAATAGAATTTGAATGGATATGATCACATGAGGAGGTTCAACTTGCTGGATTTGATGCAAATCATGATCCAGAGGTGAGAGAAGGGTTAGGAGAGAGGATTTGCACTAATGCCATGGCAAGAAGGAATGGTTGAAAGTGGCAAAGGACTTTCCAAAAGCCATAGTGCATTCTCAAAAATATTTCAAAGGTTATTTTCTCAAATGAAAAACATTTTGTCTTGAGTCCAATGAAAATCAAGAACCTCCAAGACCAAAGGAGGATCTTGGGTGAATTCAAATAAAATTTTTGCCATAAAGAAAAATATTTGAGAGTGAGAGTTCTCTTGAAGAAAAAAATATTTAAATCACTCCCTTCAAGTCAAATAAAATCTTTTGAAAAATCCAAATAAAAACTTGGGTGTCACAACACCTACCCCCTTAGGAAAAATCTCGTCCTCGAGATTTCTGCTGATCCTCAAATAGATATGGATACTCTGCTCGGAGGAAATCTTCCCTTTCCCATGTGGCTTAATCCTCAGTGTGGTTGCTCCACTGGACCCTGAAAAATTTTGTCGTTTTCTGACGGGTCCTCCGTTCAGACTCTTCTAAAATATTTACTGGCCTTTCTCTGTAGGTGAGATCCGGTTGCATATCAATGTCCTCATGAGGTACATGTTTCTCCGGGTTACTCACACATTTCCTCAACTGCGAGACGTGGAATACGTCATGGACGTCTGACAGCTCCTTGGGGAGGTCTAGTTGGTAGGCTACTGTGCCTCTTCGTGCCTTTACACAAAATGGTCCAATAAATCTTGGGGCTAGTTTCCCCTTTATTTTGAACCATTGCAGACCCCTCATAGGAGATACTCGGAGGTATACGGAATCACCAGGTTCAAAGCTGACCTCACGATGCTTCTGATCATAGTAGCTCTTTTGTCGGCTCTGTGCTGTCTTGAGTCTGTCCCTGATTTGTTTAACTTTTTCCTCGGCCTCCTTAAGCATATCTGGGCCGAAGATACGGCTGTCACCTGTTTCTGACCATTTCAATGGGGTACGACACCTCCGTCCGTACAATGCTTCAAAGGGTGCCATTTGCAAACTGGTTTGGTAACTGTTGTTGTACGCAAATTCGGCATACGGCAAACTCTCTTCCCAACTGGACCCATGGGTGAGTACACAGGCTCTTAGTATATCCTCTAGGATTTGGTTTACACGTTCCGTTTGTCCATCTGTCTGAGGGTGGTATGCTGTACTGAAAGCTAGTTGTGTGCCCAGAGCTTGTTGTAGGTGATCCCAAAATTTGGAGACGAATTGGGTGCCTCGGTCTGATATTATAGTCTTTGGGACTCCGTGCAAGCAAACTATACGGGAGAGATAGAGTTTTGCCAGTCTTTGTGTGGATTAGGTAGTCTTCACGGGAATGAAGTCAGCAACCTTGGTTAGTCGGTCTGTGATGACCCAGATGGTGTCATTTCCACGCTGTGATCGGGGTAATCCGACAATGAAGTCCATTCCGATTTCATCCCATTTCCACTCCGGTATCCTGTTAGGCTGGAGTAGCCCTGCTGGCTTTTGGTGCTCGGCCTTGATGCGCTGACATGAATCGCAACAAGCAACGAATGTGGCTATATCTCTTTTCATACCGTGCCACCAAAATCTTTCCTGAATGTCCTTGTACATTTTGGTTCCTCCAGGATGTATCGAGTATGGAGCGGTGTGGCTTTCCGTCAAGATCTGTTGCTTGAGTTCCTCAATGTTAGGTACGCAAAGTCTGTTTCGGTACCACAATTATCCTTCACTGTCTGTGACGAACTCTGAAGTCTTGCTAGTATTCATTTTCTTCTTTATGCCTTCGATGCTGGGATGTCCCTGTTGAGCCTTCTTGATTTGTTCCACTAGGGTGGGTTGTATCTCCAGGTTCGATATGGTGCCCTCAGAGACTAACATCATGTTGAGCCGAGTGAACTCTCGCTGAAACTCAGGCCTCAAGTTTTGCTGACCGTCACTGTCCGGGCTGGGGTTTCGGCTAAGGGCATCGGCCACTACATTTGCTTTTCCTGGGTGGTAGTGGATGCCGACGTCATAGTCTTTGACCAGTTCCAACCAGCGTCGTTGGCGTAAATTCAGCTCTGGCTGTGTGAAGATATATTTGAGGCTCTTATGGTCCGTATATATTTCACAGCGATTTCCCAACAGAAAGTGCCTCCACTCCTTGAGTGCATGTATAACTGCTGCTAGTTCCAAGTCATGTGTTGGGTAATTTTCCTCATGTTTTCGCAGCTGCCTGGAGGCATATGCGACAACTTTGCCATCCTGCATTAGCACACATCCGAGACCTTTTCGGGACGCGTCACAATACACCTCAAAGCTCTTGTGTATGTCTGGTACGGTTAAGACTGGTGCGGTTGTTAGCTTCTTCTTGAGTTCTTGGAAGCTCTGCTCACATGCTTCCGTCCATACGAATTTCTTGTCCTTCTTGAGTAACTGTGTTATAGGTTTTGCCACAGTGGAGAATCCTTCAATAAACCTCCTGTAATACCCGGCCATCCCTAGGAAACTCCGCACATCTGTAGCATTCGCGGGTGGCTTCCAGTCTAGTATGGCCTTGACTTTTTCTGGGTCTACGGCCACGCCTTCTTGGTTCAAAATATGGCCCAAGAAACCAACTTGTCTTAGCCAAAATTCGCATTTGCTAAATTTGGCGTACAACTGATGTCTCCTCAATTCTCCCAACACAATCCTGAGGTGCTCAGTATGTTCTTCTGGTGTCCTTGAGTAAACCAGAATGTCGTCAATGAATACCACCACAAATTTGTCCATGAATTTCATGAATACTTTGTTCATGAGGTGGACGAAATATGCGGGGGCGTTTGTTAGTCCAAACGGCATCACCGTAAACTCGTATAACCCATATCTGGAAGTGAATACTGTCTTGGGGATATCCTCTGTTCGTACCTTCAGTTGATGGTATCCTGATCTCAAATCAATCTTTGAAAATACTTTAGCTTGTGCGAGCTGGTCAAACAAATCATTTATCCGTGGCATCGGGTATTTGTTTTTGATGGTGACCATATTGAGGGCTCGATAGTCTATGCATAGTCTCAGTGTCCCATCCTTCTTCTTGGCGAACAATACGGGCGAACCCCATGGTGAGGAGCTGGCTCGTATAAACCCCTTGTCCAGTAATTCCTTTATCTGCTTCTTCAACTCCACCAATTCTGAGGGTGCCATTCTATACGGCTTCTTATAAATGGGAGCGGTGCCAGGTGCTAATTCAATGCTGAATTCGATCTCTCGATCTGGTGGCATACCTGGTAGTTCTTCCGGGAACACATCAGGGAACTCGCATACCACTGGCACTTTTCTTAATTCTGCGATGTCCATCTTGTTCAGTTTTGGTTTCTGTGATCGTGGCCTTTCTTGAGCGGAAACTCTTATTGTCTTGTCGTGATGGTGAGTGAGAATCACTGTCCGATTGAAACAGTCGATGAATCCTTTGTTGGTGGTTAACCAGTCCATTCCTAGAATGACATCCAGTCCTTTACTTTCCAACACGATGAGATTCGCGTGGAATGGTAGTTCTTCGAACTCAATGACCACTCCCTGGCAGTAACCCTGAGCAATTTGCTTATTTCCGGGGGACTTGATGATCATAGATTTTTCCAAGGGGAGTATCGGAAAACCATGTTGCGAAACAAAACTCTTCGAAACGAACGAATGGGAAGCTCCAGAATCAAACAAAACTGTGGCAGGTACTGTGTTGACAGGGAACGTACCGAGCACGATGTCTGGGGCATTCTGCGCTTCTTCCCTGGTCACATGGTTCAAGTGACCCTTCCTGTGGTTGTTGCTGGGATTGAAGTTGTTGCGCTTGGGGGCTGGATTGTTTCCACCATTGTTCGGCTTGGGTGCCGAGTCTCTTGGCTTCGGGCACTGTTTAGCATAATGCCCTTGTTGACCACAAGCATAGCAGGTGACCCCTGGACGGTATGTGAACTCCTTGTCTCTGGCATGAAATTGTCCGACGGGTCTTGGCTCAGTAGCCGTGGATCTTCTCGTGTCTGTCCTTGGGACCTCAGTCTTGCCTCGGTTGCTGCGGGCAAGAGTCGTCTTGTCCCTCTTCCGCTTGCGGATATCTTCCAGACTACGGCGCTCATTCTCCAGGGTGATGGCCTTGTCCACCAGCGTCTTAAAATCCGGAAAGGTGTGTACAATCAGTTGGCATCTTAATGCTGGTGCCAGGCCGTCCAGGAATTTTTCCATCTTCTTGTTTTCTGTCATGTGCTCGTCGTAGGCATAACGAGACAGTTGGGTAAACTGGCCGTTGTATTCTGTGACGGTCATGCCTCTTTGCTTCAGGTCATCAAACTCTCTCTTCTTGATCTTTAGGATGCTCCTGGGAATGTGTGCCCCACGGAAGCCTTCCTTGAATTCTTCCCAGGTGATGTTGTGTTCCCTGGGGTGCATGTGTAGGAAGTTTTCCCACCATGCTGCGGCTGCTCCAGTAAGGTAGTGTGGTGCATAAAGCACCTTCTCATGATCTGAGCATTGAGCGATAATCAGTTTCCTTTCAATCTCGCGAAGCCAATCATCGGCTTCAAGTGGCCTGTCGGTGTGAGCAAAAGTTGAGGGGCGAGTCTTCTGTAACTCAGATAACTTGGAATGTGGTTGATAGGGTTCACGGTGGTTTCCCATATTGATGACATGGTTCATCATCTCCTGGTGCTGTTGCTGGCTTTGCTCGAAGAGAGGGCATACTTGAGATAGTGCCGCTTCGCTGTCCTGTTGGCTGGACTGACCCTGAGTGAAATTGTTGCTGGTCTGTGTTCCGTAAACCTCTTCTGGCTGATTGGGCATAGAGCGAGTCCAAGGGCGAGACATTTTTCCAGTCTGGGGTATCATTTGCAAAACCCATGAGAAAAACCGTGTAGCGCAGGAAAACCCTTGCAAAGGCAATAATCAAAAAGGCTTCAAGGTTTTCAAGAAACACAAATGATTTTCACGGAGAAGAAGTGCTTAACACAAATCTTACATGCGAAAGCAAACACAAGATACAGCACTCAGGTTGTGCGTACACAATCCTGACATGTTATTAAAACTAGCGTACTACTCCGGAAGGCAGCAAACACACCAATACAAACTAGCGTACAGATAAAAACAACACATCATACAACCAGGCATAACACGCGGCTACTCGGTGCTCTCAGTCGGAGATGGTGAAGATCTCCTTCCCCTTGCCGATGGCAAGGCTCAGCGGTCCAGGAGAATCAACCTCCTCCTCTCTAGCTGGTTCCTGGCGTGCGACGCTGCGCTGCGGTGATGGTGCGGGAGCGACTGGCGGTAGAGCGCGTGCGGCAGGCGGTGCGGCTCTGACTGGAGTAGGAGCGATGACTCGGTCGAACTCCTCAGTGGTAGGCAGACGGCGAGCAGTGGCCAAAACGGCCGGTGCATACGAGGCTGAAGACGAGACGAATGTCAGAGGCGGCGCCGTGTGGAGAAGCTCCTTCCTGCTGGCAGGACCGCCCCGGACTAAGTCCATGCGGGCAGCCACAAGATCATCTACGAGGTTGTCGAAAGACTCCTCCAGAGCCTTGAGATACTCCACAACCATCTCGATGGCTTCATCTCGCTCTCCCCGATGGCAGGCGAACGCATAGTGGCTGGTGTAAGGCACATGGCATGGGAGGTAGCGGTAGCGATGAGTCTTCATCGTAGGAAGGATGTCCCGAAGGCGAGCTATCGCCTCACGGGCAGCCATCTGCATGGCATGCCTCTCTGTAGGCATGGCCCTTCCCGTAAAACGGAAATGGCGAGCAGCGGATTGTCCTCCCCTGAATTGCACCACAGCCTGGTGCATAGACACGTCGTCACTGAGCTTGTGCTGATAGAGTGTGAACTCCGGGCGAGCTGCTGGCCCGATCGCGAGCTTGGTGATGGAGACGAGGAGCTTGACAAACCCCTCGGGCACGTTGGTGAACACTCGATTCTCACACCCGCTGCCAGCCATCTAGAAAAGTAGGCAAAAATTCTGAGTAGTCATGTCATAAATTTTATGATGACCAACAGAAAATAGCTACAATTGCAAAATGCTGAAGCAGCACTAAAGACGCTAATAACCGATTAGCGATCGCACCTAGTGGCTTCCTACAGTCAGCCTGGCTCTGATACCAAGCTTGTCACGATCGGTTTTTCAATAAAATAATTATTGAGAAACCAATCCCTGTTACGGACCAGCGAGGAAGAATTCCTTCTCACTGATAGACAATATATTGGTCACAGAAGAAAAATACCAGGAGTACTAAATATAATACAAGGTTGAGCAGAGACTGCCCAACAATTTATTACATGCACGCCGATAAAACAATACGGCGGATAGGGTGGCAAACTACTAACTCACGATAAAAACGGTGGTGGAAATATCATCGCGAAGCGAGTGACATGATTCCAGAATACTACAACTCTTCGAGCATCGGAGTGAGGCTCGAGAATACTTATTGCGGGTGGCAAAAGTATAAACGATACAAGTGACCAATATCCGGGATCGCGCAGGACTGACTGGGACTCCTCTAGGCGTCGGACGCGCTATCAAACTCTTCATCCAAGAGATCGCCTTCGTCAACATCTGGCCAAATCAACAAGCCAGGTGAGTACTATGAAAGTACTCGCAAGACAGTTCGGACATAAGGTATAACAAATGCAAACATGAAGCACATGAATAAGTTAACCAGTGCGATCAGATACCGAGATAATAAATACTGGGTGCCAAGCGAGGGTCTGAATGACGCCTCGAGCGGAAACTGCAGAATAGTAATACTGGTGCCAAACGAGTGTCTGAAAGACTCCTCGAGAGGAAAATGCGGAATAATAATACAGGTGCCAAACGAGTGTCTGAAAGACTCCTCGAGCGGAAAATGCGGAATAATAATACAGGTGCCAAACGAGTGTCTGAAAGACTCCTCGAGCGGGAAAAATCGGAATAATAATACAGGTGCCAAACGAGTGTCTGAAAGACTCCTCGAGCGGAAAATGCAGAACAATAATGCCACAGTCGGGCGTCGGGGCGACACCACATAAAGGGCTTATAACAGAAAGTAAAGACAGTGCATGCCGCAGTCGGACGTCTGAGCGACATCACATAAAGGGCTTATATCGAAAGTGAGAAACGAGTACACGCCACAGTCGGACGTCTGCGCGACGTCTCATAAAGGGCTTATATTGTAACACAACAATACAATAGTTCGGGAATATAATTTATCACAAGCACGAGACAAATACAATGTTAGTCCATCCACAGGGATAACAATGAAATTGAATTTACCACTTGAGCTTGTTCACCGGGGGCAAGTTTTCACACGGATAGATTTGGATATAAAGTCTACATTACTGATCATGGATACGATGATTTGGAAAGAATTGACTCTGCAGAGTTTGTACTTAACCACAGCCAACGGATTTCAGTAGTCACGGGGACTAGTTCCGTCTACGGTGTTCTGGAAGGAACACGTCTAACCAGTACACACCCAATTTAACCATCCGAAGCCAGGGATCACCCTCGGCAACATTCAGGAAAAACCCTGAGTCGGGGAGGCTACAACCTCGCGTAGCATGGGATCAAATTTCTATACGCGCGCTATAAGGGGGTGCCCCCCCCTCTCGGTCCCAACCGGAAACACCCATGCCCCCTGACCGAATGACAGGCTTTAATCCTGGGCCAAGGTACCATCATCCCGGCCTCTCTGTTTGGTGTGTACACGGAAAGAGGTTACCAACTTACTAAGCCGTATCCTGGCAATGAGACATGTGGTGGCACGGAAAGGGGAAGGGACGATAACACGGCTCCAACCATGTTAACGTCGGAAAAGTCGGATGACACAAGGCTGGCATGCTACAACAGTACCACCTTGCTGCCCTTCATGTCACCACATGATTAGGCCACCTCTCATCAGAGGTCATCGCAACTTTGGAACATGCGGGAAAAGATCGATAACGTGGCTCCAACCACGTTAACGCCGAAGAAAGTCGGATGACGCAAGGCTGGCATGCTACAACAGTACCACCTTGCTGCCCTTCATGTCACTACATGATTAGGCCACCTCTCATCAGAGGTCATCGCAACTTTGGAACAACCGGGTCGTTGCCTTACAAGCAACGAGGTATTTATCGACACTCACATGCCACGCACAAACTTTCACATGAACATGCAAAACATCTGCCATATCAAATGTTCAAACATGCTTGCCTGGTTCGGAGAAGTCGGAGTCTAGCTCGGCGAAGTTCGCGGCTCCGTCCCCTCAACCGGAACCTACGGCAATCACGAAACGGGGTACTAACGTGAAAACCAACACATGCACCGAAACTTTGCCAAATATTTTTCAAATAAATCCCAAAAAAACTAGACAAAATTTGGAGATTGACAGAAAAAGAATCACTCAAAAATACCTTTTCATTAAAAAGTTATAAAGGTTTCTGTCCAGGGACTTATCTGTAATGAAACAGAAAAGTTCCATGGTTTTAACTGAGAAAACAGAAAACGCTTCGGCTGGGAATGCGCAAGCGCAAGGAGAAAACGTATTTTGCCTGAAGGCGCCAACAGAAAACGGTTCGGGGAAATAAAACAGAGGCTGACACGCGGGGCCCGCATGTCAGGTTTGAAAGCTCGCCGGCGCCCGAAGACGGCGATGGACGCCGGCGTCGAACCACGGCGAGTTAGGGGAAACGGAGGGTACCAAGAGCTTCAGTGTCTTCTTCCGCGTCGGTGGGTGGTGGACTCGTCCAACGGGGAGCACCACGTCGACGGCGACACTATCTCCGGCGGACGGCGGTTCGGGTGAGGTTGGGGAACTCCGGTGGAGGGCTGCAAAGTACGAATTGAGGCGCGGGTCAGAACGGTTGATGCAAGGAGAAGCTACTGGCAAGAGAATGGGGGCTGTGGAGCACACACGGGGGCGAATCGGGTTGGATCCCGTGGCGGATCGCGGCGGCCGTAGTCGAGGAAGGAGACCCCCTCGCGGCTCTTCCAGTGGCTGGGCGTGCTCTAGGGGAAGTGTAGGGCTGGTGGGTGCTCGAGTTGAAGCTCGGGGCCCCTATTTATAGGCAGGTCGACGGGGTGGCCGTGAACGGAGAATCTCCGGCGAGCGATTACGGCGGAGCAGTGGGTTGGCAGGGGGTTTGAGCGGTCGAGCAGCATCAGTGGATGTTACGGGACTCGTTTTGCAGCTAAACGGAGCTGGCCCTGGCGTAATGGCGTCTGCCCACGGTGAGGTGACCGCACGGGCTCAACGGCGGCAGAGAGCGCGCTCCGCGCCCTGGGGTTGACGATGAGAGCGGCAGCGCATTCGGGGGAGTGGACGGCCACGCGGCGGGCTCCGGTGGTTTGGGCGGCGCTGGGTGGAGTCGTCGGCGCCGTGTCTCCCGCTGGCGTCCGCAATGCCGCCGCCGGCGTCGGTCACGGGGCGGCGCACCTTCTGCTGCTCGTCGCCGACGCCCGCAAGATGCCAGGCACTCGTGCGGTGCAGGAACGAGAGGGCGAGGACGAGGAGCAAGGCGACGCGAGGGTACTGGCGAGATCGACGCCCGTTTCTGAAGAAAACGACAGCAGCCACTTGACTGAACTCTGAACCTACTGAATCTTGACAGTGACCAAGCATTGCAGGTGTTCGACAGTAGGTTTTGGTAAAGAGATAAATTTTTCTGGAGCTGTAACTTGGTGAGATGATCACTCGAAGCACCCAGGGGCTGCATGAATTTACTTGGAATTTTTGGAGAAAGTTTTGAATGAATTTCACCAAATTTGCCAAATCTGGTCCAAACTTGCAGCTGATGTAGTTTGAAAATTTTGAACTGGAGACCAGTGGATCTTCATGGAGTTCCTTTGTAAATCTCCAAGTGCTATAAGAGAAGACGGAAATTTATTTGAATAGAATTTGAATGGATATGATCACATGAGGAGGTTCAACTTGCTGGATTTGATGCAAATCATGATCCAGAGGTGAGAGAAGGGTTAGGAGAGAGGATTTGCACTAATGCCATGGCAAGAAGGAATAGTTGAAAGTGGCAAAGGACTTTCCAAAAGCCATAGTGCATTCTCAAAAATATTTCAAAGGTTATTTTCTCAAATGAAAAACATTTTGTCTTGAGTCCAATGAAAAGCAAGAACCTCCAAGACCAAAGGAAGATCTTGGGTGAATTCAAATAAAATTTTTGCCATAAAGAAAAATATTTGAGAGTGAGAGTTCTCTTGAAGAAAAAAAAAATTTAAATCACTCCCTTCAAGTCAAATAAAATCTTTTGAAAAATCCAAATAAAAACTTGGGTGTCACATAGAAGGTGTACCCAACAGTCTCCTTTGGGTATCCTATGAAGACACATTTCTCCGATTTGGGTTTGAGCTTATCAGGTTGAAGCTTTTTCACATAAGCATCGCAGCCCCAAACTTTAAGAAATGACAACTTGAGTTTCTTGCCAAACCACAGTTCATAAGGTGTCGTCTCAACGGATTTAGATGGTGCCCTATTTAACGTGAATGCAGACGTCTCTAAAGCATAACCCCAAAACGATAGCGGTAAATCCGTAAGAGACGTCATGTATCGCACCATATCTAATAAAGTGCGGTTACGACGTTCGGACACACCATTACGTTGTGGTGTTCTAGGTGGCGTGAGTTGCGAAACTATTCCACCTTGTTTCAAATGAAGAAAAAACTCATAACTCAAATATTCTCCTCCACGATCAGATCGTAGAAACTTTATTTTCTTGTTACGAGGATTTTCCACTTCACTCTGAAATTCTTTGAACTTTACAAATGTTTCAGACTTATGTTTCATGAAGTAGATATACCCATATTTGCTCAAATCATCTGTCAAGGTCAAAAAATAACGATATCCGCCATGAGCATCAACACTCATCGGACCACACACATCAGTATGTATTATTTCCAATAAGTCTGTTGCTCGCTCCATTGTTCCAGAGAACGGAGTCTTAGTCATCTTGCCCATGAGGCATGGTTCGCAAGTATCAAGTGATTCATAATCAAGTGATTCCAAAAGCCCATCAACATGGAGTTTATTCATGCGCTTTATACCAATATGACCTAAACGGCAGTGCCACAAATAAGTTGCACTATCATTATTAAACTTATATCTTTTGGCTTCAATACTATGAATATGCGTATCACTACTATCGAGATTCAACAAAAATAGACCACTCATCAAGGGTGCATGACCATAAAAGATATTACTCATATAAATAGAACAACCATTATTCTCTAATTTAAATGAATAACCGTCTCGCATTAAACAAGATCCAGATATGATGTTCATGCTTAACGCTGGCACCAAATAACAATTATTCAGGTCTAAAACTAATCCTGAAGGTAGATGTAGAGGTAGCGTCCGACCGCGATCACATCAACTTTGGAACCATTTCCCACGCGCATCGTTACCTCGTCCTTAGCCAATCTTCGCTTAATCCGCAGCCCCTGTTTCGAGTTGCAAATATGAGCAACAGAACCAGTATCAAATACCCAGGCGCTACTGCGAGCATTAGTAAGGTACACATCAATAACATGTATATCAAATATACATTTCACTTTGCCATCCTTCTTTTCCGCCAAATACTTGGGGCAGTTCTGCTTCCAGTGACCAGTTCCTTTGCAGTAGAAGCACTCAGTCTCAGGCTTAGGTCCAGACTTGGGTTTCTTCACTTGAGCAGCAAGTTGCTTTCCGTTCTTCTTGAAGTTCCCCTTCTTCCCTTTGCCCTTCTTCTTGAAACTAGTGGTCTTGTTGACCATCAACACTTGATGCTCCTTCTTGATTTCTAACTCCGCACACTACAAGAAATATGTCAACTTGTGACCTTCTGTCAGTGACCCTGGAAGAATTGGTCATAAATTTATGACCATTTTAGACCAATTGGTCAAAAGCTGTTCGGGGGGCTCTAAACCCTAACCCATAACGACCATTCTGGTCAGAAAGGTCGTAATTTCATTAGAGGAAATGGTTGTAAAGAAGACAGCCCTGGTTCGTGCCTCATTTCTAGCAAATTACGACCAATATGAATGGTTGTTACACTTGAGTTTTAATGCAGTTGTATGATTAGGCGGCCACCTCAGTAGTCTCGCCTATGTGGAGTGCTTAGTTGTCATTTTCGCTTACATGTGTATATTCAACGAGAGCTCGTTTACAGGAGGGACCCACTTGACAGGCGGGACCGAGCCCTAAATTTGTTATAAAAAAGATGCGCGAGGCGGACTCGAACCCACGACCTCGCGCTGTTTAACTTGTTCGCTACCACTGGGCTAGAGAGGAATTGCTGCCCATCTAGCGGAATGGCTCTGTATATTGTATAAAACAGCGGTTGTCTCTTGCCAAATCTAAATCATTGACAAGTGGGACCTATTCCCAGGATCGGACAGAGCCAACACTTAGCCAATAATTTCTAGGTTTCTGACCAGGTGGCGGCGGGCTGCGGACAGGGGCGTGGTCGGCGGACGAGGGAGGGGCTGGCGGCCGAAGCGACTAGCAGGGGCGGGGGCGATCGGTGGTGGGGGCAGGAACGGCCTCGCCGCAGTTGACCTCGCCCATGGCCTCGCCGCAGGTGACCTTGCCCACGGCCTCGCCGCTCGCCTAGTCCACGACAGGAAATCGGCGGGGGCGGGGGCGGGCCGGCAGCGGAAGCAACCGGCGGGGGTGGAGGCGGGGCTGGCTGCCAAAGCGACCAGCAGTGGCGTGGGCGACCTGCGGTGGTGGGGGCGGGCGTAGGAACAACGCCCACGCAAGGAGAGGCTCGCCGAGTATGGGGGACTCGCCGCCGCCGAGCATGGGGGACTCGCCACCGCCGCAAGCAGACCTCGCCCACATATGCACTCCTCTCCTCCCCCCCTCTCCTCTCCCCCTCTCATCTCTGTTGATGTCATTGATTTGATGTAGATCTGTTAGGAGAATCTCCACACACACACACACACACACACACACTGATTTGATATAGGTTTGTTGTAAGCTTGGAAAAATCTCTTGGAAATGGCATTGATGAATTTGCTAGAAATTGTGAAGAGAATTTCTGTTGATGAAATTGTTAGGAGAATTGTTGTTGATGAAATTGTGAAGAATTCTTTTGGAATTTAGTCAATTCATAGTGGTGAATTATGTTGTCAGCTATCAATAGAACAGAGCTCTCTGTTCTATTTTGTCCAAGAGTAAAATGCGTTAATGAAATTGATGTTGTTCTTTCCCTGAAACAGGATCCTGAAATTGATGTTGCTCTCTGTTCTAAATTCTTGATTTATTTTGTCCATGAGTAAATAATGAATGCTGAGTAAATAGGATCCTGATCCATTTGACTGATTCATGCCATGAGTAAATATTGAATGCTGATTTATTTTGTCCACCAAGTTGGACTAAAGTAGTGTGAAATTGGAAATAGTTGAATGTCGTGGTTAGGCAGTTAGCATATAAAGTTGGGTGCCATTACTGCCATCCATTTTCATTAATTAATGTTGATGCACTTAGATTGATTTCCTAAGTTGCAACAATTTGTTGTCTTTGGCAGATGGACAGAAGCTAGATTAGAAAAGGAGTTAGAAAGTTTTCGAAAGAACATATGAAAGGAGTTGATGATTTCATGGCATTTGTTCGGGCAAATTTTGCCAAAGATGCTCACATTCTTTGCCCATGCTGCAAATGCCTCAACTGTTCAAGAATGGCTCAAGGAAGAGTGGAAGATCATCTGCTTCTTAATGGGATGTCCATCACATATGATAGATGGATATATCATGGAGAACCTTTAGATGGACAACCTCAACATTTTGAAGCTGATACACAAGCCCCTCATATGATGGGTGGTGGTGATGCTGGCATTGATTTCATGGAAAAGGTTTTGCGAGATAATGTTGGTTTGGAGGAAGAGGATGGGCATCAAGATGATAGGATTCCTAACCTATTGAAGGGTCTGTACGATGTTGAAGATCGTGTTGATGGAGAGAAGTCGTTGTTTGCTGAGGTGTTAGAGGAGGCCAAGCGCGCAGCTCATGAAGGGGGTAAATTTTCAATATTTACCTTCACCGTGAAGTTACTCCACATCAAGTCTTTCTACCGGATTAGCAATGCTGCATTCAACGCAATACTCCGCCTTTTGAGCTTGCAATTCCCTGATAGCTGTGTTCCCAGATCTTATGATGAAGGATTGAGCATAATCCGCAGGCTGGGGCTAGGTTATGTTTCAATACATGTGTGCCCAAATAACTGTGTCTTGTTTCGGAAGGATTTAGCAAAGCATGACAACTGTCCAAAATGCAATGCCTCTAGGTGGAAAGATGCTGATGGGAAGAAGTCAATACCGGAGAAGGTACTGAGGCACTTTCCGTTGATACCAAGGCTGCAACGGATGTTTATCTCGAAGAAATCATCGCTGGAGGTACAATGGCACAAGCTGAAGCGGCAACCTGTGGACAATGAGCTGAGCCATCCAGTGGACGGAGAGGCATGGAAAGAGTTTGACAGTATACATTTAGATTTTGCTGCAGATCCAAGGAACATAAAACTTGGCATTGCCACAGATGGCTTTAATCCGTTTGGGAATATGAGCACGTCTTATAGCATGTGGCCAGTTTTTGTGGTGCCGTACAACCTGCCACCATGGGCATGCATGGATCAGTCCAACTTCATGATGCCGTTGCTTATCCCGGGTCCAGAGTCTCCAGGAAAGGATTTTGATGTCTTTATGGATCCCCTTGTAGAAGAACTGCTCCAGCTCTGGACTGGTGTACCAACATACGATGCCTTGAGTCTGGAAGAAAAGTTCAATCTACGTGCTGTAATCATATGGTCCATCCATGATTTCCCGGCGCTGCACACTCTGTCTGGGAGGATCACAGCAGGTTATAAGGCATGTGTGCATTGTGACAAAGACCCTTGCTCAAAGAGAATAAGGAGCAAGATCTGCTATGTTGGGCACCGCCGCTTTCTTCCCCGAAACCATCGTGGGCGAAGAAGCAAAGATTTTAATGGTGAGAATGAAACCCGTGACAAGCCAGCTGAATTCACTAAAGAAGAGCTAGAGCAGCAACTTGAAAAGGAGAAAGATGTGAGACCAGGAAAGCTTGTGAAGAAAAGAAACCATGAGGAAGGTCAATGTTGGGACCGGAGGTCTTGTTTGTGGGACCTGCCATACTGGGTTGATCTGAAATTAAGGCATAATCTCGATGTAATGCACATTGAGAAAAACATATGCGAGAATCTGCTAGAGACATTTTTGAACATTGAAGGGAAGACAAAGGACACGGTTAGTTCTAGGCTTGATTTGGAGGACATGGGCATAAGAGAAGATTTGCATCTACAGCACAATGAAGATGAAGATTCATTTGAAATGCCACGAGCATGGTATACAATGAGTAAAGAACAAAAGCTTGCATTCTGTGAATTCCTAAGAGTGGTGAAATTTCCAGATGGTCATGCTGCTAAAATAGCAAAGTGTGTTACTTCTGATGGATTCAAGCTTTCAGTACTGAAAACACATGATTGTCACAACCTCCTCCAAAGGATTTTACTGGCGGGCCTCCGAGGAATCATGGACAAGGATATATATGAAGCGGTTGCTGAGCTGGGAAATTTCTTTAGAGAACTATGCTGCAAAACACTCAAGTTAACTGTACTAGAAAGACTTGAAAAAGAAATCCCAATTATTCTTTGCAAGCTCGAGAAGATTTTCCCTCCGGCTTTCTTCACCGTGATGGTCCATTTGGCGGTGCAGTTACCAAAAGAGGCAATGCTTAGAGGCCCTGTGCAATACGGTTGGATGTACCCAATCGAAAGAAGGCTGCTTACTTGTAAGCGTTATGTGCGAAACACGGCAAGACTTGAAGGTTCTATTTCTGAAGCATATGTCGTTGACGAGAGCTTGACTTTTTGCTCTAGATACTTTGGCGATGTGGAAACAAGATGGAACCGGCCGGGCAGAAATAGAGAGCGGTCTGATTCGCAAAGTGGTGATGTCTCTGTTTTCAACCATGGTGTGAACTTTCTTGGAGCCTCACAATACTTGGAGGTTGGTGATGAGTATGACAAGATGGTTTGGTATGTGCTCAGCAATTGCGCCGAGGTTCTACCACATATCGAGTACGTTATATCTTGTGCACTCATTATATATATTTTTTGCTTGGGTTGGCACCAGCCTAATGTTTTAATTCACATGTTTTGTTTGCATTGCATGAAATGCAAGGAAGAGTTAAATCAGTAAGAAAGCAAGATGAATGTTGATAAAAGGGTTGCCAAGGGGTTTGCTAATTGGTTTAAGAATCATGTGAGATCTTTAGCCACATGTTTGATGTTTTTTGTGTTATTCACCAATTATTAAATACCATTGTTTGCTAAATGGTTTATTTGTGCAGATTGGAAAGTTGCATGAGGAGAAGAAGGTCAGTGATGATCTATATGCTTTGGCATGCTTACCGGATAAGCGAGTGAGAGTGTATTCAGCATGCATTGCTGACGGTGTCCGGTACCACACTGTTGACCGCGAGGAAAAAAGGAAGAGACGGAATAGTGGAATCATCACTGAGGGGTCACATGATCGTGAGATCATTGACTTCTATGGTCAGTTGAGAAGCATCATAGAGTTGCAGTACAACTCTAGTGGAGGCATCCATCGCTCGGTTGTCTTATTTCGCTGTGGCTGGTTTGAGCTTGGTAGCAAGAAGAAGAGAGACTCTTTTGTCAAATATGATGGCCACTTCAAAAGCATCAACACTGGAAGGTGCTGGTATAAGAGTGATCCCTTTATTCTAACAACACAAGCAACAATGGTGTTTTATCTGCCAGGCACTCTTTTGCACGGAAAATGGCGAGTTGTGCAAAACTTTGAGCACAGACACTTGTGGAGTGTGACTGAAACTGAAGTGGAAAAGGGCCCCGGTGATGGTGGACTAACATACCAAGATGATGACTCTACGGAAGTTCCGTTGTAAGCTGATGATGACTCTATGGAAGTTCCGGTGCAAAGCAGAGTGCGAAGGGACCGGGAACGTGTGATCGTTGATGCTACAACAGTTGAAGGCATCAAGAAAAGAAGAAAGGTGGTAGCAGATGGACATGAGAGCGAGGATGAGGAAAACAGGACTGATCATACTATGCTGCAATATTGTAGTGATGATGAGGAAAATAGGAGTGGGCATAGAGTTCCTTGTTTTCGTATCGACGACGATGAGTAGCAAAGGTAAATTTGGTCTCCTTGGTGAGCTAATGCTATTACTACATGTTCCTGATGTAGTTTTTGTACTGCAATTTTCTCCAGGTAGCAAAATGCATGAGACTGATGGTTGTAGTGATGGAGAGGTAGATGATGGTTGATCATGATGTTTCAGGGAAAATCATGTAGTTTTGGTGATCATGATGGCTCTAGTGATGGAGAGGCAAAATGCATAGTGGCTCTAGTGATGTAGTTTTGGTGCCATTTTCTTAGTTTTGGTCAGAAGTGTTGGTTGTGATGATCCTGAAGTTGTAATGCAAAATGATGTTGTAATGATCCTGAAGTTTTTTTGAACTGAATTGAGATGTTGGTGCAAAATAGTGATGTTGTTTTTTGTTGTGATGATGAAGATGTTGTTGTTGGTAAAAAATCATGTCATGGAGGGATGTTGTTTTGGTGCAAAATGATGATGTCTGAATATTTTGGACTGATCATATAGTTTTCAGAGTTGTACCAGTGGGCTAGGAAGAGGATACTGGTCTTCTCCTCTATGCCATCTCTTTTAAAATCATCAAACTAGTCAGGTATCAAACACACACCTCGCTGACAAGTGGGCCACTCGACCCACTCACTGACAAGTGGGCCATTTTGCTACTCTACCCAAGCTACCAAAAAATATGCGCGAGCGGGGGCTCGAACCCACGATCTGGCGCTTATTTCGCTGTGCTTCTACCACTGGGCTAGGAAGAGGCTGTTGGTTTTGTAATCTATGCCCACCCGTTTCAATATACCAAACCAGTCACGTAGCAAAAACAGAACTTGCTGACAAGTGGACCCACTCTTTTCCCCACTCCTCCTCTCCACTCGACCCGCTCCTCCTCTCCATTCTCCACTCGACCCACTCCTCCTCTCCGCCGCATCCCCTTCTCCTCCATCGATGGCGATAGCCTCCCACTGCCACCGACTCCTTCCTCTCCCTCCGTCGCCGACTCCTTCCTCTCTCTCATGAGGTATGAATCCTTCCTCTCTCTCTCTCTCCTTCCTCTTAACTTAGTTTTCTGCTACTAGTTTGATTAGGGTTCTTGCCCCCGCCTAGATTGGATTAGATTAGATAGCGATTGGATTAGATTAGGGTTTGATTTGGTTAGGGTTTGATTAGGACTGCATTAGATTAGATTAGGGTTGGATTAGATTAGGGTTTGATTAGTGGGAATTTATTCAGTTAAGGATTATGGTTCAAATTATGGATATGAATCCGCCGACACCTTCCTCTGTTCAAATTTGATACTCCCTCTAATCCATCTTAATTGTCACTGGTTTAGTACAACTTTGTACTAAACTTTTCTGATATGGGATATTTGATACATTTTTTTAGTACGAGATGGAGTAGCTAATTGGTGTTTCTGATCTTAATTTTGGGCGCCTAGCTTGGTTTCCATGTAGTACTGTACTAGTGGAGTGTAGGCTCTACTTGCCATGAGGATTTTTTATTATTTTTGGTTGGGGTTAGATGCACTAGGTTGTGTTTAATTAAAGTATCAGGAAAGCTCAGTGACAGATTTGATGATGAAATCAACCTTGTTTGCCTCAATGTAGCTTGCAAGGCAATGCCTAATGCTGGCCTTCCTCTTTGGATTGTGACATAAATATACATGTAGTGCTGAAAAGTAGAAATGAGTGTGGTTTTGACTTGCCATGAAGAAATGTTGATATTTATGGTTAGGTTTGATGCAGTAGGTTGTACTCCCTCTGTAAAGAAATTTGTGCCTTAATACCTTTTCTGCCATTTATAGTAGATTTATAGATATGTTCAGATATGTTTATGCCAATGTTCAAATATGGATGGGTTTAGATAGGGATATTTTCTGTCATTTATGCCAATGTTCAGATATGTTCATTTATAGATATGTAACAATGTCCATTTATAGTAGATATGGTTCTAGCTGTGTTCTGGTCCGTTTGTAGTAGATTTAAGTGTTGTTGCTGTTGGTGGTCACCTGATGATGTTGCTGTTGTTATTTTTGTTGTGGTTACCTTATGGGTGTTGTTGATGTTGATGGGTGCACATGATGTTGTTATTCTTGTTGCTGATGATGATTGCCCCTTTGCCAAGATATAGTAGGAGCAAATTGAGGCCATTGCCATTTATAGTAGTATTCCAAATTGAGGCCCTGGCAAACACATCTAGTAAATATTCTACTTTTTTGAAGTGCTTGTTTCCTATTTATGTCCAGTCCGGTTTATGGTAACTTGCTGTTTAATTACAATGTTGCTTTTCAGAGAAGTGAGATGGCTGGCTTGGAAGGTTTGGAGTTCTTCGAGATCGTAATTGAGAAATCTTGCAGTAGGCAGGTATATTTATCAACACTCATCTCTTTAATTATCATCACTCTGCTGTCTAGTGCTTGATTAGCACAATTAACCACTGCTTGACCCTCGCTGCAGAGGCTGCCTGACAAGTTTGCGAAGATGCTCGCCGGCCGTGAGCCCCACAAAGTGAAGCTGCGGGAGACCGGTAGCGGGCTTCGCAGGCTGTGGGACGTGTTGGTGGTGTTCGATGGCGAAGGCCACATGTACCTAGGGCCCGACTGGGATCATTTCGCCCGCGCCCATGAGCTACAGCTCGGGCACTTCCTTGTCTTCCGCTATGACGGCGACGCCATGTTCACCGTGAAGATGTTCGACAACACCATGTGCCGCATGTACTACCAGCACGACCACGATGCCAGTAAGCTCGCTGCCTCTCTTCTTCCTGTCCTTTTGGCTTCCTCTACCAGCACGACGACAACACCATGTTCACACTTTGTTGCATTTGGCCAGGCAATGGGAGCAGCAACGGGGATGACGAGGAGCAGAGCGGGGATGACGAGGAGCAGCCTATTCTGGCTGACGACGACCCTGCTATGGTGGTGCCGGATGATGACCTTGCTATGGTGGTGGCTGACGACGACCCTGCTATGGTGGTGCCGGACGACGACCTTGCTATGGTGGCTGACGACGACCTCGCGATTGTGGTGCCTAATGATGACCTCGCAATGGTGGTGCCTGACAATGACCTCGTGATGGTGGTGGCGCCTGCAATCCCACAGCTTGGCGACAGGACCATGCCAATTGTGGTAGAGGAGTATATCCACATTGGGATTCGCCACTCTGAGCGCATCAGGTTGATGAAGGAGAAGAAGGAGGAGTGAAGATGTTAAGAAATGAAGTGGCAATGTTAAGCATGTTAGATTTAAGCTTGTTAGTGTAATCTGAACATGTCAATGTTAAGTATGTCAGGTTTAATTTTGTGCCTGCTCATGGATGCTGTAGGACAGTGTCATCTAAACATGTCAGTTTCTTAATTATGAATATTCAGTTTGGTAATTGATGGGAATTGAAATTTTTTATGCATGCTCATGGATGAAAGATAAAATTATGGGTTTTTGTGCATGCTCATGTATGAAACAATATAAGTTTCATTTTTTGAATGCTAAAAACATGACTCAAACCCTAGCCACGGACGACCGCCGCAACGAAATCGGCCGGTTTTTGAAAACACCGTAAAAAATTAAAAAAAAATCAAAAAATGGGAGACCTCCGCGTCACATCATCAAATGTGGCCTACCAAATAGCAAAAATACTAAACTTGCAATACCGATGTTTTTTTGAAAAGGTGTTCTCAAAAACAACCTACCATGAACGAAGATTCATGGCTTTCAAGCCTAACTAGCAATGATATGGCCGCATTCATTGAATAGTTTGTGATAATATGGCCAAATTTGGTTCATGCCTCCGTCTTATGATGGCAAACAATGTTGCCAAAGCTAGGTTCCAACTTGTTTCACAAAAAAAAACATTTTTCATTTTCTGAATGCTAAAAACATGCGTTTTTCGTGAAGCGGCTACAAGGAGGGTCACCCCCCACGGCGCCATTCCATGTCTATCTCAAAGTAGACCCTATTTTACGAACGGTCGCCAAAAACCATGCTTTTTCGACCCTTGTAGCTACTCCCGGCCATTCAAACAACCTTCAGCCGATTCAGCTGGAACCGGCTGGAATTTGAACTGCGGGTCCTCCATAGCTTGCCCGTTATTTTCGCTAAAAATCCCTTTTAGCTTCACAAGTAGGCATTTCATCACAGAATCGACAACAGATTGGCACGACTCAAACCCTAGCCACGGACGGCCGCCGCGACGAAATCGGCCGGTTTTTGAAAACACCGTAAAAAATTCAAAAAAATCAAAAAAATGGGAGACCTCCGCGTCACATCATCAAATGTGGCCTACCAACTAGGAAAAATACTAAACTTGCAATACCGATGCTTTTTTGAAAAGGTGTTCTCAAAAACAACCTACCATGAACGAAGATTCATGGATTTCAAGCCTAACTAGCAATGATATGGCCGCATTCGTTGAATAGTTTGTGATAATATGCCCAAATTTGGCGCATGCATCCGTCTTGTGATGGCAAACTATGTTGCCAAAGCTAGGTTCCAACTTGTTTCACAAAAAAACCGTTTTTCATTTTTTGAATGCTAAAAACATGCGTTTTTCGTAAAGCGGCTACAAGGAGGGTCACCCCAAACAGCGCCATTCCATGTCTATCTCAAAGTAGACCCTATTTTACAGACGGCCGCCAAAAATCATGCTTTTCCGATCCTCGTAGCTACTCCCGGCCATTCAGACAACCTTCGGCCGATTCAGCTGGAACCGGCTGGAATTTGAACTGCGGGTCCTCCATAGCTTGCCTGTTATTTTCGCTAAAAATCCTTTTTAGCATCACAGGTAGGCATTTCATCACAGAATCGACAACAGATTGGCAGGACTCAAACCCTAGCCACGGACGGCCGCCGCGACGAAATCGGCCGGTTTTTGAAAACACCGTAAAAAATTCAAAAAAATCAAAAATATGGGAGACCTCCGCGTGACATCATCAAATGTGGCCTACCGACTAGCAAAAATACTAAACTTACAATACCGATGTTTTCTTGAGCTATTCGGTATGATTTTAACCATGATTTCTACAAAGTTTACAAAAAAACCCCATTTTTTCTGCCTCAAAACCTCTAAAAACTGGTGAAAATTTCCCTCCCACCGCACCAAAATTTTCCTCCTAGCACCAAATTTTCCCTCCCACCCCACCAAAATTTCCCTCCACTCCAACTCCCACTATTAGGCGGGACCCACCACTCCCTCTCCCACTAACACTCCCCTCCCCTCCATTACCCATTCCCGCAACCCTAGCCGCTTCTCCCTCCCTCCGCGCCGCCCCGCCGTGCCGCCCCACCGCGTCGTGCTGCCCAACATCGCCCGCATCGACGAACCTCCCCTGCTCCGTGCCGCCCCTCCCCTGCTCTGCGCCGCCCCGCTCCCACTCCCTCCTCTGCTCCGTGCCGCCCTGCCACGCCGCTGCGCCGCCCCGCCGCACCGCGGCGCCACCCTCCCCGACGACGAATCCACCCTTCCCTCTCCCCTCAACAACGGTGGCTAGATCGACGGCTACATCGACGGCTACAGCGACCGCCGTGGCTACGACTACATCGACGACGGCGACTACATCGACGACGGCAGCTACATCATCCACATCATCGACGATCGACGACGGCAGGTACTTCTCCCCTCGATCTTCTAGGGTTCGGTAGATCCCCTCCCGGTCGATCTACGGTTAGGATTCGGTCGATCTAGGAGCTCCTGGTGGTTCTTGTTCATGTTCATCTAGGAGCTCCTGGTGATTCTAGGGTTAGGATGTCCTGGTGGTTCGTTCGATCCCCCTCTGGTAGTCTGCTTCATGTTTTATGGAGAGGAAGTGCATGATCTTAGGGGGTGGGGATGGATGAGGAAGTGGATGGTGTCAGAGGAAGACCTCCCTCTGGTTCTTCTTGCTTGTAGCACTTTTCTATGAGTAGCACTATTAGGGAATGGGGTTTGTAGCAGTGTTCTTCTTTTCTGATATGCGCAAGAAGCATGTGTTCTTCTTTCCAGTGAACAAGAGAATGCTTAGTACTTATTGTGGTATTGGAATTCCTGGTGTGTTAAGGCTGTATGACTAGTTTTAATATATACTAGATTGGTGCTAGATAATTTTGGGTGCTGTAATATACAAGGTTGATTCTAATTGTCGAAATGTCTTAACTTGTGTGTCTTCTAGTCTGTAGCCATTTTTGGTGTGTAGAGGTGGCTTAATCAATAGTTGAGTATAGTTTTTTCATCTGCTTTTGTACTTCTACAAGTATAGTTGTTTCATGCTTTACCAGTGGCGACATCTAGTAGTTTTGAAGGTCCTCATGATATACACTTCTAAATTGCCTGCATAAGCATGATTTCAAGGCCTAGTATTATTGTTAACACTGCTTGATTCTTTATTCATCAACTGTTGGGCAATTAGTTGCTCTGAATGCATAAGCTTGCCTCCATTAGGGAAAACAGTTGAGTAATTCATTTGCTTATAGATGATTGCAGGTAAATGGATAAAATTGCAAGTTAAAACATAAAAGTAATTGTTGTAAACAGTTGTTTTTGCTTATCCACATTGCTGAAGTATAATTCATGTGCACTGTATTTGTATCCAACTATATATCTTTGGAATACATGTGAGTTATGTTCTTGTCTGTGGTACCACAACCTTAATTCACTTAGCTTGATGTAGTTTGCTTCACATATATTACTGCTAATGCATTGCTTCACATATATAGTTTGCTTCAATTCAGTTCCTTGCTAGCATACATAGGGTTAGGGTTTGCATCTGCAGCACTACTAGCACTTTGCTTGCTTGTTGTGTACTTTATATGAGGCACTAGGCAGATTTCTTGATGTACATTACTATCTCCTACTTGATGTAGTGAAGATATTAAGAGATGCTTCATATCTTTCCAGTGTACATGCATGCTTGTTTAGTGCACTTACATGTTTGCTTAATTAATAACACTAGATCACTGTATTGTTGATCCATCAAGTTTGTTTCACATGTATGTGCATGATGGTCCAAATGCTTTCCTTTATTGATACAAGTGCATCATTTTACTTTATCCCTGTTGTATCTGATTGTTGTTTATTCTATTTTGCAAGCACCACCTCAAGATCATCCATGGCAAGGAGGACAAGGTCAAACATGAGGCCAACCGTTGGTATGCAACTTGCTCCTTGTGGTTATACTATCAGTTCATAAAATCCGTGTCTTAATATGCTAAGTGAAATGTATTGCTGCAATCTGAATAAGCTGGCTTAATTGTGCCTGTGTGCTGTTACTCTTTCTTACCTGAATAACTAGGATTAAATGCTAATAAAATATCATAAGATATGTTTGGCTGTCTGTCCATGCATTCCAAACATTCACCTAATAGTTACGTTTCCTTTATCATGCAAAGAAGAGCCTCTCACCGAGTACGAGAAGGTTAGGGCTAGAAATATGACGAGGAACAATCGAATGTTCCAGGCCCTTGGCATCGGTGCAATAGCGTAGATGATTAGGAAAACAAATGATGTACAACAAGGTAGAAATGATGAGGTTCAAGAAGGTAGTGGAGTTATCAATGATGACCCAGAGTACAATCCTAAGGAGGATGAAGTTATTTTTGGAGAGGAAGTGGATGATGTCGTAGTGAAGAAGACTGTTAAGGTGCAAACTCTGTCTTGCTTGGAGGGTTGGGGTTCTTGTATGCTATGTGTTTCCTTGTGCTCACATATTTCTCTTGTGATCTAATGCTTTTTTTCGTGCTGTTTATACGAGGCATTGAAGGAATCTAGGACGAAGAGGCCTGGTGTTAAGAAGACAGTCAGCAAGAAGAGGAAGAGCTCAGAAACATCTGCTGCAATGCCTCCAGGAAGGGTGATGGACCCAGCTCCAGGACAAAAAAAGAGGATCCTAGAACCTGATGAACCTGCCCCTGATAGAGTCACAAGGCATAAAGCAAAGATGGCGACTGCGACGGACCATCGGGAAAGTCTGCTGCGCATGGACTCTGAGACCTCGGTGCAAATCGGTGATGAGTTGCCGCCCATGGATGAAGGAACCACTCTCCGCATGGATGGAAGTGGCACTGTCTGCCTAGATGGAGGAGGAACTATCTGCATAGATGAAGCAGGCACTGTCCACACAGACCTCAGCCCTATTGCACCTTCTATTGACAGGAATGTTGTCATCAATGAAGAAGAACAACAGCTTGTGCTTCAACCAGGCAAGTTGACCTTTGCAATGCTCTCTTTTACTAGTGCATTTTCCAAATGGAATGATCATGTATGCTTATTCTAATTTATGACTTCAATTTCATTTTCAGATACAATGACTACCAAGACTAGACTTAGAAAAGGGTAAAGGGCTAGAGAGAATCACCAAGTCGCTTGGTAGCAAGGTGCCTATCCATATTGCCGAAGGGATGAAGCGTCCAGAGGCAGCAAAGCTTGCTTCTGAGTGTGGACTCATTACAAGAAGCCATCTGCCGGTTCTTTCTCACTTCAAGCTATACAAAAAAATGCTAGTCTATTGGAGAACTACATTGGGAAAGTTGATGTAAGCTACTTGTTTCGTAGTTAATGTGCTATCTATTTTCTGTTGCACCTATGCATGATCACTAATATTGTTCCTACCTTGTTTGATGTCATTGTAGGCAAATTTTGAGATGAAGACGGACTCGGAGACCATCAAGACCGCGTGCAAAGATATTCTGCAGAAAAATTCAAAGAACAGACGCCATCAGATCAAGAAGAAGTATTTTGATACGGTAGCCGCAAAAAAAGTCAGCATCAAGTCTCCGGTGCCAGATCTGACGGATGGTGAATGGCAAGCTCTGGTGGAGATGTGGTCTACCACAAGACACAAGGTTTGTCTCTGCTTTGTTTGCTGCTTTATGTTCTGCACATGATATGCTAGTGCTAGATCATACTGACAGTATGCTTTTTTGTTGGAAACCTGTGTGTCGAACAAGATGAATCGAGAAAAAGTCGTGTACAATCAGAGAATTGGTTCCAGGCACTACACAACACACATTTTTGCCATTGTGAGAACTTTTCTCTAGAGACCTTACCGTTTGATCCTCGTTGAATAACATTTATGATTCTTGCTGAATAACATTTTCATTTTTGTTGAAAAACATTTCAGAAAGAAGAGCGTAAGGGTGAGGAGCTGTCTGCGATTGACTTGTTTAAGGCCACCCACAATAGCAAGAAGCGCGGGTTTTCGGAGCCATTCAAGACTGCTATAGTAAGTCACTCCATGCTTTGTCCAGCCAGTTCAAACTTTTGTCTAGAAACCTCACCCCTGTTTGATTCACAACCAGCTTTGATGCTGTTTGATGCTGTTTCATGTCAAGAACACACGCTATGTTCCATGCTTTGATGTTGTTTGATAGTTCAACAAAGATATCATAACTTGTTGTAGCCATCTTATATAGAACCACCATTCTAGGCTTAATGAAGTGATCATATTGTTCCAATTGCATGTCTCCAGGTCACATAAGTTACTAGTCAAATAATGTTGTCAAGTTACTAGTCATCATCTTCTTCTGTTTGAGTTTGAGTAAAATATCTATGTATAGACTTTGTGTGCTGGTTTGGTCACTTCAAATAATCCATTTGTGTGCTGGTTTGGTTTATCTTGCTTGGTTTGGTTTGCAAAATGTGAAATAGATCTCCCACTAATGCCTATCGTTTTCCTCCATATGCTAGCTTGAGATGGAAAAAATGAAGGACGCGTCGGTACCAGAAGGTGAAGAGCCAAAGTCTGTTGCTCAAATTATTGATGAAGTGCTCAAGACCGAAGTCAAGCAAAGCACATTCCTCACTCCAGTCATCTAGCAACAACTCCGGAAAAGCAACTGCTGCTGTGGCTACTCATGTTCGTGATCTTGAGCAAAAGCTGGAGAGGTCGGAGCTTCAAGCTGAAGTGATGCAAGAAGAATTGGCGGCAATCAAGATGAAGGCAGAAGAAGCTGAAGCGGCACGCGACAAGGAACTTGAGCTACAGCGCAAGAAGTCTCGAGAGCAGGATGAGAAGTTAGCCCACTTGATGGCTCTCTTTGGAGCTAAGGTAGTTTGATGGTTGTGCAGTTTGTCTTTGAACCTCTGAAGTTATGTCGTAGTAGGTCGTGAACTTATGCAGTTTGTTGCATTTTGCACTTGGCAAGTGTACCCGGGAGCACTTGTGAACCTGGGATTCTTGTGAACCTGGGAGCACTTGTGAACCTGGTTGCATTTTGCATTTTGCACTTTGCTATTTGAACCTGGGAGCACTTGTTGTTGAACCTGTAAAGCTGTGTAGTTATGCATTTTGGAAGCTATGTGGTTATGAAGCTGTGAAGTTATGCCTTTTCTGAAGCTGTGAAGCTATGTTGTTATGCATTTTCTGAATTATTTGAGTTTTGTTTGGATCACAGAATATTATTTGGATTAATTGGGCTCTAAACTTAGTTGGACTGCAAAAAGGCCGAGGCCGAAACAAGAATTAGACTAAAAATGCTTGCGCCTAAAAAAAGAGTTGACTCTAAGAAAAAAGTTTGTAAAAGGCTGCATCCCAGAAAATAAAAAGGCCAAGGCCCAAATTAGAACTAGACTAAAAAGGCTGTGGCCCAAACCAATAGTGGACTATAAAAAAATTCATCAGAAAAAGGCTCCATTCCCAGAAAATAAAAGGCCAAATTATTAGGCCAGGCCTATGCAGATAAGCAAAATAATGAGAAAAAAACATTAAATGGGCTGAATTATTGGGCTTGGCCCATGTAGACGGCTGAAATGGACCGGGCTGATTCTATTTTATGACCTTTTCATTTGGTCATAAATCTGCCACGTCAGCTTGCCACGGTGGATCTGACATGGCGTGGTCTGATTGCTAGTGACCAAAATAATTGGTCGTTAAATCTACGACAACATAGACATGCAAAATACAATCAGGTACTAAGTTCATGATAAATTAAACTTCAATTAACCATATTACTTAAGAACTCCCACTTAGATAGACATCCCTCTAATCATCTAAGTGATCACGTGATCCATATAACTAAACCATGTCCGATCATCACGTTAGATGGAGTAGTTTTCAATGGTGAACATCACTATGTTGATCATATCTACTATATGATTCACGCTCGACCTTTCGGTCTCAGTGTTCCGAGGCCATATCTGCTTATGCTAGGCTCGTCAATTTTAACCCGAGTATTTTGCGTGTGTAAAACTGGCTTGCACCCGTTTTATGTGAACATAGAGCTTATCACACCCGATCATCACGTGGTGTCTCGGCACGACGAACTGTAGCCACAGTGCATACTCAGGGAGAACACTTATACCTTGAAATCTAGTGAGAGATCATCTTATAATGCTACCGCCGTACCAAGCAAAATAAGATGCATAAAGGATAAACATCACATGCAATCAATATAAGTGATATGATATGGCCATCATCATCTTGTGCCTTTGATCTCCATCTCCAAAGCACCATCATGATCACCATCGTCACCGGCTTGACACCTTGATCTCCATCGTAGCATCGTTATCGTCTCGCCAACTATTGCTTCTACGACTATCGGTACCGCTTAGTGATAAAGTAAAGAAATTACATGGCGATTGCATTTCATACAATAAAGCGACAACCATATGGCTCCTGCCAGTTGCTGATAACTGTTACAAAACATGATCATCTCATACAACAATTTATATATCATCACGTCTTGACCATATCACATCACAGCAAGCCCTGCAAAAACAAGTTAGACGTCCTCTACTTTGTTGTTGCAAATTTTACCTGGCTGTTACGGGCTTCTAGCAAGAACCGTTCTTACCTACGCATCAACAACCACAACGATTTTTCGTCAAGTGTGATGTTTTAACCTTCAACAAGGACCGGGCGTAGTCACACTCGATTCAACTAAAGTTGGAGAAACAGACACCCACTAGCCACCTGTGTGCAAAGCACAGCGGTAGAACCAGTCTCATGAACGCGGTCTTGTAATGTCGGTCTGGGCCGCTTCATTCAACAATACCATCGAATCAAATTATGACATGTTGGTAAGCAGTATGACTATTATTGCCCACAACTCTTTGTGTTCTACTCATGCATATAACATCTACGCATAGACCTGGCTCAGATGCCACTGTTGGGGAACGTAGTATTTCAAAATTTTCCTACGATCACGCAAGATCTATCTAGGAGAAGCATAGCAACGAGCGGGGAGAGTGTGTCCACGTACCCTCGTAGACCGAAAGCGGAAGCTTTTTATCAACGCAGTTGATGTAGTTGTACGTCTTCACGATCCGACCGATCCTAGCACCGAACATACGGCACCTCTGTGTTCAGCACACATTCAGCTCGATGACGTCCCTTGTACTCTTGATCCAGTTGAGGCCGAGGGAGAGTTTCATCACCACGACGGCGTGGCGATGGTGGTGATGAAGTTATCGGCGCAGGGCTTCACCTAAGCACTACGACAATATGACCGAGGTGTAAAACTGTGAAGGGGGGCACCGCACACGGCTAAGAGATTGTTTGTTGTCCCTTTGGGTGCCCCCTCCCCACGTATATAAAGGAGGGAGGGAGGAGGAGGCCGGCCAGGAGGAAGCGCGCCCAAGGGGGGGAGTCCTACTCCAAGTAGGATTCGCCCCCCCCCCTTTCCTACTTCCACAAGAAGAAGGGGGGAAGGAGAGGGAGAAGAGAATGAAAGGGGGGCCGGCTCCCTAGCCCTAGTCCAATTAGGTTCGGGCTAGGGGGGCGCGCGCCACACCTTGGCCTACCTCCTCTCTTCCACCACTAGGCCCATGAGGCCCAATAACTTCCCGGGGGGTTCCGGTAACCCCCGGTACTCCGACACTTATCCGAAACGACCCGAACCATTCCGGTTTCGGAATGTAGCCCTCCAATATATGAATCTTTATGTCCCGACCATTTCGAGACTCCTCGTCATGTCCGTGATCTCATCCGGGACTCCAAACAACCTTCGGTACATCAAATCACATAACTCATAATACAAATCGTCATCGAACGTTAAGCGTGCAGACCCTACGGGTTCGAGAACTATGTAGACATGAACGAGACACATCTCCGGTCAATAACCAATAGCGGAACCTGGATGCTCATATTGGCTCCTACATATTCTACGAAGATCTTTATCGGTCAAACCGCATAACAACATACGTTGTTCCCTTTGTCATCGGTATGTTACTTGCCCGAGATTCGATCATCGGTATCAGCATACCTAGTTCAATCTCGTTACCGGCAAGTCTCTTTACTCATTCCGTATTGCATCATCCCGTAACTAACTCATTAATCACATTGCTTGCAAGGCTTATAGTGATGTGCATTACCGAGAGGGCCCAGAGATACCTCTCCGAAACACGTAGTGACAAATCCTAATCTCGATCTATGCCAACCCAACAAACACCATCGGAGACACCTGTAGAGCATCTTTATAATCACCCAGTTACGTTGTGACGTTTGATAGCACACTAAGTGTTCCTCCGGTATTCGGGAGTTGCATAATCTCATAGTCATAGGAACATGTATAAGTTACGAAGAAAGCAATAGCAATAAACTGAACGATCATAGTGATAAGCTAATGGATGGGTCTTGTCCATCACATCATTCTCTAATGATGTGATCCCGTTCATCAAATGACAACACATGTCTATGGCTCAGAAACTTAACCATCTTTGATTAACGAGCTAGTCAAGTAAAGGCATACTAGGGACACTCTGTTTGTCTATGTATTCAGACATGTACTAAGTTTCCGGTTAATACAATTCTATCATGAATAATAAACATTTATCATGATATAAGGAAATATAAATAACAACTTTATTATTGCCTCTAGGGCATATTTCCTTCAGGCGCTTCGTCCCGAAAGCTTTCTTCTTATTTTTTCCAGGTCAAAACACACCATATAGCAGAAGATGGGTGTCGGAGGCATGCCAGGGGCCCACAAGGACGGGGGGCGTGCCCAGGGGGTAGGGTGCGCCCTCCAACCTTGTGGCTGACTGGTGGCCCCCCTCTGGTTCTTTTTTGCCTAGTATTTTTTATATATTCCAAAAACATGCTCTGTGAAGTTTCAGGACTTTTTCAGTTGTGCAGAATAGGTCTCTAATATTTCTCCTTTTCTAGTCTAGAATTCCAGCTGCCGGCATTCTCCCACTTCATGTAAACCTTATAAAATAAGAGAGAAAAGGCATAAGTATTGTGATATAAAGTGTAATAATAGCCCATAATGCAATAAATATCAATATAAAAGCATGATGCAAAATGGACGTATCAGTCATCACTATCATCACTTTCTTCTCTAGTGAGTTTCCGGACTTATATATCTGGAAAATGCCACTTCAGACAAACCGGAGGGAATCTTTGTAATAGTTAGGGTACTTATGTGTTTTAGCATTTGAAACGCGAAGGAATATTATGTACAGACTAATTTTTAACCTTTCTGACTTCATTTGCTATTTTTCATGCATTCACTGATTTTTTGAGCTAAATGACCCTGAAATTGAAAAGAACTACAAATGAACTCTGAAAAGGTTGAATGTTGGCATGGTATCATCATTTCACCCACTTAGCATGTGCTCAAAAGTTGAGAGGGTTACGACAAAAACTGTATGCACTTCGTGTACATGGATAATCTCTTTCGAAGTATCAGAGTTTCGGACCAAAACTCATCTGTTACAAAGGCAGTTCATTTTTTTAACTTATTTTAACTCTAGTCTTTTTGTGTGTTTAGTATGCACCATGCAAAGCCACGTCATCAATTTTCAACCCTTTCTGACTTCATTTGCTATTTTCATGCATTTACTGATTTTTCTGAGCTAAATGACCCTGAAATTGAAAAGCACTAAAAATGAACTCTGAAAAGGTTAAAAGTTGGCATGGTATCATTATTTCACCCACATAGCATGTGCTAAAAAGTTGAGAGGGTTACGGCAAAATCCAGATGCACTTCGTGTACAAACTAGACAATCTCTTTCGAAGTATCAGGGTTTCTGACGAAAACTCGTCTGTTACAAAAGGCATTTCATTTTTTTAAATAACCTAAGAATTAAAAAATTGAATATAATGATAAAACACAATAATATTAAATAGCAGAAAAAAGAATCACTGAAAAAATCTATTTTTAAAGTAAAGTTATTCACAAACTAGTGATTTACACAAATTTCAAATAATTCAAATTTAAACAATCCAAATTTGAAAACTACTGGCAGTAACAGAAAGTTTATAATTTTTTACCTAAGGCAAAAAGATTCACTCAACAACTCTAAGTAAATCAAAAAAAACAACTCAGAAACAAAAGAAAATAAATAAAGCAAGAAACAAAAAAACTGGAAAATAAATAAATAAAATGCCCGTGTACTGGGCCGCCACGGCCTGCATACGACTACAAACCCAACCTATAGTTGGGCAAAGATGCAGGCCCGTACGGCCTAGTAGGCCCCACAGGGCAGCACAGAATCAATAGGCCCAGAGAGGCCTGCTTAGAGAGGAGCTCGACACGGTAGCCGCAACGGCGCTTATAAACCGGTGCGAGCCCCTCTCAACTAGCGAGGTGGGACTAAGCATCCACCGCGCCCCTCGCCTGGCAGCACACCACCTTTAGTCCTGGTTGGCGACTTCGACCACGACTAAAGGGGGGCTTTTAGTTGCGGTTGGAGCCACCAACCGGGACTTAAGGCCTGGCTTCCCGCCGCTTGGTCTGGCCAAATTTCACCATTTAGTCCCGGTTGGTGGCTCGAACTGTGACTACAGGTGCCTCGTTTATAAGCAGCAATTACGAATTTTCCCATCCACCCTCGCCATTCCCATCGTCGATGCCGAACCTGACGCCGCCAGGCTGCCGCGCGCCATCGTCTCGCCTGTCCCCCGACGTCGGCGCCTCCTCCCCGACCCCCGACGCCGAACGCGCCCTCCTCCCCGAGCGCCGATGCCGCCTGCGCGCCGTCCCCGAGCTCCTCGCCGCGCGGCGCACCTGCCCCGACGCGCCGCCCACGCCGCTCGCGCCCGCCGGCTTCGACCTCGCCCGCCGCCCACTGTGAGCTCGCGCCCCCTGTCGTGGAATTGCCACGGCAGATGTCCTCGTGCAAGGACTTAGTCGTGGAGCCATCGCAGCTAGGAAGCTTAAAGGGGTTAAACGGGACAAGGAACATGAGGGTTATACTGGTTCGGCCCCTTACGGTGAAGGTAAAAGCCTACGTCCAGTTGAGGTGGTATTGATTAGGGTTTCAACGACCAGGAGCTAAACCGTACAGCCTGGTTATCGATTTGGTCTTACTCGTCCCTAAACCGCCGCCGGGTCGTCCCTTTATATAGAGAGGTTGACGCCCAGCTGTTCTCAGAGTCCCGGCCGGCTCATAACAGTGTCCGGCTCAGACTCTTAACTATTCTTGCCTTACACTACAAGCTTTACCATAACAGCGGTTATCACTACGGGCCTTAAGCCATCTCCGGGTCTTAAGCCCATTATTGACCCGCCGTCTTCAAGTTTGGTACTGGGCTTCGCGTGATGACCATTATGAGTAACCCGGCCCCTCCTGGGCGGGTGACTCTAATGGTTATATCCACAACATTAGGCCCCAGATTGATTTGAACCGCTTCATGTCAATCTTCAATCCCTTTGAGAGAAAATCTTCCGGCTTATATTTGTGCGAAGGTTATAACCCGCCGTGACGTCATCTTCTGGATTCCTGGTAACCCGCCATGACGTCATCTTCCATTAAGTTCATTTTTTATTCTGTCATATCCCAACAGATCTTATCTTTAATGGCTATCCTGAAAATCGAGGCGTTTTCGTGGCTAGATAATCACGTCATGGCCTCCTCGTTTCTCACGCCCATTCACCAGCCGTGCCTTATAAATAGGCCCGGCCCATAAGCCTTCATCATCTTCCTCCTCTCGCTACTATACTGCCGCTGGAGCTCCGCCGCCGCCGCCGCCGCACATCTCGTCTTCCTCAACCTCGGTCGCTGCATCAACCTGAGCCAGTCCAGAGAACGGCGGCGACTCTCCACAGCAAACCTGCAGCCGTAAGTCTCCTCCTTCTCAAATGTCAAATCTGCATTAGGGTTTCCAAGTTCTTCCCTGTTCTTTGCAGTTCATCACGATTTTCTTGTAGTTCTTTCACTACAGTCATGTTTGATCCAAAAGTAGTACGGAGCTCCTGCGGTAGTTGTTTCGCATCCATTTTCAACAGTAGCATGTCCCTTTTACTTGCAAAGAGATCTCCTTAGAGCTCATGAACTTCTTTGTATCAGCTTCTAGGTCTAGAAATTTTTTCTTTCCAGTCGATCGTTTGATCCAAAATAATTACTGCGATCTGTGAAACTTGTTTGTACCACACTTAGTCAAAAATTGCATCTGTTAGCTATGGCGGTTCATATCTCCGGCTTAAAAGAGGCCATGCGCTGTGAAATTTCTGGCTCATTTATGTTAGAGTTTTAAACAACTTGAATTACTCACGATGCCCATAGTGGCTTAGATAACCCGACACAATTAGTCATATGTCATTAGGCCCCTTCATAAGCCGCCATCTTGAATACTGACCTGTAAACTTCCTCTGGCTTATAGTTGAACCAAACATTTCCTTTTGTCATAGGATTTCGTCTTTCACAATGCCGCCCAAGGCTCCCAAGGCACCCATCACGTGCAACTGGATGAGATCCAATGTTACTGATGATACTTTAGCTGATTTCGTGAAAACGGGTTACCTGCCCAAAAAGGAGGTCATGTCCTATCGTGCCCCTGACCCGTCTGAAGAAAGACCTCAACCAAGAGACGGAGAGGTTGTGATATTTGCTGATCACATGAGCCGGGGCTTCGCACCTCCCGGCTCAAAATTCTTTAGAGATGTTCTGAACTTCTTCGATCTGCGGCCGCAAGACATAGGACCCAATTCCGTGTCAAATATTTGCAACTTTCAAGTATTCTGCGAAGTATATCTTGGAGAAGAGCCCAGCCTACTGCTCTTTAGGGAGCTGTTTTATCTGAACCGCCAGAACGAGTGTGCCAACGGGCCTAGCTTGGAACTTGGCGGAATCTCCATTCAACGACGGAGAGATTGCCTCTTTCCTTATGCTGAGCCGCCAAGCCACCCAAAGGACTGGAACCAGACATGGTTCTACTGCCAGGATACTTCTCCGGCTGATGAGAACCCTCTGCCCGGCTTTCGTGCCCTGCGTCTGGAGCCAAATCACCCCCTGCTAGACAAACTATCTCAAGCTGAGCGTCAACCCCTGAACCCCACCATCAACAAGATTAAGGCTCTCCTGGGAAATGGCCTCAACGGCGTTGATCTGGTCCGGGTCTAGATTTCTTGGCGGGTGATTCCCTTGAGCCGCCGCCCCGGCTTAATGTGTGATTACACGGGCCGGAAGGATGACCCTCTGCGGCACAGCCCCAACGACTTACTTGAGGACGTCGTTGACGACATGACCAAATCCCTCCTGAACGAGAGCTTGGCAGACTGCGGGAGGACAGGCTTAAACCCCTTCTGCAAAGCTAACCCGGCTCCGGCGGTAAGCCACTGACCTGAGCACCTTGCTTTCCCTTTTAATAGTTTTCATCTGAACCTTAAGAAATCTTTGTTGTATTTTTCAGGCTAATGATAAGTTCTGGAAGGTCAAGTATGATCATGAGGCGGCTAAAAAAGCCAGGAAGGCTAAGAAAGCCGCCAGGACAGCCGCTCCCCGCAAGAAGGGGAGTAAACCTAGCGCTTCAGACCTGCTTCATCTGGAGGACACCTCCGAGTCAGAGGTAACCCTTCATTCTTATGCTCTTCTCTTGTTATTTTGTTGTTCTTAACCATGTTATCGACACTGATTAACAGCAGGAGGACACCGGAGCGAGTAACCCGGTGGTTGAAGAGGTAACTATACTTTCTTCCGACTCGGAGCCCTTGACAAGGCTAAAAGTCCAAAGAGTAACCCAGAAAGTAAGATTTTCCCATCCTTTAGCTTATCAAGATCCTCAATTTCTTTTGAAGCAATAGATTCATGAGAGCCGGAGACAAACCCAGGCCAACAAGGATGCAGACCTCTCCTCCGGCTTACCTGAAGCATCAAGGAAGCGCCGGACCAAGGTTATCTCCAACTTATACCCTTTTCATCCTTTAGCGGGCGTCACTCGTCAACCGCTCAATTCGTCTGATTCAAACTATCAGGAAACTTCACCTTCCTCCGGTGACTCTATGCAATCTAACCTGCCGGCTTTCCAGACCGCACCCGGGTAATGATGATCATCTTATGTTGTGCTTATCTTACTCATGCTTTTATACTAACCTTTTGTCCTTTCAGTGCTCAAGCAAAGCTCAGCAAGAGGGCGAAGAAGAATAAACCGGTCGAAGAGCCGGTCCTGGCTGAACCGGAGGCTTCTGCTCATGAGCCGCCATCTGCCTCAGCTCCTGAAACCACCGCTCCAACTGACGAGCCAGTCATAGAGGCTTCTACTAACCTGGAGATCCCCAGCCCAGCTCAGCCGGCCGATGACCCGTACATTGTAATCACCTGGACAGAGTTTGTCGAGCCGGGGAGACCCACTGTGTTGGCCAAATGCTCTGCCAAAGAAGAACTGCTGGAGCACCGCAGGGCCAGACTAGAGATCACTGACTATGCGAACTTGAGCATTGGAGACATTGTTTCTGGTTACATTGGTCAAGTGCACAACAGCCGGGACCTGGAGATTGACATGGTAAAGCAGATACAGCAAAAATCTGAGGTACAACTCTCTTGCTTACTCCATAGTCATCCTTACCATGCTAGCCCCCAAGTCTATTACTTATGATAGAATATGTTGTAGACTTAACTTCCGGCTTACCTTCATGAACCGGCAATTGTAAATAGAATCTTTCAGCATACATTAGCCCCCAAGTGCCAAGTGTCTTTGCTTGCAAAGTGCTTGGGACTTTAATGTTGTATCATAACTACTCAAACTGTAACCCGGAATTTGTACAGGCTGCCTGCAAGAAATTGGAATCTGAAATCTCTGAGCTGAAGAACCGCCTGAAGACTCAGGAAACTGAGACCCGGAAGGCCAATGCCAAATTTGAGTTCAGTGTTGCTGCACAAGAAAAGCTGAAGAAGAAATTTGAAACAGAAAGAAAAACATGGGCCGAGGAGAGAACTCCCTTGCTCAGCCGGGCCGAAAAAGCAGAGGCTGCTCTGACTGAGAGAACCGCCGAACTCTCCGGCTTAAAACGCCATGTGTCACAGATGGTCTCCGCAATCTTCGGTGAGTCATTCTGCCAGCCTTTAACAAGTTTACATTTTTTATGCCTTATCAGTCCCACCATTGCCATTCAGCTCACCTGACTTTGTTAAACAGGTCCCAGAAGCTCCAACCTTAATCAGAATGTTCTGACCAAGCTGAAGGCCGTGTACACCTTGGTGGAGCAACTCTACACCGGGTCACAGCGTGCGTTAGCCGTTGTGGCTCTGTCCAACGAGGTTCCGACTCACCTGGCAGACGTACTCAGGCGGCTTGCCGTTCTTCCTCAGCGCTTCCAAGAGCTAAGACGGGCCTCTGCAAGAGCCGGAGCTATAGCTGCGCTGAGCCGGGCCAAGGCTTTTCTCCCGGAGCTAGATCCGGCCGACATCGCTCTTGGATACCCCAGCCTGAAGGAAGACGGCACCCCCTTTGACCAGAAAGACTTCGCTGCCTGTGTGAAGAGCGTGTGCCCAGTGGCCACCCTGATTGGGAATGCCACCGACCTTACCAAGTATCAGCCGGGCTATGACGCGGAAAATCAGAGGATCCCCACTCCACGCTATGAAGCAATCAGCTTGATCCCTCCGACTCGTAAGCATACCTTCGCCCCGGAAGTTGACCCGGCCGGGTTAATTGATGACGAGGCTCAATTTGAAGCTTTGAGCGGCATTGACTGGAAATCATCAACCTTCCAGGTCATGGAAACAGCCGGAGGAGCGGAGAGGGATGAGCCGGAAGCTTCGACCCAACAAGCACCTTGATTTTTAGGCGGCTTATAGACATGCCTTAAAAACAATGCCTCGTCTTTTGGACTCGGGGAGTCTTGTAATAGAGTAGGACAAACACTTAACTTTGTCGTACCATCGTGCACGTGTGCAGCGCTTAACTCTGTTGAAGCTATTCTTTTATATTCCTCCGGGTTATGTTTAATCATTTACCTTCCTGAAGCTTAAAGAGCTGTCTTTAATTGCCCTGCATAGGAAAACAAATCACAAGTCTCTAGGCGGCTTACCGCATGGAGAATCACATGTTTTACATATAACCCAGAATATGAATCAAGGTCATAAGAGACCGGCTCTCGACTATATCTTTGAGATAACCATAAGAGCATACCTGCCAGCCGTCAAGTACACTTCCGGTTTATGTAACCCAAATAATGAGGTTGAGAACTCAAGCCCGGCTCAACAGCATTGATAATGCTTATTGTATGCTATCAACATTATTAATCTAATTTAAGCCGGCAGAGTAAGAACCGCCCTTGCACACTGTTGATATGATCAAAAGAACTTATTGCAAACCAAAAGATCAAAACTTAGGGGCTTCTAGTTCGAATACGACCAGAGAACCGTCCCAAAGGGGTTAAGCTAAGATTTGAATGCGATCATATAGCCCCCAGTGGGTTTGGCGTTGCCAATCAAGAGGGTACCGACAGCTATGTTCTCTTTGGTTCGAATACAACCTATGTTTGAACAGGAAGCCCCCAAATGACCTTAAGAGATGTTTAACGACGCTGATTCAAATACGATCCATGTCGGTTCCCAAAGGGGGTTAAGCTATAATTCAAATATGATCAAGAAAAACTCCCCAATGAGCTCGGCAATTTGCCAATCAAGTGGGTATCGACAGCTATGTTCTCTTTGGTTCGAATATGACCTATGTTTGAACAGGAAGCCCCCAAGTGATCATGTTGTTAATGGCTAGATTCGAATACGATCATAAGCCGGATCCACCTCCAAGTAACCATGTGATGTTGTAATGGAAATAACACATTTACCTTTGGAGGAAAAAAAGGACAGAGGTCCTGCTTTATTATTTATCATAATATATACATGGCTATAGAAATATGTACATTATGAGACCGGTGGCTCAAGTGTAATAAGGCCGAAGCTGAGCTATGTTCCACGGCCGACGGGTCTCTTCCTCCGACGTACGTGAATCTTTGTGCTCCCGAACATCGATAAGGTAGTATGACCCGTTGTGCAAGTTCTTGCTGACCACAAAGGGCCCTTCCCAAGGCGGGGATAACTTGTGTGCATCTGTTTGATCTTGGATGAGCCGGAGCACCAGATCACCTTCCTGGAAGACCCGGGACTTAACCCGGCGGCTGTGATAACGACGCAGGTCTTGTTGGTAAATCGTCGAGCGAGCTGCTGCCACATCACGCTGTTCGTCCAACAAGTCAAGAGCATCTTGGTGCGGCCGCTCATTATCCACCTCAACATAAGCCGCCACTCGAGGCGAGTCATGACGGATGTCGCTAGGGAGGACTGCTTCCGCTCCATAAACCATGAAGAAAGGCGTGTAACCCGTAGATCTGTTAGGAGTAGTATTGATGCTCCATAATACGGAGGGTAACTCCTCGACCCAACAACCCGGCGTCCGTTGCAAAGGGACCAAAAGTCGGGGCTTGATGCCCTTCAAAATATCCTGATTAGCTCTCTCAGCTTGACCATTGGATTGAGGGTGAGCCACTGATGAAACATCAAGCCGAATATGCTCTCGTTTACAAAACTCTTCCATGGCGCCCTTAGACAGATTGGTACCATTGTCAGTTATAATGATGTGTGGAAAACCAAAGCGAAATATCACCCTTTTCATGAACTGAACCGCTGTGGCTGCGTCACACTTGCTAACTGACTCTGCCTCACCCACTTTGTGAATTTGTCAACTGCCACCAAGAGGTGGGTCTTCTTATCCTTGGACCTTTTAAAAGGCCCAACCATATCAAGCCCCAAGACCGCAAATGGCCAAGTAATTGGAATCATCCTCAGCTCCTAAGCCGGCACATGAGCCCGTCGCGAAAACCTCTGACAACTGTCACATTTACTGACCAAGTCCTCCGCATCAGCATGAGCCGTCAGCCAATAAAAACCATGACGAAAAGCCTTGGCCACAAGGGATTTTGAGCCGGCATGATGGCCACAATCCCCTTCATGAATCTCATGTAAGATTTCTTGACCCTCCTCAGGGGAAACACAACGCTGGAAAGTTCCAGTAACACTGCGACGATGCAGCTCGCCATTGATAATGACCATTGACTTAGACCGCCGGGTTATTTGTCTGGCCAAAGTTTCATCCTCAGGCAAATCTCCCCGGGTCTTGTAAGCCAAATATGGTACTGTCCAGTCTGGGGTGATGTGGAGAGCCACCACCAACTGTGCCTCCGGGTCAGGAACAGCCAAGCCTTCCTCTGTAGGCAACTTGACAGAAGGGTTACGCAAAATGTCCAAGAAAGTATTAGGAGGCACCGGCTTTCGCTGAGATCCCAGCCGGCTTAAAGCATCAGTCGCCTCGTTCTTCCTGCGATCGATGTGCTCTACTTGATAACCCTGAAAGTGTCCAGCAATGGCATCAACCTCGCGGCGATAAGCCGCCATGAGAGGGTCCTTGGAATCCCACTTGCCTGACACTTGTTGGGCCACTAAATCTGAGTCGCCAAAGCACCTTACCCGGCTCAAACTCATCTCCTTAGCCATCCGAAGACCATGGAGCAAGGCCTCGTACTCAGCTGCATTGTTAGTACAGGGAAACATCAACCGTAGCACATAGCAAAACTTGTCACCTCGAGGGGAAGCTAATACAACTCCAGCCCCTGAGCCCTCCAATTGCCTAGACCCGTCGAAGTGTATAGTCCAATATGTATTATCCGGTTTCTCTTCAGGCACCTGCAGCTCTGTCCAATTGTTGATGAAATCCACCAATGCTTGAGATTTGACAGCAGTGCGTGGCACATATTTCAGACCATGAGGCCCAAGCTCTATAGCCCACTTAGCCACTCTCCCTGTAGCTTCTCTCTTTTGGATGATATCTCCTAGAGGAGCAGAACTAACCACAGTGATAGGGTGACCCTGGAAATAATGCTTAAGCTTCCGGCTTGCCATGAACACCCCGTAAACAAGCTTCTGCCAATGTGGATACCGTTGTTTGGACTCAATGAGCACTTCACTGACATAGTAAACCGGCCGCTGAACCGGATAATCCTTACCCTCTTCCTTGCGCTCCACCACCACAGCCACACTTACGGCTCATGTGTTAGCGGCTACATACAGCAATAAGGGCTCCTTGTCAACCGGAGCAGCAAGAACTGGGGGCTCAGCCAGCTGTCTCTTCAAATCCTCAAAAGCAGGATTAGCAGCATCATTCCAGACAAAGTCATCTGTTTTCTTCATCAGTTGGTACAGTGGCATGGCCTTTTCACCCAAACGGCTTATAAACCGGCTTAAAGCAGCGATGCGACCCGCCAGACGCTGGACGTCGTTTATACACGCCGGCTTAGCCAGAGAGGTGATTGCCTTGATCTTTTCCAGGTTAGCTTCAATGCCTCTGTGAGAAACCAGAAAACCCAAGAGCTTGCCTGCAGGAACACCAAAAACACACTTGGCCGGGTTAAGCATCATATTGTAGACCCGGAGATTATCAAAGGTTTCTTTCAGATCATCTATCAAGGTCTCCTTCTCCCTGGATTTAACCACGATATCATCCACATAAGCATGAACATTGCGCCCAATCTGGTTATGAAGACAATTCTGCACGCAACGCTGGTAAGTCGCCTGTGCACTCTTGAGCCCAAAAGGCATAGATACATGACAGAAGGCTCCAAAAGGAGTGATGAACGTTGTCTTCTCCTGGTCCTTAACTGCCATTTTAATCTGATGGTATCCAGAATAAGCATCCAAAAAACTTAAGCGCTCACAACCCGCCGTAGCATCAATAATCTGATCAATACGGGGGAGAGCAAAAGGATCAGCCAGACAAGCCTTGTTTAAATCTGTGTAATCCACACACATCCGCTAGGTGCCGTTCTTCTTAAGCACGAGCACCGGGTTAGCTAACCATTCTGGATGAAAAACTTCAACGATAAACCCGGCCGCCAAGAGCCGGGCTACCTCCTCACCAATGGCTTTCCGCCTCTCCTCATTAAACCGCCGGAGGAATTGCCTGACCGGCTTAAACTTCGGATCAATATTGAGAGTGTGCTCAGCGAGTTCTCTAGGTACACCCGGCATGTCATAAGGTTTCCATGCAAAGATGTCCCTGTTCTCATGGATGAAATCGATGAGCGCGCTTTCCTATTTCGGATCCAGATTGGCACTGATGCTGAATTGCTGAGATGAGTCACCTGGAACAAAGTCAACAAGTTTAGTCTCATCAGCAGATTTAAATTTCATTACCGGCTCATGCTCCGTGGTTGGCTTCTTCAAAGACGTCATATCTGCCGGGTCAACATTGTCCTTGTAAAACTTCAATTCCTCTGTTGCACAAACAGATTCAGCATAAGCCGCGTCACCTTCCTCACACTCCAAGGCTATCTTTCGGCTGCCATGAACCGTAATGGTCCCATTGTGACCCGGCATTTTGAGCTGTAAATATACGTAACACGGCCGTGCCATGAACTTGGCGTAAGCCGGCCGCCCAAATAAAGCATGATACGGGCTTCTTATCTTAACCACCTCAAAGGTTAATTTTTCCGCCCTGTAGTTGTACTCATCTCCAAAAGCCACTTCCAGCTCGATCTTACCCACTGGATACGCTGACTTACCAGGCACCACGCCATGGAAAACAGTATTGGACTGGCTGAGATCCTTATCAATCAATCCCATACGACGGAAAGTCTCATAATAGAGGATGTTGATGCTGCTGCCTCCGTCCATCAGTACTTTAGTGAATTTATATCCTCCCACCTGAGCAGCCACCACCAGGGCCAGGTGACCCGGATTATCAACCCGGGGAGGGTGATGTTCCCTACTCCACACGATAGGCTGCTCAGACCATCTTAAATAGCGTGGAACCGCTGGCTCAACAGCATTCACAGCCCTCTTACGAAGCTTCTGATCTCGCTTGCACAGACTGGTGGTAAACACATGATACTGTCCACCATTGAGCTGCTTTGGATTGGTCTGGTATCCCCCCTGCTGCTGTTGATGACCCTGGCCGGACTGCTGATTAAAGCCCCCTTGAACATTCTGAGGATTGGAATTTGAGCCGCCGCCCGGGCCATGAAAGCCGCCGGCGCCTAAGCCGCCGCCCGAGCCATTGTTGCCATTAATGGCATTGGAATTCTTAAAGGCTTTCATGATTGCACAATCTTTCCATAGATGAGTAGCTGGCTTCTCCCTAGAGCCATGCCTCGGACAAGGATCATTCAACAACTGCTCAAGCGTCGGGCCTGACCCGCCGGCTCGGGGAGGTGGCCTCCCCTTACGTCGCTGGTTGTTACCCTGTGAGCTGGCGTTGGCCACAAACTCTATGCTGCCATCAGCCTTATGCTTGCTACCTCCTTGGTTCGCCGGGTTATGCTGAGGACCCTTGCCATTGCCGTTCTTCTTTCCCTTCCCTGTCCTTTCATCATCCGACGCGGGGTCCTTGGTACTATCAGAGTCGGCATACTTGACGAGAGCCGCCATCAGTGTACCCATATCATTGCAATCGCGCTTGAGCCGCCCGAGTTTCATCTTCAGGGGCACGAAACGACAATTCTGCTCCAACATTAAGACTGCAGAGCCGGCATCCATCTTATCAGATGAATGTATTATCTCTTTGACCCGGCGAACCCAATGGGTTGTAGACTCACCCTCCTGCTGCTTACAGTTAGTCAAATCCACAATGGACATAGACTGCCTACAGGTATCTTTGAAGTTTTGGATGAACCGGGCTTTTAGCTCAGCCCAAGACCCGATAGAATTCGGTGGAAGCCCTTTCAACCAAGTGCGGGCAGTCCCATCTAACATCATGGTGAAGTACTTGGCCATTGCCGCTTCACTGACCTCCAGCAACTCCATAGCCATCTCGTAACTCTCGATCCATGCTCCGGGTTGCAAATCAGCTGTGTAATTCGGCACTTTCCTTGGCCCTTTGAAATCCTTGGGCAGACGTTCGTTACGGAGAGCCGGCACCAGACAATGAACACCTCCAGTCCTTGTAGGTATACCCACGTCGATGGAAGCCGTCGGATAAGCCGGGGGTGGCTGGTAAGCCGTCAACTGAGGCACTTGCTCCGCCTCTTGCCGTGCTCTGTCTTGGTCTACCGCGTGAAAGGCTCCGTTGTGAGCCGGGCCGTGGCCAGGAGGCAAGTCATGGCATCGGACATTGCTTGAGACGGTTGCTGAGACCATGTGTCTGCTATAACTCGGGCTCCGGCCTGGACAAGGGGTTGAATGAATCATGTCCCGGCTATAAGAATATGCCTCTTGCTGCGCCAGGGCCGTCTGAAGGAGTTCTCTGACCCGGCGGGTTTCAACCGCCGTTGGAGAGTCACCATCGATTGGGAGAACCGCCAGCCACGCCGCCGCGGCGACCATGTTTTCCAACGGGTTGGCAGAATGACCCGGTGGTATTGGCACGTACTGAGGCGGGGTAGGGTTCACCCGGGGAGGCCCCATCACTTGGGGCTGAATTGACGTTCCAGTCCCGGGCGCTATGATCTCTGGCGGGTTACTAGGCCCTGCACCAAGCGTGTAGAAGAGGTTTCGAGGATCGTAAACCAGAGGGAGTCGAGATTGGGCCTTTTGATGCCTCCTTCTCATGACCTCATTGGACGCGTTTTGATCCATCGTGAGCCGGAAAGACTATGCCTGAATCAGCTGAGTCTGGGCGTCGAGAGCCGCCCTCTCTGCAGCCATCCTGATCCCCTCCGCCGCCAGATCCTCCTTGGCTTTTGCTAGATCCAATTTTAACTGTGCCACCTCCGCGTCATGCTGAGCTTGATCCGCCGGGGCGACCGTAGCGGTCAACAGGACCGTCATCTTGTCTGTGAGATCCATCAGCACCTGAGCCGGCGAGGGCACAGGGCTTCCTGACCCGGCGGCGGGGTTTTGAATAGGTTGTGCGCCGGCCATGAAGATTCCAACCCGGCTCGGCGGCTCAAAGGGGTCCGGAATGCTGTCGCCATCGGAACAACCCCTGAGCCTGCCATCTTGAAGTTGATACAACGAGTTTGACTCATCCGTAGACGACTCGCCGTCAGAGCCGGCGGCCGTCTCATCACCAGATCCAGATCCTTCAGAGTGTCCTCCATGGACACATCCCACGAAAGCATGCTTCAAGGCAGGTAGAGCCCGGGCGGGTCGTGCACGCTGAGCCGTCTCGATGAGATCGGCGCAGAGGTCCGGCTCAGGGCTCGGCTCACCAATTTTGCCAATGAAGACATGGATTCCGCCAAAGGGGACCCGGTACCCGTACTCGATTGAGCCGGCGTCGGGGCCCCAGTTTGCATCGTCGATGTAGAGCTTGCCACGACGACTCTTGGTCATCCGGCCCACAGCGTATCCCTTGAGCCCTTCGAAGCTGCCCTTCAAGAACTCAAATCCAACGTGCGCTGGCCCCACGGTGGGCGCCAACTGTCGTGGAATTGTCACGGCAGATGTCCTCGTGCAAGGACTTAGTCGTGGAGCCATCGCAGCTAGGAAGCTTAAAGGGATTAAACGGGACAAGGAACACGAGGGTTATACTGGTTCGGCCCCTTACGGTGAAGGTAAAAGCCTACGTCCAGTTGAGGTGGTATTGATTAGGGTTTCGACGACCAGGAGCTAAACCGTACAGCTTGGTTATCGCTTTGGTCTTACTCGTCCCTAAACCGTCGCCGGGTCGTCCCTTTATATAGAGAGGTTGACGCCCAGCGGTTCTCAGAGTCCCAGCAGGCTCATAACAGTGTCCGGCTCGGACTCTTAACTATTCTTGCCTTACACTACAAGCTTTACCATAACAGCGGTTATCACTACGGGCCTTAAGCCATCTCCGGGTCTTAAGCCCATTATTGACCCGCCGTCTTCAAGTTTGGTACTGGGCTTCGCGTGATGACTATTATGAGTAACCCGGCCCCTCCTGGGCGGGTGACTCTAATGGTTATATCCTCAACACCCCCCCTCCGCGGCGATTTTTTACTCACTAGTTTTTTTATACAACATATGCATATGAATGTTAATTTTAGATGTATATTTAGATGTTTCAGATATTTTAGTTTTTTTCACTAGTTTTTTTATACAATGTATGTATATAGATGAACGGTGGAATTTACAATGTATGCATGCATGAATGTTATTTTATACAATGTATGTATATATATATATACGTATTTTAGTTTTTTTCACTAGTTTTTTATACTTATAGAAAAAAGTTGCATAGAAAAAGTTGACCATGTATTAATAATATTTTAATGTTACTCTGTAGCTTAATGTTGTATTTGCAAAAGTTTGTCATGTATTTGCAAAATCAAGTGAAAAAGAATTACAAAAATCACAATTAAGCATTTAAAAAATGTTAACTTTGCATAGATCCAATTTGTTCTGGACGTACGATGCCCGGCCCGCATCCTAGCCGTCGACCCGTTCGAGACGACGTCCTGCTTCAGAGGCGCCATGTCCGGGACTGGGCTCTGCCGGGGTGGCATTGGGAGGTGCTACCTTCAGGGGCGCGCAGCTTGGTGAGGAACCCGGGTGCCATCGTTGACCCAGACACTACTGGGAAAAAGCTTATAGGTAGGAATTTACTAGTAGCGCGGTATATTGAACCCACGCTACTACTAATTACTAGTAGCGAGCTATATTAATCCGCGCTACTAGTAATATTACTAGTAGCACGTGGTCTAAAAAGCACGCTACTAGTAAATATCTCTAACCGTGCCTCATGGACAAGTCATAGTAGTAGCGCGTGTTGTACGACACGTGCTACTACTAATAAAATAGTAGTAGCGCGTTTTTTATAACCCGCGCTATTATTATCAGTCGACCAAACCCGCTGGTTGACCCTACTTACTAATAGCGCATGTTTATGGGCATGCGCTACAACTAAAGGGCATCATCCTCTACCTCACACCGCTCAAAGAAAGTCTTCTCCCCCTCCCTCTCTATGCTGTGACTCCTTGCCGCCGCAGCCACATACGCCGGCAGCCTCGTCTTGCTCCGGCGACTCCTCCCACCGCCAGGTACCCTCCTGAGCTTGCCACCCTCCGATGCGTCCTCCCCTCCTGCTGGATTTGACGCTCGTGCCCACTAGCATCCCTCCCCGCGGCTAGGGATTCGGGTGCGGCGGCGCCTCTCACTTCGGCGAGTTCAATCCATCCTCCTTTCTCTTCCTATCTCTCTCCCTCCCCGTGTCTAATTTCTGGTCGGGTCTTCTCTTCTAGATGCGTAGAGAAGAGGGAGATCCAGCACGCCTCCATGCCATGGACCCTTGACGAACGAAGGCCGAGGCGGCCAGTAGGACAAAACAAGCAGGGAGCGACGATGGCTGTGGCGGAGCGGAGCGGCGGCGGCGTGGTGAAGCACCTCCTCATCGTGCAGTTCAAGGAGGCCGTGACCCCGGAGCGGCTGGACGGGCTCATCCGCGGCTACGCCGGCCTCGTCGACAAAGTCCTCTTCATGAAGGCCTTCCACTAGTACGGTAGCTACCCTCACCGACCCGTATGTTGATTCTTGCACCTTCCTGCCTCTGCCGCCCCTTTGGTGAGCCATTGGTAGCTACTTAGGTTGCACCCGGTAGGTGCTCGATGAATTGCCTGCCTGGGCTGTGATTCTTCCCTATGCGACCGCTGGCTTGTAAGCCATGTGATTGCTTTACAATGATGGATTCAAGTAGTAGACGAGCTATTTCTCTTTGATCCAACAGGGAACCGGTGTAGTCAAACTAACAAGTAAATCTGATTCAGCTAATAGAAAAACATTCAGATTCATGTGGTTTTATCGTTTGACGTTTTTGTTTGCAGTATAAAGTTTATATGGCTATATTTATTCATTCTGCAATAAGATAAACCAAAGCTCCACTTAACAATGTGAGAACAACTCGTATCAGCCAGTTTACACCATGCCCTCAAATGTAACCCTTTGTCCAAAAAGATCGTATCAACCTTGAGAACAAGGCATCACTCATTGGACATTTACGAATTTCAACTTGTTTTTATTTTTGCAAAGCTTATATGTCAATCTTTTGTTCTTCCTTTGGTATGCGGGGTAACCGATGTGAGCATTGAAACATGCATCAGGGGACCACACATGTCTTTGAGTCCACTTTTGAAAGCACCAAGAGAGCTTCAGGCATTGAGGCGTTGAGCCATTGTAGTATTGCCGCCTGGACTTGCCGCCACTGCCGGCGGCGAGACCTGGATTCGACCGGTGACCATCCCCTCCAGCACGAAAATCAGCCGTCTCTCCTTGCAGCTACAGATAACCCAGCAGCCTCTCCTCATTCTTCAACCTCTTCACTTTTAATCTTAAGATTTATTCCCCTAAGGTATTGGATCTGGATGCTTGCTGGCTTGCTATTGTTTGCTTGTGACGTGCAGTCTGATGGCGCCAGTCTTTTTCATAATATTTCTCAAAGCAACCTGACGTATCCTGACCCTTCATGATTGCAGGGACCACTGTTAGGCTGTGTTCGGTAGCCCTCCACTCCTCCACTCGGGAGCGGAGCGGGTGGAGCACCGTATTAGCAGCTCCTCAAATTAACACTGCATGTTGCTCCGCTCCGGAGCGGAGTTGGAGAGCAGGAGGGAGTCCGAACAGGCCTTTATTATTTTGGACTTGCTATGGGGATGTTAAAACTCGTTGCAATGTTGTTACTGTCATGGTTCTCGATTTAGCTGCTACTCCTCTCGAGCTATGGTAAACACACACTCCACATTGTGGATTCTTTTAAAAGAATAGTTGTTGGTTTTGATAAAGCTTTATATCTAGTAATAGTTGTTGGCTCCGTATCAATCTTGATTTTATAGGAATAGTTGTTGGTTCTTAGTCAAGCTTTAATTATATGAATAGTCGTTTAGTATCTGTGTGGATAGTTTCTTACATGGAAACCTTGCAGAGTAGTTAATGTGCAGCCAGAGTCCAGTATGATATCACAATCTTGAGTAAGCATTTGAATTTAAGCTAGTAGATACTGAGCTCTGTGATCGAAGTATCTTTGTTGAATACTTCTAAACTGAACAGTTTCATACCTTCAGTCCCCAATGTGGTTCGTAGTAGACATGCAAGTAGTAGAATTTTGCCTCCTGATTGTAGAATTTTTGGCCGATTCGTGTGCTTCTTCACATAATCACATCCTCAAACCATGGAATAATTTATGATTCCTCAGAATTGTTGATTTTTTCCCTTGTCGTACATACATCACAATTTGTTTCTGAAACAAAAAGTCCTTACCATTTGGGTATAATTTTCAGAGCTTGCAGATAGTTAATTCAAGTACAACAATTGGTTATAATTTTGGTTCATGACCTGCACCATCTGCAAATACACATCTAATATCCAACAAAGTTTTTGTTCTGTCACTCAGGGTCATACTCACTTCAGCTAGTAGCTGCTCCAAACATGTTTGTAATGTTACTACTTAATAATGATTCTGGATCTTCTGCCAACATTTCCTACTGGAGATAAACAAATTATGTGTGGGATTCAATGATGTCATTGATCTCTGTTTATAATGCAGTATTTTTACCTATAATCTATGTTTGGATTTGAAATAGATATACCTCCTGTTGGAGTTGAAGTAAATATCTCACGTACCTTTTGGGAACCCTGTCGGTTTTGAGTTGCTTGTGTGGCATCACTGATTTTCCCAAAAAACTGTGCAAATAATGTAATTGGTTTTAAAGTAGAAACTATACCACCATAGTCATCCGCGGGAGTGCCACTTTTCCTTCCATATAGCTAATTGTGCAACACATGAGTATGTAGTACCACATCAGTTTTGTACTCTTTTATGGTTACAGATATACTCTTCTTTGTAAGCTTAGGGATGGGTACATATATGTTTATCCACACAGTAGCATAAGCAAGCTTGATCAACATTATGATGCTTGTTCTTCTCATATGACAATTCTGTCATTTAAGGCAAATTTTCAAGATTCTTTTTTTACTATACAAATTATGGCGATAGAGTATAACCATCCAGTCTTTTCGGATATAATATTTCAGTTTTTTAATCTTATCATATGATGCATTAGTTGCTACTAGGATATAAGGCAGATCACACCCATTCATTAGATATTACTGAAGGAAGAATCCTATTTATCAAGTTCCTACTTTTGACTGGTTCCGTTGCATTTGCATCCCACCCCCAACCTTGCTCAATTTGGCATGTGAAGACAACTTATTCACCTGACATGATAACGCTAACCTACAGTCCAAAACTAATAGAATATAAACTAGATTGAAAATACATCACATGGACATTAGTACTGTGCTATGCATACACCATAAGGATGCTCATTTTAGTTTTAAAATAGTAGACTAATTTTCCCTGGCTTGCAACTCCTATGCTGAATTAGAGGGTATGCTGATGCTACTACTAATCATTGTTGGTGAAGTAAATGTCATTTGAGAAATCTCGGCCCATTTTTCTTGTTAATGACGACTGTTACCAACATTATCCTTTCCCGTGTCTCAAAACTGTCAACCTGGCTCATAAAATGATCTTTTTTTAGAATTCATGGTTTTTTCTTGTTATTATACATTACAATGAGTTCATTGTATTCAGATTCCTTGCAACTTCATGCACCTGAGCTATTTGCAGAAGGAGGGGAGCTGGCCTTCTTCATGTATTGGGGCAGTGCCTTCCTTGGATTCAATAAGGAGGGGACCCGGCCTTCTTCACATCTCGTGCAACAAGTATGGACCAGCCTCTGGTTGTTACTATTGATTCATGTGCATGTGCTAAAAAGAAAGAAAATACCCTACTGTATTTGAACAAGGACGTGAACTAATAAGTTTTTACTTTCCCGACGTGGGTGCAGGGGTGATTGACACGGACTACCAAGCTCGGTGGGTGTCGTGCACTTCAAACAAACACTCGGAGGCGGATTCACCGTGAAGCCCAGAGACTGTCGTGTAGATGATCGTGCAGGTGATTGCGACGCCGAAGGTCGCTGAGGTGGAGTACCTCGACGCCAATGTCCGGCGGGAAGGAGGGTTCGGGTCCACCGACGTTTGAACTCCGAGCCTTGGTAGATACATCTAGAGAAGTGGTCTGGTTGTTTGCGTCTGTTGTTAAATGGGATCACATGATCTTTTTTAGTTGAGATGTTCAATGTTGCATCCATGAATGTTGCAAGTGCTGAGATGGTTATGTGACCTTTGCACTAGACGTGTCTTGATTTCAATCCATGAATATTGCATCTAATTTTTATTTTTTTTAATTTGTAATTAGTTAGCAGTAGCGTTGGGTCAAAATGGAGCGCTACTAGTACTTGCATAGTAGTAGCAGGGTAAAAGTGTGTGCTACTAGTAAATAGACAGTACTAGCGTTGGTTCAGAATAGTAGTAGCATGGGTGGCAGGCGCTACTACTAACTTTTTAGCTGTAGCGCGGGGTAAAATACGCGCTACTGCTAAAAAATAGTTGTAGGGTCGTAGTAGTAGCGCGGTACCCCGCGCTACTAGTAAGAAAAAAACCAACGCTACTACTAGTGTTTTTCCTAGTAGTAGGAGCTTCTTTGATGGCGGGCGCATGGGCCACATTCGGTGCAGAGGCTGGCGTCCCCCGCGGAGGTTGGTACGTCATCGTGTCAGGGAGGAGGACGAGCACGTCCGTCGCTACATGCTTGCGTTGGACGTCAGGTTCTTCAATACCTAGCAAGTTCTTCAGGGATCTCACTCGTGCTATGATCCCTTGATTGTTCCTTCTCTTTGGGTGTCCACCGCGAGTGATGTTAGCTAGTGATGTTATATATATGATCATATTCGAGATGTATTAGTGATAATACTCGAGATGTATTCAAGATTATATTCGATAATATTCGAGATTATATTATTCGATAATATTCGAGATGATGTATTCAAGATTATATTATTCGATAATATTCGAGACGATGTATTCGAGATTATATTCGATGATGCATATTATCTGGATTATTCGAGATGATATATTAGTGATATTATTCGAGATGGATATTATCTACTATGATTCAGTTTTTCCTTATTGATTGCATGCATTCTAATTTGAATACTAAATTGTTTTATCTTTCTTCTGGATTAATTAAATGAAAGCTATGGACAATACCGGCAGAGAAGGAGAAGACGCCCTGTTCGAGATCATACGCTCCCCGAGACCATATGAGAATGAAGAAGATGACGGCTCGCAATATCTGAATAATACCGGTGATGGTATGATGTTCGATGAAGACGAACAAATAGATGAAGTCCAGAACAATGAGGACGAAGGAAATGTTGTTCTTCAAATAACAAAGACCGGCGAGGTATATTTATATAAGGCATCTGGTGATCATCACATGTTTTAATTGATTTGTATATGTATTAACAAATCGATCTTTCTTCTTTTAGCCCTTCAGATCAAGCAAATCTTCTACAAGCAGTGATGACCCACAAGTATAGGGGATCTATCGTAGTCCTTTCGATAAGTAAGAGTGTCGAACCCAACGAGGAGCAGAAAGATATGATAAGCGGTTTTCAGCAAGGTATTCTCTGCAAGCACTGAAATTATCGGTAACAGATAGTTTTTGTGATAAGGTAATTTACAACGAGTAACAAGTAACAAGTGTAAATAAAGTGCAGCAAGGTGGCCCAATCCTTTTTGTAGCAAAGGACAAGCCTGGACAATTTCTTATATAAAGGAAATCGCTCCCGAGGACACATGGGAATTATCGTCAAGCTAGTTTTCATCACGTACATATGATTCGCGTTCGGTACTTTGATAATTTGATATGTGGGTGGACCGGTGCTTGGGTGTTGTCCTTACTTGGACAAGCTTCCCACTTATGATTAACTCCTATTGCAAGCATCCGCAACTACAAAAGAAGTATTAAGGTAAACCTAACCACAGCATGAAACATATGGATCCAAATCAGCCCCTTACGAAGCAACGCATAAACTAGGGTTTAAGCTTCTGTCACTCTACCAACCCATCATCTACTTATTACTTCCCAATGCCTTCCTGTAGGCCCAAACAATGGTGAAGTGTCATGTAGTCGACGTTCACACACCACCACTAGAGGAAAGACAACATACATCTCATCAAAATATCGAACGAATACCAAATTCACATGACTACTTATAGCAAGACTTCACCCATGTCCTCAGGAACAAACGTAACTACTCACAAATCATATTCATGTTCATAATCAGAGGGGTATTAATATGCATAATGGATCTGAACATATGATCTTCCACCAAATAAACCAACTAGCATCAACTACAAGGAGTAATTAACACTACTAGCAACCTACAAGTACCAATCTGAGGCTTTGGGACAAAGATTGGACACAAGAGATGAACTAGGGTTTGAGAGGAGATGGTGCTGGTGAAGATGTTGATGGAGATTGACCCCCTCCCGATGAGAGGTTCGTTGGTGATGACGATGGTGATGATTTCCCCCTCCCGGAGGGAAGTTTCCCCGGCAGAACAGCTCTGCCGGAGCCCTAGATTGGTTCCGCTAAGGTTCCGCCTCGTGGCGGCGGTGTTTCTTCCCGAAAGCTTGCTTATGATTTTTTTAGGGTAAAATACCTCATATAGCAGAAGATGGGCACCGGAGGCCTGCCAGGGGGCCCATGAGGCAGGGGGCGCGCCCAGGGGGTAGGGCGCGCCCCCACCCTCATGGCCAGGGTGTGGGCCCCCTTTTGGTATTTTCTTCGCTCAGTATTTTTTATTATTTCCAAAAATGACTTCCGTGGAGTTTCAAGACTTTTGCAGTTGTGCAGAATAGGTCTCTAATATTTGCTCCTTTTCCAGCCCAGAATTTCAGCTGTCGGCATTCTCCCTCTTCATGTAAACCTTGTAAAATAAGAGAGAATAGGCATAAGTATTGTGACATAACATGTAATAACAACCCATAATGCAATAAATATTGATATAAAAGCATGATGCAAAATGGACGTATCAACTCCCCCAAGCTTAGACCTTGCTTGTCCTCAAGCGGAAGCCGATAACGATAAATATGTCCATATGTTTAGAGATAGAGGTGTCGATAAAATAAAATACGGACATGTGGGCATCATGATCATTCTTATAACAGCAACATATATGGATATCGTCATATGATTTCTTATGCTCATGTAATAATCTATTCACAATGTAAAGTATGAATCAGAAACTTCATTGAGAACTAACAAACTAAAATCTCAGTCATTGAAGCAATTGCAATTTATCATAACATCGGAAAGAGTCAATATAAGAGCTTTTCAGCAAGTCCACATACTCAACTATCATTTAGTCTTTCACAATTGCTAACACTCATGCAATACTTATGGGTATGGAGTTTTAATCAGACACAGAGAAAGATAGGGGCTTATAGTGTTGCCTCCCAACCTTTACCTCAAGGGTAATGTCAACAATAATAGTTCATGCTAACTTACATCCAATTGGATATATATATCAGGATCTTTCCAACACAATGTGCTTGCCAAAGGATAAAATGTAAAAAGGAAAGGTGAAGATCACCATGACTCTTGCATAAGGAATAAGACAAAAGTAAAAGATAGGCCCTTCGCATAGGGAAGCAGAGGTTGTCATGAGCTTTCATGGTTGGATGCACGAAATCTTAATGCAAAAGAACGTCACTTTATATTGCCACTTGTGATATGGACCTTTATTATGCAGTCTGTCGCTTTTATTTCTTCCACATCACAAGATCGTATAAAGCTTATTTTCTCCACACTAATAAATCATACATATTTAGAGAGCAACTTTTATTGCTTGCACCGATGACAACTTACTTGAAGGATCTTACTCAATCCATAGGTAGGTATGGTGGACACTCATGGCAAAACTGGTTTTTAGGGTATTCGGAAGCACAAGTAGTATCTCTACTTGGTGCAAAGAATTGGCTAGCATGAGGGAGAAAGGCAAGCTCAACATGTTGGATGATCCATGACAATATACTTTATTTCAGATATAAGAAAACATAACCCATTACGTTGTCTTCCTTATCCAACATCAACTCTTTAGTATGTCATATTTTAATGAGTGCTCACAGTCATAAAAGATGTCCAAGATAGTATATTTATATGTGAAACCTCTCTTTCTTTATAACTTCCTATTAATTGCAACGATGACCAAAACTATGTTTGTCAACTCTCAACAACTTTTAATCATCATACTCTTTATATGTGAAGTCATTACTCTCCATAAGATCAATATCATCTCTTTATTTCTTTTTATTTCTTTCTCTTTCTTTTATTCCCTCAAGATCATAGCAAAATAATCAAGCCCTTGACTCAACACTAATCTTTATTATATATAGCTCACAGACTCGATTACATAGAAGGGATCATAAGGCAAAACTCAAAACTAAATTATACTAAAACTTTATTCTACTAGATCAAGATATTGCTAAAAGGATCAAACTAACAAAAACGGTAAAGATAGGAGTGTGATGGTGATTTGATACCGGGGCACCTCCCCCAAGCTTGGCAGTTGCCAAGGGGAGTGCCCATACCCATGTGATTATGTCTCTTTCTTCGGAGGTGGCGATGATGGAGTTGTTGATGATATAAATTGTGCTTTTAGCTTCTTCATGTTGTAATTGAGGAGAGCAATTTCCTCCTTTAAATCATTGACCTCCGACTCCAGCTTCAAGATCTTGTCACATAAATCTCCTTTGCTTTTCTGCCGAAAATGATCAGGAATAGATCGATTGTTAGATAGTTTAGCCCTCTTAGGGAGGCTAGACTTCTTGAACTTCACGTGCATATCCCCAGGTTGAGGTAGAGAGACATCCTCCTCCTCTGAACTTGAATCATTCATCCTCATCAAATGAGGATCCTCCTCCTCATCCGTAGTTCGACCACAAGGAGATAGATCCCCATAGGTCTTTGGGTCAGCAATGAGGTGTGAGACATAGCTCTCCCCGCCGGAATCCTGAGATGACATCTTGCTCCAAATCTGCGGCAAAAAATAGCTCGAAACAAAAACAGAGGATATTTGCGTGGTACAGTGGTCAAAACCTTCGGGAGATTATATAATGAATTTTTACCGACCAAAAGAAGTATTGTGCAAGAAAATAGAGTCCGGAGAGCACATGAGGTGCCCACGAGGCAGGGGCGCGCCCAGGGGGTAGGGCGCGCCTCCCACCCTCGTGGAAGCCTCGTGTCCTTCCCGGACTACTTCTTATTTTCCTATTTTCTTAAATATTCCAAAACAGATAAAAATTGCCATTAGAACAGTTTTGGAGTCGGTTTACTCACCGTACCACGTACCTATTCCTTTTCGGAGTCTGAAGCGTGCTGGATAGTGTCTCTTATGTATTCCTCCGAGGTTACGGTTTCAACAACATTGGTTTCAACATTTATCGGATTACTTGAGATATAATGTTTGATCCTTTGACCGTTCACCACCTTCGGATTTGTGCCTTCGAAGTTGTTTATTTTTATGGCACCGGAACGATAGACCTCCTCGATAACGTAAGGACCTTCCCATTTAGAGAGAAGTTTTCTTGCAAAAAATCTTAAACGAGAGTTGTATAACATTACATAATCACCTATATTAAACTCACGCTTTTGTATCCTTTTGTCATGCCATCTTTTTGTTGGAAATATGCCCTAGAGGCAATAATAAATGGTTATTATTATATTTCATTGTTCATGGTAATTGTCTATTATTCATGCTATAACCGTGTTATCCGGAAATCGTAATACACGTGTGAATACATAGACCACAACGTGTCCCTAGTAAGCCTCTAGTTGACTAGCTCGTTGATCAACAGATAGTCATGGTTTCCTGACTATGGACATTGGATGTCATTGCTAATGGGATCACATCATTAGGAGAATGATGTGATGGACAAGACCCAATCCTAAGCATAGCATAAAAGATCGTGTAGTTTCGTTTGCTAGAGCTTTTCCAATGTCAAGTATCTATTCCTTAGACCATGAGATCGTGCAACTCCCGGATACCGTAGGAGTGCTTTGGGTGTGCCAAACGTCACAACGTAACTGGGTGACTATAAAGGTGCACTACGGGTATCTCCGAAAGTGTCTGTTGGGTTGGCACGGATCGAGACTGGGATTTGTCACTCCGTATGACGGAGAGGTATCTCTGGGCCCACTCGGTAATGCATCATCATAATGAGCTCAATGTGACTAAGGCGTTAGTCACGAGATCATGCATTGCGGTACGAGTAAAGAGACTTGCCGGTAACGATATTGAACAAGGTATTGGGATACCGACGATCGAATCTCGGGCAAGTAACATACCGATTGACAAAGGGAATTGTATGCGGGATTGATTGAATCCTCGACATCGTGGTTCATCCGATGAGATCATTGTGGAACATGTGGGAGCCAACATGGGTATCCAGATCCCGCTGTTGGTTATTGACCGGAGAGGCGTCTCGGTCATGTCTGCATGTCTCCCAAACCCGTAGGGTCTACACACTTAAGGTTCGGTGACGCTAGGGTTGTACAGATATGAGTATGCGGAAACCCGAAAGTTGTTCGGAGTCCCGGATGAGATCCCGGACGTCACGAGGAGTTCCGGAATGGTCCGGAGGTGAAGAATTATATATAGGAAGTCAAGTTTCGGCCACCGGGAAAGTTTCGGGGGTCACCGGTATTGTACCGGGACCACCGGAAGGGTCCCGGGGGTCCACCGGGTGGGGCCACCTATCCCGGAGGGCCCCATGGGCTGAAGTGGGAAGGGAACCAGCCCCTAGTGGGCTGGGGCGCCCCCCATGGGCCTCCCCCCTGCGCCTAGGGTTGCAAACCCTAGGGTGGGGGGGCGCCCCACTTGCCTTGGGGGGCAAGTCTCCCCCCTGGCCGCCGCCCCCCCATCCAGATGGGCTCCTGGCCGGCGCCCCCCCTCCCATTGGGCCTATATAAAGGGGGGAGGGAGGGCAGTAGTACAACAGCCTTGGGCGCCTCCCTCCTCCCCTGCAACACCTCTCTCTCTCGCAGAACCTCGGCGAAGCCCTGCCGACATCCCGCTACATCCACCACCACGCCGTCGTGCTGCTGGATCTCCATCAACCTCTCCTTCCCCCTTGCTGGATCAAGAAGGAGGAGACGTCGCTGCGCCGTACGTGTGTTGAATGCGGAGGTGCCGTCCGTTTGGCACTCGGTCATCGGTGATTTGAATCACGGCGAGTACGACTCCGTCAACCTCGTTCATTGGAACGCTTCCGCTCGCGATCTACAAGGGTATGTAGATGCACTCCTATCCCCTCGTTGCTAGTATACTCCATAGATGGATCTTGGTGAGCGTAGGAAAATTTTAAAATTCTGCTACGATCCCCAACACTTTTAACCTTTTCCTTGAACAGTTTGGCATTTTCATAGGCTTGGGTTCTCCATTCATCAAGTGAACTAATGTCAAATAGCCTCTTTTCACCGGCAAGTTTGAAATCATAGTTGAGCTCTTTAATAGCCCAATATGCCTTATGTCTAGTTTCGAGAGGTAAGTGACATGCTTTTCCATAAACCATCTTATACGGAGACATTCCCATAGGATTTTTATATGCAGTTCTATAGGCCCATAATGCATCATTAAGTTTCTTGGACCAATTCTTTCTAGATCTATTAATAGTCTTTTGCAAAATTAATTTGAGCTCTCTATTAATCAACTCTACTTGACCACTAGACTGTGGGTGATAAGGGGGTGCAATTCTATGATTAACATCATACTTAGCAACCATTTTACGAAAGGCACCATGAATAAAATGTGAACCACCATCAGTCATTAAATATCTAGGGACTCCAAACCTCGGAAAAATGACTTCTTTAAGCATCTTAATAGAAGTGTTGATCAGCACTACTAGTTGGAATAGCTTCTACCCACTTAGTAACGTAATCAACAGTAACTAAAATATGTGTATACCCATTAGAGGAAGGAAACGGTCCCATATAATCAAAGCCCCAAACATCAAATGGTTCAATAACAAGTGAATAATTCATAGGCATTTCTTGACGTCTACTAATATTACCGATTCTTTGACATTCATCACAAGACAAGACAAACTTACGGGCATCTTTGAAGAGAGTAGGCCAATAAAAACCGGATTGCAATACCTTATGTGCAGTTCTATCTCCAGCATGGTGTCCTCCATAAGCTTCGGAGCGACACTTGCGTAGGACCTATCCCTGTTCATGCTCAGGTACACAACGTCTAATAACACCATCTACTCCTTTATAAAGATGTGGGTCATCCCAAAAGTAATGTCTCAAATCATAGAAAAACTTTTTCTTTTGCTGGTATGTGAAACTAGGTGGTATAAATTTAGCAACAATGTAATTAGCATAATCAGCATACCATGGAGCAGTACGAGAAGCATTTATGACTGCTAATTGTTCATTAGGAAAGCTATCATCAATTGGTAGTGGGTCATCAAGAACATTCTCTAACCTAGACAAGTTGTCCGCAACGGGGTTCTCAGCTCCCTTTCTATCAATAATATGTAAATCAAATTCTTGTAGCAAGAGAACCCATCTAATAAGTCTAGGTTTAGCATCTTTCTTTTCCATAAGGTATTTAATAGCAGCATGATCAGTGTGAATAGTTACTTTAGAGTCAACAATATAAGGTCTGAACTTATCACAAGCAAAAACAACTGCTAAAAATTCTTTTTCAGTAGTAGCATAATTTCTCTGGGCATTGTCTAGAGTTTTACTAGCATATTGAATAACATTTAATTTATTATCAACTCTTTGCCCTAGAACAGCACCTAGAACATAATCACTAGCATCACACATAATTTCAAAGGGTAAATTCCAATCAGGTGGCTGAACGATAGGTGCAGAAATCAAAGCTTTCTTAAGTATTTGAAATGCTTCTACACAATCATCATCAAAGACAAAAGGAATATATTTTTGTAAGAGATTAGTCAGAGGCCGAGAAATTTTTGAGAAGTCCTTAATGAACCTCCTAAAAAACCGGCATGACCCAGAAAACTTCGTATACCTTTGATGTCCTTAGGACATGGCATCTTTTCAATAGCATCAACTTTAGCTTTATCAACTTCAATACCTCTTTCAGAAATTTTATGCCCCAAGACAATGCCTTCATTAACCATAAAGTGGCATTTCTCCCAATTCAATACAAGATTAGTTTTTTCACATCTCTGCAAAACTCGATCAAGGTTGCTCAAGCAATCATCAAAAGAGGATCCATAAACGGGGAAATCGTCCATGAAAACCTCACAAATCCTTTCACAAAAGTCAGAGATTATAGCCATCATGCATCTTTGAAAGGTAGCACGTGCATTACATAAACCAAAAGGCATACGTCTATAAGCAAAGGTACCGAAAGGGCAAGTAAAAGTGGTCTTTTCTTGATCCTCAGCTGACATAGGTATTTGAGAGAAACCAGAGTAACCATCTAGAAAGCAAAAATGTGTATGTTTGGATAATCTTTCTAGCATTTGATCAATGAATGGCAAAGGGTAATGATCCTTTTTAGTATCTTTATTTAATTTACGGAAATCAGTTACCATCCTATAAGCTGTAATAATTCTTTGAGGAATCAATTCATCTTTATCATTAGGAACGACAGTAATACCTCCCTTCTTAGGGACACAATGAACAGGACTTACCCACTGACTATCAGCAACAGGATAAATTATACCTGCCTCAAGGAGCTTTAATATTTCCTTTCTTACCACTTCTTTCATCTTAGGATTTAACCGTCGTTGGTGATCAATAACTGGTTTGGCGTCTTTCTCTAAATTTATTTTGTGTTGACATAGAGTGGGACTTATGCCCTTAAGATCATCAAGAGTATATCCAATAGCAGCACGGTGCTTCTTCAGAGTTTTCAATAATTTCTCTTCCTGCTTCTCTGAAAGGTTAGCACTAATAATAACAGGATATATCTTCTTTTCATCAAGATAAGCATATTTAAGAGTATCAGGTAATGGTTTAAGCTCAAACACGGTATCACCCTTGGGTGGAGGAGGATCCCCTAGGATTTCAACACGCAAGTTGTGTTTCAGAATAGGTCCTTGTTTAAAGAATACTTCATATATTTCCCTTCTTTCATTCATAATCATATCATTTTCATGGTCGAGCAAATATTGTTCTAAAGGATCATTAGGACACACGGCAATAGAAACGAGACCAATAATTTCATCTTTACTAGGCAATTCTTCATCACAATGTTGTCTACTAAATTTAGCAAAATTAAACTCATGAGACATATCACCCAAACCGATAGTAACAACATCCTTTTCGCAGTCTATCCTAGCATTAACAGTGTTCAAGAAGGGTCTACCAAATATAATGGGACAAAAGCTATCTTGTGAGGAACCAAGAACAAGAAAATCAGTAGGATATTTAACCTTCCCACACAAGACTTCAACATCTCCAACAATCCCAATCGGTGAAATAGTATCTCCATTAGCAAGCTTAATGGTAACATCGATATCTTCTATCTCAGCAGGTGCAATATCATGCATAATTTCTTCATATAAAGAATGAGGTATGGCACTAGCACTAGCACCCATATCACACAAGCCATGATAACAATGATCTCCTATTTTAACAGAAATAACAGGCATGCCTACCACATGTCTATGTTTATCTTTAGCACAAGGTTTAGCAATTCTAGCAGTCTCATTACAGAAGTAAATAACATGCCCATCGATATTATTAGCCAATAGATCTTTAACCATAGCAATTTTAGGGTCAACTTTGACCTGCTCAGGGGGTTTGTGTGTCCTAATATTACTTTTGTTGACTACAGTTGAAGCTTTAGCATGATCCTTTATTCTAACAGGGAAAGGTGGTTTGTCAACATAAGAAGTAGGAACAATAGGATCATTATAAGTGATAGTCTCTTCTTCAACTTTAATAGGTGCAACTACTTTTACTTCAATGGGAGGATTATATTTAAACCACTTCTCCTTAGGGAGATCAACATGAGTAGCAAATGATTCACAGAAAGAAGCTACTATCTCAGAGTCAAGTCCATATTTAGTACTAAACTTACGGAAAGCATCGGTATCCATAAAAGAATTAACACAATCAAACTTAGGTGTTATACCTGACTCCTTACCTTCGTCGAGATCCCAATCTTTAGAGTTGCATTTAATTCTCTCCAATAAATCCCATCTGAATTCAATAGTCTTCATCATAAAAGAACCAGTATAAGAAGTATCGAGCATGGAGCGATTGTTGTCAGAAAGCCGAGCATAAATTTTTTGAATAATCATTGCTCTTGAGATCTCATGATTGGGGCATGAATATAACATTGACTTCAGCCTCCCCCAAGCTTGAGCGATGCTTTCTCCTTCGCGAGGCCAAAAATTATATATATAATTACGATCACAATGAACAAGGTGCATTGGATAAAACTTCTGATGAAATTCCAATTTCAATCGTTTGTAGTTCCATGATCCCATATCATCACATAGCCTATACCATGTCAATGCCTCTTCTTTCAAAGATAAAGGGAAGACCTTCTTCTTGATAACATCATCGGGCATACCTGCAAGCTTAAATAATCCACAAACTTCATCCACATAGATTAAGTGTAAATCGGGATGCAATGTTCCATCTCCTGCAAAAGGATTAGCTAGCAGTTTCTCTATTATACCCGAAGGAATTTCAAAGTAAACATTTTCAGTAGGTTCAGTAGGTTGAGGAGCAACTATTCGCTCTACTGGTCGGGGTGAAGATACCCCGAACAAGCCCCTCAAAGGATTACTTTCCATAGTAACAAGTGACAGTAAATTTCAGCACAGTATATAAATTTTTCCTTACCAAATTCCACCTACCAAAGGCGCTTCACTCCCCGGCAATGGCGCTAGAAAAGAGTCTTGATGACCCAAAAGTATAGGGGATCTATTGTAGTCCTTTCGATAAGTAAGAATGTCAAACCCAACGTGGAACAGAAGGAAATGATAAGCGGTTTTCAGCAAGGTATTCTCTGCAAGCACTGAAATTATCGGTAACAGATAGTTTTGTGATAAGGTAATTTATAATGAGTAACAAGTAACAAGTGTAAATAAAGTGCAGAAAGGTGTCCCAATCCTTTTTGTAGCAAAGGACAAGCCTGGACAATTTCTTATATGAAGGAAAACGCTCCCGAGGGCACATGGGAATTATCGTCAAGCTAGTTTTCATCACGTTCATATGATTCGCGTTCGGTACTTTGATAATTTGATATGTGGGTGGACCGGTGCTTGGGTGCTGTCCTTACTTGGATAAGCTTCCCACTTATGATTAACTCCTATTGCAAGCATCCACAACTACAAAAGAAGTATTAAGGTAAACCTAACCACATCATGAAACATATGGATCCAAATCAGCCCATTACAAAGCAACGCATAAACTAGGGTTTAAGCTTCTGTCACTCTAGCAACCCATCAGCTACTTATTACTTCCCAATGTCTTCCTCTAGGCCCAAACAATGGTGAAGTGTCATGTAGTCGACGTTCACATAACACCACTAGAGGAAAGACAACATACATCTCATCAAAATATCGAACGAATACCAAATTCACATGACTACTTATAGCAAGACTTCTCCCATGTCCTTAGGAACAAACGTAACTACTCACAAATCAAATTCATGTTCATAATCAGAGGGGTATTAATATGCATAATGGATCTGAACATATGATCTTCCACCAAATAAACCAACTAGCATCAACTACGAGTAATCAACACTACTAGCAACCTACAGGTACCAATCTGAGGCTTTGGGACAAAGATTGGACACAAGAGATGAACTAGGGTTTGAGAGGAGATGGTGCTGGTGAAGATGTTGATGGAGATTTACCCCCTCCCGATGAGAGGATCGTTGGTGATGACGATGGCGATGATTTCCCCCTCCCGGAGGGAAGTTTCCCCAGCAGAACAGCTCTGCCGGAGCCCTAGAATGGTTTCGCCAAGGTTCCACCTCGTGGCGGCGGTGTTTCTTCCCGAAAGCTTGTTTATGATTTTTTCCAGGGTAAAAGACCTTATATAGCAGAAGATGGGAACCGGAGGCCTGCCAGGGGGCCCACGAGGCAGGGGCGCGCCCAGGGGGTAGGGCGCGCCCCTACCCTCGTGGCCAGGGTGTGGGCTCCCTCTGGTATTTTCTTCACTCAGTATTTTTAATTATTTCCAAAAATGACTTCCATGGAGTTTCAGGACTTTTGGAGTTGTGCAGAATAGGTCTCTAATATTTGCTCCTTTTCCAGCCCAGAATTCCAGCTGCCGGCATTCTCCCTCTTCATGTAAACCTTGTAAAATAAGAGAGAATAGGCATAAGTATTGTGACATAACGTGTAATAACAGCCCATAATGCAATAAATATCGATATAAAAGCATGAGCAAAATGGACGTATCAAGCAGCAGGGCAGTTCGAGGCCCGGCCAAAATGTTGTTGGCTGGCGTAAAGTACAACATTGATGCCATCAAACCTAATGGCGAACCTGATGAACCTAAGAATAATGCGAAGAAGTTCATTCGTCAAAGCGGAACCTGCTTTGGGAATCGCTCATGTCACATTTCACCCTACCAGATCATTTGACAGATGCAGATCTGGAGAAAGTCAAGAACAGTGCTCTTAAGAAGATGGCGATAGCATTCAACAACCCAAGAAAACTATATGGGCTGCGTATGTCAATGCAGGAAAACAGACTCCAGAATTCAAGGGAACACTGGAGAACGCAAGAGATCACTAGGACGCATTCGTGAACTTCAAGTAATCGGAAGTAGCTCAGGAATGGTCGAGAAAAAACAAGATTAATGCCGCAAAAAATTAGTGGCACCATAAGCTGGGGCCAGGTGGCTATGAGGTGGCCCGGCCTAAGTGAGATCTTGCTGAGCAAGAGATGATGGATGTAGGGGTCACTCCAGTTACATTGAGCTGGGCCCCAGGTGCAGGACTTGGTTCTATGCGCATGGGGGGAAGTTGGACCCAAAGACAGGTGAGGTTTTGGAGCGGGCATGTCTTAAAGGAGCCAATGAAAGTATACTCATTGCAATAGAAGAGGCTCAAACGGGGTGTTCATGCCCAACAGAGAGAACGACGAGCTTACACCCGCCCTCAAGAATCCTGAACACCCGGGAAGAACCCAAGGCAAAGGCGACATTCCGTGGTTTGAGGGGTTTGCGGACTGGAACGCCGACTACAGAAGCCGTGCGATAAAGAAGCAGTAGGAGGAGCAGAAGAGGAAGCTGTAGGAGGAGTAGAGGAAGCAGGAAGCAGACCGCCTTCGCATCATAGAATCAAAGCATGCGAAGTTGGAACTCTCTTTCAAGCGGCAGCAGCAGCATATCGACTCACTTAGCTAGAAAAGGGGGTCTCAGCAGCGGCAGCAGCTACCGGATCCAGCATTGGATAGCACCGTCCCATCCATGCCGAGAAGCAGCGTGGGTTCCGCCCCGGGCGATGATGCACTGGATAGATACCCTGTGGATGATATCATAGATATGACAACTTGTGAGCTACACATAAAAGTGAAGAACATATCCATGAAGGTGGCAGACGGCTATGCCTATACAAATCCCCCTGAAGCAACCTTCCATTGCAATCCAATTCCAGCTGGCTATGCTCGTGTTGGGGTTGATGAAGTGGTGGCAGGATATTCGGGGCTAGAGCTTGACATTCCTGGAGGTGACGAGGAGCGCACACTAGGAGAGGCCATACATCATATCATTCTATGGAGAAAGGATTGCATCGTCTTTCCAAGGCCACCGACACCGCGTCAGCCAGCTCCTCCTCCAAGTCCGCCACCGCGTCAGCAGACTCCCGCTCCTCCAAGTCCGCCACCGCGTCAGCAGACTCCTACTCCTCCAAGTCGGCCACCGCATCAGCCCACTCCTCCTCCTCCAAGTCCGGCACCGCGTCAGCCGACTCCTCCTCCAAGTCCGGCATCGCGTCAGCCGACTCCTCCTCCAAGTCAGGCACCGCATCAGCCATCTCCGCCGCCTCAGCAGGTTCCGCCGCCTCAGCAACAGTGGAAGAGAGGCGCCGCAGCTACGTTGGCTAGCGGCAAGAAATTCAGATATGGTCCAAGCCTCAAGCCTCTTCTAAGGTTGCCTTACCACCTGACTGACGAGGAAAACGAAGCCGAAGTGCAAGCCCAAGCGAAGGCCCATTTTGGACCGAAACCGCCCCCGCCGCCAAAGGAGAAAGTACCTGAGCATGTCATACAACACTTTATTGATAATGCTCAACCACCTGTCAAGCATAGGGACTCAGACTATGAGCGCTCTATCAAGAAGTCATATCAAGCACAAAAAAGAAGGAGTCGAGCTCGAGCTCGAGCCAAGCAGCTGGCAAAAAATGAGGCAAAACTGTTCCCCAGCTGGGTGAACACGTAGTGCAATCGATCCCCCCGCTACAAACACATGTGAGTACCGCCGATCAGCAGATGGTAATAACCGACAATCATAGAAGGCGGGCTAAAGAGGCTGGTGTCACATAGAACAACTCCTAGGCATCGAGAACTTCCAAACGTTTACAGAGGAGGAACTACAATAAAAATAGGGCTTATTCCATCTGTGCCCCCAATTCCTTAGTTGTGCTCAGTTTTCCCCACGCTTCAAACTTTTGCTCACTTTTCCCCACTCCCTTAGCTGAAACTCTCACAAATGTTCATAACAGACGTTTGTCGTCTTGGCCGTTAACTGACTTGTGGGGCCACGTTGGACTCTGTTGACTGTGGTTGTGGCTTCGCTGGTTGGGCCGTGTTTGTGTTCATAGGACGGGCCCGTTAGTTTGTTGGTAATAAATTAAAAAAGCCTGCTATCGATGGATGCAGCCTGCTATGCATGCCCGGCTTTGGCATCGATGTAGCCTGCTATGCATGAGAACACCGCCACGCACGCATCTAGTGACCTAGACCTAAACGCATGCATGCACGCCGACACGCACGCATCGATCCGTGCCGCACGGTTGCCGGTGGATTCAGTCGCTCCGCAGCGTTGTTTCATGCGTCGCAGGCATACGTGCCGGTGGCAGAAGGGGCAGGCTGCACGCACGCTCGCGTCTATGTCGAGGCATCGGTTCACGCCGCACGACTGCCGCTCGATTCAGTTGTGGGAGGCAGGCAGCCGCCAACGCAGAGCACGCAGAAGGGGGAGGCAGGCAGCCGCCAACGCAGAGCACGCAAAGCACGTTCGCATCGATTCACGTTCACACATTGATGATCGCATCGGTTCACGCACGCACTGAGTCACGATCTACGCCATTTGCGCGTGTACCCACTTCGTCTCCCCTGGCTATTTAAACTGCCCTTCATTGCCTCTTCTTCTACAGATCCATCTGCGCCTCCCACTTCTCTTCTTCCCCCAAAAGCCAAAGCCGTTCCACTCAGCGAAGCGTTCAAGATGCAGTACAACGGGCCGACGTTCCAAGAGCCTCCCACCGTGCCGGAACGGCGGTACCCCGCCAACGTCGTCATCGAGGCATCGCTCCGCGTGTGGGCGTTCTCACGCTGGAGGGGTAGCACTGAGCTTGCACGGGGGTTCCTCCGTGCGGGCTTCCACCACCTCCCGGCGGGCTCGCCGCCCATGTTCAACCTCATGGAGCAGCGTCCCCACGCCAACGCTCCAGTGGTAGGGCTCGTCGTCCACTTCACCAACAGGTTCGATGCCTACTACCTGCTCGGCAAGGTGTATTGGTGTGGGTGCGAGTTCATCGCATTCACCACCTATAACATCTTCACCGACTTCGAGAGCATCTTCCCCACTCGCAACCGCATGCACAGCCTCCCGTACTACCTCGGCCACAACGGACTTGAGGAGGAGCAGTACTGAAGCCGACGGTGAAGCCGGCGGTGAAGGTGAAGACGACGGTGAAGACATGGCGGTGTTGCCCTAGCTACCCTATCTACTATGTAGTGTGAGTTTGGTGTGTGTGTTGCCCGACCTAGCTACCCTATCTATGTAAGGTTATGTTATATGTAAGAACTTATGTTGCCCTAGCAACCCTATCTAAGTTAAGTTATGTGTGTTATATTAATGCTTTGTTATGTTTGTATTTTGTTTGTCCCAAGTTTAGACACGGCTAATTGGCGTGGGGAAAATTAACCAAACTAAATAAAAATGATGTGTTTATAGATGCCTTCTAAAAATAAGAACATATTGTACATTTGTACACGGCTTTGGTTTGAGAGCTCTGTATTTTTTAGGTATTCCAAGAATACTTTGGTTTTCAGAAATATTGAAGTATCAAATACTTTGAGATGTTTGGCTTTATTCAAAAGTGTAGTTTTATATACTTTAATATGTAGAAAACTACACTATGTTTGAAGTATATAAAAAAGAGGGTTGGACCTCTTTTTCCAATCATGAAGTATTGGTTCGCTAGGCATAATAATACTGCGGTTTGCAAATGCTTTGATTCTAAAAAATGAAGGGACCCATAAAGGAAAGCAAAAAAAATCCTCAATGAGATAGAAGAGATTGGGCAATCAAATTAATGAAAAAAGCAATTAGAAACAAAAAAGAACAAAGCAATCGTTCCTAAACAAAAAAAAAGAAACATGGCTTGTTTCTGGGCCTCATTTATCCTTTGTGGGCCTATTGCAGCTTGATTCTCTTTGGGCCCGTGAACTAGGTTTCTAGCAGAACTGACGAACTCTAGGACAAAAGTTTGGCAAGTGCGAGAGAGAAGAGATGAACTTCATGTATATCCCTTGTGCTGCTCAAGTACTGCTTACTGTCATCTGACGAGCTAGGGTATGATCCAACACTCGAGGTTATTAGCTAACAAAATAATCCTATCACTGAACTGGTAGTTGTCTTCTGCCGAAACTGAAAGTATCGAAACTTAACAGTAAACTGCATACATTCAGAGATCGACAGTTGCACTAAACAGAGTTGCATTTGAGATCAACAAACTTGGATTGCTAAACAGTGGCAACAACAGTAGACAAACATCTCTAACGAGAGATGGCCATCAAGTAAAAAATTCCTAGAGCAAGTATTCCTAAAGCTATCACATTGGATTGCTTCTTCAACTCAATTAGCTGCTTGAAGTTCTTGTTCATCTTCTTCAATTCCGTCTTCAGTTCGACATCTACCACCGTCGGGTATTCCGGACGCGCTGCTGCTGCCGGAGCGGCACTGTCATGGGGCAGATTGAACTCGCGGATTGCATCCCCCTCGAATCCAGCAAGCCCAACCCTTGAAGCCTCTGGATGTAATCATCCATCCACTCGAAATGGTGGCATTTCTTCACGATCTGAAAACGAAATCATGTAACCTAAATCCAAATCTGATAGGTTTTTTTAGAAATCATGTAACGAAAGCATAAGCAGCCATAAATTTGGCAACAGAGAAATACTCAGAGCAATATTGATCAACTTCACCATCTGCACCCCCGATAACGGTCATCAGATGTAGGGCATGTATGCATGGCTTCCCACGGATCTGCCATTGCCTACAAGTACATTCTCTAGTACTTAGGTTCACAGGATACCTCCATACCCTATTTTTAGTGTCAGTATAGGTAACCTCTCCCTCATATGTACCAGATCGAATACATTTCATCTTCAGTCCTCTTGCCTTCAAGTGCAATGCCTTAATCAGTGATGGGAGCATTTGATGACCAACATATTGTGTTTCTGCAATTCTTTTGCGAAGAGCCATCTTTATCATGATCATTTGCCTCATCTTGTCAAATGCTTGCCACAACAAGAGCCCTTTCACTGACTTGAACTTTGAATTGAAGCATTCTGCAAGGTTACTGGTCACATAATCTACTTTGCAGATTTCATTGAATTTGCTTCTTGACCACACCTTACCATGATGTGCATCCATGTACTCCTTCACAAGAGGATTTTGAGCATACAACACTCTCAAATGGTGTTCATGCTTCCTTTTGCTGCATGTGTATGATGCTGGCCATAAGTTCTCATCATAAACTTTACCTTTGAACTTCTTTTTGAAATTATGCGCTAGGTGTCGCATACATTCCCTATGCTCCACTCCAGGGAATACAATTTCCACTGCACTCTCTAAACACTTGCAAGCATCTGTGTGTATAGCTAAACCTGGGGGTGTGCCTATAATGTTGCGCAACTGCTGCAGAAACCAGACCCAACTTACCTCAGACTCTGCCTCCACCACACCAAATGCAACTGGGAATAGCCAGTTGTGTCCATTAACTGCAGAAGCTGCTACTAGCTGTCCTCTCCATCTTCCAGTCAAATGTGTAGCATCTACAGCCAAATAGGGCCTGCAACCATCTAGAAACCCCTGCCAGCAAGCCTTGAAACAAACAAAAGCCCTTCTGAAGCACTCCTTCTGAAATGACTTTCCTTTTATTTTGAATGGAACTGTATGCTTGTCAATCTCTACAACACTCCCTGGACTTGCCATCTCAACTTCAGCTTTGAAAGTGTAAAGCAGCTGAAAACTGTCATTCCATTGACCATTAATTCTGTCAAGAGCCTTTTCCCTAGCATTGAAAATTCTCATGTAAGGAATTTCTATCTTGTACTTCTCAAAAAGCTTCCCATGGAGTGCTATTGGACCAAGTCCAGGTTCTTCTCTCAGCCAATCCAATATAGCATCTGCCACCCACCTAGTTTTTGCTAGCTTGGTTTTGGCCTTCCCCCCTCCCCCTCCAGGTGGACATGTGTGCTTGTGTGGGTTTTTCTTTATCTGAAACAAAATAAAAGGGTAAAAAATAGTTAAGAAACCTTACTCAACGATCTGAAACTAAATTACTAACTGAACTTGGATTACCTGAATATATTTGCCCTTTCTCATACGAGATGCATGCAACTTCCACCTACACCTAGGATATGGACAAAATACTGTGAACCTTGCTGGCTCACTCCTTTTAATCTTATAGGTGTTTTCAGATATAATGCACCATGTTGTCACTGCATTCCGACAGTCCACCATTGATTGGAAAATGGTACCTACACTAAGCTCAGGTTTTTCCCTCTTCCACTCAATTGTTGGCATGTTATCACCATCGTATTCATCCTCGATTAAGCTGTCCATGTTCTCCACATTCTCTTCATCGTCAGTGTCATCAAACCTAGCTTGGCTGATGGGCTCCTCCATATATTCGTCATCCACTGCTTGCTGACTGGCTACATCGACCAGTTCAGGAAACATCATCTCGTCTTCATCATCATTTGTAGGCACTGCCTCGTTAGGTTCTGCATCTTCTTCTACACCAACTGCAGAAGGTACACGAGAAGCAGCAGCTGAATCGGAACCAGAATTGGCAGCAGGCATGTTGTGGCTCCATGAACCACTTGCTTTACTTGGTGTCGACCTACAAGGAGTGCCGGGGTGCTGGCTATTAGCACAGACAGATGATGTCTGAACTCCCTTCCCCTTCGCCCATTCTGCGCGTGGCTGAAGCACATCGATTTGGAGTTAACCGAATCGACAGCCAGCAATCCCAGCAAAAAGCAACGGCATATGATCGTCGCAAGTTAGTGGGAGAAATCTTTGCTCATCACTCCTGAAGTAATTCAGTTCAACAGCATCGACATCACTCCAGGGATAGGTGTTTCGGAGCTCAGCTCGCAAATCTTTGAAAGATATGCTGGTTTCTACCACTTTGGGATAGAAAAATGATGAAATCAAATGCGGTTTAGTACCACGCAGCACACTAGTTTCCATTCTAATCGCCAGTCGGAAAGCCAGCGCGGGATCAATCCTATTTTGTTGAAGGAAACAAAGGCTTCAGTTAGCCGGGTAAAATCGAGCACAAATTCAAACGATTCAAGCAAACAGAAGTCAAATACGGCCTACAATACGACTTAGAACGTCAATTCGAGAGGAAACAATGCTTACCCAGGTTTAATCCATGAATTATCTGCCGCGGATTCGACCCAATCCTCTCCACGGTCGACTGCATTTCGGCCGTCCTCACTCAACATCGCTATGTAATCCCAGATGGGGAGGTGGGCTATATCTGGCGGAGACGCGGCGTCGCCGACGAACTGAATAGGGGCATAGGGTGGAGGAAACAACTGCGGTGGACGCGGCACGACGCCGGCGGAGGGGGCGGGGCGGCGCGGTGCAGTGCGGCCTGTCTCGATATGTTTCAGATTCAGACAAGCTGCCCAATACGTGTCTCCTTGCGGTCCCACCCGTCAGCAAGCAACAGTCAGACGAAGACTCGGCACTCGTCAGCAATCAACGGTCAATGGACGGTCAAGACGGCAAACGCCCGCTATGAGCATTTGTGAGAGTTTCAGCTAAGGAAGAGGGGAAAAGTGAGCAAACGTTTGGAGCGTGGGGAAAAGTGAGCACAACTAAGGAACCAGGGGCACTAATTTAAATATCCCATAGAAATATGTCCGCGGCCAACCTATGGTCAAGCCTGAGCAAATCTCGCTTCTATTAACGAGAATGTATGAATTGCATCAATGGTACCTGAGAGAAGTAAAGACTACCGATCGAGAGTCCCTCATGGTGAAAGTCGAAACAGAGCATTACTTCCATGAAAAAGATTTGTGGGTTGAGTTTCATGAAATGTTTCAGTTACTCAATCAAGATGCACTTGACAAATCTATCGTCAGTTGCTATTATCTCTAAGTGATTTCTTTCTGTAATTTAAGTCTCTAGCTAGCTGTAGTGCTCGTTCATTACCTGTAATTATCCTCACTATATATTGTTTTGTGTGGTATTATGCAGAATGAAGATGTATGAAATGAAAAAAGCTGGATGCTATGGCATTGGGTTCATTGACCCAAATACCATTAATAAAGAGACATGGACGCGTCAATGGGAACGAAAAGACACAGAGAAAAGCTTGCTAGAGCTCTTGGTGCGACTAAATACCCAACTAGAAATACTACTTCCTTACAACTTCGGGTGAGTGGCACGTTAATGACTACGCAATCGTGAGGGAGATGGTCGACAGGTAATTTCAATCATTATCGAACTATATGTCGGGCTCTTTAGTTCGTTTCCTAATATCAACTAATTAATAAATCTTTTATTCATTTTCTTTGCCAGCGGGCAGGGCTTGGAAAAAGTTCATCAAACAGGTTGAAGGCCCATGGAAACAAAACCTGAAATGGTGTTGACCCAAGGTAATTAATTAAGTAGTATTAGCTAGCTGTCATCTCTTTAGTTCTAGTTTCAATACCATTATCATGCTTGATTAATTATTATCAGATTGAATTCTATTCTCGTAAAGGCCTTGAGGCAGACACCAGGGAATAATTTATGTGCATAGTACGTTTGCAAGAAGATTCGCATAATGACGTCCAAAAGGTCCAAAAGTGATAGACAACTTTGGGTACGTTTGCCAGAACATTATTCACAATTTCTTTTTGTCATGATCTAATATATATACACACAACTAATATATTCATATTGATCTTCTTTTTAAATAAAAATGCAAGATATGCGGGATAAGCTCCTACCAACGGATCACGTACGAGCAATTTAAGAGGAAATAGCGGGATTTTTGCTCGACCAGGTCATAGATCCCAAAGGAGAATACCATCACAAGCTGTAATGCCTCCATGTAATGATCTGCAAATTGTAGGAGAGATTGTATATACCAAATTGTGTGTGTGTGTATGTGTGTGTGTGTATATATATATGGAAAATCCATCCTACCACCTAGGGGTAGTTACTCCATATGTCTCATATACTACCATGTGAGAAATTCGATGATATATATGAATGGTCGCGCGAGAAATTCGATGATATATATATGGTTCTACGAGAAATTCTATTTATATATATATATATGCATAACGTGAACAATATGTATTAGCATAAAATATGTTTGAAATGAAAAAAAAATTAAATGAAAAACGCAAAATTGAAAGGAAAAATAAATCATAAAACCATAAACCCCTAAACCTTTTAGTCCCGGTAGGTGTAACCAATCGGGACTAAAGGCCCCCAGCCCCCGGCGCGGGCTCGTGCCACGTGGTGGGCCTTTGGTCCCGGTTCGTGACGAACCAGCACTAAATGCCCTTACTAACCGGCACTACAGCCTGATTCTGCACTAGTGATGGTGGCACCCGCAGGTGTCACCGCATCGGAGACGGAAAGAGCCGGCAAGGGATTTCTCCCGCACTCCAAACCCCACTGCCCAACCGGACCGGAGCCAACCAGCCACCTCGCCACCCATCAGCATGCGCCACCGTGGTCTTGACGTCACCCACGCCGCCTCACTGAGATCACCACCACGAGGCCAAGAGGACGGAAAGAGACGCACCAGGCGATGGGAGTAGCGGCACCGAAGCCGCGCGGGAGGGAACTACCTCCACTGTCGTCGTGCGGGAGGCCCGTGCCTCCCGCACCGTCGCGGTCGCCGTCCGGATGCGGCAGCAGGGCATACTTGGCCACCCCTGGGCCGGCCAAGTCCAAGTCAGGCCCGCAAAGCCTCGTCTGTCACGCTGCAGCAGGTGGCGCCATCGCCACCAGCATCCACCCGCCCATCGCCGCTCTCCCGCCTCCCGGAAGCCACGCCGACGATCCTCCCCGCCGCCGGCCGGCCCAAACCCAGATGGGGCCCGAAGGGCAGATCTGGGCCAAGCGGGCGCCGCCAGATCGCGCCGCCGCGTCACCCCGCCGCCAACTGCAGCGCCGCCACCCAGTAGATCGCCCGTGACCACGACAGAGAGCCCCGCCGCTGTGCCAGACCGCTGCCTCCTAGGAGCACCCCGCGGTGCCGCACCGCCCAGCGTCGGCGCAACTCGGGAGGGGAATGGCCAGCGACTGCTGCCGCCAACGCCGCCTGGGCCAGGCCCGACACCGAACACCAGCGATGACGACAGGGAGGGAGGGGGCTCGGGAAGGAGGCGCCGGGGACGCGACCGGTCACCCACGGGGGCGACACGGTTGCGAGAGGGGGTTCCCAAGTACACCAGGTTTAGCTGGCGACTGCGGTTGGATCCTTCCAATCTACGCTACTATTTATCGGCGGCGTCTACTGTTCTGTTAAGCTGGTCTTATAGGGCCTTAGCACAAGGACTTCACGAATGTCTACTACAACAAGTTTTGTCCGGCTCCGGTGAGGGAGGGGTGATGACGGGGCCGCGCCTTCGGCTCGCTTCAATGCTTGTAGTCGTTACTAGGTGGTCTATGCATCTGGATGTAATTTTTATTATTTCTGGTATTTTTTGTATTGTCATGATTGAAAATGAATAGATTGAAAGTTTTTTACAAAAATAACATCAATCCGGCATAAAAGAATCCACTAAATTAGCACTTTAGCAGCATCCGGCATAAAAGGATCCACTAAACTATTGCTTTAGCAGCATCCGGTATAAAAGGATACACTAAATCAATGCCTGGTTTCTTGGCACAAGTCCAATTTGGGATTCTAAATTGGGTGGTCAGTTTTTTAACCAAATCTTTCAAAAGGCACATAGCAAACAGGTTTGTTGTTTCGCAGTTGAGTGGAGGTTGTTATTCCTCAATATAGCGTTTGGATCTACATTAAATCTTGGTCTTATTTATTTGCATATTTAGTTTTTATTGACCTATTAAGTCTAAAAGAATACTTTTAACTTCACATTTTGTATGCAAGTGCGTTGCACCGGTTGAAAACAAAATCCTCCCGATCGATCCATCCATAACGAGAAGTGCCACGTCTCATCTTCAATATTAGCGTTGATAGTTGCTACGTTGTGACGACGAATATGGTCAATTTCAAGATGACGAGCTTCATCATCACACTCTTAACACACCGCTTTTGTGAGCCCCTTCCTGCACCGACTTGTGATTCTACGGATAACACTCGTGTTTTTCTATGGAATAAATATGAGCCCGACTTGTCATGCATAGGGTGTCGGTGGGTCAAGCAAGGTGGTCTTCAACCCTCGGGCGCTCAGGAGGTGAGTACACCTGGACACCAGCTGGTCGACATGGTCACCAACGATGAAGACATGGTCCCAGCAAAAGAAACGCTTTGGACCGGGTTCAAAGAAAGTCAATGATATCGTTTGTCGTGATTGTAACATTTGGTTTTGAGTAATACACAAATAATTTCACACAAAAAACATATATGCTGATGAAGAGGTGGTGTTTCTTAACCCATAGGAGGTAGACCCGATCCAACAAATCCAGTCTTCCCGTCAGGAACATCGTACACATGGGAGCTAGCTTGACACGCCCCATACCTATTTTTGTCTGATGGGAGGTACGACCCCCCCCCCCTTTCATCGGCGAACCGAACCTGATCCGACTTAGTAACATGAAATTATATGTACCGGTGTAAAGTGCAAACGCATGTGCACACTCCTTTTTCTTTTCTTATCGGGTATGCATTCACCTACGTTAGTTAAACTTTCTCGCAAAGAATCCAACTTGATTTACGCACAGTTGCACGGTTGCTGTTCTTCAATCACCTTATTTTCTATATAAACTGTTGGCAGTAAAGGATTGGGGAGGAAGAAGATGGCTTAGTCTGTTAGACTAGAAAAGGTGTTAGTTTGGGAAGTTTTATTCATGGTAGAGAGCAACATCCACTATCTTTAAGCTTTTTTGACTGTGCTACGGCAGGCTTACGCCGGCCTGAACCATTTCACTATAAGATAGAGTATATTTACAAAGGTTGAGAGTTGGGGGTGAGGGTGAGATTACAAAAACAGTTGGGCTACAATATCGTAGATAAGTGGAACAACATTGTACACTAATTACGAAGAAGGTTCACGGCCTGCTCGTTGGAGCATCGGTTGGACCAAAGCATGAGGTCATCTGAGCGGGTGATGAGGTGGATAGGTTGCAGTTCCTGCCTAAAAACTTTTGCATTTCTTCTTTTCCAGATATTCCAGAGAATAGCAATGATGACCGTTGGTCGAGGTCTATTGGCCATGTCCAGGCCCCAAAGATGTTGAAAGTCCGACGGTATTGTAGCAGAAAGAGAGCTCAGTTCCTGCCAAAGAGGGCAAAGATCGTGACATTGAAGGAATAGGTGACTCATTGATTCAGAGGCTGGGCAGAACGGGCAGCAGTTGGAGCCAGTTAGGCCCCCGTTGAAGCATCTTTTGTTGGTGAAGAGTCGATTTTTTACTTGCGAGCCATAGGAAAATTCTGCATTTGTTGGGTGCATAATTTTTCCAAATGGCCGGAGAGAAGGAGTCAAGAGGCTTGTCGCTCCAAATAGACTTGTAAGCCGAGTTGCAAGTCATCGGCTTGCTATCGATATGCCCAATTCATTTGTCTACCTGCACATTCAAGGAGACAGTTGCCAACATAGCGCGAAGGTTTTCTAGTTCCAGCTCAGCCCCCCTCTCTAGGTCACTACATATATGGAAGGTTAAGGTTCTTTTGCGGATTAAAATTTTTATGTGGTTTGTCCACAAGCAAGTAATACTCACAAAGGACAACTTACTTAAGAGGCGATGGGTAGGCAATTCGCGGTGTTGTTTTTGTGCTCAGAATGAGACAATCCAACATTTATTCCTTGAATGCCCACTTGCCAAGTTACTTTGGAGAACGATTCATATAGCTTTTAATATCAATCCTCCAGTAGATATTGCGTCTTTGTTTGGGACGTGGTTAGCTGGGGTTGAACAAATCATGACAGCTCGTATTCGGATTGAAATATGTGCGTTATTATGGGCTATATGGAACTGCAGAAATGATATGATTTTTAACAGACAACACAACTTAACTTTTTTGCAGGTTATCTTCAGAGCTACAGCTTGGATCCGTACGTGGTCCTTACTCACTCATATGGACTCCAGGGAGCCTTTGGTTACTGGGTGCAACCAATGGGAGATGGTGGCTCGGGGTATATTCAACCGGTTCGGATGGCGTTCGCATAACAGGATAGGAGTCTAGAGAGCTTATCCTTTTTATCACCGTATCGGTTGTCTTTGTCCGCTTGTAATTTTCAGGTTTATGTACTCTGTTTTGCTCCGTTCGCGAGCTGTAAGACTTTTACGATGATACTTTCTGGATTTTTAATAAGAGGGCCGCATGCATCATGATGATGCAGAGGCTGGGGGTATACCTCCATTTCCAAAAAAAAAGTTCCAGCTCAGCGACACTATCTTTAAGTTACTTTTGCAAGACAAAGATTGACCAATACTTATGCTTTGGTAAGTCAAGTTATATATAAAGCTCACTCCTTTCTTGAAGGCATCATCATGCCTCTCATTGCCCGTCGTGTTGTTCTAGGGAAAATTCTGACCCTCGGGTCGGACAGTGGCGGCGCTCTGGTGTGATAACCTTTCTGAAGGCGCCGCCTTGAAGCCCATGGTTCATTGTATGTGGCTTCATCTCTTCGCGGTGGCGTGTTCACGGTTGAGGACCCCGGTTGCTCTCGTAGAGTTAGGGGTGGTGTCGCTGACGCTCAGTGCCTACGTATCATTCCTTGGGTGTGTGAGTATGTTGTATATTATATCTAAATCACAAGGGTCTTTGTTATAGTACTAGTAAAATAAGATGCACATCAGTACATCACATCAACGACTCTAGCCGTGCTTCCATGCTGCACCCAGTAGTAGGAATCTAGCCGTGCTTGGCCTTGGCCATGCCGTGGCGGCGCCTCCAGTACCAGTAGTTGGCTTCAGTAGCGGTAGTATCTAGTGAAATGCAAACAAGAGAAACGATGAATTCAGAGACAAAGGGAAACGGGAGAGCAGACAATATGGTTGGTGTCCATCTTACTCACCGTCGCCGGTGGTCTCTATGCCGCAGACCGAGGCCTGCTTCCCTCCGGACATCCGGCACCCATTCTCGAAGTCGGGGTCGCCAGGGAAGTAGCAACCGGCGCAGCAGTAATCATTGCAGTCGAGTGGGACGTTGGTGGCCTTGCACTTCTGGTAGTAGGCCGCGTAGCACTGGCAGAACGCCGACGTTGGGCCGCAACCCCGACCGGCAGCCGTTGGGGATGACGAGCAGGCAGACGGCGCTGGCCATCACTCCCTCCTTCTTCTTCCCCTCCATTGCTTCTGCTTCTTTCTTTTGCCTCTGACAATCAACGGCTGCACGCTGCCCATCTTTATTGGATAGGAGTGCAGGTGCAGTGGAGAAGGGATGCTCTGCTCCACATGTAAGTTGATTGATTCTTGAAGAAGCATCTTTTTCCATAGATGAGCAGACCTTCATTCTCAAAGAATCTTGTCTTGAAACAGGAATCTCTGCTCCGCTGCCGTATCAAGGGATGGTTGTTACAACTAACTCCCCTAGGAGGATTGCTTCCCTGTTCTATGAACCGACACATGAATTTCACTCTTAGTTTCTTATCTTGCAATGTATACATACCCAAGCCTCTATTGCAGGCAACGTTTTTGCCCCAACATTCACCCACTTGTGTGAAAGTGACCCATGGTGAATTGTGTACATGACACGTGCTATTATTTTGGGAAATGACCGTGTACAAATATGTGGTGTCTCTAAGTTTTCGTTTGAAATTTTATTAAACGTGTGTACCTGTTCAATTGGTTCGCCTAGCGTTTTCTGTTATAGCCGGGCCAGTTAGATCGGTTGACTTCGCCGCCCCAGATTTCTTCTGGTATACGTCTCTGTGTGGGCTTCGACCAGTGCCTGGGCTGTGCATGTTCCTTTGTGTAGATAACTAGATATTGTCGGGCGGTGGCCGTTTGGATTTGCATGCATGCATAGGAGTTGGTTCGGTGGCCGTTTGGATCTGCACGCATGCATAGGAGTAGGTTCTCAGTTTGGCTTCGTGCATGCATGGGTATGGTAGGCGGTTGTGAGTTTATTTTTTGCCATGGTCTGTCTATTGCAAGTTTGCCACAAGAGAAGAGGCGGTTCGGTGTTTCTGGTCGGTGCCGCTGTTACCGTTTATTCCAGAGTCCTTGCGTGGTTCGTTCTGAAAATTCCACCGCTTGCCGCTGCCGCTTTTGCCCTGTAAACGCACATAACCTGCTGCGGTGTGGAGCTATAAATAGGTCGCCTCTGTTGCCATGCTCAGGTCTCCTTCGGTGTCCAGTCCCATATTCAGGTTGATTGGTTGTTCCTTTTTTCAGTCGTAATGGTCCTCGGCGTCTGGGCCAGCCTCCTCGCTCACGGGGGACTGTGGTTGGTCAGCGCGGTGGTTCGGGCCGTCCTGCTGCTTCCTCGGAGTGTGCTTCGGCTTCTCACCATCGGCCGTTTTGTCGGGGTGGCCGCTCTGCACGGGCCTGTGGCTCTGCATGTGATCGTTCTGTCCGGTCTTCCGCTTCTGCATGCGCGATGGATCTTGCGGCACCAGCTGGTTTGGTTCTTTTTTCTTGGCTTCGTTTTGTTTTTTCCGTCTGTATGCCGTGGAGGTTTTCCGTATGTTAAGTGTTTTCCTGCGTTCATTTTGTAGGGTCTTCTTCTTTGTCGGTGGAATCATCAGTTGGTGGTTCTTCTAGGCAGCGCAGGGAGGACATTTGGTTGTGCAAGCGTCCTGTTGATTCTACTCTTGGTTCGTGGTTTTGTTGCTGACTGCTGTTGGATGGTAGATTCATACGGTAAATCATTTTCGATCTCCCTGCCGGCCAGAGTCTCGCCGGAAGGTCCCACCTCGGAGACCCCATCTCCCCACCTTGCCGAGGCTGCAGTTGGTGCTCATCAGCGGGCACCGCCGTCGTCATCTCACCGATCAAGGCTTCCTCCAGTCTCAGTCTCAAGCGATGGTGGCACCGGCACAACCGCGGGGCAGGTTCGCACTGCCGCATCGTCGGGGAAAGACCACGCCGAGAAGCAGGTGTTGCGCCGTGCACCGGAGTCAGGGGGCCTCTTAGGCGAGAGCACGGAGGGATGGCGTCAGAAGTGTGCTATAGATGTGCGCCGTTGTCCGCCGCTCGAGGTCTCCTCCGTCGTTTTGCGCCATGCATGGATACCCGGAATTCTCAAGCAGGCGCACTGGCGGCAGCAGCACGGCCGCGCGCAGCCTCGCCACGCCGGCTAACCACCGCATGCCACGCTGAGCGGTGGCAGGTGTTATCCGCGTCTACTCCCATCCCCGCCACCGAGGCGGCGCGAAGGCAAGCCGTAGCTATCGACGTACCGTGCTGGTAGTTCCTCGGCGTCCAATACACCTGTATGCCCCGGTGCGGCCGGGATACGATAGTAAGAGACTGACCATGCTATTGGAGTAGGCACGTTTCATGCGAGTTTAGAGGATCCTGATAGTTGCAGTGGTGTGCCTGGTTTGTCTGCAGGAGATAGCTGCGACGTACGAGTGTGAGGATTTGGGTCGTACAAAGAGGCTTCGAAGGATAGGTGGCTAAGGAGCCTGACCACCTCTCCCGCTCTTTCTCGCCCACATCATGCCCTTCAACATGAACGACCTCGCTGACCTGCACGACCTGATCGACGGCCTGCTCAACACCAACGCCCGCGCGCTGCCATCGGACCTCTGGGTGCACTTTGTACAGGCGCTCACATGTTGGTTAATCGGAAGGAGAACTCCTCCTTTTTCGAAAAAATCGGAAGGTGAACTCCTGTTCAATTCATTTGCTGTCTTTACTCTTTAGATAAAAATTTGTTTGATATTACTTCTCCTCATGATTAGGCAGTCACTATCTCCACAGTTGTATCATATGTTAAATCCTTTTTTTTCCTGTATTGTAGTTTTAGCTCCCAAATATTTGTATTTCATGAAAATTTGGCATTCGAGGCTTTGTACCGTTTGGTTCTACGTATTAAATAAAGTTGGCCTACCCCACATTTTATCAGCTTGCATTGGACGACCATTGGCCAATGTTTGCATGCAGTGGTGACAGATGATATGACTAGGTGCATGTATACCTTTCAGATCTTCTTCAGCGGCGCGCACTATATTACGCTCTTGATTAAAAAAAACTGTTTATGTGATTAGCCAATGTATGCATGCAGCGATGGAACCTGATGTGACTACATGCATGTGCATGCTCTGGGTGTGTGCTTTCTCGATGGATCAACAGTTTGGGTGCACCAAATTCTTAGGGGATTTTTTTTACCAATAGTTCCTAAATTTTGCTCTCTCCTTTGTTTAAGTTCACTCAATATATGTTGTGTTTTATTTGCAAAAATATGTTGGGTTTAATACAAATTATGCAAGTCATTATTCCTTACATTAGTCTGCTGTAAGACATGTCATTAGCAAGCAGTGTTTTTGGACATCTGGCTCTTTCCTGCACTATTTATGCCTTCCCATGTATTAGAGTGTGCTAGAGGTCTATACGCAAGTTTAAGATCTACCCCAAAGTTCACAATGTCAATTAATTTTTCTTGCTGGCGATGGCAGCGTTGGACTTGTCGCGGATGGCATCCTCATTCGTTTTCGGTCTATTGATTTGTTCATCGACCACATGAAGAGCTCATCACTGACATATGCGGGGCGGCATCCGGGGTTCCATCGCATTCACATGACCCACATAGTATTAGAGTGTATTTTGTGCATTTTGTAATTCTGTTATTTTTATTTGCCTCTCATTTGTAATTCTGGGTGTATTTTGAGGAATGCTACTCGTGTGACATGGCAATTTGGTTTGCGATTTGTTTTGTTGGGTCAAATGTTGTTTGTTCAGGTGGTTCAGGATTGGTTTTTCTCATTTTTGTCACTGGTGGCTGCATGGAGTGCTCCGGCGTCATTATCGGGGGTTGATGGGAATACGTGCACGAGACCATGAGGTGATGTGACTACGTGTGGAATGAGAAACCATAAAAAAAGTACGAGAAATCGCAGGTGGTTTCCCAGTTTTGTGTTTTGCCTAATTAATCTACTGCATGGACCGGAATCTTAGTTGGGAGGGCTAATTACATACGTGGTCACCTCGGCCAGACAGGTGGTCCCACCAGTGATGCGCGCCCGTGACTAGCTATCGTCGACACGCGAGAAGAACGCACCAGCCTACCCGAACAACAGCGTGGCACGCAGTCATAAACATGCATGGGAGAAGAAATAAATGGAAAAAGGAAAGTAGTGACAAAGGCACAGACATGCAGATCGAACCGCAAGACGCCAAAAGGCACGTAGTCAAATCACCAGGCAGACCCGCCACGCACATGTCCACCAATGAAAACAGCCGATCCAGCACACCTGCCCACCAATAACAAACTCTGCCACAAATCCACCAGCAAGCTGTTAGAGCCACACGAAGATGTGCACATGCCCAGATCTCCCACTAAATAAGGTGGCACCACCCGATTGGCCAGCTTTTCATTGCAGGAAAAATTCAAAAAATCCAGAGAAAAGAATCCTAGCTAGGTTTAGAATATTTATCAGTATATTTAGAATTAACATGGCAGGCTCTCATTGGCCGTAAAAAATAGTCACACCCATAATTTAGTGAGAAATAGGGTGAAGAAAAATTGCAACGCAAGCCCATAATTGTACACGCCGATGGAGAGGACGTTAAGAAAATTCACATCTAAACGCTATGTCCACACACCAGATCCTCTCATTGCATGATCAATGGACGTGGCCACCTCGCCGACGCGCGTTCCTTACATGGGCACCATGTACATGGTCACATCAGTTTGTTTTTGTTCCTGTTTAGGCGCATGTTAATAAAATTACTTTGTTTATGGAAAAAGGAAAAAAGTATGAATAATTAAATATGAAACATAATAAAAGAAGAGAAAAAAATTACTAAGTACATACGGTGTATATATAATTCCGACTATTTGTTTCTCTTTACCACTTCATTATAGGAGCTAATCCAATGGGAGGCTACACCAGGATGATCTAATCTGGCAATGACTCGCGTCACGTTCGGCCAAAATAAATCACCCCTACTAGAGATGTGTCATCGTGTATTCCCCTGTTTGTCCACATGCGTCATCCTCCCATCTTTTTTTCTACATCCATAGTTTTCCATGCGATCACCTGGCATCCTAAAACAACAACACTTATTACAAAGAAGAAACACAATTTATATAACTGCACCGTATCAATGGGTGCGGCGTGCCGCCGCGCGGGGATAAGCTAGTATATATACATATAGAGATGAGTAAGTACTAGCGGAAATTCACTTTGGCCCATAGGTGTATATGCACCCATTGGTTAAATACACATTTTAAAAAGTTAAAAAAAATTCAAGAAAAAATCAGTTGTTGCCGCTCAAGCAATGTACTACTACATACACGCATTCATCTTATCCCTCTGAGCAAGGACGTGCCCGGTGCACCCAAGTTTGTCTGCAACCGGTGCACCATTGGTACATGAAAACCACACGTTAAAATTTGTCGGAAAAAAAAGCTGAAAACAATTTCACACATAGAACTTGCATATCTCATGTTACAAACATTCAAATCTAAATTTGAGCCACGACTAAATTAATAATCAAATTCAGCTATTGTACTGTTATATTAGTTGGCTCAACTGATGGTCCAGTTTATTGTAACTACTATTCATACGTAACACGATTTATCACTTTCTTTTCTTAAGGTGTAGGCTAAATTTGAATTTGAAATTTTGTTAATGGTAAATATATGGTGTATCTTTGTGTTAAGTTATTTTCAGTCTTTTTAGTAACTTTTGCCGTGTGTTCTCAAGTTGCGTGCACTATAACAATTGTTGGGTTGTAAGATGCCCCTCTGTATATGGAGCACACTGGGGATGTGCTGCGAGGAGTACTCCATTGTTTCTGGAAGAAGCCTCTCCTGACTAGCAACAAATAAATTAATAAATTGTTGTTACAACATTTCTGATCACGATCAGGATTGCTTCCCTGTTTCATGAATCGACAGTTAATAAATTGCATTATTATTTTTTACCCTTTGCAATGTATACATACACATAGGGAGGACGTGAATTTTTGGGACATGGTGCCACGCGAGGTCTTAATCTAGGCCGGCCATTCGTGCTTTAAGATCCTCAGATTATATAGCGAATTTTGGATCGATAAATCACGAGTGAACACGGTGCCACGCGAGGATGTAATCCTGTCCATCAGCTCCCACGTGATTCATGCAGTTTTAATACACAAAGCGTGTATACTAATATCTCTTGATCGTATCCAGGTAGTATAATTTTCTTTTTCGTTCTGAGCGCATTTAGTTTTGTCAGTCTGAATGGGTACCTGCAACACGCATTGAGTTACTCTCCATTTATGTGCTACCAGCTTCAGGCGATAGGGAAAAATATTAGATGCTATCACACATTACATGCTACCATGCACCCATTTTTCAAAAATCGTGTTTAAACGTTTCACAAAATTCCGAAAAAATTGTGAGTGTTCAAATGGCATGTGTCTACAATCTGTAAAAAGGTCGAATCAAAATTCGAAACACACATTGAGAAACAAAAAAGATAAATTTAGTATGAATAGTGCCACAAAAAGACAAAAGCCAGAATGAAACTATTTACGTTCGGATTTGTCCTTTTTGCTTCCCCATGTGTATTTCGAATTTTTGACTTGAACTTTTAACAGGTCGTCGACATATGTCTTATGAACACTCATAATTATTTTCAGAATTTTTTGAAACATCTAAATATGTTTTTTGAAAAATTGTATCATGGGAACACCTAATGTGTGGGAGCATAGGATATCCTCCCACACGAGAGGAGGAGATGGGTAGGAGTGGCAGTTGTGAAAATAATCCAAAAACTATGTCAGAGACCAGACGTATGCTGGCCTTTCGGCAACAATGATGATACCTGGCCCACATCCTGTTTGCCATTATTGATCCCACCATAATGATGTTGATTATGGCTCATTATCAAAATCCACCCTAGCAGATGTACTCACGTTCATGTTAATTTGCTAGTATTATTTGCATCCTTATCATGTTCCTTTAGTAGTAATGAAGACCACAACGCAGCTGCTCCTAAATGTAATACTAGTTTCTTGCAATCCAGTTTTTAAAGCACGGCATATATAGATATTTGTGTTAACATTTTTTATTGAGTCAATTACATCATTAGTGCCATAACTTGACGCGAAAAGTCAACTTAGTGCTAAAACTTGCGGCATACATTGAATTGGTGCCACAACTTGGCTTTGGCATGCATATACGGTACAAATCACGCTTCTATACGAACACAGTGCTAATTAGGTGCGCCAACATGGCATGGGGTCCGATGTCAGCGACTGGACGATGTGTGTCTGCTATTTTGCGAAAAAAACTTCGGGATTTTTTTCTCCCAGAAAGCCCTTGGCAGCGACCCATATTTTTTTACAGATGGAGGCGCCTACAGTCCTTCTATCAGCGATCCATAGTATTGTGCAAAGATTGTCGTAGCCCCGGCTATACATGGCCATCTCTGGGGCTTCGGGCCGGGCCTAGCCAAGCCCGACGCAGAAAACCCAGGCCCGGGCCCGGGTCGGGCGTCGGGCCTAGAAAATCGGGCCCAAGCGACCAATTTTTCAATTATTTGTGGGACGCTGACAAATGGACCCTTGCGACCGTGGCATAGTGCTTTTTGTGAGGAAAATTCTGAGGTTTTTCTTTACAAAATAGCAGGCCACAGACCACACGTTCACTTTGTCGTCCAGTCGCTGACAGCAGGCCCATGCCATGCTGGCGTTCCTAATCAGCACCCTGTTCATATAGAAATGTGATTTGCACTGTATATGCACGTCAAAACCAAGTTATGGTACCAGTTTAATGTATGCCGCAAGTTTTAGCACTAAGCTGATTTTTCGCGGCAAGTTGTGGCACTAGTAGTGTAATTGACTCAAAGACTAGTAACTAAATTGTCTTAGACCCCTAACATCATGTATATGACATTTGAAAAAATAAAACATCAAATATATGTTGAACCTTACCGTCTCCACTAGGGGAGGCACCATCACAATCCCGAAAAAAAAGTTATCAAGAGTAAGGAAAAGTATTTTGTTTCCGTTCGCCCTACAGTGGCATATGAAATGGACGACGGAAGAAATTTAGCAACACTTTTCCCACAGGATCTCTTGCAAGAACAAGTACTACGAACAACTTAAAAAAAGTACTATGAACAACGGTTGACCAAAGAAGAAGAAACCAGTCGTTAACCCATGCGATTTAATTACCAACATTCAAGGTGTGCAGGAAAACCACTGGGCCATTAAAGATGTGCAGCACCTCACATTGATTTCTCGAGTACATATCCAACTTCAATTAAGATGCCCAACCACCAGCTCATATACCCGTATTTGCTGAATTAACCTAGCGTAGCGTTGGCGTATTCATTTAACCGCTATATAAAGTGTTAATCACATAGCATGGACTGCCCAGATTACATCCTCGTGTGGCACCATGTCCCAAAAATCCGCGTCCCTTTTGGATACTTATGCACGGTATTCCATATACGCATAAATACTGGGCTAGAATACGACGCTTCACTGGGCCAGGGGAGTTAAATGTGGGCGTATTTATACCTTGGCCAGGTCAATTATTAATGTTCTAGAACGGGTGAGGGATATCATTACTGGGGTACACCCATGTACTAGCTTTTCTGTGAGGCAGTGAGGGAATAACTTCATGGATTAATGTTGCATCTGCCGAAGGTTGTCCTGTTCATGCACTTTCAAGAAAAGGCCGTCCTGTCCATTTCCTAACATTAGAGTCCTGCATGCAAAACCCCACAAAAAATAGTCCTGCATGCAAAGGTCTGCTCCTATCACCAGAACGAACGACAATCAGTATGTGCATGGAGAGTAGTAGTTTTGTAGATAAGTGTAAATATAGGATAGGTAATGTCATCAGGAAACAACTTTGATTATCACGGGGATACTCCAAAAAATATATCAAATCATCATTTTGAAAAAAATGCAGTCGATTATTTGTTTTAGGTGGACTAGTTTAATCTTATGTAGTGGACATATTTAAAAAAATTAAAATCTTGGATTTCTAAAATTTTAAATTTTTTACTGCAATTTAGGAACCTTAATCATGTGTATGCACATGCATAACTTAATATGGAGATAGACTTAAGCTGATTTAGCATAGTTAAAAGTTCACACTAATTAGCTTACTTAATACACATTTCTGTTGCAGCCATAGAGGGTGGTGCACTCGTAAATATGTAATGGGGCAGCACGTAGTAAGACAAGAGGGTAGTGTGGTGCATTAATCGTAGTAAATGAGTTGGTCAGGTGTGTTGCAGGACTGCTTCAATAAAACACTAACTTCAACCTCGTTTAGCTGTGGGGCATGCACACTTATTGACTGATAGATACAATGCATATACAAGATCAATTCGTCCCACTAAATTCTATATGCGTGAGATACGGCACAAATCCCAAAGAAATAAAGGGTGTGGATTCCAGCCTCGCGTGGCACCATGTCTACTCAAGAATTATCGCACATAGGGAGGAGTAAGCAACTAGTACTATTTCTGTTGCATAAGCCTATATACAGAGATATTATTTTGCAACGGTTACAGTACTTACTACGTGCTGGTTCACCAGATACTATTGATTGATTCTTTGGCAGATTTTTTTAAATTAAAGAACAGAGTTTGAGAAATAAAACTGCCAAGTTCTCTCGAGAGATGCAATGACGACTATGAGGCTAGCACGTGTCGGTTTCATTTTGAAAAGGAAAAAAGAAGAGTGTAAGTTTCACCGAATCGGTGAAAATCAACCAAATTCTTTCGCACTAGAAAAATGTTTAGTTTGGAAAGCTTTATTCATGATTTTTTTTTTTGAAAAGGGGAATACCCGACCTCTGCAGTACGTGATGCACGCAACCAAGTTTTATTCATGATAGAGAGCAAAGTCCACTATCTTCAAGTTACTGTTGTTGATTCACCAGAGACTTTTTTTTTGCGGGGGATTCACCAGAGACTTGTGCTTTGGCAGATCAAGTTAAAGAACCGAATTTGTGAAAATTGAACTGCAAAGTTGTTTCGAGAGACTGATACGCTCCTGATTCAGTTGGCGAAACAACAGGAGTGAATTTCACTGAACAGAGTGAAACCATCCAAAGTCTTTCTAGCATTTAACATTGTCATCTCTCATTCTTTGCTCTGTAGTTTCTTGAAACAGGCTGCGTTCATATCAAATACTCCCTCTGTCCCAAAATATAAAAACGTTTTTAACACTACACTAGTGTCAAAAACGTTTTTATATTATAGGATGGAGGGAGTATATTACTATACGCTGAGATGCGCATCAAATATATCTAGTGATCTAAACGCTCTTATATTAGTTTACAGAGGCAGTAAGAAATAAGATGCACATAAACTGTCTGTCATTTATAATCAGACATCACAACACATTAAAGACTCTGATCATCATCACAGGACGGCTTCCGTGCAGCCTCCACAGTGAGTCTAGCCGTGCTTGGCCTTGGTCTTGCCGTGGCGGCCGCTCCAGTAACTGGCCGCTGCATCATCAGCAGTAGTAGGAGAAGTAGTACCTATTAAAATGCAGACAAGAGAAACCATCAATTCAGAGACAAACCAGAGAGCAATCAGTTAACCAATCCGGTGGGTGTCCATGTTACTCACCGTAGCCGGTGGCCTCCGTGCCGCAAGACTGCTGCCCGCCGGACCCCCCGCACACCCTGTCGAAGTCGGCGTCCCCAGGGAAGTGGCACGCTATGGCGCAGCAGTAATCATGGCACCTCTGCCACCCTTCGCCACTGCACTCTGGGTCAAACCCAAAGCAGCCCAGGTAGCACTGGCAGAACGGCGACGTGGGGTCGGCAACCCCGAACGGCAGCCGCTAGGCCCACAGCAGAACGACGAGCACAAAGACGGTGGCGGCCATCACTCTCTCCTTCTTCCTCCCCTCCATTGCTTCTGGACTTCTGCTTCTTCCTCTCTTGCCTCTGATGAGGATCGTTGGGCTGCACTGTGGAGAAGTGAATGAATGGGCTTGCCACCTTGAGTGGTGCCTGCGTATGATCGCATGTATATATAGGTTTACATGTACAGAGGGGGGCGCAGCGCACCGGTGAGATCGTGCGGGTGATCGTGGGATCATGCACAAGGACGTGCTAGAGAGCTGGGTCAGGGGGTTTGACCTATACAACTAACACCCCGCCGCAGTTGAAGCATCCGGGGGCTGGATGCACAAACTGGAACGAAAATCCTGAAAAGCTGCAGTCGGGAGACCCTTTGTGAGCACGTCCGCGAATTGCTGCTTGGTCGGGACATGTAGGACACGGAGCTTGCCGAGCGCCACTTGCTCGCGCACGAAGTGTATGTCGAGCTCGATGTGCTTCGTGCGCCGGTGATGAACTGGATTGGCGGCCATGTACACCGACGAGATGTTGTCGCAGAAGACCACGCTGGCTTTCGGCAGTGGAGCGGAGAGCTCGGCGAGAAGTTGGCGGAGCCAGCAGCATTCCGCAACAGCGTTCGCGACGGCGCGGTATTCGGCCTCCGCACTCGAACGAGAGACGGTGGCTTGGCGCTTGGACGACCAGGAGACAAGGGAGTCGCCGAGGTAGACGGCGTAGCCGGACGTCGAGCGACGCGTATCGGGGCAGCCGGCCCAGTCCGCGTCTGAATAGGCGACGAGGTCGAGCGATGAAACACGATGAAGATGAAGTCCGTGCGTGGTGGTGCCACGGAGGTAGCGGAGCACGCGCTTAGCCAGAGCAAGATGGGGCGCGCGTGGATCATGCATCACCAAGCAGCACTGCTGAACTGCGTAGGCAATGTCCGGGCGTGTCATGGACATGTACTGGAGCGCGCCCACGATGCTGCGGTACTCGGTCGGATCCGAGACAGGCGCACCCGCAAGCGCCGAGAGCTTGGCGTGCGTGTCGACTGGCGTGGCCACCGGCTTGCAGTTCGTCATGTTGGCTCGTTCCAGGAGTTCTTCAGCATACTTGCACTGGGACAGGAAGAATCCGTTCGCCGTGCGGGTGACGGCGATGCCGAGGAAGTAGTGGAGCGGGCCGAGATCCTTCATAGAGAACTCGCTAGAGAGCTGTCGTTGAAGGTGCTGTAGCAGGGACGTGGACGACGCCGTGAGCACGATGTCGTCGACATACAGTAGGAGGTAGGCGGTGCCGGCGCCGCTCTGCAGGACGAACAGTGAGGTGTCCGCACGCGAGCTGACGAAGCCGAGCTGTTGCGCGTACGTCGCGAACCGGGCGAACCACGCCCGCGGTGCCTGCTTGAGGCCGTAGAGCGACTTGTCGAGGAGGCACACGTGCTCGGGGCGGTCGGCGTCGATGAAGCCTGCAGGTTGTTGACAGTAGACGCGCTCGGTGAGGTGCCCGTGCAGGAAGGCGTTGTTGACGTCCATTTGATGGACAGGCCAGTTGCGCGTAGCAGCAATGGTGTGGACGACACGGATCGTGGCCGCCTTGACGACGGGAGAGAACGTCTCATCAAAGTCGACGCCGGGCCGCAGAGAGAACCCGCGCACAACCCACCGCGCCTTGTACCGCTCGAGGGAGCCGTCCGCCTTGAGTTTGTGGCGAAAAAGCCACTTGCCGGTGATGATGTTGGCGCCGGGAGGGCGCGGGACGAGCCGCCAGGTTCCGTTCTCCATCAGCGCCCTGTACTCCACATGCATAGCAGCCAACCAACACGGATCTTGCAAAGCAGCACGCACCGATCGAGGAATGGGTGAGATGGTGGTGTTGGTTGCAGTAGCGGAAAGGCCGTCGGCGTATTTAGGGTTGGGCTTGAAGGTACCGGCCTGAGCGCGTGTGGTCATGTTGTGGGTGGGAATGGGCGTGGCGCGGCGTCGAGGACCCGGCGGCGTGGACGGGGAGGGAGACGGGCTGGTGATGGGCCGAACAGGTGTAGGTGTGATCGGGTCGTCAGCCGGGGTTGTGGGTTCAGAGGCCGGGGTTTGGGGCACGTGAAGGGGAACGCGACAGAAAACAAAAATTTTCCGACCTACGCACCAGCCCAGGACCACTATGGAGACTGCATACATGGTTTGATCTTTTTCGTTACCGACTCGTAGCGCAGCGGGAAGTAGAGTCGATGACGATCGGCGGTGCAGATCCCCGCAGCTAGGATTTACAACCTCCCAACCGCGAGGATGTATACCCTCATCTGCTCCTCAGACAGCCCTCCGGGAGGCGGTCGAACAGCCCCCCGGACGGTGTCGCGGACAGCCCTTCGGGAGGACCTTCGAAACTCGAACGGTCACTCGGACAGCCCTTCGGGAGGACCTTCGAAACTCGGACGGTCACACGGACAGCCCTTCGGGAGGCACTCACGAACTAAGAACGAAACTACGATCTCTCTACAGAGTTGCACACATACGGTGTCATCTATCCGGCAGGGCTTCGCCGTCCAGAACTAGTTCCTGCCGGAACCCAGACAGCCTTACGGCTCTACGAAACTCTTTTCGTGGGAGGGAGAGAAGAAGCCAGATAATGCATGGCATGTGTATGAGAGCAAGGGATGAGTGTGGAGGGCTGCCCCTCCACCTCTATTTATAGGAAATCCCAAGGGGGTAGGGTAGTTTCACAAAAAACCCAAAATGCACATGAATGAAGTCCTTCCACAAGGATCTAGGAGTGAAACCAAGAAACAAGAGGGTCCCCAAGGGGGGATACCCCATGTGGCCGGCCACACCCCCATGAGGGGCCCACAAAATGGCTCCTATCCATCCATGTCATCCCCAAGATCTTTTGGAGCAAAGCCCCAAAAGGTGGCTTTCCATAAAGTAACCATAAAGCTGATTTTCACTATTCACGACGACATTTTTCAGCGTCTGATCGAACTGAAAATATTTATGTGGGCTAAGAACATTTCCAGTACCCACTAAAATGATTTTCAACGCATTCCGAAACAATTCCGGTTTTAGTGATTTTCATCTGCGAAACGCATCTGAAGTGGCTCCGGCAGCTCCGGAACATTTCCGGTTTTTATCTCAGAAAAGTCCAAAAAGCTTCCAGAATGATTCTGGCATCCTCCAAGAATTATCAGGCATGTGCCGAAACCAATTTGACTTAATGGTGTATCCCGAAACAACTTTTCGGTATCATCGAAACTTATCCGATGACCTCTCTCTGCGGTACGATTCCGCTGTCCGAAATTTTTGGTGTCCGAAACTTTTTCGGTGATTTTCTCTCAGACTCCCTGTCTAGTATTCAGCAGATAGATGACCCTTAAGCGTGTGACCCTATAGGTTCGGTGAAGTATAGACATGACCCGGAACCCCTTCCGATCAATGATCAACATCGGAGCCGTGGACACCCATATTGACCCCTATACCCACACGAATAAATACTCGAGTGAACCTCCAGTTGCCGTGTGCTATTCCTGTTGCTTCGCGATATGTTACAAATACCCGAGGTGAGACATGTTGGCATTCCCGTGGATCAACAACTTGTCCACTATGCTAGTTACCTCGTTACCGGTATTGTTCTCTTTTCTCGTTATCGTGTTCCGGCATCCCCGTGATCAAATCACAAAGTGTCTGGCCAGACGATGATGGATACCGTAACACCGAGAGGGCCCAGAGATATCTCTCCATCGTCGGAGGAGCAAATCCCAATCTTGAGCTATCAAGTTACTTGACACACTTTTCCATGAACCCGTAAGCCGCCGTAATAGCCACCCATTTACGGATGACGTTTAACAAACCCCAAAGTTCATGAAGCAAGCATGAAGAAACTCGATACTCTCATGGTCTAAGGAATCATGCAAACGTTAACCATCTCTGTGTTATGTACCAATAAACTTGTGACGAATGAATCTCATAGCATAACATCAATCCGGGTCGATTCAACACAAATGTTCTCTTAACATTGTGCCCTCAAAGTTGTTGGCATAGACATGCCCATGACCAGGAAAACAGAATCATCATGCAACACTTGAGCTAGTCTTAGAGGCCAGACTAGGAATACTTCTTACCGTTTATTATTCCACACGTGCATTTGAGTTTTCCTCCGAGCCTCGTGGATATTGCAGACTCGAGAATCATTGCAGTTATAGCATGGAACATAAACATAATTATGAACTCGGAGATAAATAATATCATTTATTATTGCCTCTAGGGCATATCTCCTACAGACTCCCACTTGCACTAGAGTCAATAATCTAGCTTATGCTAATGCACTTCACACCTGTGGCACACCGGTGTAAATATGCTTCGCTTGTGGTATATCCTGATGTCCAACGGATCTGACGACTTCAGTTCCGTGTGTATCTTTGCATGTCCTCGCGTTTTCACGTTTTCACCAAATTCATATTTTGTGTGGACTTGGCTTTGTACGTATGTGAATCACAGGTCGAACCTGGATTCCTCAGACTGAGTTATGGAGCAACTACCTGCAGTAGTGTCCCATTGTCAAAAGCCATCTTGGAACTATACTAAGTTCATGAATGAACTATATGATTCAACATCTTCTTTGTCGCTTCTAAAGCGTCAACATACTTAGCCCTTGTTATAGAATTCGCCACAGTAACTAGTTTGAACAAATTCCAACTAACTGTGCCACCACATTGTGTGTTACACAAAACCCTTAATTTAAATCGAAAATCGCATGGAGAAAAGATGAATACTCTATCGATGTAACATTTTACAACGAACTCTTCATGATCTCTGCTTGTGAGAAAACCATGTCATCAGTACTTACTCTAGTACTCTGTGACATCTTTCACTGTTGTCCCATGATCAGTAATTTGATCACTTTGGTATCCATACTCGCAACACCTTGGGAGTATCGGACATATCTGGTTGTTTTACATACCATGGAATACATGATTAATCTAAACACAAAAGTGTGTGGAATCTGCATCATGTATTTTACTCATCAGTGTTTTGGGACACCGAGTCTTGCAAAAACTCTTTCCATGTGACTTTGGCAAGAATCACTCCTTGGCGTTTTAAATGCTAAAAGGTTTTAGCATCTTGTCAATATGTATTCATTTCTTAGCCCCATTAGGTAAATCTATCTCCATAGATCATCATGCCTAATATTGAGGCTATTTAGCCTAAGCACTTCATCGAAAAACTATTTTCAAATGAAGTCCTAATTTGTGTCAAGAAATTTATTTCCAATTACCAATGTGCCAAGCACATAAGCTTTTTAGAAATATTATTACGCTCCCACTTACTTTCTTGAATTACAAGCATCTTCGTTACCCATTGATGAAGTCAAAACCCCTTTGACCATTTCATCAAAACACGAAGATTCCAACTCCATTTTGCTCTCTTCTGTCCATTGCTGGAACTCTGAAGTTTGCATACCTACTAGCATCCTCTGGATCGACAAATTACTTTGGACTGTATCATATACAAGTCCTAGCTTTCATTTCCATTAGATGGAAATCCTTTTATCATCCATGTTTCATATCTCATGATTGAAATATGTATTAATTGCTAGTTCAACCCGAACCGACTTTAAGCATCGCTACGATGAAAACAACCTCATCGTATTATTTCAACAAGTCGAGCTTTATGGATAAAACATTTTATCCGTATCAGTTTTAAGTTCCATAAATATTCGTTAGACTCTAAGTCTTCCGAAAGGTGTATCAAGGTTTTAATCTTGAATCACTTATATGGAAACTAACTCGGGTTGTATTGGCATTTAGCCAATTCCGGAGTTAGGGCCCATCAACGCTTCCTTGTGTATCGTAGGTATAATGTTGTCTAACAACAATATCTCGTTTGCGCACCTGAGAGGTTTGCACGAGCCTTGCCTACGTGGTTCAGCTGCAAGTTCGACCGAAGTTCATACATTTTATTGTAGAGACTTCTGTATCAGTCGCAGTAGGAAACTCTGGAATTTCTTCCAAGGTCTCTTTCCTTTGATCTGATGAAGATACTGTTTATCTCGTCGAGTTGCACTATTCTCCCACTCACCTTTTAGAAAGAACCATTCTCTTTAAAAGCACACCGTTTCGCGGCAAAACTATTTGCCTCGGTATAGTGAGGGAGGAATACCCAACATTTTGGTATAACCTACAAAGTAGCACTTGTCTGATTTGGAATAGGTTTGTAACCTTTTACACAAGCCCCATATTCCAAATGTTAAGAAAAGATATAACATGGTTGGGCGTACCATACCATGGCTTCATTTCAACAGACCCGATGTAGCTCTTTTCAGTGTAAAAGCCGCAGTCTCTAAAGCATCACTTTAAAAGGGATAATGGCAAATTTATTTATGTCATCTTTGACCTTACCATGTCATAAATGGTTTGATAACATCTCCACGGACTTTCCACTTGCAGTGGTGTTCCGGGAGGTGCAAGTTTATGAAACCCCTTTCACAACTCATCAGACATTCGCTAAACATGTAACTCAAATATTCCTTTGTGCAATCAAATTGCAGAAACATAATTTTCTTGTTACAATAACTTCTACTTCATTTTTGAGAACCTTTCGAATGATTTCAAAAGATCCAGACTTACGTCTCATCAAGTAAATATCCATATATCTACTTGAGTCATTTCTGAAGATAAATAAATCCACCACTAACAACACTTATCGGACTACACACATCAAATGTATGATCACTAATAAGTTTGTTGTTCGTTCCTTATGGCCTGTGAACGGCATTTTAGTCACTTCACTTTTCGGAGGAAAGTTGCAAGTGTCAGATGATTCAAAATCAAAAAGACTTCAAAATCCATCATAATGGAATTTTCCATGCGGGTTTCTCCAATGTGACCAAATGTAGTGCCACACTTGTGTGGTATTCTTTTAGTCTTGCGACATTTAGCGTCAGTGTTATGGATGTATCATATTACCCTCAATATTCATAACATACGTCCCATCGATGATGGAAGTATGGCCCTTATGTTATTCATAATACTTAACAACAATTGTTGTTTTTATGAACAACTCTTTTGCAACAAACATTGTGCAATGGGCTAGAGTGTATGAAACTCTAAAATGAATTATGAAAGTAAACCCAGAGGTATTGTATTATTATCAATATTCATAACATACATCTCATTCATAATGAAAGTATGGACCTTGTGTTATTCATAACATCGAACATAAAAAGTTCTCTTATGAACAACCTTCTTGCAAGATGCCTTATGCAATGGGATAGAGTTTGTAAAACTCTAAATGAATTATGAAAATAAATACAGACGACAATACACCGATGGAAGGTATAGTAACATTTACTATGTTCCCTGTGTATACCTTAACCTCATTTCTAGCTAGTCTTTCAGGCCATAGTAGTTCTTACATCGAGTTGCAACAGAATGCAATCGAGCGGGCATTTTTGTGATGAACTCACAATACCCAAGAATTAGTGATTAACATGTTTAGCCATAATTCGCAAGAACTATATCTTTGACCAGCCTTCTATACATCAAAAACTTGTATGACATTCATACATGAGCTGGATATTCCAGTCTTCTTTCCTTTTGCCTTTATACTTCTAGCAGTTTAACTTTTAGTATTTCTCCTACTCTGAGAAGAAGCACCCAACTTAAGAGTGGCATTAGCCCCGGACTTCCTAGGCGTGTAAGTCATACTAACACCCTTTGGACACTTCCTTTCTCTTTAAGTTGTTGTTTTATTCACCTTTCATTATATGACAGGCGTTCTTCTGGATCCCTTTCCCAATAGTCAAATGCATAGTAAACACTTTTACTAATACTTGCAAACAAACATTGCTTTGTTTGTATCTGAAAATAATTTTCAGTTCCATGAATATCATATAACTATCCCAACTTTCGAAGTTTGGGTTTCATGGAAGCAAACATATTCCACTTGACCGTAACAGAATTCTAGCTTTTGGATCAAAGGACGAGAGTCACATGATCCATAGCATTAGCGGGAGGATACGGAAAGCATGCGGTAGGACAAAGTCCTTCTCGACACTTTTGAGGACAATCCTCATATTACGGTACCAATCGTAAAGCTTTAACCAGATATTTAACAGTTATTCAATTTTAACAGGGAAGGTGGAAACGCGAGCCATTATTCTACAACTATTTTGCATATAACACTTAGACAATGTTCATAATTAATTGCACTAAGAATTAAACATGTTAATTCAACAGTGCGCTCCCACTCAAATCAATATCTCTCAAAATTGATTGTGAGTGATACAAGACCCACATTTCAATTGTTCGCCATTGGTGTAACACCACTGATGACGAAAAATCTCAACCGGTAGGACAACTTGCCAATCACATCTCTATGTGACTCTTGTTCATCTTTCGATGCGTGTGTTCCGAGCTCATGACGGTCATGCCTGAACGTCAAGACAACCAAGTGATCTCGCTGCGAGGTCTGAACTCACCCGCCTCACACTTCTCTAATCGTTCGTACCCGTGTGACACGGCGCACCCCGAAAAGATAGGTGCCGTGACGGTGCTACACTTGGGAGAACACTAACTACTTGGTATTTTAAGTGAGAGATCACCCTAATAAAAGCGACTACCGCGCAATCAAGAAGGGTGCATCATAAGGGATAAACATCTCAGGCAATTCATAATAGCATGATATGGTATAGCCCTTTCTGACGGAGAAGTCTTTCATTTCTTCGTCTTCGGCATTCGCGTCGGTGTTCACCTTCGCGAAGATTGCCACCACCTTGTCGATGCACCAGATAATATTGCTATCTCTATAGCTAACAAAATAATGCATTACAACAAGGTTGACACACAGGTCATTAAAGTGCAATCATATGGCTCCAACCATCATGCCGAATCATGACACGCAGGTCATGTTAATCAAATTACATCATATAGTCATCTCATACATAATCGAATTAGTATGAGCACTGCTATACCACATCATATGCACATCCTGCAAAACCAAGTTAGACGCCTCTAATCGGTTTATGCAAAATTTATTTTACGTGGCTTCTAAGGTTTTGACTTAAACCGCAGCGACCAACGTTTTATCATCAAGTATGATTATTCAAGTTGCTAGATTAACATCTCGGGGTGTATGAAACACGGGATAATTAAATCTCGAGCCCCATACTAAACTTCGTCATACGCATGACCCCCGTGCAGATCATATCTGCAATGCCCTTTCATCTGCGAATTTCATCTTTCTTTTGACTACGGCAGAACCCAAAGAACTAATAGCACTTCCATGATCAATCAGGATCACGGATTGCCAGAACTTTGTCAAATTCCACCATGCTGTCTCGAGATTGAGCAAACACAAATTCTAGGGAAGCAACAAGAACCTCGGGTAACAGATTTCATCTGTCACCCGCATAAATAATTTTCAGCAATAGATCTCATCTACTACCTAATTATATTATGCAATACCCATACATCTCCATGTATTCTAGATCAAAACATGCATCTACGCATAGCACGGCTCTGATACCACTGAAGGGGAACGCGACCGAAAACAAAAAATTTCCGACCTACGCACCAGCCCAGGACCACTATGGAGACTGCATACATGGTTTGATCTTTTTCGTTACCGACTCGTAGCGCAGCGGGAAGTAGAGTCGATGACGATCGGCGGTGCAGATCCCCGCAGCTAGGATCTACAACCTCCCAACCGCGAGGATGTATACCCTCATCTGCTCCTCAGACAGCCCTCCGGGAGGCGGTCGAACAGCCCCCCGGACGGTGTCGCGGACAGCCCTTCGGGAGGACCTTCGAAACTCGAACGGTCACTCGGACAGCCCTTCGGGAGGACCTTCGAAACTCGGACGGTCACACGGACAGCCCTTCGGGAGGCACTCACGAACTAAGACCGAAACTACGATCTCTCTACAGAGTTGCACACATACGGTGTCATCTATCCGGCAGGGCTTCGCCGTCCAGAACTAGTTCCTGCCGGAACCCAGACAGCCTTACGGCTCTACGAAACTCTTTTCGTGGGAGGGAGAGAAGAAGCCAGATAATGCATGGCATGTGTATGAGAGCAAGGGATGAGTGTGGAGGGCTGCCCCTCCACCTCTATTTATAGGAAATCCCAAGGGGGTAGGGTAGTTTCACAAAAAACCCAAAATGCACATGAATGAAGTCCTTCCACAAGGACCTAGGAGTGAAACCAAGGAACAAGAGGGTCCCCAAGGGGGGATACCCCATGTGGCCGGCCACACCCCCATGAGGGGCCCAAAAAATGGCTCCTATCCATCCATGTCATCCCCAAGATCTTTTGGAGCAAAGCCCCAAAAGGTGGCTTTCCATAAAGTAACCATAAAGCTGATTTTCACTATTCACGACGACATTTTTCAGCGTCTGATCGAACTGAAAATATTTATGTGGGCTAAGAACATTTCCAGTACCCACTAAAATGATTTTCAACGCATTCCGAAACAATTCCGGTTTTAGTGATTTTCATCTGCGAAACGCATCTGAAGTGGCTCCGGCAGCTCCGGAACATTTCCGGTTTTTATCTCAGAAAAGTCCAAAAAGCTTCCAGAATGATTCTGGCATCCTCCAAGAATTATCAGGCATGTGCCGAAACCAATTTGACTTAATGGTGTATCCCGAAACAACTTTTCGGTATCATCGAAACTTATCCGATGACCTCTCTCTGCCGTACGATTCCGCTGTCCGAAATTTTCGGTTTCCGAAACTTTTTCGGTGATTTTCTCTCAGACTCCCTGTCTAGTATTCAGCAGATAGATGACCCTTAAGCGTGTGACCCTATAGGTTCGGTGAAGTATAGACATGACCCGGAACCCCTTCCGATCAATGATCAACATCGGAGCCGTGGACACCCATATTGACCCCTATACCCACACGAATAAATATTCGAGTGAACCTCCAGTTGCCGTGTGCTATTCCTGTTGCTTCGCGATATGTTACAAATACCCGAGGTGAGACATGTTGGCATTCCCGTGGATCAACAACTTGTCCACTATGCTAGTTACCTCGTTACCGGTATTGTTCTCTTTTCTCGTTATCGTGTTCCGGCATCCCCGTGATCAAATCACAAAGTGTCTGGCCAGACGATGATGGATACCGTAACACCGAGAGGGCACAGAGATATCTCTCCATCGTCGGAGGAGCAAATCCCAATCTTGAGCTATCAAGTTACTTGACACACTTTTCCATGAACCCGTAAGCCGCCGTAATAGCCACCCATTTACGGATGACGTTTAACAAACCCCAAAGTTCATGAAGCAAGCATGAAGAAACTCGATACTCTCATGGTCTAAGGAATCATGCAAACGTTAACCATCTCTGTGTTATGTACCAATAAACTTGTGACGAATGAATCTCATAGCATAACATCAATCCGGGTCGATTCAACACAAATGTTCTCTTAACATTGTGCCCTCAAAGTTGTTGGCATAGACATGCCCATGACCAGGAAAACAGAATCATCATGCAACACTTGAGCTAGTCTTAGAGGTCAGACTAGGAATACTTCTTACCGTTTATTATTCCACACGTGCATTTGAGTCTTCCTCCGAGCCTCGTGGATATTGCAGACTCGAGAATCATTGCAGTTATAGCATGGAACATAAACATAATTATGAACTCGGAGATAAATAATATCATTTATTATTGCCTCTAGGGCATATCTCCTACAGCACGACGGCAGGGGGTGTCGATGGCGAGCACGGTGCTGCTACGGGAGCAGGAGCGAGAGGAGTGTTGGGTTTTGCGGTCCGTGGAGTGCGGGGTCAACGGGGAACGAGTGGGAGATGAAGTTCATCTTCCAGAGAGGGCGGTGGGTCGGCGGACGATGCGCGAGCCTGATCAAGGAAGGGGAAGCGTTGCTTGTCGAAGACGACGTGGCGTGAGATAACCACGCGCCCGGTGGCTGGGTTGAGACATCTGTACCCTTTGTGATCGGGGGCGTAGCCTAAGAAGATGCATGGCGCTGATCGTGGCGCGAGTTTATGGGCTGTGGTAGTTGTGAGGTTCGGGAAACAGAGGCACCCAAAAACTCGCATGGCCGCGTAGTCTGGGTGAGCTCCATAGAGGAGGAAGAAAGGGGTCTGGTCGTGGCGAGGCCGGCAGGGTCGCCTGTTGAGGAGGAAGGTGGAGGTTTGTAGGGCTTCAGCCTAGTAGAAAAACGACATGTGTGCGTGGGTGAGTAGGGCGCGAGCTATGTCATTCAGGGTGCGCAGCGCATGCTCGGCGCGTCCGTTTTGGGGGGACATGTACGGGCATGACATGCGGAGCGTGATCCCGAGCGAGGCGAAGAGTGCGCGGGAGGCAGCATTGTCGAACTCCTTGCCGTTGTCCGTTTGGATCGTCAGAACAGGTAGGTTAAAGTGATGTTTGGCGAATGTGATGAAGTTGCGTATGGTGGGGAGGGCGTCGGATTTGTTGCGAAGGGGGAACGTCCATGCACAGTGACTGTAATCATCGAGCAACAGTAGATAATATTGATAGCCAGAGTTACTAGGTACAGGGGACGTCCAAACATCACTGTGTACAAGCTGAAAGGGAAAGAAAGATACATGCGATGACGAACTAAAAGGAAGCCTAGTGCTTTTGCTGAGCTGACACGCCTGACACACGCCGATGATGGTGGTAGCTTGGTCGATGGCAGAGGGATGCAAGGTGCGGTCGAGGGCGTCGACAGCGGGGTGACCGAGGCGTTGGTGCCACAGGTCATGCGAGACCGCGGCGAGAACGTTGTGAGTGTGGGTCGGTGGCGTGTATGGCATGGGGTAGAGCTCGTCGCCGTCATCATTACATCGGAGGATCACCTTCCTCGTTCTTCGATCCTTAAGAGAAAAGCCAAGATCGTCAAATTCTACATTAACCGGATTATCACGGGCTAGGGCTTTGACGGACAGTAGATTTTTGATGAGATGGGGAGAAATGAGTATGTTGTTGAGGTGGAGTGGGGAGGTAGAAGTGGGAATGGTGGTGTGACCGGTGTGCGTCACTGCAAGCGAGGAGCCGTCGCCGACCACTGTGCGGTGTGTGTAACAAGGGGTAGCAGATGAGAGGATACCTGACGACGTAGCCATGTGCGAGGAGGCACCGGTGTCCAAGTACCAGTCGGTGCTCGGTGGAGACGGCTGCTGCTGCTGCATCGACATGTTGTTGAGCGCCGCTATGAGAGCGCTCTGGTCCCAAGCCAGAGTCGTGGTCGGAGGCGGGTGCGCCGGTGGCCCGTTGTAGAGCGGGTGAGGAGGCACTGCAGGGTACCAAACAGTTGGTGGAGCAGTGTTGGGGATGCCGGGCGCAGTCGCATGGTGTGTAGCCGAGCCGGCGATCGGTGAAGCCCCGCCGGGCCTGGGACCGAGGATGCCGGAGCCCGGAGCATGGGGCCGCCAGGGCATGGGCCATGCATGCACCATGCCTGTCCAGGGGGCGGGGGCAGGAGCAGTAGGGCGAGGGGCTGGTGCCCCGCCGAAGTTGGTGTGCCCTGCCCCGCCGGAGTTGTTGTGCCCCGCCCCGCCGGGGTTGTTGCCCCGTCCGCGTCCACGACGCCCACCGCCACCGCCGTTGCGGTTGGTGCCACCGCCCTGCCCAGCCCCTGCGTGGCCCCCCGTGTTGGAGTTGGAGGGGCCCGAGCGGCATGGAGAGCGGTCTCGATGGTGGTGCTGTCGGCGGCCAGGCGGCTCTCCTCGAGAAGAAGAAAGGCGCGGCAGCGAAGGAGCGATGGGAAGGGAGTCTGCATGGTGAGGATGGGCACGGCCTACCTGAACCGAAGGTGGAGCCCGCGGATCATATTGAGCACTTGGTCACGGTCGTCGACGGCGGCGCTGAGCTCGGCGAGACGGTCGGCGCAGTCAGTGAGACGCGCGAAGAAGGAGATGATGGAAGAACCCCCTTGCTCGATGCGCCTGAATTCGGTGGAGAGAAGCACCACCTGATGCTCGGCGTTCTCCAGGAAGAGGTTGCAGATGGCGGCTCAGACGGCGGCGGCCGTGGCGCCGCGCTGGTGGATGAGGCCGAACACCTCCGTGCTGACGCAGTTGTACAGCCAAGAGACGATGTGTGCATCGTCCTGGAGCCAGGTCGGATCGCCTGGACGCGGCGGCCCGGTGATGTGGTCTCCGACGGCGTGCTTCTGGAACATCACCTCGAAGAGAGTGCGTCAATGGGAGAAGTTGGGAGGGTTCAGCGAGAGCACGATCGGGACGTGCTGGTTGATGAAGACGCCTGCCAGAGGAGAGAGAGCAGGGGAGGGACATGGAGGTGGAGGCGCCGGCATCCGGGACGAAGAGAGCCCCGCGGTTGAAGACGGACGGGGTGAGGAGGGTCGGGTTGGGTGGCTGGCTGGTCACCGGCATGGCCGGCGTCCGCGGAGTGCCGTGGCCGGGACGAGGAGGTGGGGGAGGTGGTGGAGGAGGTGGTGGAGTCGACATGGCGACGGGAGGCAGTTGGGGAGGAGAGAGGGCAGCGGAAGAGGTCTAGAGACGGGAGAAATATCCAGCGTCTGATACCATGTGGAGAAGTGAATGAATGGGCTTGCCACCTTGAGTGGTGCCTGCGTACGATCGCATGTATATGTAGGTTTACATGTACAGAGGGGGGCGCAGCGCGCCGGTGAGATCGTGCGGGTGATCGTGGGATCATGCACGAGGACGTGCTAGAGAGCTGGGTCAGGGGGTTTGACCTATACAACTAACATGCACGATGCCCCTCTTTATAGGGTAGGAGTGCAGGTGCAGTGTGGAGCTTCTACTGCTGCACATGCCATTCATTGATTCTCCAACAAGCATCTTTCTCCACCCTCCAGAGATGAGCTTCATTCTCAAAGAATCTTCTAATTTGAGACTGAGATGCTCTGCTCTGCTGCCGTATCAAGGATGGCTGTTACAACAAACTTCCCCTAGGTGGACAAATTCCAATCTTAGTTTCTTATCTTTGCAATGCATACAGAGATGAGTATGTAGTGTCCATAACTTCCCCTGGTTTCTTATCTTTGCAATGTATATCAATATATACAGACATATTATTTCGCAACGGTTACAGTAGTGAAACCATGTAAAAGACTGACCAATATATCAGCAAGTGTCCATTTAATGTGGACCAGGGAAGAACACTGAGACCGAGAGCGTGGAGAAAGAAAAGCTCCTGAGACTGTCGTTCTTTTGAGAAAAACATCAGCAAGTCTGGGTACTTACTTCCAGCCCAGGAAGTTGGGGATGGGGCATCTAGTTCTACTGCTGTGGTGCCAGCTACCAGATGTACTTGGAATTCCTCAGGAGGCCCATGGTGTGGTGAAAAACAATGGGGGGCTTATATATAGATACCATCGAGTAAAGAACGACAAGGGATTACAACCAAGTAATCTATAACTATCTTCTTGACGGTCATTCGATTTTGATGTTTTTTGCAAAAAAAAAAAAAAACGATTTTGATGTTGTGCTCCTGTAATTCCATAAGTATCTTCTTGTTACTCCACAGGCAACACAGACAAATGTCTTATTCTTACTTCTGGCAACAAATGCTAATGCCTCAATATGATCAGCAGATCGGTACCACATGCACGTTGCTATCGGAGTCGAGCACAAGTTTTGCAATGGACAATACACTGGAAAGTAAAACAAAACAATTTGTTCAAAACAAACATACATGTCTGTTCAAAACAATAATAGGAGCCCCCAATCCAGTTTTATCCACCATCCCAATCCATTACCGAGCAATAACTTGTCTCCGACTCAAAACACAGCTAACAGATAATGCACTTGCTTCTCTAAGACGAGGGGTTGTCGCTACTGCACCACCCAGCCGCAGTCGCTCTTCTTTGATCCCAGGCCTTCCTCATCTTCACATGGCATCACTGTTCCAAGCAAAGCAGACCAATAATAAAGATGGCGACAAGTAACGGTGACAATATCAAAACAAGTGAAAAGACATCTGGTTGTACAACGAGGTCAGATGATTATCGCGCGGAAAGAAAAAGTCAAAATGATAAGAACTCTTCCAGAAATACAGATTGAATGCCAACTAAAACATACAGCATGGCCATGGAGGAGGGTGAAAGGAACATCAACCATGTACCTATCGCACAAGTTGTTAGATTATATTGTTATACCCTTGTCATATAAGAGCAAGAAGTTCGTAGCGATACATCTCAATCAGAAGACATGCATAAAGGCAAGCATGCCAGTGTAAAACGTTTGATGCATAAACACAAGAATGCTTCCAGGCAAAACCCCTTAACTCTATTATACGACAACATTTCAAAAACAATCAGCATTGACAATCTGAGACATGATATCTTGAGGATCACAGTTCAGAAGCAAACCCCCATTCCTCTAAATTTGCATACTTATTCCCAGTTCCTCCATTTTCCTTCCCAGCATGCCGACCAAGCACCCATACACAGGGGACACCCTCATCCTCCTATTATAAATGTTTCATCTATGCTTCTGATGCGACCACACAAAAACAAAATACAATAACATCACCCAAAGGCCAAAAGACAAACCTTGCAGGACCATCCTTGAGCGCATGGAATGTGGGAGGCCAAATCCTCATACAAGGATGGACACGACCCAACCATCGATCCTCGCTTGTCATCTCATACACTTTACACAACTTCCTGCACTTGATACCACATAGACTAGGCATCGACCCATCCTCAAGAAAACAAACTCAGCATTTATCCCCACCTGATTTATCCACACCCTATCTGTAAGATCAGGCATCCTCAATTTAGCATACATCTCACGCAAGCAAATGGTATCCACCAGCAACCAGTTGTCCCCTGTGCGCAGCCAGATGCAAAGCTGAAGCCCGTTCAAATGAATGAGATACACACCAGAATTATCATATGCCCGTGACAACATGGTTCGTTTGTAACCAATAACCAACCCTTGTGGGACCTGAAATGTGGAGAAACTTGAGGCTGTCAAATCCAGCACAAGAATTTCAGTTTGGATGGCCGCCATGTAGATTTTATCGTCAACATGCAAAGAATTCAGTATCTATGGCCGACAAGGAAGCTGTGTCGTTGGTGAGGCATGCAAGCACCAAACACCATCTTGCAACATATACACATACACCGTAGATTTTCTTCCATCATTAGAAAGTTCACTCTGCACACAGAAGTATGACAAGCTATCACCTTCTTCTTCGAATAGGAGTTTATAGAACTTGTAGAAATAGCTGTCCTGGTGTCCGTAGCATGGGAATGGAGGTACGATAACCATGCCTCTTGCAGGGCAGAGCGGGTTGCGCACTATATGTATTGATCCGGGTTCTTCATTGCAGTTGTTAAATGTTTTGGTGAAGATGATGTCATTCCAGTCATCCAACATGAGTTTATGTGCATCCAGGCCGGAGCTTGCGCAGCTGATGACTGCATCATTCTCTGGGGGCTGCGGTAGCATCGGCACAAAGCGTGAGCGGTTCGCCCTGGTCTTGAAATATACGCCGAGGAGGCGGGGCGGGTGGATCTTGCAGAAGCGGCAGAGGAAGGCAGGGTCAGAGGCATGACTGAACCAACGTTTGCAGACGAGAGCAGCGCGGATGAGGGTGGTGGGGTAGCCGATTAGGAGGAGGATCTCGATGAGAAGGTTATCGTCGTCGAGCACCTTGGACACGGGGTCAACAAGCATTGCAGATTGCCGCAGCCTCTTTCCATCCACACACACTGAGTTGGGAACGGGGTCGAACCTGAAATAGCAGCAGCCACCAAAAAACAAATTGACATACAACATAACATTCACAAAGTTATGGAGAAAGAACCTGGATGTTTTTTTTGCGAAAGAGAAGCTGGATGTTACCAGTGGGGAATCTCAACAGGATTCATCGCCTATCTACCCCCCCTTATCTCAGCACCCGCTCTCCTCCCTCCACTCCACTGTTGCAGTAAGGGAAAGTTAGGGTTATGAGGGGAAATCAAGCTAGGGTTTTCCTCAAGGAAATAACATAAACAAATTATTACTAGGAGATGGAGGAGATGAAGGGAATGGGGTTTCCTAACCTCAAATATTTGGTTGCTGTCGGGGACGGGGAGGTCTGGAGTCACCGGTGGCGCCACTCCTCCTTTGCTATTTGCTGAGGCCGCAAAACCAATTCATCTTTTATTTACTAACTAGAAGAAAAGGTGCACTCCACGGGGCCAACTGGGAATGTGATTGGTATGTGCTATACCAGATATTTTGTTTGCTTTTTGTGTGTGTAGCAATCAACGGTCTCATATAGTAATCTACTAAGACATGCTAGCAAGACAGTAGTTTTGAAGTTTTGATAATCATTTATAGTAATAATAGTTGTAAAACATTCGGAAGTACCTTCAGCGAGCTAGCTTGCGGTGGGGCAGCTAGGATGGGTGGAGAAGCTCGTCCGATGGATGGGGGGATGGAGGCGACCGACTGTGGTGGCTAGCCGGTGGTCCTCTCCCCTGATTTGCAGCGGCAAGGGCAGCAGAAGTGCTCCTGGCGGCGGAGTGGAGAGCTTCTTAGGGCGGATGGGGGACGTAGGAGGATGGGGGTGGAGGCGTTCGGCGGCGCGCCGGCCGGGATGAGGGACCAGGCCGGTGGTCAGCCCCTGGCGGCGGCGTGGGGGAAACCCTAATCGCCAGAGAGAGTAAGACGAGAGGGGAGATGATTTTTGTCGTGGTACCCGGGATCGGTCCTGGCCTCTGGGTCGACCCATACAGTGGCAAAGGGGTAATTTTACCAACGCATCGGGGGTAGGTTCGAAGAGGCACACAGCAGAAGCCGGGAAAGCACCTCGTGGGCTGCTGCCGCTCGTGCGTGTATTTTTGGCTTCCACCATACTAACAGACCTATGAAACAATGGTGATAAAAAGCATTAAAAACAGATAACGAATTTATATTCAAACTACATGAGCAACAAACCAAAACTAAATCACAAAGAATGAATGGCGACTGGAATGAAATTGTGACCTATAATAAGCAGATTAAATAGAGAGAATTTAGTTATGAATTGAATGCCAATCATCATGACACAAAATAAAATATTGCAAGTAGCAAAAAGAAGTGTTGCCTTTTTGCAACCTGAAGAAGCAGAGTAAACCACTACCAAGTACTCCCTCTGTTCCTAAATATTTGTCTTTCTAGAGATTTCAACAAGTGACTACATACGAAGCAAAATGAATGAATCTCTAAAAAGACAAATATTTAGGAACGGAGGGAGTAATACGTGCATAACTCTTTTTTTATTGAATATATAGTGGACAATACTTTGCAAGAACATTAATAAAAAACACTTAGCATAAAATGTGGCATATTGGAATATTAGCACTTCTTGTAATCTTGCAGTGAAATAACTGGCTTCGGACTCAGAAGTAAGAAATATTTATTTGGCAACAACTTTCTGATTGAAAACCAAGTCTTATTTGCTAATTAAGACTAACTCCGGTTTCCATGTTATCATCGTAACTGACACATAATTGTTGAAATTATAGCAAGAAGGAAAGTAAGGAGCTTACCTATAAAGTTTTGATTGAGTAACAGGAGAGCCCTGAAGTACATGTTGAAGCGTAAAGGAATAAGCTGTTTGTCACCTAATAAGAAAACATAAGATGCATAACAAGTGAAATAAGTAGAGTTCTGGTAGAGGGAAAGAGGCTAACCCATGTCATACTTACGTATGAGTTTAGTGGATATTCGTACCAAACCAATAATGCCTTCCAGGTTTCCAGTGGTTTACATCCAAAGATGTGTTATATATGCAACTATAACCACCAAAGATTCATCCGAGGACCTCCAGGGAAAGAAATGCGGGAGACAACACACAACGAAAGAGATCTAACTGCAAGAGGTAAGTGCCATGTGCAACATATAAACTAGAGGTGTAGAGAACTCTCATATGGTAATTTCTTGGGAAACATAAGCCTGCATTTGTTTTGTTAAAAAATATTAAAGGAATAATTCGGTTGATCTACTTCAGATAATTGTCAATACTCTCAATGGGTATTTTCTAATGAAAAAGCTCCTCACATCTCCTTGTAGAAAAGATTATATATAAAACAACAAATGTGTAAATCAACACAAAGACTATAAACTGGCAATAAAGAACACAAACAAAGAGCATAAACCGGCAATAGAGAATGCAGATATGAGTGCATGTTGTATTCGGATCTACAAAAGAGAACTGAGATGCAATATATACCCGAAAGATGCCTCCTCTACCCATATTGCTGCAACTTGATCAAGTACTTCTTAGCAATTGACTATGGTTGAAAAAAAATTAACAGGGAATGAACTATGAATCAACATTATATACAGGGCTTTGATTTGTAAGGTATAGTCATTGATAGCAACAAATAGATGGGACCAATCGATGGCAAGCTGCAATGCCTGCCATCCAAATTCTTTTGATGTGAAACCGATATTGCTAACTCCAGCATGTTTCCTTCCAAACCAAACAATTAGCATGATAGCTCCGATATTGTGCAAGTAATTACTGTTCAGGTCTCTCGTTCTCTCTTTCTTTCTATGTTTGTTTATTAGTAGGAGCTGGGCTTGTCTCGTTGGTCTAATTTTTCACCACTCTATGACTGTGTCAGTTCTGGAAAAAAAAATTCAACGGCAATATGATCACTAGCCAAATCCTAGAGGTTTCCAATAAGCAATAACGCGAGATTGAGCCACGCAAGTTCCAAATTAGGTGAAAATTGTACTCAATCTTCCCATTATTTGTAGCCTGTCGAACATTCTAAGTGGTCACTACTGAAAATGTCGCAATAAGATTAGCCTTAAGAGCTCATTTACTAATCTAGTTAGAGTGCAGAAAGAAGGTAAGTGACCTGCAAATGGGGTGTCCCTGCGTGCCGACCAAATCGCGTCAGGCCGATTTCACCGCAGCTCAGATTCCATCTTCCACTGATTCCTATTTGACTGCACTGCGACACCAATACGTAGGGGAGCCAATTGGATTTGAAGTTTCCCGTGGCCGCCATCGTCCATTGCCAATACGCTGTGGCCTGCCGGGACTGGGGAGAGGAGGCGCCGCGGGAGAAGGGAGAGGAACACGCTAGCTAGGGCTCGTCCGGGGCAAATCCTATTTGGCGCTGCAGGCGCCCGTTAATGTGTATTCTGCAAACGGGCGCGTGTAGCGTCCCTAACTGGGCCGGCCAGTTACTGTGTAAGTGATTCTGCAAAAAAGTTCATCATCGACGCGACTCGAACCACAGAACTACCGCAATGAGGTTCGATGGTATAACCAACCCACCACACAACAGGTTATGATAAGATAACTCTTTCCCTCAATTGTTCCTTCCTTTTTTCCTTTTTCTTTTTTCTTTTTTCTTTTCCCATTTTTCTTTTTCTGTTTTTCTTTTCTTCTTCTTCCTGGTTTCTTTCCCTCATCAATTTCGTTTTTTTATTTCTTAAATATGTGAACTTTTTCAAAATCAGTGACGTATTTTTTAAAATTTGATGAACTTTTCTTTTCAAAATCTATGAACTTTTTCCTTCTTTTCGTGAACTATTTTTAAAAACTGATGATTTTGTTTCAAATTCGATGATTTTTTTTCAAATTCGATGAACTTTTTAAAAATTTGATGAACTTTTTTTCAAAACCTATGAACTGCTTTCAAATTCAATGAACATTTCTTCAAATTGGATGAACTTTTCTTAAAATTGGATGAACTATTTTCAAAAATTGATGAACTTTTTTCAGTTTGTAAACTTTTTTCAAATTGGTGAACTTTTTTCCAAAATTTTGATGAACATTTTTCAATTTTTTGTGAACTATTTTTTAAAATTGATGACCTTTTTTCAAAATCATTGAACTTTTCTTGAATAGGGCAACATTTTTTTGCATGTTCATGAACTTTTTCCGAAATTTGTGAAGTTTCATTTTTCTTGCAGAAAATCATATATGAGCGGCTATGAAAGTTTTTCATGTATTAGTGCTCAATTTGTTCAGTTGCAAAAACACGCCCTAGTTGTTAGCTGAACGCATGTAGGTAGTGCAGGTCACGAGTTCTATATATGGGTACAAAATAGGTACTCCCATAGTTCTAAATACATCCATTTCTGCGACGAGTAATTTGGAATGGAGGGAGTACATGTTAGTGTTGTACTGACGGAAGTACTAAATAGAGTTGTTTTCTAATTTTATACCAATGGGTGGTCTTGGCGCAGTGGTCTCTCTGTTGAGACTACCACTGGTAACATGCTGGTTCGAATCCCAGCTCTCGCATATATTTTTAGACGATACTTTTTCTTTTTGGCGTCTGCTTTTTGAAGTAGCTGTTGGGCCGGCCCACTAAGCGGCGCGGCGAGCGCTGAATGCGCCGAGTTTTTTTTTTGAGGGGTAAATGCGCCGAGTAGGAGCTCCCCTCGTCCGGTGGCTTCGAGCTGGAGTCCAATGGGTGAGAACTTGGGCCGCAGGCTAGAAAGACAGGGCCAAACAAACCTGGGGACGAAATACTCACGGTCTCTCGGCCGTGGGCCTTTTTGTTTGGACTGTGGCGTCATTCAGTTCATGGCAAGCCTAAAAAAAGCCTCCTCATGGTAAAGGTAGGTGTTGTGTTGACACCCCTCCCTGGAAATTCGCAGGGCACGCAAGTGCGGAGGGACTCACCTGCCAAGCCTTGCCGCCCGCTTGATTTGCCTCGTGATTCACGAAGTAGTTAAATCTCGCACGAAGGCACAGTAAAAATGAAAATTCCTCAAAAGCTTTAAGTTTCAATGATCATACTTATCGGGTTTGCTTCAAAAAATGCCCTGTATCAACAAGTTTCAGAGAGATAATTTTAAGCAATTTTTTCCGGCGGTCGTAGACACAAAATAATTATTTTTTATCGGTCACTCGTACTAAGCTCCAGACGTTGAAACTTAAAATTTTCTGGAAGTCGTCAAAATATATTCAAAATGTATCTTATTTGAAAGCGCTGGTCGCGAGAAACTGTAGTTGCATCTAGTGCCCCTTAGTGATTTTGGTGTATTGAAGACTTATAGATTAAGGGACTAATGTGTTTATGAGTGTACACAGGTCCATAAGTCTATGAGGAGTTTGATATTTACTGAGAAAGTCGACCCCTAAAAATGAATATCTTCGACTGAAGATTTTGGTTTTCTGAAGACTTTCTGAAGACTTTGAAAGTGAAGAAATTGGTGTGACATGAAGACTTGGTATTCATACGAGGAACATGAAGCGTGAAGACTTTTGTTTTCGTAGTTTCATTTTCTCTTTCTTGAGTCATAGGAAACACCGTACTATTAAAGGGGTCGAGGAAATACTAAGGAAAAATTTTCATGTGATGCTCAACTCAAAATCCTACACCTACCAATCCCTTCGAGTGAATCCATTGGAAATCTCATACAGTTCAGTCAATTTCTTCAGTGACAGAGACGAAGTTCTTCTGGTCGCTAAGGAATTTGTTCTGACTGAGGAGTTAGAAATTCGCCAGTGCGGATTGCCTACACAGTGAGGATCATGATAGCCCTGAGGAATTTGAGCCTCAAAATTCCGACCGTTGCTGTGCTACACGCCAGCTGTCCCAAAATATCTACCCACCTAACGGTCATATCATTGAAGGGTATTTATGTCTTATCATGTCGGGCTGCTCCCTAGGCTATAAATAGCCGCCCCCTACAACCACTAGCTGGTTGGCTGCTACGAGAGAAACTGACACTTGTCATTTGAGAGCATCCCATCCTCCGAGGACTTTGAGCGAAAATCATCAAGTGAGGAAAACCCAAACCCAAACACCTACAAACACAAAGTGATTGAGCATCACTGAAGAGATTGATCCTGCGTGGATCCGACGCTTGTTACCTTTGAAGACTGTGCATCTTCCAGATGGTTAGGCGTCATGGTCTAGAGCATCCAAGAGAAAATTGTGGATCGCCGGGTGACCGAGTTTGTGAAGGTTTGGAAGTCACCTGAAGACTTACCACAAGTGATTGGGCGAGGTCTGTGTGAGCTTAGCTCAAGGAGAATACGGTGAGGACTGTGTATCCGGGATTGTGTGTCCTCAGGTTTAAATACCTAGTCGCTCCAACCAGACGTACAATTATCACAGCAGTTGGAACTGGTCTACCAAATCATTGTCTTCACCAAGCCTACTGGTTCTATTTCCTCAACTCTTTCATTTCCTCATTACTGTGTTGTGCACTTGTTCATATCTGTTTTGAAGACTTTCACTGAAGACTTTCTCAATTTCCTCAGTTCAGTTTCTTCAGTCTGATTGTCTTCATTCTGTGTTATCCTGTGTTTACGCTTTCTGTACTATGTGTTTGTTTTCAATTCTTCATGATGACCATGCTTGTGTTCTATTATGTTTACATCTGAGTACTTATTCCGCTGCAAGTAGTTCTTCGCTTAGAAATTTCCTCACCCTGAAATTCCTCAGTGAAGAATTCATAAAAATCGCCTTTCACCCCCCTCTAGTCGATATAACGCACTTTCAATTGGTATCAGAGCAAGGTACTCCCTTGTTCTTTGTGATTTTGGTTTAACCGTCTGGAGTTTTAGTTATGTCGACCACAGGAATGAAGACCGTGTCATGCCCCATCTTTGACGGTCACGAGTATCCCAAGTGGAAGGCCATGATGAAGAAGTGCCTCATGGCGATGAACAGTGAGCTGTGGACCGTCACTGAGATTGGTCTGACCGATCTATGCAAGATGGCGGAAGCTGATGACATTCGCAAGTACACTCTTCTCAACCTCATGGCGAAGGACGTCATCTCCTCCTGTCTGTCTCAAAATTAGTTCAGGAACATCATGCATCTCGATCATGCAAAGCTTATCTGGGACCATCTCTCTGAGGTCTATGAAGGTCATCGAACCCGTCATGATCCTTAGTTTGAGGACTTCAAGGAATCTCTCAAAGCGATGACATTCGAACCAGAATCATCATCTTCTACACCATGCCTTATGGCAAAAGGTGCAAAGGTAACTGAATGCTATCTATCCTAGTCTAGTGATGATGAATCTGGTGATGAATTTGGACCCAGCTATGTCAAACTTGCTTCCCTTGCCACTAAACAACAAAGAGCTTTGGAAAAAGTTCAATACATGCTAAATAAGAGCGATGATATGTTGGGTGAAGAAATGGACCAGTCGAAAGCTTTGGCTGAAAGTCTTCAGAGACTTCAGTCTAAGTTTGACACCCTTCAAGGTCATCATAACACTCTCTTATCTGATCACGAGAAGCTTTCCTATGAATTTCTTCAAAGAAAGCAAGATCTTGAAAATCTAAGAGTGAGTTATGAAGATCTTCAGAAGGAGCGCGATTCATTACTTGCTCAACAAATCAGCGCTACTCAGGAAGAATTTGTTCCTCCATGTTTGAAGTGCATTGAACGTGAATCTGCTAATTCTTCACCTGAATGTTCAAATGCCTCTAATGCTACAAATTCATCAACTGTCTCTGCTATCACTAATTCCTCATCTGAGGACATTGCTAGTATGACTGATGATGCAGGACCAAAGCGTACCGTATCCTTGATCTTACGTGGAGTAAATAGCACCAGTAACTGATGTCTTTTGTCTTGATGTGATGAAGAAACGGCAGTGGCCCTGGATCTCCACGCATGAGTTGTAATGCACTTGCAACACCCATGCTTTGCAGTATGCCTTGGGGTACATTTTGTGTAACGACATGCATGTTGTTTAACATCTTCCACGCAACATGAATGCAGAGACGAGAAAACGAGGCCGCCGCTGTCCCTCAACACACATATGAAGTAGCAGCAGCATGTCCTCATAACATCTTGAGACAAACCGCAGCAGAGAAGCGGAAGCAAAGCAGGCGAGCGCGGCGACCCAGCAATTGGGCACGGATGCGGTGAACCGGCACAGGGCTTAAAGCGGAGGCTCAGCGATTCATGGCAGAAGCAAGGCCGGCTCGAAGGGCGGCGGTGGCGGCTCAAGGCGAGGCCAAGGCGGGGACGCACCAGCGACTCGGCGGCTCGAGGCTGACCAAGGCAGAGGCGACAGTTTGGCGGCGAAGCGAGATAAGACTGCAAGTGTCAGCTGCGGCGGTAGCGGTTTGTAGTAATTGTAATCCGGCGGATGTAACTCGGAGTGGCGATTCAGCAGTAGCACACGCCGACTCGAGAACTCTGGATCATGATGTAACACCCCAGATGTAACTTTCCATATTTGTAACTCCAACTCTCGCCATTTTCGGCTATGTGTTATGATATTCCCTCCGTGGTCGGGTTTTGTCTTTCGTTTTGCATTTTGTTCATGTCATGCATTTCATATCATGTCATCATGTGCATTGCATTTGCATACGTGTTCGTCTCATGCATCCGAGCATTTTTACCATTGTCCGTTTTGCAATCCGGCGCTCCTATCTCCTCCGGCGCACCCCTCTTGTTTTCTTTCATGAGCGGGTGTCAAACGTTCTCGGAATGGACCGAGGCTTGTCAAGTGGCCTTGGTATACCACCGGTCAAGTTTTGTTCCATTTGGAGGTCGTTTGGTACTCCAACGGTTAACCGGGTAACCGCAGATGCCTTCTGTGTGTTGCAGCAAAAACCCTCCTCAAAACCAGCCAAAAACTCCTCTAAGTCACTTCCATGTTGTAGGTCGTTCGATCACGATCGTGTGGGCGAAAACCGCACCTCATTTGGACTCTCCTAGCTCCCTCTACCTATAAAACTCCTTCCCCCCTTCGAATTTTTCCACAGATCAAACCCTAACCTTCGTCCCTCCGCGCGCCGGACGTGTCCGCTCGCGCCGGACGTGTCCGCTCGCGCCGGACGGAACTGCGCCGCCGGCCGCAGCCAGTCTACGCACGCCACGTGGCAGCCGCGCCGCCGCCCGTACCCCGCGCCGCCGAGGCCCGCCGGCCCGTCCGCGGCCCTCCCGGCCCGCTCCTCCTCCGCCCCGAGCCCGTGCGCCTGCCGCCTCGCCCCGCCGCCTCCGCTCGCCGCCGTCTCCGCCGCCTCAGCGACCTGCGCCGTTGCCGGACCGCGACCGCCGCCGCCTCCTCCGACCCCGACGCCGCCCGCGCCGGCGCCTGTCCCCGCCACCGAACGCCGCCGTCGCCACCGTCCCGCACCCGGCGCCCGAGCTCCGGCCGGCCGCCCTCTCCTTCCTCCGCCCTCCCCGTCCTCGACTCCGGCGTCGACCGAGCCCGCGTCGGCCAGATCTCGATCCATTTTGACCTACGGTTGACTTTTCCCGATCCCGAAATTTCTCTAAGTCATGATATTTTACAGCATATTGCCATGTTTTTTGCATCGTAACTCTCTGCATATAGCTCCGTTTCACGCGTGTAATAAATCAAAATGTTCGTCTCGTGATGCTCTACATTTTGTTCAATTGCACCATGTTCATTAGAGGCCATCTTGATGCCCAAATCTCTAGTGCAAGAGTGCTAGTTGCTGTTATCTGCTGATTCTTATCAGAACTTGGAGATTTGTTATTTTTGTATCATTTAATCTGTGCATCTTATGGGCATGAGCTCTACATGTGTTTTGTTGTATGCCATGCCATCTTTCCAAGGGTGTATTCCATGTATTTTTGTGATCTCTGTGGTGACTAGCACAAGCATGCAAACTAGGCTCCGTAATGTTTCTGATTTCAGGGATTAGTGATTTCTCTAAGTCCTTGTCTGCTGTTATTTTATTGCCATGTAAACTTGATGCTACAGAGAGATCCATGCATATTTTGGTGATGTTCAGTAAGGATGATTTGCAGATATTATTGTAATTGATCCATTCCTTCCCTTGTTTGCATTTATGGAGTACCATAGCATGACTTAATCTTGCTCTACGTTTGTTATAAAATATTTCTGGCAGATTCTTAACATGATATTCATTTTTGCCAAGCGTGTGGTAGTTGATCCATACATGCTATGCTTTTGTTCTTGCCATGGATAGCTTCACACACATTCCATCTTGCTGTAGGTATGCTTGTTTTGTCATGCATTGCCTTGTGGTGAGTGCATCAAGCTCACCAAGGTGCCTTCATATTATTGTTTTTGCCATGCTCTGTTTTCTGCTAAGTCTGAAACCTGTTAACGAAACTTGCTATGTTTACATGCCTGCCATCATATCTTCTGTTCCTTTTTGGCTTATGGTCAGTAAGGGACTTTTTCCATATGAATTTATTAGAGTACTTCCATGCCTTGTTATGCTATGTTAAGTTCCTGTAGCATGTTGTTTTCGTGCTCTGAACATTGCTACCTGATACTGTTTTCTGCCATGTCCAGTAATTTCACCTAGTCTGTGATCCTGTTATCTTTTGCACTTTTGCCATGCTTGTTTGAGCTTGTTATGTTGTGAACTAGCCGTAGCTCAGTGTTCATCTTTTGTCAAGCATCTCTTGTAGATTACGGTCGTATGCTTTGTTGCTATGTTGGAGTGCCGTAGCATTGTTACTTGTTGGATTCTAAGTGCTAGCATGCTGTTAATCGCAGATTCGTGTCATTCTTGTTTTGCTTGCCATTTGCAAACCGTGCATCCGTTTCCGGTGATCTTTATATCGATTTCGACCAAAATCATCTCATCTTTCTAGTGGCATGCTCGGTTTGCCAAGTTACTGCCTTGTTCATCATTTTCCTTCCGGAGCACGCATATGCATCGCATATCATATCTCGCATATCATTCATGTTTCGCATCATGTTGCTTGTGCATTTCTTGTGATTGATTGTGGTTCCATTGCTTGTGTTCTTGTCTTGGGTAGAGCCGGGAGACGAGTTCGTGAACGAGGAACCTGTTGAGTACACTTACGAGGATCAAGCTCTCGACAACTTTGAGAACCTTGCAGGCAAGATGACCACCCCTCGAAATCACTTCTATCTTTGCTTTGCTAGTTGTTCGTTCTATTGCCATGCTGCGCTACCTACCACTTGCTATATCATGCCTCCCATATTTGCCATGTCAGCCTCTAACCATCCTTTCCTAGCAAACCGTTGTTTGGCTAAGTTATCGCTTTTGCTCAGCCCTTCTTATAGCGTTGATAGTTGCAGGTGAAGTTGAAGTTGGTTCCATGTTTGGATCATGGATTTGTTGGGATATCACAATATCTCTTATTTAATTAATGCATCTATATATTTTGGTAAAGGGTGGAAGGCTCGGCCTTATGCCTGGTGTTTTGTTCCACTCTTGTCGCCCTAGTTTCTGTCATACCGGTATTATGTTCCTTGAGTTTGCGTTCCTTACGCGGTTGGGTGATTTATGGGACCCCCTTGACAGTTCGCCTTGAATAAAACTCCTCCAGCAAGGCCCAACTTTGATTTTACCATTTGCCACCTAAGCCTTTTCCCCCGGGTTTACACGAGCCCGAGGGTCATCTTTATTTAAACCCCCGGGCCAGTGCTCCTCTGAGTATTGGTCCAATCTGTCAGTCGCCGGTGGCCACCAGGGGCAACTCTGGGCTGGCCTACCGGAAGCTTGGACAATCTGGTGTGCCCTGAGAACGAGATATGTGCAGCTCCTATCGGGATTTGTCGGCACATTCGGGTGGCTTTGCTGGTCTTGTTTTACCATTGTCGAAATGTCTTGTAAACCGGGATTCCGAGACTGATCGGGTCTTTCCGGGAGAAGGTTTATCCTTCGTTGACCGTGAGAGCTTATGATGGGCTAAGTTGGGACACCCCTGCAGGGTATTATCTTTCAAAAGCCGTGCCCGTGGTTATGAGGCAGATGAGAATTTGTTAATGTCCGGTTGTAGAGAACTTGTCACTTGACCCAATTAAAATACATCAACTGTGTGTGTAGCCGTGATGGTCTCTTCTCGGCGGAGTCCAGGAAGTGAACACGGATTGACTTATGATTGACGTAAGTCGGAGTTCAGGATCACTTCTTGGTCATTACTAGATGACGACCGTTCCGTTGCTTCTCTTCTCGCTCTCTTTTGCGTATGTTAGCCACCATATATGCTTAGTGTCTGCTGCAGCTCCACCTCTTTACACCATCCTTTCCTATAAGCTTAAATAGTGTTGATCTCGCGGGTGTGAGATTGCTGAGTCCTCGTGACTCACAGATTCTACCAAAACAGTTGCAGGTGCCGACGATGCCAGTACAGATGATGGGATCGACCTCAAGTGGGAGTTCGATGAGGAACGTGGTCGTTACTATGTGTCTTTTCCTGATGATCAGTAGTGGAGTCCAGTTGGGACGATCGGGGATCTAGCATTTGGGGTTATCTTATTTTCATTTGGATCTTGACCGTAGTCGGTCTATGTGTGTATTTTGGTTGATGTATGGATTATATTTATGTATTGTGTGAAGTGGCGATTGTAAGCCAACTCTTTATCCCATTCTTGTTCATTACATGGGATTGTGTGAAGATGACCCTTCTTGCGACAAAACCACAATGCGGTTATGCCTCTAAGTCGTGCCTCGACACATGGGAGATATAGCCGCATCGTGGGCGTTACAAGTTGGTAATCAGAGCCATCCCCGACTTAGGAGCCCCCTGCTTGATCGAATCGCTGGCGTTGTTGAGTCTAGATCAAAAATGTTTTGAGTCTTAGGATTATATATATCGGAGAGTAGGATTCTTTTTACTCCTCAGTCCCTTCGTCGCTCTGGTGAGGTCTCCTGACGTAGAAGTTTTGACTATTCTCTCCTCAAATTTCACTAAATTTTTTTTTTAGGATCACGCGGGTATCTTGAAATCGTTCCGTTGGTTTTGTGACAAGAACATTGTTCTTGGTGCCTCCTGACATTGAGGGGTTGTGGCAGTGTCCCGGGGAGTTGAGCTCCGAGGTGTTGTCGTCACAATTTTATCGTTGCAGTTCTGGAATACCTGAGTTTCGCCGACATCGAAATCTCTTTTATGCAGTTGTTGGTGAGATCACCTCGACGCCACCCAGTACTGGGGCGGGAGTTCGGGAGTATTTCCATAACTCGTATAACGGATGCTTTTCGAAGGTTGAGGTAAATGATTTCCGAAGGTTTCTTGGTTATGTGTTGACGGATGGATACAGCTGGATCTAGGGATTGTTAGTTTGGGTGATATATTTTGTGTCCCCTGTATCCCCAACACCAGATTGCATAACCAGAAAGTTTCGGGAGTTTATAAGTGGGAATTCAAGTAGCTCTTAGGATATATTTCCGATAGGCGCATGATATGAGATTGGGGTTCGACGTCTAGTGGTCCGCCTGTACACGGTTGGTTTTACAGTGGTCTTGTAGTGTCTTAAAGAGTCCTTGGCTATGCCGACTCGAGGACGCTTCGTATGTCATGTGCACAACCTTGTACATGATGGTGCTGTACGATCGAGCCCGTGTGGGCCCCACCACGAAAACTTCGGACGAAATCTCTATCATATGTTTGTTCCGGCTTATTCTGCAAGCCAATACTTTGTTTTGTTTTGTATTGTGGTATTCGAGTTGCTCCGAAGGAATATGTTGATTCCATATCTTTTTCAAGTGGCTTCTCAACTTATGGAAGTGTGATGATTTACTATGGAATTCATTCATTCATCTTCTTTCGAATGTTTATTGTGAAGACTATATGTTGCAATTTCTATCCGTTGATTCTACTTATCTATTTGTCTATCAAGATGCTAACGGATGTCACTCTCTTCAGGATGGCTCCGCCAACGCGTCAGAATCTGGATCGCAATGAAGGGAGTCAAGTGATCCCTCCGCCACCACCTCCGCCTCCGGAGGCATGGCAAGCTATCATGGCAGCCACCAACGCCAATGCTCAGATGATTCTGCAACTCTTTCAAGAACGCACCCAAGGGCAAGGCAATCAAGGAAATCAAGGTCAAGGCAACAATCAGCCTCACTTCGCTACCCTCAACCAGTTTCTCACAAATCAGCCCAAGTCCTTCAGCTACTGTGCCGAGGCCACGGATGCCGATGATTGGCTCGTGGACATCAACAAGTATTTTGAATGTAGCAATGTCAGGCCTGAGGACTTTGTCAAGTTCGCTTCTTTTCAGCTCAAGGACCAAGCTGCTGATTGGTATCAACAATACAAAGATTCCAGAGGAGGTCGTGTGATCACTTGGACCGACTTCTGTCGGGATTTCAAAGCGCACCACATTCCACAAAGTGTTGTTGAGAGCAAGCGTGAGGAGTTCCGCAATCTCAAGCAAGGAAACATGTCTGTGTATCAATTCAACATCCAGTTTCAGAAACTTGCTCGCTTCGCTAAACAAGACGTTCCTGATGAAAAGAGCATGATCTATCACTTCAGAGGTGGCCTTAGAGAGGATCTGCAGTTAGCTCTCGTTCTTGTTGAGCCTACTCAGTTTGATCAATTCTATAATATGGCACTGAAGCAAGAGGCTGCTCAGCTCAAGTGTGAGGCTTCTAAGAAGAGAGTCAGAGACGCAGTTCAGTCTTCTTCTTCCTTACTTGTGGCAGCTAAGCAACAGAAGTTCTGGTTGCCTCCTCCTCCTCCGTTTCGTCGGCCTTACCAGCAGAAGAACAAAGGTGGCCATGGTTCTTCCAACTCTGGCTATCAGAACAAGTCTCAGAATCAAGCTCCAAAGTCCAATGCTCCTTATCATCGTCCACTCTCAGAGGTGACTTGCAACAAATGTCAGCAGAAAGGTCACTATGCTAACAAGTGCTTCAACCAAAGGCGCCTTTCGCCTCCTCCTCCTGTCAGATCTTCCAGCAATGCAGTGGTCAAGCATAATTCCAAGTTTGCAAAGGTGAACATGATGAATGCAGCTCAAGCGGAGGAATCTACTGATGTGATAATGGGTAATCTTCCTGTTAATGATATTCCTGCGAAAGTTTTTTTGATACTGGCGCATCGCTTTCTTTCATTTCAAGACCTTTTGCATCCAAGCATGAGTTGGTTTTTCAAGGTTTGCCTAGACCGTTAGCAGTTGTCTCTCCAGGCAAATGCATGAATGCAAGCTCCATGGTTCCGGATGTTTCCATCAAGATGGGGAACTATAAATTTCTGTCTTCTCCAGTTGTTCTTGGTGACTCGGATATTGATCTAATTCTCGGGATGGACTGGCTTTCTAAGCACAAGGCTCAACTTGATTGTGGTTCCAGGGAAATTCAATTGACACACTCTTCTGAGGATGTGATTATTTATGCCGCTTGTGATGAAACCATTCGGTTATTTTCTCTCAGTGAGAAGGGCGAATTGAATGCCATCTCTCAAATTCCAGTCATTTGTGAGTACCAAGATGTTTTTCCAGAAGAGCTTCCGGGTATGCCTTCTCACCGGCCAGTTGAGTTCGTTATCGATCTTGAGCCGGGCACTGAACCCGTTTGCAAGCGTCCATACAAGCTTGGACCCAAGGAGCTGAAGGAATTGAAGAAACAGCTCGATGAACAAGAGCGTCTGGGTTTGATCAGACCGAGTTCATCTCCATGGGGTTGTGGTGTTCTTTTTGTCAAGAAGAAGGATGGCACAGACCGACTTTGTGTCGACTACCGTCCATTGAACAAGAAGACTATCAAGAACAAGTATCCACTTCCCAACATCAATGAGCTATTCGAGCAACTCAAAGGTGCCAAAGTATTCTCCAAGCTTGACCTTCGTATGGGTTATCATCAGATTCGCATTCGTGAAGAAGATATTCCCAAGACAGCATTCAGAACAAGCTTTGGTTCTTATGAATATACTGTCGTGTCTTTCGGCCTTGTCAATGCTCCTCCAACATTCTCTCGGATGATGAATTTCATCTTCAACCCCTATACCAATGAATTCGTCCTGTTGTATCTCGATGATATATTGGTTTTCTCCAAGAATAAGGACCATGCCAAACATTTGCGATTGGTGCTCGACAAGCTCAGAGAGTATAAATTCTATGCGAAGTTCTCCAAATGTGAGTTTTGGCTTGATGAAGTTCTTTACCTTGGTCACATCATCTCTGCCAAGGGCATCGCTGTTAACCCTGAGAAGGTGTCCGCAATTGTGAATTGGGAACCTCCTCAAAATGTCAAGCAGCTCCGCAGTTTTCTTGGTCTTGCAAGCTATTGCCGAAGATTCGTTGAGAATTTCTCTAAGATTGCAAAGCCTCTTTCCAACCTCCTCCAGAAGCATGTGAAGTATGTCTGGTCTCCTGAGTGTGACGTTGCTTTCAACACTCTCAAAGAGAAACTAGTCACAGCTCCTGCCTTAACTCCTCCTGATGAATCCAAGCCATTTGAAGTTTTCTGTGATGCTTCTCTCCAAGGTCTCGGTGCTGTGTTAATGCAAGAGAAGAAAGTTGTTGCCTATACCTCTCGTCAGTTGAAGCCCAATGAGAAGAACTACCCCACTCACGATCTTGAGTTGGCGGCAGTTGTCCATGCATTAATAACGTGGAGACATCTCTTGTTGGGAAGACAAGTGGACATATTCACCGATCACAAGAGTCTCAAGTACATCTTCACTCAGCCCAACCTCAACCTCAGGCAGACTCGATGGGTTGAAATGATTCAAGAGTACAATCCGAGTATTGAATATACTCCAGGCAAGGCCAATGTCATTGCAGATGCTTTAAGCAGGAATGCTTATTGCAACAGCTTAATCCTCAAGCCTTTCCAACCGGATCTTTGTGAAGCTTTCCGCAAGCTGAATCTTCAAGTTGTTCCTCAAGGCTTTCTTGCCAACCTCATAGTCTCTCCTACTTTGGAAGATCAAATTCGTGAGGCACAACTTCTTGATGCCATGGTGAAGAAGGTGAAACGTGGTATCGACAAGGGTCTTTCCAAATACAAGTGCTATCGCATTGATGACAGAGACACTTTATTCTTCAAGGACCGGATTGTGGTTCCTAAAGGTGATCTAAGGAAAGTCATTATGAACGAAGCGCACAATTCTCTTCTTTCCATTCATCCTGGGAGTACGAAGATGTATCATGACCTCAAGCAGTCGTATTGGTGGACTCGAATGAAGCGAGAAATTGCTCAGTTCGTGAATGAATGTGATGTCCGTCGAAGAGTGAAAGCAGAACACCAACGACTAGCTGGTCTCCTCCAACCTCTCGCTATCCCAGAATGGAAGTTTGATCATATGGAAATGGACTTCATGACTGGTTTTCCCAAGTCCAAGCGTGGAAATGATGCTATCTTCGTTGTCATCGACAAGCTTTCTAAAGTGGCTCATTTCCTTCCAATCAAAGAATCCATCACAGCAGCTCAGTTGGCAGAGCTATACACCTCCAGAATTGTCTCCTTGCACGGCATTCCACAATTGATTTCTTCAGATCGTGGAAGCATCTTCACCTCTAAGTTCTGGGACTCCTTCCAGCAGGCCATGGGCACAAACATTCGCTTCAGCACAGCTTTCCATCCGCAAACTAGTGGCCAAGTCGAGCGAGTCAATCAAATTCTTGAAGATATGCTCAGGGCTTGTGTCATTTCCTTTGGCATGAAATGGGAAGATTGTCTTCCATATGCTGAATTCTCCTACAACAACAGCTTCCAAGCAAGTTCGGGAAAAGCCCCATTCGAGATTCTCTATGGCAGAAAGTGCCGTACTCCTCTCAATTGGTCAGAGACTGGTGAACGCCAACTTCTTGGCAATGACTTAATCACTGAAGCTGAAGAAATGTGTAAAGTCATCCGTGATAATCTCAAAGCCGCGCAATCGCGCCAGAAGAGTTACTATGATAGTAAGCACCGTGATGTGGCTTTCGAGATTGGAGACCATGTCTACCTCCGCGTCTCTCCAATGAAAGGCACTCGTCGCTTCGGTATCAAAGGGAAACTTGCCCCTCGATACGTGGGTCCTTTCAAGATCATTGGCAAAAGAGGCGACCTCGCCTATCAACTTGAGCTTCCTTCCAACTTCGCGAACGTGCACGATGTGTTCCACGTGTCACAGCTCCGCAAGTGCTTCAAGACGCCTGAGCGCACTATCAACTTCGAAGAGATTGACCTCCAAGAAGATTTGTCTTATCATGAGCACCCCGTTGCAATTCTTGAAGAAACTGAGCGCAAGACTCGCAACAAGTCAATCAAATTCCTGAAAGTGAAGTGGTCGCACCATTCCGACCGGGAAGCCACCTGGGAACGCGAGGACCATCTCCGTTCTGAATCTCCGGAGTTCTTTCAGTCCTAGATCTCGGGACGAGATCCTCTCGTAGTGGTGGAGTGTTGTAACACCCCGGATGTAACTTTCCATATTTGTAACTCCAACTCTCGCCATTTTCGGCTATGTGTTATGATATTCCCTCCGTGGTCGGGTTTTGTCTTTCGTTTTGCATTTTGTTCATGTCATGCATTTCATATCATGTCATCATGTGCATTGCATTTGCATACGTGTTCGTCTCATGCATCCGAGTATTTTCCCCGTTGTCCGTTTTGCAATCTGGCGCTCCCATCTCCTCCGGCGCACCCCTCTTGTTTTCTTTCATGAGAGGGTGTCAAACATTCTCGGAATGGACCGAGGCTTGTCAAGTGGCCTTGTTATACCACCGGTAGACCACCGGTCAAGTTTCGTTCCATTTGGAGGTCGTTTCGTACTCCAACGGTTAACCGGGTAACCGCAGATGCCTTCTGTGTGTTGCAGCAAAAACTTCCCCTCAAAACCAGCCCAAAACTCCTCTAAGTCACTTCCATGTTGTAGGTCGTTCGATCACGATCGTGTGGGCGAAAACCGCACCTCATTTGGACTCTCCTAGCTCCCTCTACCTATAAAACTCCTTCCTCTCCGAATTTTTCCACAGATCAAACCCTAACCTTCGTCCCTCCGCGCGCCGGACGTGTCCGCCCGCGCAGGACGGAACCGCGCCGCCGGCCGCAGCCAGTCTACGCATGCCACATGGCAGCCGCGCCGCCGCCCGTACCCCGCGCCGCCGCGGCCCGCCGGCCCGTCCGCGGCCCTCCCGGCCCGCTCCTCCTCCGCCCCGAGCCCGTGCGCCTGCCGCCTCGCCCCGCCGCCTCCGCTCGCCGCCGTCTCTGCCGCCTCGGCGACCCGCGCTGTCGCCGGACCGCCACCGCCGCCGCCTCCTCCGACCCCGACGCCGCCCACGCCGGCGCCTGTCCCCGTCACCGAACGCCGCCGTCACCACCGTCCCGCACCCGGCGCCCGAGCTCCGGCCGGCCGCCCTCTCCTTCCTCCGCCCTCCCCGTCCTTGACTCCAGCGTCGACCGAGCCCGCGTCGGCCAGATCTCGATCCATTTTGACCTACGGTTGACTTTTCCCGATCCCGAAATTTCTCCAAGTCATGATATTGTGCAGCATATTGCCATGTTTTTTGCATCGTAATTCTCTGCATATAGCTCCGTTTCGCACGTGTAATATATCGAAATGTTCGTATCGTGATGCTCTACATTTTGTTCAGTTGCACCATGTTCATTAGAGGCCATCTTGATGCCCAAATCTCTGGTGCAAGAGTGCTAGTTGCTGTTATCTGCCGGTTCTTATCAGAAATTGGAGATTTGTTATTCTTGTATCATTTAATCTGTGCATCTTATGCGCATGAGCTCTACATGTGTTTTGTTGTATGCCATGCCATCTTTCCAAGGGTATATGCCATGTGTTTTTTTGATCTCTGTGGTGACTAGCACAAGCATGCAAACTAGGCTCCGTAATGCTTCTGATTTCAGGGACTTGGTGATTTCTCGAAGTCCTTATCAGCTGTTATTTTGTTGCCATGTAAACTTGATTCAACAGAGAGATCCATGCATATTTTGGTGATGATCAGTAAGGATGATTTGCAGCTACTGTTGTAATTGATCCATTCCTGCCCTTGTTTCCATTTATGGAGTACCATAGCATGACTCAATCTTGCTCTACTTTTGCTATAAAATATTTCTGGCAGATTCTTAACATGATATTCATTTTTGCCAAGCGTGTGGTAGTTGATCGATACATGCTATGCTTTTGTTCTTGCCATGGATAGCTTCATAAAAATGCCATCTTGCTGTAGGTATGCTTGTTTTGTCATGCATTGCCTTGTGGTGAGTGCATCAAGCTCACCAATGTGCCTTCATATTATTGTTTCTGCCATGCTCTGTTTTCTGCCAAGTCTGAAACCAGTTAACGAAACTTGCTATGTTTACATGCTTGCCACCATATCTTCTGTTTCTTTTTGGCTTATGGTCAGGAAGGGACTTTTTCCATATGCATTTAGTAGAGTACTTACATGCCTTGTTATGCTATGTTCAGTTCCTGTAACATATTGTTTTCATGCTCTGAACATTGCTACCTGATGCTGTTTTCTGCCATGTCCAGTAATTTCACCAAGTCTGTGATCCTGTTATCTTTTTCACTTTTGCCATGCTTGTTTGAGCTTGTTATGTTGTGAACTAGCCGTAGCTCAGTGTTCATCTTTTGTCAAGCATCTCTTGTAGATTACGGTCGTATGCTTTGTTTCTATGTTGGAGTGCCGTAGCATTGTTACTTGTTGGATTCTAAGTGCTAGCATGCTGTTAATCGCAGATTCGTGTCATTCTTGTTTTGCTTGCCATTTGCAAACCGTGCATCCGTTTCCGGTGATCTTTATATCGATTTCGACCGAAATCATCTCATCTTTCCAGTGGCATGCTTGGTTTGCCAAGTTACTGCCTTGTTTATCATTTTCCTTCCGGAGCACGCATATGCATCGCATATCATATCTCGCATATCATTCATGTTTCGCATCATGTTGCTTGTGCATTTCTCGTGATTGATTGTGGTTCCATTGCTTGTGTTCTTGTCTTGGGTAGAGCCGCGAGACGAGTTCGTGAATGAGGAACCTGTTGAGTACGCTTACGAGGATCAAGCTCTCGACAACTCTGAGAACCTTGCAGGCAAGATGACCACCCCTCGAAATCACTTCTATCTTTGCTTTGCTAGTTGTTCGTTCTATTGCCATGCTGCGCTACCTACCACTTGCTATATCATGCCTCCCATATTTGCCATGTCAGCCTCTAACCATCCTTTCCTAGCAAACCGTTGTTTGGCTAAGTTATCGCTTTTGCTCAGCCCTTCTTATAGCGTTGTTAGTTGCAGGTGAAGTTGAAGTTGGTTCCATGTTTGGATCATGGATATGTTGGGATATCACAATATTTCTTATTTAATTAATGCATCTATATATTTTGGTAAAGGGTGGAAGGCTCGGCCTTATGCCTGGTGTTTTGTTCCACTCTTGCCGCCCTAGTTTCTGTCATACCGGTATTATGTTCCTTGAGTTTGCGTTCCTTACGCGGTTGGGTGATTTATGGGACCCCCTTGACAGTTCGCCTTGAATAAAAATCCTCTAGCAAGGCCCAACTTTGATTTTACCATTTGCCATCTAAGCCTTTTCCCCCGGGTTTTTGCGAGCCCGAGGGTCATCTTTATTTAATCCCCCGGGCCAGTGCTCCTCTGAGTATTGGTCCAATCTGTCAGTCGCCGGTGGCCACCAGGGGCAACTCTGGGCTGGACTACCGGAAGCTTGGACAATCCGGTGTGCCATGAGAACGAGATATGTGCAGCTCCTATCGGGATTTGTCGGCACATTCGGGTGGCTTTGCTGGTCTTGTTTTACCATTGTCGAAATGTCTTGTAAACCGGGATTCCGAGACTGATCGGGTCTTTCCGGGAGAATGTTTATCCTTCGTTGACCGTGAGAGCTTATGATGGGCTAAGTTGGGACACCCCTGCAGGGTATTATCTTTCGAAAGCCGTGCCCGCGGTTATGAGGCAAATGGGAATTTGGTAATGTCCGGTTGTAGAGAACTTGTCACTTAACCCAATTAAAATACATCAACTATGTGTGTAGCCATGATGGTCTCTTCTCGGCGAGTCCGGGAAGTGAACACGGTTTGAGTTATGATTGACGTAAGTCGGAGTTCAGGATCACTTCTTGGTCATTACTAGATGACGACCGTTCCGTTGCTTCTCTTCTCGCTCTCTTTTGCGTATGTTAGCCACCATATATGCTTAGTGTCTGCTGCAGCTCCACCTCTTTACACCATCCTTTCCTATAAGCTTAAATAGTCTTGATCTCGCGGGTGTGAGATTGCTGAGTCCTCGTGACTCACAGATTCTACCAAAATAGTTGCAGGTGCCGACGATGCCAGTACAGATGATGGGATCGACCTCAAGTGGGAGTTCGATGAGGAACGTGGTCGTTACTATGTGTCTTTTCTTGATGATCAGTAGTGGAGTCCAGTTGGGACGATCGGGGATCTAGCATTTGGGGTTATCTTATTTTCATTTGGATCTTGACCGTAGTCGGTCTATGTGTGTATTTTGGATGATGTATGGATTATATTTATGTATTGTGTGAAGTGGCGATTGTAAGCCAACTCTTTATCCCATTCCTATTCATTACATGGGATTGTGTGAAGATGACCCTTCTTGCAACAAAACCACAATGCGGTTATGCCTCTAAGTCGTGCCTCGACACGTGGGAGATATAGCCACATCGTGGGCGTTACACATGACAAAAGCGGAGTAGCGACGGCTCAACAGGGGCGCCGGCAAGTTACTGTCATCAGTTTCCGATATAATAGCGGCAGGGCGAGTCGAGTCCCATGATAAGGCGGGTTACCATATCAGCAGCGTCTTGTGCAGTTTGCATCTTGCGACAGTGCCGGGTTGGCCCGGCGCATCGACGGTGGCGATTTGAGGCAGCTACCCGGAGCGACCCGGAGCACCGGTCGGATGCACACGATGGCGGGAGGCGCACGGGGTGGTTCAACCGTAACGGCGGTGAAACGGGGCGACGAGTGGCCGCGTGACGACCGGCTCGGGTCACGGGCGGTTTGCAGCGCAGGCGAACTGAACGGATGAGGAGGCGCGCCGGCCGTTCACATCAGAGACAAGGCCGTTCGCAGCTTTGTTAGCGGCCGGCGGGTTGTAAGGACGAACCGGCGATGGCGGGTTGTAAGCACGAGGCAGGTGTTGAGTCACACCGTCAAGAGCAGGCAGACCTCAAAGGCGGGTTGTAACCATGGCAAGTCCATGGCGAAGGCGGCTCGCTCGTAACGGTAAAGGCAGGTGATTCGGGGGAAACGAGGTGCGCTGACGACTCAGGGGCAGTAAAGCCCGACGGCGGCCCACAGGTGCAGATATAGCCCAGAGCAGAAAACCGGCGCGGCCTGACAGAGCTGGAGGGCCGTGGCGTCGACGGCGGCTTGAAGTGGCGTCCAGCGGTTTAGAACGGGGGCGGTTCACGACCGAAAACAAGGCGAGGCCCACGGCTGTGGTTGAAGCGGACTGCGGCATTGGTCTTGACCCGGCAAGGTGGCTTGGAACGGGGGACTGAAGCGAGGCCGTGACCTGGGGCGATGCGGCACCACGGCGGCGACTCAGGCTGCAGCAAAGCGGCGGGCAACAACTCGATGAAACAGGGATAGCCTGACGCCCATGGAGCTTGAGGTGGCCGTGATGTTAGTCAGCAGCGGAGACGGCCTGGGGAGCGCCGGCGAGTCTGCGGTGGAGAGGCGGACCGGCGATGCTCCGGTGGCGGGTGGAGCGGAGAGGCCGCGGGAGCGAGCCACGGAGGGGTCGACGACGGTGGATCAAAGGTGACGCCGGCCCAGGGAAACAGCGTGGAAGCCGGGTCAGCAACAGTAGAGGCCGGATGAGCAGCATTAGAGGCCGGATCAGCAGCAGTAGATGCTGGGTCAGTCGAAGTAGAGGCCGGATCAGCAGTATTAGAGGCCGGATCAGCAGCAGTAGACGCTGGGTCAGCCGAAGTAGAGGCCGGATCAGCAGTATTAGAGGCCGGGTCGAGGTGGCTCAGAAACCAATTGAAACTCGAGGCCGCTCACGGCAAAGGTGAACGGCGTCCGCGGCAGCTCGAGGTAATTCGCATCTTGGAGGCGAGGCCAAACCGGGGCTGCTCAGAAGAAGGCCGTGGCAGCGGGCGTCTCGGAGTCGCGTCTAATTGAACCTCTGGCGGAGGCGGCTCAGCGGCGCAGCCGGATGACAGCAGAGGCGGCAGGCGCTCGAGATAAGGTCTGGCGACCCTCAGCTGCAAACGAGGCCGTCCCGATGATTTTGGGTGGCGGCTGCAGACGCGGCGGCTCATCCCCGGCCAGAAGAAGTGTGACGGCTCGGGCGGCCCAAAGCAACAGCTTGACACGCTTGGCCGGTCCGCAGCGGTGGAGGTGTCCCGGCGAGGCGGCTCAGCAAGACGAGGCTGCAGACGCGTAAGCCGCCAGGCGGGTCAACTGTGAAGACGAGGCGTAGCCGGTTTGAGGATGTGGTCCGTGCCGCGGTCCAAGGCGGACGGCGTCTCTCTGATGAAGGTGTAAGGGTTGACTCGGACTCGGCGAGTTACGGTTGTTTGAAGACCAAAAAACCTCCTCCAGATTGCAATGGCTTTCGACAATCCACGTCCGGGTCGTGTCGGTCTTTAGAATAAACTTTTGTTTTAGCCTTTGTTCCCGGCGTTTTACCCCAAGATCAATCTGGCGCATAACTCGACTGGTTAATGCCAGTTGGTCTTGGCGATGTGTGGCAGCAGTAGTAGAATTTAATCTCTTCTCTGATCCGGTTCACAAAGGCGGCGGTTTTGTGGCGTAGCCTGGCTCTTCTTCGTTCGGAAAATTGTGACCTCTCGATCCTTAGGAAATATCCCTCCAAAAACTCAACACCACCGTGCGCAGGCCCCACGGTGGGTGCCAACTGTCGTGGAATTGTCACGGCAGATGTCCTAGTGTGAGGACTTAGTCGTGAGGCCAACGCATCTATGTGGTAGCTTGAGAGGGGTTGAGCGGAATCAATTGACGCAACACAAGACGAGGATTTAGACAGCTTCGGGCCCCGGAAAACATCATCCGGTAATAACCCTACATGCTGTTTGAGGCTAGATCTCATTACTCTCATGAGGGAGTCGCCGTAAACCGGCTCTCCTCTAATTGTGTCTAGCCCTAGAGATTATTGATTGTTGCCTGTCCCTCTTTGGGGAACCCTGCCCCTCCTTATATATGTTGAAGGGGTGGTTTACATGTAGAGTCCAACTCGGACTTAAGACTTAACTATTCTGACTCCTCTTCATGGGCTTCTTAACATCTTGGGCTTCATAACGTCTCGGGCTTCATAACCCCTGGCAACCCAGTTATCACTGTCTGCCAGGTTATGACTGGTGCCGGTTTATGATGGTCTGCCGGTTTATGATGGTCTGCCGGTTTATGATGGTCTGCTGAGTTATCACCTGACTTAACTCCTGCCGGGTTATCATCTGACTTAAGTCCTGCCGGTTTACCAAGTACCAGCCGGGTTATAACTCCGGCCGGGTCATACCGCGGGGTATATCCCCGACACAGGGCGTGGAAGATCTGAACTAACGAACTTCACATCTACACTTCCCAGTTCATCGTGTTCTTCGTCCAGGGTAATTAAAAGTTACTTTTACTGCCCTCTTTGATTCATATGTTTACTACAAAATCTTCAAAGGTGTTTTATTCTTCAAATTCTCACACACTAAACACCTCACATGTCATCTGTTCTTGATTCGTTTCTCTAAGCAACATTTTCTTTAAGATTCCTCAGTTGTGTGGATTTTCGATCTATACAACTCTGGAACCTATGACAAAGAGCGCTTAGTGAAATTCTTCAAGACACATCTGGTCAAATTCCTCAAACTTGTTCTTTTTGAAAAACCTTCTGAGAACGCATATGACCTCTCCAAATTCCTCGCAACTATACTCTGTTCACACGTACTCATGTCCGCTGCTGAATCACTAGGTTCTCATCAACTTAACTCATTTGCAACGTTCCTCGAAGAAAAGTTGCACACCTCTTCAGAAAATTCAGTTGTTCATATTCCTCAGCTGAAGAAAATGACTGACGGTAAGAAGCCACAGAAAGTACAAAAGAGGCCTGAGGTCAACACAGCATTTGAGATCCGTGATGACATCTATGTTGGGTACTGCACACCCCCTGAGGAAGATAAAAATCAGCGCAAGGTGCACATTCAAAAGATTGAGAGGAGATGGGCACGGGAATGGAGGGAGTACAGATATGTCACTCCCAAGTACATGAAGAAATTCGCTGTTACCCCTCCATGCTCAAGACCTCCATTGGCACATCGCCAAGAAGCTGATCCCACCAGCCTCAAGCGCGGTGAGGACTTGAAGGAAATATGCCCTAGAGGCAATAATAAAGTTATTATTTATTTCCTCATACCATGATAAATGTTTATTATTCATGCTAGAATTGTATTAACCGGAAACATAATACATGTGTGAATACATAGACAAACATAGTGTCACTAGTGTGCCTCTACATGACTAGCTCGTTAATCGAAGATGGTGGAGTTTCCTAGCCATGGACATGAGTTGTAATTTGATTAACGGGATCACATCATTAGGAGAATGATGTGATTGACTTGACCCATTCCGTTAGCTTAGCACTTGATCGTTTAGTATGTTGCTATTGCTTTCTTCATGACTTATACATGTTCCTATGACTATGAGATTATGCAACTCACGTTTACCGGAGGAACACTTTGTGTGCTACCAAACGTCACAACGTAACTGGGTGATTATAAAGGTGCTCTACAGGTGTCTCCGAAGGTACTTGTTGAGTTGGCGTATTTCGAGATTAGGATTTGTCACTCCGATTGTCGGAGAGGTATCTCTGGGCCCTCTCGGTAATGCACATCACTATAAGCATTGCAAGCAATGTGACTAATGAGTTAGTTGCGGGATGATGCATTACGGAACGAGTAAAGAGACATGCCGGTAACGAGATTGAACTAGGTATTAAGATACCGATGATCGAATCTCGGGAAAGTAACCTACCGATGACAAAGGGAACAACGTATGTTGTTATGCGGTTTGACCGATAAAGATCTTTGTAGAATATGTAGGAACCAATATGAGCATCCAGGTTCCGCTATTGGTTATTGACCAGAGACATGTCTCGGTCATGTCTACATAGTTCTCGAACCCGTAGGGTCCGCACGCTTAAAGTTTGGTGACGATCGGTATTATGAGTTTTTGTGTTTTGATGTACCGAAGGTAGTTCGGAGTCCCGGATATGATCACGGACATGACGAGGAGTCTCGAAATGGTCGAGACGTAAAGATCGATATATTGGACGACTATATTCGGACACCGGAAGTGTTCTGAGTGGTTTCGGAGAAAAACCGGAGTACCGGGGAGTTACCGGAACCCCCCGGGGAGGTAATTGGGCCTCATGGGCCTTAGTGGGAGAAGAGGAGGGGCGGCCAGGGCAGCCGCGCCCCCTCCCCCTCTAGTCCGAATTGGACAAGGAGGGGGGGGGGGGCGGCGCCCCCCTTTTTCCTTCTCCTCCTTTCTCCCTTCCTTCCCTCTCCTACTCCAACAAGGAAAAGGAGGAGTCCTACTCCTGGTGGGAGTAGGACTCCCCCCTTGGCGCGCCCTCCTCCTGGCCGGCCGCCTCCCCCCTTGCTCCTTTATATACGGGGGCGGGGGGGGGCACATCTAGACACACAAGTTGATCTGTTGATCTATTCCAGCCGTGTGCGGTGCCCCCCTCCACCATATTCCACCTCGGTCATATCGTAGCGGTGCTTAATTAGGCGAAGCCCTGCGTCGGTAGCAACATCATCACCGTCATCATGCCGTCGTGCTGACGGAACTCTCCCGTGAAAGCTCTGCTAGATCGGAGTTCACGGGACGTCATCGAGCTGAACGTGTGCTGAACTCGGAGGTGCCGTACGTTCGGTACTTGGATCGGTCGGATCGTGAAGACGTACGACTACATCAACCGCGTTGTGCTAACGCTTCCGCTTTCGGTCTATGAGGGTACGTGGACAACACTCTCCCCTCTCGTTGCTATGCATCACCACGATCTTGTGTGTGCGTAGGAAAATTTTGAAATTACTACGTTCCCCTACAAGGCTATCCTGAAGAATGGGCCAAGCGCCAGGCCAAACTGGCCAAACAGGCAAAAGAAGCAGTGAGGAAATTTAATGAAGACTCTGCTGCTGCTGCTACCACTGCTGAGGCCTCTGCAAGCAAGCCAAAGAAGGCCATGGCAAAGAAGTCTGCTCATAAGCCAAGTGCTTCATCCTCAATGCCCTCACGGCCAAGTTCCTCAGCAATGCCATCACGGCCAGATTCTTCAAAGCCCTCACGACCAACTTCTCATGCTGCTCCAGCTCCTCCGCCAAAGTCCTCAGCTCCTCCGACAAAATCCTCAGCACCTGTGCATCTCGCCACGTGCCAAAGGACAGCAGGCATCTCTATTGCCTCAGGAGCTTCTGCTAGTTCTTATGCTCCACCCAATTCTTCAACTGGCCCCTCTCCGCTGAAGAAAAAGGCCACTGCTGGACGAGGCACTCGACCAAGTCCTCACAGGAAGCAGGTCGGCTTTCAAGTACCGTCTGATGAAGACGAAGCTAATGATGATGAACTTGCCAAAATCATCAGAGACAGGCAGGTCAAGGCCGCTAGAGCCAAAGGAAGCAATGTGCCAATGATTCTGGATCCGAAGCTGATCCTAGACTTCATCGACCTATGGCACAAGGATCCCAACACACCTTTACCGGAGATGAACCTCACTCCTGGTCAAAGCCATGTTTTGACTTCCTTCATTGAAGAAGAGAAATGGAAATTTGAACAAGGAAGGAGAGTAAAGAAAGCGCAGTACAAGAAACATCGCTTTCTGAAGCAAAATGTTCGGAAGCTTTCCCCTGAAGAACTCGTTGCCTTGCAAGATGAGATCAAGCAATTAAGTGATGAATTTGATCGCTACTATGCTAACTGGCATGGAGCCAAAGTCAGATTTGTGAATTTAACTGAGAAGTTCACTTCCAATGTTGCAGCCCCAACGCAACAAGAAAATCCTCAGGTTGAGGCATCTGCTCAGCCTACTGAAGAACATGCCAGAACCGCTGATGAAAATCAGGCTGCTGATGAATCTCAGAGTACCAGGGCTGATGACTGCCTTCCAGCCGCGGAAGAAATTGCCAGGGCAACCTCTAGTGTTGCGCCTGAAGAGACTGAAGAAGTCAGGGCAACTCCATCAGTTGTGCCTGCAGTAATTGAACCAAATTCCTCTGCTCCTCCTGCACCTACCCCAACTCCGATCCTTCCATCTGCATCAGATGTGAAGAAAACCAAGGCTGCAGAGCGTGCATCAGTGAAGAAAAGGAAGGCATCAACTTCATCAGATTCTTCAGCTCCGAAGAAGATGAAGCCATTGACCAGCTCTTTTGCAAATCCAATTGATGCCATTCCGGTCCCATCCATGCCATCAAAGGACCTTGTTCCTTTTGATGAAGAATATGTGATTCCAAGTGAATCAGATGAAGAGAATCCTTCTGCTGCTTCGTCAGAGCAGTTGGATGAAGAAATTGAAGCGGATGCAATCCCTTCAACCCCAATAGTCTCATCGCCCTGCCTCAGTTCACTGCTGAAGACGCCGACGTTGAGGAAAAGAATGAAGATGAAGATGTGGACATTGGGTGTAAAACACCAGTGCTGAATGATGACTTTTGGAAAGTCAGCACCCCAACTCTCCTCTGTTCACACCATTGCAACAAATTCCTCAGTCCCCTGTCAATACTGAAGTACAAATGGGATCTGAAGAACCTCGTGCAACCCCGTCTGTCCATGAAGAGATTCCAGCCACTAGTGCTGAAGAAAATGTTAATGAAGAATCAAAGACCCAGGCTGTCACTGAAGAAGAACCTGAAATTCCTTAGCCTGTGGAGCCTGAGATTGCGATTCCTGAGGTGGTGATGGAATTGACTGATACTCCTCAACCCAAGCCAAAGGATCCCTTCTCGAAAAATCAGAAATTCAAGGCTGATGACTTCTTCGGCGAGCATGCTTTCTTCACTAACTTCAACCCATATGACTCTGCTCGTCTTAGAAGGAAGCGTTTCTGGACTGCCAGGCAAGCAAACTTTTATTCTTCACTGCACTTCAACAAGGACAAAGTCTTCGACCACGAGCATATTCCTCACGTCGACATGGAATCAATGCCTTGTTTTACCCCAGTCCTCAGTGTGCTTCATGATGCAGGATTGCTCAACTTTTGCACGGATATTTGTGATTGGAATGAAGAGCTCATTCTTCAATTCTATGCAACCCTGCACATCACAGGCGATGCTGATGATATCAACTCTTGGGTGTTGGACTAGATGACCGAAAACACTCATTATAAGGCACCAGCCTCTGAATTACTTCATGCGTTGCCCATCAGTCCACCCCTTGAAGGAGCTCGCTGCCTGTACCAGGAGCCAGAACTCAATGCTCATTACATGCAAGTGCTTATGAAGCCTCTGAAGCCCGGTCAAGCCCCAAGGACCAAATTCCTCGTGAAGGAATTGCTGTATGTACCAAGAACAGTCTATCGCATTCTAACGAAGACTATGAGTCCAATCAAAGGCCACGACTCGTCTGATGAGGAAATTGTTGGCATCATGAGGAATCTGCTATTCAATATCATGCATGGCATTCCTGTGAACTATCGGGATTTCTTCATGAGGACTCTGGCAAATGTTGCACTTTCTCCGTTTGAGTTGAAGCCTTACACACCTTGGATTATGAGATTCATCAGAACAAGGTCTTTGCTCAACTACAAGGCTGACACTCTCAACCATTGCAGCTACTTGCCCCCCATTGAAGTCCTCAAAAGGACATTTTCCTCGGCTGATGAAAAGGGCAAGGCCGCTACTGTTATAGATGAAGGCATTCGTCCATTGGATGGTCAGTTTCGCAAAGCTGCATCTTATTCCACCAATGATGACTCTACTGCTCATGATTCTGCTGCTAATGCATCCAAGCCAAATCCTCAAGCCACAACTCCAAGAGTGATGACTAGCCGTGAGCTTCTTCTCAGTCTTCACCAGAAGGTGGATCAAAACCATAAATGGGTTAAGCGTCAGTTTGGTTCTATTCTTCACAACATGTCTGCTACACATAATGCAGTGAAGAAAAACAATTACTACCTCCATGAAGTCTTCGGTCGCACCTGGGCTATTCTGTCACATCTATATGGTGAAGAAGATCTGAAGAAAATGGGTCTCAAGGAGGATTTTGACTGGTCTGCACCTCCACCGAAGAAATACAAGAAGGTCAAGGTTCCTTCCTTGGTGGCCAGCTCCTATTCTTCATCACGCGCCACCGATGAGCAAGAAGACTTGGACGACACTGCGGCAGGCCCTACAACAACACACGACCCCAACAACGCTGGCGCTCCTTCATCAACTTGATATTCTTCAGGGGCGTTAGTCCTCATATTTCGACCCTTTTGGTCATTTGATGACAAAGGGGGAGAAATTTGAGTTAGTCTTCAAGCGGGTCTACCTATATGGGCGTTTTTTTTGCTAAGTTACAACTCTCGTTCTTCTGAGACTTTATTCGATCGAGTTGTAAACTTAAAGTCTATGGTGGTCTGATACTTTTGCTGAGATTTTCTGCATGCTTATTCCTCGTTAATGATAATGCACGCATGCTGAATTACATCAGTCACCATATTTCATCATGCATTTCAAATTCTTCATATTATATGTCAAATGCGTGTATGAATTACAAGATATAGGGGGAGATCTCCATGATTCTACTCTTCAAGTGTGCATTGCTTCAAAAGCAAATTCCTCACTATGCACATCTTCAGGGGGAGTTCTTCTATATCTTGCAATCAAATTCCTCAATATCAGTATTTACACTTCATATGATTATCCCCGTTGAAAACTTAACCTATATTGTCATCAATCACCAAAAAGGGGTAGATTGTAAGTGCATCTAGTGCCCCTTAGTGATTTTTGTGTATTGAAGACTTATAAGTTAAGGGACTAATGTGTTTATGAGTGTACACAGGTCCATAAGTCTATGAGGAGTTTGATATTTACTGAGAAAGTCGACCCCTAAAAATGAATATCTTCGATTGAAGATTTTGGTTTTCTGAAGACTTTGAAAGTGAAGAAATTGGTGTGACCTGAAGACTTGGTATTCATACGAGGAACATGAAGCGTGAAGACTTTTGTTTTCGTAGTTTCATTTTCTCTTTCTTGAGTCATAGGAAACACGTACTGTTAAAGGGGGTCGAGGAAATACTAAGGAAAAATTTCCCTGTGATGCTCAACTCAAAATCCTACACCTACCAATCCCTTCGAGTGAAGCCATTGGAAATCTCATACAGTTTAGTCAATTTCTTCAGTGACAGAGACGAAGTTCTTCTGGTCGCTGAGGAATCTGTTCTGACTGAGGAGTTAGGAATTCGCCAGTGCGGATTGCCTACACAGTGAGGATCATGATAGCCCTAAGGAATTTGAGCCTCAAAATTCCGACCGTTGCTGTGCTACGCGCCAGCTGTCCCAAAATATCTACCCACCTAACGGTCATATCGTTGAAGGGCATATTTGTCTTATCATGGCGGGCTGCTCCCTAGGCTATAAATAGCCGCCCCCTACAACCACTAGCTGGTTGGCTGCTCTGAGAGAAACTGACACTTGTCATTTGAGAGCATCCCATCCTCCGAGGACTTTGAGCGAAAATCATCAAGTGAGGAAAACCCAAACCCAAACACCTACAAACCCAAAGTGATTGAGCGTCACTGAAGAGATTGATCCTGCGTGGATCCGACGCTTGTTCCCTTTGAAGATTGTGCATCTTCCAGATGGTTAGGCGTCATGGTCTAGAGCATCCAAGAGAAAATTGTGGATCGTCGGGTGACCGAGTTTGTGAAGGTTTGGAAGTCACCTGAAGACTTACCACGAGTGATTGAGCGAGGTCTGTGTGACCTTAGCTCAAATAGAATACGGTGAGGACTGTGTGTCTGGGACTGTGTGTCCTCAGGTTTAAATACCTAGCCGCTCCAACTAGACGTACACTACTAGGAAAAGGCCTACTAGTGGCGCACCAGTTTTGCCTACTAATGGCGCACTACTGGTGCGCCACTAGTACCACGCCACTAGTATTTTTTATTAATGGTGCACTGGTGCGCCATTAGTATCTGGTATACTAATGGCGCACCAGGCAGTGCGCCATTAGTATAGGCCACGGTGCGCCATTAGTATGCCTCCCAGGGGGCCATATTTACCCATGTGCTTTGCCATACTAATGGCGCACTGCGGGGTGATGCGCCATTAGTATCCTTTGGCATACTAATGGCGCACATTGGGGTGATGCGCCATTAGTATGTATATTAGGGATTTTTTTCTTTTCTGATATTTGCACAGATTACAAAATATATTATTGGACAGAATATAAACAGCACCACACAGCAACAGCAGATTCATCGAATACAATAGAAGATTAGTCTCCGAATACAATTCATCATATTAGTCTCCGAATTCAAAAGACCGAACAAAGATAGAACATTACAAGTCTCGAGACCGCGAGTAGCGAGTTTGTCTTCACATTACAAGTCGATATCGATCATCTAAACTACCATCACATAGAAGAGAGCTGCGGTCATCACGATGAGCATCATCGCGATGAAACTGGTCTTCATCCGGTTCCTCCAACGCTCCCTCATCTCTCCCGCTAGATAGCGCGCGTATCTAGATTCCGCCTCCGCCCTAGTGGTGTACCCTTTGTAACTGTTACCGCTGAAATGGTGAACCTGTCTCCGACACTCCTCCCAGTCGTCGTAGACTCCGGGAACCTTACCCTTGTACACGACATACGACGGCATCTCTATGCACTAGCCAAACAATAGACAATACATAAGCAATATATAAGTATGCAACAAAAGGATCGGAAGAGAAAAGCAAGACATTAAGAGCACGATTCATGGTCCTACTAATAAATAGCATCGATTACATCTAAGTTGAACGACTGTCCAAACCAAAGAGACAAACAAGTTCATTAAAGTTTAATTACAACATGAGCTAATCAATGTTTCAGAACTACACATAGCATCACTACTTTCGACTCGACTCATGGGACCGGAGCATGGATGAAGCCGCCGTTTGTCGTGATGGTCATGAAGTCGCGGGCGTTGTCAGCCTGCATTTGTAGCGTTGTGTCTATCTCACTGTTGGACGGTTGAAATTTGAGGTAGAACTGCCCCGAGGTACGAAGGACATCTTGATGGATGATTTCTGCAAACTCCGACTGCATGCGAAAGAATTCTTGTCGGATGTCCGCGTCCTGGATTGCCGCCAAGCTTGCGGCCCAATCTTTGAGATTATTTGGTAGCAGAAGGTGATTATGGTCCCGTACGATCGCCCGCATGTGATGGAGGGCGTAGTAGGCATCCTTCTGACCGCCAGGCGGCTGCTTGACGCAGGGGAACGTCGTATTGTGGGTGAACACGTGCCTGCCGTACCTACGAGCTGGCCCCTTATAGGTGCCTCCAGATGCGGCGTAGCCGGGGAGAGCATCATCAAGAACTTTCTTGATATTTGTGTAGTCTATCTTGGAGTCACGGTCCGGGTCGAAATACGTGGCCATGGAATATTTCGGGCTTAAGAGGATGAGTGTGCAATGTGTGTCACTGCACAGAACACGGAATGTTAGAAAAAAAAGAACGATCGAAATCTAAGAAATCATATGTTACGGGGCGGTTAGGAGATGACTTACTCCGGAAAGTAAGGCACGAGGAAGTTATCCTTATCTGGGTTTGCCAGAATGACGCCTTCGAGGTGTGCACTGGCGACTTGCCGGTCCCCAACGCTGCCCAAGATCTTGGCACGCATGTAGAAGGGGTCGACTATCACAATGTCCGGGGTCTTGTCTCTAATGATCCGCATCTCCATACTCAGCGAAAACAGCCGAACGAAGGTGTAGTGCAGCGGATGAAGGTTAAACATAGCAAAGATGTCATCAAACCGCAGGACGATCGTACCCCCGACGGCGCTATCCACAAAGCCCTTGCCCTCTGGCACCTTGGCCACGAAAACCGGGTATGCCACATCATTCTCTCTGAGACGCCGCTTCTCCAAAGAAAGAACACTGTCATGCAGACTCCGCATAGCACCGGTTGCAGCATTGAGCATATTTGTCGGTAGCATCGCCCTACCCGCCACATGCACCCTCCTCGAGATATCCTTAGGTGAAAGTGGCCCGTCCTGAGCACGGATCGTACTCGGTGCCGGCTGGCTCGCACTGTCGCCCTTGTTATTCTTTCGTTTCAGTCCCTCGTCCTGATCTGCTGTAATGGGATCGAGTTCTGCTCACAGACCGCCTTCTTGAGCGTGTTGGGGCTGATAATATTTCGCACCTCAGCTATCTGAGGCTCGGTGAAGGCGGCAGCTGGAGGCGTCTCCTGAGAACTGAATGCCAGACGATGCCTGTTGCAATTGGGTTTCTCCGCCGTACCAGCTAGATCGCGGTCGTCTTTGTCAGGGTTGGGTTCTTGAGAAGGAGGCCCGCATAACTCGTCACCGTACCCATGTTCGGCAAAGTACTTATCGATGTTGGAAAATGTACCGCCGTCGTTGTCGTCGTCGTCCGGATCCTGTGCCATATGCATGTCCGGATCCTGTGCCATAGGGATGTCCGGCATGTCCGGTAGCGTTGCGGCGTTCTTGCCATGGCTTGGCGCTGGCACGACTGGCGGTCTTGTCTGTGGGGTGGTGTTCCCCGCCCCCAAACGAATCTGGCTCTTCGGCCAAAGCAGGGGCCAGCTTACGCAGGCGCTGAGGGTCATCACATCATCTTCGTTGGCCCCAGCGGGTCGAATCGGAGGTAACAACTCGTTGCAGCCTAGCAGCACCCGAACCAGTTCAACCCTATACAAGGTGGGTGGCATCGGATTACCGTGGAACACGCGGTTGCCCGGTTGAACGATTCTGCCCTTGGCGACATCGACCAACTCGCCGCCCACGAAGTGCAGGAGAGTGCAAGGAACATCGGCGGCGCCCTGCGAAAACATGTAGGGCGTCAGGGATGCCCAGTCAAAGGCAAGGAGATGAAGTCATCGGCCGAGAGGCTTAGTTACCGTGATGCCGTCGAGCTCGGCTAATGTCGAGGCACTGCCAATGGCGGGCGTGCAACTGACGGAGGGGCCGCTTGCTGGCGAGGTGCCGGCCGGCGTACACCCGGGTGCATTAAGCTCCAATGCCCGTGCCGGCGCCGGAGACACGAATACCGCCTCTGCCGGAGACACCAATGGCACCGCCTGCGCGTTGTGCGAGTTGCTGGCCGTGAAGCTGGGAACCGGGGGAGGCCCCTGTTGGCCGCCCGCAATCCACGTTGTCAGCCCCTGAATCAAGGTAGGCACAATGGCGGTGAGCGTCGTTCCCAGTTGTTGTTGCACTTGCTCTTGGATAATCTCCGGAATCTGCGCCACTTGTGCCTTGAGTTCTTGAACCTCGCACGACTGGCTTTCCGAGCTGGTCTTTTTCTCCTTTCGCCCACCAGCGGTATAGTATGACGACCATTTTGTGGACAAGCCTTTGCCGGCCACACGACCAGCTGACGACGGCTTACTGAGCTTATCCTTGTTTTTCATTACGTTCAACGCCCTATTTAAAGGGTTGTCAAAAGGGGAGCTCTGAGACGACCCCGCGCTACTGCTTTCAGCCTCCTGCGGAAGGAATGTGAACCATTTAGAAATTTGGCTTCATTAATTAGAATGCAACCATATGGAGCTAATTACGCGGGGGTGTATTCCTTACCAGAAGTAGCTCAAGCGCCCTGGTCTTCGGATCCGTGGTAAGCTCCTTTGTTATCGGGTCCTCCTTGTACTGGGCCCTGACAAAGTTCCTGGTCTGCTTGTCACGGAATTTCTCGAAGCGGGGCGGTAGGCCTTGCTCGGCACGCTCCGCGTCCTCCTTGTCCCATATAGGCTCCGCCACTCTGTAACCGCTGGGACCGAGTTGGTGGACCCCTAAGTTCAACTGCCGCATTTCTTTCCCCCACTGACTTGATTCGGAGGTTGCGCTGCTCTCGCACTTGATCTTGAACTCCTTGTAGTCATCTTCGCTCATCAAAGGATATTTCGCCTTGATCTTCTCATAACTATCACCTTTTTCAATCATTGCCTTCACCGTGCTTCTTCATGTAGGCAGGGCCGTGCTCATCCTCGTGAGGGCGGCACTGTTCACTTTATTCCCTGAGAGGCGTGTGTTTGCAAACTCAGCGGGGAACTTGTATCGTTCGTGCAGCTTCGTGAAGAGGAGGCTGCGCAAATTCCCTCGGTCCTTATGCCTTAGGTTCTCGGTGTTGATCGAGACGGTGCTCCGGAGAATGCACCCGAGCTGAACTGAGTACCCCTTGACTACTTGTTTGGGCGCCGTTGGATGCCCGTCGGAGTTCACTTCAGTAAATTCCTCCTTGACGGTGCTGAGCACGCTCGGGCGCCGGTCCTTCCGTTGCCTCTTCGGTTGGCTGCCATCTGTGCGTGCGCCGCCACCATCAGTGGTGGCATCCTCGGCGGCACCATCAGTGGTGTCATCCCTGACGCCACTAGGGGTTGTGTAGTCAGGATCGGTGTCTTCCGCGGCGTCCTCATAGCGGTGAGGTTCTTCCTCCAGCTCCTGGGACAGCTCCCAGAATTGCTTGCCGCCCGAACCGCCGGCCTCATCATTGTGGGCCATGTTTTGCTCTAAATAGGAAAAAGTTTGGTCAAAAAGTTGGTTATTGTCAAGGAACAAGATCATGGTCTCATCATTTAGTGTTTGTCGACACCGAGAGGCATCCTAAAAGCTAAACTTTTACCATTTAGGGTTTGTCGACGCCAAGGCACCCTAAAAGCCTAAGCTTTCATCATTTGGGCCTAATAACTTGGCTCTGTTGCCACCTATGGTTTAATGCAGCAAGAACAACATTATGGTCTCATCATTTAGGGTTTGTCGACACCGAGAGGCATCCTAAAATCTAAGCTTTTATCATTTAGGGTTTGTCGACGCCAAGGCACCCTAAAAGCCTAAGCTTTCATCATTTGGGCCTAATCACTTGGCTCTATTGCCACCTAATCACTTGGCTCTATTGATCCTACTTAATTAAGTACTAAGATACCCCGGCCCATGCATTACTCGCAAGTACCCCATATGTCCTATTTTAAGCAAAGTCATGCTAAAATTCACGGAAAATTTTAGCATGACCTTTGCTGAAAATAGGACATATGGAGTACCCGAATTTGCCGAAACGGAAGTTAATCGACATTCCGGCAAACTCAAGGGCCTCTCAGGGTACCTGCAAAATCATCACGACACGATGGTCAGAGACAAAACCCAGCAAACTAGCACCACAATGTGCCTCTACTTTCATATGGATGAAAAGGCCACAATGTGCCTCTACTAGCACCACAATCTTAGCTAACTTCTGGGGACATCAGAAAGTTAACATCCGCCTGATTATTATGAGGACTTCACTGCCACTGTTTACTCAAACTTAAGTTAGAAATTAAAAATATAAAATAGGATAACCCAGTGACAGGACTGTTGGTTGATGTCAAAAAGAAGTTGCTAGTCTCAACATGTTCTACAGTTGTTAAAATTATCTTACTGTATTTAGAACAAACTAACACCACAGAGTCTACTAATTCAGGTAGAAGCCATCATTCACTACAAATTTGAATATATGATATTCCAGAAAATAATCTGTCTACAAAATGAGATACTTCCCGTTTAAACTACCAAAACTGTAACCAACGTTATTACCTAATTATGAGAAAAGTGCAGTACATATAAATTATTTCATCACTGAGAGGAGATGACCAAAAGTTTCCAAGCAATATGATTAAGAAAATGGGATTTAGGCATCCAAATGCCACAAAAGACCAAATCACATTTTTAAACCAAGTTACACAAAGAAAATGCACCTAAGCACCAAGAGGAACTGTTACAACTCCATAAGGTATATCCAAGTCACTGCTGCTCATATTCAAAAAACCTAACTCCAATATAACCAGAAAGATTTTAAAACATTATATCTCCCTGCTGACACGAACTGAAAGCGTAACAAAAATACCATCTTCTTTTGTTGATGCGTTGGTGTTTCAGAGCAGAGGTAAGAAAACCGGAGACCATATATGTAGTTTCTAACATATGCAAGATTACTTAAAAATTGGAGAGCCATGTCATTTCTACTGGACCTAAATAGAGCTAGCTGCTGGTGTTGAACAATAAACAGCCACACCACACACTAAGACAAGTAACTGAAATGACTCTCTTTGTATTGTAGTAGAAGAAGAAACAAGAGAGAGATGCAAGATAGTAGTATATATAGGTGAGTCAACCTATTATTCTAGGCAGCTGCCTTGCTGGTGATTCGGTGTCGTCGCAACTGGATCCCTCCCACTCGACCTGCGATCTTCTACAAGGAAAAAGTAGCAGCTCAGTCAACCACCATATAATTATACAAGGAAAAAATGTTACTTGGCACAAGTGTAAACGAGAAGCTTGAGGTAGCAGCAGATTGAAGTGATAAAGTGCAAAGGAGAAGCTTGAGCTAGTAAACAATTTCTGAATGTTATAAAGTGGGGAAAGTAAAATAAAATTCATGACTAGTCATGGCAGTAGAAAAGAGATGAGATTTCACAAAACCAGAGCCAAGCATAGTCCAGAATGTCAAATTTTCAGTTAGTTAATTATTACAGTCCTTTGCTAAAAGAGATGATCCGTCCAAGAAATTTAATACTAGATGCATGCAGTCTGTTGAGGATCTTTTAGTGAATGACTAACAACATGTAGCCGAGCTTGCCCCAAGAAAGATTAGATTCAGAAGTGTTGGCTGCTGCTAGTGAATGGAGCTGACAGTTATACAGTGTCAATTGATAGTAAGTAGAGTGAGATGATCAAACGTTTGTGCTGAATAGCAGTGGCAGTGTAATGTTAACTAAATATAGTTGGCAGTGTACAGAGTGTTAATTGACAGTGGCTTGTCCTGGATATAACTCATTTTCTAGGTTTACCTTGTTGAGCGCGTGGAAGACAAGGTGGGGCAGCAGGTAGACGGGCACCTTGGCGTGCAGGCGCTCGAGGGCAACGAACTGGTGCTCGAGGGCGGCGGGTAGACGGGCACCTCCCCGGAGAGCGCCTCCAGCCACGTCTCCTCCACGAGCAGCTCCGGACTCGGCGAGGCGGAGGTTGCGGCGCGCGCGGGCGAGGGCGAGGTTGGTGTCGGCCCTGCGGCACTACTCCTGCGAGAGTGGGGTGGGGTCGGAGGGGAGGAAGGGGAGGATGGGGAGAGGGAGGCGGCGGGGGCACGGATTGGGAGCGGACGAAGAGGAACTGGCGCGAGGGAGCGGGACGAAGGGGAACTGGCGAGGGAGAGGGATGAATTAGCTATAGGGGGGATACTTACTAATGGCACACCCCGAAGCGGTGCGCCATTAGAATGTTTTTTTATATAGCAATGGCGCACCGACGATCGGTGCGCCATTAGTAAACTTTTTTTTTATATAGCAATGACGCACCAGCCAGAGGTGCGCCATTAGTAATCTTTTATTATTATTTTTTGTTGCATCTAATAATATTTTAGAAAATGAATATGAATATGAAACAGTAATAATTTTTTATAAAAACAGTAATAATTTTTTTAAAAATATAATCAAATTTGTTATTTGAAAATATTTATGAATATGAAAAAAATCATCAAATTTATTATTTGAAAATATAATCAAATTTGTTTTTTTGGAATTTTAGTTGCATTCATTTGTGATGGTGGAGCGGGCCGGGGAGGGTGCGGGGGATGGTGCGGGGGGTCGTCGGCGGCGGTGGAGCGGGGGAGGGTGCGGGGGGTCGGTGACGGCGGCCGGTGGAGCGGGGTAGAGGGTGCGGGGGTTGCTCGGCGGCGAGGGGGCCGGATCTGGCGAGGTGGGATAGCGATCGAGATGGAGTGTCCATGAAATTTAAAAATATTCATGAGTTCAAAAAGTGCCCATGAAATACAATCGAGAAATGAAGGCTACAATTTAAATACAATCGATCTTAGCTAGCTATCTGTTCACAATCTTCTTGCCCTTATTTTTCGTAAATGGAGTTCTTCTCTTGAACGGACGTCCTTTAGGTAGGGTGGTCCTGCTTCTTCTTGTGGTGTATGCTGATACTTCATCGTCATCGTCATGTTCCATCTTCGGGTCGCCGTACTTGTCGAAGTCTTGCTCATTGGCGACTCCATCCATTCCGATGATCTTCCTTTTGCCTCTCCTCACGACAACACGACTGGGCTTTGACGGGTCGGTAATGAAGAAGCATTGGTCCACTTGGGAAGCCAGTACCCATGGCTCATTCTTCGCGGTGACGTTCGCGCCTGCGGTCTTGGATTTGGCTTCGGGTATAACCATGGTGGTGAAATACCGGTCTTCTTTTATGACACTCTTGGCCCATCTAACACGGAACATCGGGACCTTCTCTCCAGTGTAGCTCAGCTCCCAGATCTCCTCGATCCTTCCGTAGTATATGTCCTTGTCGTTACCGGTGTAGGATTCCATCGTTACCCCAGAGTTCTGATAACCATCGCTCTTCATGTCCTTGTCCTTGGTGTAGAATGTGTAGCCGTTGATATAGTACGCCTCATACGTCATCAGGTTGTGCTCGGCGCCCTGTGACAAGGCGAATATGAGTTTTTCTTCCGCGGAAGAATCCTCATGTAAATGGTACGACAGAAGCTTCTGCTTGAACCAACGTGTGAAACATGAGTTGTGCTCTTTGATTATATCTCCGTCCGTCCTCTGTTGGCCTCAGTCATTGTACGTCTTCTCAATAAAGGTTTTGTGCTCTACCACCCGAGGATCGACCACGTCTATGTGTTGTAGCGTGACTAGGTTCGCTCTTTCAAAGTCGGCGAGTCGACCCTCAAAGTCGACATGCATTTCGCGGCGACCCTCACGGTGACCCCATCCAGCGAGCCTGCCGAGGTGCCTGTTGACGGGCAGACCAACGGGGTTCTCGATGCCTAGATAACTCGTGCAGTAGGAGATGCACTCTTTGGTCAGAAAGCCCCTGGCTATGCTTCCCTCTGGACGTGACATGTTGCGAACGTATCCTTTGATGACACCATTCATCCTTTCGAACGGCATCATGCTGTGCAGGAACGTCGGCCCGAGTTGGATGATATCCTCCACGATATGGACCAGCAGATGCACCATAACGTCGAAGAATGCGGGCGGGAAGTACATCTCAAGCTCGCATAGTATCACCACAATCTCTTCCTGTAGCCTTCCGAGTTGCCTCACGCCAACCGACTTCCGAGAGATGACGTCGAAAAAGTTGCATAGGCCAAATAGCATTTCACGGACGTGCGCGTCCATGATCCCACGGATTGCAACTGGAAGTATCTGCGTCATCAGCACATGACAGTCGTGAGACTTCATCCCGCTGAACTTCTGCTTCGTGGAGTCTAGGTATCTGCTTATCTTCCCCGCGTAACCGTAAGGAAGTTTTACTCCTACGAGGCAGGTGAAAAACTGATCGATCTCCTCCTGACTTAGAGTGAAGCACGCGGGAGGGAAGTCATTTCCGGTCTTCTTGGCCTTTTTGCCTTTGCGACGACTTTCCGTGTCCTGCTTCACCTCATCATCATCATCATTAGCGTGAAGCTCCTCCCTGATGCCCATTGATTTCAAGTCTACCCTTGCTTTCGGCCCATCTTTGGTCCTCTCTGGCATGTTGAGCAGGGTACCAAGCAGACTCTCGCACACGTTCTTCGTGATATGCATGACATCAAGGCTGTGAGGCACACGGTGGATCTTCCAGTACGGCAAGTCCCAGAAAACAGACCTCATTTTCCATACCTTCAGCAGCGGCTCTGGCGCCTTTCGCTTCTTTCCCTGCTCTGGCGCCTTTTGCTTCTTTCCCGGCAGTGGGCAATCTTTCCAATTTTTCAACAGCTCGTCTATTTCCTCGCCGCTCCTCGTACGCGGGCATCTTCGGGGTTCGGTTTCACCATCGAACAGATCCTTGCGTTTCCTCCACGGGTCATCGTCGCGAAGCCACCTTCGATGTCCCATGAACATGGTTTTCGAAGACTCAGGATCTCTATCTAGCTGGCGATACATTGTGTCATCCATGCACCTGACGCATCCAGAAAATCCGTGGACCACCTGCCCCGCGAGATATCCGTAACCGAGATAGTCGTGCACCGTCGTGAGCAGTGCGGCTCTCATAGGGAAATATTCTTTCTCTGCGGTGTCCCATGTATTGGCTGGCGTTTTCTACAGCGTGTCTAGCTCCTCTTTCAGCAGCCCCAGATACAGATTGATGTCGTTCCCTGGTTGTTTTGGCCCTTCAATTAGCATACTCATGTGAATGTACTTCCTCTTCATGCACAACCATGGGGGAAGGTTGTACATCCACACAAACATAGGCCAGGTGCTATGTGTGCTTCTCTGGCTACCAAACGGATTGACTCCATCGGTGCTCGCGCCCAACACGATGTTCCTTGGATCCTTCCCAAATTCTGGGTGTTCGAAGTTCAACGCTTGCCACTGGCTCCCATCCTTAGGGTGACTTAGCATCTTGTCTTTTTTATTTATCTCCGGATCATTTGCGTCATCTTCTCGCTTCTTCTCCTCCCTATCCGCGTGCCAACGCAGGAGCTTTGCTACCTTAGGGTCCGCGAAATACCACTGCAGACGAGGAGTGATCGAAAAGTACCACACCACTTTTCGAGGAGCTTTCTTCCTCTTCTTGTATCGTGTGACGCCGCACACCGGACATATGGTAGACTCCGCGTGCTCGTCCCGATAAATGATGCAATTGTTCATGCACACATGGTATTTCACGTGCGGTAAATCCAGAGGAAACACGATTTTCTTCGCCTCCTCGAAACTGGTCGGGCACTTGTTCCCCTTGGGAAGACGTTCGTGCCAGAATGACATGTTCTCGTCGAACCATGCGTCGGTCATTTTGTGTTTTACCTTCATCTCCAGAGCCATGAGCGTTACTTTCAGGCGGGTATCCTCGGGCCTGCATCCTTCATACGATGGACTAACCGCGTCTATCTCCAGTTGATCCAACTTGGCTTTCTCTCGGGCGGTAGCTCTTGCGTTATCCGTCTGCTTGAGAAGCATCTCTTGAATATGAGGGTCCTGCACCCAGCCCATCGATGGTCCATCGTCGTCTGCTCCGCCGGCATCTTCATCTTCATGATCATGCCCTTCGTCTGCTCCCGCATCTTCCTCATCATCATGTCTGACATCTTCTACATGATGACTGTGTACAGCATCACCGTCGTGATCATGTCCTGGAGATTCTTCGTCTTCTCGCCCGCCCGAGCCGCGGTGGTTGTCTTGCTGCCCTTCCTCATTTCTTGCCCGGCCCCCATGGACGACTTCATAGTCATCTTCATCACCTTGCCACCGATAGCCATCCATGAAACCACACAAGAGCAGGTGGTCCCGCACCTGCCCGGAATTCGGGTCCGCAATAAGGCTCTTCAGCTTGCATCTTCGACACGGACATCTTATCTCTGTCTCGTTCTTTTCAAGCATCTCGGCCTTCGCGGAGCTCAAAAACCTATTCACGATGCCTTCGGTCATCATGTGGACCATGGTCGCCTGCGGGGTAGAGCAAAATGATATTTTAGAACCAAGAAAAAATTTGGCATGACTTTCCCTAAAAATAGGACCAAAAAGAATGCATAGTGCCAAAATTCTCGCCGAAACGGAAATGAATCAACATTCCGGCAAAATATTGGCAACAATCGCATTTCAAATACCGGTACCTGCAAACACAAACATATATGCAACACCACAAACATACATAGATCTAGCTAGGCCATAAAAAGTGCATGTGCACATTGTTGGAGGGAGAACAACATAAAGATAGCTTCCCCCTTACTTACCTATCAAAAAAAGGTAATTTAACCACTTAATTTGGATGAATTTATGGTGCGAATGAGGTGAGGAGGAGGAGGCAGCCGAGACAAGCTTGGAGGAGGAGGTCCAGAGAATGAAGTGGGGAAAGTGAGTGGCTAGGTGTGGCTGTCCAACATATCTAGCTCGTCCCAGGTTACTAATGGCGCACCACCAACAAATGCGCCATTAGTAACCCTGGTTACTAATGGCGCACCTGCTGGTTTTGCGCCATTAGTAGTTTTGCAAAAAAAAACACTAATGGCGTACCAGGGAACAGTGCGCCATTACTAGTTTAAACTAGTAATGGCGCACTGTTCCCTGGTGCGCCATTAGTAGTTTGCAAAAAAATAAAAAATAAAAAAAATATAGTAGTGGCGCACTATGAGGCTGGTGCGCCATTACTAGTTAGAACTAGTAATGGCGCACTGTGCCCTGGTGCGCCATTAGTATGTTTGGAAAAATAAAAAATAAAAAATTTGTTACTAATGGCGCACCGTGTGTCTGGTGCGCCATTAGTGTCTTTCACACTAATGGCGCACCAGCACATGGTGCGCCACTGCTATATAGTAGTTGCGCACCACATGTCTGGTGCGCCATTAGTGGCCATTCCATCTATAGCCCTTTTCCTAGTAGTGGTACAACTGTCACAACAGTTGGAACTAGTCTACCAAATCATTGTCTTCACCAAGCCTACTGGTTCTATTTCCTCAACTCTTTCATTTCCTCATTACTGTGTTGTGCACTTGTTCATATCTGTTTTGAAGACTTTGACTAAAGACTTTCTCAATTTCCTCAGTTCAATTTCTTCAGTCTAATTGTCTTCATTCTGTGTTATCCTGTGTTTACGCTTTCTGTACTCTGTGTTTGTTTTCATTTCTTCATGATGACCATGCTTGTGTTCTGTTATGTTTACATCCGAGTACTTATTTCGCTGCAAGTAGTTCTTCACTTAGGAATTTCCTCACCCTGAAATTCCTCAGTGAAGAATTCATAAAAATTGCCTATTCACCCCCTCTAGTCGATATAACGCACTTTCAGTTGGTATCAGAGCAAGGTACTCCCTTGTTCTGTGTGATTTTGGTTTAACCGCCTGGAGTTTTAGTTATGTCGACCACAGGAATGAAGACCGTGTCATGCCCCATCTTTGACGGTCACGAGTATCCCAAGTGGAAGGCCATGATGAAGAAGCGCCTCATGGCGATGAACAGCGAGCTGTGGACCGTCACTGAGATAACATAGAACTAAAACAAGTGCAGGAAGAACGATCTTGACGGCCAACTCATGCCCGTGAGTGACAACATCTTTCCAGTTCGGAAATCCCCTAAACCACGAGTCTCCAATCTTGATTATGCATACCGTAGGGAAAGGAATGATGCAAGACATAACCAGCATGCAGAGAGCGGACTGTGGTCCGGCAAGGGTAAATCTTTTCATTCCAGTATTTTTTATATTTTCCAAAAATATTCTCCATAAATTTTCAGCACGTTTGGGCTCCGTTTGATATTCCTTTTCTGCGAAACTCAAAAATAAGGAAAAACAGAAACTGACACTGGGCTCTAGGTTAATAGGTTAGTCCCAAAATTCATATAATAGCATATAAATGCATATAAAACATCCAAGATGGATAATATAATAGCATGGAACAATAAAAAATTATAGATACGTTGTAGACGTATCAAGCATTCCCAAGCTTAATTCCTGCTCGTCCTCGAGTTGGTAAATGATAAAAACAAAAAAAAATTATGTGGAATGCTACCTAACATATTCATCCATGTAATTTTCTTTATTGTGGCATGAATGTTGATATGTCTCCGTCGTATCTATAATTTTTGATTGTTTCATGCCAATATTATAAAACTTTCACATATTTTTGGCAACTTTTTATATGATTTATTGGACTAACCTATTGATCCAGTGCCCAGTGCCAGTTCCCGTTTTTTGCATGTTTTTTGTATCGCAGAAAATCCATATCAAACGAAGTCCAAATGCAATAAAATTTTACGGAGAATTATTTTGAAATATATGTGATTTTTGGGAGTTGGAATCACCGCAAACGGAGGCCCACACGCACCAAAAGACACCAGCGCACGACCTCTGAGCTAGGCGCGTGGTGGTGGGTTGTGCTCACCTCGTACGTCGGTTGGAGCTCTACTTCGGGCGCAAGGAAGCTTATATCCGGAAAAAAAATCGTGTTAAAATCTCAGCGCAATCGGAGTTACGAATCTCCGGGAATATAAGAAATGGTTTTCGGCCAGATCTGGGGGACGCGAAACAGAAGAGAACAGAGAGGGAGATCCAATCTCGGAGGGTCTCCCGCCCCTCCGGCGCCATGGAGACCAAGGACCAGAGGGGGAACTCTCCTCCCATCTATAGGGGAGACCAAGGAAGAAGAAGAAGGAGGGGGGCTCTCTCCCCCTCGCTTCCGGTGGCGCCGGAGTGCCGCCGGGGCAACGATCGGGACGGCGATCTACAACAACAATCTTGCTACCATCAACACCAACTCTCCCCCCCTCTATGCAGCGGTGTAACACCCCTTCTCCCCGCTATAATCTCTACTTAAACATGGCGCTCAACTCCATATATTATTTCCCAATGATATTTGGTTATCCTATGATGTTTGAGTAGATCCGTTTTGTCCTCTGGGTTAATCGTGATCTTGGTTGGTATGAATGTATATTTTATTTATGGCGCTGTCCTATGGTGCCCTCCATCTCACACAAACGTGAGGGGTCCCCGCTGTAGGGTGTTGTAATACGTTCATGATTTGCTTATGGTGGGTTGCAAGAGTGATAGAAGCTTAAACCCGAGTAGGTGGGTTGTTGCGTATGGGAGTAAAGAGGACTTGATACTTAATGCTATGGTTGGGTTTCATGACCTTAATGATCTTTAGTAGTTGCGGATGCTTGCTAGAGTTCCAATCATAAGTGCATATGATCCAAGTAGAGAAAGTATGTTAGCTCATGCCTCTCCCTCATATAAAATTACAAGAATGATTACCGGTACTTGTTATCGATTGCCTAGGGACAAATAACTTTCTTGTTGACGCAAACCCTTTTACTAAACACCTAACTTTTATTATCTTGCAAAGTACTTCTAGTTTTATTCTTGCAAAGTAGTTCTAGCATCACTCCTACAAACTAGTTTCATACTTGTTTTCGGTAAAGCAAACGTCAAGTGTGCGCAGTGTTGTATCTGTGGTCGATAGAACTTGAGGGAATATTTGTTCTACCTTTAGCTCCTCGTTGAGTTCGACACTCTTATTTATCGAAAAATGCAACAAACGATCCCCTATACTTGTGAGTTATCAAGACCTTTTTCTGGCGCCATTGCCGGGGAGTTATAGCGTGGGGTGAATATTCTCGTGTGTGCTTGTTTGGTTTATCACCAAGTAGTTTTTTATTTCTAGTTCTAAGTTGCTCTCTATCTTTAGTTATGGATATGAAACACGAAACACCAAAAAAATTAGTACCTACTACTCATGGAGATGGGGATCCTCCTAAAACCCTCGATGCTCGTTATGTGAAAGATATTATGCACTACTTTGTAATCCTGAGAAAACCCCATTCAACTATATAATGGGAGTAACATTGGATCAACGTGAATACTTTAGGGATTATCGCTTGACTCACAAACGGAAATTGTTATGGGATCAAATTCATATATTGAAATGGTATGCTTGGAATCTATGCTTGAGATATGATTTTACTTGTTGCTCTAGGATGAATGCTCCCCACCTTCCGTTTTCATGCAAATGTAATGATAATGAAACCTTTGCTTCTTATGCTAATGGTAGATATGATTACTATGATGTGGAAAGAATAGAAGAATTTGTTGCTTTTAAGGGTGCTTATGAAATTGAATCTTTGTTTGAAAAGTATGAAGCTTTTGATGATGATGTTTATAGACCTGGAAATTCCATCCTTAAATATTGCTATGATAATTATAAATACAATTCCGATATTGATGAATTTATTGAGAAAGTCTCCGCTGTCCAAGAAGAGAATAATTTTTTGCAGGAGTCTATGGAAGAAGGAATTGATGAAACTATTAGCTCATTGGATGAAAAAGATAATGAGGAGAGAGAAGAACAAAAGGAGGAAAATTGGATTAGCTACCCGTTCCCACCTTCTATTGAGAGTAACCCTCCAACTCATACATTGTTTAATGTCCCTCCATTCTTACGGAAGGATGATTGCCATGATAATTGCTATGATCCCGTTGATTCATTTGAAATATCCCTTTTTGATGAACTTGATGATTGCTATGCTTGTGGCCAAGATGCCAATATGAATTATGCTTATGGAGATGAAATTGCTATTGTTCATTTTGTTAAACATGAAATTGTTGCTATTGCACCCACACATCATAGTCCTATTATCTTTTTGAATTCTCGAAACTACACTATATCGGAGAAGTTTTCACTTATTAAGGATTACATTGATGGGTTGCCTTTTACCATTGCACATGATGATTTTAATGAATATAATATGCATGTGCTTGCTGCTCCTACTTGCAATTATTATGACAGAGGAACTATATCTCCGCCTCTTTGTGTTTCCAACATGATAAAATTGCAAGAAACTGCTTATGCTATGTATTGGCCTTTACTTGATGTTCATGAATTGTTCTTGTATGACATGCCGATGCATAGGAAGAGAGTTAGACTTCGTCATTGCTTGATATATGTTGCTTTGTGATCACCACTAAATGAAAAATCATTGTTGATTCAAATTGCCTTTGATATACCTTGGGATCCGGGTGGATCCATTACTTGAGCACTTTATGCCTAGCTTAATGGCTTTAAAGAAAGCGCTGCCAGGGAGACAACCCGGAAGTTTTAGAGAGTCATTTATTTCTGTTGAGTGCTTTTATATAGTTTAAAAACAAAACAAAAATATAGAGGGGAACTTAAAACTTCACAAAAAGAAAAGCTAAAGTGAGAGAGACGAGCATTGCGAAAGTGGGGGACGTCCTTAAACTTTGTTCATGCCCATGGAAACTTTATGAATCTTCATTGCAGAAACTTTTCAACAAAAATAATTATCCCCTTGTACAATTCCATTGTATTATAAAAATAATGTGCCAAGATTTACCTTTAGAATGTTTAAATTGCTTGTTGGTTTGTGTGGTGCAAAACAGAAACTTTAGCTGTAGTGCGCGATTTTACATTTTTTACTGGAAGTCAAACAGTTCTGAAACCTTTTGTACTGTCTTTCTATACAAAATTTTTATTTTTCCTATTTTTTCAGAATTTTTCGAGTTACAGAAGTATGGTGGATGTTCGAATCTTTACAGACTGTCCTGTGTTCACAGATTGCTGTTATAGCTTCATTATTTGCGTATGTTTGAATTCTTGTTGAAGCCTCCTTGACTTGGGGCCATAGAATTGTGATAGCATACAGTGGGTAATGTTTGTTTATAATTATACAATAATGTTACAACACTACATGATGGGATTTCATCGCCATATTCACTAACCCCGCCACTAAAAGTTTAGTTAAGTTTTGTGTGGATGAAGTGTTCGAAGATCGAGGAGGTCTCGATGTGAGGAGAAGGAGGAGAGGCAAGAGCTTATACTTGGGGATGCCCAAGGCACCCCAAGTAAATATTCAAGGAGACTCAAGCGTCGAAGCTTGGGGATGCCCCGGAAGGCATCCCATCTTTCTTCAACAAGTATCGGTATGTTTTCGGATTTGTTTCGTTCATGTGATATGTGCAAATCTTGGAGCGTCTTTTGCATTTAGTTTTCATTTTTCTTTTATGCACCATGCTGGTATGAGATATTCCATGGTTTATTTATAGAATGCTCATTGCACTTCACTTATATCCTTTGAGTGTGGCTTTATAGAATGCTTCATGTGCTTCACTTATATCATTTGAAGTTTGGATTGCCTGTTTCTCTTCACATAGAAAACCGTTATTTGAAGAATGCTATTTTGCTTCACTTATATTTATTAGAGTATGGTCTTTTATAGAAAGAATTAAACTCTCATGCTTCACTTATATCTATTTAGAGAGTCAAAAGGAATTGGTCAATTGCATGGTTAGTCATGAAATCCTACATAAAACTTATGGATCACTGAATATGATATGTTTGATTCCTTGCAATAGTTTTGCGATATAGAGATGGGATATGTGGGAGGTACTAGTAAATGGTTATGTTTAGTAAGAATATTGGTGTTAAGGTTTGTGATTCCCGAAGCATGCACGTATAGTCTCTCGTTATGCTATGAAGTTGGAGCGTGATTTATTATTGATTGTCTTCCTTACGTGTGGCGGTCGGGGAGGAGCGATGGTATTTTCCTACCAATCTATCCCCCTAGGGGCATGCGTAGTAGTACTTTGCTTCGAGTGCTAATAAACTTATGCAATAAGTATATGAGTTCTTTATGACTAATGTGAGTCCATGGATTATACGCACTCTTACCTTTTCGCAATTTGCTAGCCTCTACGGTACCGTGCATTGGCCTTTCTCACCTCGAGAGCCGGTGCAAACTTCGCAGGTGCATCCAAACCCCGTGATATGATACGCTCTATCACACATAAGCCTTATTATATCTTCCTCAAAACAGCCACCATACCTACCTATTATGGCTTTTCCATGGATATTCCGAGATATATTGCCATGCAACTTCCACGGCTTCTGTTTGATGACTTGAGCATTCATTGTCATATTGCTTTGCATGATCATATAGCTGACATAGTAGTTGTGGCTCAGCCACCGTTCATCATTTTTTATACATGTTATGCTAGATCATTGCACATCCTGGTACATTGCCAGAGGCATTCATATAGAGTCATACTTTGTCATAGGTATCGAGTTGTAATTTTTATTTCTTTTGAGTTATAAGTAAATAGAAGTGTGATGATCATTTTTAGAGCAGCGCCCCAGTGAGGAAAGGATGATGGAGACTATGATTCCCCCACAAGTCGGGATGAGACTCCGGAGAATGAGAGAAAAAAAAGAAAAGAAAAAGAAAAAAAGAAAATAAAGAAAAAGAAAAAAGAAAAAAGCAAAGAGAGAAGGGGCATTGTTAGTATCCTTTACCACACTTGTGCTTCAAAGTAGCACCATGTTTTTCATATGGAGAGTCTCCTATGTTGTCACTTTCATATACTAGTGGGAAATTTTCATTATAGGATTAGATGCACACCCACTTAGTTTTCATATTGAGCTTTCATACACTTATAGCTCTTAGTGCATCCGTTGCATGACAATCCCTACTCCTCACGTTGATATCAATTGATGGGCATCTCCATAGCCCGTTGGTTAGCCGCGTCGGTGTGAGACTTTCTTACTCTTTTGTCTTCTTTATATTTACCCCTATCATCATACTCTATTCCACCCGTAGTGCTAAATCCATGGCTTGCACTCATGTATTGCATGAGGGTTGAAAAAGCTGAAGCGCGTTAAAAAGTATGAACCAATTGCTCGGCTTGTCATCGGGGTTGTGCATGATAAATACTTTGTGTTAAGAAGACAGAGCATGACAAGACTATATGATTTTGTAGGGATAGCTTTCTTTAGCATTGCTATTTTGAAAGACATGATTGTTTTTTGGGATGCCTGAGTATTGATGTCTTTATGTCAAATTATAGACTATTGCTTTGAATCACTTATGTCTTAATATTCATGCCATGATTAGACATATGACCAAGTTTATGGTAGGTAGCATTCCACATCAAAAAGTATCCTTTTTATCATTTACCTACTCGAGGACGAGCATGAATTAAGCTTGGGGATGCTGATACCTCTCCGTCGTATCTATAATTTTTTATTGTTTCATGCCAATATTATACAACTTTCACATATTTTTGGCAACTTTTTATATGATTTATTGGACTAACCAATTGATCCAGTGCCTAGTGCCAGTTCCCGTTTTTTGCATGTTTTTTTGTAACATCCCAAATTTTCAATTTGGAATGTCATACATTAGATCATCATTGCATATCATATTTTATTGCATTTTGGTTTGATCCTAGAAATTCTACGCAACTCAAGGACCCACGGAGAGAGTTGGGGATTTCGTTATTTTCGTATTTGAGATTTATCAAATTTTGAAAATAGGATCATTTGGTTTTATTTATTTTATCCTCAATTATTCCAATTATAAAAATATGAGAGAGGGAATAAAATGACTTTCCCAAAATATAGGAATATTGAAGATTTAATAAAAAAAATCAAATAAGATTTTATTTCGGAGTTTTTGGATATTTTATTTGAATTTAGGAAAAATGTGCGTTTTTGAAAATTGCATTTAGGCCCCAAATAAATGTTCATCTTGTCCGGCTTGATTTTAGAAGCCGGGAAAAATTTATTTCGGGATTTTTGGAGTCCATTTGGTATTTCTTTTAATTGTTTTTCTGCGCGTAATTATTTAAAAAAAAACGAAACCGACTATGGGCCGTAACCGGTCAGGACTCCGCCTGACCGAGGCTTTATATAGTGTCGAGCCGGCCCAGTGCAAGGCCAAACCCTAGCCGCCTCCAGCCCCGCGCCGCCCCAGCCCGACCCCGCCGCCGCCAGCCGCCGCCGCCGCGCCGCCCCGCGGCTGCCCCGCCTCGCCGCCGCGCCGCCGCCGCCCGACCTCATCGCCGGAGCCGCCGCCTCGCCGGAGCCGGAGGTAGCCGCAGGTTTTCTTGCGAAAAACCGTTCGGTTTTTCCGTGGTTTTTCGTCGGTTTTTTAGATCCGTTTTTTTAGATCAGTTTTCTTTTGGTTTATGTTAATTAGCGAGCGTTCCCTCGGTCGTTCGTTTTACTGAACGCGTTCGTCATTTAGATCCAGTTAACGAATGTTCGTTCGTTAATCTGTTCGACATTTTTCTTTTCTCGGATTTATTCCGCGATTTTTCTGATTGTGATTTCTGATCAGATTTTCGAACTAGTATAACTTTTCGCTCGTTTATCGGAATCAGGCGATTCAAGTGCCTAGAGTTTCGTCTCGAAATTCTCTTTCCGTTTAACCAACTCAAACAAGTTTTCTGTTTCTGTAAAATTTGACCTAGGTCCAGATTAGTAAACGAAGTTTGTTTCTTTCGCCGTTTGACTTTCGTTGCTTCGTTCGATTTGATTCTTTTTGCAAACCAGAGTTCTTAAGTTGAACTTTCTGGTTAGTTCTCTTATTTGAGTTTTACCCGTGCATTAGATGAGTACTTATTGTTTGCTTGTTTGTTTATGATAGAGTACCCGGAGTGCGCCGCTTGCTACTTCGAATCGCTAGGTTTCGCGGATCATCAGCAAGGCAAGTAACACTTTGATCATACCCCTTTTACTACCCAGTTTTATTGCATTAGATCAATCCTCAACATTGCATGATTAGGATCTAATTAAATTGTGGGTATTGGGAAGTAGAAGAGGTAGTACCTATCATCTGTTTAATTATCAAACCTTTGGGAGTTACTTCTACGTTTGCTTGTATTGCTATGCTATGCTTGTAGACGTGGATTGGGTTTGAGAGATATTCACAACAGATGTGAGATTGTTAATTAATGGTTTACTTAAGGTGGCAACTAAAACTCACATCTGGGTGGATTGAGGTACCTGGGTATTCCAGGATTGCCTGTTTTTCTTTTTGGACCGCCACCCAGGTTCAAAGGGATCATGAGATTATTCATGCTAGAAACTTCCGTGTGCAGCCACAAGCTATTATGGGCTCTAGCATAGTTGATTAAGTTGTGTGAACTCTTACAGTGGTAGACTAGCAGATGTAGGGGATGTAGGTGTACCGGTCTACCCATCGTAAGGTGCTAACGCTTCTGAAAGACTGTGTCTCGGTCATCCGTTTCTCAAACATCATGTAGTGCGAGAATCAAGCAGAGGCGATCGAGTCTTGTGGGGAAAAGTGCGCAAACCTCTGCAGAGTGTACAATCTAATCATGGTTAGCCGTGTCCCCGGTTATGGACATCTTGAGTATCTAGTACTTGGATTATCATGTGAATCTCATCATGTTACTTTAATTAATCTTGTTGGGTTAATGATGATACTTAATTGGGATTGAGATGCTGTCAACCATCTCAATGTTTAACAACCACCATGATAGTTAAATAAAATTTATTCCTTTGCAGTAGGGAAAAGCTGGCTTTTCGCAAAACTGTAACCATAGAGCTTTCTACCAGCCATATATGCATGTAGTATAGCATTATTATGTTCATTATTCTCTATGTGTTACATTGCCAGCATATTCCATGTGCTGACCCGTTTCCGGGCTGCAACGTTTCATGTTGCAGACTTTTCAGATGACGAGTAAGGTGCCTTAGGTCGTGGTCTTATACTCAGTGATGCCGTTGGAGTTGATGGACTCGCTATTCTTCCAAGTCTTCCGCTGTTATCGTATTAGATGGCCTTAAGCCATATTTATCATACTTATTCTCTTTTGAGATATTCGTTGTAATAAGTGTGTGATTGCTACTCTGTTATAAATCCTCCATTTGTACTGTGCGTGTCAGCATTACTGATCTAGGGATGACACTAGTGCACAGCAGCACAGACTGTTTGAGGTCTGGTCGCTACAAATGTGGTATCGGAGCACACGCTGAGTGTAGGACACGACCACTAAGCTTAAACCCTAGAACACTACTCTCTTCTCATTTCTGACTCCTCTCCACTTTCTACTCTTTTAGGAATGGCGAATGCAAGGAACAAGTTCATGCAACCAGATGAAGATACACCTTTTGGACGACACTTGAAGGAAGTCACTAAGTACTTGAACATTGGAATACCAAGCAACACCGGAACCTACAACGCCACACTACCAGAAGAGGAGAGCTGGAAGATTCAAGTTCAAATTCCAGGAAGGACGTTTACACCAGTCACTGAGCCTATAAAGTTTTCTTTTGAAGCACCAACCTGGAGTTTAGGGAAGAGCATGGCAGCCCACATCTCTATGGGACGCATTGGAGAAGTCTACCACAGGGAGCTTAAGGATACTATTTATCAGATTTGTGGACGCCGAGACGAGCAATGGGAGATGATCAGCACCAAGAAGGATGGATCAATTGCAGCTTTCATCCAGGAGCAAAACCAACACATTCGTCGCCAGGAGAACCAGATGTGTTCAGACATGATAGATCTGAAGAAGGCATTGACCAAGATCAAGGAGTTGGAGGAAGAACTCAAGGCTACACGCGAGGATTATTTGGAGGAAATCGTCGCACTAGTAGGGAAGAATGACGACCTGGAGAAGAAGATTGGAGTATTCATGGGAAATCCATCATCAAAAGGAGAAGATGATGAATGCGCTTGCCCGGATAACTACATCATCATCGACGACACCGACTCAGAACCAAGTGAAGATGACTTTGTTGATGAAGCTGGAGCAGATATCATGGAGTCTTCGACTGATCAAAATTTCTAGTAGACCACCATATCAGTAGTAGTATTCCCCCATGTATATAGTATAGTTCGAGCACTTTTGTAACGCTAGTTAGATCGATTGTATGCATTGTTTGATTTGATTGAGTGATATTGATTGTGTTTCTCATGAGCATATGGGTAGTGTTTTCTCTCTAGACCTCATTCTATTCTAAACTCTCATCTTTTCTAAACCTATCAGATGCCTCCGAGACGCGACACCGGATTTGTTTTCCCACCGGAGATCACACAGTTGATTCAGCAGCAGAATGCCCTGATGCAAGTGTTAGTACAGAACCAAGGCAACAACAACAACAACAACAACCCACCACCACCACCTGTTGATCACTTAGCCCGTTTCTTGAGGCTAAATCCGCCGGTGTTTTCCAGCAGCACCGAGCCGATTGTTGCAGATGATTGGCTCCGCAAAGTTGGAAGGGAATTGACCACTGCAGGATGCATAGATGCGGAGAGAGTGCGTTTTGCCGCACATCAGCTTGATGGACCCGCAGCATCATGGTGGGAGAATTACACAGCCACACACCCTATTGACACTGTCACATGGGACCAGTTTCAGCAAGCTTTCCGTACATCCCATGTTTCAGCAGGAGCTATGGCTATGAAGAAGCGTGAGTTTCGCAACCTACGCCAAGGAGGATGCACCGTAGGCTAGTATGTGGAGGATTTCAGTAAGTTAGCACGTTATGCACTAGATGACGTTGCTACAGATGCAGCCAAGCAGGAGAAGTTTCTGGAAGGACTGAATGATGAGCTGAGCATGCAGCTAATGGTAGCAACCTTCAATAACTACCAGGAGTTGGTAGATAGAGCACTCATGATTGAAGGGAAGCAGCAGTAGATTGAAAACCGTAAGAGGAAGTATGGACAAGGGAAGTACAATTCTGGAGCTCAGCAGAAGCCACGTTTTACCCCGAAATCGGGAGGACAGTTTCAGCATACCCATGGAGGAGGTAGTTCGCACAACCATAATGGCTCCAAGAATGGTAATGGGAACGGAGGAAACAACGGCCAGAACCGTACCAACCCTTCAACCCCAGCTAAGAGAGACCTGAGCCAAGTCACTTGCTTTAAGTGCCAGAAGACTGGACATTATGCCAATGAATGTCCTGAAGCCCAGAATGGTAATGGAAATGGAAGCTCTGGGAAGAAGCCGAACCCTTTCAACAAAGGACATGTGAACCACATTTACATGGAGGAGGTTGAAGCACAGCCTGATGCAGTAATAGGTAAGTTTTTGGTTAAGTCATTTACTGCACTCGTTCTTTTCGATACTGGTGCATCGCATTCATACATATCAAGGGGATTTGTGGATAAGTATAAGTTGCCCACCAAGGTTCTTAAAACACCTTTGTTAGTAAGTTCACCAGGAGCAGAGTATATGGCAAGCCAAGGATGTTTTCAGATGCCATTGGCCATAGGTAGGCATGTTTTCCCCTTAGACCTAATAGTTTTGGAGTCGCAAGGTTTGGATGTAATTTTGGGTATGGATTGGCTACCGATGTATGGAGGAAACATCGATTGCGCTAGTAAGACGATTTCGCTTACCACCCCAGAAGGAAGAAGGATTAAGTATGTATCCCGGCATATGCCGAAGAGAACTCAGGTGAATTCCTTATCAGGAGTTGTACAGGAGGAAGTACCAGTGGTGAAGGATTACCCGGATGTTTTTCCAGAAGAGTTGCCAGGCATGCCACCGGATAGAGACATTGAGTTTCTGATTGAACTTTTGCCAGGCATAGGACCAATATCTAAGAGACCGTACAGGATGCCCGCAAAAGATTTGGAGGAAATTAAGAAGCAGATTAAGGAGTTACTGGATAAAGGCTATATTCGCCCAAGTTCGTCACCTTGGGGATCACCAGTACTTCTAGTGGAGAAGAAAGATGGATCGTTGAGGATGGTTGTTGATTATCGAGGATTGAACGAAGTGACCATCAAGAACAAGTACCCACTGCCGATGATCAATGATTTGTTTGACCGCTTACAAGGAGCTAAGGTATTTTCCAAGATCGATCTACGATCAGGATACCACCAGTTGAAGATTCGAGAGCAGGATATACCTAAGACGGCTTTTACCACCAGGTATGGGCTGTATGAGTATACCGTTATGTCATTTGGTCTGACTAATGCACCTGCCTATTTTATGAACCTGATGAACAAAGTTTTATGGAGTTTTTGGATAAGTTCGTCGTGGTGTTCATTGATGATATTTTGGTCTACTCAAAGAATGAAGAGGAGCATAAGGAGCATTTGCGTTTGGTACTTGAGAAACTCAGAGAACATCAGTTATACGCCAAATTTAGCAAGTGTGAGTTTTGGCTGAAGGAAATTGGATTCCTCGGACATGTTATATCCGGAGAAGGAATAGCAGTAGACCCCGCCAAAGTTGACACAGTAACAAGTTGGGAATCACCCACGTCAGTTGGAGAGATCCGGAGTTTTCTTGGACTTGCAGGATACTACCGGAGGTTCATTGAGAATTTCTCAAAGATTGCAAAACCCATGACTGAGCTATTGAAGAAGGACACCAAATTCAATTGGACTGAGGAATGTGAAGCTAGTTTCCAAGAGTTGAAGAAACGATTGGTTACATCTCCAGTGTTGATTCTGCCAGACCAACGCATGGATTATGAAGTTTATTGTGACGCTTCACGTCAAGGACTTGGAGCAGTGCTTATGCAGGAAGGAAGAGTTGTTTCATATGCTTCACAACAACTTAAACCCCATGAGAAGAATTATGCCACACATGATTTGGAATTAGCAGCCGTAGTGCATGCGTTGAAGACATGGAGACATTTCTCATCGGAAACCATTGTGAGGTGTACACGGATCACAAGAGTTTGAAGTACATTTTCACGCAGAAGGAGTTGAATCTCAGGCAGAGGAGATGGTTGGAGCTCATTAAGGATTATGATATGAGATTGCATTATCACCAGGGAAGGCTAACGTAGTAGCAGATGCGTTGAGCCGCAAGAGCCATGTCAACACACTCATGACAGGAGAGTTACCCCAGGAGTTAGCCGAGGATCTTCGCGAGCTATGTTTGGAGATAGTTCCAAGAGGCTATTTAGCAACGTTGGAGATTCAGTCTACCCTGATGGAAAAGATCAGAGAAGCTCAGAAGACAGATAAGGAAATTAACGAGATAAAGGAAAAGATGAGCAAAGGAAAAGCCAAGGGATTTCATGAGGATGAGCACGATACCTTATGGTTTGAGGACCGCGTTTATGTGCCCAATGATCCGGAGATCAGGAAGTTGATCTTGCAAGAGGCCCATGATTCACCATACTCGATTCACCCAGGAAATACCAAGATGTATTTTTATTTGAAGGATACTTTCTGGTGGACCGGTATGAAGAACGATATTGCGGAGTATGTAGCAGTTTGTGATGTATGTCAGAGAGTGAAGGCAGAACATCAGAAGCCAGCAGGATTGCTACAACCATTGCCGGTACCCGAATGGAAGTGGGATAAACTAGGCATGGATTTTATCACGGGATTGCCCAGGACACGTTCAGGCTATGACTCAATATGGGTTGTAGTCGATCGTTTGACGAAAGTAGCTCATTTCATCCCAGTGAAGACCACCTACAGCAGTGCTAAGTTGGCAAAGATATACATGACCAGAATCGTATGTTTGCATGGAGTTCCGAGGACCATTGTATCAGATAGAGGAACCCAGTTTACCTCGAAGTTTTGGAATCAGTTACATGAAACTTTGGGAACCATGCTAGAATTCAGTACAGCCTTTCACCCACAGACAGATGGATAGACCAAGAGAGTCAATCAGATTTTGGAAGACATGTTGAGAGCTTGTGCGCTAGATTATGGATCTAGTTGGGACGACAATTTTCCATATGCAGAGTTTTCTGACAACAACAGTTATCAAACCAGTTTGAAGATGGCCCCTTTTGAAGCTTTGTACAGAAGGAGGTGTAGAACACCATTGTTATGGGACGAAGTTGGAGACCGTCAGTTGTTTGGACCAGATTTGATTAAAGAGTCTGAATAGAAAGTGAGGTAGATTCGCGATAGGCTCAAGGTAGCCCAGTCCAGGCAAAAGAGTTATGCGGATTCTAAACGTAAGGAGACAGTTCACGAAGTCGGAGAGAGAGTTTATCTTCGAGTATCACCACTTCGAGGAGTGAAGCGCTTTGGAGTTAAGGGAAAGTTAGCGCCCCGTTTTGTAGGACCATACAGAGTTTTGGAGCGTATGGGAGAAGTTGCTTACAAGCTGGAATTGCCTGAAGGATTCTCAGGAGTTCATGATGTATTTCACGTTTCCCAGTTGAAGAAGTGCCACGTAGAGATGGCTGAGATACCACTGAGAGATACAGTGCCTCTGGAAGCGATTCAGTTGGAAAGTGATTTGACCTATGAGGAGAAACCAGTTAAGATTCTTGAGTATGCCAGCCGAGTCACCCGCAGCAAGGTTATCAAGTTCTGCAAAGTTCAGTGGAGTCACCACACTGAGGATGAAGCCACCTGGGAGCGAGAGGAAGATCTACGGAAGAACCACTCTCGCCTATTTTCAAGCCAACCCGAATCTCGAGGGCGAGATTCATCTTAAGGGGGTAGGTTTGTAACATCCCAAATTTTCAATTTGGAATGTTATACATTAGACCATCATTGCATATCATATTTTATTGCATTTTGGTTTGATCCTAGAAATTCTACGCAACTCAAGGACCCACGGAGAGAGTTGGGGATTTCGTTATTTTCGTATTTGAGATTTATCAAATTTTGAAAATAGGATCATTTGGTTTTATTTATTTTATCCTCAATTATTCCAATTATAAAAATATGAGAGAGGGAATAAAATGACTTTCCCAAAATATAGGAATATTGAAGATTTAATAAAAAATCAAATAAGATTTTATTTCGGAGTTTTCGGATATTTTATTTGAATTTAGGAAAAATGTGCGTTTTTCAAAATTGCATTTAGGCCCGAAATAAATGTTCATCTTGTCCGGCTTGATTTTAGAAGACGGGGAAAATTTATTTTGGGATTTTTGGAGTCCGTTTGGTATTTCTTTTAGTCGTTTTTCTGCACGTAATTATTTAAAAAGAAAAACGAAACCGACTATGGGCCGTAACCGGTTAGGACTCCGCCTGACCGGGGCTTTATATAGTGCCGAGCCGGCCCAGCGCGAGGCCAAACCCTACCCGCCTCGAGCCCCGCGCCACCCCAGCCCGACCCCGCCGCCGCCAGCCGCCCCTCGCCGTCCCGCCGCCGCGGCCCGACCTCGTCACCGGAGCCGCCGCCTCGCCGGAGCCGGAGGTAGCCGCCGGTTTTCTCGCGAAAAACCGTTCGGTTTTTCCGCGGTTTTTCGTCGGTTTTTTTAGATCCATTTTTTTAGATCGGTTTTCTTTTGGTTTAGGTTAATTAGCGAGCGTTCGCTCGGTCGTTTGTTTTACTGAACGCGTTCGTCGTTTAGATCCAGTTAACGAACGTTCGTTCGTTAATCTGTTTGACGTTTTTCTTTTCTCAGATTTATTCCGCGATTTTTCTGATCAGATTTTCGAACTAGTATAACTTTTCGCTCGTTTATCGGAATCAGGCGATTCAAGCGCCTAGAGTTTCGTCTCGAAATTGTCTTTCTGTTTAACCAACTCAAACAAGTTTTCTGTTTCTATAAAATTTGACCTAGGTCCAGATTAGTAAACGAAGTTTGTTTCTTTCGCCGTTTGACTTTCGTTGCTTCGTTCGATTTGATTTTTTTGCAAACCGGAGTTCTTAAGTTGAACTTTCTGGTTAGTTCTCTTATTTGAGTTTTACCCGTGCATTAGATGAGTACTTATTGTTGGCTTGTTTGTTTATGATAGAGTACCCGGAGTGCGCCGCTTGCTACTTCGAATCGCTAGGTTTCGCGGATCATCAGCAAGGCAAGTAACACTTTGATCATACCCCTTTTACTACCCAGTTTTATTGCATTAGATCAATCCTCAACATTGCATGATTAGGATCTAATTAAATTGTGGGTATTGGGAAGTAGAAGAGGTAGTACCTATCACCTGTTTCATTTTCAAACCTTTGGGCGTTACTTCTACGTTTGCTTATATTGCTATGCTATGCTTGTAGACGTGGATTGGGTTTGAGAGATATTCACGACAGATGTGAGATTGTTAATTAATGGTTTACTTAAGGTGGCAACTAAAACTCACATCTGGGTGGATTGAGGTACCTGGGTATTCCAGGATTGCCTGTTTTTCTTTTTGGACCGCCACCCAGGTTCAAAGGGATCATGAGATTATTCAGGCTAGAAACTTCCGTGTGCAGCCACAAGCTATTATGGGCTCTAGCATAGTTGATTAAGTTGTGTGAACTCTTACAGTGGTAGACTAGCAGATGTAGGGGATGTAGGTGTACCGGTCTACCCATCGTAAGGTGCTAACGCTTCTGAAAGACTGTGTCTCGGTCATCCGTTTCTCAAACATCATGCAGCGCGAGAATCAAGCGGAGGCGATCGAGTCTTGTGGGGAAAAGTGCGCAAACCTCTGCAGAGTGTACAATCTAATCATGGTTAGCCGTGTCCCCGGTTATGGACATCTTGAGTATCTAGTACTTGGATTATCATGTGAATCTCATCATGTTACTTTAATTAATCTTGTTGGGTTAATGATGATACTTAATTGGGATTGAGATGCTGTCAACCATCTCAATGTTTAACAACCACCATGATAGTTAAATAAAATTTATTCCTTTGCAGTAGGGAAAAGCTGGCTTTTCGCAAAACTGTAACCATAGAGCTTTCTACCAGCCATATATGCATGTAGTATAGCATTATTATGTTCATTATTCTCTATGTGTTACATTGCCAGCATATTCCATGTGCTGACCCGTTTCCGGGCTGCAACGTTTCATGTTGCAGACTTTTCAGACGACGAGTAAGGTGCCTTAGGTCGTGGTCTTATAATCAGTGATGCCGTTGGAGTTGATGGACTCACTATCCTTCCAAGTCTTCCGCTGTTATCGTATTAGATGCCCTTAAGCCATATTTATCATACTTATTCTCTTTTGAGATATTCGTTGTAATAAGTGTGTGATTGCTACTCTGTTATAAATCCTCCATTTGTACTGTGCGTGTCAGCATTACTGATCCAGGGATGACACTGGTGCACAGCAGCACAGACTATTTGAGGTCTGGTCGCTACATTTTTGTATCGCAGAAAATCCATATCAAACGAAGTCCAAATGCAATAAAATTTTACGGAGAATTATTTTGAAATATATGTGATTTTTGGGAGTTGGAATCACTGCAAACGGAGGCCCAGACGCACCACAAGACACCAGCACACCACCTCTGAGCAAGGCGCGTGGTGGTGGGTTGTGCTCACCTCGTACGTCGGTTGGAGCTCTACTTCGGGTGCAAGGAAGCTTATATCCGGAAAAAAATCGTGTTAAAATCTCAGCACAATCGGAGTTACGGATCTCCGGGAATATAAGAAATGGTTTTCGGCCAGATCCGGGGGACGCGAAACAGAAGAGAACAAAGAGGGAGATCCAATCTCGGAGGGGCTCCCGCCCCTCTGGCGCCATGGAGACCAAGGACCAAAGGGGGAACTCTCCTCCCATCTAGTGGGGAGGCCAAGGAAGAAGAAGAAGGAGGGGGCTCTCCCCCCCGCTTCCGGTGGCGCCGGAGTGCCGCCGGGGCAACGATTGGGACGGCGATCTACAACAACAATCTTGCTACCGTCAACACCAACTCTCTCCCCCTCTATGCAGCGGTGTAACACCCCTTCTCCCCGATGTAATCTCTACTTAAACATGGTGCTCAACTCCATATATTATTTTCCAATGATATTTTGTTATCCTATGATGTTTGAGTAGATCCGTTTTGTCCTGTGGGTTAATCGTGAGCTTGGTTGGTATGAATGTATATTTTATTTATGGTGTTGTCCTATGGTGCTCTCCGTCTCGCGCAAACTTGAGGGGTCCCCTCTGTAGAGTGTTGTAATACGTTCATGATTTTCTTATGGTGGGTTGCGAGAGTGACAGGAGCTTAAACCCGAGTAGGTGGGTTGTTGTGTATGGGAGTAAAGAGGACTTGATACTTAATGCTATGGTTGGGTTTCACGACCTTAATGATCTTTAGTAGTTGCGAATGGTTGCTAGAGTTCCAATCATAAGTGCATATGATGTTTAGAGACTCTCAAAATGGTGTAAGTGAGGCATGAGAGTTCAACAATTTCTTCAAAATAAATCTACCGTCGTGCTCTAAAAAGATATAAGTGAAGCACTAAAGCAAATCATAAACTACTCCAAAAGATATAAGTGAGGATCAATGAGTAGTCGAATAATTATTTAGCTATTTCGGGACTCTCTCTCTCATTTAAGTATTTCAGATCTTAATATTTTATTCAAACAGCAAGCAAAACAAAATAAAATGACATCAAGGATAGCACATATCATGTGAAGAAGCAAAAACTTAGGCTCAACCAAAACTAACCAATAGTTGTTGAAGAAGAAAGGTGGGATGCCTACCGGGGCATCTCCAAGCTTAGATGCTTGAGACTTCTTGAAATATTAACTTGGAATGCCTTGGACATCCCCAAGCTTGAGCTTTTGTGTCTCCTTAATTCCTCTCATATCACGGTTTCCCTAATTCTTAAAAACTTCATCCACACAAAACTCAACAAGAACTCGTGAGATAGGTTAGTATAAACCAATGCAAAACCTTATCATTCTCTACTGTATAAAATCACTAAAATTATAATTTGGCATTGCATACTAAATGCCTCTGCATATTTAATACTCCCATCCTCAAATAGAATCATTAAACAAGCAAACATATGCAAACAAACATAATAGCAACCTGTCTAAACAGAACAGTCTGTAAAGAATGCAAGAGGAATCATACTTCCCTAACTCCAAAAATTCTGAAAAAATTACCACACTGTAGAAAATTTGTTGTTACTCATTGTGTAAAAATTTCAAGATTTGACTATTCACAAATATTCAAAACATAATAGCAAACATTCTGCTTTCAATCAGCAACATATAGACTTGCAAAATAAGCATGGTAAAGGCTATACTTGACGTTTTTTTGAACTAAAAGATAGAAAACATGTCTCTGAATAAAAGCAAGCAAATATAAACAAAAGAAAATGACGGTCCAAGCAAAACACATATCATGTGGTGAATAAAAATATAGCCTCAAGTAAAGTTCCCGATGAACGAAGACGAAAGAGGGGATGCCATCCGGGGCATCCCCAAGCTTAGGCTCTTGGTTGTCCTTGAATATTACCTTGGGTACCTTGGGCATCCCCAAGCTTCGGCTCTTACCACACCTTATTCCGTAGTCCATCAAAACTTTACCCAAAACTTGAAAACTTCACAACACAAAACTTAACGGAACTTCGTGAGATGGGTTAGTATGATAAAGATAAATCATTCACTTTGGTACTGTCAACACAAGATTCAAAATTGTTCTCACCCAATGCCTACTGTACCATATCATTTCTACAATTTATATTGACCAGTATAAGCCATAGAAACCAGAAAACAAGCAAACTATGCATTGAAAACAGAATCTGTCAAAAACAGAACAGTCTGTAATGATCTGAACAACAACCATACTTCTGTTACTCCAAAAATTCTGAGAAATTAGGACAACCTGGGAAATTTGTATATCAATATACTGTAAAAAATTCAGAATTTTTCGACGCTCTAGTGATGACTAACAATTCTGTGACTGGGCACAAAAGTTTCTGTTTTTGAACAGAATTGAATCAACTATCATCCATATTATCCCAAAGGCTTTATTTGGCACTTTATTGAAACAAAAACTATAAAACATGATTACTACAATAGCTTAATAATGTGATCATGCAAAAATAGTAGGGGTAAATATTGGGTTGTCTCCTAACAAGCACTTTTTATTTAATGCCCTTTTAGCTAGGTATGACAATTTTAATGATGCTCACATAAAAGATAAGAATTGAAGCACAAAGAGAGCATCATGAAGCATATGACAAGTACATTTAAGTCTAACCCACGTCCTATGCATAGAGATTTTGTGAGCAAACGATTCATGGAAACAAGAATCAACTAGCATAGGAAGGTAAAACAAGCAATACTTCAAATTTTTCAACACATAGAGAGGAAACTTGATATTATTGCAATATGTAAGAGCACACGTTCCTCTCATAGTAACTTTCAGTAGCATCATGAATGAATTCAACAATATAACTATCACACAAAGCATTATTCTCATGATGCACAAGCATAGAAATTTTACTACTCACTACATAAGAAAAAATCTTCTCATTCATAGTAGTTATAACAGTAGTGCCTTATTCCAAACAGCGCTACTACTATTTAGCTTAGCAGTAGCCCCGTTCGATAATGCTCACTACTGCTAAGTTTATTCCACTCCTTGCACCTAAATTTAGTCCCACCTCACTCCGCGAACATGTTTTTTACCACCTTAAATATGTTACTTCTCAAACTATCACAACCACTTGGTATTCATTGAACTCTATGTGTAGAATTTGTGTCCGCAATATGAGTCTTCTCCGGTTTCTAAACCGGTGAGGACTCATATTGCCAATTCAGATTGTACACAAAAAGATCATTGATGATCAATGTATTTTTTATGTTTATTTTTACATGCTTATACTTAGCAGTAGCGCGTGTAGCAGATGGTGTTACTGCTACGGGCGTAGCAGTAGCACTTCTTTGCTGAAAGGCGCTACTGCTAGGGCGTTTAGCAGTAGCGTGTTTCCCTAAAGCACGCTACTGCTAAGCCATCCTATCTTTCCCAACCGTTCGCCCCTCACTCTCCTCTCTCCACTCACACTCACACTCACTCACTCTCTTCCCTCAATCCCCTCGCGTCGGTCCTCCCCCGCTCGCCGCCCTCGCCCACGCCGACCGTCGTCGCCTACCCCTCCTTCCTCTGCACCGCCGTCACCTCCCCCTCCTCCCTGGACTCGGTAATCCTCCCCCTCACCCTCCTCCCCGCCCCTCGTCCTGCGCTCCCCTCCTCCCTGCCCCTCCTCCTCCGTCCTCCCTCCACTCCTCCATTCACCACCGGCCGGCCCCTCCTCGCTCCACCTTCGTCCTCCGTCATCTTTCCTCTTGGCGATCCTGACATCGCCCAAGAAAATATGGACATTTGGGTCCTTGTTTACGCTTCCAATTCTACCGCTATGTGAGTTTCTCAAACATAGTTATTAAGTAATTTATATTGTTTATTTCAAAATAGTTGACAACTTATTTCCATTGATAGCTTATTTTCATTCTTCAAAGAATGTGCGGAAGATGGTAGAAAGAACCTACTACACCGATGACTCGGAATTAACTTATCAGGAAAAAAACATCTGATCTCATTTATTACTGATCTTGAGAATTACAATATCTATTATCAAACTCCTCCACATTATGGTCAATACGTGCCACTAGTGCACGTGTTGAACTACGGTAACATCCATGGAGATGTCATGGTAAGATTTTTTACTATTACGATATCCGTGCATCTTTTGCATAAATTCTTCTAAAACTCAACTACATTGCTAACTACAAAGTTATTACTATGTTTTTCAACAGAAAATCCCGAAGGATTGTGTGCCTCATCTGATGTTTCCGAATGGTCGCCTTGATGTTTTGAACCTACGGCCAAGTCATCCGACGAATCACTCCTGTTCATACCGGATTTCTAAAACCGATGAAGACATGCCAATCAAAGATTGGAAAAAATGTATGGTCAATCGTAGGGAGCTACTTGGAAGCAACATTGTGCAAAGCGCAAGAATTGGAGACAGGATAATCTCCATTCTCCATAATGGAGAGTTGGGGCCTATCTTGTTTTATGCTATTTTACCTGAGAGAAGGTAGTAGGTCCTATAAAAGTGGAGTAGGTCTTAGGTACAATGTGTTATATGTGCTACAATGTGTTAGCTAGAGTTGATGATGATGATCATCATGAGGAGTTGTTATATGACAATGATGATCATGAGGAGTTGTTATATGACAATGATGTATTATGATGATACGTTGTTAATGATATGATGATGATGATGATGATATGATGATTACGATGTAAAACAATCTCTAAATTTCGACTGTATGAAAACTTGTATAATGGTGTATGAATACGACATAAAAAGAAAAAGGAAATAGAATACACAATAATAGTAGTAGTGCGGGCACAAAGGCGCGCTGCTAGAAATTACCAGCAGCGCTTTCTACAAAACGCGCTACTACTAAGTACGTATAGCAGTAGCATGTGTAAGCCCTACTACTAACCTTTAGCTGTAGTGCCGTATCAGTAGCGCGGCACCCCGCACTACTGATAGGCCAAAAACCCGCGCTACTGCTAGGCTTTTCCCTAGTAGTGCATTAGCATCATGGATATTCAAAAAATTCATACTAACAACACTGCAATCATGCTCATCATTCAAATATTGTATGCCAAACATTTTATAGACTTCTTCTTCTAACAGTTGAGCACAATTTTCCTTTCCATCATTTTCACGAAAGACATTAAAAAGAAGAAGCATATGTGGCAACCTCAGTTCCATTTTTTAGTTTCTTTTATAGACTAAACTATGATAAAACAAGAAACTAAAAGATTTGCTTGCAAGATCTAAAGACATACCTTCAAGCACTGACCTCCCCGGCAACGACGCCAGAAAAGAGCTTGATGTCTACTACGCAACCTTCTTCTTGTAGACGTTGTTGGGCCTCCAAGTGCAGAGGTTTGTAGGACAGTAGCTAATTTCCCTCAAGTGGACGACCTAAGGTTTATCAATCGGTGGGAGGCGTAGGATGAAGATGGTCTGTCTCAAACATCCCTGCAACCAAATAACAAAGAGTCTCTTGTGTCCTAACACACCCAATACAATGGTAAATTGTATAGGTGCACTAGTTCGGCGAAGAGATGGTGATACAAGCGTAATATGGATAGTAGATATAGGTTTTTGCAATATGAAGTATAAAAACAGCAACGTAGCAAGTGGTAAAAGTGAGCAAAAACGGTATTGCAATGCTTGGAAACAAGGCCTAGGGTTCATACTTTCACTAGTGCAAGTTCTCTCAACAATGATAACATAATTGAATCATATAACAATTCCTCAACGTGCAACAAAGAGTCACTCCAAAGTCACTAATAGAGGAGAACAAACGAAGAAATTATTGTAGGATACGAAACCACCTCAAAGTTATTCTTTCTGATCGATCTATTGGGCTATTCCTATAAGTGTCACAAACAGCCCTAGAGTTCGTACTAAAATAACACCTTAAGATACACATCAACCAAAACCCTAATGTCACCTAGATACTCCAATGTCACCACAAGTATCCGCGGGTTTGATCATACGATATGCATCACACAATCTTAGATTCATCTATTCGAACCAACACAAAGAACTTCAAAGAGTGCCCCAAAGTTTCTACCGGAGAGTCAAGACGAAAACGTGTGCCAACCCCTATGCATAAGTTCACAAGGTCACAGAACCCGCAAGTTGATCACCAAAACATACATCAAGTGGATCATGTGAATATCCCATTGTCACCACAGATAAGAACATGCAAGACATACATCAAGTGTTCTCAAATTTTTAAAGACTCAATCCGATAAGATAACTTCAAAGAGAAAACTCAATCCATTACAAGAAGGTAGAGGGGAGAAACATCATAAGATCCAACTATAATAGCAAAGCTTGCGGTACATCAAGATCGTGCGAAATCAAGAACATGGGAGAGAGAGAGATCAAACACATAGCTACTGGTACATACCCTCAGCCCCGAGGGTGAACTACTCCCTCCTCATCATGGAGAGCGTCGGGATGATGAAGATGGCCACCGGTGATGGTTTCCCCTCCGGCAGGGTGTCGAAACAGGATCTCGATTGGTTTTTGGTGGCTACAGAGGCTTGCGGCGACGGAACTCCCGATCTAGGTTTTGTTCTGGAGGTTTTGGTATTTATAGGAGGTGTTGGCATCGGGATCAAGTCAAGAGGGCCGACGAGGCGACGACAAGGACGGAGGGCGCGCCCTAGAGGGGTGGGGGCGCCCTCCGGGACTCTTCTTCGATATATTTTCGTTCCAGTATTTTTTATATTTTCCAAAAATATTCTCCGTAAATTTTCAGCTCATTTGGACTCGTTTGATATTCCTTTTCCGCGAAACTCAAAAATAAGGAAAAAACAGAAACTGGCACTGGGCTCTAGGTTAATAGGTTTGTCTCAAAAATCATATAAAATAGCATATAAATGCATATAAAACATCCAAGATGGATAATATAATAGCATGCATTAAACAATAAAAAATTATAGATACATTGGAGACGTATCGGTAGGGCGCTGAAGAAAAGCAAGTACATAATGAAATAAAGGTGCTAATTCATCATTAGAATTGGACTTCAATTTTTTAAACAAATTTTGTTATGGCAACCAAAAATAAGGTCCATTATTCCAGTGCTCTCACATGGTCGATGAGTAATTGATTAGTTCCCTCTTGTCATCTTGTGACCGGTACATTCGATACTACTATAGCTACCAATTTATCCATGATTTTATGTTCTGTCGATCATCTTTATGTTCATTCTAATCATGATCTACCGAGGTTTTATGAGTGTCAGCACTTATATATTGGATGTTAATTCTATTTGCAAAACACAAAGTAATATATATTTAGTATTCTACCGAGTTCTTGGATAGTTGCATTATACATGCTTTTATCTCGTGAAAATTATTCCTGCCTCCACCACCGAATGTAGCATGATGGAAGGAACAAAATTAAAATCAATCCAGAGAAGTTATAGGGCCCAAATACAAGGCCTTGGTGAGATCTACAAGATATGTTTTTCCAGTGAGCCCAAATTGAATATCCAGGAAGTTAGGCTCGTCCATACGAGGTGACAAGAGATAAGACGAGGCATAGTATAACCGTACACGATCGAACCAACGGTCATACCATGTGATTTGGGCGATGGGATTCACATAATTTCCAAAATATTAACCGATTATGTCCCATTTGTTATCCCAAGATCCTTGAAAGACAACTAAGGTGGTAGGAGAGATTGGGGCTCCTCTAGATCCCGTGCATCAAATGAGTGGAGGTGGATCCATGGAGGAGACATGTGAAGACCGGCAATTTCTAACACCAACCCTAGAATCTCTCTCTCTCTCTCTCTCTCTCTCTCCCCAGCGCTCTGCCACGAATCCATCTCAGGCCGACACACTTCGATTGCAGCACCAAGATACATCTTCAACATAGCGGAAGGGCTAAGAGATGAAAGAAAAAAGCAGGAGTCTCCACCAATGCCCCGCGCAGCTTGGAGGGCTAATGCTATATCCTACACTACCATCTTCACCTGCATCGCCGCCTTCATCACCATCACCATCTTGCCTCTTTCCTGCCCCAACATGTTGTTGGACTGTGAAATACATTGGACTATAACACAAAAGAGCACATAGCATGAGGGCGGTGCGGGACTGCCAGAGTGTCTTCAAATGGATTTTTGGCAGTGTTGTTGACCTTCCTGCCTCGCCAATTTTTATCGCATATGTGACGGTGACCTTCGTCGTTCTGAGCATTTGGTGGCAACTAGCGCTTGTTGCAGATTGAGTGCTTGCCTATGAGGGCATGGTCTTTACTTTCATGGAATCTCATGTCAAGATTGTGCTACGCATGTAGCTGCTGGGATCACGAAAAATGGTGGCGATAACACATGATGACTTTGATTTTGGTGATGCTTTTTGAGTACCCAGTCTCGAGCCCTAGGGTGAATACCCAAAGTCTGACCCTAATTGGTAATACTTGGAAATGGCCGTGTTTTTGTATCGTTACCATGTATTTGGCATTGCTAGGATCTGCTTGGGTCTTATCTTCAGAGTGAAAACCCAGGATTTGACCAATGGTGATTGGATCCAACAATGGCGGCGCTTGATCGTCGTTCCCTTCGCCTAGAGGCGGTTCTGCTGAAGAACCTTTCTCATTTTCTTTGTGATGTCAAACTTTTTTGTGTATATGGTCGTGTAGTTCGTCGATCGCAGTTTTGATCGCTTCGGAGCTTTTTTCTTTTTTCTTTTTCGTCTGCCTAAGAAGAGTTTTGGTCTTAGTATAACTTTGCTCTTCGCCGACGTAATTGGGTATGTGCTCATTGTGTTTGTATCCCGTTAATTCTTTATTTCCAGTTGATAAAATCCATCCTTTATCCACAAAATGGTTCCTCCTTGGTCTACCTACTAGTTTATGCTGCAAGTGCAAATTTATGTTCTTCTTTACAGAAGATTTGGTGGTGCAAGTGCCACTTCTTTGCAGCGGATTAGGCCGAATATAACGGATGCGTAAGTAAGCGCACAATTAGTTCTATACCAGCGCAAAGAGGAACCGCAGTCGCTCAAACCAATTAATGTTAGAATGAATGACCCAATGCTCAGTTGATATTCAGTTAGCATTTTGGTATGAGTTGTGAACATTCTGATGCCTCTGGTTGATGCAGAGTTGTTCACCAGTATAAACTAAACCACTAAAATCCTGCTCCTTTTGGAGCTCATTTGATGTCTAGTGTTAAGTTTTTCCATCTTGGTTTTTCAACTGATCTGTGTGCTTGTCTAAAAAAAACTGATCTGTGTGCTCATCCTATGCCATTTTTACACAAACAAACATAATCTCTTCTGACTCCCAACCAGATTGTTTGAAAGCTTCTAACGATGGCAATGGTTATGTACAAATAGATGTTGTTTCGCTGCTAATACAACAAAGGGGTGGTGGCGCAGTTGGCTAGCGCGTAGGTCTCATAGCTAAGACGTGAGTGATCCCCATTTAAAAGGAGATCCTTTGACGATGAAACGCTCTGTTGATAACTCTTGGGTGGTCACATTCCATCTGAATATAATCAGGTGAGATCGAGCAACTCTAAACCAGGTCCCTCTTTTTTTTACTGCTGCAGCTCGAAGCTGGTTCACCAGATACTACAAGAAAACAGAGTCGTTTCATTGAACCGATTGGAAATCAGCCAAACTCTTCCACATATAACTTGCCATCTACATTGCTCCATTGATTCTCGAATAAGTTTATTCTGATGCATACACCATTGATTCTCAAAGAAGCTCTAATTTGACTACAGACATTGAGCTTGATTCTCGAACAAGCTTTTCTTTTCACAGAGATGAGCATACATAAGGAAACTCAGATGCTCTGCTCCGCTTCCGTATCAAGCATGGAGTGAACTAAAACCCTTTGCTGTTACAACTAATTACCCCTCCTTATTTCATGAATCAACTGAAAAATTATATTCTTTGTTTCCTATCTTTTCAATGTATACAAACATATAAAGATGAGTAATGTTCTGTGTACACAAGTTGTTGCTCAGGCAATGTATATCTGTATAGATATAGGCTTGTGTGATTGTGTCCTTGTTTTCAGGGGCCCATTTATAATGCATAAGCATCTATATTAGGCATAGTAGTACAATTATGCAACGTTTGCATTCGTGACACCATATGAAACAATGGCCAGTATATCAACTGATCTACAAAATAACTTACTCCAATTAACTAGTAATCTATATTGATATCCATTTCACCAGCCAACACACCAAGATGTGTGGCATATACAATCTCTTTAACCGATTTTTATTTCTTCTTTCAGCTGACCTATCTGATTTTTTTAAGGTCACAGGGGGAGGGCAAAAGCCCCCCACCTGAATCTTTTTCTATTGGTCTACCATGGGCGGAACCGTCATAAGCAACATCAAGGCGGCCGTTGCAGTATTCGTGGCCCGCCTCGCACTGACCATGAGAAACGCCGCAACCACCGCCGCCCGTCCACCAGCACACCACCTGGTACGATCCGATCTTCCTTCAGATCGAGCTACTTAGGGTGTGTTTGGTAGGGTGCATGAGGGCAGAAGTTCTCAATCCGACCCACTTTTGCTTGTTTGGTAGGGTGCATGGGCTCACCTGAGCTATGCCCATCTGATGCATAAAAGGGCCCTCAGCAATGCCCATCTCATGCACCCCAGACAGGGTGCATGGAGGCAGCCATGCTAGCCCTGACCCTCGTCCCCACCCACCGGACCATGTCCAGATATGTTTAAATTTTCAAAAAATGTTCATAATTTCAAATTTTATTTAAATTTTCAAAATATTGAATTTCGGGATTTTTCTCAAATTTTCAAAAATGTTCAGAATTTCAAATTTTGTTTAAAATTTTTAAACTATTTAGAATTTCAAAATTATTTAAATTTTCAAAAAATGTCCAGAATTTCAAATTTTGTTTAAATTTTCAAAAAATGTTCAAAATTTCAAAAAAAATCGAAACAATTTCAGAATTTAAAAAATGTTCAAATTTCAAATTTGGTTTCAATTTTTATGAAATTTCCAAATTTTGATTAAATTTTCAAAAAATTCAGAATTTCAAATATGTTCAACTTGTTTAAAAAATAGAATTTCAAAATTCAAAAAAATGTTCCGTATGTCTAAATACATGTGGCGGCCAAACAAAGTCTCAGCTCAGCATGTCTCAGCGCATACATCACTTTTAAACAAGAGCAACTGCATGGACTCAGCATGTCTATACTCAGCATGGATGAGAGAAGAACAACTAGGTTTGGTCCATACATGCTACCAAACACACCCTTAGTGTTTTCTTACATCCTCCGCCCCTGTTCTTAATATTCGCTTGACAACTTCGCCCCTCCCGTCACATGCAGCGCCTGGCGCCCGAGCCCAAGCCGTCTGAGCCGATGCCGCCAGAGCCCAGCATCTCAAGCCGCTGCAGGTCTCACTACAAAAAAAGACACATCCGTGACATTTTGGGCCGAACGAATTTTTTTTTCTGTCATACATATGACACTTCTATGACGATAATTGTGACAAAACCCGGTATCATCATAGATGTGGTGGGCTCCTACTTCTATGACAAAAAATCATGACAAAAAATGGGCTTTTCGTCCTGGGCGGGCCGGAGACGCAGCTGCATGACAATCTTTGGGCCGCCCATGACGGAACAAAACCGTGGTAGAAGCGAGGGCGAGGAAAATTTCGGGGAGTTCCCAGTTACGGTGGGAGGTCGGGGGCCGAGCGATCCGCGTTTCTCTCGTATACGTACGCGCGTGTGTGCGAGGCGTTGGCTCTAACCGAACCCGAGCAAGGCATTGGGCTCTAACTGAACCCGAGCGATTGCACTGCAGGCTATGCGTTACTGAACCCGAGCGATCGATCGATGGCTGTTAACTGAACCCGATCGAGCGATTCCTTCGCTACTGCTGCTAACTAAAGCCGATCGATGCTGCCTCTGGGATGAACAATGTGCGTTGCGGGGGGGGGGGGGGGTTGGATGAACAGTGAGCGGTGGCGTTGCCTCTGGATGAACAGGACCCCATGGTGTGGTGGAGGGCTGGATGAACAGTAGACGGTGGAGGGGTGCCCGTGGACGGGTGGTTGAACAGGACCCCGTGGTGTGGAGGGCTGGATGAACAGTAGACGGTGGAGGGGTGCCCGTGGAGGGGTGCCCGTGGAGGGGTGGTTGAACAGTAGCCGGTGGAGTAGCGCGCGGTGGAGGCTCGATGAACAGGAGCCCGTGGAGGCTGGAGGAGGTCGACGGTAGCACGTGGAGGCTGGAGGAGGTCCACGGTGGAGATGAACAGTATCCCGTGGAGTCCCGTTTTGCGGTACGCCACACCCCTCCCGATCAACAGGACCCTCGTTTCGACCGTAGGAGGTCCGTTTCGTCCGTTTTGCGGTACGCCACACCCCTCCCGATCAACAGGACCCCCGTTTTGACCGTAGGAGGTCCGTTCCGTCCGTTTTGCGGTACGCCACACCCCTCCCGATCAACAGGACCCCCGTTTCGACTGTAGGAGGTACGTTTCCTCCGTTTTGCGGTACGCCACACCCCTCCCGATCAACAGGACCCCGTTCCGAATGTAGGAGGTCCGTTTCCTCCGTTGTGCGGTACGCCAGGCCTCGTTTCCATCGCATGTTCCGTCCAAGCCCTCCCGATGAACACGACCACGCATTCCGTTCTTACCCAGCCGATTGGCTCCCACGCGTTCCGTTGCCTCCCGATGAACACGACGCATTCCGTTGCCTCCCCATGAACACGACGCATTTCATTGCCTCCCCATGAACACAACGACGACGCTGTTTCTCCGTTTCGACCCAGCCATGTACACGAGCCCTGGCCGTACGTATGCGCGAGTAGGCATTTGAGACCCCGCCCGTATGTACACATACGTGGTTGTATTTTCTTTCTTGCACCCTGGCCGCTGTACGTACGTGTACATGCTACGTGCGCGCCTCTACTACGACACGTACGCGCCTCTACTACGACACGTGCGCGCCTCTACATCCATCAATATATATGTACGTACACATTTGCGACCAGAATGACAACGCTACGACGCTTTGACCAGGTGGGTCCCGACTGTCAGGCACTTCCTTGCCTGTGAAGATGTAGCTGGTGGGTCCCAGCAGTCAGGGGGGCGAATCATTATTTTTTTGCCCGGACGCACTTCGTTGCGTGCGAAGATGTAGCTGGTGGGTCCCAGCAGTCATGGGGAAACGTTTTTTCACGAAATACAGTGGCTCGTCCGGTGGGTCCCAGCTGTCAGGTGGAGGAATCATTACTTTCCGCGTAATAAGGAGGCACTTCCTTGCTGTGGCCGTGGACCCAGCTGTCAGCCTCTCCATGAACAGTCCACGTCCGATGGAAGTCGTTCCTTGACCCCGTTGACCACGCCGCGCCGAGAGCACCAGGGCGGTGGACGACGGCGAGGCCTAGGAAGGGGACGACGGGGAGCTAGGGAAGACGCGGCAGTGGAAGCCCGCGCGGAGAGGAGTACGAGGGTTCACTGGTTCGACTGCGGTGTGAGGCTGCCGTCGCCGCAGGGCCTGGCCAGCGGTGGGAATAGTAGGGGGCGGTGAGGCCTCCGCGGCAGCACAGCCGGCCACGGGAGGCAGGAGCATGCGGCACGACCGGCGCTGCTTTGGGCGGCTGGAGCAAGAAGACCAGATGTTGAAGAAGCACTACGGCCGTTGGATGGACATCGTACGGTCACTGGAGCTAGAATCGTTCATATTGACTAAAGTTGACAAAGGCCCCCGTCCCAGTCAACTTAGTAGGCCCACAAGTCAACCTCCCACCATGGTGGGTCCCAGCTAGCAGGGGCAGTATTCATTTTTTTTGTGCGTAATAAGGAGGCACTTCCTTGCGTGCGAAGATATAGCTGGTGGGTCCGAGCTGTCAGCAGCGGTAACGTTTTTTCGCGAAATACAGAGGCCCTTTCGGTGGGTCCCTGATGTCAGGTGGAGGAATCATTATTTTGCGCGTAATAAGGAGGCATTTCCTTGCGTGCGGCCGTGGACCCAGCTGTCGGCCTCTCCACGTACAGTCCACTTCAGATGCATGTCGGTCATTGACCACGTTGACTAGGCCGCGCCGAGAGCACCACGGCAGTGGAAGACGGCGAGGCCTAGGAAGGGAATGACACGGAGGCAGGCAAGACTCGACAGTTGTTTCCCACACGGAGGGGAGTACGACTGTACGAGGGTTTACTGGTTCGTCTGCCGTCGCCGGAGAATAACAACAGGTGTGGGTGAGTAGAGGGATGGCTAGGCCAGCGATGGGAGTACGGTGGGGCGGTGAGGCCTGCGCGGCAGCAGAGCCGACCACGGGGAGGAGGGAGTAGGCAGTCCCGCCGGCGCTTGTTTGAGCGGCTGGAGCAGGAAGAGCAGAGATTGAAGAAGCATGACGGCCGTTGGATGGCCATCCAACAGTCACTGCTTGTGCGTCAACCTTTTTTTTAGGAAAGCCTCAAATCTGTGGAAAATAGCATACAACCCATCTGCCATTATTTCTAACAATTTACAGCCCATTTGCTAATTATTAAGGTTTTTTTTGGAGCCCATATTCTTTTTGTCAGCATTACAGCCCATATTGTGGCCACGGTTAAAAACTTATACGAAATTTTGCATATTTCGGTGCGGTCCGAACTGTTTTTAATCCTGAAATTCAACTCACATTCAAACTGATTTAAAAAATAAATGTATATCAATATAAAATCCAACAAATTCTCCACACATAAAAATTAATGTAATTTAAAATCTCGAAATGAAAAAAAGATATTTGAAACTAATTGCCGGTTTGATGTGTTTTAAAAATGTACAGCCCATTTCTCATTACTGATGGGCCATTTTCTCGGCCAGCCGAATGAAAGCTCTCCTCGTCTTGAAAGATTTGCAGCCCAACAGGCCTGACAAAGCGACTTACTTGGCAAATCACAAAAAACTAGGCTATGGCCGTGGACCCAGCAGTCAGCCTCTCCACGTACAGTACTCTTCCGATGGAAGTCGTTCCTTGACCACGTTGACCACGCCGCATGGAGAGCACCACGGCGGTGGACGACGGCGAGGCCTAGGAAGGGGACGACGGGGAGCCGGGGAAGGCGCGGCAGTGGAAGCCCTCGCGGAGAGGAGTACGAGGGTTCACTGGTTCGGCTGCGGTGTGAGGCTGCCGTCGCCGCAGGGCCTGGCTAGCGGTGGGGACAGTAGGGGGCGGTGAGGCCTCCGCGGCAGCACAGCCGGCCACGGGAGGCAGGAGCATGCGGCACGACCGACGCTGCTTTGGGCGGCTGGAGCAAGAAGAGCAGAGGTTGCAGAAGCCCTACGGCCGTTGGATGGACATCGTACGGTCACTGGAGCTAGAATCGTTCATATTGACTAAAGTTGACAAAGGCCCCCGTCCCAGTCAACTTAGTAGGCCCACAAGCCAGCCTCCCACCATGGTGGGTCCCAGCTAGCAGGGGGAGTCTTCATTTTTTTGTGCGTAATAAGGAGGCACTTCCTTGCGTGTGAAGATATAGCTGGTGGGTCCGAGCTGTCAGCGGCGGTAATGTTTTTTTCACGAAATACAGAGGCCCTTTCGGTGGGTCCCGGATGTCAGGTGGAGGAAACATTATTTTGCGCGTAATAAGGAGGTATTTCCTTGGTGCGGCCATGGACCCAGCTGTCGGCCTCTCCACGTACGGTCCACTTCATATGCATGTCGGTCATTGACCACGTTGACCAGGCCACGCCGAGAGCACCAGGGCGGTGGACGACGGTGAGGCCTAGGAAGGGAACAGCATGGAGGCAGGGAAGACTCAGCAATTGTTTCCCACGCAGAGGGGAGTACGACTGTACGAGGGTTTACTGGTTCGTCTGCCGTCGCCGGAGAATAACAATAGGTGTGGGTGAGTAGAGGGATGGCTAGGCCAGCGATGGGAGTACGGTGGGACGGTGAGGCCTGCGCGGCAGCAGAGCCGATCGCGGGGAGGAGGGAGCAGGCAGTCCCGCCGGCGCTTGTTTGAGCAGCTGGAGCAAGAAGAGTAGAGATTGAAGAAGCACGACGGCCGTTGGATGGCCATCCAACAGTCACTGCTTGTGCGTCAACCTTTTTTAGGAAAGCCTCAAATCTGTGGAAAACAACTTACATCCCGTCTGCCATTATTTCTAATAATTTACAGCCCATTTGCTAATTAGTAAGGTTTTTTGGAGCCCATGTTCTTTTTGTTAGCATTACAACCCATATTGTGGCCACGGTTAAAAAATTATACGAAATTTTGCATATTTCGGTGCGGTCCGAACTGTTTTTAATCCCAAAATTTCGACTCACATTCAAACTGATTTTAAAAATAAATGTATATCAATATAAAATCCAACAAATTCTCCACGCATAAAATTAATGTAATTTAAAATCTCGAAATGAAAAAAAGATATTTGAAACTAATTACCGGTTTGATGTGTTTTAAAAATATACAACCCATTTCTCATTACTGATGGGCCATTTTCTCGGCCAGCCGGATGAAAGCTCTCCACGTCTTGAAAGATTTGCAGCCCAACAGGCCTGACAAAGCGACTTACTTGGCAAATCACATAAAAACTGGGCTGTGGTCGTGGACCCACCTGTCAGCCTCTCCACGTACAGTACTCCTCTGATGGAAGTCGTTCCTTGACCGCGTTGACCACGCGGCGCGGAGAGCACCGTGGCGGTGGATGACGCGGAGCCGGGGAAGACGCGGTAGTGGAAGCCCGCGCGGAGAGGAGTACGAGGGTTCACTGGTTCGGCTGCGGTGTGAGGCTGCCGTCGCCGCAGGGCCTGGCCAGTGGTGGGAATAGTAGGGGGTGGTGAGGCCTCCGCGGCAGCACAGCCGACCACGGGAGGCAGGAGCATGCGGCACTACCGGCGCTGCTTTGGGCGGCTGGAGCAAGAACACCAGAGGTTGAAGAAGCTCTACGGCCGTTGGATGGACATCGTACGGTCACTGGAGCTAGAATCGTTCATATTGACTAAATTTGACAAAGGCCCCGTCCCAGTCAACTTAGTAGGCCCAAAAGTCAGCCTCCCACCATGGTGGGTCCCAGCTAGCAGGGGGAGTATTCATTTTTTTGTGCGTAATAAGGAGGCACTTCCTTGCGTGCGAAGATATAGCTGGTGGGTCCGAGATGTCAGCGGCGGTAACATTTTTTTCGCGAAATATAGAGGCCCTTTCGGTGGGTCCCGGATGTCAGGTGGAGGAATCATTATTTTGCGCGTAATAAGGAGGCATTTCCTTGTGTGCGACCGTGGACCCAGCTGTCGGCCTCTCCACGTACAGTCCACTTCAGATGCATGTCAGTCGTTGACCACGTTGACCAGGCCGCGCCGAGAGCACTAGGGCGGTGGACGATGGCGAGGCCTAGGAAGGGAACAACACGGAGGCAGGGAAGACTCGGAAGTGGTTTCCCACGGGGAGGGGAGTACGACTGTACGAGTGTTTACTGGTTCGTCTGCCGTCGCCGGAGAATAATAGCTGGTGTGGGTGAGTAGAGGGATGGCTAGGCCAGCGATTGGAGTACGGTGGGGCGGTGAGGCCTGCGCGGCAGCAGAGCCAGGCGCGGGGAGGAGGGAGCAGGCAGTCCTGCCGGCGCTTGTTTGAGCGGCTGGAGCAGGAAGAGCAGAGATTGAAGAAGGACGACGGCCGTTGGATGGCCATCCAACAGTCACTGCTTGTGCGTCAAACTTTTTTAGGAAAGCCTCCAATCTGTGGAAAATAGCATACAACCCATCTGCCATTATTTCTAATAATTTATAGCCCATTTTCTAATTATTAAGGTTTTTTTGGAGCCCATATTCTTTTTGTTAGCATTACAGCCCATATTGTGGCCACGGTTAAAAAATTATACGAAATTTTGCATATTTTGGTGCGGTCCGAACTGTTTTTAATACCGAAATTTTGACTCACATTCAAACTGATTTAAAAAATAAATGTATATCAATATAAAATCCAACAATTCTCCACGCATAAAAATTAATGTAATTTAAAATCTCGAAATGAAAAAAAAAGATATTTGAAACTAATTGTCGGTTTGATGTGTTTTAAAAATGTACATCCCATTTCTCATTACTGATGGGCCATTTTCTCGGCCAGCCGAATGAAAGCCCTCCTCGTCTTGAAAGATTTGCAGCCCAACAGGCCTGACAAAGCGACTTAGTTGGCAAATCACAAAAAAACTGGGTTGTGGCCGTGGACCCAGCTGTCAGCCTCTCCACGTACAGTACTCTTCCGATGGAAGTCGTTCCTTGACCACGTTGACCACGCCGCGCGGAGAGCACCACGGTGGTGGACGACGGCGAGGCCTAGGAAGGGGACGACGCGGAGCCGGGGAAGACGCGGTAGTCGAAGCCCGCGCGGAGAGGAGTACGAGGGTTCACTAGTTTGGCTGCGGTGTAAGGCTGCCGTCGCCGCAGGGCCTGGCCAGCGGTGGGAATAGTAGGGGGCGGTGAGGCCTCCGCGGCAGCACAGCCGGCCACGGGAGGCAGGAGCATGCAGCACGAGCGGCGCTACTTTGGGCGGCTGGAGCAAGAAGAACAGAGGTTGAAGAAGCACTACGACCGTTGGATGGACATCATACGGTCACTGGAGCTAGAATCGTTCATATTGACTAAAGTTGACAAAGGCCCCCGTCCCAATCAACTTAGTAGGCCCACAAGTCAGCCTCCCACCATGGTGGGTCCCAGCTAGCAGGGGCAGTATTCATTTTTTTTGTGCGTAATAAGGAGGCACTTCCTTGCGTGCGAAGATATAGTTGGTGGGTCCGAGCTGTCAGCGGCGGTAACATTTTTTTCGCGAAATACAGAGGCCCTTTCGGTGGGTCCCTGATGTCAGGTGGAGGAATCATTATTTTGCGCGTAATAAGGAGGCATTTCCTTGTGTGCGGCCGTGGACCCAGCTGTCGGCCTCTCCACGTACAGTCCACTTCAGATGCATGTCGGTCGTTGACCACATTGACCAGGCCGCGCCGAGAGCACCAGGGCGGTGGACGACGGCGAGGCCTAGGAAGGGAACGACACGAAGGCAGGGAAGACTCGGCAGTTGTTTCCCACGCGGAGGGGAGTACGACTATACGAGGGTTTACTGGTTCGTCTGCCGTCGCTGGAGAATAACAGCAAGTGTGGGTGAGTAGAGGGATGGCTAGGCCAGCGATGGGAGTACGGTGGGGCGGTGAGGCCTGCGCGGCAGCAGAGCCGGCCGCGGGGAGGAGGGAGCAGGCCTAGACCGGGCAGCCCAAAACCACGTCCAACACTTGCCAAAACTTCGTCCCTCGTTTTCTCTGTGTTTCGCACACTCGACATTGTGTGGGCATTTTGACTGTGCATCATATGAAGATGTGCTATGCATGAATGTTGATCAGCATGATGTTAACTGGCTGGTAGTTCCATTTTCGACCATGAATAAAACTTCCAACATGATGTTAACCCTGTTTGAAAAGGCCGTGTTAGTATAAATGCTCTGCCTCTGAAAGTTGCAGTTTCTTATCTAAAACTGAACTTGCACTTTCGTATCTGAAACTAAAACTTGCAGTTTCTTCTCTGAGAATCACATTGTCTACACTTTTATACTCCTATGAAACTACATTTTTTAAGTGCTAAAAATAGATCTCTAGAATTCATAAAATACTTCATATGCTCAATACTACTAATCTGAAATTCAAAATACACAACACAAAACACAATCCACAACCTGCAAATACTGACAACCCTAAGCTCCTCCTGACAATTCACAACCTGCCCGACTATTGGGCTGGGGGGGGGGGCAGGCCCCTCCTATTCTTCGGTGGCAGACAACCGCCCCGTGAGACGATGTGAACGGCGAGGGAGACAATGGCGGGGAAGCGTCGTCGGGCCAACTGCTTTTCTCCTCTTGTAGTTGGGTTCGGTCGACGAAGACTCCACCGGCTCGCTCTGGCAGGACACCCTCACAAACGGCACCCTGTAGATGCTCGATCCTTCAATCTCTGGTGGACGCTCCATCTGGGATCGATACTCCCACCACCGCTCCCTCAAGATCGGATTCGGTGAATCTGTTTGCTCCATGGCCTAGAGGAGCAGCTCTATGTACTCCGGCGCGACTCCCTCCTGGAGTATCGCCGCCTTTTCGCTCTGTTGCAGATATTTGGCCATGGATGTCGCCGTCGCCGCTAGTTGTTCCTTGTTGTCAAACCAAGACTATATCTCCAACATCCTAGCTAGCTTCACAGGGTCGCCGTCTGCGCCACACATCCCACTGGTGGTGGTGGATGGTAACACCCCGGATGTAACTTTCCATATTTGTAACTCCAACTCTTGCCATTTTCAGCTATGTGTTATGATTTCCCTCTGTGGTTGGGTTATGTTTTTCGTTTTGCATTTTGTTCATGTCATGCATCTCATATCATGTCATCATGTGCATCTCATTTGCATACGTGTTCGTCTCATGCGTCCGAGCTTTTTCCCCATTGTCCGTTTTGCAATTCGGCACTCCCACATGCACTGGCGCACCCCTCTAGTTTCTTTTCGTGAGCGGGTGTTGAACGTTCTTGGAATGGACCGAGTCTTGTCAAGTGGCCTTGGTACACCACCAGTAGACCACCTGTCAAGTTTCTTTCCATTTGGAGGTCGTTTGATGCTCCAACGGTTAACCGGGTAACCGCAAAGTCCTTTTGCGTGTTGCAGCAAAACCCCCCTCCAAACAGCCCAACAAACCATCTAAGTCACTTCCATGCTCTCGGTCGTTCGATCACGATCGTGTGGGCGAAAACCGTGCCTCATTTGGACCCTCCTATGCCTATATAAACACCTCCCCTCCGAAATTTCGGATCAAACCCTAGTCTCCCCTTCCCTCGCGCCGCCGGACACGTCCGGCCCGAGCCGGACGTAACACGCCGCCGCCCCGAGCCAATCGCCTGCTGCCACGTGGCCTCCGCCGGCCGCCGCCCGCCGCGGCCCGCGGGAGGCCCTCCCGGCCCAGTCCGCCACCGCCGCCCCGCGCGGGACCCCGTGCCCGTCGTCGCCCGCCGCTCCGGCGCCTCGCCGCCAACCGCGTCGGCCTCCCCTCCTCGCCGGGAGCCGCGCCCGACGCCGCGGGCAACCGCGCCCGTGCCCCGTCGCCTCCTCTCCCCCGAGCTCCTCTCCGCCGGCCGCCGTCTCCTCCTTCTTCCCCAGCTCCAGCGGGCGCCAGATCTGGATCACGAGGAGGTTGACTTCTTCCTCTCCCTCCGATTTTCTCCAAGTCCCGAAGTGTTTTCACATTATATGCTCCTGTTTATTGCATCATATCTCATCGCATACTCCTCCGTTTTGCGTGCATGATATATCGACATGTTCGTCTCGAGGTGCCCTTCATTTTGTTCCATTGTGCCATGCTCGTTTGAGTTCATATTGATGCCCAAATCTCTAATGCAAGAGTGCTATATGCTGTTAACTGTTGTTGCTTATCAGAATTTGATGATTTGTTATTTTTGTTGCAATCGATGTGTGCATCTTATGGGCATGAGCTCTACAGGTGTTTTGATCTATGCCATGCCGCCTTTACAGAGGTGTATGACATATATTTTTGTGATCTATGTGGTGACTAGCATAAGAATGCAAACTAGGCTTCATGACGTTTCTGTTTCCAGGGACTTAGTATTTTCACCAAATCTGTTTCTCCTGCTATTTTGTTGCCATGTATCCATATTGCTACAGAGAGATCCATGCTTCGTTTGGGCATGTTCAGTAAGGATGTTTTGTAGATATAGTTGTGCTCTATACATCCATGACCTTTTTTGCAATTATGGAGTTCCATAGCCTGTCTTAATCTTGCTTTACTTTTGCTATAAAATGTTCCTGGCGGATTGTTTACATGTTATTCAATTTTGCCAAGGTTGTTGTAGTTGATCCATACATGCTATGAACTTGCTCTTGCCATGGTTAGCTTCATAAACATGCCATATTGCTGTAGATATGCTTGTTTTGTCATGCATTGCTTTGTGGTGAGTGCATCAAGCTCACAAAGTTGCCTTCATAATACTGTTTCTGCCATGTTCTGTTTTCTGCTGTCTGAAACCTGTTAACGAAACTTGCTATGTTTACATGGGTGCCATCATGTCGTCTGATCCTTTTTGGGCTGATGGTCAGTAAGGGACTTTTGTTCTATGCATTTAGTATATTCATGCCATGCCTTGTTTTGCTATGTTATTTTCCTGTAGCATGTGTTTTTTTGCTCTGAACATTGCTACCTGATGCTCTTTCTACCATGTCTAGTCATTTCACCAAGTCTGTGAACCTGATATCTTTTGCACTTTTGCCATGCTTGTTTGAACCTTTTATTGTGTGATCTAGCCGTAGCTCAGTGTTCATCTTTTGTCAAGCATCTCCTGTAGATTAATGCTATATACTTTGTTGCTATGTTGGGGTGCTGTAGCATAGTTGTTGTATTCTAAGTGCTATCATGCTGTTAATCGCAGATTCCTGTCATTCTTGTTTTGCTTGCCATTTGCAAACCGTGCATCCGTTTCCGGTGATCTTTATATCGATTTCGACCGAAATCATCTCATCTTTCCAGTGGCATACTTGGTTTGCCAAGTTACTGCCTTGTTCATCCTTTTTCTTCCGGAGCACGCATATGCATCGCATATCCTATCCCGCATATCATGCATGTTTTGCATCATGTTGCTTGTGCATTTCCCGTGATTGATTGTGATTCCTTTGCTTGTGTTCTTGTTGTGGGTAGAGCCGGGAGACGAGTTCGTGAACGAGGAACCTGTTGAGTACGCTTACGAGGATCAAGCTTTCGACAACTCTAAGAACCTTGCAGGCAAGATGATCATACCCTCGAAATCACTTCTATCTTTGCTTTGCTAGTTGTTCGTTCTATTGCTATGCTGCGTTACCTATCACTTGCTATATCATGCCTCCCATATTGCCATGTCAAGCCTCTAACCATCCTTTCCTAGCAAACCGTTGTTTGGCTAAGTTACCGCTTCTGCTCAGCCCTTCTTATAGCGTTGCTAGTTGCAGGTGAAGTTGAAGTTGGTTACATGCTGGAACATGGATATTTTGGAATATCACAATATATCTTATTTAATGAATGCATCTATATATTTGGTAAAGGGTGGAACGCTCGGCCTTATGCCTGGTGTTTTGTTCCACTCTTGCCGCCCTAGTTTCCGTCATACCGGGATTATGTTCCTTGAGTTTGCTTTCCTTACGCGGTTGGGTGATTTATGGGACCCCCTTGATAGTTCGCCTTGAATAAAACTCCTCCAGCAAGGCCCAACTTTCTTTTTACCATTTGCCACCTAAGCCTTTTTCCCTCGGGTTTTCGCGAGCCCGAGGGTCATCTTTATTTAAACCCCCGGACCAGTGCTCCTTCGAGTGCTGGCCCAAACTGGGCGATGTCCGGCCTCCCCTGGGCAACCAGGGTCTATGCCAACCCGACGTCTTGCCCATCCGGTGTCGCCTGAGAACGAGATATGTGCAGCTCCTATCGGGATTTGTCGGCACATTCGGGTGGCTTTGCTGGTCTTGTTTTACCATTGTCGAAATGTCTTGTAAACCGGGATTCCGAGACTGATCGGGTCTTCCCGGGAGAAGGTTTATCGTTCGTTGACCGTGAGAGCTTATGATGGGCTAAATTGGGACACCCCTGCAGGGTATTATCTTTCGAAAGCCGTGCCCGCGGTTATGAGGCAGATGGGAATTTGTTAATGTCCGGTTGTAGAGAACTTGTCACTTGACTAATTAAAATACATCAACCGTGTGTGTAGCCGTGATGGTCTCTTCTCGGCGGAGTCCGGGAAGTGAACACGGTATGAGTTATGCATGAACGTAAGTAGTTTCAGGATCACTTCTTGATCATTTCTAGCTTCACGACCGTTGCGTTGCTTCACTTCTCGCTCTCATTTGCGTATGTTAGCCACCATATATGCTTAGTGCCTGCTGCAGCTCCACCTCATTACACCATCCTTTCCTATAAGCTTAAATAGTCTTGATCTCATGGGTGTGAGATTGCCGAGTCCTCGTGACTCACAGATTCTACCAAAACAGTTGCAGGTGCTGACAATGCCAGTGCAGATGACGCAACCGAGCTCAAGTGGGAGTTCGACGAGGAACGTGGTTGTTACTATGTTTCTTTTCCTGATGATCAGTAGTGAGGCCCAGTTGGGACGATCGGGGATCTAGCATTTGAGGTTATCTTATTTTCATTTGGATTTGACCGTAGTCGGTCTATGTGTGGATTTTGGATGATGTATGAATTATATTTATGTATTGTGTGAAGTGGCGATTGTAAGCCAACTCTCGTTATCCCATTCTTGTTCATTACATGGGATTGTGTGAAGATGACCCTTCTTGCGACAAAACCACAATGCAGTTATGCCTCTAAGTCATGCCTCGACACGTGGGAGATATAGCCGCATCGTGGGCGTTACAAGTTGGTATCAGAGCCATCCCTGACTTAGGAGCCCCCTGCTTGATCGAATCACTGGCATTGTTGAGTCTAGAACAAAAATGTTTTGAGTCTTAGGATTACATATATCGGAGAGTAGGATTTTTTACTCCTCAGTCCCTTCGTCGCTCTGGTGAGGCCTCCTGACGTAGAAGTTTTGACTCTTCTCTCCTGAAATTTCACTAAATTTTTTTTAGGATCACGCGGGTATCTTAGAATCGTTCCGATGGTTTTGTGATGAGAACATTGTTCTTGGTGCCTCCTGACATTTAGGGGTTGTGGCAGTGTCCCGGGGAGTTGAGCTCCGAGGTGTTGTCGTCACAATTTTATCGTTGCAGTTCTGAATACCTGAGTTTCGCCGACATCGAAAATCTCTTTTATGCAGTTATTGGTGAGATCACCTTGACGCCACGCAGTACTGGGGCGGGAGTTTGGGAGTATTTCCATAACTCGTATAACGGATGCTTTTCGAAGGTTGAGGTACACGATTTCCGAAGGTTTCTTGGTTATGTGTTGACGGATGGATACAGCTGGATCTAGGGATTGCTAGTTTGGGTGATATATTTTGTGTCCCCTGTATCCCCAACACCAGATTGCATAACCAGAAAGTTTCGGGAGTTTACAGGTGGGATTCAAGTAGCTCTTAGCATTTCTTCCCGCAGATATTTGGTTTGTGATTGGGTAATCCTTACCACTTATTTGTTTCCACTCATACCTTTCTTATTTTACTCATCAATCTCTTTTCAAGTGGCTTCTCACCTTAATGGAAGTGTGATGATTTACTATGGAATTCATTCGTTCATCCTCGTTCGAATGTTTATTGTGAAGACTATATGTTGCAATTTCTATCTGTTGATTCAACTTGTCTATTTGTCTATCAAGATGCTAACGGATGTCACCCTCTTCAGGATGGCTCCGCCAACACGTCAGAATCCGGAACGCAATGAAGGGAGTCAGGCGAACCCTCCGCCACCACCTCCGCCTCCGAAGGCATGGCAAGCTATCATGGCAGCCACCAACGCCAATGCTCAGATGATTTTGCAACTCTTGCAAGAACGCACCCAAGGGCAAGGCAATCAAGGAAATCAAGGCCAAGGCAACAATCAGCCTCACTTCGCTACCCTCAACCAGTTCCTCGCAAATCAGCCCAAGTCTTTCAGCTACTGTGCCGAGGCCACGGACGCCGATGATTGGCTCGTGCACATCAACAAGCATTTTGAATGTAGCAATGTCAGGCCTGAGGACTTTGTCAAGTTCGCTTCTTTTCAACTCAAGGATCAAGCTGCCGAGTGGTATCAACAATACAAAGATTCCAGAGGAGGTCGTGTGATTACCTGGGATGATTTCCGCCGAGACTTCAATGCTCACCACATTCCACAAAGTGTTGTTGAGAGCAAGCGTGAGGAGTTCCGCAATCTCAAGCAAGGTAGCATGTCCGTGTATCAATACAATACTCAGTTTCAGAAAGTCGCTTGCTCCTCTAAGCAAGACGTTCCTGATGAAAAGAGCATGATCTATCAATTCAGAGGTGGCCTCAGAGAAGATCTGCAATTACCTCTCGTGCTTTTTGAGCCGACCAAGTATGATGATTTCTACAATATGGCACTGAAGCAAGAGGTTGCTCAGCTCAAGTGTGAGGCTTCTAAGAAGAGAGTCAGGGATGTAGTTCAGTCTTCTTCTTCCTCACTAGTGGCTGCTAAGCAACAGAAGTTCTGGTTGCCTCCTCCTCCTCCGTCTCGTCAGCCTTACCAGCAGAAGAACAAAGGTGGCCATGGATCTTCCCACTCTTCCAACCCTGGCTATCAGAGCAAGTCTCAGAATCAAGCTCCAAAGTCGAATGCTCCTTATCATCATCCACTCTCAGAGGTGACTTGCAACAAGTGTCAGCAGAAAGGTCACTATGCTAACAAATGCTTCAACCAAAGGCGCCTTCCGCCTCCTCCTCCTGTGAGATCTTCTAGCAATGCAGTGGTCAAGCATAATCCCAAGTCTGCAAAGGTGAACATGATGAATGCAGCTCAAGCGGAGGAATCTACTGATGTGATAATGGGTAATCTCTCAGTTAATGATATTCCTGCAAAAGTTCTTTTTGATACTGGTGCATCTATTTCTTTCATATCAAGACCTTTTGCATCCATGAACAATTTGCATCCTGTCGATCTGTCTAAGCCGATAGCGGTTTCCTCTCCGGGCTTGTTCATGAATACCAAAATGATGGCTCCGGATGTTTCTATCAAGATGGGCAACTATAAATTTTTATCTTCTCCAATGGTTCTTGGTGACTCGGATATTGATCTAATTCTTGGGATGGACTGGCTTTCTAAGCACAAGGCTCAACTTGATTGTGCTGCCAGGGAAATTCAATTGACACGCTCTTCTGAGGATGTTATCATTTATGCCGCTCGTGATGAAACCATTCGGTTGTTTTCTCTCAATGAGAAGGGCGAGTTGAATGCCATCTCTCATATTCCAGTCGTTTGTGAGTACCAAGATGTCTTTACAGAAGAGCTTCCGGGTATGCCTCCTCACCGGCCAGTTGAGTTCATTATCGATCTTGAGCCTGGCACTGAACCCGTTTGCAAGCGTCCTTACAAGCTTGGACCCAAGGAGCTGAAGGAATTGAAGAAATAGCTCGATGAACAAGAGCGTCTGGGTTTGATTAGACCGAGTTCATCTCCATGGGGTTGTGGTGTTTTTTTTGTCCAGAAGAACGATGGCACGGACCGACTTTGTGTCGACTACCGTCCATTGAACAAGAAGACAATCAAGAACAAGTATCCACTTCCCAACATCAATGAGCTATTCGAGCAAGTTAAAGGTACTAAAGTATTCTCCAAGCTTGACCTTCGAATGGGTTATTATCAGATTCGCATTCGTGAAGAAGATATTCCCAAGACAGCATTCAGAACAAGTTTTGGTTCTTATGAATATACTGTCATGTCTTTCGGCCTTGTCAATGCTCCTCCAACATTCTCTCGAATGATGAATTTCATGTTCAACCCCTATACCAATGAATTCGTCCTGGTGTATCTTGATGATATTTTGGTCTTCTCCAAGAATAAGAAGGATCATGCCAAACATTTGCGATTGGTGCTCGACCAGCTCAGGGAGTATCAATTCGATGCGAAGTTTTCCAAATGTGAGTTTTGGCTTGATGAAGTTCTTTACCTTGGTCATATCATCTCTGCCAAGGGCATCCCTGTTAATCCCGAGAAGGTGTCTGCAATTGTGAATTGGGAACCTCCTCAGAATGTCAAGCAGCTCCGCAGTTTTCTTGGTCTTGCAAGCTATTGCCGAAGATTCGTTGAGAATTTCTCTAAGATTGCAAAGCCTCTGTCCAACCTCCTCCAGAAGCATGTGAAGTATGTCTGGTCTCCTGAGTGTGACGTTGCTTTCAACACTCTCAAAGAGAAACTTGTCACAGCTCCTGTCTTAACTCCTCCTGACGAATCCAAGCCATTTGAAGTTTTCTGTGATGCTTCTCTTCAAGGTCTCAGTGCTGTGTTAATGTAAGAGAAGAAAGTTGTGGCCTATACCTCTCGTCAGTTGAAGCCCAACGAAAAGAACTACCCCACTCACGATCTTGAGTTGGCGGCAGTTGTCCATGCATTAATAACATGGAGACATCTCTTGTTGGGAAGAAAAGTGGACATATTCACCGATCACAAGAGTCTCAAGTACATCTTCACTCAGCCCAAGCTCAACCTTAGGCAAACTCGATGGGTCGAGATGATTCAAGAGTAAAATCCGAGTATTGAATATACTCCAGGCAAGGCCAATGTCATTGCAGATGCTTTGAGCAGGAAGGCTTATTGCAACAGCTTAATCCTCAAGCCATTCCTGCCGGATCTTTGTGAAGCTTTCCGCAAGCTAAATCTCCAAGTTGTTCCTCAAGGCTTTCTTGCCAACCTCATAGTCTCTCCTACTTTGGAAGATCAAATTCGTGAGGCACAACTCCTGGATACCATGGTGAAGAAGGTGGAACGTGGTATTGATAAGGGTCTTTCCAAATACAAGTGCTATCGCATTGATGACAGAGACACTTTATTCTTCGAGGACCGGATTGTGGTTCCTAAAGGTGATCTAAGGATAGTTATTACGAACGAGGTGCACAATTCTCTTCTTTCCATTCATCCTGGAAGTATGAAGATGTACCATGACCTCAAGCAGTCGTATTGGTGGACTCGAATGAATCGAGAAAACGCGCAATTCGTGAATGAATGTGATGTCTGTCGAAGGGTGAAAGCAGAACACCAACGACCAGCTGGTCTCCTCCAACCTCTTGCTATCCCAGAATGGAAGTCTGATCATATCGAAATGGACTTCGTGACTGGATTTCCAAAGTCCAAGCGCGGAAATGATGCTATCTTCGTTGTCATTGACAAGCTTACTAAAGTGGCTAATTTCCTTCCAATCGAAGAATCAATCACAGTAGCTCAGTTGGCAGAGCTATACACCTCCATAATTGTCTCCTTGCACGGCATTCCACAATTGATATCTTCATATCGTGGAAGCATCTTCACTTCTAAGTTCTGGGACTCCTTCCAGAAGGCCATGGGCACCAACATTCGCTTCAGCACAGCTTTCCATCCTCAAACTAGTGGCCAAGTCGAGCGAGTCAATCAAATCCTTGAAGATATGCTCAGGGCTTGTGTCATTTTCTTTGGCATGAAATGGGAAGATTGTCTTCCATATGCCGAATTCTCCTACAACAACAGCTTCCAAGCGAGTTCGGGTAAGGCCCCATAAGAAATTCTATATGGCAGAAAGTGCCGTACTCCTCTCAATTGGTCAGAGACTGGTGAACGCCAACTTCTTGGAAATGACTTAATCACAAAGGCTGAAGAAATGTGTAAAGTCGTCCGTGAAAATCTCAAAGCCGCGCAATCGCGCCAGAAGAGTTACTATGATAGCAAGCACCGTGATTTGGCTTTCGAGATCGGAGACCATGTCTACCTCCGCGTCTCTCCAATGAAAGGCACTCGTCGCTTCAGTATCAAAGGGAAGCTTGCCCCTAGATACGTGGGTCCTTTCAAGATCATTGGCAAAAGAGGCGACCTCGCCTATCAACTTGATCTTCCCTCCAACTTCGCGAACGTGCACGATGTGTTCCACGTGTCACAGCTCCGCAAGTGCTTCAAGACTCCTGAGCGCACCATAAACTTCGAAGAGATTGACCTCCAAGAAGATCCGTCTTACCATGAGCACCCCGTTGCTATTCTTCAAGAAACTGAGTGCAAGACTCGCAACAAGTCAATCAAATTCCTGAAAGTGAAGTGGTCGCACCATTCCGACCGAGAAGCCACCTGGGAACGCGAGGACCACCTCCGTTCCGAATATCCGGAGTTCTTTCAGTCCTAGATCTCGGGACGAGATCCTCTCGTAGTGGTGGAGTGTTGTAACACCCTGGATGTAACTTTCCATATTTGTAACTCCAAGTCTTGCCTTTTTCGGCTATGTGTTATGATTTCCCTCCGTGGTTGGGTTTTGTTTTTTGTTTTGCATTTTCTTCATGTCATGCATCTCATATCATGTCATCATGTGCATCTCATTTGCATACGTGTTCGTCTCATGCGTCCGAGCTTTTTCCCCGTTGTCCGTTTTGCAATCCGGCACTCCCACATGCACCGGCGCACCCCTCTTGTTTCTTTTCGTGAGCGTGTGTTGAATGTTCTTGGAATGGACCGAGTCTTGTCAAGCGGCCTTGGTACACCACCGGTAGACCACCTGTCAAGTTTCGTTCCATTTAGAGGTCGTTTGATGCTCCAATGGTTAACCAGGTAACCGCAAAGTGCTTTTGCGTGTTGCAGCAAAACCCCCCTCCAGACAGCCCAACAAACCATCTAAGTCACTTCCATGCTCTCGGTCGTTCGATCATGATCGTGTGGGCGAAAACCGTGCCTCATTTCGACTCTCCTAGCTCCCTATGCCTATATAAACACCTCCCCCTCCGAAATTTTGGATCAAACCCTAGTCTCCCCTTCCCTCGTGCCGCCGGACATGTCCGGCCCGAGCCGGACGAAATGCGCCGCCGCCTCGAGCCAATCGCCCGCTGCCACGTGGCCTCCGCCGGCCGCCGCCCGCCGCGGCCCTCCCGGCCCAGTCCGCCGCGCGGGACCCCGCCCGCGCCCGCCGTCGCCCGCCGCCACACCGGAGCTCCCGTCGTCGCCCGCCGCTCCGGCGCCTCGCCGCCGACCGCGTCGGCCTCCCCTCCTCGCCGGGAGCCGCGCCCGACGCCGCGGGCAACCGTGCCCGTGCCCTGTCGCTTCCTCTCCCCCGAGCTCCTCTCCGCCGGCCGCCGTCTCTCCTTCTTCCCCAGCTCCGGCGGGCGCCAGATCTGGATCACAAGGAGGTTGACTTCTTCCTCTCCCTCTGATTTTCTCAAGTCCCGAAGTGTTTTCACATTATATGCTCCTGTTCATTGCATCATATCTCATCGCATACTCCTCCGTTTTGCGTGCATGATATATCGAAATGTTCGTCTCGAGGTGCTCTTCATTTGTTTCCATTGTGCCATGCTCTTTTGGGTTCATATTGATGCCCAAATATCTGATGCAAGAGTGCTATATGCTGTTAACTGCTGTTGCTTATCAGAATTTGATGATTTGTTATTTTTGTTGAAATCGATGTGTGCATCTTATGGGCATGACCTCTACAGGTGTTTTGATCTATGCCATACCACATTTACAGAGGTGTATGCTATGTATTTTTGTGATCTATGTGGTGACTAGCACAAGCATGCAAACTAGGCTTCGTGACGTTTCTGTTTCCAGGGACATAGTATTTTCACTGTCTTTTTCTACTGCTATTTTGTTGCCATGTATCCATGTTGCTACAGAGAGATCCATGCTTCTTTTGGGCATGTTCAGTAAGGATGTTTTGTAGATATAGTTGTGCTCTATACATCCATGACCTTTTTTGCAATTATGGAGTGCCATAGCATGTCTTAATGTTGCTTTACTTTTGCTATGAAATGTTCCTGGCGGATTGTTTACATGTTATTCAATTTTGCCAAGGTTGTTGTAGTTGATCCAAACATGCTACGATCTTGCTCTTGCCATGCTTAGCTTCATAAACATGCCATCTTGCTGTAGGTATGCTTGTTTTGTCATGCATTGCTTTGTGGTGAGTGCATAAAGCTCACAAAGTTGCCTTCATAATACTGTTTCTGCCATGCTCTGTTTTCTGCTGTCTGAAACCTGTTAACGAAACTTGCTATGTTTACATGGGTGCCATCATTTCGTCTGATCCTTTTTGGGCTGATGGTCAGTAAGGTACTTTTGTTCTATGCATTTAGTAGATTCATGCCATGCCTTGTTTTGCTATGTTAAGTTCCTGTAGCAAGTGTTTTTCTTGCTCTGAACATTGCTACCTGATGCTGTTTCTGCCATGTCTAGTCATTTCACCGTCTGTGAACCTGATATCTTTTGCACTTTTGCCATGCTTATTTGAACCTGTTATTGTGTGATCTAGCCGTAGCTCAGTGTTCATCTTTTGTCAAGCATCTCCTGTAGATTACTGCCATATGCTTTGTTGCTATGTTGGGGTGCTGTAGCATAGTTGTTGTATTCTAAGTGCTATCATGCTGTTAATCGCATATTCGTGTCGTTCTTGTTTTGCTTGCCATTTGCAAACCGTGCATCCGTTTCCGGTGATCTTTATATCAATTTCGACCGAAATCATCTCATCTTTCCAGTGGCATACTTGGTTTACCAATTTACTGCCTTGTTCATCATTTTTCTTCCGGAGCACGCATATGCATCGCATATCATATCCCGCATATCATGCATGTTTTGCATCATGTTGCATGTGCATTTCCCGTGATTGATTGTGGTTCCTTTGCTTGTGTTCTTGCTGTGGGTAGAGCCGGGAGACGAGTTCGTGAACGAGGAACCTGTTGTGTACGCTCTAAGAACCTTGCAGGCAAGATGACCATACCCTCAAAATCACTTCTATCTTTGCTTTGCTAGTTGTTCGTTCTATTGCTATGCTGCGTTACCAACCACTTGCTATATCATGCCTCCCATATTGCCATGTCAAGCCTCTAACCATCCTTTCCTAGCAAACCGTTGTTTGGCTAAGTTACCGCTTTTGCTCAGCCCTTCTTATAGCGTTGCTAGTTGCAGGTGAAGTTGAAGTTGGTTCCATGTTGGAACATTGATATTTTTGAATATCACAATATCACTTATTTAATTAATGCATCTATATATTTGGTAAAGGGTGGAAGGCTCGGCCTTATGCCTGGTGTTTTGTTGCACTCTTGCCGCCCTAGTTTCCGTCATACCGGGATTATGTTCCTTGAGTTTGCGTTCCTTACGCGGTTGGGTGATTTATGGGACCCCCTTGACAGTTCGCCTTGAATAAAACTCCTCCAGCAAGGCCCAACTTTGGTTTTACCATTTGCGACCTAAGCCTTTTTCCCTCGGGTTTTCGCGAGCCCGAGGGTCATCTTTATTTAAACCCCCGGACCAGTGCTCCTTCGAGTGCTGGCCCAAACTGGGCGATGTCCGGCGCCCCCTGGGCAACCAGGGTCTATGCTAACCCGACGTCTTGCCCATCCAGTGTGCCCTGAGAACGAGATATGTGCAGCTCCTATCGGGATTTGTCGGCACATTCGGGTGGCTTTGCTGGTCTTGTTTTACCATTGTCGAAATGTCTTGTTAACCGGGATTCCGAGACTGATCGGGTCTTCCCGGGAGAAGGTTTATCCTTCGTTCACCGTGAGAGCTTATGATGGGCTAAGTTGGGATACCCCTGCAGGGTATTATCTTTCGAAAGCCGTGCCCACGGTAATGAGGCAGATGGGAATTTGTTAATGTCCGGTTGTAGACAACTTGTCACTTGACTTAATTAAAATACATCAACCGTGTGTGTAGCCGTGATGGTCTCTTCTCGGCGGAGTCCGGGAAGTGAACACGGTTTGAGTTATGCATGAACGTAAGTAGTTTCAGGATCACTTCTTGATCATTTCTAGCTTCGCGACCGTTGCGTTGCTTCTCTTCTCGCTCTCTGCAGCTCCACCTCATTACACCATCCTTTCCTATAAGCTTAAATAGTCTTGATCTCGCAGGTGTGAGATTGCTAAGTCCTCATGACTCACAGATTCTACCAAAACAGTTGCAGGTGCCCACGATGCCAGTGCAGATGACGCAACCGAGCTCAAGTTGGAGTTCGACGAGGAATGTGGTCGTTACTATGTTTCTTTTCCTGATGATCAGTAGTGGAGCCCAGTTGGGACGATCGGGGATCTAGCATTTGGGTCATCTTATTTTCATTTGGATTTGACCGTAGCCGGTCTATGTGTGGATTTTGGATGATGTATGAATTATATTTATGTATTGTGTGAAGTGGCGATTGTAAGCCAACTCTCGTTATCCCATTCTTGTTCATTACATGGGATTGTGTGAAGATGACCCTTCTTGCGACAAAACCACAATGCGGTTATGCCTCTAAGTCATGCCTCGACACGTGGGAGATATAGCCGCATCGTGGGCGTTACATGGATGTCAATGCGTGCATGCAGCATGGTTGGTGTCGGTAATTTTTACTTGGCACACCTCGCACTCGGCATATATGCCGGTTCCATACGTACATTTGTGCAGTTCCACCAAAATGCAGCTGAATAACCCTGTTTGCACAGATAATGAAAAAGCGTGATTACATTATAGTGGCACTAGTTGATGAAACAGACAAAATAAATAGAAGAAAATATTGCGATAGTATCATAGTATGCCATGCTGCGAGGGCGAGATGGGCCCTGCGACGCCTCATACGGTACGCCTCATACTGGACATTGTCCCAAGTCTCCCAGATACACCTTCTGCCAGTGATGAACATCAGTGTACAGCGGTAGTACAAGGAGGCGCCTTGAGACATTCAAATCTCTATTTTTGTACATGTCAACTAAAATTAAGCACCCCAGTTTGTAGAAACGCTTACACATTAACAATGGGACTAGTTGATGAAACATACATTAACATAGAGAAGCACTTTCTTTATCTACATTGGAAATGAAATGATAGAGATGACACTCGCTCTATTTTAACTGTATTATTACTTCATTTTATCAGTGACACTAGGGTCGAGCAGGTGGCAAACGAGGTGTACCATGCATCGCAAGGATGTAGGTTGGGGGTGCTTAGACTAGGATGCTGAAGGTGGCTCTTTCAGTCACCAACATGGATGATTTCAATTCATGGGACCTTTTGGTGCAGTTCACCTAAAATGAAGCAATGTCCTGTGAGCTAGCAGCTTCTTCTTCAAAAACTTTTAAGAAAAGGGCTCCAGCCCCGGTTCCATTTCCATCAGAAAATGAAACCCACAGAGCTTCTTCTTCATTAGTTGCAATAAAATTGAGCAACATCAAGGTTGGTTGTGAAGCTCCTGGAATGCTCAACTATAATTTGGATATCATTTGTGCAGTTCAACTAAGATCGAGCGTGAAATGTATATCTCTGTTTGCACAAAAAAGGTGGAAAGGAGGGTGACTAACAAGTGATGAAACATGCATCAAATGAAAAGAAGCATGTTCTTTATCTGAATAGCAATCCTACAAGGACAGTAGCAATTTCTAAAGCACTGGCATTGCTAGATATTAGTGTGGGCATTAGGATTAACTATGACAACCGTTAAATACGACATTACTTTCGGCACGGGAGAGTAGGCGGACTAGGACAGTTGCATTTCTAACGAAAAGAACCAACTTATCTTAATGGGAAATTTTAGCAGGACATGTAAAGAAGTGCCATTGATTCATATTACTGGAGGCATTACATTGAAAACAACATTGGTTTAACGTGTCCTTACTTTTAACAGTGCGACTGCTAGATTTTACCAGTGGCATTACATAAGAGTGGCTCAGGGCAACAAACATCAGAACAGGATATCTGGGTTGGTCCCATTTTTGTTCGGTATAGCCACCTTATACTGTGTGAGGCTAGCAAATCTAGTGCTGGACTTACTCTGTTGACTTGTCCCCCAGTCCCGACTTTCTTTCCTTTTTCAACCAATTGATCGGGTTTATATTGAGTTTGTACTGTGTTTCCCTTTATTTCCCTATTAGACCTAGACACCAGTTGGATAGCCAGTCTCTGCTACTTTTCGCCCCCATTATTTCCCCTTTAGACCAAGTCCTAGATTCAGGTAACAAATCCTCCCCCACCCCCACCCCCTTTCTTCCTTGTTTGAACCAAGTAGTACTAGATTCGAGTGCATGAACTAGTTTTACCTCTTAAACGTAAAAAAATTAGGTGGTTTTCGAACAGCCGATCAATCCTATCTACGAGGGGGCCTGAGAAATAGTAAAAGATACAAATGCAGCGACGTCATGAGCTCGGGAAGTAGAGCAAGGCCGGTTTTGAAGGAAGTTATACCTGATGGTCGCCGGGATGTCGCTAGGTGGGCGGCGGGAGGCCGGATCTGCCCACACTACGACAGCGAGGAAGAAGGGGTCGGAGGCCCTCCCTCGCCAGCGGTGCTTGGGAGAGAACGGCAAGGCAGGCTGATCGGGACGCGCCCAGCAGTGGGTAAGAGCCGTCGCCGAGGACGACCGCGTGAACGTTGCACCTTCTCACCTTCCCCGGCGGAGAGGATCCGACTGGATCTGTGACCAACGGTGAGCAGAGAGAGAGAGAGTGTGTGTGGCCACCGCTGTCGTGTTTAGATCTGGAGAGGCCGAGACAGTGTGAAGAGAGCAACACTATCAAGCAAGCGCGGAGGCTCCTGCCTATATAGTGGAGTAGTACTAGTTTTCTTTTGTCTACCGGAGCCGGCTTGACCTCGTCAATGACTGTCGAGAAGTCTTCATGCACGTGGCCCGGAGGCGCAGTTGTCGTCATTTTGATCTGAAGCGCCGGATTATAACATATAACACGAAAAAATGCCACATGACAAGAAATCATAACCTCACTGCCCAAAGGAGACAACATGAATCCCGACGGACAAACTAGACGAGGAACAAAGCTCAAATTATAGATAAACTCGTAGAAAAGGGGTCCGTCGATAGATGTCCTAATTAACCTAGCCGGCTTGACCTAGATGGTAGCCGAGTAGTCACTGTTCGTGCATGTGCCCCCAATGACTAGCCCAACTCAGTTGTCGCTGTTTAACCCTCGCAGTGATCCGAAGCACATGACACCTAATTTTGCGAGATGACAAGAAACCTTTTTTTAGATTTCTCACCACAACTACAGCCATGTACAACACAGCCTGCATGATATGTAGACGATAGCCAATCCAGGCGTGTCTGCTGGAGTCTGGTCACATGCATGGACGAACTGATCTTCCGTGTCCTGCAGGGATCGTCCAGGCACTAACGTAGTACAACACTTCTCTAGTACTATCGCTCATCTCCCTCTTCTATTAAGTCACCCGATTTGCGGGGCCGGGGAGTGTGCCTATGGTCGGTTCTCAATTGTCGTCCCACATGTGTGTGCAAACGCAATATGACGCGCGTTCCATTCGGAGAGCAGCGTGCCAGACCGACCGACCGTCTGGGGTGCGACGCGAACGCGACGGGCGTGCTGTATACTCTGTACATGTGTACCGCCGTTTTCTAGACGCTTTGCTCCATGGCGCGGGCGCAATCCATGGATACAAAATTAGTATACTGTATACTATTTAAAAGTCGAGGGCGGGGCTTTTCCTGCGTGGTAGGCAGGGCAGTTCCGCCTTGTCGGTTCGACAGAGACGCAAGAAGACGAGGGAGTAGGCTGCTGCAAACGTAGGGCTCTGTGATTTGAAAGCGAGTTACTGCTGGACAGGTGGGGCCCCGTGATTTGACTTGCCATTATCATTTTAACTGCGGCGCTACGACCGGCGTGAGTCTCCTGATTCCTGACCACCTCCATACAGGTGCCTCTCCCAATGCTCCACCATGTAGTAGAGGCTGGCTCTTGCATGAGAGCCCACTTCTCCACTTTTTCCTTGCCTCTCTTTCCTCCACATATGCAAAAATGCCATGTAAAGTGCACTATTGTACTTACTTTTACTTGCTCCTACAGGTGCTTAAGCTTGCCACATAGGCATAAAGTCTGATGTGGCAAGTTAATCAAGAAGAGAGAGACTAGTTTGGTGACCCAAGGAAGAAACGGTGCTAAGCGCGTGTACCTAGGTGAAAAGACAATTTTGAGTCTATAGCTAATTAAATGAAGCAAACTTAGCAACACCATTTCATTGGAAGAGGTCACTCCTTGGCAAATGCAATAAATACTAGTACTCCATGTGTCCCATAATATAAGAACGTTTTTCGCACTACACTAGTGTCAAAAACGTTCTTATATTATGGGACGGAGGGAGTACGAAGAAAGAGATAGAGAGGAGTAAAACAATTACACTTATAGCCAACCTTATAGCCAACCTTGTTGTAGTATGAGTGACTAAGTGATGACTATGTATGACATGCCAACATCAGATAGCCTAACGCATCATGTTAAATCTCCAAGGGCGCGAGCGATGTGACGGTCGTGGTACCCGCGACCATGATACGGGCTGCTGGCAGCCCTTGGATCTGAGATCAAACGGTCGCATGCTAAGTTGCTGAAAATTTGCAGAATAACCCTCCAGGATAGGATATTCACCCATAGGTCTAGAATCACGCCATGCAACCGTTCGATCTCAGATCCAAGGGCTCTCGGAATCCCGTATCATGGGAGAATGGAAAGCCACTACCCTGCCGTTCGCACGCTGGCAGTTCGCTCCTATTCGTCCCCGCACGTCCTTCAATACTATGGCGGTTCGCTCCTAGTCGTCCCGTCCATTCATATTACGGCAGTTCCACTAATCCCAACCCTCCTCCCAAATCCATGGCGTCCCAAATCTCCACGATCGGCGGTGAGTACAAGGTTAGAACCATCACCTGCGATGAGTTCAACGTCATCTACACCCGTTCTTCCGCGACGGTGAAAGGATGCCTTTCTCGCTTCAGACGCATGTTCGAAGACTCAGATGATGAGTGGGTCGCTGGGCTAGATGTCGAGTACACTACAGTCCTGGGACGAGAGAAGGATCTAAAGGACGAAGAGAGGAAGAAGCCTGCCGTGATCTAGGTTTGCGTGCATGACTTATGCTTGGTCTACCACATATGCCATGCGACGTTGAGTGCCAGGATTTTAAGGACTTCCTCGAGAGCAACCTAGTCAAATTCGTTACTGTAGACTTTGGTAACGACAAAGAAGTCCTGCGTCGGATAGGCCTTGTTGTAGGCAACACCTTCGACCTCTAGAAGAATCGGCTGGTGTCCTCTCGTCAGCCTTCAATGCTGACCCTGGCAGGAGCCATGGTTCATCCTTCGTATGGTAAACTGGAGAAACCTCCATACATGTTTCATCGTCATGCATGGCAGCGGAATGTACTAAATATAGACCACATCCACTACGCTGCAATGGATGGCTACCTTTGCTTCAATATCTACAAGGGTTGGATGAAGAGCAACAGCCAAGTGTGCGGTTCAAGCAAAGAAGTATCGGCCAAGAGGAAGAGGGACAAGGACGAAGTTGAGGACGTGGACGAGGACTCCGAGTAAGGTGGCAGTGTTGTTGCTCATGGTGGTTCTAATGCAGTGTCTACCGGAATAGTTGCAAAGTTTAATTTCAGGTGTGCTTAATTTAATTTGAGGGGTGTGTTGTGCTGAGCCCCTAGCAGAACTATGTTATGTTTCTTCTCGTTACTTTAACTCTTCAGTATGTACATACTAGTATTTCTTACATTTCATATTTTAGTTGGTATAGTACTACCACTCATTTCTTCACATTATATACGTACAATATATATGGCCAACATCATATAGCCAGCAGTTTAGTTGTCAAAGAATTTCAGGGTGCTTAGTTTTGTCAAAGAATTCCAGGATGCTTAGAGGGTGCTTGGATCCAAGGGACTTATTTTAGTCTGACTAAAAATAGTCTCTTTAAGAGGCTAAAGTTCCAAGCACCCCAGACTAAAGAGGGGCTAAAACTAGTCTTGAGACTAAAATTTTTTAGTCAGGGGTACCCCTACTAAAATGTGGATTAGTCCTCTCTCTACTCATTTAACTCCTCTCCTTTAACACAGGCGAGTTCTGGATTGGAGGGTTTGGAGGATAATAAATGCTCATTAACTTGATTTTAGCCTTTTTAGTATTTGGATCCAAGCATGGGTGAGGCTAGCATGTTTTAGTCCCAGTACTTTTAGTCATGGGACTAAAACGTATCCAAGCACCCTCTTAGTTTTATTTGAGGGGTGGGTTGTGCTGGACACCATTATTGTGACTAGCCTTTTTAATAGTACTATATGCATAATTTGGCAACGAGCGCTCTCTATATGTACCACCTTTTTTTAATTTCAAGTTTTTCTCCATGGCGCAATCCATCGATACTACTGTTGTACAAAAGTATACATTTTTTTAAAAGGCTAGAGGGCGGGGCAGTCTAGCTTGTCGGTTTCACGAGAGGCGAGGGCCTTTGTGATTTGACGGCTCATTACTACTGGAAAGTAGGGCCTTGTGATTTGACTGCTCGTATAAATGCGTCGACGACCTGATCGAGGAGGAGCAAAGAACCGTGCGGTATACTCAAGTTTTCCACTGGAGTAGTACTGCGACGGAGGAGCAGGAAACACGCCAGCCCAGTGCCATATGGCGATAAAAATGATCTAATTTGCTAGTCATCTCATTGTTAGCATTGTTCTATTCATTCCCTAAAAAAACATTGTTCTATTCATGCCTCGCAGAGAACGTGACACGTGCGGCGAAACACCCGAAGCAAAAGATGAAACACAGGAGCAAAAGAAGAAGGAAGATTATCACCCCAAATGATCTAATTCGCCGCGGAGTCGTAACTGCTTCTTCATCGCCTCCCCGACCTCCATCTCCTTGCGCGTCTCCTCCGCCATCTTCTTCATTCTGTCCATGACGTGGGATTTCTCGACGCGAGCCTTCATCATCTGTTCCACGGCCTCATTACGTACCTTGACAGCAGCCGGGTGCTCGATGCGGAGCTTCGCCAAGTCCTCCTTCTGTTCCATGACGAGGGCCTGCAGCATCTTCATCGAGGAACTACTATTCTCATGCAGCTTCTTCCAGCCGGCGTTCTTCTCCTTCAACAGGTCGATCTCGTGGCAGAGCTTCGCCTTGTCCTCCTGAAGTCGCAGGATTTCGCCAGTCGCCTTCTTCTCCGAGGCAATGCTCTTCTTCATCAGCATCACCAAGCCGGCGGTCAACTCCCCCTACTGATTGAGCTCAGCGGCATGTCGTCGAGGCTCTCCTTCAGCAACTCCTTCTGCTTATTCAGCTGATCGGGCATGCCGTCGAGGGATTACGACTCCAGCTCCACCGGCTCGGCATGTTCGCGGCTAGGGCGCTCCTGGGAGCCATCGCCTGCCCGTGAGAGATCTTTCGAGGTCTCTGCGTGGCGGCGAGCCCTCTCTTTTTTTCGCAGCCTTGGTTGCCGCTCCCTTGTTACGAGTAGTTCTCGACCTAGAGCTCTGCTCACCGGCCATGGCAACGACGGACGAAGAAGCACTTATGAGGAGGAAAGGTAGAGTAATTTTTGGTTAGGTAGTTCCCCTTTTTATAACCTAAGTACTAGCACTAGTACTAATACCTGCATAGTGGGAACACGTTCAGGTTTGGTACGTACTAGTAGGTGTGAGCAGGCTTTCGAATGTGATGGGAACAAGGTAAAGAATAATTGATGGTTTTGGTTTCGAGGCCCGAAACGTCTCCCGATGAGTTTAGCGGAACATAAATTTCAAGTACTACATTGCTCAAATGTGTAAATATTATGTTACTGTCAAAAATTGGCACAAAATATGAAGTCGACCAATGGAAGTACTACTAGCAACCCACGATTTAACTACTCGCATGCGCGCAATGGAGTAATACTGTCTTTCTTCCGCCCTCACGTCCACTCAATTTGCATGCGTTGTATTAATTGACAATCAATGAAGTGAACGACTTTACACGCGTCAAATTATCACATGGGGTGGATCTTGGTACAAAATTGCATCCGCCCGTGTACCCGCGTGTGCGTGCGAGGGAATGAGTGCGTGCGTGGCGTGCGTGCACATCTTCTCTTCGTGCATGTACCGCCAGTTTGGCTCAGGGAGGACGAGTACATTCTTCTGGAACCAGCAGCATGTCACTGTGATCAATCCACGCAAGGAGGTCGCGACAACGCCTCCACATGTGCCACGTGGCTTCATGAACTGTACGGGAGACACTGTGTAGCGTGCCATTGGTATTCTAATTTACGTGGTTTGCACATACTCGAAGTACTAACAAGGTACACGTGCATTGCACGCACAGATTTTCCAACCAAATTATGAATAAATACCACACTATAGCATGTAAGCTCTGAGTCATATATGCCTGATGTAGCCCTTTGTTTAATTCTTATAGTTCATCTCATTCAAAATCAATTAGGTTTTATAAAAAAGCTAAGAACGCGGGAATTGGAAAAACATGGGATTATAGTGGAATGTCGTCTTGAATCCTACAGGATTGTACGAGTGTTTGATTGTGCATAGAAAAAACGCAGAATTCTTTCAAAGAGGTTTGAGTGGATGGGATGTTTCCTATGAAATCTAGTGCAAATGAATCATATGGAAAAATTCCTATGGTTTACAATCCTACGAATCAAACAACCAAGATAGGAAAAATTCCTAATGATTAGAATCCTCCAAAATTCCTTTGAGAATCCTTCGAATCAAAGAAGCCCTTAATCTATTTTATGATTCATGGAATTGTGCGTTGTAAAGCATAAAGTAAAAACAAATAATGGAAATTCAACTAGAAAAAAAGTTTGGGCAGTTATGATACGCAAGATTCAAGAACAAAAGAGAACCACTATTGTTTTGAGGTTTGTGCATTATGCTTAAGATCAACCATGGAGTCTGCTAGATTGTACATGTGGCAAAATCCGGTGGGGGGCTAGAAGATGGTGCGAGGGGCCGAGTGGAGGGAGACTATGAAGGAATGCACAAGTGCGAGATCGATATTTAGAGAGAGGGGGCGAACACGTGCGCTGTTGCACGCAGTGGCGGAGCCATGAAAAATAAATGAGCTAGGGGGCCAAGCATTGCTAATCCTTTACGAGGAGGGTCAATTCATGAACTTAAACCATTTTTAGCAGCAATTGTCTAATGATCACATTCATATTAGCCTCGATATATAGTGATGTTAGGGGGGAGGGGGGCAGGGCCCTTACTGGCCCCCGTCTTCGCCATTGTGCACGCGTCTGAGAGATGAAGCGGAAGGCATGGATGATGAGAGGGGGACGTTGGGTATGTAGTTAATGTGGGTGTATTAGCTATATATGTTAATCCTATATAGAGAGGTATAGATTGATCGATGTGGACGTGGGAAAGAGGGTGAGACCTCACTGGATATATCGATTGATCGGTTTGGGTGGAAAACTATGAAAGACCTAGCTATATACACACATACATATAGTAACATCGATCGTTGCGCATGCACGCGTGAGAGATAAAGAATGCCCAATATGATGGAGAGGGGGATGTATGTGGGTGTGTGCCTTCATCGGAGACCGACCTGAAGAAAAAAAGATTGTATGCGTGCGATGGATAATTGTAACACCCCGCATGTAACTTGCCATATTTGTAACTCCGACTCTTGCCATTTCCGGCTATGTGTTACGTTTTTCCCTCCGTTGTCGGGTTTTGTCTTTCGTTTTGTATTTTGTCATGTCATGCATTTTCATATCATGTCATCATGTGCATTGCATTCGCATACGTGTTCGTCTCATGCATCCGAGCATTTTCCCCGTTGTCCGTTTTCCAATCCGGCGCTCCTATCTCCTCCGGTGCACCCCTCTTGTTTTCTTTCGTATGCGTGTGTCAAACTTTCTCGGAATGGACCAAGGCTTGTCAAGTGGCCTTAATATACCACCCGGAGACTACCGGTCAAGTTTCGTTCCATTCGGAGGTCGTTTGGTACTCCAACGGTTAACCGGGCATCCACAAAGTCCATTTGAGTGTCCAGCAAAAACCTCCTCTAAAACCAGCCCAAAACCCACCAAACTCTCTTCCATGCTCTAGGTCGTTCGATCACGATCGTGTGGCCGAAAACCGCACCTCATTTGGAGCCTCCTAGCTCCCTCTACCTATTTATATGTGTGCATCCCGAAAAACGGAATCGCAGACGAACCCTAGCGTCCTCCACCTCGCGCCGCCGGACAACGTCCGCCCGCGCCGGACACGTCCGCCCACGCCGGCGGACGAATCGCAGCGCGCCACGTGGCCCGCCTCCGGCCTCGCCCCGCCGCCGGCCCCCGCGGCCCACCGCCTCGCGCCTTGCCGCCGGCCGCCGCTGCTGCCGTCGCCGGTCCGCCGCCTCCCCGGAGCTCCACCGCCGGTGCCTCTCCTCCGGCCACCCGCGGCCCACCGCCCGTGCCCGCCGGCGTCGCCCCGCGCCTTTCCTCCGGCCTCCGCGGCCTCCCTCGCCTCTCCCGTCGCCGGCGAGCGACCTCGGGAGCCCGAGCCTCGATCCAGATCGCCCGTGCCCGTACGCGTTGACTTCTCTTCGCCCCTCCTTTTTTCTCGAAGTCCTGGTAATTCATCAGCATGTGCCTCTGTTCCCGATGCGATAACTTCTTGCCTGTAGCTCTGATTCGCGCGTATAATATGTCAAATTGTTCGCCTTGTGATGCTCTTCATTTTGTTCAATTGCGCCATATTCATTCGAGGTCATCTTGGTGCCCAAATCTTCGTTGGAAGTGGGCTAGTTGCTGTTATTCTTTGGTTCTTATCAGAACTTGGAGATTTGTCATTTTTGTATCATTTAATCTGTGCATATTTTGAGCATGAGCTCTACATGTGATTTGAAGTATGCCATGCTATCTTTCCAGTGGTGTAGTCCATGTATTTTTGTGATCTCTGTGGTGACTAGCACAAGCATGCAAAGTAGGTCCCGTAATATTTCTGATTTCAGGGACTTAGTGATTTCTATCAAGTCCTCGTCTGCTGTAATTTTATTGCCATGTAAACTTGATGCTACAGAGAGATCCATGCATATTTTGGTGATGTTCAGTAAGGATGTTTTGTAGATATTGTTGTAATTGACCCATTCCTGCAATTGTTTGCAATTATGGAGTGCCATAGCATGATTCAATCTTGCTCTACTTTTGCTATAAAATATTTCTGGCATATTCTTAACATGATATGCAATTTTGCCAAGCTTATTGTAGTTAATCCATACATGCTATGCTATTGTTCTTGCCATGGTTAGCTTCATAAACATGCCATCTTGCTGCAGGTATGCTTGGTTTGTCATGCATTGCTCTGTAGTGAGTGCATCAAGCTCACAAAGAGGCCTACATATTATTATTTCTGCCATGCTCTGTTTTCTGCTAAGTCTGAAACCTGATAACGAAACTTGCTATGTTTACATGCTTGCCATCATATCTTCTGGTCCTGCAAAAGTTCTTTTTGATACGGGTGCATCTCTTTCTTTCATTTCAAGACCTTTTGTTGCCAAGCATGAATTTGTGACGGATAAGATCCCTATCCCGTTGAAGATTGTGTCTCCGGGCAAACAAATGACTTCTAATAATTGTGTCCCGGATGTTTCCATCAAGATGGGCGACTATAAATTTCAGTCTTCTCCAATTGTTCTTGGTGACTCGGATATTGATCTAATTCTCGGGATGGACTGGCTTTCTAAGCACAAGGCTCAACTTGATTGTGCTGCCAGGGAAATTCAATTGACACACTCGTCTGAGGATGTGATTATTTTTGCCGCTCGTGATGAAACCATTCGGTTTTTCTCTCTCAATGAGAAGGGCGAATTGAATGCCATCTCTCAAATTCCAGTTGTTTGTGAGTATCAAGATGTCTTTCCAGAAGAGCTTCCGGGTATGCCTCCTCATCGGCCAGTTGAGTTCGTTATCGAACTGGAGCCTGGCACTGAACCCGTTTGCAAGCGTCCATACAAGCTTGGACCTAACGAGCTGAAGGAATTGAAGAAACAGCTCGATGAACAAGAACGTCTGGGTTTGATCAGACCGAGTTCTTCTCCATGGGGATGTGGTGTTCTTTTTGTCAAGAAGAACGATGGCACGGACCGACTTTGTGTCGACTACCGTCCATTGAACAAGAAGACAATCAAGAACAAGTATCCACTTCCCAACATCAATGAGCTATTTGAGCAACTCAAAGGGGCTAAAGTATTCTCGAAGCTTGACCTTCGTATGGGTTATCATCAGATTCGCATTCGTGAAGAAGATATTCCCAAGACAGCATTCAGAACGAGCTTTGGTTCTTATGAATATACTGTCGTGTCTTTCGGCCTTGTCAATGCTCCTCCGGTGTTCTCTCGAATGATGAATTTCATCTTCAACCCCTATACCAATGAATTCGTTCTGGTGTATCTCGATGATATCTTGGTCTTCTCCAAGAATAAGCAGGATCATGCCAAACATTTGCGATTGGTGCTCGACAAGCTCAGAGAGTATCAATTCTATGCGAAGTTCTCCAAATGTGAGTTTTGGCTCGATGAAGTCCTTTTTCTTGGTCACATCATCTCTGCCAAGGGCATCGCTGTTAACCCCGAGAAGGTGTCCGCAGTTGTGGATTGGGAACCTCCTCAAAATGTCAAGCAGCTTCGAAGTTTTCTTGGTCTTGCAAGCTATTGCCGAAGATTCGTTGGGAATTTCTCCAAGATTGCAAAACCTCTTTCCAACCTCCTACAGAAGCATGTGTAATATGTCTGGTCTCCTGAGTGTGACGTTGCTTTCAACACTCTCAAAGAGAAACTAGTCACAGCTCCTGTCTTGACTCCTCCTGATGAATCCAAGCCGTATGAAGTTTTCTGTGATGCTTCTCTCCAAGGTCTCGGTGCTGTGTTAATGCAAGAGAAGAAAGTTATGGCCTATACCTCTCGGCAGTTGAAGCCCAACGAGAAGAACTACCCCACTCACGATCTTGAGTTGGCGGCAGTTGTCCATGCATTGATTACGTGGAGACATCTCTTGTTGGGAAGACAAGTGGACATTTTCACTGATCACAAGAGTCTCAAGTATATCTTCACTCAGCCCAACCTCAACCTCAGGCAGACTCGATGGGTCGAAATGATTCAAGAGTACAATCCGAGTATTGAATATACTCCAGGCAAGGCCAATGTCATTGCATATGCTTTAAGCAGGAAGGCTTATTGCAACAGCTTAATTCTCAAGCCATTCCAACCGGATCTTTGTGAAGCTTTCCGCAAGCTGAATCTCCCAGTTGTTCCTCAAGGCTTTCTTGCCAACCTCATAGTCTCTCCTACTTTGGAAGATCAGATTCGTGAGGCACAACTCCTTGATGCCATGGTGAAGAAGGTGAAACGTGGTATCGACAAGGGCCTTTCCAAATACAAGTGCTATCGCATTGATGACAAGGACACTTTATTCTTCGAGGACCGGATTGTGGTTCCTAAAGGTGATCTAAGGAAAGTCATAATGAACGAGGCGCACAATTCTCTCCTCTCCATTCATCCTGGAAGTACGAAGATGTATCATGACCTCAAGCAGTCGTATTGGTGGACTCGAATGAAGCGAGAAATTGCTCAATTCGTGAATGAATGTGATGTCTGCCGAAGAGTGAAAGCAGAACACCAACGACCAGCTGGTCTCCTCCGACCTCTTGCTATTCCAGAATGGAAGTTTGATCATATCGAAATGGACTTCGTGACTGGATTTCCCAAGTCCAAGCGCGGAAATGATGCTATCTTCGTTGTCATTGACAAGCTTTCTAAGGTGGCTCATTTCCTTCCAATCAAAGAATCCATCACAGCAGCCCAGCTGGCAGAGCTCTATACCTCCAGAATTGTCTCCTTGCACAGCATTCCACAATTGATTTCTTCTGATCGTGGAAGCATCTTCACCTCTAAGTTCTGGGACTCCTTCCAGAAGGCCATTGGCACAAATATTCGCTTCAGCACAGCTTTCCACCCTCAAACTAGTGGCCAAGTCGAGCGAGTCAATCAAATTCTTGAAGATATGCTCAGGGCTTGTGTCATTTCCTTTGGCATGAAATGGGAAGATTGTCTTCCATATGCTGAATTCTCCTACAACAACAGCTTCCAAGCGAGTTCGGGCAAGGCCCCATTCGGGATTCTCTATGGCAGAAAGTGCCGTACTCCTCTCAATTGGTCAGAGACTGGTGAACGCCAACTTCTTGGCAATGACTTAATCACTGAAGCTGAAGAAATGTGTAAAGTCATCCGTGATAATCTCAAAGCCGCGCAATCGCGTCAGAAGAGCTAGTATGATAGTAAGCATCGTGATTTGGCTTTCGAGATCGGAGACCATGTCTACCTCCGCGTCTCTCCAATGAAGGGCACTCGTCGCTTCGGTATCAAAGGGAAGCTTGCCCCTAGATATGTGGGTCCTTTCGAGATCATTGGCAAAATAGGCGACCTCGCCTATCAACTTGAGCTTCCTTCCAAGTTCGCGAACATGGACGATGTGTTCCACGTGTCACAGCTCCGCAAGTGCTTCAAGACGCCTGAGCGCACTATCAACTTCGAAGAGATTGACCTCCAAGAAGATTTGTCTTATCATGAGCACCACGTTGCTATTCTTGAAGAAACTGAGCGCAAGATTCGCAACAAGTCAATCAAATTCCTCAAAGTGAAGTGGTCGCACCATTCCGACCGGGAAGCCACCTGGGAACGCGTGGACCATCTCCGTTCCGAATATCCGGAGTTCTTTCAGTCCTAGATCTCGGGACGAGATCCTCTCGTAGTGGTGGAGTGTTGTAACACCCCGCATGTAACTTGCCATATTTGTAACTCCGACTCTTGCCATTTCCGGCTATGTGTTATGTTTTTCCCTCCGTTGTTGGGTTTTGTCTTTCGTTTTGTATTTTGTCATGTCATGCATTTTCATATCATGTCATCATGTGCATTGTATACGCATATGTGTTCGTCTCATGCATCCGAGCATTTTCCCCGTTGTCCGATTTCCAATCCGGCGCTCCTATCTCCTCCGGTGCACCCCTCTTGTTTTCTTTCGTGTGCGTGTGTCAAACTTTCTCGGAATGGACCGAGGCTTGTCAAGTGGCCTTAATATACCACCCGGAGACTACCGGTCAAGTTTCGTTCCATTCGGAGGTCGTTTGGTACCCCAACGGTTAACCGGGCATCCGCAAAGTCCATTTGAGTGTCCAGCAAAAACCCCTCTAAAACCATCCCAAAACCCACCAAACTCTCTTCCATGCTCTAGGTCGTTCGATCATGATCGTGTGGGCGAAAACCGCACCTCATTTGGAGCCTCCTAGCTCCCTCTACCTATTTATATGTGTGCATCCCGAAAAACGGAATCGCAGTCGAACCCTAGCGTCCTCCACCTCGCGCCGCCGGACAACGTCCGCCCGCGCCGGACACGTCCGCCTGCGCCGGCGAACGACTCGCCGCGCGCCACGTGGCCCGCCTCCGGCCTCGCCCCGCCGCCGGCCCGCAGGCCCGTCACCGGCCCCCGTGGCCCACCGCCTCGCGCCTCGCCGCCGGCCGCCGTTGCTGCCGTCGCCGGTCCGCCGCCTCCCCGGAGCTCCACCGCCGGCGCCTCTCCTCCGGCCACCCGCGGCCCGCCGCCCGTGCCCGCCGGCGTCGCCCCGCGCCTTTCCTCCGGCTGCCGCGGCCTCCCTCGCCTCACCCGTCGCCGGCGAGCGACCTCGGGAGCCCGAGCCTCGATCCAGATCGCCCGTGCCCGTACGCGTTGACTTCTCTTCGCCCCTCCTTTTTTCTCGAAGTCCTGGTAATTCATCAGCATGTGCCTCAGTTCCCGATGCTATAACTTCTTGCATGTAGCTCTGATTCGCGCGTATAATATGTCAAATTGTTCGCCTCGTGATGCTCTTTATTTTGTTCAATTGCACCATGTTCATTAGAGGTCATCTTGATGCCTAAATCTTCGTTGGAAGAGGGCTAGTTGCTGTTTTTCTCTGGTTCTTATCAGAACTTGGAGATTTGTCATTTTTGTATCATTTAATCTGTGCATATTTTGAGCATGAGCTCTACATGTGATTTGAAGTATGCCATGCCATCTTTCCAGTGGTGTAGTCCATGTGTTTTTGTGATCTCTGTGGTGACTAGCACAAGCATGCAAAGTAGGTCCCGTAATATTTCTGATTTCAGGGACAGTGATTTCTCTAAGTCCTCATCTGCTGTAATTTTATTGCCATGTAAACTTGATGCTACAGAGAGATCCATGCATATTTTGGTGATATTCATTAAGGATGTTTTGTAGATATTGTTGTAATTGATCCATTCCTGCAATTGTTTGCAATTATGGAGTGCCATAGCATGACTCAATCTTGCTCTACTTTTGCTATAAAATATTTCTGGCAGATTCTTAACATGATATGCAATTTTGCCAAGCTTATTGTAGTTGATCCATACATGCTATGCTATTGTTCTTGCCATGGTTAGCTTCATAAACATGCCATCTTGGTGCAGGTATGCTTGGTTTGTCATGCATTGCTCTGTAGTGAGTGCATCAAGCTCACAAAGAGGCCTACATATTATTATTTCTGCCATGCTCTGTTTTCTGCTAAGTCTGAAACCTGATAACGAAACTTGCTATGTTTACATGCTTGCCATCATATCTTCTGGTCCTGCAAAAGTTCTTTTTGATACGGGTGCATCTCTTTCTTTCATTTCAAGACCTTTTGTTGCCAAGCATGAATTTGTGACGGATAAGATCCCTATCCCGTTGAAGATTGTGTCTCCGGGCAAACAAATGACTTCTAATAATTGTGTCCCGGATGTTTCCATCAAGATGGGCGACTATAAATTTCAGTCTTCTCCAATTGTTCTTGGTGACTCGGATATTGATCTAATTCTCGGGATGGACTGGCTTTCTAAGCACAAGGCTCAACTTGATTGTGCTGCCAGGGAAATTCAATTGACACACTCGTCTGAGGATGTGATTATTTTTGCCGCTCGTGATGAAACCATTCGGTTTTTCTCTCTCAATGAGAAGGGCGAATTGAATGCCATCTCTCAAACAGTTGCAGGTGCCGACGATGCCAGTACAGATGATGGGATCGACCTCAAGTGGGAGTTCGACGAGGAACATGGTCGTTACTATTTGTCTTTTCCTGATGATCAGTAGTGGAGCCCAGTTGGGACGATCGGGGATCTAGCATTTGGGGTTGTCTTATTTTCATCTGGATTTTGACCGTAGTCGGTCTATATGTTTGTATTAGGATGATGTATGATGATATTTATGTATTGTGTGAAGTGGCGATTGTAAGCGAACTCTTTATACCATTCTTGTTCATTACATGGGATTGTGTGAAGATGACCCTTCTTGCGACAAAACCACTATGCGGTTATGCCTCTAAGTCGTGCCTCGACACGTGGGAGATATAGCCGCATCGTGGGCGTTACAATAATGCCGACTGGTAGCGTGTGTGCATGCATGCACGAGAGAAAGTTAGTGGTACAAGTATAAAGAGAAGACTACTGTGTGGGTGTAAAAGAATAGGTGAGGTCATAATCAATGTAAAGTTGAATTCAAATATTTGAATAAGAGATCCTGATGTTTGAAACCCATGCATGCATGAATATAACGGAGATCTGCGCGGCGTGGTTTGGAAACAAGCATGTTGTAATGTATACACATTGAACAAGGTCAGACTGATTTGAATTTGAGATACCGATGGCAGACATTATTTGGCCACGTCGCATCCGTGCATGGACACACTATTCTAATTGGAGATGATGGGCAGCTTTCGCATCACATATCTATATCTATACCCCTATATATATTATATTTTATATTTTTTATATTGTGTGCGGGTAACTTTAACTTTGAAAGATGGTCGTTGGATGAGGTGAATCCGATGGTCCAAAGACGGTAAATTTGAGCACTACTGGCCGTTGGATATCATCTAGATTCCACCAGATTTCGCCACATGTATAATCTAGAAGACTCCATGGTTGAACTTAAGCATAATCCACAAACATCAAAACACAAGCACTTCATATTTGTTCTAGAATCTTCCGTATCAGAATTGCCCAAATGTTTTTCTACATGATTTGCCATTATTTGTTTTTACTTTATGTCTTACGACGCACAATTCCATGAATCTTAAAATAGATTAGCTTTCTTAAAATAGATTTTGAATGAAATGAACTATAAGAATTAAACGAACATCTACATCATGCATATATGACTCAAAGCTTGCATGCTATAATGTGGTATTTATTCATAATTTGGCTGCCAAATCTCATGCGTGCAATGCACGTGTACCTTACTCTAGTCTAAATGGTGTTTGTGTGTGTGTTGTGCGTGTTGAGGTGCAAATTGTCTTTTTTTTGGGTACACCTTAAGCTTGTTCTTCCGAAATTTCAAGCCGCGCCTTGTTATGCCTAAAATTCAAGCTAGCGTCTCTGCCTATCGTGTTGCGAAACTCCCGCCTCTTCAACCCGCGCCTTGTTAGCCCGAAATATTTAAGATATATCTTTGTCTTGTTGTGCTCCGACAACTCCCTCCATCACAACCCACGCCTTGCTATTCCAAAATTACAACGCGCGCGAAAACTCCCACCTCCTGTGAAATCCTGACACGCGAAATGCCCGTGCTACCCCTGAACCGAAAGAACCGCCTCAAATCGGTGGGGGTACTTTCGTAACTTACCCCACATTTCGGACAAGCGCGTCTCTAAGCCATGGTTCCCCACTGCCATCCCATCCGCCCACCCATTCATACACCGAGGCCGTGAAAACCCGCGACGAAACCCCACACCCTGCTCTGTCCGCCACCCAGCCAGAGCCTCTTCCCCGACGATGTCGTCCACAACAACACCTCGACGTCCCTCATCCACCGTACCGGATGAGGATCCGTCGTCGATCTCATCGTCCCGCCAGTTCAGCCACCCCGTCCTCCACCTCCAAGGAGCTGCCCCGGTGTTCCCCTCGTCTTTCGCGCCACCTCCATTCCCACACTGCCGTTTTCACCTGCACCACCGGAAGAGCATCATCATCACCGTTTCCTCGGATGAAGCTGCGGCCGAATCGGCGCCACCAAAGAGGTTGTACACTAATCGCCGCATTTTCTTCTTGACTCGATCTCACGGTGCTGCCGGCGCTCGGTCCCGAGCCGACACGGCGCGGCTCCATCCACGGCGGCGTCGCCGGCCTCTTCCTCCACGGCGTCGCTCCCTCGGCGGCGACGTCCACATCAGTAGGAGCTGCTGCTGCTTTAGCTCTCGCTCGCGCTGCTGCTCTGCTCTTGCTCTCGGTCCCCTGCCTGGTCTGCTCTTGCTACTGCTCTTGCTCATGCTGCTACTCTTGCTCTTGCTCTTGCTTGCGATGCTGCTCCGATTTAGCTACACTTCAGTCGACTGAATCGACTTTTGGGTCTGTCGATTTTCAGGGGGTGGGGGGGCTCGCCGGGGTGAAGGAAGAACCAGGCGCAGCGGGGAGGGGGGCTCGCCGGAGAGGTACCCCACTATCTATCTTAGGTTTCAGGATGGGGGTGGTGGTCGCTGGCGGTGGCGGGGCGTTGGCGGGGCGGTGGCGTGGGGATCGCCGGAGAAAAAGCTCGGCACGGGGGGCCTATAGGGATGGCCGGGGCGGCGGCGGATCAGCGGTGGGGAGTGTTTTCGGGGCGGGCGGGGGCGGCGCACCGCCGGCCGCGGGCGGCGGGGGGCTGCTGTTTGGCCGGTGGTGGCTGGCGGCTCAGTGGGGTGGAGGTTGAGGAATGGTTCACCACAACAGGGATCCGCTCTCCAGACTGTCTTTCGCCGCCTCAGATCTTCTTCCCCGCCGTCGGTAGCCACGGCAACTGCATTACCATCATCAACTGAGCAGATGACCCTAAGGACTACACGGGTCCGCAAGAGAGGTCGCACTCTTCCGTGTCTCCTTACGTTATGCGTCGCTTAATATGATGACATGCTACATTATCGTCGTGTTCACCTATTAGACTCCGTGTCAGGTCCAAACTAATGCTGAAACTTGAGTTTTTAAATGGTTGTGGGGTACATATTGGGGTAGCAATCAATACTATCTGTCTACTATCTGGTTAATCTCCGGTGTCTACTATGAGTTTCATGTTGGGTGCAAACAAACATTAAAGGAGCCATTATCTGTATGTTTTAGCTAAAGCTATTATCTGCCAGCTATCATTGGTTTTGGGTCTATCCACAGTTTGCTACCATCACTCTGGATTTGTGCATGCACTCCTTACATAATCTCACTTTGTTTTATTCCTATGCATGCCAGTTATTGTACACAATGGAACTGATCATGTAGAGCAAAAGAGACGAGCCTTGCGTGGCAATAAAATTTCATGCAGACGTCGTTCCATGGTGGGCGCAAAGGCAGCCCCCCTCCACCCATTTTGGATCGTAATCAAGAGGAAGACAACTGTTTTGAGGAGGATTCAGAAGGAGAAGACCACTCATATTTACCCCATGAGGTCTTCGCTCTAACTTGGCATGCTGATGTTGGTAATATCATGCATATGGTGCCTTGCATTGCTTACTGTATACATCAAAGATGTCATCTGCTTAGTTTAGACATGCTTTGTGTCAATGCCATCTGTTTAGTTTCTTTATCGTATATGTGAATCATGCAATGCCATCTTGTCTAGCCAGGCATCATATATGTGAATTTTAAATTGCCACCCTGGTTAGCCAGTCATCTTATATGTGAATTGTATCATGCCATCATTTTTTTATTACGTGTTAAATTTGTCAACAATTTTAGTACATTCAATTATTCTTCCTGTGCATCAGCCATTCGGCATGGTCATGGAAAAATCTGGAGTGGAAACAAGGTCTTCAGAGCAGATAATGCTATCTGACGAAGCGCATGTCTTGCTGGTTACCGATAGCTCCTCAGAGGAGGATTCAGAGACAGATGACGAGTCATATATCCCCCTGAGGTGCATGCCCTAACTTGGCAGGGTTATGTTGCTCATATCGTGTGTATGGTATCTTGCATTGCTATGTCATTTGCTTAGTTTAGACATGCTTTGTGTGAATGCCACCTGTTTAGTGTCTAATTACCATATATGTGAATTATGCAATGCCATCTTGTTGCAAAACATTACATATGTGAATTATGCAACGTTATCTTGTTGCAAGGCATTATGTATGTGACTTATGCAATGCCATGCTGTTTAGGCAAGCGTCATATATGTGAATTATATCATGCCGTCCTTTTTTTGTATTTCTCATTGCTTTTGTCGATAATGTTTGTATATTCAACTACTCTTCCTGTGCATCAGCCATTTGAATTGGTGATGGAGAAATCTGGAGTGAAAACAAGGTCTTCAGAGCAGACAATGCTATCTGCTGAAGCAGATATCTTGCTGGTTACAGATAGCTCTTCAGAGGAGGATTCAGCGGCAGATGACTAGTCCTATTATCCCCCTGAGGTGTATGCTCAAACTTGGTAGGGTTATATTACTCATATAATGCATATGTTGTATTGCAATGCTTAGTTTTTACATCATATACACAATATTGAATGCCATCTCCTTAGTTGACACATCATATATGCGATTGCCCTCTTCTCACTTCCTTAGTATATAAATCATGTATTTGAATTATGTCATGCCATGATGTTTACATAGACAGTATGTATCTGAATTATGGCATGCCAACCCATTTTCTAAAGACATAATATAGTTATATCATCTCATCCTGTTTACATAGTCATCATATTTTAAATTATTTCATTCTATCCGTGAATTATATCATGCCATCATGTTTCCATCGTCGACATGTTTGTGATTTATGGCATGCCAACCACTTTAATAGACACATCGTATAGTTATATCATGTCATCCTGTTTACATAGTCATCATATTTTGAAGTATGTCATTCTATCTTGTTTAGTTAGCCATCATACATGTGAAATTGTGTCATGCTATCCTGTTTAATTAACCATCATATATGTGAAATTATGTCCTGCTATTATGTTTGCTTAGACAACATAAATGTGAATTATTTCATGCCCTGTTTTCTTCCCTACTATCCATTGCACCTGTCTATCTTACAATGTATGTACGTTCAATTACTTTTCTTGTTTATAAGCCATTTCAATTGGAGGGAGTGATGGCAGTATCTGTAGGAGTAAAAAAACGGTCTTCAGAAAAGATCGTGCTACCTGTCGATGCAGATAGAACCACGGTTGTACTTGCCCAAGAACCAGCCCCACCACACATAACCCACACTCATGCAGATTGTACCCCTACCCAGTTGGACAGAGAACCAGCTACACCCCTTCTAACCCCAACCCTAGCAGATAGACACCCAGTTCCCGTTGACACAACACCGTCTCCACCACAGAGCACCCAAACACGAGCAATTAGTAAGGCAACTGCAGTGCCCAAATCACGAGGACCACCACTCTGAACCCGAAGTAAACGCTTAAAGCAGAAGAAGAATTGTTCTCAGGTCAGGTTCCGTAGCTGTGGTTCATACTACTTTGCTCTTGCATCACTGTATTGTCTGATACCAACTAATTTCAAATTTGAAGGATGCAATTGAAACTCCAATGGCGCAACAGGTATGTTTTAAACCTGTTTCTTCAACGTGTTTGGCTATTTTTTGTTGTAACTTGCTCTATGTTTATTTCAGTTTCAATTGAATAAACAGTTATGTTCTCATGCCATGCACATTACAAGTGTTATTATTGCGGTGTAGTTTCCCACACTTATATTCTGTCTATGCTGCTTTGTCTTAAATAGATATGATTCGAACTGTATCTATCTTGATTTGCCAACATAAACTAGAATGATATAGACCATACAGTGACCATACTACATAGATATATGTTTGTTTCATGCTGTTATCCTGTCCACCTTACTACTGAACTGGTTTACCAAAATGAGTTTCATATACCACATTGTAAACCTGAGATGTGTTTGTTTGTTTCTCTTTTAGAGCGCGGATAAAATATTGGAGAAGAGTACCCTGTTATGCAATGGTAAAGGAAGTAATGCAGATAAGGTTCAAGATAGTGAGACATCCCTGTTGGTCTCCAAGAAAGCTGATAAAAACTATATTCAAGACACTGAGACAACCCCAAAGTCCTGTCTTGATGTAGTGTTCGAGTTACTGGCTACCACTGCTGGCACCAGCTCTTCGAACTCGTTGCCTGAATCAGTTCGGCTTCTTGAGTCTCAACTTCAAGTTGAAAGACATCGATCAGATGTTATGCGACAGGAAGCCGAAGGACTGAGGAAGTCCCTGCAGAATTCGGATGCATACTTTCTGGTGCAACAGCAAGCGCTGGAGGACGTAAGCGCCAAACAAGAGAATTAATAAGCTTGCTAAGTATCTTGCCAGCATTATGGGTACCCAGGGTATTGTTTCTTGAGCTCTTCTGAAGTGGTTTCAGTTCTGGACTTGTTTTGCTGCGGCGTTTATATGCTGCTGTGTTCCCTATATTTGCACTGGTGGCGAACTTTGATGCCCAGTGGATGTAATATGTGTAATAGCCGTGATAGCCTAGTGTAAGTTGCTTGCTTATTTATTTCCTTGTTGCCTTGTTTATTTGTTTGCTTGTAGTCAGTGCAGTTCTTTTTCTGTGGTTTGCTAGTGGCTGCAATAACCTATTTTTTAAAACTAGGCCACAATAACCATGGGCTAATATTTACTTTAGTGACACTGGGCCTCCTACGGGCCGTAGAAACAGTGGGCCTTCTACGGGCCGTAGAAACAGTGGGCCTTCTACGGGCCGTAGAAACAGTGGGCCTTCTATGGGCCGTAGAAACAGTGGGCCTTCTACGGGCCATAGAAACAGTGGGCCTTCTACGGGCCGTAGTAACAATGGGCCTTCTATGGGCCATATCATCAATGGGCCTTATACGGGCCGTATGATCGATTGGCCAAACATGGGCCAAACAGACCGCATTCTGGCCGTAAACGGGCTAGAGTTGGAATCGTCCGTTCATGGGCCGACCATAACGGGCCATCCTTAACAGGCCGTATTTGATGACGCTATGAAAATGGCCCAACGTATTAACGGACCACAAACGGGCCGACTGTAACCACGGGCTGAATTTGGCCCACAAGCAGAAAATGACAGTAACGGGCCGTACGTAAATGAATGCTGGAAAATAGCCCAAGAATAAATGGGCTCTGAGAAGGCCGAAAGATAACATGGGCGGGAAACGGCCCAACGGAATAACGGGCCGTTAATGGGTATTAAGTGATACACTATTCTTTACGGGCCAGTTTCACCACGGGCCGTTAATGGGTGTAAAGTGATCCACTGTTCATTACGGGCCAGTTTCACCACGGGCCGTTAATAGGCCAAGAGTTACATAGGGCCTCATATGGGCCGAAAGACGTCATGGGCCATACATGGGCCAGAAGTGAAAACGGGCTGGAATCATATTGGATGGCCCAGATGACGCTACTGGGCCTAATTCAAATAGGGCGTAACGGGCCTTGGGTTAGCGGGCTGTAAATGGGCTATATGCGAATAGGCCGTTAACAGGCTTTCCATGGGCCGGCCCGCCACCTTTTGACCAAGTCAAACGGGCCGGCCTTTTCACAGGAATGGGCCTCTGTTGGGCCGTGCCACGTGTCGACGTATCATAGGCGCCTTCTGTCCAATGAGTGGATGACATCTGTCCCAGCGATGAGCCGACACGTGTTTCCTCCAGCCAATGATGATTTTACACGTGCAAAATCCCCATTGGTCGGGGCTGTTAACGGGTTATCGGATCCAAAAACTGACCCGATAGCTTAACGGCATTCCGTTACGGTGGATGCCATGTGTCGGTCACCCTTGACGAAAGCACTTCTATGACGCGCGATTTATCGTCATGGAAGTGGACACTTCCGTGATGATAATTTTGGTAATGTCATGGAACACTTCTACGACAGCACGGGTATGACTATCTTGATTCTGTCATAAATTTGTCATGGATGTACATGCATGACAAAAAACGCTACCTACTGTGACAAACACGTATCATCACGGAAGTGTATTTTTTTGTAGTGTCTGTTCTCTACTACTGAATTCCAATCATTCTCAAGATTCTTGTGACAACCTTCTACTGAACATTTTTTTCTCTATTTTTAATGTTGCAGACTGACTGCGAGTTTGATGGATCCATTGATGGCCCGATTACATAAATATGATATAATAAAGACATGATCGGCTGTTCTTCTGTAGTGACTTGTGATCTCTAGTATGTCGTGATGAGGAGTAAATTAGTTAATTGTGGATTCTCATACATTGTAAATACTTGTATGTGTGTGTCGATGTCAAAACCGGCGGATCATGGGTAGGGGGTCCCGAACTGTGCGTCTAGGATCGATGGTTACAGGAGACAGGGGACACGATGTTTACCCAGGTTCGGGCCCTCTCTATGGAGGTAATACCCTACTTCCTGCTTGATTGATCTTGATGAATATGAGTATTACAAGAGTTGATCTACCACAAGATCATAATGGCTAAACCCTAGAAGTCTAGCCTGTATGACTATGGTAATGAGTATATCCTTTCCGAACTAACCCCTCCGGTTTATATAGACACCGAGGGGATCTAGGGTTACATAGAGTCGGTTACATAAGAAGGAATCTTCATCGTTGGTCGCCAAGCTTGCCTTCCACACCAAGGAGAGTCCAATCCGGACACGGGTACAGTCTTCGGCCTTCATGTCTTTACAGCCCATCAGTCCGGCCCATGGATAACAGGCCAGATGCCCGAGGGCCCCTTAGTCCAGGACTCCCTCAGTAGCCCCCGAACCAGTCTTCAATAACGTGGTGTCCGGCACACAAATTGTATTCGGCATTGCAAGGCGGGTTCCTCCTTTAATGATTTCCAAGTAGTGTATTCGGCCGTAGATTCAATGTCCCCTCGGCTTCTGCGCGTTCAATAACCTCGTCTTCCACGCGTCGAGTGAATGCGGGGGGTCAGGGTATTTTTGCAAATAACACCCCGTTTAGGCCAGGAAGAGCGCTTACTTAAAGAGATCCGATCTTGGATCCATTCAACATCTCGCGGAGAAAATCCCCAAAGACTACTAGGAGAAGCCACTACAACATGGCCAGCATTCCTAGTTCCTCCTTCGACTCAGAGAGAGGCGAGTGGGAGAGGTGCCCAGTGGCCTACAGCCAATTAAAGAAGCTGCAAACACATGGATTCCTTCCCCCTGCAGACATGGTCCCTGTTCGAGTAGGGCAAGCTTCCCTCAACGGTGAGACCCAGGCGGAGGACTTTCCCAATCCATATGGGGGGAACGAGTTTGTTTCGTCCCTTATCTGCTAAGGGGCGTCGGGTTTGCAATCCATCCGTTCCTCCGAGGGCTTCTGGAATACTATGGCCTTCAGCTCCACAACTTTACTCCGACCTCTATTTTGCACATTGCGGGCTACGTCGCGTTGTGCGAACTGTTTCTGGGCATTGAGGCCCATTTCGAACTGTGGAGAAAGTTGTTCTGCCTTGTCCTGCGCAACCACCAGGGGTTAATTTTTGAAGTGGGCTGATACGTCTATGTTGTATCTACTTTTCCAAACACTTTTGCCCTAGTTTTGGACTCTAACTTGCATGATTTGAAAGGAACTAACCTGGACTGACGCTGTTTTCAGCAGAATTGCCATGGTGTTATATTTGTGCAGAAATAAAAGTTCTCGGAATGTCCTGAAAATCAACGGAGAATTATTTTATAATTAATAAAAAATACTGGCGAAAGAATCAAGGCCAGGGGGCCCACACCCTGTCCATGAGGGTGGAAGGCGCGCCTACCCCCCTCGGCGCGCCCCCTGCCTCGTGGGCCCCCTGGAGCTCCACCGACCTCAACTCCAACTCTATATATTCGTGTTCGGGGAGAAAAAAATCAGAGAGAAGGATGTATCGCGTTTTAAGATACGGAGCCACCGCCAAGCCCTAATCTCTCATGGAATCCGTCGCCATCGTCATCATCAACCTTCCTCCATCACCAATTTCATGATGCTCACTGCCGTGCGTGAGTAATTCCATCGTAGGCTTGCTGGACGGTCATGGGTTGGATGAGATTTATCATGTAATCGAGTTAGTTTTGTTAGGGTTTGATCCCTAGTATCCACTATGTTCTGAGATTGATGTTGCTATGCTTAATGCTTGTCACTAGGGCCCGAGTGCCATGATTTCAGATCTGAACCTATTATGTTTTCATGAATATATGTGAGTTCTTGATCCTATCTTGCAAGTCTATAGTCACCTACTATGTGTTACGATCCGGCAACCCCGAAGTGACAATAATCGGGACCACTCCCGGTGATGACCGTAGTTTGAGGACTTCATGTATTCACTATGTGTTAATGCTTTGGTCCGATACTCTATTAAAAGGAGGCCTTAATATCCCTTAGTTTCCAATAGGACCCCGCTACCACGGGAGGGTAGGACAAAAGATGTCATGCCAGTTCTTTTCCATAAGCACGTATGACTATATTCGGAATACATGCCTACATTACATTGATGAATTGGAGCTAGTTCTGTGTCACCCTATGTTATAACTATTACGTGAATAATCGCATCCGGCATAGTTCTCCATCACCGATCCAATGCCTATGAGCTTTTCACATATTGTTCCTCGCTTATTTACTTTTCCGTTGCTACTATTATAATCACTACAAAACTGCTAATCTTACTTTTGCCACCGTTACCGTTACTTCCATACTACTTTGCTGCAGATATTAAGTTATCCAGGTGTGGTTGAATTGACAACTCAACTGCTAATACTTGAGAATATTCTTTGGCTCCCCTTGTGTCGAATCAATAAATTTGGGTTGAATACTCTACCCTAAAAAACTGTTGCGATCCCCCATACTTGTGGGTTATCAAGACTATTTTCTGGCGCCGTTGCCGGGGAGCATAGCTCTATTCTTTGAGTCACTTGGGATTTATATCTGCTGATCACTATGAAGAAGTTGAAAGACGAGAAAACCAAAATTTATCCCTCAACTAAGAGGGGAGGTAAGGAACTGCCATCTAGCTCTGCACTTGGTTCACCTTCTGTTTTGAGTAAACTTGCGACACCTAAACTTGCTTCTGCTATTAATTCTGATATGTCGCATGTTATTGATGATGCCACTTCTACTATGCATGATACTTATGATGAAACTACTTCCATGCTTGATACTACTGTGCCACTTGGTGAATTTCTTGATGAACAACTTGCTAGGGCTAGAGAGAATGAAATTATTGAAACTGATAATACTGATGAAAGTGATGATGAAGATTCTCCCCTAGATATGAATTGCCTGTTGTGCCTGAGGGTTATATTATGGATGAAGAAACTGCTAGAGAGTTTCTTTCTTGCAATGATAGAAGTGATCTTAAGAAATTATTAGCTAAGCTGAAAGAAAAATCTCTGAATGCTAGAATGAAATATGACCCTGCTTATGCTACTTAACCTATCTTTGTTACTGATAAGGATTATGAATTCTCTGTTGAACCTGATATAATTACTTTGGTTGAATCTGATCCTTTTTATGGCTATGAATCTGAAATTGTTCTGGCACATCTTACTAAATTAAATGATATAGCCACCCTGTTCACTAATGATGAGAAAACTCGCTACTATTATATCCTTAACTTATTTCCGTCCTCATTAAAGGGTGATGCTAAGATATGGCTTAATTCTCTTGATCATGGTTGTGTGCGTAGTCCCCAGGATATGATTTATTACTTCTCTGCTAAATATTTCCCTGCTCATAAGAAACAAGCTGCTTTAAGGGAAATATATAATTTTGTGCAAATTGAAGAAGAGATTCTCCAACAAGCTTGGGGGAGGCTTCTCCAATTACTTAATGCTTTGCCTGATCATCCCCTTAAGAAAAATGAAATACTTGATATCTTTTATAATGGACTAACCGATTCTTCCAGAGACCACCTGGATTGTTGTGCTGGTTGTGTTTCCAGGGAAAGAACTGTTGATCAAGCTGAAATTCTATTGAATAATATGTTGACTAATGGAAACAATTGGACACTTCCTGAACCAACTCCTAAGCCAACTCCGAAGAAAAGGGGTATTCTATTTCTCAGTCCCGAAGATATGCAAGAGGCAAAGAAATCTATGAAAGAAAAAGGTATAAAAGCTGAAGATGTTATGAATTTACCTCCTATTGAAGAAATACATGGTCTTAATTCATCACCTATTGAAGAAACACACTGTCTTGATAACCCGACACAGGTAGTAAAGGTAAATTCTCAAGCTGAAATCCCTCCTGCTAAGTTTGCTAGCCAATGTTTGGAATTTGATAACTTTATGGTTAAGCAAGAAGATTTTAATGCTTATTTTGGTAGACAACTGAAACGCAATGCTTATATGATTGAACACTTGGGTGATTATATGTCTAGAGTTAAGGGTGAACTTAAACTCATTAGTAAACATGCTTCTATGGTTACCACTCAAGTAGAACAAGTACTTAAAGCTCAGAATGACTTGCTCAATGAATTAAATAGTAAGAATAATGATTTTGTTGTTAGAGTTGCAACTAGAGGGGGTAAAGTGACTCAGGAACTTTGTATCCTGAGGGCCACCCTAAGTGAATTGAGCAGGATTCCCAGAGAAATAATGTTGATGAACCTAGTCCTTCTAAGAGGAAGAAAAAGAAAAATGATAGGACTTTGCATGCTTCTAGTGAACCTGCTATAGACACACCTGAGAATCCAAACGATATTTCTATTTCTGATGCTGAAACACAATCTGGTAATGAACATGAACCTAGTGATAATGTTAATGATGATGTTCATGTTGATGCTCAACCTAGTAATGATAATGATGTAGAAATTGAACCTGTTGTTGATCTTGATAACCCACAATCAAAGAATCAAAGTTATGATTAGAGAGACTTTGTTGCTAGGAAGCACGGTAAAGAAAGAGAGCCATGGGTTCAGAAACCCATGCCCTTTCCTCCTAAACCATCCAAGAGAAAAGGATGATGAGGATTTTGAGCGCTTTGCTGAAATGATTAGACCTATCTTCTTGCGTATGCGATTAACAAATATGCTCAAAATGAATCCTTATGCTAAGTGCATGAAAGAAATTGTTACTAATAAGAGAAAGATACCGGAAGCTGAAATTTCCACCATGCTTGCTAATTATACTTTTAAGGGTGGAATACCTAAGAAACTAGGAGATCCAGGAGTACCCACTATACCTTGCTCCATTAAAAGAAATTATATTAGAACTGCTTTATGTGATCTTGAAGCCGGTGTTAGTGTTATGCCTCTCTCTTTATATCGTAGACTTGATTTGAATAAGTTGACACCTACTGAAATATCTTTGCAAATGGCTGATAAATCAACTGCTATACCTGTCGGTATTTGTGAGGATGTGCCTGTTGTGGTTGCAAAGGTTACTATTTGTGAGGATGTGCCTGTTGTTCTTCATATTCCCGAAGATGATAGTATGTCTATTATTCTTGGAAGACCATTTTTGAATACTGCAGCGGCTGTTATTGATTGCAACAAAGGCAATGTCACTTTTCATGTTAATGGCAATGAGCATATGGTACACTTTCCGAGGAAACAACCTCAAGTTCATAGTATAAACTCTATTGGAAAAATTTCATCGATTACTATTGGAGGTTTTGAATTTCCTCTTCCTACTGTCAAAAAGACATATGATATTCTTATTATTGGGGACGTGCATATCCCCATTGAGGTAACCTAGTGCTATTCGAAAATTCTCCGGTTCCATGTTATTCGGAATGAGTTTGTTAACAAGACTTGATCAACCTTGTTAGTGGATTCCTTTTGATGAGCATGAGATGGATGAAGTTAGAAAGCACAACCTTCTGTACCCACCTTTTAGTTTCTGTTATTTAGATTAAATAAAGCAAAAATAGTATTTTCTGTCTGTTTTCTGAGTTATCCGTGCAATAAAAAATACCCCGAAAATAAATGTTCTCCAAATGCCCCGAAATTGAAATAAGATTTTTTTCTGGAATATTTGAGAATATTTGGCACTGAGAACACATCAGGGGGAGCTGGCACCTGGCCACGAGGGTCCAGGGCGCGCCCACCCCCTGGGCGCGCCCCCCTGCCTCGTGGGCCCATGGTGGCTCCCCTCCACTTATTCCAGCCACCACACACTCCTTCCTCACAAAAAAATCACCAACCAGCTCAAGCATGAGTTCTAGCTCATTTTGTTGCGATTCTCGATCTCCTTGCTCAAAGCTGCACTCACAAAACTGCTTTGGGGGATTGATCTTCGGTATGTGACTCCTCCAATGGTCCAATTAGTTTTTGTTCTAGTGCTTTATTCATTGCAAATTGTTGCTGCTTAGGTGACCCTGTTCTTGAGCTTGCATGTCAAATTTATTTGGTCCCAAGTGGTTCTAATGCATGATATAGTCTCTAGGCACTTGTAGGAGTAGTTGCTATCAATTTTGTTGAGTTTGGTTCACTTTTATTTTGAGTTACTAAATTTTTCAGAAATTTTTCAGAGGAAGAAATATGTTTAGGAAAATGTGCCAAGGTGGTCCTGCAAGGAAGCAAGGACCCAGGCTTGCAATACACGATGCGGACGATGAACCACCAAGGGAAGCTCAAGTGTGGGCTTGTGAATGCCCTTCAGAGGACTTTATGGATCGAGCAGGAATCAGGGAAGAATTTAACGCATATGTGCATAATGCTGATCTTGGGAGCTTCGAGGCAGATAAGTGCCACCAGTACCATTATCTCACGGATTCCTTTGTGAGAAGGTTTGAATTTTCATCATCCCGCAATTCTCAAACTGTCCTATTTGATCTTTATGAAAATTCTGATACTATGGACTTAGAGGATTTTAATACTGCTTGCAAACTTCCACAATGGGGTAGCACTAGTGAGCCTCACAAATCTGAGTTTGGAGATTTTCTTGCCAATATAACTGTGGGGGAGTCTAGAGATATAACACAAGCTACCATAGGGAGCATTCATTTTCCTTCTATACATTATTTTGCTCTCTTCATAGGTAGGTGCATAAATGGTAAAGATGAAGCATGTCATATGTGTGTCCCTGACCTCAGTGTTCTCAAGAGTGCTGTATTAGGAGATAAACATTATAATTTGGGAGCCATTGGTGCACGTAGGTTGCATAATAATAGAATTAATGGAGATTTCTTTAGTGGAATCTATGCAACCCGTTTAGCTAATTTTCTTGATATACCCATACAAGAGTATGATATTGAGCGACCTCCTGTTTATTTAGATTATGAGGCTATGGTTCGTCATCAGTTTGTTGAGAGGAACGATTAGTTCCTCCAGTACTGACTAATCTTTGACAGACGACGCACCTATCACGTCGCTCTCCCTGCTCCTACTTTCTTTGACTTTCTGGCAAAGGGGGGATATATCATAACCAGGGAGGAGGCGAACGAGTACGAGAGGAGGACGAGGGCAGCTCGCCTCCAAGCTGCAGCCCACGATGCAATAGCCGCTGCTTCTCAGTACGACCCTAGTTACTTATTTTGCTTGTAGTAGTTTTAATTAAAAGAAAACCCAAAAATATTTCTTGTTCTTCTTTTGCTTGTTGGGAGCTTTCCCGTGTAAATAGTTTACTTCTTTTCTTTTCTTTGGGGGTCGATAGGAGAAGACCATGATGAAATTGTTGAAGTGGATTTTATATGCATTATTGTTGATTTAACCAAGAGCCCATATTGCCTTGTCTTCTCCTGTTTATTGAATGCTCGCAGATTCCAGCTTAGTCCAATGCACGCGCACTATTATTATTTTTCACATCGTTCGGTCGTGCAAGTGAAAGGCAATAATGATGATATATGATGAATTGATTGAGATGAGAGGAGCTGGTATGAACTCGACCTCTCTTGTTTTTGTAAATATGATTAGTTCATCGTTCCTGATTCAGCCTATTATGAATAAACATGTTTGCAATGACAATTAGAGATTATAGTTGCTTATGCCATGCTTAATTAGCTAGGAGTTTATAATGGTTTACCTTGTGTGTCAACATGCTATTAAAATGGTTGTGATGTGGTATGATAGGGTGGTATCCTCCTTTGAACGATTCGAGTGACTTGACTTGGCACATGTTCACGCATGTACTTGAAACAAAATCAACATAGCCTTCACGATATTTATATTCATGGTGGATTATATCCTACTCATGCTTGTACTCAATGTTTATTAATTTTAATGCATGTTCATGACTGTTGTCGCTCTCTAGTTGGTCGCTTCCCAGTCTTTTTCTAGCCTTCACTTGTACTAAGTGGGAATACTGCCTGTGCATCCACTTCCATAAACCCCAAAGTTATTCCATATGAGTCCACCATACCTTCCTATATGCAGTATCTACCTGCCGTTCCAAGTAAATTTGTATGTGCCAAACTCTAAACCTTCAAATGAAATTCTGTTTTGTATGCTCGAATAGCTCATGTATCAACTAGGGTTGTATGTATCTTCCATGCTAGGCAGTTTATTCTCAAGAGGAGTGGACTCCGCTCCTCACTCACGAGAAAATGGCTGGTCACCGGGATGCCCAGTCCCATGCTTTATGCAAATCAAATCAAAATAATTGCAAACAAAACTCCCTCGGGATTCTTGTTAGTTGGAGGCACTCGTTGTTTCGAACAAGCCATGGATTGATGCTTGTTGGTGGAGGGGGAGTATAAACTTTACCATTCTATTTGGGAACCGCCTATAATGTGTGTAGCATGGAAGATGTCGAGATCTCTCGGTTGTTATGTTGACAATGAAAGTATGCCGCTCAAAATATTATTTATCTCTGCTTTAAAATCGAGCTCTGGCACCTCTACAAATCCCTGCTTCCCTCTGTGAAGGGCCTATCTATTTACTTTTATGTTGAGTCATCACCCTCTTATCAAAAAGCACCAGCTGGAGAGCACCGCTGTCATTTTGCGTCCATTAATATTAATTTATGTTGAGTATAACTATGACTGGATCTCTTTTACCATGAATTACAACGTTGTCAGTCCTTGATCTTTAAAGGTGCTCTGCATTTATGTTTTGCGGTCCCAGAAAGGGCTAGCGAGATACCATCTTGTTATATCATATCATGATTGTTTTGAGAAAGTGTTGTCATCCGAGATTTATTATTATTGCTCGCTAGTTGATTATGCCATTGGCATGAGTAAACATGAGACCTAAGTGTTATTGCGAATATGGTTAGTTCATAATCTTTGCTGAAAACTTGAATGCTGGCTTTACATATTTACAACAACAAGAGAAAACAGAGTTTGTAAAAGTTTTTCTTTATCGCTTTCAATTTATCAACTGAATTGCTTGAGGACAAGTTGTCGGTGTACAAAAGACGGGGCACACCTTTGTACCCCTTTACATGTGCACGGGCAGTCGGAGCCGCGCCCACGGTGGCACCAAGAAGAACAGGGGAGGTAAACCAAGGCAAAACCGAAGCCCAAGACAGCCAGGGCAACGCCAAGACCAAGAACGCAAAGAAGCAGAGGGGCGGAGCAGTTTCCCCTGGCAAGGGTGCCTCAGCAGCCCCGGCAAGACTCTTGCCGGGGCAGCGCGCCCAAACACCAACAGGGCGAGCCACCCTTGAGCCCACGTCCCCAATACCATCAGCCACGTGGGGCCAGGGCTCAGGAGGCACCTCCGTGGTGGCATGCAGATCTTTGTGAAGACATATTCAAGATCAGATGAGGATTAGAAGACAACGATCCTTGACAAGATCCTTGCCGAGGAGAGCCATGAGGCCCCCGGCAAGATTCTTGCCGGGGACGACCGCGCACCACAGCATGACCCTTGCCGGGCCCCCTGGCAAGGCTCTCGCCAAAGACGCCAGTAGGACCACTGCTAGGCCCGCGCCAGCCAAGTCTCCACCGCCGTTCGCATGCAGTTGCCAGCCCAAACCAGACGGGCAGGCACCTGCGTGGCAACATGCAGCTTCCATGCCAACTCAGCAGGCGCCTGTGTGGCGACATGCAGATCTTCGTGAAGACCCTACCACCGCGCCACCTCAGCTGCCTGCCTGCCTACATAGCGCCGCACGCATCGCTGGCCAGGGCGCGTGCCGAAGCGAGGAGGAGCGGCGACGGACGGGACGGGCCTCGCCCCCCGTCCCCGATAAAGCTAGGGGACACCTCAGCGGCGCATTAAATGCAACTTGTCCTGTAATACGAGTGATAAGCTCGCAATACTTTACGCCTTTCCACCTCCTGCATGCCACTGTGGCAGCCCCTTTCGCCTATAAAAGGAGGCCCATGGCATACTGGAGAAGGATTCGGCTCTTTGGAACCACGCACTCACCATAGCTAGTTTGAGAGCTCAAGAACTTTCTGAAATACACCCACCAAAGCAGGACTAGGGTTTTACGCATCCTCGCGGCCCGAACCTGGGTAAACGATCCCTGTGCTGACTACTGATCCTGCTCTTCTCGCAACCCTGCGCCCCGGCAACCGTAGTAGGGATTCTTGTGATCCCATAGGTGTCGTTCCACACCGACATCTTTGGCGCACCAGGTAGGGGGCACAATTGTGAGAATCTGGTCTAGTAGCTAGCATAGTGTTTCTTCAATGGCTCCCAAGAAGAAGACGGCCACGGCGATCGGCTCGTCGGGGGCCGAACGGCCCGTACCACTACGGGCAAGCAGCGGCCCAGTCGCGGACACGACCCAGCCGCGGTCCGCGAGCACCAGCATCACCCACGTCGCCAGATCCAAAGACGGAGCTGGGCGCCCCGCAGGCGGCGCGGGGCCCTCCAGGGGTGTCGTTGTGCCACCTCCGGGCAGCGCAACGACCTCCAAGACACCCACGCTAGCGACCACTGCGCGGTCTTCCTATGGTGTGCGCGACGAACAGCGTTGCCACGCGGGCGACCCTGGGCACCGCCGTGGGAAGAGCCATGTGCGTCATCCACGGGATGAAGGAGTTCAGCATGCCCGCCGAAGTGCTGGCGAAAATGGCGCGCAGCCGCTGGGCCGTCGTGGAGCTCCGTCTAACATGGTTAGAAGTCGAAGCACGCCACGGTCCACGCAACTATCGCTGCCACCCACGCCAGCGGAAGCTTTGGCGCGCGCGCAGCTGCTCCTCGACTTCCCTTCTGCTGCAGAGAAGCTCGATGAGTGGAGGGCCACCATCCGGAGCCTCGTCGCCGTTGCCAACAAAGATGGTCCGCGACCGGCAGGGCCCTCGGGGCGGCGCTCCACCGAGCCACCACATGATGGCGCTGGGAGGACCGGGGGAGCTGCGGCCATGGTGCACTCTCCTCCTCCTCGCCAGCCGCCGTGGGCGTCTGCCCGTCATGACGAAGCTTGTGATAACATCTCTATAGCATCGTCTGACCCGCGGACCCACCGCGACCAGCGCCAAGTTCTTCGAGAACGAGCTCACGAAGATGCTCGGACCACTATTGAGCGCCGGCGTGATACACGCCACCAGTCGGACAAGCGGGCGGGACCCGCTATGGACCACCCAGCATCGGGGGGCCCGGCGGCCTACCTTACGAGGTGGGCTGCCCGGCCTTTACCTGTGACCTACGGCAGTTCCAGTGGCCGTCCCACCGCACGTTCAAGCCCGACGTCGGCGAGAAGTACACTGGCAAGACCCATCCGTCCGAGTTCCTCAGCATCTACACCATCGCGATGCAGGCGGTCGGAGCTCGCGACGACAACGTGCTTGCCAATTATTTCCCGCTGGGACCGAAGCCCAATGTTATGTCTTGGTTGATGCACTTGCTGGCGGATTCCATTTCTTCTTGGTCGGACTTCTTGGTCGGATCTGTGCCATGAGTTTGTTGGCGCCTTCACAGGAGGCCACCAAGCTCATGGCCAGGCCAGTCACCTGCATATCATTCCCCAGAAGGAAGGGGAAACCCTGCGCAAGTACATCCAGAGGTTCAGCCGGGTGCAGTACAACACCCCTGACGTTCATCCCACCGATGTGATCAGCGCGTTCCACCAGAACATGCGCAATAGCAAGATGCGCGAAGAGCTGGCGATGACCAAGGTTAAGGATGTGGCCGAGCTCTATGTTCTGGCCGATAAATGCGTCCGGGCTGAAGAGGGAAGGAAGTACCCTGACGAAGACGCCGGTGCGGAAACCGACTCTATCGACGAAGACGCCGCCACCCCGACGAAGAAGGGTCGGCGTCGCAACAGGAAACGCAAAGGCAAGGCCGTACTTGCCGTCGAGGGGTCTGATGACACCAGTGCTGCCAAGAAGGTCAAGGCAGACGGCCCCGGCAAGGAGATTGCTGCGTGCACCGCCTACCGGGCCTTAGCAGCTGCCGACAAGCCAGGGGGCTCCGGCAAGCAGTACTGCAAGATCCACCGCACCAAGGGCCACGACCTCCAGAACTGCCGACAAGTCGAGCTGCTTGCTGAAAAGCAAAAGGCCGGTTATGAAAGGAGGGACAAGGAGAAAGGTCAGGACGGTGCCGAGGGATCCGGCAAGAATCGTGGCGACCAAGGAAGCCGCCCCGGCAAGGACAACCAGCAAGAGAGGCCCGCCCGGGGCCGTGACAAGGAACAAGAAGACGATGATCACGACAAGTCCGGTGAGCAAGAGTTCCAGAAGGCTACGGAGGCCATGTGCGTCAATGGTGGCGCCTCGCTGCATACTTCTCACCGCCAGCTCAAGCAGTGGGCGCGTGAGATTACAGCGGCGGAGCCATCGTTCGACGCTCAGAAGCCGTTGAAGTGGTCTAGCATGCCCCTCATCTTTGACGCCGAGGACCACCCTGACCGCACGACCGTGGTCGGGTGTTTGCCATTGTTGGTCTCACCAACGATACGCAACCTCAAGGTGAACGAGATGTTGGTTGACAGCGGGGCTGGCCTGAACTTGATCTCGCCCGTCCTGATCAAAAGGCTGCAAATTCCTGATGAAGACCTCGAGGAAACGGGCACGTTTCAAGGCATCAATCCGGGGAGGAGCCAACCGAAGGGAAAGGTCACACTGCCCGTGATGTTTGGAGGAGAGTTGAACTACAGGACGGAGAGGATCATCTTCGACGTGGCCGAGATCCCCTTGCCCTACAACGGGATCCTCGGCCGCCCGGCACTAGGCAAGTTCATGGCGGCATCACACTACGCCTACAACATGCTAAAGATGCCCCGGCCGTTGGCCATCATCTCTATCCCCTCTGACAAGAAGGACGTGCTGATTTGCGCCGACCAACTCTACCGGGAAGCAATTGCAGCAGCTGCCGTCAAGGCACCTGCTCCTGCCGCTGAAGGCCCGGGAGGGAAGAAGAAGCCCGGCAAGACCTCTTGCACCCACTCCGGCAAGCGCACCTCCTCGGAGTGTTATGCTACCGTTGAGGACGTGCCAGAGAGCTCTACTGCCAAGAGCAAGAAATCCAGAGCTGAGCCGCCGCAGACCAAGAAGGTGTCCGTCAGGGAGGATGGCACGGGAGGGGCCTTCACAACAGGCTCCACCCTCGACAGCAAATAGAAAGGCGCGCTCATCACCTTCCTACGGGTGAATGTCGATGTCGGAGTAATGAGCCACGGGTAGGCTAACCCGAGGCCCAGAACCTTTCAAGACATCGGGGCTAGCTGTGCCCCTCAAGGCACCAAGATGAAGTGCCGCCTTTTGGTGGCCGGCTGGAGGAATAGCCGGCTGCCCGAAGACGGCCGAGTCTCAGAGACCGACTTGAAGACAAGCCGACTCCTGGTGGGCGGCTTCTAGAGAAGCCGGCCCCTAGCAGTCGGCCCATGGTGCCAACGAAGCCCGCGCCCTCATCAATAAAGACAAGACAGGGAGTGGCTACAGTATAACCCATCCGCCCCTCGATCCAGGGACGGGCGTGGCCACAGTGCACCGTACTGGCGGAGATCTCCGCCCGGCGCAACACTGTCGCCACACCACCCCTGACATCACCACAAGCAGGCGAAGCCCTGCTCCCACGACGGCCTGTCGGTACGGCATGACGGCCCCCACCCATCAGCGAGAGCCCGGAAGACGGCCAGAGCCCCATCAGTTTGACCCGAGGGAGGTCGGCCCCCAGCAGTCGGCCCGCCACTTCCTCGGGACCCACGAGCCATTAACCAGACGAGACGCAGAGTGGCTACAGTAATCGCCCGCCAGGTGGAGGGGGCTGTAGCCACGCTCTCCTGACCAAGCCTGCGTCATTAACATCACGGCTACAGTGATCAGCAGCTGACAAGACCCGAGAGCGGTGGAGACGGCCTGTCGGCCCCGTACCGGACCAGTCGGTGGGGCCCACCAGGTGGCGGGCCCCAGCAGTCGGCGGAGAAGCCGGCGGCAAGAGAGACTGACAGCCAGGTCCTACACTGGCCAGATTACTATTGTACCCCTGGGGGTAGGCCTATATAAACCCCCCAGGGCACCCACGCAAAGGGTTCCCAACCTGTTAGAACTAGACCAACCCATAGAGAAAGGAGGAAGCTAGCCTTGCCTTCTCCCATCTCTAGCATACAGCTCGAGGAGCACCATTGTATTCACTTGTGCCTTAGTGATCATGCGGAGACCCCACAGAGCAGGACTAGGGGTGTTATCTCCTAGGAGAGCCCCGAACCTGGGTAAAGTACGCCGGCGTTCGTGTCTACGCCTCATCCCGCTTCCAGCTACCGGCGACGTTCTACTCGCTCCCACCATGATAAGCCATCCATTGGCATATGTCGCACCCAACCCCCGACAGTCGACGTGTTTGCGTGGCAAGCATCCGACGTCCCCGGTGTTCCCAGGGAGGTGATTGAGCACCACCTAGCTGTCTGTCCTCATGCGCGGCCCGTCAAGCAGAAGGTCAGAAAGCAGGCTCTGGAGAGGCAGGAGTTCATCACATAGGAGATCAGGAAGTTGGAAGCGGCAAGTTTGGTGAGAGGAGTGCTTCACCCGACGTGGTTGGCCAATCCGGTAGTGGTGCGCAAGGCAAATGGGAACTGGAGGCTGTGTATTGACTACACAGATATCAATAAAGCTTGTCCTAAGGACCCCTTCCCGTTGCCGCGCATCGACCAGATTGTCGACTCCACGGCCGGGTGTGATCTGTTGTCCTTCCTCGACGCCTACTCGGGCTACCACCAAATCTTCATGACAAGAGAAATTGAAGAGAAGATATCATTCATCACCCCATGTGGTACGTATTGCTTTTTACGGTTGCCTTTTGGGTTGAAGAGTTGTCGGGGGTTGGGTGCGACATATGCCAATGGATGCTTTATCATGGTGGGAGCGAGTAGAACGTCTCCGCATGATCACTAAGGCTCAAGTGGTACAATGGTGCTCCTTGAGCTGTTTGCTAGAGGTGGAAGAAAGCAAGGCTAGCTCTCTCCTTTCTCTATGGGTCGGTCTAGTTCTAACAGGCTGAGAACCCTTTGCATGGGTGCCCTGGGGGGTTTATATAGGCCTACCCCCTAGGGGTACAATAGTAATCCGGCCCGGTGTTGGACCCGGCTGTCAGTCTCTCTGGTTGCCGGCTTCTCCGCCGACTGCTGGGGCCCGCCACCTGGTGGGCCCCGCCGACTGGTCTGGTACGGGGCCGACAGGCCGCCTCCGCCGCTCATGGGTCTGGTCGGCTGCTGATCACTGTAGCCGTGATGCTAATGTCGTAGCCTCGGTCATGGATGGCTTATCATGGTGGGAGCGAGTAGAACGTCGCCGGTGGCTGGAAGCGGGATAAGGGGTAGACACAAACGCCGGTGCACTTTACCCAGGTTCGGGGCTCTCCTGGGAGATAACACCCCTAGTCCTGCTCTGCGGGGTCTCCGCATGATCACTAAGGCACAAGTGAATACAATGGTGCTCCTCGAGCTGTTTCCTAGAGGTAGGAGAAGGCAAGGCCAGCTCTCTCCTCACTCTATGGGTTGGTTTAGTTCTAACAGGTTGGGAACCCTTTGCATGGGTGCCCTGGGGGGTTTATATAGGCCTAACCCCCAGGGGTACAATAGTAATTTGGCCGGGTGTAGGACCTGGCTGTCAGTCTCTCTGGTCGCCGGCTTCTCCGCCGACTGCTAGGGCCCACCGCCTGGTGGGCCCCGCCGACTGGTCTGGTACATGGCCGACAGGCCGTCTCCGCCGCTCTCGGGTCTTGTCGGCTGCTAATCACTGTAGCCGTGATGTTAACGACGCAGTCTTGGTCAGGAGAGCATGGCTACAGCCCCTGCCGCCTGGCGGGCGATTACTGTAGCCACTCTGCATCTCGTCTGGTTAATGGCGCGTGGGGTCCGAGGAAGTGGCTGGCCGACTGCTGGAGGCCGACCTCCCTCGTATCCGACTGGGGGCTCCAGCCGTCTTCCGGGCTCTCGCTGATCGGTGGGACCCGTCGCCCCAAGCCGTACCGACAGGCCGTCGTGGGAGCAGGGCCCCGCCTACTTGTGCTGACGCCAGGGGCGGAGTGGCAACAGTGCTGCGCCGGGCAGAGATCACCGCTGGTAGGGTGCACTGTGGCCACGCCTGTCCCTGGGTCGGGGGGGGGGGGGGATGGGCTACGCTGTAGCCACTCCCTGTCTTGTCTTTCTTGATGAGGGCGCAGGCCTTGCTGGCGCCACGGGCCGACTGCCAGGGGCCGACTTCTCTGGAAGCCGCCCACTAGGAGTCAGCTTGCCTTGATGCCGGCTTCTGGGACTTGGCCGTCTTCAGGCAGCCGGCTATTCCTCCAACCGGCCACCAGAAGGCAGCACTTCGCCTTAGCGCCTTGAGGGGCGCAGCCTGCCCCGATGTCTTGAAAGGTTCTGGGTCTCGGGTTAGCCTACCCGTAGCCCATTACTTCGATAGTAGTCCCCGAAGCTGGTGAGGTGCCGCGGCTAAGCAGTCGGGGAGCCTCAACAGTTTCTTTCTCCGTGTGCTTGAGAGGAGGCTTCGTCCGACTTCTGCCAGGCCGACTGACAGGAGTTGGCCTCGCCCAATCTGATTTATCCAAATTTCGAACGCGGCGGCGGGAACCAAGTGGCGTGCTTGCTAAGCCTCCTGACTGCCGCCCGTCGTGGGCATGTCATGTGGCGCCGAGCGGCCGGGCCAGTCTGCCAGCCCACGCTCGCGATGGGACGCGCCTGCAGGCGAGGCCCGCCACTACCACGCCTCGGCACGCGAGCGGATCCGCTGCGGCCGAGGTGGGCAGTTGATGTTCCCACGGAGTTACTGCGTGCAGTAACTCGTGCGATAAACGTGGGGGGCGTGTGGTCATGGGCGCAGTAAATCCCACGACAGCCCCCTCGGCTTCGCAGCCCGTAGGCCTATAAGTAGGGGGAGGAGGAGGAGCGGCGAAGCACGCGCGTCCCTCCTCCCCATTCTTCCCTCCTTCTTCCTCTGGCCATTGCGCCTCCAAGCCACGCTGACCGCCGCCCCCCACGCCACGCCCCCCACGCCCCCCACGGCACGCTCCGGAGCATGGGATGGCTCCGAAGTTAACGACGACCACATTGGTTTCCTCCGCCAGACGCGGCGGCTGCCCGGCAAGGATTACGTGAGGGTCCGCCTCGCGCCGAGGGGGGAGATCTCGCCGGTGCCGGAGGAGGGCGAGCGGGTCGTCTTCCGCTCGCACTACCTGCGCGGCCTTGGCTTGCCGGCGAGCAGCTTCTTCCGGTCCTTCCTCGAGTTCTACGGTCTCCAGCCGCACCACCTCACCCCGAACACGGTGGTGCTGCTGTCCGCCTTCGTCACCTTGTGCGAAGGCTTCCTCGGCGTCCTCCCCACCATCGAGCTTTGGGGGGAGTTCTTCTACATCAAGCTCGGCACCCTCGTCGCGGGCGTGCCGGCCCAATGCGGCGAGTTCATCACGGTGCGGAGGTCGGCGGCCGACAATCCCTTTCCTCCCATCACGCTGATCAAGTCGGTGAAGATGTGGCAGCGGTCGTACTTCTACGTGAGGAGCGTCTTCGCGGAGGGCGACTGGGTCAACTTGCCGGCTTACGAAGCCGGCCCACTAGCTGGGTGGCGGCCCAACTGGTCGTACCGGGCCAGGACGCTGTCGCCTTCTGGAGCCGCCGCCATCGCGCGGCTCCGAGTGTTGACACAAACGGAGGCCCTGACCGGGCCTGATTTGCTGTCCGCCTCTATGGCGCGCCGAGTGCTCCCGCTCCAGAGCCACCCTCACATGATCTGCCAGATGGGCGGGCACCAAGGAGATGCCTATCGCAGAGGTAGCTCTCATGGTCAACTATCTTGTGAAAGGCGAGCTCAAGGAGGAGTGGCGGTTTGGCAAGGAGCCGTACTCACGCGCCAACCCCCCGCCTATGGTAAGTCATGTGTCTTTTTTCTCTGTCTGTTTGTTGCCGAGTTCGTCTTGTCCAGCCTGACCAATCGACCTTTGAACAGAGGGCCCCCCTCCAGCCGGCAGCCGGCGCCGCGGGGCCGGAGTGCCAATTCCTCCCCGACCAGGCAGAGAGCGACGTCGACGACCCCGACTTCGGAGCGGCGGCCTTGGAGGACGACGCCGAGGGAGGAGGCGGCGAAAAAGGCGGCTCGAGGCTTGGAGCCAGCCTCGAGGACTGGCTTGACGACGACGCGGGGGAAGTCGCCCTGCGCCACCAGCCAGGAGTCGGCCAGCCGGGCACGAGCTCGTCTGCCGCGCCGGATGCCCAAGGCGGCGCGAAGAAACGCCGGGCCGCGCCGAGCTTGTTCGGCAGTCGGCCGAAGAAGCCCAAGGGCTCGGCCGCGCGACCAAGTGGGACGAAGCGGCCGCGAAGGCCATCCGCTTCCGCAAGGAGGTGAAGAAGCCGCAGCTGGTTTCCGCGTAAGTACTACCTTCCTCATGCGCCTCCATTTTTCCTTGTTGGTTCTGTCTGAGTGTCTTTACTTTGTTTCCCTTGATCTAGGGCTCCGCTCTCCCTCGAGAAATCGGCCGCCACCTCCATCGTGGGGTCGGCGGAGACCTCCGCCACCATCGGCGGATCGATCCGGCCGCCGACCTCCGAGAGGCGAGGGAGCGGAACGCGCGGGAAGCGTGCGAGGAGGCGGAAGCCGCCCGCCTGGAGAAGGCAGAGGCAGAGAAGGCGGAGGCCGCCGCCCTGAAGAAACTGGCGGCGGCCGAGGCCGCCGACGCGGCGAAGAAGCAGGCTGAAGAAGCCGTGCACCACCAGTCGGAGGTTTTCATCACTCCCCTGAACGCTGCACCGCGACCTCCGGAGGTTGTCGCGCAGACTGGGGAGGCCGGCGACGAGCACCCGATCATGGAGAGGGATGGCGGCGACGTCGCTATGCCGGACGTTATTGTGCCTCCACCACTGCCGTCTGGGAGCGCGCAAGGCGAGCAGCCGGCGGGCCCGCCGGTGCCGCCAACTGTAAACAAGGTGGCGATGGGCCTGACTCTTGAGGTCGGTACACCGACGCGTCACCGGCTTGCGAAGGCGGCCTCGCCGCCACGCCCGCTGGAGACTGGCGCAGCGAGCTCCTCGATCCCGGACACCGAGGCGACCAGCACCGCGCCTACTGGGTGCGTGCGAGTTGGCGGGATGGGCCCTCTGAACAAGGCGATGCTGGATGTTCAAACCAAACTCCGCGCTGAAGTCGAGTCCATCAAGAACTGCAACAAGGCGTATCTGGCATCGCGAGAGGCCATCCGGGTATGCTTCTTCCTTTTTCGTTTTTAACTCTTGTATTGCTTCGTGGGGGCGCGCCAGCGCACCCACTGTTTGTAGTCCCCGATTTCCGGGCCGGCTGCTGAGCAGGCGGCTCGAAACTTTAATTAGCAGGCTCTAAGTGCTAATGTCCTTGCTGCAGGATTATCATAACCTTCGTGTTGCCGCCTTCAACTCCAAGGTCCTGGAGTTGGATCAACGTGCTGCCGACTTGTCGGAGAGCCGGAGTAAGTCTTCTTCCCTTTCCGCAGGGGCGCGCTGGCGCACCCGCGGGCGGTAGTCCCCGAGATTCGGGCCGACTGCTGAGCAGTCGGGCCGGATCTCCCCGGCGACTATTCTTCTTTCTGTTGACGACTCCTTGCTCCGCGGGGGCACGCTGGCGCACCCGCGAGCAGTAGTCCCCGAGATTCGGGCCGACTGCTAAGCAGTCGGGCCGGATCTCCTCGGCGATTGTTCTTCTTTGTTGGCAACGGACGCCTTCCTTTATTCTTTTCTTCCGCAGAGGCCAACGCCACCTTGTAGCAACAGCTGGGCGAAGCCAACATTGCATTGCGTGCTAAGGAGGAGGAGCGCAGCAAGCTGGCTGAAGAGCGCGACTGGCTTGTCGCGCAACTGGCGGAACAGAAGGAGCTCCTCAAGAAGCCCCAGAAGGAGGCGGAGGACAAGGAGACCGGCCTCCTTGCTGAGTTCGCGACCGAACGCTCAGCCTGGACCTACAAGGAGGCGATGCTGGCATCCGGCTTTCACGAGATCAAGGACATAGTCGATGGTGAGCTTCCCTCTTTTTCCTTTTTTGAGCTGCCGGCTTTTGGTCGAGCCGGCTTGTCGTCTCTAACTTTGGCTCTTTGCTTTTTTTCTTGGCTGACTTCTTCCCTGGTCACTCTCCGCGCAAGGAGGCGGCTCGTCGTAGACCACCACGTTGGTGGGGAACTCGTCAAGCGACGCAGTGTCGGAGTCGACAAGCATCGGGTCGGTGGAGGCAACAGATTCCAAGTCCGCAGCAGGCTCGCTGGTTACGTGGAGCTGATCGAGGAGGCTGACGAGGCGGCTCTCAGGGCCATCATTGCCCACATCGGACGTCGGTTCGTTGGAGAGGCGAACCTCGCCAACATGGTCGGCGAGGCAGCTCGCCGCACAGGCGATCTCCGCGCCATGCAGCGCGTTGGCGCAGACTCCGTCTGGCGTGCCGGGCTAGCTGCGCTCGCCAGGGAGGAAAAGGGTTCCCGTCCAGAACAGGTCTCCGGACGATGGTGCACCTCGCCCCACGGTGGGCGCCAAATGTCGGGGGTTGGGTGCGACATACGCCAATGGATGGCTTATCATGGTAGGAGCGCGTAGAACGTCGCCCGTGCCTGGAAGCGGGATAAGGCGTAGACACGAACGCCGGCGCACTTTACCCAGGTTTGGGGCTCTCCTGGGAGATACCACCCCTAGTCCTGCTCTACGGGGTCTCCGCATGATCACTAAGGCACAAGTGAATACAATGGTGCTCCTCGAGCTGTTTCCTAGAGGTAGGAGAAGGCAAGGCCAGCTCTCTCCTCTCTCTATGGGTTGGTTTAGTTCTAACAGGTTGGGAACCCTTTGCATGGGTGCCCTGGGCGGTTTATATAGGCCTACCCCCCACGGGTACAATAGTAATCTGGCCGGGTGTAGGACCTGGCTGTCAGTCTCTCTGGTCGCCGGCTTCTTCGCCGACTGCTGGGGCCCGCCGCATGGTGGGCCCCGCCAACTGGTCCGGTACGGGGCCGACAGGCCATCTCCGCCGCTCTCGGGTCTTGTCGGCTGCTGATCACTGTAGCCGTGATGTTAACGACGCATGCTTGGTCAGGAGAGCGTGGCTACAGCCCCTGCCGCCTGGCGGGCGATTACTGTAGCCACTCTGCGTCTTGTCTGGTTAATGGCGCGTGGGGTCCGAGGAAGGGGTGGGCCGACTGCTGGAGGCCGACCTCCCTCGGATCCGACTGGGGGGCTCCAGCCGTCTTCCAGGCTCTCGCTGATCGGTGGGACCCGTCGCCCCGGGCCGTACCGACAGGTCGTCGTGGGAGCAGGGCCTCGCCTACTTGTGCTTACGCCAGGGGCGGAGTGGCAACAGTGCTGCGCCGGGCGGAGATCTCCACTGGTACGGTGCAGTGTGGCCACGCCTGTCCCTGGGTCGGGGGGGGGATGGGCTACACTCTAGCCACCCCCTGTCTTGTCTTTCTTGATGAGGGCGCAGGCCTTGCTGGCGCCACGGGCCGACTGCCAGGGGCCGGCTTCTCTGGAAGCCGCCCACTAGGAGTCAGCTTGCCTTGATGCCGGCTTCTGGGACTCGGCTGTCTTCGGGCAGCCGGCTATTCCTCCAATCGGCCACCAGAAGGCGGCACTTCGCCTTAGCGCCTTGAGGGGCACAGCCTGCCCCGATGTGTTGAAAGGTTCTGGGTCTCGGGTTAGCCTACCCGTAGCCCATTACTCCGACATCATGGGAGCAGGGCTCCGCCTGCCTGTGGTGATGTCATGGGTGGAGTGGCAAGAGTGCGGCACCGGGCAGAGATCTCCGCCGGCACGGTGCACTGTGGCCACGCCCATCCCTGGATTCGGGAGGGATGGGCTATACTGTAGCCACTCCCTGTCTTGTCTTCCTTGATGAGGGCGCAGGCTTTGTTGGCCCCTCGGGCCGACTGCTAGGGGCCGGCTTCTCTGGAAGCCGCCCACTAGGAGTCGGCTTGTCTTGATGCCGGCCTCTGGAACTCAGCCGTCTGCGAGCAGCCGGCTATTCCTCCAGCCGGACACCAGAAGGCGGCACTTCATCTTGGTGCTTTGAGGGACGCGGCCAGCCCCGATGTCTTGAAAGGTTCTGGGTCTCGGGTTAGCCTACGCGTGGCCCATTACTCCGACAGTAGTCCCCGAAGCTGGTGAGGTGCCGCGGCTGAGCAGCCGAGGAGCCTCAGCAGTATCTTACTGCGAGTGCTTGAGAGCTTCTTCCGACTTCTGCCGAGCCGACTGGCGGGAGTCGGCCTCGACCAGTCTGACTTATCCAAACTTCGAATGCGTCGGTGGGAACCAAGTGGCGTGCTAGCTAAGCTTCCAGGCCGCCGCCCATTGTGGGCATGTCACGTGGCGCTGAGCGGCCGGGCCACTCTGCCAACCCACGCTCGCGATGGGACACGCTTGCTGGCGGGGCCCGCCACTACCACGCCTCGGCACGCGAGCGGATCCGCTGCGGCGGAGGTGGGCGGTTGAGGTTCCCGCGGAGTTACTGCGCGCAGTAACTCGCGCGATAAACGTGGGGGCGTGGGGTCGTGGGCGCAGTAAATCCCACGATCGCCCCCTCGGCTTCGCAGCCCGTAGGCCTATAAGTAGGGGGAGGAGGGGGAGCGGCGGAGCACGCGCGTCCCTCCTCCCCACTCTTTCCTCCTTCTTCCTCTTGCCGTAGCTCCTCCAAGCCACGCTGAGCGCTGCGGTGATTCGTCTCCGATGAGCTCATCCTCCAACGCCACACCACCCATGGCGCGCTCCGGAGCATGGGACGGCTCCGAAGTTCACGACGACCACATCGACTTCCTCTGCCAGACACGGCGGCTGCCCGGCAAAGATTACGTGAAGGTCCGCCTCGCGCCGAAGAGGGAGATCTCGCCGGCACCGGAGGAGGGCGAGCGGGTCGTCTTCCGCTCGCACTGCCTGTGCGGCGTCGGCCTGCCGGCGAGCAGCTTCTTCTGGTCCTTCCTCGACTTCTACAGTCTTCAGCGGCACCAACTCACCCCGAACATGGTGGTGCTGCTATCCGCCTTCGTCACCTTGTGCGAAGGCTTCCTCGGTGTCCTCCCCACCATCGAGCTTTGGGGGGAGTTCTTCTACATCAAGCTCGGCACCCTCGTTGCGGGCGTGCCGGCTCAATGCGGTGCGAAGGCCGGCGGCCGAAAATCCGTTCCCTCCCATCCCGCTGATCAAGTCGGTGAAGATGTGGCAGCGGTCGTACTTCTACGTGAAGAGCGTCTTCCCGGAGGGCGACTGGGTCAACTTGCCGGCTTACGAAGCCGGCCCAACTGGTCGTACCGGGCCATGACGCTGTCGCCTTCTGGAGCCGCCACCATCGCGTGGCTCCGAGTGTTGTGTAACACCCCGGATGTAACTTTCCATATTTGTAACTCCAACTCTTGCCATTTTCGGCTATGTGTTATGATATTCCCTTCGTGGTCGGGTTTTTGTTTTCCGTTTGCATTTTGTTCGTGTCATGCATATCATATCATGTCATCATGTGCATTGCATTTGCGTACGTGTTCGTCTCATGCATCCGAGCATTTTCCCCGTTGTCCGTTTTGCAATCCGGCGCTCCCACCTCCTCCGGTGCACCTGTTGGAAATATGCCCTAGAGGCAATAATAAATTGGTTATTATTATATTTCCTTGTGCATGATAATCATTTATTATCCATGCTAGAATTGTATTGATAGGAAACTCAGATACATGTGTGGATACATAGACAACACCATGTCCCTAGTAAGCCTCTAGTTGACTAGCTCGTTAATCAATAGATGGTTACGGTTTCCTGACCATGGACATTGGATGTCGTTGATAACGGGATCACATCATTAGGAGAATGATGTGATGGACAAGACCCAATCCTAAGCCTAGCACAAGATCGTGTAGTTCGTTTGCTAAGAGCTTTTCTAATGTCAAGTATCATTTCCTTAGACCATGAGATTGTGCAACTCCCGGATACCGTAGGAATGCTTTGGGTGTACCAAACGTCACAACGTAACTGGGTGGCTATAAAGGTGCACTACAGGTATCTCCGAAAGTGTCTGTTGAGTTGGCACGAATCGAGACTGGTATTTGTCACTCCGTGTAAACGGAGAGGTATCTCTGGGCCCACTCGGTAGGACATCATCATAATGTGCACGATGTGACCAAGGAGTTGATCACGGGATGATGTGTTACGGAACGAGTAAAGAGACTTACCGGTAATGAGATTGAACAAGGTATCGGGATACCGACGATCGAAGCTCGGGCAAGTAACATACCGATTGACAAAGGGAATTGTATACGGGATTGATTGAATCCCCGACATCGTGGTTCATCCGATGAGATCATCGTGGAACATGTGGGAGCCAATATGGGTATCCAGATCCCGCTGTTGGTTATTGGCCGGAGAATGTCTCGGTCATGTCTGCATGGTTCCCGAACCCGTAGGGTCTACACACTTAAGGTTCGGTGACGCTAGGGTTATAGAGATATTAGTATGCGGTAACCCGAAAGTTGTTCGGAGTCCCGTATGAGATCCCGGATGTCACGAGGAGTTCCGGAATGGTCCGGAGGTTTAGATTTATATATGGGAAGTCTTGTTTTGGTCGCCGGAAAAGTTTCGCGCATTATCGGTATTGTACCGGGACTGCCGAAAGGGGTCCGGGGGTCCACCAAGGGGGTCCACCTGCCCCGGGGGGCCACATGGGCTGTAGGGGTGTGCGCCTTGGCCTATATGGGCCAAGGGCACCAGCCCCAAGAGGCCCATGCGCCAAGAGATAGGGGAAAGGAAGAGTCCTAAAGGGGGAAGGCACCTCCGAGGTGCCTTGGGGAGGATGGACTCCTCCCTGGCCGCACCCTTCCTTGGAGGAAGGGCCAAGGCTGCGCCCCCCCCCCTCTCCCTTGGCCCTATATATAGTGGGGGGAGGGAGGGCAGCAATATCTAAGCCCTGGCGCCTCCCTCTCCCTCCCGTGACACCTCTTCCTCCCCGCTTGCGCTTGGCGAAGCCCTGCCGGGATCCCGCTACTTCCACCACCACGCCGTCGTGCTGTTGGATCTCCATCAACCTCTCCTCCCCCCTTGCTGGATCAAGAAGGAGGAGACGTCGCTGCTCCGTACGTGTGTTGAATGCGGAGGTGCCGTCCGTTCGGCGCTAGGATCATTGGTGATTTGGATCACGACGAGTACGACTCCATCAACCCCGTTCTCTTGAACGCTTCCGCTCGCGATCTACAAGGGTATGTAGATGCACTCCTCTCTCTCATTGCTAGATGACTCCATAGATTGATCTTGGTGATGCGTAGAAAATTTTGAATTATTGCTACGTTACCCAACAGTTGCATCATGAGCTAGGTCCATGCGTAGTTTCTATGCACCAGTAGAACACAAAGTAGTTGTGGGCTTCGATTTTGTCAATTTACTTGCTATTACTAGTCTTATCTTGATTCGGCGGCATCGTGGGATGAAGCGGCCCGGACCGACCTTACATGTACACTTATGTGAGACAGGTTCCACCGACTGACATGCACTAGTTGCATAAGGTGGCTAGCGGGTGTCTGTCTCTCCCACATTACTCGGATCGGATTCGATGAAAAGGGTCCGTATGAAGGGTAAATAGAAATTGGCATATCACGTTGTGGCTTTTGCGTAGGCAAGAAACGTTCTTGCTAGAATCCCATAGCAGCCACGTAAAACATGCAACAACAATTAGGGGACGGCTAACTTGTTTTTGCAGGGTATGCTATGTGATGTGATATGGCCAAAAGAATGTGATGAATGATATATGTGATGTATGAGATTGATCATGTTCTTGTAATAGGAATCACGACTTGCATGTCGATGAGTATGACAACCGGCAGGAGCCATAGGAGTTGTCTTAATTTATTGTATGACCTGCGTGTCAATGAATAACGCCATGTAATTACTTTACTTTATTGCTAACCGTTAGCCATAGTAGTAGAAGTAATAGTTGGCGAGACAACTTCATGAAGACACAATGATGGAGATCATGGTGTCATGCCGGTGACGAAGGTGATCATGCCGCGCCTCGAAGATGGAGATCAAAGGCGCATGATGATATTGGCCATATCACGTCACTTCATGATTTGCATGTGATGTTTATCATGTTTACATCTTATTTGCTTAGAACGATGCTAGCATAAATAAGATGATCCCTCACTAAAATTTCAAGAGACGTGTTCCCCCTAACTGTGCACCATTGCGAAGGTTCGTTGTTTCGAAGCACCACGTGATGATCGGGTGTGATAGATTCTAACGTTCGAATACAACGGGTGTTGACGAGCCTAGCATGTACAGACATGGCCTCGGAACACATGCGAAACACTTAGGTTGACTTGACGAGCCTAGCATGTACAGACATGGCCTCGAAACACAAGAGACCGAAAGGTCGAACATGAGTCGTATAGTAGATACGATCAACATGGAGATGTTCACCGATGATGACTAGTCCGTCTCATGTGATGATCGGACACGGCCTAGTTTGACTCGGATCATGTATCACTTAGATGACTAGAGGGATGTCCATCTGAGTGGGAGTTCATTAAATAATCAGATGAACTTAATTATCATGAACATAGTCAAAAGGTCTTTGCAAATTATGTCATAGCTTACGCTTTAGTTCTACTGTTTAAGATATGTTCGTAGAGAAAATTTAGTTGAAAGTTGGTAGTAGCAATTATGCGGACTGGGTCCATAAACTGAGGATTGTCCTCATTGCTGCACAGAAGGCTTATGTCCTTAATGCACCGCTCGGTGTGCTGAACCTCACCGTCGTCTATAGATGTTGCGAAACATCTGACATACACATTTTGATGACTACGTGATAGTTCAGTGCGTAATGCTAACGGTTTAGAATTGTGGCACCAAAGACGTTTTGAAACGTCACAGAACATATGAGATATTCCGAAGACTGAAATTGGCATTTCAGACTAGTGCCCACGTCAAGAGGTATGAGACCCCTGACAAGTTTCTTAAGCCTGCAAACTAAGGGAGAAAAGCTCAATCGTTGAGCATGTGCTCAGATTGTCTGAGTGCCACAATCGCCTGAATCGAGCGGGAGTTAATCTTCCAAATGAGATAGTGATGGTTCTCCATAGTCACTGCCACCAAGCTATTAGAGCTTCGTGATGAACTATAACATATCAAGGATAGATGATGATTCTTGAGCTATTCGTGATGTTTGACACCGCGAAAGTAGAAATCAAATAGGAGCATCAATTGTTGATGGTTAATAAAACCACTAGTTTCAAGAAGGGCAAGGGCAAAAGGGATACTTCATGAAACAGCAAATCATTTGCTGTTCTAGTGAAGAATCCCAAGGTTGAACCCAAACCCGAGACTAAGTGCTTCTCTAATGAGGGGAACGGTCACTGAAGCAGAACTACCCTAGATACTTGGTAGATGAAAAGGCAGGCAAGGTCGACAGAAGTATATTGGATATACATTATATGAATGTGTACTTTACTAGTACTCCTAGCAGCACCAGGGTATTATATACCGGTTCGGTTGCTAAGTGTTCGTAACTCGAAATAAAAGCTGCGGAATAAACGGATACTAGCTAAAGGTGAGATGACGATGTGTGTTGGAAGTGTTTCCATGGTTGATGTGATCAAGCATCGCATGCTCCCTCTACCATCGAGATTGGTGTTTATGTTGAGCATAAACATGATTGGATTATGTTTATCGCAATACGGTTATTCATTTAAGGAGAATAATGGTTACTCTGTTTATTTGAATAATACCTTCAATGGTCTTGCACCTAAAATGAATCTCGATTGCAGTGATACACATATTCATGCCAAAAGATATAAAATAGTAATGATAGTACCACATACTTGTGGCACTGCCATTTGAGTCATATTGGTATAGAACGCATGAAGAAGCTCCATGTAGATGGATCTTTGGACTCAGTCGTTTTTTAAAAGATTGAGACATGCGAACCATGTCTATTGGTATATATGCATGAAGAAACTCCATGCAGATGGATCGTTTGGACTCACTTGATTTTGAATCACTTGAGACATGCAAATCATACCACATGGGCAAGATGACTGAAAGGCCTCGTTTTCAGTAAGATGGAACAAGAGAGCAACTTATTGGAAGTAATACATTTTGATGTATGCAGTCCAATGAGTGTTGAGGCATGCAGTGGATATCGTTATGTTCTTACTTCACAGATGATTTGAGTAGATGCTGAGTGTATTTACTTGATGAAACACAAGTCTGAATTATTGAAAGGTTCAAGTAATTTCAGAGTGAAGTTGAAGATCGTCGTGACAAGAGGATAAAATGTCTGTGATATGATCATAGAGATGAGTATCTGAGTTACGAGTTTGGCACACAATTAAGACATTGTGGAAAGTGTTTCACAATTAATACCGCCTGGAACACCATAGTGTGATGGTGTCTCCGAACATCATAACTGCACCCTATTCGATATGGTGCGTACCATGATGTCTCTTTACCACTATCGTTTATGGGTTAGGCATTAGAGACAACCGCATTCACTTTAAATAGGGTACCACGCAATTCCGTTGAGATGACACCGTTTAGAGAAACCTAAGTTGTCGTTTCTTCAAAGTTTGGGGCTGCGATGCTTATGTGAAAAAGTTTTGGGCTGATAAGCTCGAACCCAAAGCGGATAAATGCATCTTCATAGAATACCCAAAACAGTTGGGTATGCCTCCTGTTTCAGATCTGGAATTAAATAGGTCCTTTCTCGAGGAAAAGTTTCTCTCGAAAGAATTGAGTGGGAGGATGGTGGAGACTTGATGAGGTTATTGAACCATAACTTCAACTAGTGTGTAGCAAGGCACAGGAAGTTGTTCCTGTGGCACCTACACCAATTGAAGTGGAAACTTATGATAGTGATCAAGAAACTTCGGATCAAGTCACTACCAAACCTCTTAGGACGACGAGGATGCGTACTACTTCAGAGTAATGCGTAATCCTGTCTTGGAAGTCATGTTGTTGGACAACGATGAACCTATGAGCTGTGGAAAAGCGATGGTGGGCCCATATTCTGACAAATGGTTAGAAGCCATGAAATCCGAGATAGGATCCATGTATCAGAACAAAGCATGGACTTTGGTGAACTTGCCCGATGATCGGCAAGCCATTGAGATAAATGGATCTTTAAGAAGAAGACGGACATGGACGGTAATGTTACCGTCTATGAAGCTCGACTTGTGGCAAAGAGTATTTTCACAAGTTCAAGGAGTTGACTACGATGAGATTTTCTCATCCGTAGCGATGCTTAAGACCATCGGAATCATGTTAGCATTAGCTGCATTTTTGAAATATGGCAGATGGATGTCAAAACAAGTTTCCTTACCAGTTTTCGTAAGGAAATGTTGTATGTGATACAATCAGAAAGGTTTTGTCGATCCTAAGAATGCTAAAAGGTATGCTAGCTCCAGCGATCCTTCCATGGACTAGAGCAAGCATCTCAGAGTCAGAATATACGCTTTGATGGAGTGATGAAAGTTTTTGGGTTTATACAAAGTTTGTTAGAAACTTGTATTTACAATAAAGTGAGTGGGAGCGCTACAATATTTCTGATAAGTATATGTGAATGACATATTGTTGATCCGAAATGATGTAGAATTTCTGGAAAGCATAAAGGGTTGTTTGAAAGGAGTTTTTCAAAGGAAGACCTGGATAAAGCTTCTTACATATTGGGCATCAAGATCTATAGAGATAGATCAAGACGCCCGGTGATACTTTCAAAGAACGCACACCTTGACATGATTTTGAAAAAGTTCAAAATAGATCAGCAAAGAAGGAGTTATTGGCTGTGTTACAAGGTGTGAGTATTAAGTAAGACTCAAGACCTGACCACAGCAAAAGAGAGAGAAAGGACGAAGGTCGTCCCCTATGCTTTAGACGTAGGCTCTACAGTATGCTATGCTGTGTACCGCACATGAAGTGTGCCTTGCCATGAGTTGGTCAAGGGGTACAATAGTGATCCGAGAATGGATCACGTGACAGCGGTCGAACTTATCCTTAGTATCTAGTGGACTAAGGAACTTTCTCGATTATGGAGGTGAAAAGGAGTTCGTCGTAAAGGGTTACGTCGATGAGAACTTTGACACTAATCCGGATGACTCTGAGTAGTAAACCGGATTCGTATAGTAGAGCAGTTATTGGAAATGGCTCCAAGTAGCGCGTGGTAGCATCCACAAGATGACAGAGATATTCGTAAAGCACACACGGATCTGAAAGGTTCAGACCCGTTGACTACAACCTCTCTCACAAGCATAACATGATCAAACCAGAACTCATTGAGTGTTAATCACATAGTGATGTGAACCAGATTGTTGACTCTAGTAAACTCTTTGGATGTTAGTCACATGGTGATGTGACCTGTGAGTGTTAATCACATGGTGATGTGAACTAAATTATTGACTCTAGTGCAAGTGGGAGACTGTTGGAAATATGCCCTAGAGGCAATAATAAATTTGTTATTATTATATTTCCTTGTTCATGATAATCGTTTATTATCCATGCTAGAATTGTATTGATAGGAAACTCAGATACATGTGTGGATACATAGACAACACCATGTCCCTAGTAAGCCTCTAGTTGACTAGCTCGTTAATCAATAGATGGTTACGGTTTCCTGACCATGGACATTGGATGTCGTTGATAACGGGATCACATCACTAGGAGATTGATGTGATGGACAAGACCCAATCCTAAGCCTAGCACAAGATCGTGTAGTTCATTTGCTAAGAGCTTTTCTAATGTCAAGTATCATTTCCTTAGACCATGAGATTGTGCAACTCCCGGATACCGTAGGAATGCTTTGGGTGTACCAAACGTCAAAACGTAACTGGGTGGCTATAAAGGTGCACTACAGGTATCTCCGAAAGTGTCTGTTGGGTTGGCACAAATAGAGACTGGGATTTGTCACTCCGTGTAAACGGAGAGGTATCTCTGGGCCCACTCGGTAGGACATCATCATAATGTGCACAATGTGACCAAGGAGTTGATCACGGGATGATGTGTTATGGAACGAGTAAAGAGACTTGCCGGTAATGAGATTGAACAAGGTATCGAGATACCGACGATCGAATCTCAGGCAAGTAACATACCGATTGACAAAGGGAGTTGTATACGGGATTGATTGAATCCCCGACATCGTGGTTCATCCGATGAGATCATCGTGGAACATGTGGGAGCCAACATGGGTATCCAGATCCCGCTGTTGGTTATTGGCCGGAGAACGTCTCGGTTATGTCTGCATGGTTCCCGAACCCGTAGGGTCTACACACTTAAGGTTCGGTGACGCTAGGGTTATAGAGATATTAGTATGTGGTAACCCGAAAGTTGTTTGGAGTCCCGGATGAGATCCCATACATCACGAGGAGTTCCGGAATGGTCCGGAGGTAAAGAGTTATATATGGGAAGTCTTGTTTTGGTCGCCGGAAAAGTTTCGCGCATTATCGGTATTGTACCGGGAGTGCCGAAAGGGGTCCGGGGGTCCACCAAGGGGGTCCACCTGCCCCGGGGGGCCACATGGGCTGTAGGGGTTTGCGCCTTGGCCTATATGGGCCAAGGGCACCAGCCCCAAGAGGCCCATGCGCCAAGAGATAAGGGAAAGGAAGAGTCCTAAAGGGGGAAGGCACCTCCGAGGTGCATTGCGGAGGATGGACTCCTCCCTGGCCGCACCCTTCCTTGGAGGAAGGGCCAAGGCTACGCCCCCCTCCTCTCCCTTGGACCTATATATAGTGGGGGGGAGGGAGGGCAGCAATATCTAAGCCCTGGCGCCTCCCTCTCCCTCCCGTGACACCTCTTCCTCCCCGCTTGCGCTTGGCGAAGCCCTGCCGGGATCCCGCTACTTCCACCACCACGCCGTCGTGCTGCTGGATCTGCATCAACCTCTCCTCCCCCCTTGCTGGATCAAGAAGGAGGAGACGTCCCTGCTCCGTACGTGTGTTGAACGCGGAGGTGCCGTCCGTTCGGCGCTAGGATCATCGGTGATTTGGATCACGACGAGTACGACTCCATCAACCCCGTTCTCTTGAACGCTTCCGCTCGCGATCTACAAGGGTATGTAGATGCACTCCTCTCTCTCGTTGCTAGATGACTCCATAGATTGATCTTGGTGATGCGTAGAAAATTTTGAATTATTGCTACGTTACCCAACAGCACCCCTCTTGTTTCTTTTCGTGAGCGGGTGTTGAACTTTCTCGGAATGGACCGAGGCTTGTCAAGTGGCCTTGGTATACCACCGGGAGACCACCGGTCAAGTTTCGTTCCATTTGGAGGTCGTTTGGTACTCCAACGGTTAACCGGGTAACCGCAATGTCCGTTTGTTTGTTGCAGAAACCCCCCCTCTAAAACAGCCCAAAACCCCTCCAAGTCATCTCCATGCTCTAGGTCGTTCGATCACGATCGTGTGGGCGAAAACCGCACCTCATTTGGACTCTCCTAGCTCCCTCTATCTATATAAATGTGAGACCCCCCCAAAATTCCCGCAGTCCAAAACCCTAACCCGCTCCTCCGCGCCGCCGGACGTGTCCGCCCGGGGCCGGACACATCGGCGCCGCCGCCCGCAGCCACTCCGCGGCAGCCACGTGGCCCCGGCCACCGCGCGCGCCCGCGGCCCTCCGGGCCCGTACGCCGCCCTCCCGGCCCGCTCCTCCCGCGCCGCCGCCCGCTCGTCGCCCGCGCGCCGCCGCTGCCTATCGCCCGCGCGCCTATCGCCCTCTCGAACTCCGGCCACAGCTCCGGCCGCCCCGTCGCCTCCTCTCCGGCGGGTCGCGCCGGCGCCCAGCTCCAAATCCGATCGGGACACTGACTAGGGTTGACTTCCTCTTTCCCCGTTTTTCTCTATGTCCGAATAATTTTACAGTATGTGCACCTGTTCATTGCTTTGTAACTCTCTGCATATAGCTCCGTTTCACGCGTGTAATATATCGAAATGTTCGACTGGTGATTCTCTACATTTTGTTCCATTGCACCATGTTCATTTGAGTCCATCTTAATGCCCAAATCTCTGGTGCAAGAGTGCTAGTTGCTATTATCTGCTGTTACTTATCAGCACTTGAGAATTGCTATTTTTATATCATTTAATCTGTGCATCTTATGAGTAGGAGCTCTACATGTGTTTTGTTGTATGCCATGCCATCTTTCCAGAGGTGTATGCCATGTATTTTTTTGATCTTTGTGGTGACTAGCACAAGCATGCAAACTAGGCCCCGTAATGTTTCTTTGTCTGCTGTTATTTTGTTGCTATGTATCAATGTGGCTACAGAGAGATCCAATGCTTATTTTGGTGATGTTCAGTAAAGATGTCTTGTAGATATTGTTGTAATTGATCCATTCCTTCCCTTTTTTGCAATTATGGGGTGCCATAGCATGACTCAATCTTGCTCTACTTTTGCTATAAAATATTTCTGGCAGATTGTTTACGTGTTATTCACTTTTGCCCAGCTTGTTGTAGTTGTTCCATACATGCTATGTACTTTCTCTTGCCATGGATAGCGTCATAAACATGCCATCTTGCGGTAGGTATGCTTGTTTTGTCATGCATTGCTTTGTGGCGAGTGCATCAAGCTCACCAACATGCCTTCATATTATTGTTTCTGCCATGCTCTGTTTTCTGCCAAGTCTGAAACCTGTTAACGAAACTTGCTATGTTTACATGGTTGCCATCATATCTTCTGATCCTTTTTGGCTTATGGTTAGTAAGGGACTTTTGTGATATGCATTTACTAGAGTACTTTCATGCCTTGTTTTGCCATGTTTAGTTCTGGAAGGATGTTGATTTCGTGCTCTGAACATTGCTACCTGATGCTGTTTCAGACATGTCCAGTAATTTCACCAAGTCTGTGAACCTGTTATTTTTTGCACTTTTGTCATGCTTGTTTGAACCTGCTGTGGTGTGATCTAGCCATGGCTCAGTGTTCATCTTTTGTCAAGCATCTCCTGTAGATTGCTGCAATCTTCTTTGTTGCTATATTGGAGTGCTGTAGCATTGTTAGTTGTTGCATTTTAAGTGCTATCATGCTGTTAATCGCAGATTCGTGTCATTCTTGTTTTGCTTGCCATTTGCAAACCGTGCATCCGTTTCCGGTGATCTTTATATCGATTTCAACCAAAATCATCTCATCTTTCCAGTGGCATGCTTGGTTTGCCAAGTTACTGCCTTGTTCATCATTTCCACTCCAGAGCACGCATATGCATCGCATATCATATCTTGCATATCATTCAGGTTTTGCATCTTGTTGCTTGTGCATTTTCCCGTGATCGATTGTGGTTCCATTGCTTGTGTTCTTGTCTTGGGTAGATCCGGGAGACGAGTTCGTGAACGAGGAACCTGTTGAGTACACTTACGAGGATCAAGCTTTCGACAACTCTAAGAACCTTGCAGGCAAGATGACCATACCCTCGAAATCACTTCTATCTTTGCTTTGCTAGTTGTTCACTCTATTGCCATGCTGCGCTACCTACCACTTGCTATATCATGCCTCCCATAGTGCCATGTCAGCCCCTAACCATCCTTTCCTAGCAAACCGTTGTTTGGCTAAGTTACCGCTTTTGCTCAGCCCTTCTTATAGCGTTGCTAGTTGCAGGTGAAGTTGAAGTTGGTTCCATGTTGGAACATGGATATGTTGGGATATCACAATATCTCTTATTATTTTAATGCATCTATATATATTTGGTAAAGGGTGGAAGGCTCGGCCTTATGCCTGGTGTTTTGTTCCACTCTTGCCGCCCTAGTTTCCGTCATACCGGTATTATGTTCCTTGAGTTTGCGTTCCTTACGCGGTTGGGTGATATATGGAACCCCCTTGATAGCTCGCCTTGAATAAAACTTTTCCAGCAAGGCCCAACCTTGGTTTTACCATTTGCCACCTAAGCCTTTTCCCCCAGGTTTTTGCGAGCCCGAGGGTCATCTTTATTTTAAACCCCCGGACCAGTGCTCCTTCGAGTGCTGGCCCAAACTGGGCGATGTCCGGCGCCCCCTGGGCAACCAGGGTCTATGCCAACCTGACGTCTTGCCCATCTGTTGTGCCCTGAGAATGAGATATGTGCAGCTCCTATCGGGATTTGTCGGCACATTCGGGTGGCTTTGCTGGTCTTGTTTTACCATTGTCGAAATGTCTTGTAAACCGGGATTCCGAGATTGATTGGGTCTTTCCGGGAGAAGGTTCATCCTTCGTTGACCGTGAGAGCTTATGATGGGCTAAGTTGGGACACCCCTGCAGGGTATTATCTTTCGAAAGCCATGCCCGCGGTTATGAGGCAGATGGGAATTTGTTAATGTCCGGTTGTAGAGAACTTGTCACTTGACCCAATTAAAATACATCAACTGCGTGTGTCGCCGTGAAGGTCTCTTCTTGGCGGAGTCCGGGGAGTGAACACGGTTTGAGTTATGTTCGACGTAAGTAGGAGTTCAGGATCACTTCTTGGTCATAACTAGTTGACGACCGTTCCGTTGCTTCTCTTCTCGCTCTCATTTGCGTATGTTAGCCACCATATATGCTTAGTGCCTGCTGCAGCTCCACGTCTTTACACCTTCCTTTCCTATAAGCTTAAATAGTCTTGATCTCGCGGGTGTGAGATTGCTGAGTCCTCATGACTCACAGATTCTACCCAAACAGTTGCAGGTGCCGACGATGCCATTGCAGATGATGGGATCAACCTCAAGTGGGAGTTCGACGAGGAACGTGGTTGTTACTATGTGTCTTTTCCTGATGATCAGTAGTGGAGCCCAGTTGGGACGATCGGGGATCTAGCATTTTGGGTTATCTTATTTTCATTTGGATCTTGACCGTAGTCGGTCTATGTGTGTATTTTGGATGATGTATGAATTATATTTATGTATTATGTGAAGTGGCGATTGTAAGCCAACTCTCGTTATCCCATTCTTGTTCATTACATGGGATTGTGTGAAGATGACCCTTCTTGTGACAAAACCACAATGCGGTTATGCCTCTAAGTCATGCCTCGACACGTGGGAGATATAGCCGCATCGTGGGCGTTACAAGTTGGTAATCAGAGCCATCCCCGACTTAGGAGCCCCTGCTTGATCGAATCGCTGGCGTTGTTGAGTCTAGAACAAAAATGTTTTGAGTCTTAGGATTATATATATCGGAGAGTAGGATTCTTTTTACTCCTCAGTCCCTTCGTCGCTCTGGTGAGGTCTCCTGACGTAGAAGTTTTGACTCTTCTCTCCTCAAATTTCACAAAAAAAAATTAGGATCACGCGGGTATCTTGGAATCGTTCCGATGGTTTTGTGACGAGAACATTGTTCTTGGTGCCTCCTGATATTTAGGGGTTGTGGCAGTGTCCCGGGGAGTTGAGCTCCGAGGTGTTGTCGTCACAATTTTATCGTTGCAGTTCTGGAATACGTGAGTTTCGCCGACATCGAAATCTCTTTTATGCAGTTGTTGGTGAGATCACCTCGACGCCACCCAGTACTGGGGCGGGAGTTCAGGAGTATTGCCATAACTCGTATAACGGATGTTTTTCGAAGGTTGAGGTACACGATTTCCGAAGGTTTCTTGGTTATGTGTTGACGGATGGATACAGCTGGATCTAGGGATTGCTACTTGGGTGATATATTTTGTGTCCCCTGTATCCCCAACACCAGATTGCATAACCAGAAAGTTTCGGGAGTTTATAAGTGGGAATTCAAGTAGCTCCTAGGATTTCTTTCCGACAGACGCATGATATGAGATTGGGGTTCGAAGTCTAGTGGTCCGCCTTTCCACGGTTGGTTTTACAGTGGTCCCATAGTGTCTTAAAGAGTCCTTGGCTATGCCGACTCGGGGACGCTTCGTATGTCATGTGCACAGCCTTGTAGATGATGGTGCTGTACGATCGAGCCCGTGTGGGCCCCACCACGAAAACTTCGGACGAAATCTCTATCATATTTTTGTTCTGGCTTATTCTGCAAGCCAATACTTTGTTTTGTTTTGATTTGTGGTATTCGAGTTGCTTCAAAGTCAAAGGTTGTTTCCATACCTTTTTTTTCTAAGTGGCTTCTCAACTTAATGGAAGTTTGATCATATCGAAATGGACTTCGTGACTGGATTTCCAAAGTCCAAGCGTGGAAATGATGCTATCTTCGTTGTCATTGACAAGCTTTCAAAAGTGGCTCATTTCCTTCCAATCAAAGAATCTATCACAGCAGCTCAGTTGGCAGAGCTATAGACCTCCAGAATTGTCTCCTTGCACGGCATTCCACAATTGATTTCTTCAGATCGTGGAAGCATCTTCACTTCTAAGTTCTGGGACTCCTTCCAGAAGGCCATGGGCACAAACATTCGCTTCAGCACAGCTTTCCATCCTCAAACTAGTGGCCAAGTCGACCGAGTCAATCAAATTCTTGAAGATATGCTCAGGTCTTTGTCTGCTGTTATTTTGTTGCTATGTATCAATGTGGCTACAGAGAGATCCATGCTTATTTTGGTTATGTTCAGTAAGGATGTTTTGTAGATATTGTTGTAATTTATCCATTACTGCCCTTGTTTGCAATTATGGAGTGCCATAGCATGACTCAATCTTGCTCTACCTTTTCTATAAAATATTTCTGGCAGATTGTTTACGTGTTATTCACTTTTGCCCAGCTTGTTGTAGTTGTTCCATACATGCTATGTACTTGCTCTTGCCATGGATAGCGTCATAAACATTCCATCTTGCTGTAGGTATGATTTTTTTGTCATGCATTGCTTTGTGGTGAGTGCATCAAGATCACCAAGATGCCTTCATATTATTGTTTCTACCATGCTCTGTTTTCTGCCAAGTCTGGAACCTGTTAACGAAACTTGCTATGTTTACATGGTTGCCATCATATCTTCTGGTCCTTTTTGGCTTATGGTCATTAAGGAACTTTTGTTATATGCATTTAGTAGAATACTCCCGTGTCTTGTTTTTCCACGTTAAGTTCCTGTAGCATGTTGATTTCGTGCTCTGAACATTGCTACCTGATGCTGTTTCAGACAAGTCCAGTAATTTCACCAAGTCTGTGAACCTGTTATCTTTTGCACTTTTGTCATGCTTGTTTGAACCTGCTGTGGTGTGATCTAGCCGTGGCTCAGTGTTCATCTTTTGTCAAGCATCTTCTTTAGATTTCTGCCATCTGCTTTTTTGCTATGTTGGAGTGCTGTAGCATTGTTACTTGTTGCATTTTAAGTGCTATCATGCTGTTAATTGCAGATTCGTGTCATTCTTGTTTTGCTTGCCATTTGCAAACCGTGCATCCGTTTCCGGTGATCTTTATATCGATTTCAACCCAAATCATCTCATCTTTCCAGTGGTATGCTTGGTTTGCCAAGTTACTCCCTTGTTCATCATTTCCATTCCAGAGCACGCATATGCATCGCATATCATATCTTGCATATCATTCAGGTTTTGCATCTTGTTGCTTGTGCAATTTCACGTGATCGATTGTGGTTCCATTGCTTGTGTTCTTGTCTTGGGTAGATCCGGGAGACGAGTTCGTGAACAAGGAACCTGTTGAGTACGGTTACGAGGATCAAGCTTTCGACAACTCTAAGAACCTTGCAGGCAAGATGACCATACCCTCGAAATCACTTCTATCTTTGCTTTGCTAGTTGTTCGCTCTATTGCCATGCTGCGCTACCTACCACTTGCTATATCATGCCTCCCATATTGCCATGTCAGCCCCTAACTATCCTTTCCTAGCAAACCGTTGTTTGGCTAAGTTACCGCTTTTGCTCAGCCCTTCTTATAGCGTTGCTAGTTGCAGGTGAAGTTGAAGTTGGTTCCATGTTGGAACATGGATATGTTGGGATATCACAATATCTCTTATTATTTTAATGCATCTATATATATTTGGTAAAGGGTGGAAGGCTCGGCCTTATGCCTGGTGTTTTGTTCCACTCTTGCCGCCCTAGTTTCCGTCATACCGGTATTATGTTCCTTGAGTTTGCGTTCCTTACGCGGTTGGGTGATTTATGGGACCCCCTTGACAGTTCGCCTTGAATAAAACTCCTCCAGCAAGGCCCAACCTTGGTTTTACCATTTGCCACCTAAGCCTTTGCCCCCGGGTTTTCGCGAGCCCGAGGGTCATCTTTATTTTAAACCCCCGGACCAGTGCTCCTTCGAGTGCTGGCCCAAACTGGGCGATGTCCGGCGCCCCCTGGGCAACCAGGGTCTATGCCAACCTGACGTCTTGCCCATCCGTTGTGCCCTGAGAATGAGATATGTGCAGCTCCTATCGGGATTTGTCGGCACATTCGGGTGGCTTTGCTGGTCTTGTTTTACCATTGTCGAAATGTCTTGTAAACCGGGATTCCGAGATTGATCGGGTCTTTCCGGGAGAAGGTTCATCCTTCGTTGACCGTGAGAGCTTATGATGGGCTAAGTTGGGACACCCCTGCAGGGTATTATCTTTTGAAAGCCATGCCCGCGGTTATGAGGCAGATGGGAATTTGTTAATGTCCGGTTGTAGAGAACTTGTCACTTGACCCAATTAAAATACATCAACTGCGTGTGTAGCCGTGAAGGTCTCTTCTCGGTGGAGTCCGGGGAGTGAACACGGTTTGAGTTATGTTCGACGTAAGTAGGAGTTCAGGATCACTTCTTGGTCATAACTAGTTGACGACCGTTCCGTTGCTTCTCTTCTCGCTCTCATTTGCGTATGTTAGCCACCATATATGCTTAGTGCCTGCTGCAGCTCCACCTCTTTACACCTTCCTTTCCTATATGCTTAAATAGTCTTGATCTCGCGGGTGTGAGATTGCTGAGTCCTCGTGACTCACAGATTCTACCCAAACAGTTGCAGGTGCCTACGATGCCATTGCAGATGATGGGATCAACCTCAAGTGGGAGTTCAACGAGGAACGTGGTTGTTACTATGTGTCTTTTCCTGATGATCAGTAGTGGAGCCCAGTTGGGACGATCAGGGATCTAGCATTTGGGGTTATCTTATTTTCATTTGGATCTTGACCGTAGTCGGTCTATGTGTGTATTTTGGATGATGTATGAATTATATTTATGTATTGTGTGAAGTGGCGATTGTAAGCCAACTCTCGTTATCCCATTCTTGTTCATTACATGGGATTGTGTGAAGATGACCCTTCTTGCGACAAAACCACAATGCGGTTATGCCTCTAAGTCGTGCCTCGACACATGGGAGACATAGCCGCATCGTGGGCGTTACATGTTGACACAGTCGGAGGGCCTGACCGGGCCCGACATGCTGTCCGCCTTCGTGGAACGCCGGGTGCTCCCGCTCCAGAGCCGCCCCGCGAGCTCACGAAGGAGTGGCGGTTTGGCAAGGAGCCGTATTCACGCGCCGACCCCCTGCCTATGGTAAGTGATCTTTCTTTTTTCTCTATCTTTTTTGTTGCCGAGTTCGGCCTGTCCAACCTGACCAATCGGCCTTCGGACAGAGCCCCCTCCTCTAGCCGGAGCGCCAATTCCTCGCCGAACGAGCGGAGAGCAACGTCGACGACCCCGAATTGGGGGCGGCGGCCTTGGAGGACGACGCCGAGGGAGGAGGCGGCGAAGCAGGTGGCTCGAGGCTCGGAGCCAGCCTCGAGGACTGGCCCGACGATGATGCGGGGGAAGTCGCACTGCGCCACCAGCCAGGGTCCGGCCAGCCGGGCGCGAGCTCATGTGCCGTGCCGGACGCCCAAGGTGGCATGAAGAAACGCAGGGCCACACCAAGCTTGTTCGGCAGCCGGCCGAAGAAGCCCAAGGGCTCGGCCGCAGCGACCAAACGGGATGAAGCGGCCGCAAAGGCCATCCGCTTCCGCAAGGTGGTGAAAAGGACCCGCAGCTGGTTTCTGCGTAAGTGTTGCCTTCCTCTCGTGCCTTCATTTTTTGCCGATCTTGTCTGAGTCTCTTTGTTTTGTTTCCTTTGATCTAGGGCTCCGCTCTCTCTCGAGAAATCGGCCGCCGCCTCCATCGTGGGGTCGCAGAGACCTCAACAACCACTCGGCGGATCGATCCGGCCGCCGACCTCTGGGAGGCGAGGGAGCGGAACGCGCAGGAAGCGCGCGAGGAGCAGGAAGCCGCCCGCCTGGAGAAGGCGGAAGCAGAGAAGGCGGAGGTCGCGGCCCTGAAGAAACTCGCGGAGGCCGAGGCAGCCGACGCGGTGAAGAAGCTGGCCGAGGAGACCGCGCACCGCCAATCGGCGATATTCATCAAACCCCTGAACTCTGCGCCACCGCCTCCGGAGTTCGTGGCGCAGACTCGGGAAGTCGGCGACGAGCACCCGGTCATGGAGAGGGACGGCGGCTACGTCGCCATGCCGGACGTGATCGTGCCTCCTCTGCCGCCGTCCGGGTGCGCGCAAGGCGAGCAGCCGTCTGACCCGCCGGTGCCGCCAACCGGAAACGAGGTGGTGATGGGCCCGGCTCCTGAGGTCGGCACACCGACGCGTCGTTGACTCGCAAAGGCGGCTTCGGCACCACGCCCACTGGAGATCGGCGCGGCGAGCTCCTCGATCCGGACACCGAGGCGACCAGCGCCGCGCCCACTGGGTGGGTGCGGGGAGGCGAGATGGGCCCTCTGAACAAGGCTATCCAGGATGTTCAAGCCAAACTCCGCGCCGAGGCCGACGCCATCAAGCACTGCAACAAGACATTCCTGGCATCGCAAGAGGCCATCCGGGTACGCTTCTTGCTTCTTCGCTTTTTACTCTTGTATTGCTTCATGGAGGAGTGTCAGCGCACCCACTGGGTGTAGTCCCCGAGTTCCGGGCCGGCTGCTGAGCAGGCGGCTCGAAACTTTAATTAGCGGCTCTGAGTGCTGATATCCTTGCTGCAGGATTATCATAACCTTCGTGCCACCGCCTTCAACTCCAAGGTCCAGGAGTTGGATCAACGTGCTGCCGACTTGTCGGAGAGCCAAAGTAAGTCCTCTTCTTTCTCTGCGGGGGAGCACTGGCGCACCCGCGGGCTGTAGTCCCCGAGATTCGGGACGACTGCTGAGTAGTCGGGCCGGATCTCCCCGGCAACTGTTCTTCTTTCTGTTGATTTTGACGACTCCTTTCTCCGCGGGGGCGCGCTGGTGCACCCGCGGGCCGTAGTCCCCGAGATTCGTGCCGACTGCCGAGCAATCGGGCCGGATCTCCCCGGTGACTCTGCCTCTTCTCTGTTGGCAACTGACACCTTTCCCTTCTTCTTTTCTTCTGCAGAGGCCAACGCCGCCTTGCAGCAGCAGCTGGGCGAAGCCAACACCGCGCTCCGCGCTAAGGAGGAGGAGTGCAGCAGGCTGGTGGAGGAGCATGACCGGCTTGTCGCGCAACTGGCGGAAAAGGCAGAGCTTCTCAAGAAGGCCCAGAAGGAGGCGGAGGACAAGGAGACAGGGCTCCTTGCTGAGTTCGCGACCGAACGCTCCGCCTGGACCGACAGGGAGGCGATGCTGACTTCCGGCATTCACGAGATCGAAGACATAGTCGATGGTGAGCTTCCCTCTTTTTCCTTCTTTGAGCTGCCGGCTGCTGGTCGAGCCGGCCTCTTGTCTCTAACTTTGGTTCTTTGCTTTCTGTCTTGGCAGACTTCTTCCCTGGTCACTCTGACGCCGCCAACCAGGCCATTGAAGCTGATCGCGACGGACGGAGGGCAGAAGGCGCGCAGATCGCTGCTGACGCGCCCCAAACCCTTAGCGAGCAGATCCTGAGCATCGAGGCCCGTCTTCGGCCGGCTCACCGGATGCTGCACCGTCTTCAGCGTGCCGGCATCCAGGCGATCGCCGCCCTGTGGCCGGACATGCCGGCACCGCGCACTCCTAGACGGACTGCCGACTGGCTGGAGGTGGCAGCCGGCCGTCTTGAGGCCTGGAAGGGCTCCTCGGCCCGGGGTGGGGCGCCCCAGGCCCTGGAATTTGTCAAGGTGTGGTACCCTGGGCTGAGTCTTGCCCAGCTGGCCACGTTCCGGCTGGAGGCTCAGGAAGAGTTGGCGGTCGTGGAAGATGACCTCGCCAAGCGTGCGGCGGCAATCGCCGAGTACACCGACACCAGCGTCTTCGTCCCGGAGCGGGTTGAGAACGGCGCCGAGGCGCCACCAGAATGGTTTGGGCTGAACCCGGAGGACGGCGAAGACTCGGCCGAGGTGATCGGCTCCAGCGCCGAGGAAGAAGGCGAGGAGGAGGAGAAAGGCGAAGAGGGGGCGTCAAAGGTCGGAGCAGACGGCCAGCCTCAGCTCGACCGCGCCTCCAGCAACGAGCCACGCCCAAGCGAGCCGGCTACCACTAGAGGCGACCGAGCGGAGACTGACAAGCCGGCCGCTCCACCAACCGGTGCCACCGACTCCTCCGATCCACCGAACCCATCTGCCGCCCCCTAGGCCGCTAGTTTATCTTTTGCTTTACCTGCCTATCAGTCTCGACGAACTTGTTAATTTTGCACAATTCCACCCGTGGGGTGTATCTCAAACTTCCGTTGAATATTGGCCAAGGGCCTTTTGCTATGTAAAATATTTTTCCCAGTTCTATCTTTCCTTGCTTTCTGCTCTTTTGGCTTTTTCCTTTGCCGCCCTCCCTTGGTTGCGTCTTGCCAGCCAAACAGCCGCTCTGCGGACTGTGGCTGGGTCAAGTACTTAGCTACTTTCGGGAAGGCAAGTACTTAGCCATTTTAGAGTTCTTTAGCAAGTTAAGTAGAAGCCGGCCGGTTGCTCGACAGCCGGTCGTAGAGGCGGGAAGCCGGCTTGAACTATGCACATGCTTTGGGTCCTTAGCCATTTTTCATGTGGGCATCCTTTCTGCCTTACTCCTGCCCACCAGACAGTCGCTCTACGAGCTGCGGCTTCTGGTAGGAGATGGCTTAGGTGCCAACACATTACTTGTCCAGCTGCATGAAGCATTTCATAGTACAAGGCAGCGAGTCCCCGGGCCGACTAGTCGGACCCGGTGCCAAGCGGCATAAAGAAAATGATACATTTATATGCATAATTCTTATCATATTGATAAAAGAGGGCAGTCCCCGAGCTCTTCTCGGGGGACCCGGAGTCTTCGTAATTTAATACAAAAGGTAGCGTGGTACATACTGCATCAACTGTAAAATCTTCGGAGGAGATTTGCATTCCATGGCGGCTCCGTCTCCTTGCCGGAGTCGTCCCTCTTGCGCGCTCGAGGCTTCTAAGTGTCGATCAGGTAGTAGGAGTCATTGCCCAACACTTTGCTGATGATGAAGGGGCCTTCCCAAGGCGTTGAGAGCTTGTGATGGCCGGCTGTTCACTGGTTCAGCCGGAGCACAAGGGCTCCCTCTTGGAAAGATCTCGGCTTGACCTTCCGGTTGTAGTATCGGCGCAGGCTCTGCTGGTAGATGCTGGACCGGGTGCGTGCCAACAACCGGCCCTCTTCCAGCAGATCGACGTCGTCTTGACGTGCTTCTTCTGCCTCCTCTTCGGCGTACATGGTGACTCGAGGGGAGGCGAATTCTATGTCCGTTGGGATGACGGCTTCGGCACCGTAGACGAGGAAGAAAGGCGTGAAGCCGTTTGACTTGTTTGGAGTTGTGCGCAGGCTCCAGAGGACGGCCGGCAGCTCATCGAGCCAACAGCCGACCGAGCGCTCCAGAGGCTCGACCAGTCGGGGCTTGATGCCGGACAGGATGAGGCCGTTTGCTCGCTCTACTTGGCCGTTTGATTGCGGATGGGCAACGGACGCTAAGTCCAGTCGGATGCCCTGCGTCGCGCAGAAACGGGCCAAGGCACCCTTGGCAAAGTTCGTGCCATTGTCGGTGATGATGTTGTGTGGTATGCCATACCGGATGGTGATGTCGGAGATGAAAGTCACAGCAGTCGGACCATTCAGTTTCTTGATTGGTTTTGCTTCTATCCACTTGGTGAACTTGTCCACTGCGACAAGCAGATGAGTCATGCCACCTCGCGCTGTTTTGAATGGTCCCATCATGTCCAGGCCCCAGACAGCAAAGGGCCAGGCAATGGGAATAGTCTTGAGTGCAGAAGCCGGCTGATGTGGCTTGGAGCGGAATTTCTGGCATCCTTTGCATTTCTGGACCAAGTCTTTGGCGTCTTCTAGAGCAGTCGGCCAGAAAAAACCATGGCGGAAAGCTTTGGCGACAAGTGCTCTTGAAGTCGCGTGGTGACCACACTCGCCTTGATGGATGTCTTTGAGGATTGCTTGGCCTTGCTCCGGCTCCACGCAGCGCTGGTAGACACCAGTGACACTGCGCCTTACAAGCTCTCTGTTGATTATGGTGTATGCTGCAGCCCGGTGTTGCACTTGCCGGGCCAAGATCTCATCAGTCGGCAGCTCTTTGTTTACCAGGAAGTTGAGGATGGGCTGGGCCCATGAAGGTGTTGCGATTTCTTCGACCGCTAGGACTGCAACTTGGACAAGGGCGGTTGGGCCGGGAGGCAGCGGGTTGGAGTTGGATGCCGCTTGCTGGGTTGATGAAGTCCCCGGGCCGACTGCTGCAGTCCCCTGGTCGGGCTCTAAAGTACCTGGGCTGGCCGCTGCAGTCCCCGGGCCGGGTTCTGAAGTCCCCGGACCGGGTGCGACTGCTGCGACCCCCGGGCCGCCTGCCGGAGCTCCCGTGCCGGCTACTGTGGCTCTCAAGTCGGATCCGACTGCTTCAGGAGGGGCAGGCATGTAGATGGAATCCGACTCTGGCGATGGTTTCACAGATGGCTTGAGGAGGCGTTGTAAGGCGATGCTGGTTGGTATTGCTTGAAGGGTGGAGCCGATTCGTGCCAAGGCATCTGCTTGCTCATTGTCATTCCTTGGCACATGGAGAAACTCGCACCCTTCAAAGTATCCGATGAGTTGCTGTACGAGGAAGCGGTAGCTCGCCATGTTTGCATCTTTAGCGTCCCAGTCGCCCGACGACTACTGGACCACCAAGTCAGAGTCACCATAGCACAGGATCCGGCGAATGCCGAGTTCTTTGGCAAGCCGGAGCCCGTGAATGAGTGCTTCGTATTCAGTGACGTTGTTGGAGGAGGCAAAGTGAATTTGCAGCACATATCTGAGCTTGTCTCCTTTGGGAGAGGTGAGGACGATGCCAGCTCCTAAACCGGTGCGCATCTTGGAACCATCAAAATGCATCCGCCAATGGGTGGAGTCCGGCGCTGGCGGCAGGTACTGGGTCTCGGCCCAGTCGACGAGGAAGTCGGCCCATGCTTGTGACTTGATGGCGGTGCGAGGCTGGTAGTAGATGGTGTAGGGGGCCAAATCTATGGCCCATTTGGCCACCCGGCCTGAAGCATCTCGGCTTCCAATGATCTCGGCTAGTGGAGCTGTGCAGACCACAGTGATTGGGTGCTCTTGAAAATATGGCTTCAATTTCTTGGCGGCAAAATGCACGCCATAACACATCTTCTGATAGTGGGGGTAGTTTTGCTTGGAGGCTGACAGCTCTTCACTCAGGTAGTACACCGGTCTCTGGACTGGTAGTGCCTTGCCTTCCTCCTTGCGTTCTACCACTATGACTGTGCTGACCACTCGGCTGGTGGCGATGATGTAGAGGAGCATGGGCTCCTTGGGAGTCGAAGCCGCCAGGACAGGTGGAGTAGTCAACATCTTCTTGAGCTGGAGAAAAGCTTCCTCCGTTTTGTCGTTCCACTCGAAAAAGTGGTCTTCTTCATGAGCTGGTACAGGGGGGAGCCTTCTCACCCAACCGACTGATGAATCGGCTGATGGATGCCAAGCAGCCGGTGAACTTCTGCACGTCGAGCAGTCAGGTGGGCACTTCCATCCTCTCGATGGCCTTGATCTTCACAGGGTTGCACTCTATGCCGCATTTTGAGACCAGGAAGCCAAGAAGCTGGCCGGCTGGTACTCCGAAGACGCATTTCTCCGGGTTGAGCTTGATTTGAAATCAGCGCAAATTCTCAAAGGTCTCCTTGAGGTCTTCTAGTAGCGTTCCACGCTTCTCCGTCTTCACCACAACATCGTCCACATAAACTTGGGTGTTCCTGCCGAGTTGCTTGAGGAGGCACTTCTGCATGCAACGTTGAAACGTGGCGCCGGTGTTCCTTAAGCCGAACGTCATGGTCAAGTAGCAGAAGGCTCGAAATGGTGTGATGAAGGCGGTCTTCAGCCTGTCGGCCGGGTTCAGCTTGATCTGGTGATACCCTGAGTATGCATGCAAAAAACTCAACAGCTCGCATCCAGCCGTGGAGTCTATCACTTGGTCAATTCTCGGCAAAGCAAATGGGTCTTTGGGGCAGGCTTTGTTGAGGCTGGTGTAATCAATACACATGCACCACTGCTTGTTTTTCTTCAGCACAAGGACTGGGTTGGCCAGCCACTCTGGAAAGAACACTTCCATGATGAAGCCGGCTGCCAGCAGCCGGAGCACCTATGACAGCGTACCACTCCGGGTGCTCCGGGTCCAAGGGTATCTTCTTTGTTTCTTTGGCCGGCTTGAACGAGCCCTCAGCTTCCGACTCCTTGGGGTTGGGTGACACTTCCGGCTGCTTGCCTGCCATCGCCACAACTCTGTCAAGGAGCCACTTCTCGGCCGCGATCACAGGGGACTCGGTCAGCCGGCTGCTATCTGCTGTGCAAGCGGACGACTTCTTGTAATCCCCTGCTATGGTCAGAATTCCCTTGGAACTCGGCATCTTCATCTTGAGGTAAGCATAGTGGGGGACTGCCATGAACTTTGCCAGAGCAGGCCGGCCAAGCAGTGCATGGTAGGAGCTCTCAAGGTCCACCACCTCAATCCAGACTGGCTCTCGGGGGAAGTGATCTTTGTCTCCAAAGAGCACGTCTATCTGGTTCTTGCCGATTGGTGACCAGGAAAGTCCAGGAACTATGCCATGGAATACGGTCCGGCTGGGCTGAAGCTGCCTTTGTTTGATTCCTAACTTCTCCATGGTATCCTTGTACAGGATGTTGATGCTGCTGCCGCCATCTATTAGGACTCGGGAGAAACGAGCAGCTCGACTCTCTGTGGTAAAGGTGGCATCCAGGACCAGGGCATAGGAGCCGGGATTGGGCATTACTTCCGGGTGGTCGGCTCTGCTTCAGCTGATGGGTTTCTCAGACCAGTGCATGAACTCGGGGGTCTCTGATGCCACCGCGTTCACCTCTTGCTGTCGTTGTCGTCTGGTGTGCTTATCGTCGGCCACACTAGTGAACACGACATAAGCTCCGTGCTCTTTGGGATACTCGTCTTGTATGGCTCCGACTAGTCGAACCGCCGGCTGCTGGGGGGAAAAGGAGGCAGCTGCCCAGCAGGCAGAGGGGGTAGAAGGCCGTCTCCCTTAGCAATCCTGGTGAGCCAATGGCACTTCCGAGTGGTGTGGTTGGACGGCTTCGCACCACTGTGGAAGTTGCAGGGTGTGTCCACATTCTGCTCATACGAGAAAGCAGGCAGCCAATTGGGCTTGCCACCCTTCTGGCGCTTGGATGGAGGCTGCCCCTCTGGCTGCTGGTCTTCGACCGTCGCCACATTCCGGCTTGTGGAAGCCGGCTGCATGGCCTTGCGCTTGTTCAGCCATGTCCGGGCCGTGCCCTGGAGCATGAGCGGAACGTACTTCACGGCAACGCGCTTGTTGCCGTTCGCGATGCTGACGGCTGTGGAGTAGTCGACCAGCTAGTCCTCCGGCTTCACGGAGCCGGTGTACTTGGGCGTATCTCTTGGGAGCCTGAACCCTTTGGGGAAGGGCTCATCTCGAATGCGGGGGCCGAAACAAGGCGGACCCAACTCATCTTCTTCTTCTAGCGCCAGGGATCGGTGGAGACGGTCGATCCGGTGGCGGGCATCGTTCTCTCCGACTCCTTCTCAGCGGCCAAGGCGGTCGCTGAGTGTCGGGTGTTCAACAGGCGGCGGGGAGACGCGCCTTTCCCTGCGAGGAGGAGGAGGCGGAAAGTCATCCCGCCGTTCCACTGCTCTCGGGCGGCCGTCTTGGTCGCGCTCGATGGTGATGCGAGTCCGGCTATGGCTGGCAGCCGGCTCTTTGTCTCTTCTTCCACGGACGCCCCCAGTCGGCGTCCGGGGTGTCGTGCCTTGGTCTCAGCGGGGAGGCAGATCGTCATTTTGCCGATGGGGTGCCTCAGTGTGGCAGCCGGCCTCTTGCTGCTCAGCAGCCGCGTCGAGGAGTCGCTGGACGCGCTCCGCCATCTGGCGGCGCTCTTCGCCCTCGAAGTTGTCCAGCTCTTCTACTGCCGCCTGGGCAGCTCGGATATTTTCCGCGGGCGTGGTGTAGACGGGGCGATCTGCCCCGAACAGGCTGGCGATGGCCACGCTGCGTTGCCGGACCGTGCCTATGCGGCTAGGCCCACCAGGAGCCGGCGTGCCACCAACGGCGCGGTGCATCTCGCGCTGGTAGGCCTCCGATAGGCGTCTCATGTTGGCCAACTTCTTGGCATTCTCGACGAGCTGGACGTGGCGTGCTTCCAGCATCTCGGCGTCGGCGTCTTCTGGGATGGGCGTCGTCAGGTCTTGCAGTGCCGCATCGAGTGGGTCATGAGCACCTCCGTCGGAGTGCTCGCTGTGGCCGATGACAAGCACCTCCGTGACGGCACTTCCGCCGCTCTCCGCGCGAGGAAGCGGCTCGTCGTAGACCACCACGTTGGTGGGGAACGCGTCAAGCGACGCAGTGTCGGAATCGACAAGCATCGGGTCGGTGGAGCCAACAGATTCCAAGTCCACAGCAGGCTCGCTGGTGACGTGGAGTAGATCGAGGAGGCTGATGAGGCGGCTCTCGGGACCATCGGTGCCCGCGTCACACGCAGGCTCGTCGGAGAGGCGAACCTCGCCAACAAGATCGGCGAGGCAGCTCGCCGCGTAGGCGACCTCCGCGCCATGCAGCGCGTCGGCGCAGACTCTGTCTGGCGTGCCAGGTTGGCTGCGCTCGCCAGGGAGGAAAAGGGCTCCCGCCCAGAACAGGTCTCCGGACGACGGTGCACCTCGCCCCACAGTGGGCGCCACATGTCGGGGGTTGGGTGCGACATATGCCAATGGATGGCTTATCATGGTGGGAGCGAGTAGAACGTCGCCGGTGCCCGGAAGCGGGATGAGGCGTAGACACGAACGTCGGTGCACTTTACCCAGGTTTGGGGCTCTCCTAGGAGATAACACCCCTAGTCCTGCTCTGCGGGGTCTCCGCATGATCACTAAGGCTCAAGTGGTACAATGGTGCTCCTTGAGTTGTTTGCTAGAGGTGGAAGAAAGCAAGGCTAGCTCTCTCCTTTCTCTATGGGACGGTCTAGTTCTAACAGGTTGAGAACCCTTTGCATGGGTGCTGTCACGCCCAATATGCGACCCTATCCGCGAGGAACTCGAAGGTCCCACCAAGGATAGACCCGCATATTGAAACGCTTTTGCATGGTGGATATCATAACATCAACATTACATAGTAGTTGGGGATACATACAAGGCATACCAATGCCGCAAGAATACATCAATATACATGAGAACAACATCCGACTACGGATTAAACACAAACAGAAGCTCAAACGACATCCACCCTGCTAGCCCAGGCTGCCGACCTGGAACCTATCCCCTGATCGAAGAAGAAGCAGAAGAAGAACTCCAAAACAAGAAAAATCGCTCTCGCGTCATGATCATCGCAAAACCTGTACCTGCAACTGGTGTTGTAGTAACCTGTGAGCCACGAGGACTCAGCAATCCCATTACCATGGGTATCAAGACTAACAAACTTAATGGGTAAGGATGTTGGAAATATGCCCTAGAGGCAATAATAAATGGTTATTATTATATTTCTTTGTTCATGATAATTGTCTATTGTTCATGCTATAATTGTGTTATCCGGAAATCGTAATACATGTGTGAATACATAGACCACAACGTGTCCCTAGTAAGCCTCTAGTTGACTAGCTCGTTGATCAACAGATAGTCATGGTTTCCTGACTATGGACATTGGACGTCATTGATAACGGGATCACATCATTAGGAGAATGATGTGATGGACAAGACCCAATCCTAAGCATAGCACAAAAGATCGTGTAGTTCGTTTGCTAGAGCTTTTCCAATGTCAAGTATCATTTCCTTAGACCATGAGATCGTGCAACTCCCGGATACCGTAGGAGCGCTGTGGGTGTACCAAACGTCACAACGTAACTGGGTGACTATAAAGGTACACTACGGGTATCTCCGAAAGTGTCTGTTGAGTTGGCGCAGATCGAGACTGGGATTTGTCACTCCGTATGACGGAGAGGTATCTCTGGGCCCACTCGGTAATGCATCATCATAATGAGCTCAATGTGACTAAGGAGTTAGCCACGGGATCATGCATTGCGGTACGAGTAAAGAGACTTGCCGGTAACGAGATTGAATAAGGTATTGGGATACCGACGATCGAATCTCGGGCAAGTAACATACCGATTGACAAAGGGAATTGTATACGGGATTGATTGAATCCTCGACATTGTGGTTCATCCGACGAGATCATCGTGGAACATGTGGGAGCCAACATGGGTATCCAGATCCCGCTGTTGGTTATTGACCGGAGAGGCGTCTCGGTCATGTCTGCATGTCTCCCGAACCCGTAGGGTCTACACACTTAAGGTTCGGTGACGCTAGGGTTGTAGAGATATTAGTATGCGGAAACCCGAAAGTTGTTTGGAGTCCCGGATGAGATCCCGGACGTCACGAGGAGTTCCGGAATGGTCCGGAGGTGAAGAATTATATATAGGAAGTCAAGTTTCGGCCACCGGGAAAGTTTCGGGGGTCACCGGTATTGTACCGGGACCACCGGAAGGGTCCTGGGGGTCCACCGGGTGGGGCCACCTATCTCGGAGGGCCCCATGGGCTGAAGTAGGAAGGGAACCAGCCCCTAGTGGGCTGGGGCGCCCCCCATGGGCCTCCCCCTGCGCCTAGGGTTGGAAACCCTAGGGGTGGGGGGCGCCCCACCTGACTTGGGGGGCAAGTTTCCCCCCTGGCCGCCGCCCCCCCCCCCCCCTTGTAGATGGGATGCAGGGCCGGCGCGCCCCCAGGGGGCCTATATATAGTGGGGGGAGGGAGGGCAGCAGCACGACAGCCCCTGGCGCCTCCCTCTCCCCCTGCAACATCTCTCCCTCCCGCTTGCGCTTGGCGAAGCCCTGCCGGGATCCCCGCTACTTCCACCACCACACCGTCGTGCTGCTGGATCTCCGTCAACCTCTCCTTCCCCCTTGCTGGATCAAGAAGGAGGAGACGTTGCTGCTCCGTACGTGTGTTGAACGCGGAGGTGCCGTCTGTTCGGCACTCGGTCATCGGTGATTTGGATCACGACAAGTACGACTCCATCAACCCCGTTCACTTGAACGCTTGAGCTCGTGATCTACAAGGGTATGTAGATGCACTCCTTTCCCCTCGTTGCTAGTATACTCCATAGATGGATCTTGGTGATGCGTAGGAAATTTTAAAATTCTGCTACGATCCCCAACAGTGGCATCATGAGCCAGGCCTATGCGTAGTTACTATGCACGAGTAGAACACAAAGCAGTTGTGGGCGTAGATGTTGTCAATTTTTCTTGCCACTACTAGTATTATCTTCTTTCGGCGGTATTGTGGGATGAAGCGGCCCGGACCGACCTTACACGTACGCTTATGTGAGACAGGTTCCACCCACTGACATGCACTAGTTGCATAAGGTGGCTAGCGGGTGTCTGTCTCTCCCACTTTAGTCGGAACGGATTCGATGAAAAGGGTCCTTATGAAGGGTAAATAGAAATTGGCATATCACGTTGTGGTCTTACGTAGGTAAGAAACGTTCTTGCTAGAAACCTATAGAAGCCACGTAAAAACTTGCAACAACAATTAGAGGACGTCTAACTTGTTTTTGCAGCATGTGCCATGTGATGTGATATGGCCAGAAGATGTGATGAATGATATATGTGATGTATGAGATTGATCATATTCTTGTAATAGGAATCACGACTTGCATGTCGATGAGTATGACAACCGGCAGGAGCCATAGGAGTTGTCTTTATTTTTTGTATGACCTTCGTGTGATTGAATAATGCCATGTAAATTACTTTACTTTATTGCTAAACACGTTAGCCATAGGAGTAGAAGTAATCGGTGGCGTGACAACTTCATGAAGACACAATGATGGAGATCATGATGATGGAGATCATGGTGTCATGCCGGTGACAAAGATGATCATGACGCCCCGAAGATGGAGATCAAAGGAGCAGAATGATATTGGCCATATCATGTCACTATTTGATTGCATGTGATGTTTACCATGTTTTGCATCTTATTTGCTTAGAACGACGGTAGTAAGTAAGATGATCCCTTATAATAATTTCAAGAAAGTGTTCCCCCTAACTGTGCACCGTTGCGAAGGTTCGTTGTTTCGAAGCACCACGTGATGATCGGGTGTGATAGATTCTAACGTTCGCATACAACGGGTGTTGATGAGCCTACCATGTACAGACATGGCCTCGGAACACATGCAATACACTTAGGTTGACTTGACGAGCCTAGCATGTACAGACATGGCCTCGGAACACGGAAGACCGAAAGGTCGAGCATGAGTCGTATAGAAGATACAATCAACATGGAGATGTTCACCGATCTTGACTAGTCCGTCTCACGTGATGATTGGACACGGCCTAGTTAACTCGGATCATGTTTCACTTAGATGACTAGAGGGATGTCTATCTGAGTGGGAGTTCATTGAATAATTTGATTAGATGAACTTAATTATCATGAACTTAGTCTAAAATCTTTACAATATGTCTTGTAGATCAAATGGCCCACGTTGTCCTCAACTTCAACGCGTTCCTAGAGAAAACCAAGCTGAAAGATGATTGCAGCAACTATACGGACTGGGTCCGGAACCTGAGGATTATCCTCATAGCTGCCAAGAAAGATTATGTCCTAGAAGCACCACTAGGTGAAGCACCCATCCCAGAGAACCAAGACGTTATGAACGCTTGGCAATCACGTGCTGATGATTAGTCCCTCGTTCAGTGCGGCATGCTTTACAGCTTAGAACCGGGACTCCAAAAGCGTTTTGAGAAACATGGAGCATACGAGATGTTCGAAGAGCTGAAAATGGTTTTCCAAGCTCATGCCCGGGTCGAGAGATATGAAGTCTCCGACAAGTTCTTCAGCTGTAAAATGGAGGAAAATAGCTATGTTAGTGAGCACATAATCAGAATGTCTGGGTTACACAACCGCTTGTCTCAGCTGGGAGTTAATCTCCCGGATGACGCAGTCATTGATAGAATCCTTCAGTCGCTTCCACCGAGCTACAAGAGCTTTGTGATGAACTTCAATATGCAGGGGATGGAAAAGACCATTCCTGAGGTATATTCAATGCTGAAATCAGCGGAGGTGGAGATCAGAAAGGAACATCAAGTGTTGACGGTGAATAAAACCACTAAGTTCAAGAAAGGCATGGGTAAGAAGAACTTCAAGAAGGACGGCAAGGCAGTTGCCGCGCCCGGTAAGCCAGTTGCCAGGAAGAAGTCAAAGAATGGACCCAAGCCTGAGACTGACTGCTTTTATTCCAAAAGTGGTCACTGGAAGCGGAACTGCCCCAAATACTTAGCGGACAAGAAGGCCGGCAACACCAAAGGTATATGTGATATACATGTAATTGATGTGTACCTTACCAGTACTTGTAGTAGCTCCTGGGTATTTGATACCGGTGCGGTTGCTCATATTTGTAACTCAAAATAGGAACTGCGGAATAAGTGGAGACTGGCAAAGGACGAGGTGACGATGCGCGTCGGGAATGGTTCCAAGGTCGATGTGATCGCCGTCGGCACGCTACCTCTGCATTTACCTGCGGGATTAGTTTTAAACCTCAATAATTGTTATTTAGTGCCAGCTTTGAGCATGAACATTGTATCTGGGTCTCGTTTAATTCGAGATGGCTACTCATTTAAATCCGAGAATAATGGTTGTTCTATTTATATGAGAGATATGTTTTATGGTCATGCCCCGCTGGTCAATGGTTTATTCTTGATGAATCTCGAACGTGATGTTACACATATTCATAGTGTGAATACCAAAAGATGTAAAGTTGATAACGATAGTCCCACATACTTGTGGCACTGCCGCCTTGGTCACATTGGTGTCAAGCGCATGAAGAAGCTCCATGCAGATGGACTTTTGGAGTCTCTTGATTACGAATCATTTGACACGTGCGAACCATGCCTCATGGGTAAGATGACCAAGACTATGGAGCGAGCAACAAACTTATTGGAAATCATACATACCGATGTGTGCGGTCCAATGAGTGTTGAGGCTCGCCGAGGATATCGTTATGTTCTCACTCTCACTGATGACTTAAGTAGATATGGGTATGTCTACCTAATGAAACACAAGTCTGAAAACTTTGAAAAGTTCAAGGAATTTCAGAGTGAGGTTGAGAATCAACGTGACAGGAAAATAAAGTTCTTACGATCAGATCGTGGTGGAGAATATTTAAGTCACGAATTTGGTACGCACTTAAAGAAATGTGGAATCGTTTCACAACTCACGCCGCCTGGAACACCTCAGAGAAATGGTGTGTCCGAACGTCATAATCGCACTCTATTGGATATGGTGCGATCTATGATGTCTCTTACCGATCTACCGCTCTCATTTTGGGGCTATGCTTTAGAGACTGCCGCATTCACTTTAAATAGGGCTCCATCGAAATCCGTTGAGACGACACCGTATGAATTATGGTTTGGGAAGAAACCTAAGCTGTCGTTTCTAAAAGTTTGGGGATGCGATGCTTATGTCAAGAAACTTCAACCTGAAAAGCTCGAACCCAAGTCGGAAAAATGCGTCTTCATAGGATACCCTAAGGAAACCATTGGATATACCTTCTACCTCAGATCCGAAGGCAAGATCTTTGTTGCCAAGAACGGGTCCTTTGTAGAGAAAGAGTTTCTCTCGAAAGAATTAAGTGGGAGGAAAGTGGAACTTGATGAGGTGATAGTCACCCCTTCCGAATCGGAAAGTAGCGCAGCGCGGGAAGATGTTCCTGTGGTGCCTACACCGACTGGGGAGGAAGTTAATGATGATGATCATGAAGCTTCAGATCAAGTTACTGCTGAACTTCGTAGGTCCACAAGGACACGTTCCGCACCAGAGTGGTACGGCAACCCTGTCCTGGAAATCATGTTATTAGACAACGGTGAACCTTCGAACTATGAAGAAGCGATGGCGGGCCCGGATTCCGACAAATGGCTAGAAGCCATCAAATCCGAGATAGGTTCCGTGTATGAAAACGAAGTATGGACTTTGACTAACTTGCCCGATGATCGGCGAGCCATAGAAAATAAATGGATCTTTAAGAAGAAGATAGACGCGGATGGCAATGTGACCATCTATAAGGCTCGACTTGTCGCTAAGGGTTATTGACAAGTTCAAGGGGTTGACTACGATGAGACTTTCTCACCCGTAGCGAAGCTGAAGTCCGTCCGAATCATGTTAGTAATTGCCGCATTCTATGATTATGAGATATGGCAAATGGACGTCAAAACGGCATTCCTTAACGGCTTTCTTAAGGAAGAATTGTATATGATGCAGCCAGAAGGTTTTGTTGATCCTAAGAATGCTAACAAGGTATGCAAGCTCCAGCGCTCCATCTATGGGCTGGTGCAAGCATCTCGGAGTTGGAACATTCGTTTTGATGAGATGATCAAAGTGTTTGGGTTTACACAGACTTATGGAGAAGCCTGTGTTTACAAGAAAGTGAGTGGGAGCTCTGTAGCATTTCTCTTATTATATGTGGATGACATACTATTGATGGGAAATGATATAGAATTCTTGGAAAGTATAAAGGCCTATTTGAATAAGTGTTTTTCAATGAAGGACCTTGGAGAAGCTGCTTATATATTAGGCATCAAGATCTATAGAGATAGATCAAGACGCCTCATTGGTCTTTCACAGAGTACGTACCTTGACAAGGTATTGAAGAAGTTCAATATGGATCAGTCCAAGAAGGGGTTCTTGCCTGTATTGCAAGGTGTGCAATTGAGCACGGCTCAATGCCCGACCACGGCAGAAGATAGAGAAAAGATGAGTGTCATCCCCTATGCCTCGGCCATAGGGTCTATTATGTATGCCATGATGTGTACTAGACCTGATGTAAACCTTGTCGTAAGTTTGGTAGGAAGGTACCAAAGTAATCCCGGCATGGAACACTAGACAACGGTCAAGAATATCCTGAAGTACCTGAAGAGGACTAAGGATATGTTTCTCGTTTATGGGGGTGACGAAGAGCTCGTCATAAAGGGTTACGTCGACGCTAGCTTCGACACATATCTAGATGACTCGAAGTCACAAACCGGATACGTGTATAATTTGAATGGAGGGGCAGTAAGCTGGTGCAGTTGCAAGCAAAGCGTCGTGGCGGGACCTACGTGTGAAGCAGAGTACATGGCAGCCTTAGAGGCAGCGCAAGAAGCAATCTGGATGAATGAGTTCATTACTGACCTAGGGGTGATTCCCAATGCGTCGGGCCGATACATCTCTTCTGTGACAACACTGGAGCTATTGCCCTTGCCAAGGAGCCCAGGTTTCACAGGAAGACCAGGCATATCAAGCATCGCTTCAACTCCATTCGTGAAAGTGTTCAAAATGGAGACATAGATATTTGTAAAGTACATACGAACCTGAATGTAGCAGATCCGTTGACTAAACCTCTCCCTAGAGCAAAACATGATCAACACCAGAACGCTATGGGTGTTCGATTCATCACAATGTAACTAGATTATTGACTCTAGTGCAAGTGGGAGACTGTTGGAAATATGCCTTAGAGGCAATAATAAATGGTTATTATTATATTTCTTTGTTCATGATAATTGTCTATTGTTCATGCTATAATTGTGTTATCCGGAAATCGTAATACATGTGTGAATACATAGACCACAACGTGTCCCTATTAAGCCTCTAGTTGAATAGCTCGTTGATCAACAGATAGTCATGGTTTCCTGACTATGGACATTGGATGTCATTGATAACGGGATCACATCATTAGGAGAATGATGTGATGGACAAGACCCAATCCTAAGCATAGCACAAAAGATCGTGTAGTTCGTTTGCTAGAGCTTTTCCAATGTCAAGTATCATTTCCTTAGACCATGAGATCGTGCAACTCCCGGATACCGCAGGAGCGCTTTGGGTGTACCAAACGTCACAACGTAACTGGGTGACTATAAAGGTACACTACAGGTATCTCCGAAAGTGTCTGTTGAGTTGGCGCGGATCGAGACTGGGATTTGTCACTCCGTATGACGGAGAGGTATCTCCGGGCCCACTCGGTAATGCATCATCATAATGAGCTCAATGTGACTAAGGAGTTAGCCACGGGATCATGCAATGCGTTACGAGTAAAGAGACTTGCCGGTAACGAGATTGAACAAGGTATTGGGATATCGACGATCGAATCTCGGGCAAGTAACATACCGATTGACAAAGGGAATTGTATACGGGATTGATTGAATCCTCGACATTGTGGTTCATCCGATGAGATCATCGTGGAACATGTGGGAGCCAACATGGGTATCCAGATCCCGCTGTTGGTTATTGACCGGAGAGGCGTCTCGGTCATGTCTGCATGTCTCCCGAACCCGTAGGGTCTACACACTTAAGGTTCGGTGACGCTAGGGTTGTAGAGATATTAGTATGCGGAAACCCGAAAGTTGTTCGGAGTCCCGGATGAGATCCCGGATGTCACGAGGAGTTCCAGAATGGTCCGGAGGTGAAGAATTATATATAGGAAGTCAAGTTTCGGCCACCGGGAAAGTTTCGGGGGTTACCGGTGTTGTACCGGGACGACCGGAAGGGTCCCGGGGGTCCACCGGGTGGGGCCACCTGTCCCGGAGGGCCCCATGGGCTGAAGTGGGAAGGGAACCAGCCCGTAGTGGGCTGGGGCGCCCCCCATGGGCCTCCCCCTGCGCCTAGGATTGGAAACCCTAGAGGTGGGGGGCGCCCCACCTGACTTGGGGGGCAAGTTTCCCCCTGGCCGCCGCCCCCCCCTTGTAGATGGGATCCAGGGCCGGCGCCCCCCCAGGGGGCCTATATATAGTGGGGGGGAGGGAGGGCAGCAGCACGACAGCCCCTGGCGCCTCCCTCTCCCCCTGCAACACCTCCCCCTCCTGCTTGCGCTTGGCGAAGCCCTGCCGGGATCCCCGCTACTTCCACCACCACGCCGTCGTGCTGCTGGATCTCCATCAACCTCTCCTTCCCCCTTGCTGGATCAAGGAGGAGACGTCGCTGCTCCGTATGTGTGTTGAACGCGGAGGTGCCGTCCGTTCGGCACTCGGTCATCGGTGATTTGGATCACGGCGAGTACGACACCATCAACCCCGTTCACTTGAACGCTTCCGCTCGCGATCTACAAGGGTATGTAGATGCACTCCTTTCCCCTCGTTGCTAGTATACTCCATAGATGGATCTTGGTGATGCGTAGGAAATTTTAAAATTCTGTTACGATCCCCAACTAAGGAAGGGGTAAAGTGGAGAGGTTGCAGTAGCGACTAAGAATGATCAAGAAGTGATCCTAAACTCCTACTTACGTCAAACATAACCCATAAACCGTGTTCACTTCCCGGACTCCGCCGAGAAGAGACCATCACGGCTACACACGCAGTTGATGCGTTTTAATTAAGTCAAGTGTCAAGTTCTCTACAACCGGATATTAACAAATTCCCATCTGCCAAATAACCGCGGGCACGGCTCTTGAAAGTTTATACCCTGTAGGGGTGTCCCAACTTAGCCCATTATAAGCTCTCTCGGTCAACGAAGGATATTCCTTCTCCCGGGAAGACCCGATCAGTCTCGGAATCCCGGTTACAAGACATTTCGACAATGGTAAAAAAAGACCAGCAAAGCCGCCCGATGTGCTGACAATTCCGATAGGAGCTGCACATATCTCGTTCTCAGGGCAACACCGGATGAGACATCCAACGAGTAAAACCAGACCTCGAGTTTCCACGAGGGGGCCCCGCAGTCTACTCAACTCAGACCAGCACTTAGAGAAGCACTGGCCCGGGGGGGTTAAAATAAAGATGACCCTCGGGAGCGCGACTCCCAAGGGAAAAAGGTTAGGTGAGGCAAATGTAAAACCAAGGTTGGGCCTTGCTGGAAGAGTTTTATTCAAAGCGAACTGTCAATGGGGTCCCATAAATCACCCAACCGTGTAAGGAACGCAAAATCAAGGAACATAACACCGGTATGACAGAAACTAGGGCGGCAAGAGTGGAACAAAACACCAGGCATAAGGCCGAGCCTTCCACCCTTTACCAAGTATATAGATGCATTAATTAAATAAGAGATATTGTGATATCCCAACATAAACATAATCCAACATGGAGCAATCTTCATCTTCACCTGCAACTAGCAGCGCTATAAGAGGGGCTGAACAAAGCAGTAACATAGCCAACCAACGGTTTGCTAGGAAGGGTGACAAAGTTTAGAGGTTCATGGCAATTTGGGAGGCTGGAGGAGCAAGTAAATAGCTAGCGCAGCAAAGCGATAGAACAAAGCAACTAGCATATCAATGATAGTAATGAGATCCAAGGTGACGGTCATCTTGCCTGAAATCCCTCTAGGAAGAAGAACGAGTCCATCAAGAAGATGAAGCCACGAAGACGAACGAATCCTCACGATCGCAACGACACGGGAACTATCGAGAAGAAGCACACGACATGGTAAACACACCACACATGAACAAGGCATGATGCTCAATCAAGTATGATCCATGACAAGGCTACATGAAGCTACACACAGCAAGAAAGGATGCATAGAAGGTCAACACATCAAAACAAGTTTAAATAAGGCCGGAAACAACATATAACAAATTCGGTAAGTCCTCATATGCAAATTTCGAAATTGGTCCAGATCTGAATAAACTTTATGTTCAAGTTGTTAAACAGCAAGTAAGATGCACCAAGATGATATACACGAAATTCTAGTCAAGTTACATATAAAGTTCATTAGATTCGGAGCTACGGCCTAGAAGATATGAGCAAAACAAGTTAAACATGGCATTGATGCAAAATGTATTCAAACATCAAGCAAACACCTCAAAACAAGGATGTAGCAAGGTAATATGGAACTACATGCAAAACTAAGCAAGTTTCATATAGAGCATGCTCAAAATGGAGCAACGGTGCAACACATACACCCCAAACAAGACATAGCAACAATCTGTCCAAAACAGCAACTAGGTATCTTTCAAGCACCAAAACAATATGCTACAGCAGCTCAATATGAAAACAAATAACATGGACATGATGTACAGATAAAGCATGACAAAACATGAACACTGAGCTATCTCCATAAATCACCCGAACATGCTCAAAAGGACATGGAAAGAATGCAAATAATAACAGACCAAAGACTTAGCAGAAATAACATCAGGTTGCTAAGTTTAGAGCTAGCCAACAACATGCTACAGGAACAGATCATAGCAAACAAAGGCATTGCAAGAATCTACTAATTGCATAGAACAAAAGTTCCTTACTGATCACGAGCCAAAAGGCACAGAAGATATGATGGCACCCATGTAAACATAGCAAGTTTCATAAACTGATTCAGACTTGGAAGAAAAACAGAGCATGGCAGAAATAACGATAAGTAGGCATGTTGGTGAGCTTGAACCACTCACTACATAGCATTACATGGCATGGAAAGGTAACCAACAGTAAGATGTCACAAATATGAAGCTAAGAATGGCAATAACGTAGTCATAGGGTGCATGGATCACTAATAACAACCATGGCAAAATTGATTAACATGTAAACAATCTGCCAGGAACATTTTATAGCAAAAGTAGAGCAAGATTAAGACATGCTAGAACACTCCATAATTTCAAACATGGGCATGGATGGATAGAGCATAACATGTATAACAAAACATTCTTAGTGAACGTCTCCAGATTATGCATAGAACTCATGATGGCAGCAGGTTTACATGGCATCACAACATAACAGACTCAGACTTAGCAGAAATCACCAAGTCACAGAAATCAGCACATCACGGAGGCTACTTTGCATGCTTGTGCTAGTCACCACAGAGATCCTAAAAATACAAGACTAGCACCACTGTAAATATGGCATGATTTAGTTCAAAACACATGTAGACATCAATCCAATAGGATGCACACACAAAATGCAATGAAAAAGACAAATCACCAAGTTGTGATAACAGACAGCAGTTAACATCATATAGCACTCTTGCAACGATGATTAGGACATCAATATGACCTGAAACAAGCATCGCACGATGGAACAAAGTGAAGAGCATCTCATGATGAACATTACGATATATTATATGCATGAATCGAAGCACCGAGCACGAAGTTATGGCATGATGAACAGGGCACAATAATGCAACAATTTCGGGACTTAGCAGAAATTTACCACTCCGAAAACTGGACTGGACGAAGCGGGACGAGGAGATCCGGGCGTGGGGCGCCTGTTTGGTTCGGGACCGGGTTGATCTCATCCCACCCGGCCGGATCTGGGACGGGGCGAACGCCGCCGGCGGCGAGGTCGCCGGAGGAGGTCGGCGGCAAGGCGCGGACAGCGGCTCCGGCGCGGGGCCGACGAAGGCGGCGGGGCGGCACCGGTGACGAGGCGGCGGAGGGCGACGCGGGGCGTAGGGCATGGGAGGAGGCGCGGTCCGGCGTGCTCCGGCGAGCCCAAAGGGCTCCGGCGGCGCGGGGCACCCGGGGCGCGAGCAAGAGGCGCTGGCGGCGGCGGTGGCCGGAGGATGGGACGGCGGCGCAGGATCCGGTGGCGCGGGCGCGGGGCACGGCTTGATGGCAGCGGCGGCGTCCCGGGCCGGGGAGGGCCGAGCACGGGCCGCGGCGGACCGGGGGTGAGGCGCGGAGGCTGGGGCGCCGGCGGTGCCACATGGCCAGAGGCGATTGGGCGGGGGCGGCGGCTGGACGCGTCCGGACGGCGGCGGACATGTCCGGCGGGCGAGAGGGAGGTTTGATCTAGGGTTAGGGGTGTTTTCATCCGAGATTTCGGGGGAGAGGGACATATATATAGGTAGAGGGAGTTAGGAGAGTCCAAATGAGGTGCGGTTTTCGCCCACACGATCGTGATCGAACGACCGAGAGCGTGGAGGGGGTTTGGATGGGCTAGTGGGCTGTGGTGAAGGGGTGCTGGGCTGCAAAGAGAGAGGGATTTCGGGCTACGCGGTTAACCGTTGGGGCATCAAACGACCTCCAAATGGAAGGAAATTTGACGGGCGGTCTGTCGGTGCTATACCAAGGCAACTCGGCAAATCTCGGCCCATTCCGAGAACGTTTTTCTACCACTCACGAAACAAGGACTGAGAGGGGCGACGGGCGCGTGCGAGAGTATCGGATCGCGAAACGGACAACGGGGAAAAAGACCGAATGCAAGTTTTGAAAAACATGATGATGCAATGCATATGATGACATGGCAAAATGCAACACGCAAGCAAATGACAAGGCAAGGACGGCGAATAACTGGCAGACACCTGGCGCATCGGATCCGGGGCATTACAACACTCCTCCACTAACAAGAGATGTCGTCCCGAGATCTTAGGACCGAGACAGATGGAAAAAGGGATGAGGTGAAATAAGGACAAAACAGTGAGGATGAACAAAGTCAAGAACACTCGAGTGGGAAAGAGGAATGTTGAATGAGACAAGAAGCAAAAGCTCAAGGAATAAAGATGAATTTGAAACCACTCCTGTCGGGGATATACCCCGCGGTATGACCCGGCCGGAAGTATGACCCGGCCGGACTTGGCGCTTCACCGATGACCCGCCGGAGGACTGACGACTCACGAGCCTGACGACTCACGACCCTGACGACTCATGGATGGCCCCGATGGCGGGTCAGATAGAAGACAAGGCCCAAGGCCCAGAAGGCCAGCTCACGTTTATGATGGGCTGGCTTAAGAAGAAAGGGATGATGAATATTTCCTTTACGTGGAAGCAAGACCCGGACTTGTATTCAACTTGTAAGAAAAGATAGACTAGTCCTAGTCCTACTAGGACTCCACATGTAAGCCGCCCCTCTAACTTATATAAGGAGGGGCAGGGCACCCTAAAGAGGGACAAGCAACAAGAAATAATCTCTAGGGCTAGACACAACTAAGAGGAGAGCGGGTTTATGCGGCGACTCCCTCATGAGCATAACGAGACCTAGCCACAAACAGCATGTAGGGCTATTCCGGATGATGTTTCCCGGGCCTGAAGCTGTCTAAATCCTTGTCTTGCGTGATGATCCGCTTCGTGTCTCTCGTCCCGATCCACCCCTCTCAAGCTACCACATAGATGCGTTGGCCTCACGACTAAGTCCTCACACTAGGACATCTGTCTTGACAATTCCACGACAGTTGGCGCCCACCGTGGGGCCAGCGCACGGTGGATTTGTGTCGGGTGGTTGGTACGACATATGCCAACGGGTGGCTTATCATTGTGGGTGCCAATAAGACATCGCCGGTGCCTGGAAACGGGATGAGGCGAAGACATGCACGCCGGCGGATCTTACCCAGGTTCGGGGCTCTCCGAGGAGATAACACCCCTAGTCCTGCTCTGCGGGGTCTCCGCATGATCACTAGATCAGGAAAGGAAGCTACAATCGCTCCTAGAGCTGTTGGGTTCAAGGGAGAAGAAGAACAAGGCTAGCTCTCACTTCTCTCTATCTATGGTGTGTGTGCTGTGCTCAGAAGCCAACCCTTTGCATGGGTGCCCCGGGGGATTTATATAGGCCTACCCCCGGGGGTACAATTGTAATCCGGCTGGGCTCTGGTCCCAGCCGTCAGTGTCTACGCTCGCTGGCTTCTCCGCCGGCTATTGGGGCCCGCCGACTAGTGGGTCCCGCCGGCTACCGGCCTCTTGGGCAACAGGCTGGCCCCACCGCCTAGGATCTTGTCGGCGGCTGCTTACTGTAGCCTCGCTCCTGATGACGAGGGCTTCGTTGAGGTAATCGTGGCTACAGTGGGCCGCCTCGAGGGCCCTTACTGTAGCCTTACCTTGTCTTGTCTCCTTAATGTGGCTCCTGCTTCGAGGGAGGGGGTAGCCGGCTTCTGGGAGCCGGCTACACCCTTGGCCGACTGGGGGAGGCCGGGCCGCCTCCGCATCTCTCTCTGGCTGAAGGGGCCCGCCACCCGTGGGCCGTACGGGAGTCTGTCGTGGATGACGTTGAGGCTAGCATGGCTACAGTGCCGAGCCGAACGGGAGACGGCCGTCCCGTACAGCCTCGTGTAGCCATGCCTGCCTCGGGCTTCGGGGGTAGTGGGCCGCACTGTGGCCACACCCCGTCTTGTCGCCATTATGTGGGTGCAGCTTTGGTGGTTGCGGTCGAGGCCGTCTTCCTGGAGCCGGCCACCCCGCGGATATCCTGGGGGGGAGGTCGCTGAGGCTGGGCCGCCTTCCGCGAGTCGGCTTCAGAGGTAGCCGGCCAGGGGAGGTGGTCCAATGCTTGAAGTGCTTGTAGGCCCAAAGGCCTGATAATTTTTTCAGAAGAGCGAGGGGCAATCGGCTAGGCTACCCGTGGCCATTTACTCCGACAGTAGTCCCCGAAGCTGATTGGGCTTCGAGGTTGGGTAGGAGTCGAGAAGCTCGTTCAGCTTCCTATCTTGACAAGTCGGCAGCTGGGAGCCGGCTTTGGTTTGACGCGCCGCCTTGGTCGAAAACTCCGGAGTCGGAGGGCGGGAGCTCGCCAGTGCATGCACCGGGCCGCGGGCCGGCCACTTGCCGTCTGCGAACCACGTGGCCCCTCTTGGCCGGAAAGCCTGCCAGCCCACGCGCGCGACGGGACGTCGCCGCAGGGCGGGGGCCCGCCACGTCCACGCTCGGGCCCAGGCGCGGATTCTCTGCATCCTGAAACCGCCGGCACGTCTTCTTGCGGCAGTTTCGGCTCGCCTTTAGGGCGCAATAATCGCGAGGCGTGGGGGGAGTGTGTGCAGTTAATCCCACGTCTCCCCCCACGTCCGGCCTCTCCGGCCTCACCTCGCGAGGCTATAAGTAGGGGGAGAGGGCGAGCGGCAGGCTCTCGCACGCTCCTCCTCCTTCCACCGTCTTCTTCTTCTTGCCGTTTCTCGCGACAGCGCCTCGCCGCCGCGCTCTTCCACTACTCGCTCCTCCGTCGCCGCACTTGTTCTCTCCATGCCTCCCGCCACGGAGCAGTATGGCGGGGATTGGGATGGCTCCAACGTCCACGAGGATCACGTCGAGTTCCTCCGCAATACGCGGCGGCTGCCCGGCGCGGACAAGGTGGAGGTCTGTCTTGCGCCGGCGAGGGAAATTACACCGGAGCCGCGGGAGGGCGAGCGGGTGGTCTTCCGCTCGCATTTCTTGCACGGCATCGGCCTGCCAGTGAGCGCCTTCTTCCGCTCCTAGCTCAATTTCTACCAGCTCCAGCCGCACCACCTCACCCCAAACGCGGTGGTGCTGCTGTCTGCCTTCGTCACCCTGTGCGAAGGCTACCTCGGCGTCCTCCCTACCCTCGAGCTCTGGGGGGAGTTCTTCCAGTCCAAGCTGGGCACGCGCATGCAGGGCGTGCCGGCTCAGACTGGCGCCTTCATCGCGTCGCGGAGGTCGGTCGCCGACAACCCCTTCCCCGTCATCACACTGATCCAATCGGTGAAGAAGTGGCAAAAGTCGTACTTCTACGTGCGAAACATCGCCCCGCGGGGCGACTACATCAACCTGCCGGCTTACGTAGCCGGCCCACCGGCGGGCAGGCGGCCCCAGTGGTCCTTCCGGGCCGTGACTCTGATGCCAGCCGGGTCCGCAGCCGTCCCCGAGTGTGAGTGCTGACCCAGTCGGAGGCTTGACGGGGCCCGACCTACTGGCCGCCTTCGTCACGCGCCGGGTACTTCCGCTCTAGAGCCGTCCTCATCTGATCTGTCAGATGAGCGGCCAGCTCGATCCGAGCTGGATGTGCACCAAGGAGATGCCGCGCGAGGAGGTCGCCTATATGGTGAACTACCTCGCGAACTGCAAACTCTCCGAAGAGTGGCAGTTCGGCAAGGAGCCATACAGACGAGCCAATCCACCGCCCACGGTATGTTCTCCTTGTCTCTTCTTTTTCTCTTAACTTGTTGCCGAGTTCCTCTTGGCCGACTCTAACTTAGTCGGCTTGTTTTTCGACAGAGCCCTCTTCTTCGGCCGGCTGGCAGGTCAGACGCGGAGCGTCGATTCGTCCCCGACCGGACGGAACATGATCTAGAGGACCCCGACTTGGGGGTGGCCGCTCTAGACGACAACATCGAGCCGGGTGGAGGCCAAGCCGGCGGCGAAGTAGGCGGCTCCGGGCTCGGAGTCACCTTCGACGACTGGCCGGACGACGATGAGGCCGAAGTCGCCCCGCGCCGCCGGCCGGCATCCGGACGCGGCGTGGGTTCCTCCGCTGCACCGCCTGCTCGGGGCGGAGGGCAGAAGCATCGCGCCGACCAGGGTCTGTTCGGCAGTCGGACGAAGAAGCCTAGGGGTGGGGCGGCAGCAACCAGGCGGGAGGAGGCGGCCGCGAAGGCGGCTCGCTTCCGCAAGACGGTGAAGCAACGGCAGACCGTGTCGGCGTAAGTTTGAATTCTTTTGTATACTCTTTTTCTTTCTTTTCTCTGGTGGTTCCTGAACCCTTGTCTTTCTCTCCAAACGACCAGAGCCCCGTTGTCGCTTGAGCGGGCGGCTGCCGCTTCCGTCGTCGAGTCGCCGAGGGGGTCTGGGAGCACCGCTCGCCGCGTGGACCCCCGTGCCGACCTTCAAGAAGCGACAGAACAGAACGCGCGGGAGGCGCGGGAGGAACGGGAGGCGCGAGAGGCAGAGGCACGGAGGGCGGCCGCCGCCTAGGCGGCGCGGGAGGAGGAGGCGGCGAAGGCGCTCGCCGACGCCGCAGCCAGGGCCCAAGAGGAGGCTGCAGCTGCAGCGGCGGCGTGGGAGGTCTTGATGGTCACCCCGCTGCGCGTCGTAGCGCCTGGGGACATGGAGCCCCCGCCAGAAGGGGCCAGCGGCGACCAGCCAGGACTTGAGAGGGACGACGACGTCATCGTCCTGGAGAGGGCGCCGGTGCCGACCCCACCAACTGGGGCGGCTCAAGGCGGCAGGCCTGATCCGCCGCCTGCGCAGTCGACGGGGGGCGAGCCGGTCGCAAGGACTGAGATGGCGGTCCGGATGCCCCCGAGTCGTCTTGCGGGGAAAGCTGTGTCGGAGCCACAGAAGGCCACGTCGGAGCCACAGCCGGCCGTGGGCTCCAGCTCGTCGGCCCAAGATGCGGAGGCGGCCAGCGCTACCTCGGGGTGGACGCCAGGCGGAGGGACGGCCGTGATGAACGTGGCCGCGCAGGACGTCCGGACCCGGCTCCAGGGCCAGGCTATGGCGCTGAGGCAGTTCACTGACGAGTTCCTTGCGACGCGGGCGGCCATCCGGGTTAGTCTTCCCATCTTGCTTCTTCTTGATTTTGATTTCTTCTTGATCTTGATTTCTTCCGTGGGGGCGCGTCAGCGCACCCACTGGGTGTAGTCCCCGAGTTCCGAGTCGGCTGCTGAGCAGGCAGCTTGGAACTTCTTAGTGGATTTGTCTTTGCTATTCTTGTTCTTACTTCGGTCTTCTGTCTATCTTGTAGGACTACCACAATCTTCGTGCGGCCGCCTTCAACTCCCAGGCTCGGGAGCTGACCCAGAAGACCGCCGACCTTACTGAGAGCCGAGGTACGTGCTTTGTTCTTTATCTCATGTGGGGACGCGTCAGCGCACCCACTTTGTGTAGTCCCCGAGATTCGGGCCGACTGCTGAGCAGTCGGGTCGGATCTTCCTTGACGACTTCCTCTTACTGTTCTTTCTTTTTCTGCCATCTCTGCAGCGGCCAGCGCCAGTCTGAGGGCACAGCTGGGGGAGTCTCAGACATCCCTTCATGCCAAGGATGCCGAGCTCGCCGCCTTGGTGCAGGAACGCGACCGCCTGGTGTCACGACCGGAATTTCGGGATATAATTTCCCAGAAAACGGCCTTTGTGCTCACCAGCCCCAGGATTACTGTTAGCTGATGAGACACCAACTTGATACAAGAATTCCAAGCAAGGTACAAAAATATGTAGTACAAGACCATTGTGGCCTAGGAGTACAACATTTGGTTTCTAGTGGTTGACGGCGGAAGTGGTTTGGTGTATCTACGTCTATAGGACTCCATTTCCCACAAGAACAGCTGACCAGGATAACTCCTATCTTTGCGAGGCTGCTATCCACACTGCCTAGGTTCCGGGACTGTCACCGCGATACTTATCTCCATGCACGAAATCTGGCCAAGACAATAGCCAGGGACAAGCCAGTGAGTACGTTTGAATGTACTCGCAAACATTCCGAACACGGGTATAATATAATAAGAGATAATCATACTCCGAAAACATTTATGACGATAAGCCTGCCATGAAGTAAACGAAAATCTGTGATGCACGCGTGCGATTAAAACATGAGTATGCAATACGGGAGTAAAGATGGAATGCACTGAGCGAGTGTCTGAAAAGACTCCTCAAAAGGTTGTAAATAAAATGACAATGCCGCAGTCGGGCGTCTGAGCGACACCACATAAAGGGCTAATAAAAGAAAAATAAATATCAAACATGCCACAGTCGGGCGTCTGAGCGACACCTCATAAAGGGCTTATAAATGATAAATAAATATCAACATGCCACAGTCGGGCATCTGAGCGACACCACATAAAGGGCTTATAAATGATAAATAAATATAAACATGCCACAGTCGGGCGTCTGAGCGACACCACATAAAGAGCTTATAAAAGATAAAAAAACAATGAATATCCAGGAGGTAGAACCGTCCCAGGGATACTCAATAATTGAAAATAAGGTAAATGGTTAGTCCACAATAATAATAAAATCATAGACCTTTCATTACATAGGTCATAAATAACGTTCTGGTATATCCGTTTCTCCATCCGAAGACCGTTACTAGACTCTAATCAAGCCGTTCTCCATCCGAAGACCGTTATTAGATTCTAATCAATTCGTTCTCCATCCGAATACCGTTACTATGATTCATCTAGACTGTAGTCCTTACGCATGAACCTGGCTATCCAAATGGACATGACCTCTGCAGAGGGTGTACTTTCCACCCACGAGTAACGGATTTATTTAGTCCTTCAGGACTAATTCCGTCTACGGCCTTTTAATTGAAAACACGCCTGACCTGCACACACCAGCTTAACTTACCGGTGTCTGGAATCACCCACGACACCCGTCAAGCAAACTCTAAGTGGGGAGGCTACAACCTCGACGTAGCATGGGATCAAATTTATATACGCGCGCTCTAAGGGGTGCCCCCCTCTCGGTCCCAACCGGAAACACCCATGCCCCCGGACCAGGTGGCATGCCTACCGGATGCACCCGGTATCTTCCACCATGGCCTCTCTGTACGGTGTGTGCTTTGGTAAGGGGTTGACAACTTACTGAACCATACCCCATCTGCGACAGGGACAAGTGGTAGTACAAACAAATAGGGAAGTTACTCATCAAGACTCGACCTACGACTGACTCAGGTGGTCCAAGAATTCTCCAACAATATTACCATTAATGGAATAAATCACCACTTATCAAGCCTCACCATGCCATACCGGACATACTCGTCTCGACGAGGGACTAGGGACAAGCTCGTGTCTACCCAAGACCACGACTTTCCCGGCTTCCTTCTGGTATGCATGAGGAGCTCACGAGGATGATCCAAAACACTAGCATATCCATTGCTGACCACAAAATATCTCCAAAAAGCACTCATGCACGAAACTTTATCGTTACATAAAGATAACGCATACTCCAAGTCAAAATAGCGTTGTAATCGTATCAGAACACCACAACAAAATATTATGCCAGAGTTCAGAAATGCTTGCCTTCAAGAGTATGCAAAGGATGCACTTTTTGAAAGCTTTCCCTTTTCTCCAAAATCCTATTTTCAGAAATATTCAAATAACAAATATTTCAAACACAGTACAAAAAGTTGTCTCAAATATTTTTGAAATAAATCTTAAAATAAACTAGATGGAATTTGAGAGAAGTAGGAAAAAGGATCAACTCATTTGGAGTTTTATTTTAAAAGTTATAGCTGGTCAAAGTCTGGTCAAAACTCTGTTTTTAATAAAACTAGAAAAAGGAAAACGCTTCGAGGGGAATACGCTTTCGGGGTAGGGGAGACGTACTCCGTGGTTATACGCTTCCACTTAACACGCGTTGGCGGGGCTGGGTCACTGGCAGTGGGTCCAGAGGGCCCACTGGTCAGGTTTGACCGTTCCTCCCTCTCCCTCCTCACCTTTGCCCGACGGGAGCGGGACTCCGGCGATGTCGGCGACGAACGGCGGATCCTCGAGGGCATCTGAGGGCAGGGATGGACCGGCCAGACCGAGGCGGTCCTCTTGGTGGTCGCTGGGTCGTCGGAGGTGGGAGGAGTCGCCGGCGGCGAGCTCCGCGGCGGAGGGGCTACGGGTGAGAAGTGGGTTTTGGGCTCCGATGGTCTCCGATCGTGGTTGGGTTGCTGGGGTGCTCCGCAAGGACAAGGGGAAGCTACTGGTGGCGTTGGTTGGGCAAGAGAGTGGATGGCTGCGATGTATTTCACTGGAGCGCAGTGGCGGCTGAACTGGCCGGAGTTGGGGAAGATGGCCCTGTCCGGTCAATCTACGACTAGGGAAGAACCAGGGGGAAAGTATGAGGTTGCTTGAGGTCTTGCACGAGCTCGGGGGTCCCTTAAATAGGCGCTCGGGGTTGGGCCGCGGCGGCTGAGGATAAGATCGCTGGCGACAGCCGTGCTGTAGCCGCAGGGCGACGTGGCGGCGACGAGAGCGTGCCGACGAGCTTCGGGATAAGACCGGGCTGTTCACGGGGGCAGCTGGCGCGCTGGGGTGGCTTGGGCGGCGCCGTCCATGTCAGAGGTTCGCTGCCGACGCCGGCGTGCCACCAAGACCTCTGCCAGCGGCGCTGCAGGGCGCCAGGGGTGGCGTGGGGAGTGAGCGAGCATAGTGCGCGGTTCAGCAGTGGAGCAGGGGCCAGGGACGGGTCGCGTCGAGTGCGGCAGTGCGACGCGGCGGCTCAGTGCGCGCGCGTGCAAAACGTGCGCTCTGGGCGCGCCCAGAGCACGCACGGAACCTGCTCGACGAAATGCGAGGGCGGTGTAGAGCGCGAGGGTGGAGCTGGCAATGAACAGGACAGGGGTAGGGGTAGCTAGGAGCTCAGTGGACATGGTTGCTGGGTCATTGGAGCAAGATCACAGTGCAAACTAGGAAACATGCCCAAAACTGACTGTGCATACCAAGTGTTCGACAGAATGCCAAGTGTACTTAGGCAACTCTTGGAGTGGCCAAAATCTCCAGATCAGGGTCTCTTTAGGTGTGGATGATGAAGGCAAGATCATTTGGGCAAAACCAGAAACTTGTTAGTGCAAATTTTGCAAAACCACAGTTTTGGACAGCAAGAAAAAGGGTTTATAGCATGCACTTAAAAACTTCCAATGAGTCCACTCTCCTGGACTTAAGGGTTTTGAAGGGAGGGCTACAATTAGGAAAAAGCTCAGGGTCACTAGAGCAAAATAAAATAAGGTTGCAGTACAAATCACCAAATTGGACCAGAATGCAAAAGAGGGTGATTCACTCAAATTTTTCAAAGAACATCACTGGGTTTTTGCATAGAGTTGAATTGTATGCATCCACTGACATCTCCAAACACTTGGAAGAATTTTTAAAGAAATATTTAAATGGGTTGTAGTGCAAAAGTGCCTACTGGAACAGATTGGAAAAGTTGGTGTAGAGCTCAAAGTCTCCAATGGCCAAAAGGTATTTTTGCATAAAAGTGATGTGGAAACATCACATGACATCCCCAAATTTTGGTGGGAAATTTAAAAGCATTTATCAAATGGTTACAGTGCAAAACAGGCTCCAAATTCAAAAGAAATCACTTTAAAAGAACAAAGCTCTGAGAAAACAAATCTTGCAATTTAAAAATCACTGATAAAGAATTGTTTTATTATAGAGAGTATACAAATTCAACAATCCTTTTGGAAAGTTTCCACTTGAGGTAAAAATCCACACAAATCAAGAGGGTGAATCAAGACAAATGGAGAAGTTTTATTTCCTGGCAAAATTTTTAATTAATAAAACAAGGTCAAAATTTTGGGGTGTCACACCTGGCCAAAAAGTTGGCCGACCAGGAGGAAGGCCACAAGGCAGCTCTGAAGGCGGTGCAGGACCGCGAAGCCGCCCTCCAGGCCGAGTATGAGACGGAGGCGGCTGGCTGGGCTGAGGCCAGGCAAACTCTGATCTCTGGCTATGGTCAGATCGAAGATCTGGTTGACGGTAAGCCGCCTACCTCTTCGTCCTTTCTTACCATCTGCCACTTTTGGCTCGTTTTCTGACTTGGTGCTCTTTTCTTCTTCTCTTCTTCCTTCTTGCGCAGAATATTTCCCTGGATATTCTACCGCCGCCAACCAGACCATCGAGGCCCGCCGCCAGGCGCGGAGGCAGGCTGGCTTGAGATTTCGCCAACCGCCGGCCATTCGCTGGAGGAGCAGCTCTTGGCGATCCAGGCCCGCATGCAGCCGGCTCACCGACTGCTCCGCCGGCTTCAGCGTGCCGGGGCGCAAGTCTTGGCCGCCCTCTGGCCCGGCCAAGTGGGGCCTCGCACCCCCAGTCGGACTGCCGACTGGCTGGAGGTGGCAGTCGGCCGCTTCGAAGCCTGGAAGGCCTCGGCGGCTCTCTCAGGCGCTAGGCGGGCGCTGGAGTTCGTCAAGGCCTGGTATCCCAGCCTGAGCCTGGATCAGCTGGCTACCTGGCGGCAGCAAGCCGACACGGAGCTGGAGCCGGCGCGGCCGGCTATCATCCGGCGGGCTTCGGCGATCGCCCACTACACCGACACCAGTCTCTTCGCCCCCGAGGTGGATGACAACGGTGTCGCCTAGCCGGAGGAGTGGTTCGGGCTGAACCCGGCGGACGGTGAAGACTCGGCGGAGGAGATCGACTCCAGCGACGAGGGCGAAGAGGAGGAGGAGGAGGGTGAAGACGCCGAGCCGGCTGGTGGAGCAGTCTACCAGCCTCAGCTTGACCGCGCCTCCAGCACTACGTCGCGTGCGAGTGCGTCGCCTGCCACAGGTGGTGACCAAGCCGAGACCCGCTAGGCGGCCACTCCTTCAGCCGGCGGGGCCGCCTCCACCGACCAACTCGGCTTCCGTGCCGCGCCCTAGTCTACCATCTTTTGTTTTCCTGTCTTATTACTTTTGGAACAATGTTTGGTTAAGTCTGCACAATTCCACCCACTGGGTGTATTCGAACTTATGTCTGTTGCCAGCCTGTTGGGGGCTTTATATGTATATATAACTTATGCATGCATTTGGCTTTTCCTCGTACTTTGCCTTTTATCCTTCTGCTGTTTCCTTTGCCGCCCTCCCTTGGTCGCCGCCTCCCCAGTCGGACAGTTGCTCTACAATCTGTAGCTGGAGGAGTGCTTGGCCAATTGGGGGGGAAGTACTCTAGCTTTGCTGGACTAAAGCTAAGTGTTTAGGAAGCCGGCCAGCCGGCTGTTCTGACAGCCGGCAGGCGTGTTTGGAGGCCGCCCTTTTGCTATATGAGTTCGTTGGTCCTTAGCCGTTTTTCGTGTGGGCATCCTTTCTGCCTTGCCTCTTGCTAGTCGGACAGTCGGTTCTTCGAGCTGCGACTTTCAACAAGAGAGTACTCGGGAGCCGGCACACTACTTTTCTGACTTCAGCTAGAACTTTTAATATAGCTCAAGGCGGCCAGTCCCCGGGCCGACTAGTCGAACCCGGTGCCAGACAAGAAATCAAATGTAATAATACATTTATGGATATGACACTTGTCATTCATAGATAAACAAAAGCAGTCCCCGAGTACTGTTCGGGGCGCCTGTTGGTTTGTACTTAATACAAAAGGGTAGCATGATACATACTGCTTTCAACTGTAAAATCTTCTCAGGAGGTCCGCGTTCCATGGTCGCTCCGACTCCTTGCCGGAGTCGTCTCTCTTGCGTGCTCTTGGTTTTTGTGCGTCGATCAAGTAGTAGGAGTCGTTGCCGAGTGCCTTACTAACGACGAAGGGGCCTTCCCAAGGGGCCGAGAGCTTGTGCTGGCCGGCTGTTCGCTGGATCAGCCGGAGCACAAGGTCTCCCTCTTGGAAGGATCTTGGCTTGACCTTGTGGTTGTAGTAGCGGCGCAGCCCTTGCTGGTAGATGGCGGACCAACTGAGTGCTAACAGCCGGCCTTCTTCCAGTAGGTCGACGCCGTCTTCTCTTGCTTCTTTGGCCTCCTCATCCGTGTACATGGTGATCCGAGGCGAGTCGAACTCGATGTCTGTTGGGATGACTGCCTCGGCACCGTACACGAGGAAAAATGGAGTAAAGCCAGTTGACTTGTTGGGTGTAGTGCGCAGACTCCAGAGGATAGCCGGCAGCTCATCGAGCCAGCAGCCGGCCGATCGCTCCAGTGGTACAACCAGTCGGGGCTTGATGCCGGAGAGGATGAGTCGGTTTGCTCGCTCGACCTGGCCGTTTGACTGCGGGTGGGCAACGGACGCTAGGTCCAGTCGGATGCCCTGCGTCGCACAGAAACGTGCCAGTGCTCCTTTGGCGAAGTTCGTGCCGTTGTCGGTGATGATGCTGTGCGGCACGCCGTACCGAGTAGTGATGTCAGTGATGAATGTCACGGCAGTCGGCCCGTTCAGCTTCTTAATCGGCTTTGCTTCGATCCACTTTGTGAACTTGTCCACAGCGACAAGTAGATGCGTCAAGCCGCCGCTAGCTGTCTTGAAAGGGCCCACCATGTCCAGTCCCCAGACGGCAAAAGGCCAGGTGAGGGGAATGGTCTTGAGTGCAGAAGCCGGCAGGCGTTGCTTGGAACTAAAAACTTGGCATCCTCTACAGCTCTTGACTATTTCTTTAGCATCCTCCAAGGCAGTCGGCCCGAAGAAACCATGGCGGAAAGCCTTGGCCACAAGTGATCTTGAGGCTGCGTGGTGGCCGCATTCGCCTTGGTGGATGTCTTTGAGGATTGCCACTCCTTTTTCTGGCTCGACACAGCACTGGAAGACCCCAGTGACGCTGCGCTTCACAAGCTCTCTGTTGATTATTGTATATGCTGCGGCTCGTCGTTGCACCAGTCTTGCTGAGATCTCATCAGCCGGCAGCTCTCTGCTGACTTGGAACTTGAGGATGGGCTGGGCCCATGACGGAGCTCTGACTACTTCTTCTGTTAATGTAGCCACCATGACTCGGGTGGGTGGGTTGGGTGGCGTGGAATTGGAGTCGGCCACCGCTTCTTGTGTCATTGCAGTCACCGGGCCGACTGGTGCAGTCCCCGGGCCGGGTTCTGAAGTCCCCGGGCCGGGTCCGACTACGGCAGTCCCCGGGCCAGTTGTCAAAGTCCCCGTGCCGCCTGCGGGGTTTCTCCAGTCGGATCCGGCTATATCTGGCGCAGGCGGTACGATGATGGAATCCGACTCTGGAGACGGCTTGATGGACGGCTTGAGGAGGCGCTGGAGGGAGACGCCAGTCGGTATGGCTTGTCGGGTGGAGCCGATCCGTGCTAGGGAATCTGCTTGGTCGTTGTCGGCCCTTTGCACGTGGAGGAACTCGCACCCTTCGAAGTATCCGCTGATCTACTGGACGAGGAATCGATAGCTCGCCATGTTCGCGTCCTTGGCGTCCCAGTCGCCAGACGACTGCTGGACCACCAAGTCTGAGTCACCGTAACACAGGATCCGGCGTATGCCGAGTTCTTTGGCTAGCCGGAGCCCATGTACGATCGCCTCGTACTCGGCCACGTTGTTGGAGGCGGCGAAGTGGATCTGCAGCGTGTACTTGAGCTTGTCGCCTTTGGGAGAGGTGAGGACGATGCCGGCTCCCAAGCCGGTGTGCATCTTGGACCCGTCAAAGTGAATCCGCCAATGGGTAGAGTCGGGAGCCGGCGGTAGGTCTGGGTCTCGGCCCAGTCGACGAGGAAGTCGGCCAATGCTTGGGACTTGATGGCGGTGCGGGGTTGGTAGAAGATCGTGTAGGGCGTCAGTGCAATGGCCCATTTAGCCACCCGGCCAGATGCATCCCGGCTGCCTATGATCTCGGCGAGCGGGGCGGTGCACACGACCGTGATGGGGTGCTCTTGGAAGTAGGGCTTCAGTTTCTTGGCAGCAAAGTACACCCCATAGCACATCTTCTGGTAGTGCGGGTAGTTTTGCTTTGAACTGGATAGCACTTTGCTGAGATAGTTCACCGGCCTCTGGACTAGTTGGGCTCGGCCTTCTTCCGGGCGCTGGACCACAACAATAGTGTTGACGACTCGGCTAGTCGCGGCGATGTAGAGGAGCATGGGCTCCTTTTCAGTCGGCGCTGCCAGGACAGGCGGAGTGGTCAGCATTTTCTTCAGCTCATGGAAGGCTTGGTCGGCTTGGTCATTCCACTCGAAGTGAGTGGACTTCTTCATGAGTCGGTACAAGGGGAGAGCCTTCTCTCCTAGTCGGCTGATAAAACGATTCAGGGAGGCTAAGCAGCCGGTGAACTTCTGCACATCTCACAACTTGGTGGGAATCTCCATCCTCTCGATGGCCTTGATCTTGACAGGGTTGCATTCGATGCCGCGTTCGGAGACCAGGAAGACTAGCAGCTGGCCGGCTTGCACTCCGAACACGCATTTCTCGGGGTTGAGCTTGATTTGGAATCGGCGCAAGTTGGCGAATGTTTCTTTCAGGTCTTCCAGCAAGGTACCGCGCTTCTCTGTCTTCACCACAACGTCGCCTACATAGACGTGGGCATTTCTGCCGAGTTGTTTCAAGAGGCATTTCGGCATGCAACGCTGAAAAGTGGCACCGGCATTCCTCAAGCCGAATGTCATAGTCAGGTAGCAGAAAGCTCCAAAGGGTGTGATGAAGGCAGTCTTCAGGCGGTCAGCTGGGTCCAATTTGATCTGATGGTACCCTGAGTACGCATCCAAAAAATTTAACAGCTCGCATCCGGCTGTGGAGTCTATCACTTGGTCAATCCGTGGCAGAGCAAACGGATCCTTTGGGCAGGCCTTGTTCAGGCTGGTGTAGTCTATACACATACGCCACTTGTTATTCTTCTTCAGAACCAGAACTGGGTTGGCAAGCCATTCTGGAAAGAACACTTCCATGATAAAGCCAGCGGCAAGGAGCCAGGCTATCTCTTCTCCTACGATTCTTCGCTTCTCTTCTGACAGTCGGCGGAGGGCTTGCTTGACTGGCTTCGCATCAGCTCGGACATGTAGCTTGTGCTCGGCGAAATCCTTCCGGACACCCAGCATGTCCTTTAGGGACCATGCAAAAATGTCTCGATTCTCATGGAGGAAGTCGACGAGCTCGCCTTCCTATTTACTGTCCACGTTCGCCCCAATGACAGCGAACCTCTCCGGAGGTATCTTCTTCGTCTCTGTGGCAGGCTGGAAGGAGCCCTGCGCATCACAATCTTTGGGGTTGGGGGACAGGGCCGGCTGCTTGCCGGCCATGGCCACAACCCGTTCCAGCATCTTCTTCTCTTCTGCCACCACGAGGGACTCGGCCAGCCGGCTGCTGGCCATGGCGCACTCGATGGACTTCTTGTAGTCGCCGGCTATCGTGATGATCCCCTTCGAGCTCGGCATCTTCATCTTCAGGTAGGCGTAGTGGGGCACAGCCATGAACTTGGCCAGAGCAGGTCGGCCAAGCAGAGCATTATAGGGGCTCTCCAAATCCACTACCTCGAACCAGATCGCCTCTCGGCGAAAATGATCTTTGTCTCCGAAGAGAACATCCATTTTAATCTTGCCGATTAGGGTGCAAGACAGGCCGGGGACGATGCCATGGAAGACAGTGCGGTTCGGCATGAGCTGCTTCGCTCTGATGTTCAGCTTCTCCATGGTATCGCGGTACAGTATGTTGATACTGCTTCCGCCATCTATCAGGACGCGGGAGAATCGGGCCGCTCGCCTCTCCGTTGCGAGGGTGACGTCCAAGACCATTGCATAGGAGCCAGGCGAAGGCATCACCTCTGGGTGGTCGGCCTAGCGCTAGCTGATTGGCTTCTCTGACCAGTGCATGAACTCGGGGGCGCTAGAGGCGACTGCATTAACTTTTTGATGCTGTCGGCGCTGACTGCGCTTGTCGTCGGCTTGACTGGTGAAGACGACGTAGGCGGCGTGCTCTTTGGGGAATTCGTCTTGGATGGCGCCGACTGCCGGCCGAGCCGCCAGCTGCTGGGGGGCTGGAGGCGGCGGGCCGGGAGGCGGAGGCGGCAAGATCCCCTCGCCCTTGGTGATGCGGGTGAGCCAATGGCATTTCCGGGTTGTGTGGTTGGACGGCTTCACGCCGCTGTGGAACTTGCAGGGGGCGTCAAGAGCTTGCTCGTTGGAGAAAGCCGGCTGCCAAGCCGGCCTGCCACCCTTCTTCTTGGGAGCGGGCCGTTCTTCGGGCTGCTCACCTTCAACGGTGGCCACCTGCCGACTGGTGGAAGTCGGCATGGGGGCCTTGCGCTTGTGGTCGTTCTGGTAGGGGCGCCGGTTAGGGTCGCCGGCCGGCGTCTTGGGAGCCGGAGCAATCACTTTCCCCGAGGCGTCTACTCGGAGCTCGGTCTTCATTGAGGAGTCGGCCGTGGCGTACTTGTCCGCAATGACCAGCAACTCATCGAGGGTAGCCGGCTCGTCGCAGAGGAGTCGGTGCTTGAGGAGGGTGCCCTCTCGGCACCCGGCGGTGAAGTACTCGATTGCCTGGACCTCATGCACCCCCTCGCAGGAGTTGCGGAGCTCGGCCCACCGCGTGAGGTAGTCGCGGGTCGACTCGTTGGGCCCTTGGACGCAGAGGGAGAGCTGGCGAGGCTTGGGAGGCCGCTTGTAGGTGCTGGTGAAGTTGCGGACGAAGACTTCTGTGAAGTCCAGCCAACTGTTGATGCTGTAGGGCTTGAGGCTGTTGAGCCATGTGCGCGCCGTGCCTTGCAGCATGAGCGGGACGTACTTCACGGCGACGCGCCGATTGCCGTTGGCTATGCTGACGGCCGTGGAGTAGTCGATGAGCCAATCTTCCGACTTCGCTGAGCCGTTGTACTTGGGCGTGTCTCTGGGGAGCGAGAACCGTTTGGGGAAGGGCTCGTCGCGGATGCGGGGGCCAAAGCATGGCGGGCCGACATCGTCTTCTTCTTCTAACGCCAAGGATCGAGCAAGGCGGTCGATCCGGTGGCGGGCGTCGTTCTCGCCGACTCCTTCTCGGTGGCCGAGTCGGTCGCCAAGAGTCGGGTGCGTGATAGGTGGCGGGGTGAGGCGTCTTTCACTTCGAGGCGGAGGAGGGGGCAGATTTCCTTGGTGCTCCACTACTCGAGGGCGGCCCTCCGCCTCGCGCTCGATGGTGATGCGAGTCCGGCTGCGGCTGGCAGCCAGCTCCTTGTCTTTCTTCTGGCGTGCGCCGCTCGCAGTTGGCGAGCGGGATGTCGCGGCGTGCTCCCGGCGCGGGGGATGACTATCAGCACGGGCGCCGGCTTCATGCCGTTCTGCAGCCGCGTCGAGCAGCTGCTGGATCCGTCTCGTCATGTAGGGGAGCTCATCGGCTCCCAGCCCATCGAGCTCTTCTGCGGCAGCCTGGGCGGCTCGCAGATTCTTGAGCGGGGTGGCGTAGACGGGGCGATCCGCCCCCAGCATGCTGGCGACGGCCGCGCCGCGCTTCCGGACGAAGCCGGCTCGGCTCGGGCCGCTTGGCGGCGGCGTACCGAAGGCGGCGCGGTCGACTTCGCGCTGGTGGGCTTCGGTGAGGCGTCTCATGGAGGCTATCTTCTGGCCTTCCGCGATGAGGGCGAGGCGGCGTGCCTCCAGGGTCTCGGCGTCGGCGTCGGCCGGGATGGGGACGGAGAGGTCGTGCATCGCCGCTTGCAGGGTGTCGTGGGCGTTCTCGCCCGAGTTGGCGACGTGGCTGATGACCAGCACTTCGGTGACAGCGCTGCTGCCGCTCTCAGCTCGAGGGAGAGGATCGTCGAAGACCACCACGTCGGAGGGGTAGGCGTCAAGCGACGCCGTGTCGGAGTCGACGAGCATCGGGTCGGTGGAGCCGACCGACTCCATGTCTGCAGCAGGCTCGCTGGAGACGTGAAGCTGGTCGAGGAGGCTGACGAGGCGGCTCTCGGGGCAGTCCGTGCCTGCGTCGGACGCAGGCTCGTCGGAGATGCGAGTCTCGCCGAGCAGATCGGCGAGGCAGCTCGCTGCGCAGGCGTCGTCGACGCCTTGCAGCGCGTCGAGGCAAACGCCATCGGGCGCAGCAGGCTGGCTGCGCTTGCGGGGGAGGAAGAGGGTTCCTGTCCAGAACAGGTCTCCGGACGACGGTGCACCTGGCCCCACGGTGGGCGCCAAATTTCGGGTGGTTGGTACGACATATGCCAACGGGTGGCTTATCATTGTGGGTGCCAATAAGACATCGCCGGTGCCTAGAAACGGGATGAGGCGAAGACATGCACGCCGGCGGATCTTACCTAGGTTCGGGGCTCTCCGAGGAGATAACACCCCTAGTCCTACTCTGCGGGGTCTCCGCATGATCACTAGATCAGGAAAGGTAGCTACAATCGCTCCTAGAGCTGTTGGGTTCAAGGGAGAAGAAGAACAAGGCTAGCTCTCACTTCTCTCTATCTATGGTGTGTGTGCTGTGCTCAGAAGCCAACCCTTTGCATGGGTGCCCTAGGGGGTTTATATAGGCCTACCCCCGGGGGTACAATTGTAATCCGGCTGGGCTCTAGTCCCAGCCGTTAGTGTCTACGCTCGCCGGCTTCTCCGCCGGCTATTGGGGCCCGCCGACTAGTGGGTCCCGCCGGCTGCCGGCCTCTTGGGCGACAGGCCGGCCACACCGCCTAGGATCTTGTCGGCGGCTGCTTACTGTAGCCTCGCTCCTGATGACGAGGGCTTCGTTGAGGTAATCATGGCTACAGTGGGCCGCCTCGAGGGCCCTTACTGTAGCCTTACCTCGTCTTGTCTCCTTAATGTGGCTCCTGCTTCGAGGGAGGGGTAGCCGGCTTCTGGGAGCCGGCTACACCCTTGGCCGACTGGGGGAGGCCGGGCCGCCTCCGCATCTCTCTCTGGCTGAAGGGGCCCGCCAGCCGTGGGCCGTACGGGAGTCTGTCGTGGATGACATTGAGGCTAGCATGGCTACAGTGCCGAGCCGAACGGGAGACGGCCGTCCCGTACGGCCTCCTGTAGCCATTCCTGCCTCGGGCTTCGGGGGTAGTGGGCCGCACTGTGGCCACACCCCGTCTTGTCGCCGTTATGTGGGTGCAGCTTTGGTGGTTGCGGTCTCGGCCGACCTCTTGGAGTCGGCGCTCTTCGAGGCCGGCTTCCTGGAGCCGGCCACCCCGCGGATATCCTGGGGTGGAGGTCGCTGAGGCTGGGCCGCCTTCCGCGAGTCGGCTTCAGAGGTAGCCGGCCAGGGGAGGTGGTCCAATGGTTGAAGTGCTTGAAGGCCCAAAGGCCTGATAATTTTTTCAGAAGAGCCAGGGGCAGTCGGCTAGGCTACCCGTGGCCATTTACTCCGACAATTTGTGTTCTTGGAGGGATTTCTCCCAGGGATCGAGAGGCTCGCGATTGGTCAGACGAAGAAGAACTGGCACGGAAAAATCATGCATGATAACCCGTTATGGACAACCTTGGGACTTCAGGCGCGGAATTCAGTCCAATCTTCATCAACCAGATTTTCGGCGGTTCCATCGCCGTACCGGACGGCTCGTGTGTCTACTAGATGTGGTTGATCGTATCTACTAGATGTATGGAAATTTCCGGCCTGCGTTTAAAGATTTGAGTCACCCGGATTCGAGATCGACAGAATCATCCTCGTCAGCAACACTTGTCTCCACTGGTTTTTGGCTGTCCATATCGTTGTTCAATTCGATCGGTTCCTGGGCAACCTTTGCATTAACAAGTACATACAGTACAAGCAAGTCCGACTCATACAAAGGGAAGCAAGTTCTGATAAAAAAAAGTGGTCCAGATCCGGGTCCCAGGAGGAGTCAACGATGGGAAGTCACGGACTCAACCTCCACCTCCGACTCTCATGTTGTGGCGCGTCGTGCTCGAGCCACCCCGGCCTTCGTCGCCTCGGTCCCGTTCCGCCTGGGCCGTGGCCAAGCCGCCACCGGCCTTCTGCCTCTCCTTGCTGGATTTCCACAACACGCATACGATCTGCCCGGCGTCGTCCAGCCGTCATCGTCAAGTCGCCACCATGAGCCGCCCTGTTCGAGTGGTCTGGTTCCATTGCCAAGGCCCGCCGCGAACAGCGCTTCAAGCCAGCCGCACGCCTCGCCTCTAAGCCGCTCTGGCCGTCCTGGTTCGTCTCTGCCTTGACGCTGTGCTCCGGCCTTCTACACCGCGCGCTCACCCTGAGCCGCCCACGCCTCGCTGGAGTCACTGAGCCGCTGCCCCTGCTACCGTGCGTTGAGCCGGCGACGCTGGTGTGGGCAACGGCCGTGACACACGCCGTCATCTCCTTGGCCCGCCGTCCGGCCGTTGTTCGTGTTGTGCATGTGTAAACGAATTTTGTGGCTAGCCAGAATCGGTCAACTAAATTGACCGACACACTGTTAGATAGTTTTGAAGTGCTAATCGAGCTAGCTTTACTTTGTTGTTGTTCGAGATGCTGCCTGCCGTTGAAAGCGTGGCCTCGCCTCAACTTGTCGGCTCCACCGCTGCTGCGGCAGCACAGCAACGGCTGCGCCTCGAGCACCTCACAGCAAGCAGGATTGGGTTCAGAGGAGTTCTGGAGCGCTTTGGCCATAGTGATTAATGAAACGCTTGCAGTCTGCCCTTTGATTACGTGAAGGCATAGATTCAGAAGATGTGACCTAAGGCCGCTGGCAAGTACACATACGCTGGACCTTTGGGTTGAGCCATGCAAACCTTGAACACAGAACAGCATTCCCAAAAAGAGGGGGTCTGTTGAGTACTGCTGATTTGTCATCGTATGAAAGAAAAAGGAACTACGGTGCTAGGACCACATCAGACATTTAATATGTTTTTGATCCATAGTATCCACGGTCATCGGACAAAAAATACCAAGTGACATCCATCTAAGTTTATTTTATTAAACATATTGTTTTCATCAAAGAACAATTACTTTGGTCTGTATATTTTTATGTGCAGAAAAGGTGGTGCCATGTTGTGCCTATGAAGTGTAGGCCAGCACCATCACGCACCGGCGTCTGCGCCCGCTTACTGATGGAACAGGTGTGCGTTAGTCGCCGCCCGTGCAGCTTAATCTACATCAACCCGCCGGAGCCGCGTTGAGCCGCCCTTGCCGCTTTGAGCCGCAGGGGTTATATTAAGTCGCCGGTCTTCCTGAGCCGCTGGAACTATATTGAGTCGCTGGTCTACCTGAGCCACCTCTGTTGCGATAAACGGATCATCCGTCGTCCAAACAAATCAGGTGATATCCATCCAAGTTTGTTTTATTATCACATGTTGTTTTTGTCAAAGAACAAGTTTATCTTTGCCTTCGTCTGCAATATTGTTTATGCAGGGCAATTATTTATGACAAAAAGTGATATTGTACCGCGGAGATGAAGGCACGCCAACATCTTTTGGCACAGGTGGTCGTCGTTACTCAACGGACTCCCGCACCGGCTTACAACGCCATGGCCGTCTCTCGCGACCGCGCCGGCTTACAACGCCGTGGCCGTCTCTCGCGTCCACGCCCGCTTACAACAAGGAGGACAACTGGCCCGTCCGCACCGGCTTACAACACCACGGCCGGTTCATCTGTCTGTGCCACCTTAGATGTTGCGGTCGTCTTTACTGTCCGTCTCTCGCGGCCTGGTCTGCGTCAACACACCGGGCCGCACCTATCTGCATGAGCTGTTTATTCAGTATGACCAAGTCACTGCTTGGGTAGCCCGGTTTTTTCTTCCAACAAAATTGGAGGCAAATTATCATGTATTATCAGCCGCCATCTGCACTGGATGGTTCAAATGGGTAGGCTTTGGTTAACTTCAAACAGCCAGTTGGAAGGGACCATTGGCCGAGTTGCTAACACGGCTCATACAGGATCATTTATAACCTGCCGCAGTCACCTCAACTTTCTGTGGATTCACATCACGCTATCAACACCAATGATATACACCTTATGCTATGGTCAATATGGAGAATCTCAAAGCCAACTCCTCGAGTCGTCTTGAGACTCGGGGGCTACAATAATATGACTCGGCAGCATTAGTCAGTTTCAATGCATTCAAGAACTCCAGGTCATTGGAGGAAAAAATAACCCGGTCCCGGAGGCTACCACCATATTGGTGAAAAATTTAAAGGCCGTCAGAAAATTTCCGGCTTAAAAAGAAGGATTCCGGGTTAGAACTGGCTCAAGAGACTTGACATCTCCCACAAAGCACTGAAGCTCTTAATATCCGGTTTAAAATCCGGTTCAACTAAAATTTATCTGCCACAAAGCTTTGAAGCTCTCAAATCCGTTTCAAAATCTGGTTCAAGGTAAATTTGTCTATCACCAAGCTTTTAAACTCTCAATATCCGGTTTAAGAATTTCTGGTTCAAAAAGAATTTATCTCTCGCAAAGTTCGAGTTCTCAGAAAAAATTAAAGGGACCAAAGAGAGTCTGTTACAAAGTACAACTCAAACATAGGTACCCTGCTTTAATGACCATTGGGAGCTGATCGTATTCGAATTTAGCTTAACCCTTTGGGTGTGACCTTGATCGTATTCGAATCAGAGTCGTTAAATATTCTCATGATCACTAGGGGGCTTCCTGTTCAAACATAGGTCGTATTCGAACCAAAAAGAACATAGCTGTCGGTACCCTCTTGATCGGCACACTGCCGAGCTCACTAGGGGGCTTCTTGATCGTATTCGAATCATAGCTCAACCCCTTTTGGGAACCGACGTGGATCGTATTAAACAACTCTCAAGGTCATTTGGGGGCTTCCTGTTCAAACATAGGTCGTATTCGAACCAAAGAGAACATAGCTTTCGGTACCCTCTTGATCGGCAACGCCAAAGCCACTGGGGGCTATATGATCGTATTCGAATCTTAGCATAACCCCTTTGGGACGGTTTTCTGATCATATTTGAATCAGAAGCCTCAAAAAATTTGAAGTCTCTTTTTGCAAACAATTTTTTGGATTTTATTTGAAGTTCTTTTCATCATATATAAAGTGTATATGAGTGGTTTCTATTTAACCCGGCTTGATTTTCGATGATAAATCGCCAGCTGTCACATCCCTAGTTCTGGTATGACCTAGACTAGCTAGTCATGTGTGCATCATGTTTAAATTCCATTTAAATTTGAAGTGGGGATCTGTGAAACCCTCAGAATCATTTCTGGAAATGACCCAAATAAAAATTGCTCCAAAAGGGTCCAAGAAAATGTTCATGTTGCTCTCTGAAAATATTGGACAGAGATAAAAATCAAACCAATATTTTCAGAAGCTCATAAATATTTATTTTGGGCATTTGGAATTAAAGCAGTAATTATTTGCTTTGGATATATATATTGTTATATATATAGAATATTGTCCAAAAATTATGCTAGTTGATGAGGAGCTCTGGAATAATACCACTAGCTCCTGGAAAAATTGGCATAAGAAAATAAAATGATTTAGTATCCTACTAAATCAGAACAAATGTCAGAAAATTAGAAAATAGAAACAAATTAGAAAAGAAAGCTACCTGGGCCGATCTACCTGGCACTATGTAGCCAGCCGGCCCACTGGCCCAGTGCCAGTCGTCGTTGTCCTCGCGCCAGTCGGACAGGCGTGTGGCCGACGCGCGCGCACCGCCGTGCCGCCACGCCACCAGCCTGCCTGCCCTCTCCCCTGCCAGCGCGACGCGCTAGGCGACGTCGCGGGTGCCGTCCCGGTCCGGTCGACCTCCTCATTTTTCCCCTCGCCTTCTCCCTTGCTCTCTCTCACCGCGCCCGAACGCTGCCGTCGCCGCCACTCGCCATTACCGCAGCCACCGTCTCCCCCTCGTCTCTCCGACACGCGCAGGAGCTCCGCCTCCTCGCTCCGCAGCTCTCCGCCGAGCCACGCAAGCCGGAGCGCCCCGTGGAGCCGTCGCCGTCGCCATCTTCGCCTCCGGCCGCCGTGGATCCCCATCGCCGCCCCGCCGACTCCAGCCCTTCCCCGAGCTCCCCAACGATGCCCGCCGATCCGATGTGAGCCCCCGCGTCTGTTCCCCCTCCTCTCCTGCCTCCCCGTGCTCTGTAGCCCGCAACCGCTCGAGCCCGAGCTCCGGCCGCCGCCGCGAGCTTTGCTCCGGCGAGCTCCGGCATCCCCGCGTCCTTCCGTCGCCTCCGCTGGATGCGGATGAGCCCGGGCTATGCCCCGGTGCTCTCAGCCGCCGCCCCCGTGCACCGCAGCGCTGCGCCCGCCCTTGGCCGTGCTCCGGCCGCCGCCACGAGTTCTGCTCCGGCGAGCCCCGGCACACCCACGGTCTCCCGCGTGTCCCACGGGATGCGCGCGAGCCAGGGCTCCTCGGAGATGGTCTCCGCGGCCTTTTGGTCGTCGGAGACGCGATCCCGAGCCCCTCCGCCGCGTTCGGCCTCGCCGGCGGCTAAACACCGGTGGGGTTTGACCCCTTTGACCTCGCCGGCCTGACGTGCGGGCCCGACCTGCCAGCTAATCACCACTTAAGCTAACCCCCTCAGAATGACAGTGGGCCCCTGCGCCTAATCCTATAATTAGAATAAATTAAACCATCTGTTTAAAACGTGTGACACTGACGTGTGGCCCCCACACATCAGGTTGACCAGGTCAGCACCGTTGACTTGCTGACGCAAGCGTGATGCAGTGCCGACGCAATTATTTATTTTCTGGATTTAATTTTATTCAAGAAATTCCAGAAAATGTTCAAAACTTCTAAAATTCATAGAAATTCAACCGTAGCTCAGATTTAAATAATTTATATATGAAAAATTATCATAAAAATGCAATCTATCCATCTGTACTAGTTTCATGCATGACAAACCAACTTATACCTACTGTATAAGTGAAAACATATAAAAGGCATATATAAGGACTTAAATTAGAGTTGCATTTGAACCTTTGGTTCAAATGGATCTCTTCCAAGTTGAATGCTAAATGCATTGGCTCAAAATACATCACATATTCATGTCATATTCATGCATCATATTGCTGCATATGATTGTGTTTTTGACTGTCGAAACTGTTCCCTCTCGATAGGTCCTGCTCCGGAGAGAGTTCCAGAGTACCTGTCTGAGGAGCAGTGCCACCCTGTTGATCTACCAGGCAAACAAACCCCCTTTGTTCATTCCGATACAATCCTACTCTCTCGCTCCTGCTCTCTTTTACTGCATTAGGACAACAACGATTCGACTGCTACTTTATGCTGCGGTAGTTGAACCCATTCCTCTGCATGACCTGTCATTGCCACAGTAAATAGTTGAAACCCACTAGCATGTGTAGGAGTTGTTTGAGCCATGTTGTGTTCCTACCATGCCTTGCCTGCTATTGCTTAGAGTTGTGTCGGGTCTGATTCATTGGGAATGAATTGGAGTGTTACGGTATGTTCTGGTGCTGAGAGTTAAGCGTGTGAACACGATTTGGTAAAGGTAGCGGTGAGAGGCCATGTAGGAGTACATGGTGGGTTGTCTCACTGGAACCGTCCTTAAGCACTGAGTTCTGTGTATGTTGTCCAATGACTAGCTACTACCACACATTGGGTTCCGGTAACTCGACCCCTCTCGACTTATTAAACAACTTGATCTCTGTCCAGGAGTTGCAATTAGTTTCTGGTGTTTGTAGGTAGTTTTAGTAGTCTACCAAGTGGCTCCCCGCCAGGTGGGCTTGGGACAGACTAGGCACAAGTGGCACGGTGTACCAAGCGTAGATCCATCCGGCGAGGTGGGCTTGGGAACCCTGCGCACATCGTTTGGGGCCGTGAGCGACACCCCGGCCGGATCTCCTTGCGGATGGAACCCGAATAGGCGATAAACCTGGACTAGAGTCTTGTGTGGTTAGTCAGGTCGTGGCCGACACCCTCGCCAGGCTTCCGCTTGATGGTTGCCGAGGTACATGACGTGTACATGGCGGTAAGTGGCGAGAGCGTGTGTGACACAGTACACCCCTGCAGGGTTATCATGATCTATTCGAATAGCCGTGTCCTCGGTTATGGACTTCTTGGATGCTTACGTGGTACATAGACAACTTGAAGTGGATACTCTAAAATGCTCAAGATAAGTGTGAGTGCTATGGATGGCTTCTCGTGGTGAGACGGGAATGAATCCATAGTGGTGTATTGAGGTGGTGCTTAGTGGACTCGTGTGCGCCTTCTTACCTCAACGAAGTTTCTCGTAGTCGTAGAACAGGATAGCCACTGAGTCAAAGCTGGCTTGCTGCAACTAAACCCCACACTACCTTCTTGATACAAATACATGTAAGATAGGATCTGATGTAAGTCTTGCTGAGTACCTTTGTACTCATGTTGCTTTGTTTATGTTTTGCAACGGAGACTTCAGTCTTACTAGTAGCTCCGCTTGGACTTCGACGAGTAGCTTGTACCTCAGCTACGATCTTGTACCCTTGGGAGGGTCTTGTAGATAGTCAGGCTTCTCAGCCTTTTTCTTTTGTAGTTGTCTGTACTCAGACATGTAATGCTTCCGTTGCTTGTATGCTCTGAATGATGGGTCATGTGACCCCTGTTTGTACTTAATGCTATGTGGCTCTTCTGGGCCTTTTATCTATATGAGTTCGCGTTATGTTGTGATGCCATGTTGTACAGCACATACTTGCATGTTATGCGTACGTGTAACGTGTATTGCTATGTATGGGATCCGACAATCTAGTTGTTTATCCTTGGCAGCCTCTCTTATGGGGAAATGTAGTCTAGTGCCTCCTTGAGCCATAGTAGTCCGCTACACCCCGGTTCACCGGAGTCCTGCTAGCCCAGCACTACTGCTCTGGACACTTGACTGGCCGGCATGTGTTTCACATCGTTCCGGTGTCTGTCCCTTCGGGGAAATGTCATGCGGTGACATCCGGAGTCCTGCCTAGCCTGCTACAGCCCGGGTTCCTGGAGTCCTGTTAGCCCAGTGCTACAGCCCGGATTCACACGCTGCTGACCGACACGTTCGATGTTGATTCATGTATGCCTGTCCCCATACGTTAGTGCCGCATTGGGTTCACGACTAGCCATGTTGGCCCGGGTTCTCTGTCATATGGATGCTAGCGACATTGTCATATACGTGAGCCAAAAGGCGCAAACGGTCCCAGGCCATGGTAAGGCGACACCCGTGGGAGTACCGTGCGTGAGGCCGCAAAGTGATATGAGGTGTTACAAGCTAGATCGGTGTGACTTAGAATCGGGGTCCCGACAGCTTTGGTATCAGAGCCTGACTGCCTGTAGGATTTCCAAGCCAACCTGGTCGAAGTTGAGTCTAGAAATTCTTTAGTTATGTAAGGGAATTGATTGTGGAAGGGAACGTAAGGCTCTTTTTACTTCTTTACCTCATGCCCTTCTGATCTGAGTCATCCTATCTTTCCTACGGGGTTAAGGAACTAGGCTTCCTCTTCTGTCTATCAGGATCACGTGTTACTACTCCGTAGTCTCTTAGGATTGGTTGATCAAAGTCATATCCCAGTTTGAGTACCTCCAGTGTAGCCTGTTTAGTAATATCTCAGAACCTTGAGTGACGATGTTGAGTATGGTGCCACCCCGCTTTTTGTAGAATGTCCCATTTTGAGCATTTTACTGCCGTTATGCTGCCAGATTTGTCCTAGGAGTTTGAGAGATACTAAATTTTCTTGTGCTACATGTTGCATCCTATAGTTGTTGTTGACCTCGTCCTTGGTTCCGCTTCTCAGGATGTCGTCAGTTAACCGAAGTTCTGTTGCTCGTTGCCTGAACCACGGAGGTGGTAGGGATGAGAAGGATCCTCCCGACCAGCCTTCGTTGGCAGAGTTGATGTTAGAGATGGAGAGGAATAAGCATGAGTCTAACCGTTTGTTAGCACCTATCGAGGAGAACACCGCACCCCAGTGCAAAGAGTCAGCGACCATCTATGATTTCATTGGTCTGAAACCACCTACCTTCCATCATTCTATTGAGCCACTCGATGCAGATGACTGGCTCCGTAGTATCACACACAAGCTGCGTTCTGCGAACGTAGCTGAAGGTGACAAGGTCACTTATGCTGCATATCACCTGGAAGGTCCTGCTAGTCTTTGGTGGCAGAACTATGAGGCTATGCTTCCAGCTGGCCAGATACCGACCTGGAGAGATTTCACTGAGGCTTTTCGCGAGCATCACATTCCTCAGGCTCTCATTGACCGCAAGAGAGAAGAGTTCTGTAGTTTCACCCAGGGTAAGATGGCTGTTGATGCTTACAGTAGAGAGTTTGAGAACCTCGCCCGCTATGCTACAGAAGAAGTGTCCACGGACGCTAAGAAGCAGGCTAGGTTCCGGAAGGGTCTCAACCCCAAGTTGCGTCGAGATCTCCACCTGCACCATTGCAATACATTCCAGGCTCTTGTGAACAAGGCCATTAATGCGGAGACAGCTCAGCTCACCTACGAGGAGTCTCGTAAGCACACCCGTGACTTGGTTTCTTCCTCCGGGTCTAGTTCTCAGAAGCGCCGGATTTGGATTCCGAACTCTGCTCTTCCACCCGGTTATACCCCGAGACCATCTTATGTGGCGCCTCCCCCAGTTCAGTCGTATGCTCCACCCAGGCCTATTGGTGGACCGCCTGCCAACGCGGGTCCACGTCCAACCTCCAAGATTTGTTACAAGTGCGGAGAGCCAGGACACACCGCCCGTATTTGCACTCAGACCCGTGTTGCTCCACCCCAGCCCGAGAAGTCTGTTGGCCGTGGTAAGCCATCACGCAAGATGATCAGCACCAAGTCAGCTCCCACTGTTTGTGGACGTCTGCATCACGTCTCAGCTAAAGACACTCAGGATGATCCAGATGTCGTTCTTGGTACACTCCTTGTAAACTGTCATCCAGCTTCGGTTCTATTTGATACTGGGGCGTCTCATTCCTTCATTTCCGAAAGTTATGCCCGCTTGCACGACATATCATTTTGTGATATGCCCTCCCCACTACTCATTCAAACTCCTGGATCCAAATGGCAAACTTCTAGTGTAAGCCATGGTAACGAAATCCTTGTTGACAGACTTGTATTCCTTGCATCACTCATAGCCCTCAAGTCTTCAGATATTAACATCATCTTGGGTATGGACTGGATGAAAGCTCATTACGCCAAGATTGATTGTTACACCCGGTCTGTTCAGCTCACACACCCATCTGGCAAGTTAGTCACTGTCTCCACCAGAGTTGCAAAGCGTCAACTCTATTCACTTAATGCCAGTCCTCTTCCAGACCTTGAAGATATCCCGGTAGTCCGTGACTTTCCGGATGTCTTTCCAGAAGAACTGCCAGGTATTCCACCTGACAGGGATGTAGAGTTTGTCATAGATCTTATCCCAGGAACCGCCCCAATCTCTAGGAGACCTTACAAGATGGCACCCTTAGATCTAGCCGAGCTTAAGAAACAACTCGATGAATCCTTGCAAAACTGGTTTCATCCGTCCTAGTTCTTCTCCTTGGGCTTGCCCCGTCCTCTTCGTCAAGAAGAAGGATGGTACGGACCGGATGGTTGTAGATTATCATCCCGTTAATTTGCTCACGATAAAGAACAAGTATCCGCTCCCCAGGATCAACGACCTGTATGATCAACTCGCTGGATCCTCAGTCTTTTCCAAGATGGATTTGAGGTTAGGCTACCACCAAATCAAGATTAGAAACGGGGACATTCCTAAGACGGCTTTTGTCACTCGTTATGGCGAGTACGAGTACACTGTCATGTCCTTTGCTCTAACCAATGCCCCAGCTACCTTCTCCCGCTTGATGAACTCGATCTTCATGGAGTACTTAGACAAGTTCGTCGTGGTTTACCTCGATGATATCCTTATCTACTCGAAGAACGAGGAAGAGCATGCCGAGCATCTTAGACTTGTGTTAGAAAAACTCAAAGAGCACCGCCTTTATGCCAAGTTCTCCAAGTGCGAATTTTGGTTGCCAGAAGTGACCTACCTAGGCCACGTGATCTCTGGTAAGGGCATTGCTGTCAATCCGGAGAGAGTTCAGGCCGTTCTTGATTGGACTCCACCTGTAATAGTTAAACAAGTTAGGAGTTTCCTTGGTCTAGCCAGTTATTGTCGCCGCTTCGTTGAAAACTTCTCCAAAGTAGCCAAACCCCTCACGGAACTTCTCAAGAAAGATAAAAAGTTTGAGTGGTCCCCACAGTGTGAATACAGTTTTCAGGAACTGAAAAGACGCCTGACTTCTGCTCCCATACTTGTGCCACCGGATTTCACTAAAGACATTGTTATCTACTGCGACGCCTCACGACAGGGACTAGGCTGCATCCTTATGCAGGATCGTCATGTGATTGCCTATGCATCTCGATAGTTGCATCCACATGAGGAGAACTATCCTACACATGATCTAGAGCTCGCAGCCGTAGTCTATGCTCTTAAGACATGGCGACATTACCTTCTTGGTAAACGTTGCGAGATTTACACCGATCACCAGAGTCTCAAGTATATCTTCACCCAACCAGATTTGAACCTTAGGCAAAGACGTTGGTTGGAGTTGATCTCAGATTACGACTTAGGGATTACCTACACCCCAGGCAAGGGCAATGTCATGGCTGATGCGCTAAGTCGTAAGTCCTATTGCAACAATCTTATGTTGCAGCAGGGCCAACCACTTCTCCATGAGGAATTCTGTAGGCTTAACCTTCACATTGCTCCTCAAGGATTCCTTTCTACCTTGGTGGCGAAGCCTACTCTTGTGGATCATATCATAGAAGCCCAGAAGCATGATACGGGGATTACCCGGATCAAGAGAAACATTGCCAAGGGTATTGCTGGTAGTTTCTCTATAGATGATCGAGGTGTTGTTCTCTTCGAGAACCGTCTGGTGGTTCCCAAGAAGCAACATCTTCGGCAATTGATCCTTAAGGAGGCGCATGAATCCCCTCTCACGATTCAACCCGGTAGTACTAAGATGTATCAGGACCTACGCCAGAGGTTCTGGTGGACTAGGATGAAGAGAGAAATTGCTAAGTTCATAGCTAACTGTGACGTTTGTCGTCGCGTTAAGGCAGAGCATCAAAGGCCTGCTGGCACCCTTCAACCTTTAGCCATTCTCGAGTGGAAATGGGATAAAGTTGGTATGGACTTCATCACCGGCTTTCCCAGGACCAAGAAAGGGAATAACGCTATCTTTGTAGTCATTGATCGTCTTTCCAAAGTGGCTCACTTCCTACCTGTTCGAGAGAGTATCACTGCTAGTCAGCTCGCTGACTTATATATTTCTCGAATAGTGTCACTTCATGGTGTTCCACTAGAGATCAATTCAGACCGTGGTAGTCTTTTCACTTCTCATTTCTAGGAAAGTTTCCAAACCGCCATGGGCACCCATCTTTCCTTCAGTACCGCTTTCCACCCTTAATCAAGTGGTCAGGTGGAAAGGGTCAACCAAATTCTCGAAGACATGCTTAGAGCTTGCGTTATCTCATTCGGTATGGATTGGGAGAAATGCCTACCTTTCGCCGAGTTTGCTTATAACAATAGCTATCAATCCAGTCTTAAGAAAGCTCCTTTCGAGATTCTGTATGGACGAAGATGTCGAACACCCTTGAATTGGTCAGAAACCGGTGAAAGACAATTCTTTGGACCGGACATGATCCGGGAAGCAGAAGAGCAAGTTCGCATCATTCGTGAGAATTTGAAAACAGCCCAGTCTCGTCAAAAGAGCCAGTATGACCGTCGTTATAAGGAAGTGGCTTATGAAGTTGGCGACAAGGCTTACCTTCGGGTTACTCCTCTAAAGGGTACACATCGATTCGGTATCAAGGGCAAGTTGGCTCCTCGTTACATTGGTCCTTTTCGCATTCTCGCTAAGCGAGGAGAGGTTGCCTACTGGTTGGAACTACCCCCACATCTTTCTCGAGTCCATGATGTATTCCATGTCTCTCAACTCAGGCGTTGCTTCTCGGATCCCATCCGCGGAGTGGACCACGAAACGCTTGATCTCCAAGATAACCTCACATATCGAGAGTACCCTGTTCGCATCCTTGATCAAGTAGAGCGTGTTACCCGACGTCAGAACATCAAGTTTCTCAAGGTTCAGTGGTCTCATCATTCCGAGACAGAAGCTACTTGGGATCGAGAAGATCGTCTTCGACTAGAGTACCCCACCTTCTTTCCATCGACCCCTGAATCTCGGGACGAGATTCTTTCAAGTGGGGGCGAGTTGTCACATCCCTAGTTCTGGTATGACCTAGACTAGCTAGTCATGTGTGTATCATGTTTAAATTCCATTTAAATTTGAAGTGGGGATCTGTGAAACCCTCAGAATCATTTCTGGAAATGACCCAAATAAAAATTGCTCCAAAAGGGTCCAAGAAAATATTGATGTTGCTCTCTGAAAATATTGGACAGAGATAAAAATCAAACCAATATTTTCAGAAGCTCATAAATATTTATTTTGGGCATTTGGAATTAAAGCAGTAATTATTTGCTTTGGATATATATTGTTATATATATAGAATATTGTCCAACAATTATGCTAGTTGATGAGGAGCTCTGGAATAATACCACTAGCTCCTGCAAAAATTGGCATAAGAAAATAAAATGATTTAGTATTCTACTAAATCAGAACAAATGTCAGAAAATTAGAAAATACAAACAAATTAGAAAAGAAAGCTACCTGGGCCGATCTACCTGGCACTATGTAGCCAGTCGGCCCACTGGCCCAGTGCCAGTCGTCGTTGTCCTCGCGCCAGTCGGACAGGCGTGTGGCCGACGCGCGTGCACCGCCGTGCCGCCACGCCACCAGCCTGCCTGCCCTCTCCCCTGCCAGCGCGACGCGCTGGGCGACATCGCGGGTGCCGTCCCGGTCCGGTCGACCTCCTCATTTTTCCCCTCGCCTTCTCCCTTGCTCTCTCTCACCGCGACCGAACGCTGCCGTCGCCACCACTCGCCATTGCCGCAGCCACCGTCTCCCCCTCGTCTCTCCGACATGCGCAGGAGCTCCGCCTCCTAGCTCCGAAGCTCTCCGCCGAGCCACGCAAGCCGGAGCGCCCCGTGGAGCCGTCGCCATCGCCATCTTTGCCTCCGGCCGCCGTGGATCCCCATCGCCGCCCCGCCGACTCCAGCCCTTCCCCGAGCTCCCCAACGACGCCCGCCGATCCGATGTGAGCCCCCGCATCGGTTCCCCCTCCTCTCCTGCCTCCCCGTGCTCTGTAGCCCACAACCGCTCGAGCCCGAGCTCCGGCCGCCGCCGCGAGCTTTGCTCCGGCGAGCTCCGGCATCCCCGCGTCCTTCCGTCGCCTCCGCTGGATGCGGACGAGCCCGGGCTATGCCCCGGTGCTCTCAGCCGCCGCCCCCGTACACCGCAGCACTGCGCCCGCCCTTGGCCGTGCTCCGGCCGCCGCCGCGAGTTCTGCTCCGGCGAGCCCCGGCACACCCAGGATCTCCCGCGTGTCCCACGGGATGCGCGCGAGCCAGGGCTCCTCGGAGATGGTCTCCGCGGCCTTTTGGTCGTCGGAGACGCGATCCCGAGCCCCTCCGCCGCGTTCGGCCTCGCTGGCGGCTAAACGCCGGTGGGGTTTGACCCCTTTGACCTCGCCGGCCTGACGTGCGGGCCCGACCTGCCAGCTAATCACCACTTAAGCTAACCCCCTCACACTGACAGTGGGCTCCTGCGCCTAGTCCTATAATTAAAATAAATTAAACCATCTGTTTAAAACGTGTGACACTGACGTGTGGCCCCCACACGTCAGGTTGACCAGGTCAGCACCGTTGACTTGCTGACGCAAGCGTGACACAGTGCTGACGCAATTATTTATTTTCTGGATTTAATTTTATTCAAGAAATTCCAGAAAATGTTCAAAACTTCTAAAATTCATAGAAATTCAACCGTAGCTCAGATTTAAATAATTTATCTATGAAAAATTAACAGAAAAATGCAATCTATCCATCTGTACTAGTTTCATGCATGACAAACCAACTTATACCTACTGTATAAGTGAAAACATATAAAAGGCATATATAAGGACTTAAATTAGAGTTGCATTTGAACCTTTGGTTCAAATGGATCTCTTCCAAGTTGAATGCTAAATGCATTGGCTCAAAATACATCACATATTCATGCCATATTCATGCATCATATTGCTGCATATGATTGTGTTTTTGACTGTTGACACCATTCCCTCTCGATAGGTCCTGCTCCGGAGAGAGTTCCAGAGTACCTGTCTGAGGAGCAGTCCCACCCTGTTGATCTACCAGGCAAGCAAACCCCCTTTGTTCATTCCGATGCAATCCTACTCTCTCGCTCCTACTCTCTTTTACTGCATTAGGACAACAACAATTCGACTGCTACTTTATGCTGCGGTAGTTGAACCCATTCCTCTGCATGACCTGTCATTGCCACAGTAAATAGTTGAAACCCACTAGCATGTGTAGGAGTTGTTTGAGCCATGTTGTGTTCCTACCATGCCTTGCCTGCTATTGCTTAGAGTTGTGTCAGGTCTGATTCATTGGGAATGAATTGGAGTGTTACGGTATGTTCTGGTGCTGAGAGTTAAGCGTGTGAACACAATTTGGTAAAGGTAGCGGTGAGAGGCCATGTAGGAGTACATGGTGGGTTGTCTCACTGGAACCGTCCTTAAGCACTGAGTTCTGTGTATGTTGTCCAATGACTAGCTACTACCACACATTGGGTTCCGGTAACTCGACCCCTCTCGACTTATTAACCAACTTGATCTCTGTCCAGGAGTTGCAATTAGTTTCTGGTGTTTGTAGGTAGTGTTAGTAGTCTACCAAGTGGCACCCGGCCAGGTGGGCTTGGGACAGACTAGGCACAAGTGGCACGGTGTACCAAGCGTAGATCCATCCGGCGAGGTGGGCTTGGGAACCCTGCGCACATCGTTTGGAGCCGTGAGCGACTCCCAGGCCGGATCTCCTTGCGGATGGAACCCGAATAGGCGATAAACCTGGACTAGAGTCTTGTGTGGTTAGTCAGGTCGTGGCCGACACCCTCGCCAGGCTTCCGCTTGAAGGTTGCCGAGGTACATGACGTGTACATGGCGGTAAGTGGCGAGAGCGTGTGTGACGCAGTACACCCCTGCAGGGTTATCATGATCTATTCGAATAGCCGTGTCCTCGGTTATGGACTTCTTGGATGCTTACGTGGTACATAGACAACTTGAAGTGGATACTCTAAAATGCTCAAGATAAGTGTGAGTGCTATGGATGGCTTCTCGTGGTGAGACGGGAATGAATCCATAGTGGTGTATTGAGGTGGTGCTTAGTGGACTCGTGTGCACCTTCCTACCTCAAAGAAGTTTCTCGTAGTCGTAGAACAGGATAGCCACTGAGTCAAAGCTGGCTTGCTGCAACTAAACCCCACACTACCTTCTTGATACAAATACATGTAAGATAGGATCTGATGTAAGTCTTGCTGAGTACCTTTGTACTCATGTTGCTTTGTTTATGTTTTGCAGCGGAGACTTCAGTCTTACTAGTAGCTCCGCTTGGACTTCGACGAGTAGCTTGTACCTCATCTACGATCTTGTACTCTTGGGAGGGTCTTGTAGATAGTTAGGCTTCTCAGCCTTTTTCTTTTGTAGTTGTCTGTACTCAGACATGTAATGCTTCCGTTGCTTGTATGCTCTTAATGATGGGTCATGTGACCCCTGTTTGTACTTAATGCTATGTGGCTCTTCTGGGCCTTTTATCTATATGAGTTCGCGTTATGTTGTGATGCCATGTTTTACAGCACATACTTGCATGTTATGCGTATGTGTAACATGTATTGCTATGTGTGGGATCCAACAATCTAGTTGTTTATTCTTGGCAGCCTCTCTTATGGGGAAATGTAGTCTAGTGCCTCCTTGAGCCATAGTAGTCCGCTACAGCCCGGTTCACCGGAGTCCTGCTAGCCCAGCACTACTGCTCTGGACACTTGACTGGCCGGCATGTGTTTCACATCGTTCCGGTGTCTGTCCCTTCGGGGAAATGTCATGCGGTGACATCCGGAGTCTTGCCTAGCATGCTACAGCCCGGGTTCCCGGAGTCCTGTTAGCCCAGTGCTACAGCCCGGATTCACACGCTGCTGACCGACACGTTCGATGTTGATTCATGTATGCCTGTCCCCATACGTTAGTGCCGCATTGGGTTCATTACTAGCCATGTCGGCCCGGGTTCTCTGTCATATGGATGCTAGCGACATTGTCATATACGTGAGCCAAAAGGCGCAAACGGTCCCGGGCCATGGTAAGGCGACACCCGTGGGAGTACCGTGCGTGAGGCCGCAAAGTGATATGAGGTGTTACAGGCTAGATCGGTGTGACTTAGAATCGGTGTCCCGACACGAGCTTATGACAGTCATCATCTATGTGGAAGCATTGGCTTCTAAGGATTGGGTTATCGCCCTTACTGCACAGGTCATGTAAACCGGCAATAAAAATTCAATATCACAGTGGTTATATGTGAGATATTATGACCCGCCTGCGGTAAACCGCCAAGGGATCTTGTGATCTACTTGTGTGCAGGATAAGACTACATTTGGGTGGTTACCCGCCCTGGCTTTTGATATTAAGTCGCCAGGGCGTATGTTGCTTAAACTCTATGCAGGATTTGCAGAACTGTGACTTATATAAATGCTTAAGTTCAAGCTCATCATTAAAATTGATGCTTCAAAATGATTATCCGTTCTGGATTTTCTCCAAGGCTATAGGCCGCCGGGTTCTAAAAATTCCGGCTTAAAATGGAGGCGTATTAAATCGCTATCGACAAAGAGCCGCCGGGTATTTAAACTCCAGATTTACTTATCAACATATGAGGTATTCAAAGTCGCTTTGGCGCAATGGCTATTATTTTATCAATGGATATGATTTATTCTATAATGCAAGGAATAGTCCCGAGTCGCTGCAGGCTTACGACCCGACACTTGGGGGCTACATTATTCAAATTGATATAACATCGAATATGCAAGTCCCATGTTACTGCCAGCATGTACCATGGCACTTGGGGGCTAATGCAAAGTCATTTTTTGATCAACTTATTGAAGACCTGACTCATCACATTCTAAATGAGCCGGCCCTTGGGGGCTACCAATTGCTCCTGTCGAAAATTCAAGGTACACAAGCCTTAATCAATTATATTGAAAGATCCACTACTCAGTTGGTAGAGTACAAAACTCTTAACCTTGTGGACGTGGGTTCAAGCCCCATGGTGGAGATTACATCATATGTTGTTATTATCAATATACAAAGTCCCAGCTCGGTAATATATTATTAAACCCGGCCCTTGGGGGCTACACGTTGCTGGTCAAGTTTACATGATCATATTTACAAAGTCCCTGCTCATTATTGCATAATGACCCGTCCCTTGGGGGCTACACTGGTTGAAGTTTTTTATGCGCATAAGGCAATTACAAGTCCCAGGTTGTTGCAAGCATGACAACCCGGCACTTGGGGGCTACATATATGAAATATTCAGTTTATGACTAATGATTGAGATGAATAACCCGGATTTCTTCAAGGTGGCAACACTTATATTGAAGCAAGTCTTAAGTTATCACTATGTTCTCCTCTTAAGACTTGGGGGCTACAGGTGATTGGCATATCAGGGAGAAAAAATATTGAAATTCTCAGTTTGGAGCAGACCAAATTAACCCGGTGTCTGCAACAATCATGACCCGACATCATTTATTTAAAACCCAACAATTTTGGCAATCATAAATCGGCAAGATCTACATCTTTAAGCCGGCTGAATATCAATTGAATATTTCAAGACCAATATTTTTGTTAAACCAGAGCATTGAAGGTCGACTCAAATGGATTATTTCTTATAATATTTCTTTACAAGAGCCAATGTCAGCAAATGGATTATGAAGCTGGCCTATTGACCCGGATTTTCCTTGAGAAAATGTCAAGGACTTAAGGATGATCAGGTGCCGGCTTACAGGAATATTTAACCCGGAGCACAACCTGTCAAATTTGTTCTTTTGTTTGTTTTACAGGATCAGTTTAACATGGATAAATCCAAAATTAAACTGGGGGCTAATGTCGGGGATATACCCCGCGGTATGACCCGGCCGGAAGTATGACCCGGCCGGACTTAGCGCTTCACCGATGACCCGCCGGAGGACTGACGACTCACGAGCCTGACGACTCATGGATGGCCCCGATGGCGGGTCAGATAGAAGACAAGGCCCAAGGCCCAGAAGGCCGGCTCATGTTTATGATGGGCTGGCTTAAGAAGAAAGGGATGACGAATATTTCCTTTACGTGGAAGCAAGACCCGGACTTGTATTCAACTTGTAAGAAAAGATAGACTAGTCCTAGTCCTATTAGGACTCCACATGTAACCCGCCCCTCTAACTTATATAAGGAGGGGCATGGCACCCCAAAGAGGGAAAAGCAACAAGAAATAATCTCTAGGGCTAGACACAACTAAGAGGAGAGCCGGTTTATGCGGCGACTCCCTCATGAGCATAATGAGACGTAGCCACAAACAGCATGTAGGGCTATTCCGGATGACGTTTCCCGGGGCCCGAAGTTGTCTAAATCCTTGTCTTGCGTGATGATCCGCCTCGTGTCTCTCGTCCCGATCAACCCCTCTCAAGCTACCACATAGATGCGTTGGCCTCACGACTAAGTCCTCACACAAGGACATCTGCCGTGACAATTCCACGACCACTCCGGTTAGGACAAGATAGAAAAGGAATAATAACGAAGGAATTTATGCAGCACTCCGGCTGAACAACGAAAGAATAGAACATGAACTTGAGAAATGGAACGATACTTGACTTGAGGAACAACACAAAACCTCCGGAAGACTTGAAATAGTGGAATGAGAAGAACGGGGAAGAAAACGACATCTTCTACCATGAATGAAATAGAGAGCATCCTTAGAAGGAAAACATTGAACGGAGTTGTTGGAAATTCAAGAGCAAAAGAATAAGCTTGTTGTGGACTTATGGATAACATCTCAAAATTTATGAGGTGATAACCAACCACAAGCGGAAAAGATTGAAAAGCTGAGAAGAACGAGGAAATGCAAAACTCCATTTCAGAAGAATATGGAGAATTAATTGCACTTTGAGAAGCAAGAAGAAGATACTTGAGCTACGCCTACAAGAATCTTGATGAACACTTGAAAAATGAAATAAATCATTATGGGCCACCATGATGAACTCCGGTAACAAAAGAATGACGAGATAAAATTGAAGGATGAAAGAGATAATATTAAATCCTTGCGATGATTTTTATGGAGGTTCGCGACGAAATCGGCGAGAAGCTTAGAACTCCGGAAAAGAAAAGATGAAAACACTTTGAACCGAGAATGTGATAAGATGAACAATCTCTGAAAAGAAGAGATAAAACCACTTGAAGAAAGAAGAATAAGGATTACGTTATGCTTATCCTCCACCAATTAATTTGATGAGAAACAATGGATTGCATACGACTTATTCACATTGGGAAAAGATTAAGGGGGGATATCGCGCAAAACTTGAGAAAGTCTTCGTGAACCACCGGTAGTGTCGTGGAATTATCACGGCAAATGTCGTCGTGCAAGGACTTAGTCGTGGAGCCATCGCAGCAAGGAAGCTTAAAGGGGTTAAGCGGGACAAAGGACACGAGGATTATACTGGTTCGGCCCCTTGCAGTGAAGGTAAAAGCCTACGTCCAGTTGAGGTTGTATTGATTAGAGTCCCGGCTGGCTTATAACAGTGTCCGGCTCGGACTCTTAACTATTCTTGCCTTACACTACAAGTTTCACCATAACGGTGGTTTATCACTACGGGCCTTAAGCCATCTCCAGGTCTTAAGCCCATTACTGACGTGCCGTCCTCAAGCTTGGTACTGGGCTTCGATGATCATTATGACGTAACCCGGCCCCTCCTGGGCGGGTGACTCTAATGGTTATATCCTCAACATTAGGCCCCAGATTGATTTGAACCGGTTCATGTCAATCTTCAATCCCTTTAAGAGAAAATCGTCCGGCTTCTGCTTGTGCCAAGGTTATAACCCGCCATGACGTCATCTTCTGGATTCCTGGTAACCCTCCATGACGTCGTCTTCCATTAAACTCATTTTTTTATTCTGTCATATCCCAACGGATCTTATCTTAATAACCATCCCAAGAATCGAGGTGTTTCTGCAACAAGATAATCATGTCTCCAGCCTCCTCATTTATCGCGCCCATTTATCAGCCGTCCCTTATAAATAGGCCCGGCCCATAGGCCTTCGTCACTTCTCGATCCCTCGTCTTCCTCCTCTGACGCCCCAGAGCTCAAGCTCCGCCGACACCGCTGCGCTCCTTGTCTTCCTCAACCTCGGCCGCTGCATCACCCTGAACTGGTCCAGAGAAACGGCGGCAACCTCCGCAGCTCATCAGCGCCAGTAAGTTCTTGCCACTCCATACAATAGATTCGCATTAGGGTTCTGTCGTTCTCCCCTGTTCTTCGTAGTTCATATGGAGTTCTTCACAGTTCTTCCACCGCGGCCTCTTTTGATCCGGAAAGTAGGATGGAACTCCTGCGGTAGTTGTTTCGCACCCATTTCCCATACTAGCAGATCCCTCTTGCTTGCAAAAATACCTCATTAGAACTTATGAACTTCTCTGTGCCCGTTTTTTGGTCTAGAAATTTTTCCTTCCTAAACGACCGTTTGATCCAAAATAATCCCTGCAATCTGTGAAACTTGTTTGTGCAACACTTAGACAAAAACTGCCTCTGTGAGCCATGGCGGCTCATATCGCCGGCTTAAAAGAGGCCATGCTCTGTGAAATTTCCGGCTTACTCATAATAGAGTTAAATAACTTAAATTGCTTATAATACCGACGACGGCTTAAATAACCTGACATAATTAGTCATATATCATTAGGCCCCTTCATGAACCGCCGTCCTGAATACTGAACTGAAATTTTTCTCCGGCTTAAATTTGAACCGGACATTTTCCTTTGTCATAGGCTTCCATTTTCCACAATGCCGCCCAAGGTTCCGAAGGCACCCATTACGTGCAACTGGGTGAGGTCCAACGTTACTGAAAGCACCTCAGATGACTTCGTAAAAACGGGTTACCTGCCCAAAAAGGAGGTCATGTCCTACCGTGCGCCTGACCCGTCCAAAGAGAGACCTCAACCAAAAGATGGAGAGGTTGTTGTATTTGCTGACCACATGAGCCGAGGCTTTGCTCCTCCTGGCTCAAAATTCTTCAGAGATGTTCTGTGAGGTATATCTTGGACCCAATTCCGTGTCAAACATTTGTAACTTTCAAGTGTTCTGTGAGGTATATCTTGGAGAGGAACCCAGCCTGCTACTCTTTAGGGAGTTATTTTACCTGAACCGCCAGAATGAATGCACCAACGGGCCTAGCTTGGAACTTGGTGGAATATCAATTCAACGATGGAGGGATTGTCTCTTTCCTTATGCTGAGCCGCCAAGCTACCCAAAGGACTGGAATCAGACATGGTTCTACTGCCAGGATACTTCTCCGGCTGATGAGAACCCTCTGCCCGGCTTTCGCGCCCTGCGTCTGGAGTCAAACCACCCCCTGCCAGACAAATTGTCTCAAGCTGAGCGTCAACCACTTATCCCCACCATCAACAAAATCAAAGCTCTTCTAGGAAACGGCCTTAACGGCGTTGATCTGGTCCGGGGCTGGATTGCTTGGCGGGTGATCCCTCTAAGCCGCCGCCTCGGCTTAATGTGTGATTACACCGGCCGGAAGGACGATCCTCTTCGGCACAGCCCCAACGACTTACCTAAAGACGTCTTTGATGACATGACCAAATCCCTTCTGAACGAGAGCTTAGAAGATTGCGGGAGGACCGGCTTAAGTCCATTCTGCAAAGCTAACCCGGCTCCTGCGGTAAGCTACTGATCTGAGCACTTTACTTTTCATTTTAACAATTTTTGTTTTTTACTTCAAGAAACCTTTGTTGTATTTTTCAGGCTAATGATAAGTTCTGGAAGGTCAGGTATGACCATGAGGCTGCTAAAAAAGCCAGGAAGGCTAAAAAAGCCGCCAGGAGAGCCGCTCCCCGCAAGAAGGGGAGTAAGCCTAGCGCCTCAGACCTGCTTCAGCTGGATGATACCTCCGAGTCAGAGGTAGCCCTTGATTCTTATGCTCTTCTTTGTTTTTGTTTGTTCTTAACCACCTTATCGACACTGATTATCAGCAGGAGGACACCGGAGCGAGTAACCCGGTGACTGAAGAGGTAACTATACTTTCCTCCGACTCGGAGCCCTTGCCAAGGCTGAAAGTCCGAAGAGTAACCCGGAAAGTAAGATTTTCACATCCTTCAGCTTATCAAGATCCTCAATTTCTTTTGAAGCGACAGATTCATGAGAGCCGGAGGCACACCCGGACCAACAAGGATGCAGACCTCTCCTCCGGCTTACCTGAAGCATCAAGGAAGCGCCGGACCAAGGTTATCTCCAACTTATATCCTTTTCATCCTTTGGCGGGCGTCACTCGTCAACCGCTCAATTCTTCTGATTCAAACTATCAGGAAACTTCACCTTCCTCCGGGGACTCCATGCAATCTAACTTGCCGGCTTTCAAGACCGCACCCGGGTAATGATGATCAGCTTATGCTGTGCTTATCTTACTCATGTTTTTGCACTAACCTTTTGACTTTCAGTGCACAAGCAAAGCTCAGCACGAGGGCAAAGAAAAGTAACCCGGTCGAAGAGCCGGTCTTGACTGAACCCAACGCCTCTGCCTCTGAGCCGCCGTCTGCACCAGCTCCAGAAACCATCGCTCCAAGTGAAGAACAAGCCATGGGGGGTTCTGACAACCCGGAGATTCCCAGCCCAGCTCAACCGGCCGATGACCCGGATGTGGTGATTACCCGGACCGAATATGTTGAGCCGGGAAGACCCACTGTGTTGGCTAGATGCTCTGCTAAAGAAGAACTGCTAGAGCGCCGCAGGGCCAGACTGGATATCACAGACTATGCTAACTTGAGCATTGGAGATATTGTTGCTGGTTATATTGGTCAAGTGCACAACAGCCGGGACCTGGAAATTGACATGGTGAAGCAGATACAGCAAAAATCTGAGGTATAATTCCCTTGTTTACTCCATGGTCATCCTTACCATATTAGCCACCAAGTCTATTACTTATGACAGAATATGTTGTAGACTTAATACCGGCTTACCTGTTAACACTCAAGCGCTGGGTTAAACAGCCTAGGTGAACCGGTCTTTTACCTTATGTTTTAATCAAGTAATGGAGCAACTTTGCCCATTAGCCCCCAAGTGCCAAGCACCTTTGCCTGCAGAGTGCTTGGGACTTATTTTGATGGACCGGCACTTTAAATAGAGCTTCTCAGCCTACATTAGCCCCCAAGTGCCATGTGTCTTTGCTTGCAATGTGCGTGGGACTTTAATATTGCATGATAATCACTCAAACTGTAACCCGGAACTTGTACAGGCTGCCTGCAAAAAACTTGAGTCGGAAATCTCTGATCTGAAGACCCGCCTGAAGACTCAGGAAAAGGAGACCCAGAAGGCCAATGCCAAGTTTGAGTTCAGTGTCTCTGCACAAGAAAAACTGAAGAAAAAATTTGAAACAGAAAGAAAAGCCTAGGGCGGTGAGAAGACTGCCCTGCTCAGCCAGGCTGAACAAGCGGAGGCTGCTCTTACTGAAAGAACCACCAAACTCTCCGGCTTAAAACGCCATGTATCGCAGATGGTCGCCGCAATCTTCAGTAAGTTACTCTATAAGCTTTTAAGAAGTTTACATCATTTACGTCTGATAAGTCCCACCATTGCCATCAGCTCACCTGACTTTGTAATGCAGGTCCCAGGAGTTCCAACCTCAACCAGAACGTGCTGACCAAGCTGAAGGCGGTTTACACTTTGGTGGAGCAACTTTACACCGGGTCACAAGGTGCTTTAGCCGTTGTGGCTCTGCCAATGAAGTTTCCACTCACCTGGCAGATGTACTCAGGCGGCTTGCCGTACTTCTTCAGCTCTTCCAAGAGCTGAGGCGGGCTTCTGCAAGAACCGGAGCCATAGCTACTCTGAGCCGGTCCAAGGCGTTTCTACCGGAGCTAGACCCGGCCGACATCGCTCTTGGATATCCCAGCCTGAAGGAAGACAGCACCCCCTTTGACCAGAAAGACTTTTCCACCTGTTTGAAGAGCGTTCGCCTGGTGGCCACCTTGATTGGGAATGGCACAGACCTTACCAAGTATCAGCCGGGCTATGACGCGGAGAATCAGAGGATCCCAACTCCACGCTATGAAGTAGTCAGCCTGATCCCTCCGACTCGTAAGCATACCTTCGCCCCAGAAGTTAACCCGGGCGGGTTAATTGATGATGAGGCTCAATTTGAAGCTTTGAGCGGCATTGACTGGAAATCATCAACCTTCCAGGTCATGGAAACAGCCGGAGGAGCGGAGAGGGATGAGCCGGAAGCTTCAACCCAACAAGCACCTTGATTACTTAGGCAGCTCATGGTTACGCCTTATAAACAATGCCTCACCTTTTGGACTCGGGGAGTCCTGTAATAGAGTAAGAAAAACAGTTAATTTTGTCGTGCCATCGTGCACGTGTGCAGCGCTTAACTCCGTTGAAGCTGCTCTTTCATGTTCCTCCGGATTATGTTTGATCATTTACTTTCCTTAAGCTTGAAGAACTGTCTTTAATTATTCTGCATAGAAAAAATAAATCACAAGTCTCTAGGCGGCTTACCGCATGGAGAGTCATATATCTTACATATAACCCGGAATATAAACCAAGGTCATAAAAGACCGGCTCTCAATCATATCTTCGGGATAACCACAATAGCATACCTGCAAGCCTTGCAAGTACACCTCCGGCTTATGTAACCCAAATAATGAGGTTGAGAACGCAATTCCGGTTCATCAGCACCTGTAATGCCTATTGTGTGCTATCAACATTATTAATCAAAGTTAAGCCGGCGGAGTAAGAACCGCCCTTGCACACTGTTGATATGATCAAAAGAACTTGTTGCAAACCAAAAGATCAAAACTTAGGGGCTTCTGGTTCGAATACGACCAGAGACCCGTCCCAAAGGGGTTAAGCTTAAGATTCGAATGCGATCATATAGCCCCCAGTGGCTTTGGCATTGCCTATCAAGAGGGTACCGACAGCTATGTTCTCTTGGGTTCGGATACGACCCATGTTTGAACAGGAAGCCCCCAAATGACCTTAAGAGTTGTTTAACGACGCTGATTCGAATACGATCCACGTCGGTTCCCAAAGGGGGTTGAGCCATGGTTCAAATATGATCAAGAAAAACTCCCCAATGAGCTCGGCAATTTGCCAATCAAGTGGGTATCGACAGCTATGTTCTCTTTAGTTCTAATACGACCTATGTTTGAACAGGAAGCCCCCAGGTGATCATATTGTTAACGGCTAGATTCGAATACGATCGTAAGCCGGATCCACCTCCAAGTGACCATGTAATGTTGTAATGGAAATAACACATTTACCTTTGGAGGAGAAAAGGACAGAGGTCCTGCTTTATTATTTATCATAATATATACATGGCTATAGAAATATGTACATTAGGAAAGCCGGTGGCTCAAGTGTAATAAGGGTGAAGCTGAGCTATGTTCCACGGCCGACGGGTCTCTTCCTTCGACTTACGTGAATCTTTGTGCTCCCGAACATCGATAAGGTAGTATGACCCGTTGTACAAGTTCTTGCTGACCACAAAGGGCCCTTCCCAAGGCGGGGATAACTTATGTGCATCTGTTTGATCTTGGATGAGCCGGAGCCCCAGATCACCTTCCTGGAAGACCCTGGACTTAACCCGGCGGCTGTGATAGCGGCGCAGGTCTTGTTGGTAAATCGCCGGGCGAGCTGTCGCCACATCACGCTGTTCGTCCAACAAGTCAAGAGCATCTTGGCGCGCCCGCTCATTATCCGCCTCAACATAAGCCGCCACTCGAGGCGAGTCATGACCGATGTCGCTAGGGAGGACCGCCTCCGCTCCATAAACCATGAAGAAAGGCGTGTAACCCGTAGACCTGTTAGGAGTAGTATTGATGCTCCATAACACGGAGGGTAACTCCTCCACCCAACAACCCGGCGTCCGTTGCAAAGGGACCAAAAGCCGGGGCTTGATGCCCTTCAAGATTTCCTGATTGGCTCTCTCAGCTTGACCATTGGATTGAGGGTGAGCCACTGATGAAAGATCAAGCCGAATATGCTCTCGTTGACAAAACTCCTCCATGGCGCCTTTAGACAGATTGGTACCATTGTCAGTTATAATGGTGTGTGGAAAACCAAAGCAAAATATCACCCTCTTCATGACCTGAACCGCTGTGGCTGCGTCACACATACTAACTGGCTCTGCTTCAACCCACTTTGTGAACTTGTCGACCGCCACCAAGAGGTGGGTCTTCTTATCCTTGGATCTTTTAAAAGGCCCAACCATATCAAGCCCCCAGACCGCAAATGGCCAAGTAATTGGAATCATCCTCAATTCTTGAGCCGGCACATGAGCCCGTCGCGAGAACCTCTAGCAACCGTCACATTTACTGACCAAATCCTCTGCATCAGCATGAGCCATCAGCTAATAAAAACCATGACGAAAAGCCTTGGCCACAAGGGATTTTGAGCCGGCATGATGGCCACAATCCCCCTCATGAATTTCACGTAAAATTTCCTGACCTTCCTCAGGGGAAACACAAGGCTGGAAAGTTCCAGTGACAATGCGACGATGCAGCTCGCCATTGATAATTATCATTGACTTAGACCGCCGGGTTATTTGTCTGGCCAAAGTTTCATCCTCAGGCAATTCTCCCCGGGTCATGTAAGACAAGTATGGTATTGTCCAGTCTGGGGTAATGTGGAGAGCCGCAACCAACTGTGCCTCCGGGTCAGGAACAACCAAGTCTTCCTCTGTAGGCAACCTAACAGAAGGGTTGTGCAAAATGTCCAAGAAAGTATTAGGCGCCACCGGCTTTCGCTGAGAACCCAGCCGACTTAATGCATCAGCCGCCTCGTTCTTCCTGCGATCGATGTGCTCTACTTGGTAACCCTGAAAATGTCCAGCAATGGCATCAACTTCGCGGCGATAAGCCGCCATGAGAGGGTCCTTAGAATCCCACATGCCTCACACTTGTTGGGCCACCAAATCTGAGTCGCCAAAGCACATTACCCGGCTTAAGCTCATCTCCTTAGCCATCCGAAGACCATGGAGCAAGGCCTCGTACTCAGCCGCATTGTTAGTACATGGAAACATCAACCGTAGCACATAGCAAAACTTGTCACCTCGAGGGGAAGTTAATACAACTCCAGCCCCTGAGCCTTCCAATTGCCTAGACCCGTCGAAGTGAATCGTCCAGTATGTATTATCCGGCTTCTCTTCAGGCACCTGCAGCTCTGTCCAATCGTTGATGAAATCCACCAATGCTTGAGATTTGATAGCAGTGTGTGGCACGTATTTCAGACCATGAGGCCCAAGTTCTATAGCCCACATAGCCACTCTTCCTGTGGCTTCTCTGTTTTGGATGATATCTCCCAGGGGAGTAGAACTAACCACAGTGATAGGGTGACCCTGGAAATAATGCTTGAGCTTCCGGCTTGCCATGAATACCCCATAAACAAGCTTCTACCAATGTGGATACCGTCGTTTGGACTCAATGAGTACTTCACTGACGTAGTAAACCGGCCGCTGAACCGGATACTCCTTACCTGCTTCCTTACGCTCCACCACCACAGCCACACTGACAGCTCGTGTGTTAGCGGCTACATACAGCAATAAGGGCTCCTTGTCAACAGGAGCAGCAAGGACTGGGGGCTCAGCCAGCTGTCTCTTCAAATCCTCAAAAGCAGCATTAGCAGCATCATTCCAGATAAAGTCATCTGTTTTCTTCATCAACTGGTACAGTGGCATGGCCTTTTCACCCAAACGGCTTATAAACCGGCTCAAGGCAGCGATGCGGCCCGCCAGACGCTGGACGTCGTTTATGCACGTCGGCTTAGCCAGAGAGGTGATTGCTTTGATCTTTTCCGGGTTAGCTTCAATGCCTCGGTGAGAAACCAGAAAACCCAAGAGCTTGCCTACGGGAACACCAAAAACACACTTGGCCGGGTTAAGCATCATCTTGTAAACCCGGAGATTGTCAAAGGTTTCTTTAAGATCATCAACCAAGGTCTCCTTCTCCCTGGACTTAACCACGATATCATCCACATAGGCATGAACGTTGCGCCCAATCTGGTTATGAAGACAATTCTGCACACAACGCTGGTAAGTCGCCTGTGCACTCTTGAGTCCAAAAGGCATAGACACATAACAGAAGGCTCCAAAGGGAGTGACGAACGCCATCTTCTCCTGGTCCTTAACTGCCATTTTAATCTGATGGTATCCAGAATAAGCATCCAAAAAACTTAAGCGCTCACAACCCGCCGTAGCATCAATAATCTGATCAATACGGGGGAGAGCAAAAGGATCAGCCGGACAAGCCTTGTTTAAATCCGTGTAGTCCACACACATCCGCCAGGTGCCGTTCTTCTTGAGCACGAGCACCGGGTTAGCTAACCATTCTGGATGACAAACTTCAACAATAAATCCGGCCGCTAAGAGCCGGGCTACTTCCTCACCGATGGCTTTCCGCCTCACCTCATTAAACCGCCGGAGGAATTGCCTGACCGGCTTAAATTTCGGATCAACGTTGAGAGTGTGCTCAGCGAGTTCTCTAGGTACACCTGGCATGTCAGAAGGTTTCCACACAAACATGACCCTGTTCTCACGGATGAACTCGATGAGCGCGCCTTCCTATTTCGGATCCAGATTGGCACTGATGCTGAACTGCTGAGATGAGTCACCTGGAACAAAGTCGACAAGTTTAGTCTCATCAGCTGGTTTAAATTTCATTACCGGCTCATGCTCCGTGGTTGGCTTTTTCAAAGACGTCATATCTGCCGGGTCAACATTGTCCTTGCAAAACTTCAACTCCTCTGTGGCACAAACAGATTCCGCGTAAGCCGCGTCACCTTCCTCACACTCCAAGGCTATCTTTCGGCTGCCATGAACCGTAATGGTCCCATTGTGACCCGGCATCTTGAGCTGCAAATACACGTAACACGGCCGTGCCATGAACTTGGCGTAAGCCGGCTGCCCAAATAAAGCATGATACGGACTTATTATCTTAACCACCTCAAAGGTTAATTTTTCCGCCCTGTAGTTGTACTCATCTCCAAAAGCCACTTCCAGCTCGATCTTACCAACTGGATATGCCGACTTACCAGGCACCACACCATGGAAAATAGTATTGGACTGGCTGAGGTTCTTATCAATCAACCCCATACGACGGAAGGTCTCAAAATAGAGGATGTTGATGTTACTGCCTCCGTCCATGAGCACTTTAGTGAATTTATATCCCCCACCTGAGGAGCCACCACGAGGGCCAGGTGACCCGGATTATCAACCCGGGGAGGGTGATCTTCCCTACTCCACACAATAGGCTGCTCAGACCATCTTAAATAGCGTGGAACCTCCGGCTCAACAGCATTCACAGCCCTTTTATGAAGCTTCTGATCTCGCTTGCACAGACTGGTGGTAAACACATGATACTATCCACCATTGAGCTGCTTTGGATTGGTCTGGTATCCCCCCTGCTGCTGCTGCTGATGACCCTGCCGGGCTGTTGATTAAAGCCCCCTTGAACATTCTGAGAATTGGAATTTGAACCGCCGCCCGGGCCATGAAAGCCGCCAGCACCTGAGCCGCCACCCGGGCCACTGTTGCCATTGAAAGCATTGGAATTTTTAAAGGCCTTCATGATTGCGCAGTCCTTCCATAAATGAGTGGCTGGCTTTTCCCTAGAGCCATGCCTTGGGCAAGGCTCATTCAACAACTGTTCAAGCGTCGGGCCTGACCCACCGGCTCGGGGAGGTGGTCTCCCCTTACGCCGGTGGTTGTTACCCTGTTAATTGGCGTTGGCCACAAACTCCATACTGCCATCAGCCTTACGCTTGTTACCTTCCTGGTTCGCCGGGTTATGCTGGGGGCCCTTGCCATTGCTATTCTGTTTTCCCTTCCCTGTCCTTTCATCATCCGACGCGGGATCCTTGGTACTATCAGAATCGGCGTACTTGACCAGAGCCGCCATCAGCGTACCCATATCATTGCAGTCGCGCTTGAGCCGCCTGAGCTTCATCTTCAGGGGCGCAAAACGACAATTCTGCTCCAACATTAAGACTGCAGAGCCGGCATCCATCTTATCAGATGAATGTATTATCTCCTTGACCCGGCGAACCCAATGGGTTGTAGACTCACCCTCCTGCTGCTTGCAGTTAGTCAGATCAACAATTGACATAGATTGCCTACATGTATCTTTAAAGTTTTGGATGAACCGGGCTTTTAGCTCAGCCCAAGACCCGATAGAGTTAGGCGGCAGTCCTTTCAACCAAGTGCGGGCAGTCCCATCTAATATCATGGTGAAGTACTTGGCCATTGCCGCTTCACTGACCTCCAGCAACTCCATGGCCATCTCGTAACTCTCGATCCATGCTCCGGGTTGTAAATTAGCCGTGTAATTAGGCACCTTCCTAGGCCCTTTGAAATCCTTGGGCAGACGTTCATTACGGAGAGCCGGCACCAGACAAGGGACACCTCCAGTCCTCGTAGGTATACCCACATCGACAGAAGCCGTCGGATAAGTCGGGGGTGGCTGGTAAGCCGTCAACTGAGGCGCCTGCTCTGCCTCTTGTCGTGCTCTGTCTTGGTCTACCGCGTGAAAGGCTCCGTTATGAGCCGGGCCGTGGCCAGGAGGCAAGTCATGGCGTCGGACATTGCTTGAGCCGGTCGCTGGGACCATGTGTCTGCTATAACTCGGGCTCCGGCCTGGACGAGGGGTTGAATGAATCCTGTCCTGGCTATAAGAATATGCCTCCTGCTGCGCCAGAGCCGTCTGAAGGAGTTCTCTGACCCGGCGGTGTTTCAACCGCCGTTGGAGAGTCGCCATCGATTGGGAGAGCCGCCAGTTGCGCCGCCGCGGCGACCATGTTTTCCAACGGGTTGGCATAATGACCCGGTGGTATTGGCACGTACTGAGGCGGGGCAGCGTTCACACGGGGAGGCCCCATCACTTGGGGCTGAATTGACGTTCCAGCCCCGGGTGTCGTGATCTCTGGCGGGTTACCGGGCCCTGCACCAGGCATGTTGAAGAGGTTTCGAGGATCGTAAACCGGAGGGAGTCGAGATTGGGCCTTTTGATGCCTCCTTCTCATGACCTCATTGGACGCGTTCTGATCCATCGTGAGCCGGAAAGACTGTGCCAGAATCAGCTGAGTCTGGGCGTCGAGAGCCGCCCTCTCCGCAGCCATCCTGATCCCTTCCGCCGCCAGATCCTCCTTGGCTTTTGCTAGATCCAACTTTAACTGTGCCACCTCCGCGTCATGCTGAGCTTGATCTGCTGGGGCGACCGTAGCGGTTAACAGGGTCGTCATCTTGTCTGTGAGATCCATCAGCACCTGAGCCAGCGAGGGCACAGGGCTTCCTGCCCCGACGGCGGGGTTTTGAACAAGTTGTGCGCCAGCCATGAAGATTCCAACCCGGCTCGGCGGCTCGAAGGGGTCCGGAATACTGTCACCATCGGAACAACCCCTGAGCCTGCCATCTTGAAGTTGGTATAACGAGTCGATCTCCTCTGTGGATGACTCACTGTCAGAGCGAGCGGCCGTCTCCTCGCCAGATCCAGATCTTTCAGAGAGTCCTCCATGGACGCATCCCTCGAAAGCATGCTTCAAGGCAGGCAGAGTTCGGGCGGGTCGTGCACGCTGGCCCGTCTCGATGAGATCGGCGCAGAGGTCCGGCTCAAGGCCCGGCTCACCAGTCTTGCCAATAAAGACATGGATTCCGCCGAAGGGGACCCGGTACCCGTACTCGATAGAGCCGGCGTCGGGGCCCCAGTTTGCATCGTCGATGTAGAGCTTGCCGCGACGACTCTTGGTCATCTGGCCCACAGCGTATCCCTTGAGCCCCTCGAAGCTGCCCTTCAAGAACTCAAATCCACCGTGCGCTGGCCCCACGGTGGGCGCCAACTGTCGTGGAATTATCACGGCAGATGTCCTCGTGCAAGGACTTAGTCGTGGAGCCATTGCAGCTAGGAAGCTTAAAGGGGTTAAGCGGGACAAAGGACACGAGGATTATACTGGTTCGGCCCCTTGCAGTGAAGGTAAAGCCTACGTCCAGTTGAGGTTGTATTGATTAGGGTTTCGACGACCAGGAGCTAAACCGCCCTGCCTGGTTATCGATTTATCTTACTTGTCCCTGAACCGCCGCCGGGTCGTCCCTTTATATAGAGAGGTTGACGCCCAGCGGCTCTCAGAGTCCCGGCCGGCTTATAACAGTGTCTGGCTCGGACTCTTAACTATTCTTGCCTTACACTACAAGTTTCACCATAACGGCGGTTTATCACTACGGGCCTTAAGCCATCTCCAGGTCTTAAGCCCATTACTGACCCGCCGTCCTCAAGCTTGGTACTGGGCTTCACGTGATGATCATTATGACATAACCCGGCCCCTCCTGGGCGGGTGACTCTAATGGTTATATCCTCAACAGGTAGGGTTGGAAATAACGAATGAATTGATATGATAACAACAGAAAGAATCTTAAACGAGCCACCGTAGGAATTGAAATGAATGACGAAAAGAGAATGAATCACCGGAAAAATAGGAAAAGCACGAATATGCTTGAGGGAATCAGGACGCAATTGAAAGAAGAGATCGCGAGCTTATTGAAGCATACTTGAACGAAGCACCGGAAGAATATGTAAACGAACGAAGGGGCACGAATATAGAATAATTGGAGAATGAATCTGAAAACTTAGGACGAAGAAATCTTCTGACAAGATGGCCGTCAGATGATCGAGAGAGAAAACAGCTCCTGAAATACTCCGGATGCATGAAAAGAATTGCACGACTAGAAACAATTTGAGAGGATAACATCAAGCTAGCGCCACGAATCTTCGGGAGAACGGATAAGATTTAGGGAAAACTCTACTTCGGTCTTCAAATGTTGAGAATGACGACGAGAAACAACACCAAAATTGATGAAAATACTACGGGAGAATGAAAAACGAAGAGGTTGAGCCAACAATGAAAATAATTTGAAACTGATCTTGGAAAGCGTCTGACTGATGAAATTCATACTTACATCACACTTCGAAAAGGATTAGAGAATCACTTCGGGAAATTAGAAGAGTCAGGTAAGATCCTGGGAAAAGACCTGTGGGTTAGGGCCCACTGAAGATAAATCACCGTTGAAAAAGGATTGTTGAAGAGATAGATGATGCACCGGAACAATTGAAATATTTGGATGAGGTGAAAACCTCGAATTAATTCGAACACAGACGAATCTCCTGAGATGTCTTCATCACTCCGGAACGATTAAATGACGAGAGGGGAACGAGCAACGGGAAACATTAGAACCGAGGAAAGAATATAATCACTACCGAAAATTGGAATTGAATCCACCGGAGAAGAAAAGAAATGAAGAATGTCAAACGAGACGAGAATTCACCGGTTGATACAATTGAGGAAAGACTGAAGAGGCTCCGCACGAATGAAATTGATGCTCGAAAGAGACTCAGGCTCCGGGAATGAAAGGGGTGGGAGGGCGGGAAAAACACCGGCAACTTGGAAGGGGAAATCGACGAATAGCTTTGAAGAGAAAACACCGGTTGAAATCATTGAGGAAAGAATGCAAAGGCTTCGCACGAGTATGATGGATACTCGATTACAGAGTCCGGTTCCGAGAAGAAGAAGGGAGGGCGGGTGGGAAAAACAAGGACAATTTCGGACAGGGAAAACGACATCGGTTGAAAAGAGATGAGGATTAATCTAGCAAAAGATGACGAGGATCAAAACCACTCGAAGAGAGGTGCACCGGATTGAAAAGAGGATGGACAACGAACAAAAGCTAACCGCGTGATCCTAAAGAAAAATTTGAAGGAGAAAAGAAGTAAGTGGAAACACCTACGTCAAAATTTCTCACCAGAGCGACGAAGGGGCAGAGGAGCAAAAAGAATTCCTACTCTCCGATATAACTAGACTTTGAAAACAGTTTTCTTCTAGACTCAACAACGGCCAAACTACACGATCAAACAAGGGGGGCTCCTAGGGTCGGTCGAGGCTCTGATACCAACTTGTCACGCCCAATATGCGACCCTATCCGCGAGGAACTCGAAGGTCCCACCAAGGATAGACCCGCATATTGAAACGCTTTTGCAAGGTGGATATCATTACATCAACATTACATAATAGTTGGGGATACATACAAGGCATACCAATGCCGCAAGAATACATTAATATACATGCTAAGACAATCCGACTACGGATGAAACACTAACAGAAGCTCAAACGACATCCACCCTGCTAGCCCAGGCTGCCGACCTGGAACCTTTCCCCTGATCGAAGAAGAAGCAGAAGAAGAACTCCAAAGCAAGCAAAATCGCTCTTGCGTCATGATCATCGCAAAACCTGTACCAGCAACTGGTGTTGTAGTAACCTGTGAGCCACGAGGACTCAGCAATCCCATTACCGTGGGTATCAAGACTAGCAAAGCTTAATGGGTAAGGAAGGGGTAAAGTGGAGAGGTTGCAGCAGCGACTAAGCATGATATGGTGGCTAACATACACAAATAAGAGCAAGAAGAGAAGCAAAGGAACGGTCGTAATCTAGTAATGATCAAGAACTGATCCTAAACTCCTACTTACGTCAAACATAACCCATAAACCGTGTTAACTTCCCGGACTCCGCCGAGAAGAGACCATCACGGCTACACACGCGGTTGATGCGTTTTAATTAAGTCAATTGTCAAGTTCTCTACAACCGGATATTAACAAATTCCCATTTGCCACATAACCGCGGGCACGGCTCTCGAAAGTTTATACCCTGCAGGGGTGTCCCAACTTAGCCCATTATAAGCTCTCACGGTCAACGAAGGATATTCCTTCTCCCGGGAAGACCCGATCAGTCTCGGAATCCCGGCTACAAGACATTTTGACAATGGTAAAACAAGACCAGCAAAGCCGCCCGATGTGCCGACAATCCCGATAGGAGCTGCACATATCTCGTTCTTAGGGCAACACCGGATGAGACATCCTACGAGTAAAACCAGACCTCGAGTTTCCACGAGGGGGCCCCGCGGTCTACTCAGTTCAGACCAGCACTTAGAGAAGCACTGGCCCGGGGGGTTAAAATAAAGATGACCCTCGGTAGCGCGACTCCCAAGGGAAAAAGGCTAGGTGAGGCAAATGTAAAGCCAAGGTTGGGCCTTGCTGGAAGAGTTTTATTCAAAGCGAACTGTCAAGGGGGTCCCATAAATCACCCAACCGTGTAAGGAACGCAAAATCAAGGAACATAACACCGGTATGACAGAAACTAGGGCGGCAAGAGTGGAACAAAACACCAGGCATAAGGCCGAGCCTTCCACCCTTTACCAAGTATATAGATGCATTAATTAAATAAGAGATATTGTGATATCCCAACATAAACATAATCCAACATGGAGCAATCTTCATCTTCACCTGCAACTAGCAGCGCTATAAGAGGGGCTGAGCAAAGCAGTAACATAGCCAACCAACGGTTTCCTAGGAAGGGTGACAAAGGTTAGAGGTTCATGGCAATTTGGGAGGCTGGAGGAGCAAGTAAATAGGTAGCGCAGCAAAGCGATAGAACGAAGCAACTAGCATAGCAATGATAGTAATGAGATCCAAGGTGACGGTCATCTTGCCTGAAATCCCGCTAGGAAGAAGAACGAGTCCATGAAGAAGATGAAGCCACGAAGACGAACGAATCCTCACGATCGCAACGACACGGGAACTATCGAGAAGAAGCACACGACATGGTAAACACACCACACATGAACAAGGCATGATACTCAATCAAGTATGATGCATGACAAGGCTACATGAAGCTACACACGGCAAGAGAGGATGCATACAAGATCAACACATCAAAGCAAGTTTAAATGAGGCCGGAAACAACATATAACAAATCCGGTAAGTCCTCATATGCAAATTTCGAAATTGGTCCAGATCTAATAAACTTTATTTTCAAGTTGTTAAACAGCAAGTTAAGATGCACCAAGATGATCTACACTAAATTCTAGTCAAGTTACATATAAAGTTCATTAGATTCGGAGCTACGGCCTCGAAGATATGAGCAAAACAAGTTAAACATGGCATTGATGCAAAATGCATTCAAACATCAAGCAAACACCTCAAAACAAGGATGTAGCAAGGTAATATGGAACTACATGCAAAACTAAGCAAGTTCCATATATAGCATGCTCAAAACGGAGCAACGGTGCAACACATACACCCCAAACAAGACATAGCAACAATCTGTCCAAAACAGCAACTAGGCATCTTGGAAGCACCAAAACAATATGCTACAGCACCTCAACATGAAAACAAATGACATGGACATGATGTACAGATAAGGCATGACAAAACAAGAACACTGATCTACCTCCAGAAATCACCCGAACATGCTCAAAAGGACATGGAAAGAATGCAAATAATAACAGACCAAAGACTTGGCAGAAATTACTGTACATGGCAGAAATAACATCAGGTTGCTAAGTTTAGAGCTAGCCAACAACATGCTACAGGAATAGATCATAGCAAACAAAGGGATGACATGAATTTACTAATTGCATAGAACAAAAGTTTCTTACTGATCACGAGCCAAAAGGCACAGAAAATATGATGGCACCCATGTAAACATAGCAAGTTTCATGAACAGATTCAGACTTGGAAGAAAAACAGAGCATGGCAGAAATAACGATAAGTAGGCATGTTTGTGAGCTTGAACCACTCACTACAGAGCATTACATGGCATGGCAAGGTAACCAACAGTAAGATGACACAAATATGAAGCTAAGAATGGCAATAACATAGTCATAGGGTGCATGGATCACTAGTAACAACCATGGCAAATTTGAATATCATGTAAACAATCTGCCAGGAACATTTTATAGCAAAAGTAGAGCAAGATTAAGACGTCCTAGAGCACTGCATAATTGCAAACATGGGCATGGACGGATAGAGCATAACATGTATAACAAAACATCCTTATTTAACGTCTCCAGATTATACATAGAACTCATGATGGCAGCAGGTTTACATGGCATCACAACATAACAGACTCAGACTTAGCAGAAATCACCAAGTCACAGAAATCAGCACATCACGGAGGCTACTGTGCATGCTTGTGCTAGTCACCATAGAGATCGTAAAAATACAAGAGTAGCACCACTATAAAGATGGCATGATGTAGTTCAAAACACATGTAGACATCAATCTCATAGGATGCACACACAAAATGCAATGAAAAAGACAAATCACCAAGTTGTGATAACAGACAGCAGTTATCATCATATAGCACTCTTGCAACGATGATTAGGACATCAAGATGATCTCGAACAAGCATAGCACAATAAACAAAATGAAGAGCATCTCATGATGAACATTTCGATATATTATATGCATGAATCGAAGCACCGAGCACGAAGTTATGGCATGATCAACAGGGCAACATAATGCAACAATTTCGGGATGGCATAAATTTACCACTCCGAAAACTAGACGGGACGAAGCGGGACGAGGAGATCCGGGCGTGGGGCGCCTGTTTGGTTCGGGACCGGGTGGATCTCATCCCACATGGACGGATCCGGGACGGGGCGAACGTCGCCGGCGGCGAGGTCGCCGGAGGAGGTCGGCGGCAAGGCGCGGACGGCGGCTCCGACGCGGGGCCAACGAAGGCGGCGAGGCGGCATCGGTGACGAGGCAGTGGAGGGCGACGCGGGGCGTTGGGCGCAGGAGGAGGCGCGGTCCGGCGTGCTCCGGCGAGCCCGAAGGGCACCGGCGGCGCGGGGAACCCGGGGCACGAGCAGGAGGCGCTGGCGGCGGCAGTGGCCGGAGGATGGGACGGCGGCGCAGGATCCGGTGGCGCGGGCGCGGGGCACGGCTTGATGGCGGCGGCGGCGTCCTGGGCCGGGGAGGGCGAGCATGGGCCGCGGCGGGCCGCGAGTGAGGCGCGGAGGCTGGGGCGCCGGCGGTGCCACGTGGCGAGAGGCGATTGGGCGGGGGCGGCGGCTGGACGCGTCCGGACGGCGGCGGACATGTCCGGCGGGCGAGGGGGAGGTTTGATCTAGGGTTAGGGGTGTTTTCATCCGAGATTTCGGGGGAGAGGGACATATATATATAGGTAGAGGGAGCTAGGAGAGTCCAAATGAGGTGCGGTTTTCGCCCTCACGATCGTGATCGAACGACCGCGAGCCTGGAGGGGGTTTGGATGGGCTAGTGGGCTGTGGTGAAGAGGTGCTGGGCTGCAAAGAGAGAGGGGTTTCGGGCTACGCGGTTAACCGTTGGGGCATCAAACGACCTCCAAATGGAACGAAACTTGACGGGCGGCCTGTCGGTGCTATACCAAGGTCACTCGGAAAATCTCGGCTCATTCCGAGAACGTTTTTCTCCCACTCACGAAACAAGGACTGAGAGGGGCGACGGGCGCGTGCGAGAGTATCGGATCGCGAAACGGACAACGGGGAAAAAGACCGAATGCAAGTTTTGAAAAACATGATGATGCAATGCATATGATGACATGGCAAAATGCAACACGCAAGCAAATGACAAGGCAAGGACGGCGAATAACTGGCAGACACCTGGCGCATCGGATCTGGGGCGTTACAACACTCCTCCACTAACAAGAGATCTCGTCCCGAGATCTTAGGACCGAGACGGAAGGAAAAAGGGATGAGGTGAAATAAGGACAAAACAGTGAGGATGAACAAAGTCAAGAACACTCGAGTGGGAAAGAGGAATCTTGAATGTCGGGTGGTTGGTGCGACATATGCCAAGGGATGGCTTATCATTGTGGGAGCCAATAAAACGTCGCCGGTGCCTGGAAACGGGATGAGGCGAAGACATGCACGCCGGCGGATCTTACCCAGGTTCGGGGCTCTCCAAGGAGATAACACCCCTAGTCCTGCTCTGTGGGGTCTCCGCATGATCACTAGATCGATTAAAGGTAGCTACAATGGCTCCTAGAGCTGTTGAGATCAAGGGAGAAGGAGAACAAGGCTAGCTCTTGCTTCTCTCTATCTATGGTGTGTGTGTGCTATGCTTAGAAGCGAACTATGCTCAGAGGCCAACCCTTTGCATGGGTGCTCCGGGGGGTTTATATAGGCCTACCCCCCGGGTATACAATGGCAATCCGGCTGGGCTCTGTTCCTAGTCGTCAGCGTCTACGCTCGCCGGCTGCTGGGTCCCGCCGGCTGGTGGGTCCCGCCGGCTGCCGGCTACTTGGTCGACAGGCCGGCCCCACCGCCTAGGGTCTTGTCGGCGGCTGCTTACTGTAGCCGCGCCTCTGATGACGAGGGCTTTGTCGAGGTAAGCGTGGCTACAGTGGGCCGCCTCGGGGGCTCTCACTGTAGCCTTACCTCGTCTTTTCTCCTTAATGGGGCTCCTGCTTCGAGGAAGGGAGTAGCCGGCTTCTAGAGACCGGCTACGCTCTTGGCCGACTGGGAAAGGCCGGGCCGCCTTCGCGCCTCTCTCTGGCTGAAGGGGCCCGCCGCCCGCGGGCCATACGGGAGTCGGTCGTGGGTGACGTCGAGGCCAGCATGGCTACAATGCCGTGCCGCACGGGAGATGGCCATCCCGTACGGCCTCCTGTAGCCACGCCCGCCTCGGGCTTTGGGGGTAGTGGGCCGCACTGTGGCCACACCCCGTCGTGTCGCCGTTATGTGGGAACAGCTTTGGTGGTTGTTGTCTCGGCCGGCTCCTAGGAGTCGGTGTCCTTCTTGGCCGGCTTCTTGGAGTCGGCCACCCCGTAGTCGTCCTGGGGAGGAGTTGGTGAGGCTGGGTCGCCTTCCGGGAGTCGGCTTCAGAGGTAGCCGGCCAAGGAAGGCGGCCCAATGCTCGGAGTGCCTGGAGGCCCGAAGGCCTGATAATTTTTTCAGAAGAACCAGGGGCAGTCGGTTAGGCTACCCGTGGCCATTTACTCCGACAGTAGTCCCCGAAGCTGATTGGGCTTCGAGGTGGAGTGGGGGTTGAGAAGCTCGATCAGCTTCCTATTGTGACAAGCCGGCAGCTGGGAGCCGGCCTTGGTCAGGCGCGCCGCCTGAGTCGAAATCTTCTGGAGTCGGAGGGCGGGAGCCTGCTGGCACTGCATCGGGCCGCGGGCCGGCCACGGGCCGTGGGCGAACCACGTGGTCGGAAAGCCTGCCAGCCCACGCGCGTGACGGGACGTCGCCGCAGGGAGGGGGCCCGCCACGTCCGCGCCCCGGCCCAGGCGCGGATCCTTTGTATCCCGAAACCGCCCGCACATTCCATGCGGCAGTTTCGGCTCGCATTCATGCGAAATAATCGCGAGACGTGGGGGGAGTGGGCGTAGTTAATCCCACGTCCCCCCCCCCACGTCCGGCCTCTTCGGCCTCGTGAGGCTATAAGTAGGGGGAGGTGGAGGGCGGCAGGCCCTCGCACGCTCCTCCTACTTCCACCGTCTTCTTCCTCTTGCCAGTTCTTGCGGCAGAGCCTCGCCGCCGCGCTCTTCCACCGCACGCTCCTTCGCCGCCGTGCTAGCTTTCGCCATGCCTCCCACCGTAGAGCGGTTTGGCGGGGATTGGGACGGCTCCAACGTCCATGACGACCACGTCGACTTCCTCCGCGACACGCGGCGGCTGCCCGGCGCGGACAAAGTGGAGGTCCGCCTCGCGCCGGAGAAGGAAATCTCGCCGAGGCCGCAGGAGGGCAAGCGGGTGGTCTTCCGCTCGCACTTCTTGCGCGGCTTCGGCCTGCCAGTGAGCGCCTTCTTCCGCTCCTGGCTCGACTTCTATCAGCTCCAGCCGCACCATCTCACCCCCAACACGGTGGTGCTGCTGTCCGCCTTCGTCACCCTGTGCGAGGGCTATCTCGGCGTCCTCCCCACCCTTGAGCTCTGGGGGGAGTTCTTCCAGTCGAAGCTGGGCACGCGCAGTAAGGGTGTGCAGGCTCATACTGGCGCCTTCATCGCGTCGCGGAGATCGGCTGCCGACAACCCCTTCCCCGTCATCACGCTGATCCAATTGGTGAAGAAGTGGCAGAAGTCGTACTTCTACGTACGGAACATCGCTCCACGGGGCGACTACATCAACCTGCCGGCTTACGTAGCCGGCCCACCGGCGGGCAGGCTGCCCCAGTGGTCCTTCCGGGATGTGACGCTGTCGCAGGCGGGAAACGCCGCCATCTCCCGACTGCGGGTGATGGTCCAGTCGGAGGGCCTGACGGGGCCCGACCTTCTGGCCGCGTTCGTCACGCGCCGGGTCCTTCTGCTCCAGAGCCGGCCTCATGTGATCTGTCAGATGAGCGGCCAGCTCGATCCGAGCCGAATGTGCACCAAGGAGATGCCGCGCCATGAGGTCGCCTACATGGTGAACTACCTTGCGAACTGCGAACTCACCGAAGAGTGGCAGTTCGGCAAGGAGCCGTATAGCCGAGCCAATCCGCCGCCTACGGTATGCTCTCCCTGTGTCTTTTTCTCTCTCTCTCAGCCTTGTTGCCGAGCATCTCTTGGCCGACTCTGACTTAGTCGGCTTGTTCTTCAACGAAGCCCTCTGCTTCGGCCGGCCGGCGGGTCAGACACGGAACGCCGCTTCGTCCCCGACCGGACCGAACATGACCTGGAGGACCCCGACCTGGGGGCGGTCCATATGGACGGTGACGTCGAGCCGGGCGGAGGCCAAACCGGCGGCGAAACAGGCGGCTCCGGGTTCACCGCCACCTTTGACGACTGGCCGGATGAGGATGAAGCCGAAGCCGTCCCGCGCCGCCAGCCGGCATCTGGACGCGGCGCGGGCTCCTCCGCCGCGCAGCGTGCTCGGGGTGGAGGTCAGAAGCGTCGTGCCGCCCAGGGCTTGTTCGGCAGCCGAACGAAGAAACCCAGAGGCGGGGCGGCAGCCACCAGGCGGGAGGAGGCGGCCGCGAAGGCGGCTCGTTTCCGCAAGGTGGTGAAGCAACCGCAGACCGTGTCGGCGTAAGTCTGAATCTTTCTTTGTGTACTCTCTTTCTTTCTTTTTCTTTGGTGGTTTTTGAAACCTTTGTCTTTTTCTTCAACGATCAGAGCTCCGTTGTCACTTGAGCGGGCGGCTGCCGGCTCCGTCCTGGAGTCGCCAAGGGGCTCTGGGAGCACCACCCACCGCGTGGACCCCCGCGCCGACCTCCAGGAGGCGACAGAAAGGAACGCGCGGGAGGCGCGGGAGGAGCAGGAGGCACGAGAGGCGGAGGCACGGAAGGCGGCCGCCGCCCAGGCGGCACGGGAGGAGGAGGCGGCGAAGGCACTCGCCGAGGCCGCAGCCAGGGCCCAGGCAGAGGCTGAGGCCGCGGCGGCAGCGGGGGAGGTTTTGATGGTCACCCCGCTGCGCGTCATGGCGCCTGGGGGCATGGAACCCTCGCCAGGGGGAGCCAGCGGAGACCAGCCGGGGCTGGGGGGAAGCGGCGACGACGTCATCATCTTAGGGACGGCGCCGGAGCCGACCCCGCCAACTGGGGCGGCCCAAGGCGGCCAGTGTGATCCGCCGCCTGCATGGTCGGCGGAGGGCGAGCCGGCCGCGAGGGCTGAGGTGGCGGTCCGGGTGCCGCCGAGCCGGCGTGCGGGGAAGGCCGCGTCGGAGCCACAGAAGGCCGCGTCGGAGCCACAGCCGGCCGTGGGCTCCAGCTCGTCGGCCCGAGACGCGGAGGCGGCCAGCGCTACCTCAGGGTGGACGCCAGGCGGAGGGACAGCCGTAGTGAACGTGGCTGCACAAGACGTCTGGACCCGGCTCCAAAGCCAAGCCGCGGTGCTGAGGCAGTTCACCGACGAGTTCCTCGCAATGCGGGCTGCCATCCGGGTTAGTATTCCCGTCTTGTTTCTTCTTGACTTTGCTTTTTTCTTGATCTTGATTTCTTCCGTGGGGGCGCGTCAGCGCACCCACTGGGTGTAGTCCCCGAGTTCTGAGTCGGCTGCTGAGCAGGCGGCTTGGAACTTCTTGGAGGTTTTGTTTTTGCTGTTTTTGTTCTCACTTCGGTCTTCTGTCCATCTTGCAGGACTACCACAACCTTCGAGCGGCCGCCTTCAACTCCCAGGCTCGGGAGCTGACTCAGAAGATCGCCGACCTTACTGAGAGCCGAGGTACGTGACTTGATCTTTATCTCATGTGGGGGCGCGTCAGCGCACCCACTGGGTGTACTCCCCGAGATTCGGGCCGACTGCTGAGCACTCGGGTCGGATCTTCCTTGACGATTTCTTACTGTTCTTCTTCTTCTTCCGACTTTGCAGCGGCCAACGCCACTCTGAGGGCACAGCTGGGGGAGTCCCAGACTGCTCTTCGTGCCAAGGATGCCGAGCTCGCCGCCTTGGTGCAGGAGCGCGACCGCCTGGCCAAGAAGTTGGCCGACTAGGAAGAAAGCCACAAGGCGGCACTGAAGGCGGCGCAGGACCGCGAAGCCACTCTCCAGGCCGAGTTCGAGATGGAGGCGGCCGGCTGGGCTGAGGCCAGGCAGACTCTAGTCTCTGGCTATGGCCAGATCGTAGATCTGGTTGACGGTAAGCCGCCTAGCCCTTCGTCCTTTCTTGCCGTCTGCCACTTTGGCTCGTTTTTCTGATTTTGGTGTTCTTCTCTTCCCTTCTTCTTCTTTCTTGCGCAGAGTATTTCCCTGGCTATTCTACTGCTGCCAACCAGACCATCGAGGCCCGTCGCCAGGCGCGGAGGCAAGCCGGCTTTGAAATCTCGCCAACCGCTAACCGCTCGCTGGAGGAACAGCTCCTGGCGATCCAGGCTCGCATCCAGCCGGCTCACCGGCTGCTCCGCCGACTTCAGCGTGCCGGGGCGCAGGTCTTGGCCGCCCTCTGGCCCGGCCAAGCGGTCCCTCGCACCCCCAGTCGGACCGCCGACTAGCTGGAGGTGGCAGTCGGCCGCTTCGAGGCTTGGAAGGCCTCGGCGGCTCGCTCCGGCGCCAGGCGGGCGCTGGAGTTCGTCAAGGCCTGGTATCCCGGCCTGAACCTGGACCAGCTGGCTACCTGGCGGCAGCAAGCCGACACGGAGCTGGAGCCGGCGCGGCCGGACATCATTCGGCGGGTTTCGGCGATCGCCGACTACACCGACACCAGCGTCTTCGCCCCCGAGGTGGACGACAATGGAGTCGCCCAGCCGGAAGAGTGGTTCGGGCTTGACCCGGCGTACGGCGAAGACTCGGCGGAGGAGATCGACTCCAGCGACGAGGGTGAAGAAGAGGAGGAGGAAGGTGAAGACGCCGAGCCGGCTGGTGGAGCAGCCGGCCAGCCTCAGCCTGACCGTACCTCTAGCACCACGTCGCGCGCCTCCACGCCTCCTGCCGCAGGTGGTGGTCAAGCCGGGGCCTGCTAGTCGGCCACTCCTTCAGCCGGCGAGGCTGCCTTCACCGACCAGCTCGGCCTCCATGTCACGCCCTAGTCTGCCGTCTTTTGCTTTTCCTGTCTTGTTACTCTTTAGAACAATGTTTTGGTTAAATTCGCACAATTCCACCCACTGGGTGTATTCGAACTTATGTCTGTTGCCGGCCTGTTGGCGGCTTTATGTATATATAACTTATGCATTTGGTCTTTCCTTGTACTTTCGCTTTTTGTCCTTCTGCTTTTTCCTTTGCCGCCCTCCCTTGGTTGCCGCCTCCCCAGTCAAACAGTTGCTCTGCAATCTGTAGCCGGGGGAGTGCTTGGCCGATTGGGGAGGGGGAAGTACTTTAGCTCTGCTGGACTGAAGCTAAGTTTTTTAGGAAGCCGGCCAGTCGGCTGCTCTGGTAGCCGGCAGGCATGTTTGGAGGCCGTCTCTTTGCTATATAGGTTCGTTGTTCCTTAGCCGTTTTTCGTGTGGGCGTCCTTTCTGTCTTTCCTCTTGCTAGTCAGACAGTCAGTTCTTTGAGCTGCGACTTTCAACAAGAGAGGCTTCGGGAGCCGGCGCACTACTTTGCAGACTTTAGGAAAAACTTTCGATATAGCTCGAGGCGGCCAGTCCCCGGGCCGACTAGTCGAACCCGGTGCCGGACAAAAATTCAAAATGTAATCATACATTCATGGATATGACACTCGTCGTTCATAGATGAATAAAAGGCAGTCCCCGAGTACTGTTCGGGGGGCCTGTTGGTTTGTACTTAATACAAAAGGGGAGCGTGATACATACTGCTTTTTCAGCTGTAAAATCGTCTTAGGAGGTTTGCGTTCCATGGTCGCTCCGACTCCTTGCCGGAGTCGTCTCTCTTGCGTGCTCTTGGTTTTTGCGCGTCGATCAAGTAGTAGGAGTCGTTGCCGAGTGCCTTGCTGACGACCAAGGGGCCTTCCCAAGGGGCCGAGAGCTTGTGCTGGCCGGCTGTTCGCTGGATCAGCCGGAGCACAAGGTCGCCCTCTTGGAAGGATCTTGGCTTGACCTTGCGGTTGTAGTAGCGGTGCAGCCCTTGCTGGTAGATGGCGGACCGGCTAAGGGCTAACAGCCGGCCTTCTTCCAGTAGGTCGACGCTGTCTTCTCTTGCTTCTTTGGCTTCCTCCTCCGTGTACATGGTGATCCGAGGCAAGTCGAACTCGATGTCTGTTGGGATGACAGCCTCGGCACCGTACACGAGGAAGAATGGAGTGAAGCCGGTTGATTTGTTGGGTGTAGTGCGCAGACTCCAGAGGACAGCCGGCAGCTCTTCGAGCCAGCAGCCGGCCGATCGCTCCAGTGGTACAACCCGTCGGGGCTTGATGCCGGAGAGGATGAGTCCATTTGCTCGCTCGACCTGGCCGTTTGACTGCGGGTGGGCAACGGACGCTAAGTCCATTCGGATGCCCTGCGTCGCACAGAAACGTGCCAGTGCTCCTTTGGCGAAGTTCGTGCCGTTGTCGGTGATGATGCTGTGCGGCACGCCGTACCGAGTAGTGATGTCGGTGATGAATGTCACGGCAGTCGGCCCGTTCAGCTTCTTAATCAGCTTGGCTTCGATCCACTTTGTGAACTTGTCCACAGCAACGAGTAGATGTGTCAGGCCGCCGCGGGCTGTCATGAAAGGGCCCACCATGTCCAGTCCCTAGACGGCAAAAGGCCAAGTGAGGGGAATGGTTTTGAGGGCAGAAGCCGGCAGGTGTTGCTTGGAACTAAAAACTTGACATCCTCTGCAGCTCTTGACTATTTCTTTAGCATCCTCCAAGGCAGTCGGCCAGAAGAAACCATGGCGGAAAGCCTTGGCCACAAGGGATCTTGAGGCTGCGTGGTGGCCGCATTCGCCTTGGTGGATGTCTTTGAGGATTGCCACTCCTTTTTCTGGCTCGACACAACGCTGGAAGACTCCAGTGACGCTGCGCTTCACAAGCTCTCTGTTGATTATTGTGTATGCTGCGGCTCGTCGTTGCACTAGTCTTGCTGAGATCTCGTCAGCCGGCAGCTCTCTGCTGACTAGGAACTTGAGGATGGGCTGGGCCCATGAGGGAGCTGTGACTTCTTCTTCTGTTAATGTGGCCACCATGACTCGGGTGGGTGGGTTGGGTGTTGCATTGGAGTCGGCCACCGCTTCTTGTGCCGTTGCAGTCCCCGGGCCGACTGCTGCAGTCCCCGAGCCGGGTTCTGAAGTCCCCGGGCCGGGTGCGACTACGGCAGTCCCCGGGCCAGTCGTCGAAGTCCTCGTGCCGCCTGCGGGATTTCTCCAGTCGGATCCGGCTGTTTCTGGCGCAGGCGGTACGAAGATGGAATCCGACTCTGGAGACGGCTTGATGGACGGCTTGAGGAGGCACTGGAGGGAGACGCCAGTCGGTATGGCTTGTCGGGTGGAGCCGATCCGTGCTAGGGCATCTGCTTGGTCGTTGTCGGCCCTTGGCACGTGAAGGAACTCGCACCATTCGAAGTATCCGCTTATCTGCTGGACGAGGAAACGATAGCTCGCCATGTTCGCGTCCTTGGTGTCCCAGTCGCCAGATGATTGCTGGACCACCAAGTCTGAGTCGCCGTAGCACAGGATCCAGCGTATACCAAGCTCTTTGGCTAGCCGGAGCCCGTGTACGAGTGCCTCGTACTCGGCGACGTTGTTGGAGGCGGCGAAGTGGATCTGCAGCGTGTACTTGAGCTTATCGCCTTTGGGAGAGGTGAGGACGATGCCGGCTCCCAAGCCGGTGCGCATCTTGGACCCGTCAAAGTGCATCCGCCAATAGGTAGAGTCGGGAGCCGGCGGTAAGTACTGGGTCTCGGCCCAGTCGACGAGGAAGTCGGCCAATGCTTGCGACTTGATGGCTGTGCGGGGTTGATAGAAGATCGTGTAGGGCGCCAAGGCAATGGCCCATTTGGCCACCCTCTCGGCGAGCGGGGCAGTGCACACGACCGTGATGGGGTGCTCTTGGAAGTAGGGCTGCAATTTCTTGGCAGCGAAGTACACTCCATAGCACATCTTCTGGTAGTGCGAGTAGTTTTGCTTTGAGCTGGATAGTACTTCGCTGAGATAGTAGACCGGCCTCTGGACCAGCTGGGCTCGGCCTTCCTCCGGGCGCTGGACCACAACAACAGTGCTGACGACTCGGCTAGTCGCGGCGATGTAGAGGAGCATGGGCTCCTTCTTAGTCGGCGCTTCCAGGACAGGCGGAGTGGTCAACATTTTCTTCAACTCATGGAAGGCTTGGTCGGCTTGATCACTCAAAGTGAGTGGACTTCTTCATGAGTCGGTACAGGGGGAGAGCCTTTTCTCCTAGTCGGCTGATAAAACGATTCAGGGAGGCTAAGCAGCCAGTGAACTTCTGCACATCTCGCAGCTTGGTGGGAATCTCCATCCTCTCGATGGCCTTGATCTTCACGGGGTTGCACTCAATACCGCGTTCGGAGACCAGGAAGCCTAGCAGCTGGCCGGCTGCCACTCCGAACACGCACATCTCGGGATTGAGCTTGATTTGGAATCGGCGCAAGTTGGCAAATGTTTCTTTCAGGTCTTCAAGCAAGGTACCGCGCTTCTCTGTCTTCACCACAATGTCGTCTACGTAGACGTGGGCATTTCTGCCGAGTTGTTTCAAGAGACATTTCTGCATGCAAAGCTGAAAAGTGGCACCGGCATTTCTCAGGCCGAATGTCATTGTCAGGTAGCAGAAAGCTCCAAAGGGTGTGATGAAGGCAGTCTTCAGGCGGTCAGCCGGGTCCAACTTGATCTGATGATACCCTGAGTATGCATCCAAAAAACTTAACATCTCGCATCCGGCTATGGAGTCTATCACTTGGTCAATCCGTGGCAGAGCAAATGGATCCTTTGGGCAGGCCTTGTTCAAACTCGTGTAGTCTATACACATACGCCACTTGTTATTCTTCTTCAGAACCAGAACTGGGTTGGCAAGCCATTCTGGAAAGAACACTTCCATGATAAAGCCGGCTGCAAGGAGCCGGGCTATCTCTTCTCCTACAATTCTTCGCTTCTCTTCTGACAGTCGGCGGAGGGGCTGCTTGACCGGCTTCGCGTCATCTCGGACATGTAGCTTGTGCTCGGCGAAATCCTTCGGGACACCCGGCATGTCCTTTGGGGACCATGCAAAGATGTCTCGATTCTCACGGAGGAAGTCGACGAGCTCACCTTCCTATTTACTGTCCAAGTTCGCCCCAATGACAGCGAACCACTCCGGGTGCTCCGGGTCCAGAGGTATCTTCTTTGTCTCTTTTGTAGGCTGGAAGGAGCCCTGCGCATCACAATCCTTGGGGTTGGGGGACAAGGCCGGCTGCTTGCCGGCCATGGCCACAACCCGTTCCAACATCTTCTTCTCTTCTGCCACCACGAGGGACTCGGCCAGCCGGCTACTGGCCATGGTGCACTCGATGGACTTCTTATAGTCGCCGGCTACCGTGATGATCCCCTTCGAGCTCGGCATCTTCATCTTCAGGTAGGCGTAGTGGGGCACAGCCATGAACTTGGCCAAAGCAGGTCGGCCAAGCAGTGCATGATAGGGGCTCTCCAAATCCACTACCTCGAACCATATTGCTTCCCGGCGAAAAAGATCCTTGTCTCCGAAGAGAACATCCATTTTGATCTTGCCGATTGGAGAGCAAGACAGGCCGGGTACGATACCATGGAAGACGGTGCGGCTCGGCATGAGCTGCTTCGCTTTGATGTTCAGCTTCTCCATGGTATCGCGGTACAGTATGTTGATACTACTTCCGCCGTCTATCAAGACGCGGGGAAATCTGGCAGCTCGCCTCTCCGTCGCGAGGGTGACGTCCAAGACCATTGCATAGGAGCCGGGCGAAGGCATCACCTCTGGGTGGTCGGCCTGGCTCCAGCTGATTGGCTTTTCTGACCAGTGCATGAACTCGTCGGTGCTAGAGGCGACTGCATTCACTTCTTGGTGCTGCCGGCGTCGGCTGCGCTTGTTGTCGGCTTGACTTGTGAAGACGACGTAGGAGGCGTGCTCTTCGGGGAATTCGTCTTGGATGGCACCGACTGCCGGCCGAGCCGCCGGCTGCTGGGGAGCTGGAGGCGGCTGGCCGGGAGGCGGAGGCGGCAACATTCCCTCACCCTTGGTGATGCGGGTGAGCCAGTGGCATTTCCGGGTTGTGTGGTTGGACGGCTTCACGCCGCTGTGGAACTTGCAGGGGGCATCGAGTGCTTGTTCGTAGGAGAAAGACGGCTGCCAAGCCGGCCTTCCACCCTTCTTCTTAGGAGCGGGCCGTTCTTCAGGCTGCTCGTCTTCAACTGTGGCCACCTGCCGACTGGAGGAAGTCGGCATGGGGCCCTTGCGCTTGTGGTCGTTCTGGTAGGGGCGCCGATTAGGGTCGCCAGCCGGCGTCTTGGGAGCCGGAGCAATTACTTTTCCCGAGGCGTCCACTCGGAGCTCGGTCTTCATTGAGGAGTCGGCGGTGGCGTATTTGTCGGCGGTGACTAGTAACTCATCGAGGGTAGCCGGCTCATCGCAGAGGAGTCGGTGCTTGAGGAGGGTGCCCTCTCGGGACCTGGCGGTGAAGTACTCGATGGCCTGGACCTCGTGCACTCCCTCGTAGGAGTTGCGGAGCTCGGCCCATCGCGTGAGGTAGTCGCGGGTCAACTCGTTGGGCCCTTGGACGCAGAGGGAGAGCTGGCGAGGCTTGGGAGGCCGCTTGTAGGTGCTGGTGAAGTTGCGGACGAAAACTTCGGTGAAGTCCAGCCAACTGTTGATGCTGTAGGGCTTGAGGCTGTTGAGCCATGTGCGCGCCGTGCCTTGCAGCATCAGGGGGACGTCCTTCACGGCGACGCGCCGATTGCCGTTGGCTATGCTGACGGCCGTAGAGTAGTCGATGAGTCAATCTTCCGGCTTCACCGAGCCGTTGTACTTGGGCGTGTCTCTGGGGAGCGAGAACCCTTTGGGGAAGGGCTCGTCGTGGATGCGGGGGCCAAAGCATGGCGGGCCGACATTGTCTTCTTCTTCTAACGCCAAGGATCGAGCAAGGCGCTCGATCCTGTGGCGGGCGTCGCTCTCGCCGACTCCTTCTCGGCGGCCGAGTCGGTCGCCAAGAGTCGGATGTGTGATAGGCGGCGGAGTGAGGCGTCTTTCTCTTCGAGGCGGGGGAGGAGGCAGATTTCCTTGGTGCTCTACAGCTCGAGGGCGGCCATCCGCGTCGCGCTCGATGGTGATGTGAGTCCGGCTGCGGCTGGCAGCCGGCTCCTTGTCTTTCTTCTGGCGAGCAGGACGTCGCGGCGTGCTCCCGGCGCGGGGGATGACTATCAGCACGGGCGCCGGCTTCGTGCTGTTCTGCAGCCGCGTCGAGCAGCTGTTGGATCTGTCTCGTCATGTAGGGGAGCTCATCGGCTCCCAGCCCATTGAGCTCTTCTGCAGCCGCCTGAGCGGCTCGCAGATTCTCGAGCGGGGTGGCGTAGACGGGGCGATCTGTGCCCAGCATGCTGGCGACGGCTGCGCCGCGCTTCTGGACGAAGCCGCCTCGGCTCGGGCCGCTAGGCGGCGGCGTGCCGAAGGTGGCGCGGTCGACTTCGCGCTGGTGGGCCTCGGTGAGGCGTCTCATCGAGGTTATCTTCTGGCCCTCCGCGATGAGGGCAAGGCGGCGTGCCTCCAGGGTCTCGGCGTCGGCGTCGGCCGGGATGGGGACGGAGAGGTCGTGCATCGCCGCTTGTTGAGCATCGCGGGCATTCTTGCCCGAGTTGGAGACGTGGCTGATGACCAGCACTTCGGTGACAGTGCTGCTGCCGCTGTCAGCTCGAGGGAGGGGGTCGTCGAAGACCACCACGTCGGAGGGGTAGGCGTCAAGCGATGCGGTGTCGGAGTCGATGAGCATCGGGTCGGTGGAGCCGACCGACTCCATTTCCGCAGCAGGCTCGCTGGAGACGTGAAGTTGGTCGAGGAGGCTGACGAGACGGCTCTTGGGGTAGTCGGTTCCTGCGTCGGACGCAGGCACGTCGGAGATGCGAGTCTCGCCGAGCAGATCGGCGAGGCGGCTCGCTGTGCAGGCGTCGTCGACGCCTTGCAGCGCGTCGAGGCAAACGCCATCGGGCGCAGCATGCTGGCTGCGCTCGCGGGGGAGGAAGAGGGTTCCCGTCCAGAACAGGTCTCCGGACGACGGTGCACCTCGCCCACGGTGGGCGCCAAATGTCGGGTGGTTGGTGCGACATATGCCAAGGGATGGCTTATCATTGTGGGAGCCAATAAAACGTCGCCGGTGCCTGGAAACGGGATGAGGCGAAGACATGCACGCCGGCGGATCTTACCCAGGTTCGGGGCTCTCCGAGGAGATAACACCCCTAGTCCTGCTCTGCGGGGTCTCCGCATGATCACTAGATCGATGAAAGGTAGCTACAATGGCTCCTAGAGCTGTTGAGATCAAGGGAGAAGGAGAACAAGGCTAGCTCTTGCTTCTCTCTATCTATGGTGTGTGTGTGTGCTATGCTTAGAAGCGAACTATGCTCCGAGGCCAACCCTTTGCATGGGTGCTCCGGGGGGTTTATATAGGCCTACCCCCCGGGGATACAATGGCAATCCGGCTGGGCTCTGGTCCCAGTCATCACTGTCTACGCTCCCCGGCTTCTCCGCCGGCTGCTGGGTCCCGCCGGCTGCCGGCTACTTGGTCGACAGGCCGGCCCCACCGCCTAGGGTCTTGTCGGCGGCTGCTTACTGTAGCCGCGCCTCTGATGACGAGGGCTTTGTCGAGGTAAGCGTGGCTACAGTGGGCCGCCTCGGGGGCTCTCACTGTAGCCTTACCTCGTCTTGTCTCCTTAATGGGGCTCCTGCTTCGAGGAAGGGAGTAGCCGGCTTCTGGAGGCCGGCTACGCTCTTGGCCGACTGGGAAAGGCCGGGCCGCCTTCGCGCCTCTCTCTGGCTGAAGGGGCCCGCCGCCCGCGGGCCGTACGGGAGTCGGTCGTGGGTGACGTCGAGGCCAGCATGGCTACAATGCCGAGCCGCACGGGAGATGGCCGTCCCGTACGGCCTCCTGTAGCCACGCCCGCCTCGGGCTTTGGGGGTAGTGGGCCGCACTGTGGCCACACCCCATCGTGCCACCGTTATGTGGGAACAGCTTTGGTGGTTGTGGTCTCGGCCGGCTCCTAGGAGTCGGCGTCCTTCTTAGCCGGCTTCTTGGAGTCGGTCACCCTGTAGTCGTCCTGGGGAGGAGTTGGTGAGGCTGGGTCGCCTTCCGGGAGTCGGCTTCAGAGGTAGCCGGCCAAGGAAGGCAGCCCAATGCTCGGAGTGCCTGGAGGCCCGAAGGCCTGATAATTTTTTCAAAAGAACCAGGGGCAGTCGGTTAGGCTACCCATGGCCATTTACTCCGACATAGAATGAGACAAGAAGGAAAAGTTCAAGGAATAAAGCTGAATTTGAAACCACTCCAGTTAGGACAAGATAGAAAAGGAATAATAACGAAGGAATTTATGCAGCACTCCGGCTGAACAACGAAAGAATAGAGCATGAACTTGAGAAATGGAACGATACTTGACTTGAGGAATAGCACAAAACCTCCGGAAGACTTGAAATAGTGGAATGAGAAGAACGGGGAAGAAAATGACATCTTCTACCATGAATGAAATAGAGAGCATCCTTAGAAGGAAAACATTGAACGGAGTTGTTGGAAATTCAACAGCAAGAGAATAAGCTTGTTGTGGACTTATGGATAACATCTCAAAATTTATGAGGTGATAACCAACCACAAGCGGAAAAGATTGAAAAGCTGAGAAGAACGAGGAAATTCAAAACTCCATTTCAGAAGAATATGGAGAATTAATTGCATTTTGAGAAGCAAGAAGAAGATACTTGAGCTACGCCTACAAGAATCTTGATGAACACTTGAAAAATGAAATAAATCATTGCGCGCCACCATGATGAACTCCGGTAACAAAAGAATGACGAGATAAAATTGAAGGATGAAAGAGATAAGATTAAATCCTTGCGATGATTTTTATGGAGGTTCGCGACGAAATCGGCGAGAAGCTTAGAACTCCGGAAAAGAAAAGATGAAAACACTTTGAACCGAGAATGTGATAAGATGAACAATCTCCGAAAAGAAGAGATAAAACCACTTGAAGAAAGAAGAATAAGGATTACGTTATGCTTATCCTCCACCAATTAATTTGATGAGAAACAATGGATTGCATACGACTTATTCACATTGGGAAAAGATTATGGGGGGATATCGCGCAAAACTTGAGAAATTCTTCGTGAACCACCTGTAGGGTTGGAAATAACGAATGAATTGATATGATAACAACAGAAAGAATCTTGAACGAGCCACCATAGGAATTGAAACGAATGACGAAAAGAGAATGAATCACCGGAAAAATAGGAAAAGCACGAATATGCTTGAGGGAATCAAGATGCCATTGAAAGAAGAGATCGCGAGCTTATTGAAGCATACTTGAACGAAGCACCGGAAGAATATGTAAACGAACGAAGGGGCACAAATATAGAATAATTGAAGAACGAATCTCAAAACTTAGGAGGAAGAAATCTTCTGAAAAGATGGCCTTCAGATGATCGAGAGAGAAAACAGCTCCTGAAAAAGTCCGGATGGATGAAAAGAATTGCACGACTAGAAACAATTTGAGAGGATAACATCAAGCTAGCGCCACGAATCTTCGGGAGAACGGATAAGATTTAGGGAAAACTCTACTTCGGTCTTCAAATGTTGAGAATGACGACGAGAAACAACACCAAAATTGATGAAAATACTCCGGGAGAATGAAAAACGAAGAGGTTGAGCCAACAATGAAAATAATTTGAAATTGATCTTGGAAAGCGTCTGACTGATGAAATTCATACTTACATCACACTTCGAAAAGGTTTAGAGAATCGCTCCGGGAAATTAGAAGAGTCCGGTAAGATCCTGGGAAAAGACCTGTGGGTTAGGGCCCACTGAAGATAAATCACCGTTGAAAAAGGATTGTTGAAGAGATAGATGATGCACCGGAACAATTGAAATATTTGAATGAGGTGACAACCTCGAATTAATTCGAACACAAACGAATCTCCTGAGATGTCTTCATCACTCCGGAACGATTAAATGACGAGAGGGGAACGAGCAACGGGAAACATTAGAGCCGAGGAAAGAATATAATCACTACCGAAAATTGGAATTGAATCCACCGGAGAAGAAAAGAGATGAAGAATGTCAAACGAGACGAGAATTCACCGGTTGATACAATTGAGGAAAGACTGAAGAGGCTTCGCACGAATGAAATTGATGCTCGAAAGAGACTCGGGCTGGGGGAATAAAAGGGGTGGGAGGGCGGGAAAAACACCGACAACTTGGAAGGGGAAATCGACGAATAGCTTTGAAGAGAAAACACCGATTGAAATCATTGAGGAAAGAATGCTAAGGCTTCGCACGAGTATGATGGATACTCGATTACAGACTCCGGTTCTGAGAAGAAGAAGGGAGGGCGGGTGGGAAAAACAAGGATAAATTCAGAAAGGGAAAACGACATCGGTTGAAAAGAGATGAGGATTAATCTAGCAAAAGATGACGAGGATCGAAACCACTCGAAGAGAGGTGCACCGGATTGAAAAGAGGATGGACAATGAACAAAAGCTAACCGCGTGATCCTAAAGAAAAATTTGAAGGAGAAGAGAAGTAAGTCGAAACACCTACGTCAAAATTTCTCACCAGAGCGACGAAGGGGCAGAGGAGTAAAAAGAATTCCTACTCTCCAATATAACTAGACTCTGAAAACAGTTTTCTTCTAGACTCAACAACGGCCAAACTACACGATCAAACAAGGGGGGCTCCTAGGGTCGGTCGAGGCTCTGATACCAACTTGTCACGCCCAATATGCGACCCTATCCGTGAGGAACTCGAAGGTCCCACCAAGGATAGACCCGCATATTGAAACGCTTTTGCAAGGTGGATATCATTACATCAACATTACATAATAGTTGGGGATACATACAAAGCATACCAATGCCGCAAGAATACATCAATATACATGAGAACAACATCCGACTACGGATGAAACACAAACAGAAGCTCAAACGACATCCACCCTGCTAGCCCAGGCTGCCGACCTGGAAACTATCCCCTGATCAAAGAATAAGCAGAAGAAGAACTCCAAAACACGCAAAATCGCTCTCGCGTCATGATCATCGCAAAACCTGTACCTGCAAGTGGTGTTGTAGTAACCTGTGAGCCACTAGGACTACGCAATCCCATTACCATGGGTATCAAGACTAGCAAAGCTTAATGGGTAAGGAAGGGGTAAAGTGGAGAGGTTGTAGCAGCGACTAAGGATGATATGGTGGCTAACATACGCAAATAAGAGCGAGAAGAGAAGCAAAGGAACGGTCATAATCTAGTAATGATCAAGAAGTGATCCTAAACTCCTACTTACGTCAAACATAACCCATAAACCGTGTTCACTTCCCGGACTCCGCCGAGAAGAGACCATCACGGCTACACACGCGGTTGATGCGTTTTAATTAAGTCAAGTGTCAAGTTCTCTACAACCGGATATTAACAAATTCCCATCTGCCACATAACCGCGGGCACGGCTCTCGAAAGTTTATACCCTGCAGGGGTGTCCCAGCTTAGCCCATTATAAGCTCTCACGGTCAACGAAGGATATTCCTTCTCCTGGGAAGACCCGATCAGTCTCAGAATCCCCGTTACAAGACATTTCGACAATGGTAAAACAAGACCAGCAAAGCCGCCCGATGTGCCGACAATCCCGATAGGAGCTGCACATATCTCATTCTCAGGGCAACACCGGATGAGACATCCTAGGAGTAAAACCAGACCTCGAGTTTCCACGAGGGGGCCCTGTTGAGGATATAACCATTAGAGTCACCCGCCCAGGAGGGGCCGGGTTACGTCATAATGATCATCACGTGAAGCCCAGTACCAAGCTTGAAGATGGCGGGTCAGTAATGGGCTTAAGACCCGGAGGCGGCTTAAGGCCCGTAGTGATAAACCGCCGTTATGGCAAGACTTGTAATGTAAGGCAAGAGTAGTTAAGAGTCCGAGCCGGACACTGTTATAAGCCGGCCGGGACTCTGAGAGCCGCTGGGCATCAACCTCTCTATATAAAGGGGACGACCCGGCGGCGGTTCAGGACGAGAGACAACAGATCGGTAGCCAGGCATAGCGATTAAGCTCCCTGGTCATCGAAACCCTAAGTAATACCACCTCAACTGGACGTAGGCTTTTACCTTCACCGTAAGGGGCCGAACCAGTATAATCCTCGTGTCCCTTGTCCCGTTTAACCCCTTTAAAGCTTCCTAGCTGCGATGGCTCCACGACTAAGTCCTAGAACAAGGACATCTGCCGTGACAATTCCACGACAGTTGGCGCCCACCGTGGGGCCAGCGCACGGTGGATTTGAGTTCTTGAAGGGCAGCTTCGAAGGGCTCAAGGGATACGCTGTGGGCCGGATGACCAAGAGTCGTCGCGGCAAGCTCTACATCGACAATGCAAACTGGGGCCCCGACGCCGGCTCAATCGAGTACGGGTACCGGGTCCCCTTCGACGGAATCCATGTCTTCATTGGCAAGATTGCTGAGCCGGGCCCTGAGCCGGACCTCTGCGCCGATCTCATCGAGACGGCCCAGCGTGCATGACCCGCCCGGAGTCTGCCTGCCTTGAAGCGTGCTTTCGTGGGATGCGTCCATGGAGGACTCTCTGAAGGATCCGGATTTGGCGATGAGACGGCCGCTCGCTCTGACGGTAAATCATCCACAGAGGAGACCGACTTGTTATACCAACTTCAAGACGGCAGGCTCAGGGGTTGTTCCGATGGCGACAGTATTCCGGACCCCTTTGAGCCGCCAAGCCGGGTTGGAATATTTATGGCCGGCGCACAACCTGTTCAAAACCCCGCCGCCGGGGCAGGAAGCCCGGTGCACTCGCCGGCTCAGGTGCTGATGGATCTCACAGACAAGATGACGGCCCTGTTAACCGCTACGGTCGCCCCAGCGGATCAAGCTCAGGATGATGCGGAGGTGGCACAGTTAAAACTGGATCTAGCAAAAGCCAAGGAGGATCTGGCGGCGGAAGGGATCAGGATGGCTGCAGAGAGGGCGGCTCTCGACGCCCAGACTCAGCTGATTCAGACGCAGTCTTTCCGGCTCACGATGGATCAGAACGCGTCCAATGAGATCATGAGAAGGACGCATCAGAAGGCTCAATCTCGACTCCCTCCGGTTTACGATCCTCGAAGCCTTTTCAACATGCCTGGTGCAGGGCCCAGTAACCCGCCAGAGATCACGGCACCCGGGGCCGGAACGCCGCTTCAGCCGCAAGTGATGGGGCCTCCCCGTGTGAACACTACCCCGCCTCAGCACGTGCCAATACCGCCGAGTCATTATGCCAACCCGTTGGAAAACATGGTCGCCGCGGCTGGCGGCTCTCCCAATCGATGGCGACTCTCCAACGGCAGTCGAAACCCGCTGGGTCAGAGAACTTCTTCAGACGGCTCTGGCGCAACAGGAGGCATATTCATATACGCGGGACAGGATTCATTCAACCCCTCATCCAGGCCGAAGCCCGAGTTATAGCAGGCACATGGTCTCAGCGACCGGCACAAGCAATGTCCGACGCCGTGATTTGCCTCCTGGCCACGGCCCAGTTTATAATGGAGCTTTTAACGCGGTAGACCAAGATAGAGCACGGCAAGAGGCAGAGCAGGCGGCTCAGTTGACGGTTTACCAGCCACTCCTGGCTTATCCGACGGCTTCCATCGATGCGGGTATACCTACGAGGACTGGAGGTGTTCCTTGTCTGGTGCCGGCTCTCCGTAATGAACGTTTGCCCAAGGATTTCAAAGTGCCTAGGAAGGTACCTAATTACACGGCTGATTTACAACCCGGAGCATGGATCGAGAGTTACGAGATGGCTATGGAGTTGCTGGAAGTCAGTGAAGCGGCAATGGCCAAGTACTTCACCATGATGTTAGATGGGACTGCCCGCACTTGGTTGAAAGGATTGCCGCCTAACTCTATCGTGTCTTGGGCTGAGCTAAAAGCCCGGTTCATCCAAAACTTCAAAGATACATGTAGGCAATCTATGTCAATTGTGGATTTGACTAACTGCAAGCAGCAGGAGGGTGAGTCTACAACCCATTGGGTTCGCCGGGTCAAAGAGATAATACATTGGGTCCGCAGCAGAATTATTGTTTTGCGCCCCTGAAGATGATGCTCGGGCGGCTCAAGCGCGATTGCAATGATATGGGTACGCTGATGGCGGCTCTGGTCAAGTACGCCGACTCTGATAGTACCAAGGATCCCACGTCGGATGATGAAAGGACAGGGAAGGGAAAACGGAATGGCAATGGCAAGGGCCCTCAGCATAACCCGGCGAGCCAGGGAGGTAACAAATGTAAGGCTGATGGCAGCATGGAGTTTGTGGCCAACGCCAATGCGCAAGGCAACAACCACCGTCGCAAGGGAAGACCACTTCCTCGAGCCGGGGGGTCAGGCCCGACGCTTGAGCAGTTGTTGAATGAACCTTGTCCAAGGCATGGCTCTAGGCAGAAGCCGGCCACTCATCTATGGAAAGACTGCGCAATCATGAAGGCCTTCAAAAATTTCAATGCTTTTAATGGCAACAATGGGCCAGGCGGCGGCTCAGACGCCGGCGGCTTTCATGGCCCGGGCGGCGGCTCAAATTCCAATTCTCAGAATTTTCAAGGGGGCTTTAATCAGCAATCTGGCCAGGGTAATCAGCAGCAACAGCAGGGGGGATACCAGACCAATCCAAAGCAGCTCAATGGTGGATAGTATCATGTGTTTACCACCAGTCTGTGCAAGCGAGACCAGAATCTTCATAAGAGGGCTGTAAATGCTGTTGAGCCGGCGATTCCCCGTTATTTAAGATGGTTTGAGCAGCCTATTGTGTGGAGTAGAGAAGATCACCCTCCACGGGTTGATAATCCGGGTCACCTGGCCTTGGTGGTGGCTCCTCAGGTTGGAGGGTACAAATTCACTAAGGTGCTCATGGACAGAGGCAGTAGCATCAACATCCTCTATTATGAGACCTTCCGTCGTATGGGATTAACTGATAAGAACCTCAGCCAGTCTAATACTGTTTTCCATGGGGTGGTGCCCGGTAAGTCGGCGTATCCAGTCGGTAAGATCGAGCTGGAAGTGGCCTTTGGAGATGAGTACAACTATAGGGCGGAAAAACTAACCTTTGAGGTGGTTAAGATAAGAAGTCCGTACCATGCTTTATTTGGGCGGCCGGCTTACACCAAGTTCATGGCACGGCCGTGTTACGTGTATTTGCAGCTCAAGATGCCAGGTCACAATGGGACCATTACGATTCATGGCAGCCGAAAGATAGCCTTGGAGTGTGAGGAAGGTGACGCGGCTTACGCGGAATCTGTTTGTGCAACAGAGGAGTTGAAGTTTTATAAGGACAATGTTGACCCGGCAGATATGACGTCTTTGAAAAAGCCAACCACGGAGCATGAGCCGGTAATGAAATTTAAGTCAGCAGATGAGACTAAACTTGTTGATTTTGTTCCAGGTGACTTATCTCCGCAGTTCAGCATCAGTGCCAATCTGGATCCGAAATAGGAAGGCGCGTTCATCGAGTTCATCCGTGAGAACAGGGACATCTTTGCATGGAAACCTTCTGATATGCCAGGTGTACCTAGAGAACTCGCTGAGCACACTCTCAATATTGATCCGAAATTTAAGCCGGTCAGGCAATTCCTCCGGCGGTTTAATGAGGAGAGGCGGAAAGCCATTGGTGAGGAGGTAGCCCGGCTCTTGTCGGCCGGGTTTATTGTTGAAGTTTTTCATCCAGAATGGTTAGCTAACCCGGTGCTCGTGCTCAAGAAGAACGGCACCTGGCGGATGTGTGTGGACTATACGGATTTAAACAAGGCTTGTCCGGCTGATCCTTTTGCTCTCCCCCGTATTGATCAAATTACTGATGCGACAGCGGGTTGTGAGCGTTTAAGTTTTTTAGATGCTTATTCTGGATACCATCAGATTAAAATGGCAGTTAAGGACCAGGAGAAGACAGCGTTCATCACTCCCTTTGGAGCCTTCTGTTATGTGTCTATGCCTTTTGGGCTCAAGAGTGCACAGGCGACTTACCAGCGTTGCGTGCATAATTGTCTTCATAACCAGATTGGGCACAATGTTCATGCCTATGTGGATGATATTGTGACGCCCGGATAATTAGGCTACAGTAATCCCACGTTAATGATGCCACGTCACCACGATTACTGTTGTTAATCTCGTGTTAGTTTAAAACCGATTCAAATTCAAATTCAAAATCAAGCAAACAATAAAAGTTTTCAAATATTAAAACTAAAATGTTCATCATGTGGCAAATAATCCCTAACTAGTTTTGGTGGTGGAACCAACCTTTTTCAAAGTGTTTAAATGTCCTAAAACTAATTAAAACCAGTGGCTAAAAAAATAATTTATTTGCTTTTGAAAATATAGAAATATTAAACTTATTTATTTTGGGTACAAACTAGGTTTGGTAGTGGCCTATTTTGATGATACTAATTTAGGTGCTAAATTAGTACTTTAAAGAAACTAAAAATATCAGAAACTAAAATGAAAACAGAAAATCAAACGAAGAGAAAACAAAACAAAGAAAAGAAAAGAAAGTACCCCCCCCCCCCCACTGGGCTCCGGCCCAGCAGGCCACCGGCCCAACCTGGCAAAGGCCAACCGGCCAGCCCACCCCCGCTCCCTTATCCACCCACCTACTGAAACCCTAACCGAACCCCCCCCCCACTCTCCCTCTCCCTCAGATCCAATCGGGATTGGGGCGCACCACACCGGCGTTGCCTCGTCTCCACACCGATGCCGCCCCGTCCACACCTCGCTCCCTCGTCCCTCTTGGCGCCGTCCCGACCGCATCGCCCCTGGTGCCGCCACCCGTCGCCCGAAGCCGTCCCCGGCGCCACCAGACCTCGTCACCGCGGCCCCAACCGCGTCACCTCCTTCGTTCCCTCCCCGACCTGGACGCCCCTCGCGCTGCACCCGACCATGTCGTCGCTCCGGATGGTGGGCTCCATGCCGAGAGCGCCCGTCCTCGACGCCCGAGCTCGCCTCCCCGACCTCGCCCCTTCCCGATCCATAACTGGATCGGGGCACGACACGGACGCCGCCCCTTCGTCGTCCTCCTCCCCGAGCCCACTGCCCATCCCCTACGGCCATCGTGAGCCCCTCCTCTCCTCTCTTTCACCCGCGTCGTAGCTCACCCGCTCTGGCGCCCGTCGCACGCGAGCCCCGCTCACTTGCCGCCCTTGCCGTTCGCCGTCCCGCTTCGCTCTGCTCGCGGACGCGCCCTGCCTCGCTTCGAGACAACGCCTGCGACCTCCCGTGGCCGCGCCCGGAGTTCTGCTCCCCTGCGCCAGCTCCACTCCCTCCGCCGCCCTGCGCCACTCCGGCCGGCCGTGCCTCGCCGGCGCCGAACGCAAGCCTCGCCATGGCTGGCCTGGGCCAGTGCCCAGTCGGGCTAGCGCCCGCGCGCCCGTGCCCTCTATGGCCAGGGCCACTTACCACTGGGCCAGTGCCCCCTGGCCCAATGACATATGGGGCCCAACGCCCAGAGAACATTAAAAAAAAGAATTAAAAAATAAAACAAATAATAAAAAGAAATTTAATTAATTAATTAATTAACTAAATTAATTAAGTTAATTAATCCTGTTTAAATTAATCTAATTAATTAGTTAATTTAATTAAACAGTAATTAATTAGATAAACCCTAATTAACCTAAACAGAGAATGACAGGTGGGTCCCATTGGACCCACATGTCAGTTTGACTTAGTCAACCCCTGTTGACTACTGATGTCAGCATGACATCATGCTGATGTCATAAATCCAATTTCAAATTAAATTAAATTAAATGATTAATTAAATTCCAGAAATTAGTAAATCTTTAGAAAATCATATCTTTTAAACCGTAGCTCAGATGAAAATACTTTCTACATGAAAGTTGCTCAGAACGACGAGCCGAATCTGAATACGCAGTCTGTTCGTCCGCCAGACGTCCCTAGCATAGCAAACTTGCAACTTTCCCCCTCCGTTTCATCTGTCCGAAAAATGCAAACTTCGGGAAAACTTTCCCAAATGTTTCCCCCCTTTGCCGATATCACCTACTACCGCGTTAGGGCACACCTAGCACCGCTCATTGTCATGTCACGCATCGTCATGCTTATGTTTGCATTGTATTTACTGTTTCTTCCCCCCCCCCTCTTCTCTCCGGTAGACTACGAGACCGACGCTGCTGCTGCCCAGTTCGACTACGGAGTTGACGACCCCTCCTACTTGCCAGAGCAACCAGGCAAGCCCCCCCCTTGATCACCAGATATCGCCTATTCTTCTCTATACTGCTTGCATTAGAGTAGTGTAGCATGTTACTGCTTTCGGATAATCCTATTCTGTTGCATAGCCTGCCATTGTTGCTACAGTTGATACCCTTACCTGCAATCCTACATGCTTAGTATAGGATGCTAGTTTTCCATCAGTGGCCCTACATTCTTGTCCGTTTGCTGAGCTATACTATCGGGCCGTGATCACCTCGGCGGTGATCACGGGTATATACTTATGTACTATATACATGACACATGTGGTGACTAAAGTCGGGTCGGCTCGTAGGAGTACCCGCAAGTGGATCCTTGTGGCGGAGCGACAGGGCAGGTTGAGACCGCCTAGGTGAGAGGTGGGCCTGGCCCTGGTCGGCATTCGCGGATACTTAACACGCTTAACGAGTTCTGGGTATTTGATCTGAGTCTGGCCATTTGGTCTATACGCACTAACCATCTACGCGGGAGTAGTTATGGGTATCCCGGCGTCGTGGTATCAGCCGAAGCCTTCGTGACGTCAGCGACTGAGTGGCGCGCGCCGGATTGGACTGGAACGCCACTAGGCTAGGTCTGCTTCCGGCCGCGTACGCAACGTGCAGGTGTGCATAGGGCGATGGGCCAGACCCCTGCGCGCATAGGGTTAGACTGGCGTGCTGACCTCTCTATTGTGCTTAGGTGGGGCTGCGACGTGTTGATCTTACGAGGCCGGGCATGACCCAGGAAAGTGTGTCTGGCCAAATGGGATCGAGTGTGTTGGGTTATGTGGTGCACCCCTGCAGGGAAGATTATCTATTCGAATAGCCGTGTCCCTCGGTAAAAGGACGACCCGGAGTTGTACCTTGACCTTATGACAACTAGAACCGGATACTGAATAAAACACACCCTTCCAAGTGCCAGATATAACCCGGTGATCGCTCTCTAACAGGGCGACGAGGAGGGGATCGCCGGGTTGGATTATGCTATGCGATGCTACTTGGAGGACTTCAATCTACTCTCTTCTACATGCTGCAAGATGGAGATGACCAGAAGCGTAGTCTTTGACAGGACTAGTTATCCCCCTCTTATTCTGGCATTCTGCAGTTCAGTCCACTGATATGCCCCTTTACACATATACCCATGCATATGTAGTGTAGCTCCTTGCTTGCGAGTACTTTGGATGAGTACTCACGGTTGCTTCTCTCCCTCTTTTCCCCCCTTTCCTTTCTATCTGGTTGTCGCAACCAGATGTTGGAGTCCAGGAGCCAGACGCCACCGTCGACGACGACACCTACGACACTGGAGGTGCCTACTACTACGTGCAGCCCGCTGACGACGACCAGGAGTAGTTAGGAGGATCCCAGGCAGGAGTCCTGCGCCTCGTTCGATCTGTATCCCAGTTTGTGCTAGCCTTCTTAAGGCAAACATGTTTAACTTATGTCTGTACTCAGATATTGTTGCTTCCGCTGACTCGTCTGTGATCGAGCACTTGTATTCGAGCCCTCAAGGCCCCTGGCTTGTATGATGATGCTTGTATGACTTATTTATGTTGTAGAGTTGTGTTGTTATATCTTCCCGTGAGTCCCTGATCTTGATCGTACACATTTGCGTGCATGATTAGTGTACGGTCAAACCGAGGGCGTCACAGATATCGTGGTTAAATCCAGGGAGAAGGAGACCTTGATAGATGACCTGAGAGAAACCTTTGATAATCTCCGGGTTTACAAGATGATGCTTAACCCGGCCAAGTGTGTTTTTGGTGTTCCCGCAGGCAAGCTCTTGGGTTTTCTGGTCTCTCACGGAGGCATTGAAGCTAACCCGGAAAAGATCAAAGCAATCACCTCTCTGGCTAAGCCGGCGTGCATAAACGACGTCCAGCGTCTGGCGGGTCGCATCGCTGCTTTGAGCCGGTTTATAAGCCGTTTGGGTGAAAAGGCCATGCCACTGTACCAGATGATGAAGAAAACAGATGACTTTATCTGGAATGACGCTGCTAATGCTGCTTTTGAGGATTTGAAGAGACAGCTGGCTAAGCCCCCAGTCCTTGCTGCTCCTGTTGACAAGGAGCCCTTATTGCTGTATGTAGCCGCTAACACACGAGCCGTCAGTGTGGCTGTGGTGGTGGAGCGTAAGGAAGCGGGTAAGGAGTATCCGGTTCAGCGGTCGGTTTACTATGTTACCGAAGTACTCATTGAGTCCAAACAACGGTATCCACATTGGCAGAAGCTTGTTTATGGGGTATTCATGGCAAGCCGGAAGCTTAAGCATTATTTCCAGGGTCACCCTATCACTATGGTTAGTTCTTCTCCCCTAGGAGATATCATCCAAAACAGAGAAGCCACAGGAAGAGTTGCTAAGTGGGCTATAGAGCTTGGGCCTCATGGTCTAAAGTACGTGCCACGCACTGCTATCAAATCTCAAGCATTGGTGGATTTCATCAACGATTGGACAGAGCTGCGGATGCCTGAAGAGAAACCGGATAATACATACTGGACTATTCACTTCGACGGGTCTAGGCAATTGGAGGGCTCGGGGGCTGGAGTTGTTTTAACTTCCACTCGAGGCGACAAGTTTTGCTATGTGCTATGGTTGATGTTTCCCTGTACTAACAATGCAGCTGAGTACGAGGCCTTGCTCCATGGTCTTCGGATGGCTAAGGAGATGAGCTTGAGCCGGGTAAGGTGCTTTGGCGACTCAGATTTAGTGGCCCAACAAGTGTCAGGCAAGTGGGATTCCAAGGACCCCCTCATGGCGGCTTATCGCCGCAAAGTTGATGCCATTGATGGACATTTTCAGGGTTACCAAGTAGAGCACATCGATCGCAGGAAGAACGAGGCGGCTGATGCATTAAGCCGGCTGGGCTCTCAGCGGAAGCCGGTGCCACCTAATACCTTCTTGGACATTCTGCATAATCCTTCTGTTAAGTTGCCTACAGAGGAAGACTTGGCTGTTCCTGACCCGGAAGCGCAGTTGGTGGCGGCTCTCCACATTATCCCAGATTGGACAGTACCATACTTGGCTTACATGACCCGGGGAGAATTGCCTGAGGATGAAACTTTGGCCAGACAAGTAACCCGGCGGTCTAAGTCAATGATAATTATCAATGGCGAGCTGCATCGTTGCAGTGTCACTGGAACTTTCCAGCGTTGTGTTTCCCCTAAGGAAGGTCAAGAAATTTTACGTGAGATTCACGAGGGGGATTGTGGCCAGCATGCCGGCTCAAAATCCCTTATGGCCAAGGCTTTTCGTCATGGTTTTTATTGGCTGACGGCTCATGCTGATGCAGAGGACTTGGTCAGTAAATGTGACGGTTGTCAGAGGTTCTCGCGACGGGCTCATGCGCCGACTCAAGAGTTGAGGATGATTCCAATCACTTGGCCATTTGTGGTCTGGGGGCTTGATATGGTTGGGCCTTTTAAAAGGTCCAAGGATAAGAAGACCCACCTCTTGGTAGCGGTCGACAAGTTCACAAAGTGGGTTGAAGCAGAGCCAGTTAGTAAGTGTGACGCAGCCACAGCGGTTCGGTTCATGAAAAGGGTGATATTTTACTTTGGTTTTCCACACAACATTATAACTGACAATGGTACCAATCTATCTAAAGGTGCCATGGAGGAGTTTTGTCAACGAGAGCATATTCGGCTTGATGTTTCATCAGTGGCTCACCCTCAATCCAATGGTCAAGCTGAGAGAGCCAATCAGGAAATCTTGAAGGGCATCAAGCCCCGGCTTTTGGTCCCTTTGCAACGGACGCCGGGTTGTTGGGTGGAGGAGTTACCCTCCGTGTTATGGAGCATCAATACTACTCCTAACAGGTCTACGGGCTACACGCCTTTCTTCATGGTTTATGGAGCGGAGGCGGTCCTCCCTAGCGACATCCGTCATGACTCACCTCGAGTGGCGGCTTATGTTGAGGCGGATAATGAGCAGGCGCTCGCTCGGCGATTTACCAACAAGACCTGCGCCGCTATCACAGCCGTCGGGTTAAGTCCAGGGTCTTCCAGGAAGGTGATCTGGTGCTCCGGCTTATCCAAGATGAAACAGATGCGCACAAGTTATCCCCGCCTTGGGAAGGGCCCTTTGTGGTCAGCAAGAACTTGCACAACGGGTCATACTACCTTATCGATGTTCGGGAGCACAAAGATTCACGTAAGTCGGAGGAAGAGACCCGTCGGCCGTGGAACATAGCTCAGCTTCGGCCTTATTACACTTGAGCCACCGGCTCTCATAATGTACATATTTCTATAGCCATGTATATATTATGATAAATAATAAAGCAGGACCTCTGTCCTTTTTTCCTCCAAAGGTAAATGTGTTATTGTTATTGCCATTCCAACATTACATGGTCACTTGGAGGTTGATCCGGCTTATGATCGTATTCGAATCTAGCCGTTAACAATATGATCACTTGGGGGCTTCCTGTTCAAACATAGGTCGTATTCGAACCAAATAGAACATAGCTGTCGATACCCACTTGATTGGCAAATTGCCGAGCTCATTGGGGAGTTTTTCTTGATCATATTTGAATCATAGCTCAACCCCCTTTGGGAAGCGACATGGATCGTATTCGAATCAGCGTCGTTAAACAACTCTCAAGGTCATTTGGGGGCTTCCTTTTCAAACATAGGTCGTATTCGAACCAAAGAGAACATAGCTGTCGGTACCCTCTTGATCGGCAACGCCAAAGCCACTGGGGCTATATGATCGCATTCGAATCTTAGCTTAACCCCTTTGGGATGGTTCTCTGGTCGTATTCGAATCAGAAGCCCCTAAGTTTTTGATCTTTTGGTTTGCAACAAGTTCTTTTGATCATCTCAAGAGTGTGCACGGGTGGTTCTTACTCCACCGGCTTAACTTTGATTAATAATGTTGATAGCACACAATAAGCATTACAGGTGCTGGTGAACCGGAGTTGAGGTCTCAACCTCATTATTCGGGTTACATGAACCGGAAGTGTACTTGAAGGCTTGCAGGTATGCTATTATGGTTATCTCAAGGATATGATTGAGAGCCGGTCTTTTATGACCTTGGTTCATATTCCGGGTTATATGTAAAATATATGACTCTCCATGCGGTAAGCCGCCTAGAGACTTGTGATTTGTTTTTCTATGCAGGACAATTATAGACAGTTCTTTAAGCTCAAGGAAAGTAAACGATCAAACATAACCCGGAGGAATATAAAAGAGCAGCTTCAACGGAGTTAAGCGCTGCACACGTGCACGATGGCACGACAAAATTAAGTGTTTGTCCTACTCTATTACAGGACTCCCCGAGTCCAAAAGGTGAGGCATTGTTTTTAAGGCGTAACCATGAGCCGCCTAAGAAATCAAGGTGCTTGTTGGGTTGAAGCTCCCGGCTCATCCCTCTCCGCTCCTCCGGCTGTTTCCATGACCTGGAAGGTTGATGATTTCCAATCAATGCCGCTCAAGGCTTCAAATTGAGCCTCATCATCAATTAACCCAGCCGGGTCAACTTCTGGGGCAAAGGTATGCTTATGAGTCGGAGGGATCAGGCTGACTGCTTCATAGCATGGAGTTGGGATCCTCTGATTCTCCGCGTCATAGCCCGGCTGATACTTGGTAAGGTCTGTGTCATTCCCAATCAAGGTGGCCACCGGGCGTACGCTCTTCACACAGGCGGCGAAGTCTTTCTGGTCAAAGGGGGTGCCGTCTTCCTTCAGTCTAGGGTATCCAAGAGCGATGTCGGCCGGGTCTAGCTCCGGTAGAAACGCCTTGGCCCGGCTCAGAGCAGCTATAGCTCTAACTCTTGCAGACGCCCGTCTCAGCTCTTGGAAGCGTTGAGGAAGTACGGCAAGCCGCCTGAGTACGTCTGCCAGGTGAGTGGGAACCTCATTGGACAGAGCCACAACGGCTAAAGCACGATGTGACCCGGTGTAGAGTTGTTCCACCAAGGTGTAAACAGCCTTCAGCTTGGTCAGCACGTTCTGATTGAGATTGGAGCTTCTGGGGCCTGTATAACAAAGTCAGGTGAGCTCATGGCAATGGTGGGGCTTATCAGACATGAATGATGTAAACTTATTAAAAGCTTACAGAGTAACTTACCGAAGATTGCGGAGACCATCTGCGATACATGGCGTTTTAAGCCGGAGAGTTCGGCGGTTCTTTCAGTAAGAGCAGCCTCCGCTTGTTCGGCCCGGCTGAGCAAGGCAGTCTTCTCATCGGCCAAGGCTTTTCTTTCTGTTTCAAATTTTTTCTTCAGTTTTTCTTGTGCAGAGACACTGAACTCAAATTTGGCATTGGCCTTTTGGGTTTCATTTTCCTGAGTCTTCAGGCGGTTCTTCAGATCAGAGATTTTCAATTCAAATTTCTGGCAGGCAGCCTGTACAAATTCCGGGTTACAGTTTGAGTGATTATCATGCAACATTAAAGTCCCAAGCACTTTGCAAGAAAGATACTTGGCACTTGGGGGCTAATGTAGGCTGAGAAGCTCTATTTACAGTGCCGGTTCATGAAAATAAGTCCCAAGCACTTTGCAGGCAAAGGTACTTGGCACTTGGGGGCTAATGGGTCCAGTTGCTCAACTACTTGGTTAAAGTAAGGGAAGAATCAAGTGAACTATGCTTTGTAAGCCGGCCCTTGAGTGGTACCAGGTAAGCCGGTTTTTTGCGGTAGTTATTAAGCCGGCGTTAAGTCTACAACATATTTTATCATAAGTCATAGACTTGGGGGTTGACATGGTAAGGATAAATATGGAATAAGCAAGAGAGTCATACCTCAGATTTTTGCTGGATTTGCTTCACCATGTCAATTTCCAGGTCCCGGCTGTTGTGCACTTGATTAACATAGCCGGAGACAATATCTCCAATGCTCAAGTTAGCATAGTCAGTGATATCCAGCCTGGCCCAGCGGCGCTCTAGCAGTTCTTCCTTGGCAGAGCATCTAGCCAGGACAGTGGGTCTTCCCGGCTCGACAAACTCTGTCCGGGTGATTACAACGTCCGGGTCATCGGCCGGTTGAGCTGGGCTGGGGATCTCCGGGTTATCAGAACCCTCCATGGCTTGTTCTTCAGTTGGAGCGGTGGTTTCAGGAGCTGAGGCAGACGGCGGCTCATGAGCAGAAGCCTCCGGTTCAGTTAAGACCGGCTCTTCGACCGGTTTACTTTTCTTTTCCCTCTTGCTAAGCTTTGCTTGTGCACTGAAAGTCAAAAGGTTAGTGCAAAAACATGAGTAAGATAAGCACAAAATAAGCTGATCATTATTACCCGGGTGCGGTCTTGAAAGCCGGCAAGTTAGATTGCATGGAGTCCCCGAAGGAAGGTGAAGTTTCCTGATAGTTTGAATCAGAAGAATTGAGTGGTTGACGAGTGACGCCCGCCAAAGGATGAAAAGGATATAAGTTGGAGATAACCTCGGTCCGGCGCTTCTTTGATGCTTCAGGTAAGCCGGAGGAGAGGTCTGCATCCTTGTCGGTCCGGGTTTGCCTCCGGCTCTCATGAATCTGTCGCTTCAAAAGAAATTGAGGATCTTGATAAGCTAAAGGATGTGAAAATCTTACTTTCCGGGTTACTCTCCGGACATTCAGCCTTGGCAAGGGCTCCGAGTCGGAGGAAAGTATAGTTACCTCTTCAATCACCGGGTTACTCTCTCCGATATCCTCCTGCTGCTAATCAGTGTCAATAAGGTGGTTAAAAACAAACAAAAAAACAAAAGAAGAGCCTAAAGAATCAAGGGCTACCTCTGACTCGGAGGTGTCATCCAGCTGAAGCAGGTCTGAGGCGCTAGGCTTACTCCCCTTCTTGCGGGGAGCGGCTCTCCTGGCGGCTTTTTTAACCTTCCTGGATTTTTTAGCAGCCTCATGGTCATACCTGACCTTCCAGAACTTATCATTAGCCTGAAAAATACAACAAAGGTTTCTTGAAGTTAAGACGAAAATTGTTAAAATGGAAAGTAAGGTGCTCAGATCAGTAGCTTACCGCCAAAGCCGGGTTAGCTTTGCAGAAGGGACTTAAGCCTGTCCTCCCGCAATCTGCTAAGCTCTCGTTTAGAAGGGACTTGGTCATGTCATCAACGACGTCCTCAGGTAAGTCGTTGGGGCTGTGCCGAAGAGGATCATCCTTCCGGCCCGTGTAATCACACATTAAGCCGGGGCGGCGGCTTAGAGGAATCACCCGTCAAGCAATCCATACCCGGAGCAGATCAACGCCGTTAAGACCGTTTCCCAGAAGAGCTGTAATCTTGTTGATGGTGGGGATAAGTGGTTGACGCTCAGCTTGAGATAACTTGTCTGGCAGGGGGTGATTTGACTCCAGACGCAGGGCGCGAAAGCCGAGCAGAGGGTTCTCGTTAGCCGGAGAGGTGTCCTGTGTTGGGGATCGTTGCAGATTTTTAAAATTTCCTACGCATCACCAAGATCCATCTATGGAGTATACTAGCAACGAGGGGCAAGGAGTGCATCTACATACCCTTGTAGATCGCGAGCGGAAGCGTTCAAGTGAACGGGGTTGACGGAGTTGTACTCGCCGTGATCCAAATCACCGATGACCGAGTGCCGAACGGACGGCACCTCCACGTTCAGCACACGTACGGAGCAGCGACGTCTCCTCCTTCTTGATCCAGCAAGGGGAAAGGAGAGGTTGATGGAGATCCAGCAGCACGACGGCGTGGTGGTGGATGTAGCGGGGATCCCGGCAGGGCTTCGCCAAGCGCAAGCGGGAGGGAGAGGTGTTGCAGGGGGAGAGGGAGGCGCTAGGGGCTAGGGTACAGCAGCCCTCCCTCCCTCCCCCCCTTTATATAGGCCCCCTGGAGGGGGGGGGGGCGCCGGCCCTGGAACCCATCTACAAGGGGGGCGGCGGCCAGTGGGGAAACTTCCCCCCCAAGTCAAGTGGGGCGCCCCCCACCCCCAGGGTTTCCAACCCTAGGCGCAGGGGGAGGCCCATGCGGGGCGCCCTAGCCCACTAAGGGCTGGTTCCCTTCCCACTTCATCCCATGGAGCCCTCCGGGATAGGTGGACCCCCGGGACCCTTCCGGTGCTCCCGGTACAATACCGATAACCCCCCAAACTTTCCCGGTGGCCGAAACTGGACTTCCTATATATAATTATTCACCTCCGGACCATTCCGGAACTCCTCGTGACGTTCGGGATCTCATCCGGGACTCCAAAAAACTTTCGGGTTTCCGCATACTAATATCTCTACAACCCTAGCGTCACCGAACCTTAATTGTGTAGACCCTACGGGTTCGGGAGACATGCAGACATGACCGAGACGCCTCTCCGGTCAATAACCAACAACGGGATCTGGATACCCATGTTGGCTCCCACATGTTCCTCGATGATCTCATCAGATGAACCACGATGTCGAGGATTCAATCAATCCCGTATACAATTCCCTTTGTCAATCGGTACGTTATTTGCCCGAGATTCGATCGTCGGTATCCCAATACCTTGTTCAATCTCGTTACCGGCAAGTCACTTTACTCGTACCGTAATGCATGATCCCGTGGCTAACTCCTTAGTCACATTGAGCTCATTATGATGATGCATTACCGAGTGGGCCCAGAGATACCTCTCCGTCATACGGAGTGACAAATCCCAGTCTCGATTCGTGTCAACCCAACAGACACTTTCAGAGATACCCGTAGTGTACCTTTATAGTCACCCAGTTACGTTGTGACGTTTGGTACACCCAAAGCACTCCTACAGCATCCGAGAGTTACACGATCTCATGGTCTAAGGAAAAGATACTTGACATTGGAAAAGCTCTAGCAAATGAACTACACGATCTTTTGTGCTATGCTTAGGATTGGGTCTTGTCCATCACATCATTCTCCTAATGATGTGATCCCGTTATCAATGACATCCAATGTCCATAGTCAGGAAACCATGACTATCTGTTGATCAACGAGCTAGTCAACTAGAGGCTTACTAGGGACATGTTGTGGTCTATGTATTCACACATGTATTACGATTTCCGGATAACACAATTATAGCATGAACAATAGACAATTATCATGAACAAAGAAATATAATAATAACCATTTATTATTGCCTCTAGGGCATATTTCCAACAGTCTCCCACTTGCACTAGAGTCAATAATCTAGTTACATTGTGATGAATCGAACACCCAGAGCGTTCTGGTGTTGATCATGTTTTGCTCTAGGGAGAGGTTTAGTCAACGGATCTGCTACATTCAGGTCCGTATGTACTTTACAAATATCTATGTCTCCATTTTGAACACTTTCACGAATGGAGTTGAAGCGACGCTTGATATGCCTGGTCTTCCTGTGAAACCTGGGCTCCTTGGCAAGGGCAATAGCTCCAGTGTTGTCACAGAAGAGAGTCATCGGGCCCGACGCATTGGGAATCACCCCTAGGTAGGTAATGAACTCCTTCATCCAGACTGCTTCTTGCGCTGCCTCTGAGGCTGCCATGTACTCCGCTTCAGATGTAGATCCCGCCACGACGCTTTGCTTGCAACTGCACCAGCTTACTGCCCCTCCATTCAAAATATACACGTATCCGGTTTGAGACTTCGAGTCATCCAGATCTGTGTCGAAGCTAGCGTCGACGTAACCCTTTACGACGACCTCTTCGTCACCTCCATAAACGAGAAACATATCCTTAGTCCTCTTCAGGTACTTCAGGATATTCTTGACCGCTGTCCAGTGTTCCATGCCAGGATTACTTTGGTACCTTCCTACCAAACTTACGGCAAGGTTTACATCAGGTCTGGTACACAGCATGGCATACATAATAGACCCTATGGCCGAGGCATAGGGGATGACACTCATCTTTTCTCTATCTTCTGCCGTGGTCGGGCATTGAGCCGTGCTCAATTGCACACCTTGCAATACAGGCAAGAACCCCTTCTTGGACTGATCCATATTGAACTTCTTCAATATCTTGTCAAGGTACGTACTCTGTGAAAGACCAATGAGGCGTCTTGATCTATCTCTATAGATCTTGATGCCCAATATATAAGCAGCTTCTCCAAGGTCCTTCATTGAAAAACACTTATTCAAATAGGCCTTTATACTTTCCAAGAATTCTATATCATTTCCCATCAATAGTATGCCATCCACATATAATAAGAGAAATGCTACAGAGCTCCCACTCACTTTCTTGTAAACACAGGCTTCTCCATAAGTCTGTGTAAACCCAAACGCTTTGATCATCTCATCAAATCGAATGTTCCAACTCCGAGATGCTTGCACCAGCCCATAGATGGAGCACTGGAGCTTGCATACCTTGTTAGCATTCTTAGGATTGACAAAACCTTCCGGCTGCATCATATACAATTCTTCCTTAAGAAAGTCGTTAAGGAATGCCGTTTTGACGTCCATTTGCCATATCTCATAATCATAGAATGCGGCAATTGCTAACATGATTCAGACGGACTTCAGCTTCGCTACGGGTGAGAAAGTCTCATCGTAGTCAAGCCCTTGAACTTGTCGATAACCCTTAGCGACAAGTCAAGCCTTATAGATGGTCACACTACCATCCGCGTCTGTCTTCTTCTTAAAGATCCATTTATTTTCTATGGCTCGCCAATCATCGGGCAAGTCAGTCAAAGTCCATACTTCATTTTCATACATGTATCCTATCTCGGATTTCATGGCTTCTAGCCATTTGTCGGAATCCGGGCCCGCCATCGCTTCTTCATAGTTCGAAGGTTCACCATTGTCTAACAACATGATTTCCAGGACAGGGTTGTCGTACCACTCTGGTGCGGAACGTGTCCTTGTGGACCTTCGTAGTTGAGCAGTAACTTGATCCGAAGCTTCATGATCATCATCATTAACTTCCTCCCCAGTCGGTGTAGGCACCACAGGAACATCTTCCCGCGCTGCGCTACTTTCCGGTTCGGAAGGGGTGACTATCACCTCATCAAGTTCCACTTTCCTCCCACTTAATTCTTTCGAGAGAAACTCTTTCTCCAGAAAGGACCCGTTCTTGGCAACAAAGATCTTGCCTTCGGATATGAGGCAGAAGGTATACCCAATGGTTTCCTTAGGGTATCCTATGAAGACATATTTTTCCAACTTGGGTTCGAGCTTTTCAGGTTGAAGTTTCTTGACATAAGCATTGCATCCCCAAACTTTTAGAAACGAAAGCTTAGGTTTCTTCCCAAACCATAATTCATACGGTGTCGTCTCAACGGATTTCGACGGAGCCCTATTTAAAGTGAATGCGGCAGTCTCTAAAGCATAGCCCCAAAATGAGAGCGGTAGATCGGTAAGAGACATCATAGATCGCACCATATCCAATAGAGTGCAATTACGACGTTCGGACACACCGTTTCGCTGAGGTGCTCCAGGCGGCATGAGTTGTGAAACGATTCCACATTTCCTTAAGTGCGTACCAAATTCGTGACTTAAATATTCTCCACCACGATCTGATCGTAAGAACTTTATTTTCCTGTCACGTTGATTCTCAACCTCAATCTAAAATTCTTTGAACTTTTCAAAGGTTTCAGACTTGTGTTTCATTAGGTAGACATACCCATATATACTTAAGTCATCAGTGAGAGTGAGAACATAACGATATCCTCCGCGAGCCTCAACACTCATTGGACCGCACACATCGGTATGTATGATTTCCAATAAATTGGTTGTTCGCTCCATTGTTCCGGAGAACGGAGTCTTGGTCATCTTACCCATGAGGCATGGTTCGCACGTGTCAAATGATTCGTAATCAAGAGACTCCAAAAGTCCATCTGCATGGAGCTTCTTCATGCGTTTGACACCAATGTGACCAAGGCGGCAGTGCCACAAGTATGTGGGACTATCGTTATCAACTTTACATCTTTTGGTATTCACACTATGAATATGTGTAACATCACGTTCGAGATTCATCAAGAATAAACCATTGACCAGTGGGGCGTGACCATAAAACATATCTCTCATATAAATAGAACAACCATTATTCTCGGATTTAAATGAGTAGCCATCTCGAATTAAACGAGTTCCAGATACAATGTTCATGCTCAAAGCTGGCACTAAATAACAATTATTGAGGTTTAAAACTAATCCCGTAGGTAGATGCAGAGGTAGCGTGCCGACGGCGATCACATCGACCTTGGAACCATTCCCGACGCGCATCGTCACCTCGTCCTTCGCCAGTCTCCACTTATTCCGCAGTTCCTGTTTTGAGTTACAAATATGAGCAACTGCACCGGTATCAAATACCCAGGAGCTACTACCAGTACTGTTAAGGTACACATCAATTACATGTATATCACATATACCTTTGGTGTTGCCGGCCTTCTTGTCCGCTAAGTATTTGGGGCAGTTCTGCTTCCAGTGACCACTTCCCTTGCAATAAAAGCACTCAGTCTCAGGCTTGGGTCCATTCTTCGACTTCTTCCCGGCAACTTGCTTACCGGGCGCGGTAACTCCCTTGCCGTCCTTCTTGAAGTTCTTCTTACCCTTGACTTTCTTGAACTTAGTGGTTTTATTCACCATCAACACTTGATGTTCCTTTCTGATCTCCACCTCCGCTGATTTCAGCATTGAATATACCTCAGGAATGGTCTTTTCCATCCCCTGCATATTGAAGTTCATCACAAAGCTCTTGTAGCTCGGTGGAAGCGACTGAAGGATTCTGTCAATGACCGCGTCATCCGGGAGATTAACTCCCAGTTGAGACAAGCGGTTGTGTAACCCAGACATTCTGAGTATGTGCTCACTAACAGAACTATTTTCCTCCATTTTAGAGCTGAAGAACTTGTTGGAGACTTCATATCTCTCGACCCGGGCATGAGCTTGGAAAACCATTTTCAGCTCTTCGAACATCTCGTATGCTCCATGTTTCTCAAAACGCTTTTGGAGTCCCGGTTCTAAGCTGTAAAGCATGCCGCACTGAACGGGGGAGTAATCATCAGCACGTGATTGCCAAGCGTTCATAACGTCTTGGTTCTCTGGGATGGGTGCTTCACCTAGCGGTGCTTCTAGGACATAATCTTTCTTGGCAGCTATGAGGATGATCCTCAGGTTTCGGACCCAGTCCGTATAGTTGCTGCCATCATCTTTCAGCTTGGTTTTCTCTAGGAACGCATTGAAGTTGAGGACAACATGGGCCATTTGATCTACAAGACATATTGTAAAGATTTTAGACTAAGTTCATGATAATTAAGTTCATCTAATCAAATTATTCAATGAACTCCCACTCAGATAGACATCCCTCTAGTCATCTAAGTGAAACATGGTCCGAGTTAACTAGGCCATGTCCGATCATCACGTGAGACGGACTAGTCAAGATCGGTGAACATCTCCATGTTGATCGTATCTTCTATACGACTCATGCTCGACCTTTCGGTCTTCCATGTTCTGAGGCCATGTCTGTACATGCTAGGCTCGTCAAGTCAACCTAAGTGTATTGCGTGTGTTCCGAGGCCATGTCTGTACATGCTAGGCTCGTCAACACCCGTTGTATGCGAACGTTAGAATCTATCACGCCCGATCATCACGTGGTGCTTCGAAACAACGAACCTTCGCAACGGTGCACAGTTAGGGGGAACACTTTCTTGAAATTATTATAAGGGATCATCTTACTTACTACCGTCGTTCTAAGCAAATAAGATGCAAAACATGATAAACATCACATGCAATCAAATAGTGACATGATATGGCCAATATCATTTTGCTCCTTTGATCTCCATCTTCGGGGCTCCATGATCATCTTCGTCACCGGCATGACACCATGATCTCCATCATCGTGTCTTCATGAAGTTGTCACGCCAACAATTACTTCTACTTCTATGGCTAACGCGTTTAGCAATAAAGTAAAGTAATTTACATGGCGTTTATTCAATGACACACAGGTCATACAAAAATAAAGACAACTCCTATGGCTCCTGCCGGTTGTCATACTCATCGACATGCAAGTCGTGATTCCTATTACAAGGATATGATCAATCTCATACATCACATATATCTCATTCATCACATCTTCTTGGCCATATCACATCACAAGGCACATGCTGCAAAAACAAGTTAGACGTCCTCTAATTGTTGTTGCAAGTTTTTACGTGGCTTCTATAGGTTTCTAGCAAGAACGTTTCTTACCTACGTAAAACCACAACGTGATATGCCAATTTCTATTTACCCTTCATAAGGACCCTTTTCATCGAATCCGTTCTGACTAAAGTGGGAGAGACAGACACCCGCTAGCCACCTTATGCAACTAGTGCATGTCAGTCGGTGGAACCTGTCTCACGTAAGCGTACGTGTAAGGTCGGTCCGGGCCGCTTCATCCCACAATACCGCCGAAACAATATAAGACTAGTAGTGGCAAGAAAAATTGACAACATCTACGCCCACAACTGCTTTGTGTTCTACTCGTGCATACTAACTACGCATAGGCCTGGCTCATGATGCCACTATTGGGGATCGTTGCAGAATTTTAAAATTTCCTACGCATCACCAAGATCCATCTATGGAGTATACTAGCAACGAGGGGAAAGGAGTGCATCTACATACCCTTGTAGATCGCGAGCGGAAGCGTTCAAGTGAACGGGGTTGATGGAGTCGTACTCGCCGTGATCCAAATCACCGATGACCGAGTGCCGAACGGACGGCACCTCCGCGTTCAACACACGTACGGAGCAGCGACGTCTCCTCCTTCTTGATCCAGCAAGGGGAAAGGAGAGGTTAATGGAGATCCAGCACCACGACGGCGTGGTGGTGGATGTAGCGGGGATCCGGGCAGGGCTTCGCCAAGCGCAAGCGGGAGGAAGAGGTGTTGCAGGGGGAGAGGGAGGCGCCAGGGGCTAGGGTACAGCAGCCCTCCCTCCCCTCCCTTTATATAGGCCCCCTGGAGGGGGGGCGTCGGCCCTGGAACCCATCTACAAGGGGGGGCGGCGGCCAGGGGGGGAAACTTCCCCCCCAAGTCAAGTGGGGCGCCCCCCACCCCCAGGGTTTCCAACCCTAGGCGCAGGGGGGCCCATGGGGGGAGCCCCAGCCCACTAAGGGCTGGTTCCCTTCCCACTTAAGCCCATGGGGCCCTCCGGGATAGGTGGACCCACCCGGTGGACCCCCGGGACCCTTCCGGTGGTCCCGGTACAATACCGATAACCCCCAAAACTTTCCCGGTGGCCTAAACTGGACTTCCTATATATAATTCTTCACCTCCGGACCATTCCGGAACTCCTCGTGACATCCGGGATCTCATCCGGGACTCCAAACAACTTTCGGGTTTCCGCATACTAATATCTTTACAACCTAGCGTCACCGAACCTTAAGTGTGTAGACCCTACGGGTTCGGGAGACATGCAGACATGACCGAGACGCCTCTCCGGTCAATAACCAACAGCGGGATCTGGATACCCATGTTGTCTCCCACATGTTCCACGATGATCTCATCGGATGAACCACGATGTCGAGGATTCAATCAATCCCGTATACAATTCCCTTTGTCAATCGGTACGTTACTTGCCCGAGATTCGATCGTCGGTTTCCCAATACCTTGTTCAATCTCGTTACCGGCAAGTCACTTTACTCGTACCGTAATGCATGATCCCGTGGCTAACTCCTTAGTCACATTGATCTCATTATGATGATGCATTACCGAGTGGGCCCAGAGATACCTCTCCGTCGTACGGAGTGACAAATCCCAGTCTCGATCCGTGTCAACCCAACAGACACTTTCAGAGATACCCGTAGTGTACCTTTATAGTCACCCAGTTACGTTGTGACGTTTGGTACACCCAAAGCACTCCTACGGCATCCGGGAGTTACACGATCTCATGGTCTAAGGAAAAGATACTTGACATTGGAAAAGCTCTAGCAAACGAACTACACGATCTTTTGTGCTATGCTTAGGATTGGGTCTTGTCCATCACATCATTCTCCTAATGATGTGATCCCGTTATCAATGAGATCCAATGTCCATAGTCAGGAAACCATGACTATCTGTTGATCAACGAGCTAGTCAACTAGAGGCTTACTAGGGACACGTTGTGGTCTATGTATTCACACATGTATTACGATTTCCGGATAACACAATTATAGCATGAACAATAGACAATTATCATGAACAAAGAAATGTAATAATAACCATTTATTATTGCCCCTAGGGCATATTTCCAACATCCTGGCAGTAGAACCATGTATGGTTCCAGTCTTATGGGTGGCTTGGCGGCTCAGCATAAGGAAAAAGACAATCTCTCCGTCGTTGGATTGAAATTTCGCCAAGTTCCAAGCTAGGCCCGTTGGCACACTCGTTCTGGCGGTTCAGATAAAACAGCTCCCTAAAGAGCAGTAGGCTGGGCTCTTCTCCAAGGTACACCTCACAGAACACTTGGAAGTTACAAATGTTCGACATGGAATTGGGTCCAATGTCTTGAGGTCGCAGATCAAAAAAGTGCAGAACATCTCTGAAGAATTTTGAGCCGGGAGGTGCAAAACCCCGGCTCATGTGATCAGCAAATATAACAACCTCTCCGTCTCTTGGTTGAGGTCTTTCTTCGGACGGGTCAGGGGCACGATAGGACATGACCTCCTTCTTAGGCAGGTAACCCGTCTTCACGAAGTCATCTAAGGTATTATCAGTAACTTTGGATCTCACCCAGTTGCACGTAATGGGTGCCTTGGGAGCCTTGGGTGGCATTGTGAAAGACGGAAGCCTATGACAAAAGAAAATTTCCGGTTCAAATTTAAGCCAGAGGAAGATTTCAGTTCAAATATTCAAGATGGCGGCTTATGAAGGGGCCTAATGATATATGGCTAATTGTGTCGGGTTATCTAAGCCGCTGTGGATGTCATGAGTAATTCAAGTCATTTAAAATTCTATTATAAATGAGCCGGAAATTTCACAAAGCATGGCGTCTTTTAAGCCGGCGATATGAGCCGCCATGGCTAACAGATGCAGTTTCTGTCTAAGTGTTGCACAAACAAGTTTCACAGATTGCAGGGATTATTTTGGATCAAACGATCGTCCGGAAAGAAAAAATTTCTAGACCTAAAAACTGATACAGAGAAGTTCATCAGCTCTAAATGAGGTCTTTTTGCAGGCAAGAGGGATCTGCTAGCATAAAAATGGGTGAGAAACTACTACCGCAGGAATCTTGTGCCATTTTCGGATCAAAAGGAACCGTGGTGGAAGAACTGTGAAGAAGCCAAGATGAAACTACGAAGAACAGGGAAGAAACATGGAACCCTAATGCGAATCTACTGTACGGGGTAGCAAAGATTTACTGGTGGCGATGAGCAGCCGAGGTCGCCGCCGTTTCTCTGGACCGACTCAGGGTGATGCAGCGGCCGAAGTTGATGAAGACGAGGGGCGCGGCGGCGGCGGCGGCGGAGCTCGGGCTCTGGAGCGTCAGAGGAGGAAGACGATGGAGGGGAAGAGTGACGAAGGCCTATGGGCCGGGCCTAATTATAAGGGGCGGCTCATAAATGGGCGCGAGAAACAAGGAGGCTAGAGACATGATTATCTTGCCGCAGAAACGCCTCGATTCTCGGGATGGTCATTAAGATAAGATCCGTTGGGATATGACAGAATAAAAAATGAATTTAATGGAACATGACGTCAGGGCGGGTTACCAGGAGTCCAGAAGATGACGTCACGGCGGGTTATAACCTTCGCACAAGCAGAAGCCGGAAGATTTTCTCTTAAAGGGATTGAAGATTGACATGAACCGGTTCAAATCAATCTGGGGCCTAATGTTGAGGATATAACCATTATAGTAACCCGCCCAGGAGGGGCCGGGTTACGTCATAATGATCATCACGTGAAGCCAGTACCAAGCTTGAAGATGGCGGGTCGGTAATGGGCTTAAGACCCGGAGGCGGCTTAAGGCCCGTAGTGATAAACCGCCGTTATGGCAAGACTTGTAATGTAAGGCAAGAGTAGTTAAGAGTCCGAGCCGGACACTGTTATAAGCCGGCCGGGACTCTGAGAGCCGCTGGGCGTCAACCTCTCTATATAAAGGGGACGACCCGGCGGCGGTTCAGGACGAGAGACAACAGATCGGTAGCCAGGCATAGCGATTAAGCTCCCTGGTCATTGAAACCCTAAGTAATACCACCGCAACTGGACGTAGGCTTTTACCTTCACCGTAAGGGCCCGACCAGTATAATCCTCGTGTCCCTTGTCCCGTTTAACCCCTTTAAAGCTTCCTAGCTGCGATGGCTCCACGACTAAGTCCTAGCACGAGGACATCTGCCGTGACAATTCCACGACAGTGGGGCCCCGCAGTCTACTCAGTTCAGACCAGCACTTAGAGAACCACTGGCCCGGGGGGTTAAAATAATGATGACCCTTGGGAGTGTGACTCCCAAGGGAAAAATGCTAGGTGAGGCAAATGTAAAACCAAGGTTGGGCCTTGCTGGAAGAGTTTTATTCAAAGCGAACTGTCAAGGGGGTCCCATAAATCACCCAACCGTGTAAGGAACGCAAAATCAAGGAACATAACACCAGTATGACAGAAACTAGGGCGGCAAGAGTGGAACAAAACACCAGGCATAAGGCCGAGCCTTCCACCCTTTACCAAGTATGTAGATGCATTAATTAAATAAGAGATATTGTGATATCCCAACATAAATATAATCCAACATGGAGCAATCTTCATCTTCACCTGCAACTAGCAGCGCTATAAAAGGGGCTGAGCAAAGCAGTAACATAGCCAACCAACGGTTTGCTAGGAAGGGTGACAAATGTTAGAGGTTCATGGCAATTTGGGAGGCTAGAGGAACAAGTAAATAGGTAGCGCAGCAAAGCGATAGAACGAAGCAACTAGCATAGCAATGATAGTAATGAGATCCAAGGTGCCGGTCATCTTGCCTGAAATCCCGCTAGGAAGGAGAACGAGTCCATAAAGAAGATGAAGCCACGAAGACGAACGAATCCTCACGATCGCAACGACACGGGAACTATCGAGAAGAAGCACACGACATGGTAAACACACCACACATGAACAAGGCATGATGCTCAATCAAGTATGATGCATGACAAGGCTACATGAAGCTACACACGGCAAGAGAGAATGCATACAAGACCAACACATCAAAGCAAGTTTAAATGAGGCCGGAAACAACATATAACAAATCCGGTAAGTCCTCATATGCAAATTTCGAAATTGGTCCAGATCTGAATAAACTTTATGTTCAAGTTGTTAAACAGCAAGTTAAGATGCACCAAGATGATCTACACAAAATTCTAGTCAAGTTATATATAAAGTTCATTAGATTCGGAGCTACGGCCTAGAAGATATGAGCAAAATAAGTTAAACATGGCATTGATGCAAAATGCATTCAAACATCAAGCAAACACCTCAAAACAAGGATGTAGCAAGGTAATATGGAACTACATGCAAAACTAAGCAAGTTTCATATATAGCATGCTCAAAACGGAGCAACGGTGCAACACATACACCCCAAACAAGACATAGCAACAATATGTCCAAAACAGCAACTAGGCATCTTGCAAGCACCAAAACAATATGCTACAGCACCTCAACATGACAACAAATGACATGGACATGATGTAAAGATAAGGCATGACAAAACATGAACACTGAGCTATCTCCAGAAATCACTAGAACATGCTCAAAAAAACATGGCAAGAATGCAAATAATAACAGACCAAAGACTTAGAAATTACTGTATATGGCAGAAATAACATCAGGTTGCTATGTTTAGAGCTAGCCAACAACATGCTACATGAACAGATCCTAGCAAACAAAGGCATGGCATGAATCTACTAATTGCATACAACAAAAGTTCCCTACTGATCACGAGCCAAAAGGCATAGAAGATATGATGGCACCCATGTAAACATAGCAAGTTTCATAAAAAGATTTAGACTTAGAAGAAAAACAGAGCATGGCAGAAATAACGATAAGTAGGCATATTGGTGAGCTTGAACCACTCACTACAGAGCATTACATGGCATGGCAAGGTAATCAACAGTAAGATGGCACAAATATGAAGCTAAGAATGGCAATAACATAGTCATAGGGTGCATGGATCACTAGTAACAACCATGGCAAAATTGATTAACATGTAAACAATCTGCTAGGAACATTTTATAGCAAACGTAGAGCAAGATTAAGACGTGCTAGATCACTCCATAATTGCAAAAATGGGCATGGATGGATAGAGCATAACATTTATAACAAAACATACTTAGTGAATGTCTCCAGATTATGCATAGAACTCATGATGGCAGCAGGTTTACATGGCATAACAACATAACAGACTAAGCCTTGGCAGAAATCACCAAGTCACAGAAATCAGCACATCACGGAGGCTACTTCGCATGCTTGTGCTAGTCACCACAGAGATTGTAAAAATACAAGAGTAGCACCACTGTAAAGATGGAATGATGTAGTTCAAAACACATGTAGACATCAATCTCATAGGATGCACACACAAAATGCAATGAAAAAGACAAATCAGCAAGTTGTGATAATAGAGAACAGTTAACATCATATAGCACTCTTGCAACAATGATTAGGACATCAATATGACCTCGAACAAGCATGTCACAATGGAACAAAATGAAGAGCATCTCATGATGAACATTCCTATATATTATATGCATGAATCGAAGCAACGAGCACAAAGTTATGGCATGATGAACAGGGCAACATAATGCAACAATTTCGGGACTTGGCGGAAATTTACCACTCCGAAAACTGGACGGGACGAAGCGGGACGAGGAGATCCGGGCGTGGGGCGCCTGTTCGGTTCGGGACCTGGTGGATCTCATCCCACATGGCCGGATCTGGGACGGGGCGAACGTCGCCGGCGGCGAGGTCGCCGGAGGAGGTCGGCGGCAAGGCGCGGACGACGGCTCCGGCGCGGGGCCAACGAAGGCGGCGGGGCGGCACCGGTGACGAGGCGGCGGAGGGCGACGCGGGGCGTCGGGCGCGGGAGGAGGCGCGGTCCGGCGTGCTCCGGCGAACCCGAAGGGCTCCGGCTGCGCGGGGCACCCGGGGCGTGAGCAGGAGGTGCTGGCGGCGGCGGTGGCCGGAGGATGGGACGGCGGCGCAGGATCCAGTGGCGTGGGCGCGGGGCACGGCTTGAAGGCGGCGGCGGCGTCCCGGAACGGGAAGGGCCGAGCGCGGGCCGCGGCGGGCCGCGGGTGAGGCGCGGAGGCTGGGGCGCCGGCGGTGCCACGTGGCGAGAGGTGATTGGGCGGGGACGGCAGCGGGACGCGTCCGGACGGCGGCGGACATGTCCGGCGGGCGAGAGGGAGGTTTGATCTAGGGTTAGGGGTGTTTTCATCCGAGATTTCGGGGGAGAGGGACATATATATAGTTAGAGGGAGCTAGGAGAGTCCAAATGAGGTGCGGTTTTTGCCCACACGATCGTGATCGAACGACCGAGAGCATGGAGGGAGTTTGGATGGGCTAGTGGGCTGTGGTGAAGGGGTGCTGGGCTGCAAAGAGAGAGGGGTTTCGGGCTACGCGGTTAACCGTTGGGGCATCAAACGACCTCCAAATGGAACGAAATTTGACGAGCGGTCTGTCGGTGCTATACCAAGGCCACTCGGCAAATCTCGGCCCATTCCGAGAACGTTTTTCTCCCACCCACGAAACAAGGACTGAGAGGGGCGACAGGCGCGTGCGAGAGTATCGGATCGCGAAACGAACAACGGGGAAAAAGACCGAATGCAAGTTTTGCAAAACATGATGATGCAATGCATATGATGGCATGGCAAAATGCAACATGCAAGCAAATGACAAGGCAAGGACGGCGAATAACGGGCAGACACCTGGCGCATCGGATCCGGGGCGTTACAAGTGTCCTGGGGGGTTTATGTAGGCCTACCCCCCCCCCCCCGGGGGTACAATAGTAATCCGGCCCGGTGTTGGACCCGTCTGTCAGTCTCTCTGGTTGCCGGCTTCTCCGCCGACTACTGGGGCCCGCCGCCTGGTGGGCCCCGCCGACTGGTCTGGTGAGGGGCCGATAGGCCGCCTCCGCCGCTCACGGGTCTGGTCGGCTGCTGATCACTGTAGTCGTGATGCTAATGACGCAGGCTCGGTCATGCATGGGAGCGTGGCTACAGCCCCGCCGCCTGGCGGGTGATTACTGTAGCCACTCTGCGTCTCGTCTGTAATGGCGCGTGGGTCCTGAGGAAGGGGCGGGCCGACTGCTGGGGGCCGACCTCCCTCGGGTCCGACTGGTGGGGCTCTGGTCGTCTTCCGGGCTCTCGCTGATCGGTGGGGCCCGTCATCCTTGGGCCATACCGACACGCCTTCATGGGAGCAAGGCTCCGCCTGCCTGTGGTGATGTCAGGGGTGGAGTGGGAACAGTGCGTTGCCAGGCGGAGATCTCCGCCGGCACGGTGCACTGTGGCCACGCCCATCCCTGGATTCGGGAGGGATGGGCTATACTGTAGCCACTCCCTGTCTTGTCTTCCTTGATGAGGGCGCAGGCTTTGTTGGCGCCTCGGGCCAACTGCTAGGGGCCGGCTTCTCTCGAAGCCGCCCACTAGGAGTCGGCTTGTCTTGATGCCGGCCTCTGGAACTCGGCCGTCTGCGGGCAGCCGGCTATTCCTCCAGCCGGCCACCAGAAGGCGGCACTTCGTCTTGGTGCCTTGAGGGGCGCGGCCAGCCCCGATGTATTGAAAGGTTCTGGGTCTCGGGTTAGCCTACCCGTGGCCCATTACTCTGACAACAGTGCTGGCTCGACGTTTGCAAGAGCAGTCCAAATTGGTTTTGATCCCCAGCTCCATAGAAATATGGAAGCATACATGGATGACATAGTGGTCAAAACCAAAGACGGGGAAACTCTTGTGCAAGATCCGGAAGAGACATTTGCCAACCTGCGCAAGATCAACCTCAAGTTGAACCCTGAGAAGTGTGTCTTCGGTGTTCCGTCTGGCAAGCTTCTTGGATTCTTTGTGTCGCAGCGTGGGATCGAGGCAAACCCAGACAAAATCAAGGCTATTGAGCAGATTGAGGCGCCCAAGCGGATCAAGGATGTGCGTCGACTCACCAGCTGCGTCGCCGCCATGAGCCGATTCATCTCCAAGTCCGCCGAGCGCGCCCTTCCTTTCTTAAAATTCTTGAAGAAGGCAGGCCCAATGGAGTGGACCCCAGAATCCGAGGCAGCATTGCAGGATCTGAAGAAATACCTTTCCTCCACGCCAATACTGGTTGCGCCTAAACCACAAGAGCCGTTGCTGCTGTATCTGGCGGCGACGAATCAAGTGGTCAGCGCCGCACTGGTGGCACAGAGGGAGGATGACAAGGAGGCAGTGACGGCGGCAGAACCAGGGGATGGCAAGCCAAAGATTCCCCCGGCAGGGCCTGGTGCCGGCAAGGCGAGGCCCCCGGCAGAGTCTGATGCCACCAAGGCAGTGCCCGCGCAGTCGAGTGAGGTGGTGCAGAAGAAGAAGATGATGCAGCACCCGGTTTACTTTGTTAGCTCCCTCTTGCAGGGAGCTAGGTCGAGGTACTCCGGTGTGCAGAAATTTCTCTTCGGCCTCCTTACGGCCTCGAGGAAGCTGCGTCATTACTTACAAGCCCACGAGATCACTGTCATCACCCGCCTCCCGTTGCAACGGATACTGCATAACCCAGATGCAACCGGAAGGATTGTGGAATGGGCCTTGGAGTTATCAAGTTTCGGTTTGAATTTTGAAAGTACCTCGACAATCCAGAGCAGAGTCTTGGCGGAGTTCATTGCAGAATGGACCTCAATGCCTGACGAAGAAATCCAGGAGACCACTCTCCCCGGCAAGGAAGCAGACCGCGACTGGATCATGTACTTTGATGGGGCTTTCTCGCCGGACTTGGAAGGCGCCGGTGCCGGTGTGCTGCTCGTCGCACCCACCGGAGAGCACCTCAAGTACGTGATCCAGATGCATTTTCCCAGGGAGATGTCCACCAACAACACTGCTGAGTACGAGGGATTGCTCGCCGGTCTCAGGATCACGGCAGACCTCGGGGTTAAGAAGCTCATCGTCAGGGGTTACTCGCAGCTTGTTGTTAGGCAGGTCAACAAGGATTACCAGAGCCCATTGATGGAGACCTACGTAGATGAGGTGAGAAAGCTGGAGGAGCGCTTTGACGGCATCCAAGCGGAGCACGTCCCCCGAATGGAAAACGACATTGCTGATTACCTGTCAAAGTGTGCTGCATTTAAGCTACCTGTGGAACCAGGTACCTTTTTGCTCCGGTTAACTCAACCATCCATCGAACCATCAACGGGGTAGAACAAGCAGAGTAAGTCAGGTCCCGGCAAGTACTTTCCTACCGAGCCCCCTGGGGCTGCCGGCAAGGGTGCTGCCACGGACGCTGAGCCTGCCAAAAGGCAACTGGCTCCGGCAGGGCGTCAAGCCCTGGCCATGGAGACAGCCGCGCCCATGGCTGAGGAAATGCCTTTGGTCCTTGCCGTCGAGCCCCAGGCTCCGGCATGGGCACAACATACTGTCCGATTCCTCCAAACAGGGGAACTTCCTGAGGAGCAGGAGGAAGCAGAAAAAGTAGCCCACCGATCCGCCCTGTACCAGTTCGTCGACGACGTCCTGTACAGGAGAAGGCCGAACGGTGTGAAATTGAAGTGCATCCCCCGGGAGGAAGGATTGGAGCAGTTGGCAGAGATACATGGAGGCATATGTGGCTCCCACATAGGGTCGAGGGCCCTTGCCCGAAAGGCGTTCCGGCAAGGTTTCTTTTGGCCCACCGCCCTCCAGGATGCGACGGCACTAGTAACCAAGTGTGAAGCGTGTCAGTTCCATTCAAAGAAGCTTCATCAACCTTCTCAAGCCCTTCAAACAATCCCTCTCTCCTGGCCATTTTCGGTCTGGGGGCTCGATATACTGGGCCCTTTCCCCCGCGCTGTCGGGAGCTTTGAGTACTTGTACGTTGCAATTGACAAGTTCACAAAGTGGCCGGAGGTGGAAGCAGTGAGAAAGGTGACTGCTCAGTCAGCTGTCAAGTTCTTCAAGGGACTGGTCTGCCATTTTGGTGTGCCAAACAGAGTCATCACTGACAATGGCACGCAGTTCACAAGCCACACCTTCATGGGATACATTCAAGACCTCGGCAGCAAGGTCTGTTTTGCTTCCATGGCACACCCACGGAGGAATGGCCAAGCGGAGAGGGTAAATGCTGAAGTGTTGCGAGGCCTAAGAACAAAGACTTTTGACAAGCTGCGCAAGAGCGGAAGGCCCTGGATTGATGAATTGCCAGCGGTTCTTTGGTCGATCAGGACAACGCCAAATCGAGCCACCAGCCAGACACCTTTTGCCCTGGTATACGGGGCAAAAGCAGTTCTCCCCACGGAACTCATATACGGGTCACCTCGAGTGCTCGCTTATGATGAGCTTGAGCAAGAGCAGTTGCGCCAAGATGACGTGACGCTCCTTGAGGAAGATCGTCTTCGGGCGGCTGTGAGAGCAGCATGCTACCAGCAAGCCTTGCGCCGCTACCATAGCCGCAAGGTTCATGCCCGAAGCTTTGAGGAAGGCGACCTTGTTCTTCGGCGCGTTCAGTCAGCCAAGAATTCCAACAAGTTGACGCCAAAGTGGGGAGGCCCTTATCGGGTAATGCGAGTCACCAGGCCCGGCGCAGTCCACCTGGAGACCGAAGATGCTGTCCCAGTGAGCAACTCCTGGAATATCGAGCATCTTCGCAGGTTTTACCCGTAAGGCGCGGCTTGCTGGGCCTCCCGGCAAGCCACCTTTTGTACAAGCTTTGCCGGCAAGGCATGTAACCCTTCGTACAAAGCCAGGCGCAGACCCTGAGCATAAATAAAGGAAGCGCTGGCGCCCTAAGTTATAGCATGCATGCTAGGTCGAGTCTCCTCCTTGGTTAGGGTTGATAGTGCTTAGTGGCGACTAACCCCTAGCCTAGAGGTCGAGTGCGTGTCTATCTGTTTCTTTTCTATCCTCCTTTGGTTCGCAGGGCACATGAGCACTTCTGCTGAGCTACTTGGAAGAAAGGAAACAGACCGGCGTACGGACCCCGGCAAACCAGAGTTGCTGGGGGCTGCAAGCACAAGGATCCAACCGCGGCAAGACAAGGTTGCCGGGGGCTGCAGATCTAGATAAGTCTTTCATCCTCTATCATGCATTTCGGAACGCAGCTGGGATACGTGAAACCTCGTTTTATTTCTAGGCCACCGTGCTCCCCTTTTGTATACGCAAGGATTATATCCTGGGCCCGGATTTGGTTGTAGTCGCGGTGGCAAGGAAGTAGAACGAGGAGCCTAAGCCCGCTTCATCCCTGCCTCCGCCAAGGGCGCGAGAATGGTCGAGCGAAGTGGGGGGACGGCAAGGCCTATTGCCAGGCGAAAAACGTTTATCCTAAATTGTAGCAAGGATTCGCTCCTTGTCGCGGGGTCTACCCACGAACGAAAAACCCGTCAAACATCCCTTTTTCATTAAAAACATCCCACACAGGTACAGTCCCTACGGAATGAAAAACATGAACAAGGGGGATGACAAGCTTTAAATTTAACAAGGCCCGAAGGCTTACACATTAAAAAAGTGATGAGATGCCCGTAATCCCTTTCTTGTCCCTCTCCTCAGGAGGCAGGTCAAGGAGGTGAAAGGGCAAAAGGGGCACCTAGGCGAGCTACGAGCAGCAGAAAGCACCAAGAGAACACCTCGGTGGCCGCCCACGGGTGGGCCGGTGATGACGGTGCCGGGAAAGGAGCTGGAAGACGAGGCGGCAAGACCGGCAATACGCGATGAAGGCGTCGGTGCCCGTGTCCTCCGAGTTGACGGCCTTGCCGCCCACCCTCTTCCTCTTCCGCAGTCTCCCGACGCCAGCCGCCCAAGGAGACGGCCCCGAGAAGTTCAAGGAGCTGGCCCCACCCCCGGCAAAACTCTGCCGGAGGAGCGGCCAGGTGCAGATGCTGCTGCTGCCACACCCGCCCAGGCGCGGGGCGTCCGACGCCTAGTCGGACTTGTCCCCGTCATCTGCCCCGCTGTCCTCCTCATCACTTTCGCTCGAGGAAGAGCTTCCATAGTCGGAATCTCCATCAAAGGAGCTCTCCATGCAGCACTTCAGGCGAGTCCCGAAGTCTCTGAAGACCTTGACGGAGAGCAGTTCGTCCTCCATTAATTTGAAGTAGAGGACGAGCCCCGCCGTCAGGCTGTGGATGCGAGCGAATGTCTTCCACCCACAATGGAGGTACATGACCCGAGGAGCCGGGAAGTCGACGTCGACCCGCATGCCCCCATTCCCACAGCCCCTCATGTGCAATCTGAGGGATTGGGGCGGGTCACGCTCCATCTCCCGAGCAAACGGGGCGGGAAGACGACGATGGCGACGCGGAGGCCGGCGCAGCCTGATGAAGAATTCGCATGGCTGGTCTCCGACATGGCCTTCTATCGGAAAAGGCATCATTGGCGGGGGCGAAGCCGGCGCGCCGCCCCGTCCTCCTCTTCCCCGAGCACTGCGACCTCTGCCCCGGCCTCGCCCACGGCCTCGCCCCCTCCCCCTTCCCCTCGCGACCGGCTCCACCACCGCAGGCTCAGGATGCGACCCTCGCCGTCACCGTCGAGGGACCAGGATTCCCTTTCTCCATGGCGAGTGAAGGGAAGAAGCAGAAGCGAGAGGAGATAGATGGCAGAAGAGTGCGGGATGCCATCCCCCCTTCCCCCTCCTTATAAAGGGGCGGGGTCGGGGCTCGGCCGCCCCGCTCGGCCAATCCAGCCACCAGAGGTGCAGGGAATCGGGACCGACCCGCTGCCCCAACCAGCGACGGCCCGGTTTCCCGCCTCCACCGCTTGCCACCCCAAGCGCATGGAGGACGCATGGCGAACGTGCAGAATCGAGGGGACGGGTGAGGCGACCTCTCCCCACCCCATGATCATGGGGTGTGGACGCCTTGAAGACCGCGACCCGGCCCCGCGCGATAAATGAGCCGCGCCTCCACACCTCCCTCTTTTTATGGAGAAGGCGCGAGCCGCCTCTTTACCACGATGAGACGCATGCATGCGGGAACCGCCCCGCGCATACCGCCCACGTCATGCGCACCCCTCCACGCCACGCCACGCCGCGCGCTGGTCCTGGGAAGCGAAGCACGCGAAAAGTTTTACGCGGTAAAAAAACCGCCCCGCCTGCACGCGCACCGTTTTGGGCCTGGCCCAACAACGCGTCGCGCTTAAGTGTGGCCCAGGCCCGGGGGCTCCTGTCGGTGTACAAAAGAAGGGGTGCACCTTTGTACCCCTTTACCTGTGCACGGGCAGTCGGAGCTGCGCCCACGGTCGCACCAAGCAGAACAGGGGAGGTAAACCAAGGCAAATCCGAAGCCCAAGACAACCAGGGCAACGCCAAGACCAAGAACGCAAAGAAGCAGAGGGGCGGAGCAGTTTCCCCTGGCAAGACCCTTGCCGGGGCAGCGCGCCCAAACACCAACAGGGCGAGCCACCCTTGAGCCCATGTCCCCAACACCATCAGCCACGTGGGGCCAGGGCTCAGGAGGCACCTCCGTGGTGGCATGCAGATCTTTGTGAAGACATATTCAAGATCAGATGAGGATTAGAAGACAACAATCCTCGACAAGATCCTTGCCGAGGAGAGCCACGAGGCCCCCGGCAAGATTCTTGCCGGGGACGACAGCGCGCCACGGCAAGACCCTTGCCGGGGCCCCCGGCAAGGCTTTCACCAAAGACGCCAGCAGGACCACTGCCAGGCTGCACCAGCCAACACTACAAAAAAAAGACACATCCGTGACATTTTGGGCTGAACGAAATCTTTTTCTGTCATACATATGACACTTCTATGACTATAATTGTGACAAAACCCGGTATCATCATAGATGTGGTGGGCTCCTAATTCTATGACAAAAAATCATGACAGAAAATGGGCTTTTCGTCCTGGGCGGGCCAGAGACGCAGCTACATGACATTCTTTGGGCCGTCCATGACGGAAAAAATCGTGGTAGAAGCGAGGGCGAGGAAAATTTCGGGGAGTTCCCGGTTACGGTGGGAGGTCGGGGCCGAGCGATGCGCGTTTCTCTCGTACACGTACGCGCATGTGTGCGAGGCGTTGGCTCTAACCGAACCCGAGCGAGGCGTTGGGCTCTAACTGAACCCGAGCGATTGCACTGCAAGCTACGCGTTACTGAACCCGAGCGATCGATCGATGGCTGTTAACTGAACCCGATCGAGCGATTCCTTCGCTACTGCTGCTAACTGAAGCCTATCGATGCTGCCTCTGGGATGAACAGTGAGCGTTGCGGGGGGGTTTGGATGAACAGTGAGCGGTGGCGTTGCCTCTGGATATACAGGACCCCGTGTTGTGGTGGAGGGCTGGATGAACAGTGGACGGTGGAGGGGTGCCCGTGGAGGGGTGGTTGAACAGGACCCCATGGTGTGGAGGGCTGGATGAACAGTAGACGGTGGAGGGGTGCCCGTGGAGGGGTGGTTGAACAGGATTCCGTGGTGTGGAGGGCTGGATGAACAGTAGACGGTGGAGGGGTACCCGTGGAGGGGTGGTTGAACAGTAGCCGGTGGAGTAGCGCGCGGTGGAGGCTGGATGAACAGGAGCCCGTGAAGGCTGCAGGAGGTCGACGGTAGCCCGTGGAGGCTGGAGGAGGTCGACGGTGGAGATGAACAGTATCCCGTGGAGTACCGTTTTGCGGTACGCCACACCCCTCCCGATGAACAGGACCCCCGTTTCGACCGTAGGAGGTCCGTTTCGTCAGTTTTGCGGTACGCCACACCCCTTCCGATCAACAGGACCCCCGTTTTGACCGTAGGAGGTCTGTTTCGTCCGTTTTGCGGTACGCCACACCCCTCCCGATCAACAGGACCCCCGTTCCGACCGTAGGAGGTCCGTTTCCTCCGTTGTGCGGTATGCCACACCCCTCCCGATCAACAGGACCCCGTTCCGAACGTAGGAGGTCCGTTTCCTCCGTTGTGCGGTATGCCAGGCCTGGTTTCCATCACCTGTTACGTCCAAGCCCTCCCGATGAACACGACCACACATTCCGTTCCGACCCAGCCGGTTGGCTCCCACGTGTTCCGTTGCCTCCCGATGAACATGACGCATTCCGTTGCCTCCCCATGAACACGACGCATTCTGTTGCCTCCCCATGAACACGACGACGACGCTGTTTCTCCCTTCCGACCCAGCCATGTCAACGAGCCATCGCCGTACGTATGCGCGAGTAGGCATTCGAGACCCCGCCCGTATGTACACATACGTGGCCGTATTTTCTTTCTTGCACCCTGGCCGCTGTACGTACGTGTACATGCTACGTGCGCGGCTCTACTACGACACGTGCGCGGCTCTACTACGACACGTGCGCGCCTCTACATCCACCAGTATATATGTACGTACACGTTCGCGACCAGAATGACAACGCTACGTACGCTTCGACCAGGTGGGTCCCGACTGTCAGGCACTTCCTTGCGTGCGAAGATGTAGCTGGTGGGTCCCAGCAGTCAGGGGGCGAATCGTTTTGTTTTTTTTTTGCCCGGACGCACTTCCTTGCGTGCGAAGGTGTAGCTGGTGGGTCCCAGCAGTCCAGGAGGGAAACGTTTTTTTTTCACGAAATACGGTGGCCCGTCCGGTGGGTCCCCGCTATCAGGTGGAGGAATAATTATTTTGCGTGTAATAAGGAGGCACTTCCTTGCTACGGCCGTGGACCCAGCTGTCAGCGTCTCCACGCACAGTACTCTTCCGATGGAAGTCGGTCATTGACCACATTGACCACGCCGCGCCGAGAGCACCACGGCGGTGGACGACGGCGAGGCCTAGGAAGGGGACGACACGGAGGCAGGGAAGACTCGGCAGTTGTTTCCCACGCGGAGGGGAGTACGACTGTACGAGGGTTTACTGGTTCGTCTGCCGTCGCCGGAGAATAACAGCAGGTGTGGGTGAGTAGAGGGATGGCTAGGCCAGCGATGGGAGTACGGTGGGGCGGTGAGGCCTGCGCGGCAGCACAGCCGGCCGCGGGGAGGAGGGAGCAGGCAGTCCCGCCGGCGCTTGTTTGAGCGGCTGGAGCGGGAAGAGCAGAGATTGAAGAAGCACGACGACCGTTGGATGGACATCCAACAGTCAGTGCTTGTGCGTCAACCTTTTTTTTAGGAAAGCCTCAAATCTGTGGAAAACAGCATACAGCCCATCTACCATTATTTCTAATAATTTACAGCCCATTTGCTAATTCTTAAGGTTTTTTTTGGAGCCCATATTCTTTTTGTTAGCATTACAGCCCATATTGTGGCCACTGTTAAAAAATTATACGAAATTTTGCATATTTTGGTGCGATCCGAACTGTTTTTAATCCCGAAATTTCGACTCACATTCAAACTGATTTTAAAAATAAATGTATATCAATATAAAATCCAACAAATTCTCCACGCATAAAAATTAATGTAATTTAAAATCTTGAAATGAAAAAAAAGATATTTGAAACTAATTGTCGGTTTGATGTGTTTTAAAAATGTACAGCCCATTTCTCATTACTGATGGGCCATTTTCTCGGCCAGCTGAATGAAAGCTCTCCTCGTCTTGAAAGATTTGCAGCCCAACAGGCCTGACAAAGCGACTTACTTGGCAAATCACAAAAAAACTGGACTCTGGCCGTGGACCCAGCTGTCAGCCTCTCCACGTACAGTACTCTTCCGATGGAAGTCATTCCTTGACCACGTTGAGCACGCCGCGCGGAGAGCACCACGGCGGTGGACGACGGTGAGGCCTAGGAAGGAGACGACGCGGAGCCGGGGAAGACGCGGCAGTGGAAGCCCGCGCGGAGAGGAGTACTAGAGTTCACTGGTTCACCTGCGGTGTGAGCTGTCGTCGCCGCAGGGCCTGGCCAGCGGTGGGAATAGTAGGGGCGGTGAGGCCTCTGCGGCAGCACAGCCGGCCATGGGAGGCAGGAGCATGCGGCACGACCGGCGCTGCTTTGGGCAGCTGGAGCAAGAAGACCAGAGGTTGAAGAAGCACTACGGCCGTTGGATGGACATCGTACGGTCACTAGAGCTAGAATCGTTCATATTGACTAAGTTGACAAAGCCCTTCATCCCCGTCAACTTAGTAGGCCCACAAGTCCGCCTCCCACCAAGGTGGGTCCCAGCTAGCCGAGGGAGTATTCATTTTTTTGTGCGTAATAAGGAGGCACTTCCGGTTGGTCCGAGCTGACAGCGGGGGGAACGTTTTTTTCGCGAAATACGGTGGCCCGTCCGATGGGTCCCAGCAGTCAGGGGGAAACGATTTTTTTGCAAAATACTGGTGGCCCGTCCGGTGGGTCCCCGCTGTCAGGTGCAGGAATAATTATTTTCCGCGTAATAAGGAGGCACTTCCTTGCGGCTGCCGTGGACCCAGCTGTCAGCCTCTCCACGTACAGTACTCTTCCGATGGAAGTCGGTCATTGACCACATTGACCATGCCGCGCCGAGAGCACCACGGCGGTGGACGACGGCGAGCCCTAGGAAGGGGACGACGCGGAGCCGGGAAAGACGCGGCAGTGGATGCCCACGCGGAGAGGAGTACGAGCGTTCACTGGTTCGGCTGCGGTGTGAGGCTGCCGTCGCCGCAGAATAACAGGGGGTGTGGGTGAGTGGAGGGATGGCCTGGCCAGCGGTGGGAGTAGTAGGGGGCGGTGAGGCCTCCGCGGTAGCACAGCCGGCCACGGGAGGCAGGAGCAGGCGGCACGACCGGCGCTGCTTTGGGAAGCTGGAGCAAGAAGACCAGAGGTTGAAGAAGCACGACAGCCGTTGGATGGACATCGTACGGTCACTTCAGCTAGAATCGTTTATATTGACTAAGTTGACAAAGCCCTTGGTACGTCAACTTTTTTTTGAATGCATGCAGATCAGCTTAGTAGGCCCACAGGTCAGCTTCCGAAACGGTGCACCCCAGATGTCAGGGGGAGGAATCATTTTTTGGGCGGGTGAAGCTAGAATATCCGAGATCGAAGAAGAAGCACGGCATCCGTTGGATAGACATCCAACGGCCACTGCTGCTAGAACCGTGTGTTGACTATAAGTTGACAAAGCCTTGCATACGCGTCAACTCTGATTTTTTAGGGGACGCGTCAACTTAGTAAGGCCAGAAGTGTGTGGCAGAGAACTTATAGCCCATTTGAGATTTGTAAGAATGTGTAGCCCATTTTTGAATTCTAATGGAATTTACTACAGCCCATTTACAGTTTGTTAAAAGAACAGCCATTTCAACCAACCGTTCAAAACAGAATTCAATAAAATTTCCCACATTTTGATGGGATCCGAAATATTTTTATCCCGAAATTTCTAGTCAGATTATATACAATTTCAATATAAATTTATATTACGTAAAAATCCAACGAAACATTGCGCTCGTAACAATTAATGAAATTAAAATTTTCAATATCCAAAAATAATATTTCATAAAGTAATCACGTGTTTGGTGCATTTTTTATAGTTACTGCCCAGTTTTTATAATTACATCCCATTTATTATTTCTTAAAGCCCATTTTCTTGTTAAGCCTAATGCATCCCTCCTAGGAAAGATTTGCAGCCCAGCGGGGCGGAGAATAACAACTTGACCTTGCCTGGGTATTCCTAAAAAAAAGTATAGTTGGGCTAGCCATTTTCAGCTTGAAAAAAATTAATATCTGGGCTGGATATCTGGCCTGGTCTAGACGGGCCACAGCCCGCCCAGTTAATACCTGCAGCGATGTTTTCGTTGTTGTTCAGAGGTGAAAAATTAATATCTGGGCTAAACAACAAAAAACTCTGGAGTGTTCACACCTCAAAAACACAAATACTACTCGAGCTGCTTGGTCCCAGCTGTCGGCCGCTTCTTGTGCAATTCTCTCGTTTATTGACTACTACATAGGTTGACAATGGTGTGGGACTGTGATGTCAGGAAACCAGGAGGAAGCAAAATAAATTATAGTTATTTATTTATATATATATAATAAGGAGGCACTTGCGTACGTGAGGCTATGGACCTGGTTGGTCCCCATTGTCATCCTCTCCAAGTAAAGTCATCTCCTCGCCCGCGCGCGCTTTCCGCCCGAAACAGTCAGCGCCGCCCGCCCCGCTTCCCGGTGCAGGCGATTGCTCCGCCTTCAAACGACACAAGTGTCGTCCGTCCGTCCATCTGCCGCCCACACTAATGATACATGGTTGCCGAGGCGGCTACTCTGGCGCCACACGTCCGTCCCTCCGCCCGCCCACCATTGCTATATAAACTGCTACGCTGGCCATAGCCGCAGTCATCTGCATCCGTTCCCTTTCTCCTGTCCACACCACTACTGCCCACCATGGCTTCCTCGCGCTCCAGCGCTCTTCGGGACCGCGGACGACGGACCACAAGGAGATGGCAGCCATTGCTGCCGACCGGCTGGCTGGCAGGCAGCCGGAGGACGACGACGTCCCAATGGAGAACATGGTAGTCGACGATCCGGCGCCAACCCCCTCCTCCGTGCCATCCTCGCCGGTGCATTGCACCATGACCATCTGCGAGGCCCGTGCCCAATATATGGACAGGGTGAGGCAGATGCGTGAGGAGCAGTTCCGTGAGGCGCAGGCCGACGCCGCTACAACCACCATCTCCTCCAGGAGCACCTGCAGGCAGAGGAGCAGATCGCCGCGGAGCGGGCGGAGCAGGAGGCGTTGCTCGACACGTACCACTCCGCCCGCAAGGGCCGCCTCGAGCGCTGGCGGTACCGCATGCGGGTGGCGGAGGCTGCGGCCGCCTACAAAGAGGCTAGCAAAGAGGGCGATGAAGCAGGCGAGGCGCTGTTTGGCGAGACCGAGGACGAGGCAGAGGACAATGCCGGCTCCGACGAGTCCCCGCTCCGCTGGCGTCGACGAGGCCCTGCTCCGCCGAGGCCCCGCGGCGCCAACAACGAGGCAGAGGACACCGCCGGCTCTGCCGAGGCCCCGCCCCGCCAACAACGAGGCAGAGGACATCGCCGGCTCAGCTGAGGCCCCACCCTGCCGGCAACGTGGGGGAGGATTTCCACCGCTCCGCTGAGGCGCCGCCCGCCGGCAACGAGACAGAGGACATCGCCGGCTCCGCCGAGGCCCCGCCCCGCTGCCAACGAGGCCGCGCCACACAGAAAACGAGGAAGAGTAGAACACGGTAGGTCGCCGCCTCTCGGGTCCAAGTAAGGCCACCGCTGCTACCCTCCGGTTGAAGCCAAGCTAGGTGGGTTGACCATTGACGGCCGGCTAGCTTCTTGGCGGCAACGTGGAGTCGGAGAGCTGCGCTGGAGAAGAACGCTGCTTCTACTTAACTGCTGGTGCAGTTGGCTGACTGACACGTGAGCCCAATAGGCCACATGTCAGTTACGCAACTGCACCTGCAGTTAAGTCACTGAAGCTTCTGTTCGGCTCAGCGGGACATAGGTGGGTAGCTTCGGTTAATTAATTATACCTCCCGCGCACCCCTTTTTAGTTGAAGAATGTATGAAATGTAATGAAATCCGGCATGTTTATATGAAATCCGACCGTGTATGACTGAATTTATTTCGATTAGTTCGAATTCCTGTATCACTGGCATTGGATGAACATGCAAAACAATATGTACTAGCATTATTCCCAGGGTGATCACCTCGTTTGCAGCAGTTTCACATGTACTCCCTCCGGTCCTTTCTAGTCTGCATACAAGTTTTGTCTGCAGTCAAAGTATCTCTACTTTGACAATCTTATACAAAAAAGTATGCACTTTCACAATGTGCGAAGTAAAAAGGAACAGAAGGAGTACAAAGAGTTTGAGCAGCTTTTTAGCGTTTCTGTACATTGCAATCAAACACACAGGCCTGGCAATTCATAGAGAACATTCAAAACAATCGATGATTATGCATCCCAGCTACTCACATGTCAGAGGCAATATTTACTTCACAACTAAAGAATAAAGAAAAAATTGATCGACGCCGCTGACAGCAAAGGGCGTCCCATTCAAAAATATCAAATGCATGACTTGCTAAAATCAATGAGCAAAATTTGACAAGGTTGTCCCATTCCAAAATATCAAATGCCTACGATTGTGGAATGGGCAGGGTTTGCCATCAGTTCGGACATTGACATGGCACCTCGTGCTAAATAAACCAGCTGTTCTTTTTGTGCAGTTCCACCAAAATCAACCAAATTCGCGCGTAGCTTGTATGATTTCGCCCTTATATGTTGCAACACCTTGAACTTATCGGCACCTCCTTTCTTGTGGTGGAAATGAATGATTCGATGTATTCATGAACATTTTGTGCAGTTCCCATTGAAATCAAGCTGAGCACCCCTGTTTGCACAAATACAAAAAAGTGATTAGTATAAAGCAAATTGTACTATGAATTGACAGTTTCAACAGGCACATACATGGTCCATGTAGAGCACCCTTTTAGAAAAATGGAACTCACCAGAAAGAATCCTAGAACAACATTGTACTCGCGCATCACAGCAAAAAAATGGAGATTTGTCAGTCCTTCTGAGCTTAAGTTAGTTTGGTCTTGTGGGAAGTAATGTAACCATCCTTCAACTGCTCCTTGTGAAATATCCTTATCTTACCTCAATGGGATATTACGGTGCACATACAGATTGGAAGTCTTGTCTCCATTTGTGTAGTTCACTAAAATCAAGCAACATTATCGTACAAGTAGCACAACATATGAAAGCACACTGCAGAATCATGTGAAAGAAGGCTAGTACTGACCTCTCATGATGCAGAATTCAAACAACTCACAAGAAGAAGATCTGAACCAAATTCGCCTTAACGGATAGGAAGTAAGATCTCCTCTTGTGCAGTTCCACTAAGATCAAGCAATCAAGCAACGTTGTCGGTGTGACATTTTGGTTGAACTACACAAAACACTCTTAAAACAAAAGTGTTTTGTGCAGTGCAACAAAAGGTCACAATGGCAACGAGGTGAAGTAGATAACCCTGTTTACACAGAGGTGCAAAGGAAACAATTAGTGGTCAATAACGGTCGATGACACAGAAGCCAACAAAAAGAAGCATCTACCTTATCTAAATGGGAAAGAAAGCAAGACAGTAGCATTTCTCAAATGGTGGCATTGATTAATATTAACATAGAGATTATATTAACAATAAAATTCGTTAAACATGTAATTTTATTTTAACTGTGGCATTGCATCAATTTTCCAGCGGCATTATTAGAGGGTGTTTGTTTACAGGGACATTTTGGTGTAGGGACTAAAAAAACTCCGTGTCAGTCCCATCTAAACCAAACAGGAGGGACTTTTAGGGACTAAAAGTGGGCATTTGGGACTAAAGAAAGAAGACCCCGAGGGAGTCTTTTTGGGACTTTTTCCAACAGTTGCCCCTGCCACGCATCGCACCTTGTCTCTATTAGTTCATTACTAGGGGTAACATGGTCTTTTAGCATGTCATTTAATAACCTCTAGTCCATGTTTAGTCCCTGGAACCAAGCAGGTAGGGACTAGGGAGTTTTTAACCAAACAGGGCCTTAGATTAACAACAGCTAATGAGTTGCAAGGGACAGTGGACGCACCAGCACCATGTGCATCTACCGATGTACTGTGGTCATGCATAGTCTGTTGCAACAAAGAACAAACAACCAAGGAGCATATTTGTGTTGGTCCCAGTTTTGTTATCTTTAGACACCTTTCCCTACGTGAGCGCAGCAAATCTAGTCCTGCTCAAACTCTACAGCCTTGTCCCTTCCTTTCCTTTTTGAACTAGTACTTTCGCCCCTTCCTTTCCTCTTTGAACCACGTCCTAGATTTATGCGATACAACTTTCCCCACTACTTACCCCATTCCTTTCCTCTTTGAACCACGTCCTAGATTCATGCTATACAACTTTCCCCCTTCATTTCCTCTTTGAACCACGTCCTAGATTCATGTTATATACAACTTTTCCCACTACTTTCCCCCACTCCTTTCCTCTTTGAACCACGTCCTAGATTCATGGTATACATGCAGCTAGAGCAATGCATGTGGAGTAAGTAAATTATACCTTAAGGTTCTTGGGGCGTGGTTCGGTGGGCGACGGGACGGCGGCGAAGAAGAAGGGGTCGGAGGCCCTCCCGCGCAGCTGCTGGGTGGAAAGTGAACAGCTGCGCCGGTAGTCCCTCGCCGACGGCGACAGCGTTAAGTGTAACACCCCGGATGTAACTTTCCATATTTGTAACTCCAACTCTTGCCATTTTCGGATATGTGTTATGATATTCCCTTCGTGGTCGGGTTTTGTTTTTTCGTTTTGTATTTGTGTTCATGTCATGCATCCCGTATCATGTCATCATGTGCATTGCATTTGCATACGTGTGCGTCTCTTGCATCCGAGCATTTTCCCCGTTGTCCGTTTTGCAATCCGGCGCTCCCACCTCCTCCGGCGCACCCCTTTTCGTTTCTTTTCGTGAGCGGGTGTTGAACGCTCTCGGAATGGACCGAGGCTTGTCAAGTGGCCTTGGTATACCACCGGGAGACCACCGGTCATGTTTCGTTCCATTTGGAGGTCGTTTGGTACTCCAACGGTTAACCGGGTAACCGCAGATGCCTTTTGTGTGTGCAGCAAAACCCCTCTCTAAACAGCCCAAAACCCACCAAACTCTCTTCCATGCTCTAGGTCGTTCGATCACGGTCGTGTGGGCGAAAACCGCACCTCATTTGGACTCTACTAGCTCCCTCTAGCTATATATATGTGTCTCTCCCGAATCCTCCCGCAGTCCAAAACCCTAAAACTCCTCCCGTCGCCACCGGACGCGTCCGCTCCGGCCGGACGAAGCCGCCGCCGCCCCCGCGGCCAATCCAGCGCTGCCACGTGGCCCCGGCCACCGCCCGTACGCCGCGGCCCGCCAGGCCCGCCGCCGGCCCCCCTGGGCCCAGATCCCGCGCGCCGCCGCCCCTCCCGCGGTACCCCGCCGCCGCCGCCTCGCCACCTCACGTCGCCGGTGCCCCGCCGCCGCCGCCTCGCCGCCCCACGTCGCCGGTGCCCCGCCGCCGCCGTCCACCGCCGCGCCCGCTCCCCACGACGCCTAGCCGCCGCCTCGCGCCTCCCCGAGCCCCACGCCGGAGCCCGAGCCCCGGCGAGCTCCTCTCCTCCTCACCTCCGGGCGCCGCGCCGCCGCCTCCATCGTCTCCGGCGAACTCCCTCGATCCGATCTGGACGAAGCTCTCGGTTGACTTTCTTTCTCCCCCCCCCCCCCCCGAAATATCTCAGTCATTATATTTTTGCAGTATATTGCCATGTTCATCGCATCATAACTCTCTGCATATAGTTCCGTTTCTCGCGTGTAATATATCGAAATGTTCGTCTCGTGATGCTCTACATTTTTTTCCATTGCACCATATTCATTAGAGTTCATATTGATGCCAAAATCTCTGGTGCAAGAGTGCTAGTTGCTGTTGTCTGCTGTTGCTTATCAGAACTTGGTGATTTGTTATTTTTGTTGCATTTAATCTGTGCATCTTATGGGCATGAGCGCTACATGTGTTTTGTTGCATGCCATGCCATCTTTACAAAGGTGTATGCCATGTATTTTTGTGATCTCTGTGGTGACTAGCACAAGCATGCAAACTAGGCTCCGTAATGTTTCTGATTTCAGGGACTTAGTATTTTCTCTAAGTCTTTGTCTGCTGTTATTTTGTTGCCATGTAAACTTGATGCTACAGAGAGATCCATGCATATTTTGAAGATGTTCGCTAAGGATGTTTTGTAGATATTGTTGTAATTGATCCAGTCCTGCCCTTGTTTGCAATTATGGAGTGCCATAGCATGACTCAATCTTGCTCTATTTTTGCTATAAAATATTTCTGGAAGATTGTTTACGTGTTATTCAATTTTGCCAAGCTTGTTGTAGTTGTTTCATTCATGCTATGTACTTGCTCTTGCCATGGATAGCTTCATAAACATGCCATCTTGCTGTAGGTATGCTTGTTTTGTCATGCATTGCCTTGTGGTGAGTGCAGCAAGCTCACCAAGATGCCTTCATATTATTGTTTCTGCCATGCTCTGTTTTTCTGCTAAGTCTGAAACCTGTTAACGAAACTTGCTATGTTTACATGGTTGCCATCATATCTTCTGGTCCTTTTTGGCTTATGGTCACTAAGGGACTTTTGTCATATGCATTTAGTAGAATACTTTCATGCCTTGTTTTGCCATGTTAAGTTCACGTACCATGTTGATTTCGTTCTCTGAACATAACATTGCTACCTGATGTTGTTTCAGGCATGTCCAGTAATTTCACCAAATCTGTGATCCTGTCATCTTTTGCACTTTTGCCATGCTTGTTTGAACCTGCTGTGTTGTGATCTAGCCGTATCTCAGTGTTCATCTTTTGTCAAGCATCTCCTGTAGATTACTGCCATATGCTTTTTTGCTATGTTTGAGTGATGTAGCATTGTTACTTGTTGCATTCTACGTGCTATCATGCTGTTAATCGCAGATTCGTGTCATTTTTGTTTTGCTTGCCATTTGCAAACCGTGCATCCGTTTCCGGTGATCTTTATATCGATTTCAACCGAAATCATCTCATCTTTCCAGTGGCATGCTTGGTTTGTCAAGTTACTTCCTTGTTCATCATTTTTTCGTCCGGAGCACGCATATGCATCGCATATCATATCTTGCATATCATTCATGTTTTGCACCATGTTGCTTGTGCATTTCCCGTGATTGATTGTGGTTCCATTGCTTGTGTTCTTGTCTTGGGTAGAGCCGGGAGACGAGTTCGTGAACGAGGAACCTGTTGAGTACGCTTACGAGGATCAAGCTTTCGACAACTCTGAGAACCTTGCAGGCAAGATGACCACCCCTCGAAATCACTTCTATCTTTGCTTTGCTAGTTGTTCGCTCTATTGCCATGCGGCGCTACCTACCACTTGCTATATCATGCCTCCCATATTGCCATGTCAGCCCCTAACCATCCTTTCCTAGCAAACTGTTGTTTGGCTAAGTTACCGCTTTTGCTCAGCCCTTCTTATAGCGTTGCTAGTTGCAGGTGAAGTTGAAGTTGGTTCCATGTTGGAACATGGATATGTTGGGATATCACAATATCTCTTATTTAATTAATGCATCTATATATTGGGTAAAGGGTGGAAGGCTCGGCCTTATGCCTGGTGTTTTGTTCCACTCTTGCCGCCCTAGTTTCTGTCACACCGGTATTATGTTCCTTGAGTTTGCGTTCCCTACGCGGTTGGTTGATTTATGGGACCCCCTTGACAGTTCGTCTTGAATAAAACTGCTCCAGCAAGGCCCAACTTTGGTTTTACCATTTACCACCTAAGCCTTTTCCCACGGGTTTTCGCGAGCCCGAGGGTCCTCTTTATTTAAACCCCCGGGCCAGTGCACCTCTGAGTATTGGTCCAACCTGTCAGTCGCCGGTGGCCACCAGGGGCAACTCTGGGCTCGCCTATCGGAAGCTTGGACAATACGGTGTGCCTTGAGAACGAGATATGTGCAGCTCCTATCGGGATTTGTCGGCACATTCGGGTGGCTTTGCTGGTCTTGTTTTACCATTGTCGAAATGTCTTGTAAACCGGGATTCCGACACTGATCGGGTCTTTCCGGGAGAAGGTTTATCCTTCATTGACCGTGAGAGCTTATGATGGGCTAAGTTGGGACACTCCTGCAGGGTATTATCTTTCGAAAGCCGTGCCCACGGTTATGAGGCAGATGGGAATTTGTTAATGTCCGGTTGTAGAGAACTTGTCACTTGACTTAATTAAAATACATCAACCGTGTGTGTAGCCGTGATGGTCTCTTCTCGGCGGAGTCCGGGAATTGAACACGGTTTGAGTTATGAATGACGTAAGTAGGAGTTCAGGATCACTTCTTGGTCATTACTAGTTGGCGACCGTTCCGTTGCTTCTCTTCTCGCTCTCTTTTGCGTATGTTAGCCACCATATATGCTTAGTGCATGCTGCAGTTCCACCTCATTACACCATCCTTTCCTATAAGCTTAGATAGTCTTGATCTCGCGGGTGTGAGATTGCTGAGTCCTCGTGACTCACAGATTCTACCAAAACAGTTGCAGGTGCCGGCGATGCCAGTGCAGTTGATGAGATCGACCTCAAGTGGGAGTTCGACGAGGAACGTGGTCGTTACTATGTGTCTTTTCCTGATGATCAGTAGTGGAGCCCAGTTGGGACGATCGGGGATCTAGAATTTGGGGTTGTCTCATTTTCATTTGGATTTTGACCGTAGTCGGTCTATGTGTGTATTTTGGATGATGTATGAATTATATTTATGTATTGTATGAAGTGGCGATTGTAAGCCAACTCTCGTTATCCCATTCTTGTTCATTACATGGGATTGTGTGAAGATGACCCTTCTTGCGACAAAACCACAATGCGGTTATGCCTCTAAGTCGTGCCTCGACACGTGGGAGATATAGCCGCATCGTGGGCGTTACAAGTTGGTAATCAGAGCCATCCCCGACTTAGGAGCCCCCTGCTTGATCGAATCGCTGGCGTTGTTGAGTCTAGAACAAAAATGTTTTGAGTCTTAGGATTATATATATCGGAGAGTAGGATTTTTTACTCCTCAGTCCCTTCGTCGATTTGGTGAGGTCTCCTGACGTAGAAGTTTTGACTCTTCTCTCCTCAAATTTCACTAAAAAAAAATTTAGGATCACGCGGGTATCTTGGAATCGTTCCGATGGCTTTGTGACGAGAACATTGTTCTTGGTGCCTCCTGACATTTAGGGGTTGTGGCAGTGTCCCGGGGAGTTGAGCTCCGAGGTGTTGTCGTCACAATTTTATCATTGGAGTTCTGGAATACCTGAGTTTCGCCGACATCGAAATCTCTTTTATGCAGTTGTTGGTGAGATCACCTCGATGCCACCCAGTACTGGGGCGGGAGTTCGGGAGTATTGCCATAACTCGTATAACGGATGTTTTTCGAAGGTTGAGGTACACGATTTCCGAAAGGTTCTTGGTTATGTGTTGACGGATGGATACAGCTGGATCTAGGGATTGCTAGTTTGGGTGATATATTTTGTGTCCCCTGTATCCCCAACACCAGATTGCATAACCAGAAAGTTTCGGGAGTTTATAAGTGGGAATTCAAGTAGCACTTAGGATATCTTTCCGACAGACGCATGATATGAGATTGGGGTTCGACGTCTAGTGGTCCGCCTTTCCACGGTTGGTTTTACAGTGGTCTCGTAGTGTCTTAAAGAGTCCTTGGCTATGCCGACTCGGGGACGCTTCGTATGTCATGTGCACAGCCTTGTACATGATGGTGCTGTACGATCGAGCCTTTGTGGGCCCCACCACGAAAACTTCAGACGAAATCTCTATCATATGTTTGTTCCGGCTTATTCTGCAAGCCAATACTTTGTTTTGTTTTGAATTGTGGTATTCGAGTTGCTTCGAAGTCAAATGTTGATTCCATATTTTCCTAAGTGGCTTCTCAACTTATAGAAGTGTGATGATTTACTTTGGAATTCATTCGTTCATCCTCGTTTGAATGTTTATTGTGAAGACTATATGTTGCAATTTCTATCCGTTGATTCTACTTATCTATTTGTCTATCAAGATGCTAACGGATGTCACCCTCTTCAGGATGGCTCTGCCAAGGTGTCAGAATCCGGATCGCAATGAAGGGAGTCAGACAAACCCTCCGCCACCACCTCCGCCTCCGGAGGCATGGCAAGCTATCATGGCAGCCACCAACGCCAATGCTCAGATGATTCTACAACTCTTGCAAGAACGCACCCAAGGGCAAGGCAATCAAGGAAATCAAGGCCAAGGCAACAATCAGTCTCACTTCGCCACACTCAACCAGTTTCTCGCAAATTAGCCCAAGTCTTTCAGCTACTGTGTCGAGGCCACGGATGCCGATGATTGGCTCGTGGACATCAACAAGCATTTTGAATGTAGCAATGTCAGGCCTGAGGACTATGTCAAGTTCGCTTCTTTTCAGCTCAAGGACCAAGCTGCTGATTGGTATCAACAATACAAAGATTCCAGAGGAGGTCGTGTGATCACTTGCACTGACTTCTGTTGGGACTTCAAAGCACACCACATTCCACAAAGTGTTGTTGAGAGCAAGTGTGAGGAGTTCCGCAATCTCAAGCAAGGCAACATGTCTGTGTATCAATTCAACATCCAGTTTCAGAAACTTGCTCGCTTCACTAAACAAGACGTTCCTGATGAAAAGAGCATGATCTATCACTTCAGAGGTGGCCTTAGAGAGGATCTGCAGTTAGCTCTCGTTCTTGTTGAGCCTACTCAGTTTGATCAATTCTACAATATGGCACTGAAGCAAGAGGCTGCTCAGCTCAAGTGTGAGGCTGCTAAGAAGAGAGTCAGGGACGCAGTTCAGTCTTCTTCTTCCTCACTTGTGGCAGCTAAGCAACAGAAGTTCTGGTTGCCTCCTCCTCCTCCATTTCGTCAGCCTTACCAGCAGAAGAACAAAGGTGGCCATGGTTCTTCCAACTCATCCAACTCTGGCTATCAGAACAAGTCTCAGAATCAAGATCCAAAGTCGAATGCTCCTTATCACCGTCCACTCTCAGAGGTGACTTGCAACAAGTGTCAGCAGAAAGGTCAATATGCTAACAAATGCTTCAACCAAAGGCGCCTTCCGCCTCCTCCTCCTGTCAGATCTTCCAGCAATGTAGTGGTCAAGCATAATTCCAAGTTTGCAAAGGTGAACATGATGAATGCAGCTCAAGCGGAGGAATCGACTGATGTGTTAATGGGTAATCTTCCTGTTAATGATATTCCTGCAAAAGTTCTTTTTGATACTGGTGCATCGCTTTATTTCATATCAAGACCATTTGCATCCAAGCATGAGTTGGTTTTTCAAGGTTTGCCTAGACAGTTAGCAGTTGTCTCTCCGGGCAAATGCATGAATGCAAGCTACATGGCTCCGGATGTTTCCATCAAGATGGGAAACTATAAATTTCTGTCTTCTCAAGTTGTTCTTGGTGACTCGGATATTGATCTAATTCTCGGGATGGACTGGCTTTCTAAGCACAAGGCTCAACTTGATTGTGCTGCCAGGGAAATTCAATTGACACACTCTTCTGAGGATGTTATCATTTATGCCGCTCGTGATGAAACCATTCGGTTGTTTTCTCTCAATGAGCAGGGCGAATTGAATGCCATCTCTCAAATTCCAGTCGTTTGTGAGTATCAAGATGTCTTTCCAGAAGAGCTTCCGGGTATGCCTCCTCACCGGCCAGTTGAGTTCGTTGTCGATCTTGAGCCCGGCACTGAACCCGTTTGCAAGCGTCCATACAAGCTTGGACCCAAGGAGCTGAAGGAATTGAAGAAATAGCTCGATGAACAAGAGCGCCTGGGTTTGATCAGACCGAGTTCATCTCCATGGGGTTGTGGTGTTCTTTTTGTCCAGAAGAAGGATGGCACGGACCGACTTTGTGTCGACTACCATCCATTGAACAACAAGACAATCAAGAACAAGTATCCACTTCCCAACATCAATGAGCTATTCGAGCAACTCAAAGGTGCTAAAGTTTTCTCCAAGCTTGACCTTCGTATGGGTTATCATCAGATTCGCATTCGTGAAGAAGATATTCCCAAGACAGCATTCAGAACAAGCTTTGGTTCTTATGAATATACTGTCATGTCTTTCGGCCTTGTCAATGCTCCTCCAACATTCTCGCGGATGATGAATTTCATTTTCAACCCCTATACCAATGAATTCGTGCTGGTGTATCTCGATGATATCTTGGTCTTCTCCAAGAATAAGAAGGATCATGCCAAACATTTGCGATTGGTGCTCGACAAGCTCAGAGAGTATCAATTCTATGCGAAGTTTTCCAAATGTGAGTTTTGGCTTGATGAAGTTCTTTACCTTGGTCACATCATCTCTGCCAAGGGCATCGCTGTTAATCCCGAGAAGGTGTCTGCAATTGTGAATTGGGAACCTCCTCAGAATGTCAAGCAGCTCCGCAGTTTTCTTGGTCTTGCAAGCTATTGCCGAAGATTCGTTGAGAATTTCTCTAAGATTGCAAAGCCTCTTTCCAACCTCCTCCAGAAGCATGTGAAGTATGTCTGGTCTCCTGACAGTGACGTTGCTTTCAACACTCTCAAAAAGAAACTAGTCACAGCTCCTGTCTTAACTCCTCCTGACGAATCCAAGCCATTTGAAGTTTTCTGTGATGCTTCTCTCCAAGGTCTCGGTGCTGTGTTAATGCAAGAGAGGAAAGTTGTGGCCTATACCTCTCGTCAGTTGAAGCCCAATGAAAAGAACTACCCCACTCACGATCTTGAGTTGGTGGCAGTTGTCCATGCATTAATAACGTGGAGACATCTCTTGTTGGGAAGACAAGTGGACATATTCACCGATCACAAGAGTCTCAAGTACATCTTCACTCAGCCCAACCTCAACCTCAGGCAAACTCGATGGGTCGAAATGATTCAAGAGTACAATCCGAGTATTGAATATACTCCAGGCAAAGCCAATGTCATTGCAGATGCTTTGAGCAGGAAGGCTTATTGCAACAGCTTAATTCTCAAGCCATTCCAGCCGGATCTTTGTGAAGCTTTCCGCAAGCTGAATCTCCAAGTTGTTCCTCAAGGCTTTCTTGCCAACCTCATAGTCTCTCCTACTTTGGAAGATCAAATTCATGAGGCAGAACTTCTTGATGCCATGGTGAAGAAGGTGAAACGTGATATCGACAAGGGTCTTTCCAAATACAAGTGCTATCGCATTGATGACAGAGACACTTTATTCTTCGAGGACCGGATTGTGGTTCCTAAAGGTGATCTAAGGAAAGTCATTATGAACAAGGCGCACAATTCCATTCTTTCCATTCATCCTGGAAGTACGAAGATGTACCATGACCTCAAGCAGTCGTATTGGTGGACTCGAATGAAGCGAGAAATTGCTCAATTCGTGAATGAATGTGATGTCTGTCGAAGAGTGAAAGCAGAACACCAACGATCAGCTGGTCTCCTCCAACCTCTTGCTATCCCAGAATGGAAGTTTGATCATATCGAAATGGACTTCGTGACTGGTTTTCCAAAGTCCAAGCGCAGAAATGATGCTATCTTCGTTGTCATCGACAAGCTTTCTAAAGTGGCTCATTTCCTTCCAATCAAAGAATCTATCACAGTAGCTCAGTTGGTAGAGCTATACACCTCCAGAATTGTCTCTTTGCATGGCATTCCACAATTGATTTCTTCAGATCGTGGAAGCATCTTCACTTCTAAGTTCTGGGACTCCTTCCAGAAGGCCATGGGCACCAACATTCGCTTCAGCACAGCTTTCCATCCTCAAACTAGTGGCCAAGTCGAGCGAGTAAATCAAATTCTTGAAGATATGCTCAGGGCTTGTGTCATTTCCTTTGGCATGAGATGGGAAGATTGTCTTCCATATGCCGAATTCTCCTACAACAACAGCTTCCAAGCGAGTTCGGGCAAGGCCCCATTCGAGATTCTCTATGGCAGAAAGTGCCGTACTCCTCTCAATTGGTCAGAGACTGGTGAACGCCAACTTCTTGGCAATGACTTAATCACAGAGGCTGAAGAAATGTGTAAAGTCATCCGTGATAATCTCAAAGCTGCGCAATCGCGCCAGAAGAGTTACTATGATAGTAAGCACCGTGATGTGGCTTTCGAGATTGGAGACCATGTCTACCTCCGCGTCTCTCCAATGAAAGGCACTCGTCGCTTCGGTATCAAAGGGAAACTTGCCCCTCGATACGTGGGTCCTTTCAAGATCATTGGCAAAAGAGGCGACCTCGCCTATCAACTTGAGCTTCCTTCCAACTTCGCGAACGTGCACGATGTGTTCCACGTGTCACAGCTCCGCAACTGCTTCAAGACGCCTGAGCGCACTATCAACTTCGAAGAGATTGACCTCCAAGAAGATTTGTCTTATCATGAGCACCCCGTTGCAATTCTTGAAGAAACTAAGCGCAAGACTCGCAACAAGTCAATCAAATTCCTGAAAGTGAAGTGGTCGCACCATTCCGACCGGGAAGCCACCTGGGAACGTGAGGACCATCTCCATTCCGAATATCCGGAGTTCTTTCAGTCCTAGATCTCGGGACGAGATCCTCTCGTAGTGGTGGAGTGTTGTAACACCCCGGATGTAACTTTCCATATTTGTAACTCCAACTCTTGCCATTTTCGAATATGTGTTATGATATTCCCTTCGTGGTCGTGTTTTGTTTTTTCGTTTTGTATTTTTGTTCATGTCATGCATCCCGTATCATGTCATCATGTGCATTGCATTTGCATACGTGTGCGTCTCTTGCATCCGAGCATTTTCCCCGTTGTCCGTTTTGCAATCCGGCGCTCCCACCTCCTCCGGCGCACCCCTTTTCGTTTCTTTTCGTGAGCGGGTGTTGAACGCTCTCGGAATGGACCGAGGCTTGTCAAGTGGCCTTGGTATACCACCGGGAGACCACCGGTTAAGTTTCGTTCCATTTGGAGGTCGTTTGGTACTCCAACGGTTAACCGGGTAACCGCAGATGCCTTTTGTGTGTGCAGCAAAACCCCTCTCTAAACAGCCCAAAACCCACCAAACTCTCTTCCATGCTCTACGTCGTTCGATCACGATCATGTGGGCGAAAACCGCACCTCATTTGGACTCTCCTAGCTCCCTCTAGCTATATATATGTGTCTCTCCCGAATCCTCCCGCGGTCCAAAACCCTAAAACTCCTCCCATCGCCGCCGGACGCGTCCGCTCCGTCCGGACGAAGCCGCCGCCGCCCCCGCGGCCAATCCAGCGCTGCCACGTGGCCCCGGCCACCGCCCGTACGCCGCGGCCCTCCAGGCCCGCCGCCGGCCCCCGCGGGCCCAGATCCCGCGCGCGCCCGCCTCCCCGCGCGCCGCCGCCCCTCCCGCGGTGCCCCGCCGCCGCCGCCTCGCCGCTTCACGTCGCCGGTGCCCCGCCGCCGCCGCCTCGCCGCCCCATGTCGCCGGTGCCCCGCCGCCGCCGTCCACCGCCGCGCCCGCTCCCCGCGACGCCTAGCCGCCGCCTCGCGCCTCCCCGAGTCCCACGCCGGAGCCCGAGCCCCGGCGAGATCCTCTCCTCCTCACCTCCGGGCGCCACGCAGCCGCCTCCATCGTCTCCGGCGAACTCCCTCGATCCGATCTGGACGAAGCTCTCGGTTGACTTTCTTTCTCCCCCCACCCCCACCCCCGCGAAATATCTCCAAGTCATTAAATTTTTGCAGTATATTGCCATGTTCATCGCATCATAACTCTCTGCATATAGCTCCGTTTCTCGCGTGTAATATATAGAAATGTTCGTCTCGTGATGCTCTACATTTTGTTCCATTGCACCGTGTTCATTAGAGTTCATCTTGATGCCCAAATCTCTGGTGCAAAAGTGCTAGTTGCTGTTGTCTGCTGTTGCTTATCAGAACTTGGTGATTTGTTATTTTTGTTGTATTTAATCTGTGCATCTTATGGGCATGAGTACTACATGTGTTTTGTTATATGCCATGCCTTCTTTACAGAGGTGTATGCCATGTATTTTTGTGATCTCTGTGATGACTAGCACAAGCATGCAAACTAGGCTCCGTAATGTTTCTGATTTCAGGGACTTCGTATTTTCTGTCTTTGTCTGCTGTTATTTTGTTGCCACTTAAACATGATGCTACAGAGAGATCCATGCATATTTTGGAGATGTTCAGTAATGATGTTTTGTAGATATTGTTGTAATTGATCCATTCCTGCCCTTGTTTGCAATTATGGAGTGCCATAGCATGACTCAATCTTGCTCTACTTTTGCTATAAAATATTTCTGGCAGATTGTTTACGTGTTATTCAATTTTGCCAAGCTTGTTGAAGTTGTTTCATTCATGCTATGTACTTTCTCTTGCCATGGATAGCTTCATAAACATGCCATCTTGCTGTAGGTATGCTTGTTTTGTCATGCATTGCCTTGTGGTGAGTACCGAAAGCTCACCAAGATGCCTTCATATTATTGTTTCTGCCATGCTCTGTTTTTCTGCCATGTCTGGAACCTGTTAACGAAACGTGCTATGTTTACATGGTTGCCATCATATCTTGTGGTCCTCTTTCGCTTATGGTCAGTAAGGGACTTTTGTCATATGCATTTAATAGAATACTTTCATGCCTTGTTTTGCCATGTTAAGTTCATGTAGCATGTTGATTTCGTGCTCTGAACATAACATTGCTACCTGATGCTGTTTCAGGCATGTCCAGTAATTTCACAAGTCTGTGATCCTGTCATCTTTTGCACTTTTGCCATGCTTGTTTGAACCTGCTGTGTTGTGATTTAGCCGTAGCTCAGTGTTCATCTTTTGTCAAGCATCTCCTGTAGATTACTACCATATGCTTTTTTGCTATGTTTGAGTGTTGTAGCATTGTTACTTGTTGCATTCTACGTGCTATCATGTTGTTAATCGCAGATTCGTGTCATTTTTGTTTTGCTTGCCATTTGCAAACCGTGCATCCGTTTCCGGTGATCTTTATATCGATTTCAACCGAAATCATCTCATATTTCCAGTGGCATGCTTGGTTTGTCAAGTTACTGCATTGTTCATCATTTTTTCGTCCGGAGCACGCATATGCATCGCATATCATATCTTGCATATCATTCATGTTTTGCACCATGTTGCTTGTGCATTTCCCGTGATTGATTGTGGTTTCATTGCTTGTGTTCTTGTCTTGGGTAGAGCCGGGAGACGAGTTCGTGAACGAGGAACCTGTTGAGTACGCTTACGAGGATCAGGCTTTCGACAACTCTGAGAACCTTGCAGGCAAGATGACCACCCCTCGAAATCACTTCTATCTTTGCTTTGCTAGTTGTTCGCTCTATTGCCATGCGGCGCTACCTACCACTTGCTATATCATGCCTCCCATATTGCCATGTCAGCCCCTAACCATTCTTTCCTAGCAAACCGTTGTTTGGCTAAGTTACCGCTTTTGCTCAGCCCTTCTTATAGCATTGCTAGTTGCAGGTGAAGTTGAAGTTGGTTCCATGTTGGAACATGGATATGTTGGGATATCACAATATCTCTTATTTAATTAATGCATCTATATATTGGGTAAAGGGTGGAAGGCTCGGCCTTATGCCTGGTGTTTTGTTCCACTCTTGCCGCCCTAGTTTCTGTCACACCGGTATTATGTTCCTTGAGTTTGTGTTCCTTACGCGGTTGGGTGATTTATGGGACCCCCTTGACAGTTCGTCTTGAATAAAACTCCTCCAGCAAGGCCCAACTTTGGTTTTACCATTTACCACCTAAGCCTTTTCCCCCGGGTTTTCGCGAGCCCGAGGGTCATCTTTATTTAAACCCCCGGGCCAGTGCTCCTCTGAGTATTGGTCCAACCTGTCAGTCGCTGGTGGGCACCAGGGGCAACTCTGGGCTCGCCTATCGGAAGCTTGGACAATACGGTGTGCCCTGAGAACGAGATATGTGCAGCTCCTATCGGGATTTGTCGGCACATTCGGGTGGCTTTGCTGGTCTTGTTTTACCATTGTCGAAATGTCTTGTAAACCGGGATCCCGAGACTGATCGGGTCTTTCCGGGAGAAGGTTTATCCTTCGTTGACCGTGATAGCTTATGATGGGCTAAGTTGGGACACCCCTGCAGGGTATTATCTTTCGAAAGCCGTGCCCGCGGTTATGAGGCAGATGGGAATTTGTTAATGTCCGGTTGTAGAGAACTTGTCACTTGACTTAATTAAAATACATCAACCGTGTGTGTAGCCGTGATGGTCTCTTCTCGGCGGAGTCCGGGAATTGAACACGGTTTGAGTTATGAATGACGTAAGTAGGAGTTCAGGATCACTTCTTGGTCATTACTAGTTGACGACCGTTCCGTTGCTTCTCTTCTCGCTCTCTTTTGCGTATGTTATCCACCATATATGCTTAGTGCATGCTGCAGTTCCACCTCATTACACCATCCTTTCCTATAAGCTTAAATAGTCTTGATCTCGCGCGTGTGAGATTGCTGAGTCCTTGTGACTCACAGATTCTACCAAAATAGTTGCAGGTGCCGACGATGCCAGTGCAGTTGATGAGATCGACCTCAAGTGGGAGTTCGACGAGGAACGTGGTTGTTACTATGTGTCTTTTCCTGATGATCAGTAGTGGAGCCCAGTTGGGACGATCGGGGATCTAGCATTTGGGGTTATCTCATTTTCATTTGGATTTTTACCGTAGTCGGTCTATGTGTGTATTTTGGATGATGTATGAATTATATTTATGTATTGTGTGAAGTGGCGATTGTAAGCCAACTCTCGTTATCCCATTCTTGTTCATTACATGGGATTGTGTGAAGATGACCCTTCTTGCGACAAAACCACAATGCGGTTATGCCTCTAAGTCGTGCCTCGACACATGGGAGATATAGCCGCATCGTGGGCGTTACATTAAGCCTCCTCCCCTTCCCGGCGGACGGATCCTGCCGGCTCTTTGAGCAGCAGTGAGGGGAGAGAGAGGCCAACGAAGTCTTGTTTAGATCTGGAGAGGGCGAGAGAGTGTGAAGAGAGCAACTACAAGCGCTGAGGCTCCAGCGGGAGAGGGCGAGAGAGTGTGAAGAGAGCAACTACAAGCGCTGAGGCTCCAGCGTGTATATATATACTGGAGAGAGAGTGTGAAGCGTGCAAACCCTAGAAGACATTTTGACCAGTCAAAGAATCCTCCTGGCACAAATTATGCTCAAGTGTAGTTATCGAAAATGAGACCTCAAGTTTGATGAGCGAACAGGCTAACCAGCTACACAACCCTCCCGTTATGTTCAACGAGAGGGAAATAACCTTTTATACATTCCTGCATTTGTGTGACAAGCATGCCGTGTTTTTTTTGTGTGTGGGAGTCATTGGAATTTCAATCATAATCATGTCATGTGGCTTTGGTGGTAAGACTATCCACAGTGGTGCAGAAATAATGCAGCCTTAGTCACCTTACCTCTCTCCACGTAGTACGTTTGGTCCCACCAGTCAGAGGGTGAAACAAACAAATTAATAAGAAAAATTAAAAGCGACAGGGGTGTATCTTACCTCACACATCTCGCTACTGCTCGGGAACACTGTCCAATTGATCCCTCTGTTCGCTCACGTACTATTTTAAGTAAATCCTTATTATAGCATGCACACAAATTTTGGGCACTTGTATTCGACTTAAGTCAGTGTGCCACCGGATCTCGTATACTTACTACTCCCTCCGTCTAGGTGTAATAAGTCACATTAGAAGGTGCAACGGGACCAAGGTGCATGTGTGTGTGTGTGTGTGTTTAACAGCATGTGTGTGTTAGAGAGAGCGACAGATCGACCTACTCCTACAGAGAGATGTTGTGTAGTGTACGATTTTAGCCGCGAGAGTCGGTGCATCCTCTCGTTTCTGGGCGTGTCCGGTAGGGACATGCGGACAGCTGCCACGCCCGCTCCTGACCAGCCTGGCCCACCCAAAGCCCCTCCATCGCCCGCGCGCGCTTCCCGCCCGAAACGGTCAGCGCTGCTCCAAAGAATCGGTGCCGCATTCATGCCCAGGCAGAGCGGACGCGACCTCTCACTGGCGCAAGAGTGATGGTTGCTTCGTCCGTCCAACTTACTGCTGGGTCTATGTGATTTGACGGCTCATTGGTCTTTATTACTGAGGTGGTAGGACTGCTGGATGTCCCACGCTTTCCGCGAAAGGAGGTACTACTACTAGATTACAATTTTCTCCATTCTTACAGCGGAGGCGTGCAAGAGCAGTGAAAACACGCAGGCTCAGTGATTACATGGCCCACCTCACACTATCACCGTGCGACACCTAACTCTTTACATAGTACTCCCTCCGTTCCTAAATATTACTAGATGAGTCCCCGCGCGTTGCCGCGGAACAGCGGTATATCTCTCTGCGCAAAATTATCGATTTCATAGAACTAAAAAAACTCTATAACCGCATGATAAATGTGGTAGCCAAACTAAATAAACTCCCATCATCATTTAGATCATCCCACGTAAGGAAAAAAGATCAGCCAACTCCTACTGCATAATGGGGTTATATTTTTCTTTTTGACATGTTAATGGGACTTAAAAGCTCACTTACATACATGCTACCGGTGCATGCTTGCATGCAGACATGTTGATGTCATTTAAAACCCACTCACATGCATGTGCCACGGTATTTCTGCATGCTTGCATGTGGCTTAGTGCGGAGCCTCTCAACGTCTAGATCAGGCGGCTATTATGGACTGATTTACTTCATCTAACGGCTACATCAATTTTGATGATGTGGCTCAAGGAGAGGATAGAGAATTCCTAGTAGTGGGGGCTAGCTATTACTAGTAGATAAGTCTTTGTAGAGATTCCACTACATACGGAACAAAATGAATGAATCTACACTTAAAATGCATCTATATACATCCGATGTGGTTCATGGTGAAATCTCTACAAAGACTTATATTTAGGAACGGAGGAAGTACTAGTATAGTACGTACTGTAATTTATCAGCGAGATAAATTTGTACAATGCTATGAAGCTTCCAGCTTCTGTTACATGTATCTTGCGTCCAAGGTTGCCCGTTGCAACATTTCATCAAATACAAAGGAGACTAACATGCATGCTATTGCATCTCAATGATTGACAGATCATAGCAAATATGTACTCCCTCCGTTCCAAAATAAGTGTCTCAACTTTGTGCAAACTTTAGTACAAAGTTGTACTACTACTAAAGTTGACACTTATTTTGAAACAGAGGCAGCTAAAGAAAAAAATGATCCATGCAGTCCCTAGCCCTTGAACCGTGAACCCTGACCAGGCTTCAATTTGCTGGCAACGTTCGAGCTTCCTAATAAATGAAGTTTGCAACCTTTTGACCATCGGATCATTTTGTGCAGTTTCACCAAAATCGAGATGAGCATCCCTGTGGCAAAGAAATTGAAGAAGCGTGATTAGAATAAGATTACAGGGACTAGTTGATGAGACATAAACTCATCACAAATACAGTACGTAGAAGCCAGTAGAGGTATGTGCGGGGCAAAGAAGTAGAGAAATATCCACAGGGAGTGATGTGGGCAGCTGGAGTAGTGGTGCAAGCTGGCTGTAAAGGGAGTTGTACCTGAGGGACGTAGCACAACCTTGAGGAGGGCGGCGGGAGGCGGCAACTGCCCACGTCGCGACAGTGAGCAAGGGACGAAGGCAACCTCACCGGCTTTGTGAGAGAGAATGGCGGGGACCCCTGATCGGGACGTGCCGACAGTGGGTTTTCGCAGTCGGCGACGGCCACCGCATCTACACTAAGCAACCACCCCTTCCCCAAGCGGACGTGATCCGCCGGGATGTTAGAGATGTGGCCGCAGTCGTTTTGTGCGTGAGAGTGTGAAGAGAGCAACCCCAGCAAGCAACCGTGTAGGCTGGCCCGTCCTGACTATGTATATAGTGGAGCGGTTTCCTTTTCTCTCCATATGAACCTATCATATTGCGTACGTGCCACTGAAGAAAAAAATCTTTATTTATAAATGATGCGGCACCTACTACTCGTTCTCCTATAACCTTGCGCTTGGCATCTCCAAAATAATAACCTTGCGGTTGGCTCCTCGCCTCTTCGGGAAGCGGAGCAATAATGGTAGTGCAGTATATATCGTTCTTGCTATATGAGACCGAATGAATTGCTGCACGTCCACCACGTGGGCAAGGGTCGAGGGGCAAGGGAGAGTGCTACATATGGAGCAAAATGAGTGAATCTACACTCTAAAATACGTCTATATACATCAGTGTTTGGAGTATGTACTAGTACTTCATATTGAAATCTACTAAAGGACATATATATTCCAAACAATATGCTATAATCTCTATAACCAAGGTAGTAGGGACGAGGAGTAAACGGAGGGAGTAGTAAATTTTTCTCCTCGTCCTGCGAGCCACCGCGCGCATGGGTGAGGGAGCGGGCATAAGGCAGAGCAAGCTTCACCTCATCCTGCGAGCCACCGCGCCTGTGGGCGGGGGAGACGGCGTACTAAGCAAGCTTCTCCTCATTCTGCGAGTTGACGGGACACATCAAAAGTACTCCAGTGTATAGAGCCTTGCCTCAAAGGTAGGCCCCACATGGTTTGCCTCTTTTTTTAACATAACACGTCAAGTCGCAATTTGTTTGTTCACCCGTGGAAGACGATCCTCCCTCCACCAAGTGGACAACCAGTACACGGGCCAAATTACCACGTGGGCTGCCTTTTTCGTACAGAAATGAGCTCCACCGTGTACCGCGCGGGTGTGGTTGGGAAAGAGACGGGAGTACGTGCGTCGTGCATGCACCTCTTCTCTTCGTGCACGTCCCCCACCTACGTGGGTGTGTGTGAGAGATACAAACCGCGTTCGTGAGTGTTTTTTGTTTTGGGGTGGGGGTGGGGTGGGGGGTTGATTTCGTGAATTATTTGTGGGAATATGTGTCGATGACATCTGAAACAAAATTTTGCATGCAATGTGTGTGAAATGGAGGCCTATCCATATCATACATAGAGGGTCGGGCAATCCACGAGAAGAGAGGGAGGGGTCATAGCTATCGATAGAGTCGAAGAGAGGATCAACTGGGTGGGTGCGAGATCGATTAAGAGAGCCATCGAAATTGTGTGTGTGTGCAAGTCAAAGATATAGGGCGACTGGCCTACCCGAACGTTAGAGGGCACATGTCAAGTTTGTGTGTGGCAGGGAGACATGACTAGAGCGCTCAATGTATCGGTGTGTGGGGGGGGAGGGGGTGGGTGAGGGGTAGGCAGAGGCCTAACTATAGAGGTAGAACGACTCGTATATGTGTTGAGAAGGAGAGACCCAGCTATGTCTTGAGGGAGATCGGTCGACATCCATACATAACTGAAGGACGGGAAATATGATGGGATAGAGAGAGAGGAGAGAGAGGGAGGGAGAGGGGTAGAGTGGTGGATGGGTGATGGAGTTGCTTCTCGAAGATGGTGGGAGAGGCCTACTAGACAAACTGAGGGTGGAACTGCAATGTTATCAATAAGAGTGGGGATGTGTTTCTGTGTGTGCCTGTGTGTGATAGATCTGTCGGGACGCATCCATGGATGATGAAGGGGAACCATGTGTTTGGTAAGCAAACCTAACTAGATCGGTAGATCAATTGTTGTTTGTCGGAGGAAGGGAGAGACACAACTAATGAGGTAGATCGATTGACGTGTGGGTAAAAACGAGTTATAAGGACCTAGCTAGCTATATGTATAACGAGAGATCGGTCGGTGTACGTCCATTTGTTATAGGCAAATAAGGCCCAGCGAGACGGATAGACAGAGAGAATGGAGCTAGGAGGTGGTGCGAGAGGCCCGACTACTAGCTAGATAGGGGGAGGAGTGTGCGGTTGTGAGATCGATGAAAAGAGGGGCGAGAGTTTACACGTGTGTCTGACCGTATGAGAGACACGAGGCAAGGACACATAAAGGAGGAGATTGAAGGTGTGTGTATATGTTGTAGGTAGGCATCGCTGGAGAGGTTTATCGATTGGTGCGTGTCGGAAAGGAGTTGTGGAGACTCTGGGAGAACGACCTAAAGCAAAAAATGAATGTGCCCGGTGGATAGAATGCCGAGGGAGGGGGAGGGCGAGGAGGGCGTGTGCATGCACGAGAGAAAGTTAGTGGTAGCTACAAAGGTTAGAGGATTGTGTGGGTGTAAGAGACTAACAAAGATCATAATTTGATATGAAAGCGGATTCATATATTTGAATAGGAGATCCTAGTGTTTTAAACATTGCATGCATGAATATAGCGGTGATACACGTGATGTGCACATGTTATACCATAATGTGATAATGCATGGCGTTTGCAACTCACAGCTAAATGCCGAACAATCTAAACCATACTATACATCAAACAATCTCAAATTTTATTTGAATTTGTGATAATGTGTGGCGTTTGCAGCTTACAACTAAATATCGAACAATCTAAACAATACTATATATCGAACATTCTCATATTTTATTTGAATTTGTGGTAATGTGTGGTGTTTGCAACTCACATCTAAATACTTGTAGGCGTAGGGGGCGGCGCACCATACATAATGTGATAAACACATTATACATATGAGACATAGTTTAGATTATGAAGATCTAGCTAGAGCTAGAAATGTAATGTGATTTGAAATCAAAATAAAGTGGATTCAAAAAATCTAGTTCGAGTTCATATAGTACACATAGTTCATATGTAACTCGAGACTAATCATGTGGTGTGCTGTGAAGATAATACACAAACGATGGTTTAACTTGACAATAATGATGATTGTAGATCTTATTAAAACAGAGAAACAAATTCAAATGCTTTGACTTCACAACATTCATTACTGTAGATCTTATTCAAATAGAGAAACGAATTCAAATTTAGTTCATATTGAAGCGGTAGTATATACGTTTGGAATGCACTAAAACGTTCATTTGAGTAGTAGGTTGCATGCATTATACACGTAGCGAAATATTTTAATTGAAAATAAAATGAATTCAAAGTTTTCAATGACATATGTAGTGCGCATTGATTTGGTACAGTACACGTTAGGCTTGTCCGGAAATTTCAACCCGCGCCTTGTTAGCCCGAAATATTTAAGATATATCTTTGTCTTGTTGTGCTCCGACAACTCCCTCCATCTCAACCCGCGCCTTGCTATTCCGAAATTACAACGCGCGCGAAAACTCCCACCTCCTGTGAAATCCCGACACGCGAAATGCCTGTGCTACCCCTGAATTGAAGGAACCGCCTCAAATCGGTGAGGGTACTTTCGTAACTTACCCCACATTTCGGACAAGCGCGTCTCTAAGCCATGGTTCCCCACTGCCATCCCATCCGCCCACCCATTCGTACACCGAGGCCGCGAAAACCCGCGACGAAACCCCACACCCTGCTCCGTCCGCCACCCAGCCGACGACGTCGTCCACAGCAACACCTCGACGTCCCTCATCCACCGTACCGGATGAGGATCCGTCATCGATCTCATCGTCCCGCCGGTTCAGCCACCCCTTCCTCCACCTCCAAGGAGTTGCCCCGGTGTTCCCCTCGTCTTTCGCGCCACCTCCATTCCCACACCGCCGTCTTCACCTGCACCACCGGAAGAGCATCATCAACACCGTTTCCTCGGATGAAGCTGCGGCCGAATCGGCGCCACCAAAGAGGTTGTACACTAATCGCCGCATTTTCTTCTTGATTCGATCTCACGGTGCTGCCGGCACTCGGTCCCGAGCCGACACGGCGTGGCTCCATCCACGGCGCGTCGCCAGCCACTTCCTCCACGGCGTCGCTCCGTTGGCGGCGACGTCCACATCAGTAGGAGCTGCTGCTGCTTTAGCTCTCGCTCGCGCTGCTGCTCTGCTCTTGCTCTCGGTCCCTTGCCTGGTCTGCTCTTGCTACTGCTCTTGCTCGCACTGCTGCTCTTGCTCTTGCTTGTGATGCTGCTCTGATTTAGCTACACTTCAGTCGACTAAATCGACTTTTGGGTCAGTCGATTTTCAGGGGGTGGGGGGGCTCGCCGGGGTGAAGGAAGAACCAGCCGCAGCGGGGAGGGGGGCTCGCCGGAGAGGTACCCCACTATCTATCATAGGGTTCAGGATGGGGGCGGTGGTCGCTGGCGGTGGCGGGGCATTGGCGGGGCGGTGGCGTGGGGATCGCCGGAGAAAAAGCTCGGCACGGGGGGGACCTAGAGGGATGGTCGGGGCGGCGGCGGACCGGCGGTGGGGAGTGTTTTCGGGGCGGGCCGGGCGGTGCACCGCCGGCCGCGGGCGGCGGGGGGCTGCTGTTTGGCCGGTGGTGGCTGGCGCCTCAGGGGGTGGAGGTTGAAGATGAACCGCAGGCCCTTGATTTTGTAGCCAACGGCTGCAAAATCGACTGGCCAGAGATGAAAAAGTCAGTCGACCGACGTGTAGCCTCACCTTGCTAGTGCGTTCAGTTTCGACAGCAAAATTCAGTTTCGACACTTAAGTTCAGTTTCGACAGTTAAGTTCAGTTTCGACAGTTAAGTTCAGTTTCGACAATTAAGTTCAGAGATGAGCGGCTGATGTATTTTACATCTAGCACTTTGTGGTTATGTATTTTACGTCATGTATTGGAGATGCTATTAGAATTCCACTCAGGTTAACGTTGTTCCTTGTCTCTCTGTCCTGCTTCAGCCTGGGCGTCGTACAACTCACCGGAGCTGCTCCAACAACGAAACCCTCCATCACAGCGGAGCAGTACCTCGGGCTCCATCTCCAGACACCTAAGATCTTCTTCCCCTCCTCCGACAGCAAAGTCAGCCAGAGCATCCTCGCCGGCCAACCCAATCACGCTGAGATCAACATGGCTTCGCCAAAGAGGTTGTACACTTGTTGCATCTCTTTTTTACTCTACATGTTATATATATATTGTCCACTGAGCACACGGATTTGTTCCTTTAGTGTCTCCTTGAAAGAAAAAATGTAGGAATTTTAATTTTCACTTGTCCTCCTTTTCAAATTCCTATTCATGAAGCACAAGACTAAGAGATAGTGGCATTATAGCATTATAATCGTACATTTTCTTGTGGCTTGACTTAATCTCACCATGCTTCTTTGCATCATGTGGTCTTCCAATTGTTGTGAATCAAACACCCAGATTGGCAGAAATCCTGTGTTTTTAAATTCTCTGTTTTGCACGTGCATTCCTATCCTATTCCTGTCTATTTCCTATCCCTGCATTGTTGGAATCCTCCAATTCAAACGAGCCCTTACAGAATTACTTCTCTTACAGATAGTTGTCAAAGAAAACCTTGCGTGGTTTGTCCCGCTCCTGCTGCGCCGTCGTCCACCCCAGCTCAGCTGCTCCAACGACAGAAGGGTCCAGCACAGCAGGGATCCGGCCTCCAGACTGTCTTTCGTCGCCTCAGATCTTCTTCCCCGCCGCTGGCAGCCATGAAAACTACATTACCATCATCAACCGAGCAGATGACCTCGAGGACTACACGGGTCCACAAGAGAGGTCGCACTCTTTCGTGTCTGCTTACGTTATGCATCGCTTAATATTACATGCTACTTTATCGTCCTGTTCACCGATTAGACTCTGAGTCAGCTCCAAACTAATGGTCAAACTTGAGTTTTTAAATGGTTGTGGGGTACATATCGGGGCCGCTATCAATAGTATCTATCTACTATCTGGTTAATCTCCGGTGTCTACTATGAGTTTCATGTTGGGTGGGAAACAAACAGTAAAGAAGCCATTATTTGTAATTTTTTAACTAAAGCCATTATCTGCCTGCTATTATTGGTTTTGGGTCTATCCACAGGTTGCTACCATCACTCTGGATTTCTGCATGCACTCCTTACATAATCTCACTATGTTTTATTCCTATGCATGATAGTTATTGTAAACAATGGAACTGAACATGTAGAGCAAAAGAGACGAGCCTTGCGTGGCAATAAAATTTCATGCAGACGTCGCTCCATGGTAGGCGCAAAGGCAGCCCCCCCTCCACGCATTTCGGATTGTAATCGAGAGGAAGATATATGTTCTGAGGGGGATTCAGAAGGAGAAGACAACTCCTATTTACCCCCTGAGGTCTTCGCTCTAACTTGGCATGCTGATGTTGGTTATATCATGCATATGGTGTCTTGCATTGCTTACTTTATACATCAAATATGTCATCTGCTTAGTTTAGACATCCTTTGTGCGAATGCCATCTGTTTAGTTTATTCATCGTTTATGTGAATTATGCAACGCCATCTTGTTTAGCCAGGCATCATATATGTGAATTTTGCAATGCCATCCTGCTTAGCCAGTCATCTTATATGTAAATTATATCAGGCCATCCTTTTTTCGTTACATATTACATTTGTCAACAATGTTAGTACATTCAACTGCTCTTCGTGTGCATCAGCCATTTGACACGTGATGGCAAATTCTGGAGTGAAAACAAGGTCTTCAGAGCAGACTATGCTATCTGGCGAAGCGCATATCTCGCTAGTTACGGACAGCTCCTCAGAGGAGGATTCAGAGACAGATGACCAGTCCTATCCCCCCCCCCCCGAGGTGTATGCTCTAACTTGGCAGGGTTATGTTGCTCATATCGTGCGTATGGTGTCTCGCATTGCTATGTCATTTGATTAGTTTAGACATGCTTTGTGTGAATGCCACATGTTCAGTGTCTAATTACCATATATGTGAATTATGCATTGCCATCTTGTTGCAAGACATTATATATGTGAATTACACAATGCTATCTTGTTGCAAAGGCATTATATATGTGAATTATGCAATGCCATGCTGTTTAGCCAATCATCATGTATGTGAATTATATCATGCTATCATTTTTTTATTACGTGTTCCATTTGTCGACAACGTTTGTATATTCAACTACTCTTCCTGTGCATCAGCCATTTGAAGCGGTGATGGAAGTATCTGGAGTGAAAACAAGGTATTCAGAGCAGACAATGCTACCTGCTGAAGCAGACATCTTGTTGGTTACAGAGAGCTCCTCAGAGGAGGATTCAGAGACTGATGACCAGTCCTATTTCCCCCCTGAGGTCTATGCTCAAACTTGGCAGGGTTATATTGCCCATGTCATGCATGTTGTCTTGCATTGCTTGGTTTTTACATCATATATGGATTGCCATCTGCTTACTTGCTTACTATATAAATCATATATTTGTATTATATCATGCCATCATGTTTACATAGTACATACACATCATCTATCTGAATTATGGCATGGCAACCCATTTAATAAAGACATCATATAGTTATATCATATCATCCTGTTTAGTGTTTACAGTCATCATATTTTGAATTATGGCATTCTATCCGTGAATGTATGTGAATTATGGCATGCCAACCTATTTAATAAACACATTATATAGTTATGTCATGTCATCCTGTTTACATAGTCTCATATTTTGAACTATGTCTTTCCATCTTTTTTAGTTAGCCATCATAATGTGAAATTGTGTCATGCTATCATGTTTAGTTAGCCATCATATATGTGAAATTGTGTCATGCTATCCTGTTTGGTTAGACAACATAAATATGAATTATTTCATGCCCTCTTTTATTCCCCACTATCCATTGCACCTGTCTATCATACAATGTCTATACTTTCAATTACTTTTCTTGTTTATCAGCCATTTGAATTGGAGAGCGTGATGGCATTATCTAAGGGAGTAACAACACGGTCTTCAGAAAAGATAGTGCTACCAGTTGATGCAGATAGAACCACGGTTGTACTTGCCCAAGGACCAGATCCACCACACATAACCCAGACTCTCGCAGATTGTACCCCTACCCAGTTGGATAGAGAACCAGCTACACCCCCTTCTAACCCCAACCCCGGCAGATAGTAACCCAGTTCCAGTTGACACAGCACCGTCTCCACCACAGAGCACCCAAACACGAGCAGTTAGTAAGGGAACTACAGTGCCCAAAGCACGAGGACCACCACTCCGAATCCCAACTCAACGCTTAAAGGAGAAGAAGATTTGTTCTTAGGTCAGGTTCTGTAGCTATGGTTCATACTCCTTTGCTCTTGCATTACTGTATTTACTCATACCAAATATTTTCAATTTTGAAGGATGGAATTGAAACTCCAATGGCGCAACAGGTATGTTTTAAACCTGTTTCTTTAACTGGTTTGCTGTTGTAACCTGCTCTATGTTGATTTCAGTTTCAATTGAATAAACAGTTATGTTCTCATGTCATGCACATTACAAGTGTTGTTATTGCTCTATAGTTACCCACACTTATATTCTGTCTATTCTGCTTTGTCTTGAACAAATATTATTTGAACTGTGTCTCTATCTTGATTTGGCAACAAAAACTAGAATGATATAGACCATAAAGTGACCATGGTACATAGATATATGTTTGTTTCATGCTGTTATCCTGTCCACTTTACTACTGAACTCATTTACCAAAATGAGTTTCATATACAACATGGTAAACATGTGATGTGTCTGCTTGTTTCTCTTTTAGAATGCGGACAAAATATTGGAGAACTGCACCGCATTATCCAATGGTAAAGGAAGTAATGCAGATAAGGTTCAAGATAGTGAGACATCCCTGTTGGTCTCCAAGAAAGCTGATAAAAACTATCTTGACGACAGTGAGGGAACCCAAAAGTCCTGTCTTGATGTAGTGTTCGAGTTACTGGCCACTACTGCTGGCACAAGCTCTTCGAACTCGCTGCCTGAATCAGTTCGTCTTCTTGAGTCTCAACTTCAAGGTTAAAGACATCGATCAGATGTGCTGCGACAGGAAGCGAAAGGACTAAGAAAGTCCTTGCAGAATTCAGATGCATATTTTCTAGTGCAACAGCAAGCGCTGGAGGATTTAAGCGCCAAACAAGAGAAAGTTAATAAGCTTGCTAAGCATCTTGCCAGCATTATGGGTACCCAGGATATTGTTTCTTGAGATCTTCTGAAGTGGTTTCAGTTCTGGATTTGTTTTGCTGCGGCGTTTATTTGCGCTGGTCGCCAACTTTGACAACCAGTGTATATGATATGTTGCTTTGTTCCCTATATTTGCACTGGTGGCGAACTTTGATGCCCAGTGGATGTAATATGTGTAATAGCCGTGATAGCCTAGCGTTAGTTGCTTGCTTATTTATTTCCTTGTTGTCTTGTTTATTCGTTTGCTTGTAGTCATTGCAGTTCTTTTTCCGCGGTTAGCTAGTGGCTGCAATAACCTATTTTTTAAAACTAGGCCACAATAACCATGGGCTAATATTACTGTAGTGACACTGGGCCTCCTACTAGCCGTAGAAACAGTGGGCCTTCTACGGGCCGTAGAAACAATGTGCCTTCTACGGGCCGTAGAAACAATGGGCCTTCTGCGGGCCGTATCATCAATGGGCCTTATACGGGTCGTATGATCGATTGGCCAAACATGGGCTAAACAGACCGCATTATAGCCGTAAATGGGCTAGATTTGGAATCGTCCGTTCATGGGCCGACCATAATGGGCCATCGTTAATAGGCCGTATTTGATGACGCTATGAAAACGGCCCAACGTATTAACGGACCACAAACAGGCCGACTGTAACCACGGGCTGAATTTGGCCCACAAGCAGAAAATGACAGTAACGGGCCGTAAGTAAACGAATGCTGGAAATGAGCCCAAGAATAAATGGGCTTTGAGAAGGCCGAAAGATAACATGGGCTGGAAACAGCCCAACGGAATAACAGGCCGTTAATGGGTATAAAGTGATACACTGTTCATTACGGGCCAGTTTCACCACGGGCCGTTAATGGGTGTAAAGTGATACACTGTTCATTACTGGCCAGTTTCACCACGGGCCGTTAATAGGCCAAGAGTGTTGGGGAACGTAGCAGAAATTCAAAATTTTCCTACGTGTCACCAAGATCAATCTAGGAGATGCTAGCAACGAGTGGGGAGGAGTGCATCTACATACCCTTGTAGATCACGAGCGGAAGCGTTCAAGAGAACGGGGTTGATGGAGTCGTACTCGTCGTGATCCAAATCACCGATGATCCTAGCGCCGAACGGACGGCACCTCCGCGTTCAACACACGTACGGAGCGGGGACGTCTCCTCCTTCTTGATCCAGCAAGGGGGGAGGAGAAGTTGATGGAGATCCAGCAGCACGACGGCGTGGTGGTGGAAGTAGCGGGATCCCGGCAGGGCTTCACCAAGCGCAAGCGGGGAGGAAGAGGTGTCACGGGAGGGAGGGAGGCGTCAGGGCTTGGGGTGCTGCTCCCATGTGCCTCCCCACTATATATATGGGTGGAGGGGGCTGGTTTCTTGCCCTCCAAGTCCATTGGGGCGTTGGCAAAGGTGGGGGAAAGAAATCTCATCATTTCCCTTCCCCACCGATTGTTGTCCCCCTTTTTAGGGATCTTGATCTTATCCCTTCGGGATATGATCTTATTCCTTCAAAGATGGGATCTTGGTGCGCCTTGACCAGGGGTGTGGGGCCTTGCCCCCACTACCCACGTTCATGTGGGTCCCCCCATGCAGGTGGGCCCCACTTCGGAACCTTCTAGAACCTTCCCGGTACAATACCGAAAAATCCTGAACATTTTCCGGTGGCCAAAATAGGACTTCCCATATATAAATATTTACCTCCGGACCATTCCGGAACTCCTTGTGACGTCCGGGATCTCATCCGGGACTCCGAACAACTTTCGGTTAACCGCATACTAATATCTCTACAACTCTAGCGTCACCGAACCTTAAGTGTGTAGACCCTACGGGTTCGGGAGACATGCAGACATGACCGAGACGACTCTCCGGTCAATAACCAACAGCGGGATCTGGATACCCATGTTGGCTCCCACATGTTCCACGATGATCTCATCGGATGAACCACGATGTCGAGGATTCAATCAATCCCGTATACAATTCCCTTTGTCAATCAGTACGTTACTTGCCCGAGATTCGATCGTCGGCATCCCAATACCTTGTTCAATCTCGTTACCGGCAAGTCACTTTACTCGTACTGTAACGCATGATCCCGTGGCTAACTCCTTAGTCACATTGAGCTCATTATGATGATGCATTACCGAGTGGGCCCACAGATACCTCTCCGTCATACGGAGTGACAAATCCCAGTCTCGATTCGTGCCAACCCAACAGACACTTTCGGAGATACCTGTAGTGCACCTTTATAGCCACCCAGTTAGGTTGGGACGTTTGGTACACCCAAAGCATTCCTATGGTATCCGGGAGTTGCACAATCTCATGGTCTAAGGAAATGATACTTGACATTAGAAAAGCTCTAGCAAACGAACTACACGATCTTGTGCTATGCTTAGGATTGTGTCTTGTCCATCACATCATTCTCCTAATGATGTGATCCCGTTATCAATGACATCCAATGTCCATGGTCAGGAAACCATAACCATCTATTGATCAACGAGCTAGTCAACTAGAGGCTTACTAGGGACATGTTGTGGTCTATGTATTCACACATGTATTACGGTTTCTAGTTAATACAATTATAGCATGAACAACAGACAATTATCATGAACAAGGAAATACAATAATAACCATTTTATCATTGCCTCTAGGGCATATTTCCAACAGTCTCCCACTTGCACTAGAGTCAATAATCTTGTTCACATCACCATGTGATTAACACTCAAAGTTCACATCGCCATGTGACTAATACCCAAGAGTTTACTAGAGTCAATAACCTAGTCCACATCACCATGTGATTAACACTCAATGAGTTCTAGGGTTTGATCATGTTATGCTTACGAGAGAGGTTTTAGTCAACGGGTCTGCAACATTCAGATCCGTGTGTGCTTTACAAATCTCTATGTCATCTTGTAGATGTAGCTACCACGCGCCACTTGGAACTATTCCAAATAACTGCTCTACTATACGAATCCGGTTTACTACTCAGAGTCATCCGGATTAGTGTCAAAGTTTACATCGACGTAACCCCTTACGACGAACTCTTTTACCACCTCCATAATCGAGAAAATTCCTTAGTCCACTAGATACTAAGGATAAGTTCGACCGCTGTCATGTGATCCATTCCTGGATCACTCTTGTACCCCTTGACTGACTCATGGCAAGGTACACTTCAGGTGTGGTACACTGCATAGCATACTATAGAGCCTACGTCTAAAGCATAGGGGACGACCTTCGTCCTTTCTCTCTCTTCCGCCGTGGTCAGGTCTTGAGTCTTACTCAATACTCACACCTTGTAACACAGCCAAGAACTCCTTCTTTGCTGATCTATTTTGAACTCCTTCAAAATCCTATCACGGTATGTATTCATTTGAAAGTACTATTAAGCGTTTTTGATCTATCCTTATAGATCTTGATGCTCAATGTTCAAGTAGCTTAATCCAGGTTTTCCATTGAAAAACACTTTTCAAATAACCTTGGATGCTTTCCAGAAATTCTACATCATTTCTGATCAACAATATGTTAACAACATATACTCATCAAAAATTCTATAGTGCTCCCACTCACTTCTTTGGAAATACAAGTTTCTCATGAACTTTGTATAAACCCAAAATCTTTGATCATCTCATCAAAGCGTTCATTCCAACTCCGATATGCTTACTCCAATCCTTAGAAGGATTGCTGGAGCTTTGCATACTTGTTAGCATCTTTCAGGATTGACAAAACCTTCTGGTTGTATCACATACAACCTTTCCTCAAGAAAATCGTCGAGGAAACAATGTTTTGACATCCTATCTGCAAGATTTCATAAATAATGCAGTAACTGCTAATATAATTCTAACAGACTCTTAGCATCGCTACGAGTGAGAAAGTCTCATCGCAGTCAACTCCTTGAACTTGCCGGAAAACATCTTAACGACAAGTCAAGCTTTCTTAATGGTGACACTTACCATCATTGTCTGTCTTCCCTTTAAAATCCATCTGTACCCAACAGCCTTACGACCATCAAGTAGTTCTTTCAAAGTCTATACTTTGTTTTCATACATGGATCCTCTCGGATTTTATGGCCTCAAGCCATTCGTCGGAATCCGGGCCCACCATCGCTTCTCCACAGCTCATAGGTTCATCGTTGTCCAACAACATGACTTCCAAGATAGGATTACGTACCACCCTGAAGTAGTACGCATCCTTGTCGTCCTATGAGGTTTGGCAGTGACTTGATCTGAAGTTTCATGATCACTATCATAAGCTTCCACTTCAATTGGTGTAGGTGACACAAGAACAACTTCCTGTGCCCTGCTACACATTAGTTGAAGTGACGGTTCAATGACCTCATCAAGTCTCCACCATCCTCCCACTCAATTCTTTCGAGAGAAACTTTTCCTCGAGAAAGGACCCGTTTCTAGAAACAATCACTTTTGCTTCCAGATCTGAAATAGGAGGTATACCCAACTGTTTTGGGTATTCTATGAAGATGCATTTATCCGCTTTGGGTTCGAGCTTATCAGCCTGAAACTTTTTCATATAAGCATTGCAGCCCCAAACTTTTAAGAAACGACAGCTTAGGTTTCTCTAAACCATAGTTCATATGGTGTCGTCTCAACGGAATTGCGTGGTGCCCTATTTAAAGTGAATGCGGTTGTCTCTAATGCCTAACCCATAAACGATAGTTGTAATTCGATAAGAGACATCATGGTATGCACCATATCCAATAGGGTGCAGTTATGATGTTCGGACACACCATCACAATATGGTGTTCCAGGCGGTATTAGTCGTGAAACAATTTCCACAATTTCTTAATTGTGTGCCAAACTCGTAACTCACATATTCATCTCTATGATCATATCACAGACATTTTATCCTCTTCTCACGACGATCTTCAACTTCACTCTGAAATTACTTGAACCTTTCAATAATTCAGACTTGTGTTTCATCAAGTAAATATTCTCAGCATCTACTCAAATCATCTGTGAAGTAAGAACATAACGATATCCACTGCGTGCCTCAGCACTCATTGGACTGCACACATCAAATGTATTACTTCCAACAAGTTGCTCTCTTGTTCCATCTTACTGAAAACGAGGCCTTTCAGTCATCTTGCCCATGTGGTATGATTTGCATGTCTCAAGTGATTCAAAATCAAGTGAGTCCAAATGATCCATCTGTATGGACTTTCTTCATGCATATATACTAATAGACATGGTTCGCATGTCTCAATCTTTTCAAAAACGTGTGAGTCCAAAGATCCATCAACATGGAGCTTCTTAATGCGTTTTATACCAATATGACTCAAGTGGCAGTGCCACAAGTATGTGGTACTATCATTACTATCTTATATCTTTTAGCATGAACATATGTATCACTACGATCGAGATTCAATAAACCATTCATTTTAGGTGCAAGACCATTGAAGGTATTATTCAAATAGACAGAGTAACCATTATTCTCCTTAAATGAATAACCGTATTGCGATAAACATAATCCAATCATGTCTATGCTCAACGCAAACACCAAATAACAATTATTTAGGTTTAACACCAATCTCGATGGTAGAGGGAGCATGCGATGCTTGATCACATCAACCTTGGAAACACTTCCAACACATATCGTCATCTCGCCTTTAGCTAGTCTCCGTTTATTCCGTAGCCTTTTATTTCGAGTTACCAACATTTAGCAACCGAACCGATATCTAATACCCTGGTGCTACTAGGAGTACTAGTAAAGTACACATTAATATAATGTATATCCAATATACTTCTGTCGACCTTGCCTGCCTTCTCATCTTACCCAGTATCTAGGGTGGTTCTGCTTCAGTGACCGTTCCCCTCATTACAGAAGCACTTAGTCTCGGGTTTGGGTTCAACCTTGGGTTTCTTCGCTGGAGCAGCAACTGATTTGCCGTTTCATGAAGTATCCCTTCTTGCCCTTGCCCTTCTAGAAACTAGTGGTTTTACTAACCATCAACAATTGATGCTCCTTACTTTCGCGGTGTCAAACATCGCGAGTTGCTCAAGGATCATCATGTCTATCCCTGATATGTTATAGTTCATCACGAAACTCTAATAGCTTGGTGGCAGTGACTATGGAGAACCATCACTATCTCATCTGGAAGATTAACTCCCACTCGATACAAGTGATTGTAGTACTCAGACAATCTGAGCACATGCTCAACGATTGAGCTTTTCTCCCTTAGTTTGCAGGCTTAAGAAACTTGTCAGAGGTCTCATACCTCTTGACGTGGGCATTAGTCTGAAATCCCAATTTCAGTCTTTGGAACATCTCATATGTTCTGCGACGTTTCAAAACCGTCTTTGGTGCCACAATTTTAAACCGTTAGCATCACACACTGAACTATCACGTAGTCATCAAAACGTGTATGTCAGATGTTTCGTAACATCTACAGACGACGCTCGAGGTTCAGCACACCGAGCGGTGCATTAAGGACATAAGCCTTCTGTGCAGCAATGAGGACAATCCTCAGTTTACGGACCCAGTCCGCATAATTGCTACTATCAACTTTCAACTAAATTTTCTCTAGGAACATATCTTAGTAGAACTAAAGCGTAAGCTACGACATTATTTGCAAAGACCTTTTGACTATGTTCATGATAATTAAGTTCATCTGATTATATAATGAACTCCCACTTAGATAGACATCCCTCTTGTCGTGGAATTGTCACGGCAGATGTCCTCGTGCTAGGACTTAGTCGTGGAGCCATCGCAGCTAGGAAGCTTAAAGGGGTTAAACAGGACAAGGAACACGAGGGTTATACTGGTTCGGCCCCTTACGGTGAAGGTAAAAGCCTACGTCCAGTTGAGGTGGTATTGATTAGGGTTTCGATGACCAGGAGCTAAACCGTCCTGCCTGGTTATCGATTTTGTCTTACTTGTCCCTAAACCACCGCCAGGTCATCCCTTTATATAGAGAGGTTGACGCCCAGCGGCTCTCAGAGTCCCGGCCGGCTCATAACAGTGTCCGGCTCGGACTCTTAACTATTCTTGCCTTACACTACAAGTTTCACCCTAACGGCGGTTAACACTACGGGCCTTAAGCCATCTCCGGGTCTTAAACCCATTATTGACCCGCCGTCTTCAAGTTTGGTGCTGGGCTTCGCATGATGACCATTATGACATAACCCGGCCCCTCCTGGGCGGGTGACTCTAATGGTTATATCTTCAACATTAGGCCCCAGATTGATTTGAACTGGTTCATGTCAATCTTCAATCCCCTGGAGAGCAAATCTTCCGGCATATATTTGTGCGAAGGTTATAACCCGCCGTGACGTCATCTTCTGGATTCCTGATAACCCGCCATGACGTCATCTTCCATTAAGTTCATTTTTTATTCTGTCATATCCCAATGGATCTTATCTTTAATGGCTATCCCGAAAATCGAGGCGCTTCTGTGGCGAGATAATCACGCCGTGGCCTCCTCGTTTCTCGCGCCCACTTATTAGCCGCACCTTTTGGACTCGGGGAGTCTTGTAATAGAGTAGGACAAAAACTTAATTTTGTCGTGCCATCGTGCACGTGTTGAATGCTTAACTCCATTGAAGCTGCTTCTTCTTATTCCTCCGGGTTACAATTGATCAGTTATTTTCCGTAAGCTCGAATAGCTGTCTTTAACCATCCTGCATAGAAAACAAGTCACAAGTCTCTGGGCGGCTTACCGCACTGAGAATCATAGACCTTAGATATATAACCCGGAATATGAACAAAAGTCACCAAAGACTGGCCCTCAATTATATCCTTGATGTAACCATAATAGCATACTTACAAGCCTTCAAGTATACTTCCGGTTCATGTAACCCGAATAATGAGGTTAAGATCGCAACTCCGGTTCACCAGCATCAATAATACTTACTATGTGTTATCAACATTGTGAATCAAAATTAAGTCGGCGAAGTAAAAGCCGCCCTTGCACACTGTTGATGTGACCAAAAGAACTTGTTGTAAGTCAGAAGATCAAAACTTAGGGGCTTCCGGTTCGAATACGACCAGAGAACCGTCCCAAAGGGGTTAAGCTAAGATTCGAATGCGATCATATAGCCCCCAGTGGCTTTGGCGATGCCGATCAAGAGGGTACCGACAGCTATGTTCTCTTTGGTTCGAATACGACCCATGTTTGAACAGGAAGCCCCCAAATGACCTTAAGAGTTGTTTAATGACGCTGATTCGAATACGATCCACGTCGGTTCCCAAAGGGGGTTGAGCTATGATTCAAATATGATCAAAGAAAACTCCCCAATGAGCTCGGCAATTTGCCAATCAAGTGGGTATCGACAGCTATGTTCTCTTTGGTTCGAATGCGACCTATGTTTGAACAGGAAGCCCCCAGGTGATCATATTGTTTACGGCTAGATTCGAATACGATCATAAGCCGGATCCACCTCCAAGTGACCATGTGATGTTGTAATGGAAATAACACGTTTACCTTTGGAGGAGAAAAGGACAGAGGTCCTGCTTTATTATTTATCATAATATATACATGGCTATAGAAATATGTACACTATGAGAGCCGGTGGCTTAAGTGTAATAAGGCCGAAGCTGAGCTATGTTCCACGGCCGACGGGTCTCTTCCTCCGACTTGCGTGAATCTTTGTGCTCCCGAACATCGATAAGGTAGTATGACCCGTTGTGCAAGTTCTTGCTGACCACAAAGGGCCCTTCCCAAGGCGGGGATAACTTGTGTGCATCTGTTTGATCTTGGATGAGCCGGAGCACCAGATCACCTTCCTGGAAGACCCGGGACTTAACCCGGCGGCTGTGATAACGGCGCAGGTCTTGTTGGTAAATCGCCGAGCGAGCTGCTGCCACATCACGTTGTTCGTCCAACAAGTCAAGAGCATCTTGGCGCGCCCGCTCATTATCCGCCTCAACATAAGCCGCCACCCAAGGTGAGTCATGACGGATGTCGCTAGGGAGGACTGCTTCCGCTCCATAAACCAAGAAGAAAGGCGTGTAACCCGTAGATCTGTTAGGAGTAGTATTAATGCTCCATAACACGGAGGGTAACTCCTCCACCCAACAACCCGGCGTCCGTTGCAAAGGGACCAAAAGCCGGGGCTTAATGCCCTTCAAAATCTCCTGATTAGCTCTCTCAGCTTGACCATTGGATTGAGGGTGAGCCACTGATGAAACATCAAGTCGAATATGCTCTCGTTGACAAAACTCCTCCATGGCGCCTTTAGAAAAATTGGTACCATTGTAAGTTATAATGCTGTGTGGGAAACCAAAGCGAAATATCACCTTTTTCATGAACTGAACCGCTGTGGCCGCGTCACACTTGCTAACTGGCTCTGCCTCAACCCACTTTGTGAACTTGTCAACTGCCACCAAAAGGTGGGTCTTCTTATCCTTGGACCTTTTAAAAGGCCCAACCATATCAAGCCCCCAGACCGCAAATGGCCAAGTAATTGGAATCATCCTCAGCTCCTGAGCTGGCACATGAGCCCGTCGCGAGAACCTCTGACAACCGTCACATCTACTGACCAAGTCCTCCACATCAGCATGAGCCGTCAGCCAATAAAAACCATGACGAAAAGCCTTGGCCACAAGAGATTTTGAGCCGGCATGATGGTCACAATCCCCCTCGTGAATCTCACGCAAAATATCTTGGCCTTCCTCAGGGGAAACACAACGCTGGAAAGTTCCAGTGACACTGCGGCGATGTAGCTCACCATTGATAATTATCATTGACTTAGACCGCCGGGTTATTTGTCTGGCCAAAGTTTCATCCTCAGGCAACTCTCCCTGGGTCATGTAAGCCAAGTATGGCACTGTCCAGTCTGGGGTGATGTGGAGAGCCGCCACCAACTGTGCCTCCGGGTCAGGGACAGCCAAGTCTTCCTCTGTAGGCAACTTAACAGAAGGGTTATGCAAAATGTCCAAAAAAGTATTAGGCGGCACCGGCTTTCGCTGAGAGCCCAGCCGGCTTAATGCATCAGCCGCTTCATTCTTCCTGCGATCAACGTGCTCTACTTGGTAACCCTGAAAGTGTCCAGTGATGGCATCAACTTCACGGCGATAAGCCACCATGAGAGGGTCCTTGGAATCCCACTTGCCTGATACTTGTTGAGCCACTAAATCTGAGTCGCCGAAGCACCTTACCCGGCTCAAGCTCATCTCCTTAGCCATCCGAAGACCATGGAGCAAGGCCTCGTACTCAGCCGCATTGTTAGTACAAGGAAACATCAACCGTAGCACATAACGAAACTTGTCACCTTTAGGGGAAGTCAATACAACTCCAGCCCCCGAGCCCTCCAATTGCCTAGACCCATCGAAGTGAATAGTCCAATATGTATTATCCGGCTTTTCTTCAGGCACCTGTAGCTCTGTCCAATCGTTGATGAAATCCACCAAAGCTTGAGATTTAACAACAGTGCGCGGTACGTATTTCAGACCATGAGGCCCAAGCTCTATAGCCCACTTAGCCACTCTTCCTGTGGCTTCTCTGTTTTGGATGATATCTCCAAGGGGAGCAGAACTAACCACAGTAATGGGGTGACCCTGGAAATAATGCTTAAGCTTCCGGCTTGCCATGAACACACCATAAACAAGCTTCTGCCAATGTGGATACCGCTGTTTGGACTCGATGAGCACTTCACTGACGTAGTAAACCGGCCGCTGAACCGGATACTCCTTACCCTCTTCCTTGCGCTCCACCACCACAGCCACACTGACGGCTCGTGTGTTAGCAGCTACATACAGTAATAAGGGCTCCTTGTCAACCGGAGCAGCAAGAACTGGGGGCTCAGCCAGCTGTCTCTTCAAATCCTCAAAAGCAGCATTAGCAGCATCATTCCAGATAAAGTCATCAGTTTTCTTCATCAACTGGTACAGTGGCATGGACTTTTCACCCAAACGGCTTATAAACCGGCTCAAAGCAGCGATGCGGCCTGCCAGACGCTGGACGTCGTTTATACACGCCGGCTTAGCCAGACAGGTGATTGCCTTGATTTTTTCCGGGTTAGCTTCAATGCCTCTGTTAGAAACCAGGAAACCCAAGAGCTTGCCTGCGGGAACACCAAAAACACACTTGGCCGGTTTAAGCATCATCTTGTATACCCGGAGATTATCGAAGGTTTCTCTAAGGTCATCTACCAGGGTCTCCTTCTCCCTGGACTTAACCACGATATCATCCACATAGGCATGAACATTGCGCCCAATCTGGTTATGAAGACAATTCTGCACACAACGCTGATAAGTCGCCTGTGCACTCTTGAGTCCAAAAGGCATAGCCACATAACAGAAGGCTCCAAAGGGAGTGATGAACGTCGTCTTCTCCTGGTCCTTAACTGCCATTTTAATCTGATGGTATCCAGAATAAGCATCCAAGAAACTTAAGCGCTCACAACCCGCCGTAGCATCAATGATTTGATCAATACGGGGGAGAGCAAAATGATCATCCGGACACGCCTTGTTTAAGTCCATGTAGTCCACACACATCCGCCAGGTGCAATTCTTCTTGAGCACGAGCACCGGGTTAGCTAACCATTCTGGATGAAAGACTTCGACAATAAACCCGGCCGCCAAGAGCCGGGCCACCTCCTCACCAATGGCTTTCCGCCTCTCCTCATTAAACCGCCGAAGGAATTGCCTGACCGGCTTAAATTTCGGATCAATATTGAGAGTGTGCTCAGCGAGTTCTCTAGGTACACCTGGCATGTCAGAAGGTTTCCATGCAAAAATGTCCCTATTCTCACGGATGAACTCGATGAGCGCGCTTTCCTATTTTGGATCTAGATTGGCACTGATGCTAAACTGCTGAGATGAGTCACCTGGAACGAAATCAACAAGTTTAGTCTCATCAGCTGACTTAAATTTCATTGTCGGCTCATGCTCCATGGTCCGCTTTTTCAGAGATGTCATACCTGTTGGGTCAACATTGTCCTTGTAAAACTTCAACTCCTCTGTTGCACAAACAGATTCGGCATAAGCCGCGTCACCTTCCTCACACTCCAAGGCTATCTTTCGGCTGCCATGAACCGTAATGGTCCCATTGTGACCCGGCATCTTGAGCTGTAAATATACGTAACACGGCCGTGCCATGAACTTGGCGTAAGCCGGCCGCCCAAATATGGCATGATACGGACTTCTTATCTTGACGACCTCAAAGGTCAATTTTTCCGCCCTGTAGTTGTACTCATCTCCAAAGGCCACTTCCAACTCGATCTTACCAACTGGATAAGCCGACTTACCAGGCACCACACCATGGAAAACAGTATTGGACTGGCTGAGGTTCTTATCAATCAACCCCATACGACGGAAGGTCTCATAATAGAGGATGTTGATGCTGCTGCCTCCATCCATGAGCACCTTAGTGAACTTATATCCTCCCACCTGGGGAGCCACCACCAGGGCCAGGTGACCCGGATTATAAACCCGGGGAGGGTGATCCTCCCTACTCCACACAATAGGCTGCTCAGACCATCTTAAATAGCGTGGAACCGCAGGCTCAACAGCATTCACAGCCCTCTTATGAAGCTTCTGATCTCGCTTACACAGACTGGTGGTAAACACATGGTACTGTCCACCATTGAGCTGCTTTGGATTGGTCTAGTATCCCCCCTGCTGCTGTTGATGACCCTGGCCGGACTGCTGATTAAAGCCCCCTTGAACATTCTGAGGACTGGAATTTGAGCCGCCGCCCGGGCCATGAAAACCGCCGGCGCCTGAGCCGCCGCCCGAGCCATTGTTGCCATTAAAGGCATTGGAGTTCTTAAAGGCTTTCATGATTGCGCAATCTTTCCATAGATGAGTAGCTGGCTTCTCCCTAGAGCCATGCCTTGGACAAGGCTCATTCAATAGCTGCTCAAGTGTTGGGCCTGAACCGCCGGCTCAGGGAGGTGGCCTCCCCTTACGTCGCTGGTTGTTACCCTGTGAGCTGGCATTGGCCACAAACTCTATGCTGCCATCAGCCTTACGCTTGCTACCTCCTTGGTTCGCCGGGTTATGCTGAGGACCCTTGCCATTGCCGTTCTTCCTTCCCTTCCATGTCCTTTCATCATCTGACGCGGGGTCCTTGGTACTATCAGAGTCGGCGTACTTGACGAGAGCCGCCATCAGCGTACCCATATCATTGCAATCGCGCTTGAGCCGCCCGAGTTTCATCTTCAGGGGCAGGAAATGACAATTCTGCTCCAACATTAAGACTGCAGAGCCGGCATCCATCTTATCAGATGAATGTATTATCTCTTTGACCCGGCGAACCCAATGTGTTGTAGACTCACCCTCCTGCTGTTTACAGTTAGTCAAATCCACAATTGACATAGACTGCCTACAGGTATCTTTGAAGTTTTGGATGAACCGGGCTTTCAGCTCAGCCCAAGACCCGATAGAATTCGGTGGCAGCCCTTTCAACCAAGTGTGGGCAGTCCCATCTAACATCATGGTGAAGTACTTGGCCATTGCCGCTTCGCTGACCTCCAGCAATTCCATGGCCATCTCGTAACTCTCGATCCAGGCTCCGGGTTGTAAATCAGCCGTGTAATTAGGCACCTTCCTAGGCCCTTTGAAATCTTTGGGCAGACGTTCATTGCGGAGAGCCGGCACCAGACAAGGGACACCTCCAGCCCTCGTAGGGATACCCGCGTCGATGGAAGCCGTCGGATAAGCCGGGGGTGGCTGGTAAGCCGTCAACTGAGGCACCTGCTCCGCCTCTTGCCGTGCTCTGTCTTGGTCTACTGCGTGAAAGGCTCCGTTATGAGCCGGGCCGTCGCCAGGAGGCAAGTCATGGCGTCGGACATTACTTGAGCCGGTCGCTGAGACCATGTGTCTGCTATAACTCGGGCTCCGGCCTGGACGAGGGGTTGAATGAATCATGTCCCGGCTATAAGAATATGCCTCTTGCTGCGCCAGAGCCGTCTGAAGGAGTTCTCTGACCCGGCGGGTTTCAACCGCCGTTGGAGAGTCACCATCAATTGGGAGAGCCGCCAGCCGCGCCGCCGCGGCGACCATGTTTTCCAACGGGTTGGCATAATGACCCGGTGGTATTGGTACGTACTGAGGCGGGGCAGGGTTCACCCGGGGAGGTCCCATCACTTGGGGCTGAATTGGCGTCCCAGCCCCGGGCACTATGATCTCTGGCGGGTTACTAGACCCTGCACCCGGTGTGTTGAAGAGGTTTCGAGGATCATAAACCGGAGGGAGTCGAGATTGGGCCTTTTGATTCCTCCTTCTCATGACCTCATTGGACGTGTTTTGATCCATCGTGAGCCGGAAGGACTGTGCCTGAATCAGCTGAGTCTGGGCGTCGAGAGCCGCCCTCTCTGCAGCCATCCTGATCCCCTCCGCCGCCAGATCCTCCTTGGCCTTTGCTAGATCCAACTTTAACTGTGCCACCTCCGCGTCATGCTGAACTTGATCCGCCGGAGCAACCATAGCGGTCAACAGGACCGTCATCTTGTCTGTGAGATCCATTAGCACCTGAGTCGGCGAAGGCACCGGGCTTCCTGACCCGGAGGCGGGGGTTTGAACAGGTTGCGCGCCGGCCATGAAGATTCCAACCCGGCTCGGCTCAAAGGGGTCCGGAATGCTGTCGCCATCGGAACAACCCCTCAGCCTGCCATCTTGAAGTTGATACAACAAGTGTGACTCATCCGTAGACGACTCGCCGTCAGAGCCAGCAGCCGTCTCATCACCAGATCCAGATCCTTCAGAGTGTCCTCCATGTACACATCCCACGAAAGCATGCTTCAAGGCAGGTAAAGCCCGGGCGGGTCGTGCACGTTGAGCCGTCTCGATGAGATCGGCGCAGAGATCCGGCTCAGGGCCCAGCTCACCAATCTTGCCAATGAAGACATGAATTCCGCCGAAGGGGACCCGGTACCCATACTCAATTGAGCCGGCGTCGGGGCCCCAGTTTGCATCGTCGATGTAGAGCTTGCCACGACGACTCTTGGTCATCCGGCCCACAGCGTATCCCTTGAGCCCTTCGAAGCTGCCCTTCAAGAACTCACATCCACCGTGTGCGGGCCCCACGGTGGGTGCCAACTGTCGTGGAATTGTCACGGCAGATGTCCTCGTGCTAGAACTTAGTCGTGGAGCCATCGCAGCTAGGAAGCTTAAAGGGGTTAAACGGGACAAGGAACACGAGGGTTATACTGGTTCGGCCCCTTACGGTGAAGGTAAAAGCCTACGTCCAGTTGAGGTGGTATTGATTAGGGTTTCGATGACCAGGAGCTAAACCGTCCTGCCTGGTTATCGATTTTGTCTTACTTGTCCCTAAACCGCCGCCGGTTCGTCCCTTTATATAGAGAGGTTGACGCCCAGCGGCTCTCAGAGTCCCGGCCGGCTCATAACAGTGTCCCGCTCGGACTCTTAACTATTCTTGCCTTACACTACAAGTTTCACCCTAACGGCGGTTAACACTACGGGCCTTAAGCCATCTCCGGGTCTTAAACCCATTATTGACCCGCCGTCTTCAAGTTTGGTGCTGGGCTTCGCATGATGACCATTATGACGTAACCCGGCCCCTCCTGGGCGGGTGACTCTAATGGTTATATCTTAAAAACCTCTAGTCATCTAAGTGATACATGATCCGAATCGACTAGGCCGTGTCCGGTCATCACGTGAGACGGACTAGTCATCATCGATGAACATCTCCATGTTGATCGTATCTACTATACGACTCATGTTCGACCTTTCGGTCTCTTGTGTTCCGAGGCCATGTCTGTACATGCTAGGCTCGTCAAGTCAACCTAAGTGTTTTGCTTGTGTTCCGAGGCCATGTCTGTACAAGCTAGGCTCGTCAACACCCATTGTATGCGAACGTTAGAATCTATCACACCCGATCATCACGTGGTGCTTCGGAAAAACGAACCTTCGCAACGGTGCACAGTTAGGGGGAACACATCTCTTGAAATTTTAGTGAGGGATCATCTTATTTATGCTACCGTCGTTCTAAGCAAATAAGATGTAAACATGACAAACATCACATGCAAATCATAAAGTGACATGATATGGCCAATATCATCTTGCGCCTTTTGATCTCCATCTTCGAGGCGCGGCATGATCACCTTCGTCACCGGCATGACACCATGATCTCCATCATCATGATCTCCATCATCGTGTCTTCATGAAGTTGTCTCGCCAACTATTACTTCTACTACTATGGCTAACGGTTAGCAATAAAGTAAAGTAATTACATGGCGTTTTTCATTGACACGCAGGTCATACAATAAATTAAGGCAACTCCTATGGCTCCTGCCGGTTGTCATACTCATCGACATGCAAGTCGTGATTCCTATTACAAGAACATGATCAATCTCATACATCACATATATCATTCATCACATCCTTTTGGCCATATCACATCACATAGCATACCCTGCAAAAACAAGTTAGACGTCCTCTAATTGTTGTTGCATGTTTTACGTGGCTGCTATGGGTTTCTAGCAAGAACATTTCTTACCTACGCAAAAACCACAACGGTAATATGCCAATTGCTATTTACCCTTCATAAGGACCCTTTTCATCGAATCTGATCCGACTAAAGTGGGAGAGACAGACACCCGCTAGCCACCTTATGCATCAAGTGCATGTCAGTCGGTGGAACCTGTCTCACGTAAGAGTACGTGTAAGGTCGGTCCGGCCCGCTTCATCCCACAATGCCGCCGAATCAAGATAAGACTAGTAACGGTAAGCAAATTGAACAAATTGTCGCCCACAACTACTTTGTGTTCTACTCGTGCATAGAATCTACGCATAAACCTGGCTCATGATGCCACTGTTGGGGAACGTAGCAGAAATTCAAAATTTTCCTACGTGTCACCAAGATCAATCTAGGAGATGCTAGCAACGAGAGGGGAGGAGTGCATCTACATACCCTTGTAGATCACGAGCGGAAGCGTTCAAGAGAACGGGGTTGATGGAGTCGTACTCGTCGTGATCCAAATCACCGATGATCCTAGCGTCGAACGGACGGCACCTCCGCGTTCAACACACGTACGGAGCGGGGACATCTCCTCCTTCTTGATCCAGCAAGGGGGGAGGAGAAGTTGATGGAGATCCAGCAGCACGACGGCGTGGTGGTGGAAGTAGCAGGATCCCGGCAGGGCTTCACCAAGCGCAAGCGGGGAGGAAGAGGTGTCACGGGAGGGAGGGAGGCGCCAGGGCTTGGGGTGCTGCTCCCACGTGCCTCCCCACTGTATATAGGGGTGGAGGGGGCTGGTTTCTTGCCCTCCAAGTCCATTGGGGCGTTGGCAAAGGTGGGGGAAAGAAATCCCATCATTTCCCTTCCCCGCCGATTGTTATCCCCCTTTTTTAGGGATCTTGATCTTATCCCTTCGGGATATGATCTTATTCCTTCTAAGGTGGGATCTTGGTGCGCCTTGACCAGGGGTGTGGGGCCTTGCCCCCACTACCCACGTTCATGTGGGTCCCCCCATGCAGATGGTCCCCACTTCGGAACCTTCTAGAACCTTCCCGGTACAATACCGAAAAATCCCGAACATTTTCCGGTGGCCAAAATAGGACTTCCCATATATAAATCTTTACCTCCGGACCATTTCGGAACTCCTCGTGACGTCCGGGATCTCATCCGGGACTCCGAACAACTTTCGGTTAACCGCATACTAATATCTCTACAACTCTAGCGTCACCGAACCTTAAGTGTGTAGACCCTATGGGTTCGGGAGACATGCAGACATGACCGAGACGACTCTCCGGTCAATAACCAACAGCGGGATCTGGATACCCATGTTGGCTCCCACATGTTCCACGATGATCTCATCCGATGAACCACAATGTCGAGGATTCAATCAATCCCGTATACAATTCCCTTTGTCAATCGGTACGTTACTTGCCCGAGATTCGATCGTCGGTATCCCGATACCTTGTTCAATCTCGTTACCGGCAAGTCACTTTACTCGTACCGTAATGCATGATCCCGTGGCTAACTCCTTAGTCACATTGAGCTCATTATGATGATGCATTACTTAGTGGGCCCAGAGATACCTCTCCGTCATACGGAGTGACAAATCCAAGTCTCGATTCGTGCCAACCCAACAGACACTTTCGGAGATACCTGTAGTGCACCTTTATAGCCACCCAGTTACGTTGGGACGTTTGGTACACCCAAAGCATTCCTACGGTATCCGGGAGTTGCACAATCTCATGGTCTAAGGAAATGATACTTGACATTAGAAAAGCTCTAGCAAACGAACTACACGATCTTGTGCTATGCTTAGGATTGGGTCTTGTCCATCACATCATTCTCCTAATGATGTGATCCCGTTATCAATGACATCCAATGTCCATGGTCAGGAAACCATAACCATCTATTGATCAACGAGCTAGTCAACTAGAGGCTTACTAGGGACATGTTGTGGTCTATGTATTCACACATGTATTACGGTTTCCAGTTAATACAATTATAGCATGAACAACAGACAATTATCTTGAACAAGGAAATACAATAATAACCATTTTATCATTGCGTCTAGGGCATATTTCCAACAAAGAGTTACATAGGGCCTCATATGGGCCGAAAGACGTCATGGGCCATACATGCGCCAGAAGTGAAAACGGGCTGGAATCATATTGAATGGCCCAGATGACGCTATTGGGCCTAATTCGGATAGGGCGTAACGGGCCTTGGTTTAGCGGGCTGTAAATGGGCTATATGCGAACAGGCCGTTAACAGGCTTTCCATGGGCGGGCCGACCTTTTCACAGGAATGGGCCTCTGTTGGGTCGTGCCACGTGTCGACGTATCATAGGCGCCTTCCGTCCAATGAGTGGATGACATCTGTCCCAACGATGAGCCGACACGTGTTTCCTCCAGCCAATGATGATTTTACACGTGGAAAATCCCCATTGGTCGGGGCTGTTAACGGGTTATCGGATCCAAAACCCGACCCGATAGCTTAACGGCGTTCCGTTACGGTGGATGCCACGTGTCGGTCACCCTTGACGAAAGCACTTCTGTGACGCGCGATTTATCGTCATGGAAGTGGACACTTCCGTGATGATAATTTTGGCAATGTCATCGAACACTTCTACGACAGCACAGGTATGACTATCTTGATTCTGTCATAAATTTGTCATGGATGTACATGCATGACAGAAAAAGCGAACTACTATGACAAACACGTATCATCACGGGAGTGTATTTTTTTGTAGTGCAAGTCTCGACCGCCGTTCGCATGCAGCTGCCAGCCCAAACCAGCTGGGCAGGCACCTGCGTGGCAACATGCAGCTTCCAGGCCAACTCAGCAGGCGCCTGCGTGGCGGCATGCAGATCTTCGTGAAGACCCTACCACCGCGCCGCCTCAGCTGCCTGCCTGCCTACATGGCGCCGCACGCATCGCTGGCCAGGGCACGTGTCGAAGCGAGGAGGAGCGGCAACGGACGGGACGGGCCTCGCCCCCGTCCCCGATAAAGCTAGGGGACACCTCAGCGGCGCATTAAATCCAACTTGTCCTGTAATACGAGTGATAAGCTCGCAATACTGTACGCCTTTCCACCTCATGTATGCCACTGTGGTAGCCCCTTTCGCCTATAAAAGGAGGCCCATGGCAGAGAAGGATTCGGCTCTTTGGAACCACGCACTCACCATAGCTAGTTCGAGAGCTCAAGAACTCTCTGAAATACACCCACCAAAGCAGGACTAGGGTTTTACGCATCCTCGCGGCCCGAACCTGGGTAAACGATCCATGTGCTGACTACTGATCCTGCTCTTCTCGCAACCCTGCGCCCCGGCAACCGTAGTAGGGATTCTTGTGATCCCATAGGTGTCATTCCACACCGACACAAGCAAAGGTTTAAGCTTGGGGAAGTTGATATGTCTCCGTCGTATCTACTTTTCCAAACACGTTTGCCCTTGTTTTGGACTCTAACTTGCATGATTTGAATGGAACTAACCTGGACTGACGCTGTTTTCAGCAGAATTGCCATGGTGTTATTTTTGTGCAGAAATAAAAGTTCTCGGAATGTCCTAAAAATCAACGGAGAATTATTTTGGAATTAATAAAAAATACTGGCGAAAGAATCAAGGCCAGGGGGCCCACACCTTGTCCACCAGGGTGGGAGGCGCGCCTACCCCCCCCCCCCGGGCGTGCCCCCTGCCTCGTGGGCCCCCTGGAGCTCCACCGACCTCCACTCCAACTCTATATATTCGTGTTCGGGGAGAAAAAACAGAGAGAAGGATTCATCGCGTTTTAAGATACGGAGCCGCCGCCAAGCCCTAATCTCTCTCGGGAGGGCTGGTCTGGAGTCCGTTCGGGGCTCCAGAGAGGGGAATCCGTCGCCATCGTCATCATCAACCTTCCTCCATCACCAATTTCATGATGCTCACCACCGTGCGTGAGTAATTCCATCGTAGGCTTGCTGGACGGTCATGGGTTGGATGAGATTTATCATGTAATCGAGTTAGTTTTGTTAGGGTTTGATCCCTAGTATCCACTATGTTCTGAGATTGATGTTGCTATGCTTAATGCTTGTCACTAGGGCCCGAGTGCCATGATTTCAGATCTGAACCTATTATGTTTTCATGAATATATGTGAGTTCTTGATCCTATCTTGCAAGTCTATAGTCACCTACTATGTGTTATGATCCGGCAACCCTGAAGTGACAATAATCGGGACCACTCCCGGTGATGACCGTAGTTTGAGGAGTTCATGTATTCACTATGTGTTAATGCTTTGGTCCGGTACTCTATTAAAAGGAGGCCTTAATATCCCTTAGTTTCCAACAGGACCCCGCTGCCACGGGAGGGTAGGACAGAAGATGTCATGCAAGTTCTTTTCCATAAGCACGTATGACTATATTCAGAATACATGCCTACATTACATTGATGAATTGGAGCTAGTTCTGTGTCACCCTATGTTATAACTGTTGCATGAATAATCGCATCCGGCATAATTCTCCATCACCGATCCAATGCCTACGAGCTTTTCACATATTGTTCCTCGCTTATTTACTTTTCCGTTGCTACTGTTACAATCACTACAAAACTGCTACTCTTACTTTTGCCACCGTTACCGTTACTTCCATACTACTTTGCTACTAAATACTTTGCTGCAGATATTAAGTTATCCAGGTGTGGTTGAATTGACAACTCAACTGCTAATACTTGAGAATATTCTTTGGCTCCCCTTGTGTCGAATCAATATATTTGGGTTGAATACTCTACCCTCGAAAACTATTGCGATCCCCTATACTTGTGGGTTATCATGGGAGGAGCCGAAGTATGGCGCGTCGCCGATACAGGATACCTGTCATGCACACCTCGGAAGGCATCTGAAGAATGGCCTTCCGAATGGTTCTATATAGAAGACGTCGCTCTTCCCGACCCCGTTCGCATGAGTCTCCCGGAATTTGCAAGCGTTCCGTTGATGAAACGTCATAGCTGGCGTCCCCGAAGTCTTGAAGACGAGGACAGTGCGGAAGTTTGTCAGCTCCTGGGCAAGATAAGGATGCTCGCCCAGTCCGGCTTTACAATAGTGGAGGTAATGGCGGCCTCCATAGTGCGGGGGTTCAGCCACTTCAATATAGAGGGATCCCAATGTGGCACTACAATGGGGAGGATGACGCCTCCCGCTGCGGTCGGAAAGGTCCGGACACCCCCGCCGCTCTAGCCAAGATACTGGCCGAGCTGTTCAAAGGGGAGGAAGAAGAATTTCTCCGCATCAATCGGAGAGACGGGTACTCCATGTACAACCCTCCCAGCTGGGTTAGTCTTGACCTCTTTGCTTTTATTCACTCCGCTCTCGCAGCCATCTTTAACGATCCGTTTATTTTGAAACAGCACTGGCGGAAGGTAACCGAGGGGCTCAATAGCCCTGCCCCACAACCAGAGAACCACAACCGGGAGCTTGATCCTGGGTTCGAAGAGGACCCGGATATATTCGTGTTACTCGCGGAAGGGGTGTTTTACCAGGCGAGTTATGACGGCACAGAAGTGGCCCTCATCATCGATTATCCTGGTCTTCTTCCAGCTTCCCATGTAAGTAATCAGGAGAAATCCCCTTCAAAAGAGTTTCCTCGTACTGCCTCACCCACCGCACTGTCTCATGCTTCAAAGGGGAGGCATTCGGCCCGTCACGCTACGCCGGGGACAACTCCAAGAAGAACGGCTCTCGCGCCGAGTAAGGCCTCGAAAAGGAAGGTCGGCGAAGACAAGGCCGGTCCTTTGTCGAAGAGGTATGGGTTTGAAGATATGCTTTGGCAGTCGTACCCAACCATGATTGTTATGTTGGTCTTGTATCAGGAAAAAGGTTCGCCGGACTATGTCCGGGGATTCAGCCGGTCGTACCCCCAACAACCGGGATTTAGATCCCACCGAAAAGGTGGGGGCCGCTATGGGGACAATGCCAGACTGTCCTTCGGCCGAGGGTTCGGAAGACATGTCCGTTACCAACTCGGAAGTAGAGAGCGCCATGAATCATCGGCGCTGCAGGGCTGTCTTACGAGACCCCAAGTTCTCGGGAGAGGCATTCAATGCCTTTAGCTCTGCGGACGCATACATCCGAGCTGCTCGAGATGGGCTTAGAAAAGCCACAAAGCAACACTTGACAGATGTGCAGGTAAATTTTTCTTTGTCCGAAAAGGATAACCATATGCCCGTAGCCCCCGAGACTGAAAGCAGTTGGTACAGCTGATTTAAGGATCGTTGTATAACCAGGTCCTTACACAGAAGAATGGCCTGCTAGGCCAAGAGCTGGAGCAGTGTCGAGCGTAGCTGAATGCCGCTACCGCCGAGCTGGAAAACTTCAAGAAGGTGTCATCTGGTAACATTCCCCTCTATCGAGGAACAATAAGTGTATACCAACTGTACTAATACTGTTGCTTATCGCATAATAGGATCGCCCGATCAACTTGAAGAGAAGTTGAAGATCGCCCAAGAGGGGGAAAAGAGGCGAAAAGGCTACACGCCACAGGCGAGCGAGTGTTGACCTGAGTCAGGGACGAGAAAAACAAGCTACAGGATTCCAACACTGCATTGGGTGAAGAGTTGAAAGATGTGCGAGCCCAGCTAGCCAACTCCGTGAAGGAGAACAAGAAGCTGCGGGGCGGCATATTCAGTATGTATCTGAACTATTTTTAAAGTAGTTCGGAGATAAATAGAACTGATATAGTTATGATTGCAGGTATATTGATGGGCCGTCCTGAAGAGGAGGTGTCCGGATCATCAAGTGATCTGCTGCAAGGGCTGTCTCAAGTGCACGAACAGGCTCAGCTGGCGATGCGGAGTGTTGCCAAGGCCCTATGGCCATCCGCCTCCCCTCCAGGAAGTATGGACGACCTTGTAGAGCTGTTCAAAGGAGCGCGGCGGCGTATCCGACTATGGAAGATATCAGCCTGCCGAGAGGGTGCGCGACAGGCCTGGGCAATGGTGAAGACGCGATATACAAAGTTGGATCCTAATCACATGGCCCGTGTCGGACCGCTAGGGTCGGATGGGGAAGAAATTCCCCTTAGTTTAGTATATGACCAAGTAGAGGTGGCCGCCAAATATTCCCAACAGGATTGTAAGTTAGACCGTCTTTTGGACGGCGTAGAGGGGGAAGTGTTTGAGTCCAAGTGACTATGTACTTTCCTTGATACATGTAACTCTAGCTGAATTGTATAGCATTTGTCATGGCCGACCTTTTCGCTTCCGCCTCCGGACCCGAAGGTGCGGAGTGTTTCCGAATACCCGCACGGCCGAATAGACCGGAGTATGCATGGAAACTAGGCGTAGGGGTCATAGTTGCTTCAACAGACAAGTTGTATCCGGCTAGCTATGTTATATTACATTAAGATTGTAAGAAACATCTTCCAGAGAGAATAGTTCCGTTAAGGGTTCCTTTCCCTGGGTGTGCATGCATTAGTGTGCATGTCCGAATTGTGATGTGAAAATCACAGTGTGTATAACTTTTGGGGGTTCACAATGGAGTGAGTGCAAAAAACATCTTTGATTCACCGACCGAATATTCCCTTAAGAACGCTAGCTTTCGGCTTCACCCAGTCTGAGGTACACATCCGGATGACCCGGCAGTAACAATCGCAAAGGTGCTCCCTTTATGCCCTAGCCGAACTAACGGGAACGTAGGGCATAAGCACAGGAGCCAGGCAACCCAGCTTGGCCAAAACTTATGTCATATCGATGCATATAGTGGCGAAGAAAAGGTACATATGGAAAAACTCATATGTGAAGAGCTTGATGCTCAAGGAATGATAAAAAAACTTATGTCCAAGAAGCCCCCAGGTATGACGGGCGTACATATTTAAAGATGTATGCGTCAGGGGTGTACGGTCTAGCCGTACGAAAGCTTTAAAGCGAGAAAGAAGAGAAAAGTAACCGAAAAAGAGAGAAAAAATAATGGAAGCTACAAGGGAGAAGGAGACGAACAAGGAGTTCGGCGCTAGGCATAGAACCTTCGGAGTCTGGCCGCGTTCCAGGGGTTCGGCTCGAGGCGATTGTCTGATGCATCGCGAAGACGGTACGCCCCTCCGGTGAGAACTTCGTCGAGTATGAAGGGACCCACCCATTTGGGCTTGAGTTTGTCCTTTTTCTTCTCCGGCAGGCGTAGAACGAGTTCGCCAATGTTGTAGGTCTTGGCCCGTACATCTCTGCTTTGATATCTTCGAGCCTGCTGTTGGTAAAATGCTGAACGGGCTTTTGCGACATCGCGCTCCTCTTCCAGGGCATCTAGGTTGTCCTGCCAATCGAGCTCGGCTTCTCTCTCTTCGTACATTCTCACTCGAGGTGAGTCATGGATAATATCGCAGGGCAATACAGCCTCCGCGCCATACACCATGAAGAAAGGTGTGTATCCGGTAGTACGGTTGGGCATGGTCCGTAGCCCCTAGAGTACGGAGTCGAGCTCCTCCACCAAGTGCTTGTCTGATTCTCTCAAAGACCGCACTAGTCTGGGCTTGATGCCGCTCATAATAAGACCATTGGCTCATTCGACTTGACCGTTGGTTTGTGGGTGGTAGATGGAGGCGTAATCAAGTTTAATGCCAAGATTAGTACACCAGGTTTTTACCTCGTTGGCTGTGAAATTGGAGCCGTTGTCGGTGATGATGCTGTGTGGGACACCATAACGGTGCACAACACCAGATATGAATTCTATCACCGGGCCGGACTCAGCCGTTTTGACCGGTTTAGCCTCTATCCACTTAGTGAATTTGTCCACCATGACCAGCAGATATTTTTTCTTATGGCTTCCCCCTTTAAGGGGTCCGACCATATCCAGTCCCCAGACCGCGAAAGGCCAAGTAATGGGGATAGTTTGTAAGGCAGTTGGGGGCATGTGGCTTTGGTTGGAGAAGAGTTGGCATCCGACACAGTGTTGGACAAGGTCCTGCGCGTGCCAATAAAACCTAGTACGGAAGGCCTTGCTAACAAGGGCCCGAGCTGCAGCGTGGTGTCCACCGAGACCAGCGTGAATTTCCACTAAAAGCTGTCGCCCCTCTTCCTCAGAGATACATCTTTGAAGTACTCCGGTGGTACTTTTCTTGTAGAGATCTCCGTCGTGGACCTGGTAGGCCTTCGAACGCCGGACAATGCGGCGAGCCTCATTCTGGTCTTCGGGAAGCACCTTCCTATCAATGTAGGCCAAGAAGGGTTCGGTCCATGGGGCAATGACTGCCATAATGAGGTGGGCCGATGGTGTTATTTCGGTGGCTGAGCCCCTGATACTGTCGGTCTGTTCGGGATCTGGGGTTGTATTCGGATCTGGACTGTTGTTGCCGCCCTCCCCTTGCCACGCCACGGATGGCTTGAAAAGCCTTTCCAGGAAAATGTTGGGTGGGACGGGGTCGCGCTTGGCGCTGATGTGAGCAAGGACGTCCGCTGCCTATTACTTTCTCGGGCGACGTGATGAAATTCGAGCCCCTCGAACCGAGCTGACATTTTTAAGACGGCATTACAATAAGCTACCATCTTTGGATCTTTGGCATCAAAGTCTCCGTTTATTTGAGATATTGTGAGGTTTGAATCCCTGCGCACCTCTAGGCGTTGTATGCCCATTGATACGGCCATCCGAAGACCATGCAATAGGGCTTCGTATTCGGCTGCGTTGTTGGAGTCTGTGAATAGTATTTGGAGTACATACTGGACGACATCTCTAGCGGGGGATGTTAACACGACTCCCGCTCCTAGCCCCGCCAGCATTTTGGAGCCGTCAAAATACATAACCCAGTTGGAATATGCGCCGTACTCTTTAGGGAGTTCGGCCTCTATCCATTCGGCGACGAAGTTAGCCAGCACTTGGGATTTGATGGCTCGACCTGGCTTGTATGTTATGTCAAATGGAAGTAGCTCTATGGCCCATTTGGCGATTCGTCCCGTGGCATCGCGGTTGTTTATTATGTCATTGAGTGGGACTTCAGAGGCCACCGTGATTGAACACTCCTGGAAGTAGTGCCGTAGCTTTCGGGATGCCATGAAGACCGCGTTTCCTATCTTTTGGTAGTGGGGGTACCGGGATTTGCATGGTGTGAGGACAGTAGATACGTAGTATACTGGTTTTTGGAGCGGAAATTTGTGTCCGTCCTGTTCTCGTTCGACGACGAGCACGGCGCTCACCACCTGATGTGTTGTCGATATGTATAGCAACATGGGTTCGCCAGCGTTTGGTGTGGCCAGGATTGGGTTGCTTGCTAGGAGGGCCTTTATTTCCTCTAGTAAGGCAGTCGCCGCGTCTGTCCATTCGAAGTTATCGGTGCGCCGCAGGAGGCGATAGAGTGGAAGTGCCTTTTCTCCTAACCTGGAGATAAAGCGACTTAACGCTGCCACGCAACCAGCTAGTTTTTGGACTTGTTTGAGGTCTGTTGGCGTAGCCAACTGTGACAGAGCTCGGATTTTGGCTGGATTTGCTTTGATTCCTCTATTGGAAATGATGAAGCCCAGCAGTTTTCCAGCGGGGATGCCGAAGACACAATTTTCCGGGTTGAGCTTAATGTCATACGCCCGGAGATTGTCGAATGTAAGACGTAAGTCGTCTATTAGCGTTTCGACGTGCCTAGATTTGATGACGACGTCATCGACATAAGCTTCTACCGTCTTGCCGATCTGTTTCTCCAGGCATGTTTGAATCATGCGTTGGTATGTGGCGCCGGCGTTCTTGAGCCCGACGGGCATGGTGTTGAAGCAGAATGGCCCATATGGGGTGATAAATGTTGTTGCAGCTTGATCGGACTCCTTCATTTTGATTTGATGGTATCCGGAATATGCATCGAGGAAACATAGTGAGTCGTGCCCTACTGTGGTGTCAATGATTTGATCAATGCGGGGGAGGGGGAAGGGATCCTTGGGGCAAGCCTTGTTGAGGTCTTTGAAATCGACACACAGGCGCCAGGATTTGTCCTTCTTTGGTACCATCAACAGGTTTGCCAGCCAGTCCGGATGTTTGATTTCTCTAATGAATCCGGCCTCAATAAGCTTGGCCAGCTCCTCCCCCATGGCTTGTTGCTTGGGTTCGGAAAAGCGCCGCAGTGTTTTCTTAACCGGTTTAAACCCCTTTAATATATTGAGGCTATGTTCGGCCAGCTTGCGTGGGATCCCTGGCATATCTGAAGGGTGCCAGGCGAATATATCCCAGTTTTCGCGCAGGAATTCTCGTAGTGCAGCGTCAACTGTTGGGTTTAGTTGCGCTCCGATAGAAGCTGTCTTCTTGGGGTCCGTTGGGTGGACCTAGAATTTGACTATTTCTTCTGCTGGTTTGAAGGAGGTCGATTTGGGGCGTTTGTCGAGGATCACATCGTCCTTGTCCACCGTGGAGCGTAGTGCGGTTAGTTCTTCGGCCGTGAGGGCTTCGGATAGCGCCTCAAGGGCAAGGGATGTTGTTTTGTTTTCAGCGCGGAGTGCTATGTCCGGATCACTGACGAGAGTGATTATACCATTCGGTCTGGGCATTTTGAGCTTCATATACCCGTAATGAGGTATAGCTTGGAAGCATGTAAAAGCGTCCCGCCCCAACACGGCATGGTATCCGCTGCTGAAAGGGGCCACTTGGAAAGTGATTTCTTCAGACCGATAATTCTCCGGTGTGCCGAATACCCCGTCAAGTGTGATTTTTCCCGCGCATCGCGCCTCTCGACTGGGAATGATTCCTCGAAAGGTTGTGTTACTTTGCTTAATACGGCTCATGTCTATTTCCATTTTGTGGAGTGTGTCCTGGTAAATGAGGTTTAGTCCGCTGCCGCCGTCCATGAGGACCTTGGTAAGTGGAAACCCGTCCACTATGGGACTGAGGACTAATGCGGCTGGCACTCGGACTGTCCTGTACTTCGGCTCGTCACCGGCATTAAATGTTATAGCCGTGTCGTTCCAAGGGTTTATTGCAGCGATTTGGCAGACTTCGGTGAGGTCACGAAGTGCTCTTTTGCGCCTGTTGTTTGAAGCGAATGTCTCGAAGACCGTCAATACTCTTGTGTCGTTGTTTTCTGGAGGGTGCTGTTCTGGGGCGTCCTTGATGAGGATGTCCTCGCTCTTGGCTACCTGCCGGAGTATCCAACAAGCTCTAAGGTTGTGGGTTGCCACGGTATCTGGCGTCGTGTGTATTTTGCATGGGCCATCGAGCCATCCCTCCAGAACGGTGCCGTGCCGCGTAATGGGTTTATATTTCTTAACTATTGGACTGGGCGTGCCGCGGGGGTGCGCCCTCTTCGCCTGTAGGAGGGGTTGAGTTGGGACCGACGGTTCCCAGCAAGCTGCCTGAGTTTTCCAGGTGCTTTCCATTGCGCTGTACTTCTGTATGATAGTTGCTAAGTCAGCAAACTTCAGTATGCGGCGACGATTGATGGCGTTGAGGATTCCTTCGTCCGCGCAATTGTTGCAGAACATTGATATCGCGTCCTCGGCGCGGCAATCTTTTACCTTGTCTTTGACAAGGAGGAATCTGGCCCAAAAGTGGTGAACCGTTTCCTGATACTGCTGTTTTGTGCTCATGAGGGCGTCTATGTCCGGGTGGGTGGGTGGAATTAAATCCGAACCCTGACTTGACCGATTATCCGGAGTCTGAAGACCTTCCAGACTCAACAGTCCGGGCTCCGGAATATCTTCTGACTGCTTAGGACTGCCGTCCAATTCTATGTTCGGAGGGCTGGTCGCATCCTTTCGCTGGTGGGTATCCGGCTCTTCCTGATCGGCGATCCGAACATAGTCCGTCTTCGATATAGAAGAAGACTCGCCGTCCTGCTCCTTGACTACCGCTATCTGGTGGGTGACCGGTGGAGTTTTGATTTCTCCTTGATCGGTTTTAGGCCCGATCCGATCGTAATCTGTGGCGATTCCCAAAGCGGCGATGCGATCTAGGAGTTCGTTCAAGGACAAAAACTCTGCCGGATCCATCTGCTTGGAGTGCTCGGAGTTGATGCGAAGGGGGTTTTCGATGGCCCGAGAGGTCATCGTTGGCTCAACGGCCGAACGGGCGATCATAGTAAAGCCGCCCAGCCGGAGGGATTGGCCTGGGGCCAGAACTCCCCCAGAAGTGATGTTGTCTTTAAGGACAAGGTGAGCCATCGAGCCTTTCGTCGACGTCACAGTGGAACTCTCAATGAAAGCACCAATGTCGGTGTCAAAACCGGCGGATCTCGGGTAGGGGGTCCTGAACTGTGCGTCTAGGATTGATGGTTACAGGGGACAGGGGACACGATGTTTACCCAGGTTCGGGCCCTCTCTATGGAGGTCATACCCTACTTCCTGCTTGATTGATCTTGATGAATATGAGTATTACAAGAGTTGATCTACCACGAGATCGTAATGGCTAAACCCTAGAAGTCTAGCCTGTATGACTATGGTAATGAGTATATCCTTTTCGACTAACCCCTTCGGTTTATATAGATACCGGGGGGATCTAGGGTTACATACAGTCGGTTACATAAGAAGGAATCTTCATCGTTGGTCGCCAAGCTTGCCTTCCACGCCAAGGAGAGTCCAATCCGGACACGGGTACAGTCTTCAGTCCGGCCCATGGATAACAGGTCGGACGCCCGAGGACCCCTTAGTCCAGGACTCCCTTAGTGTGTGCTGGTAAATTCACCAAAGATCGCTACTTTATTATATGTGCGTGCTGGTATTATTAGAAATCGCGAGAGACTTTATTATATATTGTTACGTACTCCGTGCAGTACATAGTCAGATCATCGTCAATTTGATCCGCCCCTCCCAACCCTAGCCGCCCCTCCTCCTCCCCCCCCCCCCCCCTCCTCTTTCCTTCCTCGCCGCCGCCTGAGGCAGCCACCGGGCAAGCCCGGGGCGCCAAGGGTGGTGGCGGCGGGGCCTCGGTTGCCCTGCTTCTGCGTGAGGAACCCCGGATCCGGAGCGGCGGCTCCATTGGTAAGGCACGGCCAGCTAGCAGTCATGCGGGCGGTGGATCTGGTGTCCCGGCCGCGCGGGCGGCGGGATCCGGTGGCCGTTGGCGGCCGGTGGTCGGTGCGCGCAATATGGCGCATCCCCTCCTCCCTTGTTCAGTGTGCGGGCCAGCCTGGTCGGGCCGCGCTTCCTCTTGGTCGCCGGTTCTGTACAGGAGGCGCTGCTGGTGGCGGGGATCTAGTTCGGGCGAAATCTCTGGCCGGCCATGACCGGCCGCGCCGACGGCGACGCCTGAGGGCGCCGCTCCCCTCCTTGGAGGCGTCGGTATGGACTGATCTCCTCACTTCACCTTCCCCTAGGTCTGCCAGGCGAAAGCCCTAACTTTGTTGGGCAACGGCGGCGCTCACGGCGCCGTTCCCTTCTTCAAGGCGCCGCTTTTGGGAACCTTGGGGTTGGCTCGCGCTTGTGGGTGGTGGGCGACGGCGGTGGTGCGGCCCTATCCTAGCATGGATTTACGTCCGTTGCTTGGAGATGGACTCGCGTAAGTGGAGGTCGTCGGCTGGCATCGTGGTGGCGTCAATGACGGAGGACCTGCCAAGGCTCGCGTAGGTGGAAGTCGTCCTGTGGTGTCATGATGGCGTCGATGGCGGAGGACCTGCCAAGATTGTCACCTCAATCTGCTCTGAAGATGGACCAGTGAAAGATGGAGGCGACGACACATGTGAGTGCGACGGACCGGTTTGAGCCTCGGACCCGGCAGATGGCTCGGTCGGGGCCTCCGACCTTAGATGTTAGGTTTAGGTGAGAGGTGTGGGTATGTGGCCCAGCTTGCACCCCTTCATCATTTGGATAGGAGTAGCGGCAGATGTTGCCAAGATGGCGGATTCAGGCATATCGTTGTTCTACTTTATAAGGTCCTCGAGAATAATCAATAAAATGGCCGCATGCATCTTCCAGATGCAGATGCCGGGGGTCATCCACCTTTAAAAAAAATCAGACATCACATGACATCAACTCTGAACATCGTGAGTCATACGATGGCTTCCGTGCAGCACCCAGTAGTAGGAGTCTAGCCGTGTTTGGTCTTGGCCTTGCCGTGGCCGCTGCTCCAGTAGTTGGCCATAGAATCACATAAATCTAGCAAAACACAGACACGAGCAACGATCAATTCAGATTTCAGAGACAAACGGAGAAGGGAGAGCAATTGATTAACCAATCCAATCCAGTGTCCATCTTACTCACCGCGGCCGGTGTACTCCGTGCCACAAGCCGAGGCCAGCTGCCCGCCGGAACCTCGCACACCCTGTCGAAGTCGCCGTCCCCAGTGAAGGGGCACACTGTGGCGCAGCAGAAATCATAGCAGTACTCACAGTCTTCGCCACTGCAGCGTGGGCCAAAGCAGCCCAGGTAGCACTGGCAGAACGCCGACGAGGCGTCGGCGGCCCAAGGAAATAATTTTTGTGTTCCTCACATTTGACCACATAATGCAATTTGAAGTTTGACTTGTCCACAAAGAATGGTCTATGAAACTTTAGTGTAGTCCTTGACCCATATTTGAAGTTCTACCAAGATTTCAAAGATTGTTCCTTCACTACAACCATACACACTTGCCCCGTTATCTCGCTTTGAAGTTAACCTTGGTGCAAGAATTTTACTTGTGCCACCATGAACAATCGCCTTATCGGCTAGGCTTAGATCACGGAACAATGATGTCTCGTGACCCCGGCCTATTACCTTGTTGAAAGCATTGGCTTCTTTAGTCGTCAAACCATCCTCATATATTTCTTCATCCGGGCCTTCGTCCTCCGAGTCCCCCGCATAGGACCTATTGTATGTAATGTCATGCTCCATGTCCTCTTCCATGCAATTTGCCTCCATATCGCCAACATAATGGTCACTAACATAAGCCTTTGATTCATCACCCTCAAACTCATCACCAGCCATGTGCAAGTGTTGATTATCAAGTTGGTCATTGCAGGCGGGGCTCAAAGGTTGGGTCAATGGAGGTTGGCTCATTGTTGTGTCATACACATCCGGATTGACATGTGGTGAATCTCGAACCGGGCTTCTAACATCACATGAAGATGCACACCGATTCAAATCAATGTGCAACCGAGCACCAACAACCTTTGTGGCAAACAACTCGAATGATTTATCTTGTGAGGTCAACACACTCTCCTTATATGCTTCCCAATGAAACTCGGAGTCAAGAGGCGTTATCTTCCAATGAATGCGTTACCCATACCCAACATTATACCTTTGGATTAAGTCCACTCCATCGCTTTCTTCCATCCAATTCAACCTTCTCCGAAGCTCAACCACAACCTCCTCAAGGCTAGCACTTGTGGGAAACACCATCACTACCGGCTTCTCCTTCACGTCACCATACTCCGTCTTTCTATCAAAGGAGACAAAGTTGACATGATGCACATTCACGATCCTTGCCACCTACAATCATAAACACCAAAATGCATCAATGAAAATTGCAAAATTAGATGACCTAGGGTTTCCCCAAATCGCCACAATGCGGAGATTTCAACCAACAAAAGGAGGACGAATGAGGGAGAATACCTTGAGGGGTTGAAGGGGAGGATAATTCATCGATTTGGAGCTCTAATCCGCGAAATTTAGTGGGCACTAGGGAGGGGCATGAGTGGGGCGGCCCGGGTGGAGAAAGAGGGAAAAGATAGAGTTTTGGGGAGAGAGGGGGGGCAGCCCGTTTTGTTGATTCAAGGGGCATGGAGCCCTAGGCTAGGGTGTCATGCCACTAAGCATGGCACTCTAGGTACTTTTCCTAGCCTGGTCAAGGGTTTCCTAGACGAAAAAAAGCGTTTTTTTTTTCTTTTTCCTTTCGCGAGAGGCATGGATTTTCTTTCGCGAGAGGCATGGCCGTGCCTCTTGGAAACGGAAAAAACAAACACGCCTTTTTTGCTTCCACGAGAGGCCCGGCCGTGCCTCTCAGAAACGAAAAAAATGCGTTTTCATTTTTCTTTCCCCCACGATAGGCACGGTTTTGCTTTTGCGAGAGACACATATTTTCTTCCACGGGAGGCACGACAGTGCCTCTCGGAAACGAAAAAAATGCATTTTTTTCCTTCCACGAGAGGCACAGTCGTGCTTCCCGGAAACAAAAAAAAACACATTTTCTTTTTTTTCCTTCCGCGAGAGGCACGGTTTTTTCGCTGGTTTTGTCATCCATTTTTTTCGTGAAAAAAAAGTTCATCAAAACCTATTAATATTTTGTAGACCTTGACACGTAGAATCAAATGATGAAAATGATTCGAGATTTGAACGCACGGTTTAAGAGATAAAACATTTTGAAATAACGTGTCTAAAAAAAGAAAAATTCTCAGGTTACGACAGGTTGCGCACATGCAGTGTACCACTTGTCGCAACCTGGGGAGGTGGGAGTAACCTTTGGAAGGAGTACTCCTTAATTAATGATTTCGGAATTGTTGAAGGACAAATCCTATTTAATGCATGGGTCGTGGATAGCGACCAATCGCATACCCCTGCAATCGCCACGGTCCATATTGGCCCAGCCCAAGTAGGTACATTCTAGAACCTTCCCAACATGTTTGGGCCCGTGAGACTCCCTAAACCGATTTTGCGAAGGTTCTAGAACCTTCTCAGACCAGTTTTTCTGTGTCCTTTCTTTCTTGTTTTTACTTTTTTTCATTTCACGAACAATTTTTCTGAAGTTCAGAACATGTTTTCAAAATTTGGAATTTTCTGAAATACTGGAAACATTTTTTGAAATATATTTTTTAATTTTTGATCTTTCTTTGAAATCCAGGTGGATTTAAAATCAGTGAATATTTCTTTTAATCTGTGAACATGTTTCAAGTCCATGAATATGTTTCCTATTCCCAGAACATTTTTTGAAATCCAGGGAAAAAAATACTTGAACATATTTTGAAATTCAAAAGAATTAAAATTCGTGAAGATTTTTTGAAATCCAGGAATTTCTTTCAAATATTTTTTGAAATTTTGGACATTTTTGAAATCAAGGTACGGTTTCCAAATTTATGATTTTTTTGAATTCATGAATATTTTTAAAAAATTCTGAATATTATTTTAAATAAAATAAAAACATAAACAGAAAAGTTTTGGGGGACATAAAAAAATCTCCTGCTGAAGAGGCCATTTTTTTCTATAAAAATAGGGTAGATAAGCGACGCAGCTACGCACTGACGCAACAATACATACAGCTCTCTCAGGGTCTGTTTGATTCAGATGATTTTCACAGAAATTTTGAAGAATTGGAACTCTTAAGAATCTTTTCTACATCGGTTGTTGAATTCCTTGGACTGAATTCTATAGGATTTTTTTTCTTAAGTTTTTTTGCGGGAACATTTTGCACTACATTTCATAAGATATTTAGCATCCATTCAAACCTTTTTTTTTTTGCGAAATAACATTTTCACGTTTCTGTGTGGCACAATGAAACCAAAATCCCATAGGATTTGAATGGGCATAATATTCAAATCATGCATTTATCTATTCCTACATGTTTAGAGTCATGCGAATCTGAGAGGCCCTAATTGATTTATTTTTTTAACTTTCAGCGAACCCTTTCATTTACTTACACGAACATGTATACACCCTGGTGGGAAGTGCAAACGTGTGTGCACACTACCTATTTTCCGGAGACGCATTCACATGCGTTAGAAACTAAAATTCCTAGCAAAGAACACGATTTTATATGTACAACTTGGAAAATTGTTGGCAAAAAACACAATTTTATATGTACATTCAGTTAATTCGTGTATAAATTGTTGGCGACAAATTCATATGTGTAACTTGGAAAATTCGGAATGTTGAAGTCCAAAATTCAAGTCTTCTGGCTCTTTTCTTTTCACGGTTTCTCACACTCGTATTATAAACAGATTATTATTATTTTTGTAGTTTGGATAAACCATTGCTTCGTCCAGTGTCTAAACCATATGAGTCATATGGCACTAATTTATTTTGACTAGATAAATAAAATTATGTTGAAAAGGGAGAAAATAGATCCAATGTTACATTTCTGTAATAATGACGTGGATGACATTTTCATAAGATCTATGTACTCTCTTCTCAGTTTAACTGGACCTAACTATATACAACTCATCTAATATTAGTGCAAATGTTTGGAAACTAGGAACACCGAAACCCATTTCCTAAATCTTAGCAAAAAAGCATATTTGTAAATTATAAAATTATTTAAAAATCATGTCATATATATTGTGTTGAAACTTAGTTATGTTAAGATTTGTTAAATAATATGACCAGTTCTGACCTGCATAAAAATGAGAAAATGATGTTACGATTTAAGTTTCAACTGAAGACATATGTGGCAGATTCTTTTCTTCAGATTGTTCAAAACTGTTTTTCTTTTTGCATGGTTGTTCAAAACTGTTCAGAAAGTTGGTACATCAAAACCCAGGTCCATCTACTCACTCCGTCCCATTATATAAGAGCGTGTCAAAAATGCTTTTATATTATGGGATGGAGGGAGAGAGTAGTACTTTGCATGTATTCCAAAAACAGCGGATGCTTATATGCTGGCTTATATGCTGGGAGCGTGGGCGTATGTCATTGTTTCCTGCACAGGTTAGACTGGTAGTGTCTTACTATAAGATCCAAATGATTGATCAAGTATGGGCATATGGGACAATCATCATATATACTTTAGTGATCTAAAACGCCTTATATTAGTTTACAAAGGAAGTATTATTCTTCAGGGATAACTACTAGGAGATGGAAAAAAATAGAAATAGGCAGGCAGCCAGGCGGGCAACACTTGAAAGGACGACTACTCTATGTCCTTTCACTGATGTGTTACTGTCTCGCATGCTCAATTTCAACGCCTCGTGACCGATCCTTTATTTTATCTCCAAGAAAGGGAGAATGAGCTATGGACAGTACCATAGTGTTATAGTATCACACAAGGGTGGCACAATGGTTTAAGGTTAGCGAGTTGTTTTCAGCTGAGTAAAAATGTCAGGAAGCCAGCTAGCAAAATATTTACTATATTAAGTTACTGAGCTTTTCTTTTATCTAGGAATAGTAATTTATTAAGTCGATTGATTGTTTACATGCCATAGAACTATATCATTGAAAACTTATTTTGAAATACGACATGAAAAAAAACTGATTTTCAAATACTTATCCAATGGTAATATTCGTGACATATAAAATTTGCTTCGTTCATCAAATCAGTAGCCAGAATTAGACCCAAATTACAAACTGGATTAATATAAAACGGATGGAGTACTCAGCACCACACAACCTGTGAAAGCCAGTCGGATTGGTTAGTGTTAGTCATTCAAGGATGATAACTAGGACAGGAGAAACAAGAATAGAATGTGCAAGTAATATAGTAATTAACATCTGCAAGGACGACTACTCTATGTACTTGCAATGGCATTACTGTCCCGGACCCTTAATTTCAACGCCGAGTCGTCTTGGTCTATTCTATCTTCAAGAAAAACGAGGGCGAGTTGTCCCTTTTACAAAAGAGGAGATGTTTTTTCTTCAGAAGAGCAAATGCCGTGTGGGCACCAAGACTGCCGGATGATATATTAGTCTCTTTGGTGCATATGAGAAAATTAAGCTTTTGGAAAGCATTGAAGAATCCAGCTTGCTAAATGGTGAGTAAGTTGCTTTCAGTCATTCATCCAGCAAGCTAGGCAATCATTAGCACAACATGTAACTACAAAATATTAGTTTCGATGTTAACATAGCAAGGAAGTACAATCTTTGTTTAGCATACCAGAGTACAATCTTGCAAAATCACATTCCCCTCCAAACGTTGGGGTCACCGGTCTATCCAGAACATCTATTTGTTGGAGATTTGTAATGAAATTTTACAGCATAGGCCCACATTTCTTCCTCACTTCTCACTCTGTTCAAAGATCATGTAATCATTTTACATAGTGTAGAATCTTGACTATAAAGTGCATTAATATGAGCAAAATTATGTTGGAGCGCAGTGGGTCCCCTTCCTTCTTGTTGTGCCACCACAACGCCCCCTCCTCCTACCTTTTCATGCCACCACGACAGCGCCGCCATAGTGTAGAATCTTGACTATAAAGTGCTATTGATGGAAGGAAGCGGCTCCCCTGACGTACGGCGGCTGCCGTTGTGGCACTGCCATGTGGGCCTGTTTCCCAGTGGGCTCACCTGGCAGTGGCCGAACGGCACGCTGCCGAACAGCAGAGGATCCTCGTCCATTGATGGAAATGCTCTTAGAGATCACGTTAGTTGAACACAAGTTTTGTTCCTAAGATCATGTACAATGAGCGCAAATTCTTGAACAAATCCAAGAATGGATTAAACTTTATACCACTAAAACGTATATAAAGATACGATCATGGAACTTTGGTTCGGTGAAGATCTTCACTGACCAAAAGTTCCATCAATGTATCGCTACGATGGATTCATACACAAACTTCTTGATACGACTCAGGAACCAAATGAATCATGGATCAATTCCTTGTAAAATTTCCATATCTAGGATCCAAAACCCAACACGATTCATGAATATGTCAATTAATTTATTCAAGAGCTAACCATAATCTCTAACGGACGAATGGTACATGCAGTAAGAAGTGAAAAATTGTTATAGATGCAACTTGTAAGTTACCGAAAAAGACTTTTGCCCCGCTTTATAGGGAAAGCAAACCACCACAGCCACAAGGTCCAACACAAGTTCAAACTACACACACACACAAGAAGGCACGGTACAGACGAACACACACAGAGTACAAGAGGGTTCTGCTGAGGGCACAACTCAACAAGCCCTAAAGAAGAAAACAAATGCAGTAGCAAATGTCACACATGGCTAATCCAGCTCCGGGGGTGGTGGAGGAAGCGGCGGCGCCAAGCGGAGAGCTATCACGCAGAGATCTGCAATGATGATATTGATGGCGTCTCGGTCCAGGGGGCGGCTAAGTGGCCGCCAAAGCTGCAAGTAACCACACATTTTGAAAATTGCGTCAGTGGCACGGCGAAGGGGAACACGCTAGATGACAAGACAATCGCGGAGGGTCCAGAGCGTCCACGCGAGGACCCCGATGCCTAGCTACCTAATGTGGCGAGCGCGGTGGGGAGTGGCCTCGATTTCCTCGAAGAGGTCGGGGAAGTTGGTGTTGCACCAACGCCCACCCACGGCATCTCTGAAGCACCTCCACAGAAATTGTGCCAAGACACACGCAAAAAAATGTGATTCGAGTCCTCTTTTGTCCCACATAGGGGGCACAAGCCGTCTCCAGGGCCATTCCACTTGAGCACATCCACGCCAGAGGAAATACAGCCCCGGATCCACTACCACAGGAATATCCGAATCTTCAGGAGGAGTCTAATCTCCCAAAGCTGGGTAAAGGGTGCGGGGGCTGGCGTTGGCGTTGGCGCAATGGCCTGATAAAGGGACTTGGTGGAGAACCGTCCGGAGGGATGCAACTTGTAAGTTCAAAACACACTTGCACAAATTGGAACGTTTTATCCCGTAGGATAGAGCAAGGAGCCAAGGACTACTTTGTAACTGAGATGTTATAGAGGTGGTTTTAACGCGTTGGCGAAACCTACTACGGAGCATGGTTGATCAAGACGGGATTTACCCTTTTGAATTGTCAAATATCTCTCTTTCCTCTCAAGTGATCAAATTTGGAACGCGTTGTCATAAGACTAAGGTTAAGAGCTAACGTGATCACGAATTTGTATCACATGCTCTAGAAGAGAGGTTGCGCCAACCAACAAGAATGACTGTTGAATATATGTGTTATGTGCATATTGTATACTGGATCCGCCTCTTAGTTTTTTGTATAGTTGAGGTCTGTGACCCACCTTTGTACATTATATATACGTGCCTATGCACGAGAGCAATACGACGTGTAATTCCCACAACATACATGGTATCAGTTTTTTAGGTTTTTCTTCCTCGCTTCCGCCGCCGCCACGCCTCTCCTCCACGCCGCCGCCGCCGCCGCCCGTGCGCCTCCCGCGCCGGCCGCTTCCTTCGCTAGCCGCCGCCCGCGCTAGCCATCGCCCGCGCCGGCCGCTTCCTTCGCTAGCCCCCGCGCGCGCTAGCCAGGAGTTGTACGAGGCGCCGCCACTCCCGCGCTAGCCATCGCCCCGCTGCACACCCGCATCGCCCCGCACGCTGCTTTCCACGTCGCGCCGCACGCGTCTCCAACCCGTTGCCTCGCGTCGTGTCGCTGCTTTCCGCATCGCCTGCTGCTGCCCGCCCAACCCGCTCACGCCTGCATCGCCAAGCCGCCTCGCCCCGATCGCCAAAGCCGCTGCCAGCCGCCCGATCGCCCGCTCCAACTCACCTTGCCAGCCGATTCACTTGCTGCCGACCGCCGGATCGCCTGAAGCTGCTGCTGCCGCCGAGCGCCATGTCGTCCGTCACCTACTCCGCGTCCACCAACTTCAACCCGTTCGCAGACGCCAACCCTCCCGACGTCAACGACATTCGCAACCTCAACATCTTCGAGCGGGTGCCGGTTCGTCTCTCACAGGCGGACTCCTCCTACTACACGTGGAAGACCTATTTCTCCCTCGTGTTCCGGGAGTATCACCTTATCGACCACGTGGACGGCACGGTCGACTCCAGCCTCGTCCCCAAGTTCCATGACTGGACCACCATCGACACCACGATCATCCGCTGGTTCTTCCTCACCATCCCGCCGGACCTCTTCCAGACGGTCGTGGCGGACGGTGACGATGCCTGCGCCGTGTGGACTAAGCTGAACGGGCTCTTCACCGACAATCAGCTCCAGCGTCGCGTTTTTTTGCAGCAAGAGTTTTTTGGGTGTCACCAGGATAACACCTCCGTCGACGACTATTGTCGCCGCCTGAAGACTCTCGCTGACGAGCTCCGCGATATTGGCGCGAAGATCGATAATGACCTCCTCCTCAGCACGCTCACCGCCGGGCTCAACGAGGACTTCGGCAATGCCGCGGCGAACCTCAGCCTCATCCTCAACCCGTCCTTCGCCAAGTTCATTGCGTACCTCCGCTTGGAGGAGCGGCGGATGAAGCAGGTGAAGGCGCGGGTCATCCACACCGCCCTCGCCGCCGGCACCACCCGCGGCGGGCCCTCGGCGCCTCTAGCCGCCCCGGCCGCGCCCCCGTCGCCGCGCCACCCGGCGTCCTTCCCAGCGGCGCCGCCGTACCCGGCGCCCCAGCAGTAGGGGCTGCTTCCGCTGCCCCATGGTCCGCCCGCCCCTCCCGCCCCTCCTGCCGAACGGCACCGCGGGGGAACGAGGATGGTACTTCACCGATGTAACAGCCTCGACGACCTCTATCCGATGCATCCGCCGTCCATCTCCACCACCGCACCGTTGCTCTCTCCGTCGGCGTCGACCTCTGGCATGCTCGTTTGGGTCATCCCAACCACGTCATACTTCTTCATATTCTTAGGAGTTTCAGTTTCAGTTGTAATAAGATAGAGGATCACACCTGTCATGTCGGAAAACATGTTTGCCTCCCATTTAATAACTCCACCACCATAGCTTCTTTTCCTTTTCAGTTGATTCATAGCGATGTGTGCACCTCTCCGGTTCTTAGTAATTCGGGCTATTTATATTATCTTGTTATCCTTGATGATTATTCTCACTATGTGTGGACGTTTCCTTTACGACGAAAGTCGGATGCACTCTCCACTTTGACGGCTTTTTACTCCTATGTCAGCACTCAGTTTGGGCGTCCCATCCTTGCTCTTCAGACTGACAATGGAAAAGAGTTCGACAACCTTGCTTTCCGCACTTTTCTGTCGCACCACGGCACGGTCTTTCGTCTTACATGCACGTATACTTCACAGCAGAACGGTCGAGCCGAACGCGTCCTTCGCACTCTGAATGACTGTGTTCGCACGCTCCTATTCCATGCTAATGTGCCGTCCCGTTTCTGGCCGGACGCACTCGCTACTGCTTCACTTCTCCTTAACCTTCGCCCCTGCCGCCCACGGTGGCTATGCACCTCACCATCTTCTCTTCGGTACGCCCCCATCTTATGATGGCTTGCGTATTTTCGGGTGCCTTTGCTATCCTAGCACTGCCGACTCCGCTCCTCACAAACTCGCACCTCGTTCTGTCGCTTGCATCTTCATCGGCTACCCCTCTAACTCCAAGGGATATCGGTGCTACGATCCCGTCTCCCACCGTGTGTTCACTTCCCGGCACGTTTACTTTGATGAGCATGTGTTTCCGTTTCAGCAGGTACCCCCGGCTGTTCCTCCCGCCACCAGTGACGCGGGCTCCTCGACGCCTCACCCAGGGCGCTCGCGCGTCTCCCTTGGCCCGCCCCTGGCTTTGAGGCGCGCCCCCCGCATGCGGCGCCTCCTACAGCCACGGCGCTGTCGCCCCCGACGTCGGCGTCCGCGGCCCCCGCGGTCCCCCGGCGCCCCTGACGTCGGCGCCCGCGGCCCCCTCGGCGCCCCCGGTGCCCGCGGCAACCCCGGCGCTCGCGGCCGGTCCGGTCACCCGTGCCCGTACGGGCGTTTTTCGCCCGAGCTCGCGCTACGCCGCGGATGACTACGTCCATGCGGTGTCGACCTCTGAGCCGTCGCCGTTGCTGTCCTCTGTTCGAGCAGCTCTTCGTGACCCGCTCTAGATGGCTGCGATGTAAGAGGAGTTTGACGCCCTGTTGTGCAACCGGACGTGGCAGCTTGTACCCCGTCCCCGGCATGCCAATGTGATTACCGGGAAGTGGGTCTTCAAACACAAGCTCCGTCCTGATGGTACCCTTGATCGCTATAAAGCGCGCTGGGTCGTTCGTGGCTTCAGACAGCGTGCTGGCATCGACTTCATCGACACCTTCGCTCCGGTCATCAAGCCCGGCACGATACGCACGGTTCTTCACCTTGCGGTCTCCCGTGCTTGGCCGGTGCACCAGATGGACGTCTCCAACGCCTTCCTCCATGGTCACCTCGAGGAGCAGGTCTTCTGCCAGCAGCCCACCGGGTTTGTTGACCCGGCGCTTCCCGACCACGTCTGCCTGCTCTCGCGGTTCTTGTACGGCCTCAAGCAGGCTCCGCGCGCTTGGTACCAGCGCATCGCGGCGTTTCTCCACCAGTTTGGGTTCCGCTCTACCCGCTCGGACGCCTCGCTCTTCGTCTATCATCAGGGCTCTGACACGGCCTATGTCGACGACATCATCCTGACGGCATGTACGACTGGTCTCCTTAGTCAGCTCACGGCTCGTCTTCGCGCTGAGTTCGCCATCAAAGACTTGGGTCCTTTGCACTACTTCCTCGGTGTCGGGGTGGTGCACCGTCCAGATGGCTTCTTCCTTCATCAGCGGAAGTACGCTCATGAGCTCCTGGAGCGCGGCGACATGCTTAACTGCAAGCCCGCCGCCACGCCTGTTGATACGAAGGCCAACCTTTCTGCCACGGATGGTTCTCCTGCTTCGGATGCTGCTTTCTATCGGTCTATCGTTGGTGCTCTCCAGTACCTCACTCTGACTCGACCGGAGATCTAGTATGCCGTGCAGCAGGTGTGTCTTCATATGCATGCCCCCCAGACGTTCACTGGGCTGCCGTCAAGCGAATTCTCCGCTATGTTTGTGGCACTATAGATCTTGGCGTCACGCTTCACGCCTCCGCCGACACCGCCCTCACCGCCTACTCTGATGCAGACTGGACGGGCTGCCCTGACACTCGTCGCTCCACCTCGGGCTATTGTGTCTACCTTGGACCCTCACTTATCTCGTGGTCGTCCAAGCGGCAGCCTACGGTCTCTCGTTCCAGTGCTGAGGCTGAGTATCGTGCGGTGGCCAACGTCGTCGCCGAGTGTTCGTGGCTTCGCCAGCTGCTTCAGGAGCTCTCTTGCCCTGTTGACCGTGTCACGGTGGTCTACTGCAACAACGTCTCAGTGGTCTATCTCTCCGCTAACCCAGTGCATCATCGGCGGACCAAGCATATTGAGTTGGTTATTCATTTTGTTCGGGAACATGTGGCCCTTGGCCATATTCGTGTTTTACACGTTCCTACTTCCCAACAATTTGCAGATATCATGACCAAGGGCTTGCCTACGGCGTCATTTGAGTTCCGGTCTAGTCTTTGCGTCAGCCGCGGTGCCGCTTTGACTGCCGGAGGGGGGGGGGGGGGGGGGGGGGTTGAGTATATGTGTTATGTGCATATTGTGTATTGGGCCCGCCTCCTAATTCTTTGTATAGTTGAGGTCTGTGACCCACCTTTGTACATCATATATACGTGCCTATGCACGAGAGCAATACGACGTGCAATTCCCACAATATACAATGACAAATACTCGTCTTTGGTTCACCAACTTATATTGTGAGGCAACGAGGATGGTACATATGACGCATTGTGAGGTTCGTTGGTGTGACACTGTGAGTACTTGGGAGTTGGCATGCTTTGTTAAGAGTCGCTACCAACTATTGTTCGAGTTAGAGTAAGTCAGGAGTCAAGTAAGAGTAACTCGGGTACAACTAGAAACTCGAAAATTGAGTAAGAGGTACTCGGGCTAAATGCGTCATATGTACCACCCTCACATGTTTGACTATAGCTGCACCGATGCATTGCAACTGGTGATGACATTGTGAGCACTTGGTACATAAACTTCGAAGGCCTGAGGCAACGAGGATGGTACATAAACTTCGAAGGAACCAAATGTTCGACTATAGCAGCAGCGATGCACTGCATTAACTCCGTTTCCGCTATGAATCGGCGTGTCAAGTGGTACCATGTTCTTTAACAACAACATGTTCCTGTAGTCCCGGATAGAGAAAATGTTATTTTGTGTTAATGAACTTACCTGTTCCTGACACGATGATATCGAAAATTCCATCCCATCCATGCATGGTGTACGCGCCCAGTGATAGTCACCCATGCATACGGTTCTAGCATGGATATCTCCACAGAGCAAAACCGTATTCACGTAGAACGCTTGCCTCCAACAACAAGGAAGGCCGGTGTCGGGCACCCGACATCAAAACAACGGACTAGGGTGAAACCCACACATCTGGCATTTGCCAAGACTCCGGTTCTACGCCACCGCAGACACCACTAGGCACATCCCAACAATTTCTTGAGTGGGACAGAGATGGCACCTAGAGGCTAGAGCCGATCTGTCGCACGAGTTGAGAAGGTGCATACAAAACGTCATGAAGTTCAGCTAAGCCAGCTCCCAAAATGGTAAAGTTGCTTCCAGTCCATCCAGCTAGCTAGCTAGAGCTTGCTACGTACTACCTGTCCTAAACTAACGGCTAAATGCATCTAAGAAGCTAGCCGTAATTTCGATGCTATCATGGTGGTAGTGGCACTAAAAAGGTGGCGGCTTTTGGAAGGTGTCCTTTGGTGGTACTTTTTTGGAAGGTGTGGCCTCCTGGGCTCGATGGGTACGTGTGCGTGCACAAGGTGACGGACGGCTGTAGCCGATAGCTGTCCCTAATTTCTCTGGAGCTTCGAGGGAACGCGCATGGAAGTATAGTAGCAGTACAGTAATACGAAAGTCTCCCTGCACACGTACGCTGCCATCGGACCGAAGACGGAATTCCGGCCCGGTCGCGTTGATTTCCAGCTCCTTTCCGGTCGTGGTCTGGTACGCGTATGTACATGCACGACCGACCGACGAGTCACGAGACGACCAGCTAGAGCAAGTCTTCTTCGTCATGGCTGAGAAGTTGCTCCTGCACCAACCCAAGCAAGACTTTTTTGCGTTGCTGCATGCACGTATGCTTTGTCGACGCGCAGCACCGCGTGCACTGTTGCCGCCGGGAGGCTACATTGCATGCGCTACTAGCTATAGCTTCCGGCCACCTTCCCGGAGTCTGCGAGGCGCATTCTGTCGTCATGTGGCACCGCAATTGTTTTTATTTTCTGTCGACGACAAAAGCTCGCAGCAATTTCTCTACGTAGGCCTGGCAGGCTCGGGCTATATATACGGCTTCAGGCTGCATTCCTTTCGAGCATCCCATTGCCTCTGGCGCCTCCTTCCTCCGTGTTGCCTCTCTCTCTCTCCCTAGCTGCCTGCAGCTAGCTAGCAGCCAGCTTCATAGATCTGCTAGCTGGTTTCTCTCTTTTGATCGTTGAAGATCCAAGCTAAGATGTCTGTGCGAAGGCCGCGGGGCGAGGAAGATGACGAGCAGGGCAGCGGAGGGGACGATCATCAGCAACGGCACGGTGCGAGGCGGATTCGGCCGGCCACCCCAGTCTCCTTCAGATCGTTAGTCTCTTCACTTGACTCTATCGTCGTGTTTTGAAATGATTTTCAGTTTACTTGACCTAGCTATATATTTGGTGGCTTGACTTCTTTCTTCGTAGCTAGCAACTACATATATGTTTGTTTCTTGCTTCCTTTGGATCGACCCAAGTGCATATATTAACGATAGATTAATTTGATCTTTTTTTTTTTGCGGGTAACGATAGATTTTATCAGCCGATTGTTCTCCTCTTATTTGCTGAATGGATACCTGTTATTAATAACAGAATCTTTGGGTCAAGAGATGAAAATACTACATGAGCTTATATCACAGCTACATGTATTAATCATTATCTCATGCATCAACTGTTGTAAAACTGATGAAATCAGATTTTAGATTCACTGAAACCCAAGCTAGTTTGTAGTAGTAAGCTAGCTCTAGATATATTTAGCCGTTAGTTCGAGGACCTCTGAAATAGTTCGAGGACCTATGACACATATAAGATCTCTGTCTTAATTAACTCTATAGCTTAGTTACCAATGAAATATATGCTCTACGCGCAGACGTTCTACATATCCATATGCCAGGCTTTGCACGTGTGTTTTCCCAGATAGCTAATTAACTTTGTATATGCCTTTTTTCCGCAAAAAGGAAGAACTTCATATTTACTTTAGTTTTTCTGGACCATCTTTGCAGCGTCGTGAGAAGAGCCGTCACAGCAGACACTATCCAACAAATTGTGTTTGGTTTGGAACCGGTTATTCGTAGGGTGGTAAGATTCAGAACCCTATGTATTTAGTTCTCACTTTTTTTGACCTACTTTTTATTGAAGAAACAAATTAACTATGCACTAAATCAACTTCTACATATAGCGTAGATATTAATTAAATCTTATATAGCTCCGTTTGATTTTATGATAATTTTCCGAAATAGCGAATTCCTATCACTTTTCTAAAAGGGATAGGTGTAACAATAAATTTTGACAAAATAAAGATTAGTTACTCCAGTGAGCTATGATTCCATGGTGTAGGTGCAAACACAAATCACAACAAACCACCAAATTTGGATGCCCGTTAATAGTTGAATTGTACGTACAAGGGGGAGGAATAACAGTATGGTGAAACTATCTTGGGATCATATGATATTTGTAACTTAACATATCCGAAAGAGATGCGAAATATTTTGTACAAGACTCAAGAAGGTGAAAAGAAAGTCATGCACGTACATGCAAAAATTGGTAGAGAAGTAAGATTGTTAGTGGCAAAGTACATACTGCAACTTGCGGACGTTCTGGTAATGGAAGTGTAGAATCGGGAGGTACAGATCTTTCATCACGGAAAGAGTGTACACACCACGCCCAGAAGTGCAGAGAAAAATGACAAACAAGTTCACCGAGAAGTACACCACCACTATAGGAAGTGTAGGAAGAATATGATAGAAAAAGGTCCCCCAAGAACTAGAAAAATTGTGTTCAGCCTCAGCTTGTTCATAATATGCTGTAGTGCACGGTAGCATGAAAAGAGATACGGTGCATACACTCTTGCATGACTGATAACGAAAATATCCAGTCCATTTACACAAATATTGATCCTAATATTTATGCGAGCAACTGCTTATGAATTGGCAAATTTCTGATGTATTTCGTTTCCTTAAGTTGTAGTATCGGTCATCAGTAGCTTAGACTGCAATGTTTAAGTGTCTATTTCATGTTAACATTTAGGTACGGGAGGAAATTCAGAACATCTTTTATCAGCATGATCACTTACCATACAGGTATCTGTCTTTCTTTTTTTTGACACAATATATTGTCATTCTTCACACAGTATGTCCTTTGTTCACACTATTTTTGCAGTCAATACATGCAGCCATATTCTTCAAAGTAATAGGTTGCAACATATTCATAGAGTTCTATTCTTAATTTAACACCATTGGGCTATTTTTTTCAAATATCACATATTAAGAGGCAACACTCCAAATATTACTCTTTGAGATCACACATTGGAAGAAAAAAATGTTTGACGATGAAAAAAGTTTTTAGCAAGATTAATTATATGCATGTATTAGTTCCATCAAATTTTTCGGTGGCATCGGATTGCAATATCTATATGATAAAATCAACCATCATTCACCAGGTCTCTTCCTTTACCCATCCAACAAGTCGATGTCCCGCCTAGGTTGAAGCTTTCCTTTGCAAAGAAGCTCATGCTACCGATCTTCACCAACAACAAGCTTGTTGATGCCGCAAAGAACGCCATTGAAATCTGGCTTATAGACACTAGAACCAACCATCGTATCACAGAAACAAACACTAACCAAGGCTCTTCAACAATGAAGCTAGAGGTACTTGTCCTAGATGGCGATTTCAGATGTGAAGACGACATGGTGTGGACAAATGATCAGTTCAACGCTGCAATCGTGAAGGCCAGAGAGGGTAGGAGACCACTGCTTGTGGGTAGTACACTCAATGTAGCAATGAACAATCAAGGAGTGGCTGTGATAGAGGATGTGGCTTTCACTGACAATTCAAGTTGGATAAGGAGTAGGAGGTTCCGAATTGGTGTGCGCGTCATGGCAACTAGCTATTATGGGCCAAGGATTCAAGAGGCATTGAGTGAAAGCTTCACAGTGAAAGATCATCGAGGCGAATGTAAGTTTGATTCTCTTGGTTAGCCAATCTTTAAGATCAATGGTTTATGTTAAATGTGACTTTCATGACTGCACGTAGCCTCTTTCTGTTAGTTCCTCCATATCATATTCCCTACCATATATATGTGTGGAGTAATAGTAAATATTACATTAAAATACATTTGCCTTCTTTACTAGTGTACAAGAAGCATTACCCTCCAACCCTTACTGACAATATATGGAGACTCAAAAACATTGGAAAAGATGGGCCAATTGATAAGAGACTAGAGTCTGAGGGGATCAAAAACGTCCAGGACTTCTTGAAACTTCACACCATAGATCCTGATAAGCTACAAAACGTAAGCATCATATTTCAAACTATACAGGTACTACAGTTCATAGTAGTGTTTTTTATTATCTGTTGCAAATTTTCAGCTCGTTGGCATGTCAGATCGACAATGGAGGACAACACTCAATCATGCAAAAACGTGTAGTATGGGAGGGAAATGCTATGTTTTCAAATCTGAAGGGTGTGATGTTATATTCAGCCCCATAGGAGAGATTTTGGCAGCCAGAATTGGAGACCAGACATGCTCTTTGCAACAACTACACCAGGAACATAAGGTACCTCATCCGTAAAGCAGTTTGTGGCAATATGAACTTGGTCATCACTTAGCTTTGCCTTGTTCTTAACTGCAGACCCAAGTGAATCAATTGGCCTCCATGGCATATGAGCAATGGGATCAATTGGAGGAAGTGGTGGCAAATGAGATGACACTTGCTGCATATGAAGGTTTGACGTCATTTCCTGAGGAAAAGCCTAGTTCGTCATGCACACCGGCGAGTAATGAAAGCATGATCAGCTCAGGGTCTCAAAATGCCGAGTATCTAGACAGGATGGGTTCTAGGACAGCAACCTCTAGTGTTGTGATGGTCACTAATAGCAATAACTCCTTAGATTCTGCATTGGCTATTCCAACAAGTGATGCTATTTACTGGATTCCAAGCTTAGCCGTAGATGATGACCGCTTCACGTGGAACAACTCTACAAACCTCGGTTGTTGGGATCAAGTTGATTAATTTTCCTCTATATTTTAGTGGTTATTATGTTGTATGCTGGTGATCCATTACGAACGAGAAATGTGTAAATAATATTGAAGGATCTGGTATTGCATCTAGATGGCGTGAATAGAGATTATATCATTAGTTAGAAATTTAGCTCTTCTCTAAGAACACCCTAAATGTAGTCTATCCAAATAAAGGTATGGAATTTAATTTTCAAGGTAGTAAATGATTAAAGGGAGATGGATCATAAACATAAGATTTACTTCAGCGGTTAGATTGTTGGCGCAAAGTCTTAAGGTCACAAAAACGCGGGCCACCAAGGCGCACCTATCCCTCTATGGCCTAGGACACGAAGTCCATGCCAATTATTCAAAGTAGATCATCACATTTTTTCCGATAAAGGGCGCTTTTATTATCTCAAAAAGTAGCATCAAGAGGATACAAAGCATTATGAGTAACACCCGGCCTCTGCATAACTAAGATGCACACAGCCAATACCTAAAGTCTGATAAAAAGAAAGAAAAAAAACGACAAATAGGCGACAATAGAGTCATATAGACCGACACTATGCCTAGGTCGAAAGGGGTGGTGGACCGATTCGAAGATTATGCTGCCACCCATGTTGGATAAAAACCTCCGTAGCCACCTGCTCCAACCGCATAGACACCGCCTTGAACAGCGGTTGGTACTCCATTCGTTGTAGCATAGACCATGTACGAAGTGAGTGCGTACAACGGAAAATAACCTACAAAGGAGAAGCATTTTTGTTATTGAAAACCAAATCATTTCTACATAGCCAAAGCGACCATAGTAAGGCATACGCTCCCGCCCTTATTAGCGTTTTCAACCTATTTGAAATACCATCCAACCAATGACCAAAAATATTGGCGACACTTGTGGGCGGATACAAATTTAACGCTATTTGGATGCCTGACCACGTAGAACGTGCAAACTTGCATTGGAAAAAGAGGTGTTTGATTGTCTCTTTATGAGTGCAAAAACAACACTTCTTACTCCCTGGCCAGTTGCGCCGTGCGAGGTTGTCTTTGGTTAGAACAACTCCCCTACGAAGATACCACATGAAGATTTTAACTTTTAGTGGAATCTTTGACTTTCAGATTTTCTTGTTATTACTCACTGGTACCTCACAATGCGTGAGCGCACGATACATAGAGTCTACTGTGAAAGACCCCGATGCAGTAAGGTTCCAGCGAAACACATCCCGACCTTGTGTCAAATTGATCAAATCCAGACAGGATAGAAGATTATGCCATGACGTAAGCCGGGGGCCAATCAAATCCTGCCTAAACGAAATATTGGGCGGGAATGAACTGAGCACCTGCGCAATAGTTTTATTCTTATCGCGAGCGATTTGTACAAGGTTGGATATTGTTCTTGGAGACGGGCATTGCCTAGCTAGATGTCTTCCCAAAAACGAATCTCCGACCCGTCCTTTATCGCGAAAGACCCAAAGCGAAAGAGATGTTTCTTTGCTGCCATTAGGCCAGCCCAAAAGTGCGAGTCACCAGGTTTCCAATATGCCTGAGACACCGCCTTTTGACCTAGATACTTGTTGCGCAGCATGGTTTGCCAAACACCATCCTCAGTAAGAAATTTAAACAACCACTTACTAAGTAGGGCCTCATTCTTGACTTCCAGGTCATGAATTCCAAGGCCACCTTGGTCTTTTGGCCTACAAACCACACTCTATTTAGCCAACCTGTATTTTTTCTTTTCACCATCTCCTTGCCAAAAAAATCTGGATCTAAAATAGTCCAGTATTTGCAGGACCCCTTTTGGGAGTTGGAAGAAAGAGAGCATATAAAGAACCATATTTGTTAGGACAGAGTTAATCAAAACCAGCCGTCCTCCAACTGAGAGCAATTTGCCTTTCCAACTACTCAAACGTTTCTCTAGCCGCTCCTCTACATGCTTCCACTCCGCAATGGTGAGACGCCGATAATGAATCGGTATTCCCAGATATTTAATCGGGAATTGGCCATGTGTGCAACCGAACAGGTCAGCATAATCGGCCGCCGCCTCAACGGCTTCTCCAAAGCAGAAAAGTTCACTTTTATGGAAATTAATGTTAAGACCCGACATTTGCTCAAATTCTAACAACAAGAGTTTCAGGTTTCAAGTCTTATCTAGGTCATGTTCCATAAAGAGAATTGTGTCATCGGCGTATTGCAGAATAGAGAGGCCACCATCCACAAGGTGTGGCACTACTCCTGCAATCTGGCCGTCCTGCTTGGCGCGCTCAATCAGAATAGCCAACATGTTAGCGACAATGTTAAATAACATTGGGGACATGGAGTCACCCTGTCGTAGTCCTTTCTTTGTTTGAAAGTAATGGCCTACGTCATCATTGACTTTGATGGCCACACTACCTCCAGTTACAAAATTATGGATCCACTGACGCCATTTATCAGAGAAACCTTTCATCCTTAGGGCCTGTTGGAGGAAAGGCCATTTGACCTTGTCATAGGCTTTTTCAAAGTCGATTTTGAATATGACTCCACTCATGTTTTCCCGGTGCATCTCATGGATGGTCTCATGCAGGATTACTACGCCATCAAGTATATTTCTTCCTTGCATGAAAGCCGTTTGAGATGGCCAGACAATATGGTCAGCTACTGAGTTTAACCTATTCGTAGCCACTTTGGTGAAAAATATGAAGCTGACACTAAGGAGGCATATGGGTCTGAACTGTTGGATCCGTTCGGCCTCCTTAATCTTCGGCAACAAGACAATCTCTCCAAAATTAAGTCTGAATAGGTCAAGTCTGTCGGCATGAAGACAATTAAACAACTCCAAAAGGTCAGACTTGATGATATCCCAGAAATTTTGATAGAATTCTGCCGGGAAACCATCTGGGCCTGGAGCTTTGTTATGTTCCATTTGGAACACCGCAGCTCTCACCTCCTCTTCGGAGAACGGTGCTGTAAGGATATCATTTTCTTCTGCCGTGACTTGTGGAATATCACATGATCATCACATGAAGCAACCAAACTCCTTGCCTCGCTAGTGTACAAATTCTCACATGCAAACTTAATTAGTGGCACACCCCTTCTAACGCACGCCCACAAGTTTTTTTTTCTTCCAAAAAGCGGAGGCGTGGGTGGTTACTGGTGGTGTGTCTACATTTTCACACGCCATAAGTGTGTGGGACCAAGTGTATTGGTCAAGCATAAGTTAGTAGTGGTGCATCAGCTATGCTGTCACTAGTGCTGGTGTGGCACCCACTCGCCAATCCCGACGTCCATGCGTGTGACACTCATTGATCCCCATTGGCGGCAAGCGGTGCAAGAGGAATTTCCCGCCCTCGTGCCAACTCAACATGGACACTCGTTCCTCGACCTTCTGGTGCACATGTTATCTCCGACGAGTGGGTTTCCATGCATAAACTCGATTCTGGCGGCACTCTCGATCACTATAAGGCGAGATGGGTCATTCATGGCTTCACTCAGCGACACATGATCGACTACAATGACACATTCTTATACCTGCAGTGACATGCCTTCTGTCTACTATCCTACAAGTGTCCGGGGACACGATGAAATAAGTTGTCCAAATTATGTGTAAGCAAGAGTATTTACGCACAACAAGTAAAATTAGCGTTCCTTGAACAAATGTGTTTTATATTTCATAAAAACTTACATGGAGGAAGCACTGGAATAGTGAGCATCCGCAGACTCATACGAAGATTAGGTTGGCCAATCATGTACATGTCGATCCTCATCCCAACATCGCACTCGTATGTCTTGGTCAATCCTCGCCATCCAGGACAACCGAAGAAGGTTTGATCTCTTTCGTGCTTTATTAAAACCTCGAAGTTGAAGCCCTCTTCTGTTTTAAGGTGGGACTCAACTATGGTTGGCTGCTCCACATGAATGTGTAGCCTCTCCAGGACCTCGAGCCTCGCAAAGCAAGGGATATTCTTAGCAAAAGAAGGCAAATCAGACATTTGTAAGTCGCATCTATGCATGCATAAAATCTCAACCGGTTATGAAACCATCCCTTCTTACAAACATACCGTCTTCTAGTTGAAGTCTGATACGTCTCCAACGTATCTATACTTTTTTATTGTTCCTTGCTATTATAGTATCAATCTTGAATGTTTTATATGCAATTATATATCTTTTTTGGGGCTAACCTATTAACCTAGTGCTCAGTATCAAATAGAGTCCAAACGGAGAAAAAACTTTGGATTAATTTTTTCTGAACCAGAAGAGACCCTACAAGGTTCGGGAGAAGACCTAAAGAGCCACGAGGGAGCGACAAGCTTGGGAGGCGCGGCCGAGGGGGGCGCCCCTAGGCTTGTGGGCCCCTCGTGGCACCTCTTGACCTAATTCCGCCTCTATAAATTCTCAAATATTCCCCTGACATCAAAGAGCCACCCAAAATATATTTTTCCAGCGCCACAAGTTTCTGTTCCCACGAGATCCCATCCGGAGGCCTTCTCCGGTACTCTGCCGGAGGGGGGATCGATCACGGAGGGGCTCTACATCAAGCTTGCTGCCCTTCCGATGATGCGTGAATAGTTTACCTCAGACCTACGGGTCCGTAGCTAGTAGCTAAATGACTTCTTCTCTCTCTTTGATCTTCAATACAATGCTCTCCTCGGTGTTTTTGGAGATCTATTCGATGTAATGACTTTTTGTGGTGTGTTTGTTGGGATCCGATGAATTGTTGGTTTTATGATCAGATCTATCTATGAATATTATTTGAGTTTTCTCTTAAATCTTTTATGCATGACTGTTATAGCTTTGTATTTCTCTTCGATCTATTGATTTGGTTTGGCCAACTAGATTGAGTTTTCTTGCAATGAGAGAGGTGCTTTGTGATGGGTTCGATCTTGCAGTGCTCGATCCTAGTGACAGAAGGGGACATGACACGTATTTGTATCGTTGCCATTAAGGGTAAAAAGATGGAATTTATTCATACGTGAGTTTTCTTTGTCTACATCATGTTATCTTGTTTAAGGCATTACTCCATTTTTTATAAACTTAATACTCTAGATGCATGTTGGATAGCGATCGATGTGTGGAGTAATAGTAGTAGATGCAGAATCGTTTCGGTCTACTTGTCTCGGACGTGATGCGTATATACATGACATTGCCTTGGATATCATCATAATTATTTGCTTTTCTATCAATTGCCCCACGATAATTTGTTTACCCACTGTATGCTTATTTCTTGAGAGAAGCCTCTAGTGAAAACTAGGCCCCCGGAACTATTTTTTGTCATATATTAAAACCCAATACTTTGCTGTAATTTTTTTTCTTTAGTTTATTTTGTATTTTTGATCAATCTATCTATTTATCATCATACAATTTAATCTTGCAAGTAACAGCCAAGGGATTGACAACCCCTTGTTCGCGTTGGGTGCAAGGATTTGTTATCTTGTGTGTAGTACAGCTAACGAAGTGTTGCGTGGTTCTTGTACTGGATTGATAACCTTGGTTCTTAACTGAGGGAAATACTTATCTCTACTGTACTGCATCATCATCTTCTTTTCGAGGAAATCCCAACGTAGCTCACAAGTAGCAAAGTCTTCTAATAGCACTAGGGAGAAGCGTGTTTGTCATTGATACGTCTCCAACGTATCTATAATTTATTAAGTATTCATGATGTTTTATTATCATTCTTGGATGTTTTACAATCATTTTTTAGCAACTTTATATCATTTTTGGGAATAACCTATTGACCCGGTGCCCAGTGCCAGTTGCTGTTTTTTTTGCTTGTTTTTTACATCGCAGAAAAACAATATCAAATGGAGTCCAAACACCGCAAAACATTTTTGTGGATTTTTTATGATACAGAAGGAACCCAATGGGCCAGAGCAGCACCTGGGGGGTGCCCCGAGGGGGGCACAACCCACCAGGCCACGCCAGGCCCACCTGGCGTGCCCAGGTGGGTTGTGCCCACCTCGGTGGCCTCTCGTACCCCTTCTTTGCACTATAAATTCCCAAATATTCCGAAACCCCTCGGGGTTAACCTAGATCAGAAGTTCCGCCGCCGCAGGGCTCCGTAGCCACAGAAAACCAATTTAGACCTGTTCCGACACCCTGCCGGAGGGGGAGGAATCATCTCCGGTGGCCATCTTCATCATCCTGACGGCCACCACGATGAGGAGGGAGTAGTCCACCCTCGGGGCTGAGGGTTTGTACCAATAGCTATGTGTTTTATCTCTCTCTCTCTCTCTCTCGTGATCTATATCATGGGCTTTGTTAATATAGTCGGATCGTATGATGTTTCTACCGTCTATACTCTTGTTATGATGAATTTAATCTTTACCCTTTGAAGTTTTGTCTTGTCGAATTGAATATTCAGAGATGAGAACACATGATATATGTCTTGCGGTATGAATACTTGACGTGACAATTGGGGTATCTTATTGATTCACTTGATATATGTTATGGCATTCAACTCGCGGATTCCCACGGTGATATTGGGGTAATCTATGCATAGGGGTTGATGCACGTTTTTATTATCTTTTCTCTGACGGAAACTTTGGGGTCTCTTTTTAGTTCTTTGTGTGGATCGAGTATTATGAATATGAACTTGCTTTGGTGTTATCTTAGTACGGACTCTAGGATAGATCGAACGGAAAAAATAGCTTTGTGTTATTTTAGTACGGACTCTTGAATAGATCAAACAGAAAGAATAGCTTTGAGGTGGTTTAGTACCCTACAAACAATTCCTATCTTTTGTTCTCCGCTAATAGGAACTTGGGAGTGATTCTTGTTACACTTTGAGGGATAATCATATGATCCAACTATATTAGCACTGTTGAGAGATTGCACTAGCGAAAATACAGACCCTAGGCCTTGTTTTCAAGCAGTGCAATACCGTTTTTGTGCCCGTTTACTATTTGTTACCTTGCTGTTTTTATTTATTCAGATTATAAAAATATATTTCTACCATCCATATTACACTTTTATCACCATCTCTTCGCCGAACTAGTGCACCTATACAATTTGCCATTGTATTGGGTGTGTTGGGGACACAAGAGATTTCTTGTATTTAGTTGCAGGGTCGTTTGAGAGAGACCATCTTCATCCTACACCTCTCACAGATTGATAAACCTTAGGTCATCCACTTGAGAGAAAATTGCTACTGTCCTACAAAACTCTGTGCTTGGAGGCCCAACACGTGTCTGCAAGAATAAAGTTGCGTAGTAGACATCAAGCTCTTTTCTGGCGCCGTTGCCAGGGAGGTTAGGTAAGCGGCACTCACATCCCGTCAACGAAGCTCTTTTCTGGCGCCGTTGCCGGGGAGGTGAGTGCTCTTTAGATCTTGCAATTGAATCTTTTAGTTTCTTGTTTTATCACTAGTTTGGTTCATAAAGAAAAAAATGGGATTTAGGTTGCATCATATTATTGATCATCTTTATAATGTCTTTCTTGAAAATGATGGTTCAGAAAATTATGCTCAATCGTTAGAAGAAGAAGTCAATAAAATGCTTGGCACAAAATATTTGAATGATGAGCATGCTTGCAATGTTGTTAGTGTGAATTCTTTGAATATCCTAAATGCTAATGATGATTGCACAAGTCATGACAAAAATTTTTCTTATAAGCATGTCACTTTTTGTGGAGTTAATTGGGAGTGCCTTTGCACACCAAAAAGGAAAGATAGATTTTGCAAGAAGAATAAATATTTAGAAACGAAAAACTTGCAAGAGAGGCTAGATGATTGTGCTAAAAGATGTAATTTTTTTGGCCATCCTTGTGAACTTTGCAATGAACATGGTCATTTAAATCTCCAATGCAAATTCTTTCATGATCAAATCGTGTCCAAAAATTTTGATAACTTGATTACCCTTGAGCATCATAAAGAGCTTAGTCTTCTTTTGGGGGTATGAAGAAATGAGACGTATAAATAAGGGTATTCCAAAATTTAATCTCGAGAGAATTCTTGATTTTGATCTAGAAGAAATTTATATGTTTTGTGCGGTAAATTGCATTGAGAATCCTTATATTGCCAATTATCTAAAGTCAAGAGAACAAATCAAATATGAAGAGAGTACTAATGGAAGGGAAAATATTTCCCAAAACACTCCTAGTGTTTATTCTGATGAATCAGCTAACGAGGAGGAGCTTCCTATCCAACCAATCTCATCAATAAGAAGCTTGAAGAGATTAATCAAACCCACACATGATGTGGTGAAGAAGAAGAAAAGAAGAAATAAGAGAGGTAAAAAGGTATCTCTCCCAAATAATATTGCTCCTATTATTGTTGTGCCTCACGAAAATGAATCAAAAATAATTGTGGAAGATGATGCACTTGATGATGATTTTGTTATGCCTATTGCTTGTTGTGATGATTATGATTGGGAAGATAATGATACCTCTTATAATACTGCAAATCTTTTTGGCACCAACTTGGGAAATTATGATGATATAAATTGTTATACCGTTGGTGCCATTCATACTATTAATGATGAGAGTGATTATGCTTATGATATGCCAAGCCACAAGCTTGGGGATGCTATGTTTGATGAGGATGACATGTTTAAGAATTTATTTGCTGCAATTAATGTTTGTCCCAAGCTTGGGAGGCTATGTTTAATGAAGATGATCTTTTTAGTCCCCCTACTTTGAATGATCAAACTTATTTTGATGATAGCATGACTCCTATTTATGATGATTACATTGATAAAAGTGGGTTTGGAAGAGTGTCAACTCTAGGTAGTAGTGATCCCACTATTTTGGAGGGTGTTGAATCTTATTAAAATATTGATGAAAGTGGATTTGGATAGGTGATGACTTTATTTAGTGATACATCCACTATTTTGGAAGAGGTTTCAATTGACTATGGCAATAAAGTTGCTTTCTATGATGATTATTATGATGACATGTATGCCATAGAGAGTACTGAATTTTCTATGCTTGCGGATCATGAAAATAATACTTTATGTAATGGTTATATTGATGAATCTATTCGTGATGCTACTGAAAATTATTATGAGAGAGGAACTTATGATGCATGATGTTCTCTTTGTGTTCCAATTCTTATCTTTTATGCGAGCATCATTGAATCATCATGCCTAGCTTAAAAGGCATTAAAGAAAAGCGCTTGTTGGGAGACAACCCAACACTTTTACTTACTGTTTTTGTGTGTTCACATGATTAAGCTACTGTAGTAATCATGTTTTATTGCTTTTGTTTCAATAAAGTGCCAAGTAAAGCATTTAGGATCATGTTGGGTGATAGTTGATTTGACCCTGCCAAAAACAGAAACGTTTGCGCTCACGAAAATAAGTCCCATTTTTAACAAAAGAGTGCTTTTGAGTTGATTCTTTTTGCATAAGTTTAATATACAAATTGCTCACGTGGTCATAATATTTTCATAATTTTTGGAGCAGCAGAAGTATGGTAGTTATCCAGATCACTACAGATTGTTCTGTTTTTGACAGATTCTGTTTTCAATGCATAGTTTGCTTGTTTTCTAGTTTCTATGGCTTATATTGGTCAATATAAATTATGGAAATGATATGCTCTAGTAGACATTGTGTGGAAACAATTATGAATCTTGTCTTTGACAGTACCAATGTGAAATGGTTTGTTCTTTGATAGTAGGCATTGTGTGGAAACAATTATTAATCTTGTCTCACGAAGTTCCGTTAAGTTTTGTGTGATTGAAGTTTTCAAGTTTTGGATGAGATGACGATATGAGGAGAATAAGGAGTGTACAAAACCCTAAGCTTGGGGATGCCCAAGGCACCCCAAGTTAATATCCAAGGAATATCCAAGCAACTAAGTCTGGGGCATCCCCTCTTTCGTCTCCAACATTATCGGTAACCTCACTTGGAGCTCTGTTTTCATTCGTCACATGATATGAGTTTTACTTGGAGCATCAATTTATTTTTTTAGGATTTGCTTTTTGTTATTTAGAATAATTTTTTGCGTATTTTATTGCAATAAAAATGTCAAGGATAGCCTTTACTATGCTTATTTTACAAATCTACATGTTGCTGTTTGAAAACAGAAAGTTTACCGTTGTTGCAAAAAATCCCTAGAAAAGTCAGAGTGTGATAAAATTTTGAAACTTTTTGCATAATAAGCTCTGATAAATTTTCTACAGTGTGGTAGAATTTTTGTCGGGTGATAGGTACGACATATGCCAATGGGTGGCTTATCATTGTGGGAGCCAGTAAGACATCGCCGGTGCCTGGAAACGGGATAAGGCGAAGACATGCACGCCGGCGAATCTTACCCAGGTTCGGGGCTCTCCGTGGAGATAACACCCCTAGTCCTGCTCTGCGAGGTCTCCGCATGATCACTAGATCAACACAAGTAGCTACAAGTGCTCCTTGAGCTGTTTGGCTAGGGGAAGAAGAAGGGCAAGGCTAGCTCTCCTTTTCTCTCTATGTGGTGTGTAAAACTCTATGAGATAAACCCTTTGCATGGGTGTCCCGGGGGATTTATATAGTCCTACCCCCCAGGGGTACAATGGTAATCCGGCTGGGTGCGGGTCCCAGCCGTCAGTGTCTATGCTCGCCGGCTTCTTCGCCAGCCGTTGGGGCCCGCCGACTGGTGGGTCCCGCCGGTTGTCGGCCTCTTGGCCGACAGGCCGGCCCCACCGCCTGGGGGCCTTGTCGGCGGCTGGTTACTGTTGCCTCATCCCTGATGACGAGGGCTTTTTCGAGGTAAGCGTGGCTACAGTGCCGCCGCCTAGCGGGCTCTCACTGTAGCCTCACCTCGTCTTGTCTCCTTAATGATGCACATGTTTCGAGGGAGGGAGGTAGCCGGCTATTGGGAGCCGGCTACGCCTCAGGCCGACAAGGGGAGGTCGGGCCGCCCTCGAGCGTCTCTCTGGCTGAAGGGGCCCACCGCCCGCGGGCCGTACTGGCGCCTGTCGTGGGTGACGTCGTGGTCAACATGGCTACAGTGCCGCGCCGGATTGCGGGCCGGCTGCTCGCCGCCCGTGTACCACGTGGCACCCTCCGGCTGAAAAAAGCCTGCCAACCCACGCGCGCAACAGGGCATCGCCGCAGGCCGGGGGCCCATCACTCCTACGCCTAGGCCCAGGCGCGGATTCTCTGTGGCCCAAAGCGGGCCGCACGCCTTCCAGCGGCAGTTTCTGCACGTCGTCAAGGCGCGATAATCGCGGGACGTGCGGGAGTGGGCGCAGTTAATCCCACGTTCCCCCCCACGCCTCGCCTCCTCGGCTTCGCTGCACGACGCTATAAGTAGGGAGAGGAGGGGGAGCGGCAGACGCTCGCACGCTCATCCTCTCTCCGCCATCTTCTTCCTCCTCCTTTCCATCGCAACAGCATCTTGCCGCCGCGCCGTCCCACCAATCTTCTCACCACCCCGCAGCTTCGCCGCCGCGGGGCCGCGCTTTCTCCGCCGCCGCACCCTTTCTCGCCAGCCTCTCGCCATCATGCAATACGGCGGAGACTGGGACGGCTCCAACGTCCATACGGACCACATCGACTTCCTCCGCAAGACGCGGCGGTTGCCCGGCAAGGACCAGGTGCATGTTCGTCTCGCGCTGGAGAAGGAGATCACGCCGGCGCCGGAGGAAGGCGAGCGGGTAATCTTTCGCTCGCACTTCCTGCGTGGCCTCGGTCTGCCCGCGAGCGCCTTCTTCCGCTCCTTCCTCGACTTTTATCAGCTCCAGCCGCACCACCTCACTCCAAACACGGTGGTGCTGCTGTCCGCCTTCGTCACTCTATGCGAGGGCTTTCTTGGCGTTCTTCCCATCCTCGAGCTCTGGGGGAATTCTTCCAAACCAAGCTCGGCACCCGCATGCAGGGCGTGCCGGCTCAGAGCGGCGCCTTCATCGCGATGCGGAGGCCGGCAGCCGACAACCCCTTCCCTATCATCACGCTGATCCAATCGGTGAAGCGCTGGCAGAAATCGTACTTCTACGTGAAGAATGTCGCCCCGCAAGGCGACTACGTCAACTTGTCGGCTTACGTAGCCGGCCCGCCAGCTGGGAGGCGGCCCCAGTGGTCCTATCGGGCCATGACGCTGTCGCCGGCTGGAGCCGCCGCCGTCGCCTGACTCCGGATAATGATCCAGTCGGAGGGCCTGACTGGGTCCGACCTGTTGGCCGCCTTCGTCATGCGCCGGGTGCTCTCGCTTCAAAGCCGCCCTCATCTGATCTGTCAGATGAGCGGCCAACTCGATCCGAGTCGGATGTGCACCAAGGAGATGCCTCATGACGAGGTGGCTCATATGGTGAATTATCTCGCGAACTCCAAGCTCTCCGTAGAGTGGCAGTTTGGCAAGGAGCCGTACTCCCGTGCTCATCCCCCACCTACGGTATGCTTTCTTTATCTTTTCTTCTTTTAGTTTTATCACCAAGTTTTTCTTGGCCGACTCTGACCAGTCGGCACGTCTTGGCAGAGTCCTCTCCTTCGACCTGCGGCCAGGACAGCGGGGGCGGATCGCCGATTTCTCCTCGACCGGGCGGAGCATGACTTGGAGGACCCCGACTTGGGGGCGGCCGCCATGGACGACAACACCGAGGCGGGAGGCGGCGAAGCAGGCGGCTCCGGGCTTGGAGCCAGCTTCGACGACTGGCCGGATGACGACGAGGCGGAAATCGTCCCACGCCGCCAGCCGGCGTCCGACCATGGTGCGGGTTCCTCCGCCGCGCCGCCTGCTCGGGGCGGCGCAGAAGCGCCGGGCCGCGTCGGGCTTGTTCGGCAGTCGGCCGAAGAAGCCCAAGGGCGGGGCGGCGGCGACCAGGCGGGATGAGGCGGCCGCGAAGGCGGCCCACTTCCGCAAGGTGGTATAGCAGCCACAAACGGTTTCGGCGTAAGTGTAGATCTCTTGCATACTCCTTCTTCTTTTCTTGTCGATTTCTGAATCCTTGTCTTGTCTCAAAAATTAGGGCTCCGCTTTCTCTTGAGCGGGTTGCTGCCGCCTCCGTGGTTGGATTGCCGGGAGGATCCGGGAGCACCCATCGTGTGGACCCCCGCGCCGAGCTTCAAGCGGCGACGGAGCGAAACGTGCGGGAGGCGCGGGAGGAGCGAGAGGCGGAAGAGCTAAGGGCGGCTGCCGCCAAGGCGGCGCAGGAAGAGGCGGAGGAGTCGGCGAAGGCACGAGCCGACGCGGCGGCTAAGGCCCAGGCGGAGGCTGCAGCCGCAGCGGCAGCGGAGGGGGCCTTGCTTGTCACCCCCCCTGCGTGTCGCGGCGCCCGAGATCCCAGAGCCCCCGCCGGAGGAAGCCGGCGGCGACCTGCCGGGGTTGGAGAGGGAGGACGACGTCGTCGTCCAGGAGAGGGAGGCGGCACCGCCCTCGCCGACCGGGGCGGCCCAAGGCAGCCGGCCTAACGCGTCGCCTGCGCAATCGGCTGGAGGCGAGCCGGCTGTGAGGACGGACCTGGTGGTCCGGTCGCCATCGCGCCAGCGCGCGAGGAAGGCAACTTCGGCTCCGGACCCGCAGAAGGCCGCGGGCTCCAGCTCGTCGGCCCAGGATGTGGAGACGGCCAGCGCCAGCTTGGGGTGGATGTCGGGTGGTGGGACGGCCGTGGTGAATGTGGCGGCGCAAGAAGTCCAGAACCGGCTTCAGTCCCAGGCCGCAGTGCTGAGGCAGTATAATGACGAGTTCGTCGCGACACGGGCGGCCATTCGGGTGAGTCTTCCCGTTTTTTTTCTTCTTGATCTTGGTTTCTTTCGTGGGGGCGCGTCAGCGCACCCACTGGGTGTAGATCCCGAGTTCTGAGTCGGCTGCTGAGCAGGCGGCTTGAAACTTCTCGGTAGGCTTTATTTGCTATCTTGTTCTCATTCGCTTCTCTTGTCCGATTTGCAGGACTACCACAACCTCCGTGCGGCTGCCTTCAACTCCCAGGCTCGGGAGCTGACCCAGAAGACTGCTGATCTAACTGAGAGCCGGGGTAAGTGCTTCATCTTTTATCTCACGTGGGGGCGCGTCAGCGCACCCACTGGGTGTAGTCCCCGAGATTCGGGCCGACTGCTGAGCAGTCGGGTCGGATCTTTCTTGACGACTTCTTTCTTATTGCTCTTTTCTTCTCTGCCATATCTGCAGCGGCCAACGCCAAACTGAGGGAGAAGCTGGGTGGGACCCAGTCCGCCCTTTGTGCTAAGGAAGCCGAGTTCGATGCCTTGGCTCAGGAGCGTGACCGCCTGGTCAAGAAGCTGGCCGACCAGGAGGAGAGCCACAAGGCGGCCCTGAAGGCGGTGCAGGATAGCGAGGCCGCCCTCCAAGCCGAATACGAGACCGAGGCGGTGAGCTGGGCCGAGGCGAGGCAGTCGTTGATCAACGGCTACGGCCAGATCGAAGACTTGGTTGACGGTAGGCCGCCTTCTTCTTCGTTCCTTGCTTGCCGCTTGCCGTTTGGTTCATTCTCTAACTTTGTATTTTTCTCTTCTTTCTCTTTCTTTCTTTCTTGTGCAGAGTACTTCCCTGGCTACTCTACTGCCGCCAACCAGGTCGTCGAGGCCCACCGCGAGGCGCAAAGGCAGGCTGGCGCTGAGATCGCGCCGAACGCTCGCCGGTCGCTTGAGGAACAGCTCCTCGCGATTCAAGCCCGCCTCCAGCCGGCTCACCGCATGCTCCGCCGGCTTCAACGTGTTGGGGCGCATGTGCTGGCCGCTCTCTGGCCCGGCGAGGTGATTCCCCGCACCCCCAGTCGGACTGCCGACTGGCTGGAGGTAGCGGTCGGCCGCTTCGAGGCCTGGAAGGCTTCTGCAGCTCGGTCAGGCGCCAGGCGGGCGCTGGAGTTCGTCAAAGCCTGGTATCCTGAGCTGAGCTTGGACCAGCTGGCCACCTGGCGGCAGGAGGCCGACACGGAGCTGGAGCCGGCGCGGCCGGCTATCATCCAGCGTGCCTCGGTGATCGCCGGCTACACCGACACCAGCGCCTTTGCTCCTGAAGTGGATGATAACAGCGTTGCCCAGCCGGAGGAGTGGTTCGGGCTGAACCCAGCAGATGGCGAGGACTCGGCGGAGGAGATCGACTCCAGTGACGAGGGCGAGGAGGAGGAGGAGGGTGAAGACGCCGTGCCAGATGGTGGAGCAGTCAGCCAGCCTCAGCTTGACCGTGCCTCCAGCAACAAGGCACGTGCGAGCGCACCGCCTGCAGCCGGCGATGATCAAGCCGAGACTTGCCAGTCGACCACTCCTCCAGCCGGTGCTGCCGTCTCCACCGACCAGCCCGGCTCCCCTGTTGCGCCCTTAGCCTAAGCTGCCGCCTTTACTTTCCTGTTTTATTACTCTTTGAAAAATATTTTGTTAAGTTTGCGCAGTTCCACCCACTGGGGGTGTATTCAAACTATATTGACTGCCGGCCTGTTGAAGGCCTTATGTGTGAATATAATCATGCATGTGTTTGGCTTTCCATTGTTCTTTGTTTTTCATCCTTTGGCTGTTTCCTTTGCCGCCCTCCCTTGGTTGCCGCCTTCCCAGCCGGATAGTTGCTCTGCAGTCTGTGGCTGGAGAGGTGCTTGGCCGGTTGGGAGGGCAAGTACTCTAGCTTTCTTGGATTGTAGCAAAGTGACTGGGAAGCCGGCCAGCCGGCTGTTCTGACAGCCGGTAGGCGTGGTTGGAGGCCGGCTTGTGTTATATAAGTTCATTAGTCCTTAGCCATTTTTCGTGTGGGCATCCTTTCCTGCCTTCGGCTCTTGCCAGTCGGACAGTCGGTTCTTCGAGCTGCGACTTACAATAAGAGAGGGCTCGGGTGCTGGCACACTACTTGTCTGACTTCAGGTAGAACTTTTAATATAACTCAAGGCGGCCAGTCCCCGGGCCGACTAGTCGAACCCGGTGCCAGATAGAGGATCAAATGTAATAGTACATTCATGGGTATGACATTCGTCATTCAAAGATAAAGGAGGGTAGTCCCCGAGTGCGCCTCGGGGGGCCCGTTGTCTTGTACTTAATACAAAAAGGTAGCATGATACATACTGCTTTTAACTGTAAAATCTTCTCAGGAGATTGGCGTTCCATGGTCGTTCCGACTCCTTGCCGGAATCATCCCTCTTGCGTGCCCTCTGCTTCTGTGCGTCGATCAGGTAGTAGGAGTCATTGCCTAGGGCCTTGCTGATGACGAAAGGGCCTTCCCAAGGGGCCGAGAGCTTGTGCTAGCCGGCTGTTCGCTGGATCAACCGGAGCACAAGATCGCCTTCTTGGAAGGATCTTGGCTTGACCTTCCGGTTGTGGTAACGGCGCAAACCCTGCTGGTAGATGGCAGACCGGCTGAGTGCTAACAGCCGGCCTTCTTCCAGCAGGTCGACACCGTCTTCTCGCGCTTCCTTGGCCTCCGCCTCCGTGTACATGGTGACCCGAGGCAAGTCGAACTCGATGTCAGTTGGGATGACAACCTCGGCACCATATACAAGGAAGAAAGGAGTGAAGCCGGTTGACTTGTTCGGGGTAGTACGCAGACTCCAGAGGACAGCCGGCAGCTCATCGAGCCAGTAGCCGGCCGAACGCTCCAGTGGTACGACCAGTCGGGGCTTGATGCCGGAGAGGATGAGGCCGTTTGCTCGCTCGACCTGGCCGTTTGACTGCGGGTGGGCAACGGACGCTAAGTCCAGTCGGATGCCCTGTGTCGCGCAGAAACGTGCCAGTGCTCCCTTGGCAAAATTCGTGCCGTTGTCGGTGATGATGCTGTGTGGTATACCATACCGAGTGGTGATGTCTGCGATGAATGTCACGGCAGTCGGCCCGTTCAACTTCTTGATTGGCTTCGCTTCAATCCACTTGGTGAATTTGTCTATGGCGACAAGCAGATGTGTCATGCCGCCGTGGGCTGTCTTGAATGGGCCCACCATGTCCAGCCCCCAAACGGCAAAGGGCCAGGTGAGGGGGATGGTCTTGAGTGCAGAAGCCGGCAGGTGTTGCTTGGAGCTGAAGACTTGGCATCCTTTGCAGCATTTGACTAATTCCTTGGCGTCTTCCAAAGCAGTTGGCCAGAAGAAACCATGGCGGAAAGCTTTGGCGACAAGTGACCTTGAGGCCGCGTGGTGGCCGCATTCGCCTTGGTGGATATCCTTGAGGATTGCTATGCCCTTCTCTGGCTCGACGCAGCGCTGGAAGACTCCAGTGACGCTACGCTTAACAAGTTCTCTGTTTATTATTGCGTATGCTCCGGCTCGGCGTTGAACTAGTCTTGCCAAGATCTCATCAGTCGGCAGCTCTCTGTTTACTAGGAAGTTGAGGATGGGCTGGGCCCATGATGGAGCTGTGACTTCTTCTGTTGTCAGTACGGCTACTGTGACCCGGGTGGGTGGGTTGGGTGGTGGAGAGTTGGAGTCGGCCACCGCCTGTTGTGTCGTTGCAGTCCCCAGGCCGATTGCTGCAGTCCCCGGGCCGACTGCTGCAGTCCCCGGGCCGGGTTCTGAAGTCCCCGAGCCGCCTGCTGGGTTCCCACAGTCGGATCCGACTGCATCAGGGGCAGGCGGTACGAAGATAGAGTCCGATTCTGGAGACGGCTTGACAGACGGTTTGAGGAGGCGCTGGAGAGAGATGCCGGTTGGTATAGATTGTTGGGTGGAGCCGATCCGTGCCAGGGCATCTGCTTGCTCGTTGTCGGCCCGTGGCACGTGGAGGAACTCGCACCCTTCAAAGTATCCGTTGATTTGATGGACGAGGAATCGATAGCTCGCCATGTTTGCGTCCTTGGCGTCCCAGTCGCCAGATGACTGCTGGACCACCAAATCCGAGTCGCCATAACACAGGATCCGGCGTATGCCGAGTTCTTTGGCTAGCCGGAGCCCGTGTATGAGCGCCTCATACTCAGCCACATTGTTGGAGGCGGCAAAAGGGATTTGCAATGTGTATCTGAGCTTGTCGTCCTTGGGAGAGGTGAGGACGATGCCGGCTCCCAAGCCGGTGCGCATCTTGGATCCGTCGAAGTGCATCCGCCAATGAGTGGAGTCGGGAGCCGGCGGTAGGTACTGGGTCTCAGCCCAGTCGACAAGGAAGTCGGCCAATGCTTGGGACTTGATGGCGGTGCGGGGCTGGTGGAAGATCGTGTAAGGAGCCAGCGCAATGGCCCACTTAGCCACCTAGCCGGATGCATCCCGGCTGCCTATGATCTCGGCAAGCGGGGCAATGCATACGACCGTGATGGGATGCTCTTGAAAGTAGGGCTTCAGCTTCTTGGCGGCGAAGTACACTCCATAGCACATCTTTTGGTAATGCGGGTAGTTTTGCTTCGAGGTGGACAGTACTTCGCTTAAATAATACACCGGCCTCTGGACTAACTGAGCTCGGCCTTCTTCTGGGCGCTGGACCACGATGACTGTACTGACCACTCGGCTAGTCCCAGCAATGTAAAGGAGCACGGGCTCTTTCTCAGTCGGCGCTGCCAGGACAGGTGGTGTGGTCAGCATCTTCTTCAACTCGTGGAAAGCTTGGTCTGCTTGGTCGTTCCACTCGAAGTGGGTGGACTTCTTCATGAGTCGGTACAGGGGGAGAGCCTTCTCCCCTAGCTGGCTGATAAAGCGGTTTAGGGAGGCCAGGCACCCGGTAAACTTCTGAACGTCTCACAACTTGGTAGGAATCTCCATTCTCTCTATGGCCTTGATCTTCACTGGGTTGCACTCAATGCCGTGTTCGGAGACCAAAAAGCCTAGAAGTTGGCCGGCTGGTACTCCGAACACGCATTTCTCAGGGTTGAGCTTGATCTGGAATCGGCGCAAGTTGGCAAATGTTTCTCTGAGGTCTTCCAGCAGGGTGTCGCGCTTCTCCGTCTTCACCACAATATCGTCTACATAGACGTGGGCATTTCTGCCGAGTTGCTTGAGGAGGCATTTCTACATGCAACGCTGAAAAGTGGCACCGGCATTCCTCAAGCCGAATGTCATAGTCAGGTAGCAGAAAGCTCCGAATGGTGTGATGAAGGCGGTGTCGGCTGGGTCCAACTTGATCTGGTGGTATCCTGAGTAAGCATCCAAGAAACTCAACAGCTCGCATCCGGCTGTGGAGTCTATCACTTGATCGATCCGTGGTAGGGCAAACGGATCTTTGGGGCAGGCTTTGTTGAGGCTGGTGTAATCTATACACATACGCCATTTATTGTTCTTCTTCAACACCAAGACTGGGTTGGCAAGCCACTTTGGAAAAAACACCTCCATAATGAAGCCGGCAGCCAGGAGCCGGGCTATCTCTTCTCCTACGATCCTTCTTTTCTCCTCCGACAGTCGGCGGAGAGGCTGCTTGACTGGTTTCGCGTCCGCTCGGACGTGTAGCTTGTGCTCGGCGAAATCCTTCGGAACACCCGGCATGTCCTTCGGGGACCATTCAAAGATGTCCCGATTCTCACGGAGGAAGTCGACGAGCTCGCCTTCCTATTTACTGTCCAGGTTTGCACCAATGACAGCAAACCTCTCCGGGTTCTCCGGGTCCAGAGGTATCTTCTTCGTCTCCTTGGCCGGCTGGAAGGAGCCTTGAGCATCATAGTCCTTGGGGCTGGGGGACAGGGTCGGCTACTTGCCGGCCATGGCCATGACTCGGTCCAGCATCTTCTTCTCTTCAGCAATCACGAGGGACTTGGCCAGTCGGCTGCTGGCCGCAGCGCACTCGATGGACTTCTTGTACTCTCCGGCTATGGTGATGATCCCCTTTGAACTCGGCATCTTCATCTTGAGGTAGGCGTAGTGGGGCACAACCATGAACTTGGCCAGGGCAGGTCGGCCAAGCAAGGCGTGGTAAGGGCTCTCTAGATTCACTACTTCAAACCAGATTGCTTCTCGGCGAAAGTGATCCTTGTCTCCGAAGAGAACATCCATCTTGATCTTGCCGATTGGGGAACAGGATAGGCCGGGTACGATGCCATGGAACACAGTCCGGCTCGGCATGAGCTGCTTCGCCTTGAGGTTCAACTTCTCCATGGTGTCGTGGTACAGTATGTTGATGCTGCTTCCACCATCAACCAGCACGCGGGAGAAACGGGCAGCTCGCCTTTCCGTCGCGAGGGTGGCGTCCAACACCAATGCGTAGGAGCCGGGAGACGGCATCACCTCTGGGTGATCGGCCCGGCTCCAGCTAATAGGCCTTTCAGACCAATGCATGAACTCGGGGTTGCTGGAGGCGACCGCGTTGACTTCTTGGTGCTGTCGGCGCCTACTGCGCTTGTCTTCAATCTGGCTCGTGAAGACAACATAGGCGGCGTGCTCATCTGGGAACTCATCCTGAATGGCTCCGACTGCTGGTCGAACAGCCGGCTGCTGAGGGGCTGGAGGCGGCGGGTCAGGAGGCGGAGGCGGCACCAGCCCCTCGCCCTTGGAGATCCGTGTGAGCCAATGGCACTTCCGGGTCGTGTGATTGGACGGCTTCGTGCCGCTGTGGAACTTGCAGGGGGCATCGAGAGTTTGCTCGTAGGAGAAGGCCGGCTGCCAAGCCGGCCTGCCGCCCTTCTTCTTGGGAGCGGGCCGCTCTTCGGCCTGTTCGTCTTCGATGGTGGCTACTTGCCGACTGGTGGAAGGCGGCATAGGTGCCTTGCGCTTGTGGTCGTTCTGGTAGGGGCGTCGGTTGGAGTCACCAGCCGGCGTCTTGGGAGCCGGAGCGAGCACCTTTCCAGAGGCGTCCACTCGGAGCTCGGTCTTCATCGAGGAGTCGGCCATGGCGTACTTGTCTGCTATGATTAGCAACTCATCGAGGGTGGTCGGCTCGTCGCAGAGGAGTCGGTGCTTGAGGAGGGTGCCCTCTCGGCACCCGGCGGTGAAGTACTCTATGGCTTGAACCTCGTGCACCCCCTCGCAGGAGTTGCGGAGCTCGGCCAACGTGTGAGGTAGTCGCGAGTCGATTCGCTGGGCCCTTGGACGCATAAGGAGAGCTGGCGGGGCTTGGGAGGCCGCTTGTATGTGCTGGTGAAGTTGCGGACGAAGACTTCTGTGAAGTCTAGCCAGCTGTTGTCGCTGTAGGGCTAGAGGCTATTCAGCCAGGTGTGTGTCGTGCCTTGAAGCATGGGAGGGACGTACTTCACGGCAACGCGCCTGTTGCCGTTTGCTATGCTGACTGCGGTAGAGTAGTCGATCAACCAATCTTCCGGCTTCACGGAGCCGTTGTATTTTGGCATATCTCTTGGGTGTGAGAACCCTTTAAGGAAGGGCTCGTCGCGGATGCGGGGGCCAAAGCAAGGCGGGCCGACATCATCTTCTTCTAGCGCCAGGGATCGCGCTAGACGGTCGATCCGGTGGCGGGCATCATTCTCGCCGACTCCTTCGCGGTGGCCTAGTCGGCCACCGAGAGTCCGATGCGTGACAGGCGGCGGGGTGGGATATCTCTCCCCACGAGGCGGGGGGGAGGCGGATTGCCTTGTCGTTCCACCGCTCGGGGCGGCCTTCTGCGTCACGCTCAATGGTGACCCGAGTCCGGCTGCGGCTAGCAGCCGGCTCCTTGTCTTTCCTTGTGCGGGCGCCGCTTGCAGTCGGCGTCCGGGATGTCGCGGCGTGTTCTTGGCGTGGGGGAGGACTCTCAGCACGGGCGCCGGCTTCATGCCATTCTGCGGCCGCGTCGATCAGCTGCTGGATGCGTCTAGTCATATAGGGGAGCTCATCAGCCCCCAGCCCGTTCAGCTCGTCTACGGCCGCCTGAGCGGCACGCAGGTTCTCGATTGGCGTGGCGTAGACTGGGCGGTCTGCTCCCAGCATGCTGGCGATGGCCGCGCCGCGCTTCTTGACAAGGCCGGCTCGGCTCGGCCCGGCAGGAGGCGGCATACCAAAGGCGGCGCGGTCGACTTCGCGCTGGTGAGCCTCAGTGAGGCATCTCATGGATGCTATCTTCTAGCCCTCCGCGATGAGGGCGAGGCGGCGTGCCTCCAGAGTCTCGGCGTCGGCGTCGGCCGGGATGGGGACGGACAAGTCATGCAGCACCGGTTGTAGGGCGTCGTGGGTGTTCTCGCCCGAGACGGCGCCGTGGGTGATGACCAGCACCTCAGTGACAGCGCTGCTGCCACTGTCGGCTCGAGGGAGAGGGTCGTCGATGATCACCACGTCGGTGGGGAAGGCGTCAAGCGATGCCGTGTCGGAGTCGACAAGCATCGGGTCGGTGGAGCCGACCGACTCCAAGTCCACAGCAAGCTCGCTGGAGACGTGAAGCTGGTCGAGGAGGCTGACGGGGCGGCTCTCGGGGTAGTCTGTGCCTGCGTCGGATGCGGGCTCGTCGGAGATGCGAGTCTCGCCAAGAAGGTCGGCGAGGCAGCTCGCCGCGCAGGCGTCCTCGACGCCTTGCAGCGCGTCAGGGCAAGCGCCATCGGGCGTAGCGGGCTGGCTACGCTCGCGGGGGAGGAAAGGGGTTCCCGTCCAGAACAGGTCTCCGGACGACGGTGCACCTGGCCCCACGGTGGGCGCCAAATGTCGGGTGGTAGGTGCGACATATGCCAACGGGTGGCTTATCATTGTGGAAGCCAATAAGACATCGCCGGTGCCTGGAAACGGGATAAGGCGAAGACATGCACGCTGGCGAATCTTACCCAGGTTCGGGGCTCTCCATAGAGATAACACCCCTAGTCATGCTCTGCGGGGTCTCCGCATGATCACTAGATCAACACAAGTAGCTACAAGTGCTCCTTGAGCTGTATGGCTAGGGGAAGAAGAAGGGCAAGGCTAGCTCTCCTTTTCTCTCTATGTGGTGTGTAAAACTCTATGAGATCAACCCTTTGCATGGGTGTCCCGGGGGATTTATGTAGGCCTACCCCCCAGGGGTACAATGGTAATCCGGCTGGGTGCGGGTCCTAGCCATCAGTGTCTGTGCTCGCCGGCTTCTCCGCCGGCCGTTGGGGCCCGCCGACTGGTGGGTCCCGCCGGCTGTCGGCCTCTTGGCCGACAGGCTGGCCCCACCGCCTGGGGGCCTTGTCGGCGGCTGGTTACTGTTGCCTCACCCCTGATGACGAGGGCTTTGTCGAGGTAAGCGTGGTTACAGTGCCGCCGCCTAGCGGACTCTAACTGTAGCCTCACCTCGTCTTGTCTCCTTAATGATGCACATGTTTCGAGGGAGGGAGGTAGCCGGCTATTGGGAGCCGGCTACGCCTCAGGCCGACTAGGGGAGGCCGGGCCGCCCTCGAGCGTCTCTCTGGCTGAAGGGGCCCGCCGCCCGCGGGCCGTACTGGCGCCTGTCGTGGGTGACGTCGTGGTCAACATGGCTACAGTGCCGCGCCGGACGGGGGATGGGTGACCCGTACGGCGCCCTGTGGCCATGCATGTTCCGGGATTCGGGGGTGGTAGGCTGTACTGCGGCCACGCCCCGTCTTATCACCGTTATGTGGGTGCAGCCCTGGTGGGTGCAGTCTTGGCCGGCGTCTGGGAGTCGGCCTTCTTCATGGCCGGCTTCTGGGAGTCGGTCCTCTTGGGGCCGGCTTCCTGGAGTCGGCCATCTCGTAGCTTTCTTCGGGAAGGTTTTTGAGGCCGGGTCGCCTTCTGGTAGTCGGCCTTGGGGATAGCCGGCCAGAGGAAGGCGGCCCCGTGCTCTGGGTGCTTGAAGGCTCGATTGGCCTGATAATTTTTCGAAGAGCCATGGGGAGTCGGTTAGGCTACCCGTGGCCATTTACTCCGACAATTTTATAATTTTTGGAGTTAGGGATGTATTGTTACTCTTGCATTCTTTACAGACTGTACTGTTTTGGCAGATTGTTGTGACGGTTGCATTGCTTGCATATGTTTGCCCGTTTAATGATTCTATTTGCGGAAGCTTTTGAGATTTAGGAAAACTATGATATGAGAAGAATTAAGGAGACACAAAAGATCAAGCTTGGGGATGCCCAAGGCACCCCAAGATAATATTGCAAGAAGTCTCAAGCATCTAAGCTTGGGGATGTCCCGGTAGGCATCCCACATTTCTTCTTCAAACAATTATCGGTTAGTATCGGTTGAGCCTAAGTTTTTGCTTCTTCACATGATGTGTGATATCCTTGGATTGTCATTTTATTCTGTTTTGCTTGTTGTTTTAATAAAATACTTAGATCTGAAATTTTTAAATAAAAGAGAGTCCTCAATTAGCTACCCCTTTACTCAACTACTCGCATGATCTGCACTCATATCTTTTTGGAGTAGCTTGTCATTTACTCTTGTGCTTCACTTATATCCTATGAGTAAATTGTTGAATAAATTGAATGTCATGAAGTTGAAATCATATCATGCCTAGTGATAACTTCACATTCAGTTTAGAAAATGAAACCTTTTGAGGCTTGACAATCACTATTTTGGTCATAGAAGCAATTCACGAATAATTAGTATAAGTAAGAGAACTTTCACATGCAAATACACTATCCTGAAAATCTTTTGTGATTGTGAGCCCCCATCAAAATATTATATGCCAAAATTGTTGATGATGGACAAGGAAGACAACGTAATGATTTATATTTGTTCATATTCACATAGAAGTTATATTGTCATAGATCCTTCAACATGTGGTGCTTGCCCCCATCTTTGCTAGCCAAAAATTCCGCACCAAGTAGAGATACTACCTGTGCATCCAAAAACCATTAAACTCAAATCTTATTTTCAAGAGTCCACCATACCTACCTAAGGATTGAATAAGATTCTTCAAGTAAGTTGTCATCGGTGCAATAAGTCAACAAAAATTGCTTCTAAAAGTGTTAGATCATTTAGTGTAAGAGAAAATTGAGCATTGTACAAACTTATGATGGCAAAGCAATAAAAGCGACGGACTGCATAATAAAGATTGCTACCATAAGGGGCAATATAACGTGACGTTCTTTTGCACTGAGGGATTGAGCATACAAACAAATAAGCGCATGTCAACCTCTGCCTCCCTCTGCGAAGGGTCTATCTTTTACTATTTAGTATTTACTTTTATGCAAAGAGTCAAAGTTATTCTCTCTACTCCTTTTTTATTTTTTCTCTTTTCGCAAGCATCATGTGGTGAGGAAAGATCTAAGCACATATGTCCAATTGAATATGGGTAGCATGAGTTATTATTGTTGACATCACCCTTGAGGTGAATATGTTGGGAGGCAAAACAATAAGCCCCTATCTTTCTATGTGTCCGGTTGAAATATTTTGCTCATGTGTACGCGGTGAGTGTTAGAAATCATAGAAGCCTATATAATGGTTGAGTATGTGGAGATCTTACTTAAACTCTGTTGAATAAGTTGAATTACAATTGCTTGGTGACTAAGAACATAGGTTGTTGAGTTTCAAGAGAGTTCATTGTTTGAACCTTAACATGTGAATTGGTTGCCACTATAACATGACAAGTTTTATAAGAAAGAATTGATGTTATGATGCTAGAAAAAGTGATTGAAATTGTCAATGATCAAACTTGTGCACTTTGCTAGCATTCACACTTCATAAATTATTTCTTCTATCATTTACCTACTCGAGGACGAGTAGGAATTAAGCTTGGGGATGCTGATACGTCTCCAACGTATCTATAATTTATGAAGTATTCATGATGTTTTATTATCATCCTTGGATGTTTTACAATCATTTTATAGCAACTTTATATAATTTTTTGGGACTAACCTATTGATCCAGTGCCCAGTGCCAGTTGCTGTTTTTTCTGCTTGTTTTTTACATCGCAGAAAATCAATATCAAATGGAGTCCAAACACCGCGAAACTTTTTTGTGGATTTTTTATGTACCAGAAGGAACCCAATGGGCCAGAGCAGCACCTGGGGGTGCCCCGAGGGGGCACAACCCACCAGGGCGCGCCAGGCCCACCTGGCGCGCCCAGGTGGGCTGTGTCCACCTCGGTGGCCTCCCGTACCCCTTCTTTGCACTATAAATTCCCAAATATTCCGAAACCCCTCGGGGTTAACCTAGATCAGAAGTTCCGCCGCCGCAGGTCTCCGTAGCCACCGAAAACCAATCTAGACCCGTTCCGGCACCCTGCCGGAGGGGGGGAATCATCTCCGGTGGCCATCTTCATCATCCCGGCGGCCACCACGATGAGGAGGGAGTAGTCCACCCTCGGGGCTGAGGGTTTGTACCAGTAGCTATGTGTTTTATCTCTGTCTCTCATGATCTATATCATGGGCTTTGTTAATATAGTCGGATCATATGATGTTTCTACCCTCTATACTCTTGTTATGATGAATTGAATCTTTACCCTTTGAAGTTTTGTCTTGTCGGATTGAATATTCAGAGATGAGAGCACATGATATATGTCTTGCGGTATGAATACTTGAGGTGACAATCGGGGTATCTTATTGATTCACTTGATATATGTTATGGCATTCAACTCGCGGATTCCCGCGGTGATATTGGGGTAATCTATGCATAGGGGTTGATGCACGTTTTTATTATCTTTTCTCCGACGGAAACTTTGGGGTCTGTTTTTAGTTCTTTGTGTGGATCGAGTATTATGAATATGAACTTGCTTTGGTGTTATCTTAGTACGGACTCTAGGATAGATCGAACAAAAAAATAGCTTTGTGTTATTTTAGTACGGACTCTTGAATAGATCGAACGGAAAGAATATCTTTGAGGTGGTTTAGTACCCTACAAACAATTCCCATCTTTTGTTCTCCGCTAATAGGAACTCGGGAGTGATTCTTTGTTACACTTTGAGGGATAATCATATGATCCAACTATATTAGCACTGTTGAGAGATTGGGCTAGCGAAAGTACGGACCCTAGGCCTTGTTTTCAAGCATTGCAATACCGTTTTTGTGCCCGTTTACTATTTGTTACCTTGCTGTTTTTATTTATTCAGATTATAAAAATATATTTCTATCATCCATATTACACTTTTATTACCATCTCTTCGCTGAACCAGTGCACCTATACAATTTGCCATTGTATTGGGTGTGTTGGGGACACAAGAGATTTCTTGCATTTGGTTGCAGGGTCGTTTGAGAGAGACCATCTTCATCCTACACCTCTCACGGATTGATAAACCTTAGGCCATCCACTTGAGGGAAAATTGCTACTGTCCTACAAAACTCTGCGCTTGGAGGCCCAACACGTGTCTACAAGAATAAAGTTGCGTAGTAGACATGAGTCATGATCCACCTCAGCCCTGTCGAACCATCGTGATGAACTGGTTAACCCGGTTTGTGCACGTGCCCCTAGGTGTGGTGACAACCTTAAAGACTTCCTGTCTGTCATCGACAAGGTTAAGCCGGCTCCGGTAGGGGAGCGGCGACAACGCGCGTCGGCGACTTGTTCTGGCGGCAATAGTCATCATTCGATGGTCTTAGAATCTTAATGTAATTTTTATTATGTTTGAGATGATTTGTACTTCCTGTAGAAAGGTATTGGATGCAACTCAATTGTATTCATCGGAGTCGTTACAATACATACAGGAGATGTCCTGCGTGACAAGACAACTAATCCTACCAAATCTCTAGTAGTGACAAGCCAACTAACCTACCAAATCTCTAGTAGTTAGACTATACAAGGCTAGAGATAAGAGGGGGATCAATTGGAGATATACACAAATATTTCACGTCCAACACCGCCCCCCTCCTTGTCGAAGCGTCGGCGTCGGTGATGTAAAGACTAGAACGGAACTCCTGAAATGCAGCAGTTGGCAACCCTTTGGTCAAAATGCTAGCAAACTGTTGAGTGGTCGGTACGTGAAGTACATGGAGCTCACCCAATTGTACCTTCTCATGCACGAAGCAAACATCCAGCTCAATGTGTTTGGTGCGCTTATGCTACACCGGATTAGTGGCGAGATAGGTGGTCGAAACATTGTCACAGAAAACCACTGTAGCCTTAGGAGGTGTCGTCCATGGTTGTGGCGGCGATCGCGTGCGGGAGGGAGGTAGTACGGCGGTAGCGCGCAGGAAGCTTCGGCGTGGTGGTTGGGCGACTGTGCGTAGCGATTTGGTTTTTGCAAACTTGCAGCACTAGGGGCTGCTTGGGCCACCTCAAAAGGGGACCACAAAAAATACAGATAGGGCAGGGCAGCTGTTGGAGCAATGTTTTCGTGTCCAAATGCTAAAAAAGGGGTTGTTTGGATGTGCACTTTTAAGAAATTGAACCGGCATAATATCTTGAAATTGATAAAGTCATCATACACGTCTTCGTAGTCGATGAGATGTCTCCTCATCATACAGAATAAATCCAGAATAATACGAGGACCAGAATAATGCAAGGACCAGAATAATGCTAGTCACCATACACGAACATCACAATAAAACCTTAAACAAATCCAGAATAATGCGAGGACCAGTGCCAACTTCACAACTTAACTTTTTTTTACTTATATGTGATTGTGTACTGCTGTTATATTTTTTTTGCGTAGTAATATGTGTCTCATTAATAAGATAAAGATTCACTTACAGGCCACGTAAACATCGACATTACAGACTGAAAGATAGGATAATCTTATGAAAAAAACATCGTTTGTCCCTCTCCACTAAGAAAAAGGAGACATATCACCTCTTCACTCTGAGCTCGACGCGGCTCCATCGTTAATCAACAACTTTACGGACCTCCAAAGTAGTTTGCCTGAAACAAAACCATTGTCGTTGAAAGAATCAGACCGGGGCAACGTGTCCCCGGAGACGCCATCGAACTTCAGAACTGACACCCCCGCACGACTACGAGCCGGAGGAGAAAACCAGAACTGTCAGCCTCCAACCCCAAACCCAACACAAGATGCACCATCTTCCAGCTGTCACGTAGACAACCGTCTGCGCGTACTCCTGGATGACAAAATCTCCTTGCTCCACCATGACGTCGGAGAAAACGCCGCAGCAACGGGGACAGAGAAGAAGGAGAGACACACCTATGGAGTCGCCGCCGCCGCCTCGCCGACACCATCCATGAACCCTAACGCTGCCGATCTGAAGCATCAGCAAACACACGATGCCATCAACTCCAAGACGCCGCCGTGAAGGGCACCGCCGGTGTGAGGGTGAAGTTGAAGCAGATCTCGCTCTCACCACTCCAACAACGCGCCACGACCTACAAATCCAAACCCTAACGACAAAGCGGAAGAACGGGGTCCCTCCTCCCTCCTGCCACCGAAGCAGCAGCCGGAGGGAGAGGGGGGCAGCGCTCTCGCCGGTGAAGATCGGTGGAAGGAGATCCCTTCCCTAGTCGTCTGGCTCGTGGCGGCGGTCAGGGTAGGAAAACGTGGTTTTCTCTGCTGCGTGCAATTTGATACGTACCTTACTGCTGTTATTATATTTTATTATCAATAGATCAGAAGTTTTTGGAAAAAATATACGTATTATTGAAAATATATTTTGAATACGACTCTAATAATAATACTCCCAACTGATGAATCCGAACCGGATGTCCTCTCCTGGACGATCCCGTTGGCAGGCGCATCCTGATAAACTTGCTTGACCGTCTCCTCTTCTTCTCTTCACCGAACACACCCTAAACCTCCTCGCAAAAAGGAAGCAGCTTTCGACTTCCGCCCCCAAATTCGCTCGATCGGAAGCGACCCCGTAGAGAGCAGCAATGGCGGGGCTGTCCCTGCGGTGCGGCGACTGCGGCGTGCAGCTGAGGAGCGTGGAGGAGGCGCAGGCGCACGCCGAGGCCACCTCCCACACCAACTTCGCCGAGTCCACCGAGGCCGTCCTCAACCTCGTCTGCGCCGACTGCGGCAAGCCATGCCGCTCCCAGACCGTAAGATCTCGCCTCCCCATCTCCGCCCCCCGACGGAACCCGGCCGGATTTGGCGGTTTCGTTGATCCTGCGTGCTAGATTTACATCTCCGTCGGTGCCTGATCCGGTTCCGCCTGTCGATTCGGTGTGTGTAGGAGGTGGACCTGCACAAGAAGCGCACGGGCCACGCCGAGTTCACGGACAAGACCATGGAGGCGGCCAAGCCCATCGATCTCGAGGCGCCGCCGAAGCCGGCCTCGGAGGCCATGGATGTGGACGCGTCGGGGAGTGCGGAGCCGCAAGGTGCGGTTTCCAATCTGAGATAAGCAAAGGGTTTCGTTCATCTGTGACAGATTTCGAGTGTTGACGGTGTGTTTTGATTCTGGCAGAGTTGGTGTCCCCAGAGGTGAACAAGGAGATGCTTGGGGAACTCGAATCGATGGGCTTTTCGACTGCGCGTGCCACTAGGGCACTTCACTTCTCCGGTATGTATATAGCTATAGCCGCCGACTCCTTTGACTGTCATGTTATCGGTCGATGATGCCACTGCACATAACATTGCCTATGATAATAAGATCATTTTACTGTGGCCTTTGTCAGAATATCTCAAACATAACATTGCCTGCGATTTATTGAGAGCCATATCTTAATTTACTTCATATTCATCGAATAAAGAATAAACTTACTCAAAGTGCTGTGTCACGCTAGGATATACTATTGGTTCTGAATGGCATAAAATATCAGATTACTTAGCCAAGGAAAACCATGTAAATGAAAGAAAATATTGATAGTTTAATTATTGGATAACATACAAATGTGAACAGGGGTGATAATACTGAATAACCAACTATATCAAATTACAATCTCTTTTTATTAAACTATATAAATTTCTTAAAGATGACAGTGGCGTCAAATAACTAAATTACCTGAATGGACTAGCATAAAGTGTATAGAAATATTCTTTTACCATCTCCACTCTCCAGTCATATTTTATAGGTCCTTTTTTGATATTATCTCATGCAGCTGCAAATTAATACATAATGTTGTTCATAATTTTCCTGAACCCGTGTACTTTTACATAGGTAATAGCACCATTGAAGGCGCCATTAATTGGCTCTCTGAGCATCAGGAGGATCCGGATATTGATGAAATGCCTATGGTATGAAGTTTTTATTTTATTCTTCATTGTTTGTTAGAGTAGAGATTTGCTCATTTTGATTTCTGATGGTGCTTGGTCCCATATTTGCCAATAAGTATTATTTTGGTAGTCTTTTCATCACAGTTATATTTTAATTAATTGCAGTTAGTAGCAACTTTATTCTTTGATATGTTATCCATGCTTCTTCCAGAAGCAATGGTTAATTCATATGAATGTATGAGGGTGGTGTACTTTTCCCAAATGACATGGTTTCACCACTTTGGAATTCCATGGTTCAAGAAGTGTCTACACAATATAAGCATGCAACATTTAAGGGATTTTGTACAAAAAGCTTTAATTGGATGTGCTCACTTTATGGTGAAATGCTACTTTGAAGTAAACATTATCAGCTTAAACTATAGCTGATGCTGAATTCAACTGCCAAAGCTCCTCCACTTATTGCTGCTTCCATGTGTGCCCAACTGCCCATGCACAAGGACCAACTTGCTTGCTTGACTTAGTTTTGTCTACTGAGCATCTATTAACAGTGTTCAATGGGGCTGAATAGATGTTACTGACACTTTTGGCTAGAACAATATTTCTCTCCAGCGCATATCATCTGCAGGTTTCTTATTTAAGTTATCTTATTTCACCTCTCAGGTGCCGGCCAACACCGTGGCTAACAAGCCCTCTCTAACCGAGGAAGAGAAGAAGATTAAGGCACAGGAGCTGAGGTGCTTTTATAAACCATTCATGAATCATGGGCTGGTGGTTAAATAATTCTCTTTAGAAGTAGCAGATATTTGTCTGTTTGTAGGGCTATTTTTCGTTGTACTGAATCAATTCGTTGACATTTGGATACTTATTATGTTCTTTATTTTCTACCTTTAACTTTAATAAGTAACTATAATACACAACATAAATATGGTGCATTTATACTTTTGTGAACATGCAGTGCCCTAAGCATGCGCTTTGGGGAATGATAGCTTTAGTAGAAAAAAATTGCAGTTTTTACAGCACTGCTTTTGAAAGGTACCATTTCTCCATAATTGTGCAGAAATCTTAGAGCTTGGAATTCAGAATAAAGGGCATAGTAACATATAGTAGCCATAGGTTATGGACGATAAATTTCAGAGATAAAGAGCACTTGTCTTGAACTCAGTATGTATCTTTTTGTGGAATAATATTTTCTTCCAAGACACCTCGTACTGAGAGTATCCATCCCTCTTGTAGGGAGCGTGCTCGTAAAAAGAAAGAAGAAGAAGAAAAAAGGATGGAGAGAGAAAGGGAAAAGGTATGTCAACTTTCATTTGCCCCTGTAAAAACGTCTTTTTTTACTTTCTTGATTTGTAATATATGCCTACTTATGTAGTTTAAATGTATATAAATTTGTTAATCAGAATAAACAGAGAACGACATCAGCATAACCTGTAACATATATCTCCATCTGGCTTCTTCTGGACAGATGATCATTTTTTTACTCCATTTTATAATTGTTCAATCATGCGTCTTGGACCATACAATCCAAATTGGAAGAATATTTGCTGAACAAATATGTTTACGATAGCCCTTTATGTTAATATTTCAGTACAAAAGCTTACTATGGTTTTCATTTTATATTTTATTTAACCTCTAGTCTCAAATTTGTCCGCTGATGTGTATTTGCAAGTGGAAGGAGTTTATTTTATTTTCTTGTTCATCTTCTGAATATGTTATTATGTATATCTCCAACAGATTGTTTGTTGGAGGTTTTTAGGGTAAACACATTTTCCTTTTTTCATGTTAGTCTTTACTCTGCAGTACTATCAGCAAGACAATGTTTACAAACTATACTACATTGTTTATGTGAGGTACCAAACACAAAATTTTATCCATGTTATCTCAATGCTAGTTTATGTTTCATGTGATAACATCTCATCATTTACAAGTTACACTTTGGCTCAACATTAGAAAGTAATGGCCTTAGCATACTATTTCTTAGCATTATATCTAGTATACATTTTTTAAGTTTTTATTATTATTTTGCCTCACGGATTAGGCTTTTTTATAGGAGCGCATAAGGATTGGTAAGGAGCTTCTTGAAGCCAAAAAAATGGAGGAGTTAAATGAAAGGAAACGGTTGGTTCTTTATTTTAGTTTATTATTATTTATTTTACTAGACATATGCTGGTAATATCAAGTTTTGCTTAATTTTTCCTTGCCATCGGCAGCATCATAGAATTGAGAAGGCTTGAGAAAGAGGAGGAGAAGAGAGCCAGAGAAAAGATTCGCCAGAAACTTGAAGAGGACAAGGTTTCTTATTCATCCATCTCAATTTCAGGAATATTCATATGCTGCTAGTTTGGTTTCAGTTACTAGTATAAATTTACCTTTTGTATAGGAAAGGAATGATCTACTTTGATTTAACCTGGAGATATTCAACTGAATGCAATTTTATTTGGTTGCTAACTAGCTGTAGTCATTAAGCCTCAAACAGTTTCTCATATTATTATTCTCAGGCTGAACGTAGAAGAAAACTTGGATTGCCGGCAGAAGCCCCAGCTGCATCCAAGCCAAGTGCGCCACCGCCTGTTGAAGAGAAGAAGGTACCGTTTTTTAATCCGATTGACCTTGCCATTGTAACCTGTTGATCCAGATTTTGTGCACCTCTGTCAATTTAAACACGACATTACACTGTTTTGATCACCTAAGTTGCCTTCCCAAAAATCTAACATGTGAGATGGACAAGATTTTCTTGTACTTTTGAACCTCTCACTTCTCAGAACAAATAGAGGACTCCTCTTCCATGTGAATCCTACATTGTTTTCTGGTTGGGCAGCCTGTGATGGGCCCTCTAGAACCGTCTGAAGAGGCCAGAGTTCATTTTACCTTCAATAAGATATGTTTAATATTGGTTAATTCTTTAACTGTGGCCTTAAATTTTGCAGAGTGCATTTTTACCTGTCAGACCAGCCACAAAGGCAGAGCGGATGAGGGATTGCTTGCGAAATATCAAGCAGCAGAACAAGGTATGAACCGTAATTTTCCCATGGAAGTCACGGCATTGTCCATTAATTTGATGTGAACTATGGATCACCATATGGGAGCAGTTTGACACATACACATATAATGGCAGTTGTAACGAACATAGACATTAGTTTATGAGGTTGAGGGACCTAAGTTAAGAGTGGCAAGCTGCAGGTTTTGAAGGTCTCTAATTTCTTGTTTCTTTATGTATGTTCCCTCTGACCAAATCAAGAAGTTACTCTGACCAAATCAAGAAGTTAGATTTGTGCCATCATTTACCTAGAATAGAAGAGTTTGTGCTCCTGCTATCTTCCTAGAAGTAGCAATCATAGAAGAAAAGTAACGTGCATAATAACCCAAATATCCATTTCTTAACCCACGCTCATCTGCACCCGGTGAAAAGAAAATTGTGGTGAAAATAGGCTCAGCACAGTTGGGATCTCCTGATATTCATTGCTTTGTGTCCAGTTTCTCTTTGATGCCTGGTATGACTTGTGCAGGGTCATATTTGTCTCGAGTGTATTTGCGTACTACCGGGACTATATGATATTTCTTAATATAAACCTTATATTTGTCTTGAGTGTATTCACAAACCTTAATATAAACTGTACTAGTTATATGATGCTGATTTTTACATAACTTACATATAAAATAAGTCTGGATATTATAATCAATTTGATCATACTTACCTACACGGGACTAATGTTGTGACAGGAGGAGGATGCTAAAGTAAAGAGGGCTTTTCAGACACTCCTCACCTACATCGGAAACGTGGTTAAAAATCCCGACGAGGAGAAATTCAGAAAGATCAGACTTACTAATGCTACATTCCAGGTGAATTCCCTTCTCCCTGGATTGGTAAAAACGACGCCCAAACCTGCCGAATAACCTGAGACTGATGGTATGTCTTCTGTTCCTTGCAGGAGAGAGTTGGCAGCCTTGGAGGCATAGAGTTTCTCGAGCTGTGCGGGTTTGAGAAACCGGAAGGCGAGGAGATCTTGTTTCTGGCAAGGGACAAGGTTGACAAGGCCGTCCTGAATGTCGCTGGAGCCGAGCTCAACTCTGCCATCACCAACCCTTTCTTTGGAGTCCTCTGAATCGGGAAATCCCCGTTGTATCCCCTCCTGGAAATCCGTAGTCTGAATCGGGAATGTGGCGATCAATTGTCGAATTAAACTGTAAAATAGTGCAATCTTGCTTATGAGGAATATCAGACAACACGGGGAAATTTTTACACAGGGTAACTGGTCCTATCCAAAGATCTTTCCAAAAGTCTAGGCTTCCTCTTTTTTAGTTTAACTTTACTGCCAGCAAAATAGAAGTCCTTTGCCTTGTGTAAAGACCTCCAACGTGGGGATCAGCTATATCCAGCAAAATAAAAGTAGCCTACTTATATATCACAAGAAACAAATTTCTGCTGCTTCTTCCAAGAAAAAAAAATCCGGCTTTTCAAACAGGCCGGTCAGTACGGCCCAAAACGATTTCCACGGCCCACACGCCTTGACCTCACAACAGAGACAAACGGATTTGTCTAAGAAAAACATAAACAACGGATTACCGGAAGTGTAGCATGCCCTGCATGAAGCTACTTGACGACTCAAAAATAACGACCCCTCATCAGAGAAAAAAAAGACTGAAAAGTTAACGCAAGCTAGCATCTACACTTCAAAAAAAGCGTCTACATGCTACCGGATGCCTTTTGATAGATGAAAGTCGCCTGCAACTGCATCTGTGGACGACCGGCCTAGGGAAATAAAGTGACTTTGAGAGGTAAATAAAGATCTCTGAAGCCTGCGATTGCTGTGCACGCGGCATGCACCACCGGACCCGGCCGGAGCAAGTAGAAAAGAATGGCCATTTTGGCGAGCGCCGCTGCAAAATCAAAACCAATTCTGCATTTTGCTTTTTTAGTCTGTAGGAACAATGCCGCGAGCATCTGTCCAGGTTGGTCTGAATTTTCTTTCTGTCCCGTCCCGTCAAGTGCAGGCGTCTATCTAGCTCAAGAAATTGACAGACAGACAGACAGCATGGAATTCAGATTGTGCGGATTCAGCGCTGTGGGATTGATGGGCATCTAATTCCAGAGGCTCGGGCTCCGGTAGCGGCAACAGCGCGCGCTTTCCTCAAAGCGTAGTGTTGGGACACTCGCAGAGGACGCACTAGAGGCTCAGGCTCCGGTAGCGACTGCTTTTGGAAAGCAACGTCTGATGTATGGGATATGCTTTGCCCTGACTTGGAGATAGAGACGGATGGATGCACCGAAATTTCCGCGGAATCTCCTCTGCTTTTGGACGCACTACACTACAATGTTTGAAATACATGTATGATGTATCTCTTGCTGGCTGCACATGCCGGTAGTTCCTGTTCCTACTTCCTACTATGAGACAAGTGCTTGTCTCCTCTCGCCTCTTCCATGCATGCATGCAATGCAATGCAGCCCATATGTCTAGTGTCACACGTACGTACTCCTCACGCTTTGTCTGATCCATGTGGTGACTTGTGCACGGGAGAATCGCTGTGGTGTGGTGGCATATGCCAGCAGTGGCCTGCAAGCACCCTAGCTGTTTGAGCTGGGTACGTACGTCAACTGGCCGGTATGGTGGTCGTCGTCTGAATCATGAGACACATCATCGACCGAGTGCTTGTTTATAGAGCCCATCGGTGAAAATTGAAAACCCGGTATGAGTAAGAACATCTATAGCCGGATTTTGCAAATCCGGCCCCTCAAATGCCGCAGACGCGCCCGAACGCACCCGCGGACACTGAGCGGGCAATCTTTAAATGTTGTCGTCCACATTCGTGTATCTCATATCCGGTCTCTCATATCCATACTAATGCAACATACATAAGGAGGTAGATCATCACGCAAACATAGAATCAAACAGGGCAATGCACATTCCGATCACCAGAAGATCACCGACGGATGTCCAAAAGATCGCCAAGGTTCACATAATTCACATAAACAACGGACAAATTCAAACTACATACTAAAAACTAGAAACTGAAGACAGAGACGATGGGGATTCACCACATCCTCGCCGGCCCTTTGCCCTTCTGGTCACTGGCGCAGCTGTAGGCGTCGACGGCTGGTGGCGGATTGTCCGAGTCGTCAGAGGAGTAGGTGTCCGAGTTGTCGGAGCCAGTTGGAGAGGATGACGAGCCCTTTTAGTCGCCGGACCTCCCTGTCCTGTTGCTGCTTTAGCTTCGCGAGCCAAGCCGCCTCTGCCACTGCCTTCGCCACCTCACGCTCGGAATGCTCAATGGCAATCCGGAGCGCCTTGCGTTCTTCCGGCGGAGCCGCCGCGCGTCTGTCTCCGCGGTTGTAAGCGACCAACGGTAGACCCATTCGAGGAGCCGCGCGTCCTCGTCGGGCTCCGCCTGCATCCCACGGCGGCGGCGCACGGATTGCTTCGCGTCATTCCTCTCCCTTTCCCGCTGCCGCTCGCCGCGAGCGGCGCGCACCTCTGATTCTGGCGCTGCCCCCGGTCTCCACCTTGGACCGCTCCAAAGGTGATGCGGAGGGCAAGCTCATAGTCAGGATCCAGCTCGGAGTCAGAGTGGCTGCAGGAGCTCGACATTGCGCCGGATTCGATCAAAATCGCTGCGGGGAGAGGAGAGGACGGAGCGAGAGAGGAGAGTGAGTGAGCTGGGGTTTCGGAGCGATGAGCCGGATGAGGTTTTTTGTGGGACATCAGTGGGATCAGTGGTGGGCCGGCCTTGTCAGATGGACGACGTTCCCGAGCCACCCCATGTTCGTCCTATATTTGGACTGGATATGTGAGGTGCCAGTCAGCCCGGACATTTGAGACTAGTCCTGGCCATCTCAGGCCCGGCCCTGTCGGCCCACCCAGGCCCGGCCCTAAAATCCAGGGCCTAGGCCCGATGGGCTTGCCTGTGGGCCGGGCTTGGGCCTGAGTTTTGAGCCCACCAGCAGGGCCTGGACGGGCTTGGGCTTAGCATATTAGCATTTTAAGGAAGAGGCCCGGCCCATGGCCCTAAGCTCTAAGGGCTTTTCAGGGCTTTTTACCAGATGGGCCGGGCTTGGGCTTGAAAAGTAGGCCCGATGGTAGGGCCTGGGAGGGCCTGGGCCTCAGTTTTTTGTCGTGGGCTTTTTTAGGCCCCGCCCATGGCCAGATATTTTGAGACCTATTTGAGAGGACTGACTGGGTCAAAAAACATGACCGATCGGCCCGCTCGGAGGTATGAGACGGGTTTAAGGCGCGCGATGTAGATGGTCTAATTCGTTCGTCGATCCATCGTGCATCCATCTGCTGCTAGCTGGTCAGGCGGTGAGTACACCTGTTAATTCCTAGCCATCTCCCTGATGCTGGTGGGAGTCTGCCCGTAGTTGGGAGCACCGACAGAACACCGTGTATCGGTGTATGCCATTGCCACACGACACTTCACTATGTACTTCACAAGCGAAGCAGCGGACGAACCACCTTGGAGGATTAAGCCTGCATCAACCTCTTTTTTCTTTTTCTTTTTGAAACGGAAGGCTGCATCAGCTCAATTTTTCCAATTTTTCGATCCGCCTGGACTGCGCTGCGTCCAACGACGAGTCCACCGTTCGTCCATAGCCTGCTCGCTTTGCGTTTGTCTCTTCCGGTCGCATAGAATCTCTAGGGAGCGGGAGCCATGAGACGAAATGTATAGATTATTTATGGTGGTACAACAGCAGTTGGCATGCATGCATGCAGCTCTCCTCCATCGTGTGCCCACCTCTCTTCCATCGGGGCAAGAGAAGGCTTGCCCACACTAGTGTGATTTCTTCCTTTCTTGTGGATTTGGCTGCGCGCCACATCGATGGCGCGTGCCGCCAAATCGTGGGTCCGAATCATGCGACTTTTTCTCCTGTTGCATGTCACCGCTTAATCTAGTAAATCTTGGATACGCTGACTGACAGTCACGTCTTAATCTATGTATATGCTCACTTCCTTCTATGCATAGTTGCATACATGTCTTTACGTACCTATCTAGTGGTTAGTTACTTTAGTTACAAATTTAGAATTACTAGCATATGTTCGGACCCGCTCATAATAATGGCACTGTTTGGTAAAGTTGGTGAGAGCACCGGGGTTGGGATTGAGGGGGTAGTATCATCACAGGATCCTTTCCGTCTAAAAAGACGCGCACTGCGGAAGAGTAACTAACTGTTTTATAAAACTATTCATGGTGAGAGAAACATCATACATATTTAGACAAAATAGATGATATGACAAGTAATAAATGAAGAAAGAGAGACATGTGGTAACATAACTATTTACTACTAGTATGAGTAACATCACACATATCAAGGCAAGATGAGTCTATAGTCTAATAAATGCAGTGTTGCATGTTACTACACATATGTTACTCTCCACTATAGAGGTAGTAACATAGAGTAGTAACAGGGCCGGTCCTGAGATTATAGGGGCCCGGGGCGAAACTCAAACTGGGGGCCCTTAATATAAACATTATATCAACAATAATTAAAAAATGTATTTATATAATGTTGCCAATAAACACTCGGTATCGGTGTCAGTACGATCTCGAGAGTAGCCTAGAATACATATATATAATGGCCCAGAAGTAGACATAGGTGTGTGTGTCTTAGAAAGGCTAAACCATGTTTAATGGTAGGTTGTGTTACAAACTATAGGAGTATATTATAGTCCTAAAAGAAATTTGCATCAAAATGTAATGTAGTTTTTGGACTAACTAATGGTAATATTGTTGTTCTAAATAGCAGTATCCTAGAAATTAAGGTAGATGAGATATGTATATGAATAACATGAAAATAGTTCTTTCGTATATTCAAAAATCTACAACCATCTTTCGGTAGTGCAGATGAACAAATTAATACTAGTTTATTTATCAACAGATAATTACTCAATTTATAACCGCATTGTACAGTTCATCTGGAAACTACTCGCCCAGATCGGTGTCCAGAGATCTTTATTCTTAATCTCTTATTCTCTTTGAGATATACTCCATGAGGAATTCATAATCAAACTGAAGAAACATATTGTTAATAATACATACTTTAGACAACCACTAGTAGAAAAATAGGCTTCCATACGCCCCCATTAGTCCCCAAAATAATCGAACCGCGACAAAAGGGGTCTTTAGTCGCGGTTCGGGAGGAGACCCGCGACCAACTATCTGGGCCCAGCGCGCTCGGTCGACAGCTGGCGGACGGGAGGGGCTTTAGTCCCGGTTGGCCTGGCCAACCGGGACTAAAGGTCCCCGAAGGCCTTTAGTCGCGGTTGGCCAGGCCAACCGGGACTAAAGGCCCATCCAGCTGGCGGACGGGAGGGGCTTTAGTCCCGGTTGGCCTGGCCAACCGGGACTAAAGGTCCCCGAAGGCCTTTAGTCGCGGTTGGCCAGGCCAACCGGGACTAAAGGCCCATCCCTATATATAGGACTCAGCTCAATTCACTTCACTCAGCTCACTTCACAATTTTCAGAAGGGGGTGGTGGGTTTGCTTTTGGTTCCTCCTATGCACACAAGGTGTTCGATGAAATGCCCGAGAGCCTGAAACAAACATGATATGAAGTGTCCGAGCCACACTTGAGCTTTCTCATTTATTTTTCCTCCGCGATCGCGGTTAGCAACTTGAACCTTTCATGTGTCATTGATAAAATATGCATGTGTGTAGTTCATTGTTTAATTTGTATTATTTCTAGCTAGTTAGTTTAACAAATGCATGATGGTTAATTATATACTTTATATAATAATAATGCAGATGAATCGGCAATGGATGTATGGTCCCCGACTCTCCGGCGAGTTCACTACGGGTTTGGAAGATTTCCTCGTAGTGGCAAATGCGAACAAGCAGCACGGTTTTATTATCTGTCCATGTGCTGTCTGTAAGAATCAGAAGGGTTACTCCTCCTCAAGAGACGTTCACATGCACCTGCTTCGGCACGGTTTCATGCCAAGCTATAATTGTTGGACCAAGCATGGAGAAAGAGAGGTTAGAATGGAAGAAGATGAAGAAGGGGATGATATCGATGACAACTATCATGATCATTTCGGTGATACTTTCATGGAGGATGATGCTGAAGGTGGGGAAGGGTTAGGTGAAGGTGAAGAAGAGGCACATGATGAGCCCGCTGATGATCTTGGTCGGACCATTGCTGATGCACGGAGACGCTGCGAAACTGACAAGGATAGGGAGAATTTGGATCGCATGTTAGAGGATCACAAAAAGTCGTTGTATCCAGGATGCGATAATAGTCTGAAAAAGCTGGGCTGCACACTGGATTTGCTAAAATGGAAGGCACAGGAAGGTGTAGGTGACTCATCATTTGAAAATTTGCTGAAAATGTTGAAGAATATGTTTCCGAAGAATAACGAGTTGCCCGCCAGTACGTACGAAGCAAAGAAGGTTGTCTGCCCTCTAGGTTTAGAGGTTCTAAAGATACATGCATGCATTAACGACTGCATCCTCTACCGCGGTGAATACGAGAATTTGAATGAATGCCCTGTATGCACTGCATTGCGTTATAAGATCAGAGGCGATGACCCTGGTGACGAGTTGAGGGCGAGAAACCCAGGAAGAGGGTTCCCGCCAAGGTGATGTGGTATGCTCCTATAATACCACGGTTGAAACGTCTGTTCATGAACAAAAAGTATGCCAAGTCGTTGCGATGGCACAAAGAGGACCGTAAGTCCGACGGGGAGTTGAGACACCCCGCTGATGGAACGCAATGGAGAAAGATCGACAGAGTGTTCAAAGATTTTGCAGCTGACGCAAGGAACATAAGATTTGGTCTAAGTACTGATGGCATGAATCCTTTTGGCGAGCAGAGCTCCAGCCATAGCACCTGGCCCGTGACTCTATGCATCTACAACCTTCCTCCTTGGTTGTGCATGAAGCGGAAGTTCATTATGATGCCAGTGCTCATCCAAGGTCCAAAGCAACCCGGGAACGACATCGATGTGTACCTAAGGCCATTAGTTGATGAACTTTTACAGTTGTGGGCCAGACCTGGTGTACGTGTCTGGGATGAGCACAAAGGAGAGGAATTTGACCTACGAGCGTTGCTTTTTGTAACCATCAACGATTGGCCTGCTCTCAGTAACCTTTCGGGACAGACAAATAAGGGATACAATGCATGCACGCACTGCTTACATGAGACTGAAAGTGTACGTTTGGTTAATTGTAAGAAGAACGTGTACCTGGGTCATCGTCGATTTCTTCCCCGAAATCATAACGTAAGAAAGAAAGGCAAGCATTTCAACGGCAAGGCAGATCACCGGCCGAAGCCTGCGGAACGTACTGGTGCTGAGATATTTGATATGGTCAAGGATTTGAAAGTCATCTTTGGAAAGGGTCCTGGCGGACAATCAGTTCCGCGGGGAGTTGACGGGCACGCACCCATGTGGAAGAAGAAATCTATATTTTGGGAGCTAGAATATTGGAAAGTCCTAGATGTCCGCTCTGCAATCGACGTGATGCATGTTACGAAGAATATTTGCGTGAACCTGCTAAGCTTCTTGGGCGTGTATGGGAAGACAAATGATACAAAGGAAGCACGGCAGGACCAGCAACTTTTGAAAGACCCAGATGACCGGCATCCGGAATGGTTTCAAGGTCGTGCCAGCTACGCTCTTACCAAAGAAGAGAAGGTCATTTTTTTTGAATGCCTGAGCAGTATGAAGGTCCCGTCTGGCTTCTCGTCGAATATAAAGGGAATAATAAACATGGCGGAGAAAAAGTTCCAAAACCTGAAGTCTCACGACTGCCACGTGATTATGACGCAATTGCTTCCGATTGCTTTGAGGGGGCTCCTACCGGAAAATGTTCGAGTAGCCATTGTGAAGCTATGTGCATTCCTCAATGCAATCTCTCAGAAGGTAATCAATCCAGAAGATCTACCACGGTTACAGAACGATGTGGTCCAATGCCTTGTCAGTTTCGAGTTGGTGTTCCCACCATCCTTCTTCGATATTATGACGCACCTCCTGGTCCACCTAGTCGAAGAGATTTCCATTCTCGGTCCTGTATTTCTACACAATATGTTCCCCTTTGAGAGGTTCATGGGAGTATTAAAGAAATATGTTCGTAACCGTGCTAGGCCAGAAGGAAGCATCGTCAAGGGCTATGGAAATGAGGAGGTAATTGAGTTCTGTATTGACTATGTTCCTGACCTTAAGCCGATTGGTATTCCTCAATCGCGGCACGAGGGGAGACTAAGTGGAAAAGGCAAGATCGGAAGGAAATCCACGATATGTATGGACGGTCATTCCATGACTGAAGCACACCACACAGTTCTGCAAAATTCCAGCTTTGTGGCTCCGTACTTCGAGCAACACAAGAATATTTTACGCTCGGACAACCCGGGGAAGCCTGAATCCTGGATTAGAAAGGCCCACATGGAGACTTTCGGCAGTTGGTTGCGAAAACATTTAATGAATGACAATGATGTTGGAGATCAGCTGTACATGTTGGCCAAGAAACCATCTTCGACTATAACGATTTTCCAAGGGTACGAGATAAATGGGAATACATTTTACACCATCGCCCAAGATAAAAAGAGCACCAACCAAAACAGTGGTGTCCGCTTTGATGCAGCAACCGAGAATGGACGAAAGGTCACATATTATGGTTACATAGAGGAGATATGGGAACTTGACTATGGACCCTCCTTTAAGGTCCCTTTGTTCCGGTGCAAATGGTTCAAGCTAACAGGAGGTGGGGTAAAGGTGGACGAGCAATACGGAATGACAATGGTGGATTTCAACAATCTTGGTTACCTTGACGAACCATTCATCCTTGCCAAAGATGTCGCTCAGGTTTTTTATTTGAAGGACATGAGTAGCAAACCGAGGAAACAGAAAGATAAGAAAACGATCAGTACATCATGCGATGATCCAAAGCGCCACATTGTTCTTTCAGGGAAAAGAAACATCGTGGGAGTGGAGGACAAGACAGACATGTCAGAAGATTATAATATGTTTGGTGAAATTCCGCCCTTCAAAGTGAACACTGACCCAAGCATTAAGTTAAATGATGAGGATGCTCCATGGATACGGCACAATCGTAAGCAAGCAGGGACACAAGGGAAGAATTGATGTGTAATAATTTATTGTACCAAACTTTGTATTTGGTCGATGAACTGAATGATGTATCAAACCTTTTGTCAAACCTTCAAGGGATTTTAAAATGAATTAGTTTTATTTTTCTGATTTTTTTGATATATAATTGTATTTTTAAGATTTTAAAATGAATTAGTTTTATTTTTCTGATTTTTTGATATATTATTTGTATTTTTAAGAATTTAAAATGAATTAGTTTTATTTTCTGATTTTTTTGATATATAATTGTATTTTTAAGATTTTAAAATGAATTAGAAACAAAATAATATAAACTTTAATAAAATATATAAGTACAAACAAAATAAAATAAATTTTAATAACATAAATAAAATTGATTCAACTAAAATTATCGAAGTATTTTCTGTTCAAAATCATTGAAAGCTAATTTTTTTTTCATAAAGAACTTTTTTTGTTAGAAACTTTAATAGCAAAAATAATTATCATAAAGTAAAATAAATAAGTAATTAGAAATAAAATAAAATAAAATAAATAAGTTTTTTGTTGTAAGTAGAAACAAAACAAAATAAATAAAGCAAAAAAGAAAACAAAAAACAGGCAAAAAATAAAAAATATGCCACCTACTGGGCCACCACGGCCTGAATACGACTAGAAACCCATCAATGGGCCAGGATTCAGGCCCGCAGAAGGCCCAGTAGGCCCACATGCACATAGTGACAGAATAGGCCCGTAAGCCTGCATTTGAGAGGAGCTCGAAGTGGTCAGCGCAGCCGCGCTTATAAACCACTGTCGAAGCCTCTCGGCTAGCGAGGTGGGACTAAACATCCCACCGCACCGCGCCAGTTCTAGCACAATGCCTTTAGTCCCAGTTGGGGAGGCGGACCGCGACTAAAGGGTACCCTTTAGTCCTTTCTGCGCGGGAACGGAAGCGGCGCCAAAACCCTTTAGTCCCGGTTGGGGAGGCGGACCGCGACTAAAGGTACCCTAAAGGGTACCTGGGTACCTTTAGTCGCGGTCCGCCTCCCCAACTGGGACTAAAGGTACGTCTATATATACTGCACTTAGCAGTTTCGCCACTTCCCATTCTCCTCTCTCTCGACGCCGAAGCCCTGCCCCGACGCCGACGCCGACGCCGAAGCCCTGCCCCGACGCCGACGCCGACGCCGAAGCCCTGCGCGCCGCCGCCCCCGTCCCCAGTGAGCGCCGCCGCCGCCCGTGCCCTGCCCTTGCCCGCCGCAGCCCCTGCCCTTGCCCGCGCGCCGCCCACCGCCCGACGCCCTGCCGCCCGCCGCCCGACGCCCGCCGCCCGCTGCCCCTGCCTGCCGTCCTCCGCGCGCCGGCAGAAGAAGAAGAAGGAAGAAGAAAAAGGAAGAAGAAGAAGAAAGAAAAAGGAAAAAGGAAGAAGAAGAAAGAAGGAAGAAGAAAACAAAAGAAAAACAGAAGAAAAACAAGAAGAAGGAAGAAAAAAGGAAAAAGGAAGAAAACAAAAGAAAACAAAAGAAAAAGGAAGAAGAAAGAAAAAAGAAAACACAAGAAAAACAAACAGAAGAAAAAACAGAAGAAAAAGGAAAAAGGAAAAAAGGAAGAAAAAAACAGAAGAAAAACAAAAGAAAACAGAAGAAAAAGGAAGAAGAAAAAAAGAAGAAAGAAAAAGGAAGAAAAAAAAGAAAGAAGAAAGAAAGAAGAAAAAGGAAGAAGAAAAAAAGGAAGAAGAAAAAAAGAAAGAAGAAAGAAAGAAGAAAAAGGAAGAAGAAAAAAAGGAAGAAGAAAAAAAGAAAGAAGAAAGAAAGAAGAAAGAAAAAGGAAGAAGAAAAAAAGAAGAAAGAAAAAGGAAGAAGAAAAAAAGAAAGAAGAAAGGAAGAAGAAAAAGGAAGAAGAAAAAAAGGAAGAAGAAAAAAAGAAAGAAGAAAGAAAGAAGAAAGAAAAAGGAAGAAGAAAAAAAGAAGAAAGAAAAAGGAAGAAGAAAAAAAGAAGAAAGAAAAAGGAAGAAGAAAAAAAGAAAGAAGAAAGAAAGAAGAAAAAGGAAGAAGAAAAAAAAGGAAGAAGCAAAAAAGAAAGAAGAATGAAAGAAGAAAAAGGAAGAAGAAAAAAAGGAAGAAGAAAAAAAGAAAGAAGAAAGAAAAAGGAAGAAGAAAAAAAGAAGAAAGAAAAAGGAAGAAGAAAAAATGAAAACCAAATGAAAACCAAAAGAAAGAAGAAAGAAAAAGGCAGAAGAAGAAAGGAAGAAGAAGAAAGAAAGAAAAAAGAAAAAGGAAGAAGAAGAAAGAAAGAAGAAAGAGGAAGAAGAAAGGAAGAAGAAGAAAAAAAGAAGAAAAAAGGAAGAAGAAAGAAACCAAATGAAAACCAAAAAGAAAAACAAAGAAAACAAAACAAAATACTTGGCAGTGCTCAATAATCTTATTTTTCAATTCCTCCTCCTCTATGTCCCCTTAATCTTATTTTTTAATTCCTTTATACTTAAAGAATTTTTACTACATGCAGGAGTGACATATGGCGGACGATAGAGCCGAGCCGCTTAGGGATCCGGAGCCTGAACGTTATTTAATGGGCATCATCAACAACGAGATTCCTTATGTGCCGGGCTCAGAATATGAGCAACAAGAGGATGTAGTCTCTTATTTTCTGAACCTTGACGGTGGAACAGAGATTGTCGATGATCAAGAAGGTGAAGGAACGGACATTGTCGACGGAGGTCAACCGTCAACAAACGACGATCTCAAATTGCAAGTAGCAACCACCTCCGGCGAGGTATATATATACATTGAGCCTCTCGTGATACAAACTTACTGAAATGTGAATACATATGTATTAACTCGCGCGACTCTCTTTCTTTTTTTAGCCCTCCGGATCGAGTACGACAAAGCGTGGCAAATCCAAGGCGATGAAAACAGGAGAAACATATGCCATTGAGTTTGTCAGTGAAACCGGCAAGCCCCTACAGCACACCTCAAAGTTTATCAACCAATGCGGAGTCGTTGTTAGAGACAACGTCCCGATCACCGTCCAGGAATGGAAGGAGCCAAAGAAGGCACGTCTTGGTTTCAGTTTTGTCGACAAGAGAACGAAAAAGGATTGCTGGAGAAAGCTTATGGAACATTTCATTCTACCTCCGGAATACAACAAAGTCGATGAATTCGGTAACGAGGTTCCGGGTGGACGTCAGAGGAGGAGGCTAGTTAAAGAGTTCGCTCTTCAGAAGATGGGCGAAGCATTCCGGAACTTCAAGAAAAATTTAACCCGTGACTATGTCAACAAGGGCAAGACTCCGGATTTCAATGGACAACATGAGAAACTGAAAGATGATTGGCCAGAATTTGTGAGGCAAAAGCAATCGGAGCATTTCAAGGAAATATCGAAAAAATAAGGATAATGCGAGTAAGAAAAAGTTCCATCATATTATGGGGCCAGGAGGATACCGCCTTTCGGAGCCTAGGTGGCAGAAGATGGAGGAGGACCTGAGGGTGCGAGGAATCCCTCTAGGTACAGAGGGATGGGACCCAAGGGCCAAAAGCTGGTGGTACAGGCATGGGGGATCGCTAGACCCGGAGACAGGGGTGTGTGTTCACCGGCAGAGACAGTTTGCTCCCACCCAAGCCCTTATTGACGCAATGACCCAAGCTCAAGAGGGCTTGATCAAGTTCAACAGAGAGAAAGACGCACTGACAACAGCCCTCGGGAATGATGAACACGGAGGACGTGTACGAGGCAAAGGCAAAGTTCCGTGGAAAGTAGGGTTTTCCCAGGACAATGACCCATACTGTTACAGAAGCCGTAAGAGAAAGACGGACCGGGATGCAGATCTTATGACGAAGTTTGCATCGGAACTCCATGAGTTGAAGCAGACCGTGCATGAACTAGTGAAAGAAAAATCGGCTGCAGGGCCGCATGAAGATCATGAAGCGGATCGCGGAAGCCAGCAGCGGAGAAGCAGCGTGGCTTCCACGGATGCCCCGCCTGGTGCTAGTGCACCGATGATCGAGATTCGTGCACCGGAGCCTCACTACCCCGTGGATGATGTAAAGGAGATGAAAGAATGTGATCTGCATTATCCCGTGGGGAACGTTTCCACGAAGGTAGCTAGCGGCAGTGCTTTACCCTGTACACCTGGAGCACTCCACCACAACAACCCCATTGCATATGGCTATGCTCGTGTCACGGTGGAAGACATAGTCCAAGGGTTTGAGGACCTGGAGATTGACAAACCTACACCCGAAGGGGAGAGAAGACTTGGAGATGTCAAGCGCCAGTTCATTCTATGGAAAAAGAAGTACATAGTGTTTCCAGGCGAGGCGCCAAGGCTAGCAAGTCCACCCCCCTCCGATGGTGGTGGTGGTGGTGGTGGCGGTGGTGGCGGTGGTCGTGGTGGTTCACCTACACCTCCTTCACGCCATTCGACGCCGTCCCCCGATCCACAACCTCCGGCGGGTACGACGCCCCCCAATCCTCCTCCGGCGGGTACGACGCCCCCCAATCCACCTCCGGCGAAGAAGCAGAAGCAGGCGGACAGCAAGGAAACCCGCTCCTGGACTATTAACCCGGACCCTTATGTACCTAAGACCACAAGGGTACCGGAGCCATCACTGAAGCCTCTCCTCCCAAGGCCTGGGGAACTTAGTGAAGCTGAAACCAAATTGGCCGCGTCTGCTGATTATGAGAAATGGAAGGCGGATATGAAGGCGAAAAAAGAGCCTGAGCCCAAGCAAGTATTCACTGAGAAGCAAAAGAAGTGGGCTAAGGATTTTTTGACGACACCGTCCCAAGCCGAGCTGAATATGCCTGACGACTATGGACATGAACTTCGTAGGCAAGCAAAAATATTGAAGGAGGAGAAAGAAGAAAGTAAAAAAAGCGGGAAACAAGTTGACCAGCTCGGGATGCAGAAGAAACAATCGATCCCCCCGCTCATAGTGAAAGCCGGTCCGGAAGAGGACCCCGAGATCATACCAGCTGCGGCAGCACTTGGATTGACTGTAGCGAGTGCCATGAAACAAGCGTCCGAGATGGGTGTGACTCTTTGTGCCTTCTTAGGCCTTGAGGATGCGCCAGTATGTGAGATAGCATTACAATATGTGCGGAATGGGCCTCTCGTCGAGCCTGCGCGGGAAAAGAGTCTACCACCACAAATGCGAAATCTGCTACGTTGGTACAAGCAATTCATAACATGGGCCGACAAAGAATATGTTTATGCGGATGTTACAGATGAGCATCACACCAAACGGTACTCTGTAGAAGTTCATATGAGTGAATTGTTCCAGCTGTTCAATCTGCGCGACCTCGACAAATCTATGCTGAGTTGCTACGTTCTGTAAGTGATTTATTTCTACCTCATCTCGTTCTTCATTGCCTGCACTATATATATATATATATATATATATATTGTCCTAACTATATTGTTGCGTACGCTATTATGCAGATTGAAGATTTGGGAATGCAAAATAAGAAACATCCATGATGTTGGGTTCATTGACCCACATATCGTTAATGGACATGTGTTACAACATCACCCCGAAGACGTGGAGAAAGACTTGTACAAGTTTCTTAGAAAGCATCAACTCAAAAGTCATATTCTATTTCCTTACCATTTTGGGTGAGTGTTTCTCTCTTGTGCCCATTCTCTTTTGTTTACTCCATGCATGGTATGTCTAATCGATGAGTTATGCATGACTGTGCATGTAACGTGTCCGCAGGTTCCACTGGATTCTGCTAAATATTGAACTTCACACCTCCAGAGTTCTAATCATGGACTCTATGGATTCGGATCCAAAGCGTTGGGCCGACATGAGAAAAATGCTGGAAAAGTAATTATTTTCAATCATTTGAGCTCTATATCGATCGGTCTCTTTCGTTCATTTCCTAATATCAAGTAACTAATAACTCCCTTGTTCATTTAATTTTCTTTGCCCTGTAGGGTTTGGAGACGGTTCTCAGAAGAAATTGTCGGTGAATTCAAACATGAGCTAGATTTTAGAAGGTTAGTTAATGTGGATAAGCAGCCACCGGGGACCAATCTATGTGGATACTATGTTTGTGAGAACATCCGGAGACGCACCTCTGAGCGGAAGGCATCGGATAGCGTGCGGAACGCGACGGATAACTTGCGGAGGAGGCTTAGTCCAGAAGCTCGCTTCCGACCAATTCAAGAAGAATTAGCAGGATTTTTCATGAGGGAAGTCATCAATCCTAAAGGAGAACACTATACCGAGGACGAAGAAATTTATATGCATACCCGAGATTGAAACTTGTTCGAAGTTGTATATGGTCATCCATCCTAATTGTGTATGGAAACTTGTTCGAAGTTGTATATGGTCACCCGAGATTGAATATATATTATATATTCCTCTTGAATTCTTCTTGTTTGAAATTTCATATGCATGTATATAGTAGCGTAGAATATGTGTACTGAAACTTTATCAAAATTAAAATAAAACACAAAATAAAATATAAAAGAAATAAAACACTCCAAACTAAAAAGAAACCAGGTTTAGGGGGGCTAAAACCCTAAACCTGCGGAGGAGGCCTTTAGTCCCGGTTGGCCACGAGAACCGGGACTAAAGGTCCTCCGCCCCGACGGACCACTGGCGCCCACGTGGACGGGCCTTTAGTCCCGGTCAGCCACAAGAACCGGGACTAAAGCCTTTAGTCGCGGTCCGTAAGAGGCGCGACTAAAGGGGGGGGTCTTTAGTCGCGCATATTTAGTCCCGGTTGCACAGCCGGGACTAAAGGCTGTTGCGAACCGGGACTAAAGGGCTTTTTTCTACCAGTGAACGTCGACCGGATAGCAATGCTCAGATCCGCAGACGACAGACACAGACGGCCGGTGCGCCGAAGTGTGCAGCCGGCATGCAGCCGTGTCCGATGTACATCCCATTAACAGCTGCGGAAGAAGCGAGCAACGAGCGTGTACACGTGTCGTTGTGTTATTGTGCAACGCTCGCACACAAAGAAAAAACGCTGGTAGGTCCTCCCTCGCATGGAATGATTCTTTTTCTCTCCCTCTCTCACTTTCCACCCCAACCTAGGATTGCCGCCGCCCCCGCCCCCATCGCTTCTCTAGCGCTGCCCATCAGAGGACGGTCGTTTCTCCGCTGCTTCTTCTCTCGCCCTGCTCCATCCCGACCAGCGCCACCGCCGCCCCTTTTCTCTCGTCTACGGGTGAGCCGTCACCGGTGAGGTGAGACGTCATCTCCCGGCCAGGACATAGCGGCAGAGAGGAGCAAGGAAGCAACAGGGGAAGTCCAATTCGAAAAGTTAGTGGCGCTACAGATTTCTTGCTCCCTTGGTCGATGGGGATGCGGTTTTCGTTGGTGGTGGTGGGAGGGGAACATGCGTGGCGGTGACGGGAGGACCATCAGAAGAAGAGGAGGATGGGGAACAGGGGAGGAGGCCAAGCGGGGGAGGAGAGACATGATGTCTGACTCCTACACAACTCGTACCTAACCACACCAATTACAACTCCAAGTCCACGTAACCCATGATGACGACTTGATAGCAACAGGTACGCGGGGGAGCCCAGGGCTTGTGCCGGTGCCCGGGCGGCCGGTGTTGCGGTATCTCGGGGAGGAGCGCCCGTAGTCATGCCCCGGGGATGTAGCCATATCGGTGAACCTCGTTAACAAATATCGTGCCTCGGTGTGTCGTCTATGATCTTACATTAGAGTTTTATTCTAACACATGAAGCATTCATTTGCTGCCGTTTCTCCAGGTAATCTGATTCTCCGTCATGTTTGCCGGGCACTTCTATTATCTCCACCCCGTCCCACTGAGGTACCAGGCTACCAGCAGCTGGATTCACTAGTAGAAAAAGGGTCATCTGTCCCGGTTGGTAAGGGCCTTTTGTCCCGGTTGTTGAACCGGGACTAAAGGGTCGTTACTAATGCCCTAGCCCTTTAGTTCCGATTCTTACACGAACCGGGACAGATGGGCCTCCACGTGGCCGCTGCGGCCAGCCCAGGCAGGAGGGCCTTTGGTCCCAGTTGGTGACACCAACCGGGACCAAAAGGCATCCACGCGTCAGCATTTCAGTGGCTGGGGTTTTTGTTTTTTTTAAAGGGGAGGGTTTAGGGGGTAATTTAGGGTGTGTAAGCTAGCTAACAGAGAGAACTGTCCTCTCTTATTTCCGTGCTTGATTTACCAACGCTACTGCTATGCCTAAACATGGCTTAGATTAAAGTGAAGGCAACATGTGGTGCATGTCGAAAGTAATATTAATCCTAACTTGATCAAGTTTGGATTAGTACTACTTTCGACATGCACCACATGCTTGTTGCCTTCACTTCATTCCAATCCATGTTCATTTCACCCACTGATATATAATAACTCTTCATGCCCGCATCATGCATCATCATAATAACAAGTCCGACTAATCATCATCATACAACTTCTACTCGTTATTAATAACAAGTCATAAGGTCATCATCCTCATAGTCATCGAACCAACCCTACTTAATTGTTCTTAGCACATGATCATCAGTATTATGTAGGACCTAAATACCCTCTTTAAGGTAAAATATCATAAAACAATATAGACCCCGACTCTCCATTATGGAGAATGGAGATCATCCTGTCTCCAATTTTTGCGCTTCGCTTCCTTTTGCTTCCAAGAACCTCCTTGCGACTGTCCATACATTTTTTTCATTCTTTGATTTTTATGTCTCCACTTCTTCTAGAAATCCGGTATGGATAGTTGAGATTCGTAGGATGACCTGGTTGTATGTTCAAAACATCAAGCCTACCATTCTGATACATCAAATGAGGCACACAATCCTCCGGGATTATCTGTTGAAAAACATAGTAATAACTTCATAGTTAGCAATGATGTACTAGTTTTAGAAGTATGCAAAAGATGCACGGATGTCGTAATAGTAAGAAATCTTACCAGGGTATCTCCATAGTAGTTACCGTAGTTCAACACGTGCACTAGTGGCACGTATTGACCATAATGTGGAGGAGTTTTACAATAGATATTGTAATTCTCAAGATCAGTACAAAATCCGACCAGATGAGTTTTCTCCTTATAAGTTAACTCAGAGCCATCGGTGTAGTAGGTTCTGTCTACCATGTTCCGCACATTGTTTGAACAATCAAAATAAGCTGTCAATGAAAATAAGCTGTCAACTATTTTGAAATGAACAATATAAATTAGCTAATAACTATGTTTGAGAAACTCACATAGCGGTAGAATTGGAGGCGTATCAACAAGGACCCAAATGTCCATATTGTCTTGCTCGATGTCAGGATCACCAAAATCCATGGTGACAAGCATACCCTCATCAAAATCATACATCTTGCAAAATGCTTCCCAATTTTTGCAACCAAAATGGGTTACGCTCTCAGAATTATACATAGTTACTTCAAAATCTATATCATGATGGGTCCTTAGGTGAATTTTCTTTGTTTCTATACTTTCATGATCTTCAAAACCCATCCTCTCCAAGACGTAGCGTCTTGCATGACATGGGATAAGCTAGTCGAATTGTAAAAGATGAAAAGTACACGTTGAAATAGTTGAAGTCGTGCTTAATTACGAAAAATAACACTTGTCGTCGTTGCGTACTGTTTCAACATCGAAGGTCTCCTCCAGCTTAATACTGAAGCGCCGATCTTCGTCCAGGTGAGGCCTGTCGCACTGACCTCGGTCGTCGTGGCACTAGTCGCACTCCCCCGGGAGACTTTCGTCGTCCGAGTACGACATTTCCTATGTTCATAATTCAAATATTAAACGTCTACAATTAAATATATGTACTAAAAAACCTAAGTTAGATCATTATTATTCATCACGGGTTGACTATCGGTTTGTCGAGTCTTTTCTTGAAAACTCTCAGCTCACGTGGTGTATACATTCGACCGTTGGTGATGGTCGCTCCTCCATTTGTCCCCGAGTGCATTACACCAAAATGTCTAGCACACGGGAACAAAGGAGAAGCGACCCCCACGACAACAGTCGGGATTCTTCGTCCTCTCATATATATATGGTGGAACTCTCCCTCACTGATTCCTCTCTGACATTTGCGACCGTCGGTGATGGTAGCTCCTTCCTTTCGTTCCCGAGTGCATTACACCAAATGGTCTAGCACACGGGAACGAAGGAGAAGCTACCCCCACGACAATAGTCGGGATTCTTCGTCCTCTCATATATGGTGGAGACTCGACAGACTTAAAGTCAACCCGAAATATCGTTTAATTATCTTTCTAAAAGAGGATTTGGCTGGTCTCACCTCGATGTCGGAGGGGGCGGTGACGGGGACGACGGCGGGGATGATGGAGGGGCCGGGGGCTCCTAGATTTCTGCGAAAATAAAAACCCTATAAGCTATCAACTAATCATATGCATACGCCTTGCATAGTGCTCTCCAATTTTAGCATTCAAAGTAGGAGTAGTTTTCCACTTTGAGCATTCAATAAGCAAAATCAAATCACAAAATGAAGTAGTATTCAAATCAGGATGCATTCAATTATAAGAAAAATTACATCATCTCCATGCGTCTGCACATCGTCGAATATTATCACTAATACACCTCGAATACTATCATACATATAGCATCGCTAGTACAACTAGAACCGTAGCGCCCGACGGGTATCGGCGCGGGCGGTGGACACCCAAAGGGACGGAACCATCACAGGATCATAGCTCCAGTGAGATCCCTGAAGAACCTGCCAGGTATTGTCGAACCTGCCCTCCAACACAACCATGTAGCGACGGACGTGCTGGTCCTCCTCGCTGACACGGTGACGTACCACCTCCGCGGTGTCCGGAAGCCTCGGCACCGTCACTGGCCCACGCGACCGCCACCAAACAAGGATCGGGTCAACGACGGGCTGGCTCCTCACCAACCTACGCCCACCGGAAGGTAGCACCTCCCAAAACCAGCCCGGCGGAGCCCAGTCCCGGACATGGCCCCTCTGATCAAGCCGGCCTCCTCCGCCGAGTCGACGACGAGGATGCGGGATAGGCATCGTCGACGTCGATGCGGGAATAATTGCTTTAACTAAAAAAACAAACTAGTTCTATTAATTTCCTTGCTAAAAATAAACTACTTCTATAGTAAAATAAACTAGTTTTGTTAAATCAACTAGTTCAACTACTAATTAAGCACTTACTATAAATAAAATAAAGTAGTACTTACTAAAAATAAACTACTTCTATATATAGTAAAATAAAGTAGTTTTATTAATTAATCAACTAGTTCAACTAAAAATAAACTAACTTTAAATGCACTAACAGTAGAACTAATAACCTAAAATGCACTAAATCAACTAACATTAAATGTAACTTTTGCAACACAATTTTTTCCTCTCCTCTTCTAACCATAAACATTGAACAAAAATAAAACTATACAGCCTAAAAAGGCTATGAACAAAAAACTATGAACACATACACATACATCCATCCATATACATGCATATCCATCCGTCCATACATACATACATCCATATACATACATACATACAAAAATAGGGGCGGCGGCAGCGCACGGATCGGGATGGGAAGGGGCTCACTGGGGGCTCGAGGCAGGACGGCGACGAGGCCGGTGACGAGGACGACGACGAGGCCAGCGACGATGACGGCGGGCTCGTGGGGGAGGGGTTACGCGCGCGGCGAGGGCTCGGGGAGGAGCGGCTCGGGGGTGGCGACGGCGACGGCGAGGACGACGTTGACGGCGGGTCAGGGGCGGGGCGACGGCGTCGGGGCAGGGGCTCGGGGCGGCGACGACGACGACGAGGAACGGCCTGGCGGCGTCGGGGGGAATGGGAGCAGTTGGCGAAATTTTCACAAGTGCTACCTTATATAGCAAAATCAATGGTACCGGTTCGTGGCACCAACCGGTACCAATGCCCACCTATGGTCCCGGTTAGTGCCACGAACCGGGACCAAAGGTCTCTTTTCGGCAGCCCAAAGGGCGGGAAACTGAGGCCTATGGTCCCGGTTGGTGGAACAAACCGGGACCATAGGTGGGCATTGGTACCGGTTGGTGCCACGAACCGGTACGAATGCCCACCTATGGTGTAACGCCCCGAGACCGATGCTCCAGACGCCTTCCATATATTTCGTGTTCGCCGTGTGTTTTATTTTGTTTGTTGCATTCATCATGTCATCATGAGCATTGCATCGCATGTTTTCAAAAAACTTGCACCCGTTGATAGTTGCCGCTTCTTCCTCTTCTCTGTTGACCTTTCTCAAGACCGACTGTTCTTTTGTTGTCCGGCCATTTGAACCTCTCTGCACAGTGCATCGACCCCTCGCCCGTGTCCGAAAACTTCCCTGAACCCGAACCGGACTATCGTTACCGTTGGGTCCGGATCATCCCCAAACATCTATAAAATATCTCCATTTTGTTATTTGGACTCCCTACCTATTTATTCTCGATCGTACGATTGCGATCGGAGGGACGAGGTAGCCCCTAACCTAATCCGTGATGTATATATTCGTCCACCCCTAGCCCATTTTGGCAAACCCTAAATTTTAGGAGGATTGTCCCTCGCCGCCGCCACTCAACCAAATCCTTCTCGGGATCCCTCCCGGACAAACCCGCAGCCTCCAATCCACCTCATTTTCTGCACCCAAACAACCAGCGCCGCTCGCCGGTCTCCTTGCGCCCGAGACCTCATCCTCGCCGACGACCACGACCAGGCCGCCCTTCCTCGCATCGATCTGGAGCCCGATTGTGACACCCAAGTTTTTATCTGGATTTTTTCAAAAAGATTTTTTTTGACTTGAGGGGAGTGATTTAAATTTTGCTTCAAGAGAACTCTCCCTCTCATATAATTTTTCTTTATGACAAAAGTTTTATTTGGATTCACCCAAGATCTGTCTTTGGTCTTGGAGGTTCTTGTTTTTCATTTGGACTCAAGACCAAATGTTCTTCTTTTGGGGAAAACAACTTTTAAAAATCTTTTTGGAAATGCACTATGGCTTTTGGAAAAGTCCTTTGCCACTTTCAACAATTCCTTCTTGCCATGGCCTTAGTGCAAATCCTCTATCCTAACTCCTCCCTCACCTTTGGATCATGACCTGCATCAAATCCAGCAAGTTGGACCTCCTCTTGTGATCATTTTCATTTGAATCTTATTCAAACAAATTTCTGTCTTCTATCCTACTACTTGGAGATTTACAAAGGAACTCCATTTTCTGTTTTGATTTTTGCCCCCAAACCAACTCTCCTCCCTAGTCCTTTGAACCCTCAACCTAGAACCATGAAGATCCTCTGGTCTTCAGTTCAAAATTTTCAAACCACATCTGCTGCAAGTTTGGACCAGATTTGTCAAATTTGGTGAAATTCATTCAAAACCTTCCCCAAAAATTCCAAGTAAAATCAGGCAGCCTCTGGGTGCATTGAGTGGTCATCTCACCAAGTTACAGCTCCAGAAAAATTCATCTCATTGCAAAAACCTTCTGTCGAACACCTGCAGTGCACTGTCTTTGTCACATTCAGAAAGTTCAGAGTTTCAGTCAGTGGCTTGCTGTCGTTTTCTTCAGAGAAGGACGTCGATCTCGCCAGTGCCACCGCGTCGCCTTGCTCCTCGTCCCCGCCCTCTTGTTCCTGCACCGCACGAACGCCTGGCACCTTGCGGGCGTCGGTGACGAGCAGCAGAAGGTGCGCCGCCCCGTGACCGACGCCGGCGGCGGCTTTGCGGACGCCAGCGGGAGACACGGCGCCGACGACGCCACCCAGCGCCGCCCAAACCACCGGAGCTCGCCGCGTGGCCTTCCACTCCCCCGAATGCGCTACCGCTCTCGTCGTGAACCGCAGGGCGCGGAGCGCGCTCTCTGCCGCCGTTGAGCCCGTGCGGTCACCTCACCGTGGACCGACGCCATTACGCCAAGACCATCTTCGTTTAGCTGTGAAATGACTCCAGTAACCTCCACTGATGCTGCCTGGCCGCTCAAACCACCTGCCAATCCACTGCTCCGCCGTAATCGCTCGCCGGAGATTCTCCGTTCACGGCCACCCCGTCGATCTGCCTATAAATAGAGGCTCCGAGCTTCAACTCGAGCACCCACCAGCCCTGCACTCCCCATAGAGCACGCCTAGCCACTGGAAGAGCCCCGAGGAGGTCTCCTTCCTCGACTCCGGCCGCCGCGACCCGCCACGGGATCCAGCCCGATTCGCCCCCGTGTGTGCTCCTCCGCCTCCATTCTCTTGCCAGTAGCTTCACCTTGCATCCCTCATTCTGACCCGCGCCTCAATTTGAAGTTTGCAACCCTCCACCGGAGTTCCCCATCCTCACCCGAGCCGCCGTCCGCCGGAGATAGTGTCGCCGTCGATGTGGTGCTCCCCGTTGGACGAGCCCACCACCCACCGACGCGGAAGAAGACGCTGAAGCTCTTGGTACCCTCCGTTTCTCCTAACTCGCCGTGGTTCGACGCCGGCGTCCACCGCAGTCTTCGGGCGCCGGCGAACTTTTCAAACCTGACATGTGGACCCCGCATGTCAGCCTCTATTCTTTTATTCGCGAACCGTTTTCTGTTGGCGCCTTCGGGCAAAATACGTCTCCTCCTTTGCGCTTGCGCATTCCCAGCCGAAGCGTTTTCTGTTTTCTCAGTTAAAACCCTGGAACTTTTCTGTTTCATTACAGATAAGTCCCTGGACAGAAACCTTTATAACTTTTTAATAAAAAGGTATTTTTGAGTGATTCTTTTTCTGACAATCTTCAAATTTTGTCTAGTTTTTTATGGGATTTATTTGAAAAATATTTGGAAAAGTTTCTGTGCATGTATTGGTTTTCACGTTAGTATCCGTTTCGTGATTGCCGTAGGTTCCGGGAGAGGAGACGGAGCCGCGAACTTCGCCGAGCTAGACTCCGACTTCTCCGAACCAGGCAAGCATGTTTTGAACATTTGATATGACATATGTTTTACATGTTCACGTGGAAGTTTGTGCGTGGCATATGAGTATCGGTAAATGCCCCGTTGCTTGTAAGGCAACTAACCGGTTGTCCCAAAGTCAGGATGATCTCTCATGAGAGATGGCCCAATCGTGTGGTGACATGAAGGGCAGCAAGGTGGTACTGTTGTAGCATGCCAGCCTTGCGTCATCCGACTTTCTCCGACGTTAACATGGTTGGAGCCACGTTATCGTTCTTTTTCCGCATGTTCCAAAGTTGCGATGATCTCTGATGAGAGATGGCCTAATCATGTGGTGACATGAAGGGCAGCAAGGTGGTACTGTTGTAGCATACCAGCCTTGCGTCATCCGACTTTTCCGACGCTAATGTGGTTGGAGTCGCGTTACTGTTCTTTTCCCCTTCCGTGCTACCACATGTCTCATTGCCAGGATGCGGTTTAGTAAGTTGGTAACCTCTTTCCGTGTACACACCAAACAAAGAGGCCGGGATGATGGTACCTTGGCCCAGGATTTAAGCCAGTCATCCGGTCAGGGGGCATGGGTGTTTCCGGTTGGGACCGAGAGGGGGGGCACCCCCTTAGAGCGCGCGTGTATAAATTTGATCCCATGCTACGCGAGGTTGTAGCCTCCCCGTCTCAAGGTTTTTCTTGAACGTTGCCGAGGGTGATCCCTAGCTTCGGATGGTTGAATTGGGTGTGTACTGGTTAGACGTGTTTCTTCCAAAACACCATAGACGGAACTAGTCCCCGTGACTACTGAAATCCGTTGGCCGTGGTTAAGTACAAACTCTGCAGAGTCAATTCTTTCCATATCATCGTATCCATGATCAAGTAATGAAAACATTATTATCCATATCTATCCGCATTGGAAAAACCTGTTCCCGGTGAACAAGCTCAAGTGGAAATTCAGATTTATTGTTATTCCTGTGGATGGACTAACTTTATATTTGTCTCATGCTTGTGATAAATTTTGTTCCCGAACGATTGCATTTTGAGCTGTGATATAAGCCCTTTATGTGACGTCGCTCAGACGTCCGACTGTGGCATGTACTGTCTTTAATTTCTGTTATAAGCCCTTTATGTGGTGTCGCCTCGACGCCCGACTGTGGCATTATTATTCTGCATTTTCCTCTCGAGGAGTCTTTCAGACACTCGTTTGGCACCCGCATTATTATTCCACATTTTTCCTCTCGAGGAGTCTTTCAGACACTCGTTCGGCACCTGTATTATTATTCCGCATTTTTCCGCTCGAGGAGTCTTTCAGACACTCGTTTGGCACCAGTATTACTATTCTGCAGTTTCCGCTCGAGGCGTCATTCAGACCCTCGCTTGGCACCCAGTATTTATTATCTCTATGTCTGATCGCACCGGTTAACTTATTCATGTACTTCATGTCTGCATTTATTATATCTTATGTCCGAACTGTCTTGCGAGTACTTTCATAGTACTCACCTGGCTTGTTGATTTGGCCAGATGTTGACGAAGGCGATCTCTTGGATGAAGAGTTTGATAGCGCGTCCGACGCCTAGAGGAGTCCCAGTCAGTCCTGCGCGATCCCGGATTTTGGTCACTTGTATTGTTTACGCTTCCGCCACCCACAATAAGCCTTCTCGAGCCTCACTCCGACGCTCGATGAGCTGTAGTCTTCTGGAATCATATCACTCGCTTCGCGGTGATATTTCCACCACCGTTATTATCGTGAGTTAGTAGTTTGCCACCCTATCCGCCGTCTTGTTTTAGCGGCGTGCATGTAATAAATTGTTGGGCAACCCTTGCTCAACCTTGTATTATATTTAGTACTCCTGGTATTTTTCTTCTGTGACCAAGATATTGTCTACCAGTGAGAAGGAATTCTTCCTCGCTGGTCCGTAAAAGGGATTGGTCTCTCAATAATTATTTTATTGAAAAACCGGTCGTGACAGGCTTGGCATCAGAGCCAGGCTGACTGTAGGAAGCCACTAGGTGCGATCGCTAATCGGTTATTAGCGTCTTTTGTGCCTTTTCGGCATTTTTGCAATCGTAGCTATTTTCTGTTGGTCATCATAAATTTATGACATGACTACTCAGAATTTTTGCCTACTTTTGTAGATGGCTGGCAGCAGCTGTGAGAATCGAGTGTTCACCAACGTGCCCGAGGGGTTTGTCAAGCTCCTCGTCTCCATCACCAAGCTCGCGATCGGGCCAGCAGCTCGCCCGGAGTTCACACTCTATCAGCACAAGCTCAGTGACGACGTGTCTATGCACCAAGCCGTGGTGCAGTTCAGGGGAGGATGTTCTGCTGCTCGTCACTTCCGTTTTACGGGAAGGGCCATGCCTACGGAGAGGCATGCCATGCAGATGGCTGCCCGGGAGGCGATAGCTCGCCTTCGGGACATCCTTCCTACGATGAAGACTCGTCGCTACCGCTACCTCCCATGCCATGTGCCCTACACCAGCCACTATGCGTTCGCCTGCCATCGGGGAGAACGAGATGAAGCCATCGAGATGGTTGTGGAGTATCTCAAGGCTCTGGAGGAGTCTTTCGACAACCTCGTAGATGATCTTGTGGCTGCCCGCATGGACTTAGTCCGGGGCGGTCCTGCCAGCAGGAAGGAGCTTCTCCACACGGCGCCGCCTCTGACTTTCGTCTCGTCTTCAGCCTCGTATGCACCGGCCGTTTTGGCCACTGCTCGCCGTCTGCCTACCACTGAGGAGTTCGACCGTGTCATCGCTCCTACTCCAGTCAGAGTCGCACCGCCTGCCGCACGCGCTCTACCACCGGTCGCCCCCGCACCATCACCGCAGCGCAGCGTCACGCGCCAGGAGCCAGCTAGAGAGGAGGAGGTTGACTCTCCTGGACCGCTGAGCCTTGCCATCGGCAAGGGGAAGGAGATCTTCACCATCTCCGACTGAGAGCACCGAGTAGCCGCGTATTATGCCTGCCTGTATGGTGTGTTGTTTTATCTGTATGCTAGTTTGTATTGGTGTGTTTGCTGCCTTCCGGAGTAGTACGCTAGTTTTTAATAACATGTCAGGATTGTGTACGCGCATCCTGAGTGCTGTATCGTGTGTTTGCTTTTCACATGTAAGATTTATGTTAAGCACTTCTCCTCCATGAAAAATCATTTGTGTTTCTTTGAAAACCTTAAAGCCTTTTATTGTGGCCTTTGCAAGATTTTTCTTGTGCTACACAGTTTTCTCATGGGTTTTGCAAATAATACCCCAGACTGGAAAAATGTCTCGCCCATGGACTCGCTCTATGCCCAATCAGCCAGATGAGGTTTACGGGACACAGACCAGCAACAATTTCACTCAGGGTCAGTCCAGCCAACAAGACAGCAAAGCAGCACTGTCTCAAGTATGCCGACTCTTTGAGCAAAGCCAGCATCAGCACCAAGAGATGATGAATCATGTCATCAATATGGGAAACCACCGTGAACCCTATCAACCACATTCCAAGTTATCTGAGTTACAGAAGACTCGCCCCTCAACTTTTGCTCACACCGATAGACCACTGGAAGCCGATGATTGGCTTCGTGAGATTGAAAGGAAACTGATTATTGCTCAGTGCTCAGATCATGAGAAGGTGCTTTACGCACCACACTACCTTACTGGAGCAGCCGCAGCATGGTGGGAAAACTTCCTACACATGCATCCCAGGGAACACAACATCACCTGGGAAGAGTTCAAGGAAGGCTTCCATGGGGCACACATCCCCAGGAGCATCCTCAAGATCAAGAAGAGAGAGTTTGATGACCTGAAGCAAAGAGGCATGTCAGTGACAGAGTACAACGGCCAGTTTACCCAACTGTCTCGTTATGCCTACGACGAGCACATGACAGAAAGCAAGAAGATGGAAAAGTTCCTGGACGGCCTGGCACCAGCACTGAGGTGCCAACTGATTGTGCACACCTTTCCGAATTTTAAGACACTGGTGGACAAGGCCATCACCCTGGAGAATGAGCGCCGTAGTCTGGAAGATATCCGCAAGCGAAAGAGGGACAAGACGACTCTTGCCCGCAGCAACCGAGGCAAGACTGAGGTCCCAAGGACAGACACAAGGAGATCCACGACTACTGAGCCAAGGCCCGTCGGACAATTTCATGCCAGGGACAAGGAGTTCACATACCGTCCAGGGGTCACCTGCTATGCTTGTGGTCAGCAAGGGCATTATGCTAAACAGTGCCCGAAGCCAAGAGACTCGGCACCCAAGCCGAACAATGGTGGAAACAATCCAGCCCCCAAGCGCAACAACTTCAACCCCAGCAACAACCACAGGAAAGGTCACCTGAACCATGTGACCAGGGAAGAAGCGCAGAATGCCCCAGACATCGTGCTCGGTATGTTCCCTGTCAACACAGTACCTGCCACGGTTTTGTTTGATTCTGGAGCTTCCCATTCGTTTGTTTCGAAGAGTTTTGTTTCGCAACATGGTTTTCCGATACTTCCCTTGGAAAAAATCTATGATCATCAAGTCCCCCGGAAACAAGCAAATCGCTCAAGGTTACTGCCAAGGAGTGGTCATTGAGTTCGAAGGACTACAATTCCACGCGAATCTCATCGTGTTGGAAAGTAAAGGACTGGATGTCATTTTAGGGATGGACTGGTTGACCACCAACAAAGGATTCATCGACTGTTTCAATCGGACAGTGATTCTCACACACCATCACGGCAAGACAATAAGAGTTTCCGCTCAAGAAAGGCCACGATCACAGAAACCAAAACTGAACAAAATGGACATTACAGAACTAAGAAAAGTTCCAGTGGTATGCGAGTTTCCTGATGTGTTCCCTGAAGAACTACCAGGCATGCCACCGGACCGAGAGATAGAATTCAGCATTGAACTAGCGCCTGGCACCGCTCCCATCTATAAGAAGCCGTATAGAATGGCACCCTCAGAATTGGTGGAGTTGAAGAAGCAGATAAAGGAGTTGTTGGACAAAGGATTTATTCGAGCCAGCTCCTCACCGTGGGGTTCGCCAGTGTTGTTCGCCAAGAAAAAGGATGGAACACTGAGACTGTGTATAGACTATCGAGCCCTCAATATGGTCACCATCAAAAACAAATATCCGATGCCACGGATAAATGATTTGTTTGACCAGCTCGCACAAGCCAAGGTATTTTCAAAGATTGATTTGAGATCAGGATACCATCAACTGAAGGTACGGACAGAAGATATCCCCAAGACAGCATTCACTTCCAGATATGGGTTATACGAGTTCACAGTGATGCCTTTCGGACTAACAAACGCCCCCGCATATTTCGTCCACCTCATGAACAAAGTGTTCATGAAATTCATGGACAAATTTGTGGTGGTATTCATTGACGATATTCTGGTTTACTCAAGGACACCAGAAGAGCATGCTGAGCACCTCAGAATTGTTTTGGGAGAATTGAGGAAACATCAGTTGTACGCCAAATTTAGCAAATGCGAATTTTGGCTAAGACAAGTTGGTTTCTTGGGCCATATATTGAACCAAGAAGGCGTGGCCGTAGACCCAGAAAAAGTCAAGGCCATACTAGACTGGAAGCCACCCGCCAATGTTACAGATGTGCGGAGTTTCCTAGGAATGGCCGGATATTACAGGAGATTTATTGAAGGATTCTCCACTGTGGCAAAACCTATGACATAGTTACTCAAGAAGGACAAGAAATTCGTATGGACGGAAGCATGTGAGCAGAGCTTCCAAGAACTCAAGAAGAAGCTGACAACCGCACCGGTCTTAACTGTGCCAGACATACACAAGAGCTTTGAAGTGTATTGTGACGCGTCCCGAAAAGGTCTCGGATGTGTGCTAATGCAGGATGGCAAAGTTGTCGCATATGCCTCCAGGCAGCTGCGAAAACATGAGGAAAATTACCCAACACATGACTTGGAACTAGCAGCAGTTATACATGCACTCAAGGAGTGGAGGCACTTTCTGTTGGGAAATCGCTGTGAAATATATACGGACCATAAGAGCCTCAAATATATTTTCACACAGCCAGAGCTGAATTTACGCCAACGACGCTGGTTGGAACTAGTCAAGGACTATGACGTCGGTATTCACTACCACCCAGGGAAAGCAAATGTAGTGGCCGATGCCCTTAGTCGAAACCCCAGCCCGGACAGTGACGGTCAGCAAAATTTGAGGCCTGAGTTTCACCGAGAGTTCACTAGGCTCAACATGATGTTAGTCTCTGAGGGCACCGTATCGAACCTGGAGATACAACCCACCCTGGTGGAACAAATTAAGAAGGCTCAACAGGGACATCCCAGCATCGAAGGCATAAAGAAGAAAATGAATCTTAGTAAGATTTCAGAGTTCGTCACAGACAGTGAAGGAACATTATGGTACCGAGACAGACTTTGCGTACCTAACGTTGAGGAACTCAAGCAACAGATCTTGACGGAAAGCCACACCGCCCCATACTCGATCCATCCTGGAGGAACCAAAATGTACAAGGACATTCAGGAAAGATTTTGGTGGCACGGTATGAAAAGAGATATAGCCACATTTATTGCTTGTTGCGATTCATGTCAGCGCATCAAGGCCGAGCATCAAAAGCCGGCAGGGCTACTCCAACCAAACAGAATACCGGAATGGAAATGGGATGAAATAGGAATGGATTTCATCGTCGGATTACCCCGATCACAACGCGGAAATGACGCCATATGGGTCATCACAGACCGACTAACCAAGGTTGCTCATTTCATTCCCGTGAAGACTACCTACTCCACACAAAGACTGGCAAAACTTTATCTCTTCCGTATAGTTTGCTTGCACGGAGTCCCAAAGACTATAATATCAGACCGAGGCACCCAATTCGTCTCCAAATTTTGGGATCACCTACAACAAGCTCTGGGCACGCAACTAGCTTTCAGTACAGCATACCACCCTCAGACTGATGGACAAACAGAACGTGTAAACCAAATCCTAGAGGATATGCTAAGAGCCTGTGTACTCACCTATGGGTCCAGTTGGGAAGAGAGTTTGCCGTATGCCGAATTTGCTTACAACAACAGTTACCAAGCCAGCTTGCAAATGGCACCCTTTGAAGCGTTGTACAGACGAAGGTGTCGTACCCCTCTGAATTGGTCAGAAACAGGTGACAGCCGTATCTTCGGCCCAGATATGCTTAAAGAGGCCGAGGAGAAAGTTAAACAAATCAGGGACAGACTCAAGACAGCACAGAGCCGACAAAAGAGCTACTATGATCAGAAGCATCGTGAGGTCAGCTTTGAACCTGGTGATTCCGTATACCTCCGAGTATCTCCTATGAGGGATCTGCAACGGTTCAAAATAAAGGGGAAGCTAGCCCCAAGATTTATTGGACCATTTCGTGTAAAGGCACGAAGAGGCACGGTGGCCTACCAACTAGACCTCCCCAAGGAGCTGTTAGACGTCCATGACGTATTCCACGTCTCGCAGTTGAGGAAATGCATGAGTAACCCGGAAAAACATGTACCTCATGAGGACATTGATATGCAACCAGATCTCACCTACAGAGAAAGGCCGGTAAGGATTTTAGAAGAGTCTGAACGGAGGACCCGTCAGAAAACAACAAGATTTTTCAGGGTTCAGTGGAGCAACCACACTGAGGATGAAGCCACATGGGAAAGGGAAGATTTCCTCCGAGCAGAGTATCCATACCTATTTGAGGATCAGCAGAAATCTCGAGGACGAGATTTTTCCTAAGGGGGTAGGTGTTGTGACACCCAAGTTTTTATCTGGATTTTTTCAAAAAGATTTTTTTTTACTTGAGGGGAGTGATTTAAATTTTGCTTCAAGAGAACTCTCCCTCTCATATAATTTTTCTTTATGACAAAAGTTTTATTTGGATTCACCCAAGATCTGTCTTTGGTCTTGGAGGTTCTTGTTTTTCATTTGGACTCAAGACCAAATGTTCTTCTTTTGGGGAAAACAACTTTTAAAAATCTTTTTGGAAATGCACTATGGCTTTTGGAAAAGTCCTTTGCCACTTTCAACAATTCCTTCTTGCCATGGCCTTAGTGCAAATCCTCTATCCTAACTCCTCCCTCACCTTTGGATCATGACCTGCATCAAATCTAGCAAGTTGGACCTCCTCTTGTGATCATTTTCATTTGAATCTTATTCAAACAAATTTCTGTCTTCTATCCTACTACTTGGAGATTTACAAAGGAACTCCATTTTCTGTTTTGATTTTTTCCCCCAAACCAACTCTCCTCCCTAGTCCTTTGAACCCTCAACCTAGAACCATGAAGATCCTCTGGTCTTCAGTTCAAAATTTTCAAACCACATCTGCTGCAAGTTTGGACCAGATTTGTCAAATTTGGTGAAATTCATTCAAAACCTTCCCCAAAAATTCCAAGTAAAATCAGGCAGCCTCTGGGTGCATTGAGTGGTCATCTCACCAAGTTACAGCTCCAGAAAAATTCATCTCATTGCAAAAACCTTCTGTCGAACACCTGCAGTGCACTGTCTTTGTCACATTCAGAAAGTTCAGAGTTTCAGTCAGTGGCTTGCTGTCGTTTTCTTCAGAGAAGGACGTCGATCTCGCCAGTGCCACCGCGTCGCCTTGCTCCTCGTCCCCGCCCTCTTGTTCCTGCACCGCACGAACGCCTGGCACCTTGCGGGCGTCGGCGACGAGCAGCAGAAGGTGCGCCGCCCCGTGACCGACGACGGCGGCGGCTTTGCGTACGCCAGCGGGAGACACGGCGCCGACGACGCCACCCAGCGCCGCCCAAACCACCGGAGCTCGCCGCGTGGCCTTCCACTCCCCCGAATGCGCTGCCGCTCTCGTCGTGAACCGCAGGGCGCGGAGCGCGCTCTCTGCCGCCGTTGAGCCCGTGCGGTCACCTCACCGTGGACCGACGCCATTACGCCAAGACCATCTCCGTTTAGCTGTGAAATGACTCCAGTAACCTCCACTGATGTTGCCTGGCCGCTCAAACCACCTGCCAATCCACTGCTCCGCCGTAATCGCTCGCCGGAGATTCTCCGTTCACGGCCACCCCGTCGATCTGCCTATAAATAGAGGCCCCGAGCTTCAACTCGAGCACCCACCAGCCCTGCACTCCCCATAGAGCACGCCTAGCCACTGGAAGAGCCCCGAGGAGGTCTCCTTCCTCGACTCCGGCCGCCGCGACCCGCCACGGGATCCAGCCCGATTCGCCCCCGTGTGTGCTCCTCCGCCTCCATTCTCGTGCCAGTAGCTTCACCTTGCATCCCTCGTTCTGACCCGCGCCTCAATTTGAAGCTTGCAGCCCTCCACCGGAGTTCCCCATCCTCACCCGAGCCACCGTCCGCCGGAGATAGTGTCGCCGTCGACGTGGTGCTCCCCGTTGGACGAGCCCACCACCCACCGACGCGGAAGAAGACGCTGAAGCTCTTGGTACCCTCCGTTTCTCCTAACTCGCCGTGGTTCGACGCCGGCGTCCACCGCAGTCTTCGGGCGCCGGCGAACTTTTCAAACCTGACATGTGGACCCCGCATGTCAGCCTCTGTTCTTTTATTCGCGAACCGTTTTCTGTTGGCGCCTTCGGGCAAAATACGTCTCCTCCTTTGCGCTTGCGCATTCCCAGCCGAAGCGTTTTCTGTTTTCTCGGTTAAAACCCTGGAACTTTTCTGTTTCATTACAGATAAGTCCCTGGACAGAAATCTTTATAACTTTTTAATAAAGAGGTATTTTTGAGTGATTATTTTTCTGACAATCTTCAAATTTTGTCTAGTTTTTTATGGGATTTATTTGAAAAATATTTGGAAAAGTTTCTGTGCATGTATTGGTTTTCACGTTAGTATCCGTTTCGTGATTGCCGTAGGTTCCGGGAGAGGAGACGGAGCCGCGAACTTCGCCGAGCTAGACTCCGACTTCTCCGAACCAGGCAAGCATGTTTTGAACATTTGATATGACAGATGTTTTACATGTTCACGTGAAAGTTTGTGCGTGGCATATGAGTATCGGTAAATGCCTCGTTGCTTGTAAGGCAACTAACCGGTTGTCCCAAAGTCAGGATGATCTCTGATGACAGATGGCCCAATCATGTGGTGACATGAAGGGCAGCAAGGTGGTACTGTTGTAGCATGCCAGCCTTGCGTCATCCGACTTTCTCCGACGTTAACATGGTTGGAGCCACGTTATCGTTCTTTTTCCGCGTGTTCCAAAGTTGCGATGATCTCTGATGAGAGATGGCCTAATCATGTGGTGACATGAAGGGCAGCAAGGTGGTACTATTGTAGCATACCAGCCTTGCGTCATCCGACTTTTCCGACGCTAACGTGGTTGGAGCCGCGTTACTGTTCTTTTCCCCTTCCGTGCTACCACATGTCTCATTGCCAGGATGCGGTTTAGTAAGTTGGTAACCTCTTTCCGTGTACACACCAAACAGAGAGGCCGGGATGATGGTACCTTGGCCCAGGATTAAAGCCAGTCATCCGGTCAGGGGGCATGGGTGTTTCCGGTTGGGACCGAGAGGGGGGGCACCCCCTTAGAGCGCGCGTGTATAAATTTGATCCCATGCTACGCGAGGTTGTAGCCTCCCCGTCTCAAGGTTTTTCTTGAACGTTGCCGAGGGTGATCCCTGGCTTCGGATGGTTGAATTGGGTGTGTACTGGTTAGACGTGTTTCTTCCAAAACACCGTAGACGGAACTAGTCCCCGTGACTACTAAAATCCGTTGGCTGTGGTTAAGTACAAACTCTGCAGAGTCAATTCTTTCCATATCATCGTATCCATGATCAAGTAATGAAAACATTATTATCCATATCTATCCGCATTGGAAAAACCTGTTCTCGGTGAACAAGCTCAAGTGGAAATTCAGATTTATTGTTATTCCTGTGGATGGACTAACTTTATATTTGTCTCATGCTTGTGATAAATTTTGTTCCCGAACGATTGCATTTTGAGCTGTGATATAAGCCCTTTATGTGACGTCACTCAGACGTCCGACTGTGGCATGTACTGTCTTTAATTTCTGTTATAAGCCCTTTATGTGGTGTCGCCCCGACGCCCGACTGTGGCATTATTATTCTGCATTTTCCTCTCGAGGAGTCTTTCAGACACTCGTTTGGCACCCGCATTATTATTCCGCATTTTTCCTCTCGAGGAGTCTTTCAGACACTCGTTCGGCACCTGTATTATTATTCCGCATTTTTCCGCTCGAGGAGTCTTTCAGACACTCGTTTGGCACCAGTATTACTATTCTGCAGTTTCCGCTCGAGGCGTCATTCAGACCCTCGCTTGGCACCCAGTATTTATTATCTCTATGTCTGATCGCACCGGTTAACTTATTCATGTACTTCATGTCTGCATTTATTATATCTTATGTCCGAACTGTCTTGCGAGTACTTTCATAGTACTCACCTGGCTTGTTGATTTGGCCAGATGTTGACGAAGGCGATCTCTTGGATGAAGAGTTTGATAGCGCGTCCGACGCCTAGAGGAGTCCCCGTCAGTCCTGCGCGATCCCGGATTTTGGTCACTTGTATTGTTTACGCTTCCGCCACCCACAATAAGCCTTCTCGAGCCTCACTCCGACGCTCGATGAACTGTAGTCTTCTGGAATCATATCACTCGCTTCGCGGTGATATTTCCACCACCGTTATTATCGTGAGTTAGTAGTTTGCCACCCTATCCGCCGTCTTGTTTTAGCGGCGTGCATGTAACAAATTGTTGGGCAACCCTTGCTCAACCTTGTATTATATTTAGTACTCCTGGTATTTTTCTTCTGTGACCAAGATATTGTCTACCAGTGAGAAGGAATTCTTCCTCGCTGGTCCGTAAAAGGGATTGGTCTCTCAATAATTATTTTATTGAAAAACCGGTCGTGACACCGATGCCCTCTGCGCCTCGTTCCCTCCTCCCGTGCCTCGATCCAGGATGGATCGGAAGCAGCACCGACCAGGACCAGGCCGTCCTCGCGCCGCAACCTGCCTCTCCTTCTCTTTTCCTTCTTCCCCTGGTTCTTCTCTCTCCCTCACCCCGTGGTCTCTCTCTCTCGTTCTCTGCACAGGGACATGGCGCCGCTCGTTCTTCTGCAAGCCGGAGCAAGGACCCGTAGGACCCCGCCGTTCGGATCCGCAACCACGTGCCTCCTCCTCGCACATGCCCGGCCGCCTCCAGCCGTCCCCGCCGCCAAGTGCCGCCGACGACCTCCATCTTCCCGTCGTTGCGCCAAGTCCCTCGCCCCGCCTCTGCTTCCCTGCTCCAAATCGAACGCCAAGCCGCCGCCCTGGAGCTTCTCCGCCGCCGGCGCCCTTCTCCAGCGCCCCAAGTCCCGCCATGAACGCCCGCGCCCAGCCCGTCTTCGAGTCCAGCCGCCGAGCTCAAGCTGCCTCGCCGGGTCCGAGGTGGATCCATCCGACCTCGCCGTTCCCCAGCCCCGCCCGCTCGCGTTGACCGCGCCGCCAGCGTGCCTGGGCCACCACGTCGCCCTTCTTCACCCGCATCAGCCCAGCAGCCTCCAGGCCCAGCGCCAAGGCCCAGCCCCGCCGCCCAAAGCCGGCCTCCTCTGCTTCCGACTGGGCCGAGCCCTTGGTGAGCGCCCAGCCGCCCCCTGTTGCGGCCCAGTTCCTGTTTTTTTCCTGTCCAGCGATTTTAGCATTTATCCAGAGAACTGCAGTTTTACAGAAAAACCCTCAAACATCATGCATATAATAACTCTTTAACAGTGCATCATATGTAAAAACTTCATATATGAAAAATGCTTAGATTTCTGTCTAGTTTCACATTATGCCACTCATCCATGTTTAAAATGTTTAAATTGCTGTTTGATTAAATTTGCTCAAAAGCCATGCTAAAATGATTTATTTCATAACTAATTAACCATAGCTCCAAATTTAATAAACTTTATATGTAAATGGGGTGGAAAAATGCATAGATTAACATGGTGCACTTAATTTTGCTGTTTAACAACATTAAAATTGTGTTTAGGGCTGAACAGTAGTAAATTCAAAATATGCACATGAGGATTTTCCGGAATTGTTGTTTGTTGTTCCGGCCTCATTTAAACTTGCCTAGATAGGTAGTTTCCATATGCTTCACCCCTTGCCATGTTTAATAACATTTAATATTGTTGGGTACATAAACAAGAGCGAACTAAATAACTTGCATGTGGTGTTTCTTCAATATGCATCTTGTTGCATATTGAGCTTCACTTAATTTGTAGTATTGTTTGTGCACTTTGCCATGCCATGCCTCATTAAACCGGACATGCATCATACTTGTTTGTGCATCATGCCATGTGTATGTGGTGGTTGTTTACTATGTTGTTTGTTTCTTTCCGGGTTGTTTCTCTCGTTAGCTTCAGTTTCGTTCCGAAGTTGTGAGGATTCGTTCGACTACATCCGTTTGTCTTCTTCATGGACTCGTTCTTCTTCCTAGCGGGATTTCAGGAAAGATGATCATACCCTCGAAATCACTTCTATCTTTGCTTGCTAGTTGTTCGCTCTATTGCTTTGCCGCGCTACCTACCACTTGTTATATCATGCCTCCCATATTGCCATGTCAAGCCTCTAACCCACCTTTCCTAGCAAACCGTTGTTTGGCTATGTTACCGCTTTTGCTCAGCCCCTCTTATAGCGTTGTTAGTTGCAGGTGAAGATGAAGTTTGTTCCATGTTGGGACATGGATATTGTTGGGATATCACGATATATCTTATTTTAATTAATGCATCTATATACTTGGTAAAAGGTGGAAGGCTCGGCCTTATGCCTGGTGTTTTGTTCTACTCCTGCCGCCCTAGTTTCCGTCATACCGGTGTTATGTTCCTTGATTTTGCGTTCCTTACGCGGTTGGGTGATTTATGGGACCCCCTTGACAGTTCGCCTTGAATAAAACTCCTCCAGCAAGGCCCAACCTTGGTTTTAACATTTGCCACCTAAGCCTTTTTCCCTTTGGTTCTGCAGACTCAAGGGTCATCTTTATTTTAACCCCCCGGGCCAGTGCTCCTCTGAGTGTTTGTCCAACCCGTCAGTCGCCGGTGGCCACCAGGGGCAACTCTGGGCTCGCCTATCGGAAGCTTGGACAATCCGGTGTGCCCTGAGAACGAGATATGTGCAGCTCCTATCGGGATTTGTCGGCACATTCGGGCGGCTTTGCTGGTCTTGTTTTACCATTGTCGAAATGTCTTGTAAACCGGGATTCCGAGACTGATCGGGTCTTCCCGGGAGAAGGAATATCCTTCGTTGACCGTGAGAGCTTATAATTTGCTAAGTTGGGACACCCCTGCAGGGTATAAACTTTCGAGAGCCGTGCCCGCGCTTATGTGGCAGAAGGGAATCTGTTAATATCCGGTTGTAGAGAACTTGACACTCGACTTAATTAAAACGCATCAACGGCGTGTGTAGCCGTGATGGTCTCTTTTCGGCGGAGTCCGGGAAGTGAACACGGTTTTTGGGTTATGTTTGACGTAAGTAGGAGTTCAGGATCACTTCTTGATCATCACTAGTTGACGACCGTTCCGTTGCTCCTCTTCTCGCTCTTATCTGCGTATGTTAGCCACCATATATGCTAGTGCTTGCTGCAGCTCCACCTCTTTACACCATCCTTTCCTATAAGCTTAAATAGTCTTGATCTCGCGGGTGTGAGATTGCTGAGTCCTCGTGACTCACAGATACTTCCAAAACAGTTGCAGGTGCCGACGATACCAGTGCAGGTGATGCTTCCGAGCTCTAATGGGAGTTCGGTGAAGATCTTGTTCGTTGTGTTGGTTCGTTTCCTGATGCTCAGTAGTGGAGCCCAGTTGGGACGATCGGGGATCTAGCATTTGGGGTTGTCTTCTTTTATTTTGGTTCCGTAGTCGGACCTTGATTGTACTCTGAATGATGTATGTTTAATTTATGTATTGTATGAAGTGGCGATTGTAAGCCAACTCTTCATCCCATTCTTGTTCATTACATGGGATTGTGTGAAGATGACCCTTCTTGCGACAAAACCACAATGCGGTTATGCCTCTAATTCGTGCCTCGACACGTGGGAGATATAGCCGCATCGTGGGCGTTACATATGGTCCCGGTTGGTGGCATGAACCGGGACCATAGGCCTTGTGCTGGCACGGTGCGGTGGGAAGTTTAGTCCCACCTCGCTAGTTGAGAGGGGCTCGGAGTGGTTTATAAGCTTTGCCGCCGCCACCCTCTCGAGCTCCTCTCTATTGCAGGCTTACGGGCCTAATCTCTACTTTGCCATGCCTGTTGGGCCTATTGGGCCTTCTGCGGGCCTGAATCCTGGCCCATTGTAGGGTTTCTAGTCGTATTCAGGCTGTGGAGGTCCAGTAGGTGGCATTTTTTCCTTTTTTTTCTTTTTATTTTTTATTTCTACTTAAAATTGAATACTTATAGTTTTTTAGTGATTTCCTTTTTGCTTTTAGGTTACAAAAATTATAAACTTTCTGTTAGTGCCATTAGTTTTAAAATTTATTTTTTTAAATGTATGTGAATCACTAGTTTTATGAATAAATTTACTATAAAAATAGATTTTTGAGTGATTCCATTTCCTGCTATTTAATATTAATATGTTTTATCATTATAATCAATTTGGTAATTTTAGGTTATTTTAATCAAAACCAGATTTTGTTAATTTTTTTGCTATTAATGTTTTGAACAAAAAATACTTTGTTAATATAAGTTGCATAAAATTTATATAATTTTAGTTTCAAAAATACTAGAGGTTTATATAAGATTTTTAGTTGATTCCTTTTGCTATTATAGTTTTATAAAAGCTTTTTAGTTGATTCTTTTTGCTATTGAAGAATATTATAGTTTTATTTTAGTTCATCATAACAGAATATTTTAATTGATTTTAGTTTTTTAGTTGATCATAACAAATATTGTAGTTTTATGCATTTTATTATTTTTCATGCATTTACTGCTTTTTTGAGCTATAAGACCCGGAAATTGAAAAGCATTTCAAATGAACTCCGAAAAGGTTGAAAATTGGCATGGTATCATCATTTCACCCACATAGCATGTGCAAGAAAGTTGAGAGGGTTACGGCAAAAACTAGATGCACTTCGTGTACAAAACGGACAATCTTTTTCGAAGTATCAGGATTTCATACGGAAACTCGTCTGTTACAAAGGGATTTCATTTTTTTAAACTTATTTGAACTCCTGACTTTTTGTGTGTTCAAAATGCACCATTCAAAGCCACATCATCAATTTTCAATCCTTTCTGACTTCATTTGTTATTTTTCATGCATTTACTAATTATTTTGAGCTATAAGACCCTAAAATTGAAAAGCATTTCAAAATGAACTCTGAAAAGGTTGAAAGTTGGCATGGTATCATCATTTCATCCACATAGCATGTGCAAGAAAGTTGAGAGGGTCCCGGCAAAAGGTGGATGCACTTCGTGTACAAAACGGACAATCTCTTTCAAAGTATCAGGATTTCATACGGAAACTCGTCTGTTACAAAGGGATTTCATTTTTTAAAACTTATTTGTACTCCTGACTTTTTGTGTGTTCAAAATGCATCATTCAAAGCCACATCATCATATTTCAATCCTTTCTGACTTCATTTGTTATTTTTCATGCATTTACTAATTATTTTGAGCTATAAGACCCTAAAATTGAAAAACATTTTAAATGAACTCTGAAAAGGTTGAAAGTTGGCATGGTATCATCATTTCACCCACATAGCATGTGCTAAAGAGTTGAGAGGGTCCCGACAAAAGGTGGATGCACTTCGTGAACAAAATGGACAATCTCTTTCGAAGTATTAGGGTTTCGGACGAAAACTCATATGTTACAAAGGGATTTCATTTTCTTGAACTTATTTGAACTCCAGACTTTTTGTGTGTTCAAAATGAACCATTCAAAGCAGAGACTATTTTGAATGGTGCATATTCAACACACAAAAAGTCTGTAAAGATCGCCAACCCCAACATAAAAAATGAGCATAGATGCGCCTATAGAGAGAATTCAACCTAAATTCATAATAAATTTCTATGAATTTTAGAGAATTCACTCTGAATTTAGGTCAAATTCCCTGTATAAGGGCATCTATTTTCATTTTGAGAGGAGCTCAACAAGGCAGAGAGGGACGGGCTTATAAACCGGTGTGAGCGCCCTTCGGTTGGCGAGGTGGGACTAAACTCTGACCGCAACGAGGGCCAACCCTTTAGTCCCGGTTTGTGGCACAAACCGGGACTAATGGTCATGGTCCAGGGGCGAGTCGCATTGGTCCCGGTTCGTGCGTGAAACCGGGACCAAAAGGTCCAGACGAACCGGGACCAGTGGCCCACGTGGCCCGGCCGGCCCCCTGGGCTCACGAACAGGGACTAATGCACCTCATGGGTCCCGGTTCGTGCAGAACCGGGACTAATGGGCTGGCCAGGCCCGAACGAAAGCCCTGTTTTCTACTAGTGATTGTACTATTCATCTAGTGTACAATCAGTTCTGTTCATTCCAAATCAATCAATCCAACAAGGGTAAGTAGGGATACTTCACAATTTCTTCTAGATCCGTCCATGTATGTGTTAATGTTGATCTAGAATTCTGGATCAATCTGATGCTCACGTGGGTCGTACCATGTCATCAGTTGTTTTCCATCAATGCTTGCATGAATATACATAGTGTAGTCCTTGTTTTACGCCCATTACTATTTGTTTCGAGTGTTCCTACACCTACTCTCTGCGGATCTTGTAATTTAGAATCTGCATGTACCACTGTATTAGCATAATCCAAATACTTAAAGAAATGAAATTATAACTAGACTCTGCATGTTACCACCATATGTAAATCTGATACATATCGGTGCCTACAGCTGTACATGGCATCAATAGAGTGCTTGTGCTCGTGTGAGTGTACTTCATAATTCATTTTGGTCAAATGTACACATACTCTTCAGAAGATATGGAATACGCGTATTCTTCAGAAGATATGGAAGTAATGGGAACTTTCTTACCTGAGAATTAATATTGCATTGGGGACTGTGGCAATGATGACAGTGGTGAGTTGTTTGAATCTATAAGCACATATTATGTGGAAGCTTGAATGCCATGATTTATTCTTAGCAGGTCTTGCAGCTAAGGACATTTATTGACTTAAAGCTAACTCTCTTATGTTTTCTATTCCAATCAGGCTGCAGAGGACAGCTATAGAAACTATGTTTTTTAAGCTTAAACATTTGATTTCTTGTGATCCATTTTATTTTCGCTCACTCAATCCAATCCCATCATACATGTTAATTCATGTTTGTCAGCTTGGCTGTTATCCTGCATCTACTTATACACAGTAACACCCCTGTATGCAAAGACGACATTTGTTTGGAAAAATAGCACATGTATGTTTACTTCACAAAATTGGATATGCAGTTGATGAGACTGTCATATGGGAGCCACTTTGTTTTCTCATTCTTATCAATCATATGAATTGTTGAGAAATTAGAGGTATTTGGTTTTGCAAGGACAAAACTATACTGAAATTCAAATGCTTCCCAACCCAAAATTCAGTTATGTCCATGTTTACAGATATATCGCTTTTGCATGTAAGCTGTTGACGAGCCTTTGCAATAATTCCTCATATGTCTCCCAGTTATGTGCATATTTAGTAGTATTGTTTATGACTCATTATAACTCACTCAATACAACATGGTTTTAGGTGGCTGAGCTAAAGGTTTTCAACAAGTTCATCTGATATGTTTTCCGCTACAATCATCATTACTTGATAGCAATGTTATTGTAGTAAGATAATGTTTTTGTCTAGGCATACGTGCAATTTTTTCCGGAAGTATCCCTAAATGAAAGCTATTTTGCAACAACTAAGTGGAATATTTGAACACGAATATCTTTACATTTTAGGCGTAAATGAACATCTTTACTTACCAATAACAGTACTGAATTGATTATTTGGACTTCATAAAGCAACAAATTGTTCAAAAATGGTCTCACTATTTACCTCTATTTATCAACCAGAACTTCTCTCTGTTATGTACATGTTCCTTCTAATGTGTAATCCTGATGTGTTCTTCCTGTAGGTGCCTCCATCACTATCAATCTCGCATCGAGATGTCGACGGCAATTCCATGATACCCGGTGTGAAGAAATAAGTAAGATGGACTGACCTAGCCCATTAAAGCACTGGCCCGTCTATCCTATTCTTCTCTTATTAAAACCTGCCGTGTGTGCACAGTCGACAAAATTAATAGGGATCCTCCTCGCACTGCCTCTCTCCCTCTTCCTCTTCCTTGCTGCACCCATGGCAACAAGCCAGCAAAGCTCGATTTCACGCTGGAGAATCTCAACCCCTTGACGGAATCGATCGATTTCTCGTCCGAGTGGTCAAATCCTTATCAGGGAGGTCAAATCCTTGCCAGGGAGATTGACGGAGAAGGCTGATTTCTTACTGGTCGCCTTTTTGAGCACCTAGGGCCAATGCGGCATTATGCCAGCGTGCCAATGCCCAGCGTTTAAGCACACCTAGGCAAGCGCCTAACAACGCTTTTTTAACTATGGTAAGGAGTCTATTGCTGGTTTTAACTTGGAATAATTATTGTTAGGCATAGCTTCACTTCCACATTTGCCTGCATATTCTTAAGCTGGTAAAATAGAGCAAAACACGCACTACGGAATGCAGGGAGAGCATGGATTTATTTCTCTCTTCGTTTGTTTATTTGATAGGCCACATTGTAGGGAGAACATGGGTTTATTTTGCTCTTTCTACTTTTGATAGGTAGGGCACAATGTTTCTGTTTCATTCATGCCTTTGTTGCTGACAGTACTGTTGTGTAAATTGAACATTGATGTTCAATGTTATCACATGATTTACACAAACTGGATTTTTGATCCCTTGGGATGCTGCAGGTGCGGATAATCTAATACCAAAGGACTTGGCCCTCAAAATTGCAACCAAGATTAGAGCTGGCGAACGATTTTCAGTTTATGTAGTCATACCAATGTGGCCTGAAGGAATCCCTACCTCAGCCTCTGAGCAGGATTTTTTTCTTTTAGGTAAGCTCTATTTTTGTAAAAGCATTATAGCAGTTATTCTGCAAAAAATTACACGCTGAAGTATGAAAGTCCATGCTATTGTGTTTTTCATCTTGAAGTTAAACTTTTTATACGCATTCTCTGAGCATGATATTCAACTTTATGTTTCGGCTTATCGGCAGGTCAATCATCTAGGTTATAAACACTGCCTCATCTAGGTTATAAACACCGTCTCTGTATTTATATGCACCTATCAGTATCTATGATGCTATTGTCTTTGCTTCTTATCCTAATCTTTTTTATGCATGTGCAGTGGCCGTAATGGATTTCAATTTCTGTAAATTAATTTTTTTAGCGCATTCTGCGTGGCAGGCACATTCGGGCGTGATGGGATTCCGGTCCACTCTTCTGGCAGGACCCTCCTGGTGAACGAGGGTGGCATCCTCATGAAGAGCCTGCAAATGGGGGAATTTTACTACCTAATTCGTCGCTTCTTGTGCTGCATCCAACAAGATGAATGATTCTAATGAACAAGTGGGGGAATGCTACTTCAAGTTGATTGGTTCTAATCTTCTATTTCATTGCAAAATCAACATAACTATTTACTTGTTCCTATGTTTGTAGGTACTCATATCGATCTAATTAATCAGCTCCATATCTAGCCGGTTAGAAGAATGAAGGTTTCTGTATATGTATAAAAGGAAACCAAAGAAGCTTGCATTTCTGATCAAGCTTCAATGAGTGCTAGTGTTCTTGCTTTCCATGTTGATGTATGTTACCTCTGGATGAATCGTCTTCCTGCTGAGAGTTTCCTCTTTCAGTGTTGGAGATGTTGTAGCAGCTTACAATTACTAGGAGAAATAAGTTACCAAATCATTCTGCTTGCATCTGATTGGTTTTAGGAATGTCCTGATCAGTTTCATGTGCATGTGTGAACATATACGTAAATAAAAGGCGGGCATGTCCTTGTGCAAATAGAAGAGTGGAAGGGGCGTCTCCCACCTGACACCGCCCAGCTTCGTCTCAGGCGGCGCCACCCGGTGGCACCCCAACTACTAGTCTCTTGCAATCTGGGCCTCTCCTCGAGCAAAGCTTCCATAGTTCCTCTGTCGCGATCTGGGCGCGAGGAGCAATGGCGGCGTGTGTTGGGTGCGTATGTGATGAAGATCCTCGTCGACGCGTGCATTACGCCGATGCATCAGACGCTCTACGTATTTACTTCTTGGGCAAAGCCAAATGTTTTTTCTTTAACATACAACTATATATGAAGGCCGAGTGCAGGCCAGTTGCAACTAGAAAAAAGGAAACCTGGACGAGGCCTACCCGACATCTGCGTACGTAACCTTCTGGGAGGGCACCCTGGATTTTGGGGCCTGGGGCGGTCGCCCTCACTGCCCCTCCCCAGGGCCGGCCCTGAGTAGTAACATGGGCATGTTACTACTCTATGTTACTACCCATTGTGGCTAATCTAAGTAAGTTACAACTGATGTAGGAGTAGTACGCAAGATATGGGAAGAAATCCCACTAAGGGCCTCTTTGATTAGCAAGGTGTTGGTTTTAGGTGGATCCAGTTTGTGTTCGTCTTCGTTCATGTGGTTACAGGTTTGATCTTTCGGATCTACAACTCTATTCACCGGCGATGGTTGCTGCTCTGGCGCGCTGGTCTTTTGGGCTTTAGCACGACGACTTTCCGACTGTCTACTACAACAAGGTTCTGTGCGTAAACTCCACGTGTGTGCTTCAAATTAGTTACAACATTATAATATCCAAAACGTAAAAACAATCTATCAAGGAATGCTACCTGTTTTTCTTCTTCTAAAAATGGACCTTCTCTAAGCAAGCATCTAAAATATGTACTCGTAATTCATATGGTACTACTCAGCTACTGATCAATGGCTTTGATAGGAGGAAGTCAACTACATCTCTGGATTAGGAAAAGTAACTTTGAGATAGGAAGAAAAGGAGCACTATACACATATTTGGCCCTTCATAATTTTGTTAGAAACAACATTTTCAATTGCAAATCAATTTTTCTATATGCTTCAGATTATATTTATCTTCTCATTAGTTTTTGATGTTCTTGTAGCAACTATTTGCGCATTTCTTCAGCAAGATTCCCGCAGCCACGCGTGGGCATCGTCTAGTATAAGTACTGTGATGGCCCATTGAGAAGAGCAGCTGACACACGCCCTTTACCTTTTTCTCCCTATCTTTCTTTATGTTGTTCCTTTATTTTATCAGATTTTGCTTTGTCAATTATTCAAGGAGAGTGATGGCTGACCGTCTGATGACACGTGGCCGGAAAACACACACATGCGAAAATAATGTCTACATGCATGTTTTAAGCTTTTTTTACTATTACTTACTCCCTCCGTTCGGAGTTACTTGTCGCGGAAATGGATGCATCTAGACGTATTTTAGTTCTACATACATTCATTTTCGAGACAAGTAATTCCGAATGGAGGGAATATATTTTATTGTTCATTTTAGATCATGTGAGCTTCAGCTCACGATAGGACATTCGGATAACATCCTCTTATTTTACAAGGAGACTCGAGTCCGTTACGTAAGACTTCACTACAGCCGACTTAGTAAACCTGCCCAAAGAAGAACTCTACCTCCCACGCCCACAGATCACTATCACTTTATAAACCATCTCTTAGATTTACAGCTCATGCTAGGTGCACCTAGCTAGTAAGGTACAGAAGCATGCCTTGGTATTTTACATGATTATTACAACACACAGATAAACTCCTTAAAACATGGCTTTACATCGGTCGCTGCAAACCTCAGAAGCAGAGCAGTTCGAGCCACCTGATGGCAAACTCAAGACTAGCTACTGCCATGAAGCTAACACGTACAGTACGCACTATCTAGCTAGCAAGCTAGGTGGCGTGCTTGTCGTCCTTGAGACTGCCCGCCTTCTCCTCCTTCACCTGCGAGGTGTCATGGTCTGAAGAAAAAACACAACTCGATCAGTTATTATTAGGCAAAACACAGTTAATAACTCCATATAAGAAACAAACAAAAAGTACCAGGAGGAGGAGGATGGCTCGGATGCGCCTCGGCAGTTGGACGGCTGGACGCCGGCCGGTCGTCGTCCCTCGCGTACACCCCGCCGAAGCCTTCCTCGTCCGACCTCGTGGAGTAGGCCACCCCGAACGGGTGGCTCGTCTCGTCCCTACACCGACCAACCAACCCAATAAAACGGCATGCAATTTGCAAGGGAAAATTACCTGTACGTGATCAACCAAGTATATACTCTTTGGTGTTGTGCATGTCGTCGCGCGGGTGCTCCATGCCCGGAGCGGCCGAGACGCTCCTCCCTCCACGAGCTGCGGCCGCCAACCTCGCGGCGGCGAACCGGCCGAGTACCGTGCTGCTGCCACTAGTAGACAACCTGAGCGAGTGCATGAGAGAAAACAGCTCGTCCGGCGGCGATGCCTCCCCGGAGTTGGCCTGGCGAGAGAGCTTAATTATAAGCCCGTTGCCTCTGCGATGGCGCGCGCCTGGAAAGGCCTGGAGGCGCGCCGTGTCTGCACACGTAAACCCCTTGAAGAAGGAACGAAAGGGACAGGGACGGACGAATCGTACCGGGTAGGATATGAGAATTCTCTGGAATTCCTACGTGTTGCTTGATCGGATAGGCTCTCTCCCATCTTTGAGAATTTTCTAGGATGCTTAGATGATTTGAATTGAAATCCTCACTAGTAGTTTCTTCTATGGATTTAGTTACGGTATCCTTTGATTCATAGGATACAGGAATATCATAGAAATAGAAAAATTATGAAAAATGAGAGAACACGTATTTCATTCTGAAAAACAATAAGAAGTGCGTGAACAGACACTAGTAGAAAACTGGGCTTTGGTCACAGGGCAATATTTACATTAGTCCCGGTTCAGTCACGAACCGGGACTAATGTGAGCATTGGTCCCGGTTCGTGCGGCCAGGGGCCTGCCGGGCCTCGTGGGGGCATTGGTCCCGGTTCGTCCGGCCCTTTTGGTCCCGGTTGGTGGGACAAACCGGGACCAATGGGCCTTGCTCCTGGCCCACCATCATTGGTTCCGGTTGGTGGCTTGAACCGGGACCAGAGGCTCACCCTTTAGTCCCGGTTCATACCACAAATCGGGACTAAAGGGTTGGTCCTAGTTGCGGTTAGAATTTAGTCCCACCTCGCCAACCGAAGGGCGCTCACACCGGTTTATAAGCCCGTCTCTCTCTGCCTTGTTGAGCTCCTCTCAAAGTGAAAATAGATGCCCTTATACAGGGAATTTGACCTAAATTCAGAGTAAAATTTCTTTGAATTTTATAAAATTTATTATGAATTTAGGTTGAATTTTCTCTATAGGCGCATCTATGTTCATTTTTTATAGTAAATAAAATAAATAAACCTTAATAAAATAAATAAAAATAAATAAACATTAATAAAATAAAATAAAATAAACTATAGTAAATAAAATAAATAAACCTTAATAAAATAAATAAAAATAGCAGCAGTAAAATAAATAAAAATAGCAGCAGTAAAATAAATAAAAATAAAATAAATAAAGTAAAATACATAAGTAATTAGAAACAAAATGGAATAAAATAAATAAGTTTTTTGTTGTAAGTAGAAACAAAACAAAATAAATAAAGCAAAAGAGAAAACAAAAAACAGGGAAAAAATTATGCCACCTACTGGGCCACCACGGCCTGAATATGACTTGAAACCCATCCATGGGCCAGGATTCAGGCCCGCAGAAGGCCCAGTAGGCCCCACAGGCAAAGAGAACGGTTAGGCCCGAAAGCCTGCAGTTGAGAGGAGCTCGAGAGGGTGGGCGCAGCAGCGCTTATAAACCACTCTCGAGCTCTCTCAACTAGCGAGGTGGGACTAAACTTTTGACGCGGGGCAGCACAAGGCCTTTGGTCCCGGTTGGTGCCACCAACCGTGACTAAAGGGGGGCATGCGTACCGGTTCGTGGCACCAACCGGGACCAATGCCCCCCTTTAGTCCCGGTTGGTGCCACAAACCGGGACCAATGAGTTGCCTATATATACCCCATCGCCACAGCAGAGCACTCCACAGTGCTCTGTTTTTTCTGGCCGGCGAGGGGAGGGCATTTGGGTGCTCTAGCTCACCTCCTATGCACATGAGGTGTTCGATGAAATGTCTGAGCCACACTAGTTAATCTTTCTCCTCTCGAAACTCGACCTCCGAGCTCCATTTTCCCCGAGATTTGTCTAGGTTTAGCGGTCCGTCACGTCCCGTCCCCGTCTTCACCGCCGTCGATCGCCCGCGCCGATCTCGTCGCCAGCACCACCGTGGTGAGCCTCTTGTTCTTATCTTCTTTCTGAAAGAAAAAAATTCTTACTTTAGATAGATACGTGTCTAATTTGTTATTTTTATTATTCCTTCTTATTACATAGTGCGATGGTTTTGGTATCCGCCCCCGTCGGCCCTCGTCCTGTCTATGATTCGGATGTGGTATATATTATCTTTTTATAACTATTTGGTTCATTTATTGTTTATGACAAATATGCCGACCAAGGTGACACAGATTTTATTTATCTAGGAGGTGGTTGAACCGGAAATTCCAACCGACCCTATTGTCGAGAGGTTAAATTTAGTTGAAGAAGAAAACAATTACTTGAAGAAAAAAATTGAGGAGGAGAAGATGATATTGGAGTTGCATGTTGCGGATGTCGTCGATGATCACAAGATTAAGATGGATGCAATGCGCTTGAAGATTAGAAATATTAGAAAATATGCCATTCATACCAAGGCTTGGTATCATTATGCCGTTGGATCAATTGTTACCTTGGTTGCGATTATGATCGCATTTGTTTTCGCATTGAAATGTTTTACATAGTTTCAATGTATGGTTTAATTAATTAGATGCTCTGGAGAGCTATATGTTGTTAGATGAGAACTATGTATGTACTTTGGTTTTAATGTGATGATGAACTTGTTGGAAATATGCCCTAGAGGCAATAATAAATTGGTTATTATTATATTTCCTTGTTCACGATAATCGTTTATTATCCATGCTAGAATTGTATTGATAGGAAACTCAGATACATGTGTGGATACATAGACAACACCATGTCCCTAGTAAGCCTCTAGTTGACTAGCTCGTTGATCAATAGATGGTTACAGTTTCCTGACCATGGACATTGGATGTCGTTGATAACGGGATCACATCATTAGGAGAATGATGTGATGGACAAGACCCAATCCTAAGCCTAGCACAAGATCGTGTAGTTCGTTTGCTCAGAGCTTTTCTAATGTCAAGTATCATTTCCTTAGACCATGAGATTGTGCAACTCCCGGATACCGTAGGAATGCTTTGGGTGTACCAAACGTCACAACGTAACTGGGTGGCTATAAAGGTGCACTACAGGTATCTCCGAAAGTGTCTGTTGGGTTGGCACGAATCGAGACTGGGATTTGTCACTCCGTGTAAACGGAGAGGTATCCCTGGGCCCACTCGGTAGGACATCATCATAATGTGCACAATGTGACCAAGGAGTTGATCACGGGATGATGTGAGTTACGGAACGAGTAAAGAGACTTGCCGGTAACGAGATTGAACAAGGTATCGGGATACCGACGATCGAATCTCGGGCAAGTAACATACCGATAGACAAAGGGAATTGTATACGGGATTGATTGAATCCTCAACATCGTGGTTCATCCGATGAGATCATCGAGGAGAATGTGGGAGCCAACATGGGTATCCAGATCCCGCTGTTGGTTATTGACCGGAGAGTCGTCTCGGTCATGTCTGCGTGTCTCCCGAACCCGTAGGGTCTACACACTTAAGGTTCGGTGACGCTAGGGTTGTAGAGATATTAGTATGCGGTAACCCGAAAGTTGTTCGGAGTCCCGGATGAGATCCTGGACGTCACGAGGAGATCCGAAATGGTCCGGAGGTAAAGATTTATATATGGGAAGTCTTATTTTGGTCGCCGGAAAAGTTTCGCACTTTATCGGTATTGTACCGGGAGTGCCGAAAGGGGTCCGGGGGTCCACCAAGGGGGTCCACCAGCCCCGGGGGGCCACATGGGCTGTAGGGGGTGCGCCTTGGCCCATATGGGCCAAGGGAATCAGCCCCAAGAGGCCCATGCGCCAAGAGATAAGATAAATGGAGAGTCCTAAAGGGGGAAGGCACCTCCGAGGTGCCTTGGGGAGGAAGGACTCCTCCCTGGCCGCACCCTTCCTTGGAGGAAGGGCCAAGGCTGCGCCCCCCCTCACCCTTGGCCCTACATATAGTGGGGGGGGGAGGGAGGGCAGCAATACACAAGCCCTGGCGCCTCCCTCTCCCTCCCGTGACACACCTCCCTCCTCCCGTAGCGCTTGGCGAAGCCCTGTTGGAATCCCGCTACTTCCAGCACCACGCCGTCGTGCTGCTGGATCTCCATCAACCTCTCCTCCCCCCTTGCTGGATCAAGAAGGAGGAGACGTCGCTGCTCCATACGTGTGTTGAACGCGGAGGTGCCGTCCGTTCGGCACTAGGATCATCGGTGATTTGGATCACGACGAGTACGACTCCATCAACCCTGTTCTCTTGAACGCTTCCGCTCGCGATCTACAAGGGTATGTAGATTCACTCCCCTTCCCCTCGTTGCTAGATTACTCCATAGATTGATCTTGGTGATGCGTAGAAAATTTTGAATTTCTGCTACGTTCCCCTAAAGTGGCATCATGAGCTAGGTCTATGCGTAGTTTCTATGCACGAGTAGAACACAAAGTAGTTGTGGGCGTCGATGTTGTCAATTCTTCTTGCCGCTACTAGTCTTATCTTGTTTCGGCGGCATTGTGGGATGAAGCGGCCCGGACCGACCTTACACGTACGCTTACGTGAGACAGGTTCCACCGACTAACATGCACTAGATGCATAAGGTGGCTAGCGGGTGTCTGTCTCTCCCACTTTAGTCGGAACGGATTCGATGAAAAGGGTCCTTATGAAGGGTAAATAGAAATTGGCATATCACGTTGTGGTTTTACGTAGGTAAGAAACGTTCTTGCTAGAAACCTATACAAGCCACGTAAAAACTTGCAACAACAATTAGAGGACGTCTAACTTGTTTTTGCAGCATGTGCTATGTGATGTGATATGGCCAGAAGATGTGATGAATGATATATGTGATGTATGAGATTGATCATATTCTTGTAATAGGAATCACGACTTGCATGTCGATGAGTATGACAACCGGCAGGAGCCATAGGAATTGTCTTTATTTTTTGTATGACCTGCGTGTCATTGAATAACGCCATGTAAATTACTTTACTTTATTGCTAAGCGCGTTCGCCATAGAAGTAGAAGTAATCGTTGGCGTGACAACTTCATGAAGACACAATGATGGAGATCATGGTGTCATGCCGGTGACAAAGATGATCATGGTGCCCCGAAGTTGGAGATCAAAGGAGCAAAATGATATTGGCCATATCATGTCACTATTTGATTGCATGTGATGTTTATCATGTTTACATCTTATTTGCTTAGAACGACGGTAGCATAAATAAGATGATCCCTCACTAAAAATTTCAAGAGACGTGTTCCCCCTAACTGTGCACCGTTGCGAAGGTTCGTTGTTTCGAAGCACCACGTGATGATCGGGTGTGATAGATTCTAACGTTCGAATACAACGGGTGTTGACGAGCCTAGCATGTACAGACATGGCCTCGGAACACATGCGAAACACTTAGGTTGACTTGACGAGCCTAGCATGTACAGACATGGCCTCGGAACACAAGAGACCGAAAGGTCGAACATGAGTCGTATAGCAGATACGATCCACATGGAGATGTTCACCGATGATGACTAGTCCGTCTCACGTGATGATCGGACACGGCCTAGTTTGACTCGGATCATGTATCACTTAGATGACTAGAGGGATGTCTATCTGAGTGGGAGTTCAATAATCAGATGAACTTCATTATCATGAACGTAGTCAAAAGGTCTTTGCAAATTATGTCATACGCTTTAGTTCTACTGTTTAAGATATGTTCCTAGAGAAAATTTAGTTGAAAGTTGGTAGTAGCAATTATGCGGACTGGGTCCGTAAACTGAGGATTGTCCTCATTGCTGCACAGAAGGCTTATGTCCTTAATGCACCGCTCGGTGTGTTGAACCTCAGAGTCGTCTGTAGATGTTGCGAAACATCTGACATACACGTTTTTGATGACTACGTGATAGTTCAGTGCGTAATGCTAACGGTTTAGAATTGTGGCACCAAAGACGGTTTTTGAAACGTCGCAGAACATATGAGATGTTCCGAAGACTGAAATTGGGATTTCAGACTAGTGCCCACGTCAAGAGGTATGAGACCTCTGACAAGTTTCTTAAGCCTGCAAACTAAGGGAGAAAAGCTCAATCGTTGAGCATGTGCTCAGATTGTCTGAGTACCACAATCGCTTGAATCGAGTGGGAGTTAATCTCTCAGATGAGATAGTGATGATTCTCCATAGTCACTGCCACCAAGCTAGTAGAGCTTCGTGATGAACTATAACATATCAGGGATAGTTATGATGATCCTTGAGCTATTCGCGATGTTTGACACCGCGAAAGTAGAAATCAAGAAGGAGCATCAATTGTTGATGGTTAGTAAAACCACTAGTTTCTAGAAGGGCAAGGGCAAAAGGGACACTTCATGAAACAACAAATCGTTTGCTGCTCTAGTGAAGAATCCCAAGGTTGAACCCAAACCCGAGACTAAGTGCTTCTGTAATGAGAGGAACGGTCACTGAAGCAGTACTACCCTAGATACTTGGTAGATGAGAAGGCAGGCAAGGTCGACAGAAGTATATTGGATATACATTATATGAATGTGTGCTATACTAGTACTCCTAATAGCACCAGGGTATTAGATACCGGTTCGGTTGCTAAGTGTTAGTAACACGGAAAAAAAGGCTGCGGAATAAACGGAGACTAGCTAAAGGTGAGATGACGATATGTGTTGGAAGTGGTTCCAAGGTTGATGTGATCAAGCATCGCATGCTCCCTCTACCATCGAGATTTGGTGTTTGCGTTGAGCATGATTGGATTATGTTTATCGCAATACGGTTATTCATTTAAAGAGAATAATGGTTACTCTGTTTATTTGAATAATACCTTCAATGGTCTTGCACCTAAAATGAATCTCGATCGTAGTGATACACATGTTCGTGCCAAAAGATATAAAATAGTAATGATAGTTCCACATACTTGTGGCACTGCCATTTGAGTCATATTGGTATAGAACGCATGAAGAAGCTCCATGTAGATGGATCTTTTGACTCAGTCGTTTTTGAAAAGATTGAGACATGCGAACCATGTCTATTGGTATATATGCATGAAGAAACTCCATGCAGATGGATCGTTTGGACTCACTTGATTTTGAATCACTTGAGACATGCAAATCATACCACATGGGCAAGATGACTGAAAGGCCTCGTTTTTAGTAAGATGAAACAAGAGAGCAACTTATTGGAAGTAATACATTTTGATGTATGCAGTCCAATGAGTGCTGAGGCATGCAGTGGATATATATCATTATGTTCTTACTTCACATATGGTTTGAGTAGATGCTGAGAATATTTACTTGATGAAACACAAGTCTGAATTATTGAAAGGTTCAAGTAATTTCAGAGTGAAGTTGAAGATCGTCGTGACAAGAGGATAAAATGTCTATGATATGATCATAGAGATATCTGAGTTACGAGTTTAGCACACAATTAAGACATTGTGGAAAGTGTTTCACAATTGATACCGCCTGGAACACCATAGTGTGATGGTGTGTCCGAACATCATAACTGCACCCTATTGGATACGGTGCATACCATGATGTCTCTTATCGAATTACCACTATCGTTTATGGGTTAGGCATTAGAGACAACCGCATTCACTTTAAAAGGGGCACCACGCAATTCCGTTGAGACGACACCATTTAGAGAAACCTAGGTTGTCGTTTCTTAAAAGTTTGGGGCTGCGATGCTTATGTGAAAAGTTTCAGACTGATAAGCTCGAACCCAAAGCGGATAAATGCATCTTCATAGAATACCCAAAACAGTTGGGTAAACCTCCTATTTCAGATCTGGAAGCAAAAGTAATTGCTTCTAGAAACGAGTCCTTTCTCGAGGAAAAGTTTCTCTCGAAAGAATTGAGTGGGAGGATGGTGGAAACTTGATAAGGTTATTGAACCATAACTTCAACTAGTGTGTAGCAGGGCACAGGAAGTTGTTCCTGTGGCACCTACACCAATTGAAGTGGAAGCTTATGATAGTGATCATGAAACTTCGGATCAAGTCACTACCAAACCTCGTAGGACGACGAGGATGCGTGCTACTTCAGAGTGGTACGTGATCCTGTCTGGGATATCATGTTGTTGGACAATACTGAACCTACGAGCTATGGAGAAGCGATGGTGGGCCCATATTCCGACAAATGGTTAGAAGCCATGAAATCCGAGATAAATGGATCTTTAAGAAGAAGACGGACGTGTACGGTAATGTTACCGTCCATGAAGCTCGACTTGTGGCAAAGAGTATTTCCACAAGTTCAAGGAGTTGACTACGATGAGATTTTCTCATCCGTAGCGATGCTTAAATCCGTCGGAATCATGTTAGCATGAGCTGCATTTATGAAATCTGGCAGATGGATGTCAAAACAAGTTTCCTTACCAGTTTTCGTAAGGAAAGGTTGTATGTGATACAATCAGAAAGGTTTTGTCGATCCTAAGGATGCTAATAGGTATGCTAGCTCCAGCGATCCTTCCATGGACTAGAGCAAGCATCTCGAAGTCAGAATATACGATTTGATGGAGTGATCAAAGTTTTTGGGTTTATACAAAGTTTGTTAGAAACTTGTATTTACAATAAAGTGAGTGGGAGCGCTACAACATTTCTGACAAGTATATGTGAATGACATATTGTTGATCCGAAATGATGTAAAATTTCTGGAAAGCATAAAGGGTTGTTTGAAAGGAGTTTTTCAAAGGAAGACCTGGATAAAAGCTGCTTACATATTGGGCATCAAGATCTATAGAGATAGATCAAGACGCCCGATGATACTTTCAAAGAACACACACCTTGACATGATTTTGAAAGAGTTCAAAATAGATCAGTCAAAGAAGGAGTTCTTACCTGAGTTATAAGGTGTGAGATTGAGTAAGACTCAAAGCTTGACCACGACAGAAGAGAGAAAGGACGAAGGTCGTCCCCTATGCTTTAGACGTAGGCTCTACAGTATGCTATGCTGTGTACCGCACATGAAGTGTGCCTTGCCATGAGTTGGTCAAGGGGTACAATAGTGATCCGGGAATGGATCACATGACAGCGGTCGAACTTATCCTTAGTATCTAGTGGACTAAGGAATTTTCTCGATTATGGAGGTGAAAAGGAGTTCGTCGTAAAGAGTTACGTCGATGCGAACTTTGAGACTAATCCGGATGACTCTAAGTAGTTAACCGGATTCGTATAATAGAGCAATTACTTGAAATGGCTCCAAGTAGCGCGTGGTGGCATCCACAAGATGACATAGATATTCGTAAAGCACACACAGATCTGAAAGGTTCAGACCCGTTGACTAAATAACCTCTCTCACAAGCATAACATGATCAAACCAGAACTCATTGAGTGTTAATCACATAGAGATGTGAACTAGATTGTTGACTCTAGTAAACTCTATAGATGTTGGTCACATGGTGATGTGACCAGTGAATGTTAATCACATGGTGATGTGAACTAGATTATAGACTCTAGTGCAAGTGGGAGACTGTTGGAAATATGCCCTAGAGGCAATAATAAATTGGTTATTATTATATTTCCTTGTTCACGATAATCGTTTATTATCCATGCTAGAATTGTATTGATAGGAAACTCAGATACATGTGTGGATACATAGACAACACCATGTCCCTAGTAAGCCTCTAGTTGACTAGCTCGTTGATCAATAGATGGTTACAGTTTCCTGACCATGGACATTGGATGTCGTTGATAACGGGATCACATCATTAGGAGAATGATGTGATGGACAAGACCCAATCCTAAGCCTAGCACAAGATCGTGTAGTTCGTTTGCTCAGAGCTTTTCTAATGTCAAGTATCATTTCCTTAGACCATGAGATTGTGCAACTCCCGGATACCGTAGGAATGCTTTGGGTGTACCAAACGTCACAACGTAACTGGGTGGCTATAAAGGTGCACTACAGGTATCTCTGAAAGTGTCTGTTGGGTTGGCACGAATCGAGACTGGGATTTGTCACTCCGTGTAAACGGAGAGGTATCCCTGGGCCCACTCGGTAGGACATCATCATAATGTGCACAATGTGACCAAGGAGTTGATCACGGGATGATGTGAGTTACGGAACGAGTAAAGAGACTTGCCGGTAACGAGATTGAACAAGGTATCGGGATACCGACGATCGAATCTCGGGCAAGTAACATACCGATAGACAAAGGGAATTGTATACGGGATTGATTGAATCCTCAACATCGTGGTTCATCCGATGAGATCATCGAGGAGCATGTGGGAGCCAACATGGGTATCCAGATCCCGCTGTTGGTTATTGACCGGAGAGTCGTCTCGGTCATGTCTGCGTGTCTCCCGAACCGTAGGGTCTACACACTTAAGGTTCGGTGACGCTAGGGTTGTAGAGATATTAGTATGCGGTAACACAAAAGTTGTTCGGAGTCCCGGATGAGATCCCGGACATCACGAGGAGTTCCGGAATGGTCCGGAGGTAAAGATTTATATATGGGAAGTCTTATTTTGGTCGCCGGAAAAGTTTCGCACTTTATCGGTATTGTACCGGGAGTGCCGAAAGGGGTCCGGGGGTCCACCAAGGGGGTCCACCAGCCCCGGAGGGGGCACATGGGCTGTAGGGGGTGCGCCTTGGCCCATATGGGCCAAGGGAACCAGCCCCAAGAGGCCCATGCACCAAGAGATAAGATAAATGGAGAGTCCTAAAGGGGGAAGGCACCTCCGAGGTGCCTTGGGGAGGAAGGACTCCTCCCTGGCCGCACCCTTCCTTGGAGGAAGGGCCACGGCTGCGCCCCCCCCTCCCTTGGCCCTATATATAGTGGGGGGGAGGGAGGGCAGCAATACACAAGCCCTGGCGCCTCCCTCTCCCTCCCGTGACACACCTCCCTCCTCCCGCAGCGCTTGGCGAAGCCCTGTTGGAATCCCGCTACTTCCACCACCACGCCGTCGTGCTGCTGGATCTCCATCAACCTCTCCTCCCCCCTTGCTGGATCAAGAAGGAGGAGACGTCGCTGCTCCGTACATGTGTTGAACGCGGAGGTGCCGTCCGTTCGGCACTAGGATCATCGGTGATTTGGATCACGACGAGTACGACTCCATCAACCCCGTTCTCTTGAACGCTTCCGCTCGCGATCTACAAGGGTATGTAGATTCACTCCCCTTCCCCTCGTTGCTAGATTACTCCATAGATTGATCTTGGTGATGCGTAGAAAATTTTGAATTTCTGCTACGTTCCCCTACAGAACTTCTATTAATTTGGTCACTTAATTATCTATTCATGATGTTCTGTAATGGTTTTTGACACACTTAATTATATGTAATGCACGCAGATGAACCGGCAATGGATGTACGGTGACAGACACACCTCCGAGTACATTAAGGGCGTGCATGATTTTCTCGAAGTGGCTGAGGCAAACAAGCAGAATGGTTTTATGTGTTGTCCATGCCCTACATGTGGGAATACGAAGTCTTACTCTGACCGGAAAATCCTTCACACCCACCTGCTTTACAAGGGTTTCATGCCACACTATAATGTTTGGACGAGGCACGGAGAAATAGGGGTTATGATGGAAGACGGCGAAGAAGAAGAGGACGATGACAACTATGTGCCCCCTGAATACGGTGATGCTGCAACGGGGGGAAGCTGCTGAAGATCAAGAGGAACCAGACGATGTGCCCAATGATGCTGCAAGGGGGGAAGCTGCTAAAGATCAAGAGGAACCAGTGCCCGATGATGATGATCTCCGCCGGGTCATTGTCGATGCAAGGACGCAATGCGAAAGTCAAAAGGAGAAGCTGAAGTTCGATCGCATGTTAGAGGATCACAAAAAAGGGTTGTACCCCAATTGCGAAGATGGCAACACAAAGCTCGATACCGTACTGGAATTGCTGCAGTGGAAGGCAGAGAATGCTGTGCCTGACAAAGGATTTGAGAAGCTATTGAAAATATTGAAGAAGAAGCTTCCAAAGGATAACGAATTGCCCGATAGTACATACGCAGCAAAGAAGGTCGTATGCCCTCTAGGATTGGAGGTGTAGAAGATACATGCATGCCCTAATGACTGCATCCTCTACCGCGGTGCGTACAAGGATCTGAACGCATGCCCGGTATGCGGTGCATTGCGGTATAAGATCAGACGAGATGACCCTAGTGATGTTGACGGCGAGCCCCCCAGGAAGAGGGTTCCTGCGAAGGTGATGTGGTATGCTCCTATAATACCACGGTTGAAACGTCTGTTCAGAAACGAAGAGCATGCCAAGTTGATGCGATGGCACAGTGAGGACCATAAGAAAGACGAGAAGTTGAGAGCACCCACTGACGGGTCGCAGTGGAGAAAAATCGAGAGAAAGTACTGGGATGAGTTTGCATCTGACCCAAGGAATGTATGGTTTGGTTTAAGCGCGGATGGCATTAATACTTTCGGGGAGCAGAGCAGCAATCACAGCACCTGGCCCGTGACTCTATGTATGTATAACCTTCCTCCTTGGATGTGCATGAAGCGGAAGTTCATTATGATGCCAGTTCTCATCCAAGGCCCTAAGCAACCCGGCAACGACATTGATGTGTACCTAAGGCCATTAGTTGAAGAACTTTTACAGCTGTGGAATGGAAACGGTGTACGTACATGGGATGAGCACAAACAGGAGGAATTTAACCTGCACGCGTTGCTGTTTGTAACCATCAACGATTGGCCCGCTCTCAGTAACCTTTCAGGACAGACAAACAAGGGATACCACACATGCACGCACTGTTTAGATGACACTGAAAGTATATACCTGGACAAATGCAGGAAGAATGTGTACCTGGGCCATCGTCAATTTCTTCCGACCAACCATCAATGTCGAAAGAAAGACAAGCATTTAAAAGGCGAGGCAGATCACCGGAAGAAGCCCGCCATGCGTACCGGTGATCACGTACTTGCTGTGGTCAATGATTTACACGTAATCTTTGGAAAGGGTCCCGGCGGACTAGCTGTTCCGAATGACGCTGAGGGACACGCACCCATGTGGAAGAAGAAATCTATATTTTGGGACCTACCCTACTGGAAAGAGCTAGAGGTCCGCTCTTCAATCGACGTGATGCACATGACGAAGAACCTTTGCGTGAACCTGCTAGGCTTCTTGGGCGTGTATGGGAAGACAAAAGATACACCTGAGGCACGGGAGGACCTGCAACGTTTGCATGAAAAAGACGGCATGCCTCCGAAGCAGTATGAAGGTCCTGCCAGCTACGCTCTTTCGAAAGAAGAGAAAGAAATCTTCTTTGAATGCCTGCTCAGTATGAAGGTCCCGACTGGCTTCTCATCGAATATAAAGGGAATAATAAATATGCCAGAGAAAAAGTTCCAGAACCTAAAGTCTCATGACTGCCACGTGATTATGACGCAACTGCTTCCGGTTGCATTGAGGGGGCTTCTACCGGAAAACGTCCGATTAGCCATTGTGAAGCTATGTGCATTCCTCAATGCAATCTCTCAGAAGGTGATCGATCCAGAAATCATACCAAGGCTAAGGAGTGATGTGGCGCAATGTCTTGTCAGTTTCGAGCTGGTGTTCCCACCATCCTTCTTCAATATCATGACGCACGTCCTAGTTCATCTAGTCGACAAGATTGTCATTATGGGGCCCGTATTTCTACACAATATGTTCCCCTTTGAGAGGTTCATGGGAGTCCTAAAGAAATATGTCCGTAACCGCGCTAGGCCAGAAGGAAGCATCTCCATGGGCCATCAAACAGAGGATGTCATTGGGTTTTGTGTTGACTTCATTCCTGGCCTTAAGAAGATAGGTCTCCCTAAATCGCGGTATGAGGGGAGACTGACTGGAAAAGGCACGCTTGGAGGGGACTCAATAATATGCAGGGACGGATATTCTTGGTCTCAAGCACATTACACAGTTCTACAGAACTCTACCTTGGTGACCCCGTATGTCGATGAACACAAGAACAGTCTGCGCTCCAAACACCCGGAGCAGTGCGACGACTGGATTACATGTGAACACATCAGGACTTTCAGCAGTTGGTTGGAAACGCGTCTCAGAGGTGACAACACTATTTGTGATGAGCTATACTCGTTGTCCAGGGGACCATCTTTGACTGTATTGACTTACAAAGGATACGAGATAAATGGGAATACATTTTACACGATCGCCCAAGATCAAAAGAGCACCAACCAAAACAGCGGTGTCCGCTTTGATGCAGCAACCGAGAGGGGAAAGGACACATATTATGGTTACATAGTGGACATATGGGAACTTGACTACAGACATGATTTTAAGGTCCCTTTGTTTAAGTGCAAATGGGTCAATCTGTCAGGAGGCGGGGTACAGGTAGACCCACAGTACGGAATGACAACAGTAGATCTGAACAATCTTGGGTACACTGACGAACCGTTCGTCCTAGCCAATGATGTGGCACGGGTTATCTATGTGAAGGACATGTCTACCAGACCGAGAAAAAGAAAAGATAAGGAAGCGAATACATCATACGATGAGCCAAAGCGCCACATAGTTCTTTCAGGAAAAAGGGACATCGTGGGAGTGGAGGGCAAGACAGACATGTCTGAAGATTATGAAAAGTTTCATGAAATTCCTCCCTTCAAAGTCAAGGCTGATCCAAGCATCCTGATAAACGATGAAGATTATCCATGGTTACGGCGCAATAAGCAAAGGACACAAGCGAAGAAAAAGTGAAGACTTTCTCTCCACAACTATTATGATGATACCATGCCAACTTTCAACCTTTTTGTAGTTCATTTGAAATGCCTGTTGTAACAGATGAGTTTTCGTCCGAAATCCTGATACTTCGAAAGAGATTGTCCATTTTGTACACGAAGTGCATCCAGTTTTTGCCGTAACCCTCTCAACTTTTTAGCACATGCTATGTGGGTGAAATGATGACACCGTGCCAACTTTCAACCTTTTCAGAGTTCATTTGTAGTGCTTTTCAATTTCACGGTCATATAGCTCATGAAATGAATAAACTTTAATAAAATAAATAAAAATAGCAACAGTAAGTATTTTGTTGTAAGTAGAAACAAAATAAAATAAATAAAGTAACAAATAAAAAAAAGTGCCATCTACTGGGCCACCATGGCCTGAATACGACTAGAAACCCAACCATGGGCCAGGATTCAGGTCCGCACGTGGCCCAGTAGGCCCACAGGCACATAGTGTATGGTTAGGGCCGAAAGCCTGCAGTTGAGAGGAGCTCGAGATGGTGGGCACAGCAGCGCTTATAAACCACTCTCGAGCTCTCTCAATTAGCGAGGTGGGACTAAACTTTGGCCACGACGCGGGCAGCACATGTCCTGTGGTCCCGGTTGGTGGCACCAACCGGGACTAAAGGGGGGCATGGGTACCGGTTAGTGGCACCAACGGGGACCAATGCCCCCCTTTAGTCCAGGTTGGTGCCACCAACCGGGACCAAAGGCCAGCGCTTCCCGCCCTTTGGGCTGCTGAAAAGAGGCCTTTGGTCCCGGTTGGTGGCACCAACCGGGACTAAAGGGTTGGTTCATCTGCAGTTTGCCCCGACGACGCCGAGCACATCGACGCCGCCAGGCTGCCCTGACGCCGTCGCCGCCCCGCCCCTGAGCCCGCGCCCCTGCCCCGCCCCCTCTGTTGCCATCGCCGAGCCCGCGCCCGTGCCCTAGCCCCTCCGCTGCGCCGTCGCCGAGACCGCGCCCTGCCCCCCGCCGTCGCTGTCGACGTCACCGCCCCCGAGCCCGCGCCCCTGCCCTGCCACCGCCATCGTCGTCGCCGTCACCGAGCCCGCGCCCTGCCCCGCCGTCATCGTCGCCGTCACCGCCCCCGAGCCCGCGCCCTGCCCCGCCCCCGCCGTCGTCGTCGCCGCTCCCGAGCCCGCGCCCCTGCCCCGCCACCGCCGTCGTCGTCGCCGTACGTCACCGCCCCAGAGCCCGCGCCCTGCCCCGCCCCCGCCGTCGCCGTCGCCGTCGCCACCCACGCTGTGAGCTGCCGCCGCCCCGGCCCGCTGCCTTTTTTTATTAGTAAAGTTTATGTATTTTTTGTTCATATATAATGTAGATGTATATATATATGTATGTATGTATGTATGTATGTATGGATGGATGAAAATATTGATGTGATGTTTTTTTGTTCATAGACCTTTTTATGTTCATAGAATTAGTATTTTTTTTTCATATATATATAATTAATGTAGATGTATATGTATGTGTATGTATGTATGTATGGATGTATGTATATAGAAAATATTGATATTGTGATATATAGATTATTTTTTCTTTAGAATTTTTCTGTAAATGATATGATGATGATGATGATATATAGAGTTCTTTGATTCTGATGATAGATGATGATGATATATATAGATTTCTTTGATTGTATGAAAACTTTGTAAAATTTACCCCCTCCCCTATAACTTTGACATGAGGGGGGACGTCGGACATGCATGAGAGAGAGGCGGTCCGCTTGCCCGACCAACTATCGAGGCCACCCAAACCCTAGAAAAAGAGCGTCGTCGTTGTCGATCTACCCAGGCCCTCCCCGATAACTTCGACATGAGGGGGGGGGGGGCGTCGGACTATATAACAAACATTTGTGAAAAGTTTTAGTTTTCATCGCCAGTTGCCTCCCCCTCCCGGATAAACCCCTCTCGGATAACTTTGACCGTGATAACTTATACCACGGGAGCACCCCCGGGCCCTCTCGCTCGACCAAAAGTCTCAAGGACACCCAAACCCTAGAAAAAAACGATGTCGGTCTCCTACCCCCTCCCGCCGCGCCCCTACCCTTGAAGCGTTGCCGAGGCCACCCCAAACCCGGAATAAGCTAGGTCTACGTTTGCACTAATATATCCACCTGCTGTCATGTTTGTGTAATAATTGCCATGTTGTAATATTTGCAGAAACAATGGAGCACGGACGAGACGAGCAAGCAGAAGAGGTGTTGGGGGACATAATCTTAGCCGAAGGTGATATCTTGTCGTATCTAAACGACAATGATGGTCTGGAAGAACAGGGTGAAGAAGCAGGCTACGGTGATCGAAGAGTGGAGGAGGAAAGACATGATTATGATGGCTCCGGTGACCCAATGCTGGTGCAAGAAGGGGCCCGTGGTGACGGCTCCGGTGACCGAACAGAGTCCGGCCAGGTAAATATATTAGTTAAGCCTGTGCTGACTAGCTAATTGATGCATTCATTGTTTTGGTATGTACACATATTAATTAACTCTCGTCTTTCTTCTTTTTTCTAGCCCTCCGGATCAAGCACAACTTTGGTAAAGAGACGAGGCCCGAAGAGAAAGTTGCGCTCGGATGAAAGGTTTGAGATCACAGCAATCGCGCGCGACGGCCAACCGATTGAACCCATCCGGACAAAGGAAGCATTTGCTGCTCAGTGCGGGGTTCTTGTTAGGGACAAGATCCCGATCAGCATCCACCAATGGTATAAGCCTAAGAAGGAAGACCCTGAGGTGTCTTATGTCAATGATATGCAGAAAGATGATCTTTGGACTGAGCTGAAGGCAAATTTCACCCTACCGCCAGAGGAGGATCCTGAGAAGCCAGTTAAAGAGCAATTAATCAAGTCTCATGCCCTTAAGAAGATGGCACCTATTCAGGAGGTGGAAGAATGAGCTGAAAACGTTTGTCGACAAAGAAGAGACACCAGAATTCATCGGCCGGTATGAGAAGATCAGAGATCACTGGCCCGCATTTGTGGCCCACAAGACATCGGAAAAGAGTAAGAAGATGTCAGTGACAAACAAGAAGAATGCTGCGAAGAAGAAACTTCACCATCGCACGGGGTCAGGTGGCTACCTCAAAGCCCGGCCTAAGTGGGCCAAGGCTGAGAATGATCTGCTTGAAAAAGGGATCGAACCATAGACAATGAACTGGCCAGACCGTTGCCGGACTTGGTTCTTCGGGGCTGGCGGAAAATTGGACCCTGTATCAGGGAGGTGCGTTTGGACGGACGAGATTTTAAGAATACCAGTCAAGAGGCTTCATCACTATATCGAAGCAGCGCAGCAAGGGACGTTCGTTCCAGACAGAGAACGACGAGCTCACAATGGCCCTCGGGAATCCTGAGCACCCTGGAAGGACACGAGGCACGCCAGGCTCCGTTCCGTGGAAGACTGGTTTTCCGGACGCAGGCGGTTACAAAAGCCAGGAGAGGAGGAAAAAAGTGGAGCAGACCCAAATTCAGAAGCTGCACGAAAGGGTTCAAGCGCTAGAGGAACGAGACGGCAATCGACATGCCGAAACTACCCCCGAAACTACCCCGCCATCTCAGCGGAGAAGCAGCGTGGCTTCCACCGAGCTGCTTCAGCCGGAGCATGTCTTGACGGCTCCTGCTAGCTACCTCGTGGATGCTATCACGGAGTCTCAACATTGCCACCTTATGGCGCAATGGCAGAACTTCAAAGTCAAGGCGGCTGTTGGCTCTGTTTTACCTCCTGAACCCGGCGCAACCTACCACTGCCGGCCGATTCCAGAAGGATATGCTAGGGTGATGGTGGATGAAATAACGGAGGGATTTGAGGACCTCCAGCTTGACCACCCTACCGGTGAAGGGGAGACTCGGCTGGGTTCTGCTCTGAAGACTCCGTGCCTATGGCGGAAGGAGCTCATTAACCTTCCGAACTGGACGCCTCCGGCGAGTAAGGGCACTCCGCCGCCTCCTCCTCCGGCGAGTTATCAGGGCACTCAGCCTCCTTCTCCGACGCGTGGCGGCACTCCGCCTCCTCCTCCGGCGAGTGATCAGGGCACTCGGCCTCCTTCTCCGGCGCGTGGCGGCACTCCGCCTCCTTCTCCGCCTGCGCCGGCGTGCCAGAGCAGCCAGCCTCCTCCTTCTCCGCCTCGTCAGCAAGGGCGGAAGAGACCCGCCGCCGCTCTGGCAGCTCCGGTGCGTCATAGTCCTTCTCCTCCGCCTCGTTAGCAAGGAAAGAAGACAGCCGCAGCCGGTCCGTCTGCTCTGCCGGCGTCTAGCAGTACAGCTGCCAGAGGCGGGAGGCAATACAGATTCAGTCCTTCTCTGAAGACTCCAGAGAAGTTACCATACGAGAGGACCCCAGAGGAGAACGCGAAGATCGTGCGAGCCGAAGTGACAAACTTCTTTGAAGGGTGAAAGCAAAGAAACATCCACCTCCGGAGGAGAAGGTAGATCCGGTGAAAGCGAAGCGCACTCTGGCTGCCCTGACAAAACCACCAAAGTCTCCGCCGAAAGGCAACTATGAGCGCATTATTGCAAAGACATTTGTCGAAGCGGAGCGGTGGGAAGTACTGTCAGTGATCAAAGGTTAAAAGAACGACGAGCTGGGAAAAAAATTGCCCAGCTCGGCGAACAAGCGAACCAATCGTGCCCCCCGCTCAAGGTGTCTAGCGACATCATCGCTAATGATCCGAGGACTGTGCCCGGTTATAGCAATCTTGGAGATTACCTGCCCGACGATGTACATTATGAAATCATGGAGGTGGACGAACACAAATACCATTACGGGAAGCCTCTCGTCAAAGATGAAAGATCTCTAACAACGATGATGCGAAGATTACATGATTGGTACATGAAAACCTGCAGAGAGTCTGATGGGATGAATACTTTGACGCTGAGAGTTAAATCGGAGCATGACCTCGTTGGAATTGAACTGCTGAATGTTCCATTTGAGGAGTTCTTCCAGTTTTTCAATCAAAAGGCCCTCGATAAATCAACGATCACTTGCTACTGTCTGTAAGTAGTACTACTTCTGTCATTAAGTCTCTCTATATAGGTCAGCTCTTTCATTGCATGTATTTATAATTATCCTCACTATATTATGCAGATTGAAGATCGCCGAATTGAAGAAAAGACAAATCGGTGATATTGGGTTCATTAACACAAATCTCATAGATGCATATACGGTTGAAAAACATGCCAAAGAAGCCGAGGCCAACTTGATACGATCGTTAGTATTAAATCAAAACAAAGATATAATACTCTTTCCTTACAACTTCAAGTGAGTGTTACTGTCTTGTGCATATTCGGTTTCCCTTATTAGTCCAGGTTATGGTAACGTAATTGATGACTTATGCATGCATGCGCAGCTTCCACTATATTCTCCTAGAGATTAAGCTTGAGCAGGGAGTAGTAACCGTCTTAGACTCGAGACGAAAAGATCCCCAGGACTATGCGGACGTGACTCAAATGCTCGAGAAGTAAGTTAAATCGATCATTATCCACCATATCAGCAACTTTGTTCATTTTCTGATATCAAGTAATTGTTTTCTTTGTCTGGCAGGGTTTGGAGAAAATTCACCACAAAAGCTCCGGGACTGCCGAAGAAGCTGCAATTTTCACACCCGAAAGTAAGTACTATAGTAGCATGTTCCGCACATCTCCTAGTGATTCAAGCGCTAGTTTCATCAATACCATTTAGCATGCTTGCTTATCAGTTAGATTGACCTCTATTTCTTGTAAAGTGGTTGTGGCAGGAACAAGGGAATGATTTATGTGGATACTACGTTTGCGAGTCTATCCGCCGCACGACCTGTGAGCGGGGCTACTCTAACGAACAATATGAAGTGCGTAAGCAATAATATTCACAATTTTATTTTATTACCATCATTTGTGTCGAGTTTCATTTATTCATATATATATATGTATTGACCCTCTTCTTCAAATTAGATCTTTCGGATGCGGGATGAACTCCTAGCACCAGACCGTATGCGAGCAATTCAAGAGGAATTGGCGGAATTCTTCCTTGACCACGTGATCGCTGAAAACGAAGAATACTATGTGGACCCTGTGTTCTTACAATTTAATTAGGAGATTATATTGTAAGAGATAATTATTGTATATATGTAGCCGGTAGTGTCAGATAGATATACGAGAACTTGTTGTTCGACCAATCTCTCGGAGAAGGAGAGGTGGTCGATATCACTTCTCTCTGTATGCATATGTTCATGACGATCTTCTGTTTCCTTCATTTGCTTACTAGCTAGCGTGTCTAGTCCTCTCCATACGTATATAGTACGTAGCGTCGACCAAGCACGGAGATAAGAGAGAACACTTCTCTCTATTAATTAGCTAGCTAACACAATATATGAAACACCTAAATTAACCCCCCAAAACCCCCCAACCCCCCCCCCTTAAAAAAAACAAAAACCCCAGTCCCTGAAATGCTGACGCGTGGATGCCTATTGGTCCCGGTTGGTGACACCAACCGGGACAAAAGGCCCTGCCTATTGGTCCCGGTTGGCGTCACCAACCGGGACCAAAGGCCCCCCTGCCTGGGCTGGCAGCAGCGGCCACGTGGAGGACCTTCTGTCCCGGTTCGTGTAAGAACCGGGACTAAAGGGTTAGGGCTTTAGTAACGACCCTTTAGTCCCGGTTCGAAAACCGGGACAAAAGGCCCTTACCAACCAGGGTAAAAGCCCCTTTTTCTACTAGTGAGAACACCACATGTCCCATGTCCCACGCGTCGCTCCTCCATGGGCCACACCGGTGGAAGCTCCAAATCGGTCAGCCTCCCCTCTTCTCCACCCTCACTCCTTGTCATCATCAGATGAAATGGCGGGGCGAAGCCCGTCGCATGGACGACGATGGGGGGCTTCTTCATCTCACAATGGCGTGGATGGTCCCCTTATGTGGGTATGGCGCCCGTTCTTGCGGCGACCACGGTGGTTGGTCTCGGTGCGTCGGCTGGTGGCGTCCGACGTGGATCCAAGGCTGCTCGGACTGGATCTGGCGCGTGGCTCGGGGTGGTGGCCCCGGGCGTTGCATCTTCGGTCGGGGGTTCTTTGTGCTGGCGCTCTGTGCTGGCTGCGAGGGCAGCGACACTGCAACGTTTTCGGGGTGGCGACTGCACGTGGTGGCCAAGGCTGGCGCTCCCTGGCTGAGGCAACGGCGGACAACCTCTCTTACCCGGTGTTGTGGCAGCCATTTTAGGGCTACTGGTGGGAGCCTTGCTAGCCGTTCTTGCTGGTGTTCAGGATGTGTGGATGTCGCGGTCTAGTGGAGATGTCGGCTGTCCGTGGTTGTGTGGATGATGCGGCGGCCAGATCTGGTGTTGGGGTCGTCCTGTGATTTGACGTGCCTCGTGTTGCTGCTTCGTTGTGCCTTTGTCGGCGCTTTGCCGATTGGAGTAGCCGGGTGACTAGGGTTGTGTGGCTCCGCGTGGTGTGGGTGGCCATGCCCCGCGAGGATGCTTCCTCTCTGGATCTTGTTCGTTGGTGGAGGTGGTGTGTTGGCGTGTCCTCGCCTCCATGATGTTGGTTGTGGCTTGATCGGAGGGCTCTCGATCTCGACGACCATGGTTTTCTACTGCCGGTGGAACGCGGCTTCGGCTTGCTTCTGTTGCCAGCGGTTGGACCCTCGGTGGGTGGAGAGGCTTAAGGCTTTGGGCGAAAGCCTTGGTTTGATGGGGATCGGGGGATACTGGAAACGATACTTCTTGGAGCTCTCGCCGAAGAGTACCTCATCTCCACTAGACCGCGGCTTGTTGGTTTGAGGGTCGCCGTGGGGGTTGTTAGTGTGGCCGGCCTTTTCCCGAGGTCTGGCGGAGCTGGTGTGGTGGCTCTGGGCAAATGCCTTGGTTCGATGGGGAGTCGAAGGATACCGGCGACGATGCTTCTTGAAGGCGTCTCCGAAGAGCTCACCCACACATCTTCAGGTTGTGGGCATGTTGGTGGTGGAGTTGAGTTGGCTGATGACGGCATGGTTTTCGATCTATTTTCCCGTATAAACCAGGTCACCCTGGTTTTTGAATTTTTTTTCTATTTTAATGATATCGGTCGTGCACCTTCCTTGCACGAGCGGGTGAACCGGGGCATCGTCCATTGTCGACGATCACCGCCAGGAGGACGCAACTAAGCGTCTGCGCCGCGAGCGCACGGCGGTGCCGACCAATCAGAGTTGCCGCGACCCTTGGGAGGCCTTTCGTCGCTTGAAGGACGATGGCTGTGATGGAGGGAACGACAACGGAGGTGCCGGCTGCCTTGGATGACATGCCTACAAGGTCACCGCCCGACACTACCTTGTTTAGTTTAGTTTAGGTTAGGTTAGTTTTAGTTAAAATTTGTTAAATTTCATCCTATTGGTTATAAACATATCAAAATTTAACAAATACCGTCCGGTTTCCTTGTATTTCGTCCGTCTTTTTGAATTGTCCGTTTGAACTAGAGCGGATGTTTGGTGCACCGGATTGGATGGCTGTCCCAACATGTTCACGAACGTTTGACGTGTCCGATTCAATGTGCAGCGTTGGAGTCTCCCTAATACTACAATGCTAGTCAGCCATTGATGGAAAGTCGCCTTCAACTGCATCACTGGATCAAATGAAAAGTGACTTTGAGACACAGAGCGAAAGACCACAGCATATATGTACTGCCTGCGACGTTCTGATGCCTTGCTCGGCGTGCGACATGCGTGTGCTCCACCACCACCGCGGCACCTCCGGAGATGGGACAGAGAGCGAAAAATCGCCGTTTTGGCGCCACCCACAAATTTAAAACAAACTGAATTTTGTTCTTTTAGGTAGTCCCTGTTTATTGGTTGCAAGGAACAGAGAAAGAGAGAGAGAGTTGATTCGTCTGAACTTTCTTTGTCTTGGTTGTGTCCCGTGACGTTTGACGTCGCTGCATCACCGCGTAGGGGTGCAGTTTGCTATGCTACTGCAACGCAAGCTTGCTAGGGCAGGTCAGGAAATGAGGCCGACCGGAATTCACCGCAGCGTTTTTGTTCCCATTCCATCTCATCCTATAAACAAACAAGCAAAGCATTTCTCTATCTACGTAGCTCTGTTTCGTTGTTGCATCACGACCAGGCCGGCTTTAATAATTTGCTCAAAGCGCCGGGCGTGGCAGTAGAGGCGCAGCTAGGAGCCGCTTTCGGAAAGCAAGCGTACTAATGATGAGCACGTATCGGAGGTATGCTTTGCCCTCGGATAGTACGAGCGTGAGAGAAAGAGAGTCCAAGACGGACCAGCCGAAATTTCCACTGAATCTGCCTAGCTTTTGGGTGCATAGCATAATGCTGTGGATTCATTACGCCGGTCGACGTAATAAGGTCTGTAGGTAATTGGGAAGTAAATAGGTAACATAATTCGGGAGCAAAATAGCCATGGCGTGTACGGCAGCGTCGTCTGCCATTTGGTCCTGTCCGGTGTCGCTTGTTCGTCGGTATGATTTTCTGTTTGATTTGATCCGTCTGGTGACTTGCGGTCGCGAGGGATCTCTGAAATTCAGTGCGCGTACTTTCGTCAGTACTCAGTAGTGACCCTGAATATGCAACTGCAGCATTCCCGGCAAAAGGCAAAAAAAATGCAGCAGTGTGACAGTGTGCACCACCTCGCCTGTCCGTTTGGAGGATGGCGTGCAATGCGTGGACTGCTGCTTTGTTCCATCCATTTGTATATGTTGGAGCAACAGCTAGCTATGCATGCAGTGCAGACATGGCCCAGTGCTAGCTGGGCCGGGCGGATGTTGAAGATATAACCATTAGAGTCACTCGTTCAGGAGGGGCGGGGTTACGTCATAATGATCATCACGTGAAGCCCAGTACCAAGCTTAAGGATGGCGGATCAATAATGGTCTTAAGACCCAGAGGCGGCTCAAGGCCCGTAGTGATAAACCGCCGTTATGGCAAGATTTGTAATGTAAGGCAAGAGTTGTTAAGAGTCCGAGCCGGATACTGTTATAAGCCGGCCGGGGCGTCAACCTCTCTATATAAAGGGATGACCCAGCGGCGGTTCAGATCGAGAGACAACAGATCGAGAGCCAGGCATAGCGATTAAGCTCCCTGGTCATCGAAACCCTAAGTAATACCACCTCAACTGGACGTAGGCTTTTACCTTCACCATAAGGGGCCGAACCAGTATAATCCTCGTGTTCCTTGTCCCGCTTAACCCCTTTAAGCTTCCTAGTTGCGATGGCTCCACGACTAAGTCCTTGCACGAGGACATCTGCCGTGACAATTCCACGACAGTGGCCTTAGTGATATTTGTGGGTTCACTCTTCACTGCACTGCAGACTAGACCACCGCCCTCTCGCCATTGCCGGAGATGGTCGCCCATCCAAGAAGCAAGAAGGTACTACCCCGGCAGCAGCAGCTTAAGGTTAAGGCTGCATCAACCTCGATTGCAGGCAGCATAAATGTTGCCGCAGCATCACCTCCCGTGCAAAAGCGCCTTCAATTCTTTTTCTAGCACCTTTGATCCGACTGACTTGCGCACCATCCGACGACGAACCCCCATATGCTCGGTGAGAGTCGCTGGAGTATGCGTTTGTCTCTTCCCCGGAGAATCTCTAGGGAGCCATGAAATGAATGACAGTGCTCCTTGTAACTGTATGAGCACAGCAGTTGGCATGCATGCAGCTGAATGACAGTGCTCCTTCAATTCGAACCGTCCATTGGGATTTGGGAGAAGAGAAGGCTTCCACACCTTGCTCCCCTTTGTTTCTTCTTTCTTGGGCTCGCTGCTAGCTTCGTCTATTTGATTCATTCATTCATGGCGGTGTTCAAGGCATGGCAGGACCGCAGGATGGCACCTCTGCGTGTGCGTGTGACCCGCGGTGGATATTGTTGCGCTGCACATGATGCCTGCCGGCCGGCGGATCGCAAACAAATCATGCGTCTTTCTCACCTCCGTCTCAGCTGAATCGTATCGATCTCGGCGACGCTGACAGTCTCCGGTTAATCTATAGTCTGAGAGTCTTTACAGACTACAGTGGTTACTCACGATTAGCATACGCTTTGACCCATAATAATGGCACTGTTTGGCAAACTTGATGAAAGCACTGGGTTTGGGATTGAGGGATAGTATCATCACAAAATCTGTCTAGAAAGAAGAGAGCCACCGTTATATACTAATTTACCGTGCGAGACTCTGATTTCCTACGTTCAGGTCCACGTACGGATGCATGAGTATGTTCCTCGCTTCCATGTTCATTTTTTTAGCTTAATCAACTTCCAACGCGACAGTTTTGCCGAGGCAAGTTACTTACAACGGTTAGGTTGATCTCTCTCCCGTTCGAACCCAACGGGTCGAACGGGCCCCTGACTCGCGCCCTGATCGGGGGCGCCCAACCAAACCATGGTTGGTGGACCCTTGTGACCCGCGCTATATAAACAGAGGTGGGGGCCGGGGCACGACTTACGAGGTTAATCGCTGCCACAATCCCCGCCTACAATCCCTAGCGATCTAGGGTTAGCGCAGTGCTCACGGGAAGCACACCGCCGCCGCCATCTCTCTGCCATCACCGGCCCCTACTTCACCATGGTCGGCGCTGGATCGAGCTCATCTGCACAAGCAGAAGGTAGGTTCACCGGGAATGATCTAACCTATCCGATCCAAAGCAATCTATCAATGGTATCAGCCAGATCGGGTTAGATTTTCGGTACAAAGAACAGAAATCAGAGAAAGAAAGAAAGAAAAAAGATCCCTCCCCCAAAGAACCCTAACCCTAAAAGAACAATAGGGGCAAAGGGCAAAGAAATCGCGCCGCCGCAAGGCCGCGCCGTTCCTCTCGATCCCGAATCGCATCGGCAAACCGAGGATCCGGGAAGAAGAACCACCCCACACGGGGCAAAGGGCATCGCGAACAAACCGCTCGACGGCGGCGCGCTCACCGCAAGGTGGACGCGCAGCCGGCGAGGGGGATGACCACGACGCCGTCGTAAAGTGCTCTGCCGTCCTCGAAAACGAAGGGGAGCAGAAAGGGCAAAGTAGCCTCGTCCTCTCTGCCACAGAAGGTGGAGATGGTGCGGGGAAAAGGATGCGGGCTCGCGCGGTGTGGTGGCCTGACGCCGTCGCCGGCGGCCGGCGTGGCTGGCGGGCGCAGAGACGCCCGAGCGGCAAGGGGGAGAGGGCTTGGCAGAGGGCTTAGCAGTGCCTCTCTCTTGCGCTCGCTGTCAAAGGAAAGGACGGGGGGAAAGGGCACGCTCGCGCAGAGCGACGCGGTGGCGCTCGTCGCCGTTCGCCGGCGAGCGGGGCGCCAGAGAAACTGCAGCCCAGGAGCAGAGGAGAGCGGCGCGAAGGGGGAAAGGAGCGAGGGTTTCGCCAGGGGCCGCGTCGCTAGCTGGTTTTGACCCAGCGATCGGCGCCCTGGACCACCGGATCTGATCCGACGGCCACGGGCAAACCCTAGCTCAGCCTCTAGGCCAGTGGGCCGAAAGTGGAGGTCGGGCGCAGTCGCCGCTGGGCCGTGGCCAGCCGCCGCGGGCGCGCTGGGTCCAGGCCGGCTGGGCCGCGCGCTGGGCCGAGGCCGCAGCCGCACGCCGTTGCTGCTGCAGATTTTTTCCTCGTTTTTTTTTTGTTTTTTGTCCATATCTTGGGCAGATTTAATAGTTTTTCTATGCAATTTTTTTTCCAACGAAATTTTTTGTTTAGAAAATAGAAAATCTAACAGAAAATGACTCTGAAAAGTAAAAGTAAAAAGTTCATGAATTTTTATTCATGTTTTTCCGCTGCGTAAATAATTAATAGTGCTCTTTTACAAAGAAAATAAAAGTTAAGATAGAATTATGTTTTTAAGAGCATGTTAAAGTGATTATTAAAACGAATATGATTATGTTATTTTTATGACCAACGTTGTTAATACCATGATCATGTTTTATTATTGAAATTTAAAGGTGCATTTATTTCTAATTTTTGCCCAACGGTAATATAGATTTAATTGCATAGACAATTATATGTTTAATTTGACCAACGTTAGATTAATGCATATGATTGTTATATTGATGTCACTTAAATTGTGATTTCAGGAGGCTTTCACTTGATGAGTTGCCTAAAAGATGTTCCGACACTCAGAGGTGACAATCACAGTGAGTGGAGGAAGAAAGTTGAACTGGCATTTGTCTGGGCTGATCTGGACTGGGTTTTGGATGAACCACAGCCGGTCAGACCTACAGAGCCAGTAAGAGAGGCCACTGATGATGATGCTGCGTGGACTAAAAAGAGGGGGGATTATGCTCCTTTGGAGATGTCCTACATCATAGAAATCCAAAAGTGGGTCAATGCAAACAAAAAGTGGATGGCCTTTATAAAGAATACAATTGAGAGCGCCATTGTGGGCTCCATTGCAGAGTGCACTTCCGCAGGGGAGTTGCTTTCAAAGATAAAGAGCCAGTTCACTAGCTCTTCAAAGATATATGCCACCCAGGTGTTAGAGCAACTGGTGACAGAACGCTACACAGGTGGTAGTCATGGAATAAGAGAGCACATCCTCAGGATGAGCAATATGGCAGCAAAGCTCAAGCCCATGGATGCGGATCTAGAGATCAAACCAGCGCTCCTGGTCCACCTTGTCATGGCTTCACTTCCGAAAGAGTTTGAAGCTTTTGTTGTGAACTACAATATGTCACCTGGAACATGGGACATTGAAAAGACAATAGCAATGTGTGTCCAAGAAGAGGACAGACTCAAAGCCTCACATGGTGGTACACTCAACTATGTGAAGGGTCACAAGAGAAAGAATTACAATCAAAACAACAAAAGTTCTCCTTCAAAGCCACAAGGAAAATCTTCCTATCAGCATCAGCGTCAGCAACAACCTTTCCCAGTGGACAAAGACACTTGTCTCCACTGTAATAAGACCGGGCATTACAAGAAAGACTGTCCTGATTGGCTAAAGTCAATCATGGCAAAAAGAGGTAACAATATAGTTTCATTTGTAAATGAATCCCTGTATGCACAGTTTTCAAAATCCACTTGGTGGATTGACTCAGGAGCAACTGTTCATGTTGCAAATCCTTTACAGGGATTCCATTCGACGCGGACTACGCTAAGAAGCGAAAGACGCATTGAAGTGGCGAACGGAGTTGAAGCAGAAGTTGAAGCTGTCGGTGATATCTCCTTGGAGTTAGCTGATGGATTCAATCTTCTACTTAGAGATGTTTTATTTGTTCCATCATGTCATAGAAACTTAATAAGTGTTTCTTGTTTGGACAAAGATAATTATGAATGTTATTTTGGACATGGCAAGTGTGCCATTTGGTTAAATAATGCTTATGTGGGTGATGCTTTACTACATGATGAGCTTTATTTGTTATCACTTCATGAAAAAGTTTATTCCGTTTGCAATGTGAAAGAACATGTTTCCGCGTCGAATAAAGAACAAAAGAAAAGAAAAAGAACATTCGACTCATCGAAATTATGGCACTGTCGCCTGGGCCATATTTCGAAGGGGAGAATAGAAAGATTAGTCAAAAGTGAAATTCTTCCTCCGTTAGAATTTTCAGACGTAGAACAATGCATAGATTGCGTTAAAGGAAAGTACGTAAAACAAATCAAAAAAGGTGCAATCCATAGCACATGCACACTAAAAATCATTCACACTGATATTTGTGGACCATTTCCGGTGAAAAGTGTGGATGGATATGACTCGTTCATAACATTCATAGATGATTACTCTCGCTATGGTTATATTTATCCAATCAAAGAAAGATCGGAAGCGTTGGATAAATTTAAAATATTCAAAGCTGAAGTTGAAAATCAGCATGATAAAAGAATAAAGATAGTAAGGTCCGACCGTGGGGGAGAGTACTACGGTCGACACACTCCATATGGCCAAGTCCCTGGACCTTTTGCGAAGTTCTTGCAGGAGACTGGCATAGTTGCCCAGTATTCAATGCCGGGCGAGCCTCAGCAAAATGGAGTAGCTGAAAGGCGCAACCGTACCCTTATGGATATGGTGCGCAGCATGATGAGTTATTCCAACTTGCCATTGGGATTATGGATGGAGGCGCTTAAAACCGCCGTTCACATTCTCAATGGAGTACCAAGCAAGTCGGTGCCCAAAACACCGTACGAGCTATGGACAGGAAGGATGCCCTCCCTACAACACTTCAGGGTGTAGGGGTGCCCTGCTGAGGCCAAAATGTTTAATCCAAACATTGCAAAGTTAGATCCCAAAACAGTAAGTTGCCACTTCATTGGCTATCCAGACAGATCAAAAGGTTTTCGTTTCTACTGCCCTGACAGATATACAAAGTTTGTAGAAACGAGACATGCAGTCTTCTTAGAGGACGGAATGATGAGGGGGAGCTTGGTAGCTCGGAAAATTGATCTTGAGGAGAAGAGGGTGCATGCACCTAATCCAATGATTCAGGAGCCATTTTTCTCACTACCAGTTGCAACTCCACCCATGACAGCTATGGGGGAAGACCCGGAACCTGTTCGTCAGGAGCCGGCCGAACCCGATGTTGAGCATGAAAGGGAGGCGCAACAGCAAATTTTAGAAGAAGTGCCAGAAGTTGAGGCACAAAATGTGCCAGAAAATGAGGCCCTTAGAAGGTCTACAAGATCAAGAAAGTCAGCTATTTCTACTGACTTTAAAGTTTATAACACAGAAATGGTTCATATGGAAAAAGATCCCACCTCATATGAAGAAGCCATGAGAAGCCCTCATTCATCGAAGTGGATGAAGGCAATGGAAGACGAGATGAAATCGATGAGTTCCAAAGATGTTTGGGACTTAGAGGGAATTCCTAAAGGAGCCAAAACAGTAGGCTGTAAATGGGTCTACAAAATTAAGTATGACTCTAAAGGGAATATAGAAAAGTATAAAGTGTTGGAAATATGGCCTAGAGGCAATAATAAATGGTTATTATTATATTTCTTTGTTCATGGTAATTGTCTATTGTTCATGCTATTATTGTGTTATCCGGAAATCGTAATGCATGTGTGAATACATAGACCACAACATGTCCCTAGTAAGCCTCTAGTTGACTAGCTCGTTGATCAACAGATAGTCATGGTTTCCTGACTATGGACATTGGATGTTATTGATAACGGGATCACATCATTAGGAGAATGATGTGATGGACAAGACCCAATCCTAAGCATAGCTCAAAGATCGTGTAGTTCGTTTGCTAGAGCTTTTCCAATGTCAAGTATCTTCTCCTTAGACCATGAGATCGTGCAACTCCCGGATACCCTAGGAGTACTTTGGGTGTGCCAAACGTCACAACGTAACTGGGTGACTATAAAGGTACACTACGGGTATCTCCGAAAGTGTCTGTTGGGTTGGCACGGATCGAGACTGGGATTTGTCACTCTGTATGACGGAGAGGTATCTCTGGGCCCACTCGGTAATGCATCATCATAATGAGCTCAATGTGACTAAGGCGTTAGTCACGGGATCATGCATTGCGGTACGAGTAAAGAGACTTGCCGGTAACGAGATTGAACAAGGTATTGGGATACCGACGATCGAATCTCGGGCAAGTAACATACTGATTGACAAAGGGAATTATATACGGGATTGATTTAATCCTCGACATCGTGGTTCATCCGATGAGATCATCGTGGAACATGTGGGAGCCAACATGGGTATCCAGATCCCGCTGTTGGTTATTGACCGGAGAGGCGTCTCGGTCATGTCTGCATGTCTCCCGAACCCGTAGGGTCTACACACTTAAGGTTCGGTGACGCTAGGGTTGTAGAGATATGAGTATGCGGAAACCCGAAAGTTGTTCGGAGTCCCGGATGAGATCCCGGACGTCACGAGGAGTTCCGGAATGGTTCGGAGGTGAAGAATTATATATAGGAAGTCGAGTTTCGGCCACCGGGAGAGTTTCGGGGGTCACCGGTATTGTACCGGGACCACCGGAAGGGTCCCGGGGGTCCACCGGGTGGGGCCACCTATCCCGGAGGGCCCCGTGGGCTGAAGTGGGAAGGGAACCAGCCCTTAGTGGGCTGGGGCGCCCCCCATGGGCCTCCCCCCTGCGCCTAGGGTTGGAAACCCTAGGGTGGGGGGGCGCCCCACTTGCCTTGGGGGGCAAGTCTCCCCCCTGGCCGCCGCCCCCCCATGTAGATGGGTTCCTGGCCGGCGCCCCCCTCCCAGGGGGCCTATATAAAGGGGGGAGGGAGGGCAGTAGTACTACATCCTTTGGCGCCTCCCTCCTCCCCTGCAACACCTCTCCCTCTCGCAGAAGGTCGGCGAAGCCCTGCCGAGATCCCGCTACATCCACCACCACGCCGTCGTGCTGCTGGATCTCCATCAACCTATCCTTCCCCCTTGCTGGATCAAGAAGGAGGAGAACGTCACTGCACCGTACGTGTGTTGAACGCGGAGGTGCCGTCCTTTCGGCACTCGGTCATCGGTGATTTGGATCACGACGAGTACGACTCCATCAACCTCGTTCATTGGAACGCTTCCGCTCGCGATCTACAAGGGTATGTAGATGCACTCATTTCCCCTCGTTGCTAGTATACTCCATAGATGGATCTTGGTGAGCGTAGGAAAATTTTAAAATTCTGCTACGATCCCCAACAGTGGCATCATGAGCCAGGCCTATGCGTAGTTACTATGCACGAGTAGAACACAAAGCAGTTGTGGGCGTAGATGTTGCCAATTCTTCTTGCCGCTACTAGTCTTATCTTGTTTCGGCGGTATTGTGGGATGAAGCGGCCCGGACCGACCTTACACGTACGCTTACGTGAGACAGGTTCCACCGACTGACATGCACTAGTTGCATAAGGTGGCTAGCGGGTGTCTGTCTCTCCCACTTTAGTCGGAACGGATTCGATGAAAAGGGTCCTTATGAAGGGTAAATAGAAATTGGCACATCACGTTGTGGTTTTACGTAGGTAAGAAACGTTCTTGCTAGAAACCTATTCAAGCCACGTAAAAACTTGCAACAACAATTAGAGGACGTCTAACTTGTTTTTGCAGCATGTGCTATGTGATGTGATATGGCCAGAAGATGTGATGAATGATATATGTGATGTATGAGATTGATCATATTCTTGTAATAGGAATCACGACTTGCATGTCGATGAGTATGACAACCGGCAGGAGCCATAGGAGTTGTCTTTATTATTTTGTATGACCTGCGTGTCATTGAATAACGCCATGTAAATTACTTTACTTTATTGCTAAACGTGTTAGCCGTAGAAGTAGAAGTAATCGTTGGCGTGACAACTTCATGAAGACACAATGATGGAGATCATGATGATGGAGATCATGGTGTCATTCCGGTGGCGAAGATGATCATGGTGCCCCGAAGATGGAGATCAAAGGAGCAAAATGAGTTGGCCATATCATGTCACTATTTGATTGCATGTGATGTTTATCATGTTTTGCATCTTATTTGCTTAGAATGACGGTAGTAAGTAAGATGATCCCTTATAATAATTTCAAGAAAGTGTTCACCCTAAATGTGCACCGTTGCGAAGGTTCTTTGTTTCGAAGCACCACGTGATGATCGGGTGTGATAGATTCTAACGTTCGCATACAACGGGTGTTGACGAGCCTAGAATGTACAGACATGGCCTCGGAACACACGCAATACACTTAGGTTGACTTGACGAGCCTAGCATGTACAGACATGGCCTCGGAACACGGAGGACCGAAAGGTCGAGCATGAGTCGTATAGAAGATACGATCAACATGGAGATGTTCACCGATCTTGACTAGTCTGTCTCACGTGATGATCGGACACGGCCTAGTTAACTCGGATCATGTTTCACTTAGATGACTAGAGGGATGTCTATCTGAGTGGGAGTTCATTAAATAATTTGATTAGATGAACTTAATTATCATGAACTTAGTCTAAAATCTTTACAATATGTCTTGTAGATCAAATGGCCCACGTTGTCCTCAACTTCAACGCGTTCCTAGAGAAAACCAAGCTGAAAGATGATGGCAGCAACTATACGGACTGGGTCCGGAACCTGAGGACCATCCTCATAGCAGCCAAGAAAGATTATGTCTTAGAAGCACCGCTAGGTGAAGCACCAATCCCAGAGAACCAAGACGTTATGAACGCTTGGCAATCACGCGCTGATGATTACTCCCTCGTTCAGTGCGGCATGCTTTACAGCTTAGAACCGGGTCTCCAAAAGCGTTTTGAGAAACATGGAGCATATGAGATGTTCGAAGAGCTGAAAATGGTTTTCCAAGCTCATGCCCGGGTCGAGAGATATGAAGTCTCCGACAAGTTCTTCAGCTGTAAAATGGAGGAAAATAGTTCTGTTAGTGAGCACATACTCAAAATGTCTGGGTTACACAACCGCTTGTCTCAGCTGGGAGTTAATCTCCCGGATGACGCGGTCATTGACAGAATCCTTCAGTCGCTTCCACCAAGCTACAAGAGCTTTGTGATGAACTTCAATATGCAGGGGATGGAAAAGACCATTCCTGAGGTATATTCGATGCTGAAATCAGCGGAGGTGGAGATCAGAAAAGAACATCAAGTGTTGATGGTGAATAAAACCACTAAGCTCTAGAAGGGCAAGGGTAAGAAGAACTCCAAGAAGGACGGCAAGGGAGTTGCCGCGCCCGGTAAGCCAGTTGCCGGGAAGAAGTCAAAGAATGGACCCAAGCCTGAGACTGAGTGCTTTTATTGCAAGGGAAGTGGTCACTGGAAGCGGAACTGCCCCAAATACTTAGCGGACAAGAAGGCCGGCAACACCAAAGGTATATGTGATATACATATAATTGATGTGTACCTTACCAGTACTCGTAGTAGCTCCTGGGTATTTGATACCGGTGCGGTTGCTCATATTTGTAACTCAAAACAGGAACTGCGGAATAAACGGAGACTGGCAAGGGACGAGGTGATGATGCGCGTCGGGAATGGTTCCAAGGTCGATGTGATCGCCGTCGGCACGCTACCTCTGCATCTACATACGGGATTACTTTTAAACCTCAATAATTGTTATTTAGTGCCAGCTTTGAGCATGAACATTGTATCTGGATCTCGTTTAATTCAAGATGGCTACTCATTTAAATCCGAGAATAATGGTTGTTCTATTTATTTGAGAGATATGTTTTATGGTCATGCCCCGCTGGTCAATGGTTTATTCTTGATGAATCTCAAACGTGATGTTACACATATTCATAGTGTGAATACCAAAAGATGTAAAGTTGATAACGATAGTCCCACATACTTGTGGCACTGCCGCCTTGGTCACATTGGTGTCAAGCGCATGAAGAAGCTCCATGCAGATGGACTTTTGGAGTCTCTTGATTACGAATCATTTGACACGTGCGAACCATGCCTCATGGGTAAGATGACCAAGACTCCGTTCTCCGGGACAATGGAGCGAGCAACCAACTTATTGGAAATCATACATACCGATGTGTGCGGTCCAATGAGTGTTGAGGCTCGCGGAGGATATCTTTATGTTCTCACTCCCACTGATGACTTAAGTAGATATGGGTATGTCTACCTAATGAAACACAAGTCTGAAACCTTTGAAAAGTTCAAGGAATTTCAGAGTGAGGTTGAGAATCAACGTGACAGGAAAATAAAATTCTTACGATCAGATCGTGGTGGAGAATATTTGAGTCACGAATTTGGTGCACACTTAAGGAAATGTGGAATCGTTTCACAACTCACGTCGCCTGGAACACCTCAGCGAAATGGTGTGTCCGAACGTCGTAATCGCACTCTATTGGATATGGTGCGATCTATGATGTCTCTTACCGATCTACCGCTCTCATTTTGGGGCTATGCTTTAGAGACTGGCCCATTCACTTTAAATAGGGCTCCATCGAAATCCGTTGAGACGACACCGTATGAATTATGGTTTGGGAAGAAACCTAAGCTGTCGTTTCTAAAAGTTTGGGGATGCGATGCTTATGTCAAGAAACTTCAACCTGAAAAGCTCGAACCCAAGTCGGAGAAATGCATCTTCATAGGATACCCTAAGGAAACTATTGGGTATACCTTCTACCTCAGATCCGAAGGCAAGATCTTCGTTGCCAAGAACGGGTCCTTTCTGGAGAAAGAGTTTCTCTCGAAAGAATTGAGTGGGAGGAAAGTGGAACTTGATGAGGTCATAGTCACCCCTTCCGAACCGGAAAGTAGTGCAGCGCGGGAAGATGTTCCAGTGGTGCCTACACCGACTGGGGAGGAAGTTAATGATGATGATCATGAAGCTTCGGATCAAGTTACTACTGAACTTCGAAGGTCCACAAGGACACGTTCCGCACCAGAGTGGTACGGCAACCCTGTCCTGGAAATCATGTTGTTAGACAACGGTGAACCTTCGAACTATGAAGAAGCGATGGCGGGCCCGGATTCCGACAAATGGCTGGAAGCCATGAAATCCGAGATAGGATCCATGTATGAAAACGAAGTATGGACTTTGACTGACTTGCCCGATGATCGGCGAGCCATAGAAAATAAATGGATCTTTAAGAAGAAGACAGACGCGGATGGTAATGTGACCATCTATAAGGCTCGACTTGTCGCTAAGGGTTATCGAGAAGTTCAAGGGGTTGACTACGATGAGACTTTCTCACCTGTAGCGAAGCTGAAGTCCGTCTGAATCATGTTAGCAATTGCCGCATACTATGATTATGAGATATGGCAGATGGACGTCAAAATGGCATTCCTTAATGGCTTCCTTAAGGAAGAATTGTATATGATGCAGCCGGAAGGTTTTGTCGATCCTAAGAATGCTAACAAAGTATGCAAGCTCCAGCGCTCAATCTATGGGCTGGTGCAAGCATCTCGGAGTTGGAACATTCGCTTTAATGAGATGATCAAACCGTTTGGGTTTACACAGACTTATGGAGAAGCCTGTGTTTACAAGAAAGTGAGTGGGAGCTCTGTAGCATTTCTCATATTATATGTGGATGACATACTATTGATGGGAAATGATATAGAATTCTTGGAAACTATAAAGGCCTATTTGAATAAGTGTTTTTCAATGAAGGACCTTGGAGAAGCTGCTTATATATTAGGCATCAAGATCTATAGAGATAGATCAAGACGCCTCATGGTCTTTCACAGAGTACGTACCTTGACAAGATATTGAAGAAGTTCAATATGGATCAGTCCAAGAAGGGGTTCTTGCCTGTTTTGCAAGGTGTGCAATTGAGCACGGCTCAATGCCCGGCCACGGCAGAAGATAGAGAAAAGATGAGTGTCATCCCCTATGCCTCGGCCATAGGGTCTATTATGTATGCCATGCTGTGTACCAGACCTGATGTAAACCTTGCCGTAAGTTTGGTAGGAAGGTACCAAAGTAATCCCGGCATGGAACACTAGACAGCGGTCAAGAATATCCTGAAGTACCTGAAGAGGACTAAGGATATGTTTCTCGTTTATGGAGGTGACGAAGAGCTCGTCGTAAAGGGTTACGTCGACGCTAGCTTCGACACAGATCTGGATGACTCGAAGTCACAAACCGGATACGTGTATATTTTGAATGGAGGAGCAGTAAGCTGGTGCAGTTGCAAGCAAAGCGTCGTGGCAGGATCTACATGTGAAGCGGAGTACATGGCAGCCTTGGGGGCAGCACAGGAAGCAGTCTGGATGAAGGAGTTCATTACCGACCTAGGGGTGATTCCCAATGCGTCGGGCCCGATGACTCTCTTCTGTGACAACACTGGAGCTATTGCCCTTGCGAAGGAGCCCAGGTTTCACAGGAAGACCAGGCATATCAAGCGTCGCTTCAACTCCATTCGTGGAAGTGTTCAAAATGGAGACATAGATATTTGTAAAGTACATACGGATCTGAATGTAGCAGATCCGTTGACTAAACCTCTCCCTAGAGCAAAACATGATCAACACCAGGACGCAATGGGTGTTCGATTCATCACAATGTAACTAGATTATTGACTCTAGTGCAAGTGGGAGACTGTTGGAAATATGCCCTAGAGGCAATAATAAATGGTTATTATTATATTTCTTTGTTCATGGTAATTGTCTATTGTTCATGCTATAATTGTGTTATCCGGAAATCGTAATGCATGTGTGAATACATAGACCACAACGTGTCCCTAGTAAGCCTCTAGTTGACTAGCTCGTTGATCAACAGATAGTCATGGTTTCCTGACTATGGACATTGGATGTTATTGATAACGGGATCACATCATTAGGAGAATGATGTGATGGACAAGACCCAATCCTAAGCATAGCTCAAAGATCGTGTAGTTCGTTTGCTAGAGCTTTTCCAATGTCAAGTATCTTCTCCTTAGACCATGAGATCGTGCAACTCCCGGATACCGTAGGAGTACTTTGGGTGTGCCAAACGTCACAACGTAACTGGGTGACTATAAAGGTACACTACGGGTATCTCCGAAAGTGTCTGTTGGGTTGGCACGGATCGAGACTGGGATTTGTCACTCCGTATGACGGAGTGGTATCTCTGGGCCCACTCGGTAATGCATCATCATAATGAGTTCAATGTGACTAAGGCATTAGTCACGGGATCATGCATTGCGGTACGAGTAAAGAGACTTGCCGGTAACGAGATTGAAGAAGGTATTGGGATACCGATGATCGAATCTCGGGCAAGTAACATACCGATTGACAAAGGGAATTGTATACGGGATTGATTTAATCCTCGACATCGTGGTTCATCCGATGAGATCATCGTGGAACATGTGGGAGCCAACATGGGTATCCAGATCCCGCTGTTGGTTATTGACCGGAGAGGCATCTCGGTCATGTCTGCATGTCTCCCGAACTCGTAGGGTCTACACACTTAAGGTTCGGTGACGCTAGGGTTGTAGAGATATGAGTATGCGGAAACCCGAAAGTTGTTCGGAGTCCCGGATGAGATCCCGGACGTCACGAGGAGTTCCGGAATGGTCCGGAGGTGAAGAATTATATATAGGAAGTCGAGTTTCGGCCACCGGGAGAGTTTCGGGGGTCACCGGTATTGTACCGGGACCACCGGAAGGGTCCACCGGGTGGGGCCACCTATCCCGGAGGGTCCCGTGGGCTGAAGTGGGAAGGGAACCAGCCCTTAGTGGGCTGGGGCGCCCCCCATGGGCCTCCCCCCTGCGCCTAGGGTTGGAAACCCTAGGGTGGGGGGCGCCCCACTTGCCTTGGGGGGCAAGTCTCCCCCCTGGCCGCCGCCCCCCATGTAGATGGGTTCCTGGCCGGTGCCCCTGTAACACCCCGCATATAACTTTCCATATTTGTAACTCTGACTCTTGCCATTTTCGGCTTTGTGTTATGAGATTCCCTCCGTGGTCGGGTTTTTGTCTTTCGTTTTGCATTTTGTTCATGTCATGCATTTCATATCATGTCATCATGTGCATTGCATTTGCATACCTGTTCGTCTCATGCATCCGAGCATTTTCCCCGTTGTCCGTTTTGCAATCCGGCGCTCCTAGCTCCTCCGGTGCACCCCTCTTGTTTTCTTACGTGAGCGGGTGTCAAACTTTCTCGGAATGGACCGAGGCTTGTCAAGTGGCCTTATTATACCACCCGGAGACCACCGGTCAAGTTTCGTTCCATTTGGAGGTCGTTTGGTACTCCAACGGTTAACCGGGCATCCGCAAAGTTCATTTGAGTGTCCAGCCAAAACCCCTTCAAAAACCAGCCCAAAACCCACCTAACTCTCTTCCATGCTCTAGGTCGTTCTATCACGATCGTGTGGGCGAAAACCGCACCTCATTTGGAGCCTCCTAGCTCCCTCTAGCTATAAAAGAGCATCCCCTCCCGTATACAAACACAGTCCAAACCCTAACCCTCGTCCCTCTCCGCCGCCGGACACGTCCGGGCGGAGCCGGACGCGTCCACCCGTGTCGCCGCCGCCACGTGGCACGCCGCCGTTCGTCGCCGCCGCCGAGGCCCACGGGCTCGCCCGCGGCCCGCCCGAGCCCAGCGCCGCCGCTCCTCCCGGCCCGCGTCCCGCGCCCGAGCCTCCCCGCCTCGCCGCACCACCGCCGCCGCGGCGCCGCCCGCCGGCCTGCCCCGCCGCCCGCCGACCCGCCGGCCTGCCCAGCCGCCGCCTCCCCGCGCCGGCGCCGACCCCCGCCACCGCGGCCACCGCCGCCTCGGGCCTGCCCCGCCGCCGACCTTCCTCTCCTTCCTCTCCCGTCAGTCGGCGAGCTCCCTCGAAGAACACCCCGATCCAGATCCACTGTTCGAGGTGGTTGACTTTTTCCCGTGCCCGATTTTTATCCAAGTCTTTTGCATTCTACAGCATATGCTCATGTTCGATAGTGCATAACTTCTTGCATGTAGCTCCGATTCGCGCGTGCAATATGTCAAATTGTTCGTCGTGATGCTTTACATTTTGTTTAATTGCACCATGTTCATTAGAGGTCATCTTGATGCCCAAATCTCTGTTGCAAGAGGGCTAGTTGCTGTTATCTTCTGGTTCTTAGCAGAAATTGGAGATTTGTCATTTTTGTATCATTAAATCTGTGCATCTTATGGGCATGAGCTCTACATGTGTTTTGTTGTATGCCATGCCATCTTTCCAAGGGTGTATGCCATGTATTTTTGTGACCTCTGTGGTGACTAGCACAAGCATGCAAAGTAGGCTCCGTAATGTTTCTGATTTCAGGGACTTGGTGATTTCTCTAAGTCCTTGTCTGTTGTTATTTTGTTGCCATGTAAACTTGATGCTACAGAGAGATCCATGCATATTTTGGAGATGTTCAGTAAGGATGTTTTGTTGCTATAGTCGTAGTTGATCCATCCCTTCCCTTGTTTGCAATTATGGAGTAACATAGCATGACTCAATCTTGCTCTACTTTTGCTATAAAATATTTCTGGCAGATTCTTAACATGATATGCAATTTTGCCAAGCTTATTGTAGTTGAGCCATACATGCTATGCTTTTGTTCTTGCCATGGTTAGCTTCATAAACATGCCCTCTTGCTGTAGGTATGCTTTTTTTGTCATGCATTGCTTTGTGGTGAGTGCATCAAGCTCACAAACTTGCCCTCATATTATTGTTTCTGTCCTGCTCTGTTTTCTGCCAAGTCTGAAACCTGATAACGGAACTTGCTATGTTTACATGCTTGCCATCATATCTTCTGATCCTTTTTGGCTTAAGGTCAGTAAGGGTCTTTTGTCATATGCATTTAGTAGAATACTGCCATGCCTTGTTTTGCTATGTTAAGTTCCTGTAGCATGTTGATTTCGTGCTCTGAACATTGCTACCTGATGCTGTTTACTGCCATGTCCACTAAGTCTGCGATCCTGTTATCTTTTGCACTTTTGCCATGCTTGTTTGAGCTTGATATGTTGTGATCTAGCCGTATCTCACTGTTCATCTTTTGTCAAGCATCTCCTGTAGATTACTGTCATATGCTTTGTTGCTATGTTGGGGTGCTGTAGCATTGTTGCTTGTTGCATTTTAAGTGCTATCATGTTGTTAATCCCAGATTAGTGTCATTCTTGTTTTGCTTGCCATTTGCAAACCGTGCATCCGTTTCCGGTGATCTTTATATCGATTTCGACCGAAATCATCTCATCTTTCCAGTGGCATGCTTGGTTTGCCAAGTTACTGCCTTGTTCATCATTTTCCTTCCGGAGCACGCATGTGCATCGCATATCATATCTCGCATATCATACATGTTTTGCATCATGTTGCTTGTGCATTTCTCGTGGTTGATTGTGGTTCCGTTTGTTTGTGTTCTTGTCTTGGGTAGAGCCGGGAGACGAGTTCGTGAACGAGAAACCTGTTGAGTACGCTTACGAGGATCAAGCTTTCGACAACTCTGAGAACCTTGCAGGCAAGATGACCACCCCTCGAAATCACTTCTATCTTTGCCTTGCTAGTTGTTCGCTCTATTGCCATGCTACGCTACCTATCACTTGCTATATCATGTCCCCCATTTTGCCATGTCAGCCTCTAACCATCCTTTCCTAGCAAACCGTTGTTTGGCTACGTTACCGCTTTTGCTCAGCCCTTCTTATAGCGTTGCTAGTTGCAGGTGAAGTTGAAGCTTGTTCCATGTTGGAACATGGATATGTTGGGATATCACAATATCTCTTTTTTTAATTAATGCATCTGTACATATTTGGTAAAGGGTGGAAGGCTCGGCCTTATGCCTGGTGTTTTGTTCCACTCTTGCCGCCCTAGTTTCTGTTATACTGGTTTATGTTCCTTGAGTTTGCGTCCCTTATGCGGTCGGGTGATTTATGGGACCCCCTTGACATTTCGCCTTGAATAAAACTCCTCCAGCAAGGCCCAACCTTGGTTTTACCATTTGCCACCTAAGCCTTTTTCCCCCGGGTTTTCTAGAGCCCGAGGGTCATCTTTATTTTAAACCCCCGGGCCTGTGTTCCTCTGAGTGCTGGTCCAAACTAGAGCCCTTTGCAGCGCCACCTTGGGGAAACTCGAGGATTGGTTTTAGTTGTACGGACTGCTCATCCGGTGTGCCCTGAGAACGAGATATGTGCAGCTCCTATCGGGATTTGTCGGCACATTCGGGCGGCTTTGCTGGTCTTGTTTTACCATTGTCGAAATGTCTTGTAAACCGGGATTCCGAGACTGATCGGGTCTTTCCGGGAGAAGGTTTATCCTTCGTTGACCGTGAGAGCTTATGATGGGCTAAGTTGGGACACCCCTGCAGGGTACTATCTTTCGAAAGCCGTGCCCGCGGTTATGAGGCAGATGGGAATTTGTTAATGTCCGGTTGTAGAGAACTTGTCACTTGACCCAATTAAAATACATCAGCTGCGTGTGTAGCCGTGATGGTCTCTTCTCGGCGGAGTCCGGGAGGTGAACACGGTCTGAGTTATGGTTGACGTAAGTAGGAGTTCAGGATCACTTCTTGGTCATTGCTAGCTGACGACCGTTCCATTGCTTCTCTTCTCGCTCACTTTTGCGTATGTTAGCCACCATATATGCTTATTGCCGCTGCAGCTCCACCTCATTACACCATCCTTTCCTATAAGCTTAAATAGTTTTGATCTCGCGGGTGTGAGATTGCTGAGTCCTCGTGACTCACAGATTCTACCAAAACAGTTGCAGGTGCCGACGATGCCAGTGCAGATGATGGGGTCGATCTCAAGTGGGAGTTCGACGAGGAACGTGGTCGTTACTATGTGTCTTTTCCGGATGATCAGTAGTGGAGCCCAGTTGGGACGATCGGGGATCTAGCATTTGGGGTTATCTTATTTTCATCTGGATTTTGACCGTAGTCGGTCTATGTGTGTATTTTGGATGATGTATGAATTATATTTATGTATTGTGTGAAGTGGCGATTGTAAGCCAACTCTTTATCCCATTCTTGTTCATTACATGGGATTGTGTGAAGATGACCCTTCTTGCGACAAAACCACTATGAGGTTATGCCTCTAAGTCGTGCCTCGACACGTGGGAGATATAGCCGCATCAAATGGATGTTAAGACGGCATTTCTGAATGGTGATTTAAAAGAAAAGGTCTACATGAAACAACCCAAGGGTTTTATCATGGAAGGCAAGGAAAATATGGGATGCCGCCTGAAGAAATCCATTATGGATTAAGACAAGCCTCTCGGCAGTGGTATCTAAAGTTTAATCAAACGATTAAAAGTTTTGGATTTAAAGAAAATATTGAGGATAATTGCATTTATGCAAAGTTTAAAAATGGGAAATATATTTTCCTAATCTTGTATGTGGATGATATCCTACTTGCTAGTAGTGATGTTAGTCTACTACAAGAAACAAAGAAATACTTATCCTCAAATTTTGACATAACAGATCTTGGTGAAGCATCATATGTTTTGGGCATAGAAATTCACCGAGATAGGAACAATGGAGTCTTAGGACTATCTCAGAAAGCATATTTAGAAAAAGTTCTTAAAAGGTATAATATGCATGCGAGTAAAGCCACACCTGCTCCAATAGTCAAGGGCGATAGTTTTGGGAAATTCCAATGTCCCAAGAACCAGTATGAGATCGATCAAATGAAAGCAGTACCATATGCTTCGGCAGTTGGCAGCTTACAGTATGCACAAGTGTGCACTCGCCCTGACTTAGCTTTTATCACCGGGGTACTCAGTAGATATCAAGAGAATCCAGGCCTAGAGCACTGGAAGATGGTAAAGAAAGCATTGCGTTATGCGCAAGGCACGAAGGACTACATGCTAATATACAGGAGAAGTGATTCCCTAGAGATAAAAGGGTATTCAGACGCAGATTTTGCGGGGGACAGAGATGATAGAAAATCCACCTCGGGATACGTCTTCACTCTCGCTGGGGGAGCTATTTCGTGGAAAAGCTCCAAGCAGTCGATAGTTGCATCATCCATGATGTATGCAGAATTTATAGCATGCTTCGAAGCCACGGGGCAGGCGATATGGCTAAAGAAATTTGTACCCGACTTGAAAGTGGTAGATTGCATTTACAAACCACTAAAGATGTACTGTGATAACCAGCCCGCAGTATTCTATGCTCACAACAACAAATCGAGTAATGCTGCCAAAACAATAGAGATAAGGTATTATGTTGTGAAAGATAAAATCCAGGATCAAACTATAAGTCTCGAGCATATAAGGACAAAGGATATGCTTGCGGATCCGCTAACAAAAGGCTTACCACCCAATGTGTTCAAGGAACACTTAGCCGGCATGGGTTTAAGGGAAAGCCTTATGATTCCTGGATAGGCCCAAAAGGAACAGAATTTGTTTCTGAACATAACGTATGTTGTAGTTGTATGATTCTAACGGCAATTAAGCCGTGACGATGAAACATGCTCTATGTACCAATATGTGATGAAACAGATAAACTAGAAAGTATAAAGTTAAAAGTAAAGTTGAGATCAAGGGGGAGAATGTTAGGTTGATCTCTCTCCCGTTCGAACCCAACGGGTCGAACGGGCCCCTGACTTGCGCCCTGATCGGGGGCGCCCAACCAAACCATGGTTGGTGGGCCCCTGTGACCCGCGCTATATAAACAGAGGTGGGGGCCGGGGCACGACTTACGAGGTTAATCGCTGCCACAATCCCCGCCTACAATCCCTAGCGATCTAGGGTTAGCGCAGTGCTCACGGGAAGCACACCACCGCCGCCATCTCTCTGCCATCACCGGCCCCTACTTCACCATGGCCGGCGCTGGATCGAGCTCATCTGCACAAGCAGAAGGTAGGACTACCGATTGGTATGATCTACCCAATCCAAAGCATTCTAACAACAACAATTCATTCCCAGGCGCGCAGTGTTGTGGATGCTGGCATGCTGCTAAATTCTGCAGCTGTAGCTCAAGTTTTGCCGTCCAAAGTTCAGTCTCTGGCAGAAAGATGAAAGGAAAAAAAAGCAAAGCATTCAAGTCGCCGGGAATGACCAAAAGAGGTGGATCGTTCGAGTGCTTTTCATGATCGAACCAAAAGCAAAGACCACACCAAAGCAGTAATAAGTTCCACACCACTAGTGGTGATCTATGGGACCGTAATAGTAACTTTTAAGAAACCTCTTCCAGCTGGCAGTCCTCTCCCGTGAACCTAGCTATTCTGGCTAGCTCATGACCAGCCCAAACAAACACACAAACAAATTCCACTCTCTCTTATTTTCTGAAACAGTTTGTCTATGTCACAACAGTTTCCGGTCAGCAGTTCCATTCATGTGTGCTTTTTTTGTTTGGCCCAAAACCATTAATTTGTGATAATGTGCTATCGAATCCACTACTAGTTTGGAGTCACTAGTAGAAAAGGGAGCTTTTGTCCCGGTTGGTAAGGGCCTTTAGTCCCGGTTTTTGAACAGGGACTAAAGGGTCGTTACTAATGCCTCCCCCCGTTAGTCCCGGTTCTTACACGAACCGGGACTAAAGGGCGTCCACGTGGACGCAGCCTGGAGCTCCACCTTTAGTCCCGGTTGGTGTTACCAACTGGGACTAAAGGAAATTTTATGATTTTTTTTTGACATTTTTTTTGCGAATTTTTTTATTTTTTTTTCAAATTTCTGAATTATTTTAACCTCTAATCTCTAATCACCACCCCTCATCACTACTCAATTTATCCTCTAATCTCTAATCACCCCTTATCATTCCAAATCATCTAACTTCCCGGACGGTCACCCATCCTCTCACTACTCCAGCCTGAGCACGCTTAACTTCCGGGTTCTATTGTCCCTCGTTTCCAAGTCTGCACTTGTTGTTTTCCTGACAATAGTAAGATGTCAATTCTATTAACCCTCAGGAATTTAGCTTGAGTATGAAGTGACACATTTCACTGTTTGAGTTTGAAATTATTGTTTTAAAAAACAATAATTATTTAGTAACACTAATATTTCTGGAATAATTAGTTTGACCATTGTTTGACCACTGTTTGACCAGATTTGACCAAAATTCAAAAAAACTGAAATAATTATTTAGTAACACTAATATTCTAGAATAATTAGTTTGACCATTGTTTGACCACAGTTTGACCACAATTTGAAATTTTTTGAATTTTTTTGCCTCTCCAGATCTTAAAAGCCCCGTATCTTTTTTTCTGTTAGGTTTTTGAGGATTTTGAAAATGTTTAACGCGGTTCCCCCGTTAAATTCGGATATAACTTTTCGAGTAGATGATTTTTCATATAAAAAACTTTTTCATCCGAGTTCGTATGCAAAAGTTATGCCCATTTTAAGAAATTCCAGAGAGATTTTGCAAATATAGTCGAAATTCATATTTGTTAATTTTCCCAACAACTAGACCACATATCACATGGGAAACTTATTTTATTTTATTTTTTTGACATTTCCATCATTTTCTTTTGTTTTTTCTAAAACTGAAAAGGCGGTCCACGAGGGGGGTGGTGGTGGTGGTGGTTAGAGTTTGATGGGCCCTTTAGTGACTAGAGGACTAACCTTTAGTCCCGGTTGGTGCCACCAACCGGGACTAATGCCTTAGCCGCATGAACCGGGACCAATGGTCACATTAGTCCCGGTTCGTGACTGAATCGGGACTAATGTGAATATTGCCCTGTGACGAAAGCCCTGTTTTGTACTAGTGAGTGGGGCAATCGGTGATTTGACATGACAAGCTTCATCTTTTCCTAGCATGCCCACTCCACGTAGATGGACTACAGTTGCGCTTCATGCATGCATGCATATGCATGGACCCGAGATGAGAAGAACAGAATATATCCACTGCTTTCTTTCTCCTTTATTTTGCTTCTGCATGCATATCCAGATAGACTGATTGATGGGCACTTGGAAGGAAGTATATATGCAATTTCTCTTGAGATCAAACACCCGTCCATTGAAGGGAAAGTGCATCGGTTTATGCACCGAGGACAAAGTAGAACTACAATGACGGGTTATTTACGTGGCATGAAGTTAGTCGGAATCGGGCCCAGGTGACGCCAAATGGGCAGCTATTCACGGTTCACGGGTGCAAAACCTGCACATGCAGATCCATCATTCAGATGGATCGATGGAACATGGTCCATGCATGCATGCATGCGTTTTGGCGCCACTGATGAATGATGCATCCATGTGTCCTCTTTGACCCTCCAGCAGAGCCAGAGCCAGGCCGCACGACGAAGGGTCACAACACCATCGATCGATATCACTACCGCACAGGCCCGGCCGTGTTCACAAATTCAGAGCATGTACATTTCTATATATCGAGCGGGAAGCGGACGATGCCCTTGTGCGTACGTAAACTTGTATACATACGTACAAGTAGAAGCTTCTTGACCTGAGAGGAAAGAGAGAGACACTACAGGATATGTACAAAGCGTATGATTGAGGTTGAGGCCGTGGTATGTAGCAGTAGCATCTTTCATATGATTCATGGGGCACTTATGACGCTAGCATTGCATCATGGTTGGCACGATATTGAGCTCGAATCATTGTCCAAAAAATTGTTTTCTTCAATGGCACTTATAACCTTAGCTATGTCTTCCTGGGGTTATTTTTATAGAGTTTACTGCGATATGGGAATTCTCTTTTTATATGCCTTTTTAGTTTTGCAATTCTTGCCCATTCGAATAATATTGGATTATGGTTTCTTTGACTCAATCATAGCAAAAGTAATGATTCGTTTCAAGAGGTTCGCTCGAAAGCTAAATTTCCTACGAAATGTGGCACAAAGAAATTTTAAGAAAATCCTATGAATAAAACAATTAACCCACACAATTGTTATGTAGTATTTGAATGTAATTTAAACTAAAATCATGACACTTTTTTTGGAATGGAGGGAGTATAATTTTTTTGAAAAATGCTTTGAATCAAATCAGCGCTAAAGAGCTAATCTCGCATGAATTCTTGTTTTCCAAGAACCAGGCATAAAAAATCTAGGAAAATGATTACAAATTAATGTGTTCTTTTGCTGTAGAACTAGGTTCGAAGATTTTTTTTTCTTAATTCGGAAATAGATGAATGGAGAGTACGGCTATTTTGGCTCCTGAGCTCATCTGCCCCTGCCATGAACAGTAAAGTAAAAAAAATACTACATTTAAAAAAAATCCGGTTCTATTCATGGAAGATATTTTCACTACGTGAGGCCCACGCCAATTTTCGGCTCATTTGGGCATATGAGTAGCTCCCGACAAAAAAGAAAAATTCGGGTATATGAAACAGTTTACTGTTCATGTACTGTTCGGACCCCATGCCACCTTTTTTGTAGAGATATACTCAGATGTTTAAATGAGGTGAAAATTGGCACGGCCTCTCGCACTTTAACATATTCCATAAAAGAAAATTCAGTTTTTCCTGAATCTTTTTAGTAATTTTTTATTTTACTATTCACCGGGTACAGATGAGTCCGGACTCAGAAATGGATATTGGATGAATTGATGCCTATCATATATTCTATCAGGTCATTGGAAAGTTGTCACGTTCCATTCCTTGCAAAATTCTGTACAGTCCGATGTCTAAGCAGATCTCTCGAAGAAAAAGAAAGAAGGGGTCCAAACGGACAATAACCTGCCTAAGCATGCAGCTGATTAAGATCTAGGCGGTGGATGAAGCCTGTGGGTGGTATCGATCGTATCGTATCCACTGGTCTATCCACATCCTGGCCGTACAAGGGATACACGTGGGGCCAGATCGATTGAGGAATGATTCGGCTGTCCACTTGGCATGTACCGTACTCCCATGCACACACACAGCCACACAGGCTACTCTACTGCCTGCATGGTCTCGTTGTTAGGACAACGACCGCGACAGCGACGCTGTCTCCCCTCACCTTCCTTGTGACCTCGTCCAGCTCGTCCACGTCCAAAAACAGAACAAAGCATGTGACCGACTCACTGTGCACTGTTGCATGGGAGTACTACTTTCTCTCTCTATCTCTCCGTCTTGACGGTGGGCCATGGATGAGGGAAGCTGCCAATGCTCATTCCGTTTCCATGGCATACGGGCAAGGCCACCATGAAAGCCCTGCCGTGTTGACGATGCATCCAGTAGAGTAGAGCATCTTGCGCCACAGGATATTCTCCTCTTTTGGCCCCGCACGCTGGAATGAGCGTGTTCTTTGCTGGATGCTGATATATACCACTCCATCGAAATATTCCAGTTGCTGATTTGCGTCATATTGCACCATGTACGTACGTACCCAAATTATATTACTAGTTCATCGACAACCGGCAACCGGCCACACAGAGATATATACACACACGTTCCCTCCTTCTAGGTACCCATGCATCGTCGATCCTTTACATTTCCAACGGAAAAGATACCCAATCCACGTGTTTGACTGGTGTTTTACAAATTACAATATGCCAACATGCTATAGCTGCAGGGTGATGCATGCCATCTTTTGCTTTGGCTGTGTGTCGCGTAAGCAGGTGCGTGTTCGGCCAGTCACCTGCGGTCTTCATGTTTTACGTTCACTGACTACACCTCCCACTATAGTTAATTCGTATTAGCACTATGATGATTGCCGAGTGAGAGTAGAGCGCAGCTGACACAAGCCTTTTGCCTTTTTTCTGCCCTCTCCTTTTCTTGATATTGTTCCTTTATTTTGTTTTTTCAGTTTTTGCTTTGTCCTTTATTTATGGAGAGTGATGGCTGACCTTCTGATGACATGCCACTTTGGCTTGCTATAGCTAGCTCGACCTGCCTTGCATAAGTTAGTTAGGATATATACCAGAAGGAAGAGATAACGTTTAATTTTGATGCCCTGGATTTTAGGTGGTTGATTAGTCCTGTTGCAAAAGGGTCGAGCTACGATTACATGCAGCGTCCTCCTGGTTGTTAAGTGTTGAATTTTGTTGGTTCATTGGTGGTTCTTGAGTACTGGATTTTGATAGAGTGCGATCACCCATGATGGCATGTTAATTCATAACAAGCACTCTGGTACTTATTTATCAAAGTCAACCAACCGTCCGACCCCCGCGTCGTCCCCAGGGCGGCTCGGGGGAACCCTAGGTACGCCGCCGCCGCCACTCCCCTCTACAGCACGTCCCCCCGCCCGCCGCCGCCGGATGAGTCCACTGGGCGAAGCCCGCGCCGGAGGACGGTGGCGGCGGGGATCTCCGCGCGCTCGGCGGCCAAGGTTGCCGGCGTGAGCCCGTGGTGGTGGGAGACTCGCCCTCGGCGTCTCCGGCCGGCGTGGCGGTTGCCCGACGCGGCGTCCTCGTCCTCTCGCGGGTGATGGGCTGTCGGCTGCTCGTGGCTGCCTCGACGCGACGACGTCCCGAGGTTCCAGATCTGGCCGTGGCGGGCTCGGCCGATCTGACCCATTAGCTTCGGCCGGTGGTGAGGTTGGTGGTCGTGCATGGTGATGGCGCCGCCGCCGCGCAATAGGTGCTTGGGCCAGTGGGTTCGCATGCTGGCGGCGCTGGGGTTCCCCCCTCCTCGTCCGGCAGCGTGAGGGTGCGGAGGTAGGGTTGCTCCGGGCGAAAGCCGACGGCGCGGTGTCTGCGGATGTCGCTCTCCTCCTGGGGGCCGTTGTGGAGTTCTCCGACCTCCTCCGCTCTCGGGTCACTTTCTTCGGGTGAAAGCCTAGGACCTGCGGTGCAGGACCAGACGATGGCGTGATACGTCGCTTTCCCTCCTGAGGGCGTCGTCTTGAAGATCGTGATTCCCTGTGTGCTTTCCCAGAGCTGGACTTGCACGACATCGCGGCAGGTGGCCGGCGATGCGCCCAGAGGTGGAGCGGTGTTTCCTCCTCCGCATCGAAGACGGCGGATCTCGGCGGCGTGGCGCAGCGGAGACTCGGCGCCCGATGCGTGTAGATGGACTCGCGCAGGAGGAGGTGGCTGTCTGGCATCATGGTGGCGTCGATGGCAGAGTGGCTTGACAAGGTAGAAGCCTCAATATCTGCTCTGAAGACGGACCTGTGGAAGATGGCGGCGACGACACATGTGAGTGCGTCAGACCGGTTTGTGCCCCAGACCCGGTATGTGGCTCGGCTGGGGCTTCCGGCTTTTGATGATAGGTTTAGGTGAGTGGTCTGGGTATTTGGCCCAGCTAGCATCCCTTCATCATATGGATAGGAGTAGTGGCATATGTTGCCAAGATGACGGATTCAGGCATATTGTTGTAATACTTTGTAAGGTCCTCGAGAATAATCAATAAAGTGGCCGCATGCATCTCCCAGATGCAGAGGCCGGGGGTCATCCTCCTTTTCTAAAAAAATCTTTTTTCTTAATGTCTAACTAGATTTTGAAATGGTGTTGGTTGGGTTGTTCACTAGTGTTGCACATTTTCAGAAAGTTAATTAATTAGAGATAAACCATGATCGCAGAAAACGTATGATTAGCAAAGTGTATCAGAACTATGACTAGAAGTAATGACGCACACCCTCTGCTAGCTACTCCCTCTGTTTCGCCATGCAAGATCATCCCCTATTTAAACTCTTAACTTTGATCATCAGTTTAACCAACGAAATCTGACCGACATAAACAAAAAGATACCCCCTCTGTTACTTAATATAAGATAGTGTAAAAAACCTCTTATATTAAGTTATGGAGGGACCGTTAGAACCTTTTTCCATATGTAGATTCGGTGGTATTATTTTTGCGGCATACCTCATCTCCAGTTGTTCAAGTTAATGGCCAAAGTTACTTAAAAATGCACCGAGAAAATGGAGGAAGTAATGAAAACATTTTATTGTTATACCATCGTCGAAGCCAAACGTACATTGCTGACTCTACTCTTATATTGTCCTCAAGGAATTCTTAATCGTCATTCCACCTTGTTAACTTTCTTAATGTACTACCCCTTGGAGGCAAAGCAACCACTCCTAAGCTAGTACAATTTTAGGGCCTCCTTAGTTTGCATAACCCCTTGAAAAAACATATGATCTTGATGTCATGTACATTTGAATTTTATGGGATTTGGTATGTTTCATTTCATCATAGGAAAACAAATAGTCCCTCTGTATTCAGTGGCGGAGCTACATCACTAAATCTGGGCGGGCCGCTAGAAAGAAAGCCCAGTATATTTGCACTCACAACCCAACATACTCTCATTCCTTCACTGCATTTTCCATGGACTGGGCAGGCCGTGGACCTTTTACGTAACACATAGCTCTGCCTGTGTCTGTATCAAAAACAAGACTTTTATTGGTCTAGTTTACACAAAAAAACATCTAATATTTTCATACAAAGGAGTACTAGTTCTTTTCTCAAGTGGTTTGAGTGATGCTATAAATTTTCTATAGGATGTAGTATTTCCAATTTTTACATGAAGATTCTCTGGATCAAAGAGGGAAAACACTAGCGCTCACCCGACAGTTCCATGAGTAGTGTCCACCGCATGCGCAGCCGCTGGATGAAGTGTGATCGTGCGCTCATTGTCATATCCCCACATATATGTGTTCCCTGTTGGCACCACATTACCACATCGACATCCTTCACAAAGTCTGCAACATGTTCCTGTTGTCACAACATAGGGCATGTTGCAATGGTAGAAGAATGTTAGAATCAGAGAGCAAACTGGTGTTTCGTTGCAAAGGGTCGAGCTCAACATGGTGCTATTGCAAAGGGTTGTTGCAGTCGTGGCATAGGGCGTGTCGCAACAGCAGAAGAAGATTCAAACCGGAGCACAACAGAGGCCTTGTTGCAAAGGGTTGCGGCTGATGGGCAGAGATTGAACATTTGTTGTGCTCGTTAACCAAAGATTGCTGAGGCGATGGATCTTGTCCAATCATCACCTGGCTGACGCATAGTGTCCGCCATCAAAGGGAACCTTCATATGTCAACGTGTCAAAGACAGTTCCTCGCAAAAAGAAAAAAGCGTGTAAAAGGGGGGCTGGTTAATTTGAACATGATCGGCATAGGAAAGGCGCGAATAAAAGAGTTTGAACGCGTGTCCATTATGAATCCCTTTCGCTTTGACAGGATCGGCATAGGAAGGCTAAGTAGCAATCCAACAACGTATGGTAGCCTTGCCTCGTGTATTCTTTGCACCGTTCGCCAACAACCACGTTTCATTGGGATTAACATTAGAAGACACCATTACAATCAGCCGCCGTAGAGAATCCAGTCGAGTCCCACTCTATAATTAAACAATCAACAAGACATATACTAGTGTACCAAAATTATAAAGTAATAAAGTACTAGGGCTGTTGAAATATATTGCCCACCTCTCTCCATCAGTTTGGACTTTTGGATGAGTTGACTAAAGCATGAATTCAATATGGTATCAGAGCCAAGAGGTCTTGAGTTCAATACCCTGCCAACGCAGTATTAAATAAAACGATTCTGCGGCCTACATCGATCCCACGTCTAAGAACTAAAATAGCCTAGACGTGAGGGGGAGTGTTGAAATATATTGCCCACCTCCCTCCATCAGTTCGGACTTTCGGATGAGTTGGCTGGAGCATGAATTCAATAAGGGCACGCACATGCACTTCTGTGGGCATGATCATGGTAATCACCACCATGCATGATATGATGCTCGTACGTAAACGTACGTCCATTTCCTAATTAAATATGTATTATTAAGCAATTTATACTTGATAAACAACCTTTGGCCGGCTACGGCACTGGCTGATCTTTCCACACAGCAAAAATACACGAAATTATTCCTGTCAAAAAAGAAAGAATGCACGAAATTATCGAAAGCGTGACTAGTGACTAGCTGCTGCCTGTGCCACATGGTAGCTAGAACGAACACTTGTTAGTAGAAAGAGAAACCTACTAATTAGCCGCGAGTATTTTATAACTAGTTAATTAACAAACGTAGCATAGGCCCCCTAGCAATTGTCGCTCATCTGGGAGAGGAAATTCTCAGCAGGTCCACTTCCATGGAGCGAGTAGGAGATGCATGCTAGGCATGGCGTCTGTCCGTGGATTGGAAGTTTGCAACCGTGATGATGCCGCCAAGGACCCTTGTACGCCGACCTTCCCCGATTCTCGCTGCGTGATCCATGCACCGGTCAGCTGTGCACGAAAAGAGAGGAGGACATGGCATTCATTGGGCAATCACGCCCCCCTCACCCCTCTTCCCAAATCCCAACTGCCTCAAGTATCTTTCCTCTTTTCCTTGTTGCGAGGACAGGAAGTATATCTATACATGTCCGATCGATTCTGATGAACCCTCCCTCCGCGATTAGAAAATACTACACCTTTGATCGATGTCGATTCATCATGGTCATCATTAGGGCCTATCCTAATGCTAATGCTAGTTCGAGTCGAGTCAGATCCATATGGATGATGAAGCTTTTTTGTCAAACGCGGGGGCTATGATCGATGGATCGATCGTGCTACAAACTAGCTATATGTAGCTGCTGCTTCTGGAAGAGGAAGGGATCGATACGATACCAAATCGATCATGTTACCGCTAGCTAGGCTGGATCTGATGAGCATATTACAAGCCTTGGACGGGAAGGTACCTACGTACGTAGGCCAGGAAACCACCTTTTTCGTCGCAAGATTCTTCCTAACAAGCCGGTTTTTGTGTCTGTTCCGATAAGAGCGCAAAATCACAGACAGAAGCACATCAATAGATATAGCTTGTGCCCCCCGCTTCCAGCGTTCCATTTCCAGTTCACAAGCTTTGTCCTCATTTTAAGGGTCCTATTTCCAGCCCATTGGTTTATATATAAGGACAGCATGCAACCGCGACGAGATTACATTAGCCACATACGTAAATTCATGATGACCAGTCAGTCCATCTACTCCAAAACAAGTTATGTACTACTAGTACTAAATCAATTAGCCAACAATATCTCCATTTCACCAACCAATCAACCAAGCGGTAGGTATATGTACACATTCTTCTTTGGTTTTCTCCTTTCACTCCCAGTTACTGCAAAAACTCTGATCACCCGTGACCCCCGATTTACCGTCACGAAACTATACCCGTATAAAAGGCACGTGCACGCTCCCCTATCCCCTTTTTTTGCAGGAGAGGCGCGCAAATGCGTAAGAAACTAAGATTTCTCGCAAACAATCTACTGCCACACCACCCGATTTACTGCCACGCCGCCATTGTCCGGTTGTCGTTCTTCCTGCCGATTCGCACCGCCTTTTTTCGCGTGGAGGGTCGAAGGAAGAAGACCGGCATGGATGTTTGTTCACCGATGCTAGTATCCTAGGACCATGCTATCCGGGAAATGCTTGGCGAGAAGGTGGTGTTTCAGGTTCATCACCAGTCTGAAGATCAAGTAGCATGGCAGTTGCATGAACGCGACCGCAAAGTACCTGCGCAATAGGTTCAGGCTCAGCTTGTGATCACACATAGTTCAGTTAATAAAATCTACGTCAAACATGGAAGGGAAATAATTGCTGTTATAGGGTGGTAAATGGAATTACCACAAAGGCGCCAGATTAGACGAGAGGTCGAGGAACGGGTAGGGCCACCTGCCAGAATTCACATGACATACATTCAGTGACAAAAGGAAAATATGCAGACAGTATTTCTGCTCTAGGGAGGGAATGGAAGCTGGGGATTTTACCAGGTTGGAGTAGATGCATGGACGATCCACTGGAAAACAACGTAAAGCGCCGTATAAAGGAAGAAATACGCGATCCGGAACCACGGGAAGCGCTGTAAAAGTTGTGTGAAGTTGAAATCAGATGCGGTGAATAATAAAACTGTATAAAAACCATGCATCAACTTAGATTTGGTGATCAAGTTCAGTGTTCATCCACTTACCAGGCTATTTAGCGATGCTTCGCCGAGCAGGAAAACAGCGTTGACCGAGTGCATTCCTATCAGTAGCTGTCAGACAAGGATCAAGTTAGCAAACTGATTAGCATCCATCAGATGATGAACACAAAAGCCAAGAAATTGACAAACACACTTACAAAATTCATACTGTAATCTTTTACGGTGAGGAATGGGAAAATGATGAACCAGAAGACGCAGTCTGTAAGCATCACAGCTCCTGCATTTGTCTGTGCCAACAGAGCTGGAGACGTCAGAATACTTGTTTGGTGAATTGTTATTAAAATGGTAAAAACTGTCTTGCATAAGCTGCCAATTATCACTTGTTGTAATATGTTTTCCCCCATTTTTCTACTGGAACTTCACTGGAAGCTGTAGCTATGGTTATTATCAGTGGAAATATCTACTACCCCTTGTCTATAATTTATCCAAGCCTAGAGAGATGTCCAGTCTTAATTCTGATACAGTCAGGCCTAGCAAATCAATAAACAGAGATAAATAAACAAAAAATTGTCTTTATTCCTGATGCTACAGCTAAAAAAGCCAGCCCTGCACTTGAGATACGGGGTAAAGAAAGGTGATCAAGCAAGGCCTTCAGGTGCAAGGAACTACTAAGAGATTGGGCATTTGGGTCCAGCCCAACAACCAAGAAGGTGGCTCATGTAGGATCTGCCAGACAAAGATGCTAGTATGTGGTCACATCCTGATCTTTGACGCACAGGAATCCAATTCAGCAGAGCACATTATAAACACACTTTAGTTTCTGGTGCATGATGTTAACTGCCCAGGAGCACTAATAATTGCACCTGAAAAGCAAAACTGAGACCACCCCTCCATGCAAGTGCAAATGCAATGAAGATGTGATGTCAGTGCAGATGTCCCTCTCCAATATGAAATCTGGAAAGAGGCTCCATGTTGGCCAAACATTTCAAAGTTTACGGGTGGCATGAAAAAACCTCTTTTACCTGATAGATGATCTGCAGCAGGTACCCCCAGAACCCGGCGACCTCCCTCGTGCCGTCGTCCTCCCCGTCGACGATCGGCTTCGGGGCGGCCCCGTGGACGGCGTAGGGACCCTGCTCGGCGTCGGACATCGCCGCCACGGCATTGCACGCGGCGAACTTGCTGCACCCGTAGATCGAAAGCGTCGTCGCAAGCTGAGGAATTCACAGAACAGCATATGGTCTTTTTCAGATAAGGACTGTGAGGACACTGATAGAGGTCGTGGGGACACCCATCATTGTGCACCAAGAAATCAGCGAGGAGACAGACTATTTTCGCTTACCCCGAAGTAAACCGTCACCAGAATGAAGGTCCACCTGCGTGATAGACAGTTGAACAACCACTTAGTACGTGCAAGCTAGGGACAAATGCTGCTTACTGAGAGCAGGGTCACAGACACCAGCATGTAGTATCACAGCTTTGCAGACAGCTTTGATGCTACCAACCAGTTACACACCACATTTTCTTTTCCTTTGGAGGAAAAGAAAAGCACACTGGAGATTTGCCCCCCAGAAAAGTAATGGTATCAAAATGGGGCTGCTAAACTAATCTGGTGTCAGAAATCCTCAATGGAACAGGTATTCCCACATCACTGCCCTGCTTGTGTGATATTGTACTGCACAAAAAAGATTGTTCCCTTAATGTGCTTGACAAAGCATGTACTAGAAGGTCCTTACTGATTATTAAATTGAAGCACTGCATCCATCAAGACTATCTCTAAAATGCATTGATGCCCCAAAATAAATACCAGTGGAAATGAAACTCAACACTGTCCTGCTTATGTTTGGTTGTGAGATTGGTCCTGTGAGAGGCCCTTTCAAAATATTAAAATGAAGTACTGCCTCATGAATAAAACTAACTCTAAACTGCCTTAATACCCCAAAAAATGTACAACTGAAAAATGAAACGAAACCCAACAGTTGTGGAGTGGCTTGCTGTGGAAGCTAGGTACTACTAGCAAACTTCTGCCAGCCATCAGTTGTGCACAGAAGATCAATATCAATGCAAGCAAATTTTTGCAGATTCTGACTGCTCTTAGTTTATTGAGGAAACATGTCAAAGATCAGTAGTTGATGTAATCATGAGAAGAAGCCTCCCTTTATTCCCTTCCCCTGAGATAAAATTCAAATTCACAACAAGAGAGAACAGATGCCAAAGTTGCTGCTGGGCACACCACATACATTGCTGGCTGCCACTCCAGTTAATATTTACAGCCTGAAGGATTTTAATCACCTAAATAAATGGGAAATGCCAAAGCATAAACCTTTAACCCAACTTTGCATCTGCAGCCAATCATCACCCGAGTAATAACCTCTCAAAAAAGCATCACCCGACCCAAGTAAAAAAATCTTTCTTCGGAAACAGAGTAAAAAAAGATGATGGTGGTGGGTTGGTGGAGGAAGGAAGGCTTACTGGGTGTAGTAGTAGAAGATGTTGCCGCCGTCGGAGATGACGATGACGATGAGGAGGCTGAAGAGGACGAAGAAGGAGACGAGCCTGTAGGCGAGCAGCCAGGCCGGGTGGATGTCGCGGAGGCACGGCCGCCACGCCTCGTCGTCGTACAGCAGCCCGTCCGGCCTTCGCCGCGCCGTGTCCTGCTTGGCGGCGCCGGGGCGGCGGTGCGCGCGGGGTCCCTCGTGGCGCCAGATGAGGTAGGCGGCGGCGGCGACGCAGCAGAGCACCCAGAGCGCGCACACCGCCACCCGCCAGGTCAGCCAGAAGCGCAGGTCCGTGGTGTCCGCCGTCGGCTTGGGCTGCCACGACCGCGTCGACGAGCCCCCCGCCGTGAACCGCATCGCCGACTGCGCCGCCGTCAGCCCGTCGCGGCGGGCATGCGCTGCCGCCTGCCGGAGCGAGGAGGGGAGGGACGCAATCTCCGCGGCGCGCGTTTCTTGGGGCAATGCGGGGTCGCAGAGCGGCGCTCTGCTTGTGCGTGTCTCTCTCTCTGGTATGTGCGCGTCCGGGCTCAGGCTAAAGAAGACGAAGGGTGGGCACAATGCGGCAGGAGGAGGAGGCGTCGTTGCAACCAACCAACGGACTGGGGCGGCACGCGAGTGGCATGCGGGGGGAGGGCAGGGCAGGGGATGGGAAGAAGAAACAGTGTGGGAGTGGGGAGATGCCAAGCTTGGAGTCACAGGATAGATGTGCTTGTCCCCGTCCTCTTCTTCTTCGCCCCTCTCGCTTGCTCACTCACTCAAAGAGGCAACCGACCATGGAAGAAACGAACAAACAATCTGTGTACCAGTGCCGCTCTGGCAAATCTACCAAACCGCGTGTGCACGCAAGGAAGGGGAATGTGAGGAGGGAATTAATGGAAGGGAGATAGATTCTTGGACGCGGGGGGAGGGGGAGATAAAGGTGAAGAGGAAGAAGAAGAACAGAGGAGGAGGGAGGGGAGGGCGGCAAGGTGGCGAGGTGTGGGGCTGGTGCTGGGGGAATGAGATGCCTTGTTTCTTGCTTCCACCCTTTCCTTTCCTTTGCACCGGAGCGGAGGGGAAGGGTAGGGGAGGGGAATGAGATCGATCGATCTTGTTCTTCTTCTTCGTGGGGTAGATATATATATACGTGCAACGCGTCGACAGCGAGGGCATCTACGGCGCTTGCTTATCCATCCTCCTCATCCTTCCTACGCACCCCACCTCACCGGGTCGTACCCCATGAAATGAAATGGGATGGGGGCACGGCACACGCCATTGTTAACTACTCTAGTTTCCCTAGCTACAAGTATTTTGGTACGGAGGTAGTAAAATTGATGTCCTTTATTACCAATCCACTGTTGTAGAACCCACTCTCTCTATCTCTGTTCCTTGCTAAGCTGGCTGTGTCAGAGTGTGTGGTTTGGAGGAGGGGTAAAGTAAAGTAAAACCGAACCGAGCTCGCTGGCCGGCTTTCCTTTCCTTGTGAGGGGGGCCAACGCGACGCCGACGCCATGGTCACGGCCATCGCTGTGGACAGTGCAGACGCTTTTGTCATTGACCAGGGTCAGCCACTGTGGCGTGCTGTGTCTCTCGCAGCGCACCGCAGTGCAGTCCTGTCCTGCCTGCGAGGCTTTGCTTTTGGTCGAGGGAGGGAAGGAGACCAAAGTCGTCCATCGGGGAAAAAATCTCCCTGGCGGTGACCGACACGGCTAGCCTATGTAGCCATGGTCTCCTTTTTTTTTCTTTTCTTTTCCTTTTGTTTCTCTCGTTTTTTACGCGCGCAAACAGTTTGCTTTTTGTGATTTTCACACTGTTCGTACGCACGCACCGGTCACCGGAAGACTGTGCGGTGACTAGTCCTCCCACAGCTGTTCTCCAGCGAAGGAAAGGGGTTCTCCTGTAGAACGATGCTCGCTCCGAAGATAGATAAATCGCTTTTATCGTCGGTAACATTTTTAGTTTCCGAAAGAATCATCGAAATACTTGTGTCTGCTCACGTCGAATGAACAAGCATTTATGCATGCAGAGGCGATCGAGCGATTCTCATCGATTTACACCAAGAGAAAAAGTGTGTACATGTATTGCGTGCCTCGTGCATGTTTGCAAGCTGCATGGGAGTGCACTGCAGCACCAACAACGTGTCGGCCGATGTCGGTCGGTTCCAAGAACCTCCCCTTACAAATGGTGGTACGCATGCAGGATGCAGCGGGGAGGTTTGGGTTTGGCATCTCTCGCTCAAGAATACAAGTCGGTCCGTTTTGCAGAGGAAGCTAGGGTCGCGGAAAGGTGGCTGGCTTCTTCGGCAATGTTGCGGCTGAGCTGGTACGTACCTTGCCGCCCAAGGTTTGGAATATGCTCAACTATGGAGAGATAAATCACACGGTTTGGCACCATACTATTCTTCTCCTCCATCCATGAGGCATGCAGCAGAGCTAGCTAGCTATGTTTATAGCACCATCGATCTGATCACACTAGTGCAGAACCGGCCTTTATCACCGGTTCGTAAGGGCCTTTAGTGCCGGTTCTGCAACCGGCACTATGGAGTGGAGACTAAATCCCCCCCCCCCCCCACCTTAGTACCGGTTTGGCACGAACCGGCGCTAACGTGCCACCACGTGGCACGAGCCAGGCCCGGGTGCGTGTAGGACATTAGTACCGGTTGGTAACACCAACCGGTACTAAATGTTTGGGTGTGTTTTGGTTTTAATTTTTATTTTTCCTTTAGTTTTGTGTTTTCAATTTAATTTAGTGATTGTTTTACATTATAATGAGTTGTTAAATCATTAGGTGAAAGTACCGCAGATTAGTTTCGACTGGATGCATGTGCATCCTAGCTAAGTGATCAAGTATATGCCATATCCATATTACTTGATCACTTTAGTGATCTAAGTAATATGGATATGGCATATACTTGGTCACTTAGTGATCTAAGTAATATGGATATGGCATATACTTGATCACTTAGCTAGGATCCATCCAGTTGAAACTAATATGCGGTTTCTTTCATAAATGATATAATAACTCATCATCATCATATTATAAGCGTTCATAACACCACAAAAGCAAATCACTCTTTGAGATTAAGTTCAGGACGAAGAACACGGACACGCATGAGAGGACAACAAGTACTAAGAGCATGATAACAAGCTAAATCACTCCTGCTGCTCTCTCTCTCAGGTAAAATAGCATAGAACATGTATAACTCTCCTGATTCATCATATTGGAGCATGCAGATGAACCTGTCTCCTAATCATGGGATGCGCTTCTGATTGCTGCCCCCTAGTACTTCTCTGCGATCGTTAACAATTTTGCTCCAATCTTTCACTATTAAGCATTCATCGCTTTCAGAAATCCTGAATGCACTCATGTGCACTGTAGGATATCTTGGCCATAAGCTAACAATTGACATGCGACCTTTAGTCTCGATCCACTGAGGCACAACTGTCATCGAGAGTCCCTGTTGAAGAACATCGTATAGTAATTAATATACTTAGCAATGAAAGTTTAGCTTGAAAAATAATGTATGCAAAAGATGCACTAAGAACTAATAGTAAAAATCTTACCATCTTTCCAAAATACATGTGACCGTAGTTCAATACGATCACTATTGGTCGCACGTTTTGAGTACTAAGATTTTCAAATTCAGGAAAATGATTTCTCTTAACAGCATCAAGATCCTCAAGCCATGAAACATAATGACTTATCTCCTCGCAGTTTAGTTCAGCTCCGGGACAGTAGTAGGTCCTGTCTACCAAGCGCCGGACATGTTTGCTTGAATGGAAATAAGTTGTCAATAGAAATTAGTTGTGAACTATTTTTGAATAAACAATATCAAAGACATAAATATGGTTGAGAAACTCACATAATGGTAGAACTGGAGGCGTCTGCACATCGACCCAGATGTCTCTATTACCTTCAATATCATCTTCCGAACGAATATCAAAGGTGATAACCATATCACGCTCAAATGCATAAGCCTTGCATAGTGCTTGCCAAGTTTTGCATTCAAAATAGGTGTACGTATCTGCATTGTATAATTTGACGTTGAAAGTATAACCATGCTCGGTCTTAAGGTAAACTCTCTTTACCTCCATAGTTTCCATAACATTGAAACCTATCTTATCCAAGACAAAAATTCTTGCATGGCAGGGGATGCGCTAGTAGAATAGTGAAAATTTAAAATTATAAGTTGAAGCAAATGAAGCATATATAAGTCATGCTTAATTATGAAAAAAGACTTGTCGTTGTGACTTACTGTATCCACTTCGAAGTTCTCATCCAGCATGATGCTAAAGCGCCTATCATCAACAAGGAAATTTCTGTCGCACAGGCCGCGCTGGTCTTCACAGAATTCGCACTTAATGAAATCTTTTTCGTCGTCAGACGACATTTCCTATGTTCATATAGGTGAAACATTAAACACTTACTAGTTCCAATAATTCAACTAATTAGACTAATTCAACTACTTCTATTAGTTCAACTAGTTCTATTAATTCAACTAATTCAACTAAGCATTTAATAAAAATAAACGTGTTTTATTAATTTTCTTACTAAAATAAAGTAGCTAGTTCCATATAGTAATATTTTAATTAGATCATCAAATCTCAGATATCTAAATTTTCTTACTAAAAACTAAACTAGTTCTATTAATTCAACTAATTCAACTAAGAATTTACTAAAAATAAACTAGTTCTATTAATTTTCTTACTAAAATATATAAAGTATCTATATATATAGTAATATTTTAATTAGATCATCAAATCTCATATACCTAAATTTTCTTACTAAAAATAAAGTAGTTCTACTAATTCAACTAGTTCAACTAAGCATTTACTAAAAATAAACTAGTTATATTAATTCAACTAGTTTAAATAATCTCATATACCTAAATTTTCTTACTAAAAATAAACTTGTTCTATTGATTTTCATACTAAAAATAAACTAGTTATATTAATTCAACTAGTTCAAATCTCATATATATATACCTAATTAATATCTAGCTAATTCATCTAAAATTGACATTAATATTTAACATCTTTTCCATATAATTCATCTAACATTAACATTCTAACATTCTTATCTACGTAATTTATCTAACATTAATCTAAACAACAGAAAACAGAAAATAAGTAAAAACAATATGTGTGTGTGTATGTGTGTGTGTATGTGTGTGTGCGTACGAGCGGGAGGCGGCGGCATACGGGCGGCGGCGCGAGACGGCGATGCGACGGGGACGGCGCGACGACGAGCGGCAGGCCGGGGGGCGACGGCGCGATCGAGGCTGCGACGTGGTACGGGGCGGCGGCGACGGGCGGCGGGGGAGACGGCGGTGACGGCGCCGACGGGCGGTGAGGGCGACGGCGACGACGGGCGGCGGGGGCGACGGCGCGCGGTGGGGGCGGCGATGTCGCGCGAAGTAGTTGGAGAAAAAGTGGTGGTCGATGAAACTGAATTTTTCGTAAGTGCCATATATATAGGAGGGGCCTTTAGTACCGGTTGGAGCCACCAACCGGTACTAAAAGCCAATTTTCGCCCTTTAGTACCGGTTCATGGCTCCAACCGGTACTAAAGGGGGGCCTTTAGTACCGGTTGGAGCCACGACCCGGTACTAAAGGTGTGCGCTAGCGCAGGAGCGGTGCGGGCAAGTTTAGTCCCACCTTGCTACCCGAGGGGCGCCCGCACCAGTTTAAAAGCCCCGGCGCGGCTGCTATCTCGAACTCCTCTCTATAACAGGCTTCTGGGCCTAATCTGGCGCGCTGCCCGTTGAGCCTGCTGGCTCTTCTGGGCCTGTATTTGCAAACCCTAGGGTTGGCAGGCCCAGCGGGCAGCGCCCCAACAATTTTTTATATAATTGTCTTCTATTTATTTCCGAGTAATTTTTTTTGCTGTATTTAGTTTCTTTGTGAATATAAAAAAATTATATAGTTTTTTTCTTTTCTGCATTATTTATTTTCTGTTATTCATTTTGTACTGATTTTCAATTTCACCGTCATTTAGCTCTCTAAACAAATCGGCAAATGACTGAAAAACAGCAAATGATGTCAGAACGTGTTGGAAATTGATGACGTCGCTTTGAATGATGCATACTGAACGCAAAAATAGGCTGGAGTTCAAATAAGTTTAAAAAACATTGAAGTGCCCGTGTAACAGATGCGTTCTCGTCCGAAACCCTGATACTCCGAAAGAGATTGTCCAGTTTGTACACGAGGTGCGTCCAGTTTTCGCCGTGACCCTGTCTACTCTTTTGCACATGCTATGCGGGCGAAATGATGATACCATGCCAAGTTCCAACATTTTCAGAGTTCATTTTGTAGTGATTTTCAATTTCACCGTCATTTAGCTCTCTAAACAAATCGGTAAATGACTGAAAAACAGCAAATGATGTCAGAACGTGCTGGAAATTGATGACGTCGCTTTGAATGATGAATACTGAATGCAAAAATAGGCTGGGGTTCAAATAAGTTTAAAAAACATTGAAGTGCCCATGTAACAGATGAGTTCTCATCCAAAACCCTGATACTCCGAAAGAGATTGTTCAGTTTGTACACGAGGTGCGTCCAGTTTTCGCCGTGACCCTCTCTACTCTTTTGCGCATGCTATGCGGGCGAAATGATGATACCATGCCAAGTTCCAACATTTTCAGAGTTCATTTTGTAGTGATTTTCAATTTCACCGTCATTTAGCTCTCTAAACAAATCGGTAAATGACTGAAAAACAGCAAATGATGTCAGAACGTGCTGGAAATTGATGACGTCGCTTTGAATGATGAATACTGAATGCAAAAATAGGCTGGGGTTCAAATAAGTTTAAAAAACATTGAAGTGCCCATGTAACAGATGAGTTCTCATCCAAAACCCTGATACTCCGAAAGAGATTGTTCAGTTTGTACACGAGGTGCGTCCAGTTTTCGCCGTGACCCTCTCTACTCTTTTGCGCATGCTATGCGGGCGAAATGATGATACCATGCCAAGTTCCAACATTTTCAGAGTTCATTTTGTAGTGATTTTCAATTTCACCGTCATTTAGCTCTCTAAACAAATCGGTAAATGACTGAAAAACAGCAAATGATGTCAGAATGTGTTGGAAATTGATGACGTCGCTTTGAATGATGCATACTGAACGCAAAAATTGGCTGGAGTTCAAATAAGTTTAAAGAACATTGAAGTGCCCGTGTAACCGGCGAGTTCTCGTCCGAAACCCTGATACTCCGAAAGAGATTGTCCAGTTTGTACACGAGGTGCGTCCTGTTTTCGCCGTGACCCTCTCTACTCTTTTGCACATGCTATGCGGGCGAAATGATGATACCATGCCAAGTTCCAACATTTTCAGAGTTCATTTTGTAGTGATTTTCAATTTCACCGTCATTTAGCTCTCTAAACAAAACGGTAAATGACTGAAAAACAGCAAATGATGTCAGAACGTGTTGGAAATTGATGACGTCGCTTTGAATGATGCATACTGAACGCAAAAATAGGCTGGAGTTCAAATAAGTTTAAAAAACATTAAAGTGCCCGTGTAACAGATGAGTTCTCGTCCGAAACCCTGATACTCCAAAAGAGATTGACCAGTTTGTACACGAGGTGCGTCCAGTTTTCGCCGTGACGCTCTCTACTCTTTTGCACATCCTATGCGGGCGAAATGATGATACCATGCCAAGTTCCAACATTTTCAGAGTTCATTTTGTAGTGATTTTCAATTTCACCGTCATTTAGCTTTCTAAACAAATCGGTAAATGACTGAAAAACAGCAAATGATGTCAGAACGTGTTGGAAATTGATGACGTCGCTTTGAAAGATGCATACTGAACGCAAAAATAGGCTGGAGTTCAAATAAGTTTAAAAAACATTGAAGTGCCCGTGTAACAGATGAGTTCTCGTCCGAAACCCTGATACTCCGAAAGAGATTGTCCAGTTTGTACACGAGGTACGTCCAGTTTTCGCCGTGACCTTCTCTACTCTTTTGCACATGCTATGCGGGCGAAATGATGATACCATGCCAAGTTTCAACATTTTCAGAATTCATTTTGTAGTGATTTTCAATTTCACCGTCATTTAGCTCTCTAAACAAATCGGTAAATGACTGAAAAACAGCAAATGATGTCAGAACGTGTTGGAAATTGATGACGTCGCTTTGAAAGATGCATACTGAACGCAAAAATAGGCTGGAGTTCAAATAAGTTTAAAAAACATTGAAGTGCCCGTGTAACAGATGAGTTCTCGTCCGAAACCCTGATACTCCGAAAGAGATTGTCCAGTTTGTACACGAGGTACGTCCAGTTTTCGCCGTGACCCTCTCTACTCTTTTGCACATGCTATGCGGGCGAAATGATGATACCATGCCAAGTTTCAACATTTTCAGAATTCATTTTGTAGTGATTTTCAATTTCACCGTCATTTAGCTCTCTAAACAAATCGGTAAATGACTGAAAAACAGCAAATGATGTCAGAACGTGTTGAAAATTGATGACGTCGCTTTGAATGATGCATACTGATGCAAAAATAGGCTGGAGTTCAAATGACTGAAAAACAGCAAATGATGTCAGAACGTGTTGGAAATTGATGACGTCGCTTTGAATGGTGTGTACGGAACGCAAAAAAGTCTGGAGTTGTAATAAGTTAAAAAAAATGAAGTGCCCATGTAACAGATGAGTTCTGGTCAGAAACGCTGATACTTCGAAAGAGATTGTCCAGTTTGTACACGAAGTGCGTCCAGTTTTTGCCGTAACACAAGAAGTCCGGAGTTGTAATAAGTTATTAAAGATAAAAAAAGGGGCACAATGCTCGTTAATTAGCTTCAAGCCTTTCGGAATAGTGCAAACTGCGCTGCACATAGCTCCGTGCAGTCTACACTATTCCTCAAGGCTTAAAGCTAAGCAACGTGCAGATGAGCATTACGCCTCTCCTTCATCGTCTCTGCACTCAGGGCTTATAAACCGCTCCTAGTGCCTCTCTCTTCGCGAGGTGGGACTAAAAAACAGCTTACTAAGCAACTATAGTACCGGTTAATGGCACGAACCGGTATTAAAGGTGTCCGTGGGCCCCAGCCTAACCACAGCCTGACGCAGCATCATTAGTACCGGTTCGTGTACCGATACAAAAGGTTGCTCATGAACCGGTAATAATGATCTCCGCCCGCCTAGCCGTTGGAACCGGCACTAATGGACACATTAGTGCCGGCTCAAATCAAACGGGCACTAATGTGCTTCACATTTGACCCTTTTTCTACTAGTGTGATTTTAGCGTTTTGTCTGACAAAAATGGAGAAGCTCCGTCATGCATATCGACCGGACTCGAAATAGCATTAGCTAACGAGACCCTTAACATAATAATGATGGCGACGATGAACTGATCCATGGTGTTTTTAGTATTTTATAATCACGGCGAGAGGATTCAGAATCGGACAGATATTCTTGTCCTCGCAAAAGAAGAAAGGAAGATACTTGAGGCCGGCATGAGCAGTTGGGATTTGGGAGCAGAGCAGGGCGAGGGTGGCGTGATTGCCCAATGAATACCTCTCCTTTCGAGCACACTGCTGACGGACGGGGTGGATACGCAGCCGGAAACAGCAAGGACGTACAGGGGTCGTTTGCGCCATCATGATTCCTTCTGTTCCTATCCTAGCTAGCCCAGCTAAGATAATAGAAGTAGTAACAACATTCTTATTGCATCTACAAAATATTAGAATAGGATAACACGTACTCTCGCTTGCATGTGCCCACGTGCAGTGGAACCGCTGGGAATTTCGTGTATTAGTTGAGAGGCAAGAGGTGGCCATGCATGGCTAGGGCACGATTATTGCTCAATTAAATATTGCTACTAGTAGAAGTAGGTGGTTTCTCTGTCTATGAATTTAAAAAAAAAATCCTAGTTAGCTTATATTATAAGAAAAATGCTAGTTAGCTTAGCATGTGACACGGGCAGCTGCTAGTCACGCTTCGGATAATTTTCGTGCATTTGGTTGTGTGGAAAGATCATCACCGGCCAAGTGTTTTTAACAACTAAATTAGTCGCACTTAACAAATAATTGATCGGGAATGGACGTACGTACGAGTATCATGCATGGTGGCGATTGCCATGATGACGACCACAATCAGCTCAGAGGATGCTTGGATTCAAGGTACTTATTTTAGTCTGACTAAAAATAGTCTCTTTAAGAGGCTAAAGTTCCAAGCACCTCTGACTAAAGAGGGGCTAAAACTAGTCTTGAGACTAAAACTTTTTAGTCAGGGTACCCCTACTAAAATGTGGATTAGTCCTCTCTCTCCTTATTTAACTCTTCTCTTTTAACACATGCGAGTTCTGGATTGGAGGGTTTGGAGGATAATAAATGCTCATTAACTTAATTTTAGTCTCTTTAGTATTTGGATCCAAGCATGGGTGAGGCTAGCAAGTTTTAGTCCCACTACTTTTTGTCATGAGACTAAAACGTATCCAAGCACCCTCTCAGCTGATCCATATCGTAGGGCATATGCATGCATGCACTAGTATTAGTCTAGTACTACTAGTGTGTTTTTGTTCAGTGTCTAATTATTATAGAGCGCCATGAATAAAATTATTATTACAGAGAGCAATGGAAAAATAATAATTATTATAGGGAGGGCCTGGACAGGATTCTCTACGGCCGATCGATATGATGGCTTTTTGCTGCTGATCCCGATGGCAACGTGGTCGTTGGTCAACAGTGCAAAAGGGAAAGCGAATAATAATGGACACACGTTCAAACTCTTTAATTCGTGCCTTTGGCAGGATGCCGATCCTGTTCAAACTAACAACACCGCCTTTTACTCGCTGACATCTTAAGGGTCTCTTTTGATACAAAAAGAATTATAAATTTCGATGGACTCGTTTGTACTAAGTTTCTATAGAACAAACCAAACCAAATCCCATATAATATAAAATGTACATGAATTGTGACCATATGTTGTTTTTCCTAATCATAATTCTGGAATACCTAACTTTCGCAAAACAAAAAAGAATTCTGCAAACTAAAGAGGCCATAGAACTATAATAGTAATATGTAGTGATCCACAAATGGTTAACAAGGAAGATTGAGCATTAAGACCTCCTTTAAGACAACGCGCGAGTAGATCGAGTCGACAATGTACGTTTGGCGGTGAGAATGAGGCTTACCATAAATAGTCTTCCTTACCTGCTCTAATTTTTTTTTTTGGAAAAACACCACATACATGAATTAATTAAAAACTTATAACAATCATTGGTTACAACACATGCCATGCAGGGAGGAAAGCTAGTAAGAAGATCACCATCACACCTACTATCGAAACTATACTTCTCAATCTCGTGTGTCACCCCATTTGCATGCGGATTAATTTTAGAAAAGTTGAATTTCTAGAGCAGCCTAGAGATACTCAATGCCTTCTTCTTCAGATCGACGAGAGGAGACCGGTTAAGGTTCTCATTTGAAAAGGAGAGAAACCACAAGCATAAATCAGTCTAAAAAAATAATAGATTTGTGAAAAGTGATAGTCATGTATAGCCCATTTTATTGGACGGTGTACTGAGTGTGAAGTTGAGCTTGGGGCTTACTTCCTCCATTTTGTTTCTCATTTTCGGTTACTTTGGCTATTAACTTGACCAACTTAACATCTATATTATGCCACCAAAAAGATACCTCGGATCTACATCCAAATGAAGTTTCTAATGGTATATCTTTTGTGTATGTAGTAGGTCATGCTTTGTTGGTTGCACTAATGGTCAAATTAGATATAAAATAGGAGGTGGCCTTGTAATACCGCAACAGAGAGAGTATAGAACTAGGAGGGGAGGTGTGACTTTGTAGTCACAATACACTTTACTAATCGTACTTTGTCTGTGATTGTTTTCCATGTCTAACTAATTCACTTTTGAAAAGGTGTAACACCGGTGAGCAATCCAGCCAACACTTTTTCTAAAAATCCGTTTGGACGTGTAAAAAGAATCTCAGCCAACACTTTTTCTAAAAATCCGATATACAAGCCGCATGTTTTTTTTCACGGGCGATATAGGTGGAGTTCTTGATATTAATTAACACACCATCATGGGTAATCAACCAGTGAAGCACCACACTAATTAAGCAGTCAAAATTAAGCACCCAACAACCAGTAATTAAGCAATGAAAATTCAACACTTAACAACCATGACGCCACCTGCAACCCAAGCTCGACCCTGTTGAAACAAGGCCAATCGACCACCTAGAAACAGAATCCAGGTAATCGTATTAAACGTGCTCATTTTCTCTCCTCCTTCCTTGGGGTATCCTAACTAACTCGTGCATGGTACGTTTTTTTTTTCGGGGTCGTGCATGGTACGTTGAGACCTAGCCAAAGGGACATGTCATCAGAGGGTCAGACATCACTCTCCATATGCAAAGGGCAAAGCAAAATCTGAGAAACAAAATAAAGGAACAATAGTATCAAGAAAAGAAGAAGAGAGAATAGGCAAAATTAAAGGCTTGTGACAGCTGCTCTGCTCAGCCGGTAATCATAGTACCAATACGAATTAACTATAGCGGGAGGGAGGTGTGGTTAGTGATCATACAGCACGAAGAACGCAGGTGACTGGCCAAAGACGCACCTCTATACATAGCATGTATAGTACTCCTATGTTGATAAAGAAAGAACCAGAATGTTCTAATGCAACCATACGAGTCAAACACATGTATGGGGTATAGATTTTTTTTTCTTGTTGAATATCTAAGCACTACTAGAAGGGAATGTTGGTACAGATTCTAAGTCTAACAGTGTCAGTTGCCGGTGAACACATTTTAGTTTTAGTAGTATACATCAGGCATCCAGCAGCGAACAGGATCCAAATGAAGTGAATCCTTTGGCGCAGGATACTCTAGTTCTGGATGCATGATCAACACTCATGGCGGCCTTGCCCTGTATGCCACGGAAACGGAATGAAGGCTGGCAGCTCCTCGCAAGTCGCAACCTCATCTCTCTCTCATCCGTGGACCGTGGTCCACGACCATTCCATCCATCAAGAGAGAGATAGCGCGCTCCTCCTTGTGCAGTGCTACAGTGTTCCTTGCTATAGAGTACCAGGCAGCAACAACGCTGGTACAGTTCTGCTCACATCACCGTAGCCAGTCACATGCTGTGCGTTGCTTTGCCAAGATGGACAGGGTCGCAAGGAAGGTCACAAGGGACAGCGTGGATGTCACGGTCGCGGTCGCCGTCGTGACAACGAGACGGGGCCATGCAGGCAGGCAGGCAGGCAGGCGGTACAGAAACCTGTGTTGCATGGGAGTACGTGCCAAGTGGAGGGCGAATCAATATTCAATCGATCTGGGCCCCATGTGAAACCCTTGTACGGTTCGTTCACCGTCTGGATCTTAATTAATATGACTGCTCTGATTTAAGTAGTGATGACTTCACGGACATCATCTACTCACTAGCTCGCAAAAAATGCCTTGCGTTGTGGGAGGGAGGAACGACTTACATTGTGGGACTGAGGGAGCATCTATGATAAAAATAAATAAATCATGTGATGATATTTTAGATATGGGAAAAGTATATTTTTTATCCCTCAATTCTCTCGAAAGTACAGAAATGGTCCCTCAACTTCAAAACCAGCAAATCATGGTCCTTCAACTTCTCAAACTGGATAATCTTTGTCCCTCATATTAGACTGTATTTACGTACCCTCTGTACACATATATTGTAACATTGTATTGTACCCCGTGGGTACCTCTATACAATGAGAGAGCCACACCCCGTTTAGGGTGTCGAGCAGTTCCCAAAATCATATGTCTTTCATGATATCAGATTAGGTTAAGATGGCTTCCGCTGCCTCTGTCGCCGCCGCCGCCGTCGCCGCCCCCGCCGTCGATGCGCCGGCCCTTGGGTCGCCGTTCCTGGCCTCGCGCCCCCTTGCGATGGCCCATGGCGCTCCTCCATCGCCCGTGTCCCTGATCGGATCGGGCATCCCTGGCGATCACGTCGCCTCGCCAAGAGTTGCGGCGCCCTCAGGCGCCGATCTGTTCTCGTGCGGTGCCCCTACAACGGCCCACGGTGGGCCGCCGCCGTCGTCGTCCTGGCTGGCGCCGCCTTCCGGCGCGCCGCCCGCTCCGCATCACTACGGCGTCCCGCCGCCCCACCACTACGGTGCGCCGCCACACCAACCCTACCCGGCGCCACACCAACCCTACCCGGCGCCATCGCAGCCGCCTCATGGGGCTGCGGCTGCCTTGCAGCCCTACCCGCTGCCCCCGACGCACCTCTACCCGGCGCCGCCCCAACCCTACCCGGCTCCATCGCAGCCGCCCCATGGGGCTGCGGCTGCCCTGCAGTATGGGGCGCCAGTCGCGGCGTCCTACGGCGCCCCAGCGGCTGCTTCTGCCGGGTCCTATCTGTCCTACTCAGGACCGGCTGCACATCCGTCGATGGGCTTTTACGCACTGCCGCATGCTCACGGTGATCAGGCCGCGATGCCGTCGCCGTTTTACTTCTCGCACCTGCTGCCGGTGAAACTCACGCCGGACAACTACTTGTCCTGGCGTGCCCAGGTGTTGCCTCTTCTGCGGAGTCGCTACCTGGAGGGCTACGTCGACGGATCCATCCCGTGTCCGCCCCCTCAGCACTCGGCGTATCATACATGGGTGGCCCAAGATCAAGCCATCCTCTCCGCCATCCAGTCCTCGCTCGCTCCGAGCGTCTCGTCGCTGGTCATCTTCGCCGCTACGTCCCGGGAGGCATGGGCGACACTTCACACCAGCTTCGCCTCCCAGTCTCAGGCGCATGCTCATTCTATACGCACCGAGCTAGGTGAGACCAAGCTTGGTGACCTCAGCATCACGGACTACTTCAACAAGATGAGGGGTCTCGCCAACACGTTGGCCTCGATTTGGCCAGTCTCTGCAGGACGAGGAGTTCACCACCTTCGTGCTTAACGGGCTTGAGATGATTATGACAATCTCGTTGAGAACGTTCATGGCCGTGATGATCCACTTCCACCTCGCGAGCTTTACGCATGACTCCTTGGTCGTGACAGCGCATCAAGGCGCGCCGTGTCTCCCCGGGCTTCACCTCCGCCAATGCCGCGACTCGTGGCAATCCTCTGCGGTCATCATCTTCAGGTGGCAAGCCGGCACCGTCCTCACAGCCGGCCTCGTGTGGCAATGCGCCATCCATCACGGGTGGTAACCGGCCGGTTGCTTGCTGCTCCTCCTGCGGTGCCCCGCAGGCCTGCCAGCTGTGTGGCATTGAGTGCCACATCGCCTCTCGCTGTCATCGTCGCTACAAGCAAGACTTTCTGGGCCTCGGCAACAATGGTAAAGGGAACGATAAGCAGGCCGCCACCGCGGTTACGAGTCATGATCATGGCCGCACTCCGTCCTACACCATTGATCCTACATGGTATATGGACACCGGAGCTACCAACCACCTCACCGGCGAGATGGGCAAGCTCTCTACTCAGGAGCCATATCGTGGTCATGATCAGGTGCACACTGCCAGTGGAGCAGGTATGCGCATCTCTCATGTTGGTCAGGCTTCTCTCCTTGCACACAATTTTCATAAACTACATCTTTCCAATGTCCTTCGTGTTCCCTCTGCTACGCGTTGTTTGTTGTCTATTCCTCAACTTACTCGTGATAATAATGTCCTTGCTGAGTTTCACCCTTTTCGTTTCTTTATCAAGGATCGGGACACGAGGGCCGTTCTGCTTAGCGGTCGTCTTCGCCATGGCTTGTATGCACTTGATGCGCCGCGCACACCGTCCATGCAGTCTTCTCCTCAGGTGTTCAGTGGTGTTCGTGTGTCGCCCACTCACTGGCATGCGTGCCTTGGTCATCCTGCCGCTCCCATAGTTCATCATGTATTGCATCGTTATGAACTACCAGTTGTGTCCAGTAAACTGTTGAAACTATCTGTGATGCCTGCCAGCAGGGCAAGAGTCATCAACTTCCGTTTTCAGAGTCTAGTCGTGTTGTGAAACATCCTCTTGAGCTTGTGTTTTCTGATGTATGGGGTCATGCCCAGACATCCGTTAGTGGTCATAATTATTATGTCAGTTTTATTGATGCTTATAGTCGGTTTACTTGGCTATATCTTATTAAACGCAAGTCTGATGTGTTCAATGTTTTTATTCAGTTTCAAGCACACGTTGAGCGTCTCCTTAAACAGAAAATCATCCATGTTCAATCTGACTGGGGTGGTGAATACCACAACCTCAACTCGTTTTTTAACAAACTCGGGATTTCACATCGTGTGTCATGTCCTCATACACATCAGCAGAATGGAACTGCCGAACGTAAGCATCGTCATCTTGTTGAAACTGGCCTAACCTTGCTCGTTCATGCCTCCGTTCCGTTTCGGTTCTGGAGTGATGCTTTATCCACAGCCTGTTTTCTTATTAATAGGCTTCCCTCACAACTTCTGAAAATGCAAACACCGCTTGAACTCTTGCTCAAGGAAATCCCAGATTACACGTTCTTCAAAGTGTTTGGGTGTGCATGTTGGCCTCACCTATGCCCGTATAACAAGCGTAAGCTAGATTTTCGGTCTAAGAAGTGTGTTTTTTCGGGTATAGTTCCCTCCACAAAGGGTACAAGTGCTTACATGTTCCGACAAATCGCGTCTACATCTCTCGTGACGTTGTGTTTGATGAAAATGTGTTTCCCTTTCGTGCACTTCCGACTCACTCTACCACTCCTATATCACCGGTGCCCGTGTATATACCTTCACCTGATCAATTTGTGGATGTTGCATATGCTCCTGCGTTGCTTCCTAATCATGCTGCAGGTATTGGACGCGGCGACCGTCTTGAGCTTCTTGATGAACAGGTCATGGACGCGACTCGCGATCCGGACGTGCATGCGCCATGCATTTCGGGTGGCACCCGCCAACCCGCCACTGCCTCACCCGTGGAGGCTGCCTCGCGGGCGCCCGGCTCCACGCTGGTCTCGCCTAGCCCGAGACCGGCCTCACCAGACCCACGTGCGCCTGCCTCGCCTGGCTCGCGGGTCGCCATCTCGCCTGGGCCGGTGCTGGGCTCGCCTGGTTCGCGGGCCTGCGTCTCGCCTGGGCCGGTGCTGGCCTCGCCTGGCTTGCCGGCCGCCGCCTCACCTGGGTCGGTGTCGGCCTCGCCCGCCCTGACGGGCCCGTCGCCTGGGCTGGCTATTGCCTCGACTGGCCCGGCAGTGCTGTCACCTGCCCCGACCAGCCCTGCTTCGGCCTCCAGTTCGCCGACAAGCTCTGTCTCGACCTCCTGTGAGCCGGACTCACCTGATCCCATGCCGACCTCGTCACCGTAGCCTACGGTCGCTCTTCGTCCTCGAACACAGAGCCAGAACGGTATTTTTCGTCCGAAGGAACGCACGGATGGGACAGTGGCATGGCTTGCTGCGTGCATGGCCCATACCCTGCCGATCCCACTGTAGAGCCTCGTCACTTTCAGGCTGCACTGAGTATTCCTCACTGGCGTGCTGCCATGGAACAGGAATTTCAGGCTCTTCACAAGAATGACACCTGGCGCCTTGTTCCTCCAGTACCTGGTGTCAATGTCATTGATTCTAAGTGGGTGTTTAAAGTCAAGAGACATTCTGATGGTTCCATCGAACGCTACAAGGCACGACTAGTCGCCAAGGGTTTCAAACAGAGGTATGGTCTTGATTATGAAGACACGTTCAGTCCAGTCATCAAGCCTACTACCATTCGATTATTGTTGTCTCTTGCTGTTACTCGTGGATGGTTCCTTCGTCAGCTTGATGTGCAGAACGCCTTCCTACATGGCATTTTGGAGGAGGAGGTTTATATGCGTCAGCCGCCTGGTTTCGTTGATCCGGCACGTCCTCATCATCTCTGTCGTCTGGTTAAGGCGCTATATGGACTCAAGCAGGCTCCTCGAGCATGGCATGCTCGCCTTGGATCTATTGTTCGGGCTCTTGGGTTTACTCCCTCCACTGCTGATACGTCATTGTTTCTCCTACAACGTCCCGAGGTTACGATGTATCTCCTGGTTTATGTTTATGACATCATTCTCATCAGTTCCTTTGATGCTGCTGCTGATCGTCTTGTGACTGCCCTCAGTGATGATTTTGCTGTCAAATATTTAGGTGCTCTGCATTTTTTTCCTTGGTCTGGAGGTTTCACGGTCTTCTGCTGGGCTGACTCTTACTTAGAAAAAGTACTCCTTGGACTTGTTGCGGCGTGCTGGAATGCTCAAGTGCAAACATGCTGTCACTCCGATGTCTGCCACTGATCGGTTATCTGCTCTTGATGGAGACTCTCTCTCGTCTGATGATGCTACTGAGTATCGCAGTCTCGTTGGCGGCCTGCAATACCTTACTATTACCAGGCCTGATATCTCTTATGCAGTCAACCGTGTGTGTCAATTTCTGCATGCCCCCAGGACATCTCATTGGTCAGCTGTGAAGCGTATTTTGCATTATATCTGTCTTACTGCCTCCTATGGTTTGCTTCTTCAGCCTACACCGTCGTGTGAGCTCTCAGCTTTTTCTGATGCAGATTGGGCTGGTAGTCCTGATGACAGGCGATCCACGGGGGGATATGTGGTACTCCTTGGTCCTAACTTGATCGCCTGGAATGCTCGTAAGCAAGCCACAGTGTCTCGCAGTAGTACTGAAGCTGGGTATAAAGCTGTTGCTGATGCGACTGCTGAGATCATATGGGTACAGTCTCTATTGAGAGAGTTGCTGTCTCTCCGGCTCAGCCTCCAGTTTTGTGGTGTGACAACATCGGTGCTACTTATCTTTCATCTAACCCGGTGTTTCATGCTCGAACAAAACACATTGAGGTTGAGTATCATTTTGTTCGGGAACGTGTTGCACAGAAGCTACTTTGTATCAAGTTCATCCCGTCAAAGGATCAACTTGCTGACATCTTCACGAAGCCTCTTCCACAACCACAGTTTGTAGACTGTAGGCGCAATCTTAACTTGCTTTGTACTTTAGGCCACAGTTAAGATTGAGGGAGGGTGTTAGACTGTATATACGTAGCCTCTGTACACATATATTGTAACATTGTACTGTACCCCGTGGGTACCTCTATATAATGAGAGAGCCACACCCCGTTTAGGTGTCGAGCAGTTCCCAAAATCACATGTCTTTCACCTCATACCGCTTTTGATGGTTTTTGTCTGACGCAAATATGATTTTTGACCAACACATGACATGTCGCCTGGGTTTTGACCAAAAGTTGAGAGAGTTGAGTAAATAAGGACGTATAGTATAAAAGATAAACAAAAAACACCAGATAAGATTTGGGCTGCACCATCGGTAGAGGAACAACGCTGACATGCAGGCCTGGTCGCGTTGCTTGTCCACGAGTTACAGCTGCTCCACAAACGACGCCGACCGGTCCATTTAAGCTTTGGCGTCAGAAAGAGATGCGTGCTTGTGACACCCGACCGCGTGTAGTAGCGATGCACACAGTGGATGATGTGTCCACGTTACACCCATCGCCGAAGGCGATGCAACTACATAGCTGCTGGATGTGAGCCACGAGCTCACAGTGTGCCACGGTGATCTTGTGTAGTTGTGTTGGCTATACCAAGAACGAGGCCCTCCTGCCGTGCCCAGAAGGCCGTGTGACACGGCGGACGATTGCTGCTAGCTGCGTCGCGCCGACGGGGTGAACAGAGGCCGCTGTAGTTAACAACGAGCGCGCTGACGGCGGGCTGTGGCGCGCGCACGCACATCGCAAGCACACCACGTACAGCACATGCTCACCACGCATGGATGCACACCGGCATGGCATGCCAGTAGTAATACATGTGGGTTTAGCTGCTTAGGGCGAGCGTGGCAACGCTGGTTCGATCCCTACCGCCACAATAATTTTTTAGTGCTCCTCTTATTTCATTTTTCCAACAACTGGCAGGCGGGTCCCACACAAAACGGTGTTAGAGTCGGACAGAAACCATCCAAAGAGGCTTTGGGGACTATACTTACTAGGCCAGTTCTTTTCGGCAATTCTCCCAGAATTGACCCCCTCCCCAGCTTCTCCCAGAATTGTCACTCCACTTTTTTTTTACAATTCCTAACTAATTAGACCTTAACTATCTAGGAATTGTAAAAAAAATGGAGTGGCAATTCTGTGAGAAGCTAGGGAGGGGGTCAATTATGGGAGAATTGCCCAAAAGAACTAGCCCTTACCCGGTTTGAGAAGTTTAGCTTGTTTGGGAGTTGAAGGACCAATTCTATACTTTCGAAAGAGTTGAGGGACAAAAAATATACTTTTCCCTTTAGATATACCTTTTCTCCATTTCTTGATCATAGTGTTTGTTTTTGTATTCATGTTAACCAAACAATCTACGTTTTACAAAATCCCAGTGCAGTTCCGACACGGTGGACTAGCGCTCTTCTGCTATTTCTCTCTATGAATGTATAATACGCACACTTACGCGTATTCCAAAAAAAAGTGCAGTTCCGATACTTCTTTTACACGGGGGGATGGGGGGGAGGGCTTCCACCACCTGAATTTATCTCATATATCAAAGGGCAAACACGCCCCGAGCAGCCAGTTTTACAGTGAGAGGGAGAGGACACTAGTAGAAAACAGGGTTTTGGTCCTGGCCAGATGAGAGCATTAGTCTCGGTCGTGTTATGAACCGGGACTTATGGGTGCATTAGTCCTGGTTCGAGCGGCCAGGGCGCCGGCTGAGCCTCGGCAGGCACCAGTCCCGGTTTGTCTGCCCTCTTTAGTCTCGGTTCCAGACACGAACAGGGACTAAAAGGCCCCGCTTCTGGCGTAGCCCCTTTAGTCCCGGTTGGTGACTGCAACCGGGACTAAAGGTCAGTCTTCTGTCCCGGTTCTAGCCATCAACCGGGACTAAAGAGATGCATATATATATGCTGGCTGGAATCGGGACTAAAGGTTAGTCTTCTGTCCCGGTTCTAGCCATCAACCGGGACTAAAGAGATGTATATATATATGCTGGCAGGAACCGGGACTAAAGGTCAGTCTTCTGTCTCGGTTCTAGCCATCAACTGGGACTAAAGAGATGCCTATATATATATGCTCGCCCCTGCCCGCTCACTCCTTTGTTTTTTGGTCGGCCGATGTGTGGGAGGTGTGTGCTGCTCTGCTCTCACCTCCTATGCACATGAGGTGTTCGATGAAATGCCTGAGCCACACTTAAACTTTCTCCTCTCCAAGCTCGACCACCACGCTACATTTTCCCCATGATTTGTCTAGGTTTGGTGATACACCAACTACACAAGTGTTCTAAAAGGTTGGCAACTTCATCATTTCATCTCTCACGGCTAGTTTAGCTCATTTCAAATGCTCTAGAAGTAGAGTGGTTTGTGGATTTTAGTGGAGGAGTGTATGTGGGAGTTCTTTTGATTTAGATGCACAATTTGAGCTCAAATCAACTTCTTATAGTCTGCATATGTGTAGGGTACCGTTCCGTCCCCGTCCTCACCGCCGGCGATCGACCGCGCCGATCTCGTCGCCTGCACCACCGTGGTGAGCCTCTTATTCTTATCTTCTTTAAAAAAACAAAAATTCTTACTTGTATGATTTAGATAGCTACTTGTATAACTTTCTTCCTTTTATTATTGTTTGTTATTATATAGTGCCATGGTTTTGGTATCCTCCCCCGTTGGCTCTTGTCCGGTCTATGATTCGGATGTGGTATATTATCTTTTATAACTATTTGTTTCATTTAGTGTTTACGACAATTATGCCGACCAAGGTGACATAGATGTTTTTATCTAGAAGGTATGTGAACCGGAAGTTCCAACCGACCCTCTTGTCGAGAGGTTAAATTTAGTTGAAAAAGAAAACAATTATTTGAAAGAAAAATTGAAAAGAATTGAAGAGAAGAAGATGAAACTGGAGTTGCATGTTGCCGATGTCGTCGATGATCACAAAATCCAGATGGATGCAATGCGCTTGAAGATTAGAAATATTAGAAAATATGCCATTGATAATGAGGCTTGGTATCATTATGTTGTTGGATCAATTATTACCTTAGTTGCGATTATGATCGTACACTAGTAGAAAAAGGTTCAAATGTGAAGCACATTAGTGCCGGTTTGATTTTGAGCCGGCACTAATGTGTGCATTAGTGCCGGTTCCAACGGCTAGCCGCCCGCTCTCATTAGTACCGGTTCGTGGCGAACCTTTAGCACCGGTTCATGCCACGAACCGGTACTAAAGTGAGTGGTGGCAAGATGTTGTCAGTCTGGGGCCCCTCACCCTTCGTCCACCCGAGCTCGCTCGGTTCTTCCCCTTTCCCCTCTCCTCTCTGTTCTTCCCCTCTTCCTCTCGAGCTCATCACACATTTTGCCGAAAATTTGCCAAGATTTGAAGGCCCCCATCCATTCAAATGATCACAAAGGTTAGCAACTTTGTCCTTTCATCTCTCATTGCTAGATTAGCTCTTGCAATGCTTTATATAGTGATTGATTTGTGAGTTAAGTAATTTGGGAGGAATTATATGTGCTAGTATTTGATTTATATGCAATTTGAGGTCAAACATAACACTTAGTTTGCAAATGTAGGTGTGGTTTACTTAGTGCCTTCTAAATCTCCGTCGTAACCACCGTCGATCGCCCGCACCGTCCCGTCGCACCACCTTGTGGTGAGCCTCTTGTTCTTGAATGTTTTATATAAAAAATTGATGTTTGTGTGATTTGGATATATAGTTACTCGTATAATTATCTTACCCGTACGTTGTTTGTTATAAAGAGTGCCATGGTTTTGATATCCGTCCCCATCGGCCCTCGTCCTTGTTATGATTTGGATGTGGTATATTCTCTTTTAAAACTAGTTGTTGCATTTCGTGTTTATGAAAAATTATGCCCATCAAGTTGACATAGATATTTTTATCTAGGAGGTATGTGAACCGGAAATTCCGACCGACCCTATTGTCGAGAGATTAAATTTAGTTGAAAGAGAAAATGAGTATTTGAAAGAAAAATTGAAAAGAATTGAGGGGGAGAAGATGGAATTGGAGTTGCATGTTGCTGATGTCGTCGATGATCACAAGATCAAGATGGAGAAAATGCGCTTGAAGATTAGAAAGATTAGAAAATATGCCATTGATAGTGAGGCTTGGTATCATTATGGTGTTGGATCAATTGTTACCTTAGTTGCAATCTTGATCGCATTTGTTGTTGCATTTAAATGCTTTAGCTAGAGAGTTATTTGTTTGTTGCATTTAAGTGTTGTATGAACTTTATGTATGAACTTTATATGTATAAACTTGTATTAATTTGGTCTTTTCGGTGTTTTGTAATGAAGATGAGATGACAATGGATGTACGATGACCGATGCTCTCCCGAGTTCATTAACGGCGTGCATACTTTTCTGCTTGCGGCTGAGGCAAACAAGCGGGCGGATGGTTTTATGCCTTGTCCATGTGCTGGCTGTAAGAATGATCACAATTACTCTACGTCAAGAACCATTCACGTCCACCTGTTTGAGTCCGGTTTCATGCCCCACTATAATATTTGGACCAAGCACGGAGAGAGAGGGGTTATGATGGAAGACAATGAAGAAGAAGAGGACGACGACAGCTATCCTGGCCATGGGTTCCCTGAATACGATGATACAACAATGGGGGAAGAAGCTGAGCCGACAATGTGGGAAGAAGCTGAAGAAGAGGCATGAGATGAGCCCGCTGATGATCTAGGTCAGGCCATTGCCGATGCAAAGAGAAACTGCGCAAGTGATTTGGAGAAGAAGAAGTTGCAGCGCATGTTAGAGAATCACAAGAAATTGTTGTATCCGAATTGCGAAGCTGACAAGAAAAAGTTGGGCACCACACTGGAATTGCTGCAATGGAAGGTAGAGAATGGTGTGTCTGACAAGGGATTTGGAAAGTTGCTGGTAATGATAAAGAATATGCTTCCAAAGGACAACGAATTTCCCGAGAGTATGTACGAAGCAAGGAAGGCTATCTGCCCTCTAGGGTTACAGGTGCAGAAGATACATGCATGCCCTAATGACTGCATCCTCTACCGCGATGAGTACGAGGATTCGAACGCTTGCCCGGTATGCGATTCCACGATAGTTGGCGCCCACCATGGGGCTCGTGCACGGTGGTGTTGAGTTCTTAGAGGGATTTTCTCTCAGGGATCGAGAAGTTCACGATTAGCCGGATCAAGAAGAAACGGCGCGGAAGAATCGCGCAGGATAACCCGTCTACAAGGTTTTGGATCAAAATAAGTTAGGGTTCCGTGCGTGCCGCCGCACACAACCCGTCGATCCGCCAGTCCGGGTAAATACGATTTCCGCTGGTGCGGTCCGGAAAGACCGAGACCGATTCAAGAGTCGCTTCAATGTTCCAAGGCTGCTACCCTGCTGCTATCATTACACATCGTGTAAACCATAAAGTGGGGTCCATATTAAGTACTAATACTACTACGTACTAGTGGCCGACTTGATACTTGGGTGGAGGTGCCGGAAAGAATCAACCAGGTGCTAGTCAACCATCAGTCAACAATGAAAAAAGCAACATCCGACACACGATGAGCCGTCGCCTGCTCCCGGATCGACTCGCGTCCGTTTCAAGCTATTCAATTCGCCGCCTCCGCCGTCTCAAACACGCTGCCGCTGCAAGTTCCTGAGCCACCGCCATGGTGATGCCTCCGTTTCTCTGCTATTGACCCGCCATGAGTTGCCGGTCTGCCTGAGCCATTTTTTGTTGTGTTGAATGGATCATCGGTCATCCGAACAAATCAGGTGACATCCATCTAAGTTTATTTATTAGCCTATATGTTCTTTGTCAAAGGACAATTACTTTGATCCGTACGTTTTCTGTATACAGGAAAATTGTTCACTACAAAAATGACTTATAGGGCGGGTGCGGGGTGTACGCTAGCAATATTCTGCACCGGCGTTCGCCCGTGTTGTGCTGCTGAATGTATATGTGAGCAAATCACCGCCCCCCGCTTCATCAACACACGGGACTGACTCGTCGTTCGTGCCTGCGGCCGGCTTACCCGTGTCCGTGACGTTTTTCCAACACCGCTGCCGACTCACCCGTCCGCACCGGTTTACAACGCCGCGGCCAACTCGTCCATCCAAAAAAAATATGTATCAGGTGCTATCCTTTCTATGTCTTTTATCAGCACATATTAAATCATTTGAGAAACAATTACTTTGGCCTGTAATACTTTTATGCAGGACGGCTATTAAAAGAAAAAGGGGTGGTATTACACCGCGGAGGCATGTTCGGTTGTGCCGCGCAGCTTCACGGACACGCGTATCGCGGTCCGGTTTACATCAACGCGCCGGCTGACTCGCCCATCCGCGCCACCTTACAACGCCACGCACAACTCGCCCGTCCGTCCTCGCCGCCGGTTCATGCGTCCACGCCGGTTTGCAACGCGGAGGACAACTTGCTCGTCCGCACCGGCTTACAACGCCGCGGCCGGCTCATTTGTCTGCTCCCGCGGCCGACTCGGCCGTGATTGATTTCAGCTTCACCGTGATGATCATCAACTCCGCGGTGGATAATTTTTGGCCTGACATATCAGGTGAAATCAATCCAGTAAATTTTTATATATTATATATTGTTTTCTTTAAAAAGAGCAATTACTCTGGCTTGCGATGTTTTTGATGTAGGACAATTGTTCACTACATCAACACGACATGGTTGACTCGCCCATCCGCGCGGCTTACCGCGCCGGCGATTGACTCGCCCGACCGCACCGGTTTACAACACCGTGGCCGTCTCTCGCGACTGCGCCGGCTTACAACGCCGTGGCCGTCTCTCGCGACCGCGCCGGCTTACAACGCCGTGGCCGTCTCTCGCGACCACGCCCGCTTACAACAAGGAGGACAACTTGCCCGTCCGCACCGGCTTACAACGCCACGGCCGGTTCATCTGTCTGTGCCACCTCAGATGTTGCGGTCGTCTTTACCGTCCGTCTCTCGCGGCCTGGTCTGCATCAACACACCGGGACGCACCTGTCTGCATGAGCTGTTTATTCAGTATGAGTAAGTCACTGCTTGGGTAGCCCGGTTTTCTTTCAACAAATTGGAGGCAAGTTATCATGTCTTATCAGTCGCCGCCTGCACTGGATGGCTCAATGGGTAGGTGCACAAGTCACCACCACTACGGTTTGGTTAACATCAAATAGCCGGTTGGAAGGAACCATTGGCCGACTTGCTGACATGGCTCATACGGGATCATTTATAACCCGCCGCAGTCACCTCAACCTTCTGTGGGTTCACATCGCGCTATCAACACCAATGATATACACCTTATGCTATGGTCAATATGGAGAATCTCAAAGCCAACTCCTCGAGTCGTCTTGAGACTCGGGGGCTACAATGATATGACTCGGCAGCATTGGTCGGTTTCAATGCATTCAAGAATTCCGGGTCATTGGAGGGAAAAATAACCTGGTCCCGGAGGCTACCGCCATATTGGTGAAAAGTTTAAAGGCCGTTAGAAAATTTCCGGCTTAAAAAGAAGAATTCCGGTTTAGATCCGGCTCAAGAGACTTGACATCTCCCACAAAGCACCGAAGCTCTTAAAATATCCGGTTTAAAATCCGGTTCAAGGGAAATTTATCTGCCACAAAGATTTGAAGCTCTCAAATCCGGTTCAAAATCCGGTTCAAGGTAAATTTGTTTATCATAAAGCTTTGAAACTCTCAATATACGGTTTTTTCCGGTTCAAAAAGAATTTATCTCTCGCAAAAGTTCGAGTTCTCAGGAAAAATTAAAGGGACCAAAGAGAGTCTGTTACAAAGCACAATTCAAATATAGGTACCCTGCTTTAATGACCACTGGGAGCTGATCGTATTCGAATTTAGCTTAACCCTTTGGGTGTGACCCTGATCGTATTCGAATCAGAGTCGTTAAATATTATCATGATCACTAGGGGGCTTCCTGTTCAAACATAGGTCGTATTCGAACCAAAGAGAACATAGCTGTCGGTACCCTCTTGATCGGCACACTGCCGAGCTCACTAGGGGGCTTCTTGATCGTATTCGAATCATAGCTCAACCCCTTTTGGGAACCGACGTGAATCGTATTTGAATCAGCGTCGTTAAACAACTCTCAAGGTCATTTGGGGGCTTCCTGTTCAAACATAGGTCGTATTCGAACCAAAGAGAACATAGCTGTCGGTACCCTCTTGATCGGCAACGCCAAAGCCACTGGGGGCTATATGATCGTATTCGAATCTTAGCTTAACCCCTTTGGGACAGTTTTCTGATCGTATTTGAATCAGAAGCCTCCAAATTTTTGAAGTCTCTTTTTGCAAACAATTTTTTGGATTTTATTTGAAGTTCTTTTGATCATATCTGAAGCATATATGTGGCTTCGATTAACCCGGCTTGACTTTGGATGATAAGTCGCCATCATATGACAATCATAAACATTTGGAAGCATTGGCTTCTAAGGATTGGGTTATCGCCCTTACTGCACAGGTCATGTAAACCGGCAGTACTAATTCAATATCACAGTGGTTATATGTGAGATATTATGAACCGCCCTGCGGTAAACCGCCAAGGGATCTTGTGATCTAATTATGTGCAGGATAAGACTACATTTGGGTAGTTACCCGCCCTGGTTTTTGACGTTAAGTCGCCAGGGCTTATGTTGTTTAAACTCTGCAGGATTGATAGAGCTATAACTTACATAAATGATTAAATTCAAGCCCATCATCAAAGATGGAAATTGGTGTCTTAAAAGGGTTATCAATTCTTGATTTTCTCAAGGGCTATAAGCCCCCGGGTTGTACAAATTCCGGCTTACAATGGAGGCGTATTAAATCGCCATCGGCCAAGAGCCGCCGGGTATTTAAACTCCAGATTGACTTATCAACAGATGAGGTATTCAAAGTCGCTTTGGCGCAATGGCTATTATTTCATCAATGGATATGATTTATTCTACAATGGAAGGAATAGTCCCGAGTCGCTGCAGGCTTACGACCCGGCACTTGGGGGCTACATTATTCAATTTGATATTACATCGAATATGCAAGTCCCATGTCACTGCCAGCATGTACCATGGCACTTGGGGGCTAATGCAAAGTCATTTTTTGCTCAACTTATTGAAGACCCGACTCATCACATTCTAAATGAGCCGGCCCTTGGGGGCTACCAATTGGTCCTGTCAAAAGTTCAAGGTACACAAGCATTAATCCATTATATTGAACTGTCCACTATTCAGTTGGTAGAGTACAAAGCTCTTAACCTTGTGGACGTGGGTTCAATCCCCATGGTGGAGATTGTATTATATGATGTTATTATCAATAAATTATATACAAAGTCCCAGCTCAGTATTATCTTACTAAGCCGGCCCTTGGGGGCTACACATTGCTGTTCAAGTTTACATGGTTATATCTACAAAGTCCCTGCTCATTATTGCATAATGACCCGGCCCTTGGGGGCTACACTGGTTGAAGTTTTCATGAGCAGAAGGCAATTACAAGTCCCAGGTTGCTGCAAGCATGACAACCCGACACTTAGGGGCTATGCATATAAGGGAGAAAAAATCTTCAAATTATCAGTTTGGAGCAGACCAGATTAACCCGGTGTCTACAGCAATCATGACCCGGCATCATTTATTTATAACCCGACAATTTTGGCAATCATAAATCGGCAAGATCTACATCTTTAAGCCGGCTGAATATCAGTTGAATATTTCAAGACCAATATTTTTGTCAAGTCAGAGCTTTGATGGCTGACTCAAATGGATTATTTCTTATAATATTTCTCTACAAGAGCCAATGTCAGCAAATTGGTTATGAAGCTGGCCTATTGACCCGGATTTTTTAGAAGAAGTGCCTGGATTTTTTGCATTGGCAAGGTTTGGACATATCTGTTTAAAGAGATTTGCTATAAGATCTTGAGTATGCATCCAGGAGGAAAATGACAAGGACTTAAAGATGATGAGGTGCCGGTTCAGGAAAATATTTAACCCGGAGCACAACCTATCAAGTTTGTTCTTGTGTTTATTTTATAGGATCAGTTTAACATGGATGAATCCAAATTAAACTGGGGGCTAATGTCGGGGATATACCCCGCGGTATGACCCGGCCGGGAGTATGACCCGGCCAGACTTGGCGCTTCATCGTAAACCCGACGGAGGATTGGCGACTCATGAGCCTGGCGAGTTAATGATGGCCCCGACGACGGGTCAGACAGAAGAGTAGCCCCAAGGCCCAGAAGGCCGGCTCATGTTATGGTGGGCCGGTTTATGAGGAAAGGCATAAGGAATATTCTCCTACCAAGGAAGCAAGACCCGGACTTGTATTCAACTTGTAAGAAAAGATAGACTAGCCTTAGTCCTACTAGGACTCCGCATGTAACCCGCCCCTCTAACTTATATAAGGAGGGACAGGGCACCCCAAAGAGGGACAAGACAAGAAACAATCTCTAGGGCTAAACACCGAGAGCCGGTTCCCGGCGACTCTCCCGTGATCATAATGAGACCTAGCCTCAAACAGCATGTAGGGTTGTTACCGGATGATGTTTCTCGGGACCCGAAGCTGTCTAAATCCTTGTCTTGTGTTGCGTCTCTCGATTCCACCCAACCCCTCTCAAGCTACCACATAGATGCGCTGGCCTCGCGATTAAGTCCTGACACTAAGGACATCTGCCGTGACAATTCCACGACAATTGCGCTATAAGATCAGCCGTGATGACCCTGGTGATGTTGAGGGCGAGCGCCCCAGGAAGAAGATTCCTATCAAGGTGATGTGGTATGCTCCTATAATACCACAGTTGAAACGTTTGTTCCAAAACAAAGAGCATGCCAAGGCGATGCGATGGCACAGTGAAGACCGTAAGAAAGACGGAAAGTTGAGAGTACCCGCTGACGGGTCGCAGTGGAGAAAATTTGAGAGAAAGTACGGGAAGGAGTTTGGAGGTGACGCAAGGAATGTATGGTTTGGTGATACGTCTCCAACTTATCTATAATTTATGAAGTATTCATGCTATTATATTATCCATCTTGGATGTTTAATGGGCTTTACTACGCACTTTTATATTACTTTTGGGACTAACCTATTGACCCAGAGCCCAGTGCCAGTTTCTGTTTTTCCCTTGTTTCAGTGTTTCGCAGAAAAGGAATATCAAACGGAGTCCGAACGGAATGAAACCTTCGGAAAAGTTATTTTTGGAAAGAAAGCAATACGGGAAACTTGGAGTGCACGTCAGGGGATCAACGAGGAGACCACGAGGCAGGGGGCGCGCCCTCCACCCTCGTGGGCCCCTCGTGGCTCCCCTTACCGACTTCTTTCGCCTATATATATCCATATACCCTAAAACCTTCGGGGAACAGAATAGATCGGGAGTTCCGCCGCCGCAAGCCTCTGTAGCCACCAAGAACCAATCGGGGCCCTGTTCCGGCACCCTGCCGGAGGGGGGATCCCTCACCGGTGGCCATCTTCATCATCCCGGCGCTCTCCATGATGAGGAGGGAGTAGTTCATCGTCGGGGCTGAGGGTATGTACCAGCAGCTATGTGTTTGATCTCTCTCTCTCTCTCTCTCTCTCTCTCGTGTTCTTGAGGTGGTACGATCTTGATGTATCGCGAGCTTTGCTATTATAGTTGGATCTTATGATGTTTCTCCCCCTCTACTCTCTTGTAATGGATTGAGTTTTCCCTTTGAAGTTATCTTATCGGATTGAGTCTTTAAGGATTTGAGAACACTTGATGTATGTCTTGCCGTGCTTATCTGTGGTGACAATGGGATATCACGTGATCCACTTTATGTATGTTTTGGTGATCAACTTGCGGGTTCCGCCCATGAACCTATGCATAGGGGTTGGCACACGTTTTCGTCTTGACTCTCCGGTAGAAACTTTGGGGCACTCTTTGAAGTTCTTTGTGTTGGTTGAATAGATGAATCTGAGATTGTGTGATGCATATCGTATAATCATACCTACGGATACTTGTGGTGACATTGGAGTATCTAGGTGACATTAGGGTTTTGGTTGATTTGTATCTTAAGGTGTTATTCTAGTACGAACTCTATGATAGATCGAACGGAAAGAATAGCTTCGTGTTATTTTACTACGGACTCTTGAATAGATCGATCAGAAAAGATAACTTTGAGGTGGTTTCGTACCCTACAATAATCTCTTCGTTTGTTCTCCGCTATTAGTGACTTTGGAGTGACTCTTTGTTGCATGTTGAGGGATAGTTATATGATCCAGTTATGTTATTATTGTTGAGAGAACTTGCACTAGTGAAAGTATGAACCCTAGGCCTTGTTTCCTAGCATTGCAATACCGTTTACGCTCACTTATCATTAGTTACCTTGTTGTTTTTATATTTTCAGATTACAAAAACCTATATCTACCATCCATATTGCACTTGTATCACCATCTCTTCGCCGAACTAGTGCACCTATACAATTTACCATTGTATTGGGTGTGTTGTGTACACAAGAGACTCTTTGTTATTTGGTTGCAGGGTTGTTTGAGAGAGACCATCTTCATCCTACGCCTCCCACGGATTGATAAACCTTAGGTCATCCACTTGAGGGAAATTTGCTACTATCCTACAAACCTCTGCACTTGGAGGCCCAACAACGTCTACAAGAAGAAGGTTGCGTAGTAGACATCAAGCTCTTTTCTGGCGCGGTTGCCAGGGAGGCTAGGTAAGCGGCACTCACACCCCGTCAACTAAGCTCTTTTCTGGCGCCGTTGCCGGGGAGGTGAGTGCTTGAAGGTTTATCTTTAGATCTTGCAATCAAATGTTTTAGTTTCTTGTTTTATCACTAGTTTAATCTATAAAATAAAAACTACAAAAAAATGGAATTGAGAGTACCTCATATGCTTCATCTTTTTAATATCTTTCATGAAAATAAGGATTCCGATAATTGTGCTCAATTGCTAGAGGAAGAATTACATAGAATGCTTGGCATAAAATATGTGAATGAGCATGATTGCAATGTTGTTAGTGTGAATTCCTTGAATACCCATGATGCTAATGATATGCAAAGCCACAAGCTTGGGGATGCTATGTTTGATGAAGATGATATTTTTTGTCCCCCAAGTTTTGATGAGCAAATTTATTATGATGAAAGCATGCCTCCTATTTATGATGACTATTGTGATGACACGTATGCTATAAAGAATAAAAATAACCATGAAACTTGTCATCATAATTTTAATTTTCAATTGGATTATGCTTCACATGATAGTTATTTTGTTGAGTTTACTCCCACCATTCCGAATGAGAAAAATGTTGCTTATGTGGAGAGTAGTAAATTTTCTATGCTTGTAGATCATGAAAAGAATGCTTTAGGTGCTGGTTATATTGTTGAATTTATTCATGATGCTACTGAAAATTATTATGAGGGAGGAATATATGCTTGTAGGAATTGCAATAATACCAAGTTTCCTCTCTATGTGCTTAAAGTTTTAAAGCTATGCTTGTTTTGCCTTCCTATGCTAGTTGATTATTGTTCCCATAAGTTGTTTGCTCACAAAATCCCTATGCATAGGAAGTGGGTTAGAATTAAATGTGCCAGTCATATTCTTCATGATGCTCCCATTATGTTTCAATTCTTATCTTTTATGTGAGCATCATTGAAATCATCATGCCTAGCTAGGGGCGTTAAACGATAGCGCTTGTTGGGAGGCAACCCAATTTTATTCTTCTTTCTTGCTTTTTGGTTATGTTTAGTAATAAATTTTTGATCTAGCCTCTGGTTAGATAGGGTTTTATGTTTTAATTAGTGTTTGTGCCAAGTAGAACCTTTGGGGAGACTCGGGTGAAGCCTTTATGATCATGCTGTAAAAAAACACAAACTTTAGAGCTCACGAGATTAGCTTCAACTTTTTACTGGAGAGTGATATTTAGTTGATTCTTTTTGCAGATGATTACTAGACAAATTCGTCAGGTCCACCAATTTATTTCAGAATTTTTTAAGTTACAGAAGTATACGTTTGATACAGATTACTACAGACTGTTCTGTTTTTGACAGATTCTGTTTTCTATGTGTTGTTTGCTTATTTTGATGAATCTATGAGTAGTATCGGAGGGTATGAACCATAGATAAGTTGGAATACAGTAGATATTACACAAATATGAATTTATAATGAGTTCATTAAAGTACCAAAAGTGGTGATTTATTTTCTTATACTAACGGAGCTTACGAGTTTTCTGTTGAGTTTTGTGTTGTGAAGTTTTCAAGTTTTGGGTAAAGATTCGATGGACTATGGAATAAGGAGTGGCAAGAGCCTAAGCTTGGGGATTCCCAAGGCAACCCAAGGTAATATTCAAGGACAACCAAGAGCCTAAGCTTGGGGATGCCCCGGAAGGCATCCCCTCTTTAGTCTTCGTTCATCGCTAACTTTACTTGGAGCTATATTTTTATTCACCACATGATATGTGTTTTGCTTGGAGCGTCATGTCATTTTATTTTGTTTTGCTTGCTGTTTGAATAAAATACCAAGATCTGAAATTCTTAAATGAGAGAGAGTCTTCACATAGCTAAATAATTATTTAACTACTCATTGATCTTCACTTATATCTTTTTGGAGTAGTTTGTCATTTACTTGTGTGCTTCACTTATATCCTATGAGTAAATGGTTAAATGATTTGAATGTCATAAATCTGAAATTATATATGTTTTATATGCTTATCCCACGGGGAGTAATGACTTTACATATAAGAAGTAGAGGTGGTAAACTTATTGAAGGTTAGCAAACGTTGTATTGGTCACTTGAACAATTCATGAAAGAATATTTAAGGAAGAGAGATTTCACATATAAATATACTATCTTGGACATCTTTTGTAATTGTGAGCACTCATTAAAATATGACATGCTAAAAGGTTGATGTTGGACAAGGAAGACAACGTAATGAGTTATGTTTTCTTATATCCGAAATAAACTATATTGTCATGGATTGCCCAACACGTTGAGCTTGCCTTTCCCCTCATGCTAGCCAAATTCTTTGCACCAAGTAGAGATACTACTTGTGCTTCCAAACATCCCTTAAACCAGTATTGCCATGAGAGTCCACCATACCTACCTATGGATTGAGTAAGATCCTTCAAGTAAGTTGTCATCGGTGCATGCAATAAAAATTTCTCTCTAAATATGTATGATCTTTTAGTGTGTAGAAAATAAGCTTTATACGATCATTGTGATATGGAAGAAATAAAAGCGACGGACTACATAATAAAGGTCCCTATCACAAGTGGCAATATAAAGTGACGTTCCCTCGCATTAAGATTTTGTGCATCCAACTATAAAAGCGCATGTCAACCTCTGCTTCCCTCTGCGAAGGGCCTATCTTTTCTTTTACCTTATGCAAGAGTCATGGTGATCTTCACCTTTCCTTTTTTACATTTTATCCTTTGGCAAGCACCTTGTGTTGGAAAGATTCTGATATATATATCCTATTGGATGTAAGGCATCATGAACTATTATTGTTGACATTACCCTTGAGGTAAAAGGTTGGGAGGCGAATCTATAAGCCCCTATCTTTCTCTGTGTATGATTAAAACTTTGGACCCATAAATATTGCGTGAGTGTTAGCAATTGTGAAAGACTGTATGATAGTTGAGTATGTGGGGTTTGCTAAATTAAAGCTCTGACATAGACTCTTCCTGAAAATAAGATGAATTGTAATTGTTTGATGACTAATAACACGGTTTGTTAGTTTTCAAGAAAGTTTTTGATCTATACTTTAACATGTGAATAGCTTGTTACTTGATCATGAAAAGTTCTATGAGTTGAGCTACTGTTATGACATATGATGATGCTAGAAAAGGTGATTGAAATTATCATTGATCAAACTTATGCACCTGCTAGCATTCACACTTCATAAATTATTTCTTTTATCATTTACCTACTCGAGGACGAGCAGGAATTAAGCTTGGGGATGCTGATACGTCTCCAACGTATCTATAATTTATGAAGTATTCATGCTATTATATTATCCATCTTGGATGTTTAATGGGCTTTACTATGCACTTTTATATTACTTTTGGGACTAACCTATTGACCCAGAGACCAGTGCCAGTTTCTGTTTTTTCCCTTGTTTCAGTCTTTCACAGAAAAGGAATATCAAACGGATTCCAATTGGAATGAAACCTTTGGAAAAGTTATTTTTGGAAAGAAAGCAATACGGGAGACTTGGAGTGCACGTCAGGGGATCAACGAGGAGAGCACGAGGCAGGGGGGCGCGCCCACCCCCCTGGGCGCGCCCTCCACCCTCATGGGCCCCTCGTGGCTCGCCTTATCGACTTCTTTCGCCTATATATATATCCATATACCCTAAAACCTTCGGTGAACAGAATAGATCGGGAGTTCCGCCGCCGCAAGCCTCTGTAGCCACCAAAAACCAATCGGGGCCCTGTTCCGGCACCCTGCCGGAGGGGGGATCCCTCACCGGTGGCCATCTTCATCATCCTGACGCTCTCCATGACGAGGAGGGAGTAGTTCACCCTCGGGGCTGAGGGTATGTACCAGTAGCTATGTGTTTGATCTCTCTATCTCTCTCTCGTGTTCTTGAGGTGGTACGATCTTGATGTATCGCGAGCTTTGCTATTATAGTTGGATCTTATGATGTTTCTTCCCCTCTACTCTCTTGTAATGGATTGAGTTTTCCCTTTGAAGTTATCTTATCGGATTGAGTCTTTAAGGATTTGAGAACACTTGATGTATGTCTTGCCGTGCTTATCTGTGGTGACAATGGGATATCACGTGATCCACTTGATGTATGTTTTGGTGATCAAGTTGCGGGTTCCGCCCATGAACCTATGCATAGGGGGGGGGCACACGTTTTCATCTTGACTCTCCGGTAGAAACTTTCGGGCACTCTTTGAAGTTCTTTGTGTTGGTTGAATAGATGAATCTGAGATTGTGTGATGCATATCGTGTAATCATACCTACGGATACTTGTGGTGACATTGGAGTATCTAGGTGACATTAGGGTTTTGGTTGATTTGTATCTTAAGGTGTTATTCTACTACGAACTCTATGATAGATCGAACGGAAAGAATAGCTTCGTGTTATTTTATTACGGACTCTTGAATAGATCGATCAGAAAGGATAATTTTGAGGTGGTTTCGTACCCTACAATAATCTCTTCGTTTGTTCTCCGCTATTAGTGACTTTGGAGTGACTCTTTGTTGCATGTTGGGGGATAGTTATATGATCCAGTTATGTTATTATTGTTGAGAGAACTTGCACTAGTGAAAGTATGAACCCTAGGCCTTGTTTCCTAGCATTGCAATACCGTTTACGCTCACTTTTATCATTAGTTACCTTGCTGTTTTTATATTTTCAGATTACGAAAACCTATATCTACCGTCCATATTGCACTTGTATCACCATCTCTTCGCCGAACTAGTGCACCTATACAATTTACCATTGTATTGGGTGTGTTGGGGACACAAGAGACTCTTTGTTATTTGGTTGCAGGGTTGTTTGAGAGAGACCATCTTCATCCTACGCCTCCCAAAGATTAATAAACCTTAGGTCATCCACTTGAGGGAAATTTGCTACTGTCCTACAAACCTCTGCACTTGGAGGCCCAACAACGTGTACAAGAAGAAGGTTGCGTAGTAGACATCATTTGGTCTAAGCGCAGATGGCATTAATCCTTTTGGGGAGCAGAGCAGCAACCATAGCACCTGGCCTGTGACTCTATGTTTGTATAACCTTCCTCCTTGGTTGTGCATGAAGCGGAAGTTCATTATGATGCCAGTGCTCATCCAAGGCCCTAAGCAACCCGGCAACGACATTGATGTGTACCTAAGGCCATTAGTTGAAGAACTCTTACAGCTGTGGAATGGAACAGGTGTACGTGCGTGGGATGAGCACGGACAGGAAAAATTTGACCTAAAGGCGTTGCTGTTCGTGACCATCAATGATTGTCCTGCTCTCAGAAACCTTTCAGGACAGACAAACAAGGGATACCGTGCATGCACGCACTGTTTGGATGATACTGACAGTATATGTTTGGATAATTGTAGATAGAATGTGTACCTGGGACATCGTCGATTTCTTCCGAGCAGGCATCCCGTAAGAAAGAAAGGCAAGCATTTCAAAGGTGAGGCGGATCACCGGACGAAGCCTCGCCACCGTACTGGTGCTGATGTACATGATATGGTCAAGGATTTGAAGGCAGTCTTTGGAAAGGGTCCTGGCGGACAACCTGTTCCGAATGATGCTGGCGGACGCGCACCCATGTGGAAGAAGAAATCTATATTCTGGGACCTACCCTATTGGAAAGACCTAGAGGTCCGCTCCGCAATCGATATGATGCACGTGACGAAGAATCTTTGCGTGACCCTGCTTGGCTTCTTGGGCGTGTATGGGAAGACAAAAGATACACCTGAGGCACGGGAGGACCAGCAACGTATGCACGGAAAAGACAACATACATCAGGGTCATGCCAGCTACGCTCTTACCAACGAAGAGAAGGAAATCTTCTTTGAATGCTTGCTCAGTATTAAGGTACCGTCTGGCTTCTCGTCAAATATAAAGGGAATAATAAATATGGCAGAGAAAATGTTCCAGAACCTAAAGTCTCATGACTGCCACGTGATTATGACGCAACTGCTTCCGGTTGCATTGAGGGGGCTTCTACCGGAAAACATTCGATTAGCCATTGTGAAGCTATGTGCATTCCTCAATGCAATCTCTCAGAAGGTAATCGATCCAGAAATCATACCAAGGTTAGAGAATGATTTGGTGCAATGTCTTGTCAGTTTCGAGTTGGTGTTCCCACCATCCTTCTTCAACATCAGGACGCACGTCCTAGTTCACCTATGCGAAGAGATTAACGTTTTGGGTCCTGTATTTCTACACAATATGTTCCCCTTTGAGAGGTTCATGGGAGTCTTAAAGAAATATGTTCATAGCATCTCCAAGGGCCATGAAAATGAGGAGGTCATTGAGTTTTGTATTGACTTTATTCCTGACCTTAAGCCGATTGGTGTTCCTGAATCGCGGCATAAGGGCAGACTGGATGGAAAAGGCACGCTAGGAGGGGATCGAATAATATGTATGGACGGACATTCTCTCACTGAAGCACACTACACAGTTCTACAGAATTCCGCCTTGGTGGCTCCGTATATGGACGAACACAAGAATTTTCTACGCTCCAAACACCCGGAGCGGTCTGATGACTGAATTACACGTGAACAAACGAGGACTTTCGCCGGCTGGTTGCAGACACATACCATGCATGACGCCTCTATTGAAGATGACCTATACTCGCTGTCCCAGTTACCATCTTCGAATATAATGACTTTCAAAGGGTACGAGATAAATGGGAATACATTTTACACGATCGCCCAAGATAAGAAGAGCGCCAACCAAAACAGTGGTGTCCGCTTTGATGCAGCAACCAAGACGGGTACAGAAACATATTATGGTTACATAGAGGACATATGGGAACTTGACTATGGACGTGGTTTGAAGGTCCCATTGTTTCGGTGCAAATGGGTCAATATGACACGAGGCGGGGTAACGGAAGACCCGCAGTACGGAATGACAACAGCGGATCACAACAATCTTGCGTATGCAGACGAACCATTCGTCCTAGCCAATGATGTGGCACAGGTTTTCTATGTGAAGGACATGTCTACCAAGCCGAGAAAAAGAAAAGATAAGGAAGCGAATGCATCATACGATGAGCCAAAGCGCCACATAGTTCTTTTTGGGAAGAGAAACATCGTGGGAGTGGATGACAAGACAGACATGTCAGAAGATTATGAAAAGTTTGATGCAATTGCCCCATTCACAGTGAATATTGACCCGAGCATCCAGTTAAATGATGAAGATTTTCCATGGTTACGACGCAAAGGGACACGCGCGAAGAAAAAGTTTCACACCCAAAGATCTGGGATGTGATCGGCTTCACTATCATCACTTTTTTCTATGTTTCACACCCAGGAGGGAATCTCTGTAATAGTTAGGGTAGTTATGTGTTTTGGCATTTGAAACGCGAAGAAATTTTATGTGCAAACAAATTCTTTCATGCATTTACTGATTTTTTGAGATAAATGACCCTGAAATTGAAAAGCACTTCAAATGAACTCAGAAAAGGTTGAAACTTGGCATGGTATCATAATTTCACCCACATAGCATGTGCAAAAAAGTAGAGAGGGTTACGGCAAAAACTTGATGCACTTCGTGTACAAAATGGACAATCTCTTTTGAAGTATCAGGGTTTCGGACGAAAACTCATCTGTTACAGAGGCATTTCATTTTTTAAATAACCTAAGCATTACCAAATTGAATATAATGATAAAACACACTAATATTAAACATAAGAAAAATGAGTCACTGAAAAATCTATTTTCGAAGTTAAGTTATTCACAAACTAGTGATTCACATAAATTTCAAATAATTCAAAATTTAAACTATTCAAATTTGAAAACTACCGGCACTAACAGAAAGTTTGTAATTTTTTGTACCTAAAGCAAAATTATTCACAAAGAAACTCTAAATACAGCAAAAAACAACTCAAAAATAAATAAAACAAAAATAAATAAAGCAAAAAAAATAAGAAAATAAAAAAGCCCGCCTACTGCGCCACAGCGGCCTGCATACGACTAGAAACCCAATGTGTTGCTGGGCCAGGATGCAGGCCCGCAAAGGCCCAGTAGGCCCACCGGGCAGCACAGAACGGGTAGGCCTGCTTTGGAGAGGAGCTCGAGAGAGCTACCGCACTGGGGCTTATAAACCAGTGCGGACGCCCCTCGGCTAGTGAGATGGGACTAAACTTGCCGCACCGCACCTGCGCCAGCGCACCCCATTTAGTACCGGGTCGTGGCTCCAACCGGTCCTAAAGAGGGGGCCTTTAGTACCGGTTGTAGCCACCACCCGTCTTTAGGACCGGTTGGAGCCACGACCCGGTACTAAAGGGGGTGCGGTTCCCGCCACTTCGCCTGGCCAAAACAGACCTTTAGTACCGGTTGGTGGCTCCAACAGGTACTAAAGGGGTGTTCTATATAAGAAAACCCTTCAAAATTTTTTTAGTTCGTTCTCCCTCTGCTTCTTCTCCTCTGCCCCGTCGCCGCCGCCCCTCGTCACCGCCCCCGTCGCCGTCCGTCGCCGTCCCCGTCACCGTCCGTCGCCGTCCCCTTCGCCGTCCGTCGCCGTCCCCTCTGCCTCGCCGTCCCCTTGCCTCGCCGTCGCCCGCGCTGTGAGCCCCTCTCCCCGGCCCCTCTCCTCCCTCCAATCGAAGCCGCTGCGCCGCCGGCGCCGTAGGTGCACAGGCGCACGCGCGCACGCACACACACAGACGCGCGCGCGCGCACACACACACGATTCTGTTTTCTGTTTTTACTGTTTTTTATACAAATATTTTAGATGAATTAATTAATTAGATTAGATTAATGTCAAATAGTATATATAGAAATGTTAGAAGTGTTATAGAAATGTTAGAAATGTTAGTTTTAGCTAGATGAATTAGATTAATTTCAAATTGTTATAGAAATGTTATAGAAATGTTAGAAATTTTAGAAATGTTAGTTTTAGCTAGATGAATTAGATTAATTTAAAATTGTTATAGAAATGTTAGAAATGTTATAGAAATGTTAGTTTTTAGTTTCTTATAATTTTAGTTATAGAAATTTAGAATTTGCATATAAGTCACAATCCAATAATTTAAAAAATGTTACTTTTGCGGCGTATAGTATTTTTTCTCGATGATGCCCGGCCCGCATCCTCGCCGTCGACCCGTTCGCGACAATGTCCTGCTTCAGAGGACCCATGTCCGGGACTAGGCTCCGCCGGGATGGCACTGGGAGGTGCTACCTTCAGGGGCTCGCCGCTTGGCGAGGAATCCGGGTCCCGTCGTCGACCCTGATCTCCTTTGGTGGCGTTCACGTGGGCCACATTCGGTGTAGAGGGAGCCGGCCCCGCCGGAGGTGGTGCGTCGCCGTGTCAGGGAGGAGGACGAGCACGTCCATCGCTACATGGCTGCTATGGACGTCAGGTTCTCCAATACCTGGCAGGTTCTTTGGGCAGATGACCGGAGATATGATGCTGTGTTGGTTCCTTCTCTTTGGGTGTCCACCGCCCGCGCCCCAGGAACCGCGAGTGGCCTAGATTCTTCTGTAGTATTCGATCTTTATTAGCTACCTAGCCAGTGATTATTCGAGACGATGTATTCGAGATTATATATTATTCGAGACGATGTATTCGAGATTATATATTATTTGAGACGATGTATTCGAGATTATATATTATTCGAGACGATGCATATTATGTACTATATGATTTAGTTTTTCCTTATTGATTGCATCCATGCATTGTAATTTGAATACTAAATTGTTTTATATTTCTTCTGGATTAGTTAAATAAAAGCTATGGCGAACAATACCGGCAGAGAGGGAGAAGAGGCCCTGTTCGAGATCATACGCAGCCCTCGCAGCCCAGATGATCTGAATGAAGCAGATGACGGCTCCCAATATCTGAACAATACCGGGGAGGGTGATGATAAGATATTCGATCTCGACGACCGAGCTGATGAAGTCATGAACTATGATTATAATTATGATGACGCAAACAATGTTTATGATGACGCAGACAATTTTGATCTTGAAATAACAAAGACTACCGGCGAGGTATGTTTATATAAGCAGGCATCTGGTGATCATCACATGTTTTTTTATTTGAAGATATATTAACGAATCGATCTTTCTTCTTTCAGCCCTCCGGATCAAGCAAATCTGCTTCTATAGACAGCAGGACAAAGCGAGGCCCGGGCAAAAAGTTGAAGGAGGGTGTAAAGTACAACATCGATTCCATCAAATCTAGTGGCGAACCCCTCACGCCTAAGAACATTGCGAACAAGTTCGTTCATCAGTGCGGAGTTCTTGTGAAGGACCAACTCCCGATCTCCATTCAAGAATGGAAAGAGCCAAAAACTAAACGTCCAGATGTTACTTGGGTCGACGACAGAGCAAAAGAAAAGCTTTGGGAATCTCTGATGGAACATTTCACCCTACCGGATTATTTCACTGATGCAGATGTGCAGAAAGTCAACGACGCTGCTCTTAAGAAGATGGCAATTGCATTCAACACCCACAAGAAAATTGTATGGGCCAACTATGTCGCTGCTGAAAGGAAGACTCCAGAATTCAAGGGAACACTGGAGAAGAAAAGAGAACACTGGCCCGCTTTCGTGAAATTCAAGGAATCAGAATTATCTAAAAGAACGGTCGAGAAAAAACAAGGCCAATGCCACAAAAAAGACGCATTTCCATAGGTTGGGGCCAGGTGGCTACACGGTGGCAATGCCTAAGTTGGATAAGTCTGAGCAAGAGATGGAGGATGCATGGGTCACTCCGGTTACTAGGAGCTGGCCCCCCAGGTGCAGAACTTGGTTCTATGCGCATGGGGGGCGTTGGACCCGAAGACAGGCCTGGTTTCAAAGAAGGCAAGTCTAAAAGGAGCCGAACAAAAGTTACTTGACGCAATAGAAGATGCTCGAAAGGGGATGTTCACGCCCAACAGAGAGAACGTCGAGCTTACGCGCGCCCTGGGAAATCCTGAACACCCGGGAAGAACACGAGGCAAGGGCGTTATTCCCTGGTATGAGGGCTTTTCGGAATGGAACGACGACTACAGGTGCCGTGCAAGAAAGAAGATGGAGGAGGAGAAGAAGAGGAAGCTGGAGGAGAAGCAGAGGAAGCAGGAAGCAGAATGCCTTCAAGGCCTAGAAGAAAGGCATGCGGACTTGGCACTCAAATTCCAGCGGCAGTAGCAGCAGATCGACTCACTTAGCCAGGAAAGGGGGTCTCAGCAGTGGCAGCAGCTAGCGGATGATCCAGCATTGGATAGCACCGTCCCATCCATGCCGAGACGCAGCGTTGGTTCTGCCCCGGGCGACGCACTGCTGGATACATACCCTGTGGATGACATTATAGAGAACACTAATTGTGAGCTACACTTCAAAATGAAGAACATATCCATGAAGGTGGCGGATGCCGTTGCTTTTACGAATACCCCCGAAGCAACCTTCCATTGCACCCCAATTCCAGCGGGCTTTGCTCGTGTCTTCGTTGATGAGGTGGTGGACCAATATCCGGGGCTAGAGCTTGACATTCCTGGAGGTGACGACGAGCACACACTGGGAGAGGCCATACATTGTATCATCCTATGGAGAAAGGATTGCATCATCTTTCGAAGGCCACCGACACCGCGTCAGTCGATTCCTCCTTGAAGTCCGCCACCGAGTTAGCAAACTCCCGCTCCTCCAAGTCCACGAATGCGTGAGCGGACTCCTCCTCGAAGTCCGCCACCATGTCAGCAGACTCCCGCTCCTCCAAGTCCACGAACGCGTGAGCCGACTCCTCCTTGAAGTCCGCCACCGTGTCAGCAGACTCCCGCTCCTCCAAGTCCACCAATGCGTGAGTAGACTCCTGCTCCAACTCAGCCACGTCAGCCGTCTCCGCCGCCTCAGCAATCGCAGAAGAGAGCTGCCGTAGCTATGGTGCGTAGCGGTACGAGTCGAGGTAGTACAGGAGGTACAGGCGGAGGCAAGCGATAAAAATATGGTCCAAGCCTCACTCCTCTTCCCCAGAGGGCTTATGACATGACCGAGGAGCAAAACACAGCCATAGTGCAGGCCCAACTGGACGCCCATTTTGGACCGAAACCGCCACCGCCGCCAAAGGAGAAGGTGCCTGAGAAAGTTGTTGACCACTTTATTCATATGGCAAGAAAACCAGCTCCCAAGCCTGTCGACTCACACTATGAGCGCCAAATCAGGAAGGCACATCGAGCACGACTACAGAAAGAAGCGAGCTCGAGCTCGAGCCAACAAGCAGCTGTCAAAAAATGCAGGAAAACCGTTCCCCAGCTGGGAGAACAGGCGGCGCAATTGACCCCCCCGCTTGTTGTGCCAACAACACATGAGAGTACGCGCGCCCTATGTTATTGTGGGCAAACCGTTCCCCAGCTGGACAATCTGGTAATAACCGAGGATCATATAAGCCAGGCTAAAATGCTCGTTATCAGTGTTGGACAACTCCTCGAGATCGAGCCCATGTCTCCGCTTAGAGAGGAGGAAATAAAACGGAAATATGTCCGGGGCCAACCTTTGGTCGAGCCAGACGAGGTCAAGAACCTCCCAACGAGAATTTATGAAGCAAGATTTCCAATCGAGAGTCCCTCATGGTGAATGTCAAGGAGGAGCATTACTTCCATGAGAAAGCTTTGTCCGTTGAGTATTCAGAACATTTCAGTTATACAATCAAGACGCACTCGACAAATCTCTCGTCAGTTGCTATTGTCTGTAAGTGATTTCTTTATATAATTTAAGTCTCAAGCTAGCTGTAGTGATCATTTTGACCAATCATTACCTGTAATTATCCTCACTATATTCTTTTTTGTGGTATTATGCAGGATGAAGATGTATGAAATGAAAAAATCTGGATGCTATGGCATTGGGTTCATTGACCTAAATACCGTTAATGAACACACATGGAAAATTCCAAGTTGTCGAGCAAGTTTAGAGGAAAGCATGCTAGAGTTCTTCAAGTGCCTCAATACCAATGAAGATATACTACTTCCTTACAACTTCATGTGAGTCACACTGTCTTGTACTACAAATTCTGTTTTTGCTTACTAGCTAGCTAGATGTTAATAATTAAGTGTATAGGGTTTAGGGTAGTTGATTAGTGTTGTGCACATGCCCGCTTAATTAAGACATCCAAACGTGTGCGCATGCAGTTACCACTAGATCTTGTTAGTCATTAAAGTTGATAAAGGAACAGTTGAAGTACCGGACCCACTACTTAAGGAAGAAAGTGACTTCGCCATCTTGAAGGGGATACTCGACAGGTAATTTCAATCAATATTAACTATATCTCGGCCTATTTAGTTAGTTCGTCATTTCCTGATATCAAATATTTAATAACCCCTTTATTCATTTTCTTTGCGGGCGGGCAGGGCATGGGCAAAGTTCATTAAGGTGACTCCAGGCAACTGGAAAAAAGCTGTATTGGTGGCGACCCAAGGTAAGTAATTAAGTAGTACTAGCGAGCTAGCTACCATCTCTTTAATTCTTGTTTCAATACCATTAATTAATTAGCATGCTTGATTAATCATTATCTAATTAAATTCCATTCTCGTAAAGGCCCTGAAGCAGGCGCCGGGGACTGATATGTGTGCATACTACGTTTGCGAGAACATTCGCATGATGGCGTCCGAAAGGAGCAGATCTCAAAGACAGGAGTGGGTACGTTTGTCAGAAAATTATTCACAAATTTTTACACCATTATCAATATCTAGTCACACAACTAATACACATGCATATTGATCTCCTTCTTAACAGTTCAGAGAGGTGCGGGAGCAGCTCCTACCAACGGAGCGCATACTAGCACTTCAAGAGGAAATAGCGGGATTTTTGCTCGACCAGGTAATAGATCCCAAAGGAGAATACTATTACCCGCTACCGTCCCCATGAACCACTTGTCATCGTGCTCCGAAGGCACCAAAGCAACATGTAGGAGAAATTGTATATATATACACATGTGTATGTGTGAATAATTAATGGTGGTTCACTACAGGAAACAGCTACTTTGCCGTCTGCCACGGCGGACGGCAAAGGCTCGAAAGGCGGACGGCAAAGACCTTTGCCGTCAGCCGCGGACGGCAAAAGGCTCCGGCAAAGAAGGCTACGGTAAACAGCTGCTTTGCCATCTGCTTCCTGGCGGCGGACGGCAAAGGCTCATTGCCGTCTGCGGCGGACGGCAAAGAGGGCGGACGGCAATAATTGCGCTGTCAGTCCGTTAAGTGGCTAACGGCAGACCTTTGCCGTCCGCCGCTGACGGCAAAATTTCTCTGGTCTTTGCCGTCCGCCGTATGATGTCATCTACACGTCACTAGACGGGAGGTTCTTTGCCGTCTGCCACTGATGGCAAAGTGCAGGTTCTTTGCCGTCTGCCACAGATGGCAAAGTCTTTGCCGTCTGCCACTGTAGGCAAACTGACCAAATGGGTCAGCTCCCAGGAAGCACAGTTGGCTGCCACGTGGCTTCTTTGCCGTCCGCCGCAGACGGCAAAGAGGCCTTTGCCGTCTGTGGCAGACGGCAAAGAGCCTGCATATTGGGTTTTTTTTTCTGTTTTTTATTAAATCCCACAATTTGCACAGAAAATATATATGACATATAGATATATTTCACAGGCATTCATCACATAAACAAGTTCATACATCATTTCATACATAAACAAGTTCCATCCATCATTTCATACATAAACAAGTTCCATCCATCATTTCATACATAAACAAGTTCCATCCATACATAAACAAGCACTCCATAGCTAAGGTGACTAGAATGAGAAGACAAGAATGAGAAGACAAGAACAAGAAGAGTAGAACAAGCACTCCATCCAGCACATAATGAAATCTGCAAAATGGCAAAATAAGAAAGTTAGAAATGGATCGTTTTTTAGCTCACTTAGGTGAAATGGATCGTTTTTGAGGTAACTAAGGTGAAATGGATCGTTTTTAGCTCACTTAGGTCAAATGGATCGTTTTTGAGCTAACTTAGTTGAAATGGATCGTTTTTGAGCTAACTTTGTTGAAATGGATCATTTTGAGCTAATTTAGTTGAAATGGATCGTTTTTGAGCTAACTTAGGTGAAATGGATCATTTATGAGCTAATTTAGTTGAAATGGATCTTTTTGAGCTAACTTAGGTGAAATTGATCATTTAAGAGCTAATTTAGGTGAAATGGATCGTTTTTTAGCTCACTTAGGTCAAATGGATCGTTTATGAGCTAAATTAGTTGAAATGGATCGTTTATGAGATAACCTAGGTAAGATGGGTCATTTTGGAGTTAACCTAGGTGAAATGGGCCATTTTAAAGCTAACGTAGGTAAAATGGATCATTTAGGAGCTAATCTAGGTAAAATGGGTCATTTTTGAGCTAACTTGGATGAACTGCATCATTTATAAGCTAACCTAGGTAAAATGGGTCATTTTGGAGGAAAATAAGCTAACTCTAGGTCATTATGGTAAGCATATTGGAGGAAATAAAGCTAAGTCTAGGTCTTTATGCATTTGTTAAGCAAAACACTAGAGAAACTTACCGTGATCAGGGAGGTGTAGGAGCGGGGTGGCTAGTGCCGCTACCTGGAGAAGGATCGTGCGATGCGTTTCTGGAGTTAAGCTGCACCAAAGATCATTTCCAATGTCTCGTTAGCATTACGACACTCAAATGTTAAGACTACCAAGTAATGTCCATTCAAACTAAACTCAGCGTGCTCCCAGGAGCAATCACTGGCATCGGCGGAGCGGGCTGACCGGACTTCTCGCACACAGACTGCACATTTGGTTTTCAGAACAGAGTCATACTAGTTAGTAATGAGACTCAAATGTTAAGACTAGCAAGTAATCTGCAGAAGAAACTTACCACAAGGAGCTCGTACATGGCCCTTTCCTGCATGTCATTCCGTGCCCTCTCCTCCTCCATCATCTTTCTCGTCCTCTCCTCCATCTCCCGCTGCCTCTTCGCCGCCTCCGCCAGAAGTTTCTCCGTTCTATCTCTCTCAGTCTGTATAGCAGCCTGCAACACCACTCACATGACCATTTGTAATCATTGATGGAAGCGCACACAATGTAATGGAGAAAGATAACTGAGTACGTATCACTAACCTTGATGGCGAGTTGCACTGGCCGTTCACGAGGCCTTATCTCAGGAGCGGAGCTCGACTGGCGCGCCTTGATCTCCGGGAGAGTGCTAGGACAACGGATAAGTCCATCTCCAATGGCTATGGAGCCATGGGACCTCCCGCCACCAGATATCATCACCAGCTCTGGATCAATGGGACCCTGGCTCGGGTTAAAGTCCTCCCCTTTCCTCGTCTTCCCCTCATCTCTATATCTCACGAGCTTGTTGTGGGAGGAGATGTTGGTGAAGTTGTTTGCATCATCGAGGTCAGACTGAGAGAAAGCCTTGACTTTCTTGAAAGAGCCAGTGTGGGCCATGGCATACAGGTCGTACACCTCTAGCACCTTATCCCATGCTATGCCCCGGATCCTACGCAAAATTTCGGCAGCACCTCCCCGCTGTTCTCCTGATACACGTCTCTGCAATAAACAGAGAGGATGTGTACCCGGAGAACAACAGGGGAGGCACTGACGAAATTTATGCGTCGGATCCGGAGCAAAGCATATGGGAAAACGAACCCAATCTAAACATACTCGGGCTGTCCATGGATAGCGTTGGACAATTCGAAAGAATCAAGGTTATAAATATGCAAATGCATGCATATTTATAACTATGACGCTTTCGAACGGGAGACACATATTGGTTACGCATACTGATGATTCAAGACACATATATATCTAGCTATCAAGTTTCATCGGAATAGATCAAATAATTAATGGGGGAGGAGGACATGTCATTCGTGCTCACCCACGAACGAAGGGGTAGAGCTCGTCAAACGCACGGCGAGGTCGTCGAACACCAAACCTCGCAGCGATGGAACAACTGCACATTTAAAACTACCCGATCAACACAATTATATATGATGTTTTTCATAACAAAATCGAAAGATATATGACCTAACTAATAATTCACAAATATATGACCCCGTCGGCTTCTGGAAGGCCAAAGAACACCTTTTCGGGAGGTGTCGGGGGTCGGGGTGTCGTGTCGGTCTCGGGGTGCCGTGTCGGGGTCGGGGTCTCGGGGTCGGGGTGTCGGGTCGAGGTGTCGGGTCGGGGTCGGGGTGCCGTGTCGGGGTCGGGGTGTCGGGTCAGGCTCGGGGTCGGGGTGTCGGGGTCGGGGTCGGGGTCGAGGTCGGGGTCGGGGTCTCGGGGTCGGGGTGTCGGGGGTGTCGTGTCGGGGGTCGGGGTGTCGTGTCGGTGTCGGGGTGCCGTGTCGGTGTCGGGGTGCCGTGTCGGGGTCGGGGTGCTGTTTCGGGGTCGGGGGGTCGGGGTGTCGTGTCGGGGTCAGGGGGTTAGGGGGTCGGGGTGTCGTGTCGGGGTCAGGGGGTTCGGGGGTCGGGCGTCGGGGTCGGGTGTCGGGGTGTGGTGTCGGGGTTGGGGGGTCAGGGGGTCTTCTCATTCTTCTATTACTTCTACTTCTTCTCATTCTTCTACTTCTTCTCATCCCCCGTCTTCTTCTTCTTCTTCTTCTTCTTCTTCTTCTTTCTCCTCCTCCTCCTCCTCCTCCTCTTCTTCTTCTTCTTCTTCTTCTTCTTCTTTCTCCTCCTCCTCCTCCTCCTCCTCCTCCTCTTCTTCTTCTTCTTCTTCTTCTTCTTCCCCCTTCTACTTAACCAAAACCTAAACTAATTAAAACTAAACTATTTAAACTAATTAAACCTAAACTAATTAAACTAAATAACCTAAACTAATTAATTCTAAACTGAAAAAACTTAAACTAAAAAACCTTATCTAAACAGAAAAGAAAAATAAAAAAACAGAAAAAATGGGAGGGGCTCACTGTGGGGGGCGGCGACGGGTCGGGGAGGGGCCGGCAACGGGGGGCCGGGGCGGGGCGGTGGAGGAGGCGGGGCGGCGGGGGGCCGGGGCGGGGCGGTGGAGGAGGCGGGGCGGCGGGGGGGGGGGGCGGGCGGCGGGGGGCCGGGGCGGGGCGGTGGAGGAGGCGGCCTGGGGCGGCGGGGGGCGCGGGGCGGCGGGGGGCCGGGGCGGCGGTGGGGCGCGGGACGGCGGGGGGCCGGGGCGGGGGGGGGGGGGGGGGGCGACGGGGCGGTGGGGCGACGGCGGGCGGCGGCGGGGTGGGAGGAGAAGGGCGAGGAGGAAGTGAGTAACGGGCGCGGGGGGGGGGGGGGGGTACCTGCCGTTAGTCAAGTGCCCTCTTTGCCGTCCGCCAGCCTTTGCCGTCCGCCTTTTTGCCTCTTTGCCGTCTGCTAGCGGACGGCAAAGAGGTGGGCCGTTAAGATTTTTTCAAACGAGCGGGGGGTGGGGGCCACCACACTCTTTGCCGTCCGCCAGCGGACGGCAAAGAGTTGGCAGATGGCAAAGAGCTTCTTTGCCGTCAGCCTTTTCTTTGCCGTCTACTTTTGGGTAGCTGATGGCAAAGAGCTTCTTTGCCGTCAGCTAGCAGACGGCAAAGAGCTGGCAGATGGCAAATTAGCTGATTCCAGTAGTGGTTGTGAGACATTCGATGATATATATATATATATATATATATATATATATATATATGTGTGTGTGTGTGTGTGTGTGTGTGTATATATGATCGGTTCTACGAGAAAATCTATTTATATATATGCATAACGTGTACAATATGTAGTATCGTAAAATACCAGCAAACAAGAAAAAATTAAATGGAAAACACAAAATTAAAGGAACAATAAAAAATAAAACCAAAACCCCCCCAAACATTTAGTACCGGTTGGTGTTACCAACCGGTACTAATGGTCTACCCGCACCCGGGCCTGGCTCGTGCCACGTGGTGGCACTTTAGCGCCGGTTCGTGCCGAACCGGTACTAAAGGGGGGGCTTTAGTCCCCAGTCTTTAGTGCCGGTTGTAGAACCGGCACTAAAGGCCCTTACGAACTGGCGCTAAAGCGCAATTCTGCACTAGTGGTATTGATTGTTACATTTAAATATTTTACATAGTTGTATGTTAGTTTCAATGTATGTTTCAATTAGATGCTCTAGAGAGCTGTATGTTTCTCTATGAGAACTATGTATGAACTTTATGTAATAATATTTGATCACTACTGTACTTTGGTTTTAATGTGATGATGAACTTGTATTAATTTGGTCACTTCTCTATTCATGATGTTCTGTAATGGTTTTTTATACACTTAATTATATAATGCACGCAGATCAACCGGCAATGGATGTACGGTGACCGACACACCTCCGCGTACATTGAGGGCCTGCATAATTTTCTCGAAGTGGCTGAGGCATACAAGCAGAATGATTTTATGTATTGTTCATGTACTATCTGTGGGAATACAAAGGGTTACTCTAACTCGAAAACCTTTCACTTGCACCTGCTTGAGAAGGGTTTCATGCCACACTATAATGTTTCGACCAAGCACGGAGAAAGAGGGGTTATGATGGAAGAAAATAAAGAAGAAGAGGATGATTGTTGGAGAACGTAGCATGCAATTTCAAAAAATTTCCTACGATCACGCAAGATCTATCTAGGAGATGCATAAATGAGAAGGGGTGAGTGTGTCCAGGTACCCTCGTAGACTGAAAGCGGAAGCGTTTAGTTAACGCAGTTGATGTAGTCGAACGTCTTCACGATCCAACCGATCAAAGTACCCAACGTACGGCACCTCCATGTTCAGCACACATTCAGCTCGATGACGTCCCTTGATAACCCACAAGTATAGGGGATCGCAACAGTTTTCGAGGGTAGAGTATTCAACCCAAATTTATTGATTCGACACAAGGGGAGCCAAAGAATATTCTCAAGTATTAGCAGTTGAGTTGCCAATTCAACCACACCTGGATAACTTAGTATCTGCAGCAAAGTATTTAGTAGCAAAGTAATATGGAAGTAACGGTAACGGTAGCAAAAGTAATATTTTTGGGTTCTGTAGTGATTGTAATAGTAGCAACGAAAAAGTAAATAAGCGAAGAACAATATGTGAAAAGCTCGTAGGCATTGGATCGGTGATGGAGAATTATGCCGGATGCGGTTCATCATGTAACAATCATAACATAGGGTGACACAGAACTAGCTCCAATTCATCAATATAATGTAGGCATGTATTCCGCATATAGTCATACGTGCTTATCGAAAAGAACTTGCATGACATCTTTTGTCCTACCCTCCCATGGCAGCGGGGTCCTATAGGAAACTAAGGGATATTAAGGCCTCCTTTTAATAGAGTACCGGACCAAAGCATTAACACATAGTGAATACATGAACTCCTCAAACTACGGTCATCACCGGGAGTGGTCCCGATTATTGTCACTTTGGGGTTCCCGGATCATAACACATAGTAGGTGACTATAGACTTGCAAGATAGGATCAAGAAATCACATATATTCATGAAAACATAATAGGTTCAGATCTCAAATCATGGCACTCGGGCCCTAGTGACAAGCATTAAGCATAGCAAAGTCATAGCAACATCAATCTCAGAACATAGTGGATACAAGGGATCAAACCCTAACAAAACTAACTCGATTACATGATAAATCTCATCCAACCCATCACTGTCCAGCAAGCCTACGATGGAATTACTCACGCACGGCGGTGAGCATCATGAAATTGGTGATGGAGGATGGTTGATGATGACGATGGCGATGGATTCCCCTCTCCGGAGCCCCGAACGGACTCCAGATCAGCCCTCCCGAGAGAGTTTAGGGCTTGGCGGCGGCTCCGTATCGTAAAACATGATGAATCCTTCTCTTTGATTTTTTTCTCCCCAAACACGAATATATAGAGTTGGAGTTGAGGTCAGTGGAGCACCAGGGGGCCCACGAGGCAGGGGGCGCGCCTCCCACCCTCGTGGACAGGGTGTGGGCCCCTGGCCTTGATTCTTTCGCCAATATTTTTTTATTATTTCCAAAAATAATCTCCGTGAAGTTTCAGGTCATTCCAAGAACTTTTGTTTCTGCACAAAGATAACACCATGGCAATTCTGCTGAAAACAACGTCAGTCCGAGTTAGTTCCATTCAAATCATGCAAGTTAGAGTCCAAAACAAGGGTAAAAGTGTTTGGAAAAGTAGATACGACGGAGACGTATCAACTCCCCCAAGCTTAAACCTTTGCTTGTCCTCAAGAAATTCAGTTGATAAACTGAAAGTGATAAAGGAAAACTTTTACAAACTCTGTTTGCTCTTGTTGTTGTAAATATGTAAAGTCAGCATTTAAGTTTTCAGCAAAGATTATGAACTAACCATATTCACAATAACACTTAGGTCTCATGTTTACTCATTTCAATGGCATAATCAACTAGCGAGCAATAATAATAAATCTCGGATGACAACACTTTCTCAAAACAATCATAATATGATATAACAAGATGGTATCCCGCTAGCTTCTCTCATCTCAATCAGTCCATCTTATATTGTCATAATTGCCTTTCACTTGCACGACCGAACGATGTGAATAATAATAATAGTGCACGTGCATTGGACTAAGCTAGAATCTGCGAGCATTCAATAAACAGGAGAAGACAAGACAATATGGGCTCTTGGTTAAATCAACAATAATGCATATAAGAGCCACTTCAACATTTTCATTATGGTCTTCTCCTCTCGACCCCCAAAGAAAAGAAAAGAAATAAAACTATTTACACGGGAAAGCTCCCAACAAGCAAAAGAAGAATGGGAAATCTTTTTGGGTTTTCTTTTAGTTATTAGTACTACAGACAAGGAAAGTAACTAACTAAAAGCTACAACTAATTTTTTTTGGTTTTCTTAAGGTTTTTCAAACACACAAGAAGAAAGCATAAAAAGGAAAATAAACTAGCATGGATATTACAGTGAAAAAGTATGAGCACCGACAACTAGCATGAGCGTGTGAACATAAATGTAATGTCAGTGAGATATAAGTACTCCCCCAAGCTTAGGCTTTTGGCCTAAGTTGGTCTAATGCCACGACGGCCTGGCAGATATCCGAAGTTGTAACTGGGGTCGTACTGAGATGCAGCGGCTATTGCATCGTGGGCTACAACTTGGAGGCGAGCTGCCCTCATCCTCCACTCATACTCATTTGCCTCCTCCCTGGTTATGACATATCTCCCCTTTGCCTGAAAGTCAAAGAGAGTAGGAGCAGGGAGGACAATATTGATGGCGTGACGCCTGTCAAAGATTAGTCGGTACTGGAGTGGCGGTTCATTCCTCTCAGCAAACTGATGGTGAACCATGGAACTAAAATCTATATAAGGAGGCAATTCCATATCATAATCACGAATAGGTACTCCAAGGAAATTAGCTAGACGGGTTGCATAAATTCCGCCAAAGAAATCTCCATTAATTCTATTATTATGCAACCTACGTGCAACAATGGCTCCCAAATTATAATGTTTATCTCCTAACACAGCGCTCCTGAGAACACTGAGATCAGGGACACACATGTGACATGCTTCATCCTTACCATTTATGCACCTACCTATGAAGAGAGCAAAATAATGTATAGCAGGAAAATGAATGCTCCCTATGGTAGCTTGTGTTATATCTCTAGACTCCCCCACAGTTATACTAGCAAGAAAATCTCTAAACTCAGATTTGCGAGGTTCACTAGGATTACCCCATTGTGGAAATTTGCAAGGAGTATTAAAATCCTCTAAGTCCATAGTATAGAATTTTCATAAAGATCAAACAGGACAGTTTGAGAATTGCGTGATGATGAAAATTCAAACCTCCTCACAAAGGAATCAGTGAGATAGTGGTACTGACGGCACTTATCTGCCTCGAAGCTCACAAGGTCAGCGTTACGCACATATGCGTTAAATTCTTCCTTGATTCCTGCTCGATCCATGAAGTCCTCTGAAGGCCATTCACAAGCCCGCACTTGAGCTTCCCTTGGTGGTTCATCGTCGGCATCACGCATTGCGAGCCTGGGTCCTTGCTTCCTTGAAGGGCCACCTTGGTACATTTTCCTAAACATATTTCTTCCTCTGAAAATTTTAGTAACTTCAAATAAAAGTGAACCAAACTCAACAAAATTGATAGCAACTACTCCCACAAGTGCCTAGAGACTATATCATGCATTAGAACTACTTGGAACCATATAAATTTGACATGCAAGCTCAAGAACATGGTCACCTAGGCAGCACAAATTTGCAATGAATAAAGCACTAGAACAAAAACTAATTGGACCATTGGAGGAGTCACATACCAAGGAACAATCCCTCAAAGCAGTTTTGTGAGAGGTGCTTTGAGCAAGGAGATCGAAAATCGCAGCAAAATGAGCTTGAACTCGTGCTTGAGCTGGTTGGTGATTTTTTTGGGAGGAAGGAGTGTGTGGGTGCTGGAATAAGTGGAGGGGAGCCACCATGGGCCCACGAGGCAGGGGGCGCGCCCTGTAGTGGTGGGCGCGCCCTGGACCCTCGTGGCCAGGTGCTTGCTCCCCCTGCTGTGTTCTCAGTGCGAGATATTCTCAAATATTCCAGAAAAAAATCATATTTCAATTTCGGGGCATTTGGAGAACTTTTATTTTCGGGGTATTTTTTTATTGCACGGATAAATAAGAAAACTGACATAAAATACTAATTTTGCTTTATTCATTCTAAATAAGAGAAAGTAAAAGGTGGGTACAGAAGGTTGTGCTTTCTAACTTGATCCATCTCATGCTCATCAAAAGGAATCCACTAACAAGGTTGATCGAGTCTTGTTAACAAACTCTTTCCGAATAACATGGAACCGGAGAAATTTTGAATAGCACTAGGTTACCTCAACGGGGATATGCACGTCCCCAATAATAAGAATATCATATTTATTCTTGATAGTAGGAAGAGGAAATTCAAAACCTCCAAAAATAATCGATGGAATTTTTGCGATAGAGTTTATACTAAGAACTTGAGGTTGTTTCCTCGGAAAGTGTACCATATGCTCATTACCATTAACATGAAAAGTGACATTGCCTTTGTTACAATCAATAAAAGCCCCTGCAGTATTCAAAAAGGGTCTTCCAAGAATAATAGACATACTATCGTCCTCGGGAATATCAAGAATAACAAAGTCCGTTAAAATAGTAACATTTGCAACCACAACAGGCACATCCTCACAAATGCTGATAGGTATAGCAGTTGATTTATCAGCCATTTGCAGAGATATTTCAGTAGGTGTCAACTTATTCAAATCAAGTCTACGATATAAAGAGAGAGGCATAACACTAACACCAGCTCCAAGATCACATAAAGTAGTTCTAACATAATTCCTTTTAATGGAGCATGGTATAGTGGGTACTCCTGGATCTCCTAACTTCTTTGGTATTCCACCCTTAAAAGTATAATTAGCAAGCATGGTGGAAATTTCAGCTTCCGGTATCTTTCTTTTATTAGTAACAATTTCTTTCATATACTTAGCATAAGGATTCATTTTGAGCATATCAGTTAAACGCATACGCAAGAAGATAGGTCTAATCATTTCAGCAAAGCGCTCAAAATCCTCATCATCCTTTTTCTTGGATGGTCTGGGAGGAAAAGGCATGGGTTTCTGAACCCATGGTTCTCTTTCCTTATCGTGCTTCCTAGCAACAATGTCTCTCTTATCATAACGTTGATTCTTTGATTGTGGGTTATCGAGATCAACAACAGGTTTAGTTTCTACATCATTATCATTCCTAGGATGAGCATCAACATGAAAATTATCATTAACATTATCACTAGGATGAGCATCAGAAATAGAAATATCATTGGGATTCTCATGTGTGTCAACAACAGGTTCACTGGAAGCATGCAAAGTCCTATCATTTTTCTTTTTCTTCCTCTTAGAAGGAATAGGTGCATCAATATTATTTCTCTGAGAATCCTGCTCAATTCTCGTAGGATGGCCTTCAGGATACAAAGGTTCCTGAGTCATTTTACTAGTTCTAGTAGCCACTCTAACAGCAAAATCATTATTCTTACTATTCAATTCATTGAGCAAATCATTCTGAGCTTTAAGTACTTGTTCTACTTGAGTGGTAACCATAGAAGCATGTTTACTAATAAGTTTAAGTTCACCTTTAACTCTAGACATATAATCACTCAAGTGTTAAATCATATAAGCATTACGTTTTAATTCTCTACCAACATAAGCATTCAAGTTTTCTTGTTTGACAATAAAATTATCAAACTCATCTAAGCATTGGCTAGCAGACTTATAACGAGGAACATCACCTTCATCAAATCCATAAAGAGAATTTACCTTTACTACCTGTGTCGGGTTATCAAGACCATGTGTTTCTTCAACAGGCGGTAAATTAAGACCATGTATTTCTTCAATAGAAGGTAAATTCTTAACATCTTCAGCTTTTATACCTTTTTCTTTCATAGATTTCTTTGCCTCTTGCATATCTTCAGGACTAAGAAATAGAACACCCCTTTTCTTCGGAGTTGGCTTAGGAGTTGGTTCAGGAAGTGTCCAATTATTTTCATTTGTCAACATATTATTCAATAGAATTTCAGCTTCATCAGCTGTTCTTTCCCTGAAAACACAACCAGCACAACTATCCAGGTGGTCTCTGGAAGCATCGATTAGTCCATTATAAAAGATATCAAGTATTTTATTTTTCTTAAGAGGATGATCAGGCAAAGCATTAAGTAATTGGAGAAGCCTCCCCCAAGCTTGTGGGAGACTCTCTTCTTCAATTTGCACAAAATTATATATTTCCCTTAAAGCAGCTTGTTTCTGATGAGTAGGGAAATATTTAGCAGAGAAGTAATAAATCATATCCTGGGGACTACACACACAACCAGGATCAAGAGAATTAAACCATATCTTAGCATCACCCTTTAATGAGAACGGAAATATTTTAAGGATATAATAGTAGCGAGTTTTCTCATCATTAGTGAACAGGGTGGCTATATCATTTAATTTAGTAAGATGTGCGACAACAGTTTCAGATTCATAGCCATAAAAAGGATCAGATTCAACCAGAGTAATTATCTCAGGATCGACAGAGAATTCATAATCCTTATCAGTAACAAAGGTAGGTGAAGTAGCATAAGCAGGATCATATTTCATTCTAGCATTCAGAGTTTTTTCTTTAAGCTTAGCTAATAATTTCTTAAGATCACTCCTATCATTGCAAGCAAGAAAGTCTCTAGCAGTTTCTTCATCCATAACATAGCCCTCAGGCACAACAGGCGATTCATATCTAGGGGGAGAATCTTCATCATCACTTTCATTATCAGTTTCATTAATTTCATTCTCTCTAGCCCTAGCAAGTTGTTCATCCAAAAATTCACCAAGTGGCACAGTAGTATCAAGCATAGAAGTAGTTTCATCATAAGTATCATGCATAGCAGAAGTGGCATCATCAATAACATGCAACATATCAGAATTAATAGCAGAAGCAGGTTTAGGCGTCGCAAGCTTACTCAAAACAGAAGGTGAATCAAGTGCAGAGCTAGATGGCAGTTCCTTACCTCCCCTCATAGTTGAGGGATAAATTTTTGTTTTCGCGTCTTTCAAGTTCTTCATAGTGACCAGAAGATATAAATCCCAAGTGACTCAAAGAATAGAGCTATGCTCCCCGGCAACGGCGCCAGAAAATAGTCTTGATAACCCACAAGTATAGGGGATCGCAACAGTTTTCGAGGGTAGAGTATTCAACCCAAATTTATTGATTCGACACAAGGGGAGCCAAAGAATATTCTCAAGTATTAGCAGTTGAGTTTTGAATTCAACCACACCTGGATAACTTAGTATCTGCAGCAAAGTATTTAGTAGCAAAGTAATATGGAAGTAACGGTAACGGTAGCAAAAGTAATATTTTTGGGTTTTGTAGTGATTGTAACAGTAGCAAAGGAAAAGTAAATAAGCGAAGAACAATATGTGAAAAGCTCGTAGGCATTGGATCGCTGATGGAGAATTATGCCGGATGCGGTTCATCATGTAACAATCATAACATAGGGTGACACAGAACTAGCTCCAATTCATCAATATAATGTAGGCATGTATTCCGAATATAGTGATACGTGCTTATGGAAAAGAACTTGCATGACTGCTACCTCTTGAGCACTGCGTTGGTTTTCCCTTGAAGAGGAAATGGTGCTGCAGTAAAGTAGCGGAAGTATTTCCCTCATTTTTTTAGAACCAAGGTATCAATCCAGTAGGAGACCACGCGCGAGTCCCACGCACCTACACAAACAAATAAGAACCTCGCAACCAACGCGATAAAGGGGTTGTCAATCCCTTCACGGTCACTTACGAGAGTGAGATCTGATAGAGATGATAAGATAATATTTTTGGTATTTTTATGGTAAAGGGTAAAAGTAAAGAAAGCAAAATAAACAGCAAAAGAAATAGCTTGTTGACGGAAGATTAATATGATGGAAAATAGACCCGGGGGCCATAGGTTTCACTAGTGGCTTCTCTCAAGAGCATAAGTATTATGGTGGGTAAACTAATTACTGTCGAGCAATTGATAGAACTAAGCATAGTTATGAGAATATCTAGGTATGATCATGTATATAGGCATCACGTCTGTGACAAGTAGACCGAAACGATTCTGCATCTACTACTATTACTCCACACATCGACCGCTATCCAGCATGCATCTAGAGGATTAAGTTCATAAGAACAGAGTAATGCTTTAAGTAAGATGACATGATGTAGAGGGATAAACTCATGCAATATGATATAAACCCCATCTTTTTATCCTCGATGGCAACAATACAATACGTGTCATTTCCCTTTCTGTCACTGGGATGGAGCACCGCAAGATTGAACCCAAAGCTAAGCACTTCTCCCATTGCAAGAATGATCAATCTAGTAGGCCAAACCAAACTGATAATTCGAAGAGACTTGCAAAGATAACCAATCATACATAAAAGAATTCAGAGGACATTCAAATATTGTTCATAGATAATCTTGATCATAAACCCACAATTCATCAGATCTCGACAAACACACCGCAAAAGAAGATTACATCGAATAGATCTCCCAGAAGATCAAGGAGAACTTTGTATTGAGATCCAAAGAGAGAGAAGAAGCCATCTAGCTAATAACTATGGACCCGAAGGTCTGAGGTAAACTACTCACACATCATCGGAGAGGCTATGGTGTTGATGTAGAAGCCCTCCGTGATCAATGCCCCCTCCGGAAAAGGCCCCAAGATGGGATCTCACGGGTACAGAAGGTTGCGGCAGTGGAAATAGGGTTTTTGCTCCGTATCTGATGTTTCCAGGGTATATGGGTATATATAGGAGGAAGAAGTACGTCGGTGGAGCAACGAGGGGCCCACAAGGGTGGAGGGCACGCCTCCTGCCTCGTGCCTTCCTCGTTGATTGGTTTATGTAGACTCCAAGTCCTCTGGACCACGTTTGTTCTAAAAATCACGTTCCCGAAGGTTTCATTCCATTTGTACTCCGTTTGATATTCTTTTCCTTCGAAACACTAAAATAGGAAAAAAACAGCAATTTGGGCTGGGCCTTCGGTTAATAGGTTAGTCCAAAAATTAATATAAAAGTGTATAATAAAGCCCATTAAACATCCAAAATAGAATATAATATAGCATGGAACAATAAAAAATTATAGATAAGTTGGAGACGTATCAAGCATCCCCAAGCTTAATTCCTGCTCGTCCTCGAGTAGGTAAATGATAAAAACAGAATTTTTGATGTGGAATGCTGTTTAGCATAATTTTCAGTGTAATTCTCTTATTTGTGGTGTGAATATTCAGATCTGAAAGATTCAAGACAAAAGTTTAATATTGACATAAAAATAATAATACTTCAAGCATACTAACTAAGCAATTATGTCTTCTCAAAATAACATGGCCAAAGAAAGTTATCCCTACAAAATCATATAGTCTGGCTATGCTCTATCTTCACCACACAAAATATTTAAATCATGCACAACCCCGATGACAAGCCAAGCAATTGTTTCATACTTTTGGTGTTCTCAAACTTTTTCAATCTTCACACAATACATGAGCGTGAGCCATGGACATAGCACTATATGTGGAATAGAATGGTGGTTGTGGAGAAAAAAAAGGAGAAGATAGTCTCACATCAACTAGGCGTATCAACGGGCTATGGAGATGCCCATTAATAGATATCAATGCGAGTGAGTAGGGATTGCCATGCAACGGATGCACTAGAGCTATAAGTATATGAAAGCTCAACAAAAGAAACTAAGTGGGTGTGCATCCAACTCTCTTGCTCATGAAGACCTAGAGCATTTTGAGGAAGCCCATCATTGGAATATACAAGCCAAGTTCTATAATAAAAAATTCCCACTAGTATATGAAAGTGATATCATAGGAGACTCTCTATCATGAAGATCATGGTGCTACTTTGAAGCACAAGTGTGGAAAAAGGATAGTAGCATTGTCTCTTCTCTCTTTTTCTCTCATTTTTTTATTCGGAGTCTCATCCCGACTTGTGGGGGAATCATAGTCTCCATCATCCTTTCCTCACTTGGGACAATGCTCTAATAATGATGATCATCACACTTTTATTTACTTACAACTCAAGAATTACAACTCAATACTTAGAACAAAATATGACTCTATGTGAATGCCTCCGGCGGTGTACCGGGATATGCAATGAATCAAGAGTGACATGTATGAAAGAATCATGAACGGTGGCTTTTCCACAAATACGATGTCAACTACATGATCACGCAAAGCAATTATGACAATGATGAAGCGTGTCATAGTAAACGAAACGGTGGTAAGTTGCATGGCAATATATCTCGAAATGGCTATGGAAATGCCATGATAGGTAGGTATGGTGGCTGTTTTGAGGAAGGTATATGGTGGGTGTATGATACCGGCGAAAAGTGTGCGGTATTAGAGAGGCTAGCAATGGTGGAAGGATGAGAGTGCGTATAATCCATGGACTCAACATTAGTCATAAAGAACTCATATACTTGTTGCAAAAATCTACAAGTTATCAAAGCAAAGTATTATGCGCATGCTCCTAGGGGGATAGATTGGTAGGAAAAGACCATCGCTCGTCCCCGACCGCCACTCATAAGGAAGACAATAAATAAATAAATCATGCTCCGACTTCATCACATAACGGTTCACCATACGTGCATGCTACGGGAATCACAAAATTTAACACAAGTATTTCTCAAATTCATAACCACTCAACTAGCATGACTCTAATATCACCATCTTCATATCTCAAAACAATTATCAAGCATCAAACTTCTCATAGTATTCAACACACTCATAAGAAAAAAAATACTAATCTTGGATGCCTATTATATTAGGACTAATTTTTATGATTAAAGCAAATTACCATGCTGTTTTGTAGGACTCTCAAAATAATATAAGTGAAGCATGAGAGAATGAAAGTTTCTATAAAACAAATCCACCACCGTGCTCTAAAAGATAAAAGTGAAGCACTAGAGCAAAAACTATATAGCTCAAAAGATATAAGTGAAGCACATAGAGTATTCTAATAAATTCCGAATCATGTGTGTCTCTCTCAAAAGGTGTGTACAGTAAGGATGATTGTGGTAAACTAAAAAGCAAAGACTCAAATCATACAAGACGCTCCAAGCAAAACATATATCATGTGGTGAATAAAAATATAGCTCCAAGTAAAGTTACCAATGGACGAAGACGAAAGAGGGGATGCCTTCCGGGGCATCCCCAAGCTTTGGCTATTTGGTGTCCTTAGATTACCTTGGGGTGCCATGGGCATCCCCAAGCTTAGGCTCTTGCCACTCCTTGTTCCATAATCCATCAAATCTTTACCCAAAACTTGAAAACTTCACAACACAAAACTCAACAGAAAATCTCGTGAGCCCCGTTAGCGAAAGAAAACAAAACACCACTTCAAGGTACTGTATTGAACTCATTCTTTATTTATATTGGTGTTAAACCTACTGTATTCCAACTTCTCTATGGTTTATAAACTCTTTTACTAGCCATAGATTCATCAAAATAAGCAAACAACACGCGAAATACAGAATCTGTCAAAAACAGAACATTCTGTAGTAATCTGTAACTAACGCAAACTTATGGAACTCAAACAATTCTACCAAATAGGACGACATAGACAATTTGTTTATTGATCTACTGCAATTGGAATCAATATTTTATCACGTTCTGGTGATTTTAAACAATTGTTTTCGGGAACAGAAAGTTTCTGGAATTTTCAGCAAGATCAAATAACTATCATCCAAGAAGATCCTATAGGTTTAACTTGGCACAAACACTAACTAAAACATAAAAACAAATCTAACCAGAAGCTAGATCAAATATTTATTCCTAAACAGAAGAAAAAAGCAAAAACTAAAATAAAATTGGGTTGCCTCCCAACAAGCGCTATCGTTTAACGCCCCTAACTAGGCATAAAAGCAAGGATAGATCTAGGTATTGCCATCTTTGGTAGGCAATCCATATGTGGCTCTCAGAATAGATTCATAAGGTAATTTAATTTTCTTTCTAGGGAAGTGTTCCATAACTTTCCTTAATGGAAATTGGAATCTAATATTCCCTTCCTTCATATCAATAATTGCACCAATCGTTCTAAGGAAAGGTCTACCAAGAATAATAGGACATGAAGGATTGCAATCTATGTCAAAAACAATGAAATCTACGGGCACATAGTTCCTATATGCAACAATAAGAATATCATTAATTCTTCCCATAGGTTTCTTAATAGTGGAATCTGCAAGGTGCAAGTTTAAAGAACAATCATCAAATTCACGGAATCCTAGCAAATCACACAAAGTTTTTGGGATTGTGGAAACACTAGCACCCAAATCACACAAGCATAGCAATCATGATCTTTAATTCTAATTTTAATAGTAGGTTCCCACTCATCATAAGTTTTCTAGGGATAGAAACTTCCAACTCAAGTTTTTCTTCATAAGATTGCATTAAAGCATCAACGGTATGTTTGGTAAAAGCTTTATTCTGACTATAAGCATGAGGAGAATTTAGCACAGATTGCAACAAGGAAATACAGTCTATCAAAGAGCAATTATCAGAATTAAATTCCTTGAAATCCAAAATAGTGGGTTCATTAATATCTAAAGTTTTGACTTCTTCAATCCCACTTTTACCAATTTTTGCATCAAGATCTAAAAACTCCGAATTTTTGGGACGCCTTCTAGGTAAAGGTGACTCATCTCCAGTCCCATCATTATCAAGATTCATATTGCAAAACAAAGATTTAATAGGAGACACATCAATAACTTTTAGATCTTCATCTTTATTTTCATAGAAACTAGAAGAACACGTTTTCATAAAGCAATCTTTCTTAGCACGCATCCTAGCGGTTCTTTCTTTGCACTCATCAATGGAAATTCTCATGGCTTTGAGAGACTCATTGATATCTTGCTTAGGTGGAATAGATCTAAGTTTCAAAGAATCAACAGCAAGAGAAATTCTATCAATGTTCCTAGCCAATTCATCAACCTTAAGCAATTTTTCTTCAAGCAAAGCATTGAAATTCTTTTGCGAATTCATAAACTCCTTAACACTAGTCTCAAATTCAGAGGGCATCTTATTAAAATTTCCATAAGAATTGTTGTAGGAATCTATACCTATACTAATTACAGACTTTCTAGAAATTACCACATTAATCAGTAATTAGGAGCCGTTAATCTCGTGGGGCTGAGTTATTACGGTGTAGATTAACCCACATATTCTAGGCTTAAATTATGATCAAGTTCGGACCAATGATTGACTACGAAGCCCGCGAATCTTTATTAGAAATAAGAAAAGGCCCACAATGTGCACACGGTTGTAGAAATTGAAGCCCAAGGTGCTATTAACCCTAAAATATCTAGCGTCTTAACCGCCTATTTCTTTCCCTTGAGAAAAAAACAACCTGAATCAATCTTACGCAGGGAATCTCGATCTACTGTCTCTTGCGGTGAAAAACGAATCTCTCTTAAATTGGATCAAGTGAGTTGAGGCAAGGATCAGGTTTACTCATGGGGGTAAATTTTTGTCCGTATACTCGAATTCCCCAATCGCTCAACTATCTCCGTAGTAGATACGAAAATAGGTGCTAGTAATGGCATGGCGGCCGCAGCGATGGCGGGCTGCTGTTGACTGCTCCTGGCCGGCGAGGAAGAAGGAGAGGTCACCCAGCCGCGAGGAAGGAGGAGGGTCGCTGTGGCTCCACCCAGTAGTAGCCGCTCCCATGGTCTCACCCACGGACAAGAAGAGGAGGGGTTGCTTGGACTGCTCCTGGTTGTGGCTTGGACCCTCAGTTTTACAGGATAATTCAGTCCGACTTTTGAGGTGTTTGCTTGGCATGACATGTAGAAATATTGCTTTTTGGTTTGACTTGGAGCAGAGGAGACTGCACCGATGATTGTATCCCTTCATATGCAATTTCGTTGATTCTAGGCACAGGTGAGTTTGATCTGGACATGATGGATTGGTGACACTGTTTTATAAGACATGCATATTTCTCTCTACTGATTTGACACACGCATGTTTATTTGATCCTTGCTATTGTCCATCTTATGCATAAAGCATGAGTACATGCAAAGTGTTGTAGCTAATCGCACATAATTATATTCTGATCTATCTTCGCTCATGTGGAAACTAAATTGATCAACTAACAGACTGGATGTGTTGCGCACCATAGACAACCAGCGGCGCCATGTCCTACCATAAACTGATTTGCTTCTCCTCATCGCCCATGTGTATGGTACATGCCAACATGCAACAACGCCTCTCCTTGCAGGTATGAATAACATGCATACAAATCATATTTTTCCCAATCTAATATTTACATCTCCAAATGATTGTTTGTTTTGCTTTTGATCTACTTACATATAGCGAGGTGAATCAGGTATCACCAATGCAAGTATTCTACCAATCTATGTATCTCACAAACTTTTCTTAATTAAGCATACCATGCGTGCACTGGAGACATATTAATTTATAAGGTAATAAAAGAAACAGGAACATTGCTATTTGATCTCCCAACGGTGGCGGTATTACCAGGCTCCGACTGCATGCATGTCTCCTACTGCATGTATGTACGTGCAGTTTAATTTACGGAGTGTATATATCAAAAAAAGATGTGGTTGGCTTGAAGAACGTCTTAACGTCTGACAGAGTAGGTACGTGTTGGACTAGCTGCTTTTGTAACCTTCTTTATTATTAATCCACTAATTTGTCCATGGAATTTCTCTTATCCTCTCTGCTACATAGAAATCATGCGTCAATGCAAAAGTTATTTAAGGCTAAGGTGTAGAATTAAGGTGTGAAGGCGATGTTTGTAGGCTGGTACATAAATATTGTTCATAGATATAAAAATTCATTTAGTTTAATTCTGCTGGTGTTCTTTGCGTGTCCACAGTTTTGTGGTTTGCATGGCTGATTATATTGGGCGAATTCTATTCAAGCATATTAATAAATTTATTGTTGTTGTGTTATTTCATAGTAGTTGTATATATCACCTATTAAAAATCTTATTAGCTTATGATGTGCTATAGTTTTTTATTACGGCCATTTGTTGGTGCAAAGACAGTAGGAAGTTTGACATTTGTTTATTCCATAGTTTCTTCAGTTAATCTCAGCATGATCTGATAAGGAAAAGTCATTTGTCTGACTTATGAAATGCAAGACGTGAAATGAACTCATTTTTGCAATATATTTCACAAATCTTTAGACCTCAAGAATCACAACTTTGAAGTATGGAATACATGTCAGCACAAGAAACTCTATTGCTCGGACTGACGACCTCTTTCCAAAGATGCGGTAGCAACAACAACACTATTTATTCTGGTGATGATATGTCCATGTACATTGATATGGTTGACACTCATGTTAGGTAATCTCTCCTCCTCCTTTTATATATGTATCGATGTGTTGATGTAGTTATCTATAAAGGAAATTCGAGATCAACGTATTTCATGCAGACTTCATGGCCGTTGACAATATCTCTATATGGATGGAGTATTTGTCTATTATTTTCTAAAAACTGTAGCATAATCCATCAAATCTTTCTCTTTCTCGCCCTGATACTTCATGTGGTTGATTACTCGACAATAAAGATTTAAAAGCAGAAATTGATTCAAGATGGAACCTGTCTTGCATTCTAATTTTGTGCATTATATTTCTGATCAATATTTTGTAGTTGGCATACCATGATATATTCTGATGAAAGGAATAAGGAAACAATACATGCAACAATATCGATTTGCATAGATTAGCAGAATTTCCATGAGTATATTTGAGTCAATGGCCAGTCCACACTACTACAAAAACAGCTATAGCCAATATGGACACTAATGGCGCACTGTACATGTGGTGCGCCATTACTAAATACTAATGGCGCACCATGTGTTGGTGCGCCATTACTGTGCAAATACTAATGGCGCACCACATCCACGGTGCGCCATTAGTAAATTTTTTTTAATCTTTTTCAAAACTACTAATGGCGCACCGTGGGATGGTGCGCCATTAGTAGTTCAACTAGTAATGGCGCACCGCTCCCACGGTGCGCCATTAGTAATTATGTTTCAAAAAAAATTTCAATTTTTTTTATTTTTATTTTTGAAACTAGTAATGGCGCACCGTGGGAGTGGTGCGCCATTACTAGTTCAACTAGTAATGGCGCACCACTCCCACGGTGCGCCATTAGTAACTTCCACCGAATGCACCCCCCTGGACCGCCTTTTCAGTTTTAAAAAAAATAAAAAAATGATGGAAATGTCAAAAAAATAAAAGAAAATAAGTTTCCCATGTGATATGTGGTCTAGTTGTTGTGAAAATTTACAAACATGAATTTCGACTTTATTTGCAAAATCTCTCGAGAATTTGTAAAATGGGCATAACTTTTGCATACGAACTCGGATGAAAAAGTTTTTTATATGAAAAATCATCTACTCGAAAAGATACATCCGAATTTAACCGGGGAACCCCGTTAAACATTGTCAAAATCCTCAAAAACCTAACAGAAAAAAAGATACGGGGCTTTTAACATCTGGAGAGGCAAAAAAATTCAAACTTACTAATGGCGCACCTGCCCATGGTGCGCCATTACTGTCTTCCCGCCTTCAAAATTCAAAATAAGTCAAACAAATAAAAAAAAGTTACTAATGGCGCACCTGCCCGTGGTGCGCCATTAGTATCTTCCCGCCTTCAAAATTCAAAATAAATCAAAAAAATAAAAAAAAAGTTTGTAATGGCGCACCTGCCCGTGGTGCGCCATTAGTATCTTCCCGCCTTCAAAATTCAAAATAAATCGAAAAATATAAAAGAAAAGTTAGTAATGGCGCACCTGCCCATGGTGCGCCATTACTATGCCGTATATATGGCTGGGCGTGGTCCTCTCCTCCTTACCTCTTCATTCTTCTCCTCCACTCCATCTTCCCTTCTCTCCTCCACCATACTACCCTCCTCCTCTCCGGCGACCTCCTCCTCCTCCTCTCCGGCGACCTCCTCCCTCCTCTCCTCCCCTCCCCTCCCCTCACGGTTTCTCCTCCCTCCTCTCCGGTGAGCTCCTCCTCCCTCCTCTCCTCCCATCCCCTCATGGTTTCTCCTTCCTCCTCTCCGGCGATCTAGGCGAGCGCCTCTCCGGTGACCTCCTCCTCCTCCTCTCCGGCGAACTCCTCTCCGGCAAAAGAACACGGCAAAAGAACGTACAAGATCCAAAAACAGGAACAAAATTTGAAATAATATCGTGCAAAAAAAGAGCAAAAAATGGGCAAAAAAATCGCGATCCAGATCCAAATTCAAAATTCAAAAATAGTAATGGTGCACGGTGGGGGTTAGACGGTGCGCCACTACTATTTCCCCGCCTTCAAAATTCAAAAATACCAATGGCGCACCAGTGGCCTATACTAATGGCGCATGGCTCACCACTGGTGCGCCATTAGTAAAAAATACTAGTGGCGTGGTACTAGTGGCGCACCAGTAGTGCGCCATTAGTAGGCAAAACTGGTGCGCCACTAGTAGGCCTTTTCCTAGTAGTGCCAGTACTTCTCTTTGAACACAATGAGTGACATATGGCTACATTGTTGCTCTGTAAGTAAACTTTCATGTAAATATGTATTCCCTATTATTCCCCAAGGATTATACGAGGTAGGATATTCATTTGAGCAGGCATCGGATTAAGCATTCACATTGTGTTTAGTTGCAGGTTCATCTATTGGATAATTCTGAAACAAATATTAGTTGAAAACGAACACTCCATTTTAGGCTTCGTTGCAATTTAAATGAGTTATTTGACAATATTATGATGAATAATTAGGCCTTCAATACAATTGTTGGAAGTAACTCAGGTAATATGCGTGGGCATCAGGCTTTAGCGCCATTTAAATTTTGGCATGGCAATTTCAGGTCAGCTAGCTCCCTCATGAAAATTTACACCTATTTAAAAACTCCTTCCTCTTGGTTTCAAGTCTGACACATATTTTGAGGTCAACTTTTACCATCAGTTAGATCAGTAGTACTATATGATCTTATATATTTGGGTAAATTAAATTGTATCATGTAAGTCACTTGCATTCATAACAAATAGATGTGGTGCGTCCCAAGACAACTTCTTAATCATACTTGACCTATACTTTATTGGAAAGATTGTGCTATTTTATATACTATCACACGTATACCTTCATAAATTTTTTTCTAAGCAAGTGCTAATGTTTATTGTATATATCATCGATGTCTTTGTTCCATTCTCACGTTACTTTATTACTTTATATGTCACAGTGGTTTATTTTCCAGTCAAATGGAATTTATCCAGATGACGTAGCGACTGTTAGTATGGTATTCATTCCATGGTCTTATGATGCTCACTTTATTTCACCAAATAGATTTCTTTGTACGAATTCATGTATAAAATAACTTCTTGCAAACCTGTACAGCATAGTGCTCACTAATCTATCATCAGGGGAGCAAGGTACTGCTTGCTTAATTACTTTAGAATATTGTACAAATAAAGATTCATAAAGTGCATAAGCATGTAATCTTTCTATATGTTAGATAACAAAAAACGATATGAAATCATAATGAAAGTAAATTAAATACAAATTGATGTTACACTTTTTTTTTTCAAATATATCAACATCAAAAATATATACAAAATACAAACGGACAAATATACGTTTTTTTTTTCAAGTATAGCAATATCAAAATCTTAAATTACAGGGTGTTACACGTTTGGTGGACATAAACTAGATCCAAAATTCACAATTTGTTTTGAATTTTTACATATATATTATTCAATCAACTCGCCCGTGCGATTATTAGGGAACGGCCTAGGATTAAAGTTTCCTCTATACGCGTTGTTACCAAAATTATTCCTACCAACAAAATTCACATCCATAGATCCATTATTATTCTCAATCAAGGTAGACAAAGGCACATCATTAGGATCAGAGAAACACTCTTATTAGCAAACAATTTCATAAGTTCAGCCATCTTTCCACTCAAAACATTAATTTCTTCTATCGCATGCACTTTTTTATTAGTAGATCTTTCGGTGTGCCATTGAGAATAATTAACCATAATATTGTCTAGGAGTTTAGTAGCTTCTCCTAAAGTGATTTCCATAAAAGTGCCTCCCGCGGCCGAATCTAAAAGATTTCTAGAAGCAAAATTCAATCCGGCATAATTTTTTGTATAATCATCCAAAGATTCAGACCATCATTAATTTCATCCTCTCCCAAGCTTGTGCAACATGTTCATGATCAAGTTGCTCAAAATTCATGATATCGTTTCTAAGAGAGATGATTTTAGCGGGAGGAAAATACTTAGAGATAAAAGCATCTTTGCACTTATTCCAAGAATCAATACTATTTTTAGGCAAAGACGAAAACCGAGCTTTAGCACGATCTCTAAGCGAAAAAGGAAATAGCTTCAATTTAACAATATCATTGTCCACATCTTTCTTCTTTTGCATATCACACAAATCAACAAAGCTATTTAGATGGGTAGCGACATCTTCACTAGGAAGGCCGGCGAATTGATCTTTCATGACAAGATTCAGCAAAGCAACATTAATTTCACACGATTCAGCTTCGGTAAGAGGAGCAATAGGAGTGCTAAGAAAATCACTGTTTTTGGTATTGGCAAAGTCACACAATTTAGTATTATCTTGAGCCATCATGACAAGCAAGCAATCCAACACACGAGCAAACAAGAAGCAAGCGAAAAAGAGGCGAACGGAAAAAGAGAGGGTGAATAAAACGGCAAGGGTGAAGTGGGGGAGAGGAAAACGAGAGGCAAATGGCAAATAATGTAGTGCGAGGGATAAGAGTTTGTGATGGGTACTTGGTATGTCTTGACTTGTGTGTAGACTCCCCGGCAACGGCGCCAGAAATGGCTCGTTGTCGGGAGTCAAATCTTGACTTGACTTGGTGTAGGCCTCCCCGGCAACGGCGCCAGAAATCCTTCTTGCTACCTCTTGAGCACTGCGTTGGTTTTCCCTTGAAGAGGAAAGGGTGATGCAGTAAAGTAGCGTAAGTATTTCCCTCAGTATTTGAGAACCAAGGTATCAATCCAGTAGGAGACCACACGCGAGTCCCATGCACCTACACAAACAAATAAGAACCTCGCAACCAACACGATAAAGGGGTTGTCAATCCCTTCACGGTCACTTACGAGAGTGAGATCTGATAGAGATGATAAGATAATATCTTTGGTAATTTTATGGTAAAGGGTAAAAGTAAAGAAAGCAAAATAAACGGCAAAAGAAATAGCTTGTTGACGGAAGATTAATATGATGGAAAATAGACCCGGGGGCCATAGGTTTCACTAGTGGCTTCTCTCAAGAGCATAAGTATTACGGTGGGTAAACGAATTACTGTCGAGCAATTGATAGAACTGAGCATAGTTATGAGAATATCTAGGTATGATCATGTATATAGGCATCACATCCGTGACAAGTAGACCGAAACAATTCTGCATCTACTACTATTACTCCACACATCGATCGCTATCCAGCATGCATCTACAGTATTAAGTTCATAAGAACAGAGTAATGCTTTAATTAAGATGACATGATGTAGAGGGATCAACTCATGCAATATGATATAAACCCCATCTTTTTATCCTCGATGGAAACAATACAATACGTGTCGTTTCCCTTCCTGTCACTGGGATCGAGCACCGCAAGATTGAACCCAAAGCTAAGCACTTCTCCCATTACAAGAAAGATCAATCTAGTAGGACAAACCAAACTGATAATTCAAAGAGACTTGCAAAGCTAACCAATCATACATAAAAGAATTCAAAGGAGATTCAAATATTGTTCATAGATAATGTTGATCATAAACCCACAATTCATCGGATCTCGACAAACACACCGCAAAAGAAGATTACATCGAATAGATCTCCAAGAAGATCGAGGAGAACTTTGTATTGAGATCCAAAGAGAGAGAAGAAGCCATCTAGCTAATAACTATGGACCCGAAGGTCTGAGGTAAACTACTCACACATCATCGGAGAGGCTATGGTGTTGATGTAGAAGCCCTCCGTGATCAATGCCCCCTCCGGCGGAGCGTCGGAAAAGGCCCCAAGATGGGATCTCACGGGTACTGAAGGTTGCGGCGGTGGAAATAGGGTTTTTGCTCCGTATCTGATGTTTCCAGGGTATATGGGAATATATAGGAGGAAGAAGTACGTCGGTGGAGCAACGAGGGGCCCACGAGGGTGGAGGGCGCGCCCAGGGGGGTAGGCGCTCCCCCTGCCTCGTGCGTTCCTCGTTGATTGCTTTACGTAGACTCCAAGTCCTCTGGATCACATTTGTTTTGAAAATGACGTTCCCGAAGGTTTCATTCCGTTTGGACTCCGTTTGATATTCTTTTCCTTCGAAACACTGAAATAGGCAAAAAACAACAATTTGGGCTGGGCCTCCGGTTAATAGGTTAGTCCCAAAAATAATATAAAAGTGTATAATAAAGCCCATTAAACATCCAAAACAGAATATAATATAGCATGGAACAATAAAAAATTATAGATACGTTGGAGACGTATCAATGACATCTTTTGTCCTACCCTCCCGTGGCAGCGGGGTCCTATTGGAAACTAAGGGATATTAAGGCCTCCTTTTAATAGAGTACCGGACCAAAGCATTAACACATAATGAATACATGAACTCCTCAAACTACGGTCATCACCGGGAGTGGTCCCGATTATTGTCACTTCGGGGTTGCCGGATCATAACACATAGTAGATGACTATAGACTTGCAAGATAGGATCAAGAACTCACATATATTCATGAAAACATAATAGGTTCAGATGTAAAATCATGGCACTCGGGCCCTAGTGACAAGCATTAAGCATAGCAAAGTCATAGCAACATCAATCTCACAACATAGTGGATACTAGGGATCAAACCCTAACAAAACTAACTCGATTACATGATAAATCTCATCCAACCCATCACTGTCCAACAAGCCTACGATGGAATTACTCACGCACAATGGTGAGCATCATGAGATTGGTGATGGAGGATGGTTGATGATGACGATGGCGACGGATTCCCCTCTCCGGAGCCCCAAACGGACTCCAGATCAGCCCTCTCGAGAGAGTTTAGGGCTTTGCGGCGGCTCCATATTGTAAAACATGATGAATCCTTCTCTCTGATTTTTTTCTCCCCGAACAAAAATATATAGAGTTGGAGTTGAGGTCGGTGGAGCACCAGGGGGCCCACAAGGCAGGGGGCGCGCCCTGGGGGCAGGCGCGCCTCCCACCCTCGTGGATAGGGTGTGGGCCCCCTGGCCTTGATTCTTTCACCAATATTTTTTATTATTTCCAAAAATAATCTCCGTGATGTTTCAGGTCATTCCGAGAACTTCTGTTTCTGCACAAAGATAACATCATGGCAATTCTGCTGAAAACAGCGTCAGTTCGGGTTAGTTCCATTCAAATCATGCAAGTTAGAGTTCAAAACAAGGGCAAAAGTGTTTGGAAAAGTAGATACGACGGAGACGTATCATCCCTCGAACTCTTGATCCAGCAGAGGGTTGAGGGAGAGTTCCGTCAGCACGATGGCGTGGTGATGGTGATGGTGATGTAATCCGCGCAGGGTTCTGTCTAAGAACTACGACGCTATGATCGAAGGAGTAAACTGTGGAGGGGGGCACCGCACACGGCTAAGAGAACAATTTATGTGCTTTGGGGTGCCCCTGCCCCCGTATATAAAGGAGGAGGGGAGGAGGCCGGCCACCAGGGGCGCGCCAAGGAGAGGGGAGTCCTACTAGGACTCCAGTCCTAGTAGGATTCGGGCCCCCTTTTTCCTTTCTACCGAAGGGGGGAAAACGGGAAGGAGAGGGAGTAGGAGAAGGAAAGGGGGGTGGCGCCCCCTTCCCTTGTCCAATTCGGCCTCCTCACTTGTGGGGAGCGCACCAGCCCCTTGTGGGCTGGTTAGCCTCCCTCCTATGGCCCATATGGCCCATATCTTTCCCTAGGGGGTTCCGGTAACCCCTCCGGTACTCCGGTATGTACCCGCTACACTCTGGAACCCTTCCGGTATCCGAATACCACCTTCCAATATATCAATATTTACCTCTCGACCATTCGAGACTCCTCGTCATGTCCGTGATCTCATCCGGAACTCCGAACAATCTTCGGTCACCAAAACACATAACTCATAATACAAATTGTCATCGAACGTTAAGCGTGCGGACCCTACGGGTTCGAGAACTATGTACACATGACCGAAACACATCTTCGATCAATAACTAATAGCGGAACCTGGATGCTCATATTGGTTCCTAAATATTCTACGAAGATCTTTATCGGTCAAACCGTAATGACAACATACGTCATTCCCTTTGTCATCGGTATGTTACTTGCCCGAGATTCGATCGTCGGTATCCTCATACCTAGTTCAACCTCGTTACCGGCAAGTCTCTTTACTCGTTCCGTAATGCATCATCCCACAACTAACTCATTAGTCATATTGCTTGCAAGGCTTATCATGATGTGCATTACCGAGAGGGCCCAGAGATACCTCTCCGATACTCGGAGTGACGAATCCTAATCTCGATCTATGCCAACTCAACAAACACCTTCGGAGACACCTGTAGAGCATCTTTATAATCACCCAGTTACGTTGTGACGTTTGATAGCACACAAGGTGTTCCTCCGGTATTCGGAGGTTGCATAATCTCGTAGTCAAAGGAATATGTATAAGTCATGAAGAAAGCAATAGCAATAAAACTGAATGATCAACATGCTAAGCTAATGGATGGGTCTTTTCCATCACATCATTCTCCTAATGATGTGATCCCATTCATCAAATGACAACACATGTCTATGGTCAGGAAACTTAACCATCTTTGATTAAAGAGCTAGTCAAGTAGAGGCATACTAGGGACACTTTGTTTTGTCTATGTATTCACACATGTATCAAGTTTCCGGTTAATACAATTCTAACATGAATAATAAACATTTATCATGATATAAGGAAATATAAATAACATATTTATTATTGCCTCTAGGGCATATTTCCTTCAATGATGCCTACTATCCTATGTTCCATGAATACGGTGATACTGCAACGGGGGACGCTGAAGTCAAGAGGCACCAGATGTGCCCGATGATGATCTTCGTTGGGTCATTGTTGATGCACAAAGAGAATGCGAAAGTGAAAGGGAGAAGTTGAAGTTTGATCGCATGTTAGAGGATCACAAAAATGGGTTGTACCCAAATTGCGAAGATGACAACACAAATCTCGGTACTACACTGGAATTGCTACAATGGAAGGCATACAATGGTGTATCTGACGACGGATTTGGGAAGCTACTGAAAATATGAAGAAGAAGTTTCCAAAGGATAACGAATTGCCTGACAGTACATACGAAGTAAAAAAGGTTCTATGCCCTCTATGATTGGAGGTGCAGAAGATACATGCATGCCCTAATGACTGCATCCTCTACTGCGGTGAGTACGAGAATTTGAATGCATACCCGGTATGCGGTGCATTGCGGTATAAGATCAGACGAGATGACCCTGGTGATGTGGAGGGCGAGCGCCCCAGGAAGGGGGTTCCTGCCAAATGATGTGGTATGCTCCTATAATACCATGGTTGAAACATATGTTCAGAAACAAAGAGCATGCCATGTTGTAGTGATGACATAAAGAAGACCGTAAGAAAGACAGGAGGTTGAGAGTACCCGCTGACGGGTCGCAGTGGAGAAAAATCGAGAGAAAGTGGGGGGACTTTGCAGATGACGCAAGAAATGATGTCGCTTACAGCTACGTCAGTATTTCGCCAAAGAGGAAGGCATGATGCAACACAGCGGCGGTAGGTATTTCCCTCAGAAATGAAACCAAGGTTATCGAACCAGTAGGAGAACCAAGCAACACAACGTAGACAGCCCCTGCACACAATTAACAACACCTCGCAACCCGACGTGTTAAAGGTGTTGTCAATCCCTTTCGGGTAACGGCGCCTCAAGATGGTGCGTGGACGGCAGAAAGTTGTAATAGATTGAATAAATAGATGGCAAATAAAATAAAGTGCAGCAAAGTATTTTTGTATTTTTGGTTTAATAGATCTGAAAATAAATGCAAAGGAAAATTAGATCGCAAAAGCAAATATATGAGAAACAGACCCGGGGGCCGTAAGTTTCACTTGTGGCTTCTCTCGAGAAAAATAGCAAACGGTGGGTAAACAAATTACTGTTGGGCAATTGATAGAACTTCAAATAATCATGACAATATCCAGGCAATGATCATTATATAGGCATCACGTCCAAGATTAGTAAACCGACTCCTGCCTGCATCTACTACTATTACTACACATCGACCGCTATCCAGCATGCATCTAGTGTATTAAGTTCATGGAGAAACGGCGTAATGCAATAAGAACGATGACATGATGTAGACAAGATCTATCTATGTAGAGATAGACCCCATCGTTTTATCCTTAGTAGCAACGATACATACGTGTCGGTTCCCCTTTTGTCACTGGGATCAAGCACCGTAAGATCGAACCCACTACAAAGCACCTCTTCCCATTGCAAGATAAATAGATCAAGTTGGCCATACAAAACCCAAATATTGGAGAAGAAATACGAGGCTATAAGAGGTCATGCATAAAAGAGATCAAAGAAACTCAAATACTTTCATGGATATAAGAAGATATAACTGATCATAAACTCAAAGTTCATCAGATCCCAACGAACACACCGCAAAAGAGTTACATCATATGCTTCTCCAAGAGACCATTGCATTGAGAATTCAGCGAGAGAGAGAGGAAGCCATCTAGCTACTAACTACGGAACCAAAGGTCTACAAAGAACTACTCACGCATCATCGGAGAGGCACCAATGGAGGTGGTGAACCCCATCCGAGATGGTGTCTAGATTGGATCTGGTGGTTCTGGACTCTGCGGCGGCTGGATCAATATTTTGTCGACTCCACTAGGGTTTTTGGAATATTGGGGTATTTATAGAGCAAAGAGGCGGTCCAGGGGGCACCCGAGGTGGGCACAACCCACCAGGGCGTGCCTGGGCCCCCTGGCGCGCCCTGGTGGGTAGTGCCCTCCTCGGGGCACCCCCCAGGCACAGCCAGGGCCCATTATGTTCCTTCTGGTCCAAAAAAAATCTCCGTGAAGTTTCGTTGCATTTGGACTCCGTCTGATATTGATTTCCTGCGATGTAAAAAACGTGCAGAAAACAGCAACTAGCACTTGGCACTATGTCAATAGGTTAGTACCAAAAAATGATATAAAATGACTATAAAATGATTATAAAACATCCAAGATTGATAATATAACAGCATGGAACAATCAAAAAAATATAGATACGTTGGAGACGTATCAGCTTCCCCAAGCTTAACTCCTACTCGTCCTCGAGTAGGTAAGTGATAAAAACAGAACTTTTGATGTGGAATGCTGCCTAACATGTCATATCATATTCTTTTCTTTATAGCATGGACATTTGGACTTTTATATGATTCAAAGCAATAGTCTAGTTTTGACATGATAATTTAAATACTCAAGCATATCAACAAGCAACCATGTCCTTCAAAATATCAAAGCTATAATAAGTTATCCCTATCCCATCATGCTCAACCATTGATCCATTCATGATACACACTCGCATATTAGCTACACCCAATACTCAAGTACGATCATATTGCCTCCAAGTTGGTGCTTTTATAAGAGAAGATGGAGACTCAAAAAATAAAAAATTGCATAAAGTAAAAGAAAGGCCCTTCGCAGAGGGAAGTAGGGATTTGTAGAGGTGCCAGAGCTCAAAGCGAAAAACTTAGAGATAAAAACATTTTGGGAGGTGTATCCATCCCACCAACGAAAACGACTTAGAGTTCCCAACACTTTCCATGCTAGATATATCATAGGCGGTTCCCAAACAGAAAATAAAGTTTATTCCTTTTTCCACCGTACTTTCACTTTCCATGGCTAGCCGTATCCACGGTTGCCCTCCATACCAACACTTTCCAAGGAATTTATTATTTGACAACATAAAGTAAATTCATTTTTTTTCATTTCGGGACTGGGCATCCCTAAAACCTTTGTCTTACTCTCGTGCAATGACAAGTGAATAAACACTCATCGTGAGAATAACACATCCAGCATGGAAAATATTAGCCACCCTCGCTCCGCGAGCGAAACGAACACACAAAAGAGGAGTTAATTTTGAAAATTAGAGATGACACTGAAGGAAATATGCCCTAGAGGCAATAATAAAGTTGTTATTATATTTCCTTATATCATGATAAATGTTTATTATTCATGCTAGAATTATATTAACCGGAAACTTAGTACATGTGTGAATACATGGACAAACAAAGTGTCACTAGTATGACTCTACTTGACTAGCTCGTTGAATCAAAGATGGTTATGTTTCCTAGCCATAGACATGAGTTGTCATTTGATTAACGGGTTCACATCATTAGAGAATGATGTGATTGACTTGACCCATTCCGTTAGCTTAGCATTTGGTCATTTAGTATATTGCTATTGCTTTCTTCATGACTTATACATGCCCCTATAACTATGAGATTATGCAACTCCCGAATACCGGAGGAACACTTTGTGTGCTACCAAACGTCACAACGTAACTGGGTGATTATAAAGGTGCTCTACAGGTGTCTCCGATGGTACTTGTTGAGTTGGCATAGATCAAGATTAGGATTTGTCACTCCGATTGTCGGAGAGGTATCTCTGGGCCCTCTCGGTAATGCACATCACTATAAGCCTTTCAAGCAATGCAACTAATGAGTTAGTTGCGGGATGATGTATTACGGAACGAGTAAAGAGACTTGCCGTAACGAGATTGAACTAGGTATTGAGATACCGATGATCGAACCTCGGGTAAGTAACATACCGATGACAATGGGAACAACGTATGTTGTTATGCAGTTTGACCGATAAAGATCTTCGTAGAATATGTAGGAGCCAATATGACCTTCCAGGTTCCGCTATTGGTTATTGACCGGAGATGAGTCTCGGGCATGTCTACATAGTTCTCGAACCCGTAGGGTCCGCAGGCTTAACGTTCGGTGATGATCGGTATTATGAGTTTATGTGTTTTGATATACCGAAGGTAGTTCGGAATCATGGATATGATCACGGACATGACGAGGAGTCTTGAAATGGTCGAGACATAGAGATCGATATATTGGAAGCCTATATTTGGACATCGGAATAGTTCCGGGTGAAATCAGGATTTTACCGGAGTACCGGGAGGTTACCGGAACCCCCCGGTAAGTGTATGGGCCTTATTGGGCCATAGTGGAGAGAGAGAGGAGACCAGGGTAGGCCGCGCGCGCCCTCTCCGTCCAGTCCGAATTGGACTAGGAGGGGGCGCCGCCCCCCTTTCGTTCCTCCCTCTCTCCCACTTCCTTCTCTCCTAGTCCTTCCCACCTCTCTCCCCCTGACGGTAATGTTACTGTCTACAAAGCTCGACTTGTTGCGAAAGGTTTTCGACAAGTTCAAGGAGTTGACTACGATGGGACTTTCTCACCCGTAGCGATGCTTAAGTCCGTCCGAATCATGTTAGCAATGGCCGCATTTTATGATTATGAAATTTGGCAAATGGATGTAAAGACTGCATTCCTGAATGGATTTCTGGAAGAAGAGTTGTATATGATGCAACCTGAAGGTTTTATCGATCCAAAGGATGCTAACAAAGTGTGTAAGCTCTAGCGATCCATCTATGGACTGGTGCAAGCATCTCGGAGTTGGAATAAACGTTTTAATAGTGTGATCAAATCATATGGTTTTATACAGACTTTTGGAGAAGCCTATATTTACAAGAAAGTGAGTGGGAGCTCTGTAGCATTTCTAATATTATTTGTGGATGACATATTGTTGATTGGAAATGATATAAAATTTCTGGATAGCATAAAAGGATAATTGAATAAGAGTTTTTCAATGAAAGACCTCGGTGAAGCTGCTTATATATTGGGCATCAAGATCTATAGAGATAGATCAAGACACTTAATTGGACTTTCACAAAGCACATACCTTGATAAAGTTTTGAAAAGGTTCAAAATGGATCAAGCAAAGAAAGGGTTCTTGCCTGTGTTACAAGGTGTGAAGTTGAGTCAGACTCAATGCCCGATCACTGCAGAAGATAGAGAGAAAATGAAAGATGTTCCCTATGCTTCAGCCATAGGCTCTATCATGTATGCAATGCTGTGTACCAGACCTGATGTGTGCCTTGCTATTAGCTTAGTAGGGAGGTACCAAAGTAATCCAGGAGTGGATCACTGGACAGCGGTCAAGAACATCCTGAAATACCTGAAATGGACAAAGGATATGTTTCTCGTTTATGGAGGTGACAAAGAACTCATCGTAAATGGTTACGTCGATGCAAGCTTTGACACTGATCCGGATGACTCTACACAAACCGGATACGTATTTATATTGAACGGTGGAGCTGTCAGTTGGTGCGGTTCTGAGCAAAGTGTCGTGGCGAGATCTACGTGTGAAGCAGAGTACATAGCTGCTTCGGAAGCAGCAAATGAAGGAGTCTGGATGAAGGAGTTCATATCTGATCTAGGTGTCATACCTACTGCATCGGGTCTAATCAAAATCTTTCGTGACAATACTGGTGCCATTGCCTTGGCAAAGGAATCCAGATTTCACAAGAGAACCAAGCACGTCAAGAGACGCTTCAATTCCATCCGCGACCAGGTCAAGGAGGGAGACATAGAGATTTGCAAGATACATACGGATCCGAATGTTGCAAACCCATTGACTAAGCCTCTCTCACGAGCAAAACATGATCAACACCAAGACTCCATGGGTATTAGAATCATTACTGTGTCACTACAGGAATCAGCTACTTTGCCGTCTGCCACGGCAGACGGCAAAGGCAAGGATGGCGGACGTCAAAAGGCTCCGGCATAGTAGGCATCGGTAAAGAGCTTCTTTGCCGTCTGCTTTTTGAAGCGGACGGCAAAGGGGCCTTTGCCATCAGCGGCGGATGGCAAAGAAAGCCGACGGCAATAAATTCGCCGTTAGTCCGTTAGGTGGCTAACGGCAGTCTTTGCCGTCTGTGGCTGACGGCAAAGAGCATCAAGCCTTTGCCGTCTGCCACTATAGGCAAACTGACCAAATGGGTCAGCTGCCAGGAAGCACAGGTGGTTGCCACGTGGCTTCTTTGCCGTCCGCTGCGGACGGCAAAGAGCCCGTTGCCGTCGGTGGAAGACGGCAAAGAGCCTGCATTGCCTCTTTTTTCTGTTTTTTCTTATATCCAACCATTTTCACAGCAAATAGATGATACATATATATTTTTCACATGACAAGTTCACAGCAAACATATGAGATATCCAACACATATAATTTCATCGTACATGCATAGTTCCATCAACCATACATAGCAAGTTCCACACACATGCATCCAACCATACATATTACAATAGTGTCATCCTACCATACATGCATAGTTCATCGATACAAAAGAAACATAGTTCATCCAAACAAGCACTCCATCTATGCTAGCTTCCGTGAAGCGAATGAATTCTGCAAAATGGGAAATAAGAAAGTTAGAAGAAGAAGAAGAAGAAGAAGAAGAAGAAAATGAAGAAGAAGAAGAAGAATATATGACATTTATGAGCTAATTTAGGTGAAATTGATCGTTTGTGAGCTAACTTAGGTGAAATGGATCGTTTATGAGCTAACCTAGGTGAAATGGATCGCTTATGAGCTAACTTAGGTAAAATGCATCATTTTAGAGCTAACCTATGTAAGATGGATCATTTATGAGCTAAGTAAGGTAAAGTGGGTCATTTTAGAGCTAACTTGGGTAAAATGGATCATTTATGAGCTAAGTAAGGTAACTGGGTCATTTTAGAGCTAACTTGGGTAAAATGGATCGTTTATGAGCTAACTAAGGTAAAATGGAACATTTTAGAACTAACTTAGGTAAAATGGATCGTTTATGAGCTAACTAAGCTAATTATGCCATTTCTGACATAAGTAAGCTAAGTACATGTCATTATTGAGCAAACCTAGTTAACTAAGCATATTAGAGCTAACTTTGGTCATTTTGGAGGAAACAAAGCTAAGTATAGATCATTTTAGAGCTAACTTAGGTAAAATGGATGGTTTTGGAGGTCAGTAAGCTTATTAAGTCATTTTGGAGGAAATAAAGCTAAGTCTAGGTCATTGTGGTAAGCATTTTGGAGGAAATAAGGCTAAGTCCAGGTCTTTATGCATTTGTTAAGCAAAACACTAGAGAAACTTACCATGATCATGGAGGTGTAGGAGCGGGCAGGCTCGTGCCGGTAGCTGGAGAAGGATCGTGCGATGCTTGTCTGGAGTTACGCTGCACCAAAGATCATTTCCAATGCCTCGTTAGCATGATGACACTCAAATGTTAATACTAGCAAGTAATGTCCATTCAAATTAAACTCACCGTGGTCCCAGGAGCAATCACTAGCATCGGCGGAGCGGTCTGACCGGTCTTCTCGCACCCAGACTGCACATTTGGTTTTGACGACTCAGTCATACTAGTTAGTAATGAGACAAACACTACATGAATGTTTTGGCTAATCTGCAGAAGAAACTTACCACAAGGAGCTCGTAGATGGCCCTTGCCTGCATGTCATTCCTTGCGCTCTCCTCCTCCAACATCGTTGTCGTCCTCTCCTCCAACTCTCGCTGCCTCTCCGCCGCTTTCGCCAGAATTTTCTCCATTCTATCTCTCTCACTCTGTATAGCAGCCTGCAACACCACTCCTCGTTACCATTTGTAATCATTGATGGAAGCACAGACAATGTAATGGAGAAAGATAACTGAGTACGTATAACTAACCTTGATGGCGAGTTGGACTGGCCGTTCACGAGGCCTTATCTCAGGAGCGGAGCTCGACTAGCGCGCCTTGATCTCCAGGAGAGTGCTAGGACAACGGATAAGTCGATCTCCAATGGCTATGGAGCCATGGGACCTCCCGCCACCAGATAGCATTACCAGCTCTAGATCAATGGGACCCTGGCTCGGGTTAAAGTCCTCCCCTTTCCTCGCCTTCCCCTCATCTCTATATTTCACGAGCTTGTCGTGGGAGGAGATGTTGGTGAAGTTTTTTGCATCATCGAGGTCAGACGGAGAGAATGCCTTGACTTTCTTGAAAGAGGCAGTGTGGGCCATGGCATACAGGTCGTACACCTCTGGCACCTTATCCGCCTTATTGTAGCGTGCCTGAAAGAGAGAACAAAGTACATTAGTAATTAAAGGGCTCAAGCTAGCATGATGAATGAATTTCATGAATCATGAAGCAAACCACATACCCAGTTCCGCCCGAACTGATATAAGTTGGAGCTGCCTTGATGGTGTGGCACACCTTCCATTTGGGCACGTTTGTCCTTGGCCGCGTTGTGGACGGCTAGCCATCACTTCCCAACAATCCATCCGATCCGCACACCATCTCGGAGGCGCCTAAGTTAGCAAATAGAAACTTGAGCGCTACGGCTATGAATTACTAAATGAAGGAAGTAAGTACAAGGCCTTAAGAATTACCTTCATGTACTGCTCCATACTCAGGAACTTATCGCGGCACGCCGGCTTGGGCTTCTTGATACCATGCAAGGCGTAGTAGTCTCGAACAGCCTGCACCCGAGCCTCGTGCCGTAAGTTCTGTAGTAGGCGCTTGCAGACGTTCTCGATAACATTTGCCGCCTCCTCCTCGTATCCCTCCTCACACCTGTAGAATGTCTGCAATCAAATGAGACAATATTGATTAGTACAATTAATAACTAGCTAGTTGAAGATTTTTGAATGTGTAAAGGAGAAATTACCCAGAACTTTCTGATCACCACATCTGCCCTCGTGTCGCACAAGACACCGTCGATAATCTCACCCGGTGGGGCGGGGGCAGCCAAGTAGTGCTCCCAGCTCAATCCAAGCTCTGGAAGCCGACCCTCACCAGGCAACGTGACAAACCCCGGGAAGTTTTGCCGGCAAAGCACTCCAAGGACGGAGTTGGGCCAGCGGACACTATGATGGTGGTCCCAACCCCAACAGCATGACAAGGCCAACGCATTAGATATTTGAAGAAACGTGAATGCAGAAGGTACAAAAGGATTAAATGCACTTACCTCTCCCCATCAGGGAAAATCAACCACCTCTGCTCGCGGGTCGCCGGCACGGACGGGAGCCGTGTACAACCACGCTGGTAGACGGTGCCCCCTCCTCCTCAATATCAGTCGGCTCCCCGCCATCATCAGCATGTCCACTCGGCCCTTCAGGCTCATCCGACCAGGTACCCCATCGAGACGTGTGCTCCTCCGGGGTCTCGTGGGCCGAAGGCGCGTCGACCCAAGGCTCGTGGGCCGAAGGCCCGTCGACCCGAGGTTCGTGGGCCGAAGGCTCATGGACCGGAGTCCGTGTAGCCTCCTCCTCGGACGAGTCCACCCTAGCAGTCACGTGCTCGGGTGAAACAGCTGGGGGTGGCGGCGAGGAAGGCGCCCTAGCAGTCACCCTACCTCCTCTCCCGCGACCACGTGCTCCAACTCCTCTCTTCTTCCCTCCCTTACCTCGTCCCCTGCTGGGCACCGCTGTCGACGAAGAAGGGCCCGGCGGTGTCGCCATACTGTCCAGCAACGCTCGGCGGAGAGGTGCGTGTGGACTGGAAGACCTCCCACCACGCGCCGACGAAGAAGGGGCCTCCGAGCGCTCCCGACCAGCGCCCACCATCTTTCAACACCTGCCATGACAAAGAGTAAACGAAATTAGTACAACATAAAAAAATAACGACATGAATAATAATATGTATATCACTTATGTATCATCATCAAGTACAACATAAAAAAATTGAATACCAGACACTACTAATAATCTCGATCACTATCATCAATAAATGCATAATCATCATCATCACTATAATCAATGTCGGGCTCATAGGGTTCAGTGGCATCAAATATATGACCTAACTCATAATTCAAAAATATATGACCTCGTCGGCCTCTGGTGTCGTGGGTGTCGTGTCGGGGTTGGGGTGCTGTTTCGGGGTCGGGGTGTCGGGGTGGTCAGGGTCGGGGTCGGGGTGGGGTGTCAGGGTGTCGGGCGTCGGGGTCGGGGTGTCGTGCCGGGGTGTCGGGGTGGCGTGTCGGGGTCGGGGTGTCAGGGTGTCGGGGTCGGGGTGTCGGGGTGTCGGGGTGTCAGGGTATCTTTTTCTTCGTCTTCTTCTTCTTCTTCTTCTTCTTCTTCTTCCTTTTTCCTGTTTTTTTCCTTTTCTTCTTCTTCTCTTCTTCTTCTCTTCTTCTTCTTTTCTTCTTCTTCTTCTTCTTCTTCTTCTTCTTCCTCTTCTCCTTTTTCCTCTTCTTCTTCTTCTTCTTCTTCTTCTTCTTCTTCTTCTTTTCTTCTTCTTCTTCTCCTCCTCTTCCTCCCTCCTCCTCTTCCTCTTCCTCTTCTTTCTTCCTCTTCTTCTTCTTCTTCTTCTTCTTCTTCTACTACTTCTTCTTCTTCTTCTTCTTCTTCTTCTTCTTCTTCTTCTTCTTCTTCTTCTTCTTTCTTCTTATTTTCTTTCTTCTTCTCCCTCCACATCTTCCTCCCTCCTCCTCCTCCTTCTACTCTTCTTATTCTTCTAAACTAAAACTAAAACTAATCTAAAATAAACTAAACTAAAAATAAACTAAAACTAAACTAAAACTGAAACTAAAGTAAAACTATAACTAAAACAGAAACTAAATTAACTAAAAGAAACTAAACTAAAACAAACTAAACAAAAAAGGGGGAAGATCACTCACCTGCGAAGGGGATCGCCAGTGGAGAGGGAGGCGGCGGCCCGGTGGAGGGGGAGGCTGCGGCGGGTGGGGGCAGCGGCGGCCCGGTGGAGGGGAGTCCGCGGCGGGTGGGGGCAGCGGCGGCCTGGTGGAGGGGGAGGCCGCGGCGGGTGGGGGCGGCGGCGGCCCGGTGGAGGGAGAGGCCGCGGCGCAATGGGGCGGGGACGGCCACGCAGGGGAGGGGAGGGGGCGGCTGGCCGGCGTGGAAGGGGCGCCCAGGGGAGGGGTGCGGGGCGACGGGCCGAGGGGGGGCGGCGGGCGGTGGGGCGACGGGGCAAGGGGGCGACAGGTGGTCGGGGCGACGGGGCGAGAGGCGGTGGGTGGGCCGGTGGCGGCGGCGGGTGGTGAGGGTGGCGGCGGGTGGCTGGTGGCGGGGGCGGCGGCGGGTGGCGTTGGTCGTCGGGGTGGGGAGGACAGAAAGAGAGAGAGAGAGGGAGGGAGCGGGGTGGGGGGAAGGCCGTTAGTTAGGTTGTCTCTGCCGTCTGCCCCCCTTTGCCGTCCGCTTTTTTGCTCTTTGCCGTCTGCTAGCAGACGGCAAAGAGGGGGGCCATTAGGTTTTTTTTCTAAGCAGCTCGTTAGTGGGGCCCACCTCTCTCTTTGCCGTCCGCCAGCAGACGGCAAAGAATTGGCTGATGGCAAAGACATTCTTTGCCATTAGTCAGTTCTTTGCCGTCCGTTTTTTGCAAGCTGACGGCAAAGACCTTCTTTGCCGTCCGCCAGCAGACGGCAAAGAATAGGCAGACGGCAAATAAGCAAATTCCAGTAGTGTGTAATCTAGATTATTGAGTCTAGTGCAAGTGGGAGATGAGTCAATATGAGCATCCAGGTTCCGCTATTAGTTATTGACCCGAGATGAGTCTCGGTCATGTCTACATAGTTCTCGAACCCGTAGGGTGCGCACGCTTAACGTTCGGTAACGATCGGTATTATGAGTTTATGTGTTTTGATGTATCGAAGGTAGTTTGGAATCCTGGATATGATCATGGACATGACGTGGAGTCTCGAAATGGTCGAGACATAAAGATCGATATATTGGAAGCCTATATTTGGACATCAGAATAGTTTCGGGTGAAATCAGGATTTTACCGGAGTACTCGGAGGTTACCGGAACCCCCCGGTAAGTGTATGGGCCTTATTGGGCCATAGTGGAGAGAGAGAGGAGAGGAGAGGAGGGCAGGCCGCGCACCCCCTCTCCCTCCAGTTCGAATTGGACTAGGAGGGGGGCGGCGCCCCCCTTTCCTTCCTCCCTCTCTCCCCCTTCCTTCTCTCCTAGTCCAACTAGGGAAGGGGGGGATGCTACTCCCGGTGGGAGTAGGACTCCTCCAGGGCACGCCATAGGAGGGCTGGCCCTCTCCCCTCCTCCACTCCTTTATATACGTGGCCAGGGGGAACCCCATAGACACAAGTTGATCAGTTGATGTTTTAGCTGTGTGCGGTGCCCCCCTCCACCATAATCCACCTCGGTCATATCGTAGCGATTCTTAGGCGAAGCCATGCGTCGGTAGCATCATCATCACTGTCATCACGCCGTCGTGCTGACGGAACTGTCCCTCGAAGCTCTGCTGGATCGTGAGTTCGTGGGACGTCACCGAGCTGAACGTGTGCTGAACTCGGAGGTGTCGTGTGTTCGGTACTTGGATCGGTCGGATCGTGAAGACGTACGACTACATCAACCGCGTTGTCATAACGCTTCCGCTTACGGTCTACGAGGGTACGTGGACGACACTCTCCCCTCTTGTTGCTATGCATCACCATGATCTTGCGTGCGTAGGAATTTTTTTTGAAATTACTACGTTCCCCAATAGGCACATGCAAATTTGCTTAAAACGGCAAAAGAATACCGCATATAGGTTGATATAGTGGACTCATGTGGCAAAACTGGTTTAAAGGATTTTGGATGCACAAGTAGAGATCATACTTAGTGCAAAATGAAGGCTAGCAAAAGATTGAGAAGCGACCAACCAAGAAACGAATAATCTCATAAGAAAGCATTAAGCATAATTAACACCGAATAATGCACCACAAGTTGGATATAATTTCATGGGATTTTTATATCTGTGCCCCTGGTTCCTTAGCTCTACTCATTCATCCCCGCGCTCTTAACGTTTGCTCAATTTTGCACCATAATTAACACCGAATAATGCGCCACGAGCATCGGCCATCTGACAGATGGAGGTGATGAAGGTGAGGAAGTGGATGCGGTGGGGGAGAGCGAGATGGTGCGGTGGAGGCAGTGCAGGAGAGCGAGACGATGCCGGTGGGGGAGAGGAAGACAATGCGGCAGCGAGGGGATTTGGGGGGAAATGGTAGGGGCGATGGAGGTGGTTGCCCTCTTTATATGATGGGACGTTTCGGGCATGTCCATGGACACGTGCTACCCCACGACCGCGGTCTTGCATGCGCCCACGTATACGCGGCCCCACTCGTCAGCTAACGGTCAAAGCAATTGACCCGACGGCAACGTCCGTTATAACTAGTTATGAGGGTTTCGCGTAAGGGAGTGGGGAAAAGTGAGCAAAAGTTAACAGAGTGGGGATGAATGAGTAGAGCTAAGGAACCAGGGGCACAGAAATAAAAATCCCTAATTTTATTGCATGACTATTGACTTCCGTGCCTGCATAGGGAGTCACAAACCTTAACACCAATATTCTTACTAAAGCATAATGACTCATTAACACAACTCACATATCACATCATCATATCTCAAAACTATTACTAAGAATCAAGTTTATTTTGTCCAATGATCTTCATGAAAGTTTTTATTATATCCTTCTTGGATATCTATCACTTTGGGACTAATTTTCATATGTTGCTTTTCATAAGCTCAAACAAATATAAGTGAAGATCATGAGCATAATTTTTCTTTCTCTCTAAATAATTTAAGTGAAGCAAGAGAGAATTTTCATAAAATTTTTATTAGCTCTGAAATAAATCTAAGTGAATGAAGAGAGTATTTCGTCAAAAATACTAAAGCACACCGTGCTCAAAAAGATATAAGTGAAGCAGTAGAGCAAGTCCATAGCTCATAAAAATTTAAGTGAAGCATAGAGAGCAATTCTAACAAGTCATGACATAATTTTGGCTCTCTCAAATAGGTGTGTCCAGCAAGGGATCAAGACTTAAAACACAAAATAAAACAAGCAAAGACTCATATCATAAAAGACACTCCTAGCAAAACACATAGTATGTGACGAATAAAAATATAGCTTCGAGTAAAATACCGATGGTCGTTAGAAGAAACAGGGATGCCATCCCCAAGCTTAGTTGGTTGCTCATTTTTGGATAATAGCTTGGGATGCCGGGGCATCCCCAAGCTTAGGCTCTTCTATCCTTCCTTCATCCATCGTAAGATAACCCAAAACATGAAAACTTCAATCACACAAAACTCAACAAAACCTTCGTGAGATTCATTAGTATAAGAAAGCAAACCACTACTATAAGTACTGTATCAAACCAATTCATATTTTGTTTTTGCATTATATCTACTGTATTCTAACTTTTCTATGGCAAAAACTCATCAAAGAAAACCATAGAGCCATCAAAATAAGCACACAACACAAAGAAAACAGAATCTGTCAAAACAGAACAGTGTGTAGCAATCTGACTATTTCGAATACTTCTGTAACTCCAAAAATTATGAAAAGTTAGGACGACCTGGGTAATTTGTATATTAATCTTTTGCAAAAAGAATTGGCATTTTATCACGTTCTGGGATTTTTAACAATTGTTGTCGTGAGCGCATAAGTTTCTGTTTTTCAGCAAGATCAAACAACTATCACCCAAGAAGATCCTAAAGGCTTTACTTGGCACAAGCACAAACACTAATTACAACACAAAAGACGCAATCATAACAGTAGCATAATTGTGCAAACACTCAAGAACAGAAAGCAAAAATAAATTTTATTCATTGGGTTGCCTCCCAACAAGCGCTATAGTTTTACGCCCTTAGCTAGGCATAAAGCAAGGATCTAAGTTTTGTCATCTTTGGTTCGAGATCGATAAGATGCCCTCATGATTGATTAATATGGTGGCTTAATTATTGTTCTAGGAAAGCGTTCCATACCCTTCCTCAAAGGAAATTGGAACTTAATATTGCCTTCTTTCATATCAATCACGACACCAATAGTGCATAAAAACGGTCTACCAAGAATAATTGGACAAGACGGATTGCAATCAATATCAAGAACAATAAAATCTATGGGCACATAATTCCTATTTGCAAGAATAAGAACATCATTAATTCTTCCCATAGGCCTTTTAATAGTAGAATCCGCCAAGTGCAAATTCAAAGAACATGATTCAATATCGGTAAGACCAAGCACATCACATGAAGATTTTGGAATTGTAGAAACACTAGCACCCAATTCACACAAAGAAAAACACTCATAATTTTTAATCTTGACTTTGATAGTAGGTTCCCATTCATCATGCAATTTTGTAGGAATTGATATTTCTAATTCCAATTTTTCTTCAAAAACTTTCATCATAGCATCAACAATATGTTTAGTAAAAGCTTTATTTTGTTCATAGGCATGAGGTGAATTTATCATCAGTTGCAACAAAGAAATACAATCAATCAAAGAGCAAGTATCATAATTAAAGTCTTTGTAATCCAAAAGAGTGGATACATCACTAGTTAAAGTTTTGACCTCTCCATACCCACATTTATCAATTTTCTCAACAAGATTTTCACCCTCCAAAATATCGGGACACCTTCTAGCTAAATTTGACTCTTCTCCAGTCCCTTTATCATCAATCTTAACTTTACTAAACAAGGAATCAATAGAAGAAACACCAATCATTTTAAGACCTTCATCACTTTTGCGAAAATAATCACTAGAAAACGCTTTTTCTAAAAATTGTCTTTTAGCTCTAAGCATAGCGGTTCTTTTCTTACTTTCATCCATAGAAATATAAAGAGCTTTAATTGATTCATCAACCTTAGGCACAAAAATTTGCATCTTGAGATTTTCCACATCATGAGCAATTCTATCAAAACTTATAGACAAATCATCAATCTTACTCAACTTTTCTTCTATGGTAGTGTTGAAAACTTTTTGCGTGTTGATAAATTCTTTAATATTATTCTCAAGATCAGAGGTGTTCCTATTATTACAACATTGATTTCCATAAAAATTACCGTAATTATTAGAGGAATTACTAGGAAAAGGCCTAGGATTAAAATTACCTCTATAAGCATTGTTATTGAAATTATTTCGATAGATAAAATTCACATCTATGGCATCACTATTTTGCTCAATCAAAGTAGACAAAGGAATATCATTAAAATCAATAGGAGCACTTTTACTAGCAACCAATTTCATAAGAGCATCAACTTTTTCACTCAAAGAAGAAATTTCTTCAACCGAATTAGCTTTTTTACTAGTAGGAGCTCTTTCGGTATGCAATTATGAATAATTTGCCATGATATTGTCAAGTAATTTGGTTCACCCAAAGTAATTTCCATAAAAGTACCACCCGCGGCGAAATCTAAAAGATTACGAGAAACAAAATTCAACCCCGCATAAAAAATTTGTATGATCATCCAAAGATCTAACCCATGAGTTGGGCAATTCCTTAGCTTCATTTTCATCCTTTCCCAAGATTGTGCAAGATGTTCGTGTTCAAGTTGCTTGAAATTCATGATCTGGGTTCTAAGGAAAATAATTTTTGCGGGGGGGGGGGGGGGGGATACTTAGTGATAAAAGCATCTTTGCACTTATTCCAAGAATCGATACTATTGCAAGGCAAAGAAGAGAACCAATTTTTTGCAGAATCACGCAAAGAAAACGGAAATAATTTCATCTTCACCACATCATTGTCCACATCTTTTTTCTTTTGCATATCGCATAATTCCACGAAGGTATTAAGATGGGACGCGACATCCTCATTAGGAGTACCAAAAAATTGATCTTTCATAACAAGATTTAGCAGAGCAGTATTAATATCACAAGACTCCGCACTAGTGGCGGGAGGAGCAATCGGAGTGCCAATAAAATCATTATTGTTGGTATTTGAAAAATCACAAAATTGGTGTTCTCTTGAGTCATGATGACTACACAAGAAGATTGCACTCAAAAACAGATCCGGCAAGAAAACGGCGAACGGAAAAAGGGGGGCAAATAAAACGGCAAATTTTTGTGAAGTGGGGGGAGAGGAAAACGAGAGGCAAATGGCAAATAATGCAAATTGTGAGGAGATGAGATTTGTGATTAAGAACCTGGTATATGTTGAAGATCTTCCCCGTTAACGGCGCCAAAAATTCCTTTTGATGTCGCTTGAAGCTACGTTGGTATTTCCCCAAAGAGGAAGGGATGATGCAGCACAGCGGCGGTAGGTATTTCCCTCAGAAATGAAACCAAGGTTATCGAACCAGTAGGATAACCAAGCAACACAACGTAAACAGCCCTTGCACACAAATAACAACACCTCGCATCCCGACGTGTTAAAGGGGTTGTCAATCCCTTTCAGGTAACGGCGCCTCAAGATGGTGCGTGGACGGGAGAAATTTGTAATAGATTGAATAAATAGATCGCAAATAAAATAAAGTGCAGCAAAGTATTTTTGTATTTTTTGTTTAATAGATCTGAAAATAAATGCAAAGGAAAAGTAGATCACAAAGGCAAATATATGAGAAAGAGACCCGGGGGCCGTAGGTTTCACTAGTGGCTTCTCTCGAGAAAAATAGCAAACGGTGGGTAAACAAATTACTGTTGGGCAATTGATAGAACTTCAAATAATCATGGCGATATCCAGGCAATGATCATTATATAAGCATCACGTCCAAGATTAGTAGACTGACTCCTGCCTGCATCTACTACTATTACTCCACACATCGACCGCTATCCAGCATGCATCTAGTGTATTAAGTTCATGAAGAAACGGAGTAATGCAATAAGAACGATGACATGATGTAGACAAGATCTATCTATGTAGAGATAGACCCCATCATTTTATCCTTAGTACCAATGATACATACGTGTCGGTTCCCCTTCTGTCACTGGGATCAAGCACCATAAGATCGAACCCAATACAAAGCACCTCTTCCCATTGCAAAATAAATAGATCAAGTTGGCCAAACAAAACCCAAATATCGGAGAAGAAATACGAGGCTATAAGAGATCATGCATAAAAGAGATCAAAGAAACTCAAATACTTTCATGGATATAAGAAGATATAACTGATCATAAACTCAAAGTTCATCAGATCCCAACAAACACACCGCAAAAGAGTTACATCATATGGATCTTCAAGAGACCATTGTATTGAGAATTCAGCGAGAGAGAGCAAGCCATCTAGCTACTAACTACGGACCCCGAAGGTCTACAAAGAACTACTCACGCATCATCGAAGAAGCACCAATGGAGGTAGTGAACCCCATCCGAGATGCTGTCTAGATTGGATCTGGTGGTTCTGGATTCTGCGGCGGCTGGATCAATATTTCGTCGACTCCCCTAGGGTTTTGGGAATATTGGGGTATTTATAGAGCAAAGAGGCGGTCCGGGGGCACCTGAGGTGGGCACAACCCACCAGGGCGCGCCTGGGCCTCCTGGCGCGCCCTGGTGGGTTGTGCCCTCCTCGGGGCACCCCCCAGGCACAGTCAGGGCCCATTATGTTCCTTCTGGTTCAAAAAAATCTCCGTGAAATTTTGTTGCATTTGGACTCCGTCTGATATTGATTTCCTGCGATGTAAAAAACATGCAGAAAACAACAACTGGCACTTGGCATTATGTCAATAGGTTAGTACCAAATAATGATATAAAATGATTATAAAACATCCAAGATTGATAATATAACAACATGGAACAATAAAAAATTATAGATACGTTGGAGGCGTATCAAGGAACGTATGGGTTGGTTAAAGTGCAGATGGCATTAATCCTTTTGGGAAGCAGAGCAGCAATCATAGCACCTGACCCGTGACTCTATGTATCTATAACCAGGATTAAAAGTTGTGGGCATTAGTTCCGATCGTTTTGTCCCAGTTGCAGAACCGGGACTAAAGACCCTCTAAAACCGGGACTAAAGGCCCTCAGGGGAGCAGAAATAAGGATCCACCTATCGAGCGGGGCTACAAACACACGCAGTGATTTATTAGGCAACACTAAGCACACCCAGCCAGACATCCAAATGCGATCGGCGATTCTATGTATACTCTGTGGGGTCAACTGACCCCGCAGCTTTTGAAGAAAACAACCTGAATTTACTGTACAACTATTGTACATTATGAAGACAATAATCCTAAAAATTAGCAATGACCCCACAAATTTCTCTGGCTGGCTTCGCTTTCTGATACTCTTTTCTGCAAATGTATTGTACATGTGTTATCTATTTTTAACTTTTCAGAGTTGAGAGAACCAAGAAAGACCTATAAAGAGAGATTATAGTTATGCCAGATATAGCTATAGGAGGAAGACATAGCAAACGTCGTAAGCGTCAATAAACAAAACGAATTTTCGGACAAATTATTGGGACCGAATTGTTCGAGTTTAATACTCCTACCGTGTTCAACATGATGCAATGCCAGAGTCATAAGTGCAAGTGCCTCATCAATATCATCAAAAGGAGAGCGGACGTTTGGCTCCCGGGAGCCATATAGGCCTTTTTTTTAAAACAAATTGAAATTCAAACTTTTCTGCTTAAAAAAAATCTGTACAAAAATTGTGCAAGTAAACAAGTATGTTATGTCTATTTGTGTAAAATTTCAGAATGAAAAAAACAAATTCATGGTCTGAGAGGATGAATAGTATCATGTGTTAAAAAGCCTCAGATTTGTCTTTTTTGCACAACCCTCATTTCAACTTATTTTGCCCTGAAAATTTACACACATGTGTGTTATGCCTTCATGTATATGTGTGTTTTTTCAGAATTTTTTGAAATGTAGAAAATATGAAATTCAACAAAATTCAAAATTTTGGAAGCTCGGCCTCCAAAGACAATATTCGCATCAAAAGATGCTATTAATATGTATCTAAAAAGGTTCCAAAGTAACGGCCTCAATCAAACGTCTTGTACGTATCCTGTAGTATGTCTTTTCTCCTTTTTGGCAAGCACGAAAGCACCTTGTATGTATGTATGTATGTATGTCCTTTTAAAGACTTGTATGCCTACACGTCTACGTTAGACACATGTGTGGGGTGCTGAGATCGATCGATGGTGTTATGACTCCTTGTCGTGTGGCAAATCTCTGCTCGAGGATAAAGAAAACACGAGGTTTCATCATAAGTGGCGCCAAAATGCATTCATGGTCCATGTCAGATTGATAGATCTGAACGATGGATCTGCATGGTGTTATAAGTTGCAGGATTTGCGTGCCTTGCCCGCTGTCACGGCCTATTACCCGGGCCGGGACGTCCCAGTTCCCTCCCACCCGTGAACTCTGAATAGTTGCCGGTTGGCCCTTCCTGTCACAGGTAGAAATGGCCCGATTCCCTTCAAAGATTTACAAAAATGGATCACGGATCACCTATATACTCCATTAGTTTTTTTTTGAAAAGGAGGATCAACTCCCGGCTTCTGCATCTGGACGATGCATGCGGTCATCTTATTAATTACTAACAGAGACCATACAAAGTAATACATCAGTGAGCCTGAAGCCACCATCTAGGCAACACCTCTTGTTACTCCTATACCATTGATAAAGGTGTGCCGAATATCCGAGCCTAATACCAAACGGACATCGCACCAAACCCTAACATCTAAAGCCGGATGCCCCAGCCCAGCCACACACCGGGACAGGGTCCCATATCGGACCGACGCACTCTCAGAGGCTGCCGACGCCATCTTCCACCGGCCCATCTCCAGAGGAGCAACTGACCCATCGACCTTGCCTGGCGTGCCGTTGACGCCACCACGCGGCCCGACAACTCCACCATCCTACACGAATCCGTCCACACGTGCCCATCGCCGAACCTCCGCAGCACCATGCCACCGGGATCCGCCGTCGGCCTTCCGGTGGATGAGACACCGCTCTTCCGCTTGTCCCGTCTAACTAGCACTTGCTCCAAAATGATGCCCTCAAGGGGGACAATGACATCAAAGGTACCATCATCGTCTGATCCGGTAGACCCAGATCTAGGGTTTCCCCCCGGAGCATCACGAGTAGGGTGCCACGACCTGCAACAACGATGCCTCGAGAAGGGAAAGACGTCATAGACGCCGCCATCGTCCGCCACGACTGAAGTCTGCGCGATTTTTACCGGAAGTCGCGTCCCCCCAACCTTGCAGCTGGCTGGAACCGAACGGAGCCTCGCCGTGGAGACGAGGGCCGCCGTCGGCATGCCGGCAGGAAGCCTCCAGCCGCCCCTCACCAGTCCTCCTCGCTCCACCGGCCAGCCAAGGCCGTACCGAGATGGATCTGGATAGGACGCCAGATCCGCAGCCATCGGAGCCACTCATGTGCCCACGGCCGCCACACCGTCGGCCATGTAGGTTCCCATCGCCGCCGCGCAGCAGGGGCGCCGCCCTGACTGCCGCCCCCGGCCTCCCTGCGTGAGACGCCGTCTCCGCCTCACTGGATCTGCCGCGGCGACTACCCGCCCTGGATAATCGGTATAGGGCCGCCCGCCACCGCGGCCCTTGCCGGTGGCAGCGGCGGCTGGGGATGGAGGAGCGGGGAGGGGCTGGCGGTGCGGGATCGGGGGCCTCTGGCGCCGCCCGAGGGGAGGCGACGCGACGGGAAGGATATACTCCATTGGTTGTCCGTTTTCTTTCTCATAACGGTGATTTTGTCCTAGCCGTTGGATTGAAATCCATTAATCTATCCGTTTTGTGCCTTTTCTCTGAACCAAATCTCAAAAAAGACATCCATTTTGGAAAGCGATGGATAGAATGACCCGTCAGTGAATATACTGATACACTTTAGCCTCGGTAAGTAGATAGACGAAAGAGACGTGTGTTTGATCTCAAGAGAAATTGCACACACACATGCTTCCATCTCATCTGCTGGACAGTCTATCCGGACATGCATGCAAAAGTAAAGGAGAAAGTAGTGAAGTGAAGTGGATATATTCTGTTCTTCTGGGGCACCATGCCATGCATGCATGCATGCATTTCATGAACCGTAGCTGTCCATCTACGTGGAGTGGGCAGGCTATGACCCATGCCATGTCAAATTGCCAATTGCCCCACCGAAACTCTTGCCCCACTCCCAAATTAGTGGATTCCGTAGCACATTAGCATGCATGAATGGAACGGCTAACTGGATATTGTCGTGTTCCAAAAAATAAGGGAAAGTGTGATTCTTATGTGTGTCTGTTAGGTGCTGGACGTGGGCTAAGCAGCTAGGGCAGTCAAGATGAGTATTGACAATGTTGAGCTCAATGTACTTATGAAATCAGATTCTGGAGCGTGCAGTAAATTAGGGTATACTCCTCGGCTCCTGGCTCTCTTCTTTCTAGATCCTCTGTGATGATACTACCCCCTCAATCTCATCCCCAGTGCTTTCACCAACTTTGCCAAACAGTGACATTATCATGGGTCAAAACATTTGCTAATCGTAACCACTAACCACTAGCATTAACTACTACAGTACTAGATATAAAAGACACGCATAGAAGGAAGTGAGACTATGTATAGATTAGCCGGACTGTCAGCGTCGATTCAGCTGAGGCGGAGGTGAGGAAAGACACATGATTCGGGCTCGCGATCCGCCGGCAAGCATCATGTCATCATGTGCCGCGCAACCAGATATATCCACCACAGAAGGGTCATAAGCCATCCTGCCATGCCACCATGAATGGATGAATCAGAGGAGAAGCTAGCAGCGAGCCCAAGAAAGGAGCGAGGTGTGTAAGCCTTCTCGTCTCCCAATGGACGAATTGAAGTGGAGTGGAGGAGCTACATGCATGCCAATTGCTGCTGTACTAGAATTACTGTCCATTTATTTCGTGGCTCCCTAGAGATTCTCGGCGGAAGAGACAAGAGCATACTGTCGGAAACGAATATTTTGACAATGCTACTCGATGTATTGATCGGTGTATAGCGCACGTATATATGGAGTACAAGGTGGGTCACAACCTCAACAATACAATCACTAGGAGGTGGGCCGGACTATACAATATACATGCACAAACCATATATTCAACACACCCCCCAGTCGAAGCGTCGCCGGAGACGCAAAGACGGGACCTAAACTCCTCGAAAACAGAAGTAGGAAGTCCTTTTGTCATAACATCGGCAAACTGTTGCGCCGTCGGGACGTGGAGGACCCGGATGCGCCCAAGGGCCACCTGCTCACGAACAAAGTGTATGTCGAGCTCAATGTGCTTCGTTCGTCGATGGTGGACCGGGTTGGCGGAGAGGTACACGGTGGAGACGTTGTCGCAATAGACGAGCGTGGCCTTGTGAACATCACAAAGCAACTCTTGGAGCAGCTGCCAAAGCCAAGAGCATTCGGCAACGGTGTTAGGCACTGCCCAATACTCTGCCTCGGCACTCGAGCGGGAGACTATGGGCTGTCGCTTGGAAGACCAAGAGATCAGAGACGGCCCAAGGTAGACACAGTACCCCGAAGTGGAGCGCCGTGTGTCCGGGCAGCCAGCCTAGTCCGCATCAGAGTAGGCGACGAGGTCGGTGGAGGCGGAGGCCGTCAGTGTAAGTCCCATGGACGGGGTGCCGCGTATGTAACGGAGGATACGCTTCACCAAGGTCCAGTGAGAGTCATGCGGAGCATGCATGTGAAGACAGACCTGCTGAACGGCATACTGCAAGTCGGGGCGCGTCAGAGTAAGGTACTGCAAAGCACCCACAATGGAGCGATAGAAGGCTGCGTCGGATGCGGGAGAGCCCTCCAGAGCTGAAACCTTGCCCTTGGTGTCAACAGGCGTGGGAGCGGGCTTGCAGTTAAGCATGCCAGCACGATCGAGAAGCTCATGGGCGTAACGCTGCTGGTGCAGAAAGAACCCATCTGGCCGTCGAACCACCTCAATGCCGAGGAAGTAGTGAAGGGGCCCCAAGTCCTTCAGGGCAAACTCATCGCGAAGACGAGCAGTAAGCCGCTGGAGGAGCGCGACAGTGGATGCCGTCTGGATGATGTCGTCGACGTAGAGCAACAAGTAGGCCGTGTCAACCCCGTGATGGTACACGAAGGGGGACGCGTCGGAGCGAGTCGATGTAAATCCGAGCGTCTGCAGGAAGGCAGCGATGCGCTGGTACCAGGCCCGAGGCGCCTGCTTCAACCCGTAAAGAGAACGGGCGAGCAAACACACATGGTCCGGATGTGTGGCGTCGACGAAGCTGGTGGGCTGCTCACAGAACACCTGCTCGGCGAGGTGGAAGTGCAAGAAGGCGTTGGAGACGTCCAACTGATGCACAGGCCAAGCTCGGGAGACGGCCAGCTGAAGCACGGTGCGGATCATGCCCGGTTTAACACCCGGGGCAAAAGTGTCTGTGAAGTCCACGCCCGCATGTTGCCGAAAGCCTCGAACCACCCAGCGAGCTTTGTAGCGCTCGAGAGTGCCGTCTGGACGAGTCTTGTGCCGAAAGACCCACTTGCCCGTGATGATGTTGGCACGAGGCGACCAAGGGACAAGCTGCCAGGTGCGGTTCCGTTGGAGCGCGTCGAACTCTTCCTGCATCGCAGCGAGCCAATGAGGATCCCGAAGGGCGGCTCGAGCTGACGATGGGAGAGGGGACGGCTCGAAGACGGAAGCAGCGAGAAGATACTCATCGCTGGTGTACCGCGTACTCGGGCGTAAGGTGCCAGCCCGAGAGCGAGTCATCGGGCGGGGCAGCGAGTCCGGGTTGGGCGACGGGCGAAGACGAAGAAGAGCCCGCCACCGCCGATGCCGCGGGTGAGGCCGCGGGCGAGGCCACCACGGGCAAGGCCGTGGGTGCGGTCGCGGGCGAGGCCACAGGTGAGGGCGCGGGGGGCGTCGAGGAGGCCCGTGCGGCAGCCGGGGAGGCCGATGGCGGCGCAGGGGGTGTCGCGGGCGCCGGGAGGGGTGCAGCTCCTAAGGCAGCCAGCCGGAGAGGAACTCGACCCGTGGCGCGGGGGGCACCCTCAAAGCCGGGAGGCGGCCCGAGAGAAGCTCGCGAGCGACCGTCATTGGGAGCGGGCAAGGCCGCAACATCCGAAGGTACCTGCTGAAACGGAAAAACCATCTCATCAAAGTAAACGTGTCGGGAAGTGATCACCCGATGTGAGATAGGATCATAGCAGCGGTAGCCTTTGGTGTTGGGGGATAGCCAAGAAAAATACAGGCCACGGACCGTGGTGCGAGCTTATGAGGAGTAGTGGAAGCGATGCTAGAGTAGCACAGGCAACCGAAGATGCGGAGCTCGGTGTAGGAAGGTGGCGTGCCGAACAAAAGATGATGAGGAGCAAAATTCCCGCGAGTGCGACAGGGACGGATGTTGAGGAGTAGTGATGCGGTGGCGAGCGCGTTGGGCCAGAAACGTGGTGGCACGTTGGCGTGAAAGAGGAGGGTGCGAACGCAGTCATTAAGAGTGCGAAGCACGCGCTCAGCGCGGCCATTTTGTTGCGAAGTGTACGAGCAAGTGAGACGAAAAATCGTGTCGTGTGTGGCGAGAAGGTTGCGGATCGCAAGATTATCGAACTCCTTCCCGTTGTCTGTTTGCAACGCATGAATGGGGCGACCAAACTGCGTGGAGACATAGGAGTAGAATGCGGTGAGAGTGGCAACAAAATCCGACTTTCGCCGCAACGGGAAGGTCCACACATAGTGTGAAAAATCATCAAGTATAACAAGATAATAAAGATAGCCCGTATTACTTGCAACAGGAGAGGTCCAAACATCACTATGAATTAACTCAAATGGGTATGATGCAACATGCGAGGAAGTGCTAAAGGGAAGACGAACATGTTTGCCGAGACGACAAGCATGACAAGTGTGATTGTTGATCTTATTACACGTGAATGAAAAACTGCGAAGAATATGACGAAGGGTGGCGGTGTTGGGATGACCGAGACGAGCATGCCAAAGGTCCACTCCGGCGGAAAGCGCCATGGGTGCAGCGACGGAGGATGTGGATGAGTGGACCGGGTAGAGCTCGTCGCGGCTGTCACATTGGTGGAGCACCATCCGGGCACGGGCATCCTTAACAGAAAAGTCAAACATGTCAAATTCAACGGTGACAGGATTTTCACGTGTAAGAGAACAAACGGAAACTAGATTTTTAATGATGTCAGGTGAAACGAGTACGTTAGAAAGATATAACGGCATGGAGTTAGAAGGAAAAGCAGGATGGCCGACATGAGTGATAGGCATGGAGGAACCGTCGCCCACGGTAATGCGAGCAGCGATGTGAATGGGGTGAGCGGTAAGAAGGTTACCGGGGTTGGCGGCCATGTGAGCCGTGGCTCCGGTGTCCATATACCAGTCACCACCGCCAGTGTACTGCTGTGGCGTGGGGGCGGTGTGGAGGGCCGCTGGCAGCGCGGGGTCCCAAGGCGCCAGCGGGAGGACCGGGGCCGACGGCAGCGGCTGTGGCGGCGGCGCCGCGAACCCACCGGCCGAAGGCAGCCCATAGGCCGCCGAGGGGCCGTAGAGCGGCGCCGGCGGATACGACTGAGGGGCCGCGTACAGAGCCTGATGAGGGGCCGGGCGGGCGCCAAAAAAACCGGGGACGGGGGCGCACGGTATAGGCATGGAGTACGCGTGAACAACCCCCTCCAGGGGTTCTGCCCGGCCTGCCAGGGCGCCGGCGGGAGCTGTTGCTGCGGCTGGCGCGGCGCCCAGCCGTGGGCAGCCGGCGGCTACTGCTGCTGCTTGCGGCCACCTCGGCCACGACGCCCGCCCTGGCGCTGCTGCTGCTCGGCGGGGGGCGGCGGAGGGGCCTGCGGCGGCGCCGGGTAGGGGAACCCGGGCGGCGGCTGCGCCTGGAAGGGGCCCGGGACGGGCCGCTGCGGGGGAGCCGGGGCGGTTGGCGGCGCACCGCCGCGGGTGCCGGCGTTGAGAGCCGGATGGGTGGCCCGGGTGCGCCACATCCGCATCCTCCTCTCCTCCAGCTTCAGGTACGCGACGATCTTGGGGAAGGTCGTGTTGGTGATGAGAGGGATGTTGGAGGCGGCGTTCCCGAAGTCTTCGTTCAGGCCGGCGATGAGGGTGCTGAGGAGAAGCTCGTCGGAGACATTCTCGCCGAGGTCACGGAGCTCGTCAACAAGCTTCTTGAAGCGCATGCAATAATCGTCAACAGACGAGTCAAGCTGTTGGCACCCAAAAAACTCGCCGTGCAAGAAAACCTTGCGTTGGAGCGCGTTGTCGGTGAAGAGGCCGCTGAGCTTAGTCCAAACGACGTGAGCGTCATCATCGGCGGAGACCACCGTGTGGAAGAGGTCCTTCGAGATGGTGGTGTAGAACCAGCGGATGAGAGTCGCGTCGATGGACGTCCACTCCTCATCGTCCTCCATGAAGCGGGAGTTCACGGAGCCATCGATGTGATCCCGGAGATTGTACTCACAAAACACAAGGGAGAAGTACGTCTTCCAGGCATAGTAGGTGGAGGTGAGGTGATCGAGGACGACGGGAACCCGAGCGAGGATATTGAGATCGCGGATGACGACGGGATCGGGGCCTTCGAAGGGGTTGGTGCGGCGGCTGCGGGTGGTACCGGTGGAATCGGGGGAGGCCATAGCCGAGAGGGGGGTGCGGCGGCGCGTGGTGAAGCGGCGCGGCGGGTGGCGGCGCTGCGGGGTGCGGGCGGAAGCGCGAAGCGGCGGCGGCACACAGGGGGCGGCGGCGAGGAGACGCGGCGGCGGCGGCGGCGGCAAGGGTTAGGGTTAGGATCGTAGGTATGATACCATTTTGGAAACGAATATTTTGACAATGCTACTCGACGTATTGATCGGTGCATAGCGCACGTATATATGAAGTACAAGGTGGGCCACAACCTTAACTATACAATGACTAGGAGGTGGACCGGACTATACAATACACATGCACAAACCATATATTCAACACATACTACTACAGCGAGCATATGGGACGGGGTTCGTCGTTGGATGGAAGCGCAGTGCAGGGAAGATCAGATCAAAGGAGGAAAGAAAGAATTGAAGGCGCGCATTTGCACGGAAGACGCACGCTGCCGCAGCAACATTTATGCTGCCTTGCCTGCAATCGAGGTTGATGCAGCCTTCTTCTTGGATGGACGGCCGTCCGGCAATGGGGTCCTGCAAACTGCTGTGTGTCATTCATGCCTGTCCACTTGTCCACCCGCCCGGGATCTTGCCTGTGCCTGTGTGCAGCGGCAGATGGACGATGGATATGTTTGGGCCACTGACGATGTGTACGCACTGAATTTCAGAGAGAGATTCCTCGCGACCTCAAGTGACTAGATGGATCAAACAAAACCCAGCGTAATCAAAGTCAGGTGTTTTTGCCTCAAAATCCAAGAAGATTAAGTGGAAATTTCGTTGCTCCGTCTCGCATTCTTTTTTCGCGGGCTCTCGTACTCGACAGCAATGCATATCCCCGGTGCGTACTACTGGTCATGGTACGTTTGCTTTCCAAAAGCAGCTGCTAGCTGAGCCTCTCCTGTCCCGTCCCACCACTTTGAGCAGCAACGAAACAGAACTAGTAGGACTACGAGAGATGCTTGCTTGTCTGGGACGGATGCGATGGAATGGCAGAACAAAAACGCTGAATCCCACAGGGTGAATTCCTGTCGGCCCCATTTCCTGACCCGCCCTAGGCAGCTAGCATTGCACTAGAGAGGTCAAACGAGACGGAACAAAAAAGAAGACGAGAAAATTCAGACCTATATAAATACGACGGGTGTTTTTTAACTTTAAAATGCAGAACAAAATAAAATTTGTTCTAAATTTGAAGGTGTGCCAAAACGATGAATTTTCTTCCTCCCATGGAGAGGTGGTGGTGGAGCACATGCATGTCAAAGTTACTTTTCCTAATCCAGAGATGCAGTTGCAAGCGACTTTCCTCGCGCAAAGCTATTGGTCAGTTTAGGCGTGCAGCACAGATGTGCGCCTGAAATGGCTTCATACGCCAGGGCTGACTAGCACTACCCGTATTCAGCTCAAATATGAGGGCGACCAGGCGCGTCCGTCACGTCAGATTGATGATGGGGTCCCACGTGAAAGCGCCCAGAAATCCGACGGTCCGACGGACGTCTTCTTTGGTGTGTGTGTGTGTGTGTGTGCAGGAGGGGGGTGGTGAGATGGCCACGTGGCACCGCTCCGGCTCACTGCCCGAGGCCAAGTCTGGATATTTAAGCCGGCCGGCGTCCCCCAACCCTAGCCCATCCACCACCTCCCTCTCCGTGCCACCAGCCCGAACCCATCCACCTCCTCTGTCTCCCGCTCTGCCGCTCTTCCCACGCTTTCCGGCTTCGCCATGGTCCGGCAGAAGATAACCACGCACGGTATGCTCACGCCGGAGCGCTAGAACCAGGTCGAGCAAGAGATCCGGGAGAGGAATGCCATGCGCGGGCTACCTCCGAACTCGCCATAGCCGGAGGAGGAGGAGCAGGCGGATGAGGACGAAGAAGAGGAGCAGCAGCCGGCTCCGATGGTGGTGGAGGATCTAGAGGCAGAGCAGCGGGAGCAGGATCTGGCGCCGGCTCCGGGTTTCAATATGGAGGACGCAAAGGCGGAGTTTGCTGTCGCACAAGTGGACGTGATGGAGGAGGAGCATGCCATCGTGGAGTCCATCTAGGATGAGGCCTATGTGGAGGCCAATCAGCAGTCATCCGGCAAGAACGGGCGTCGACCGACGCGCTTTTCGACGAGGTCGAAGTTGAGATAGATGCGGAGGAGAGCTGCGGCTGCCGCCCATGTACCAGGAGCCGGGCACGGAGATAGTGGACACCCCGATGAGTACTAGGGTAGTTGATCTACGCAGTACGTGAATTGTTTTTTCTTTGCATGCTTTGTTATGGATTTAAGATTTATAATATAAGATATCCGGATGCAGATGAGCAAATTTAAGGATTGGTTGATCACTACCCGCAGACGTGCCCGTGGGCGTTTGAGGGTTTGGATTTGCCAGTCCGACTGGCCTGCCTGCGAGCCTTTGCTTTAGTCGAGGGAGGGAGATCAAAGTCGTCGATTGGGGTAAAAAATCCCTAGCCATGGACTCCTTTTCTTTTCCTTTTGTTTCTTACGCGTGTAAACAGATGGCTTTTTGCGATTTTCACACTGTTGGTACGCACGCGGCGATGACCGGACGGACTTGGTGTTGACTAGTCCACAGCAGTTCTCCAGAGAAAGAAAGGGGTTCTCCTGTAGAAAGATTCTCGTTCTGTAGATAAAACCCTTTTTAAGTCAGTAAATTTTTTAATCACACTGAAAGGTTACATTCATGCACACAACTATTCATGCACCATAATTTGTTTCCCAAGGAATCGCTGGAACGCATGGTCCAGTCACGTCGAAAGAGCTAGCAGCATTTGTAGATGCCTCATACTATTTGCAAGCTGCATGGAAGCGCAGCACCAGCGTGTGTGCCGAGGTCAGACCCAAGAAGCTCCCTACCCTACACATTGGTGGACGGTGTGGAGCCTACGCACCAGACCTCGCGTAGAGGGTGGTTTGGCATCTCCCGATCAAAAGAGCAATGCCGCCTCTCCCTCCCTATTCGATGTAGGAAGTTTTGCACAAGAATCTGGGGAGACGGAAAGGTGGCTTCCTCGGCAATGTTGCTGCCGAGCTGGTGCGTACCTTGCCGCCCAAGGTTTGGAATATGCTCAGCAATGGGCAAGATAGATCACACGGTTTGGCATGCATCCGACTATTCTTCTCCTCTCACCTGGGGTTTATAGTTCGACATAAAAGAAAAAAAAGCCCCGTCATCCATATCGAGCTGACTCAAAATAGCATTAGCTAGCCTTTGGTGTAAATCATGGCGATGATGAACCGATCCAACGTGATTTAGTAGCATTTTAATAATCTCGGCGAGAGGATTCAGAATCAGACAGATTTTAATAATCACACGGTTTGGCAAGGACGTACAGTACAGGGGTCGTTTGCGCCATCATCGATTCATCGTCCCTTCCCTCTCATCCTATCCTAGCTAGCCCAGCTAAGATGATAGTGTAACAACATTCTTACATCTCAAAAAAATTATATTAAGATGACACCGTACTAGTAGCTTGCATGTGCCCTAATGGAACTGCTGAGAATTTCGTGTGTTGGTTGAGCGACAATGCCGCCATGGCTAGGGCACGGTTCTCGGTCAATTAAATATTGCTAGGCCGCAACTAATCAGCTAGTTTCTCTATATGAGAAAAACATTCTACCTAGCTCAGCATGTGACACATGCATCAGCTGGTCACGCCTTGGATATTTTATGTTCGTGCATTTGGTTGTGTGGAAAGATCCTCGCCGGCCAAGGGTTCTTAACAACTAAATTAGTCATGCTTGTACAAATAATTAATCTGGAAATCTATGAACGTACGTTCACGTAGTAGAGTATCATGCATGGTGGTGATTGCCATGATGACGCCCACAATCAGCTGATCCATATTGTAGGGCATATGCATGCACTGGTATTATTCTACTAGTGTGTTTTTGTTCATTGTTTAATTATAGAGCGGGCCGGGACTGGATTCTCTACGGCCGATCGATATGATGCCTTTTGCTGTCGATCCCGATGGCAACGTGGTCGTTGGTCAACAGTGCAAAGTGTACATGAGCGCGAGTCTACTACGTCGTACGACTGCTACGCAGCTAGAGGAGTATTTGACAAAAAAAACTATCACATTTCACGTTACTGTCCCACATAACTACCACATTTTGAAAACTGATCAAAAACTTCAGTTTAGTGTTAATTTCATGACAAAAAACTACCAGGTCAAGTTGATAACAGATTCAACCGTTTTAAACATCTTTATGACAGATCTGGCCCACCAGTCAAGACGGCGGCCGTGCTAACGGCTAACGGCGCTCGCCTGCCGCTCGTTAGCCGCACGCGTCGGTCGAGCCCGGTCGGACCAGGACTAACCTGGCCGACCGGCTCGCTCGTCGTCCTCCCCTCCCACTCTCCCCCGAGCTCACTGTCCTAGCCCTAGCCGTCTTCGTTCATGGCGGCGGCGTATCCAATCTCCGGCGCCGAATCGCTTGGAGGAGCGCCCCCCGACGTGCTGGGCGGCGGGGATGCCGTCTTCGTTGAGGTTGATAACTGGCTAGGCAGCAATAGCTTTGCGGCCGAAAACCAATCCCAGCCTCAATCTCAGCCGTCCCAGACGATTGTGAGGCGGCGTGTAGCAGCAGCGTCGAAGAGAAGAAGCGCAGCTCGAGGCCGGCGCAAGCTTCCTTGTCCTGCTGGCGGCACGAGGTATGGCAACAGATTTATAATTGTTTTTCTGAAATGGTTTGTTTTATTAGGAATCACGATATATAGGCTAGTTGCATAGTTAGATTTACATTAGAACCATGTTTGAGCACAATGGAAACTGAAATCTGTTGGGAACATTAACATTTTTTTTGCTGTGACTGAATCCAAAATGTCAGAAAATAGAAAATTTGAACGGTCAGACACTAAATATTGTGCAGACCATTTAATTATAAATTTTCCAATTTGTGGTACAGTATTGATGACCCAAAGTGGGAAATTTGGTTCCATTTCTTAGCCAGAGAATCTATGCTTAGAGGAATTTACCAGTCAGACATATCATTTTTTACTATGGTTTTTCTTATTCGGAGTGAGGGCTATGGAGGTGATGATTATGTGTACTATGTTCTCGATGAGGAGAAAGGAATAGAAGGTATGGAGCATCTTGGTTCTGAACATGATGTGCAGCGGATGTTGATCCACTTTGAGAAGGAAAAGAGTGTGAACATACGAGTTGTCAGAGAAGATGAGCCATGTAATGTAGATGAAAATAGAGATAGTTATTTTGCTGAACATTGCATTAACACTCAACAAAGTTGCACAAAGTTGGTGGATGCAGTCAGTGACAGAAAGGGTGAGCTTAAGCAAAGTAGTCTGCAGATGGAAGCTGACTTTAACCATTTTGAAGGTGACACTGATGTGTGTGAATTTCTTTCTGATGATGTGCAGTCAGGTTCAGATGACAACAATGTGCAATTACATCCAGGTTCCCCCTCCGAAGAAGAAGCTGCAGAAGTAGATACATCAGTGGTCCAGAAACTTAAGCCAGTCAGAAACCCTGGTCCAACCATTAGGTCCCACCAAGAGGTTGAGAAAAAGGTAAAACCAGACTAGTTTCCTGAAGTAGATGAATTTTGTTTTCCTGGTGATGCTGGCATTAGTGATGAAGAAGAAGAGCCTAAAGGAGCTTTGAAACTAGCAAGTGGTAGGAAGAGAGTGTTGAAGAAGTCAAAGTAAAGGGTATGGTTCAATGAGAAGCTTCCAGATCCACATGAACAGTTTTGTAAGGGATTGTGCTTCACCACTGTTTATGAGTTCAGAGATGCACTTAGGAATTTTCACATCAGGACTCTGAGGAATTTCCAGTATCAATAGAAATGCCCCTGATAGGATTATTGTTTGGTGCTCAGAGAGAGTCCATGGATGTGATTTTTATATCAGTGCATCTAAGATAGCTCATGAAAAAACTTTCTGCATCAAGAAGTATGATATGCTGCATACTTGTGGAGCATTGGCAGAAACCACAAAGGTTACTACAAAGTGGTTGTCCAAATGAGTACAACCAGCATTGAGAGAAGACATTAGATCTCCTGTGGATGCATTAATAAAGAAGACTAAGATTAAATTCTCAGTTGATGTTTCAAGAAGTGTTGCCTATAGGGCAAGGAGGAAGGTTGTTGGTGTGGTGCAGGGTGACCACAAGCAACAGTACTTGAGGCTGAGGGATTATCTTCAAGCTGTTCTTGATACAAACCCTGGGAGCAGGTGTATTGTAACAACACGCCATATTTTATTATCTCATAAATATGAGTTAGAAATAAAAAAAAGAAAAAAGGTACAAAGATATCCGTTTCAGGGTAAAATAAACCCTTTACTTTAATTATTTTAAATGAAATTATTTTATTTGGAATTGGAACATTTCCGTTGACCCAGAAAACCCTGCACCCACTCCTAGATTCAAGTACATGTTCTACTGTTTGGCAGCTTCAAAGCAAGGGTTTCTTAATGGTTGTAGACCATTTATAGGTAAATATTTCCTGATTGTGTTGTACATATTTGTGTGTCAATTTTCTTATGTAGCTAATGTGTGACTCCAGGGCTTGATGGATGTTTCATCAAGTTAACCACTGGACAACAAATTATTGCTGCCACAGGAAGGGATGGCAACAACAACATCTACCCTATAGCTTTTGGTGTGGTTGACAAGGAAGATGGAGACAGTTGGACTTGATTTTTAACTCAGTTGAGATGATGCATTGGTACTGGCAACAAATTTGGAACATACACAATAATATCTGACATGCAAAAGGTTAGAAACTAAATCATTGATCATAGTTGCTATAGTAATTCAGTGAATTATGTGAGTGTGTTCATATGTACATATATTTTGTGAATGTGCAGGGTTTACTTAAGGCAATAAATGAAGTATTCCCTGATTCACCTCCAATATTCTGTCTTAGGCACATATATGCCAACTTCCAATCAGCTGGTTACAGAAGCAAAGAACTAAAGAAGTGTGTTGATGTTGGGTAACGTAGTAATTTCAAAAAAATTCCTACGCACACGCAAGATCATGGTGGTGCATAGCAACGAGAGGGGAGAGTGTCGTCCACGTACCCTCGTAGACCGTAAACGGAAGCGTTATGACAACGCGGTTGATGTAGTCGTGCGTCTTCACGATTGACCGATCCTAGTACCGAACGTACGGCACCTCCGCGATCTGCACACGTTCAGCTCGGTGACGTCCCACGAACTCACGATCCCGTAGAGCTTCGAGGGAGAGTTTCGTCAGCACGACGGCGTGATGACGGTGATGATGAAGCTACCGACGCAGGGCTTCGCCTAAGCATCGCTACGATATGACCGAGGTGGATTTTGGTGGAGGGGGCACCGCACACGGCTAAGAGATCAGTGATCAACTTGTGTCTCTGGGTTGCCCCCTCCCCCGTATCTAAAGGAGTGGAGGAGGGGGAGGAGGCCGGCCTCCTAGGCGCGCCCCAAGGGGAGTCCTATTCCCACTGGGAGTAGGATTCCACCCCTTCCATGAGTAGGAGTAGGAGGGAAGGAAGGAGGAGAGAGGGGGAAGGAAAAAGGGGGGCGCTGCCGCCCCTTCCTTGTCCAATTCGGACTAGAGGGGGAGGGGGCCCGCGGCCTGCCCTGGTCGCCAAAGCTGTGAGGACCCCGATCCTAAGTCACACTGATCTAGCAGGTAACACATCATATCACATTGCGGCCTCACGCACGGTATTCCCACGGGCGCCACCTTACCTGGCCCGGGACCGTTTGCGCCTTTTGGCTCACGTATATGATAGTGTCGCTAGCATCCATATGATAGAGAACCTGGGCCGACATGACTAGTCGTGAACCCAAAGTGGCGCTAACTTACGGGGACAGGCATACATGAACCAGCATCGAACGTGTCGGTCATCCGCGTGTGAATCCGGGCTGTAGCAACTGGGCTAACAGGACTCCGGGAACCCGGGCTGTAGCAGGCTAGCAGGACTCCGGAAGTCACCGCCTCACATTTCCCCGAAGGGACAGACACAGGAACGAAGTGGATCACATGCCGGCCAGTCTAAGTGTTCCGGAGCAGTATTAACTGGGCTAGCAGGACTCCGGTAAACCGGGCTGTAGCAGACTACCATGGCTCAGTGGAAGCACTAGACTACATTTCCCCATAAGAGAGGCTACCAAGGATAAACAACTAGGTTGTCGGATCCCACACATACCAAGCATTTCAATCATACACACAATATGCCCGATATGTGTACATACAACATGGCACCACAACAAAACTCTACGACTCAAAGTATTTATTCATTAGGCTCCGAAGAGCCAGATATTACAAACGTGGGTCTGATGACCCAACATACAGAGCATACAAGCATCAAGCACATGCAGAAGCTTAACTTGTCTGAGTACAGACAACTACACATGAAAAGGGCTGAGAAGCCTGACTATCTACAAGACCCTGCCGAGGGCGCGCACAAGATCGTAGCTGAGGTAACAAGCTAAACGTCGAAGTCCACGCGGAACTACTAGAGAGACTGAAGTCTCTCTGCAAAAACATAAATTGAGGAAACGTGAGTACAAATGTACAAAGCAAGACTTACATCAGAACTAGCTACATATGCATCAGTATCAACAAAGGGGGTGGTGGGGTTTAGCTGCAGCAAGCCAGCTTTGACTCAGTGGCTATCCTGAACTACGGCCGCAAGTAACTCTTTTGAGGTGGCGCACACGAGTCCACATATTCACCAGTCAATACACCACTATGGATCCCCTCCCGTCTCCCTACGATAACGCCATCCATAGCACTCACGCTTATCTTGCGCATTTTAGAGGATCCACTTTCACTTGTCTATGAACTGTTATAGGCAACCCAGAGGTCCTTTACCGCGGACGCGGCTATTCGAATAGATGATGTTAACCCTGCAGGGGTGTACTTCTTCACACACGCTCTCACCACTTACCGTCGTTTACACGACATGTACTCGGTAACCTTCAAGCGGAAGCCCAACGAGGGTGTCGGCCACGGCCTACCTAAACACTCAAGTCTCTAGTCCAGGTTTATCGCCTATTCAGGTTCCATCCGCAAGGAGTCCGGTCGAGGTTTCCACATACGGCCCCAAACGATGTGTACAGGGTTCCGCGACAGCAAACGGGCGCCCGGCATACCCGGCCACGTGCCTACCGCATCACAGCCCACCCCTCGGGTCAGCGCTGCGCACGGCCTCCAGCATACTACAAACACCAGAAATTACATGCAACTCCTGGACAGAGGACAAGGGTGGTTAAGAAGCCGAGAGAGTCAATTAAGGATCCAAATGTGTGGTAGTAGCTGTTCATGGATCACAAACACAGAACTTAGTTCGTCAGGACGGTTTCAATGAGACAACCCACCATGTACTCCTACATGGCCTCTCACTGCTACCTTTACCAAATCGTGTTCACACACTTAGCTCTCAACAGTAGGACATGTTCACCACATTCCAATTCATCCCCGATGAATCGGACCTAACTCAACTGCTTGTGGGTTTCATCTATTTACTATGACAATGACAGGTCATGCAGAGGAAAGGGGTTCAACTACCGCATCATGTAACAGTTGAATCGTTGTTGTCCTAATGCAGTAAAAGAGAGCAGAAGCGGGAGAGTGGGATTGTTTTAGAATGAACAAGGGGGTTTTGCTTGCCTGGCACTTTTGAAGATAGTATAGTTCTTCATCGGTGTCATCGATCTCATCGTCGGAACACGTGTATCGAGAGGGGACAACTACCGGCAACAGAGAAGGAACACAATCAATGCAATGCACAATATGATGCATGATCATGACATGGCAAAATGAGTGTGTTGGGCTAATGCAACTACAACCAGATGGGTTTGAGCCATTTTGAACCAAAGGTTCAAAGTTCAAACTCATTTGTGATCTTAAATAGTGCCTTATCATGTTTTGCACTAAACAGCAAGTTAACCTTTTTAAACATGCATGAAACCAGTACAAATGGATAGATTGGATTTTTCTGATCATTTTTCATATATAACACTTTGCATTTGGAGTTACATATTAATTTCTATGATTTTTAGAAGTTAGCACTATTTTCTGGAATTTCCTGAATAAGAATAAATCCAGAAAATAATTAACATCGTCAGCACTGCGTCATTGTGACGTCAGCGGTCAAGGGGGACGGTCCAGGTCAAGCCTGACCAGTGGGTCCCGCGTGGTTAGTGGTTACCCTTCCTCTCTCCACCAAGGCCCATGAGGCCCATTACACTCCCCGGGGGGTTCCGGTAACCCCCTAACACTTCGGTATTCGTCCAAACTCACTCGGAACCCTTCCGAAGTCCAAACATAGTCATCCAATATATCGATATTTATGTCTCAACCATTTCGAGACTCCTCGTCATCTCCGTGATCATATCCGGGACTCCGAACTACCTTCGGTACATCAAAACACATAAACTCATATTACCGATCGTCACCGAACGTTAAGCGTGCGGACCCTACGGGAACCATGTAGACATGACCGAGACACGTCTCTGGTCAATAACCAATAGCGGAACCTGGATGCTCATATTGGCTCCCACATATTCTACGAAGATCTTTACCGGTCAAACCGCATAACAACATACGTTGTTCCCTTTGTCATCGGTATGTTACTTGCCCGAGATTCGATCGTCGCTATCTCAATACCTAGTTCAATCTCGTTACTGGCAAGTCTCTTTACTCGTTCCGTAATGCATCATCCCACAACTAACTCATTAGTCACATTGCTTGCAAGGCTTATAGTGATGTGCATTACCGAGAGGGCCCAAAGATACCTCTCCGACAACCGGAGTGACAAATCCTAATCTCGATCTATGCCAACTCAACAAGTACCATCGGAGACACCTGTAGAGCACCTTTATAATCATCCAGTTATATTGTGATGTTTGGTAGCATACAAAGTGTTCCTCCGGTATTCGGGATTCGCATAATCTCATAGTCATAGGAACATGTATAAGTCATGAAGAAAGCAATAGCCACATACTAAACGATCAAGTGCTAAGCTAACGGAATGGGTCAAGTCAATCACATCATTCTCTAATGATGTGATCCCGTTAATCAAATGACAACTCATGTCTATGGCTAGGAAACTTAACCATCTTTGACTCAACGAGCTAGTCAAGTAGAGGCATACTAGTGACACTCTATTTGTCTATGTATTCACACATGTACTAAGTTTCCAGTTAATACAATTCTAGCATGAATAATAAACATTTATCATGATATAAGGAAATATAAATAACCACTTTCTTATTGCCTCTAGGGCATATTTCCTTCAGTCTCCCACTTGCACTAGAGTCAATAATCTAGATTACACAGTAATGATTCTAACATCCATGGAGTCTTGGTGGTGATCATGTTTTGCTCGTGAGAGAGGCTTAGTAACCGGGTCTGCAACATTCAGATCTGTATGTATCTTGCAAATCTCTATGTCTCCCTCCTTGACTTGATCGCGGATGGAATTGAAGCGTCTCTTGATGTGCTTGGTTCTCTTGTGAAATCTGGATTCCTTTGCCAAGGCAATTGCACCAGTATTGTCACAAAAGATTTTCATTCGACCCGATGCACTAGGTATGGCACCTAGATCGGATATGAACTCCTTCATCCAGACTCCTTCATTTGCTGCGTCTGAAGCAGCTATGTACTCTGCTTAGATCCCGCCATGACGCTTTGCTTAGAACTGCACCAACTAACAGCTCCACCATTCAATATAAATAGGTATCCGGTTTGTGACTTAGAGTCATCCGGATCAGTGTCAAAGCTTGGATCGACATAACCATTTACGACGAGCTCTTTGTCACCTCCATAAACGAGAAACATATCCTTAGTCCTTTTAAGGTATTTTAGGATGTTCTTGACCGCTGTCCGGTGATCCACTCCTGGATTACTTTGGTACCTCCCTGCTAAACTTATAGCAAGGAACACATCAAGTCTGGTACATAGCATTGCATACATGATAGAGCCTATGGCTTAAGCTTAGGGAATACCTTTCATTTTCTCTCTATCTTCTGCAGTGGTCGGGCATTGAGTCTGACTCAACTTCACACCTTGTAACACAGGCAAGAACCCTTTGTTTGCTTGATCCATTTTGAACTTCTTCATAACTTTATCAAGGTATTTACTTTGTGAAAGTCCAATTAAGTGTCTTGATCTATCTCTATAGATCTTGATGCCCAATATATAAGTAGCTTCACCGAGGTCTTTCATTGAAAAACACTTATTCAAATTTCCTTTTATGCTATCCAGAAATTCTATATCATTTCCAATCAACAATTTGTCATCGACATATAATATTAGAAATGCTACAGAGCTCTCACCCACTTTCTTGTAAATACAGGCTTCTCCAAAAGTCTGTATAAAACTATATGCTTTGATCACACTATCAAAACGTTTATTCCAACTCCGAGATGCTTGCACCAGTCCATAGATGGATCGCTGGAGCTTGCACACTTTGTCAGCATCCTTTGGATCGATAAAACCTTCAGGTTGCTTCATATACAACTCTTCTTCCAGAAATCCATTCAGGAATGCAGTCTTTACATCCATTTGCCAAATTTCATAATCATAAAATGCAGCAATTGCTAACATGATTCGGACGGACTTAAGCATCGCTATGGGTGAGAAGGTCTCATCGTAGTCAACTCCTTGAACATGTCGAAAACCTTTCGCAACAAGTCGAGCTTTGTAGACAGTAACATTACCGTCAGCGACAGTCTTCTTCTTGAAGATCCATTTATTCTCGATGGCTTGCCAATCATTGGGCAAGTCAACCAAAGTCCACACTTTGTTCTCATACATGGATCCCATCTCATATTTCATGGCCTCAAGCCATTTTGCGGAATCTAGGCTCATCTTCGCTTCCTCATAGTTCGTAGGTTCATCATGGTCAAGTAACATGACCTCCAGAACAGGATTACCGTACCACTATGGTGCGGATCTTACTCTGGTTGACCTACGAGGTTTGGTAGAAACTTGATCTGAAGTTACACGATCATCATCATTAGCTTCCTCACTAATTGGTGTAGGAGTCACAGGAACAGATTTCTGTGATGAACTACTTTCCAATAAGGGAGCAGGTACAGTTACCTCATCAAGTTCTACTTTCCTCCCACTCACTTCTTTCGAGAGAAACTCCTTCTCTAGAAAGGATCCATTATTAGCAACGAATTTCTTGCCTTCGGATCTGTGATAGAAGGTGTACCCAACAGTCTCCTTTGGGTATCCTATGAAGACACATTTCTCTGATTTGGGTCCGAGCTTATCAGGTTGAAGCTTTTTCACATAAGCATCGCTGCCCCAAACTTTAAGAAACGACAACTTTGGTTTCTTGCCAAACCATAGTTCATAAGGTGTCGTATCAACAGATTTAGATGGTGCCATATTTAACGTGAATGCAGCCGTCTCTAAAGCATAACCCCAAAACGATAGCGGTAAATCAGTAAGAGACATCATAGATCGCACCATATCCAGTAAAGTACGATGACGACGTTCGGACACACCATTACGTTGTGGTGTTCTGGGTGGCGTGAGTTGCGAAACTATTCCGCATTGTTTCAAATGAAGACCAAACTCGTAACTCAAATATTCTTCTCCACGACCAGATCGTAGAAACTTTATTTTCTTGTTACGATGATTTTCCACTTCACTATGAAATTCTTTGAACTTTTCAAATGTTTCAGACTTATGTTTCATTAAGTAGATATACCCATATTTGCTCAAATCATCTGTGAAGGTGAGAAAATAACGATACCCGCCGCGAGCCTCAACATTCATCGGACCACATACATCAGTATGTATGATTTCCAACAAATCTGTTGCTCGCTCCATTGTTCCGGAGAACGGAGTTTTAGTCATTGCCCATGAGGCATGGTTCGCAAGTACCAAGTGATTCATAATCAAGTGATTCCAAAAGTCCATCAGAATGGAGTTTCTTCATGCGCTTTACACCAATATGACCCAAACGGAAGTGCCACAAATAAGTTGCACTATCATTATCAACTCTGCATCTTTTGGCTTCAATATTATGAATATGTGTATCACTACGATCGAGATTCATCAAAAATAGACCATTCTTCAAGGGTGCATGACCATAAAAGATATTACTCATATAAATAGAACAACCATTATTCTCTTATTTAAATGAATAACCGTCTCGCATCAAACAAGATCCAGATATAATGTTCATGCTCAACGCTGGCACCAAACAACAATTATTTAGGTCTAAAACTAATCCCGAAGGTAGATGTAGAGGTAGCGTGCCGACCGCGATCACATCGACTTTGGAACCATTTCCCACATGCATCGTCACCTCGTCCTTAGCCAATCTTCGCTTAATCTGTAGTCCCTGTTTCGAGTTGCAAATATTAGCAACAGAACCAGTATCAAATACCCAGGTGCTACTGCGAGCATTAGTAAGGTACACATCAATAACATGTATATCACATATACCTTTGTTCACCTTGCCATCCTTCTTATCCGCCAAATACTTGGGGCAGTTCCGCTTCCAGTGACCAGTCCCTTTGCAGTAGAAGCACTCAGTCTCAGGCTTAGATCCAGACTTGGGTTTCTTCACTTGAGCAGCAACTTGCTTGCCGTTCCTCTTGAAGTTCCCCTTCTTCCCTTTACCCTTTTTGTTGAAACTGGTGGTCTTGTTGACCGTCAACACTTGATGCTCCTTCTTGATTTCTACCTCCGCAGCCTTTAGCATCGCGAAGAGCTTGGGAATTGTCTTATCCATCCCTTGCATGTTATAGTATCACGAAGCTCTTGTAGCTTGGTGGCAGTGATTGAAGAATTCTGTCAATGACACTATCATCCGGAAGATTAACTCCCAGTTGAATCAAGTGATTGTTATACCCAGACATTTTGAGTATATGCTCACTGACAGAACTATTCTCCTCCATCTTGCAGCTGTAGAACTTATTGGAGACTTCATATCTCTCCATCCGACATTTGCTTGAAATATTAACTTCAACTCCTGGAACATCTCATATGCTCCATGACGTTCAAAACGTCGTTGAAGTCCCGGTTCTAAGCCGTAACGCATGGCACACTAAACTATCGAGTAGTCATCAGCTTTGCTCTGCCAGACATTCATAACATCTGGTGTTGCTCCTGCAGCGAGTTTGGCACCTAGCGGTGCTTCCAGGACGTAATTATTCTGTGCAGCAATGAGGATAATCCTCAAGTTACGGACCCAGTTCGTGTAGTTGCTACCATCATCTTTCAACTTAGCTTTCTCTAGGAACGCATTAAAATTCAACGGAACAACAACACGGGCCATCTATCTACAACAACATAGACATGCAAAATACTATCAGGTACTAAGTTCATGATAAATTAAAGTTCAATTAATCAAATTACTTAAGAACTCCCACTAAGATAGACATCCCTCTAATCATCTAAGTGATCACGTGATCCAAATCAACTAAACCATGTCCGATCATCACGTGAGATGGAGTAGTTTTCAATGGTGAACATCACTATGTTGATCATATCTACTATATGATTCACGCTCGACCTTTCGGTCTCAGTGTTCCGAGGACATATCTGCATATGCTAGGCTCGTCAAGTTTAACCCGAGTATTCTGCATGTGCAAAACTGGCTTGCACCCGTTGTACGTGAACGTAGAGCTTATCACACCCGATCGGCACGACGAACTTTCGCAACGGTGCATACTCAGGGAGAACACTTATACCTTGAAATTTAGTGAGAGGTCATCTTATAATGCTACCGTCGATCTAAGCAAAATAAGATGCATAAAAGATAAACATCACATGCAATCAATATAAGTGATATGATATGGCCATCATCATCTTGTGCCTTTGATCTCCATCTCCAAAGCACCGTCATGATCACCATCGTCACCGGCGCGACACCTTGATCTCCATCATAGCATTGTTGTCGTCTCGCCAACTATTGCTTCTACGACTATCACTACCGCTTAGTGATAAAGTAAAGCAATTACATGGCTATTGCATTTCATGCAATAAAGCGACAACCATATGGCTCCTGCCAGTTGCCGATAACTCTGTTACAAAACAAGATCATCTCATTCAATAAAATTTAGCATCATGTCTTGACCATATCACATCACAGCATTCCCTGCAAAAACAAGTTAGACATCCTCTACTTTGTTGTTGCAAGTTTTACGTGGCTGCTACGGGCTGAGCAAGAACCGTTCTTACCTACGCATCAAAACCACAGTGATATTTCGTCAAGTATGTGCTGTTTTAACCTTCACAAGGACCAGGCGTAGCCACACTCGATTCAACTAAAGTTGGAGAAACTGACACCCGCCAGCCACCTGTGTGCGAAGGATGTCGGTAGAATCAGTCTCACGTAAGCGTACGCGTAATGTCGGTTCGGGCCGCTTCATCCAACAATACTGCCGAATCAAAGTATGACATGCTGGTAAGCAGTATGACTAGTATCGCCCACAACTCACTTGTGTTCTACTCGTGCATATAACATCTACGCATAAACCTGGCTCGGATGTCACTGTTGGGTAACGTAGTAATGGTGATGGTGATGCATTGCAACGAGAGGGGAGAGTGTCGTCTACGTACCCTCGTAGACCATAAGCGAAAGCGTTATGACAACGCGGTTGATGTAGTCGTACGTCTTCACGATCGAATGATCCTAGTACCGAACATACGACACCTCCGCGATCTGCACACGTTCAGCTCGGTGACGTCCCACAAACTCACGATCCAGTAGAGCTTCGAGGGAGAGTTCCGTCAGCACGACGGCGTGATGACGGTGATGATGAAGCTACCGACGCAGGGCTTCGCCTAAGCACCGCTACGATATGACCGAGGTGGATTATGGTGGAGGGGGGGCACCGCACACGGCTAAGAGATCAATGATCAACTTGTGTCTCTGGGGTGCCCCCTCCCCCGCATATAAAGGAGTGGAGGACGGGGAGGAGGCCGGCCTCCTAGGCGCGCCCCAAGGGGAGTCCTACTCCCACCGGGAGTAGGATTCCACCCCTTCCATGAGTAGGAGTAGGAGGGAAGGAAGGAGGAGAGAGGGGGAAGGAAAAAGGGGGGCACCCCCCTTCCTTGTCCAATTCGGACTAGAGGGTGAGGGGGCGCGCGGCCTGCCATGGCCGCCCCTTCCTCTCTCCACCAAGGCCCATGAGGCCCATTACACTCCCCGGGGCATTCCGGTAACCCCCCGGTACTCCGGTATTCGTCCAAACTCACTCGGAACCCTTCCGAAGTCCAAACATAGTCATCCAATATATCGATCTTTATGTCTCGACCATTTCGTTGTGATGTTTGGTAGCACACAAAGTGTTCCTCCGGTATTCGGGAGTCGCATAATGTCATAGTCATTGGAACATGTATAAGTCATGAAGAAAGCAACACACTACAAAAAAAGACACATCCGTGACATTTTGGGCCGAACGAATTTTTTTCTGTCAAACTTATGACACTTCTATGACGATAACTGTGACAAAGCCCGGTATCATCATAGATGTGGTGGGGTCCTACTTCCATGACAAAAAATCATGACAGAAAATGGGCTTTTCGTCCTGGGCGGGCCGGAGACGCAGCTGCATGACATTCTCTGGGCCGTGCATGACGGAAAAACCGTGGTAGAAGCGAGGGCGAGGAAAATATCAGGGTGTTCCAGGTTACGATGGGTGGTCGGGGCCGAGCGATGCGCGTTTCTCTCGTACACGCACGCGCGTGGGTGCAAGGCGTTGGGCTCTAACTGAACCTGAGCGATTGCACTGCAGGCTACGCATTACTGAACCCGAGCGATCGATCGATGGCTGTTAACTGAACCCGATCGAGCGATTTCTTTGCTGCTACTACTAACTGAAGCCGATCGCTGCTGCCTCTGGATGAACAGTGAGCGTTGCTGGGGTGTTTGGATGAACAGGACCCCGTGGTGTTGCCTCTGGATGAACAGGACCCCGATCGATCGAGCCGGTTGGGGCTGGATGAACAGGACCCCGTGGAGGGCAGGATGAACAGGACCACCCCGTGGAGGGCAGGATGAACAGTAGACGGTGGAGGGCCGGATGAACAGTAGCCCGTGGAGGGGTGGTTGAACAGGAGCCCGTGGAGAGGGCTAGTTGAACAGTAGCCGGTGGAGTAGCGCACGGTGGAGGCTGGATGAACAGGAGCTCGTGGATGAACAGTCGCAGGTGGAGGCTGGAGGAGGTCGATGGTGGATGAACAGTAGCCCGTGGAGGCTGGAGGGGGTCGACGGTGGAGATGAACAGTATCCCGTGGAGTCCCGTTTTGCGGTACGCCACACCCCTCCCGATGAACAGGACCCCTGTTTCGACCGTAGCGCTCCAACACAAGTCTGTTTCCTCTGTTTTGCGGTACGCCACACCCCTCCTGATCAACAGGACCCCCGTTTCGACCGTAGGAGGTCCGTTTCCTCCGTTTTGCGGTACGCCAGACCCCTCCCGATGAACAGGATCCCGTTTTGAACATGGCCGGTCGAACACAAGGCCTTTCCTCCGTTCTGCGGTACGCAAGGCCTTGTTTTCATCGGCTGTTCCGTCCAAGCCCTCCCGATGAACACGACGACGCATTCCGTTCCGACCCAGTCGGTTGGCTCCCCATGAACACAACGACGACGCTATTTCTCCGTTCCGACCCAGCCATGTACACGAGCCCTGGCCGTACGTACGCGCGAGTAGGTGTTCGAGACCCCGCCCGTATGTACGTACATGGCCGTATTTACTCTCTTGCACCCTGGCCGCTGTACGTACGTGTACATGCTACGTGCGCGCCTCTACTACGACACATGCGCGCCTCTACATTGACCAGTATGTATGTACACGTTGGCGACCAGAATGACAACGCTACGTACGCTTCGACCAGGTGGGTCCCGACTGTCAGGCACTTCCTTGCGTGCGAAGATGTAGCTGGTGGGTCCTAGCAGTCAGGGGGCAAATCGTTTTTTTTTGCCCGGACGCACTTCCTTGCGTGCGAAGATGTAGCTGGTGGGTCCCAGCAGTCAGGGGGAAATGTTTTTTTTCGCGAAATACGGTGGCCCGTCCGGTGGGTCCCCGCTGTCAGGTGGAGGAATAATTATTTTGCGCGTAATAAGGAGGCACTTCCTTGCTGCAGCCGTGGACCCAGCTGTCAGCCTCTCCACGTACAGTCCACGTCCGATGGAAGCCGTTCCTTGACCACGTTGACCACGCCGCGCCGAGAGCACCAGGGCGCTGGACGACGGCGAGGCCTAGGAAGGGGACGACGCGGAGCCGGGGAAGACACGACAGTGGAAGCCCGCGCGGAGAGGAGTACGAGGGTTCACTGGTTCGGCTGCGGTGTGAGGCTGCCGTCGCCGCAGGGCTTGGCCAGCGGTGGGAATAGTAGGGGCGGTGAGGCCTCCGCGGCAGCACAGCCGGCCACGGGAGGCAGGAGCATGCGGCACGACCGGCGCTGCTTTGGGCGGCTGGAGCAACAAGACCAGAGGTTGAAGAAGCACTACGGCCGTTGGATGGACATCGTACGGTCACTGGAGCTAGAATCGTTCATATTGACTAAGTTGACAAAGCACTCCGTCCCCGTCAACTAAGTAGGCCCACAAGTTAGCCTCCCACCAAGGTGGGTCCCAACCAGCAGGGGGAGTATTCATTTTTTCTGCGTAATAGGGAGGCACTTCCAGTGGGTCCGAGCTGACAGCGGGGGGAACGTTCTTTTCGCGCAATACGGTGGCCTTTCCGGTAGGTCCCAGCAGTCAGGGGGCAAACTTTTTTTCGCGAAATACGGTGGCCCGTCCGGTGGGTCCCTACTGTCAGGTGGAGGAATCATTCTTTTCCGCGTAATAAGGAGGCACTTCCTTGCTGCCGTCGTGGACCCAGCTGTCAGCCTCTCCACGTACAGTCCACGTCCGATGGAAGCCGTTCCTTGACCACGTTGACCACGCCACGCCGAGAGCACGAGGGCGGTGGACGACGGCGAGGCCTAGGAAGGGGACGATGCGGAGCCGGGGAAGACGCGGCAGTGGAAGCCCGCGTGGTGAGGAGTACGAGGGTTCACTAGTTCGGCTACGGTGTGAGGCTGCCGTCGCCGCGGAATAACAGGGGGTGTGGGTGAGTAGAGGGATGGTCTGGCCAGCGGTGGGAGTAGTAGGGTCCGGTGAGGCCTTCGCGGCATCACAGCCGGCCACGGGAGGCAGGAGCACACGACACGACCGGCGCTGCTTTGGGCGGCTGGACCAAGAAGACCAGAGGTTGAAGAAGCACTACGGCTGTTGGATGGACATCGTACGGTCACTGCAGCTAGAATCGTTCATATTGACTAAGTTGACAAAGCCCTTGGTACGCGTCAACTTAGTAGGCCCACAGGTCAGCTTCCGAAATGGTGCGCCCCAGATGTCAGGGGGAGGAATCATTTTTTGGGTGGGTGAAGCTAGAATATCCAAGATTGAAGAAGAAGCACGGCATCCGTTGGATGGACATCCAACGGCCACTGCTGCTAGAACCGTGTGTTGACTATAATAGGTTCACAAAGCCTTGCATACGCGTCAACTTCTTTTTTAGGGGACGCGTCAACTTAGTAGGCCCACAAGTGTGTGGGAGAGAACTTATTGTCCATCTGCGATTTGTAAGAATGTACAACCCATTTTTGAATTCTAATGTAATTTACTACAACCCATTTACAGTTTGTTAAAAGTACAACCCATTTTCTAGCTAGGACAATGATTAGTAATTTCAACCAACCGTTCAAGACAGAATTCAATAAAATTTCCCACATTTTGATGGGATCCGAAATATTTTTATTCCGAAATTTCTAGTCAGATTAAATATAAATTTGTATTACGTAAAAATCTAACGAAACATTGCGCGCACAACAATTAAAAATTAAGATTTTCAAAATCCATAAATAATATTTTATAAACTAATTCCGTGCTTGGTGCATTTTTTTATAGTTACTGCCCAGTTTTTATAATTACATCCCATTTATTATTTTTAAAGCCTATTTTCCTGTTAAGCCTAATGCATCCCTCCTAGGAAAGATTTGCAGCCCAGCGGGGCGGAGAATAACAAGTTGACCTTGCCTGGGTATTCCTCAAAAAAACGCATAGCTGGGCTAGCCATTTTCATCTTGAAAAAAATTAATATCTGGGCTGGATATCTGTCCTGGGCTAGACGAGCCACAACCCGCCCAGTTAATACCCTGCTCTCCTCTGAACAACAACGAAAACATCGCCAAGAAAAACTCTGCAGTGCTCACGCCTCAAAAACACAAATACTACTCGAGCTGCTTGGTCCCAGCTGTCGGCCACACCTTGTGCAATTCTCTCGTTTATTGACTACATAGGTTGACAATGGTGTGGGACCATGATGTCAGGAAACCAGGAGGAAGCAAAAAAATATAGTTGTACATAATAAGGAGGCACTTGCGTACGTACGGCTATGACCCTAGTGGGTCCCTACTGTCAACCAGTCAAAATAAAGTCATCTCCTGAATCCTTATGTTCATTGACCATGTTAACAATGCTCGGCGCCACGGCGAGCGCAACAACTCGAAGGACGACGGAGAGGGCCTCGCAGGCCCTACGGATGGTATGATACAGCGCTCGCTGCTCATTCAGGAAGCCAGGATCATCAGACACCTATGAGCACCTTCGAGAGACTGAGACGGCATGAAACGGTAAGGCCGCGCTTGGGAGCTCTGGTTTATTTCACAACTGTATTAAGATATAAGTGTAATTTACTCGTCATCGGAAACAACGCGTAAAATACAGGCGTAATGAAACCGAGGGCCCGAGGTCTGTAAGTAAAACCGGCGGGTTACGCGTGTAATTTGAGAGACCGGTGTCTATTTTACTAGTCGAAATCGACCAACCAAGCGCTTCGCCCGAGACCATCTACTTTTTTTTACAAGCGTCAGTTTTATAAGTGGTTTTGGTTGGAAAACAACGATCCAATCAGGGCCTAAGATGATGAGTTGGTGGGAAGATCATATGGTTTCACGTCTAACCTACCCGACTTGTCAGATAGGCTATGAATGAAACATAAGACGATGAACTTCTTAAGCACGGAAACAACAGAAGAGGATGATCTTCCTAACAAGCAAATCACTGGCATTAGATCGACATGAACAATACGAAGCATTATTCTCAGGAGGCACGGTGAACAACTCGTGATGCCGCATGCCACAACATTCCAAGCTCAACTTTGCAATCAAACACAAGGCCTGGCATTACATAGACAATATTCAGAACAAACTCTTAAAATATCTTACATAAGTCAACATTCATGTGACTATGCGTCTCAGCAGAGTAAATATTTACTTCTGAACTGAAGACAGGAATAGGAAAAAACGATCGACGTTGCTCACAGCAAAGGGCGTCCCACTCAAAAATATCAAATGCATGTCTTCTAGCGAACATCAATCAGCAAAAATTGACAAGGTTTTCCAATTCCAATATATTAAACTAATGTCAACTTTGACAAGCTTTTCCCATTCAAAATATGTAATGCCTATGATTGTGGAACGGGCAGGTTTGTCATCAGTTTTTCATCTGATAGTCCGATGGCTCAAGGTGACGACGAATGATTAGAGAACCATTCGATGTATTGTGCATGGTGAAGTATTATTATGGAGGACACGAACCATCTGAACATTTTGTGCAGTTCCACTAAAATCAAGCTGAGCATCCATGTGGATTTTGTATTTATATGCTGCCAGAAAACAAAGACACATCAACACACACATGAATATTGGCCCCAGTGTCAACCCACCAATCGGTGGACTAACAAACTGAAAGTATGGTAAACAGATTACCATACCCAGATGCCCCATCATTGTTGCTTAGAGTGACATTGACAGACTTGGAGTCCTGTCCTGGCTGCTTGGTACTTGTTTGGGCACTTGTTTGCCCAGTGTTCCTCCGAACCACAAGTAAAGCAGCCATCTCTGCAGACTAGTCATGTCACCAGCGTCTACTAATACTCTGTAAAGCTTCTCGACCATTCCTTGTGTAATGTAGCGCAAACAGTGACTGCTTCTTTCTGCAAAGTGGTAAGTCCAACTGGACCCACTAATGCAGCAGTTTGCCTTAGACACATTGGCTCCTTTTGTGCAGTTCAACTAAAATCAAAGTCGGAATAAAACCGAGCTTTAATTTTGATATCCCTGTAAGCAACAAAAGGTATAAGGGAAACAATTACTGAGAAATAACGGTTGATGACTTGTACTCCCAGAAGAAAAACATCTACTGATCTACCTTATCTTAATGGGAAACAAAGCAGGAGAGTAGCAATTCTCAATCAGTGTGATTCATTCATATTAACTGAGACATTATCTTAACAATGCCTTGTTTCAACATGTATAAAGAACGACAAAGCAGAAAAGTATCATTCCTAAAACAATGCGACTGATTCATTTTAACAGAGACATTATCTTAACAATACCTTGGTTAAACATGTAGAAAGAACTACAAAGCAGGATAGTACCATTTGTAAAACACTGTAACTGATATATAATAACAGAGACATTATCTGAACAATACATTTCTTAAACATGTACTCCGGCCGATCCCTAACAGAAATGGTACTCCCGCCGATCCCTAACAAGTGTTGTAGTTTTGAACTAAGATTCAGTAGTTAATTCTGAGGAAAGTAGGTACTGACCTTTCAAGACCAAGATTTGAAACAACGCCTGAGGTGGATCTAAAAGAGATCTCAACACATATATGGAAATCCGGTCTCATTTTGTGCAGTTCCACCAAAATTAAGCGAAGCAAAATGTCGCAATAGCAACAAGTTGAACAGATATCCCTGTTTTAATAGAGGTAAAAACGGAATCAATTACTCGCCAATAAAGGAGGATGACACATGCGGCCACAAAAATGGTAATCCCGCCAATCCCTAACAAGTGTTGCAGTTTTGAAATAAGATTCAGTAGTTAACTCTGAGAGTGGCATTGCTTAATTTTACCAGCGGCATTAGATTAACAAAAAGCATAAACAGTTCCAGGGAGAGTGGGTGCAACAACAACATGTGCTTCCATCTACTTATAAAGGGGTGATGCAGAGTTTGTTGTAACAAAGCAACAAGCATAATGTCTGGGTTGGTCCCATTTTTGTTCACTACTTAATGGGAAAAGACAGCAATACAATAGCTTCAATTCAAAATTTATTTAAAACAGTACCAATACAAGTAGCACAACATCTCAAAACACACTGCACGATCATGTGGATGAAGGCAAGTACCAACCTGTCATGACGCACACAAGATCACGTACGAATCCGCCAACACGAATAGGACATCCAATCTCGTTTTGTGCAGTTACTCTGAAATCAAGTAAAGTCGCCGGTGAGATATTTAAGTTTTCTATAGCAACAAGTTGAATAGATATCCCTGATTTAACAGAGGCAAAAAAGGAAACAATTACTGCCAATAAAGGAGGATGAAACATGCGGCCACAAAAAGAAGCATCTACCTTATCTTGATGGAAAACAAAGTATAGGACAGTAGCATTTCTAAAACGGTTGCATTGATTCATATTAACAGAGAAATTCTCTTAAAATAGTTCAGTAGTTAATTCTAAGAGTGGTATTGCTTAAAATACAATAGCTTCAATTCAACATTTATTTAAAACAGTACCAATACAAGTAGCACAACATCTCAAAACACACTTCACGATCATGTGGATGGGACATGGGACATGCCAGCACCATGTGCGTCCACACGTATAAATGGGTGATGCAGAGTATGTAGCCAAGCAGCATATCTGCGTTGGTCCCATATTTGTTCTCTTTGAAACCTTTTCCGATGTGAGGGCAGCAAATCTAGTCCTGCACAAACTACCCGACCCCCCAGTTTCTTTCCCTTTTCAACAAAGAGTTGGGTTCCTTACAGATGTGTGTACTGGGTTACCCCCTTTTTCCCTTTTCGACCAACAAAGCGGCTGGATAGCTAGTCTATACTACTTTCCCTCCCTCCTTTCCTCATTGAACCACGCCCTAGATTCATGCTCCACCCCACCGCACCCTTCTTTCCTCTTTGAACCAAGACCTAGATTCGACTACAGAATCGAAAAAGATCAGCATGCAGCTAGACCAATGACGGTTTCAAAGAAACTTATACCTTAGGGTCGTCGGGATGTGGCAAGGCGTGCGGCGGGAGGTCGGATCTGCCCACACTACGTACGGCAGCGAGGAAGAAGGGGTCGGTGGCCCTCCCGCACAGGCGCTGGGTGAAAGAGAAAAGCGCTACCGGCAGTGGATTGCCTCCCTCGCCGAAGGCGATAGAGTGAACACTGCACCTCCTCCCCTTCCCGGTGCGACGGGATCCGGACGCCTCCTTCGCCAGCTGTCTGTGAGGGGGGTGAGAGAGACAGAGGCCACAACGCAGTCTTGTTTAGATCTGGTGAAGAGGGTGAGAGACAGTATATATAGCAAACCCTAGCAAAGGAACGCTGAGCCTCCATCGTGTATATATATGTAGTGCGGCGAGAGTGTGGAGTGTGCAAACCCTAGCGAACAAGCGCCGAGGCTCCAGCTTATATATATACTGTAGTACGGACTGAGCTCCGGTGCCTTAACTGCACCTGGTTTTGGCTGTATGACAGGTGGGCCAGCCACATTTTGGGCCCACCTATCATAAACCCAAAGGCAGGTGCACTAAAGTCAATGAAGTTGCGTCCATATAGTACTCGTGTATACGACTAATATATAGTGGAGTGGTTTTCTTATTCTCTCCATAACAATCGTTTTAAATTGTGTAAGTACGAAACGAAACTCTTTATTTAACGTACCAGTGAAGAAAACTACTACTCCCTCTGCTCCTAAATATTTGTCTTTCTAGAGATTTCAACAAATGACTACACACGGAGCAAAATGAGTGAATCTACACTGTAAAAAATGTCTATATACATCCGTATGTGGTAGTCCATTGCAAACCACTTGAAAGACAAATATTTAGGAACGGAGGGAGTACTTCCGATGAACTACGATCCACGCGTCCTAGTCGCACTTCCTGTCCTTCACGTGCGGTACACTACCCTCCCTTAAGTGAACAACCACACATGCGCCAAATTATCGGAAACGTGTGAGAGTGTGTACAAATAAAGAATTTTAATTTCAATTATCGGAAAGGTTCGAGAGTATGTACAATTTGCCCTCTCTAATAATTATGGTTTGTTGTGTTCGGCCTAAACTTGGTCAAACTTTACAAAGTTTGACTTCAGTCAAATCTAATATGCGGAGTAAATAAAAATGGAGGGCTACTACGTCCATCCGGGTTTTTAGTCCACACCATTTTTTAAATCAAAGTTAATAGCTGGACAAATAAAATTACAGGGGAGCTGGAGACAAAGTTGTGAGAAGGCTTAGAAATCAATACAAAACTTATGCTCTTAGTACCAACGTCGATCCTTCTTCGAGGAAACATTTGGTTCATAGCCAATTGTGTGATAAAATTGCACCAACGTGAAAGACGACTGCGTCTCCAACGCAACCAAGGTGAACTGACGAAGGATATCATCTTTGTGGGTAACAAGCAAAGAGCACTGATGGAAGACAACTTGTTTTTCATTGAAAATCGATTAGCTTCACCAGCCGACACAAGCATGAGGCGCAACCATGAGCATCGATAGGTCATCCTGGTGATGCATCATCCATTTGGCATCAAGTTTGGGTGAGGCACCTATGAAGTTCGACAAATCCTCACTGTGGTCTGTTTCTTCTCAGTAGTCAAGCTCGAGGAAGGAAGAACCACGTGGCAAAGGACAGTGAGGCGGAACAACAATGGCCATCCAATTTTGTGCAGTTCCACTAAAATTGAGGAAGACATGCTCGGGTATGGAGATACGCATCACTGTTTCCAAAAATATAAAAAAGGGATATAGTGTTGTTACTTTGTTTTACAAGATTAACAACGACATCTCAATTGCCAATAAGAATTATGAAAAGTACAACAACAAACAGAAGCATCATGATTATCTTGGTGGGAACTAAACTAGGATACCCGAGAAAAAAAAGCATTTCTTGATTTAACTAGTGATAGTATTAGATTAGCAGCAGCAATAGGAGCATATGGACAATGACCGCACAACCACCATGTACTTTTTGTCGAAACAAAATGCATACCTCCACCGAGGCATAAATCAGGACAACTTTTCGAGTGGCATTTCCTCTATAATAGTAGGTGATGTTGGACCACCCGACGAACCCTAGCTACTATACATGGGGAGCTGGGGAGTAGTCGCATAGAAGAAAACCTGCATGCAGCGACCTGGGGAGCTGGACCAGCACAAGAAGTTATACCTCAGGTGGGCGAGATGTCGCCTAGGCGGGCGGGCGGGATCTGCCCACATGACGGCAGCGAACAAGGGCGCGGAGGACCTTCGTCCGCGCCAGCACCGGCTCCGAGAGGACGGTGCGCATCGGCTTCCTCCATCACCGACGGCGACAACGTCAACGCTGCACCTCCTCACCTCCCGCAGAAGATGGGATTCGGCCGGATCTGTGACCAGCGGTGAGGAGAGAGATAGTGTGGACACTGTCATCTTGTTTTGATATGGAGAGGGTGAGAGAGCAAGACGCGAGAAATTCTATCAAACAAGAGGCTATAATGGAGTAAAACAATCTCTCCATAGCAGTGGTTTTAAATAGAATACACGCGTTCCAGGAAAAAAGAAACGAAAACTGGCGGACAATTTTTTAACGTACCAAGAAAGAAAACTCGATAAAAAACACGCCCCGCTTCCAGGTCGCGAGAGTCGTCGCGCACACACACATAGACATAGACATGCATATCCGTGTTTACATAAAATTCCATTTCCATCTCCATCTCCAATCATATTTGTCCAACTGGCACATTATTTACGTTGTTAATTATATACACGGCAATATTAATGTACAGCATCTCTTGTTTGCGGGCGTCCGGACCGCTTCCACGGCCGCTCCTGACCAACCCGAACCCTCTTCATCACCCGCGCGTGCTTCCCGCCCGAAACGGTCAGTGCCGCATTCATGCCCGGCCAGAGCGGACGCGACCTCTCACTGGTGCCGGCATTGAAGCGGTGCGCCGGCCGAGAGAGCGTCGCCCGCGCCGCTTCCTGGTGCACGCGACTGCTCCGCGTTCAAAGGTCGCAATAGCCGGCCACAACATGCATGTAAAAAGTTCTTGGGAGTCCATGCTACAGCTAGCTGTCCTCCCCAACTCGTCAATCTCTTCCGGTAGTACTAGTACTCCATGGCGCGATCCATCGAGAAGCAGGCAGGAAAGTTATCGTATACTCGGTTTGCGGTGAGTGGCATGCCGAGCGACCGTGTGGGGTCAAGCCGTGGAGGAGGGTGAGACACGAACGCGACAGACATGATTTAAACGTTGGTTTTGCTCGATGGCGCGATCCAACGAAACGAAACGTTGGTTTCTCTCTGTTTCCATTTTTTCTCCGGAAAAATGGAAACTGTCCACTCCATTTTCATTCCTACTCCAAGGTTGCCCCGTTACAACATTCCATCAAATACAAAGGAAAACTAACACGCATGCTGATGCATCTCAATGATTCACAGATCATAGCCAATATTTACTTCACAACTAAAGACAAAATTGTGAGAGCGTGTACGAAAGAAAAACTACTGATGGGGTCACTACGACTTAAACCCTAAACCCTAAACAGGATTTAATTTCCTGGCCAGGTAGAACCTGTCAAAACAAAGACGGCTGGCACCCTCGGATCATACGATGCTTTTGTGCAGTTCCACTGAAATCGAGCTGAGCATCTCTAATGGCAAAGATATTGAAGAAGTGTGATTAGAATAATAGTACTGGCACTAGGTCATGAGACATAAACTCATCACAAGTAGAAGCCGGTAGAAGTAGAGAAAGATCGACATGGAGATGGAGCTATGTGGGGAGCTGCGGCAGTGGAGCAAGCCAGCTCCAAAAGGAAGATGGACTAGCTGGGACGTCGGGCTGTAGCTAGAAGGGCGGTTGGGACGCGGCATCGGCCCAAACCGCGGTGACCCCCGATTGGGACGCACTGACTGTGGATTTTCTCCCTCACCGATGTCGACCGCGTCTATGTAGAACATTGTTCCCATCCCCCTGCTGCGGGATCAGGCCGGATATGTGACCAGCGGTGTGTCCACCGTCGTTCTATGCTTGTGAAGAGAGCAACCCAAGCAAGCAGGCTTGTAGCTTAGGCTCCTGCTAGTGTATATATAGTGGTTTCCTTTTTCTCTCCATATCAACCATTTTATATTGCGTACGTGTCATTAAAGAGTGAAATGATGGTTGCTTCTTCCGACTAACCTACTGTGTGATTTGACTGCTCCTTTAGTGGCCCCTACACGTACTCCCCCTATGTGTATGCAACAGTCACACGTACACATGGACGCAAAAATGCGCGCGACGCCCTAATGCATGCATGTTCGAGCACACGACGGAACACACACGGTCACGCTCAAGTGCTCAACCTACACGTGCATGCACACACATACTCAGCCAGGGTGAGCTAGTGACCGTATAAACACCGAAAAATGTATATATTGAGCACAATGAGCGTATTATGAAGTCCACTGACCATATTTTTACAAATATACAGTGACAGACAGTGTGTTTATCTCGTTTGAAATTAAGCCATATTAACTGGAGAGGAGGTGGTATGGACTAGCATTCCTTTGGTGTGTCCCGTCAACTTGCCGAACGAGGAGAAGCTTGCAGGACGGGAGAAGCTTGCGCGCGGTGGCTCGCAGGACGAGGAGAAACTTTTGACGAATGCAAGCTGTCCTTCGCTCAGGCGGTGGACGTGCAACAGTTTATTCAGTGTTAGATTGCCAGAAGCATACACTATACTAGTACTATTATTGTTGCACTTCCCGAAGAGGCGAACAGCCAAGCGCAAAGTTTACTAGTACTACTACTACAGTCTATAGAGGTACTGTACTAGTACTAGGAACCAGATGGAGGAGCGTCTGCACTCTTATTATATTTGTAAAATTTAATAAAGCAATTTTCAACACATTTGGTTCTCTTTGAGGGTTCTCGCATGTGATAATGGAAGTTGATTGCATGGAACACTCGCCACAATTCTCGCTTAATTCTGACTCATATCCTGTTACAAATAGGAGCGCTCGGTAATATTTCCTCTTTTTTTGTTATTCAGCATGTAAACAGGTCAGCAAACCTTGCGGCGCATCTTTGTGCGAACCGTGCTTGCTGCACTTTGAATGTGGCCGAGAGCTGGCTTGATGAAACACCTCGCTTCCTACTTTTTTTGCGGGGTACCTCGCATCCTAGTGACCAGTGTCTTGGCTGATCGTCCTAAGAATGCTTATATATGAATAAAGCTCTCTCATTTACCCGCAAAAAAGATTAATCCATATTAACCGGAAAGGAGGGAGTATGGACTAGCACTACTTGTTGGTGTGTCCCGTCAACTCGCAGAACGAGGAGAAGCTTGCAGGACAAGGTGAAGCTCGCTTACGCCTTTTGACTAATGCAACGTACCCTCGCCCAGGCGGTGGACATGCATCAGTTCATTCGGTGTCAGATTGCTAGAGGCATACACTGTAGTACCGAACATGCGGAGTACCATCATTGTTCGACTTCACGAAGAGGCGAAGAGCCAAGCGCAAGGTTCAGTAGTACGAGTAGTACTACTACTAGAACCGCATGGTGGAGCCTCTGTACTCTTATTTTTCTTAATCTTTGATAAACTACACATTTATTTCCTGAGAAGAGCGGAAAACGGCAGCCCAACATGTAATGATGATATCGATCAACCATGCTCGAATATATCTTGGCCTCCGTGCGAGCCCGTCTGTGTGTTCTCGCTCCTCGTCTCTCTCAAGGAACGGCGGGTTGGCCATTTTGCCGTCAATTGAGATCGGTCTGCTCACACTCCGGTCCCACATGTCAGTGATATGCCAAGAGGAGGTGCGTTGACCGACTGGCCATACGCGTACTTGGTTTTGCACCTTCATACTACTCCTCCCTCTGTCACGGTTTACAGGGCGCGCTTCATTATGATGCATTTCTCTCAATGCATGTCCACCACCAGAGAGACTTTAGACGCGTTTGGTTTAATGGTCAATTAATTAGGGCGTGGTAACTGCAATTTTCTCTCGATGTAGTACTACAGAGTGGAGTAAGTGCATGCATGTGTCTATCCGGGTGGAAGCACTGCATGCATGTGTGTACGCATTATTTCCTCTAGTAATAGACGCCGTGCTATAACTACCAATGCTATTTTTCAGGCCGATTGCTAGTCGCCTTGGTCCCAGAGATTTTCTCTTTTTCTGAAGCGCGCTCTATAAACAGTGACGGATGGAGTAGTATGAGCGGATTCAAAGAAGAGCGTATTGATGGTTGCTTCTTCCGAGCAACTTACAGTGGGAAAGGTGAGGCTTATGATTTGACTGCTCATTACTCACTATTAATGCGGCGCAACAACCGGTCCGAGTCTCCCATGCGGCTGTGCACTACCCCCTCGGTTCTTAAATATACTTCGGAGTATTTGTCTTCCTAGAGATTTCAACGAGTGACTACTCAAATATTTGTCTTTTTAGAGATTCAAATGGACTACTACATACGGATGTATATAGACATATTTTAGAGTGTAGATTCACTCATTTTGCTCCGTATGTAGTCACTTGTTGAAATCTCTAGAAAGACAAATATTTAGGAACGGAGTGAGTACACATACGAAGCAAAATGAGTGAATCTACACTCTAAAATATGCCCATTTGAAATTTGTAAAAAGACAAATATTTAGGAACGAAGGAGTATAATTTTGTGCATGGCACATGGACCCGGATGCCGAAGAGGCTTCTGGCAATGCTATCAAGCTTCCAACATTTGTTTACATAATTGACGTACTATACAAATAATTTTCCAGCGACATGAAATTGTACAATGGTGTGAGCTTTCAGCTTTTGTTTCGTGTGTCTTGCCATCGATGCTCTTTCAGAAACAATAAAAAACTAACTTCCGTGCTAATCATAGCTAATATTTACATCACAACTAAAGACAAAGTTGTGAGAAGGTGTTAAATTAAAATTGATCCATGCTTTCATTGGCAGCAACGTCCCCCAGCTCTGTCTAAATCAACAAGGCATGTTGGGAAAAAAGTAGCTATCTGGAGCATGCAACATTCCGATCATTTTGTGCAGTTCCACTAAAATAGAGCTGAGCGTCCCTGTTCCAAAGATATTAAGTGTGATTACGATAATAGAGGACTGCTGATTAAACAATAAACACACAAATAGAAGACGGTCACCTTTGCAGTCTCTCTTAAGACTAACTAGTTGGAGAAGATTAGGCTCGGAGTTGGATGAGGAGGATAGAGCAAAACCAATCCCCCTTTGTCTAGTCGTAATGAAATATAGAGACATTGCCCGAGTGACATTTTGGCAGAACTGCACAAAACACTCTTAAGAAAAAAGTGATTTGTGCAGTTCACCAAAAGGTCGCAATAGCAACGATGTGAAATGGATAGCCCTGTTTGCAAAAAAGAGGTAGAAAGGAAACAATTACTGGCCAATAACAGTTGATGACACATGCGATGACAAAAAAGAAGCATATTCTTGTCCTAAGGGAAGATAACAACACAGTTGTGTTTGTCTAAAACGGTGTGAGGACGAGATTGCAATATGGAAAGTACACCAGACGAGCTACGTTTTGGGCAAAGAACTATGGAAGATCCACATGCAGCGAAGTGGGAAGACGGGCAGTGGAGCAAGGCCGGAGGGGATACCTGGAGGTCGTCGGGATGTAACTAGGTGAGCGGTGGCGGGCGGAATCTGCCCATACTGCGGCAGCGAGCAGGTGGCGTAGGCCCTACCACGCCGGAGCTTGGTCAGAGAGAATGACGTGTACCGCGGATCGGGACGTGCTACCTCGGCGCCGTTGAACGGAGAAACGATGCACGTCCTCCCTTTCCGCCGGCGGACGGGATGCGGCCGGATCAGTGACCAACGGTGAGAGAGAGAGAGAGAGGCCACCACAGCCTTGTGTGAGATACTCTGAAGAGAGACAAACTAGGCAGGCAGGCTCCATTGTATATAGTGGAGCGGACTACCTTTTTCTCCATAAAAATCGTTTTATATTCTGTGTACGTGCCATTGAGCGATATAACTTTATTTAAAAATAATGCGCCAACGCATCAAGTCGAACTTTGTTTCGTGCACGCGTGGTACACGAGCTCCGTAGGTAAACAACCGCTACACGCATTCAAATTAGCACGTGGGCTGCCATTTCGTATAGAAATGAGCTCCACCATGTACCCGCGCGGGTGTGGCTGGGCACGAAGCGTGAGTACATGCACAGTGCACCTATTCTCTTCTTGTATACGTACACCACCTACGTGGGGTTGTGTGAAAGAGATACAAACGTAGAGAGATATAGTGTGTGGGTTCGTGAGAGTTTTTTTGGGGGGGGGTGGGGTCAATCAAAAAATGTAACATATGCAATGTGTGTGAAATAGAGTCCTGGATATATCATATATATAGAGGGGGCGATCCACGAGAAGAGAGTGGAGGTATCATTGGCTTGAGGTGTCCATAGAATCAAAGAGAGGGATGATGTGTGTGTGTGTGCGCGCGCAATCGATAAAGAGTGCCATGAATTTGTGTGTGCCCATGTCAAAGATATAGAGTGGCTGTCCTACTGGAACGTGAGAGGGGACAGGTGCAGTTTGTCTCTGTGGCATGGATACCTACCTACATCGCTCGACTATTGGTGTGTGGTGGGGGGGAGCGAGGCCTAATTAACTATAGAGGTACAATGGCTGGTATATGTGTGGAGGAGGAGAGAGGCCTACCTCATGTATTAAGGGAGATCGATCTACCTCATGTATTAAGGGAGATCGATCGGCATCCATGCATATGTGTAGGAGAGGAATAATGTTGGGACAGAGACAGAGCTAGAGTGTTGGAGGGGGTGGTAGTGGAGTTGCTTCTAACAAATGGTGGGATAGGCTTGCTAGACAACCAGAGGGCACGCCTGCAATATCAATAAGAGAGGGGGATGGCTGCCTATCTGTGCACGCGCGTGTGAGAGACGGGTCAGGAGGCATGCATGAATGATGAGGGGGGGGGGGCGATATGGATGTGGTAAGGAGACATAACTACATAGGAAGATCAATCGTCCTTTGTCAGAGAAAAGAGAGACATAACTTGTGAGGTACGTCGATCGATGGGGGGGGAATAGTTAAAGTCGACCTAGGTATATGTTGGGAGATCGATCGGTATACATGCATGTGTGTGTTAGAAGCAAATGAGGCACGGGGAGAAGGATAGAGAGAGAGGGATGCATCTAGGAGGTGGTGCGAGAGTCATACTATATCGAGGGGGGAGAAGTGTGCGAGTACAAGATCGATGAAAAGAGTGGTGGGAGTGAGGCATGGACGGTGATAAGAGAAGAGGGGAAGCTTGTGTGTTGTGCTAGGCACACCTGGCAAGAGAGGCATATTGATCGATGTGTATCGTAAAGAAGGAGCTGGGGGGCCTACACACACCGTGGTTGAACGACCTAAAGTGAAAAGCCGAATTTGCGCGATGGAGCTAGAAAATGCTGAGGGAGGGTTAGAGGGATGCGGGCGTCTGCATGCACGAGAGAAAGTTAGCGCTAGCTAGCTACAAAGATAAAAGGTTTGTGTGGGTGTAAAAGACGAATAGAGATCATACTTCATTATAAAAAGCGAATTCGGATATTTGAAGAATTTATCATAGTGTTTTAAACTGACGCGTGTGTGAATATATATAACGGTGACACACAAGGTGTGGTTATGAACATGTTATACTACATATAATATATTTTATTTCTACTCTAATAAAAACAGAGTTGTTGATGATGGTGCCATCCTGCAATATAGGCCGTCCGATTTATATCTGACGGATAGGAAGGAAACTATGGCAATTTTGAAAAAAGATACCCACACCCCTCTCTATATTTGCAAATTAGGCCTCCCCTTGATCATGTTGATGTTCTGTGGAAGGCATGGGCATCTTGCTAGTACTACATATAACATATAGAACATTGATCATAATTTGGGCTAATGTGTGGCTTTTGCAGCTCAGGTCTAAATACTTGTCATAATGTAGGGGGCGGGGCACTATACTATGTGTGATAAACACGGTGTACACGTATGGAACATGGTTTAGATTATGAATATATAGTTAGTCCATCAAATGTACTATTATTTGGAATCAACATCAAGTGTATTCAAAAAATAGAATTCGAGTTCATGTAGTAGACATAGTTCATATCTATCTCTATAGTAATCATGTGGTGTGTTATTAAGGTAATACACGAATGATGGTTGAAGTTGGCAACAACCATGATTGTAGATTTGTTATTGAAATAGAGAAACGAATTCAAATTCAGTTCGAATTGCAGCGGTAGTATAGACATTTGGAATGCACTAAAATGCTGGTATGAGTAGGTTACATGCATTATACAGCAAGCGAAAAAATTTAATTGGACATAACATGGATTCATACTACCGAATAGCATTTAATTGCACTAAATTGTTGGTATGAGTAGCTTTAAATAGCATTTTTATAGTAATCCGGGGCAAGACTCTCTCTTTGTGTGGTGTGAATAGTTTTATTTTTTTCGTTTTCTTTTTTGGTTTAGGGAAGTGAGAATTGATTTGGTACGTACAAGTACAATATTACACGCTAGGCTTGTCCCTAAAATTCAACCCGCGCCTTGTTATATCCCGAAAATTCAGATGTCGTGCTCCCAAAACTGGCGCCTTCACAACCCGCGCCTTGCTATCCCGAAATTACAACGCGCACGAAAACTTCCTCCAGCTGCCAAATCCCGACATGCGAAATCCCCCTTCTAACCCTGAGCCGAAAGGGTCGCCAGTTCAAATCGGTGCGGGGTACTTTGTAACACACCCTACAGTTTGGACAAGCGCGTCCCTAAGTCATGGTTCATCCCCTCCCATCGCCTCCTTTTTGCCATTCAAAATCCCCGGCCGCCATAACCTCTCCCCTCTAGCCACGAGACCCTACCCTCCTCCATCCGCCACCTCACCGTTGCCCAGCCGGAGCCTCTTCCCCGACGACGTCGTCCACCGCAACAGCTCGACGTCCCTCGTCCACCTCCCCGGATGAGGATCCGTCGTCCATCTCGTCGTCCCACCGGTTCAGCCGCCCCGTCCTCCACCTCCAAGGAGCTGCTCCGACGATCGCCTTGTCAATTGCGGCTGCTCCATCCCCACAGAGCCGCCTTAACCTGCTCCGCCGGAACCGCAGCATCCTCACCGACTCCTCGGACGAAGACGAGGCCTACTCGGCGCCACCAAAGAGGTTGTACACTCATCGCATCGCACCTTCTCCTTAGCTCGACCTCCCGGCGCCGACGGTGCTCCATCCCACACCCCCATGGAGCGGCTACCTTGAAGCCGGCGCCGTGGGCGACATCTCAACGGCGGCTCTCCCCCAGTGTGAGGCCCCTTCGGCGGCGGCGTCCATACCAGCCGGATCTGCTGCTGCTGCAGCTCTCGCTCGATCGCTCGCTCGCCCAGCTGCTGCTGCTGCTCCGGCTCTCGCTCGATCACTCGCTCGCCCAGCTGCTGCTGCTCTGGCTCTCGCTCGCTCGCTCGCGCTGCTGCTGCTGCTCTCCCCCTCGCTCGTGCTGCTGCTCTGCTCTGATTTAGCTACACTTCAGTCGACTGAATTGACTTTTGGGTCATTCGATTTTCAGGGGGTGATGGGGCTCGCCAGAGTTAAGGAAGAACCACCCGCAGCGGGGACGGGGGCTCGTCGGAGAGGTACCCCACTATCTATCTTAGGGTGCAGGGTGGGGGCGGGGGGGCCTATAGGGCTGGCTGGGGTGGCGGCGGACCGGCGGTGGGGAGTTGTTTCGGGGTGGCGAGGTGGCGCTGAGGCCGGTGGTTCGGCCGGTGGTGGCTGGCGGCTCAGGGGGGTGCAGGTTGAAGATGAACTGCAGGCCCTTCCTAAACTACATGTCAAGTGCCTCTCTGCTACCATTGCATTCAGTTTTGACAGTAACATTCAGATTCCACAGTAAATTTCAATTTCGACAGTTAAGTTCAGAGTCAATAGTTTTTACCTCATTTGTTGTAGTCAGGTGGTTTTTGGTGATGTAAATTTTACATCTATTTTACATCATCTATTGGAGATGCTATTAGAATCCCACTTGAGATTGACGATGTCTGTCTTGTGCTGCTTCAGCCTTGACGTCTTACGGCTCAACGGGGCTGCTTCAGCCTTGACGTCTTACGTCACATCGAGGAAGCAATGAATAGTGTCTCTGTCTAATATCTGGTTCACCTAGGGTATGCCTATGTTGTTCATCTTGGGTGGGAAACAAATAGTAAAGCAATCATCATCTATCTTTTTATTAAATTAAAGCAATCATCAGCCTGCTATCATTATTTTTGGATCCATCCACTGGTTGTTACCATCACTCTAAATTTCTGCATGCTCTCCTTACATAATCTCACCATATTTTTTTCGTATGCATGTCAGATATTGTACACAGTCATGCTGAACATGTAGAGAAAAAGAGAAGAGTTTTGCGCGGCAATACAATGTCATGCAGACATCGCTCCATGGTGGGTTCAATGGCAAACCCTCCCCACCCCTCTCCAGATTGTAATCCAGAGGAAGATATCTGTTCTGAGGCGGATTCAGACGCCGCTGACCACTTCTATTTACCCCCCAAGGTGTTTGCTCTACCTTGGCATGATGATGTTAGTCATATCATGCATATGTTGCCTTGCAGTGCCTACTTTTGACATCATATATGTCATCTGCTTAGTTTAGACATGTTTTGTAATGCCACCTGTTTAGTTTCTGTATCATATATGGGAATTGTGCAGTCTCATGCCTTTTAGCCAGCCATAATATACGTGAAATGTGCAATGCCATCCTGTTTAACCAGGCATCATATATTTGAACGATATCTTGCCCATCCTTTTCTTCATTACATTTCCATTTGCCGACAATGTTTGTACATTAAACAACTCTTCCTGTGAATCAGCCATTTGGGTGGGAGATTGAAAAATCTGGAGTGAAAACAAGGCCTTCAGCGCAAACAGTCCTATTCCCCCACCGAGGTGTATGCTCTAACTTGGCACGGTTATACTGCTCATATCATGCATATGGTGTCTTGCATTGCATAGATTAGACATCATATACACAATATTCAACACCATGTTCTTAGTTCAGACATCATATCTAATGCCCTCGGTTTAGCATATAAATCACATATGTGAATTAAATTAGGCGATCTTGATTACTTAGATAACATGTAGGTGAATTATGTCATGCGATCTTGTTTAGTTATTCATCATATCTTTGAATTATGTTATGCTATGCTATCCAGTTTAGATAGACATCATATAGTTGAAATTATGTCATTCTATCCATTTTAGTTAAACAATATACATGTCAACTATTTCATGCCCTCTTTTTTCCACACTATCCATTGCATCTGTCTCTCATACAATGTCTGTACATTCAACTATGTTTCTTGTTTATCAGCCATTTGAATTGGAGCGGGTGATGCCAGCATCTCGCGGACTAAAAACACGGTCTTCAAATAAAACAGTGCTACCTCTTGGTAGAGATAGCACCCCGGTTGTACATGCACGAGAACCAGCCCTACCACACATAACCCAACCTCTCGCAGATTGTACCCCTACTGCGATGGACAGAGAACCAGCTTCACCCAATCTAACCCCAACCCCAGCAGATAGTGACCCAGTTCCTGTTGACACAACACCATCTCCACCACAGAGCTCCCAAACAAGAGCAGTTAGTAAGGCAGCGCTAGTGCCCAAAGGGCCAGTACTACCACGGCGAACCCCAACTCCACCAGTTAGTACGCCTATTCCTGTGGAGGAAGCACAACCAGCTAGTCGTAGTTTATCATCTATCGAATTTGATGTTGTTAAATCGTATGTGCGTATCTTCCCATCTTGGCAATATTATACTGAAGATGAAGGAAAATGCCAGTTGCAGGTGTTTGTCCATGAGTTATCTGTAAGTAATGTTATTCATGGCAATTACTTTGCTTTGTCCCATACATCCTACCTCCATGATGGTTATAATACAACAAATTTTCCCATTTTTCTCTATAGAGAAGGACCGATTTGGAAACTCAGGATGAGGTAACCTGTGCTAATACCTCTGCTATCTTCAAGAATGCTTGGTGGCAGTATCGGAATTACCTGAAGAAAACGTACTTCACCGGCAAAGAAACTCATCAAATTCCCTTACGTTCTCCTGAGACACATTTACTGGACGATGACTGGGAACACCTTGTTTTGTACTGGTCCCGAACCAAGAATGTGGTAAGGTCTATGAGCTCATTTTATATTTTTAAGTACTATATTCTTGCGTCTTACTGTACTATGTTCATGTAGAACAAGTGCCTAAACCTTAAGAACAAGTATTCTAATTTAAGATTCCATTGCTATCATAGTTCAAAAAACGCTAGGCGTTAATTGTACGTTTTGCCACCGCCTTGCGCTTTACTGACCAAAGCGCATGCTTATGCGCAGTTATGCACAGATTAAGCGTAGTTATGCGCAATGCGTTTCGCCAACGCCTAGAGCCTAGGCGTGCTTAAGCGCGCCTTTTTTAACTATGATTGCTATCGTGCATACTGCTTTGCTCTTGTATCACTGTATTTACTCATACAAACTTATTTTTAAATTGAAGGATCCAATCGAAACTTCAATGGCACAGCAGGTATGTTCACGCATGTTTCTTTAACAGGCTTGCTCTTATCAATAGCTCTGTTGATTTCAATTTCAATTCTGTATACAGTTGACTTCTCATATCATGCACATTACTAGCATCACAACAGAGCCAATAGTGTTGTTGTACATGTAGACCAATGGTACCCATCTGAAATCTTATCGTGCCGTGTAGTTTCCCACGCTTTGTATTCTTTCACTTCTGCTTTGTCTTGAACTGATATGATTTGAACCGTGTCTCTATTTTGATTTGGCAAGACAATGCAGTGACCATAGGACATAGATATATGTTTGTTTGATGCTTTTATTATGTACTAGTACTTGGCAATAGAAGACTTGGTAGTTTAATCCTGTCCACCTTACTAATGATCTGTTTCATCGAAATGAGTTTCATATACAAGTACATGCTAAACTGTTATGTGTCTGCTTGTTTCTTCTTTTAGAATGCTGACAGAATATTGAGGAAGAGTGCCTTATTAAGCAATGGTAAAGAAACTAATGCAGATAAGGTTCAGGATAGTGACACATCCTTGTTGGTCTCCAACAAAGCTGATAAAACAGCTAAGGAAGACTATCTCGAAGACAGTGAGACAACCCCAAAGTCCTGTCTTGGTTTAGTGTTGGAGTTACTGGCCACTACCGCTTGCACAAGCTATTCAAACTCACTGTCTGAATCAGTTCGGTTTCTTGAGTCTCAACTACAAGCTGAAAGACATCGATCAACTGTGCTGCGACAAGAAGCGGAAGGACTGCGGAAGTCCCGGGAGCATTCAGATGCATACTTTCTGGTGAATCAGCAAGCGTTGGAGGATTTTAGCGCCAAACAGGACAAAGCTAATAAGCTTGCTAAGCTTATTGCGAGCATGGTGGATAGCACGTTTCTTGAGCTCTTCTGAAGCTATTTCAGTTATGCTCTTGTTTTGCTGCCGCGTTTATTTGCACTGGTGGCCAATTTTGACGGCCAGTGTATGTAATATGCTGCTTTGTTCCCTATATTTGCACCGGTGGCAAACTTCGATGCCCAGTGGATGTAATATGTGTAATAGCGGTAATAGGCTAGCGTTAATTGCTTGCTTATTTATTTCCTTATTGTCTTGTTTAGTTGTTTGCTTGTAGTCACTGCAGTTCTTTTTCTGTGTTTTCTAGTGGCCACAATAACCTAGGCCAAAATAATCCTGGCAACACACGGACTGTTGTAACCATGGGCCTCCTACGGGCCGTATGATGCATGGGGCTTCTACGGGCCGTAGGATCCATTGGCCTTCTATACGGGCCGTAGGATCCATGGGCCTTCTACGGGCCGTACGACCCATGGGCCTTTTATGGGCCGTAGGATCCATGGGCCTTCTACGGGGCGTATCGTCATTTCGCCAATAATGGGCCGTACTATTCGTGGACAATAACGGGCCGTTTATTGGCCGTATTTGATAACTCTATGAAAACAGCCCAACGGGTTTTTTTCGACATGAAAACGGCCCAACGTATTAACGGGCCACAAACATGCCGACTGTAACCACGGGCTGAATTTGGCCCACAAGCTGAAAATGACAGTAACGGGCCGTAAGTAACCGAATGCTAGAAATGAGCCCAAGAATAAATGGGCTCTGAGAAGGACGAAAGATATCATGGACTAGAAACGGACCAGCGGAATAATGGGCCTTTAATGGGTATAAAGTGATACACTGTTCATTACGGGCTAGTTTTACCACGGGCCGTTAAGGGGCCGAGGGTTACTAAGGGCCTCAAATGGGCTGAAAGACGTCATGGGCCATACATGGGCTGGAAGTTAAAACAGCCTGGGCCCTGGGATACCGGGCTGTAAATGGGCTATATGCGAACAGGCCGTTAACAGGCTTGCCGTGGGCCGGCCCGCCACCTTTTGACCAAGTCAAACGGGCCAACCTTTTCACAGGAATGGGCCTCTGTTGGGCCGTGCCACGTGTCGGCGTATCATAGGCCCTTTGGGTCCAATGAGTGGATGACATCTGTCCCAACGGGGAGCCGACACGTGTTTCCTCCAGCCAATGATGATTTTACACGTGGAAAATCCCCATTGGTCGGGGCTGTTAACGGGTTATCAGATCCAAAACTGGACCCGATAGCTTAACGGCGTTCCGTTTCGGTGGATGCCACGTGTCGGTCACCCTTGACGAAAGCACTTCTGTGACGCGCGATTTATCATCATGGAAGTGGACACTTCCGTGATGATAATTTTGGTAATGTCATGGGAACACTTCTACGAAAGCACAGGTTTGACTATCTTGATTCTATCATAAATTTGTCATGGATGTACATGCATGACAGAAAACGTGACCTACTATGACAAACACGTATCATCACGGAAGTGTATTTTTTTGTAGTGATAGCAACATACTAAACGATCAAGTGCTAAGATAACGGAATAGGTCAAGTCAATCAGATCATTCTCTAATGATGTGATCCCGTTAATTAAATGACAACTCATGTCTATGGCTTGGAAACTTAACCATCTTTGATTCAACGAGCTAGTCAAGTAGAGGCATACTAGTGACACCCTGTTTGTCTATGTATTCACACATGTACTATGTTTCCGGTTAATACAATTATAGCATGAATAATAAACATTTATCATGATATAAGGAAATATAAATAACAACTTTATTATTGCCTCTAGGGCATATTTCCTTCAGTTGACAAGGCTAGCTACTCTTATACTAGACATGGGCATGAATTAGGGATGGCAGAGCTGAAAGCACAGTGTGAGGATGCTTGGAAATGGCTTAAAAATATACAAGTCTCTGCTCGGGCTAGGTACGCTATGGACCATACTTGCAAAACAGATCTAGTTGTGAACAACCTTAGTGAAGTCTTCAACAAGATGATACTTGATGTTAGATCCAAACCAATAAGGACAATGTTTGAAGGGACCAGGACAAAGTAGATGATCAAGAGGCAACAGACTAGGGAGAAGTTACAAACTTGCAGGTGGACAATCACACCAAATTACTCAGAGATTCTAGAGGAGAATAAAGAATATGCCAAGTACTGCCAGGCTGACAGAGCTGGTGAAACAATTCGGCAAATAACACGCAAAGAAAAGCAATATTGTGTGGACATGGCAACCTGCACATGTGACTGCAAGAGATGGAACATGACAGGTGTACCTTGCAGTCATGGCATATCTGCAATGACAAAGCAAAAGCTGCATCCTGAGGACTATGTATCTGAATTCTTCGAGAAGCCATTGTACATGGAGGCATACAAAGAAATTATTTACCCTATCCCTGGTCCAGATTGCCGGCCTGATAGAAACACTCAAGACATTCAGCCTCCTGTGTTTAAAGAAAAGGCAGGCAAAAAGCAGACAACAAGGAGGAAGGGGGAGTTTGAGGTTCCACCTCCAAGAGACACAAGTAGGATGGGCACTATCACATGTGGAAACTATGGTTTGGAAGGACACAGGTATACAACATGCAACAAGACTCTGAAGCCTAGTCTTCAGATGAGGAAAAACAAACACCAGGTAATTACCAAGCTTCTAAAAAATCTCAGACACTTTTGAATGAGTACACTTTTAGAAATAAAAAGTTATGTTTGACATGCAGGAAAACAGGGCAGTTTACTCTGATATACCTGCTGCAAGAACCACATCAGTCCCTGTTGCAAGAGGTAGAAGAGGAGCACAAGCTTCATGTAGGCCTGCTGCATCTCAACCAGGTCCTTCTGCTTCTGCACCAGGCCCTACACCAAGAGCTAAAAGAGGTAGGACTGCAGGTGAAGGGAGGACTCATGGATTCACTGCACCAAGAGCTGCAACCACTTCAGATGTTCAAGTTGGGACCAAGAGGAAGAGGACCCCACGCTCAAAATTGGCAGGCTACTTCTATTGTAGTGGTAACTACTGAAACCTGTCAGCACCGTGGTTGGTTTTATGTGCACTTTCTGAATTTGTTATGCACTTTCTGAATTTGGTGTGCACTTTTCTGAACCCGTTGTGCACTTTTCTGAACCTGGCGTGCACTATCTGAACCTGTCGTGCACTATCTGAACTTGCTGTGCACCTTCTGAAACTGTTGTGCACTTTGTGCATTTGTTTGAAAGCGTTTTGTTCACATAACTATGGAAATGGGCCTGAGACAGGGCTCTCATATTGGACCACAGTCCACAAGCCTGCGTAGGTGTCTATGAATAGACCCTAACCTATCCTTTCCCGTACCACTAAAACCCTAGCCGCCAGCATCACTACAACCCTAGCCTAGCCACAAAGATGGATCCAAGCTTAGGAGAGGTTGTCGACGACCAGGAAGAGAGTTCTAGAGCAGCAAGAAGGTACGTAAGAGCAGAAAGGAGGGTTCGTAGGGCCCAGGCACGTGAGTAACACCGGAGGCTGGCTGCCACGATTATGGCAGCCCGCAACTCGAACGACGTGATGCAGTTCAAGGAGGTGTTCCCAGATGGAACAATCATCACCGATGATTTGATCATTTGGTGGGCTAGAGATAGGGCAACCTACCATCGCTATCAAATCACAAGGGCTAGGTGGAGCAGAATCCTTGATTCGGCGCCTTGAAACAGTTCGAGGTTCAGTTCTTCATTGTTATCTGAATTCTCCAAGTCTCTGGTTCTATGTATGTGATGATGTGTCTGAAATTTCTCTGAATGTATGCGCACTTGTATGCGTGGATTTTCTGAATTTGTGCTCTGAATGTATGCGTGGATTTTTTGAATTTTCTGAATTTGTGCTCTGAATGTATGTGAATTTCTCTAGAATAGTTTTATTTTAACAGTACCTCAGTCAACAAAATATATTTTCACCATGAAATAACTATCGCACAACTTTCAACTAACATCACTTAACCAGCACAAGTTTCACCACATAATAACTACTGCACAACTACCACCCTGTCAACTACTGCTGCACAAGTTTTACTTCTCCACTGCCTCACTCCACATCTCTTTAACTCCACCCTCTTTCTTCAGCCACTCTACTCACATCACTCTCACTCACCACAACTTCACCTCGCTCAACACCACTGCACTCATGATAATCCCCAAGTGCAGGGAATCATCGTAGCAATTCCCAATGGTGGAAGTGATAAGTATGGAGTGTCGAACCCACAAGGAGCTAAAGGTAAGATCAATATTCTCTCAATTCCTATCTGCCACTGATACGACTCTACGTACACCGAACGTTTGCTTCCAACTAGAAACGAGAAATAAAACTATGTTGTGGGTATGAAGAGGATAACTTTGCATGATATCGGAGAGCTAAAACATAAAAGTAGGTGCTGTTATCATATAGTTAGAATATATTACTAAATATTATAAATAGCGAGTGTGGAATAATGATGGATCGGTGTGCGGAATTATCCTAGGAAATCGTTAACAAGATCGGTAGTCGTCATTGCAATTTCATATGAGGGAGAGGCATAAGCTAACATACTTTCTATTCTTTGATCATATGCACTTATGATTGGTACTCTAGCAAGCATCCGCAACTACTAAAGATCATTAAGGTAAAACCCAACCTTATCATTAAAGCATCAAGTCCTCTTTATCCCATACGCAACAACCCCCTTACTCGGGTTTATGCTTCTGTCACTCAAGCAACCCACTATAAGCGAATCATGAACGTATTGCAATACCCTACAGCGGGAATCCCTCACACTTGCGCGACACGGAGGGCACAATAGGACAGCACCAAAATAAAACATACAACTCATACCAATCTAGATCATCAATAAACCCAAAGACAAAGGATATCTACTCAAAACATAATAGCATGGCAACACATCATTGGATCATAATATGTGGCACAAATCACCATGTTGAAGTAGGGATTACAGCGGGGTGCAAGAGAGTGGACCGCGTAAAAGTGATGAGGATGGTGATGATGATGGTGATGTGATAATCCCCAAGTGCAAGGAATCATCGTAGCAATTCCCAAAGGTGGAAGTGATAAGTATGGAGTGTCGAACCCACAAGGAGCTAAAGGTAAGATCAATATTCTCTCAAGCCCTATCTACCACTGATACGACTCTACGTACACCGAACGTTTGCTTCCAACTAGCAACGAGAAATAAAACTATGTTGTGGGTATGAAGAGGATAACTTTGTATGATATCGGAGAGCTAAAATATAAAAGTAGGTGCTATTATCATAGAGTTAGAATATAATACTAAATATTATAAATAGCGAGTGTGGAATAATGGTGGATCGGTGTGTGGAATTGTCCTAGGCAACCGTTGACAAGACCGGTGATCACTACTGAAGTTTCATATGAGGGAGAGGCATAAGCTAACATACTTTCTCTACTTGGATCATATGCACTTATGATTGGAACTCTAGCAAGCATCCGCAACTACTAAAGATCATTAAGGTAACACCCAACCATAGCATTAAAGCATAAAGTCCTTTTTATTCCCATACGCAACAATCCCTCTTACTCGGGTTTGTGTTTCAGTTACTCACCAACCCACTATAAGCGAATCATGAACGTATTGCAACACCCTACAGCGGGAATCCCTCACGCTTGCGCGACACGGAGGGCACCATAGGACAGAACCAAAGTAAAACATACAACTCATACCAATCTAGATCATCAATCAACCCAAAGACAAAAGATATCTACTCAAAACACCATAGGATGGCAACACATCATTGGATCATAATATGTGGCATAAAGCACCATGTTCAAGTAGGGATTACAGCGGGGTGCGGGAGAGTGGACCGCGTAAAAGAGATGAGGATGGTGATGATGATGGTGATGTTGATGAAGACGATCACCGTGGCGATGATTCCCCTCCCGATGGCACTCCGGCGCCACCGGAAGAGAGGAGGAGAGGTTCTCCCCCTTGTGCTTCCTCCTCCATGGCCTCCACCCTCTGGTCCTTGGCCTTCATGGTGATGATGGCCCCTCCGGAATACTCCTCCATGGCCACCGGTGATGATGGCCCCCTCCGGCAGGGTGCTAGAGAGGGCCTGGATTGACTTCTCGTGGCTACAGAGGCTTGTGGCGGCGAAACTTTCGATCTTGGTTTCTTTCTGGAAGTTTGGGTATATATAGAAGAGTTTTGTGTTGATTTCACATTAGGGGGGGGTCTCCGGGCTGTCCACGAGGCAGGGGCGCACCCTAGGGGGGTGGGTGCGCCCCCACCCTCGTGGGCAGCCCGGGACTCTTCTGGCCTGCTTCTGGTACTCCGTGGGCTTCTTCTAGTCCAAAAATGATCTCCGTCAGGTGGCACGTCAATTGGACTCCGTTTAGTTTTCCTTTTGTGCGATACTCTAAAACAAGGAGAAAACAGAAACTGGCACTGGGCTCTAGGTTAATAGGTTAGTCCCAAAAATCATATAAAATATCATATAAATGCATATAAACCATCCTAGAAGGATAGTATAATAGCATGAATACTTCATAAATTATAGATACGTTGGAGACGTATCAGCATCCCCAAGCTTAATTCCTGCTCGTCCTCGAGTAGGTAAATGATAAAAGAAATAATTTATGAAGTGTGAATGCTAGCAAGTGCATAAGTTTGATCAATGATAATTCCAATCACTTTTTCTAGCATCAATATGTGTCATAACAATAGCTCATCTCATAAAACTTTTCATGATCAAGTAACAAGCAAATCACATGTTTAAAGTATAGATCATAAACTTTCTTGAAAACTAACAAACAATATTCTCAATCATCAAACAATTGCAATTCATCTTATTTTCAGGAAGAGTCTATGTCAGAGCTTTGTTTTAGCAAACTCCACATACTCAACTATCATTTAGTCTTTCACAATTGCTAACACTCACGCGATATTTATGGTTTCAAAGTTTTAATCAGACACAGAGAAAGATAGGGCCTTATAGATTCGCCTCCCAACCTTTTACCTCAAGGGTAATGTTGACAATAATAGTTCATGATGCCTTACATCCAATTGGAGATATATATCAGGATCCTTCCAACATCCTGTGCTTGCCAAAGGATAAAATGTAAAAAGGAAACGTGAAGATCACCATGACTCTTGCATAAGGTAGAAGGTAAAAGTAAAAGATAGGCCCTTCGCAGAGGGAAGCAGAGGTTGCCATGCGCTTTCAGGGTTGGATGCACAAAATCTTAATGCGAAAGAACGTCCCTTTATATTGCCCCTTGTGATATGGACCTTGATTATGCAGTCCGTCGCTTTTATTTCTTCCACATCACAAGATCGTATAAAGCTTATTTCCTCCACACCAATCAATCATACAAATTTAGAGAGCAATTTTTATTGCTTGCACCGATGACAACTTACTTGAAGGATCTTACTCAATCCATAGCTAGATATGGTGGACTCTCATGGCAAAACTGGTTTTAAGGGTATTTGGAAGCACAAGTAGTATCTCTACCATGTGCAAAGAATTTGGCTAGCATGAGGGGGAAAGGCAAGCTCAACATGTTGGATGATCCATGACAATATACTTTATTTTAGATATAAGAAAACATAACCCATTACGTTGTCTTCCTTGTCCAACATCAACTCTTTAGAATGTCATATTTTAATGAGTGCTCTCAATCATAAAAGATGTCCAAGATAGTATATTTATATGTGAAACCTATCTTCCTTCAATATTCTTTCATGAATTGTTCAAGTGACGAATTCTGCGTTTGCTAACTTTCAATAAGTTTACTACCTATACTTATTATGTGTGAAGTCATTACTCCCCATGTTATAAGCATATGAAACATATATAAATTAAGATTTATGACATTCAATTTATTCAACCATTTACTCATAGGATATACATGAAGCACATGAGTAAATTACAAACTACTCCAAAAGATATGAGTGAAGAACACTGAGTAGTCAAATAATTAACTAGCCATGGGAGGATTCTTTTTCATTCAATATTTCAGATCCAATGATTTTATTCAAACAGCAAGTAAAATTGAAAATACGCTCCAAGCAAAACACATATCATGTGACGAATGAAAATATAGCTCCGAGTAAGGTATACCGATAGTTTTGAAGACGAAAGAGGGGATGCCTTCCGGGGCATCCCCAAGCTTAGGTACTTGAGTCTTCCTTGAATATTACCTTGTGGTGCCTTGGGCATCCCCAAGCTTAGGGTCTTTCCACTCCTTATTCTCCTCATATCGATATCTCACCCAAAACTTGAAAACTTCAATCACACAAAACTTAACCAAACTTCGTGAGATAGGTTAGTATGATAAAGAGTAAACCATTCACTTTGGTACTGTTAAGGACAAGTTTCATAATTGTTCTCACACAATGCCTACTGTACCATATCATTTCTACAATTTATATTGAGAAATATAAGTCATAGAAACTAGAAAACAAGCAAACTATGCAATGAAAACATAATCTGTCAGAAACAGAACAGTCTGTAATGATCTGAACATAAACCATACTTCTGCTACTCCAAAAATTATGAAATAAATTGGTGGACGTGAGGAATTTGTCTATTAATCTTCTGAAAAAATAATCAACTCAAAACCACTCTTCTGTAAAAAATGACATCTATTCTCGTGAGCGCAAAGTTTCTGTTTTTTACAGCAAGATCACCTTAACTTTCACCCAAGTCTTCCCAAAGGTCTTACTTGGCACTTTATTGAAACAAAAGCTATAAAACATGATTACTACAGTACATTAATCATGTAAACACACAAAAACAGTAAGGGTAAATATTGGGTTGTCTCCCAACAAGCGCTTTTCTATAATGCCTTTTAGCTAGGCATGATGATTTCAATGATGCTCACATAAAAGATAGGAATTGAAGCACAAAGAGAGCATCTTGAAGAATATGACCAGCACATTCAAATCTAACCCACTTCCTATGCCTAGGGATTTTGTGAGCACACAATTTATAGGAACAAGAATCAACTAGCATAGGAAGGCAAAACAAGTATAACTTCAAAACTTTAAGCACATAGAGAGGAAACTTGATATTGTTGCAACTCCTACAAGCATATATTCCTCCCTCATAATAATTTTCAGTAGCACCATGGATAGCAACTTTTTTCTCATACTAAATTGGAACCTCTTCTGAAATAGTGGAATCATTACTAGCTAAAGTTGACACTCTTCCAAATCCACTTTCATAAATATCACACTAAGATTCAACACCCTCCAAAATAGTGGGATCACTAATTCCTAAAGTTGACACTCTTCCAAACCCACCTTAAATTATAGTATTATTCATACTCCAAAAGATATAAGTAAAGTTCATGGAGCATTCTAAAATTAACATAGACTAACCAATATCCAAGCTCAAAATGTATAAGTGAAGCACATGAAGCATTCTTTAAAACCATACTCAAAAGATTAAAGTGAAGCACAAAGAGCAATTCTATAAGATCATACTTAAAAGATTTAAGTGAAGCACATGAAGTATTCTATAAATCAATGAAGGGATATCTCATGCTAGCATGGTTCTTAAAAGAAAAACAAAAACACAAAGGACACAAATCATGTGAACAAAACAAAAACCGAGGTATACCGATAATTGTTGAAGAAGAAAGATGGGATGCCAACCGGGGCATCCCCAAACTTAGATGCTTGAGTATCCTTTGAAATATTTACTTGGGGTGCCTTGGGCATCCCCAAGCTTGAACTCTTGCTTCTCTTTATTCTTCTCACATCGGTAACTCCTCATTCTTCAAACACTTCATCCACAAAAACTTTGTGAGATCCGTTAGTATAACAAAGCAAATTACTACTATAAGTACTGTTGCAAACCAATTCATATTTTGTTTTTGCATTATAGCTACTGTAATATAACTTTTCCATGGCTTAATCCACTGATAGAGACCGATGGTTTCATCAAAACGAGCAAGCAATGCATCAAAAACAAAATATGTCTTAAACAGGACAATCAGTAGTAATCTGGAAGTTTAGCAAACTTCTGTATCTCCTAAAATTATGAACTAAATTTGACAATTTGTACATAAGTAATGTGCAAAAAGTTTCAGACCCATTTGACTTTCCAGTCAAAAATGTAAATTCACGCACTACAGCCAAAGTTTCTGTTTTTGTTCTTCACATAGTAAACAAGCAATCTAATCACCCTAAAACCAAAGCTTGGCACATTATTTTTATAATACAATGAATATATACAAGGGGATAATTATTTACAGAGAAACTTCCATGAAAAATTCTACATTGTTTCCGTGAGCATGAACACAAGTTCTCAAGGTCGACACTCACTTCTTCAATGCATAACTTTCCAATCGCTTCTCTTTTTGAAAAACTTTTTAGGGATGAAAGGCAAGTAATTTTTTTTGTATTTTCATTCTTTTTTTTGTATGTTTCCCCCACAACTAAACAGAAACAAAAAGGAAATACAAAATCTACTTAGTGAAGAAAGCAAACAAGCACACACGAGAATATCAACCCCACGCTATTGCTCCCCGGCAACGGCGCCAGAAAAGAGCTTGATAATCCCCAAGTGCAAGGAATCATCATAGCAATTTCCAAAGGTGGAAGTGATAAGTATGGAGTGTCGAACCCACAAGGAGCTAAAGGTAAGATCAATATTCTCTCAAGCCCTACCTTCCACTGATACGACTCTATGTACACCGAACGTTTGCTTCCAACTAGCAACGAGAAATAAAACTATGTTGTGGGTATGAAGAGGATAACTTTGTATGATATCAGAGAGCTAAAATATAAAAGTAGGTGCTGTTATCATAAAGTTAGAATATAATACTAAATATTATAAATAGCAAGTGTGGAATAATGGTGGATCGGTGTGCGGAATTGTCCTAGGCAACCGTTGACAAGACCGGTGATCACTATTGCAGTTTCATATGAGGGAGAGGCATAAGCTAACATACTTTCTCTACTTGGATCATATGCACTTATGATTGGAACTCTAGCAAGCATCCGCAACTACTAAAGATCATTAAGGTAAAACCCAACCATAGCATTAAAGCATCAAGTCCTCTTTATTCCCATACGCAACAATCCCTCTTACTCGGGTTTGTGTTTCAGTCACTCACCAACCCATTATAAGCGAAGCATGAACGTATTGCAACACCCTACAGAGGGAATCCCTCACGCTTGCGCGACACGGAGGGCACCATAGGACAGAACCAAAGTAAAACATACAACTCATACCAATCTAGATCATCAATCAACCCAAAGACAAAAGATATCTACTCAAAACATCATAGGATGGCAACACATCATTGGATCATAATATGTGGCATAAAGCACCATGTTCAAGTAGGGATTACAGCGGGGTGCGGGAGAGTGGACCGCGTAAAAGAGATGAGGATGGTGATGTTGATGAAGACGATCACCGTGGCGATGATTCCCCTCCCGATGGCACTCCGGCGCCACCGGAAGAGAGGAGGAGAGGTTCTCCCCCTTGTGCTTCCTCCACCATGGCCTCCACCCTCGGGTCCTTGGCCTTCATGGTGATGATGGCTCCTCCGGGATACTCCTCCATGGCCACCGGTGATGATGGCCCCCTCCGGCAGTGTGCCGGAGAGGGCCTGGATTGACTTCTCGTGGCTATAGAGGCTTGCGGCTGCGGAACTTCCGATCTAGGTTTCTTTCTGGAAGTTTGGGTATATATAGAAGAGTTTTGCGTTAATTTCACATCAGGGGGTTCTCCGGGCTGTCCACGAGGCAGGGGGCGCGCCCTAGGGGGGTGGGCGCGCCCCCACCCTCGTGGGCAGCCTGGGACTCTTCTGGCCTGCTTCTGGTACTCCGTGGGCTTCTTCTGGTCCAAAAATGATCTCCGTCAAGTGGCACGTCAATTGGACTCCGTTTAGTTTTCCTTTTCTGCAATACTCTAAAACAAGGAGAAAACAGAAACTGGCACTGGGCTCTAGGTTAATAGGTTAGTCCCAAAAATCATATAAAATATCATATAAATGCATATAAAACATCCTAGAAGGATAGTATAATAGCATGAATACTTCATAATTATAGATACGTTGGAGACGTATCATGATGTTGATGAAGACGATCACCGCGGCGATGATTCCCCTCCCGATGGCACTCCGGCGCCACCGAGAGAGAGAGGAGGAGAGGTTCTCCCCCTTGTGCTTCCTCCTCCATGGCCTCCCCCCTGGATGGGGAGAGGTTCTCCCTCTAGTCCTTGGCCTTCATGGCAATGATGGCCCCTCCAGGATCCTCCCCCATGGCCTCCGGTGATGATGGCCCCGTCCGGCAGGGTGCCAAAGAGGGCCTAGATTGATTTCTCGTGGATACAGAGGCTTGCGGCGGTGGAACTTCCGATCTAGGTTATTTTCTGGAGGTTTGGGTATTTATAGGAGAGGTTGGCGTTGAGAACAAGTTAGGGGGCCCCACAGGAAGTCCAGGAGGCACAGGGGCGTGCCCTAGGGGGGTGGGCACGCCCTCCACCCTCGTGGGGCCTCCCGTCCGGTAACTCTTCATTCCTGTATTTTTTATATTTTCCAGAAAAAATTGTCCGTTGATTTTCATCGCATTTTGAGAACTTTTATTTCTGCACAAAAACAACACCACGGTAGTTCTGCTGTAAACAACATCAGTCTGGGTTAGTTCTAATCAAATCATACCAACATCATATAAAACTATTCTAAACTGTTGGGGATCATTGCAGAAATCAAAAAAATTCTATGCATCACCAACATGAATCTATGGAGAGACTAGCAACGAGAGAGAGGGGAGTGCATCTTCATACCCTTGAAGATCGCGACGCAGAAGCGTTACAAGAACGCGGATGAAGGAGTCGTACTCGCAGCGATTCAGATCGCGGTTGATTCCGATCTAAGCGCCGAACAACAGCGCCTCCGCGTTCAACACACATGTTGCACGGGAACGTCTCATCCTTCTTGATCCAGCAAGGGGGAAGGAGAAGTTGGGGAAGAGCTCCGGCAGCACGACGGTGTGGTGGTGGAGCTTGCAGTTCTCCGGCAGGGCTTCGCCAAGCTCAACCGAGGAGGAGGGGGTGTTGGAGAGGGGGGAGGGCTGCGCCTTGGATGAGGTGCTGCTGCCTATAGGGCGAAGGGGGAAGGGGGCCGGCCCCTCTAGATGACATCTAGAGGGGGGCGGCGGCCAAGGGGAGGGGAATTGCCCCCCAAGCCAAGGGGGCGCCGCCTTTAGGGTTCCCCCCAACCCTATACGCATGGGCCCTAGGGGGGATGGCGCCCAGCCCACTTAGGGGCTGGTTCCCTTCCACATACAACACATAGGGCCCTCCGCGGCAGGTGGACCCTCCCGGTGGACACCTGGAACCCTTTCGGTGGTCCCGGTACAATACCGGCACACCCCCGAACACTGCGGTGACCGTATGATGACTTCCCATATATAAATCTTCACCTCCGGACCATTCCGGAACTCCTCGTGACGTCCGAGATCTCATCCGGCACTCCGAAAAACATTCGGTAACCACATACTATCCGGCCAATAACCAACAACGGGATCTGGATACCCATGTTGGCTCCCACATGTTCCACTATGATCTCATCGGATGTCGGGGATTCAATCAATCCCGTACACAATTCCCTTTGTCTACCAGTATGATACTTGCCCGAGATTCGATCGTCGGTATCCCTATACCTTGTTCAATCTCGTTACCGGGAAGTCTCTTTACTCGTCTGTAACACATCATCCCGTGAGCAACTCCTTGGTCACATTGAGCTCATTATGATGATGTCCTACCGAGTGGGCCCAGAGATACCTCTCCGTCACACGGACTGACAAATCCTAGTCTCGATTCGTGCCAACCCAACAGACACTTTCGGAGATACCCGTAGTGCACCTTTATAGCCACCCAGTTACGTTGTGACGTTTGGCACACCAAAGCATTCCAACAGTATCCGGGAGTTGCACAATCTCATGGTCTAAGGAAAAGATACTTGACATTAGAAAAGCGTTAGCAGACGAACTACACGATCTTGTGCTATGCTTAGGATTGGGTCTTGTCCATCACATCATTCTCCTAATGATGTGATCCCGTTATCAACGACATCCAATGTCCATGGTCAGGAAACCGTAACTATCTATTGATCAACGAGCTAGTCAACTAGAGGCTCACTAGGGACATGTTGAGGTCTATGTATTCACACATGTATTACGATTTCCGGATAACACAATTATAGCATGAACAATAGACAATTATCATGAACAAGGAAATATAATAATAACCACTTTATTATTGCCTCTAGGGCATATTTCCAACAGTCTCCCACTTGCACTAGAGTCAATAATCTAGTTACATTTTGATGAATCGAACACCCATAGAGTTCTGGTGTTGATCATGTTTTGCTCGTGGAAGAGGTTTAGTCAACAGATCCGCAACATTCAGATCCGTATGCACTTTACAAATATCTATGTCTCCATCTTGAATATATTCATGAATGGAGTTGATGCGACGCTTGATATGCCTGGTCTTCCTGTGAAACCTGGGCTCCTTGGCAAGGGCAATAGCTCCAGTGTTGTCACAGAAGAGAGTCATTGGGCCCGACGCATTGGGAATAACTCCTAGGTCGGTGATGAAATCCTTCATCCAGAGTGCTTCCTGTGCTGCCACCGAGGCTGCTATGTACTCCGCTTCACATGTAGATCCCGCCACAATGCTTTGCTTGCAACTGCACCAGCTGACTGCCCCTCCATTCAAAATATACACGTATCCGGTTTGCGACTTGGAGTCATCCAGATCTGTGTTGAAGCTAGCATCGACGTAATCCTTAGTCCTTTTGAGGTACCTCAGGATGTTCTTGACCATTGTCCAGTGTTCCATATTGGGATTACTTTGGTACCTTTCTACCAAACTTACAGCAAGGTTCACATCAGGTCTGGTACACAACATGGCATACATAATAGACCCTATGGCTGAGGCATAGGGGATGACACTCATCTTTTATCTATCTTCTGCCGTGGTCAGTCATTCAGCCGTGCTCAATCTCACACCTTGCAATACAGGAAAGAACCCCTTCTTGGACTGATCCATATTGAACTTCTTCTATATCTTGTCAAGGTATGTGCTTTGCGAAAGACCAAATAGGCGTCTCGATCTATCTCTATAGATCTTGATGCCTAATATGTAAGCAGCTTCTCCAAGGTCCTTCATTGAAAAACACTTATTCAAATAGGCCTTTATGCTTTCCAAGAATTTTATATCATTTCCCATCAATAGTATGTCATCCACATATAATATGAGAAATGCTACAGAGCTCCCACTCACTTTCTTGTAAACACAAGCTTCTCCATAAGTCTGTGTAAACCCAAATGCTTTGATCATCTCATCAAAGCGAATGTTCCAACTCCGAGATGCTTGCACCAGCCCATAGATTGAGCGCTGGAGCTTGCATACCTTGTCAGCATTCTTAGGATCGACAAAACCTTCCGGCTGCATCATATACAATTCTTCCTTGAGGAAGCCGTTAAGGAATGCCGTTTTGACGTCCATTTGCCATATTTCATAATCGTAGAATGCGGCAATTGCTAACATGATTCGGACGGACTTCAGCTTCGCTACGGGTGAGAAGGTCTCATCGTAGTCAACTCCTGAACTTGTCGATAACCCTTAGCGACAAGTCGAGATTTATAGATGGTAACATTTCCATCCGCGTCCGTCTTCTTCTTAAAGATCCATTTATTTTCTATCGCTCGCCGATTATCGGGCAAGTCAGTCAAAGTCCATACTTTGTTTTCATACATGGATCCTATCTCGGATTGCATGGCTTCAAGCCATTTGTTGCAATCTGGACCCGCCATTGCTTCTTCATAGTTCGAAGGTTCACCGTTGTCCAACAACATGATTTCCAGGACAGGGTTGCCGTACCACCCTGGTGCGGAACGTGTCCTCATGGACCTACGAAGTTCAGTAGTACCTTGATCCGAAGTTTCATGATCATTATCATTAACTTCCTCTCTAATCGGTGCAGGCACCACAGAAACATTTTCCTGAGCTGCGCTACTTTCCGGTTCAAGAGGCAGTACCTCATCAAGTTCTACTTTCCTCCCACTTACTTCTTTCGAGAGAAACTCGTTCTCTAGAAAGGATCCATTCTTGGCAACAAAGGTCTTGCCTTCGGATCTGAGGTAGAAGGTATACCCAATAGTTTCCTTAGGGTATCCTATGAAGACGCATTTTTCCGACTTGCGTTCGAGCTTTTCAGGTTGAAGTTTCTTGACATAAGCATCGCATCCCCAAACTTTCAGAAACGACAGCTTAGGTTTCTTCCCAAACCATAATTCATATGGTGTCGTCTCAACGGATTTCGACAGAGCCCTATTTAAAGTGAATGCGGCAGTCTCTAAAGCATAACCCCAAAATGATAGCGGTAGGTTGGTAAGAGACATCATAGATCGCACCATGTCCAACAGAGTGCGATTACGACGTTCGGACACACCATTACGCTGAGGTGTTCCAGGCGGCGTGAGTTGTGAAACAATGCCACATTTCCTTAAGTGTGTGCCAAATTCGTGACTCAAATATTCCCCTCCACGATCTGATCGTAAGAACTTTATATTTTCATGTCACGTTGATTCTCAACCTCACTTTGAAATTCCTTGAACTTTTCAAAGGTCTCAGACTTGTGTTTCCTTAAGTAGACATACCCATATCTACTCAAGTCATCAGTGAGGGTGACGACATAACGATAACCACCGCGAGCCTCAACACTCATTGGACCGCACACATCAGTATGTATGATTTCCAATAGGTTGGTTGCTCGCTCCATTGTTCCGAAGAACGGAGTCTTGGTCATTTTGCCCATGAGGCATGGTTCGCACGTGTCAAATGATTCATAATCAAGAGACTCCAAAAGTCCATCTGCATGGAGTTTCTTCATGCCTTTGACACCAATGTGACCAAGGCGGCAGTGCCACTAGTATGTGGGACTATCATTATCAACCTTACATCTTTTGGCATTCACACTGTGAATATGTGTAACATCATGTTCGAGATTCAACAAGAATAAACCATTGACCAGCGGGGCATGACCATAAAACATATCTCTCATATAAATAGAACAACCATTCTTCTCAGATTTAAATGAGTAGCCATCTCGCATTAAGGGAGATCCAGATACAATGTACATGCTCAAAGCTGGCACTAAATAACAATTATTGAGGTTTAAAACTAATCCTGTAGGTAAATGTAGAGGTAGCATGCCGACGGCGATCACATCGGCCTTGGAACCATTCCCGACGCGCATCGTCACCTCGTCCTTCGCCAGTCTCCGCTTATTCCGTAGCTCCTGTTTTGAGTTACAAATATGAGCAACCGCACCGGTATCAAATACCCAGGAGATACTACGAGTGCTGGTAAGGTACACATCAATAACATGTATATCATATATACCTTTGGTATTGCCGGCCTTCTTATCCGCTAAGTACTTGGGGCAGTTCCGCTTCCAGTGACTGTTTACCTTGCAATAAAAGCACTCAGTCTCAGGTTTGGGCCCATGCTTTGGCTTCTTCCCGGCAACTGGCTTACCGGGCGCGGCAACTCCCTTGCCATCCTTCTTGAAGTTCTTCTTACCCTTTCCTTTCTTGAAACTAGTGGTTTTATTGACCATCAACACTTGATGTTCCTTTTTGATCTCCACCTCCGCTGATTTAAGCATTGAATATACCTCAGGAATGGTTTTCTCCATCCCCCGCATATTGAAATTCATCACAAAGCTCTTTTATCTAGGTGGAAGCGACTGAAGGATTCTGTCAATGACCACGTCATCCGGGAGATTAACTCCCAGGTGAGACAAGCGGTTGTGCAACCCAGACATTTTGAGTATGTGCTCGCTGACAGAACTATTCTCCTCCATCTTACAACTGTAGAACTTGTCAGAGACTTCATATCTCTCGACTCGGGCATGAGCTTGGAAAACCATTTTCAGCTCTTAGAACATCTCATATGCTCCGTGCTGCTCAAAACGCTTTTCGAGCCCCGATTCTAAGCTGTAAAGCATGCCGCACTGAACCAGGGAGTAATCATCACTACGCGACTGCCAGGCGTCCATAACTTCTTGAGTTGTTGGGAAAACAGGTGCTTCACCTAGCGGTGCATCAAGGACATATGCTTTCTTGGCAGCTATGAGGATGATCCTCAAGTTACGGACCCAGTCTGTATAGTTGCTACCATCGTCTTTCAGCTTGGTTTTCTCTAGGAACGCGTTGAAGTTGAGCGCAACATTAGCGTGGGCCATTTGATCTACAAGACATATTGTAAAGATATTTAGACTAAGTTCATGACAATTAAGTTCATCTAATCAAATTATTTAATGAACTCCCACTCAGATAGACATCCCTCTAGTCATCTAAGTGATACATGATCCGAATCGACTAGGCTGTGTCCGATCATCACGTGAGACAGACTAGTCGTCAACGGCGAACATCTCCATGTTGATCGTATCTACTATACGACTCATGTTCGACCTTTCGGTCTCTCGTGTTCCGAGGCCATGTCTGTACATGCTAGGCTCGTCAAGTCAACCTAAGTGTTTTGCATGTGTAAATCTGTCTTACACCCGTTGTATTCGAACGTTAGAATCTATCAGACCCGATCATCACGTGGTGCTTTGAAACAACGAACCTTCGCAACGGTGCATAGTTAGGGGGAACACTTTCTTGAAATTTTAACGAGGGATCATCTTATTTAAGCTACCGTCGTTCTAACCTAATAAGATGTAAAAACATGATAAACATCACATGCAATCAAATAGTGACATGATATGGCCAATATCATTTTGCTCCTTTTGATCTCCATCTTCGGGGCGCCATGATCATCATCGTCACCAGCATGACACCATGATCTCCATCATTGTGTCTTCATGAAGTTGTCTCGCCAACTGTTACTTCTACTACTATGGCTAACGGTTAGCAATAAAGTAAAGTAATTACATGGCGTTTTTAGTGACATGCAGGTCATACAATAAATTAAGACAACTCCTATGGCTCCTGCCGGCTGTCATACTCATCGACATGCAAGTCGTGATTCCTATTACAAGAACATGATCAATCTCATACATCACGTATATCATTCATCAGATCCTTTTGGCCATATCACATCACACGGCATATGCTGCAAGAACAAGTTAGATGTTCTCTAATTGTTGTTGCAAGTTTTTACGTGGCTGCTATAGGTTTCTAGCAAGAACGCTTCTTACCTACGCCAAAACCAGAACGTGATGTGCCAATTTCTATTTACCCTTCATAAGGACCCTTTTCATCGAATCCGGTCCGACTAAAGTGGGAGAGACAGACACCTGCTAGCCACCTTATGCAACTAGTGCATGCCAGTCGGTGGAACCTCTCATGTAAGCGTACGTGTAAGGTTGGTCCGGGCCGCTTCATACGACGATGCCGCCGAATAAAGATAAGACTAGTAACGGCAAGTAAATTGACAAAATCGACGCCCGCAACAACTTGTGTTCTACTCGTGCATAGAAACTACACATAAACCTGGCTCTGATACCACTGTTGGGGATCATTGCAGAAATCAAAAAATTTCTACGCATCACCAAGATCAATCTATGGAGAGACTAGCAACGAGAGAGAGGGGAGTGCATCTTCATACGCTTGAAGATCACGACGCGGAAGAGTTACAAGAACGCGGATGAAGGAGTCATACTCGCAACGATTCAGATCGCGTTTGATTCAGATCTAAGCGCCGAACAACGGCGCCTCCGCGTACAACACACGTGTAGCACGGGGACGTCTCCTCCTTCTTGATCCAGCAAGGGGGGAAGGAGAAGTTGGGGAAGAGCTCCGGCAGCACGACGGCGTGGTGGTGGAGCTTGCAGTTCTCCGGCAGGGCTGCACCAAGCTCAACGGAGGAGGAGGGGGTGTTGGAGAGCGGGGAGGGCTGCGCCTTGGATGTGGTGCTGCTGCCCTCCCTCCTCCCCTCTATTTATAGGCGAAGGGGGAAGGGTGCCGGCCCCTCTAGATGAGATCTAGAGGGGGGGCGGCGGCCAAGGGGAGGGGGCTTGCCCCCCAAGCCAAGGGGGGCGCCCCCTTTAGGGTTCTCCCGCAACCCTATACGCATGGGCCCTAGGGGGGATGGCGCCCAGCCCACTTAGGGGCTGGTTCCCTTCCACATACAGCCCATAGGGCCCTCCGGGGCAGGTGGACCCTCCCGGTGGACCCCCGGAACCCTTTCGGTGGTCCCGGTACAATACCGGCACACCCCCGAACACTTCCGGTGACAGTATGATGACTTCCCATATATAAATCTTCACCTCCGGACCATTCTGGAACTCCTCGTGACGTCCTGGATCTCATCCGGGACTCCGAACAACATTCGTTAACCACATACTATTTCCCATAACAACTCTAGCGTCACCGAACCTTAAGTGTGTAGACCCTACCGGTTCGGGAACCATGTAGACATGACCGAGACATCTCTTCGGCCAATAACCATCAGCGTGATCTGGATACCCATGTTGGCTCCCACATGTTCCATGATGATCTCATCGGATGAACAACGATGTCGGGGATTCAATCAATCCCGTACACAATTCCCTTTGTCTACCGGTATGATACTTGCCTGAGATTCGATCGTCGGTATCCCTATACCTTGTTCAATCTCGTTACCGGCAAGTCTCTTTACTCGTCCGTAACACATCATCCCATGATCAACTCCTTGGTCACATTGAGCTCATTATGATGATGTCCTACAGAGTGGGCCCAGAGATACCTCTCCGTCACACGGAGTGACAAATCCCAGTCTCGATTCGTGCCAACCCAACAGACACTTTCGGATACCCGTAGTGCACCTTTATAGCCACCCAGTTACGTTGTGATGTTTGGCACACCCAAAGCATTCCTACAGTATCCGGGATTTGCACAACCTCATGGTCTAAGGAAAAGATACTTGACATTAGAAAAGCTTTAGCAGACGAACTACACGATCTTGTGCTATGCTTAGGATTGGGTCTTGTCCATCACATCATTCTCCTAATGATGTGATCCCGTTATCAACGACATCCAATGTCAATGGTCAGGAAACCGTAACCATCTATTGATCAACGAGCTAGTCAACTAGAGCCTCACTAGGGATATGTTGAGGTCTATGTATTCACACATGTATTACGATTTCCGGATAACACAATTATAGCATGAACAATAGACAATTATCATGAACAAGGAAATATAATAATAACCACTTTATTATTGCCTCTAGGGCATATTTCCAACATAAACATGGCATGAATACTTCATAAATTATAGATACGTTGGAGACGTATCAGCATCCCCAAGCATCATGCCTGCTCGTCCTCGAGTAGGTAATTGATAAAAGAAATAATTTATGAAGTGTGAATGCTAGCAAGTGCATAAGTTTGATCAATGATAGTTCCAATCACTTTTTCTAGCATCATTATATATCATAACAGTAGCTCAACTGATGAAACTTCTCATCATCAAGTAACAAGCTATTCACATATTAAAGTATAGATCGTAAACTTTCTTGAAAACTAACAAACTGTGCTCTCAGCCATCAAACAAGTGCAATTCATCTTATTTTCAGGAATGGTCTATGTAAGAGCTTTGATTCAGCAAACTCCACATACTCAACTATCATTTAATCTTTCACAGTTGCTAACACTCATGTGATTTTATGGGTTCAAAGTTTTAATCGGACACAGAGAAAGATAGGGGCTTATAGTTTCGCCTCCCAACCTTTTAACTCAAGGGTAATGTCAACAATAATAATTTATGAAAACCTACATCCAAGTGGATATATATATATATATATATATATATATATATATATATATATATATATATATATATCCGGATCGCTCCAACACAAAGTGCTTGCCAAAGGAACAAGTGTAAAAAGGAAAGGTGATGGTCACCATGACTCTTGTATGAGGGTCGAAGATAAAACTAAAAGATTGGCCCTTCGCAGAGGGAAGCAGAGGTTGTCATGCGCTTTTATGGTTGGATGCACAACATCTTAATGCAAAAGAACGTCACTTTATATTGCCGCTTGTGATAAAGAACTTTATTATGCAGCCCGTCGCTTTTATTTCTTCCCTATCACAAGTTCGTATAAAGCTTATTTTCTTCGCACTAATAGATTATACATATTTATACAACAATTTTTATTGCATGCACCGATGACAACTTACTTGAAGGATCTTACTCAATCCATAGGTAGGAATGGTGGACTCTGATGGCAAAACTAGTTTAAGGGATGTTTGGAAGCACAAGTAGTATTTCTACTTGGTGCAAAGAATTTGGCTAGCATCAGAGGGAAAGGCAAGCTCAACATGTTGGATGATCCAAGACAATGTAACATTTCGGATATAGGAAAACATAACCCATTCAGTTGTCTTCCTTGTCCACTAGCATGTCATATTTTAATGAGTGCTCACAATTACAAAAGACGTCCAAGATAGTATATTTATATGTGAAATCTCTCTTCCTTCAATATTCTTTCATGAATTGTTATGGTGACCAATTCTGCTTTTGCTAACTTTCAATAAGTTTACTACCTATATTTCTTATGTGTGAAGTCATTAACCCCCATGTTATAAGCATATGAAACATATATAAATTCAGCTTTATGATATTCAATTCATTCAACCATTTACTCATAGGATATACGTGAAGCACGTGAGTAAATGACAAACTACTCCAAAAAGATATAAGGGAAGAACACTAAGGTGTCAAATAATTAACTAGCCATGGGAGGATTATTTTTCATTCAAGATTTAAGATCCAATGATTTTATTCAAACAACAAGTAAAATTGAAAATACGCTCCAAGCAAAACACATATCATGTGACGAATAAAAATATAGCTCAGAGTAAGGTATACCGATAGTTTTGAAGACGAAAGAGGGGCTGCCTTCCGGGGCATCCCCAAGCTTAGGCGCTTGAGCCTTCGTTGAATATTACCTTGGGGTGCCTTGGGAATCACCAAGCTTAGGGTCTTTCCACTCCTTATTCTTCTCATATCGATATCTCACCCAAATCTTGAAAACTTCAATCACACAAAACTTAACGGAACTTCGTGAGATAGGTTAGTATGATAAAGAGTAAACCATTCACTTTGGTACTGTCAAAGACAAGGTTAATAATTGTTCTCACACAATGCCTACTGTACCATATCATTTCTACAATTTATATTGAGAAATATAAGCCATAGAAACTAGAAAACAAGCAAACTATGCAATGAAAACAGAATCTGTCAGAAACAGAACAGTCTGTAATGATCTGAACAGCAACCATACTTATGCTACTCCAAAAATTATGAAATAAATTTGTGGACGTGAGGAATGTGTCTATTAATATTCTGCAAAAAGAATAAACTGAAAAGCACGCTTCTGTAAAAAATGACAGCTAATCTCGTGAGCGCAAAGTTTCTGTTTTTTACAGCAAGATCACATTTACTTTCACCCAAGTATTCCCAAAGGTCTTACTTGGCACTTTATTGAAAAAAGCTATAAAACATGATTAATACAGTAGCTTAATCATGTAAGCACACAAAAACAGTACGGGTAAATATTGGGTTGTCTCCCAACAAGCGCTTTTCTTTAATGCCTTTTAGCTAGGCATGATGATTTCAATGATGCTCACATAAAAGAAAATAATTGAAACATAAAGAGAGCATCATGAAGAATATGACTAGCACATTTGAATCTAACCCACTTCCTATGCCTAGGGATTTTGTGAGCACATAATTTATAGGAACAAGAATCAACTAGCATAGGAAGGCAAAACAAGTATAACTTCAAAACTTTAAGAATATAGAGAGGAAACTTGATATTATTGCAACTCCTACAAGCATATATTCCTCCCTTATAATAATTTTCAGTAGCATCATGAATGAATTCAACAATATAACCATCACATAAAGCATTCTTTTCATGATCTATAAGCATAGAAATTTTTCTACTCTCCACATAAGCAAAAATCTTCTCATTCAGAATAGTGGGATCACTAATTCCTAAAGTTGACACCCTTCCAAACCCACTTTAGATGATAGTATTATTCATACTCCAAAAGATATAAGTGAAGTTCATGGAGCATCCTAAAATTATTATAGACTAACCAATATCCCAGCTCAAAATATATAAGTGAAGCACAAAGAGCATTCTATAAGGTCATACTCAAAAGATATAAGTGAAGCACAAAGAGCATTCTATAAGGTCATACTCAAAAGATATAAGTGAAGCACATGAATCATTGTATAAATCGATGAAGGGACATCTCATACTAGCATGGTTCTTAAAGAAAAAGAAAAACACAAAGGACACAAATCTTGTGAATAACACAAAAACCGAGGTATACCGATAACTATTGAAGAAGAAAGCTGGGATGCTAACCGGGGCATCCCCAAGCTTAGGTGCTTGAGTATCTGATACGTCCATTTTGCATCATGCTTTTATATCGATATTTATCGCATTATGGACTGTTATTACTCGTTATGTCACAATACTTATGGCTATTCTCTCACATTTTACAAGGTTTACATGAAGAGGGAGAATGCCGGTAGCTGGAATTCTGGGCTGGAAAAGGAGCAGATAATACAGACCTATTCTGCACAGCTCCAAAAGTCCGAAAACTTCACGGAGGCATTTTTTGGAATTAATAAAAAATACTGGAGGAACAATCAACCAGAGGGGGCCCACACCCTGGCTACGAGGGTGGGGGCGCGCCCTACCCCTGCCTCGTGGGCCCCCTGGCAGGCCTCCGGTGCCCATCTTCTGCTATATGAGGTCTTTTACCCTGAAAAAAATCATAAGCAAGCTTTCGGGACGAAACACCGCAGCCACAAGGCGGAACCTTGTCGGAACCAATCTAGGGCTCCGGCGGAGCTGTTCTGCCGGGGAAACATCCCTCTGGGAGGGGGAAATCATCACCATCATCATCACCAACGATCCTCTCAGCGGGAGGGGTTAATCTCCATCATCATCTTCACCAGCACCATCTCCTCTTTAAACCTAGTTCATCTCTTGTATCCAATCTTTGTAGCAAAATCTCAGATTGGTACCTGTGGGTTGCTAGTAGTGTTGATTACTCCTTGTAGTTGATGCTAGTTGGTTTATTTGGTGGAAGATCATATGTTCAGATCCTATATGCATATTAATACTCCTCTAATTATGAACATGAATACGATTTGTGAATAGTTACGTTTGTTCCTGAGGACATGGGAGAAGTCTTGCTATAAGTAGTCATGTGAATTTGGTACTTGTTCGATATTTTGATGAGATGTATGTTGTCTCTCCTCTAGTGGTGTTATGTGAACGTCGACTACATGACACTTCACCATTGTTTGGGCCTAGAGGAAGGCATTGGGAAGTAATAAGTAGATGATGGGTTGCTAGAGTGACAGAAGCTTAAACCCTAGTTTATGCGTTGCTCCGTAAGGGGCTGATTTGGATCCATATGTTTCATGCTATGGTTAGGTTTACCTTAATACTTCTTTTGTAGTTGCGGATGCTTGCAATAGGGGAGGGATGCTTTTCCAAGAAAGGGCTGTACCCAAGCACCGGTCCACCCACATACCAAATTATCAAAGTAACGAACGCGAATCATATGAACGTGATGAAAACTAGCTTGACGATAATTCCCATATGTGTCCTTGGGAACACTTTTCTCTATATAAGAGTTTGTCCAGGCTTGTCCTTTGCTACAAAAAGGATTGGGCCATCTTTCTGCACCTTATTTACTTTCATTACTTGTTGCCCGTTACAAATTACCTTATCACAAAACTATTTGTTACCGATACTTTCAGTGCTTGCAGAGAATACGTTACTGAAAACCGCTTGTCATTTCCTTCTGCTCCTCATTGGGTTCGACACTCTTACTTATCAAAAGGACTACGATAGATCCCATACACTTGTGGGTCATCAAGACTCTTTTCTAGCACCGTTGCCGGGGAGTGAAGCGCCTTTGGTAGGTGGAATTTGGTAAGGAAAATTTTATATAGTGTGCTGAAATTTACTGTCACTTGTTACTATGGAACATAATCCTTTGAGGGCTTGTTCGGGGTATCTTCACCCCGACCAGTAGAGCAAAGAGTTGCTCCTCAACCTACTGAACCTACTGAAAATGTTTACTTTGAAATTCCTTCGGGTATGATAGAGAAACTGCTAGCTAATCCTTTTACAGGAGATGGAACATTGCATCCCGATTTACACCTAATCTATGTGGATGAAGTTTGTTGATTATTTAAGCTTGCAGGTATGCCCGAGGATGTTATCAAGAAGAAGGTCTTCCCTTTAACTTTGAAGGAAAAGGCATTGACATGGTTTAGGCTATGTGATGATATGGGATCATGGAACTACAACCGATTGAAATTGGAATTTCATCAGAAGTTTTATCCTATGCATCTTGTTCATCGTGATCGCAATTATATATATATAATTTTTGGCCTCGTGAAGGAGAAAGCATCGCTCAAGCTTGGGGGAGGCTTAAGTCAATGTTATATTCATGCCCCAATCACGAGCTCTCAAGAAAAAATTATTATTCAAATTTTTTATGCTCGGCTTTCTCTCAATAATCGCTCCATGCTCGATACTTCTTGTACCGGTTTTTTTATGATGAAGACTATTGAATTCAAATGGGATTTATTGGAACGAATTAAACGCAAATCTGAAGATTGGGATCTCGACGAAGGTAAGGATTCAGGTATAACACCTAAAGTTGATTGTGTTAAATCTTTTATGGATACCGATGTTTTCCGTGAATTTAGCACTAAATATGGACTTGCTCTGAGATAGTAGCTTCTTTCTGTGAATCCTTTGCTACTCATGTTGATCTCCCTAAGGAGAAGTGGTTTAAATATAATCCTCCCATTGAACTAAAAGTAGTTGCACGTATTAAAGTTGAAGAAAAGACAATCACTTATAATGATCCTGTTGTTCCTACTGCTTATATTGAGAAACCACCTTTCCCTGTTAGAATAAAGGATCATGCTAAAGCTTAACCTGTGGTCAACAAAAGTAATATTAAGACACCCAACCCCCTTGAGCAAATTAAAGTTGAACCTAGTATTGCTATGGTTAAAGATCTCTTGGCTGATAATATTGATGGGCATGTTATTTACTTCTGTGATGAAGCTACTAGAATTGCTAGACCCGATACTAAAAATAAACATAGACATGTTGTAGGCATGCGTGTTATTTCTGTTAAAATAGGAGATCATTGCTACCATGGCTTATGTGATATGGGTGCTAGTGCAAGTGCAATACCTCATTCCTTATACAAAGAAATTATGGATGATATTGCACCTGCTGAGATAGAGGAAATTGATGTTACAATTAAGCTTGCCAATAGAGACACTATTTCACCAGTTGGGATTGTTAGAGATGTTGAAGTCTTGTGTGGGAAAGTCAAATATCCTGCTGATTTTCTTGTTCTTGGTTCCCCACAAGATAACTTTGTCCCATTATATTTGGTAGACCCTTCTTGAATACTGTTAATGCTAGGATAGATTGCAAAAAGGATGTTGTTACTATTGGTTTGGGGGATATGTCTCATGAGTTTAATTTTGCTAAATTTTGTAGACAACCCCGTGATAAGGAATTGCCTAGTAAAGATGAAATTATTGGTCTTGCTTCTATTGCCGTGCCTCCTAATGATCCTTTAGAACAATATTTGCTAGACCATGAAAATGATATGTTTATGAATGAAAGAAGGGAAATAGATGAAGTATTCTTTAAATAGGGACCTATTTTGAAACACAACTTGCCTGTTGAAATCCTAGGGGATCCTCTTCCACCCAAGGGTGATCCCGTGTTCGAGCTTAAACTATTACCTGATACTCTTAAATATGCTTATCTTGATCAGAAAAAGATATACCCTGTTATTATTAGTGCTAACCTCTCAGAGCATGAAGAAAAGAAATTATTGAAACCTCTGAAGAATCACCGTGCTGCTATTGGATATACTCTTGATGATCTTAAGGGCATTAGTCCCACTTTATGCCAGCACAAAGTAAAATTGGAGAAAGACGCTAAACCAGTTGTTGATCACCAACGACGGTTAAATCCTAAGATGAAAGAAGTGGTAAGAAAGGAAATACTAAAGCTTCTGGAGGCAGGTATAATTTATCCTGTTGCTGATAGTCAGTGGGTAAGTGTTGTTCATTGTGTCCCTAAGAAGGGGGGTATTACCGTTGTTCCTAATGATAAAGATGAATTGATCCCACACAGAATTATTACCCTTTACCTTTTATTGATCAAATGCTAGAAAGGTTATCCAAACATACGCACTTTTGCTTTCTAGATGGTTATTCTGGTTTCTCTCAAATACCTGTGTCAAAAGAATATCAAGAAAAGACCACTTTTACTTGCCCTTTCGATACCTTTGCTTATAGACGTATGCCTTTTGGTTTATGTAATGCACCTGCTACCTTTCAAAGATGCATGATGTCTATATTCTCTGACTTCTGTGAAAAGATTGTTGAGGTTTTCATGGATGATTTCTCCGTATACGGAACTTATTTTGATGATTGCTTGAGCAACTTTGATCGAGTTTTGCAGAGATGTGAAGAAACTAATCTTGTCTTGAATTGGGAAAAGTGCCACTTTATGGTTAATGAAGGTATTGTCTTGGGGCATAAAATTTCTGAAAGAGGTATTGAAGTTGATAAAGCTAAAGTTGATGCTATTTAAAAGATGTCGTGTCCCAAGGACATTAAAGGTATAAGAAGTTTCCTTGGCCATGCCGGTTTTTATAGGAGGTTCATTAAGGACTTCTCTAAAATCTCTAGGCCTCTGACTAATCTCTTACAAAAAGATATTCCTTTTGTCTTTGATGATGATTGTGTAGAAGCATTTGAAATACTTAAGAAAGCCTTGATTTCTGCACCCATTGTCCAGCCACCTGATTGGAATTTACCCGTTGAAATTATGTGTGATGCTAGTGATTATGCTATAGGTGCTGTTCTAGGACAAATAGTTGATTAGAAATTAAATGTTATCCAATATGCTAGTAAAACTCTAGACAATGCCAAGACAAATTATGCTACTACTCAAAAAGGATTTTTAGCAGTTGTATTTTCTTGTGATAAGTTCAGACCTTATATTGTTGATTCTAAAGTAACTGTTCACACTGATCGTGCTGCTATTAAATACCTTATGGAAAAGAAAGATGCTAAACCTAGACTTATTAGAAGGGTTCTCTTGCTACAAGAATTTGATTTGCATATTACTGATAGAAAGGGAGCTGAGAACCCCGTTGCAGACAACTTGTCCAGGTTAGAGAATGTTCTTGATGACCCACTACCTATTGATGATAGCTTTCCTGATGAACAATTAACTGTCATAAATGCTTCTAGTACTGCTCCATGGTATGCTGATTATGCTAATTACGTTGTTGCTAAATTTATACCACCTAGTTTCACTTACCGGCAAAAGAAAAAGTTTTTCTATGATTTAAGACATTACTTCTGGGATGACCCACACCTTTATAAAGAAGGAGCAGATGGTGTTATTAGACGTTGTATACCTGAGCATGAACAGGAACAGATCCTACGCAAGTGTCACTCCGAGGCTTATGGAGGACACCCCGCTGGAGATAGAACTGCACATAAGGTAGTGCAATCCAGATTTTATTGGCCTACTCTCTTCAAAGATGCCCGTAAGTTTGTCTTGTCTTGTGACGAATGTCAAAGAATTGGTAATATTAGTAGACGTCAAGAAATGCCTATGAATTATTCACTTGTTATTGAACCATTTAATGTTTGGGGTTTTGATTATATGGGACTGTTTCCTTCTTCTAATGGGTATACACATATTTTAGTTGCTGTTGATTACGTTACTAAGTGGGTAGAAGCTATTCCAACTAGTAGTGCTGATCATAGCACCTTAAAGAAGTTATTTTTCCGAGGTTTGGGGTCCCTAGATATTTAATGACTGATGGTGGTTCACATTTATTCATGGTGCCTTTCGTAAAGTGCTTGCTAAGTATGATGTTAATCATAGAATGGCATCTCCATATCACCCGCAGTCTAGTGGTCAAGTAGAATTGAGTAATAGAGAGCTCAAATTAATTTTGCAAAAGACTGTTAATAGATCTAGAAAGAATTGGTCCAAGAAACTTGATGATGCATTATGGGCCTATAGAACTACATATAAAAATCCTATGGGTATGTCTCCGTATAAAATAGTTTATGGAAAAGCATGTCACTTACCTCTCGAACTAGAACATAAGGCATATTGGGCCATTAAAGAGATCAATTATGATTTCAAACTTGCCGGTGAGAAGAGGTTATTTGACATAAGCTCACTTGATGAATGGAGAACCCAGGCCTATGAGAATGCCAAACTGTTTAGAGAAAAAGTTAAAAGATGGCATGACAAAAGGATACAAAAGTGTGATTTTAATGTAGGTGACTATGTGTTGCTATTCAACTCTCGTTTAAGATTTTTTGCAGGAAAAATTCTCTCTAAATGGGAAGGTCCTTACGTTATCGAGGAGGTCTATCATTCCGGTGCCATAAAAATCAACAACTTCGAAGGCACAAATCCAAAGGTGGTGAATGGTCCAAGAATCAAACATTATATCTCAGGTAATCCAATAAATGTTGAAGCCAATGTTATTGAAACCATAACCCCGGAGGAATACATAAGGGACACTTTCCAGAACGTTTCATACTCCGAAAAGGAATAGGTATATGGTACGGTAAGTAAACCGACTCCAAAACAGTTCTAATAGCAATTTTTCTCTATTTTGGAATATTTAAGAAAACAGGAAAATAAGAAGTAGTCCGGGAAGGACACGACGCGTCCACGAGGGTGGAGGGCGCGCCCCCTGCCTCGTGGGCACCTCGTGTGCCCTCGGGACTCCGTTTTCTTGCACGGTACTTCTTTTGGTCGGTAAAAATTCACTATATAATCTCCCGAAGGTTTTGACCACCATACCACGCAAATATCCTCTGTTTTTGTTTCGAGCTGTTTTTCTGACAGATCTAGATCACCATGACGGCCCCAAGGACAAGTTCTTCGAGAAGGTCATCAACCCCTACCTCGCAGAGGTGCTGCAACACCCTCAACCCATTGAGATGCGTGAGGGGTTGCTGCACATCCGCGATGTTGAGGGACCAAGGAGGACCGAAAGCGTGGAGACAAGGCTCGAGGCAATGGAGCAACAAGTTTTCAAGTGCCAGGACATGGTGGAACGTGGACTCGACGCCAATCAAATAATGATCACGGAGTTCACCAACAACCACAAGCTGGAGGCCAAGAACATTGGGGAGGCCATCTTCAAGCTTCACGAGAAAATCGAGCACCTCCAAGCCCAGATCTATGACCTGCAAAACCAAAACTGTGAGTATGAATATAGATTCAAGAGGATGAGTTTGGCTGCAGATTTAAGGATCCTGGAGACTCAATCATCCTTCTATGATGGTGAGCCTATGCCTTGGAAGATGGACGACAAGCCCACATCATCAACAACTCCATCATCACTACCTCCGAGGAAAGAGATATAAATACATGGGTATGGGCACTCCCCTTGGCAACTGCCAAGCTTGGGGGAGGTGCCCCGGTATCGTATCACATCACACTCCTATCTTTATCGTTTTTATTTGTTCAATCCTTTTAGTAATATCTTGATTTAGTAGAATAAAGTTTTGGTATGATCTAGTTTTGAGCTTTGCTTTATGATCCTTCTATGTAATCGAGTCCGTGAGCTATATATAATAAAGATTAGTTTTGAGTCAAGGGCTTGATTATCTTGCTATGATCTTGAGGGAATTAAAGAAAAAGAAAGAATTAAAGAATTAAAGAGATCATATTGATCTTATGGAGAGTGATGACTTCACATATAAAGAGTATGATGAATTAAAGTTGTTGAGAGTTGACAAACATATTTTTGGTCATCGTTGCAATTATAGGAACTAATAAAGAAAGAGAGGTTCTCACATATAAATATACTATCTTGGACATCTTTTATGATTGTGAGCACTCATTAAAATATGACATGCTAAAGAGTTGATGTTGGACAAGGAAGACAACGTAATGGGTTATGTCTTCTTATATCCGAAATAAAGTATATTGTCATGGATCATCCAACATGTTGAGATTGCCTTTCTCCCTCATGCTAGCCAAATTATTTGCACCAAGTAGAGATACTACTTGTGCTTTCGAATATTCTTAAACCCAGTTTTGCCATGAGAGTCCACCATACCTACCTATGGATTGAGTAAGATCATTCAAGTAAGTTGTCATGTTGCATGCAATAAAAATTGCTGTCTAAATATGTATGATTTATTAGCGTGGAGAAAATAAGCTTGATACGATCTTGTGATGTGGAAGTAATAAAATCGATGAACTGCATAATAAAGGTCCATATCACAAGTGGCAATATAAAGTGACGTTCTTTCACATTAAGATTTTGTACTTCCAACCATAAAAGCACATGACAACCTCTGCTTCCCTCTGCGAAGGGCCTATCTTTTACTTTTGTCTTATACTTTATGGAAGAGTCATGCTGATCTTCACCTTTCCTTTTTACATTTTGTCCTTTGGCAAGCACATTGTGTTGGAAAGATCATGATATATCTATCCAATTGGATGTGAGTTAGCATGAACTATTATTGTTGACATTACCCTTGAGGTAAATTGTTGGGAGGCAACACTATAAGCCCCTATCTTTCTCTGTGTCCAATTAAAACTCCATACCCATAAGTATTGCGTGAGTGTTAGCATTGTGAAAGACTAAATGATAGTTGAGTATGTGGACCTGCTGAAAAGCTCTTATATTGACTCTTTCCTATGTTACGATAAATTGCAATTGCCTCAATGACCGAGATCATAGTTTGTTAGTTTTCAATGAAGTTTCTGATTCATACTTTACATTATGAATAGATTATTACTTGAGCATAAGAAATCATATGACAATATTTATATATGTTGCTATTATAAGAATGATCATGATGCCCTCATGTCCGTATTTCGTTTTATCGACACCTCTATCTCTAAACATGTGGACATATTTTTCGTTATCAGCTTCCGCTTGAGGACAAGCGAGGTCTAAGCTTGGGGGAGTTGATACGTCCATTTTGCATCATGCTTTTATATCGATATTTATCGCATTATGGGCTGTTATTACACGTTATGTCACAATACTTATGCCTATTCTCTCTTATTTTACAAGGTTTACATGAAGAGGGAGAATGCCGGCAGTTGGAATTCTGGGCTGGAAAAGGAGCAAATATTAGAGACCTATTCTGCACAGCTCCAAAAGTCCTGAAACTTCACGGAGGTAGTTTTGGGAATTAATAAAAAATACTGGAGGAAGAATCAACCAGAGGGGGCCCACACTCTGGCCACGAGGGTGGGGGCGCGCCCTACCCCCTGGGGGCGCCCCCTGTCTCATGGGCCCCTGGCAGGCCTCCGGTGCCCATCTTCTGCTATACGAGGTCTTTTACCCTGAAAAAATCATAAGCAAGCTTTCGGGACGAAACACCACCACCACGAGGCGAAACCTGGAGGAACCAATCTAGGGCTCCGGCGGAGCTGTTCTACCGGGGAAACATCCCATCGGGAGGGGGAAATCATCACCATCGTCATCACCAACGATCCTCTCAGCGGGAGGGGGCCAATCTCCATAAACATCTTCACCAGCACCATCTCCTCTCAAACCGTAGTTCATCTCTTGTATCCAATCTTTGTATCATAACCTCAGATTGGTACCTGTGGGTTGCTAGTAGTGTTGATTACTCCTTGTAGTTGATGCTAGTTGGTTTATTTGGTGGAAGATCATATGTTCAGATCCTATATGCATATTAATACTCCTCTGATTATGAACATGAATATGATTTGTGAGTAGTTATGTTTGTTCCTGAGGACATGGGAGAAGTCTTGCTATAAGTAGTCATGTGAATTTGGTATTCGTTCGGTATTTTTGATGAGATGTATGTTGTCTCTCCTCTAGTGGTGTTATGTGAACGTCGACTACATGACACTTCACCATTGTTTGGCCTAGAGGAAGGCATTGGGAAGTAATAAGTAGATGATGGGTTGCTAGAGTGAGAGAAGCTTAAACCCTAGTTTATGCGTTGCTTCGTAAGGGGCTGATTTGGATCCATATGTTTCATGCAATGGTTAGGTTTACCTTAATACTTCTTTTGTAGTTGCGGATGCTTGCAATAGGGGTTAATCATAAGTGGGATGCTTGTCCAAGAAAGGGTAGTACCCAAGCACCGGTCCACCCACATACCAAATTATCAAAGTAACGAACGCGAATCATATGAACGTGATGAAAACTAGCTTGACGATAATTCCCATGTGTCCTCAGGAGCGCTTTTCTCTATATAAGAGTTTGTCCAGGCTTGTCCTTTGCTACAAAAAGGATTGGGCCATCTTGCTGCACCTTATTTACTTTCATTACTTGTTGCCCGTTACAAATTACCTTATCACAAAACTATCTGTTACCGATAATCTCAGTGCTTGCAGAAAATACCTTACTGAAAACCGTTTGTCATTTCCTTCTGCTGCTCGTTGGGTTCGACACTCTTACTTATCGAAAGGACTACGATAGATCCCCTACACTTGTGGGTCATCTGTATCCTTGGAATATTTACTTGGGGTGCCTTGGGCATCCCCAAGCTTGAACTCTTGCCTCTCTTTATTCTTCTCGTATTGATAGCTCCTCGATCTTCGAACACTTCATCCACACAAAACTTTAACAAAAACTTTGTGAGATCCAATAGTATAATAAAGCAAATCACTACCTTTAGGTACTGTTGCAAACTTATTCCAATTTCATATTAGAACTATATCTACTGTATTCCAACTTCACCATGGTTCATACCCCCCCCCCCCCCCCCCCGATACTACCCATAGATCCATCAAAATAAGCGAACAACACATAGAAAACAGAATCTGTGAAAAACAGGACAGTCTGTAGTAATCTGGAAGTTTAGTAAACTTCTGTAACTTCAAAAAATTCTAAAAACATATGAAAATTTATACAATTTGTACAGAAGTAATGTGCAAAAAGTTTCATACCCATTTGATTTTCCAGTAAAAAATGTAAATTCACGCACTACAGCCAAAGTTTCTATTTTTGTACTGCACATAGTAAACAAGCAATCTAATCATCCTAAAACCAAAGCTTGGCACATTATTTTTATAATACAATGGATATATACAAGGGGATAATTATTTTCAGAGAAGATTCCATGAAAAATTTCATATTGTTTCCATTAGCATGAACACAAGTGTTCAAGGTCGACCCTCACTTCTCCAATGCATAACCTTCCAATCACTTCTTTTATTAAAAAACTGTTTAGGCAGGAGAGGCAAGTAATATTTTTTGTATTTTCATTCTTTTAATTTTTTTGTATGTTTCACCCACAACTAAACAGAAACAAAAAGGAAAAACAAAATCTACTTAGTGAAGAAAGCAAACAAGCACACACGAGAATATCAATCCCACGCTATTGCTCCCCGGCAACGGTGCCAGAAAAGAGCTTGATAATCCCCAAGTGCAGGGAATCATCGTAGCAATTCCCAATGGTGGAAGTGATAAGTATGGAGTGTCGAACCCACAAGGAGCTAAAGGTAAGATCAGTATTCTCTCAAGTCCTATCTGCCACTGATACGACTCTACGTACACCGAACGTTTGCTTCGAACTAGAAACAAGAAATAAAACTACGTTGTGGGTATGAAGAGGATAACTTTGAATGATATCGGAGAGCTAAAACATAAAAGTAGGTGCTTTTATCATAAAGTTAGAATATATTACTAAATATTATAAATCGCGAGTGTGGAATAATGATGGATCGGTGTGCGGAATTATCCTAGGCAATCGTTAACAAGACCGGTAGTCGTCATTGCAATTTCATATGAGGGAGAGGCATAAGATAACATACTTTCTCTTCTTGGATCATATGCACTTATGATTGGAACTCTAGCAAGCATCCACAACTACTAAAGATCATTAAGGTAAAACCCAACCATAGAATTAAAGCATCAAGTCCCCTTTATCCCATACGCAACAACCCCCTTACTCGGGTTTATGCTCCTGTCACTCAAGCAACCCACTATAAGCGAATCATGAACGTATTGCAACACGCTACAACGGGAATCGATCACGCTTGCGTGACACGGAGGGCACAATAGGACAGCACCAAAATAAAACATACAACTTATACTAATCTAGATCATCAATAAACCCAAAGAAAAGGATATCTACTCAAAACATCATAGGATGGCAACACATCGTTGGATCGTAATATGTGGCATAAAGCACCATGTTCAAGTAGGGATTACAGCGGGGTGCGGGAGAGTGGACCACGTAAAAGAGATGAGGATGGTGATGTTGATGAAGACGATCACCGCGGTGATGATTCCCCTCCCGATGGCACTCCGGCCCCACCGAGAGAGAGGAGGAGAGGTTCTCCCCCTTGTGCTTCCTCCTCCATGGCCTCCCCCTGGATGGGGAGAGGTTCTGCCTCTGGTCCTTGGCCTTCATGGCAATGATGGCCCCTCCGGGATCCTCCCCATGGCCTCCAGTGATGATGGACCCCTCCGGCAGGGTGCCAGAGAGGGCCTAGATTGATTTCTCGTGGCTACAGAGGCTTGCGTCAGCGGAACTTCTGATCTAGGTTATTTTCTGGAGGTTTGGGTATTTATAGGAGAGGTTGGCGTCGAGAATAAGTCAGGGGGCCCCATGGGAAGTCCACGAGACACAGGGGCGCGTGCTAGGGGGTGGGCGCGCCCTCCACCCTCGTGGGGACCATGGGCCTCCCCTCTGGTAACTCTTCGTTCCAGTATTTGTTATATTTTCCAAAAAATTCTCCGTTGATTTTCATCGCATTCTGAGAACTTTTATTTCTGCACAAAAATAACACCACGGTAGTTCTGCTGAAAGCAGCGTCAGACTGGGTTAGTTCTAATCAAATCATACCAAAATCATACAAAACTATTGTAAACATGGCATGAATACTTCATAAATTATAGATACGTTGGAGACGTATCAACTCACCACTTCCTGCTCCAACCATGGCTGCTTCTTCCTCTTCTTCGGACCCATGGCTCAACCCATTCCCAACTGGCAAGGGATGGGTTGCCATGCTTTATGGTTCTGCGCGCGGCGACCAAGACCTCTTCGTGGACTACATGAAGGTCGCCATGAGGTACACCAGCGTTCAAGGGCTGGTGGATGGAGCATACGAATTGAGGAAGAAGGCGACGAATGAGGAGAAGCAACACATGGACCAGCAGTATGGAAACCGAGGTAAGGGGATCTTGCCCATAGATATACTGCTATGGGCAATGAAAGAGGCGGACTCGGCCGATGCTGGGCAGAGGCTGCGGTGGGCAGACCACCACTACGTCGCTCAAGCACAATCTACGGCTGAAGCATACGCAAACAAGCACCAAGACGAGGACGACGACCTCCGGATCATCGCACCACCAGCACTGCTGGCTCGCCGTTGTCCTCTTCCCATCATTTTCATCGATGAAGACGAAGATGAAGAAGAACAGGAGGTGCAGATGCTGCCAAATCATCCTACCGAAGTGAAGCAGGAGGTACGACGCTCAGGCCGCTTAGCAGGGCAGGCGCCTAACTGAAATTGAATGTGAAACTATTCAGTTTCACATTCAGTTTCTTCAGTCTTATTCACTGTTGGCTAGTTTCAGTTATCCTGAAACTATTGGTGCTATCTATCTATGTAATGCTATCTATGTTGCATCCTTAGACAATTTGTGTTATCTATGCTACCTCCTATGTAATGCAAGTTTCAGTTCCATTTTCATTTTCAGTTTCAGTGTTGTTTGGTGTTACCAGGTTCAAGTGTAATTATTAGCAACAACTAGCTAGCAGCAATAAATTGTAGGTAGGAGATATAACAACATCAGGATAATATGGCTTAGGGGCGATTGCAAATAGGATAATCTTAGAGCATTACAGATCAGGGGCATTACAGCACCCAACAACACAACCAAAATGATCAGAAACCATAGGCAGTTAATAGGGAGTTCATATTAATACTAAGATGCATATCTGCATCAGATTCTAGTACTAGGCCAGTTATATATATAGGCCTCATATTCATTAACCAACCATAGGTACCACTTCACTCCTCCATGAACTTCTTTGATCTTGTCTAGCATTTCTTTGCACCCATGACCAGCCTTCAAGAGCTCAGCAATGATATGCTCCAGCTTCTTCTTTTCTTCTCTAAGGAGGTCACTTTCCACCTCTGTCTCCTTCATGGCCTTCCTGGTGTTACGAGTTATATCAGCTTGACTCTCCAGGATGCACCTCTGTTCATTTTTTAGCTTAAGCTTCTCCATTTGAACCTCAATTTTTGACTGCTCCTCAAGTGGCTTCTTCTTCTCCTTCAGTTCATTGATTGCCTGGCTTGTGTAATCCATCTCATGGGATTTCTTCCCATCCTGGTAATCAAACAGCTTGGATCCATCACCCACAAGCTGACTGTACTGATTGCCAAGAGAATCCAGCTCCTTCTTTAGTTTTGCAACCTCTATCTCATGAGCCTCATTATCCTGGACTCTACCAAGGTTCTGCTCATGGTACATATCCCATAGCTTGGTTAAGCACCATTGCAAAATAACAAGCCAAGGGGCATCTACCCACTCCGAAACACCGCAGTTCACACCATCCTGAAAATTCAGTTAAATTCACAGTGGGCTTTATTCTTCATTAACAAACATATTCACAATAACAAATCATAAACAGTAGTGATATATGTAGCTACACTACACTAGCTAACTCTATACTACAAATTATAAACCAGTGCAATGTTTCCATTGCTCTTTGCTACAAGTACAGAATTTAGACATAGCAATGTTATAATTAAGCAAAAATGAGAAAAGTAGCAGCATGATATGTCTCCAACGTATCTATAATTTATGAAGTATTCATTCCATGTTTACAATAGTTTTATATGATTTTGGTATGATTTGGTTAGAACTAACCCAGACTGACGCTGTTTTCAGCAGAACTACCATGGTGTTGTTTTTGTGCAGAAATAAAAGTTCTCGGAATGCGATGAAAATCAACGAAGAATTTTTCTAGAAAATATAAAAAATACTGGAACAAAAAGTTATCGGAGGGGAGGCCCGTGGGCCCCACAAGGGTGGAGGGCGCGCCCCTGTGCCTCGTGGACTTCCCGTGGGGCCCCCTGACTTGTTCTCGAGGCCAACCTCTCCTATAAATACCCAAACCTCCAGAAAATAACCTAGATCAGAAGTTCCGCCGCCGCAAGCCTCTGTAACCACGAGAAATCAATCTAGGCCCTCTCTGGCACCCTGCCGGAGGGGGCCATCATCACTGGAGGCCATGGGGAGGATCCCGGAGGGGCCATCATTGCCATGAAGGCCAAGGACCAGAGGCAGAACCTCTCCCCATCCAGGGGGAGGCCATGGAGGAGGAAGCACAAGAGGGAGAACCTCTCCTCCTCTATCTCGGTGGCGCCGGAGTGCCATCGGGAGGGGAATCACCGCCACGGTCATTATCTTCATCAACATCACCATCATCATCACCATCCTCATCTCTTTTACGCGGTCCACTCTCCCGCACCCCGCTGTAATCCCTACTTGAACAAGGTGCTTTATGCCACATATTATGATCCAATGATGTGTTGCCATCCTATGATGTTTTGAGTAGATTTCCTTTGTCTATGGGTTGATTGATGATCTAGATTGGTATGATTTGTATGTTTTATTTTGGTGTTGCCCTATTGTGCCCTCCGTGTCGCGCAAGCGTGAGGGATTCCCGTTGTAGGGTGTTGCAATACGTTCATGATTCGCTTTTAGTGGGTTGCTTGAGTGACAGAAGCATAAACCCGAGTAAGGGGGTTGTTATGTATGGGATAAAGGGGACTTGATATGTTAATGCTATGGTTGGGTTTTACCTTAATAATCTTTAGTAGTTGCGGATTCTTGCTAGAGTTCCAATCATACACTACAAAAAAACACACTTCCGTGATGATACGTGTTTGTCACAGTAGGTCACGTTTTCTGTCATGCATGTACATCCATGACAAATTTATGACAGAATCAAGATAGTCATACATGTGCTGTCGTAGAAGTGTTCCATGACATTACCAAAATTATCATCACGGAAGTGTCCACTTCCATGACGATAAACGTGCGTCATAGAAGTGCTTTCGTCAAGGGTGACCGACATGTGGCATCCACCGTAACGGAACGCCGTTAAGCTATCGGGTCCGGTTTTGGATCCGATAACCCGTTAACGGCTCGGACCAATGGGGATTTTCCATGTGTAAAATCATCATTGGCCGGAGGAAACACGTGTTGCCTCAGCGTTGGGACAGATGTCATGAACTCATGGGACCGAGGCGCCTATGATAGGTCGACGCGTGGCAACATTCTGGTGAAAAAGGCCGGCCCAGTAAAAAAAATTGCAGGTCGGCCCATATAAGGCCTACTTGTGTTAGGTCCATTTAAGCCCACGGCCCATACGAGATGTGCCAATTCGGCCCGTCAACGGCCCGTTAAAGATTTGACACCATTGCAGCCTATCGTCAGTTCGAGCCCGTTATCAGCCTGCTATATATTTGGGCTCAATATCGGCCCGATGAGATTTCGGCCTGTTAACGGCCCATTCAGTGGATGGTCCAATTTTCACGATGTACGTCTTTCAGTCTTTTAGAGACCCATTTAAATATTGGGCTAATTTCCGGCCCGGTGTGTCTTTCAGCCTGTTGACGGCCTATAAATCAGTTGCCTTGTTGTTTTCAGAGTTATTGGCATATTACCTGGCCTAGATTTATTGGAAAGAAACAATGGGGTTGCCTTGCTGTTTTCAGAGTTTGTCTTCTTACCTTCAGCAGCCTGCACCAAATTAAGACACTAGCATTGCTATCATTGGCCAAGTCAGATAATAGGAAAGCAACATTGGGACAACGAATGTTTGGGCAACTAGCCAACACCAAATTAACACAATATGGCACAGCTGTCATCAGCCAGCTAAGGTAATACGAAAGCAACATTGACACAATGAATGAATGGGCAACCAGAGCAGCACTACAATTCAGTAATGTGCATGATATGAGATAGTACACTCATGCAGCTCTGTTTGCAAAACTACCAGGCAGTTTTCTTTACAAAAATCAACATTGGCGCCTTTAACATTTTGCTACAACTAATTTTAGATCAGACAAAGGTTGGATTCACGCCGATTAACAAAATACATGCTGATGTAAAAATATAGTGATATACAACAGGTACTTACATCAGCATTGGAGCACAGAGAATTCCCGCAAGATATTTTCCTCGAATAGAATGCCAATGAAAGAAATCTTCTATCGTTTAACCTTATTTTCTAAAAGACAGATGGGTAAGAAACATGTTGAAAATATGATCAGAATGCTATAAAATTTCATGATGCGAGGATACGCACACGCTTCTTAGAATGGAGTTGACATTCTTTTGCTGGACTGGAGCGGACAAGTTCTTTGGCCACTGGAATCTGCTTATTATCAGTGGGAGTTGGGTTTCTCTATACTGGAGCAGTATCTATGAAAAATGGAGTTGGTTTATTATCTCCTGGCGTTTGGATCTTTTGCAAAGACCTGGTTTGTGACCCTTCAGATTCTAACATAGCCGTCTTCCCCTTGCATGCCATATATAGAAGAATGGTGCTTCAATTATAAAACATGCTACAGCAGAGATGGAATAGGTAATGAAGAATAGAAAGGCATGACATATTGACATGTATTCCTCCATCCGGAAATAAATGGATGGGTCTAGGCATATTTTAGTTCTAGATACATCCAGTTTTATCCATTTCTGCGACATGTAATCCGGACGGAGGGAGTATGATGTAAGAGCTAGGGATACGACAGGACATCACAGTAAAAAAAACACTGAAAACCCACTGCAAAACCGAAGTAATCAAACCTAGTAATATGAGATAGTACACTCATGCAGCTCAGGATGCAAAACTACCAGGCAGTTTTCCTTACAAAAATCAACATTGTGGCCTTTAATCATACATTTTGCTACAAGTAAATTTAGATCAGATAAAGGTTGGATTCACGCCGATTAACAAAATACATGCTGATGTAAAAATATAGTGATATACAACAGGTACTTACATCTGCATTGGAGTACAGAGAATTCCTGCAAAAATATTTCCTCACAGACGATACCAGTGCAGAAATTCTTCTATCTGTTAAGCTTATTTTCTAAAAGAGAGATGGGTAAGAAACATGTAGAAAATATGATCAGTATGCTATAAAATTTCATGATGCAAGGATACGCACATGCTTCTTAGAATTGAGTTAACATGTTTTTGCTGGACTGGAACGGACTAGTTCTTTGGCCACTGGAATCTGCTTATTATCAGTAGGAGTTGGGTTTCTCTGTGCTGGAGCAGTATCTATAAAAACTGGAGTTGGTACATTATCTCCTGGCGTTTGGATCTTTTGCAAAGACCTGGTTTGTAACCGTTCAGATTCTAACATAGTCGTCTTCCCCTTGCATGCCTTGTATAGAAGAATGGTGCTTCAATTATAAAACATGCTACAGCAGAGAGATGGAATAGGTACTGAAGAATAGAAAGGCATGACATCTTGACATGTATTCCCCCCATCCGGAAAAAATGGATGGGTCTAGGCGTATTTCAGTTCTAGATACATCCTTTTTTATCCATTTCGGTAACATGTAATCCGGACGGAGGGAGTATGGTGTAAGAGCTAGGGATACGACAGGACAACACAATAAAAAAACACTAGTTGAATGTAAAATTGTATGCTAGCGGAATACATATAGAAAAAACTAAGGTAACATACACGTGTATGATTGGGAAACTAAGATGGCATTGGAACAGAGCACTAGAACAGCACTTCAATGTAAAAAAACATGGTAGGGTAGATAGATGAAGTACATACTGATGAATAACAATGCAGAATATATTCAGAAGCATGATGTCCAAATTAAGCAGATGGCATTGCGATAGAGCAAGGACCTTGTGGGGTGAATCAACATCTTTCTGCAAGTCTTCTGAAGAACTGCCTTTACATGTTCCATCATATTGGGTATCATTGACATCAAGTTTATTGGCCTTTACATTGCTCCACGAGGTTCTTGTGGATATATCAGTGTGTGCAATTATATCTGACATGCATGGAAGACAACTAGTAGTTAGATTTATGTAATGAGTGCCTGTAGGAGACGACATAAATAGTAGGACTGGGGTTAACTAGCAGCAACAGGTCTCAAAAACTAAAGGGAGAACACAGATGAAAGCTACAGAATATGTATCGTTTGTACTCGAGATTAACTAGATGGCACACAAAAGTATTGAAGAACAACATAGGTAATACTAGAAGTGGTATAATACTATAATCACCAGCCTGTAGGATAGCATTGGCTGATGGATGATAACTATGGAACATCGTTACCTAAAGAACAAGTATCTTAGCTGAACTATGGAACAGCGTTAACTCCTGAACAAGACCCGTAAGAGATCAGCATGAATATACAGTGAAATGTGATAATCTATTTTCCATGCTTAGATGAATAACAAAGCCATAAATGTTGCACACAAGTAAGATGAGGGTACAACCTATCTGGCCGCCATCCATAGGAGTGAGCATCATGTGCTGACTTGTCGATGGCCCTGCAGTTGTGGCTGTCCATGTCGAGCACGCGCATTCGATGCAGGGAACTGTGGAGTGGGGACTATATCTCCCTTCTGGTGTATGCTTCCCTTGTTGGAGCAGCTGCGGTGAGTCGAAAGACGGTGTGGCTGAAGATGCAGATAACGCATAATGTTAAGAATGACACATCTCTTTGATCTGAAGAAATACACTAAGAGATCAACAGCAAGGTACGAGAGTGGTCACACATCTGTTGACTGAGACTAAATTGGGGTCACACGATTTTATTTTATTTTGGTACTGTCCGATCTACGCCGGATGGCTTGATGGCCTTCTTGTGCTTCCCGGCTGACACTGTTAGGAATCTTCCCCGAAGAGCCAGCGACCAACGGTAGAGCAGCTTGCCCCCGCCGTCCGTGGCCCCGGCCAAAATCCCGCTCCCCGCCCCACCGCACCGCCGTGATTGCGCCGCCCCCGGGCCAGTCCACAAAGACTCCCCGTCATCCAGATCCGGCGGCGGCAGTACCTTGAACCCACGCAACTCTAAGATAGCCATCTAAGCGCTGCTTCCGCGGCGAACTTGCGTCCCCGCACCGTTACGTTAGACACCAGCCAACCGGCAGCCTAGGAGCTCCGCCGCCTCGAGGGGTGCTGCTTCCCATTGGGAATCGATTGGCCAAGAATAAAAATTCAGACAACTGACGCCTAAATAAACTGATTTGTGATGAGGGTGCGACCTATCTGGCGGCATGGTGAAGTAGGCAGGTCCAGCTGCCGAGTCGGTGAGGCCGGCGCGGTTGCGGTGGCCACCGGCAGCAGGGAAACAGCGATGTCGCGACGGTCGACGGCTACGGGGAAGCAGCGCCGGGAGCCTGGACGGATCCGAAGTTGGAGCCGCTCCGGCGCCATGAACAATGGCGGGGGTGAATCGGCTCCGGTACGGTTCACGCGGCCGTCGTCGAGGCAGCTCCAGCAGCACAAAGTAAGAGGCACACGGCCCAGTGCACGACGGCAAATGGACAGCGTCTCTGGCATTAGGGAGGAGGGCGGCCTGAAATTGGTGTGGTGGGGCGCCATGGAGGAGGGGCGGAGGTTTCGCGGCTCGGGAAAAGGGAGCTTCCGGGGAGAAGGTGATTTGGCGCCCACGAGGTATGAATGGGGGGGGGGAATTGGGAGGGGAGGGGAACATGTTGGGGAACGTAGTAATTTCAGAAAATTTCCTACGCACACGCAAGATCATGGTGATGCATAGCAATGAGAGGGGAGAGTGTTGTCCACGTACCCTCGTAGACCGAAAGCGGAAGCGTTATCACAATGCGGTTGATGTAGTCGTACGCCTTCACGATCCGACCGATCAAGTACCGAACGCACGGCACCTCCGAGTTCAGCACACGTTCAGCTCGATGACGTCCCTCGAACTCCGATCCAGCCGAGTGTTGAGGGAGAGTTTCGTCAGCACGACGGCGTGGTGACGATGATGATGTTCTACCGACGTAGGGCTTCGCCTAAGCTCCACAATGATATTATCGAGGTGTAATATGGTGGAGGGGGGCACCGCACACGGCTAAAATATCGTATATCAATGGTGTGTTCAGAGGTGCCCCCTGCCCCTGTATATAAAGGAGCAAGGGGGGAGGCCAGCCAGCCCTTGGGGTGCGCCAAGGAGGGGGGGGGAGTCCTCCTCCTAGTAGGCGTAGGACTCCCCTTTCCTAGTCCAACTAGGAAGAGAGAAGGGGAAAGGAAAGAGAGGGAGAGGGAGAGGGAAAGCGGGGCCGCCCCCCCCCCTAGTCCAATTCGGACTCCTCATGGGAGGGGCGCGCCCCCTCCCTGGCTGCTGCCCTCTCTCTCCCCTCAGGCCCACTAAGGCCCAATGCTTCCCCGGGGGGGGGGGGGGGTTCCGGTAACCCCTCCGGCACTCCGGTTTTATCCGAAACATCTCCGGAACACTTCCGGTGTCCGAATATAGTCGTCCAATATATCAATCTTTATGTCTCGACCATTTCGAGACTCCTCGTCATGTCCGTGATCACATCCGGGACTCCGAACAACCTTCGGTACATCAAAACATATAAACTCATAATATAACTGTCATCGTAACTTTAAGCGTGCGGACCCTACGGGTTCGATAACTATGTAGACATGACCGAGACACCTCTCCGGTCAATAACCAATAGTGGAACCTGGATGCTCATATTGGTTCCTACATATTCTACGAAGATCTTTATCGGTCAGACCGCATAACAACATACGTTGTTCCCTTTGTCATCGGTATGTTACTTGCCCGAGATTCGATCGTCGGTATCTCGATACCTAGTTGAATCTCGTTACCGGCAAGTCTCTTTACTCGTTCCGTAATACATCATCCCGCAACTAACTCATTAGTCACAATGCTTGCAAGGCTTATAGTGATGTGCATTACCGAGTGGGCCCAGAGATACCTCTCCGACAATCGGAGTGACAAATCCTAATCTCGAAATACGCCAACCCAACAAGTACCTTTGGAGACACCTGTAGAGCACCTTTATAATCACCCAGTTACGTTGTGACGTTTGGTAGCACACAAAGTGTTCCTCCGGTAAACGGGAGTTGCATAATCTCATAGTCATAGGAACATGTATAAGTCATGAAGAAAGCAATAGCAACATACTAAACGATCGAGTGCTAAGCTAACGGAATGGGTCAAGTCAATCACGTCATTCTCCTAATGAGGTGATCCCGTTAATCAAATGACAACTCATGTCTATGGCTAGGAAACATAAATATCTTTGATTAACGATCTAGTCAAGTAGAGGCATACTAGTGACACTCTGTTTGTCTATGTATTCACACATGTATTATGTTTCCGGTTAATACAATTCTAGCATGAATAATAAACATTTATCATGATATAAGGAAATAAATAATACTTTATTATTGCCTCTAGGGCATATTTCCTTCAGTCTCCCACATGCACTAGAGTCAATAATCTAGATTACATAGTAATGATTCTTACACCCATGGAGTCTTGGTGCTGATCATGTTTTCCTCGTGGAAGAGGCTTAGTCAACGGGTCTGCAACATTCAGATCCGTATGTATCTTGCAAATTTGTATGTCTCCCACCTGGACTAAATCCCGGATGGAATTGAAGCATCTTTTGATGTGCTTGGTTCTCTTGTGAAATCTGGATTCCTTTGCTAAGGCAATTGCACCAGTATTGTCACAAAAGATTTTCATTGGTCCCGAGTACTAGGTATGACACCTAGATCGGATATGAACTCCTTCATTTGCTACTTTCGAAGCAGCTATGTACTCCGCTTCACACGTAGATCCCGCCACGACACTTTGCTTAGAACTGCACCAACTGACAGCTCCACCGTTCAATGTAAATACGTATCCGGTTTGCGATTTAGAATCGTCCGGATCAGTGTCAAAGCTTGCATCAACATAACCACTTACGATGAGCTCTTTGTCACCTCCATAAACGAGAAACATATCCTTAGTCCTTTTCAGGCATTGCAGGATGTTCTTGACCGCTGTCCAGTGATCCACTCCTGGATTACTTAGGTACCTCCCTGCTAAACTTATAGCAAGGCACCCATCAGGTCTGGTACACAGCATTGCATACATGATAGAGCCTATGGCTGAAGCATAGGGAACATCTTTGATCTTCTCTCTATCTTCTGCAATGGTCGGGCATTGAGTCTTACTCAATCTCACACCTTGTAGTACAGGCAAGAACCCTTTCTTTGCTTGATCCATTTTGAACTTCTTCAAAACTTTATCAAGGTATGTGCTTTGTGAAAGTCCAATTAAGCGTCTTGATCTATCTCTATAGATCTTAATGCCTAATATATATGTAGCTTCACCAAGGTCTTTCATTGAAAAACTCTTATTCAAGTATCCCTTTATGCTATCCAGAAATTCTATATGATTTCCAATCAGCAATATGTCATCCACATATAATATCAGAAATGCTACTGAGCTCCCACTCACTTTCTTGTAAATACAGGCTTCTCCAAAAGTCTGTATAAAACCAAATGCTTTGATCACACTATCAAAGCATTTATTCCAACTCCGAGAGGCTTGCACCAGTCCATAAATGGATCGCTGGAGCTTGCACACTTTGTTAGCTCCCTTTGGATCGACAAAACCTTCTGGTTGCATCATATACAACTCTTCTTCCAGAAATCCATTCAGGAATGCAGTTTTGACATCCATTTGCCAAATTCCATAAAATGCGGCAATTGCTAACATGATTCGGACAGACTTAAGCATCGCTACGGGTGAGAAGGTCTCATCGTAGTCAATCCCTTGAACTTGTCGAAAACCTTTCGCAACAAGTCGAGCTTTATAGACAGTAATACCGTCAGCGTCAGTCTTCTTCTTGAAGATCCATTTATTTTCAATGGCTTGCCGACCAACGGGCAAGTCGACCAAAGTCCATACTTTGTTCTCATACATGGATCCCATCTCGGATTTCATGGCCTCAAGCCATTTTGTGGAATCTGGGCTCACCATCGCTTCTTCATAGTTCGTAGGTTCGTCATGGTCTAGTAACATAACCTCCAGAACAGGATTACCGTACCACTCTGGTGCGGATCTTAATCTGGTTGACCTACGAGGTTCAGTAATAACTTGATCTGAAGTTTCATGATCATTATCATTAACTTCCCCACTAATTGGTGTAGATGTCGCAGAAACTGGTTTCTGTGATGATCTACTTTCCAATAAGGGAGCAGGTACAGTTACCTCATCAAGTTCTACTTTCCTCCCACTCACTTCTTTCGAGAGAAACTCCTTCTCTAGAAAGGATCCATTCTTAGCAACGAATATCTTGCCTTCAGATCTGTGATAGAAGGTGTACCCAACAGTCTCCTTTGGGTATCCTATGAAGACACATTTCTCCGATTTAGGTTCGAGCTTATCAGGTTGAAGTTTCTTCACATAAGCATCGCAACCCCAAACTTTAAGATACGACAACTTTGGTTTCTTGCCAAACCATAGTTCATAAGGTGTCGTTTCAACGGATTTTGATGGTGCCCTATTTAGAGTGAATGCAGCCGTCTCTAAAGCATAACCCCAAAACGATAGCGGTAAATCAGTAAGAGACATCATAGATCGCACCATATCTAGTAAAGTACGATTACGACGTTCGGACACACCATTACGCTGTGGTGTTCCGGGTGGCGTGAGTTTCGAAACTATTCCGCATTGTTTCAAATGTAGGCCAAACTCGTAACACAAATATTCTCGTCCACGATCAGATCGTAGAAATTTTATTTTCCTGTTACGATGATTTTCAACTTCACTCTGAAATTCTTTGAACTTTTCAAATGTTTCAGACTTATGTTTCATTAAGTAGATATACCCATATCTGCTCAAATCATCTGTGAAGGTGAGAAAATAACGATATCCGCCACGAGCCTCAATATTCATCGGACCACATACATCTGTATGTATGATTTCCAATAAATCTGTTGCTCTCCATAGTTCCGGAGAACGGTGTTTTAGTCATCTTGCCCATGAGGCACGGTTCGTAAGTACCAAGTGATTCATAATCAAGTGATTCCAAAAGTCCATCAGTATGGAGTTTCTTCATGCGCTTTACGCCGATATGACCTAAACGGCAGTGCCACAAATAAGTTGCACTGTCATTATCAATTCTGCATCTTTTGGCTTCGACATTATGAATATGTGTGTCACTACTATCGAGATTCATTAAAAATAGACCACTCTTCAAGGGTGCATGACCACAAAAGATATTATTCATATAAATAGAACAACCATTATTCTCTGATTTAAATGAATAACCGTTTCGCATTAAACAAGATCCAGATATAACGTTCATGCTCAACGCTGGCACCAAATAACAATTATTTAGGTCTAATACTAATCCCGAAGGTAGATGTAGAGGTAGCGTGCCAACCGCGATCACATCGACTTTGGAACCATTTCCCACGCGCATCGTCACCTCGTCCTTAGCCAATCTTCGCTTAATCCGTAGCCCCTGTTTCGAGTTGCAAATATTAGCAACAGAACCAGTATCAAATACCCAGGTGCTACTGCGAGCATTAGTGAGGTACACATCAATAACATGTATATCACATATACCTTTGTTAACCTTGCCATCCTTCTTATCCGCCAAATACTTGGCGCAGTTTCGCTTCCAGTGACCAGTCTGCTTGCAGTAGAAGCACTCAGTTTCAGGCTTAGGTCCAGACTTGGGTTTCTTCTCCTGAACAACAACTTGCTTGCTGTTCTTCTTGAAGTTCCCTTCTTCTTCCCTTTGCCCTTTTTCTTGAAACTAGTGGTTTTACTGACCATCAACACTTGATGCTCCTTTTTGATTTCTACCTCCGCTGCATTTAGCATTGCGAAGAGCTCGGGAATTGTCTTATTCATCCCTTGCATGTTATAGTTCATCACGAAGCTCTTGTAGCTTGGTGGCAGTGATTGAAGAATTCTGTCAATGATGCTATCATCCGGAAGATTAACTCCCAGTTGAATCAAGTGATTATTATACCCAGACATTTTGAGTATATGCTCACTGACAGAACTATTCTCTTCCATCTTGCAGCTGTAGAACTTATTGGAGACTTCATATCTTTCAATCTGGGCATTTGCTTGAAATATTAACTTCAACTCCTGGAACATCTCATATGCTCCATGACGTTCAAAACGTCGTTCAAGACCCGGTTCTAAGCCGTAAAGCATGGCACACTGAACTATCGAGTAGTCATCAGCTTTGCTCTGCCAGACGTTCATAACTTCTAGTGTTGCTCTTGCAGGAGGCCTGGCACCTAGCGGCGCTTCCAGGACGTAATTCTTCTGTGCAGCAATGAGGATAATCCTCAAGTTACGGACCCAGTCCGTGTAATTGCTACCATCATCTTTCAACTTTGCTTTCTCAAGGAACGCATTAAAATTCAACGGAACAACAGCACGGGCCATTTATCTACAATTAACATAGACAAGCAAGATACTATCAGGTACTAAGTTCATGATAAATTCAAGTTCAATTAATCATATTACTTAAGAACTCCCACTTAGATAGACATCCCTCTAATCATCTAAGTGATTACGTGATCCAAATCAACTAAACCATGTCCGATCATCACGTGAGATGGAGTAGTTTCAATGGTGAACATCACTATGTTGATCATATCTACTATATGATTCACGCTCAACCTTTCGGTCTCCGTGTTCCAAGGCCATATCTGCATATGCTAGGCTCGTCAAGTTTAACCTGAGTATTCCGCGTGTGCAACTGTTTTGCACCCGTTGTATTTGAACGTAGAGCCTATCACACCCGATCATCACATGGTGTCTCAGCACGAAGAACTTTCGCAACGGTGCATACTCAGGGAGAACACTTTTATCTTGAAATTTTAGTGAGAGATCACCTTATAATGCTACTGTCAATCAAAGCAAGATAAGATGCATAAAAGATTAACATCACATGCAATCAATATAAGTGATATGATATGGCCATCATCATCTTGTGCTTGTGATCTCCATCTCCGAAGCACCGTCATGATCACCATCGTCACCGGCGCGACACCTTGATCTCCATCGTAGTATCGTTGTCGTCTCGCCAACTTATTGCTTTTACGACTATCGCTACCGCTTAGTGATAAAGTAAAACAATTACATGGCGATTGCATTGCATACAATAAAGCGACAACCATATGGCTCCTGCCAGTTGCCGATAACTCGGTTACAAAACATGATCATCTCATCCAATAAAATATAGCATCATGTCTTGACCATATCACATCACAACATGCCCTGCAAAAACAGGTTAGACGTCCTCTACTTTGTTGTTGCAAGTTTTACGTGGATGCTACGGGCTTAGCAAGAACCGTTCTTACCTACGCATCAAAACCACAACGATAGTTTGTCAAGTTGGTGTTGTTTTAACCTTCGCAAGGACCGGGCGTAGCCACACTCGGTTCAACTAGAGTGAGACAGACAGACACCCGCCAGTCACCTTTAAGCAACGAGTGCTCGCAACAGTGAAACCAGTCTCGCGTAAGCATACGCGTAATGTCGGTCCGGGCCGCTTCATCTCACAATACCGCTGAACCAAAGTATGACATGCTAGTAAGCAGTATGACTTATATCGCCCACAACTCACTTGTGTTCTACTCGTGCATAGCATCAACGCATAAAACCAGGCTCGGATGCCACTGTTGGGGAACGTAGTAATTTCAAAAAAATTCCTACGCGCACGCAAGATCATGGTGATGCATAGCAACGAGAGGGGAGAGAGTTGTCCATGTACCCTCGTAGACCGAAAGCGGAAGCGTTATCACAACGCGGTTGATGTAGTCGTACGTCTTCACGATCCGACCGATCAAGTACCGAACGCACGGCACCTCCGAGTTCAGCACACGTTCAGCTCGATGACGTCCCTCGAACTCCGATCCAGCCGAGTGTTGAGGGAGAGTTTCATCAGCACGACGGCGTCGTGACGATGATGATGTTCTACCGACGTAGGGCTTCGCCTAAGCTCCGCAATGATATTATCGAGGTGTAATATGGTGGAGGGGGGCACCGCACACGGCTAAAATATCGTATATCAATTGTGTGTTCAGAGGTGCCCCCCTGCCCCCGTATATAAAGGAGCAAGGGGGAGGCCGGCCGGCCCTTGGGGCGCGCCAAGGAGGGGGGGAGTCCTCCTCCTAGTAGGAGTTGGACTCCCCTTTCCTAGTCCAACTAGGAAGAGAGAAGGGGAAAAGAAAGAGAAGGAGAAGGAGAGGGAAAGAGGGGCCGCGCCCCCCTCCCCTAGTCCAATTCGGACTCCTCATGGGAGGGGGCGCGCCACCTCCTGGGCTGCTGCCCTCTCTCTCCCCTCAGGCCCACTAAGGCCCAATACTTCCCCGGGGGGTTCCGGTAACCCCTCCGGCACCCCGATTTTATCCGAAACTTCTCCGGAACACTTCCGGTGTCCGAATATAGTCGTACAATATATCAATCTTTATGTCTCGACCATTTCAAGACTCCTCGTCATGTCCGTGATCACATCCGGGACTCCGAACAACCTTCGGTACATCAAAACATATAAACTCATAATATAACTGTCATCGTAACTTTAAGCGTGCGGACCCTACGGGTTCGAGAACTATGTAGACATGACCGAGACACCTCTCCGGTCAATAACCAATAGCGGAACCTGGATGCTCATATTGGTTCCTACATATTCTACGAAGATCTTTATCGGTCAGACCGCATAACAACATACGTTGTTCCCTTTGTCATCGGTATGTTACTTGCCCGAGATTCGATCGTCGGTATCTCGATACCTAGTTCAATCTCGTTACCGGCAAGTCTCTTTACTCGTTCCGTAACACATCATCCCACAACTAACTCATTAGTCACAATGCTTGCAAGGCTTATAGTGATGTGCATTACCGAGTGGGCCCAGAGATACCTCTCCGACAATCGGAGTGACAAATCCTAATCTCGAAATACGCCAACCCAACAAGTACCTTTGGAGACACCTGTAGAGCACCTTTATAATCACCCAGTTATGTTGTGACGTTTGGTAGCACACAAAGTGTTCCTCCGGTAAACGGGAGTTGCATAATCTCATAGTCATAGGAACATGTATAAGTCATGAAGAAAGCAATAGCAACATACTAAACGATCGAGTGCTAAGCTAACGGAATGGGTCAAGTCAATCACGTCATTTTCCTAATGAGGTGATCCCGTTAATCAAATGACAACTCATGTCTATGGCTAGGAAACATAACCATCTTTGATTAACGAGCTAGTCAAGTAGAGGCATACTAGTGACACTCTGTTTGTCTATGTATTCACACATGTATTATGTTTCCGGTTAATACAATTCTAGCATGAATAATAAACATTTATCATCATATAAGGAAATAAATAATACTTTATTATTGCCTCTAGGGCATATTTCCTCCAGTCTCCCACTTGCACTAGAGTCAATAATCTAGATTACACAGTAATGATTCTTACACCCATGGAGTCTTGGTGTTGATCATGTTTTGCTCGTGGAAGAGGCTTAGTCAACGGGTCTGCAACATTCAGATCCGTATGTATCTTGCAAATTTCTATGTCTCCCACCTGGACTAAATCCCGGATGGAATTGAAGCGTCTTTTGATGTGCTTGGTTCTCTTTTGAAATCTGGATTCCTTTGCTAAGGCAATTGCACTAGTATTGTCACAAAAGATTTTCATTGGTCCCGATGCACTAGGTATGACACCTAGATCGAATATGAACTCCTTCATCCAGACTCCTTCATTTGCTGCTTCCGAAGCAGCTATGTACTCCGGTTCACACGTAGATCCCGCCACGACACTTTGCTTAGAACTGCACCAACTGACAGCTCCACCGTTCAATGTAAACACGTATCCGGTTTGCGATTTAGAATCGTCCGGATCAGTGTCAAAGCTTGCATCAACGTAACCACTTACGATGAGCTCTTTGTCACCTCCATAAACGAGAAACATATCCTTAGTCCTTTTTAGGTATTTCAGGATGTTCTTGACCGCTGTCCAGTGATCCAGTCCTCGATTACTTAGGTACCTCCCTGCTAAACTTATAGCAAGGCACCCATCAGGTCTGGTACACAGCATTGCATACATGATAGAGCCTATGGCTGAAGCATAGGGAACATCTTTCATCTTCTGTCTATCTTCTGCAATGGTCGGGCATTGAGTCTTACTCAATCTCACACCTTGTAGTACAGGCAAGAACCCTTTCTTTGCTTGATCCATTTTGAACTTCTTCAAAACTTTATCAAGGTATGTGCTTTGTGAAAGTCCAATTAAGCGTCTTGATCTATCTCTATAGATCTTAATGCCTAATATATATGCAGCTTCACCAAGGTCTTTCATTGAAAAACTCTTATTCAAGTATCCCTTTATGCTATCCAGAAATTCTATATGATTTCCAATCAGCAATATGTCATCCACATATAATATCAGAAATGCTACTGAGCTCCCACTCAGTTTCTTGTAAATACAGGTTTCTCCAAAAGTCTGTATAAAACCAAATGCTTTGATCACACTATCAAAGCGTTTATTCCAACTCCGAGAGGCTTGCACCAGTCCATAAATGGATCGCTGGAGCTTGCACACTTTGTTAGCTCCCTTTGGATCGACAAAACCTTCTGGTTGCATCATATACAACTCTTCTTCCAGAAATCCATTCAGGAATGCAGTTTTGACATCCATTTGCCAAATTTCATAAAATACGGCAATTGCTAACATGATTCGGACAGACTTAAGCATCGCTACGGGTGAGAAGGTCTCATCGTAGTCAATCCCTTGAACTTGTCGAAAACCTTTCGCAACAAGTCGAGCTTTATAGACAGTAACATTACCGTCAGCGTCAGTCTTCTTCTTGAAGATCCATTTATTTTCAATGGCTTGCCGACCATCGGGCAAGTCAACCAAAGTCCATACTTTGTTCTCATACATGGATCCCATCTCGGATTTCATGGCCTCAAGCCATTTTGCGGAATCTGGGCTCACCATCGCTTCTTCATAGTTCGTAGGTTCGTCATGGTCTAGTAACATAACCTCCAGAACAGGATTACCGTACCACTCTGGTGCGGATCTTAATCTGGTTGACCTACGAGGTTCAGTAATAACTTGATCTGAAGTTTCATGATCATTATCATTAACTTCCCCACTAATTGGTGTAGCTGTCGCAGAAACTGGTTTCTGTGATGATCTACTTTCCAATAAGGGAGCAGGTACAGTTACCTCATCAAGTTCTACTTTCCTCCCACTCACTTCTTTCGAGCGAAACTCCTTCTCTAGAAAGGATCCATTCTTAGCAATGAATATCTTGCCTTCAGATCTGTGATAGAAGGTGTACCCAACAGTCTCCTTTGGGTATCCTATGAAGACACATTTCTCCGATTTAGGTTCGAGCTTATCAGGTTGAAGTTTCTTCACATAAGCATCGCAACCCCAAACTTTAAGATACGACAACTTTGGTTTCTTGCCAAACCATAGTTCATAAGGTGTCGTTTCAACGGATTTTGATGGTGCCCTATTTAGAGTGAATGCAGCCGTCTCTAAAGCATAACCCCAAAACGATAGCGGTAAATCAGTAAGAGACATCATAGATCGCACCATATCTAGTAAAGTACGATTACGACGTTCGGACACACCATTACGCTGTGGTGTTCCGGGTGGCGTGAGTTTCGAAACTATTCCGCATTGTTTCAAATGTAGGCCAAACTCGTAACTCAAATATTCTCCTCCACGATCAGATCGTAGAAATTTTATTTTCCTGTTACGATGATTTTCAACTTCACTCTGAAATTCTTTGAACTTTTCAAATGTTTCAGACTTATGTTTCATTAAGTAGATATACCCATATCTGCTCAAATCATCTGTGAAGGTGAGAAAATAACGATATCCGCCACGAGCCTCAATATTCATCGGACCACATACATCTGTATGTATGATTTCCAATAAATCTGTTGCTCTCCATAGTTCCGGAGAACGGTGTTTTAGTCATCTTGCCCATGAGGCACGGTTCGTAAGTACCAAGTGATTCATAATCAAGTGATTCCAAAAGTCCATCAGTATGGAGTTTCTTCATGCGCTTTACGCCGATATGACCTAAACGGCAGTGCCACAAATAAGTTGCACTGTCATTATCAATTCTGCATCTTTTGGCTTCGACATTATGAATATGTGTGTCACTACTATCGAGATTCATTAAAAATAGACCACTCTTCAAGGGTGCATGACCACAAAAGATATTATTCATATAAATAGAACAACCATTATTCTCTGATTTAAATGAATAACCGTTTCGCATTAAACAAGATCCAGATATAACGTTCATGCTCAACGCTGGCACCAAATAACAATTATTTAGGTCTAATACTAATCCCGAAGGTAGATGTAGAGGTAGCGTGCCAACCGCGATCACATCGACTTTGGAACCATTTCCCACGCGCATCGTCACCTCGTCCTTAGCCAATCTTCGCTTAATCCGTAGCCCCTGTTTCGAGTTGCAAATATTAGCAACAGAACCAGTATCAAATACCCAGGTGCTACTGCGAGCATTAGTGAGGTACACATCAATAACATGTATATCACATATACCTTTGTTAACCTTGCCATCCTTCTTATCCGCCAAATACTTGGCGCAGTTTCGCTTCCAGTGACCAGTCTGCTTGCAGTAGAAGCACTCAGTTTCAGGCTTAGGTCCAGACTTGGGTTTCTTCTCCTGAACAACAACTTGCTTGCTGTTCTTCTTGAAGTTCCCTTCTTCTTCCCTTTGCCCTTTTTCTTGAAACTAGTGGTTTTACTGACCATCAACACTTGATGCTCCTTTTTGATTTCTACCTCCGCTGCATTTAGCATTGCGAAGAGCTCGGGAATTGTCTTATTCATCCCTTGCATGTTATAGTTCATCACGAAGCTCTTGTAGCTTGGTGGCAGTGATTGAAGAATTCTGTCAATGATGCTATCATCCGGAAGATTAACTCCCAGTTGAATCAAGTGATTATTATACCCAGACATTTTGAGTATATGCTCACTGACAGAACTATTCTCTTCCATCTTGCAGCTGTAGAACTTATTGGAGACTTCATATCTTTCAATCTGGGCATTTGCTTGAAATATTAACTTCAACTCCTGGAACATCTCATATGCTCCATGACGTTCAAAACGTCGTTCAAGACCCGGTTCTAAGCCGTAAAGCATGGCACACTGAACTATCGAGTAGTCATCAGCTTTGCTCTGCCAGACGTTCATAACTTCTAGTGTTGCTCTTGCAGGAGGCCTGGCACCTAGCGGCGCTTCCAGGACGTAATTCTTCTGTGCAGCAATGAGGATAATCCTCAAGTTACGGACCCAGTCCGTGTAATTGCTACCATCATCTTTCAACTTTGCTTTCTCAAGGAACGCATTAAAATTCAACGGAACAACAGCACGGGCCATTTATCTACAATTAACATAGACAAGCAAGATACTATCAGGTACTAAGTTCATGATAAATTCAAGTTCAATTAATCATATTACTTAAGAACTCCCACTTAGATAGACATCCCTCTAATCATCTAAGTGATTACGTGATCCAAATCAACTAAACCATGTCCGATCATCACGTGAGATGGAGTAGTTTCAATGGTGAACATCACTATGTTGATCATATCTACTATATGATTCACGCTCGACCATTCGGTCTCCGTGTTCCAAGGCCATATCTGCATATGCTAGGCTCGTCAAGTTTAACCTGAGTATTCCGCGTGTGCACCTATTTTGCACCCGTTGTCCACGAGAGGGGAGAGTGTTGTCCATGTACCCTCGTAGACCGAAAGCCGGAGCGTTATCACAACGCGGTTGATGTAGTCGTACGTCTTCACGATCCGACCGATCAAGTACCGAACGCACGGCACCTCAGAGTTCAGCATACGTTCAGCTCGATGACGTCCCTCGAACTCCAATCCAGCCGAGTGTTGAGGGAGAGTTTCGTCAGCACGACGGCGTGGTGACGATGATGATGTTCTACCGACGTAGGGCTTCGCCTAATCTCCGCAACGATATTATCGAGGTGTAATATGGTGGAGGGGGGCACCGCACATGGCTAAAATATCGTATATCAATTGTGTGTTCAGAGGTGCCCCCCTGCCCCCGTATATAAAGGAGCAAGGGGGGAGGCCGGCCGGCCCTTGGGGCATGCCAAGGAGGGGGGAGTCCTCCTCCTAGTAGGAGTAGGACTCCCCTTTCCTAGTCCAACTAGGAAGAGAGAAGGGGAAAGGAAAGAGAGGGGGAGGGAGAGGGAAAGAGGGGCCGCGCCCCCCTCCCCTAGTCCAATTCGGACTCCTCATGGGAGGGGGCGTGCCACCTCCTGGGCTGTGCCCTCTCTCTCCCCTCAGGCCCACTAAAGCCCAATACTTCCCCGGGGGGTTCCGGTAACCCCTCCGGCACTCCGGTTTTATCCGAAACTTCTCCGGAACACTTCCGGTGTCCGAATATAGTCGTCCAATATATCAATCTTTATGTCTCGACCATTTCGAGACTCCTCGTCATGTCCGTGATCACATCTGGGACTCCGAACAACCTTTGGTACATCAAAACATATAAACTCATAATATAACTATCATCGTAACTTTAAGCGTGCGGACCCTATGGGTTCGAGAACTATGTAGACATGACCGAGACACCTCCCCGGTCAATAACCAATAGCGGAACCTGGATGCTCATATTGGTTCGTACATATTCTACGAAGATCTTTATCGGTGAGACCGCATAACAACATACGTTGTTCCCTTTGTCATCGGTATGTTACTTGCCCGAGATTCGATCGTCGGTATCTCGATACCTAGTTCAATCTCGTTACCGGCAAGTCTCTTTACTCGTTCTGTAATACATCATCTCGCAACTAACTCATTAGTCACAATGCTTGCAAGGCTTATAGTGATGTGCATTATCGAGTGGGCCCAGAGATACCTCTCCGACAATCGGAGTGACAAATCCTAATCTCGAAATACGCCAACCCAACAATTACCTTTGGAGACACCTGTAGAGCACCTTTATAATCACCCAGTTACGTTGTGACGGTTGGTAGCACACAAAGTGTTCCTCCGGTAAACGGGAGTTGCATAATCTCATAGTCATAGGAACATGTATAAGTCATGAAGAAAGCAATAGCAATATACTAAACGATCGAGTGCTAAGCTAACGGAATGGGTCAAGTCAATCACGTCATTCTCCTAATGAGGTGATCCCGTTAATCAAGTGACAACTCATGTCTATGGCTAGGAAACATAACCATCTTTGATTAACGAGCTAGTCAAGTAGAGGCATACTAGTGACACTCTGTTTGTCTATGTATTCACACATGTATTATGTTTCCAGTTAATACAATTCTAGCATGAATAATAAACATTTATCATGATATAAGGAAATAAATAATACTTTATTATTGCCTCTAGGGCATATTTCCTTCAGAACCATGTTTTACGGACGCATTTGTCTGAAATGTGAGGGGGAGTTACAGTTCTACCCCTGCCTTTAGGCTTCTCGGCTTGGGTCTGTGTACTGAGGGTCGGGGATAGTAGAGTAACTTTGCTTCTCCCCAAATAGTGGGCGGGAGCGATTTCGGGCGAGGAGGGCGTGTTTTGAAATATAGTGGGTGCGAGCGATTTCGAGCGAGGAGTGCGTGTTTTGACATAGTGGGCGCGAGCTATTTCGGGCAAGGAGAGCGTGTTTTGCCGACCATGGTTTATGAATTATTCGGCACATGTCATTTCGGCCGAGGAGAAGGTGCGCTTGAATGAAGTTAGGAACCCACCCTCGATGCACAACGGGCCAATTAATGCGTCTCCCACATAGGACAGTAATTTCGCGTCTCCCATTTATATGCTCGGGCGAATTCAACCGAGCAGAGGATGTTTAACGGTTCGTTCAAAATTTGGGAGAACAAGCATCCACGTCTACCTTACCAAGTCGATTCGAATCAAATTTAGAAATATTAGCTTGCCACTTCTTTTTTAGATGGAGAGATGATGCTCGGGAGTAATGTGTTTTTACATGCTCGTTGCTAGCGATTTACTATATGACAACTAGTTGACCCACTCAAAAACGGGAATCAAACCCAAAATGAAATATCTCGATTCAATGAAATAGCTCGTTCACCAGGTCAAAAATAGTGAACTAAATCCAAAATTGAACACCTCAATCGAATAACATGTTGTACAGTATTATAGTACTCCATGAACATGTTGAAAGTCAAATTAATGAACTTGTTTAATATACGCATATATCCGTTCATGTGTGGATTGCAGACAACATGTTCTCCAATTTAAATATTTGAATGCAAGTTTATATCGAAACATGGTTTATATCAGTCTTTGATGCATAAAATGCGACCTCCCCCTCTCCCGGACTCCTGCTCTCTCTCTCTCTCTCTCTCTCTCTCTCTCTCTCTCTCTCTCTCTCTCTCTCTCTCTCGCCGACAATCTTCAATTCTGTCGCACGCATCCAACACACAAACCTTGTTGGTCCTCTCTCTTTCTCTCCATCTCTCTCTCTCTCTTTCTCTCTCTCTGTCTCTTTGTGTGTGTGCGTGGGGGGTCTTTCTAGTTCGCATGCATATATACTCCATCTATAGGTCTCTCTCGCACACTATGTATGATTCTCTAGTCCAAGCTAGATATCTTGGGTGCACTCATCATACACACACAAATTCCTTGGCTCATTGCCCGTAACTCTCTCACGCACCACTCTGTTGTCTCGGAGCTCTTCCCCCCCTCTCTCAAACTCTCCATCTACCTGGGTCAAACATACACATGCATATCTCACTCGCACTCGACAGGCCCATCTAAAACTCTATCTCTCTCCCTCGTTCTCTCTCCATCTCACACGCACACACACACAATCTCATGCCTAGCTAGCCAAGTATGATGGTCTCTCACTCAATTGTAGGCACACGCAGTCCCCCATATATGTATATGACTAGCTAATCTTAGTCTCCATCACAAACATGTGCATGGTCTATCTCGATTTCTCTCGGGGCATCTTTCTATCGCGCACGCACCTCCCTCGATCTCCCACCCTTATAGTCCCCTCACGATCTCGAGGGGGTCTCTCTATCACAAACACACCCTCTCGCCCTCCCCATGCGTCCATGTTCTCCATGTGTCTCTCTCGACCTTTGTTCCTTGTTGGCCAAACCTCTATTGGACATGTGCTATAGGGGTGTCTCTCTCCGTTGCAAACAATAACACACTAGCTATCTTCGTGTATCTCCTCGCCTCGCTTTTCTATCTCGGAGATGCATGCGTGATATGTTCGCCTAAGAAACGAAAAAACACACACTCTCTCTAATTTAACATTTGTTGTCACTTTCTCTTTCACACACATACTCTTTTTGCACACTTACTCATTCTCCTTCACATGCACTTGATCCCTCTCGACTTAGGCACTCTCCTCGGTCCATAGCATATTGATTTATTGAAAAGTCAAACATCACAAAGTTTGACCATGTACGTGGAGAAAAACAATTACATCTGGAATGGCAAACATATACCATTAGATTCACCATGAGATGTAGTTTCGTATGATGTATCTTTGGTATTTAAGATATAAATAACATTTGTGTAAACCTGATCAAAGTTTACAAAGTTTGACTTCTAAAAAAATTACATGCACTGCAATCGAGTGGATGGAATATCTCTTTCCCCCTCTTAGCTATCTGATGCACCACTCAGCCTTATCGGGGCTCCTCAATCTCTCTCTCAAACTTTATATCTCCCTGCTTCACACATACACATGTCTCGCTCACGCTATACATATAGACCCATCCAACACTCTCCGCCCTTGTTCTCTCTCTATGTGACATGCACCCCCTAATAAGTACCATAATCCCTCATTCCATCATAGGCGCAAGCACTCCCCCCTAAGTATGATTATCTCTCACTAGCCATCAGGAACACACGTATTATCTCCTTCCATCCATACGTCTATCTCGATATCTCTCGGGGTATCTTCTATCGCGCACACACCTTGTCACTCGATCTCCCACCCATGTAGTCCCATCACGATCTCCAGGGGATCTCTCTATGACAAACATACACTCTGTCCTCCCCATGTCTGCATTTTCTCTGTACGTCTCTCTCGACCTCTCTCCCTTGTTTTTCAGACCCCTCTTGCCCACGTGCTAGGGGTCTTGCTCTCTCGGTTGCAAACAACCACACACTATCTCCTCACCTTGCTTCCTGTCGAAGATGCATGTGTGATATGTTTGCATAAGACACACACGTTTTTTCTCGACTTTTATCGAGTGTTGTCCATGTCTCTTTCACACACGCACACACACTTTTTTCACTCACTCTTTATATTTCTCTCTCTCTCTCTCTCTCTCTCTCTCTCTAGTTAGGGACTCTCTCACGTCCATAAGCATATGGATGTTTTGAAAAGTCAAACCTTAGAAAAGTTTGAACAGGTATATGTGGAGAAAAACATTTACATCTGGAAAGATCATTAGATTCATCACAACATGTACTTACTTCATACTATCATTTATCTTTGGTGTTGTAGATATAAGTAATTTCTTTATAAACTTGGTCAAAGTTTCAAAAGTTTGACTTTCAAAAAAAATGTTGGAACCACATTATCGAACGGAGGGAGTAGCTCTTTCTCTGTCTCTCTCTGCTATCTCTCACGGGCCTCCCCTCTCACACGAACACTCTATACTGACGGATTATACGCTCACTGTGTCAGTGTATAGCTCCGTATATTGTTTAGTTGACCGGTCAACCAGTCCACATGCTTCCCTATCAGCTCGTGTTCTGTATCTTCGTGTGCTGGCCCATGTGGCAGTGAGTGAAAATAAGTAAACTAGTGGCCCATCTAACACGCGGTGAAGTAAACAAAGTTGAAACCACTCGGGGTAGCATCCCGCACGCTAGTAAATTGAGGGCGCATTGAGGACACACTTCTTCCGCGTGGAGGACGCCCTCGTGCACAATTCACCACTGTGCGGCGGCACGCACAGAAGGACGCACTCGCGCACACCCAGCACACAACACACAGCAGCACACGTGTACACCAGCGTTGCCGCCGGTTGAGATGGACGGCGGGGCAGCCAACAAGCGGAGGCGGTTCGAGCCAAAACCGCATCCGGCCAGCCTGGACTACATCAGCAGCCTCCCCGACGACATGCTGCTCGTCATCATCGGCCTCCTCCCACCAAATCTGCCGTGCGGACCACCCTGCTCTCCCGGTGGTGGCGCCCCCTTTGGCGCCGCATCCCCCTCAACCTCATCGTCGACAGCTGCGTCTGCGACGGGGATTGCAAACGCATGGCCGCAGTCTCCAAGATCCTTTCATCGCACCCTGGGCCAGCCAGACGCCTTGACATCCGCATGTTCAGTACCAACTGCAAGGTCCAACCCAAGTTCGACGAGTGGTTCTTATCCCCCACCCTAGATCAGCTCGAGGAGCTCAGCTTTGAAGCTGGACGATGTCGCTCTCTGCCGCCGTCCGCGCTTCGCCTCGCGCCAATGCTGCGCCGTGCCAGCTTCAACTCCTGCTATCTTCCCCAGATTAATGCCGCGCCCGCCCTTCTTCCCCCTCAACTCAAGCAGCTCGACCTCTTCGACGTTGTCATCTCGAAGAAGGCTATGGAGCACCTGCTCCCGCAGCTGTACTGCGCTCGAGTACCTTCGTCTTGAGCAAATCGACGGGTTCATTAGCCTACACATCGCCTCGATGAATCTCCGATGGATTTATCTGTCTTGCTAGCCCCGCAACAAGACATCAATTGGGAAGAGATCACTCCAGCTGTTCCGCGTTATGTTCATTGAGAATGCGTCTTTCCTTGAGAGATTGCTTGTATCGGATCTAGAAGGTCCAACAAAAATCAGGGTCATTGACGCGCCGAAATTGACAGCGTTGGTGCACTCGTCTGCCAAATTCTTCGAACTCTTTATTGGATCCGTAATCATTCAGGTACAACACTCATCTTCTTCTCCGTCTTCTTGAAATTCACATTTTTAAATTTCTTCTTGCTATATTTACGACCGTCTTCCAGAAAATGATTCCCACAAGCTTGACCCAGTCTATGCGCACAGTGAAGATCTTGGCAATAAAATCTATAGGCCCCAATCTGGATCAAGTTGTTGGATTCCTTACATGCTTTCCGTGCACGGAGAAGCTACTCATCGAGGTGAAACTTCTTTCCTATTAGTAAACGGTAATCACAACGTAGCTCAAATTTTTCATAATTTTCCCAAATTACGATGACAAGTGTAGTGTTCGAAACTGCATCTACGCACTGCACCGAAAGAATTGTTTTTAGTATTTTTTCTCACGTGATCACCTGCATCTTTTTTTGTTGTACTACTATAGTAGCCTAGGCTAGTCATAGTGGAAAGTAACTTAGACTACTCAAGTAACTCTATGGTTACCCTAAGAGCAAGTACTACCTCCGTCCTGGTTTACTCTTCCTATTTTGTAGTATCAAAATTTGACCATAGATTTAACTGACAGAATGTTAATGCATGTCACTAAAAATTATATCGTTGGATTCGTATTTGAACATAATTTCAAATGGTATAATTTTTGGTGACATGCATTGGCATTTTCTTAGGTAAATCTATGGTCAAAATTTTATACTAAATAAGAGGTAGTACAAAAGTGGGCTATAACGGCCCTCCAATATCTAGGCCAAAACACGTGCCAAATTCACTTGTGATGCATTTGGCATCGATGCCCCTCCATTGCTCACCTGGTGCCCCAATCTGGATCACCTACTTTGCTCCGGTGCCAAATTAACTCACGCAATGAAAAAACACTTGCATGGGAGAGAGAGAGAGGACTGAGGCAATAAAAAAACACTTGTTTGGGAGAGTGAGAGGCTGGTGTAGTTGGTTTGATTGATTTGTTTATACATGTGGGTCTGTGTGCACAGCGGTGCCAACTCTATCACAACGCGAGAGCGGTGCCAAAATCTTTTGATTTGATATCGATGCGTATTATGGCATCGGTCACATAGTGGAAGGCAACAAATGCCGAAGCTCTTCACGAACTCCTAGGTAAATGAGAGGAAAGAGAAAGAGAGAGAGAGAGAGAGAGAGAGAGAGTGAAAAAATATCACTAGCCAGCCAACCCTATCGTATGAGCGAATGATATTGGTACGTCTTGATGACACGGCAATCTTATATAGCCAGCTGCTCTAATAGTTTCTCTTCTTTTGGAGACAAAAAAGACCCGAAAGTGAAAATGTGCTGCACTATAACAATCTGATCGAATGCCTTGATCTCCATCTTACAGAAATGATTTGATCGACTATCGAGGCAGCACATCTGAGATTAAATTGGCCGGGTTCTTTGTTCTGGAGGCAAGTGTGCTCAAGGTAATGAGGTTTGGCGTTCTCTGGCGCAACAATGAATGGCGTGCTGATCACCGCAAGCGTCTAAGCCTAAATGACAAAGTCTCCGCAGAAGCTGAATTTGTTTTTGAAACATCAAGTGGCCAGAGACTCGAAAACTTATTTGCCCATTAGTGACTTGTCAGGGCGGTGGATTTTAGTTTGTACCATAATGCTGCATCCACCTAAAGTAACAAAAGTTCTTATGTAAACTTCCTAGTAATTCCCTCTTCGTAGGTGCAGCATTACTCCTAACATTTGTAATATCAGTTTGAAACTTGTAATATTGCCGTGTCCTATTCCTGTGTTTTCAAAATCCTGCGAATCAAACAGGTCCTGAGTTGGTGATGATGTTGTGCCTGCCATCTTTCACCAATAGCCATCGGATCTAGATCTGACGCGTACAAACCAAACTTCTCCAGTTTTGCAAAAAGATGCCCGCACTTGTTCCCTATTTACAAACAACTCCTTGTCTCTCACAATCAGCCTTATCTCCTCCCCACCACATCTAGAAGGCCATGGAAAAATCTGGCGCGATGGCCGCTGCCGGCGCCGTCCACCCCCCAATCTTGGTGTTCCGTGCAATGCACGGGCATCTCCGCACGGGAAATTATGTCGAACACGGCTAGTTGTAAGCAGGCTAGGTCTACAGCCATTATGATAGTGACTGCTGGCGGCGAGGCTGACTATGGTATGCCGAACACGACGCCTATACTCAGGTTTCATCTCTGGCGTAGGGTCTTGTCACTTCACTGTGAGGAGCAGCACATAATAATTTGACCAACGGGTAGTACAGTGCTACTACATTGGTAGTACTACTACTAGTAGTACTAGCACCACCGTCTGGATTTAGTACTACTACCATGTTATGGTGCTGCTAGAAGGAGGGTGCAAGAGGGCCGGCCGGGGGCCTTTTTGCCCACGGCCGGGCAAGAGGGAAGGGGATTTCCTTCTTAATTCTTGCTTGATTAGATTGATACATCTCCTCTCTTTATATATAGAGGTTTACCTTACTCCCAAGCAAGGCTTACTTGACCCCTAAGCAAGCGACCCTTATCTCTAATTAACCCTAAGACTAATGGGCTATACTGCCAGCCCAGGTCCATTAGGCACATTACGTACTCTAACACTACACCCCACCTGGACATGCAGCTTGTCCTCGAGCTGCAGCCTAACTAACTTATAACCATGACTCGACGCAACACAAAGCTAACACCTAAAAACAAGCCTTTTACATCTCGACTTATTTTATTACTCACAACCTAAAATGGGCTGAGACGCTTTATTTTGAACCCCTTAACAAAAAGTGGACACCATCCGCACGTCAGACGTGCACGTGTACATCCACCTGGAACCCATGGACACCATCTGGACAAAAGGAGTGCATGTGTATGGCTGTTGGTCTGCACCGCACAGGGAAGAGTGGAGGGCTTGCGATGGAGAATGACGAGGAGGGGTGCGCCCCCCAACCGCCGATGTCGCAGACTTTGAGGTCGCTGCCCGTGGGGAAAACAGGATGTCCGCCGCCCGTGGGGGAAACTGCATGTCCAAGATCCCCGACGCCGCGGACGAGATCGAGGTCCTTTGTGGAGCGAAGGGCAATTTGGAGGAGCGGCAGCTCCAGACCAAGCATCTCCCACACACGCCGACGCGCTAGGAGGCCGCGCGGAGCAGCCTGCAGCATCACCGCCGCCGACACGTGGCGGGTAGCGATCCAAGACGGAAGCGGTGACGGCGAGGGCGGGAACCGGACCTGGTGGATCAGGACTCCTGCCGGCGTGGGCGATGCGGGGTCGGGGCTGACCGGCGGTGGCAGCTGCAGCGGCTGCTGCGGTGTCGCGCCGGGCAGCGGCATCGGCTGCTGCGGCGGAGGGCCGGTGGTGGCTGTGGATGGCAGCTGCAGCGGCCCGGCGAGTGCGACGGAGGCCGCCTGGTGCGGCGGCTGCCACGGCAGCCACGGTGGCGGCAATGGGCGGCGCAGCCGGGTGCGGCTGCTGCAGTGGCCCGGCGAGCGCGGCGGAGGCCGCCTGGTGCGGCGGCAGCCACGGCGGCACGGTGGCGGCGCAGCCGAGTGTGGCCCGTACGACCTGGCCAAGAACAGGCGGATCTCCTGGACTGCCTGGGTTAGGTCCCGCAGCGCCCCGGACATCTCATCCGGGGTGAGGACGGCGGGGGCGGGCGCGACGGAGGACAGCGGGAGAGACGGGTTGGGCGGCGGTGAAGACATGATCGAACCAAATCTAACATACCACGTCCTTCTGGATTTAGTATTTGACTAGCAATATCTAGTAATGCATGTCACAAAAAATGTACTACTCCCTCTGTAAATAAATACATGGTGTATTGTTTTATTCCTATCGGCGAGATAACTTAATGTCCTTTTGCTACTTAATAGGATTACATGCAATGAACTAACCACTGCATGTGATGTTTGGTAGTCTCAAGTCATTGAAAGCATGCACGGGCACGGAGGGGGACGCAGCTTCATTGACTTACTGCACCTGCCTTTGGGTGTATGACACGTGGGCCCAACGGGTGGCTGGCCAACCTGTCATACAGCCAAAGGCAGGTGCAGTAGAGGGGCGAGGAGTAGATGGCAAACACGCACGTGAATTCAACACAATCTGCACTTCTCATATAAAGGCTCGCGCCAGTCCAATCTACCAAATCCTACGCACCTACGCACCCAAGGGCAAGAGTTTTCACTCCAATCGCAAGATCAGTTGACTAGAAGCTAGACCCATGGAGGCGATGAGCGCGAGCATCAGCCGGCTGTGCCAGATGGTCCACGACGCCAGCCTGCGGCCCGGCACCGAGGAACGTCTCCAGGTAGTGCTTGAGGCCGCCAGGGCGAGGGGCCGCTTGGACGACAGCTTCGTCTCCTTGTTCGACGAGGTCCTCGTCGGCTTCCTCGACAAGTTCACCATCGTCAAGAAGCTCGCGGACGACCTTGACGTATGCCTCCAGCCCACGCGCCCAGGCTCTGCGATGCCTGCCACCCTCAATGGCCTCTATGGTGACAACCTCTTCAACACACTTGTGGCCCTACGACTGCCCGCCGTCGCGCCGGAGAATGTCCACCTCGTGGTCGCGCTTTCCTTCAGTCTCCCACTTGCACTAGAGTCAATAATCTAGTTCACATCGCCATGTGATTTAACATCAATAGTTCACATCACCATGTGATTAACACCCATGACATCACCATGTGACTTAACATCAATAGTTCACATCACCATGTGACCAATACCCAAAGGGTTTACTAGAGTCAGTAATCTAGTTCACATCGCTATGTGATTAACACCCAAAGAGTACTAAGGTGTGATCATGTTTTGACTGTGAGATAATTTTAGTCAACGGGTCTGTCACATTCAGATCCGTAAGTATTTTGCAAATTTCTATGTCTACAATGCTCTGCACGGAGCTACTCTAGCTAATTGCTCCCACTTTCAATATGTATCTAGACCGAGACTTAGAGTCATCTAGGTTTAGTGTCAAAACTTGCATCAACGTAACCCTTTACGACGAACCTTTTGTCACTTCCATAATCGAGAAACATATCCTCATTCCACTAAGGATAATTTTGACCGCTGGCAAGTGATCTACTCCTAGATCACTATTGTACTCCCTTGCCAAAATCAGTATAGGGTATACAATAGATCTTGTACACAGCATGGCATACTTTATAGAACCTATGGCCAAGGCATAGGGAATGACTTTCATTCTCTTTCTATCTTTTGCCGTGGTCGGGCTTTGAGTCTTTACTCAATTTCACACCTTGTAACACAGGCAAGAACTCTTTCTTTGACTGTTCTATTTTGAACTACTTCAAAATCTTGTTAAGGTATGTACTCATTGAAAAACTTATCAAGCGTCTTCATCTATCTCTATAGATCTTGATGCTCAATATGTAAGCAGCTTCACCGAGGTCTATCTTTGAAAAACTCCTTTCAAACACTCCTTTATGCTTTGCAGAATAATTCTACATTATTTCTGATTAACAATATGTCATTCATATATAGTTATCAGAAATGTTGTAGTGCTCCCACTCACTTTCTTGTAAATACAGGCTTCACCGCAAGTCTGTATACAACTATATGCTTTGATCAACTTATCAAAGCGTATGTTCCAACTTCGAGATGCTTGCACCAGTCCATTGATGGATCGCTGGAGCTTGCATATTTTGTTAGCACCTTTAGGATTGACAAAACCTTCTGGTTGCATCATATACAACTCTTCTTTAATAAATCCATTAAGGAATGCAGTTTTGTTTATCCCTTTGCCAGATTTCATAAAATGCGGCAATTGCTAACATGATTTGGACAGACTTAAGCATAGATACGAGTGAGAAACTCTCATCGTAGTCAACATCTTGAACTTGTCGAAAATCTTTTTGCGACAATTCTAGCTTTGTAGATAGTGACACTACTATCAGCGTCTGTCTTCCGCTTGAAGATCCATTTAATCTCAATGGCTCGCCGATCATTGGGCAAGTCAATCAAAGTCCATACTTTGTTCTCATATATGGATCTTATCTCAGATTTCATGGCCTCAAGCCATTTCATGGAATCTGGGCTCACCATCGCTTCTTCATACTTCATAGGTTCGTCATGGTCTAGTAACATAACCTCCAGAACAGGATTACCGTACCACTCTGGTGCGGATCTTACTCTGGTTGACCTACGAGGTTCAGTAATAACTTGATCTGAAGTTCCATGATCATCATCATTAACTTCCTCACTAATTGGTGTAGGAGTCACAGGAACAGATTTCTGTCATGAACTACTTTCCAATAAGGGAGCAGGTACAGTTACCTCATCAGGTTCTACTTTCCTCCCACTCACTTCTTTCGAGAGAAACTCCTTCTCTTGAAAGGATCCATACTAAGCAACGAATGTCTTGCCTTCGGATCTGTGATAGAAGGTATACCCAACTGTTTCCTTTGGGTATCCTATGAAGACACATTTCTCCGATTTGGGTTTGTGCTTATCAGGATGAAACTTTTTCACATAAGCATCGCAACCCCAAAATTTTAAGAAATGACAAATTTGGTTTCTTGCTAAACCTCAGTTCATAAGGCGTCGTCTCAACGGATTTTGATGGTGCCCTATTTAACGTGAATGCAGCTGTCTCTAATGCATAACCCCAAAATGTAGTGGTAGATCGGTAAGATACATCATATATCGCACCATATCTAATAAAGTACGATTACGACGTTCGGACACACCATTACACCGTGGTGTTCCAGGTGGCGTGAGTAGTGAAACTATTTCACATTATTTTAACTGAAGGCCAAACTCGTAACTCAGATACTCTTCTCTACGATCAGATCATAGAAACTTTATTTTCTTGTCACGATGATTTTCCACTTCACTCTGAAATTCTTTGAACTTTTCAAATGTTTCAGACTTATGTTTCATCAAGTAGATATACCCCTATCTGCTCAAATCATCTGTGAAGGTCAGAAAATAATGATACCTGCTACGAGCCTCAATATTCATCGGACCACATACATCTGTATGTATGATTTCCAACAAATCTGTTGCTCTCTCTATAGTTCCGGAGAACGGCGTTTTAGTCATCTTGCCCATGAGGCACGGTTCGCAAGCATCAAGTGAATCATAATCAAGTGATTCCAAAATCCCATCAGTATGGAGTTTCTTCATGCGCTTTACACCAATATGACCTAAACGGCAGTGCCACAAATAAGTTGCACTATCATTATTAACTTTGCATCTTTTGGCTTCAATATTATGAATATGTGTATCACTATGATCGAGATCCAACAAACCATTTTCGTTGGTGTGTATGACCATAGAAGGTTTTTATTCATGTAAACAGAACAACAATTGTTCTCTAACTTAAATGAATAACCGTATTGCAATAAACATGATCAAATCATATTCATGCTCAACGCAAACACCAAATAACACTTATTTAGTTTTAACACTAATCCCGAAAGTACAGGGAGTGTGCGATGACGATCATATCAATCTTGGAACTACTTCCAACACACATCGTCACCTCGCCTTTTTACTAGTCTCTGTTTATTCTGCACCTCCCATTTTGAGTTACTACTCTTAGCAACTGAACCGGTATCAAATACCGAGGGGTTGCTATAAACACTAGTAAGTACACATCAATAACATGTATATCCAATATACCTTTGTTCACTTTGCCATCCTTCTTATCCACCAAATACTTGGGGCAGTACCACTTCCGGTGACCAGTCCCTTTGCAGTAGAAGCACTTAGTCTCAGGCTTAGGTACAGACTTGGGTTTTTTCACTTGAGTAGCAACTTGCTTGCCGTTCTTTTGAAGTTCCCCTTCTATCCCTTTGCCCTTTTCTTGAAACTAGCGGTCTTGTTAACCATCAACACTTGATGCCCTTTTTTTGATTTCTACCTTCGTCGATTTCAGCATCGCGAAGAGCTCGGGAATTACTTTCGTCATCCCTTACATACTATAGTTCATCACGAAGTTCTACTAACTTGGTGATGGTGACTAGAGAATTCTGTCAATCACTATTTTATCTGGAAGATTAACTCCCACTTGATTCAAGCGATTGTAGTACCCAGACAATCTGAGCACATGCTCACTAGTTGAGCGATTCTCCTCCATCTTTTAGCTATAGAACTTGTTGGAGACTTCATATCTCTCAACTCGGGTATTTGCTTGAAATATTAACTTCAACTCCTGGAACATCTCATATGGTCCATGCCGTTCGAAACGTCTTTGAAGTCCCGATTCTAAGCCGTTAAGCATGGTGCACTAAACTATCAAGCAGTCATCATATTGAGCTAGCTAAACGTTCATAACGTATGCATCTGCTCCTGCAATAGGTCTGTCACCTAGCGGTGCATCAAGGACATAATTCTTCCGTGCAGCAATGAGGATAATCCTCAGATCACGGATCCAATCCGCATCTTTGCTACTAACATCTTTCAACATAATTTTCTCTAGGAACATATCAAAAATAAACAGGGAAGCAACAACGCGAGCTATTGATCTACAACATAATTTGCAAAAATACTATCAGGACTAAGTTCATGATAAATTTAAGTTCAATTAATCATATTACTTAAGAACTCCCACTTAGATAGATATCCCTCTAATCATCTAAGTGATTACGTGATCCAAATCAACTAAACCATGTCCGATCATCACGTGATATGGAGTAGTTTCAATGGTGAACATCACTATGTTGATCATATCTACTATATGATTCACCCTCGACCTTTCGGTCTCTGTGTTCCGAGGCCATATCTGCATATGCTAGGCTCGTCATGTTTAACCTGAGTATTCCGCGTGTGCAACTGTTTTGCACCCGTTGTATTTGAACGTAGAGCCTATCACACCCGATCATCACGTGGTGTCTCAGCACGAAGAACTTTCGCAACGGTGCATACTCAGGGAGAACACTTTTATCTTGAAATTTTAGTGAGAGATCATCTTATAATGCTACCGTCAATCAAAGCAAGATAAGATGCATAAAGGATTAACATCACATGCAATCAATATAAGTGATATGATATGGCCATCATCATCTTGTGCTTGTGATCTCCATCTCCGAAGCACCGTGCTCGTGATCTCCATCTCCGAAGCACCGTCATGATCACCATCGTCACCGGCGCGACACCTTGATCTCCATCGTAGTATCGTTTTCATCTCGCCACCTATTGCTTTTACGACTATCGCTACTGCTTAGTGATAAAGTAAAACAATTACATGGCGATTGCATTGCATACAATAAAGCGACAACCATATGGCTCCTGCCAGTTGCCGATAACTCGGTTACAAAACATGATCATCTCATACAATAAAATATAGGATCATGTCTTGACCATATCACATCACAACATGCCCTGCAAAAACAAGTTAGACGTCCTCTACTTTGTTGTTGCAAGTTTTACGTGGCTGCTACGGGCTTAGCAAGAACCGTTCTTACCTACGCATCAAAACCACAACGATAGTTTGTCAAGTTGGTGCTTTTTTAACCTTCGCAAGGACCGGGCGTAGCCACACTCGGTTCAACTAAAGTGAGAGAGACAGACACCCGCCAGTTACCTTTAAGCAACGAGTGCTCCGAACGGTGAAACCAGTCTCGCGTAAGCGTACGCGTAATGTCGGTCCGGGCCGCTTCATCTCACAATACCGCTGAACCAAAGTATGACATGCTGGTAAGCAGTATGACTTATATCGCCCACAACTCACTTGTGTTCTACTCGTGCATAGCATCAACGCATAAAACCAGGATCGGATGCCACTGTTGGGGAACGTAGTAATTTCAAAAAAAATCCTACGCACACGCAAGATCATGGTGATGCATAGCAACAAGAGGGGAGAGTGTTGTCCACGTACCCTCGTAGACCGACAGCGGAAGCGTTATCACAACGCGGTTGATGTAGTCGTACGTCTTCACGATCCGACCGATCAAGTACCGAACGCACGGCACCTCCGAGTTCTACACACGTTCAGCTCGATGACGTCCCTCGAACTCCGATCCAGCCAAGTGTTGAGGGAGAGTTTCGTCAGCACGATGCCGTGGTGACGATGATGATGTTCCACCGACGCAGGACTTCGCCTAAGCTCCGCAACGGTATTATCGAGGGGTAATATGGTGGAGGGGGGCACCGCACACGGCTAAAATATCGTATATCAAGTGTGTCTCTGGGGTGCCCCCCTGCCCCCGTATATAAAGGAGCAAGGGGAAGAGGGCCGGCCAAGGGGAGGTGGCGCGCCCAAGGGGGGAGTCCTACTCCCAGGAGTAGGACTCCTCCTTTCCTTGTGGGAGTAGGAGAAGGGAAGGGGGAAGGAGAAAGAAGGAAGGGGGCGCCCCCCCCCTCCCTAGTCCAATTCGGACTAGCCCATGGGGAGGGGTGCGGCCACCCTTTGAGGTCTTTCCCTCCTTTCCCGTATGGCCCATTAAGGCCCAATACGAATTCCCGTAACTCTCCGGTACTCCGAAAAATACCCGAATCACTCGGAACCTTTCCGAAGTCCGAATATAGTAGTCCAATATATCGATCTTTACATCTCGGCCATTTCAAGACTCCTCGTCATGTCCCCGATCTCATCCGGGACTCCGAACTCCTGCGGTACATCAAAACTCAATAAAACTGTCATCGTAACATTAAGCGTGCGGACCCTTCAGGTTCGAGAACTATGTAGACATGACCGAGACACCTCTCCGGTCAATAACCAATAGCGGGACCTGGATGCCCATATTGGCTCCCACATATTCTACGAAGATCTTTATCGGTCAGACCGCATAACAACATACGTTGTTCCCTTTGTCATCGGTATGTTACTTGCCCGAGATTCGATCGTCGGTATCTCGATACCTAGTTCAATCTCGTTACCGGCAAGTCTCTTTACTCGTTCCGTAATACATCATCCCGCAACTAACTCATTAGTCATAATGCTTGCAAGGCTTATAGTGATGTGCATTACCGAGTGGGCCCAAAGATACCTCTCCGATAATCGGAGTGACAAATCCTAATCTCGAAATACGCCAACCCAACAAGTACCTTTGGAGACACCTGTAGAGCACCTTTATAATCACCCAGTTACGTTGTGACGTTTGGTAGCACACAAAGTGTTCCTCCGGTAAACGGGAGTTGCATAATCTCATAGTCATAGGAACATGTATAAGTCATGAAGAAAGCAATATCAACATACTAAACGATCGGGTGCTAAGCTAACGGAATGGGTCAAGTCAATCACGTCATCCTCCTAATGAGGTGATCCCGCTAATCAAATGACAACTCATGTCTATGGTTAGGAAACATAACCATCTTTGATTAACGAGCTAGTCAAGTAGAGGCATACTAGTGACACTCTGTTTGTCTATGTATTCACACATGTATTATGTTTCCGGTTAATACAATTCTAGCATGAATAATAAACATTTATCATAATATAAGGAAATAAATAATACTTTATTATTGCCTCTAGGGCATATTTCCTTCACTACAAAATCATATAGTCTGGCTATGATCTATCTTCATCACACAAAATATTTAAATCATGCACAACCCCGATGACAAGCCAAGCAATTGTTTCATACTTTTGATGTTCTCAAACTTTTTCAATCTTCACACAATACATGAGCATGAGCCATGGACATAGCACTATAGGTGGAGTAGAATGGTGGTTGTGGAGAAGACAAAAAGGAGAAGATAGTCTCACATCAACTAGGCGTATCAACGGGCTATGGAGATGCCCATCAATAGATATCAATGTGAGTGAGTAGGGATTGCCATGCAACGGATGCACTAGAGCTATAAGTGTATGAAAGCTCAACAAAAGAAACTAAGTGGGTGTGCATCCAACTCGCTTGCTCACGAAGACCTAGGGCATTTTGAGGAAGCCCATCATTGGAATATACAAGCCAAGTTCTATAATGAAAATTTCCCACTAGTATATGAAAGTGACAAAATGAGAGACTCTCTATCATGAAGATCATGGTGCTACTTTGAAGCACAAGTGTGGTAAAAGGATAGTAACATTGTCCCTTCTCTCTTTTTCTCTTTTTATTATTATTATTATTATTATTTTTTATTTGGGCCTTTTCTTTTTTATGGCCTCTTTTTTTCTCTTTTTCTTATTTTTCGTCCGGAGTCTCATCCCGACTTCTGGGGGAATCATAGTCTCCATCATCCTTTCCTCACTCGGACAATGCTCTAATAATGATGATCATCACACTTTTATTTACTTACAACTCAAGAATTAAAACTCGATACTAGAACAAGATATGAGTCTATATGAATGCCTCCGGCGGTGTACCGGGATGTGCAATGACTCATGAGTGACATGTATGAAAGAATTGTGAACGGTGGCTTTGCCACAAATACAACGTCAACTACATGATCATGCAAAGCAATATGACAATGATGAACGTGTCATGATAAACGGAACGGTGGAAAGTTGCATGGCAATATATTGGCTATGGAAATGCCATAATAGGTAGGTATGGTGGCTGTTTTGAGGAAGGTATATGGTGGGTGTATGATACCGGCGAAAGGTGCGCGGTATTAGAGAGGCTAGCAATTGTGGAAGGGTGAGAGTGCGTATAATCCATGGACTCAACATTAGTCATAAAGAACTCACATAGTTATTGCAAAAATCTATTAGTTATCGAAACAAAGTACTACGCGCATGCTCCTAGGGGGATAGATTGGTAGGAAAAGACCATCGCTCGTCCCCGACCGCCACTCATAAGGAAGACAATCAATAAATAAATCATGCTCCGAGTTCATCACATAACGGTTCACCATACGTGCATGCTACGGGAATCACAAACTTTAACACAAGTATTTCTCAAATTCATAACCACTCAACTAGCATGACTCTAATATCACCATCTTCATATCTCAAAAAATTATAAAGAATCAAACTTCTCATAGTATTCAATGCACTTTATATGATAGTTTTTATTATATCCCTCTTGGATGCCCATAATATTAGGACTAAATTCATAACCAAAGCAATTACCATGCTGTTTAGGACTCTCAAAATAATAAAAGTGAAGCACGAGAGTTCATCTATTTCTACAAAATAAAACCACCAATGTGCTCTAAAAGATATAAGTGAATCACTAGAGCAACAACAAACTACTCTCAAAGATATAAGTGAAGATCAATGAGTAGTCGAATAATTATGCAACTATGTGAAGACTCTCTAACATTTAAGAATTTCAGATCTTGGTATTTTATTCAAACAGCAAGCAAAGCTAAAGAAAATAAAATGACGCTCCAAGCAAAACACATATCATGTGGTGAATAAAAATATATCTCCAAGTAAAGTTACCGATGAACAAAGACGAAAGGGGGGATGCCATCCGGGGCATCCCCAAGCTTAGACGCTTGGTTATCCTTGAATATTACTTTGGGGTGCCTTGGGAATCCCCAAGCTTAGGCTCTTGCCACTCCTTATTCCATAGTCCATCGTATCTTTACCCAAAACTTTAAAACTTCACGTCACAAAACTTAACAGAAAACTCGTAAGCTCCATTAGCGAAAGAAAACAAAACACCACTTCAAGGTACTGTCATGAACTCATTCTTTATTTATATTGGTGTTAACCTACTTTATTCCAACCTCTCTATGGTTTATCAACTATTTTACTTGCCATAGATTCATCAAAATAAGCAAACAACACGCGAAAAACAGAATCTGTCAAAAACAGAACAGTCTGTAGTAATCTGTAACTAACGCTAACTTCTAGAACTCCAAAAATTCTAAAATAAATTGGTGGACCTGAGGAATTTGTCTAGTAATCATCTGCAAAAATAATCAACTAAATATCACTCTCCAGTAAAACGTTGAAGCAAATCTCGTGAGCGCTAAATTTCTGTTTTTTACAGCATGATCATAAAGACTTCACCCAAGTCTTCCCAAAGGTTCTACTTGGCACAAACACTAATTAAAACACAAAACCACATCTAAACAGAATCTAGATGGATTATTTATTCCTAAACCGAACCAAAAATCAATAAACTAAAATAAAATTGGGTTGCCTCCCAACAAGCACTAACGTTTAACGCCCCTAGCTAGGCATGGTGATTTCAATGATGCTCGCATAAAAGATAAGAATTGAAATATAAAGAGAGCATCATGAATAATATTACTAGCACATTTATGTATAACCACTTCCTATGCATAGGGATTTTGTGAGCAAACAACTTATGGGAACAATAATCAACTAGCATAGGAAGGCAAAACAAGCATAACTTCAAAACTTTAAGCACATAGAGAGGAAACTTGATATTATTGTAATTCCTACAAGCATATATTCCACCCTCATAATAATTTTCAGTAGCATCATGAATGAATTCAACAATATAACCAGCACCTAAAGCATTCTTTTCATGATCTACTTGCATAGAAATTTTACTACTCTCCACATAAGCAAAATTCTTCTCATTCGGAATAGTGGGAGTATCATAAGAGACTTGAATACTATAAATTGATTACACAATAAAAGAGTAATGTTCAGAAAAATGGTAATCATAATCATGACAATTTTTATAAATATAATCATCACTACTTTTTATAGCATCAGTTTCATCACAATAATCATCCTAAGTAGCAACTTTGTTCTCATCATAATCGATTGAAACCTCTTCCAAGATAGTGGACTCATCACTAAATAAAGTCATGACCTCTCCAAATCCACTTTCATAAATATTATAAGATTCAACATCCTCCAAAATAGTGGGATCATTACTTCCTAAATTTGACACTCTTCCAAACCCACTTTCATCAATATAATCATCATAGGTAGAAGGCATGTTATCATCATAACAACTTTGCATATCAAAACTTGGGAGGCTAAAAATATCATCATCATTAAACGTAGCATCCCCAAGCTTGGGACAAACATTAATTGCAGCAAATATATTCTCAAAAACATCATCTTCTTCAAACATAGCATCCCCAAGCTTGGGCCTTTTCATATCATAAACATAATCACTCTCATCATTAATAGTATGGATAGCACCAATAGTATAGCAATTATCATATTCTTCCAAGCAAGTGCCAAAAAGATTTTCAAGATCATAAGAAGTATCATTATCTTCCCAATCATAATCATCACAACAAGCAATAGGCATAACGAGATCATCATCAAGTCCATCATCTTCCACAATTATTTTTGATTCATTTTCATGAGGCACAACAATAATAGGAGCAACATTATTTGGGAGAGATATCTTTTTACCTCTCTTCCTTTTTATTTTCTTCTTCTTCACCTCCTGTGTGGGTTCAATCCTCTTTTTGGAGCTCCTTATTAATGAGATTGGTTGAATAGAAGGCTCCTCCTTGTCACCTGATTCAACATAAGAAACAATAGGAGAATATTGGGAAGTCACTTCCCTTTCGTTAGTATTCTCTTCATCTTCTATTTGTATTCTTTTCTTTATGTAATTGGCAATATAAGGATTTTTAATGCAATTCACCGCACAATACATATAAATCTTCTCTAGATCAAAACCAACAAGTTTATAACGGGCAAATTCTGGAAGATGCTTAGTTATACGTTTCATTTCTTCGTAGCCCATAAGCAAACTAAGTTCATTATAATGTGCAAGGGAAATCAAGTCATCACAATTTTTGGACACGATTAGATCATGAAACAATTTGCATCGGATAGCTAAATGACCCTGTTCATTGCAAAGTCCACAAGTACGGCCAAGAAAATTTAAATCTTCAGCACAAACATCTAGCCTTTCTTGCAACAATTTAGTTTCTAAGTGCTTATGCCTCTTGCAATATCTATCTTCCCTATTTGGTGTGTGCTTGCAAACCCGATGAACTCCACAAAAATTGACATGTTTATAGGAGACATTTTCATCATAACTAGTGCAATCATCATTAGTACCATGGATATTCAAGGAGTTCATACAAACAACATTGCAATCATGCTCATCATTCAAAGATTTAGTGCCAAACATTTTAATGCATTCTTCTTCTAACACTTTGGCAAAATTTTCCTTTCCATCATACTCACGAAAGATATTAAAAAGATGAAGCGTATGAGACAAACTCAATTCCATTTTTTGTAGTTTTATTTTATAAAATAAACTAGTGCTAAAACAAGAAACAAAAAGATTCGATTGGAAGATATAAAGATATACCTTCAAGCACTCACATCCCCGGCAACGGCGCCAGAAACTGCTTGATGCCTACTACGCAACCTTCTTCTTGTATACGTTGTTGGGCCTCCAAGTGTAGAGGTTTGTAGGATAGTGGAAAATTTCCCTCAAGTGGATGACCTAAGGTTTATCAATCCGTGGGAGGCGTAGGATGAAGATGGTCTCTCTCAAACAACCCTGCAACCAAATAACAAAGAGTCTCTTGTGTCCCCAACACACCCAATACAATGGTAAATTGTATAGGTGCACTAGTTCGGCGAAGAGATGGTGATACAAGTGCAATATGGATGGTAGATATAGGTTTTTTAATCTGAAAATATAAAAACAGCAAGGTAGCAAGTGGTAAAAGTGAGCACAAACGGTATTGCAATGCTAGGAAACAAGGCCTAGGGTTCATACTTTCACTAGTGCAAGTTCTCTCAACAATAATAACATAATTGGATTACATAACTATCCCTCAACATGCAACAAAGAGTCACTCCAAAGTCACTAATAGCGGAGAACAAACGAAGAGATTATGGTAGGGTACGAAACCACCTCAAAGTTATTCTTTCCAATCAATCCGTTGGGCTATTCCTATAAGTGTCACAAACAGCCCTAGAGTTCGTACTAGAATGACAACTTAAGACACAAATCAACCAAAACCCTAATGTCACCTAGATACTCCAATGTCACCTCAAGTATCCGTGGGTATGATTATACGATATGCATCACACAATCTCAGATTCATCTATTCAACCAACACATAGAACCTCAAAGAGTGCCCCAAAGTTTCTACCGGAGAATCAAGACGAAAACGTGTGCCAACCCCTATGCATAGGTTCATGGGCGGAACCCGCAAGTTGATCACCAAAACATACATCAAGTGAATCACGTGATATGCCATTGTCACCACAGATACGCACGGCAAGACATACATCGAGTGTTCTCAAGTCATTAAAGACTCAATCCGATAAGATAACTTCAAAGGGGAAACTCAGTCCATTACAAGAGAGTAGAGGGGGAGAAGAAACATAAGATCCAACTATAATAGCAAAGCTCGCGATACATCAAGATCGTGCCAAATCAAGAACACGAGAGAGAGAGAGATCAAACACATAGCTACTGGTACATACCCTCAGCCCCGAGGGTGAACTACTCCATCCTCGTCATGGAGAGCGCCGGGATGATGAAGATGGCCACCGGTGAGGGATTCCCCCTCCGGCAGGGTGCCGGAGCAGGGTCCCGATTGGCTTTTGGTGGCTACAGAGGCTTGCGGCAGCGGAACTCCCGATCTCTTCTGTTCCCCGGTCGTTTTAGGGTATATGGGTATATATAGGAGGAAGAAGTACGTCAGGGGAGCCACGAGGGGCCCATGAGGGTGGAGGGCGCGCCCCCCTACCTCGTGGCTCCCTCGTTTCTTTCCTGACGTGCACTCCAAGTCTATCAGTTTACTTTCCTTCCAGAAATAATTTCTCCAGAAGGTTTCATTCCGTTTCGACTCCGTTTGATATTCCTTTTCTTCGAAACACTGAAACAAGGGGAAAAAAGGAACTGGCACTGGGCTCTGGGTCAATAGGTTAGTCCCAAAAATAATATAAAAGTGTTTAATAAAGCCCATAAACATCCAAAACAGATAATACAATAGCATGGAACAATAAAAAATTATAGATACGTTGGAGACGTATCAGTGCACTGTATACAGACAAGAAGAGGTGATCCATCGAAATTAGCTGCCAGGCGCCACTGAGTATATAATTTCTACTCCTCCTCATCCTCGTGATCATCACCATCGTCATCTCCCCCTTGCTTATAAATTTTTTCAAGTATAGGTGGTGGAATGTTCACAGGACCTTGGAAACACAAGAAGAAGGTTAATTAGTAAAGGGAAACTTGCTAACCCGCATGCGTGTGGATGAAACAATTATAATTACGGTGGAAGACAAACGTACCGAAACTACGAGGATCCCATGCAAAAACAGTGCCACGAGTGGTGGCAGCAAACACAAGATCCTCGTATTCAATTGCATCCCAGTACTCATCCATGTGCAGAAACTGATTTTTGAGCAATATCCATGGACGACGAACCGTGGAATGAGTAAGGATGGCAACAAGCTTGTCGAAGATAGCAACAACTTCATAGTTCTTGTAATTCCAAGAGAGGTTGGGAACTCGACAAATTGCTATCTTCAGTAGACGACAGTCACCATGATCGTATTTGAACGTACGTAGATCATCTGTGTGCTCAACCTCAGGGCACTCAGAGATTTTTGGAAGTGGAATCCGCTGACGAGTGTACACATTCACAAGTTCCCACTCGCAAGTGTACCCAATATAAACAACCCAATATCCATTTGCGCCAGCCCAAGCCTTACCCTTAAGCGATGGCATCTTGACATCACACGTATCATTATCAAGCGGCATCAACTTGCACAAGGCGAGGCCTCCGTCGTCTGCGCGCATGCGAACATGCTTATAGCAAAGAAGATAAGGGAGATCAAACCGCTCCTGGACCCTTGGGTTCCTTGTAATGATGTTATTAGTTGAGTGGAGAATGGGCTTGAACGAACCTGCCATGCTAGCCGAGGTGATGATGTTGCACCGATCAATGAGTTCCTCCACCACATCATCTTTCAGATTAGGGCAAGAATAACAGGGTTGTTTCCGGCTTGTTCCCTCCATGGAGAAGACGATCGAACAACGGCAGAAGGAAGGGTGAAGGCAAATGGAGGAGGGAGGAAGAGCGTTCGACAGCACTTCCAAATCAAGAGGGAAAGGCGAAGAGTCGGTGGACGGTTGCCAGTTTGCCACGGTACATGAAGAGGCGCCCCGGCCTACACGTCCTTTCGGAAATTGTACCAAAGGACTCGCCGTAGTCTCACTGACATGTTGGAACGGGACCACATGTCAACGAAACATGGTGTGTAATTTCTCATGCAAAATGTGATCTGGCCGCGTTGGCCCGAAGTGCCGCAGTATTTCTCAACTTTATTTTTTAATGGCGTGCCGTTCATTTTTGAAGCACAACTAACTGGTACTGTTTGCAGAGAAAATATAAACTACTCTACCACTACTCCACCTCTAGTACTAGTAGTATAAAAAAGATATATAGGCTGGAGCTTTAGAGCTTTCTTGCTAAGGGCTCCCACTTGCTTCTCACACTATCACCCTCTCTCCGGATCTAAAAAAGACGACCTCTCTCTCCCTCCTCACCGGTGGTCACAGATCCGCCGGGGAAGAAAAGGACGTGCAGCGTTAACGCACTCGTCGTCGGCGAGCGAGGTCACGCACTGACGACAAGGCCGTCCTATCAGACCTAGCGCCCGCACGGGATGGGCTCCGTCCCCAAGCTCGCTGCCGTAGTGCGTGCGGAGGACGACGACCACGAGTGAAGCCACTTCCCGCCGACCCTCAGGTATGCTACCTCTTTTCGAACCATACCCTTGTTCTATTGCCCCATCTGCAACGTCATTGCATGTGGATCTTTTTCCACTCCACCATCTTCCCAATTTCCTGTCCTCTGCTCTGCTGGTCACGTAGACGAAAACCTTAATTTGCACTATTAAAGGAAACCCTACTTCATGCAGACTAATCCATGTGTGGGTTGAATAAGGAAAGGAAGGGAGATTGTACTGTCCAAGAGAGTAGGCATCGAACCCGCATCTAGGTTGAAAAGGGGAAAATTGGTAGCTAAGGGACGAGTCTCGTGTCTCTTGGTTGAAGAAGGGTAGAAAGGCATGACAACGCAATAGAGAATGACCAGGTTGATCGGTTTGTTGTCCTCACATAGGAAAAAGGTGGCTTAAGAGAACAAAAATGGGACGTAATCCACATATGCTCCCTGGATATTTGTTGCTCTGGGCAACCATACCTCCCTCACCACTCTATGCGTCCGTGGAGGTACATCGTACTGGTGCGCCCACTGTCCAAATGGGCCTAGCATGTCCCTTAAACCAAACACATCCTTATTGTCACTTTTTTGCTGTTAGTATAACGCCAGCAGTCAAGTCAAGCAATGCTACTGCTAAAGTGATGCCACATTTAACTAATGCCGCACTCAGTCTAATGCCACCGATAAAAAAAATTATGAAAAGGCGGGGTCACTGCTTTTCATTTCGTATACAAGAAATAAACAGTTACAAAAACAAGATTAGAGAAGGAGGATTGGGGTTAGAGATACATCAGAAGTACATCAGTCTGGTTCTAGGGGGCGCTCTACAAGAGCCATTGCACGCTTACGCCCAGCGTCAACCCAGTCCTTTGCTTCGACCTGAATCTTCAGAAATAGTTGTGTGGGGTGACAAGAAATATTTCTGAATGTTCTATCATTTCTTTCTTTCCAGAGGTTCCACCAAACCAGGGCCAAAATTGATCTCCAAGATGTCGCTCTTTCCTTTCCCATGGAAGCATTTGTCCGCTCCCACCAGCTAACTAGGGAATCGGCATGAACTGCCGCCATAGCCGGGCTCATGTTCAGCTTGTAGAGTGTCAGGTGCCAAACTTCCATCACAAAAGAGCAAGAAGTAAGCAGGTGGCCAGCAGTTTCAGGCTCTTGTAGACATAGCAGACACAGCGGATTATGGGGCCACCCTCGCTTAGCAAGGTTATCCGCCGTTAGACATCGATCTTGAGGAGCCAGCCAGACGAAGAACTGACATTTGGGAGGGGCATCCGAGCTCCAGGCCAGCTTCGCATAAGGTGGCCTAATTTTGGCAGTAAGAGTGGCAGCGTACGCCGAGCTGGAGGAAAACTGACCATCGTTTGTCCATCTCCAGGTTAGTGAATAATCTTGAGCCTCAGTGAGTTGGATCGGCTGCAACTCATTCCAAAGGTTCATGAATTGCGCGATGGCCTCTTGAGTAAACCATCGATAAATTTAATCAATGCCATTTAATGTCACTGGATTATTTCAGGGTTAGCTGTTGATTGTGGATGTATTAAAGATTTTTCAGCTAAGGCATTCTAATGCTGTTGCACAACCAGTATACCAACGATGAAACTTGTTACTACCTTCAAATTTTTGCACTGTTAATGCTTATAGATTACATACCTCACTTTCATGAGATAAGTTAATTTTTTTGTATAGTGTCATCAAAATGCCAAGGACACTGATGTCATTTTATTTTGGTTAAATTGCACAAAAAATTATGAAGACAAGAGGAAAGGTGAAGAGTGGGCACCTCCTCCTCCGGTTGTTCTCTTGATACGTTCGATCATGTTTTTATGTTTGATCGATTATCAAGATTGGGATAGCAATTTTTAAGGTCCCCCCGAGTTCGAAATGATATTTACCTTGGAGGTACATGGTTTGCAATTTTTTATACTGTCATTAGTTAATAATGCTAGTTACCTTTAGATTTTTGTATTTGGTTTAATGCTCATGCACAGCTAGTATACCAATGCTGAAACTTGTTACCTTTACATTTTGTATTGTTAATTCTTATAGAAATCTTCTAGTGCTAGAGTTTATTGAAATCTGTTCAGTAAAACCATTGTACTATACCCTGTAATAAAATAACAACTCTACTATTGCACTAGCCACTGGATTAGTGTATATTTGTAGTATTCAAATGGCACTAGTAGAAAAAGGGGCTTTTACCCCGGTTGGTAAGGGCCTTTTGTCCCGGTTTTCGAACCGGGACTAAAGGGTCGTTACTAAAGCCCTAACCCTTTAGTCCCAGTTCTTACACGAACCGGCACAGAAGGTCCTCCACGTGGCTGCTGCTGCCAGCCCAGGCAGGGGGGCCTTTGGTCCCGGTTGGTGACACTAACCGGGACCAATATGCAGGGCCTTTTGTCCAGGTTGGTGTCACCAACCGGGACCAATAGGCATCCACGCGTCAGCATTTCAGGGGCTGGGGTTTTTGTTTTTTTGAAAGGGGGGGGGGTTGGGGGGTTAATTTAGGTGTTTCATATATTGTGTTAGCTAGCTAATTAATAGAGAGAAGTGTCCTCTCTTATCTCCGTGCTTGGTCGACGCTACGTACTATATACGTATGGAGAGGACTAGACACGCTAGCTAGTAAGCAAATGAAGGAAACAGAAGTTCGTCATGAACATATGCATACAGAGAGAAGTGATATCGACCACCTCTCCTTCTCCGAGAGATTGGTCGAGCAACAAGTTCTCGTATATCTATCTGACACTACCGGCTACATATATACAATAATTATCTCTTACAATATAATCTCCTAATTAAATTGTAAGAACACAGGGTCCACATAGTATTCTCCGTTTTCAGCGATCACGTGGTCAAGGAAGAATGCCGCCAATTCCTCTTGAATTGCTCGCATACGATCTGGTGCTAGGAGTTCATCCCGCATCCGAAGGATCTAATTTGAAGAAGGGGGTCAATACATATATATATATATATATATATATATATATATATATATATATATATATATATATATATATATATATGAATCAATGAAACTCGACACAAATGATGGTAATAAAATAAAATTGTGAATATTATTGCTTACACACTTCATATTGTTCGTCAGAGTAGCCCCGCTCACAGGTTGTGTGGCGGATAGACTCGCAAACGTAGTATCCACAGAAATCATTCCCTTGTTCCTGCCACAACCACTTTACAAGAAATAGAGGTCAATCTAACGGATAAGCAAGCATGCTAAATGGTATTGATGAAACTAGCGCTTGAATCACTAGGAGATGTGCGGAACATGCTACTATAGTACTTACTTTCAGGTGTCTAAATTGCAGCTTCTTCGGCAGTCCCGGAGCTTTTGTGGTGAATTTTCTCCAAACCCTGCCAGAAAAAGAAAACAATTACTTGATATCAGGAAATGAACAAAGTTGCTGATATGGTGGATAATGATCGATTTAACTTACTTCTCGAGCATTTGTGTCATGTCCGCATAGTCCTGGGGATCTTTTCGTCTCGAGTCTAAGACGGTTACTACTCCCTGCTCAAGCTTAATCTCTAGGAGAATATAGTGGAAGTTGCGCATGCATGCATAAGTCATCAATTAGATTACCATAACCTGGACTAATAAGGGAAACCGAATATGCACAAGACAGAAACACCTTCTCCTCCAGAGGTGGATGTTTCTTTGCTTTCACCCCTTGAAAGAAGTTTGTCACTTCGGCTCGCACGATCTTCGCGTTCTCCTCCGGGGTCCTCTCATATGGTAACTTCTCTGGAGTCTTCAGAGAAGGACCGAATCTGTATTGCCTCCCGCCTCTGGCAGCTGTACTGCTAGACGCCGGCAGAGCAGACGGAGCGGATGCGGCTGTCTTCTTTCCTTGCTTACGAGGCAGAGGAGAAGGACTACGACGCGCCGGAGCAGCCGGAGCGGCGGCGGGTCTCTTCCGCCCTTGCTGACGAGGCGGAGAAGGAGGAGGCTGGCTGCTCTGGCACGCCGGCGCAGGCGGAGAAGGAGGTGGAGTGCCGCCACGCGCCGGAGAAGGAGGCTGAGTGCCCTGATCACTCGCCGGAGGAGGAGGTGGAGGAGTGTAACATCCCAAATTTCCAATTTGGTATGTTATACATAGATCATCATTGCATATCATGTTTTATTGCATTTTGACAAATCCTCGATAAATCCTAAGCAACTCAAGGACCCTCGGAGAGAGTTGGGGATTTTCTCGAATTTTCAAATTTGATTTTCAAACGAGGATTGTGGTTTTAATTATTTTCTCTCCGGAAAATATTTCATTCTAAATAAACGAGAGGAGAAAATATGACTTCTCCAAAACAATTGAAATACTGGAGGAAAATGTTAAAAACATTATTTGGAATTTATTTGGATTTTATTTGCAATTTTATTGCATTAAAAATATTGCATGTTTTCAAAATATTTATTTTGGATTATAAAAATGTTCACCCTATTCTAGATTTTCTAACAAGACGGGGAAAATTTATTTCATATTTTTCTGATTTTTATTTATTTTTCTACGAATTATTTTCCGCGGAACTTATTTAAAAAAAACGCGCGACGCCCGCTGGGCCGAAGCCCAGCCGAGCGCCGGCCCGTCCGCGCCCTCTCCTTCCTCCGCACGGGACACCGCCGCCGCCATGGCCGAGTCCAGCCGCCGCACGCCTCCCCTCACCCGACCCCTCCCCCAAGCCACCTCGCACCCCCCTCCTTAAATACCCCCCTCTCCTTTTCCTCTCACCGCCGCCGCCGGAGTAGCCCCGCCGCCGCCCGCATCTCGCCTCGCCGCCGCCGCCGTCTGCCTCGCCGCCGCCGCCGCCGGGAGCCGCCGCCCCTCGTCGCCGCACCCCCCCCGAGCCCCGCACCCCGCCGCCAAGCCCCGCGCCCGCCGGAGCCCCTCGCCGGAGCCCGCCCGTCGAGGTACTGCCGCCGCCCGTTTCCGTCGTTGCCGGTTTTTTGTAAAAGAAAAAAAAACCCTTCGTTTTAAAAAAAACCCTAGATCAGTTTTTTTCGGTTTTATTATTTTGCGAGCGTTTACCGAACCGTTCGTTTTAACGAACGCGTTCGTCGGTTTTTCTCTGTTAACGAACGTCCGTTATCTAACCGTTCGTCCGTTTTTCTTTTTCGTCGGATTTTTCTGCGATTATCTCAGATTCAATTTCTGATCGAATCTTCGATTCTGTTTAACTTCTCGCTCGTTTATCGGAATCAGGCGATTCAAGCGCCTAGAGTTTCGTCTCGAAATTCTCTTTCCGTTTAACCTACTCAAACAAGATTTTGCTACAGTAAAATTTGACCTAGATCCAGATTAGCAAACGAAGTTTCTTTCTTTCGCTGTTTGACTTTCGTTGCTTCTTTCGAATTGATTCTTTTTGCAAACCGGAGTTCTTAAGTTGAACTTTCTGGTTGGATCTTTCATTCGAGTTTTACCTGTGCATTAGATGAGTACTGATTGTATGCTTGTTTTATTGCGATAGAGTACCCGGAGTGTGCCGCTTGTTACTTCGAATCGCTAGGTTTTGCGGATCATCAGCAAGGCAAGTAACACTTTGATCATACCCCGTTCATACCCAGTTTTATTTGCATTAGATCTATTCCTCAAACATTGCATGATTAGGATCTAATTAAACTGTGGGTATTGGGAAGTAGTTGAGGTAGTACCTATTACCTGTTTTCTTATCAAACCCTTGGGAGTTACTTCTACGTTGCTTTTATTATTGCCATGCTATGCTCGTAGACGTGGATTTGGGTTTGAGTGATATTCATGACAGATGTGAGATGTTTATTAATGGTTCAACTTAAGGTGGCAACTAAACTCACATCTGGGTGGATTGAGGCACCTGGAGAACCCAGTGTTGTCTGTTTGTATAAGGTCCGCCACCCAGGCTCAAAGGGATCATAAGATTATTCATGCTAGAAACTTCCGTGTGCAGCCACAAGCTATTATGGGATCTAGCATAGCTGAGTAGGTTACAGGATCTCTTGAAGAGGTGGACTAGCAGATGTAGGGGAAAGTAGGTGTACCGGTCCATCCAGAGTAAAGAGTGATCGTTTCTGAAAGACTGTGTCTCGGTCATCCGTTTCTCAAACATCATGCAGTGCAAGAATCAAGCGGAGGCGATCGAGTCTTGTGGGGAAAAGTGCGCAAACCTCTGCAGAGTGTACAAACTAATCATGATTAGCCGTGTCCCCGGTTATGGACAACTTGAGTATCTAGTACCTGGATTATCATTTGAATCTCATCACCGTGATACTTATAATTAATTTTGTTGGGTTAATGATGACACTTAATTGGGATTGAGTTGGAGGTACCTTCTCAATGTTTCAACCACCATGATAGTTAAATAAAATTTATTCCTTTGAAGTAGGATAAAATTGGCTTTTCGCAAAACTGTAACCATAGAGCTTTCCACCAGCCATATATGCATATAGTATAGCATTATTATTGTTCATTGCTCTCTATGTGTTACATTGCCAGCATATTCTATGTGCTGACCCGTTTTCGGGCTGCAACGTTTCATGTTGCAGACTTTTCAGACGACGAGTAAGGTGCTTTAGGTCGTGGTCTTATACTCAGTGATGCCGCTGGAGTGATGGACTCACTTATCTTCCAAGTCTTCTGCTGTTATGGTTATTAGATGGCCTTCAGCCATGTTTATCATTCTTAATCTCTTCGGAGATATTCGATGTAATAAGTGTGTGATTGCTACTCTGTTATAAATCCACCATTTGTACTGTGCGTGTCAGCATTACTGATCCAGGGATGACACTGGTGCACAGCAGCATAGGCCATTTGAGGTCTGGTCGCTAAAAAGTTGGTATTAGAGCACACGCTGACTGTAGGACACGACCACTAAGCTTAAGCCCTAGAAAACTTCTCTCTTCTCATTTCTGACCCCTCTCCACCTTCTACTCTTTTAGGAATGGCGAATGCAAGGAGCAAGTTCATGCAACCCGATGAAGACACGTCGTTTGGTCGACACTTGAAGGAAGTCACCAAGTACTTGAATATAGGAATACCAAGCGTCACCGGAACCTACAACGCCACATTACCTGAAGAGGAGAGCTAGAATATTCAAGTTATCATTCCAGGAAGGATGTTTAGTGCCATGAGATTGGTTTTCGAAGCACCAACTTGGAGTTTAGGGAAGAGCATGGCCGCACACATCGCCATGGGATGCATTGGAGAAGTCTACCACCAGGAGCTTAAGGATACAATTTACCAAATTTGTGGACGTCGAGACGCGCAATGGGAGATGATCAAGACCAAGAAGGATGGATCAATTGCAGCTTTCATCCAGGAGCAGAACCAACATATTCGTCGCCAGGAGAACCAGATGTGCACGGACAAGGAAGAACTGAAGAAGGCATTAACAAAGATCAAGGAACTCCAAGAAGAACTCAAGGCTACACGCGAAGATTACTTGGAAGAAATCAACACACTAGTAGGGAAGATTGACGACCTAGAGAATAAGATTGGAGCATTCGTGGGAAATCCAGTGCCAAAAGCAGAAGTCGACGAATGCACTTGTCCGGATAACTACATCATCATCGACGACACCGACTCGGAACCAAGTGAAGACGACTGGATTGATGAAGCTGGAGCAGACATCATGGAGTCTTCAACAGATCAGAATTTTTAGTAGACCACCATATCAGTAGTAGTTTTCCCCGCATTCAATAGTATAGTTCAAGCACTTTGTAACGCTAGTTAGATCGATTGTTTTGCCTTGTTTGAATTGATTGAGTGATATTGATTGAATTGTCTCATGAGCATATGGGTAGTGTTTTCTCTCTAGACCTCATTCTATTCTTACCTCTCATCTCTTCTAAACCTATCAGATGCCTCCGAGACGCGACACCGGATTTGTTTTCCCGCCAGAGATCACCCAGTTGATTCAGCAACAAAATGCCCTGATGCAAGTGTTAGTGCAGAACCAAGGCAACAACAACAACAACAACCCACCGCCGCCACCACCTGTTGATCACTTAGCCCGTTTCTTAAGGCTAAACCCGCTAGTGTTTACCAGTAGCACCGAGCCGATTGTTGCAGATGATTGGCTCCGCAAAGTTGGAAGGGAGTTGACCACTGCAGGATGCACAGATGCGGAAAGAGTGCGTTTTGCCGCACATCAGCTTGATGGACCCGCAGCATCATGGTGGGAGAATTATACAGCCACGCACCCTATTGACACTGTCACATGGGACCAGTTTCAGCAAGCTTTCCGAACATCTCATGTTTCAGCAGGAGCTATGGCTATGAAGAAGCGTGAATTTCGTAACCTACGCCAAGGAGGACGCACCGTAGGCCAGTATGTGGAGGAATTCAGTAAGTTAGCACGTTATGCACCAGATGACGTTGCTACAGATGCTGCCAATCAGGAGAAATTCTTGGAAGGATTGAATGATGAACTGAGTATGCAGTTGATGGTAGCAACCTTCAACAACTACCAGGAGCTGGTAGATAGAGCTCTCATGATTGAAGGGAAGCAACAGCAGATTGAAAACCGCAAGAGGAAGTATGGACAAGGGAAGTACAATTCTGGAGCCCAGCAGAAGCCACGATTTACCCCGAAGCCGGGAGGACAGTTACAGCATACCCATGGAGGAGGTAGTTCGCACAACCATAATGGCTCCAAGAATGGTAATGGGAATGGAGGAGGAAACGGACAGAACCGCACCAACCCATCTACCCCAACCAAGAGAGATCTAAGTCACATTACTTGTTTCAAGTGCCAGAAGACGGGACATTATGCTACTGATTGTCCCGAAGCCCAAAATGGAAATGGCAATGGAAGCTCTGGGAAGAAGCCGAACCCGTTCAACAAAGGACATGTGAACCACGTGAGCGTGGAGGAGGTTGAAGCTCAGCCTGATGCAGTAATAGGTAAGTTTTTGGTTAAGTCATTTACTGCAACTGTTCTTTTCGATACTGGTGCATCGCATTCATACATATCAAGGGGATTCGTGAACAAGTTTAAGATGTCCACCCAAGTTCTCAAAACCCCTATGTTAGTAACCTCGCCAGGAGCAGAGTATATGGCCACCCAAGGATGTTTTCAGATACCGTTGGCCATTGGTAGGCATGTTTTCCCCTCAGACCTCATTGTTTTGGAATCGCAAGGTTTGGATGTGATTTTGGGAATGGATTGGCTATCGTTGTATGGAGGAAACATCGATTGTGCCAGCAAGACGATTTTGCTTACCACCCCAGAAGGAAAAAGGATCAAGTATGTATCCCGGCATATGACGAAGAGGACTCAAGTGAATTCCTTATCAGGAGTTGTACAGGAGGAAGTACCCGTGGTGAAGGATTATCCAGATGTATTTCCAGAAGAGTTGCCAGGCATGCCACCGGATAGAGACATTGAGTTTTTGATTGAACTTTTGCCAGGCACAGGGCCAATATCTAAGAGACCGTACAGGATGCCCGCAAAGGATTTAGAGGAAATTAAGAAGCAGATCAAGGAGTTACTGGATAAAGGCTATATTCGCCCAAGTTCGTCACCTTGGGGATCACCAGTACTTCTAGTGGAGACAAAGGATGGATCACTAAGGATGGTTGTTGATTACCGAGGATTGAATGAAGTGACCATCAAAAACAAGTACCCACTGCCGATGATCAATGATTTGTTTGACCGCTTGCAAGGAGCTAAAGTATTTTCCAAGATCGATCTACGATCAGGATACCATCAGTTAAAGATTCGAGACCAGGATATACCCAAGACAGCATTTACCACCAGATATGGATTGTATGAGTATACCGTTATGTCATTTGGACTGACTAACGCACCCGCCTATTTCATGAACCTGATGAACAAAGTGTTTATGGAGTTTTTAGATAAGTTCGTCGTGGTGTTCATTGATGATATTTTAATCTTTTCCAAGGATGAAGAAGAGCATGAGGAGCATTTACGATTGGTACTTGAGAAGCTCAGAGAACATCAGTTATATGCCAAGTTCAGCAAGTGTGAGTTTTGGTTGAAGGAAGTTGGATTCCTTGGACATGTTATTTCTGGAGAAGGAATAGCAGTAGACCCTGCCAAGGTTGACACAGTGACAAGTTGGGAATCACCCACGACAGTTGGAGAAATCCGGAGTTTTCTTGGACTTGCAGGATACTACCGGAGATTCATCGAGAATTTCTCAAGGATTGCTAAGCCTATGACTGAGCTATTGAAGAAGGACACCAAATTCAATTGGACTGAGGAATGTGAAGCTAGTTTCCAAGAGTTGAAGAAACGATTGGTTACCTCACCAGTGTTGATTCTGCCAGATCAACGCAAGGATTATGAAGTTTATTGCGACGCTTCTCGTCGAGGACTTGGAGCAGTGCTTATGCAGGAAGGAAGAGTTGTGTCGTATGCTTCACGACAACTTAAACCCCATGAGAAGAATTATGCTACGCACGATTTGGAATTAGCAGCCGTGGTGCATGCATTGAAAACATGGAGACATTTTCTCATCGGAAACCATTGTGAGGTGTACACGGATCACAAGAGTTTGAAGTACATTTTCATGCAGAAGGAGTTAAATCTCAGACAGAGGAGATGGTTGGAGCTCATCAAAGATTATGATATGAGATTGCATTATCACCCTGGAAAGGCTAACGTAGTAGCAGACGCGTTCAGCCACAAGAGTCATGTCAACACCCTCATGACCGGAGAGTTACCTCAGGAGTTAGCCGAGGACCTACACGAGTTATGTTTGGAGATAGTCCCAAGAGACTATTTAGCGACATTGGAGATTCAGTCTACCTTGATGGAAAAGATCAGAGAAGCTCAGAAGTCAGACAAGGAGATTGAAGAGATAAAGGAGAAGATGAGCAAAGGAAAAGCCAAGGGATTTTGTGAGGATGAGCACGATACCTTATGGTTCGAGGACCGCGTATATGTGCCAAATGATCCGGAGATCAGGAAGTTGATTTTGCAGGAAGCCCATGATTCACCATACTCGATTCACCCAGGTAATACCAAGATGTATTTGGATTTGAAGAATACTTTCTGGTGGACCGGAATGAAGAAGGATATTGCGGAGTATGTAGCAGTTTGTGATGTATGTCAGAGAGTGAAGGCAGAGCATCAGAAGCCAGCAGGATTGCTATAGCCATTGCCGATACCCGAATGGAAGTAGGATAAAATAGGCATGGATTTTATCACAGGATTACCCAGGACTCGTTCAGGCTATGACTCGATATGGGTTGCAGTTGATCGATTGACGAAAGTGGCTCATTTCATTCCAGTGAAGACCACTTACACCAGTGCTAAGTTGGCCAAGATCTACATGACCAGGATCGTATGTTTGCATGGAGTTCCGAGGACCATTGTATCAGACAGAGGAACCCAATTTACCTCGAAGTTTTGGAAGCAGTTACATGAAACGTTGGGAACCAGGCTGGAATTTAGTACAGCATTTCACCCACAGACAGATGGACAGACCGAGAGAGTCAACCAGATTTTGGAGGACATGTTGAGAGCATGTGCACTAGATTATGGATCTAGTTGGGACGACAATTTGCCATATGCGGAGTTTTCATATAACAACAGTTACCAAACCAGTTTGAAGATGGCCCCTTTCGAAGCCTTGTACGGAAGGAGGTGTAGAACACCGTTGTTGTGGGACGAAGTTGGAGACCGTCAGTTGTTTGGACCAGATTTGATTAAGGAGTCTGAACAGAAAGTAAGGTTGATTCGCGATAGGCTCAAGGTAGCCCAGTCCAGGCAGAAAAGTTATGCCGATTCTAAACGAAAGGAGACCGTTCACGAAGTCGGAGACAGAGTGTATCTTCGAGTATCACCACTTCGAGGAGTGAAGCGCTTTGGAGTTAAAGGAAAGTTAGCGCCCCGTTTTATCGGACCATACAGAGTGTTGGAACGTATGGGAGAAGTTGCTTACAAGTTGGAATTGCCCGAAGGATTGTCTGGAGTTCATGATGTATTTCACGTTTCGCAGTTGAAGAAGTGCCACGCAGAGATGGCTGAGATACCACTGAGAGATACTGTGCCACTGGAAGCGATACAGTTGGAAAGTGATTTGACTTATGAGGAGAAACCAGTTAAGATTCTCGAGTATGCTAGCCGAGTTACCCGCAGCAAGGTTAGCAAGTTTTGCAAAGTCCAGTGGAGTCACCACACGGAGGATGAAGCCACCTGGGAGCGAGAGGAAGATCTACGGAAAGACCACTCCCACCTGTTTTCTAGCCAACCCGAATCTCGAGGGCGAGATTCATCTTAAGGGGGGTAGGTTTGTAACATCCCAAATTTCCAATTTGGTATGTTATACATAGATCATCATTGCATATCATGTTTTATTGCATTTTGACAAATCCTCGATAAATCCTAAGCAACTCAAGGACCCTCGGAGAGAGTTGGGGATTTTCTCGAATTTTCAAATTTGATTTTCAAACGAGGATTGTGGTTTTAATTATTTTCTCTCCGGAAAATATTTCATTTTAAATAAACGAGAGGAGAAAATATGACTTCTCCAAAACAATTGAAATACTGGAGGAAAAATGTTAAAAACATTATTTGGAATTTATTTGGATTTTATTTGCAATTTTATTGCATTAAAAATATTGCATGTTTTCAAAATATTTATTTTGGATTATAAAAATGTTCACCCTATTCTAGATTTTCTAACTAGACGGGGAAAATTTATTTCATATTTTTCTGATTTTTATTTATTTTTCTACGAATTATTTTCCGTGGAACTTATTAAAAAAACGCGCGACGCCCGCTGGGCCGAAGCCCAGCCGAGCGCCGGCCCGTCCGCGCCCTCTCCTTCCTCCGCACGGGACGCCGCCGCCGCCATGGCCGAGTCCGGCCGCCGCACGCCTCCCCTCGCCCGACCCCTCCCCCAAGCCACCTCGCACCCCCCCTCCTTAAATACCCCCCCTCCTCTCCTTTTCCTCTCACCGCCGCCGCCGGAGTAGCCCCGCCGCCGCCCGCATCTCGCCTCGCTGCCGCCGCCGTTTGCCTCGCCGCCGCCGCCGCCGGGAGCCGCCGCCCCTCGTCGCCGCACCCCCCCACCCCCCCACCCCCGAGCCCCGCACCACGCCGCCAAGCCCCGCGCCCGCCGGAGCCCCTCGCCGGAGCCCGCCCGTCGAGGTACTGCCGCCGCCCGTTTCCGTCGTTGCCGGTTTTCTGTAAAAAAAACCCTTCGTTTAAAAAAAACCCTAGATCGATTTTTTTCGGTTTTATTATTTTGCGAGCGTTTACCGAACCGTTCGTTTTAACGAACGCGTTCGTCGGTTTTTCTCTGTTAACGAACATCCGTTATTTAACCGTTCGTCCGTTTTTCTTTTTCGTCGGATTTTTCTGCGATTATCTCAGATTCGATTTCTGATCGAATCTTCGATTCTGTTTAACTTCTCGCTCGTTTATCGGAATCAGGCGATTCAAGCGCCTAGAGTTTCGTCTCGAAATTCTCTTTACGTTTAACCTACTCAAACAAGATTTTTCTACAGTAAAATTTGACCTAGATCCAGATTAGCAAACGAAGTTTCTTTCGTTCGCCGTTTGACTTTCGTTGCTTCTTTCGAATTGATTCTTTTTGCAAACCGGAGTTCTTAAGTTGAACTTTCTGGTTGGATCTTTCATTCGAGTTTTACCTGTGCATTAGATGAGTACTGATTGTATGCTTGTTTGTTTGCGATAGAGTACCCGGAGTGTGCCGCTTCTTACTTCGAATCGCTAGGTTTTGCGGATCATCAGCAAGGCAAGTAACACTTTGATCATACCCCGTTCATACCCAGTTTTATTTGCATTAGATCTATTCCTCAAACATTGCATGATTAGGATCTAGTTAAACTGTGGGTATTGGGAAGTAGTTGAGGTAGTACCTATTACCTGTTTTCTTATCAAACCCTTGGGAGTTACTTCTACGTTGCTTTTATTATTGCCATGCTATGCTCGTAGACGTGGATTTGGGTTTGAGTGATATTCATGACAGATGTGAGATTTTTATTAATGGTTCAACTTAAGGTGGCAACTAAAACTCACATCTGGGTGGATTGAGGCACCTGGAGAACCCAGTGTTGTCTGTTTGTATAAGGTCCGCCACCCAGGCTCAAAGGGATCATAAGATTATTCATGCTAGAAACTTCCGTGTGCAGCCACAAGCTATTATGGGATCTAGCATAGCTGAGTAGGTTACAGGATCTCTTGAAGAGGTGGACTAGCAGATGTAGGGGAAATTAGGTGTACCGGTCCATCCAGAGTAAAGAGTGATCGTTTCTGAAAGACTATGTCTCGGTCATCCGTTTCTCAAACATCATGCAGTGCGAGAATCAAGCGAAGGCGATTGAGTCTTGTGGGGAAAAGTGCGCAAACCTCTGCAGAGTGTACAAACTAATCATGATTAGCCGTGTCCCCGGTTATGGACAACTTGAGTATCTAGTACCTGGATTATCATTTGTATCTCATCACCGTGATACTTATAATTAATTTTGTTGGGTTAATGATGACACTTAATTGGGATTGAGTTGGAGGTACCTTCTCAATGTTTCAACCACCATGATAGTTAAATAAAATTTATTCCTTTGAAGTAGGATAAAATTGGCTTTTCGCAAAACTGTAACCATAGAGCTTTCCACCAGTCATATATGCATATAGTATAGCATTATTATTGTTCATTGCTCTCTATGTGTTACATTGCCAGCATATTCTATGTGCTGACCCGTTTTTGGGCTGCAACGTTTCATGTTCCAGACTTTTCAGACGACGAGTAAGGTGCTTTAGGTCATGGTCTTATACTCAGTGATGCCGCTGGAGTGATGGACTCACTTATCTTCCAAGTCTTCCGCTGTTATCGTTATTAGATGGCCTTCAGCCATGTTTATCATTCTTAATCTCTTCGGAGATATTCGATGTAATAAGTGTGTGATTGCTACTCTGTTATAAATCCTCCATTTGTACTGTGCGTGTCAGCATTACTGATCCAGGGATGACACTGGTGCACAGCAGCACAGGCCATTTGAGGTCTGGTCGCTACAAGGAGGAGGCGGAGTGCCGCCACGCGCCGGAGAAGGAGGCTGAGTGCCCTGATCACTCGCCGGACGAGGAGGCGGCGGAGTGCCCTTACTCGCTGGAGGCGTCCAGTTCTGAAGGTTAATGAGCTCCTTCCGCCATAGGCACAGAGTCTTCAGAGCTAAACCCAGCCGAGTCTCCCCTTCACCGGTAGGGTGGTCAAGCTGGAGGTCCTCAAATCCTGTAGCGAGCAGACCTCAAACAGTCTATATTGCTGTGCACCAGTGTCATCCCTGGATCAGTAATGCTGACACGCACAGTACAAATGGAGGATTTATAACAGAGTAGCAATCACACACTTATTACAACGAATATCTCAAGAGAGAATAAGTATGATATATATGGCTTAAGGCCATCTAAATATGATAACAGCGGAAGGCTTGGAAGATAAGTGAGTCCATCAACTCCAACGGCATCACTGAGTATAAGACCACGACCTAAGGCACCTTACTCGTCATCTGAAAAGTCTGCAACATGAAATGTTGCAGCCAGAAAACGTGTCAGCACATGGAATATGCTGGCAATGTAACACATAGAGAGTAATGAACAAAATAATGATATACTACATGCATATATGGCTGGTAGAAAGCTTTATGGTTACAGTTTTGCGAAAAGCCAATTTTTCCCTACTTCAAAGGAATAAATTTTATTTAACTATCATGGTGGTTGTGAAACATTGAGAAGGTACCTCCAACTCAATCCCAATTAGGTATCATCATTAACCCAACAAAATTAATTAAAAGTAACATGGTGCTGAGATTCATACGATAATCCAGGTACTAGATACTCAAGATGTCCATAACCGGGGACACGGCTAACCATCATTAGTTTATACACTCTGCAGAGGTTTGTGCACTTTTCCCCACAAGACTCGATCTCCTTCGTTGGAATTCTCGCACTTCATGGTGTTTGAGAAACGGATGACCGAGACACAATCTTTCAGAAGCGTAAACTCTCTACTCCGGGTAGACAGTACCACCTACATCCCCTACATCTGCTAGTCTACCTCTTCAAGAGCTCACACAACTTAATCAACTATGCTAGAGCCCATAATAGCTTGTGGCTGCACACGGAAGTTTCTAGCATGAATAATCTCATGATCCCTTTGAGCCTGGGTGGCGGTCCATAGGATGATCACACGGGTACTCCGGGATATCCAAAAATACAGGCAGCACTGGGTTCTCCAGGTGCCTCAATCCACCCAGATGTGAGTTTTAGTTGCCACCTTAAGTAAACCATTAATTAACAATCTCACATCTGTCATGAATATCTCTCAAACCCAATCCACGTCTACGAGCATAGCATGGCAATATAGGCAACGTAGAAGTAACTCCCAAGGGTTTGATAATAAAACAGGTAATAGGTACTACCTCATCCACTTCCCAATACCCACAATTTAATTAGATCCTAACCATGCAATGTTTGAGGATTGATCTAATGCAATAAAACTGGGTAGTGAAAAGTATGATCAAAGTGTTACTTGCCTTGCTGATGATCCGTGAAACCTAGAGATTCGAAGTAGCAAGCGGCGCAATCCGGGTCCTCTATCGCAAACAAACAAGAAAACAATAAGTACTCATCTAATGCACAGGTAAAACTCAAATAAAGATCCAACCAGAAAGTTCTACTTAAGAACTCCGGTTTGCAAAAAGATTGAACTCAAACGAAGCAACGAAAGTCAAACGGCGAAAGAAACAAGCTTCGTTTACTAATCAGGATCTAGGTCAAATTTTACAGTAGCAAAAACTTGTTTGAGTAGGTTAAACAGAAAGAGAATTTCGAGATGAAACTCTAGGCACTTGAATCGCCTGATTCCGATAAACGAGCGACAAGTTAAACGAAAACGAAGATCTGATCAGGAATCAAGATCTGGAATAATCGCGGAAAATCCGACGAAAAAGAAAAACTGACGAACAGTTAAACGAATGGACGTTCGTTAACAGCGACAATCCAACGAACACGTTCGTTAAAACGAACGGGTCGGTGAACGTTCACTAATTAATAAAACCAAAAAAATAACCGATCTAAAAAAACTAGGGTTTCGAAAAATTCGAAAACCGGACTCGGCGGCGGCGGCTTCGGCTACCTCGGCGGGCAGCTCCGGCGGGGCGGGCGAGGGGCGGCGGGCTCGGGCGTCGACGGGAGGCGGCGGGCAGCGGCGCTCGGGCTCCGGGGCGGCGGCGCGGGCGCTGCAGGCGGCGGCGGCGGGTACGGGTTGGGGCAGCGGGGTGAGGAGAGGTGGCGGGGCAAGGGGTATTTAAGGAGGGGGAGGGGGTGGCGTGGAGGAGGGGGCAAGGCGACGGCACGGCGGCGTGCTCGAGCCGGACTCGGCGGCGGCGCGCGAGCGTGCTCGGGAGGGAGACGACGCGGGGGTGTGCCGGCCTGGCTCGGCTGGGCCTCGGCCCGGTCGGGCGCGGGATTTTTTTTTAAATATTCGCCGAATCTAAAAAAATCGCAGAAAAATAAATAAAAATCCAAAAATACTAAAACAAAATTTTCCCGTCTAATTAAAATAATTAGAACAAGATGAACATTTTTTGACCCAAAAATGCAGTTTTAAAAACGTGCAATTTTTTAATGCAATTAAAATTGCAAATAAAATCCGAATATATCCAATATTTGATTTTAATATTTTTCCTCCAATATTTCAATTATTTTGGAGAAGTCATATTTTCTCCTCTCATTTATTTTAATATAAAATATTTTTCGGAGAGAAAAATAATTAAAACCAAAAATCCTCGTTTTATTATTTGATAAAAATCAAATATGAAAAAACGGGAAAATCCCCAACTCTCTCCGAGGGTCCTTGAGTTGCTTAGGATTTATCGAGGATTTGCCAAAATGCAATAAAATATGCTATGCAATGATGATCTAATGTATAACATTCCAAATTGAAAATTTGGGATGTTACAAACCTACCCCCTTAAGATGAATCTCGCCCTCGAGATTCGGGTTGGCTAGAAAATAGGTGAGAGTTTCTTCCGTAGATCTTCCTCTCGCTCCCAGGTGGCTTCATCTTCCGTATGGTGACTCCACTGGACTTTGCAAAACTTGATAATCTTACTGCGGGTTACTCGGCTGACATACTCAAGAATCTTAACTGGCTTCTCCTCATAGGTCAAATCACTTTCCAGCTGAATCGCTTCCAGTGGCACTGTATCTCTCAGTGGTATCTCAGCCATCTCTGCATGGCACTTCTTCAACTGGGAAACGTGAAATATATCATGAACTCCTGACAATCCTTCGGGCAATTCCAGCTTGTAGGCAACTTCTCCCATACGTTCCAAAACTCTGTATGGTCCTACAAAACAAGGCGCTAACTTTCCCTTAACTCCAAAGCGCTTCACTCCTCAAAGTGGTGATACTCGAAGATAAACTCTGTCTCCGACTTCGTGAACTATCTCCTTACGTTTTGAATCCGCATAACTCTTCTGTCTGGACTGGGCTACCTTGAGCCTATCGCGAATCAACCTCACTTTCTGTTTAGACTCCTTAATCAAATCTGGTCCAAACAACTGACGGTTCCCAACTTCGTCCCATAACAATGGTGTTCTACACCTCCTTCCGTACAAAGCTTCGAAAGGGGCCATCTTCAAACTGGTTTGATAACTGTTGTTGTAAGAAAACTCTGCAGACGGCAAATTGTCGTCCCAACTAGATCCATAATCTAGCGCACAAGCTCTCAACATGTCTTCCAAAATCTGATTGACTCTCTCTGTCTGTCCATCTGTCTATGGGTGAAAGGTTGTACTGAATTCTAGCCTGCTTCCCAAGGTTTCATGTAACTGATTCCAAAACTTTAAAGTAAACTGGGTTCCTCTATCTGATACAATGGTCCTCGGAACTCCATGCAAACATATGATTCTGGTCATGTATATCTTTGCCAACTTAGCACTGGTGTAAGTGGTCTTCACTGGGATGAAATGAGCTACTTTCGTCAAACGGTCGACTACAACCCATATTGAGTCATAGCCTGAACGAGTCCTGGGCAATCCCGTGATAAAATCCATGCCTAGTTTATCCCACTTACATTCGGGTATCGGCAATGGTTGTAGCAATCCCGCTGGCTTCTGATGTTCTGCCTTCACTCTCTGACATACATCACAAACTACTACATACTCCGCAATATCCTTCTTCATTCCGGTCCACCAGAAAGTATCCTTCAAATCCAAATACATCTTGGTATTTCCTGGGTGAATCGAATACGGTGAATCATGGGCCTCTTGCAAGATCAACTTCCTGATCTCCGGATCATTGGGCACATAAACACGGTCCTCAAACCATAAGGTATCGTGCTCATCCTCACGAAATCCCTTGGTTTTTCCTTTGCTCAACTTTTCCTTTATCTCGTCAATCTCCTTGTCTGTCTTCTGAGCTTCTCTGATCTTTTCCATCAAGGTAGATTGAATCTCCAATGTTGCTAAATATCCCCTCGGTACTATCTCCAAACATAGCTCGCGAAGATCCTCGGCTAACTCCTGGGGTAACTCTCCTGTCATGAGTGTGTTGACATGGCTCTTTCGGCTCAACGCATCTGCTACTACGTTAGCCTTCCCTGGGTGATAATGCAATCTCATATCATAGTCCTTAATAAGCTCCAACCATCTCCTCTGCCTGAGATTCAACTCCTTCTGCGTGAAAATGTACTTCAAACTCTTGTGATCCGTGTACACCTCACAATGTTTTCCGATGAGAAAATGTCTCCATGTCTTCAACGCATGCACTACGGCTGCTAATTCCAAATCATGTGTGGCATAATTCTTCTCATGGGGTTTAAGTTGTCGCGAAGCATATGACACAACTCTTCTTTCCTGCATAAGCACTACTCCAAGTCCTCGACGCGAAGCGTCGCAATAAACTTCATAATCCTTGCGTTGATCCGGCAGAATCAACACTGGTGATTAACCAATCATTTCTTCAACTCTTGGAAACTAGCTTCACATTCCTCAGTCCAATTGAACTTGGTGTCCTTCTTCAATAGCTCAGTCATGGGTTTTGCAATCTTTGAGAAATTCTCGATGAACCTCCGGTAGTATCCTGCAAGTCCAAGGAAACTCCGGATCTCTCCAACTGACGTGGGTGATTCCCAACTTGTTACTGTGTCAACTTTGGTGGGGTCTACTGCTATTCCTTCTCCGGATATAACATGTCCGAGGAATCCAACTTCCTTCAGCCAAAATTCACATTTGCTGAACTTGGCGTATAACTGGTGTTATCTGAGTTTCTCAAGTACCAAACGCAAATGCTCCTTATGGTCTTCTTCATTCTTGGAGTAGACTAAAATATCGTCAATGAACACCACGACGAACTTATCCAAAAACTCCATAAACACTGTGTTCATCAGGTTCATGAAATAGGCAGGTGCATTAGTCAGACCAAATGACATAATGGTATACTCATATAGCCCATACCTGGTGGTAAAAGCCGTCTTAGGTATATCCTGCTCTCGAATCTTTAACTGATGGTATCCTGATCGTAGATCGATCTTGGATACCTTAGCTCCTTGTAAGCGGTCAAACAAATCATTGATCATCGGCAGTGGGTACTTGTTTTTGATGGTCACTTCATTCAATCCACGATAATCAACAACCATCCTCAACGATCCATCTTTCTTCTCTACTAGAAGTACAGGTGATTCCCAAGGTGACGAACTTGGGCGAATATAGCCTTTATCCAATAACTCCTTAATCTGCTTCTTAATCTCCTCCAAATCTTTTGCGGGCATCCTGTACGGTCTCTTAGATATTGGCCCTGTGCCTGGCAAAATTTCAATCAAGAACTCAATGTCTCTATCCGGTGGCATGCCTGGCAACTCTGCTGGAAATACATCTAGGTAATCCTTCACCACTGGTACTTCCTCCTGTACAACTCCTAATAAGGAATTCACTTGAGTCCTCTTCGGCACATGCCGGGATACATACTTAATCCTTCTTCCTTCTGGGGTGGTAAGCAAAATCGACTTACTGGCACAATCGATGATCCCTCCATACTTTGATAACCAATCCATGCCTAATATCACATCCAATCCTTGCGATTCCAATACGATTAGGTCTGAGGGAAACACGTAGTTACCAATCCTTAATGGTAACCGATCACACCATAAACTAGCCATATACTCTGCTCCTGGCGAGGTTACTAACATGGGTGACCTAAGGGCTTGGGTTGGCAGTTTATACTTATCCACAAATCCCCTTGATATGTATGAATGTGATGCACCATTATCAAAAAGAACGAGTGCAGTAAATGACTTAACCAAAAACTTACCTATTACTGCATCAGGCTGTGCTTCAACCTCTTCCACGCTAACGTGGTTCACATGTCCTTTGTTGAAAGGGTTCGGCTTCTTCCCAGAGCTTCCATTGCCATTTCCATTCTGGGCTTCAGGACAGTCGGTTGCATAATGTCCAGTCTTCTGGCACTTGAAACAAGTAATGTGACTTAGATCCCTCTTGGCTGGGGTAGATGGGTTATTACGGTTCTACCCGTTGATTCCTCCATTCCCATTACCATTCTTGGGTCCATTATGGTTGTGCGAACTACCTCCTCCATGGGTATGCTGAAACTGTCCTCCCGGTTTCGGGGTAAAACGTGGCTTCTGCTGGGCTCCAGAATTGTACTCCCCTTGTCCATACTTCCTCTTATGGTTTTCAATCTGCTGCTGCTTCCCTTCAATCATCAGCGCTCTATCTACCAACTCCTGGTAGTTGTTGAAGGTTGCTACCATTAGCTGCATGCTCAGCTCATCATTTAATCCTTCCAAAAACTTCTCCCGCTTGGCTGCATCTGTGGCAACGTCATCTGGTGCATAACGTGCTAACTTACTGAAATCCTCCACATACTGGCCTACGGTGCGTCCTCCTTGTCATAGGTTGCGAAACTCATGCTTCTTCATAGCCATAGCTCCTGCTGAAACATGGGCTGTACGGAAAGCTTGTTGAAACTGGTCCCATGTGACGGTGTCAATAGGGTGTGTGGCTGTGTAATTCTCCCACCATGATGCTGCGGGTCCATCAAGCTGATGTGCGGCAAAACGCACTCTTTCCGCATCTGTGCATCCTGCAGTGGCCAACTCCCTTCCAACTTTGCGGAGCCAATCATCTGCAACAATCGGCTCGGTGCTGCTGGAAAACACCGGCGGGTTTAGCCTTAAGAAACGGGCTAGGTGATCAACAGGTGGTGGTGGTGGGTTGTTGTTGTTGTTATTGTTGTTGCCTTGGTTCTGTACTAACACTTGCATCAGGGCATTCTGTTGCTGAATCAACTGGGTGATCTCCGGTGGGAAAACAAATCCGGTGTCGCGTCTCGGAGGCATCTGATAGGTTAGAAAAGATGAGAGTTTAGAAAAGAATGAGGTCTAGAGAGAAAACACTACCCATATGCTCATGAGACAAACACAATCAATATCACTCAATCAATTCAAACAAGGCATACAATCGATCTAACTGGCGTTACAAAAGTGCTTGAACTATACTATTATATATGGGGGAAACTACTACTGATATGGTGGTCTACTAGAAATTTTGATCAGTCAAAGACTCCATGATATCTACTCCAACTTCATCAACACAGTCATCTTCACCGGGGCCCGTGTCGGTGTCGTCGATGATGATGTAGTTATCCGGGCAAGCGCATTCATCATCTTCTGCTTTTGATACTGGATTTCCCATGAATACTCCAATCTTCTTCTCCAGGTCGTCATTCTTCCCTACTAGTGCGATGATTTCCTCCAAATAATCCTCGCGTGTAGCCTTGAGTTCTTCCTCCAACTCCTTGATCTTCGTCAATCCCTTCTTCAGATCTATCTTGTCTGAGCACATCTGGTTCTCCTGGCGACGAATGTGTTGGTTTTGCTCCTGGATGAAACCTGCAATTGATCCTTCCTTCTTGGTGCTAATCATCTCCCATTGCTCGTCTCGGCGTCCACAAATCTGATAAATAGTATCCTTAAGCTCTCTGTGGTAGACTTCTCCAATGTGTCCCATAGAGATGTGGGCTGCCATGCTCTTCCCTAAACTCCAGGTTGGTGCTTCAAAAGCCAATTTTATAGGCTCAGTGACTGGTGTAAACGTCCTTCCTGGAACTTGAACTTGAATCTTCCAACTCTCTTCTTCAGGTAATGTGGCGATGTAGGTTCCGGTGATGCTTGGTATTCCAATGTTCAAACAGTCTGTGCTGCTGTCCACCAGTGTCATCCCTGGATCAGTAATGCTGACACGCACAGTACAAATGGAGGATTTATAACAGAGTAGCAATCACACACTTATTACAACGAATATCTCAAGAGAGAATAAGTATGATAAATATGGCTTAAGGCCATCTAAATACGATAACAGCGGAAGGCATGGAAGATAAGTGAGTCCATCAACTCCAACGGCATCACTCAGTATAAGACCACGACCTAAGGCACCTTACTCGTCGTCTGAAAAGTCTGCAACATGAAACGTTGCAGCCCGAAAACGGGTCAGCACATGGAATATGCTGGCAATGTAACACATAGAGAGTAATGAACTAAATAATGATATACTACATGCATATATGGCTGGTAGAAAGCTTTATGGTTACAGTTTTGCGAAAAGCCAATTTTTCCCTACTTCAAAGGAATAAATTTTATTTAACTATCATGGTGGTTGTGAAACATTGAGAAGGTACCTCCAACTCAATCCCAATTAAGTATCATCATTAACCCAACAAAATTAATTAAAAGTAACATGGTGCTGAGATTCATATGATAATCCAGGTACTAGATACTCAAGATGTCCATAACCGGGGACACGGCTAACCATGATTAGTTTATACACTCTGCAGAGGTTTGTGCACTTTTCCCCACAAGACTCGATCTCCTCCGTTGGAATTCTCGCACTTCATGGTGTTTGAGAAACGGATGACCGAGACACAGTCTTTCAGAAGCGTAAACTCTCTACTCCGGGTAGACAGTACCACCTACATCCCCTACATCTGCTAGTCTACCTCTTCAAGAGCTCACACAACTTAATCAACTATGCTAGAGCCCATAATAGCTTGTGGCTGCACACGGAAGTTTCTAGCATGAATAATCTCATGATCCCTTTGAGCCTGGGTGGCGGTCCATAGGATGATCACATGGGTACTCCGAGATATCCAAAAATACAGGCAGCACTGGGTTCTCCAGGTGCCTCAATCCACCCAGATGTGAGTTTTAGTTGCCACCTTCAGTAAACCATTAATTAACAATCTCACATCTGTCATGAATATCTCTCAAACCCAATCCACGTCTACGAGCATAGCATGGCAATATAGGCAACGTAGAAGTAACTCCCAAGGGTTTGATAATAAGACAGGTAATAGGTACTACCTCATCCACTTCCCAATACCCACAATTTAATTAGATCCTAACCATGCAATGTTTGAGGATTGATCTAATGCAATAAAACTGGGTAGTGAAAAGTATGATCAAAGTGTTACATGCCTTGCTGATGATCCGTGAAACCTAGAGATTCGAAGTAGCAAGCGGCGCACTCCGGGTACTCTATCGCAAACAAACAAGCAAACAATAAGTACTCATCTAATGCATAGGTAAAACTCAAATAAAGATCCAACCAGAAAGTTCAACTTAAGAACTCCGGTTTGCAAAAAGATTCAACTCAAACGAAGCAACGAAAGTCAAACGGCGAAGGAAACAAGCTTCGTTTACTAATCAGGATCTAGGTCAAATTTTACAGTAGCAAAAACTTGTTTGAGTAGGTTAACCGGAAAGAGAATTTTGAGACGAAACTCAAGGCGCTTGAATCGCCTAATTCCGATAAACGAGCGAAAAGTTAAACGAAAACGAAGATCTGATCAGGAATCAAGATCTGGAATAATCGCAGAAAATCCGACGAAAAAGAAAAACAGACGAACAGTTAAACGAACGGACGTTCGTTAACAGCGACAATTCGACGAACACGTTTGTTAAAACGAACGGGTCGGTGAACGTTCACTAATTAATAAAACCAAAAAAAATAAACGATCTAAAAAAACTAGGGTTTCGAAAAAAACCAAATCGGGGCACCGGCGGGGCGGGCGAGGGGCGGCGGGCGAGGGCGGCGACGGGGCTCGATGGGAGGCGCCGGGCGGCGGCGCTCGGTCTCCGGGGCGGCGGCGGGTGCGGCGGCGGCGGCGGGTGCGGGTTGGGGCGGCGGGGTGAGGAGAGGTGGCGGGGCAGGGGGTATTTTAGGAGGGGGAGGGGGTGGCGTTGGGGGTGGCAAGGCGGCGGCAGGGCGGCGTGCTCGAGCCGGACTCAGGGGCGGCGCGCGAGCGTGCTCGGGAGGGAGACGACGCGGGGGTGGGCCGGCCTGGCTCGGCTGGGCCTCGGCCCGGTCGGGCGCGGGATTTTTTTTTTTTAAATATTCGCCGAATCTAAAAAAAATCGCAGAAAAATAAATAAAAATCCAAAAATACTAAAACAAATTTTTCCCGTCTAATTAAAAAATTAGAACAAGATGAACATTTTCTTGACCCAAAAATGCAGTTTTAAAAACGTGCAATTTTTTTAATGCAGATAAAATTGCAAATAAAATCCGAATAAAATCCAATATTTGATTTTAATATTTTTCCTCCAATATTTCAATTATTTTGGAGAAGTCATATTTTCTCCTCTCATTTATTTTAATATAAAATATTTTTTGTAGAGAAAAATAATTAAAACCAAAAGTCCTCGTTTTATTATTTGATAAAAATCAAATATGAAAAACCGGGAAAATCCCCAACTCTCTCCGAGGGTCCTTGAGTTGCTTAGGATTTATCGAGGATTTGCCAAAATGCAATAAAATATGCTATGGAATGATCATCTAATGTATAACATTCCAAATTGAAAATTTGGGATGTTACAAATCCCTCCGTTATTTCATCCACCATCACCCTAGCATATCCTTCTGGAATCGGCTGGCAGTGCTAGGTTGCGCCGGGTTCAGGAGGTAAAACAGAGCCAACAGCCGCCTTGACTTTGAAGTTCTGCCATTGCGCCATAAGGTGGCAATGTTGAGACTCCGTGATAGCATCCACGGGGTAGCTAGCAGGAGCCGTCAAGACATGCTCCGGCTGAAGCAGCTCGGTGGAAGCCACGCTGCTTCTCCGCTGAGATGGCGGGGTAGCTTCGGGGGTAGTTTCGGCATGTCGATTGCCGTCTCGTTCCTCTAGCGCTTGAACCCTTTCGTGCAGCTTCTGAATTTGTGTCTGCTCCATTTTTTTCCTCCTCTCCTGGCTTTTGTAACCGCCTGCGTCCGGAAAACCAGCCTTCCACGAAACGGAGCCTGGCGTGCCTCGTGTCCGTCCAGGGTGCTCAGGATTCCCGAGGGCCATTGTGAGCTCGTCATTCTCTCTGTCTGGAACGAACGTCCCTTCCTGCGCTGCATCGATATATTGCTGAATCTTCTTGACTGGTATTCTCAAAAGCTCGTTCGTCCAACGCACCTCCCTGATACAGGGTCCAATTTTCCGCCAGCCCCGAAGAACCAACTCCGGCAACGATCTGGCCAGTTCATTGTCTGTGGTTCGATCCCTTTTTCAAGCAGATCATTCTCAGCCTTGGCCCACTTAGGCCGGGCTTTGAGGTAGCCACCTGACCCCGTGCGATGGTGAAGCTTCTTCTTCGCAGCATTCTTCTTGTTTGTCGCTGACATCTTCTTACTCTTTTCCGATGTCTTGTGGGCCACAAATGCGGTCCAGTGATCTCTGATCTTCTCATACCGGCCGATGAATTCTGGTGTCTCTTCTTTGTCGACAAACGTTTTCAGCTCATTCTTCCACCTCCTGAATAGGTCTGCCATCTTTTTAAGAGCATGAGACTTGATTAATTGCTCTTTAACTGGCTTCTCCGGATCCTCCTCTGGCGGTAGGGTGAAATTTGCCTTCAGCTCAGTCCAAAGATCATCTTTCTGCATATCATTGACATAAGACACCTCAGGGTCTTCCTTCTTAGGCTTATACCATTGGTGGATGCTGATCGGGATCTTGTCCCTAACAAGAACCCCGCACTGAGCAACAAATGCTTCCTTTGTCCGGATGGGTTCAATCGGTTGGCCGTCGCGCGCGATTGCTGTGATCTCAAACCTTTCATCCGAGCGCAACTTTCTCTTCGGGCCTCGTCTCTTTACCGAAGTTGTGCTTGATCCGGAGGGCTAGAAAAAAGAAGAAAGACGAGAGTTAATTAATATGTGTACATACCAAAACAATGAATGCATCAATTAGCTAGTCAGCACAGGCTTAACTAATATATTTACCTGGCCAGACTCTGTTCGGTCACCGGAGCCGTCACCACGGGCTCCTTCTTGCACCAGCATTGGGTCACCGGAGCCATCATAATCATGTTTTTCCTCCTCCACTCTTCGATCACCGTAGCCTGCTTCTTCACCCTATTCTTACAGACCATCACTGTCGTTAAGATACGACAAGATATCACCTCCGGCTAAGATTATGTCCCCCAACACCTCTTCTGCTTGCTCGTCTCGTCCGTGCTCCATTGTTTCTGCAAATATTACAACATGGCAAGTATTACACAAACATGACAGCAGGTGGATATATTAGTGCAAACATAGACCTAGCTTATTCCGGGTTTGGGGTGGCCTCGGCAACACTTCAAGGGTAGGGGTGCGGCGGGAGGGGGTAGGAGACCGACATCGTTTTTTTCTAGGGTTTGGGTGTCCTGGAGAGTTTTGGTTGAGCGCGAGGGCCCGGGGGTGCTCCCGTGGTATAAGTTATCACGGTCGAAGTTATCCGGGAGGGGGAGGCAACTGGCGATGAAAACTGAAACTTTTCACAAGTGTTTGTTATATAGTCCGACGTCCCCCCTCATGTCGAAGTTATCAGGGAGGGCCTGGGTTGATCGACAATGACAACGCTCTTTTTCTAGGGTTTGGGTGGCCTCGATAGTTGGTCGGGCAAGCGGACCGCCTCTCTCTCATGCATGTCCGACGTCCCCCCTCATGTCAAAGTTATCGGGGAGGGGGTAAATTTTACAAAGTTTTCATACAATCAAAGAACTCTATATATATCATCATCATCTATCATCGCAATCAAAGAACTCTATATATCATCATCATCATATCATTTACAGAAAAATTCTAAAGAAAAAATAATCTATATATCACAATATCAATATTTTCTATATACATACATCCATACATACATACATACACATACATATACATCTACATTAATTATATATATATGAACATAAAAAGGTCTATGAACAAAAAAACATCACATCAATATTTTCATCCATCCATATATACATACATACATACATATATATATATACATCTACATTATATATGAACAAAAAAATACATAAAATTTACTAATAAAAAAGACAGCGGGCCGGGGCGGCGGCAGCTCACAGCGTGGGTGGCGATGGCGACGGCGACGGCGGGGGCGGGGCAGGGCGCGGGCTCTGGGGCGGTGACGTACGGCGACGACGACGGCGGTGGCGAGGCAGGGGCTCGGGAGCGGCGACGACGACGGCGGGGGCGGGGCAGGGCACGGGCTCGGGGGCCGTGACAGCGACGATGACGGCGGGGGCGGGGCAGGGCGCGGGCTCGGTGACGGCGACAGCGACGGCGGTGGTGGGGCAGGGGCGCGGTCTCAGGGGCGGTGACGTCGACAGCGACGGCGGGGCCGGGGCAGGGCGCGGGCTCGGCGACGGCGCGGCAGAGGGGGCGGGGCAGGGGCGCGGGCTCAGGGGCGGGGCAGCGACGGCGTCGGGGCAGCCTGGCGGCGTCGATGTGCTCGGCGTCGTCGGGGCAAACTGCAGATGAACTCGGAAAAATTTACTAAGTGTTTGCTTATATAGCAAAGTCATTGGTCCCGGTTCGTGACACCAACTGAGACCACTGCCCCCTTTAGTCCCAGTTGGTGCCACCAACCGGGAACAAAGGCCTCTTTTCAGCAGCCCAAAGGGCGGGAAGCGGCGGCCTTTGGTCCCGGTTGGTGGCACCAACCGGGACTAAAGGGGGGGCATTGGTCCTGGTTGGTGCCACTAACCGGTACCCATGCCCCCTTTAGTCCCGGTTGGTGCCACCAACCGGGACCACAGGACATGTGCTGCCCGCGTCGCGGCCAAAGTTTAGTCCCACCTCGCTAGTTGAGAGAGCTCGAGAGTGGTTTATAAGCGCTGCTGCGCCCACCCTCTCGAGCTCCTCTCAATTGCAGGCTTTCGGGCCTAACCATACACTATGTGCCTGTGGGGCCTACTGGGCCACGTGCGGGCCTGAATCCTGGCCCATGGTTGGGTTTCTAGTCGTATTCAGGCCGTGGTGGCCCAGTAGATGGCACTTTTTTTTCTTTGTTGCTTAATTTAATTTATTTTGTTTCTACTTACAACAAAATACTTACTGTTGCTACTTTTATTTATTTTATTAAAGTTTATTTTTTAATTCTTTTTGCTTTTAGGTCACAAAAATTATAAACTTTCTGTTAGTGCCATTAGTTTTCAAATTTGAATAGTTTAAATTTGAATTCTTTGAAATTTGTGTGAATCACTAGTTTGTGATTAAATTTACTATAAAAATAGATTTTGGAGTGATTATTTTTCCTGCTATTTAATATTACTGTGTTTTATGATTCTATTCAAAAACAGATTTTGTTATTTTAGTTTCTAACAAAAAAATCTTTATGATAATGCTTTTTGCTATTAAAGTTTCTAACAAAAACATTCTTTATGAAAATTCCTTTTGCTATTGGAGTTTTATAAAAGCTTTTTAGTTGATTCTTTTGGCTATTGAAGAATATTATAGTTTTGTTTTAGTTGATCATAACAGCATATTTTAATTGATTATTTTTAGTTCATTCTTTTTGCTATTAGTTCATGAACTATAAATGACCCTGAAATTGAAAAGCACTACAAATGAACTCTGAAAAGGTTGAAAGTTGGCATGGTGTCATCATTTCACGCACATAGCATGTGCTAAAAAGTTGAGAGGGTTACAGCAAAAACTGGATGCACTTCGTGTACAAAATGGACAATCTCTTCCGAAGTATCAGGGTTTCGAACGAAACCTCATCAGTTACAAAGAGATTTCATTTTTTGAACTTATTTGACCTCCAGACTTTTTGTGTGTTCAAAATGCACCATCCAAAGCCACATCATCAATTTTCAACCCTTTCTGACTTCATTTGTTATTTTCCATGCATTTACTGATTTTCATGAGCTATATGACCGTGAAATTGAAAAGCACTACAAATGAACTCTGAAAAGGTTGAAAGTTGGCATGGTGTCATCATTTCACCCACATAGCATGTGCTAAAAAGTTGAGAGGGTTACGGCAAAAACTGGATGCACTTCGTGTACAAAATGGACAATCTCTTCCGAAGTATCAGGGTTTCGAACGAAAACTCATCAGTTACAAAGGGATTTCATTTTTTTGATCTTATTTGAACTCCAGAATTTTTGTGTGTTCAAAATGCACCATTCAAAGCCACATCATCAATTTTCAACCCTTTATGACTTCATTTGTTATTTTTCATGCATTTACTGATTTTCATGAGCTATATGACCGTGAAATTGAAAAGCACTACAAACGAACTCTTAAAAGGTTGAAAGTTGGCATGGTGTCATCATTTCACCCACATAGCATGTGCTAAAAAGTTGAGAGGGTTACGGCAAAAACTGGATGTACTTCGTGTACAAAATGGGCAATCTCTTTCGAAGTATCAGGATTTCGGACGAAAACTCATCTGTTACAACAGGCATTTCAAATGAACTACAAAAAGGTTGAAAGTTGGCATGGTATCATCATAATAGTTGTGGAGAGAAAGTATTCACTTTTTCTTCGCTTGTGTCCTTTGCTTATTGCGCCGTAACCATGGATAATCTTCATCGTTTATCAGGATGCTTGGATCAGCCTTGACTTTGAAGGGAGGAATTTCATGAAACTTTTCATAATCTTCAGACATGTCTGTCTTGCCCTCCACTCCCACGATGTCCCTTTTTCCTGAAAGAACTATGTGGCGCTTTGGCTCATCGTATGATGTATTCGCTTCCTTATCTTTTCTTTTTCTCGCTCTGTTAGACATGTCCTTCACATAGATAACCTGTGCCACATCATTGGCTAGGACGAACGGTTCGTCAGTGTACCCAAGATTGTTCAGATCCACTGTTGTCATTCCGTACTGTGGGTCTACCTGTACCCCGCCTCCTGACAGATTGACCCATTTGCACTTAAACAAAGGGACTTTAAAATCATGTTCGTAGTCAAGTTCCCATATGTCCACTATGTAACCATAATATGTGTCCTTTCCCCTCTCGGTTGCTGCATCAAAGAGGACACCGCTGTTTTGGTTGGTGCTCTTTTGATCTTGGGCGATCGTGTAAAATGTATTCCCATTTATCTCGTATCCTTTGTAAGTCAATACAGTCAAAGATGGTCCCCTGGACAACGAGTACAGCTCATCACAAACAGTGTTGTCACCTCTGAGACGTGTTTCCAACCAACTGCTGAAAGTCCTGATGTGTTCACATGTAATCCAGTCGTCGCACTGCTCCGGGTGTTTGGAGCACAGACTGTTCTTGTGTTCATCGACATACGGGGTCACCAAGGTAGAGTTCTGTAGAACTGTGTAGTGTGCTTGAGACCAAGAATATTCGTCCCTGCATATTATTGAGTCCCCTCCAAGCATGCCTTTTCCAGTCAGTCTCCCCTCATACTGCGATTTAGGGAGACCTATCTTCTTAAGGCCAGGAATGAAGTCAACACAAAACCCAATGACATGCTCTGTTTGATGGCCCATGGAGATGCTTCCTTCTGGCCTACCGCGGTTACGGACATATTTCTTTAGGACTCCCATGAACCTCTCAAAGGGGAACATATTGTGTAGAAATACGGGCCCCAGAATGACAATCTCGTCGACTAGATGAACTAGGACGTGCGTCATGATATTGAAGAAGGATGGTGGGAACACTAGCTCAAAACTGACAAGACATTGCGCCACATCACTCCTTAGCCTTGGTATGATTTCTGGATCGATCACCTTCTGAGAGATTGCATTGAGGAACGCACATAGCTTCACAATGGCTAATCGGACGTTTTCCGGTAGAAGCCCCCTCAATGCAACCAGAAGCAGTTGCGTCATAATCACGTGGCAGTCATGAGACTTTAGGTTCTGGAACTTTTTCTCTGGCATATTTATTATTCCCTTTATATTCGACGAGAAGCCAGTCGGGACGTTCATACTGAGCAGGCATTCAAAGAAGATTTCTTTCTCTTCTTTCGTAAGCCCCCTCAATGTACTCGGAGGTGTGTCTGTCACCGTACATCCATTGCCGGTTCATCTGCGTGCATTCCGCTAAACCGTACAAATCTCAAGGAAAATGGAGCTTTGAGGTCGAGCTTCGAGAGGAGAAAGCTTAACTACTATGGCTCGGGCATTTCATCGAACACCTCATGTGCATAGGAGGTGAGCTAGAGCACCACAAAGCCCTCCCCTCGCCGGCCAGAGAAAAACATAGCACTGGAGTGCTTTGCTTGCGGGCGAGGGGTATATATAGGCACCTCATTGGTCCCGGTTCGTGGCATGAACCGGGAGTGAAGGGGGCGCATTGGTCCCGGTTCGTGGCACCAACCGGGACTAAAGGGGGGGCATTGGTCCCGGTTGGTGCCACGAACCGGTACGCATGCCCCCCTTTAGTCCCGGTTGGTGGCACCAACCGGGACCAAAGGCCTTGTGCTTCCCCGCGTCAAAAGTTTAGTCCCACCTCGCTAGTTGAGAGAGCTCGAGAGTGGTTTATAAGCGCTGCTGCGCCCACCCTCTCGAGCTCCTCTCAACTGCAGGCTTTCGGGCCTAACCGTTCTCTTTGCCTGTGGGGCCTACTGGGCCTTCCGCGGGCCTGAATCCTGGCCCATGGATGGGTTTCAAGTCGTATTCAGGCCGTGGTGGCCCAGTAGGTGGCATAATTTTTTTCCCTGTTCTTTGTTTTCTCTTTTGCTTTATTTATTTTGTTTTGTTTGTACTTACAACAAAAAACTTATTTATTTTATTCCATTTTGTTTCTAATTACTTATGTATTTTACTTTATTTATTTTATTTTTATTTATTTTACTGCTGCTATTTTTATTTATTTTACTGCTGCTATTTTTATTTATTTTATTAAGGTTTATTTATTTTATTTACTATAGTTTATTTTATTTTATTTTATTAAGTTTTATTTATTTTATTTACTATAAAAATGAACATAGATGCGCCTATAGAGAAATTTCAACCTAAATTCATAATAAATTTCTATGAAATTCAAAGAAATTTACTCTGAATTTAGGTTAAATTCCCTGTATAAGGGCATCTATTTTCACTTTGAGAGGAGCTCAACAAGGCAGAGAGGGACGGGCTTATAAACCGGTGTGAGCGCCCTTCGGTTGGCGAGGTGGGACTAAACTCTGACCGCAACTAGGACCAACCCTTTAGTCCCGGTGGTATGAACCGGGACTAAAGGGTGAGCCTCTGGTCCCGGTTCAAGCCACCAACCGGGACCAATGGTGGTGGGCTACGAGCGAGGCCTATTGGTTCCGGTTTGTCCCACCAACCGGGACCAAAGGGGCCGGACGAACCGGGACCAATGCCCCCACGAGGCCCGGCAGGCCCCTGGCCGCACGAACCGGGACCAATGCTCACATTAGTCCCGGTTCGTGACTGAACCGGGACTAATGTGAATATTGCCCTCTGACCAAAGCCCAGTTTTCTACTAGTGTGGTGTTGCATTAGCGTATGGACATAAATAAAGTGTGGCAAGCTTTCCCAGATATGTGCTCAAGAAAACTACTACATGTTTTTCTAAATACTAGACGGTTGGGTACTTTAAATTGAACCGCGAAAACGTCTTATATTAAGGAACAGAGGGTGTAGAGTTCACTCAAATTATCCCGGTAAAGCTAGTCACACCTTGTTAAAATTAATGTTCATTATGTTATCGGAGGAGGTCTGTAAGTTTGTCTCTAATGCATGTCGACTACATAACTGACAACATGATGTAATGTTAAGTCATTTCCTTTTGTTACAGTGTCACTGAATTGTCAAGGCGGTGATGGCATTTTATTTTAGTTGAACTGCACAAAATATGCTTAAAAGAAGAGGAAAGGTCAGGAATCGATCATTCTTTCAGAAAGAACTATATATGCCTTTCTGACATCATCCGCTGTTGCCTTATTTATTCCTTCAAATAGGTGGTTAGAAACAGTCTTGCTACCTTTTCCCATTAAGAAATTGGAATGCTTATATTTGTGAGTCTATGCTTCAACTAGTGCCACTTTTATAGTAATCACACTTTCAATATCTATGCAAACAGGGATGCTCGATTTTAGTGGAACTGCACAAAAAAGTCCAACTGGTTCAACATTAGGAGCATGTTTTCTTCCAAACCTTTATATCCAATTGGTGGCACTATGAGCTGTTCATTAAGAAGGTACATGGTTTGCTACTATGTTGCTACTCTTTTTGTACTGTCATTAGATAGTAATACTAGTGGTTTGCATGTGAATGTATTGGCAGGGTGGACCTACATTGGAGGTGCAGGACAGGATTCAATGATTGGATGCTCAATTTCGGTTGTATCAATTTCACCTCTTCCATCACTGCGAACATGGATATCCTTGGTCTGATGAAGAATAGGCGCAATATTTCTGCTCTGAACAAGCAAATCACTTCAGTATGAAATTGTCCAGGGCAAAACATTACTGTATCAAATTGTCCAGTGCAAAACATGACGGATGCTAAGCGGAAGAGACATGTTTAAACCGAAAATACAAGGTGGGGTATATGTTTACTAGCTGCTTGATATTTGTGCAGACAGAGATGTCTGCCCGTTGCTATTTGGCAAACACACAAAGTGACCGCAATTTTGGTTGAACTGCACAAGAGAGTAGTATAGTCACTGCATGCAGGGCCATTTGAAAATACACACAGAAAGATTGGATAGTCACTTCATGGACTACAGAAAAGTAGTACTATACTATTTATTGGTCAACACTAGGTGCTTCATTGCTTTGGTCTGATTATACAATGGGCATCATTTTGCCTAGGTTAAAGTTTGTATTCTGAAAATAGTCTCCCGTGTGATCGAGAGAAGACCAAATCATATTGCAGTGGATGTTCCTCCATCATGTGTGGTTCATTCTCATGGTTCCAGCTGTAGGTGAAACTACTTATGTTTGCAAGAGGAATTGTAGACTTCACAAACAAATTTTTCTTTCAGTCTGTACTGAATGTTGGCCAAGAGAAGCATCCATGTTAGTAGGAAGAACATATGTTTTTTCTAGATCTTTGCTTTTGGAGCTACATATTTGTATATGATCTGTGAATCATTGAGATGCATTAACATGTTGATCTTATGTATGGGAATTGTACTAGTTGGTTTTAGTTGTGGCTGATCTTTGCTTTTGGAGCTACATATTTGTATATGGTCTGTGAATCATTGAGATGCATTAACAGTTCCTTATATTTGTTCGCTCAGTGTTTACAAGTTACTGATCGATCACTAGCTAGCCTACTAATGCGCTCCTGGCAGTTTTAGTTGCAACGCAAGATCTGAAGTGGAAATTTTTTGAATAAAAATGCCTACCTCTGAAGAAACTCACAAGCTGCTCTGAAGAAAATGCCATGCAAATCTGAAGAAACTGCCAGCGAAAACGTTCGCAAATGCCTTATCTCCCAGCTAAAGTTCATCGACTAATGCCCTCGGCTGTGACTCGTTGCATGCTGCTCCGCGTACTGGCTGCGAGCGATTTTGAGTGCCTGCATGCAGCCGGCCATAATTAAGGCAACTAACTAATGCGAAAAATGATGCGCTTTAATTGTTGCGGGCCATTTAAATCCGTGGAATCATTATTGACAAGGAGGGAGATGATTCGAGTGCACTCGTTTGACCGTCATGCCGGCGTGCGACCCAGCACGGACGGGACGGAATGGCAGAGTTAGAATTTCAGTTTCTCTAGTTTTCCACGGCAAGCAGGCGCGCTAAGCCATGCCTGCTTAATTATGTATTGAATTCTGATGACCGTCGGGCTACCTTCCGCCTATAAGTACTGTTTCCCGGCCTTCTATGGTGGCACCGTGACCCAACTCGCGCTATCCTCATAAGCCCCCACCGGCCCGATGTCGCTCGCCACTTATCCTTGCTCTCTCCACGTCCGCCATGCCCCCGCCCGTCCGCGATGGGCGACGCCGGAGGCGGTCACCGCCGGAACTAGTGTTCGGTTTTTCACCGGAAGGCAGACGGAGGGAGGAGGCATTCTATTGGTCTTTAGATGGCAATGCGGAGATCGAGGACTTGTTGGAGCGCGACCACCTGGCGGAGGAGCAGGAGTTGTTGGAGCGCGACCACTTGGCGGAGGAGCAGCGTATCGCCGATTTGCGCCGCCAGCGGGACATGGAGCAGCAGCGCACCGACGCTCTGAGTCGCGAGCAGAGCGCCTGCAACTAGGCCGAATACGTGGAGGCCGGCGCCCGACAAATAGCCCTGGAGGCTGTTGGGCACGCACGTGTTCGCGACGCCGATTTTTACTACTAGCTCATCAAGTGGGTTTCCCGCTTAGAAGTCGAAGCTTCGATGGACCACACCGGCATGGAAAGGGCCAACGCGCGCGAGCAACGCGCCCTATCGCACCTCTGGCAAGTCCGAGGCGAGGTGGAGGACACCGGTGCCGGCGTTTAGCGTGTACCGCAGATGGCGGCCGGCATCGTCTAGTTAGCTAAGAGTAAGTTAGTACTTGTACGCTACTAGAGTATTAGTGGGAGTAGATAGTTAACTTGGCTATGATGGTTGTCAACATGGAAGTTCAGTACTCTATATGTGGATCAGACCTGTTACTTTGCTCTGAATGTTGAACTTTCCGTTTGAACGGAAGGAATGGGCTGTTATTTTTTTAAATGGGTTGTATTTGTCCTCCACGGGTTAGAAGGCTGACTTGTGGGCCTACCAAGTTGACGCGTACACAATCAGGAGATGATTGTACGTGGAAAGGATGACAGCAGGGACCCGCCAAGGTCATGGCAGTACGCAAGCAAGTGCCTCCTTATTTCAAGCCAATAAAAAATGGCTCCTCCTAATGGATTTCTGATATCTGGGTCCCATGCCATTGTCAACGTAGTCAATAAACAAGAGAATTGCACAACGAGCGGCTGACACCAGGGACCCAGCAGCTCGCCCAGTTATTTTTGTTTTGGGTTAATTCCACTTCAAATCTGGTGTTTCTGAGAAATGCCACTGCAATTTCCAAACTTTGAAAAATGCCATTTAATGCCATTTCCAGTGGCATTTTTCGAAGTCTGGAGTGGCGTTTTTCAAAGTCTGCAAATTGCAGTGGCGTTTTCCAAAGTTTGCAAAAATTGCAGTGGCATTTTTCTAAGTTTGGAAATTGCAGTGGCATTTTTATGAATTGCCATAATTGGAATGGCATTTATCTAATTTGTTTTTGAGACGGAAGCTGGGTGTCAACTGGGCTGTGCGGGGCACTCTGACCTGTCTAAGACAGCCTTCTCTTTTATGTTTACCACAGACCAGCCCAGTAGTTTTTTTTCTTTCCGACAATGGCTAGCCCAGTTTTTTGTGATTTGCCAAGTAAGTCGCTTTGTCAGGCCTGTTGGGCTGCAAATCTTTCAAGACGAGGAGAGCTTCATTCGGCTGGACGAGAAAATGGCCTATCAATAATAAGAAATGGGTTGTACATTTTTAAAACACATCAAACTGGCAATTAGTTTCAAATTTATTTTTTTCATTTCGAGATTTTAAATTGCATTAATTTTTATGCGTGGACAATTTTTTGGATTTTATATTGATATACATTTATTTTTAAAATCAGTTTGAACGTGACTCAAAATTTCAGGATTAAAAACAGTTCGGACCGCACCAAAATATGCAAAATTTCGTATAATTTTTTAACCGTGGCCACAATATGGGCTGTAATGCTCACAAAAAGAATATGGGCTCCGAAAAAAACCTTAAGAATTAGCAAATGGGCTGTAAATTATTAGAAATAATGGCAGATGGGTTGTATGTTGTTTCCCACAGATTTGAGGCTTTCCTAAAAAAAGGTTGACGCACAAGCAGTGACTGGTGGATGTCATTCCAACGGCCGTCGTGCTTCTTCAATCTATGCTCTTCCTGCTCCAGCCGCTCAAACAAGCACCGGCGGGACTACCTGCTCCCTCGTCCCCGCGGCCGGCTGTGCTGCCGCGCAGGCCTCACCGCCCCACCATACTCCCATCGCTGGCCTAGCCATCCCTCTACTCATTCACACCTGTTGTTATTCTCCGGCGACGGCAGACGAACCAGTAAACCCTCGTATAGTCGTACTCCCCTCCGCGTGGGAAACAACTGCCGAGTCTTCCCTGGCTCTGTGTCGTTCCCTTCCTAGGCCTCGCCGTCGTCCACTGCCCTGGTGCTCTCGGCGCGGCCTGGTCAACGTGGTCAACATGGTCAACGACCGACATGTATCTGAAGTGGACTGTATGTGGAGAGGCTGACAGCTGGGTCCACGGCCGCACACAAGGAAATGCGTCCTTATTACGCACAAAATAATGATTCCTCCACCTGACCTTGGGACCCACCGAAAGGGCCTCTATATTTCACGAAAAAAACGTTACCGCCGCTGACAGGTCGGACCCACCAGCTATATCTTCGCACGCAAGGAAGTGCGTCCTTATTACGCACAGAAAAATGAATACTCCCCCGCTAGCTGGGACCCAGTATAGTGGCAGGCTGACTTGTGGGCCTACTAAGTTGACGGGGACGAAGGGCTTTGTCAACTTAGTCAATATGCACGATTCTAGCTCCAGTGGCCGTACGATGTCCATCCAACGGCCGTACGTAGTGCTTCTTCAACCTCTGGTCTTCTTACTCCAGCCGCCCAAACCAGCGCCGGTCGTGCCTCGTGCTCCTGCCTCCCGTGGCCGGCTGCGATGCGGCGGAGGCCTCACCGCCCCCTACTACTCCCACCGCTAGCTAGGCCATCCCTCTACTCACCCACACCCCCTGTTGTTCTGCGGCGACGGCAGCCTCACACCGCAGTGAACCAGTGAACCCTCATACTCCTCTACGTGTAGGCATCCACTGCCGCGTCTTCCCCGGCTCCGCGTCATCCCCTTCCTAGGCCTCGCCGTCGTCCACCGCACTGGTGCTCTCGGCGCGGCGTGGTCAACGTGGTCAAGGAACGACTTCCATTGGAAGAGTACTGTACGTGGAGAGGCTGACAGCTGGGTCCATGGCAGCCGTAAGGAAGTGCCTCCTTATTACGCGGAAAATAATTATTCCTCCACCTGACAGCAGGGACCCAACGGACGGGCCACCGTATTTGGCGAAAAAAAATGTTTCCCCCCTGACTGCTGGGACCCACCGGATGGGCCAACGTATTTCACGAAAAAACGTTCCCCCCGCTGTCAGCTCGGACCCACCGGAAGTGCCGCCTTATTACGCACACAAAAATGAATACTCCCCCTGCTAGTTGGGACCCACCTTGGTGGGTGGCTGACTTGTGGGCCTACTAAGTTGACGGGGACGGAGTGCTTTGTCAACTTAGTCAATATGAACGATTCTAGCTCCAGTGACCGTACGATGTCCATCCAACGGCCGTAGTGCTTCTTCAACCTCTGGTCTTCTTGCTCCAGCCGCCCAAAGCAGCACCGGTCGTGCCGCATGCTCCTGCCTCCCGTGACCGGCTGTGCTACCGCGGAGGCCTCACCGCCCCCTACTATTCCCACCGCTGGCCAGGCCCTGCGGTGACGGCAGCCTCACACCGCAGCCGAACCAGTGAACCCTCGTACTCCTCTCTGCGCGGGCTTCCACTGTCGCGTCTTCCCTGGCTCCGTGTCGTCCCCTTCCTAGGCCTCGCCGTCGTCCACCGCCCTGGTGCTCTCGGCGCAGCGTGGTCAACGTGGTCAAGGAACGACTTCCATCGGAAGAGTACTATACGTGGAGAGGCTGACAGCTGGGTCCATGGCCGCAGCAAGATAGTGCCTCTTATTACGCGCAAAATAATTATTCCTCCACCTGACAGCGGGGACCCACCGGACGGGCCACCATATTTCACGAAAAAAACATTTCCCCCTGACTGCTGGGACCCACCAGCTACATCTTCGCACGCAAGGAAGTGCATCCGGGCAAAAAAAAACGAATCGCCCCCATGACTGCTGGGACCCACCAGCTACATCTTCGCATGCAAGGAAGTGCCTGATAGTCGGGACCCACCTGGTCGAAGCGTACGTAGCGTTGTCATTCTGGTCACGAAGGTGTACGTAAATACTGGTCGATGTAGAGGCGCGCACGTGTCGTAGTAGAGGCACGCACGTAGCATGTACACGTACGTACAGCGGCCAGGGTGCAAGAAAGTAAGTGCGGCCACGTACGTACATACGGGCGGGGTCTCGAACGCCTCGCGCGTACGTACGGCCAGGGCTCGTGTACATGGCAGGGTCGGAACGGAGAAACAGCGTCGTCATCGTGTTCATGGGGAGCCAACAGGCTGGGTCGGAACGGAATGCGTCATCGTGTTCATCGGGAGGGCTTGGACGGAACAGCCGATGAAAACGAGGCCTTGCGTACCGCAGAACGGAGGAAAGGCCTTGTGTTCGACCGGCCACGTTCAAAATGGGATCATGTTCATCGGGAGGGGTCTGGCGTACCGCAAAACGGAGGAAACGAACCTCCTACGGTCGAAACGGGAGTCCTGTTGATCAGGAGGGGTGTGGTGTACCGCAAAACGGAGGAAACGGACTTGTGTTGGAGCGCTACGGTCGAAACGGAGGTCCTGTTCATCGGGAGGGGTGTGGCGTACCGCAAAACGGGACTCCACGGGATACTGTTCATCTCCACCGTCGACCCCCTCCAGCCTCCACGGGCTACTGTTCATCCACCGTCGACCTCCTCCAGCCTCCACCTGCGACTGTTCATCCACGGGCTCCTGTTCATCCAGCCTCCACCGCGCGCTACTCCACCGGCTACTGTTCAACCAGCCCTCTCCACGGGCTCCTGTTCAACCACCCCTCCACGGGCTACTGTTCATCCAGCCCTCCACCGTCTACTGTTCATCCTGCCCTCCACGGGGTGGTCCTGTTCATCCTTCCCTCCACGGGGTCCTGTTCATCCAGCCCCAACCGGCTCGATCAATCGGGGTCCTGTTCATCCAGAGGCAACACCACGGGGTCCTATTCATCCACCCCCACCGGGAACTGTTCATCCAAACCCGCCCAGCAACGCTCACTATTCATCCAGAGGCGGCATCGATCGGCTTCAGTTAGCAGCAGTAGCGAAGGAATCGCTCGATCGGGTTCAGTTAATAGCCATCGATCGATCGCTCGGGTTCAGTAACGCGTAGCCTGCAGTGCAATCGCTCGGGTTCAGTTAGAGCCCAATGCCTCGCTCTGCTTCAGTTAGAGCCCAACGCCTCGCACCCACGCACGTGCGTGTACGAGAGAAACGCGCATCGCTCGGCCCCGACCACCCACCGTAACCGGTTACACCCTGATATTTTCCTCGTCCTCGCTTCTACCATGGTTTTTTCCGTCATGGACGGCCCAAAGAATGTCAGGCAGCTGCGTCTCCGGCCCGCCCAGGACGAAAAGCCCATTTTCTGTCATGATTTTTTGTCATAGAAGTAGGACCCCGCAACATCTATGATGATACCGGGTTTTGTCACAATTATCGTCATAGAAGTGTCATAAGTATGACAGAAAAAAATTTCGTTCGGCCCAAAATGTCACGGATGTGTCTTTTTTTGTAGTGATAAGTGCATATGATCCAAGAAGAGGAAGTATGTTAGCTTATGCCTCTCCCTCATATGAAATTGCAAAGACGACTACCGGTCTTGTTAACGATTGCCTAGGATAATTCCGCACACCAACCCATCATTATTCCACACTCGCTATTTATAATATTTAGTAATATATTCTAACTTTATGATAACATCACCTACTTTTATGTTGCAGCTCTCCGATACCATGCAAAGTTATCCTCTTCATACCAACAACGTAGTTTTATTTCTCGTTTCTAGTTGAAAGCAAATGTTCGGTGTACGTAGAGTCGTATCGGTGGCAGATAGGACTTGACAGAATATTGATCTTACCTTTAGCTCCTTGTGGGTTCGACACTCCATACTTATCACTTCCACCATTGGGAATTTCTACGATGATTCCCTGCACTTGGGGATTATCAAGCTCTTTTCTGGCGCCATTGCCGGGGAGCAATAGCATGGGGTTGATATTCTCGTGTGTGCTTTTTTGCTTTCTTCACTAAGTAGATTTTGTTTTTCCTTTTTTCTGTTTAGTTGTGGGTGAAACATACAAAAAAAATTAAAAGAATGAAAATACAAAAAAATTATTTGCCTCTCATGCCTAAAAAGTTTTTCAATAAGAGAAGTGATTGGAAGGTTATGCATTGGAGAAGTGAGGGTCGACCTTGAACACTTGTGTTTATGCTCATGGAAACAATGTAAAACAATTCATGGAAGTTTCTCTGAAAATAATTATCCCCTTGTATATATCCATTGTATTATAAAAATAATGTGCCAAGCTTTGGTTTTAGGATGATTAGATTGCTAATTTACTTTGTGCAGTACAAAAACAGAAATTTTGGCTGTAGCGCGTGAATTTACAGTTTTTACAGGAAAGTCAAATGGGTCTGAAACTTTTTGCACATTACTTATGTACAAATTGTTTAAATTTTCATATTTTTTTAGAGTTTTCTAGAGTTACAGGAGTATACTAAACTTCCAGATTACTACAGACTGTCCTGTTTTTGACAGATCGATTGATCGCTTATTTTGAGGAATCTATGGGTAGTATCGGGGGGTATGAACCATGGTGAAGTTGGAATACAGTAGGTCAAGTGCTAATATGAAATTGGAATGAGTTTGCAACAGTACCTAAAGGTAGTGATTTGCTCTAGTATACTAACGGATCTCACAAAGTTTTTGTTAAGTTTTTGTGGATGAAGTGTTCGAAGAACGAGGAGTTACTGATGTGAGAAGAATAAAGAGAGGCAAGAGTTCAAGCTTGGGGATGCCCAAGGCACCCCAAGTAAATATTCCAAGGATACTCAAGCATCTAAGCTTGGGGATGCCCCGGTTGGCATCCCATCATTCTTCTTCAATAATTATCGGTATACCTCGGTTTTTGTTTTGTTCACATGATTTGTGTCCTTTGTGTTTTTCTTTTTCTTTAAGAACCATGCTAGTATGAGATATCCCTTCATCGATTTATGAAATGATTCATGTGCTTCACTTATATCTTTTGAGTATGACCTTATAGAATGCTCTTTGTGCTTCACTTAAATCTTTTGAGTATGATTTTATAGAATGCGTCGTGTGCTTCACTTATATATTTTGAGCTTGGATATTGGTTAGACTATATTAATTGTAGAATTCTCCATGAACTTCACTTATATCTTTTGGAGTATGAATAATACTATCATCGAAAGCAGGTTTGGAAGAGTGTCAACTTTAGGAATTAGTGATCCCACTATTTTGGAGGGTGTTGAATCTTAGTGTGATATTTATGAAAGTGGATTTGGAAGAGTGTCAACTTTAGTTAGTAATGATTCCACTATTTCGGAAGAGGTTCCAATTGATTATGAGAACAAAGTTGATATCTATGATGATTATTGTGATGACATGTATGCTATAAAGAATAATGTTAACCATGAAACTTGTCATCATAATTTTAATTTTCAATTGGATTATGCCTCACATGACAGTTATTTTGTTGAATTTGCTCCCACTATTCCGAATGAGAAGAATTTTGCTTATGTGGAGAGTAGTAAAATTTCTATGCTTGTAGATCATGAATAGAATGCTTTATGTGATGGTTATATTGTTGAACTCATTCATGATGCTACTGAAAATTATTATGAGGGAGGAATACATGCTTGTAGGAGTTGCAATAATATCAAGTTTCCTCTCTATGTGCTTAAAGTTTTGAAGTTATACTTGTTTTGCCTTCCTATGCTTATTGATTCTTGTTCCTATAAATTATGTGCTCACAAAATCCCTAGGCATAGGAAGTGGGTTAGATTTAAATGTGATAGTCATATTCTTCATGATGCTCTCTTTATATTTCAATTCTTATCTTTTATGTGAGCATCATTGAAATCATCATGCCTAGCTAAAAGGCATTAAAGAAAAGCGCTTGTTGGGAGACAACCCAATATTTACCCTTACTGTTTTTGTGTGTTTACATGATTAAGATGTTGTAGTAATCATGTTTTATAGCTTTTGTTTCAATAAAGTGCCAAGTAAGACCTTTGGAAAGACTTGGGTGAAAGTTAATGTGATCTTGCTATAAAAACAGAAACTTTGCACTCACGGGATTAGCTGTCATTTTTTACAGAAGAGTGCTTTTGAGTTGATTCTTTTTTCGGAAGATTAATAGACAAATTCCTCACGTACACCAATTTATTTCATAGTTTTTGGAGTAGCATAAGTATGGTTGCTGTTCAGATCATTATAGACTGTTCTGTTTCTGACAGATTCTGTTTTCATTGCATAGTTTGCTTGTTTTCTAGTTTCTATGGCTTATATTTCTCAATATAAATTGTAGAAATGATATGATACAGTAGGCATTGTGTGATAACAATTATGAACCTTGTCTTTGACAGTACCAAAGTGAATGGTTTACTCTTTATCATACTAACCAATCTCACGAAGTTCCGTTAAGTTTTGTGTGATTGAAGTTTTCAAGCTTTGGGTGAGTATCGATATGAGAAGAATAAGGAGTGGAAAGACCCTAAGCTTGGGGATGCCCAAGGAACCCCAAGGTAATATTCAAGGAAGGCTCAAGCGCCTAAGCTTGAGGATGCCCCGGAAGGCATCCCTCTTTCGTCTTCAAAACTATCGGTATACCTTACTCGGAGCTATATTTTGGAGCGTATTTTCAATTTTACTTGCTATTTGAATAAAATCATTGGATCTGAAATCTTGAATGAAAAAGAATCCTCCCATGGCTAGTTAATTATTTGACTACTCAGTGTTCTTCACTTATATCTTTTTGGACTAGTTTGTCATTTACTCATGTGCTTCACATATATCCTATGAGTAAATGGTTGAATGAATTGAATATCATAAATCTGAATTTTTATATATATACCATGGGGAGTAATGACTTCACACATAATAAGTATAGGTGGTAAATTTCTTGAAAGTTAGCAAACACAGAATTGGCCACTTGAACAATTCATGAAAGAATACTAAAGGAAGAGAGATTTCACATATAAATACACTAACTTGGACATCTTTTGTAATTGTGAGCACTCATTAAAATATGACATGCTAAAAGGTTGATGTTGGACAAGGAAGACAACTTAATGGGTTATGTTTTCCTATATCCGAAACGTTATATTGTCTTGGATCATCAAACATGTTGAGCTTGCCTTCCCCTCTCATGCTAGCCAAATTCTTTGCACCAATTAGAAATACTACTTGTGCTTCCAAACATCCCTTAAACCAGTTTTGCCATGAGAGTCCACCATACCTACCTTACGATTGAGTAAGATCCTTCAAGTAAGTTGTCATCGGCGCATGCAATAAAAATTGCTCTCTAAATATGTATGATCTATTAGTGCGAAGAAAATAAGCTTTATACGAACTTGTGATAGGGAAGAAATAAAAGCGACGGACTGCATAATAAAGGTCTTTATCACAAGCGGCAATATAAAGTGACGTTCTTTTGCATTAAGATTTTGTGCATCCAACCATAAAAGCGTATGACAACCTCTGCTTCCCTCTACGAAGGCTTCTACCCTTATACAAGACTCATGGTGATGATCACCTTTCCTTTTTACACTTTTTCCTTTGGCAAGCACTTTGTGTTGGAGCGATCCGGATATATATATCCACTTGGATGTAGGTTTTCATAAATTATTATTGTTGGCATTACCCTTGAGGTAAAAGGTTGGGAGGCGAAACTATAAGCCCCTATCTTTCTCTGTGTCCGATTAAAACTTTGAACCCATAAATATCACATGAGTGTTAGCAATTGTGAAAGATTAAATGATAGTTGAGTATGTGGAGTTTGCTGAATCAAAGCTCTTACATAGACCCTTCCTGAAAATAAGATGAATTGCAATTGTTTGATGACTAAGAGCACGGTTTGTTAGTTTTCAAGAAAGTTTATGATCTATACTTTAATATGTGAATAGCTTGTTACTTGATCATGAGAAGTTTCATGAGTTGAGCTACTGTTATGATATATAATGATGCTAGAAAAAGTGATTGGAATTATCATTGATCAAACTTATGCACTTGCTAGCATTCACAATTCATAAATTATTTCTTTTATCATTTACCTACTCGAGGACGAGCAGGAATTAAGCTTGGGGATGCTATTACGTCTCCAACGTATCTATAATTTATGAAGTATTCATGCCATGTTTACAATAGTTTTATATGATTTTGGTATGATTTGATTAGAACTAACCAGGACTGACGCTGTTTTCAGCAGAAGTACCGTGGTGTTGTTTTTGTGCAGAAATAAAAGTTCTCGGAATGCGATGAAAATCAATGGAGAATTTTTCTAGAAAATATAATAAATACTGGAACGAAGAGTTACCGGAGGGGAGGCCCGTGGGCCCCAGGAGGGTGGAGGGCGCGCCCACCCCCCTACGGCGCGCCCCTGTCCCTCGTGACTTCCCGTGGGGCCCCCTGACTTGTTCTCGACGCCAACCTCTCCTATAAATACCCAAACCTCCAGAAAATAACCTAGATCGGAAGTTCCGCCACCGCAAGCCTGTGTAGCCACGAGAAATCAATCTAGGTCCTCTCTGGCACCCTGCCGGAGGGGCCATCATCACCGGAGGCCATGGAGGAGGATCCCGGAGGGGCCATCATCGCCATGAAGGCCAAGATCCAGAGGAAGAACCTCTCCCCATCCAGGGGGAGGCCATGGAGGAGGAAGCACCAGGGGGAGAACCTCTCCTCCTCTCTCTCGGTGGCGCCGGAGTGCCATCGGGAGGGGAATCATCGCCGCGGTGATCATCGTCATCAACATCACCATCCTCATCTCTTTTACGCGGTCCACTCTCCCGCACCCCGCTGTAATCCCTACTTGAACATGGTGATTTATGACACATATTATGATCCAATGATGTGTTGCCATCCTATGATGTTTTGAGTAGATTTCCTTTGTCTATGGGTTGATTGATGATCTAGATTGGTATGAGTTGTATGTTTTATTTTGGTGCTGTCCTATTGTGCCCTCCGTGTCGCGCAAGCGTGAGGGATTCCCGCCGTAGGGTGTTGCAATACGTTCATGATTCGCTTTTAGTGGGTTGCTTGAGTGACAGAAGCATAAACCCGAGTAAGGGCGTTGTTGCGTATGGGATAAAGGGGACTTGATATGTTAATGCTATGGTTGGGTTTTACCTTAATGATCTTTAGTAGTTGCGGATGCTTGCTAGAGTTCCAATCATAAGTGCATATGATCCAAGAAGAGAAAGTATGTTAGCTTATGCCTCTCCCTCATATGAAATTGCAATGACGACTGCCGGTCTTGTTAACGATTGCCTAGGATAATTCCGCACACCGACCCATCATTATTCCACACTCGCTATTTGTAATATTTAGTAATATATTCTAACTTTATGATAACAGCATCTACTTTTATGTTTGAGCTCTCCGATACCATGCAAAGTTATCCTCTTCATACCCACAACGTAGTTTTATTTCTCGTTTCTAGTTGAAAGCAAACGTTTGATGTACTTAGAGTTGTATCAGTGGCAGATAGGACTTGAGAGAATATTGATCTTACCTTTAGCTCCTTGTGGGTTCGACACTCCATACTTATCACTTCCACCATTGGGAATTGCTACGATGATTCCCTACACTTGGGGATTATCACAACATTATTCAGAAAGCACAAAATGAATCAATCACAGCCATGACAACTTGGTTCATTACCTCAGTTGCACATCCTATGAATCTCCTGCCGGTGTCAGTGCCTTCAAATGCCACAAATTTGCCTGCCCTCTGCCTGTGCAAGATGCACCTACGGTCAGATTCAGTCACAAGCCCAGAAAAGCTTGGATCTATCACAGTATCTGGAGTTTGCTGCAGCAGGAAACACATATATATCAACTACACCTCACATATATGAACTTAAATGGAGAAATCCCAATCCTTCTTCAAACCCTAATCCTAACCCTAGCAGATGAGAGGAGAGACTGAGCTGACTTACAAAATACTCCATTTGCATGCTACTGAACTCGCTCATGTACTCGTCATCGTCAGAGGTCTCGTTGCTGTTGGGCCACGACGGCATGGTCGCGGCGTCGCCGGAGTGCGAGAAGAAGAAGAGAAGTAGTGGAGAGCAGAGGAGCAGAGTGAGTGAGTGAGTGAGCTCGGGGAAGAGTGAGGGAGGGAGGATGACGAGCGAGCCGGTCGGCCAGGTTAGTCCTGGTCCGACCGGGCCCGACCGACGCGCGCGGCTAACGGGCGGCAGGCGAGCGCCGTTAGCCGTTAGCGTGGCCGCCGTCCTGACCGGTGGGCCAGATCTGTCAGAAAGGCGTTTAAAACGGTTCAACCTGTCATCAACTCGACCTGGTAGTTTTTTGTCACGAAATCAGCACTAAACTAGAGTTTTTGGTCAGTTTTCAAAATGTGGTAGTTCTGTGAAACGGTAACGTGAAATGTGGTAGTTTTTTGTCGAATACTCCAGCTAGAGAGAAAGCGAAAGGGAATGATAATGGGCACATGTTCAAACTCTTTAATTCGCGCCTTTAGTAGGATGCCGATTTTGTTTAAACTAACCACACTGCCTTTTATTCACTGACATCTTAAGGGTCTCTTTTGATACAAAAAGAATCAAATCATGTACATTTCACAATCTCGTGTGTCACCCCATTTGCATGCCAATTAATTTTAGAAAATTTAAATTTCTCGACCAGCCTAGAGATACTCAATGCCTCCTCCTTCAGATCAACGTGAGGAGACCTGTCAAAGTTCTCATTTGAAAGGAAAGAAACCACAAAAATATAAACCAATCTCCAAAATAATAGATTTGTGAAAAGTGATACTGATGTAAAGCCCATTTTATTGGACAGTGTATGAGTGTGAAGTTGAGCTTAGGGCTTACTTCCTCCATCTTAACATCAATTATGCCACTAAAAATACACCATTGGATCTACATCCAAATAAAGTTTCTAATGGTATATCTTTTGTGTATGTAGTAGGTCATACTTTGTTGGTTGTGATGATGGTCAAATTAGAGATAAAATAGGAGGTGGCCTTGTAATACCGCAGCAGAGGAGTATATAACTAGGAGGGGAGGTGTGACTTTGTAGTCACAATACACTTAGCTAATCCTACTTTGTCAGTGATTTTTTTCATGTCTAACTAATTCACTTTTGAAAAAGGTGCAACACTGGTGATCAATCCAACCAACACTTTTCCAAAAATCCGTTTGGACTTAAATATATATAAGTCGAGTGCTTCTTTTTTTTGCGGGTGATATAAGTGGAGTGCTTGATATTAATTTGCATACCATCATGGGTAATCAACCCTGTGAAGCACCCTACTAATTAAGCAATCAAAATTGAGCACCCTTCAACCACTAGTAAAGCAATGAAAATTCAACGCTGCATGCAACCCTAGCTCGACTCTATTGAAACAAGGCCAATCGACCACCTAGGAACAGAGGCATCGATATTAAACGTGTTCATTTTCTCTCCTCCTTCCGGTATCCTAACTAACTTGTGCAAGGTACGTACGTACGCTGAGACCTAGCCAAAGGGACATGGCATCAGAAGGTCAGCCATCACTCTCCATATACGTGCAAAGGGCAAAGCAAAATCTGAAAAAACAAAATAAAGGAACAATATATCAAGAAAAAAGACCAAAGGCATGTGTCAGCTGCTCAGCTCAGTCGGCAATCAAAGTACTAATACGAATTAACTATAGTGGGAGGTGTGGTTAGTGAACATGAAGCGCAGGTGACGACCCTTGTGATAAAACCAAACTAAATCTCTCATGGATCACCATGCATACACAGCATGCAGTATATTGATACTTAAAAACTAGAGTGTTCTAATACGAGTCAAACACGTTATTAGGTATCGATTTTTATGTTTTCTCACCGAAAAAAACTTTTTTAAAGACCTGAGCACTAGAAGGGAATGTTTGTATCTACGTGTGCCCTGGTGTCGGTTGCCGATGAACTAATTTTAGTACAGGCAGCGAACACGTTCCAAAAGAGGTGAATCCTTTGGTGCAGGATACTCTAGTAGTGCTGGATGCATCGTGAACACGGCAGAGCTTTCATGGCGGCCTTGCCTGTATGCCATGGAAACGGAATGAACGTTTGGCAGCTTCACATAAGTGACGACGTCATGGTCCTCATCTCTCATCCATGGACCATGCATGGTCTACCATCAAGAGACAGAGAGAGAGAGTGAGAAGAGTACCACCCTATCACTACCAGGCAACAACAACGGCTGCTACAGTGCTGCTTACAGTAGCCAGTCACATGCTTCGTCCAGAAGGAGAGGGTCACAAGGAAGGTCACAAGGGACAGCGTGGCTGTCGCGGTCGCGGTCGCTGCCGTAACAACGAGACGGGCGCCATGCAGGCAGGCGGTAGAATAACCTGTGTTGCATGGGACTACGTGCCAAGTGGAGGTTTACCTATCTCTTTTTTTCAGCCGGTTGTGGCGTTCTTTATTTGGCTAGTTTGTGTGTAGCCCTTTTGGCTCTGTGTGAGCTATTTTTTATTTTTCTTTACAAGACTTTAAGATTTTGTTGGAACATATTTTTTTGTTTTAATAAGATGGCCGTATGCATCGTTCTGATGCAGAGCCCGGGAATCCCCTTTTCAAAAAAAAAATGCCAAGTGGAGAGCCCAATCATTTATCAATCGATCTGGGCCCACGTGAATCACATGTACGGCTAGGATGCGTGGTTAGGCCACTGGATCCTAATATGACCGCTCTCATTCAGTATTTCGCCGACACCATCTCATAAAAGGAAGAATCATGTGATACTATTTTAGCTATACGTTTTGTTAATTGTAGCGTTTTTCTTCTCTTGTTGACCAAACAATCATTTACAAAACCCAGTGTATTCCCGATGCTTTGTTTTGCAAATGTTTTGGATTGCAGTATGATTTTGAAGTTTCGACTCCCTCCATTTCATAATGTAAAATATTTTTTGACAATACATTAGTGTCAGAAAACGTGTTACATTATGGGATGGAGGGGGTAGTTCCATAGCTGTGTGAACCAAGAGACTATTATTTTGTATGCATACAACAATGGGTCCAACGTAACGACCTCAATCAAAGTCTTGCATGTATCATGTAGTATGTCTTTTCTCGTTTTTGGTCAAGTACCTTGTATGTATGCATGCATGCATACATACAAATCTACGTTACGCACATGTGTATCGTTTCGTTCACCATTAGATATGTTCGTACTCAAATTTCTGAACACGTACAACCGGGCATGTTCGGTGCCGAGATCGATCGATGGTGTTTATGACCCTTTTGTCGCGCCGCACATCTCTCTCTGCTCGAGGGTCAAAGACGACACATGGCTTCATCATCAGTGGCGCCAAAACGCATTATTCATGCATGCATGGACCACGTGTTTCCGATCGATCGATTGATCTGCATGGTGTTATAGTTTGCAGCTTTTGCGTACTCCAACCCGCTGTCACGACCCAGCACCCGGGCCGGGAGGCCGGACGCGACGTCGCACCCGTGAACTCTGAACAGTTGCCAGTTTGCCCTTTTCGTCACAGGTGCAAATGGCCTGATTCCGATTAATTATCCACCCCAATCCTCCACTCTTCATGGAACTATATGCAACATTATCAACTCATGCATGTGGTTAATAAATTACAATTTGTGCACTAATTCATTCACGCAACCATGCCACCTCCAATCATGCATTGTATGTTGGACGCTTGGAGCAAGTATATATAAATGATGTTACGCATTTTTATTAAAATTGGCACCTCGTTTGACTTCAATCTAATAGATTTCTCTTTTTATACAACATTTTGTCACATGGTTCAGATACTTTATTATTTTTAAAATATATCCCTAGAGCATTCTTTAATTTGTTTTTGCCATAGTTTTACTTTTCTTAGCATCTATTCAAGCATATGGTTTATCAAGGTTCCAGCAGCAACGCGCGGGGCATCATCCAGTCTTTACAAAAAGGACCACCTATATGTTAGCTGTATGGTTTTTCTTATTTCCCAGATCGATCGATTTTGTCATAGCCATTGAATTGAAATCCAATATTTCCTGCAAAAAAAAAAAGAATTGAAATCCAATAATCCAACGGCAGTCCTTCGTCTTCATCCTACGACCACGGTTTCTACACATTCAACAACTCTACGGTCTCTGGTGGGTTCTTGCTTGAGCCTCGCCGGCAACACCTTGGTAGCTTATGGACTTACGATGTTCCCTTCTCTGGCTCGGGCTCTGTCCAATCTGATCTCGGGTTCAATACAAAAAGCCCTTCCACCCGCGATACTTGTCAACCTCTGACTCACCTCCGCATGTGATGCCACAGACAACTATATTGTCAACGACTCCACCTCGCTCCTAACAAATCCTCACCAGGGCCGGCCCCGACTCAGCCTCGAGGGCTCCCTCTTCTTCATAGTAGAATGGACTGAAACATTTTGGATTTTCAGACAACTGAGAAATACCAAACCCGTTTCCCAAATACATACTTATATGCTTTGGATGCAATATTTTAGTCAACGTCGTTCTATTTTGTGATTTTGTCCCTTTTCTTTTCGTATCGTGTCGTTAATCAGCGCCATGATTTTTCTGCTAATTAACTCATTGTGCTCGCATGAGTCTCAAGAAAAACTAAGACACGTGCAATATAGACATTTCACTAACACATACTGTCAATTCAAAAAAAAAGACTCAATTTCCAAAGGGATGGAGTAGATGACCCGTCAGTAAATATACAGATGCACTTTTGGCCTCGGTAAGTAGATAGAAGAAAAAGACGTGTGTTTGATTTCAAGGAAAATAAAGCTCCATCTCATCTGTCCGTCAGTCTGTCGGGACATGCAAGCAGAAGCAAAGGAGAAAGCAGTGGAATGGATATATGTCATGCATGCATTTCATGAACCGTAGCTGTCCATCTGCGTGGAGTGGGCAAGCTAGGAAAGATGATCCATGTCATGTCAAATTGCCAGTTGCCCCACTCCCAAATTAGTGAATTCGATAGCATATTAGCAAGGGAAAGTGGAATTCGTTTGTGTGTTTGTTTTGTGCTGGACGTGGGCTAGCTAGCCTAGTGTAGTCAAGATGAGTATTGACAGTGTTGAGCTTAATGTAGTACTCCCTTCATTTTTATTTACTCCGCATATTAGATTTGTCTAAAATCAAATTTTATTTTCTTTCAACAAGTTTGTGGAAAAATATATTAAGATATACAACACCAAATATGTATCCTTCGATTCATCATTGCATATATTTTCACATCATATAAATTTGATACTCTAGATTTTCGTGTTGTATTGTTTTCCACAAATTTGATCAAAGTTTATAAAGTTTGACTTCAATCAAAACTAATATGCAGAATAAGTAAGAAGGGAGGACGTAGTACCTATGGAATCGCATTCTGGATCGCGCAGTAAATTAGGGTATATACGCCTGTCTCTCTTCTTTCTAGATCGATTATGTGATGATACTACCCCCTCATCCCAACCTCAGTGCTTTCGCCAACTTTGCCAAACAGTCACATCATCATGGGTCAAAACATATGCTAATCGTAACTAACCGCTAGTAGTACTGCTCGGCTACTGAGCTAAACAAAAACACGCATAGATCGAAGTTAGAGTATATATAGATTAACCGGAGACTGTCAGGTAGGGCTGGAATTTGAGCCGAGTCGAACCAGCTCAGCTCGACTCGCTAGAGCTCGACGAGCTAGCTCGACTCGACTTGTTATTATAACGAGCTCAAATTTAAGATTGGCTCGACTCGTATAACTCGCGAGCTGGCTCGTTTAGCTTGTTAAGCTCGTTAAAGATATGAACATAAAACCCTCATATATTATAAAATGATTATGTATATATTAAACATATATCACTAAACAATAGTAATTTCCTTGTTACGCATGAGTCTCCTAGGCGGTTGGGCCTTCAACGTCTAGGCCTTGTGTTGTGCGCCTGGGACATAGGGTGCTGAGTGGCTGATTTTTTTTGTATTGGGAGTGGCTGATCTTTTGTATCGAGCGTAACGAGTAACACGAGTACTCGTGAGATTGGCTCGTTTAACTTGGTCTATAAACGATCTTAAACTAAAGCTCGGCTCGACTCGTTATTCTTCGAGTTCGAGTCGATTAGAGCCGAGTCACGAGCTACTCATTTAGCTCGCGAGCTTCGAGCTTTTTTTCCAGCCCTACTGTGAGGTGAGGCGGAGGTAAGGAAAGACGCATGATTTGGGCTCGCGATCCGCCGGCACGCATCATTTGCCGAGCAACCAGGTGTATCCACCTGAGAAGGATCATAAGCCATCCTGCCATGCCATGGCCACCGCCATGAATGGCTGAATCAGAGGGCCGGGAAGCAGCGAGCCCAAGAAAGGAGCGAGGTGTGCAAGCCTTCTCTTCTCCCAGTGCCAATGGACGAATTCAAGTGGAGTAGCCACGAGCCCACGATGGAGGAGCTGATGCATGCATGCCAATTGCTGTACACTAGAATTAGTGTCCATTCATTTCGTGGCTCCCTAGAGATTCTTGGCGGAAGAGACAAGAGCATACTGCAGCGAGCATATGAGCATATGGGGGTTCGTCGTTGGACGGAGCGCAGCACAAGGAAGATCAAAGGAGGAAAAGAATTGAAGGCGCGCATTTGCACGGGAGACGCACGCTGCTGCTGCAGCAACATTTATGCTGCCTTGCCTTCAATCGAGGTTGATGCAGCCTTCTTCTTGGATGGACGGCCGTCCGGCAATGCCTGTCGACCCGGCCGGCGTCTTGCCTGTGCCTGTGTGCACTGCATACATTGTGACAAACAAATGCATTGAACAAAAGTCAATCGAGATGGAGCTGCGCCAGGTGGATGAATACGAACGGGCACCCTGCATACTCCGGCCACTTGACCTCGTATACGCACTCAGAGATTCCTCGCGACCTTGACATGGATCAAACAAAAACCTGCGTAATCAGAGCCAGGCATTTTCGCGTCCAAAAGCTAAGAAGATTAAGTGGAAATTTCGTTGCTCGGTCTCTCCCTTTTTCGCGCGTTCTCGTACTACTCAGCATGCTACTTTGCTTTGCTTTCCGAAAGCAGCTGCTAGCTGAGCCTCTCCAGTCCCGTCCCACCACTTTGAGCAACAACGAAACAGAGCCACGTAGAGATATTCTTGCTTGTTTGGGACGGATGGGATGGAATGGGAGAACAAAAACGCTGAATCCCACGCGGTGAATTCCTGTCGGACTCATTGCCTGACCCGCCCTAGGCAGCTAGCACTGCACTAGAGAGGTCAAACGTCACGGAACAAAAAAGAGGACGAGAAAATTCAGATGAACCAACACTCTCTCCTCCTTTCAACCTATATAAATCTGTTGGGTGTCTTGAACTTTAAAAGGCAGAACGAAATAAAACTTGTTCTAAATTTGAAGGTGGCGCCAAAACGACGAATTTTCTTGCTCCGATGGAGAGGTGGTGGTGGAGCACATGCATGTCAAAGTTACTTTTCCTAATCCAGAGATGCAGTTGCAGGCGACTTTCCTCCCGCAAAGCCATTGGTCAGTTTAGGCGTGCAGCCCAGACGGCCGTCTCAAATGGGCTTCATATGCCTAGGCTGACTAGCACCACTCCTATTCAGTCTACATATGAGGGCACCCGGGCGCGTCCGCCATGTCGGATTGACGATGGGTTGCCACGTGAAATCGCCCGGAGATTCAGGGGTCCGACAGACGTCTCCTCCGGTCGGAGCGGGGGTGGGAGGGGGGGTGAGAAACATCGCGTGGCACCGCTCCGGCTCACCGACGAGGTCAAATCCTGCTATTTAAGCCGGCCGGCGTTCCCCAACCCTAGCCCATCCACCTACTCCCTCTCTCCGCGGACAGCCCGAGCCCATCCACCTCCTCTCTCTCCCGCTCCGCCGCTCTTCTCATGCTCTCCAGCTTTGCCATGGTCCGACAGAAGATAACCACACACGCTATGCTCGAGCTGGAGCGCCAATACTGGATGGAGCAGGAGATCCGGGCGAGGAACGCCCCACACGCCGCCCGCATCGCTGCCGGACTACCTCCGGACTCGCCGGAGCCGGAGGAGGATGAGTAGGTGGACGAGGAGGAGGGAGAGGAGCAGCAACCGACTCCGATGGAGGTGGATGATTTGGAGGCGGAGCAAGAGCTGGCGTCGGCTCCGGGTTTCAACATGGAGGACGTAGAGGCGGAGTTCGCTGTCGCCCAAACGAACGTGATGACGGAGCAGCAGACCATCGTGGGGTCCATCGAGGACGAGGCCTACGTGGGGGCCAATCAGCAGTTCATCCGGCAGAAACGGATGGCGAGCGACGTGCCTACGGGTATTTGATGGCCCAAATTTGCCACTCCCGGTGGCCTGCATGCGAGCCTTTGCTTTTGGTCGAGGGAGGGAGAGCAAAGTCGTCGATCGGGGAAAAAATCGCTAGCCATGGAGTCCTTTTCTTTTCATTTTGTTTTTTACGCGCGCAAACAGATGGCTTTTTGCGATTTTGACACTGATCGTACGCACGCACCGGCACCGGTGACCGGACGGACTGTGTGGTGACTAGGCCACAGCTGCTCTCGAGTGGAAGAAAGGGGTTCTCCTGTAGAACGATTCTCGTTCTGGAGATAAAAACCTTTTTCTCGTCAGTAAAAATTATTAAATGGACTGAAACGTTACATTCATGCACAGAACAATTCATGCACGATAATTTGTTTCCGAAGGAATCACTGGAACGCATGGTCTAGTCAAGTCGAAAGGACTGGTAGCATTTGTGGATGCAGAGGCGGAAGATTTCTTTCTATGGGAAAAAAATATATATCCCTGGAAAAAAAAAGATTATATAAATAAACTTGGTATGCCTCATATTATTATTTTTTGCATGGTAATACGTGTCTCATTTATATAGAATCAAGATCAAGTTATAAGGCACGTAAGCACCGACCATACAAGAGTGAAAAGATAGGAAAATCCTATGCAAAATACCAACGTCTGTCCCTCTCCTTCGACACCACCGAAGCGGCCACCAAAGGGTAAAAAGACAGATCACCTCTTCACCCAAGCTCGACGCGGCTCCATCGCTGATCAGCAGCTTTGCGGACCTCCAAAGTAGTTTGCCAGAAGCAAAACCATAGCCGTTGAAAGAATCAGACCGGGGCAACATGTCCCCGGACACGCCATCGAACTTCAGAACTGACACCCCCGCATGACGACGACGTCGGAGGAGGAAACCAGAACTGTCAGCCTTCAACCACAGACCCAGCACAAGATTCTCCATCTTCCAGCTGTCACTTGCATAGACAACCGCCTGCGCGTACTCCTGAACGACAAAACCTCCCTGCTCCACCATGACGTCGGAGACAACGCCATAGCAACGGGGACAGAGCAGAAGGAGAGACACACCTGATGGAGTCGTCGCCACCGCCTCGCCAACACCATCCATGAACCCTAAGGCTGCCGATCTGAAGGATCGGCAGAGACACGATGGCATCAACTCCGAGACGCCGCCGTGAAGTGCACCGCCGGTATGGGAGTGAAGCTGAGGCATATTTATTCGTCTGTGCGCCGCTCCCACCACCCCAACGACGCACCACGATCTACAAATCCAAAATCTAACTACAGAGCGGAGGAACGGGGTCCCCCTCCCTCCTGCCACCGGAGCAGCGGCCGGAGGAAGAGGGGGCCAGCTCACCGGCCGGTGGAGATCGGTGGAAGGAGATCGCCTCCCTAGTCGCCTGGCTGTTGGCGACGGCTAGGGTAGGGAAAGCGTACGGGAAGTGCAGCAGCACCAGCGTGTGTGCCAAGGTCAGACACGAGAACCTCCCTACCCTACACATTGGTGGACGGTGTGGTACCTACGCACGAGACCGCGTGCAGGGAGGTTTGGCATCTCGATCCCGATCAAAAGAGCAATGCCACCTCTCCCTCCCTATTCGATGTAGGTTCGTTTTGCACAAGAATCTGGGGACCCGGAAAGGTGGCTTCCGCGGCAATGTTGCTGCCGAGCTGGTGCGTACGTACCTTGCCGCCCAAGGTTTGGAATATGCTCAGCAATCAGCAAGATAAATCACACGGCTTGGCATCCAACTATTCTTCTCCTCTCACCTGAGGTTTACAGCGCAATCATAGCGTTTTGTTCCACAGAAAAGGAAAAGCTCCGTCATCCATATCGATCTGAGTCAAACTAGCATTAGCTAGCTAGCTCTCCCTTGATGTAATCATGGCGATGATGAACCGATCCAAGATGTTTTACTATTTCTACTAATCTCGGCGGGAGGATTCGGAATCAGACAGATATTCCTGTCCTCACAAAAGAATAAAGGATTCTTGAGGAGCAGTTGGGATTTGGGAGCAGGGGCGAGGGGCGAGGGCGAGGGCGAGCGTGGCGTGATTGCCCAATGAATGCCGTCTCCTCCTCTCCTTTCGAGCCCACTGCTGACGGATACGCAGCCGGAAACAGCAAGGACGTACAGCACAGGGATCGTTTTGCGCCATCACGATTCCCTCTGACGATAGTGTAACAACATTCTTACATCTCAACATAATTATATTAAGATGACACTGGTCCTACTAGCTCGCATGTGCCCTAATGGAACTGCTGAAGATACCATGCATTGGTTGAGCGACAATGCCGCCATGGCTAGGGCACGGCTCTCGATCAACAGAATAATACTACTATAGGCCGCAACTAATCGGCTGGTTCCTCTCTCTATCTAACAAGTAATAATCCTAGCTTAGCTTGAGTAATTGACAAAAAAACTACCACATTTCACGTATCCGTCCCACAGAACTACCACATTTTGAAAACTGACCAAAAACTTCAGATTAATGCTAATTTCGTGACAAAAAATACCACTTCTGGAAAATGGCCGGTTTAGACGATTTAAACGTGTTTATGACAGGCGGGGCCCACTCGTGTTTTTTGCAAAAAAGCCCCTTGCACTACTATTAATCACGCACATGCCCATTGCGGAAAACTAAAAATAATGCTGCGCGGGCGGGATTCGAACCGGCAACCTGCCGCGTCACGCACGTACAACCGACCACTACACCAGCCATCTGCGGCTTGTTCAATATACGATACTATACTTATATTGTTATATCTTTGAACAAATAAAATAAAACGAAAAAATGATGTTGCATCAGGATGCGATCCTGCCCGAAATTCTTACCGCGCGCGCACCCTAACCAACAAGCCACGCACATGCTCGAGTCAAGCTCAAGGCATATCTAGTTCGGACACATCCTGACCTTTCCCCTTATTTTGTAAGTATTTTTTTTCGATTTCTTTTATCTTTTTACAGATCTTCATTATTACTCGGGTTTTCATGTTTTCATTTTTTTGCGTTTCTTTTGTATATATTACAGGTTTAATATGCAATATTTTTTGCAAACATACACTGAACATTATTGTATAAATACACAATGTACATTTTTTAGGATCACAATTAACATTATTGTATAAATACACAATGTACATTTTTCGAATCTCGCCTGCGTTGTAGATTTTTACTTTTTTGTCACGAAATTAGCACTAATCTGAAGTTTTTGATCAGTTTTCAAAATGTGGTAGTTCTGTAGGACGGATACGCGAAATGTGATAGTTTTTTGTCAATTACTCGCTTAGCTTAGCTTAGCATGTGACACCGGCAGCAGCTAGTCGCGCCTTGGAATTTTTTTTTTTTGAAACAAGGCCTTGGATATTTTATTCTCGTGCATCTGGTTGTGTGGAAAGATCAGCTAGCTAGATCCTCACCGGCCAAGGGTTCTTAACAACTAAATTAGTCGTGCTTATACAAATAACCAATTAGGAAATGTATGAACGTACGTTTACGTAGTAGGAGTATCATATCATGCATGGTGGTGATTGCCATGATGACGCCCACAATCAGCTCAATCCATCTTGTAGTAGGGCATATGCATGCACTAGTTTTATGCTACTACCAGTAGTGTGTTTTTGTTCATTGTTTAATTATTATATAGAGCGGGCGGGGACAGGATTCTCTACGGCCGATCGATATGATGGCTGTTGATGCTGATCCCGATGGAAACGTGGTCGTTGGTCAACAGTGCAAAGCGTACATGAGGCGAGTCTACTACTACGTCGTACGACTGCAACGCAGCTACAGAAAAAGCGAAAGGCAATGATAATGGAAACACGTTCAAACTCTTTAATTCGCGCCTTTGGTAGGATGCCGATCATGTTCAAACTAAACACACTGCCTTTTACTCGCTGACATCTTAGCGGTCTCTTTTGATACAAAAAGAATTCTAAATTTTGAAGGATTCGTTTATACTACTACGTTTCTATAGAACAAACCAAACCAAATCCCTCATATAAATATAAAATGCACATGAATTGTGAGCATATGTTTTTTCTATCCATACATATTTTAGAATTCTGCGAACTAAAGAAGCCATAAAACTATAACAGTAATATTTAGTGATTTACAAGTGGTTAACAAGGAAGATTGATGATTGAGACCTCCTTTAGGACACGCGAGCAGATCCACTCGACAATGTATGTTTGGCGGTGACAAGGGGAGTTACCGTTAATAGTCTTCCTTACCTCCTCCAACTTTTTGAAAAACACCCCATATATAAATTAATAAAAAGATTATTACAATCATTCATTACAGCATACGTCACGCATGGCGAAAATCTATTAAAAACACCATCACACCTACTATCAAAATTGTACTTCGCAATCTCGTTTTTCACACCATTGGCAAGCCGATTAATTTTAGAAAATGTAAAATTCTGGAACAACCAAGAGATACTCAATGCGCCCTTCTACAGATCGACGAGAGGAGACCTGTCAAGGTTCTCATTTCAAAGGAAAGAAACCAGAAAAGCACAAATCAGTCTCCAAAACAATATACTTGTGAAGAGTGATACTGATATAAGGCCCATTTTTTGAACCGTGTGCCAGTATTAATGAGGTTGAGCTTGGCGCTTACTTCTTCCATTTTGCTTTACATTTTTGGCAACTTTGTTGGTTATGCCAATGGTCAAATTAGAGAGAAAAATAGGAAGTTGCCTTGTAATACCGCAACAGAGACGGGCGACTAGAGACGGGCCTCGCGACCCCGGCGCCGGCGGCGACCGGCGAGTCGGAGGACGGTTCTGGGCGCTAGTGGAGAGTGACGAGGAGGAGGACGCAGACGGTGGCCGGCATCTGGACGCCGGCTCGCCGGAGACGGCGTCACCTACACCTTCGGATCACATTTGCGAGGCGTTCACGAGTGGATATTCTGAGGATGAGGTTGCGCTGTTGGTAGATGAGGCGATCCCGCAAGACGATCCGGCGAGAACTGGACTGGAGAAGACGGAGAGGATCGAGATCGTTCGGCGCGTCGTGCACCGGAGGACGGCGGCGACGGCGATCCGGCCATCGCGTGGTCCTCTTCCAAAGGTACGTCTTCCGGCCCTTACGTTTGGTGATTATCTCGGTTCGGATTGGAATGTTGTGCCCAATCGCCGGAAGAATAAGAAACGGACGGCGGCGGCGGCCGGCCGGAAGCTGGCGGCGCCGGCGGCGTCGTTCGGGATCGCCACCGCTAGGGAGCAGCGTTTGAATTTCCTGTTGGGCGCGGATGGGCCGCCTGTGGCTTCTGGGCCGACTTCGGCTGGGTATGAGGCCCAGTGCGAAGCGGCTGCGGTTCAAGCAGAATTGTTTTCACTTGGGCCGGTGACTTCGTTTGGGCCACGGTGTGCTGGGTATGAGGCCCAGCCGGACGTGGTTTCGATTGATCCTGAGGAAAGGAGCGCATGCACGAGTCGTTCGTCTTCATCTGTGCCAGCGCCGTGCCCTAGGTTTCTCCATCGCCGCTCGCCGTCCCTACGCACGACCGGACCTGGTCGGGCTCGACGCATCCCCCCTCTCGGCGCTATGGGGGGCTCTGGAGGCGCGCCCCCTTCTAGGCGGCCGCCTGCGCCCAGCGGGGCGGGGCGGGCTTCCGGGGTCACGCCGCCTGGCCAAGGCTACGGCAAGGGCGCGCAGCCGCCGGGCCAAGGCAATGGCCGGGGCACGCTGCCGCCTCCGGAGTCGGGTGCTGGTCGTGGTGGCCTGCCGATACCCAAGTCCGCAGCGGGTGGCGGGTCGGGAAGACCGGATGCGGCGCGGGTTGCTGTCGGGACGCCCGTGGGGAGGCCGCCGGCACCGGCGGTGCCGTCGGGTGGTCGTGGTGGACCGGGATCCGGCCCTAGGTCAGCGACTCCTGGCGCTGCTGCGGTCGTAGCTGCGGGCAGGGGGGCCGCGCCACCAAGGGCCCCCGCACCGTCGGGTCCGACGCCTAGACCGGCTCCCCCTCCACACGTCGTTGCTCGTCCGTCTCAGTTGTCCCAGACCAACGGTACTGCTACTGCACCCCGGGGTCAGTGGGGGGACGACGGCTACGATGCCTATGGAGCTGGCCAGCACCGTGGTTCTTCGTCCACGGGAGGCGGTCGTGGCTATGCATGGCAAAGTGATGGCTCGATTGAGAGGCCGTTCTTGGCGCCTGCCGGGGGCTTCGTTGAGGGGTCTTCGGATCCGGGTCATCGTCAGCGAGGAGGTTATCGTGGCCATCGTGGTGGTCGGGGCGGGCGAGGAGGCCGATACCGTCCACGACCGCCGCCACCACCGGTCGTTGTCGAGCAGATGACTGATAGCGGGGCGGCAGAGGAGCCTGTGTTGTCCAATCATGCTATGGAGGTAGTGACGGCTCTTGCTTCTGCTCCGGTTCCTGAGGTTATGTCTGATGTGTCTGCGGAGATGATGGACAGGGCTGAGTCTGATCGAGCGTCCAAGTGGACGTGTAGGAAAGAAAAGATGCTTTGCTATCGTTGCGGAGATAAGGGTCACTTCATTGCCGAGTGTGTAGCGCGGTTATGTGATACCTGTGGTAAACTGGCTCAAGAATCTGGGGATTGTCCGTTACTGCGTGATCAGGCACCTTCACTTAAGATGTATGGAGTTTACTGTGCTGAGCTAACTTTTTTTGAGTCTCCGACTGAGCATGAGGTGCCTGCCGAGTCTCCGAGTATGACCACGGGGATTGTCAAGGTCACCAGAGGGGAGGTGTCTGAGGCACAGATAGTGCAGAGGCTTCGAGAGTTGGCTCCTGGGGATTTCCAGTGGAACCTTGTCGGGCTTGCTGATAAGATGTTCAGGGTCGAGTGCCCGTTTGTGGAGGACTTGCAGCGATTGCTGAGTTTTGGGATGTGTAAGGTGCCGGGTACTGATGGTATCCTTGAGTTTCAGGAATGGAAGATTGTTGAGCCTCAGGGTGTACCGCTTACGCAAGCGTGGCTACGCTTTTCTGGGGCACCTTCCTCGCCGCTGCAGGATGCTCGGGTTGTGGCCAGTTTGGGCATTCTGTTGGGGAAGCCTGAGCGTGTGGACATGGCTTTCACTAGAGCTCATGGGATTGCTCGGGTGCTGGTCAGTATACTGAATGTTGAGTATGTGCCAGAAGTGGTTAAGTGGGCTTACCGAGGCAAGATTTATAATCTGGTTATTGAGTTTGAGGACGAGAGCCTGCTGTCTGCGCCGGATCACGCGTCTGACGTTGATATGCATGAGGGTGACGGTGATGCGGGAGCTCCGGAACCGCCGGTTGACGACTCTGGACGACAGTTGTCCATGGGGCCGGGGTCTGAGACCGCGACAACCGGGGATGGAGCTGCCCAGCCCTCCTCGGTGCCTTCGAAGTCGTTGAGATTTGGATCTTTCAAGCCTTTTTCTGCACCGCCGAGGTTGTGGAGCGACCGGGTGGAGTCTGAGGAGGCCTTTGAGCTCGCTTTGCCTGCGTTGGATTTTATGGATGCTCTGGACTCGGGTTCTGGGGATCTCGGGGCTTCATCACTGTTGGTCAGGGGGGCGGAGGAGGTGAGTCGGCCGGTGGCCACTCCCTCTTCTGGTCAGCGCATGGTTCCCCCTCTGGAGATGCCGCAGCCTACCGGGTCCCGTGTGCAGGGAGGAGCCATAGGCCAGGCGGTCTCAGGTTCTTTTTGTGCTGAGGACGGGGATGCGGGGCAGGTGGCTCCCGTGTCCTCTTCTACGCTGGGAGGAGGTCTGGGTCAGGAGGACTCGGATACTTCCTCTCCCGTTGCGATTTCTTCTCGGACGGTGTCGACTTCGCCTTCGGGAGTGGGCTCGGGGCAGGTGGCCTCGGAGCTTTCTCCTATGGTGGCGGCCTCTCCGGTGCAGGTTGGGGAGCCAGGACGGGAGGTCCTGGCTATGTCTCCACCACCATCGGTGATGCCCTCGTCTGGTGGGGCGTGCCAGGCGTCCCTTCCTCCTATTGGCGCGACCGCGGGGAGGCCCAGGCAGGTCGCTCGGACTGCGGGTTCGGGTGCGGCAGGAGGCCGTACCCCATCCGTGATCTCTCGGGAGGAGGTGATTGCGTTTGGCGGGATCCAGGACCCCATGTTTGAGGGGCGTCGGGTGAGTGCCCGTCTCCAGGCACATCCGGATGTGGACGACATCCAGCAACGGTGCGCTATGAGGGCGGCCAAGCTTCGTGATATTGAAGTCACTACTGGTATGTCGGTCAATATTTCCAATTCCATTTTGCATTTTTCAAATGATGAGATTCTTGATAATGCAAATCAATTAGGAGTTTCTCTTGGTAGTAATGAAAATGAAACTACTAATTCTATTAATGATCTACTTGACCTAGAGGCTGAGCGGGCCATAGAGATGATTCGCAATATTGCGGCTGTTAAACCCATGTGTGATTTGGAGGTTGATGCGCTTGGGGTCAGGGTGCTTGACAATTTTTGTGAGGATCTGTTGCCTTCTAGTTCTGAGGCGGGGGTAGAGGATGTCTCTACTGAGGTAGGCTTGGCAAGCCCCTCTGACACTGGGCATGAGGACCAGTTGCAGAGTCAAGCTATTCCAAAGCGCAAGTGGAAACGGAAGGTATACCCGGTGTCCGCAGTGCGTAGGAGTGCTAGGTTGCGTTCGGCAAAAAAATTCTACGATGAACTATGAAAGGAATCTTTTGGAATAGCAGAGGTCTGAGAGACTTGGCTAAAAGAAGGTTTCTTGCTGAGGCGTCTGTCGATCATCGCTTAGATTTTATCGCTCTTTTGGAGACGGGGAGAGATAATTTTGCACCTCAGTTTGTAAATTCTTTGTCGGGGGGTATTGCATTTGATTAGCATTGCTTGCCGCCGAGAGGGCGATCAGGTGGAATCTTACTCGGCGTTAGGTGCGAGACGCTTGAGGTTCGCAGTGTGGTTATGGGAGACTTTGCAGTCAAGTTCCGGGTGCGGTCGAAGGAAGATGGGTTTAACTGGGCTTTGGTTGCGGTTTATGGGGCTGCGCAGCCCGAGCTCAAGCCCGATTTCCTGGCTGATCTAGTTCGGATGTGTGGCTCCGAGCAGCTGCCGTACCTGGTGGGGGGTGATTTCATTATTATTAGGAGGCGTGAGGATAAGAACAACGATAACTTTGACGGCAGATGGTCGTTCATGTTTAATACTATTATTGAGAGTTTGAACCTGAGAGAAATCGAGCTCTCGGGCAGAAAATTCACCTGGGCTAATGCGCTGCCAAATCCGACATATGAGAAGTTGGACCGTGTGTTGGCTAGTGTCGATTGGGAACAGAAGTTTCCTCTAGTAACAGTCCAGGCCTTATCCCGTGGTATTTCCGACCACACGCCGCTTTTTGTGGACTCTGGTCAGCCCTCCCACTTGGGGAATAAGAATGTGTTCTCCTTTGAGATGGCGTGGTTTGAGCGTGAAGGCTTCTTTGATCTTGTGGCTAGAGAGTGGGCTAAGGATTCAGGAGGCAAGACTGCGCTCCAGCGATGGCAGAATAAGATCAGGCACTTGAGGAGTGTCCTGCGTGGATGGGCTAAGCATCTTAGCGGGATTTATAAGGTTGAAAAGGAAAGGCTCCTCTCCCTTATTCAGTCCCTGGATGTAAAGGCAGAAACCACGCTTCTGCCAGTAGCGGAGCTTCAAGCCAAGATGGACGCGGAATTGAGGCTGAAGGAACTTCTTAGGGAAGAAGAGTTGAAGTGGGCGTTGCGGGCCAAGGTCCGGAGAGTAGTCCAGGGGGACGCGAACACTGAATTTTTTCATATGATTGCTAATGGTAAGCATCGAAAGAAGAGGATCTTTCAGCTTGAGCAAGATGAGGGTACAATTGTAGGACAGGAGAACCTAAAATTGTACATCACTGAATTCTATAAGCAGTTGTTTGGTCCTCCAGACAATAACTGTGTGTCTCTGGATGAGTCCAGGGTTGAGGATGTTCCTCAGCTCACAGTTGTGGAGAATGATGTTCTGACGGCTCCTTTTACCGAGAAAGAGGTATTTGATGCCGTCTCACAAATGGAAACTAACAAAGCGCCTGGCCCAGATGGATTTCCAGCGGAGTTCTATAAGAAATGCTGGTTTATTATTAAAGGAGATTTGTTGCCTTTGTTCCATGATCTGTTTGCTGGGCAGCTTCATCTTTTTCAGCTAAAATTTGGAACGATCACCCTTCTTCCTAAGAAAGCAGAGGCAGTGAGAATTGAGCAATTCAGGCCAATCTGTCTTCTTAATGTTAGCTTCAAAATTTTCACCAAGGTCGGGACCAATAGGCTCTCACAGATCGCGCATGCCGTTGTGCAGCCTACCCAAACGGCTTTCATGCCGGACAGGAACATTCTTGAGGGTGTTGTGGTCCTACATGAAACTCTCCATGAAATCCACACGAAAAAGCTGGATGGGGTTGTTTTCAAAGTGGATTTCGAAAAAGCGCATGACAAAGTCAAATGGCCTTTCCTTCAACAGGCTTTACGCATGAAGGGTTTTGATGAGGCCTGGAGACGCCAGGTAGAATCCTTTACGCAAAAAGGTAGTGTTGGAATTAAAGTCAATGAGGATATAGGTCATTATTTTCAGACACACAAAGGCCTGAGACAAGGAGATCCAATTTCCCCTATATTGTTCAACATTGTAGTTGATATGTTGGCTATTCTCATAGGTAGGGCAAAGAACGCCGGTCAGGTAGGTGGTTTGGTGCCTAACCTAGTTGAGGGGTGTGTGTCCATTTTGCAATACGCTGATGATACAATCATCTTTATGGAGCATGACTTGGCAAAAGCGAGAAACATGAAGCTGGTGTTGTGTTTATTTGAACAATTGTCCGGTTTAAAGATTAACTTTCATAAAAGCGAGTTGTTCTGCTTTGGTCGAGCCAAGGAGGAACAAGAGGCTTATAGGCAATTGTTTGGTTGTGAATTAGGGGCTTTACCTTTTACTTACCTAGGTATACCCATTCATCATCGTAAGCTCACGAACAGAGAATGGAAATGTATCGAAGATCGGTTCGAAAATAAACTTAGTTGTTGGAAGGGCAAACTTCTGTCTTATGGAGGCCGGTTGATTCTTATTAATTCGGTGCTCACAAGTTTGCCGATGTTCCTACTATCTTTCTTTGAGGTTCCAGTTGGGGTTAGGAAACGGCTGGACTTTTATCGGTCAAGATTTTTTTGGCAGAGTGATGATCTAAAAAGAAAGTATAGACTTGCCAAGTGGGATATTATTTGTCGTCCCAAGGATCAGGGGGGGGGGGTTGGGTATTGAGAATCTTGAGGTAAAGAACAGATGCCTGCTTAGTAAGTGGCTATATAAGTTATCAGATGGGACTGATGCGACTTGGGCACAGATACTTCGTAACAAGTATTTGGAATCCAAAACTTTGTCACAGGTGACAATGCGACCAACTGATTCGCCATTTTGGAAGGGGCTTATGAGAGTTAAGACAACCTTCTTTAATAGAACAAAGTTTATAGTCGGCGATGGTAATGATACTCGCTTCTGGGAGGACACCTGTCTTGGTGAGACTCCGTTGGCGTTACAGTACCCAACTCTGTATCGTATTGTGCATCGCCGTGATGCGCTTGTGGCAACGATTATGCAGGCCACACCCCTTAATATTCAGTTTAGGAGGGTGCTTGTTGGTAATAGATGGGAAGCTTGGCTTCATCTGGTGCGTAGACTGATGGAGGTTCAGCTACAACATCAGCCCGATCAGTTGTGTTGGAAGCTTACTAGGTCTGGACATTTTACCGTTAAATCGATGTACATCGATGTTATTAACTCGAGTGTCATTCCTAAATCCAAACATGTTTGGAAAGTTAAAGTTCCTTTGAAAATCAAAGTGTTTATGTGGTTTGTCCATAAACAGGTCATTTTAACAAAGGACAACTTGGTTAAGCGCAATTGGACAGGATCTACTAGGTGTAGTTTCTGTGATCGGGATGAGACCATTAAGCATCTATTCTTTGAGTGCCCGTTGGCAAAAAATTTGTGGCGCTCAGTGCAAATTGCTTTTAACATTACTCCTCCGAGTTCGGTCGGGTCGTTATTTGGAACGTGGCTGGATGGGATAGAGTCCGGTACAGCTAGACACATTTGTGTAGGAGTTTGTGCGTTGTTATGGGCAATTTGGAACTGCAGAAATGATTTGGCTTTTAACAGAATAACTACTATTCATTTTTTGCAGGTTGTATTCCGAGCTACGGCGTTGATCCGTATGTGGTCCCTACTCACTCCGACGGAGGTCAGGGAGCGTTTGGTTACTGGATCTGTCCGCTGGGAGATGGTAGCGCGGGATATATTCAACCGGTTTGGATGGCGGTCATGTAATAGGATTGGCAATTAGTTTCCATACCTATTTTTCTGCCAGCCGGTTGTGGCTTTATGGCCTTTTTTTGTATTTTCGTGTCGAGGTCTATGTGAGCTCGACGTAGTTTTCTTTTACGATTTTTTCGACATTGTGGAACCTATTTTATTTATCTAAGTGGCCGTATGCATCCACCTGATGCAGAGGCCGGGGAATCACCCCTTTTCCAAAAAAAAAAAATACCGCAACAGAGAGAGTATGGACCTAGGAGGGGAGGTGTGACTTTGTTGTCACAATACACTTTGCTAATCCTACTTGTCTGTGATTTTTTTTTCATGTCTAATTAATTCACTTTCTGAAAAAGTGTAGCACTAGTGATTAATCCAACCAACACTTGTCCAAAATCCGCTTGGACGTAAAGAAAAAACTCAGAAGAGATAGTTATATAAAGTCGAGTGCTTGCTATTAATTAACATGCCATCATGGGTAATCAACGGGCAAAGAACCCTACTAATTATTCATCGATAAAAATTCAGCACCCAACAACCAGTAGTTAAGCAATCAAAATTCAACACTTAACAGCCATGAAGCTACATGCAACCCTAGCTCGCCCCTGTTGAAACAAGACCAACCCACCACCTAGAAACAGAATCCAGAGCCTTGATATTTAACGTTCATTTTGTCTTCCTTGGGTATCCTAACTAACTCGTGCATGGTACGTTGAGAGTTGAGACCTAGCCAAAGGGACGTGTCATCATAAGGTCAGCCATCACTCTCCATATACGTGCAAAGGGCAAAGCAAAATCTGAAAAACAAAATAAAGGAACAATATCAAGAAAAGAAGAAGAGAAAAAAAAAGGCAAAAGGCTTGTGACAGCTGCTCTCCTCCGCCGGCAGTCATGGTACTAATAAGAATTAACTATAGTGGGAGGTGTGGTTATAGTGAACATACGACATGAAGAACGCAGGTGATTGGCCAAACACGCACCTGCATAGTACGTGACAAAACCAAAGCAAAAATCTCGCATGCATCACCCTGCATACATAGCACTGCAGTATATTGATACCTAAAGAACCAGAGTGTTCTAATACTTGTCAAACACGTGTATTAGGTATCTCCTTTTATGTTTCCTAAAAGAAATTTTATTCTTTTGAGTATCTAATAAACACTAGAAGGGAATGACACTAGTAGAAAACTGGGCTTTGGTCCCAGGGCAATATTCACATTAGTCCCGGTTCGTGACCGAACCTGACCGAACCGGGACTAATGTGAGCATTGGTCCCGGTTCGTGCGGCCAGGGGCCTCGTGGGGGCATTGGTCCCGGTTCGTCCGGACCCTTTGGTCCCAGTTGGTGGGACAAACCGGGACCAATGGGCCACGCTCCTGGCCCACCACCCTTTAGTCCCGGTTCATACTACAAACCGGGACTAAAGGGCTGGTCCTAGTTGCGGCCAGTGGTCCCACCTCGCCAACCGAAGGGCGCTCACACCAGTTTATAAACCCGTCCCTCTCTGCCTTGTTGAGCTCCTCTCAAAGTGAAAATAGATGCCCTTATACAGGGAATTTGACCTAAATCCACAGTAAATTTCTTTGAATTTCATAGAAATTTATTATGAATTTAGGTTGAATTTTCTCTATAGGCGCATCTATGTTCATTTTTTATAGTAAATAAAAATAAATAAACCTTAATAAAATAAACTATAGTAACTAAAATAAATAAACCTTAATAAATTAAATAAAAATAGCAGCAGTAAAATAAATAAAAATAGCAGCAGTAAAATAAATAAAAATAAAATAATTAAAGTAAAATACATAAGTAATTAGAAATAAAATAAATAAGTTTTTTGTTGTAAGTAGAAACAAAACAAAACAAATAAAGCAAAAGAGAAAACAAAAAACAGAGAAAAAAATTTATGCCACCTACTGGGCCACCACGGCCTGAATACGACTTGAAACCCATCCGTGGGTCAGGATTCAGGCCCGCAGAAGGCCCAGTAGGCCCCACAGGCAAAGAGAACGGTTAGGCCCGAAAGCCTGCAGTTGAGAGGAGCTCAAGAGGGTGGGCGCAGCAGCGCTTATAAACCACTCTCGAGCCCTCTCAACTAGTGAGGTGGGACTAAACTTTTGACGCGGGGCAGCACAAGGCCTTTGGTCCCGGTTGGTGCCACCAACCGGGACTAAAGAGGGCATTGGTCCCGGTTCGTGGCACCAACCGGGATCAAAGGCCTTTGATCCCGGTTGGTGCCACGAACCGGGACCAAATAGTTCCCTATATATACCCCATCGCCACAGCAGAGCACTCCACAGTGCTCTGTTTTTTCTGGCCGGCGAGGGGAGGGCATTTGGGTGCTGTAGCTCACCTCCTATGCACATGAGGTGTTCGATGAAATGTCTGAGACACACTAGTTAATCTTTCTCCTCTCAAAACTCGACCCCCGAGCTCCATTTTCCCCGAGATTTGTCTAGGTTTAGCGGTCCGTCACGTCCCGTCCCCGTCTTCACCGCCGTCGATCGCCCGTGCCGATCTCGTCGCCAGCACCACCGTGGTGAGCCTCTTGTTCATATCTTCTTTCTGAAAGGAAAAAATTCTTACTTTAGATAGTTACTTGTCAAATTTTGTTACTTTTATTATTCCTTCTTATTACATAGTGCGATGGTTTTGGTATCCGCCCCCGTCGGCGCTCGTCCTGTCTATGATTCGAATGTGGTATATATTATCTTTTTATAACTATTTGGTTCATTTATTGTTTATGACAAATATACCGACCAACGTGACATAGATTTTATTTGTCTAGGAGGTGGTTGAACCGGAAATTCTAACCGACCCTATTGTCGAGAGGTTAAATTTAGTTGAAGAAGAAAACAATTACTTGAAGGAAAAAATAAAAAATTGAGGAGGAGAAGATGATATTGGAGTTGCATGTTGCGGATGTCGTCGATGATCACAAGATCAAGATGGATGCAATGCGCTTGAAGATTAGAAAGATTAGAAAATATGCCATTCATACCGGGGTTGGTATCATTATGCCATTGGATCAATTGTTACCTTGGTTGCGATTATGATCGCATTTGTTTTCGCATTGAAATGTTTTACATAGTTTCAATGTATGGTTTAATTAATTAGATGCTCTGGAGAGCTATATATATGTTGTTAGATGAGAACTATGTATGTACTTTGGTTTTAATGTGATGATGAACTTCTATTAATTTGGTCACTTAATTATCTATTCATGATGTTCTGTAATGGTTTTTGACACACTTAATTATATATAATGCACGGAGATGAACCGGCAATGGATGTACGGTGACAGACACACCTCCGAGTACATTAAGGGCGTGCATGATTTTCTCGAAGTGGCTAAGGCAAACAAGCAGAATGGTTTTATGTGTTGTCCATGCCCTATATGTGGGAATACGAAGTCTTACTCTGACCGGAAAATCCTTCACACCCACCTGCTTTACAAGGGTTTCATGCCACACTATAATGTTTGGACGAGGCACGGAGAAATAGGGGTTATGATGGAAGACGGCGAAGAAGAAGAGGACGATGACAACTATGTGCCCCCTGAATACGGTGATGCTGCAACGGGGGAAGCTGCTGAAGATCAAGAGGAACCAGACGATGTGCCCAATGATGCTGCAGGGGGGAAGCTGCTGAAGATCAAGAGGAACCAGTGCCCGATGATGATGATCTCCGCCGGGTCATTGTCGATGCAAGGACGCAATGTGAAAGTCAAAAGGAGAAGCTGAAGTTCGATTGCATGTTAGAGGATCACAAAAAAGGGCTGTACCCCAATTGCGAAGATGGCAACACAAAGCTCGGTACCGTACTGGAATTGCTGCAGTGGAAGGCAGAGAATGCTGTGCCTGACAAAGGATTTGAGAAGCTGTTGAAAATATTGAAGAAGAAGCTTCCAAAGGATAACGAATTGCCCGACAGTACATACGCAGCAAAGAAGGTCGTATGCCCTCTAGGATTGGAGGTGCAGAAGATACATGCATGCCCTAATGACTGCATCCTCTACCGCGGTGCGTACAAGGATCTGAACGCATGCCCGGTATGTGGTGCATTGCGGTATAAGATCAGACGAGATGACCCTGGTGATGTTGACGGCGAGCCCCCTAGGAAGAGGGTTCCTGCGAAGGTGATGTGGTATGCTCCTATAATACCACGGTTGAAACGTCTGTTCAGAAACGAAGAGCATGCCAAGTTGATGCGATGGCACAGTGAGGACCGTAAGAAAGACGGGAAGTTGAGAGCACCCGCTGACGGGTCGCAGTGGAGAAAAATCGAGAGAAAGTACTGCGCTGAGTTTGCAGCTGACCCAAGGAACGTATGGTTTGGTTTAAGCGCGGATGGCATTAATCCTTTCGGGGAGCAGAGCAGCAATCACAGCACCTGGCCCGTGACTCTATGTATGTATAACCTTCCTCCTTGGATGTGCATGAAGCGGAAGTTCATTATGATGCCAGTTCTCATCCAAGGCCCTAAGCAACCCAGCAACGACATTGATGTGTACCTAAGGCTATTAGTTAAAGAATTTTTACAGCTGTGGAATGGAAACGGTGTACGTACGTGGGATGAGCACAAACAGGAGGAATTTAACCTGCACGCGTTGCTGTTTGTAACCATCAACGATTGGCCCGCTCTCAGTAACCTTTCAGGACAGACAAACAAGGGATACCACGCACGCACGCACTGTTTAGATGACACTGAAAGTATATACCTGGACAAATGCAGGAAGAATGTGTACCTGGGCCATCGTCGATTTCTTCCGACCAACCATCAATGTCGAAAGAAAGGCAAGCATTTCAAAGGCGAGGCAGATCACCGGAAGAAGCCCGCCATGCGTACCGGTGATCACGTACTTGCTATGGTCAATGATTTACACGTAATCTTTGGAAAGGGTCCCAGCGGACTAGCTGTTCCGAATGACGCTGAGGGACACGCACCCATGTGAAAGAAGAAATCTATATTTTGGGACCTACCCTACTGGAAAGAGCTAGAGGTCCGCTCTTCAATCGACGTGATGCACGTGACGAAGAACCTTTGCGTGAACCTGCTAGGCTTCTTGGTCGTGTATGGGAAGACAAAAGATACACCTGAGGCACGGGAGGACCTGCAACGTTTGCACGAAAAAGACGACATGCCTCCGAAGCAGTATGAAGGTCCTGCCAGCTACGCTCTTACGAAAGAAGAGAAAGAAATCTTCTTTGAATGCCTGCTCAGTATGAAGGTCCCGACTGGCTTCTCGTCGAATATAAAGGGAATAATAAATATGCCAGAGAAAAAGTTCCAGAACCTAAAGTCTCATGACTGCCACGTGATTATGACGCAACTGCTTCCGGTTGCATTGAGGGGGCTTCTACCGGAAAACGTCCGATTAGCCATTGTGAAGCTATGTGCATTCCTCAATGCAATCTCTCAGAAGGTGATCGATCCAGAAATCATACCAAGGCTAAGGAGTGATGTGGCGCAATGTCTTGTCAGTTTCGAGCTGGTGTTCCCACCATCCTTCTTCAATATCGTGACGCACGTCCTAGTTCATCTAGTCGACGAGATTGTCATTCTAGGGCCCGTATTTCTACACAATATGTTCCCCTTTGAGAGGTTCATGGGAGTCCTAAAGAAATATGTCCGTAACCGCGCTAGGCCAGAAGGAAGCATCTCCCTGGGCCATCAAACAGAGGATGTCATTGGGTTTTGTGTTGACTTCATTCCTGGCCTTAAGAAGATAGGTCTCCCTAAATCGCGGTATGAGGGGAGACTGACTGGAAAAGGCATGCTTGGAGGGGACTCAATAATATGCAGGGACGGATATTCTTGGTCTCAAGCACACTACATAGTTCTATAGAACTCTACCTTGGTGACCCCGTATGTCGATGAACACAAGAACAGTCTGCGCTCCAAACACCCGGAGTAGTGTGACGACTGGATTACATGTGAACACATCAGGACTTTCAGCAGTTGGTTGGAAACACGTCTCAGAGGTGACACCACTGTTTGTGATGAGTTGTACTCGTTGTCCAGGGGACCATCTTCGACTGTATTGACTTACAAAGGATACGAGATAAATGGGAATACATTTTACACGATCGCCCAAGATCAAAAGAGCACCAACCAAAACAGCGGTGTCCGCTTTGATGCAGCAACCGAGAGGGGAAAGGACACATATTATGGTTACATAATGGACATATGGGAACTTGACTACGGACATGATTTTAAGGTCCCTTTGTTTAAGTGCAAATGGGTCAATCTGTCAGGAGGCGGGGTACAGGTAGACCCACAGTACGGAATGACAACAGTGGATCTGAACAATCTTGGGTACACTGACAAACCGTTCGTCCTAGCCAATGATGTGGCACAGGTTATCTATGTGAAGGACATGTCTACCAGACCGAGAAAAAGAAAAGATAAGGAAGCGAATACATCATACGATGAGCCAAAGCGCCACATAGTTCTTTCAGGAAAAAGGGACATTGTGAGAGTGGAGGGCAAGACAGACATGTCTGAAGATTATGAAAAGTTTCATGAAATTCCTCCCTTCAAAGTCAAGGCTGACCCAAGCATCCTGATAAACGATGAAGATTATCCATGGTTACGGCGCAATAAGCAAATGACACAAGCGAAGAAAAAGTGAAGACTTTCTCCCGCAACTATTATGATGATACCATGCCAACTTTGTAACAGACGAGTACGATACCATATTCCGTTTTGTACACGAAGTGCATCTAGTTTTTGCCGTAACCCTCTCAACTTTCTTGCACATGCTATGTGGGTGAAATGATGATACCATGCCAACTTTCAACCTTTTCAGAGTTCATTTGAAATGCTTTTCAATTTTAGGGTCTTATAGCTCAAAGTAATTAGTAAATGCATGAAAAATAACAGGCCAAAAATTAAAAATTATGCCACCTACTGGGCCACCACGGCCTGAATACGATTAGAAACCCATCCATGGGCCAGGATTCAGGCCCGCAGAAGGCCCAGTAGGCCCACAGGCATGTTCAGAGAGGTTAGGCCCGTAAGCCTGCTTTAGAGAGGAGCTCGACAGCTCAGGCGCACCGCACCTTATAAACAGGTGCGTCTCCCTCTCAGCTAGCGAGGTGGGACTAAACTCCCACCACCACGCCGCTGTGCAAGGCCATTGGTCCCGGTTGGTGGCACGAACCGGGACCAATTCCACCCTTTGGTCCCGGTTGGTGCCACGAACCGGTACTAATGAGGCTGTGGCCCCACGAGCACCTTTAGTACCGGTTCATGGCACGAACCGGTACTAGAGTTTCTTACTAAGCAGTTTTTTAGTCCCACCTCGCTAGCTGAGAGGCACTAGGAGCGGTTTATAAGCCCTGAGTGCAGAGACGATGAAGAAGAGGCGCAATGCTCACGTTGCTTAGCTTCAAGCCTTGAGGAATAAGGTAGACTGCATGGAGCTATATGCAGTGCAGTCTACACTATTCCGAAAGGCTTGAAGCAAATCAACAAGCATTGCGCCTCTTTTTTATTTTTAACAACTTATTACAACTCCGGACTTCTTGTGTTCCGACAAAATAAAATAAACTTTAATAAAATTTATGAAACTAAAATTAACAAAGTATTTTCTGTTCAAAACATTATAAGAAACCTCTAGTATTATTGGAACTAAAATCATATAAAATTGATGCAACTAAAATTATCGAAGTATTTTCTATTCAAAATCATTAAAAGCAAAAAGAATTTTCATAAAGAACTTTTTTGATAGAAACTTTAATAGCAAAAAGAATTACCATAAAGTAAAATAAATAAGTAATTAGAAACAAAATAAAATAAAATAAATAAGTTTTTTTGTAAGTAGAAACAAAACAAAATAAATCAAGCAAAAAAGAAAACAAAAAAACTAAATACAGCAAAAAGAATTTTCATAAAGAACTTTTTTTGATAGAAACTTTAATAGCAAAAAGAATTATCATAAAGTAAAATAAATAAGTAATTGGAAACAAAATAAAATAAAATAAGTAAGTTTTTGTTGTAAGTAGAAACAAAACAAAATAAATAAAGCAAAAAAGAAAACAAAAAAACTAAATAAAGCAAAAAGAATTTTCATAAAGAACTTTTTTTGATAGAAACTTTAATAGCAAAAAGAATTATCATCAAGTAAAATAAATAAGTAATTAGAAACAAAATAAAATAAAATAAATAAGTTTTTTGTTGTAAGTAGAAACAAAACAAAATAAATAAAGCAAAAAAGAAAACAAAAAAACTAAATACAGCAAAAAAAATATTGGGGCGCTGCCAGCTGGGCCCTCCAACCCTCGGGTTTGCAAATACAGGCCCAGAAGGGTTAGAGGGCTCAATGGGCAGCGCGCCAAAGTTAGGCCCAGAAGCCTCCTATAGAGAGGAGTTCGAGACTGCTGCCGCAGCGGGGCTTATAAACCACTCCGAGCCCCTCTCAACTAGCGAGGTGGGACTAAACTTTTGGCCGCGACGCGGGCAGCAAGAGGCCTTTGGTCCCGGTTGGTGCCACCAACGGGGACTAAAGGGGTGCATTGGTACCGGTTCGTGGCACCAACCGGGACCAATGCCCCCCCTTTAGTCCCGGTTGGTGCCATCAACCGGGACCAAAGGCCGCCGCTTCCCGCTCTTTGCGCTGCTGAAAAGAGGGCTTTGGTCCCGGTTGGTGGCACCAACCGGGACTAATGCCTACCTATAGTCCCGGTTGGTGCCACGAACCGGGACTAAAGGCTTTGCTATATAAGTTCACACTTAGGAAATTTTCAGAGTTACCTAGCAGTTGCCGCCCCGACGACGCCGACGCCGCCAGGCTGCCCCGTCCCCGACGCCGCCAGGCTGCCCCGACGCCGCCGCCGCCGCCGTCGCCGTCGCCCGTGCCCGTCATCTCCGTCGCCGTTGCCTGCGCCCTCGCCGTCAGCTGCGCCCCTGCCCCGACGCGCGCCGCCCCGACCCGTCCCCGTCGTCGCCGTCGCCCTGCCCCGCCCTTCGCCGCCGACGCCTCTGCCCCGACCACGCCACCGTCGCCTCTGCCCCTGCCCCGACGCGCCGCCGTCGCCTTGGTCAGGGCCGGCACTGCCCCCTTCCTCCCTGTCTTTTATTGCATTTTTATAAAAATGTATATATGTATGTTCATGTATATATGTTCTCTGTGTATATATATATATATGTATGTTCATGTATATATGTTCTCTGTGTATATGTTCATGTATATATGCAAAAGATAGATTTTTAGAAAAGTTAGGATTTTTTCTGTTCATAGATTTTTTTGGTGATATTAATTATTGTAGAATATGCTAATGTTTGTATATTCATATGAACAATGCATTAGGCAAAACCTTTACTTTTTTCGAAATTTTCTATTTGAACATTTTTTTTATGAATGAGAGGAAAAAGGAAAATAAGAAGAGGAAGAAAGGAGAAGAAGAGGAGAGGAAGAAGAGGAGAAATAAATAAGAAGAGGAAAAAAGAAGAAAAAGAAGAGGAGAAGAAGAAAGGAATAGAAGAGAAGAAGAAAAAATAGAAAAAATTCTACTTTTTCTTCTTCTCTCCTCTATTCCTTTCTTCTTCTCCTGTTTTTTTTCTTCTTTTTTTTCTTCGATCTTCTCCTCTGTTCCTTTTCTTCTTCTCCTCTTTTTGTTTCTTCTTCGTTTTCTTATGTTTTATCGGGTCTGTCGTCGTCGATATACCCCTCTCCCGATAACTTCAACACGAGGGGGGGGGGTCGATATACCCCCTCCCCGATAATATTATTTTCCCATGTACGTTCATTGTCGTTGTCGATATAACCCCCTCCCGATAACTTCAACACGTGGGGGGGCGATATACCCGCTCCCCGATAACATTATTTTCCCATGTATGTATGTCGTTGTTGTCGATATATATAACTCCCTCCCAGATAACTTCGACATGATGGACGGTCGATATTTATACCCCCTCTCGACCGTGATCACTTATACCACGGGAGCACCCCCCGGCCCTCTCGCTCGACCAAAACTCTCGAGGACACCCAAACCGTAGAAAAAACGATGTCGGTCTCCTACCCCCTCCCGCCGCGCCCCTACCCTTGAAGCGTTGCCGAGGCCACCCCAAACCCGGAATAAGCTAGGTCTACGTTTGCACTAACCACCTGCTGTCATGTTTGTGTAATAATTGCCATGTTGTAATATTTGCAGAAACAATGGAGCACGGACGAGATGAGCAAGCAGAAGAGGTGTTGGGGGACATAATCTTAGCCGGAGGTGATATCTTGTCGTATCTTAACGACAATGATGGTCTGGAAGAACAGGGTGAAGAAGCAGGCTACGGTGATCAAAGAGTGGAGGAGGAAAGACATGATTATGATGGCTCCGGTGACCCAATGCTGGTGCAAGAAGGAGCCCGTGGTGACGGCTCCGGTGACCGAACAGAGTCCGGCCAGGTAAATATATTAGTTAAGCCTGTGCTGACTAGCTAATTGATGCATTCATTGTTTTGGTATGTACACATATTAATTAACACTCGTCTTTCTTCTTTTTTCTAGCCCTCCGGATCGAGCACAACTGTGGTAAAGAGACGAGGCCCGAAGAGAAAGTTGCGCTCGGATGAAAGGTTTGAGATCACAGCAATCGCGCGCGACGGCCAACCGATTGAACCCATCCGGACAAAGGATGCATTTGCTGCTCAGTGCGGGGTTCTAGTTAGGGACAAGATCCCGATCAGCATCCACCAATGGTATAAGCCTAAGAAGGAAGACCCTGAGGTGTCTTATGTCAATGATATGCAGAAAGATGATCTTTGGACTGAGCTGAAGGCAAATTTCACCCTACCGCCAGAGGAGGATCCGGAGAAGCCAGTTATAGAGCAATTAATCAAGTCTCATGCTCTTAAGAAGATGGCAGACCTATTCAGGAGGTGGAAGAATGAGCTGAAAACATTTGTCGACAAAGAAGAGACACCAGAATTCATTGGCCGGTATGAGAAGATCAGAGATCACTGGCCCGCATTTGTGGCCCACAAGACATCGGAAAAGAGTAAGAAGATGTCAGCGACAAACAAGAAGAATGCTGCGAAGAAGAAGCTTCACCATCGCACGGGGTCAGGTGGCTACCTCAATGTCCGGCCTAAGTGGGCCAAGGCTGAGAATGATCTGCTTGAAAAAGGGATCGAACCACAGACAATGAACTGGACAGACCGTTGCCGGACTTGGTTCTTCGGGGCTGGCGGAACCTTGGACCCTGTATCAGGGAGGTGCGTTTGGACGAACGAGCTTTTGAGAATACCAGTCAAGAAGATTCAACAATATATCGATGCAGCGCAGGAAGGGACGTTCGTTCCAGGCAGAGAGAACGACGAGCTCACAATGGCCCTCGGGAATCCTGAGCACCCTGGACGGACACGAGGCACGCCAGGCTCCGTTCCGTGGAAGGCTGGTTTTCCGGACGCAGGCGGTTACAAAAGCTAGGAGAGGAGGAAAAAAATGGAGCAGACCCAAATTCAGAAGCTGCACGAAAGGGTTCAAGCGCTAGAGGAACGAGACAACAATTGACATGCCGAAACTACCCCCGAAGCTACCCCGCCATCTCAGCGGCGAAGCAGCGTGGCTTCCACCGAGCTGCTTCAGCTGGAGCATGTCTTGACGGCTCCTGCTAGCTACCCCGTGGATGCTATCACGGAGTCTCAACATTGCCACCTTATGGCGCAATGGCAGAACTTCAAAGTCAAGGCGGCTGTTGGCTCTGTTTTACCTCCTGAACCCGGCGCAACCTACCACTGCCGGCCGATTCCAGAAGGATATGCTAGGGTGATGGTGGATGAAATAACGGAGGGATTTGAGGACCTCCAAGTTGACCACCCTACCGGTGAAGGGGAGACTCGGCTGGGTTTAGCTCTGAAGACTCCGTGCCTATGGCGGAAGGAGCTCATCAACCTTCTAAACTGGACGGCTCTGGCGAGTAAGGTGTTGGAAATATGCCCTAGAGGCAATAATAAATGGTTATTATTATATTTCTTTGTTCATGATAATTGTCTATGGTTCATGGTACAATTGTGTTATCCAGAAATCGTACTGCACGCGTGAATACATAGACCACAACGTGTCCCTGGTAAGCCTCTAGTTGACTAGCTCGTTGATCAACAGATAGTCATGGTTTCCTGACTATGGACATTGGATGTCATTGATAACGGGATCACATCATTAGGAGAATGATGTGATGGACAAGACCCAATCCTAAGCATAGCTCATAGATCGTGTAGTTCGTTTGCTAGAGCTTTTCCAATGTCAAGTATCTTCTCCTTAGACCATGAGATCGTGCAACTCCCGGATACCGTAGGAGTACTTTGGGTGTGCCAAACGTCACAACGTAACTCGGTGATTATAAAGGTACACTACGGGTATCTCCGAAAGTGTTTGTTGGGTTGGCACGGATCGAGACTGGGATTTGTCACTCCGTATGACGGAGAGGTATCTTTGGGCCCACTCGGTAATGCATCATCATAATGAGCTCAATGTGACTAAGGAGTTAGTCACGGGATCATGCATTGCGGTACGAGTAAAGAGACTTGCCGGTAACGAGATTGAACAAGGTATTGGGATACCGACGATCGAATCTCGGGCAAGTAACATACCGATTGACAAAGGGAATTGTATACGGGATTGATTGAATCCTCGACATCGTGGTTCATCCGATGAGATCATCGTGGAACATGTGGGAGCCAACATGGGTATCCAGATCCCGCTGTTGGTTATTGACGGGAGAGGCGTCTCGGTCATGTCTGCATGTCTCCCGAACCCGTAGGGTCTACACACTTAAGGTTCGGTGACGCTAGGGTTGTAGAGATATGAGTATGCGGAAAGCCGAAAGTTGTTCGGAGTCCCGGATGAGATCCCGGACGTCACGAGGAGTTCCGGAATGGTCCGGAGGTGAAGAATTATATATAGGAAGTCCAGTTTCGGCCACCGGGAAAGTTTTGGGGGTTATCGGTATTGTACCGGGACCACCGGAAGGGTCCCGGGGGTCCACCGGGTGGGGCCACCTATCCAGGAGGGCCCCATGGGCTGAAGTGGGAAGGGAACCAGCCCTTAGTGGGCTGGGGCGCCCCCCATGGGCCTCCCCCCTACGCCTAGGGTTGGAAACCCTAGGGTGGGGGGCGCCCCACTTGACTTGGGGGGGGGGGGGAGTTTCCCCCCTTGGCCGCCGCCCCCCCCCATAGATGGATTCTTGGCCGGCGCCCCCCCCTCCCAGGGGGCCTATATAATGGGGGGGGGAGGGAGGGCAGCAATAACACAGCCTTTGGCGCCTCCCTCCTCCCCTGCAACACCTCTCCCTCTCGCAGAAGCTCGGCGAAGCCCTGCCGAGATCCCGCTACATCCACCACCACGCCGTCGTGCTGCTGGATCTCCATCAACCTCTCCTTCCCCCTTGTTGGATCAAGAAGGAGGAGATGTCGCTGCTCCATACGTGTGTTGAACGCGGAGGTGCCGTCCGTTCGGCACTCGGTCATCGGTGATTTGGATCACGGCGAGTACGAGTCCATCAACCTCGTTCATTGGAACGCTTCCGCTCTTGATCTACAAGGGTATGTAGATGCACTCCTTTCCCCTCGTTGCTAGTATACTCCATAGATGGATCTTGGTGATGCGTAGAAAATTTTAAAATTCTGCTACGATCCCCAACAGTGGCATCATGAGCCAGGCCTATGCGTAGTTACTATGCACGAGTAGAACACAAAGCAGTTGTGGGCGTAGATGTTGCCAATTCTTCTTGCCGCTACTAGTCTTATCTTGTTTCGGCGGTATTGTGGGATGAAGCGGCCCGGACCGACCTTACACGAACGCTTACGTGAGACTGGTTCCACCGACTGACATGCACTAGTTGCATAAGGTGGCTAGCGGGTGTCTGTCTCTCCCACTTTAGTCAGAACGGATTTGATGAAAAGGGTCCTTATGAAGGGTAAATAGAAATTGGCATATCACGTTGTGGTTTTACGTAGGTAAGAAACGTTCTTGCTAGAAACCTATACAAGCCACGTAAAAACTTGCAACAACAATTAGAGGACGTCTAACTTGTTTTTGCAGCATGTGCTATGTGATGTGATATGGCCAGAAGATGTGATGTATGAGATTGATCATATTCTTGTAATAGGAATCACGACTTGCATGTCGATGAGTATGACAACCGGCAGGAGCCATAGGAGTTGTCTTTATTATTTTGTATGACCTGCGTGTCATTGAATAACGCCATGTAAATTACTTTACTTTATTGCTAAACGCGTTAGCCATAGAAGTAGAAGTAATCGTTGGCGTGACAACTTCATGAAGACACGATGATGGAGATCATGATGATGGAGATCATGGTGTCATGCCGGTGACAAAGATGATCATGGCGCCCCGAAGATGGAGATCAAAGGAGCAAAATGATATTGGCCATATCATGTCACTATTTGATTGCATGTGATGTTTATCATGTTTTGCATCTTATTTGCTTAGAACGACGGTAGTAAGTAAGATGATCCCTTATGATAATTTCAAGAAAGTGTTCCCCCTAACTGTGCACCGTTGCGAAGGTTCGTTGTTTCGAAGCACCACGTGATGATCGAGTGTGATAGATTCTAACGTTCGCATACAACGGGTGTTGACGAGCCTAGCATGTACAGACATGGCCTCGGGACACACGCAATACACTTAGGTTGACTTGACGAGCCTAGCATGTACATACATGGCCTCGGAACACGGAGGACCGAAAGGTCGAGCATGAGTCGTATAGAAGATACGATCAACATGGAGATGTTCACCGATCTTGACTAGTCCGTCTCATGTGATGATCGGACACGGCCTAGTTAACTCGGATCATGTTTCGCTTAGATGACTAGAGGGATGTGTATCTGAGTGGGAGTTCATTGAGTAATTTGATTAGATGAACTTAATTATCATGAACTTAGTCTAAAATCTTTACAATATGTCTTGTAGATCAAATGGCCCACGTTGTCCTCAACTTCAACGCGTTCCTAGAGAAAATCAAGCTGAAAGATGATGGCAGCAACTATACGGACTGGGTCCGGAACCTGAGGATCATCCTCATAGCTGCCAAGAAAGATTATGTCCTAGAAGCACTGCTAGGTGAAGCACCAATCCCAGAGAACCAAGACGTTATGAACGCTTGGCAATCACGTGCTGATGATTACTCCCTCGTTCAGTGCGGCATGCTTTAGAGCTTAGAACCGGGTCTCCAAAAGCGTTTTGAGAAACATGGAGCATATGAGATGTTCGAAGAGCTGAAAATGGTTTTCCAAGCTCATGCCCGGGTCGAGAGATATGAAGTCTCCGACAAGTTCTTCAGCTGTAAAATGGAGGAAAATAGTTCTGTTAGTGAGCACATACTCAAAATGTCTGGGTTACACAACCACTTGTCTCAGCTGGGAGTTAATCTCCCGGATGACACGTTCATTGACAGAATCCTTCAGTCGCTTCCACCAAGCTACAAGAGCTTTGTGATGAACTTCAATATGCAAGGGATGGAAAAGACCATTCCTGAGGTATATTCGATGCTGAAATCAGCGGAGGTGGAGATCAGAAAAGAACATCAAGTGTTGATGGTGAATAAAACCACTAAGTTCAAGAAGGGCAAGGGTAAGAAGAACTTCAAGAAGGACGGCAAGGGAGTTGCCGCGCCTGGTAAGCCAGTTACTGGGAAGAAGCCAAGGAATGGACCCAAGCCTGAGACTGAGTGCTTTTATTGCAAGGGAAGTGGTCACTGGAAGCGGAACTGCCCCAAATACTTAGCGGACAAGAAGGCCGGCAACACCAAAGGTATATGTGATATACATGTAATTGATGTGTACCTTACCAGTACTCGTAGTAGCTCCTGGGTATTTGATACCGGTGCGGTTGCTCATATTTGTAACTCAAAACAGGAACTGCGGAATAAACGGAGACTGGCAAAGGACGAGGTGACGATGCGCGTCGGGAATGGTTCCAAGGTCGATGTGATCGCCGTCGGCACGCTACCTCTGCATGTACCTACGGGATTAGTTTTAAACCTCAATAATTGTTATTTAGTGCCAGCTTTGAGCATGAACATTGTATCTGGATCTCGTTTAATTCGAGATGGCTACTCATTTAAATCCGAGAATAATGGTTGTTCTATTTATATGAGAGATATGTTTTATGGTCATGCCCCGCTGGTCAATGGTTTATTCTTGATGAATCTCGAACGTGATATTACACATATTCATAGTGTGAATACCAAAAGATGTAAAGTTGATAACGATAGTCCCACATACTTGTGGCACTGCCGCCTTGGTCACATTGGTGTCAAGCGCATGAAGAAGCTCCATGCAGATGGACTTTTGGAGTCTCTTGATTACGAATCATTTGACACGTGCGAACCACGCCTCATGGGTAAAATGACCAAGACTCCGTGCTCCGGAACAATGGAGCGAGCAACCAACTTATTGGAAATCATCCATACCGATGTGTGCGGTCCAATGAGTGTTGAGGCTCGCGGAGGATATCGTTATGTTCTCACTCTCACTGGTGACTTAAGTAGATATGGGTATGTCTACCTAATGAAACACAAGTCTGAAACCTTTGAAAAGTTCAAGGAATTTCAGAGTGAGGTTGAGAATCAACGTGACAGGAAAATAAAATTCTTACGATCAGATCGTGGTGGAGAATATTTAAGTCACGAATTTGGTGCGCACTTAAGGAAATGTGGAATCGTTTCACAACTGACGCCGCCTGGAACACCTCAGCGAAACGGTGTGTCCGAACGTCGTAATCGCACTCTATTGGATATGGTGCGATCTATGATGTCTCTTACCGATTTACCGCTCTCATTTTGGGGCTATGCTTTAGAGACTGCCGCATTCACTTTAAATAGGGCTCCTTCAAAATCCGTTGAGACGACACCGTATGAATTATGGTTTGGGAAGAAACCTAAGCTGTCGTTTCTAAAAGTTTGGGGATGCGATGCTTATGTCAAGAAACTTCAACCTGAAAAGCTCGAACCGAAGTCGGAGAAATGCGTCTTCATAGGATACCCTAAGGAAACTATTGGGTATACCTTCTACCTCAGATCCGAAGGCAAGATCATCGTTGCCAAGAACGGGTCCTTTCTGGAGAAAGAGTTTCTCTCGAAGGAAGTAAGTGGGAGGAAAGTGGAACTTGATGAGGTGATAGTCACCCCTTCCGTACCGGAAAGTAGCGCAGCGTGGGAAGATGTTCCTGTGGTGCCTACACCGACTGGGGAGGAAGTTAATGATGATGATCATGAAGCTTCGGATCAACTTACTGCTGAACTTCTTAGGTCCACAAGGACACGTTCCGCACCAGAGTGGTACGGCAACCCTGTCCTGGAAATCATGTTGTTAGACAACGGTGAACCTTCGAACTATGAAGAAGCGATGGCGGGCCCGGATTCCGACAAATTGCTAGAAGCCATGAAATCCGAGATAGGATCCATGTATGAAAACGAAGTATGGACTTTGACTAACTTGCCCGATGATCGGCGAGCCATAGAAAACAAATGGATCTTTAAGAAGAAGACAGACGCGGATGGTAATGTGACCATCTATAAGGCTCGACTTGTCGCTAAGGGTTATCGACAAGTTCAAGGGGTTGACTACGATGAGACTTTCTCACCCGTAGCGAAGCTGAAGTCCGTCCGAATCATGTTAGCAATTGCCGCATACTATGATTATGAGATATGGCAGATGGACGTCAAAACGGCATTCCTTAATGGCTTCCTTAAGGAAGAATTGTCTATGATGCAGCCGGAAGGTTTTGTCGATCCTAAGAATGCTAAGAAAGTATGCAAGCTCCAGCGCTCAATCTATGGGCTGGTGCAAGCATCTCGGAGTTGGAACATTCGCTTTGATGAGATGATCAAAGCGTTTGGGTTTACACAGACTTATGGAGAAGCCTGTGTTTACAAGAAAGTGAGTGGGAGCTCTGTAGCATTTCTCATATTATATGTGGATGACATACTATTGATGGGAAATGATATAGAATTCTTGGAAAGTATAAAGGCCTATTTGAATAAATGTTTTTCAATGAAGGACCTTGGAGAAGCTGCTTATATATTAGGCATCAAGATCTATAGAGATAGATCAAGACGCCTCATTGGTCTTTCACAGAGTACATACCTTGACAAGATATTGAAGAAGTTAAGTATGGATCAGTCCAAGAAGGGGTTCTTGCCTGTATTGCAAGGTGTGCAATTGAGCATGGCTCAATGCCCGACCACGGCAGAAGATATAGAAAAGATGAGTGTCATCCCCTATGCCTCGGCCATAGGGTCTATTATGTATGCCATGTTGTGTACCAGACCTGATGTAAACCTTGCCGTAAGTTTGGTAGGAAGGTACCAAAGTAATCCCGGCATGGAACACTGGACAGCGGTCAAGAATATCCTGAAGTACCTGAAGAGGACTAAGGATATGTTTCTCGTTTATGGAGGTGACGAAGAGCTCGTCGTAAAGGGTTACGTCGACGCTAGCTTCGACACAGATCTGGATGACTCGAAGTCACAAACCGGATACGTGTATATTTTGAATGGAGGAGCAGTAAGCTGGTGCAGTTGCAAGCAAAGCGTCGTGGCGGGATCTACATGTGAAGCGGAGTACATGGCAGCCTCGGAGGCAACACATGAAGCAGTCTGGATGAAGGAGTTCATTACCGACCTAGGGGTGATTCCCAATGCGTCGGGCCCGATGACACTCTTCTGTGACAACACTGGAGCTATTGCCCTTGCGAAGGAGCCCAGGTTTCACAGGAAGACCAGGCATATCAAGCGTCGCTTCAACTCCATTCGTGAAAGTGTTCAAAATGGAGACATAGATATTTGTAAAGTACATACGGACCTGAATGTAGCAGATCCGTTGACTAAACCTCTCCCTAGAGCAAAACATGATCAACACCAGGACGCAATGGGTGTTCGATTCATCACAACGTAACTAGATTATTGACTCTAGTGCAAGTGGGAGACTGTTGGAATATGCCCTAGAGGCAATAATAAATGGTTATTATTATATTTCTTTGTTCATGATAATTGTCTATTGTTCATGCTATAATTGTGTTGTCCGGAAATCGTAATGCATGTGTGAATACATAGACCACAATGTGTCCCTGGTAAGCCTCTAGTTGACTAGCTCGTTGATCAACAGATAGTCATGGTTTCCTGACTATGGACATTGGATGTCATTGATAACGGGATCACATCATTAGGAGAATGATGTGATGGACAAGACCCAATCCTAAGCATAGCTCATAGATCGTGTAGTTCGTTTGCTAGAGCTTTTACAATGTCAAGTATCTTCTCCTTAGACCATGAGATCATGCAACTCCCGGATACCGTAGGAGTACTTTGGGTGTTCCAAACGTCACCACGTAACTCGGTGATTATAAAGGTACACTACGGGTATCTCCAAAAGTGTCTGTTGGGTTGGCACGGATCGAGACTGGGATTTGTCACTCCATATGACGGAGAGGTATCTCTGGGCCCACTCGGTAATGCATCATCATAATGAGCTCAATGTGACTAAGGAGTTAGTCACGGGATCATGCATTGCGGTACGAGTAAAGAGACTTGCCGGTAACGAGATTGAACAAGGTATTGGGATACCGACGATCGAATCTCGGGCAAGTAACATACCGATTGACAAAGGGAATTGTATACGGGATTGATTGAATCCTCGACATCGTGGTTCATCCGATGAGATCATCGTGGAACATGTGGGAGCCAACATGGGTATCCAGATCCCGCTGTTGGTTATTGACCGGAGAGGCGTCTCGGTCATGTTTGCATGTCTCCCGAACCCGTAGGGTCTACACACTTAAGATTCGGTGACGCTAGGGTTGTAGAGATATGAGTATGCGGAAAGCCGAAAGTTGTTCGGAGTCCCGGATGAGATCCCGGACGTCACGAGGAGTTCCGGAATGGTCCGGAGGTGAAGAATTATATATAGGAAGTCCAGTTTCGGCCACGGGGAAAGTTTCGGGGGTTATCGTGTAACGCCCGGATAATTAAGCTACAGTAATCCCACGCTAATGGTGCCATGTCACCACGGTTACTGTTGTTAACCTCGCGATGATTCGAAACCGTTTCGAAATTCAAATTAATGTCAATAACAAAAGTTCTCAAATATTAAAATAAAAATGTTCGGGAGATGCCATATTTTGCCTAAGTAAATATGGTGTGGTAAACACATTTTTATAAAATGTCTAAATAGTTTAAATTGAAATAAAACAGAAAAGCAAATAAATAAAAGAAAAGAAATTAGAAAAAGAAAAGAAGACAGAACAAAAAAAAACAAAAGCCCCCCCCCACTGGACCTGGCCCAACTGGCCCAACCTCCAGCCGCCCGAATGGGCCGGCCCACCTCTCTCCCCTTATCCACTCCCCAGGCCCCCCCCCACCGACACCCCCCACCCCTGAAATATCCCTCCTCCTCTGCCTCCCCCGATCTGGATCGAGGAGGCGCTCGACCCCGCCGCCACTGGAGGCCACCGCCGCCGACCGCCCCCGCCGGCCTCGCCCTCGCCTCGCCGGAGCGCTGCCTCGCCGGCCTGCCTCCTCCTCCTCGCCGGACTGCGCCTCGTCACCGCATCGCCGTCGTCCCCGTCTCCCCCTCGACCCCCACTGTCGTGACCCTGCATGCCCACGGTGAGGCCACCGGCCTCCGTCGCCCGCCCCCTCTCCTCTCGGTCACCGCCGCCCCGCTCGCGCTCCGGCGCGCCCAGATGCGCTCGCCCGCGCGCCCGCGTCGACCTCGCGCCGCGCGCCCCCCCTTTTCCCGTGCGCCCCGCGCCCGAGCTCCGGACGGGCTCGCGTCCGCCGCGCTCCTCTCCGTGCCGCCCTGCCCACGGGCTGTGCCGCCGCCGTCCCGCTCCAGCCACTCCGGCCCCGACGCCCTTCCCTCCTTCGGCGACCCCGCCCGCACGCCCGCAGCCTCGCCTCCGCCGTTCGCCTCTGCTCTGCCCGCGCTGCTCCGCCGCCGCTCCGGTGGCTCGTCGGAGCCCCGCCTCCCCTGGCCCTGGCCGCCGGCGCCGGCGTGCGCCGTGCGCGCCCAGCGCCCCGCCCCGTTGCCCGTTCGGGCCGTGCCCGATAACCCGCACCCGCATCACCCCCCCTCTGGGCCATTGCCAGGTGGGCCTCGCCCCACCTGAGCCACTGCCCACTGGGCCCGAACCCCCTGGCCCAATGACAAACGGGCCCCAGCGCCCCGGAACGGTTTTTATAAAAAAATATATAAATAAAATAAATTAATAATAATAATAATAAGAATAAATTAATTAATAAAAATAATAAATAAAATAAAAATAAAATAAAAATAAAATAATAATAATAATAATAATTAATTAATTAATAAAAATTAATAAATAAATAAAGAAAGAAAATAAAAATAATTTTAATTAATTATTTAATTAATTAATTAACTAAATTAATTAAGTTAATTAATCCTGTTTAAATTAATTAAACAGAAATTATTTAGCTAAACCCTAATTAACCTAAACAGAGAATGACAGGTGGGTCCCACTGGACCCACATGTCAGTTTGACTTAGTCAACCCCTAATGACTGCTGATGTCAGCATGACATCATGCTGATGTCATAAATCCAAATTTCGAATTAAATTAAATAATTAATTAAATTCCAGAAATTAATAAAATCTTTAGAAAATCATATCTTTTAATCCGTAACTCGGATTAAAATATTTTCAACATGAACGTTGCTTAGAACGACGAGACGAATCCGAATACGCAGTCCGTTCGTCCACCACACCTCCCTAACCTATCGAACTAGCAACTTTCCCCCTCCGGTCCGTCTGTCCGAAAACGCGAAACATCGGGAATACTTCCCGGATGTTCCCCCCCCCTTCGCCGGTACCACCTACTGTCGCGTTAGGACACACCTAGCACCGCTCATTGTCATGTCACGCATCGTCATGCTTATGTTTGCATTGTATTTACTGTTTCTTCCCCCTCTTCTCTCCGGTAGACTACGAGACCGACACTGCTGCTGCCCAGTTCGACTACGGAGTCGACGACCCCTCCTACTTGCCAGAGCAACCAGGCAAGCCCCCCCCTTTGATCACCAGATATCGCCTATTCTTCTCTATACTGCTTGCATTAGAGTAGTGTAGCATGTTACTGCTTTTTCGATATCCTATCCTGATGCATAGCCTATCCTTGCTACTACTGTTGATACCTTTACCTGCAATCCTACATGCTTAGTATAGGATGCTAGATTTCCATCAGTGGCCCTACATTCTTGTCCGTCTGCTGTGCTATACTATCGGGCCGTGATCACCTGGGCGGTGATCACGGGTATATACTTATATACTACATACATGACACATGTGATGACTAAAGTCGGGTCGGCTCGTAGGAGTACCCGCAAGTGGATCTTTGTGGCGGAGCGACAGGGCAGGTTGAGACCGCCTAGGTGAGAGGTGGGCCTGGCCCTGGTCGGCGTTCGCGGATACTTAACACGCTTAACGAGATCTTGGTATTTGATCTGAGTCTGGCCATATGGTCTATACGCACTAACCATCTACGCGGGAGTAGTTATGGGTATTCCGGCGTCGTGGTATCAGCCGAAGCCTTCTTGACGTCAGCGACTGAGTGGCGCACGCCGGATTGGACTGGAACGCCACTAGGCTAGGTCTGCTTCCGGCCGCGTACGCAACGTGCAGGTGTGCATAGGGCGATGGGCCCAGACCCCTGCGCGCTTAGGATTAGACCGGCGTGCTGACCTCTCTATTGTGCTTAGGTGGGGCTGCGACGCGTTGATCTTACGAGGCCGGGCATGACCCAGAAAAGTGTGTCCGGCCAAATGGGATCGAGCGTGTTGGGTTATGTGGTGCACCCCTGCAGGGAAGTTTATCTATTCGAATAGCCGTGTCCCTCGGTAAAAGGACGACCCGGAGTTGTACCTTGACCTTATGACAACTAGAACCGGATACTGAATAAAATACACCCTTCCAAGTGCCAGATACAACCCGGTGATCGCTCTCTAACAGGGCGACGAGGAGGGGATCGCCGGGTAGGATTATGCTATGCGATGCTACTTGGAGGACTTCAATCTACTCTCTTCTACATGCTGCCAGATGGAGATGTCCAGAAGCGTAGTCTTCGACAGGACTAGCTATCCCCCTTTTATTCTGGCATCCTGCAGTTCAGTCCACTGATATGCCCCTTTACACATATACCCATGCATATGTAGTCTAGCTCCTTGCTTGCGAGTACTTTGGATGAGTACTCACGGTTGCTTCTCTCCCTCTTTTCCCCCTTTCCTTTCTATCTGGTTGTCGCAACCACATGTTGGAGTCCAGGAGCCAGACGCCACCGTCGACAACGACACCTACGACGCTGGAGGTGCCTACTACTACGTGCAGGCCGCTGACGACGACCAGGAGTAGTTAGGAGGATCCCAGGCAGGAGGTCTGCGCCTCGTTCGATCTGTATCCCAGTTTGTGCTAGCCTTCTTAAGGCAAACTTGTTTAACTTATGTCTGTACTCAGATATTGTTGCTTCCGCTGACTCGTCTGTGATCGAGCACTTGTATTCGAGCCCTCGAGGCCCCTGGCTTGTATTATGATGCTTGTATGACTTATTTATGTTTTAGAGTTGTGTTGTGATATCTTCCCGTGAGTCCCTGATCTTGATCGTACACATTTGCGTGCATGATTAGTGTACGGTCAAATCGGGGGCGTCACATATCGGTATTGTACCGGGACCACCGGAAGGGTCCCGGGGGTCCACCGGGTGGGGCCACCTATCCCGGAGGGCCCCATGGGCTGAAGTGGGAAGGGAACCAGCCCTTAGTCGGCTGGGGCGCCCCCCATGGGCCTCCCCCCTGCGCCTAGGGTTGGAAACCCTAGGGTGGGGGGGCCCACTTGACTTGGGGGGGAAGTTTCCCCCTTAGCCGCCGCCCCCCCATAGATGGGTTCTTGGCCGGCGCCCCCCTCCCAGGGGGCCTATATAAAGGGGGGAGGGAGGGCAGCAATAACACAGCCTTTGGCGCCTCCCTCCTCCCCTGCAACACCTCTCCCTCTCGCAGAAGCTCGGCGAAGCCCTGCCGAGATGCCGCTACATCCACCACCACGCCGTCGTGCTGCTGGATCTCCATCAACCTCTCCTTCCCCATTGCTGGATCAAGAAGGAGGAGACGTCGCTGCTCCATACTTGTGTTGAACGCGGAGGTGCCGTCCGTTCGGCACTCGGTCATCGGTGATTTGGATCACGGCGAGTATGACTCCATCAACCTCGTTCATTGGAACGCTTCCGCTCGCGATTTACAAGGGTATGTAGATGCACTCCTTTCCCCTCGTTGCTAGTATACTCCATAGATGGATCTTGGTGATGCGTAGAAAATTTTAAAATTCTGCTACGATCCCCAACATAAGGGCAGTCCGCCTCCTCCTCCGCCTCCTCCTCCGGCGAGTGATCAGGGCACTCAGCCTCCTTCTCCGGCGCGTGGCGGCACTCCGCCTCCTCCTCTGCCTCCTCCTCCGGCGAGTGATCAGGGCACTCAGCCTCCTTCTCCGGTGCGTGGTGGCACAGCGCCTCCTTCTCTGCCTGCGCCGGCGCGCCAGAGCAGCCAGCCTCCTCCTTCTCCGCCTCGTCAGCAAGGGCGGAAGAGACCCACCGCCGCTGCGGCTGCTCCGGTGCGTCGTAGTCCTTCTCCTCTGCCTCGTAAGCAAGGAAAGAAGACAGCCGCTCCGTCTGCTCTGCCGGCGTCTAGCAGTACAGCTGCCAGAGGCGGGAGGCAATACAGATTCGGTCCTTCTCTGAAGACTCCAGAGAAGTTACCATACGAGGGGACCGAGGAGGAAACCAGGAAGATCGTGCGAGCCGAAGTGACAAACTTCTTTGAAGGGGTGAAAGCAAAGAAACATCCACCTCCGGAGGAGAAGGTAGATCCGGTGAAAGCAAAGCGCACTCTGGCTGCCCTGACAAAACCACCAAAGTCTCCGCCGAGAGGCAACTATGAGCGCATTCTTGCAAAGACATATGCCGAAGCGGAGCGGTCGGGAAGTACTGTCAGTGATCAAAGGTTAAAAGAACGACGAGCTGGGAAAAAAATTGCCCAGCTCGGCGAACAAGCGAACCAATCGTGCCCCCCGCTCAAAGTGTCAAAAGACATCGTCGCTAATGATCCGAGGATGGTGCCCGGTTATAGCAATCTTGGAGATTACCTGCCCGACGATGTACATTATGAAATCATGGAGGTGGACGAACACAAATACCATTACGGGAAGCCTCCCGTCAAAGATGAAAGATCTCTAACAACGATGATGCAAAGATTACATGATTGGTACATGAAAACCTACAGAGAGTTTGATGGGATGGATACTTTGACGCTGAGAGTTAAACCGGAGCATGACCTCGTTGGAATTGAACTGCTGAATGTTCCATTTGAGGATTTCTTCCAGTTTTACAATTAAAAGGCCCTCGATAAAACAACGATCACTTGCTACTGTTTGTAAGTAGTACTACTTCTGTCATTAAGTCTCTCTATATAGGTCAGCTCTTTCATTGCATGTATTTATAATTATCCTCACTATATTATGCAGATTGAAGATCGCCGAATTGAAGAAAAGACAAATCGGTGATATTGGGTTCATTAACACAAATCTCATAGATGCATATACGGTTGAAAAACATCCCAAAGAAGCCGAGGCCAACTTGCTACGATCGTTGGTATTAAATCAAAACAAAGATATAATACTCTTTCCTTACAACTTCAAGTGAGTGTTACAGTCTTGTGCATATTCGGTTTCCCTTATTAGTCCAGGTTATGGTAATGTAATTGATGACTTATGCATGCATGCGCAACTTCCACTTTATTCTCCTAGAGATTAAGCTTGAGCAGGGAGTAGTAACCATCTTAGACTCGAGACGAAAAGATCCCTAGGACTATGCGAACATGACTCAAATGCTCGAGAAGTAAGTTAAATCGATCATTATCCACCATATCAGCAACTTTGTTCATTTCTGAATATCAAGTAATTGTTTTCTTTGTCTGGCACGGTTTGGAGAAAATTCACCACAAAAGGTCCGGGACTGCCGAAGAAGCTGCAATTTAAACACCCGAAAGTAAGTACTATAGTAGCATGTTCCGCGCATCTCCTAGTGATTCAAGCGCTAGTTTCATCAATACCATTTAGCATGCTTGCTTATCAGTTTGATTGACCTCTATTTCTTGTAAAGTGGTTGTGGCAGGAACCCGGGAATAATTACTGTGGATACTACGTTTGCGAGTCCATCGGCTACACGACCTATAAGCGGGGCTACTCTGACGAACAATATGAAGTGCGTAAGCAATAATATTCACAATTTTATTTTATTACCATCATTTGTGTTGAGTTTCATTTATTCACATATATATGTATTGACCCCCTTCTTCAAATTAGATGTTTCAGAAGCGGGATGAACTCCTAGCACCAGATCGTATGCGAGCAATTCAAGAGGAATTGGCGGCATTCTTTCTTGACCACGTGATCGCTGAAAACGAAGAATACTATGTGGACCCTGCGTTCTTACAATTTAATTAGGAGATTGTATTGTAAGAGATAATTATTGTATATATGTAGCCGGTAGTGTCGGATAGATATACGAGAACTTGTTGTTCGACCAGTCTCTCGGAGAAGGAGAGGTGGTCGATATCACTTCTCTCTGTATGCATATGTTCATGACGATCTTCTGTTTGCTTCATTTGATTACTAGCTAGCGTGTCTAGTCCTCTCCATACGTATATAGTACGTAGCGTCGACCAAGCACGGAGATAAGAGAGGACACTTCTCTCTATTAATTAGCTAGCTAACACAATATATGAAACACCTAAATTAACCCCCCAACCCCCCCCCCCCTTTCAAAACAAAAAACAAAAACCCCAGCCCCTGAAATGCTGACGCGTGGATGCCTATTGGTCCCGGTTGGTGACACCAACCGGGACAAAAGGCCCTGCCTATTGGTCCCGGTTGGTGGCACCAACCGGGACCAAAGGCCCCCCTGCCTGGGCTGGCAGCAGCGGCCACGTGGAGGACCTTCTGTCCCGGTTCGTGTAAGAACCGGGACTAAAGGATTAGGGCTTTAGTAACGACCCTTTAGTCCCGGTTCGAAAACCGGGACAAAAGGACCTTACAAACCGGGGTAAAAGCACCTTTTCCTACTAGTGTGATTGTACTACGTGTGGCCTGGTGTGTGCCGGTTGCCGATGAACTAATAAGTTTAGCAGTACAGCGAACGTGATCCAAACGGAGAGAATCCTTTGGCGCAGGATAGTCTAGTGCTGGATGCATGGTGAACATGGCAGAGCTTTCATGGCGGCCTTGCCTGTATGCCACGGAAACGGAGTGAAGGTTGGCAGCTTCTCACAAGTGACGACGTCACGGTCATCCATGGTCCACCATCAAGAGAGACAGACAGAGAGGAGTACTACCCTATCAGGGAGCAACAACGCTGCTACAGTGCTGCTTACAGTACCCAGTCACATGCTTTGCGTTGATTCGTCGATATGGACAGGTTCGCAAGGAAAGTCACATGGGAGATGGGACACCCCGCAAAAAAAGGAAGGTCACAAGGGACAGGGTGGCTGTCGCGCTCGTAACGACGAGACGGCCGCCATGCAGGCAGGCGGTAGAATAACCTGTGTTGCATGGGACTACGTGCCAAGTGGAGGGCCCAATCATGCAGGCAGGCGGTAGAATAGCTTGACTGCAACGATTGAATCCATCTCAATGATAATCGGAAGATCACTTCTCTGATTGGCAAATGAAAGACCCTCCATGCATGCACACAATCCGCTTTGAGTGCATCTCTACAACAAAATAGTTGTCTGCAGGAAGAAAAGATACTACCCATGTCATCTCTGAGCACCATACCTGCTCCAGCTAAGCCGTCCCATCATATAATCCATCAGTATTTAATTTAACCCAACTAGTTCGAGGCAGAATCCACTTAGCAGGTGGCGGAGACGTAATCACATGTGGCCGAACCAGGAGTTTATCATATGTGAACCGGAAATTATCTTGATGTCAATTGTGTTAATAATATGCAAAACCCTAAGCTTGGGGATGCTAGTTTTGCTATGTCTACTACTTGTTGCAATGATCATGATTGGAGTGATTCTTCTTATAATCTTGAAAATTTATTTAAGCCCCATGATGAATATGAGATTGATAATAATGTTTGCAATATTATTGAAAGTGTGTTTGGAAGAGTGTCAATTTAGATCCCACATATTTGGAGAATATTCAATCTTATGAAATTTTTGATAAAAGTGGGTTTGGAGAGGTCATGACTTTAGTTACTGATAATCCCACTATTTTGGAAGAGTGTCAACTTCGCATGCATGTGGATCGTGTCGAGAATATGTTTTGTGATAGCTATTTTGTTGAATTTGCCTATGATCCTACATGTAATTATTATGAAAGAGGAAAATATGGTTGTAGAAATTTTTATCTTACTAAATTACCTCTCGTCATGTTGAGACTGCTATCATCTTTTACTTCTTCCCTTGCATATGCAAATTTTTGCTTGCTATGATAATTTGTTTGCTTATAAAATGCCTATGCATAGGAAGTATGCTAGACTTAGATGTGTTTATCATGTGTTCTATGATGCTCTCTTTGTGCTTTAATTCTTGTCTTTGATGTGAGCATTATTAAAATTATCAATGCCTAGCTAGGGGCGTTAAACGATATCGCTTGTTGGGAGGCAACCCAATTTTATTTTTGTTTTTTGTTTTTTGTTCCTGTTTAGTAATATAATTTATCTAGCCTCTGGTTAGATCTTGTTTTATGTTTTAATCAGTGTTTGTGCCAAGTAAAACCTATAGGATCTTCTTGGGTGATAATTATTTGATCTTGCTGAAAAAAGACAGAAATTTTCTGCTCACAGAAACAATTGTTAAAAATCACCAGAGAGTGATAAAATACTGATTCCAACTGAAGTAGATCAATAAAAAAATTATCAAGGTCGTCCTATTTTTTCAGAATTTTTGGAGTTACAGAAGTATGCATATGAATCAGATTGCTACAGACTGTTCTGTTTTGACAGATTCTGTTTTTCGTGTATTGTTTGCTTATTTTAATGAATCTATGGGTAGTATCGGGGGTTATGAACCATAGAGAAGTTGGAATACAGTAGGTTTAACACCAATACAACTAAATAATGAGTTCATTACAGTACCTAAAGTGGTGGTTTGTTTTCTTGTACTAACGAAGCTCATGAGATTTTCTGTTAAGTTTTGTGTTGTGAAGTTTTCAAGTTTTTGGGTAAAGATTTGATGGATTTTGGAATAAGAAGTGGCAAGAGCCTAAGCTTGGGGATGCCCAAGGCACCCCAAAGTAAAATTCAAGGACAACCAAAAGCCTAAGCTTGGGGATGCCCCGGAAGGCATCCCCTCTTTCGTCTTCGTCTATCGGTAACTTTACTTGAGGCTATATTTTTATTCAACACATGATATGTGTTTTGCTTGGAGCATCTTGTATGATTTGAGTCTTTGCTTTTTAGTTTACCACAATCATCCTTGTTGTACAACCTTTTGAGAGAGACACGCATGAATCGAAATTTATTAGAATACTCTATGTGCTTCATTTATATCTTTTGAGCTAGATAATGTTGCTCTAGTGCTTCAGTTATATCTTTTTAGAGCACGGTGGTGGTTTTATTCTATAGAAATTATTGATCTCCCATGCTTCACTATATTATTTTGAGAGTCTTTTAGAACATCATGGTAATTTGCTTTGGCTATAAAATTAGTCCTAATATCATGAGCACCAAGATGGGTATAATAAAAACTATCGTATAAAGTGCATTGAATACTATGAGAAGTTTGATTCCTTATGATTGTTTTGAGATATGAAGATGGTGATATTAGAGTCATGCTAGTTGAGTAGTTGTGAATTTGAGAGATACTTGTGTTAAAGTTTGTGATTCCCGTAGCATGCACGTATGATGAACCGTTATGTGATGAAGTCGGAGCATGATTTATTTATTGATTGTCTTCCTTATGAGTGGCGGTCGGGGACGAGCGATGGTCTTTTCCTACCAATCTATCCCCTAGGAGCATGCGCGTAGTACTTCATTTCGATAACTAATAGATTTTTGCAATAAGTATGTGAGTTATTTATGACTACTGTTGAGTCCATGGATTATACGCACTCTCATCCTTCCACCATTGCTAGCCTCTCTAATACCACGCACCTTTGGCCGGTATCATACACCCACCATATACCTTCCTCAAAACAGCCACCATACCTACCTATTATGACATTTGCATAGCCATTCCGAGATATATTGCCATGCAACTTTTCACCGTTCCGTTTATTATGACACGCTCCGTCATTGTCATATTTCTTTGCATGATCATGTAGTTGACATCATATTTGTGGCAAAGCCACCGTTCATGATTTTCATACATGTCACTCTTGATTCATTGCACATCCCGGTACGCTGCCGGAGGCATTCATAGAGTCATATGTTGTTCTAAGTATTGAGTTGTAATTCTTGAGTTGTAAGTAAATAAAAGTGTGATGATCATCATTATTAGAGCATTGTCCCAGTGAGGAAAGGATGATGGAGACTATAATTCCCCCACAAGTCGGGATGAGACTCCGGACGAAAAAAAGTGGCCATAAAAAAAGAGAAAGGCCCAAATAAAAATAAATAAAAATATGAAAAAATGAGAGAAAAAGAGAGAAGGGACAATGCTACTATCCTTTTACCACACTTGTGCTTCAAAGTAGCACCATGATCTTCATGATAGAGAGTCTCCTATGTTGTCACTTTTATACTAGTGGGAATTTACATTATAGAACTTGGCTTGTATATTCCGATGATGGACTTCCTCAAATTTCCCTAGGTCTTCGTGAGCAAGCAAGTTGGATGCACACCCACTTAGTTTCTTTTGTGGAGCTTTCATACATGTATAACTCTAGTGCATCCGTTGCATGGTAATCCCTACTCACTCACATTGATATCTATTGATGGGCATCTCCATAGCCCGTTGATACGCCTAGTTGATTCTAGACTATCTTCTCCTTTTTGTCTTCTCCACAACCACCATTCTATTCCACCTATAGTGCTATGTCGATGGCTCACGCTCATGTATTGCGTGAAGATTGAAAAAGTTTGAAAACATCAAAAGTATGAAACAATTGCTTGGCTTGACATCGGGGTTGTGCATGATTTAAATATTTTGTGTGATAAAGATAAAGCATAGCCAGACTATATGGTTTTGTAGGAATAACTTTCTTTGGCCATGTTATTTTGAGAAGACATGATTGCTTTATTAGTATATGCTTGAAGTATTATTGTTTTTATGTCAATATTAAACTTTTGTCTTGAATCTTTCGGATCTGAACATTCATGCCACAATAAAGAAAATTACATTGAAAATTATGTTAGGTAGCATTCCACATCAAAAAAATTGTTTTTATCATTTACCTACTCGAGGACGAGCAGGAATTAAGCTTGGGATGCTTGATACGTCTCCAACGTATCTATAATTTTTTATTGTTCCATGCTATTATATTATCTGTTTTGGATGTTTAATGGGCTTTAATATGCTCTTTTATATTATTTTTGGGATTAACCTATTAAACCGAAGGCCCAGTGCCAGTTTCTGTTTTTTTGCCTATTTCAGTGTTTTGCACAAAAGGAATACCAAACGGAATCCAAACGGAATGAAACCTTCATGATGATCTTTCTTGGAACAAACGCAATCTAGAAGACATGGAGTTGAAGTCTGGATCTCCGCGAGGCGGCCACGAGGCAGGAGGGCGCTCCCGGGGGTAGGCGCGCCCCCCATCCTCGTGGGCCCCACGGAGCTCCACCGACGTACTTCTTTCGCCTATATATACTCTTATACCCTAAAAACATCAGGGGGAGCCACGAAACCACTTTTCCACCGCCGCAACCTTTGCGTGTAGCCGTATGGTTTCCTTCATTTGCTTACTAGCTAGCGTGTCGAGTCCTCTCTATACGTATAGTACGTAGCGTCGACCAAGCACGGAGATAAGAGAGGACATTTCTCTCTATTAGTTAGCTAACACAATATATGAAACCCATAAATTAACCCTACAAAACCCTCAAAACCCCCAACCCCCCCCCCCCCTTAAAAAAACAAAAACCCCAGCCCCTGAACTGCTGACGCGTAGACGCTTATTGGTCCCGTTTGATGCTACCAACCCGGACTAAAGGCCCCCCCTGCCTGGGCAAGCCACAGCGGCCATGTGGAGCCCCATTTGTCCTGATTCGTGAGCGAACCGGGACTAAAGGTTTTGGGCTTTAGTACCGACCCTTTAGTCCCGGTTGCCGAACCGGGACAAATGGGCATTATGAACTGGGAGAAATGAACCTTTTTCTACTAGTGAGAGCTGGCCCCGACTCAGCCTCGAGGGCTCCCTCTTCTTCCCAGTAGAATGGACCGACACATTTTGGATTTCCAGACAACTGAGAAATAGCAAACCCGTTTCCCAAATACATACTTATATGCTTTGGATGCAATATTTAGTCAACATCGTTCTATTTTGTGATTTTGTCCCTTTTCTTTTCGTATCGTGTCATTAATCAGCGCCATGATTTGTCTGCTAATTAACTCATTGTGCTCGCATGTGTCTCAAGAAAAACTAAGACACGTGCAATATAGACATTTCACTAACACATACTGTCAATTCTGGCTCCAATTCTAAAAAAAGACTCCATTTCCAAAGGGATGGAGTAGATGACCCGTCAGTAAATATACAGATGCACTTTCGGCCTCGGTAAGGCCAATTCCACCGCGCGACCCTATCTTATCCGGGTGCGTCCGTTTGGGGTAAAACGGACGAATAGCGCGGCCCAACGCGCGGCCTCAAACGGACAAGTGTCCGGATTCCGTCCGTTTTCAACCCATCCCCGGCCCAAACTTGCGCTCGGTTTGGGGTGAAACGGACGCGCGCGGACGGCCTCGACGCACGCCCTTGTCCCCCCCCTGTGGCCCGCCTGTCGGGGACACTAGCAGTCCCTCCGCTCCCAACGCTTCCACCCTCTCTCCCCGCCTCGCCCCGCCGCCGGCGCCGCCGCTATTCTCCGGCCGCCTCCTCACCGCGCAGCCCCCGGCCGTCCATACCAAACCACGTCTCGACATGGCCGCCACCACGCCCGCGCTTTCTCCGTAGTTTTGGACGTCGATCGGAGGAGGTTTGGCCGTCGCCGTCTTTGCCGGTGGCAGAGGGGACACGACCGCCGGCGACGTACCACGGCGGCCGCGGCAGATTCCGGCGAGAGCTCCAGAGCGGCCAGTAGCCGGCCGGCAACCACCCCTGCTGCGTCGAGGTGATCATCGCGGCCTCTTCGGCACCACGACCGCAAGGTGTTCGACATTTTGCCAACAAAGGTATGGACAGTGGAGACGAATTTTTCTTCCATCACTTCCTTTGTTCATTGGACGATTTGTCGTCGGATGATGACGATCTTGTGGTGGCTGCACTGGTCGTTCACGACCATATTCAACGGCAGCTTCCTCGGTACAGGGGGTCAGTCCCTGGCCGTGCTCCCAACCTGAACCGCAACAGGGAGAGAGGCCACGCCCTGCTCTATGCCGATTACTTTTCCAACACCCCGCTCTTCAAGCCGGATAAATTCCGTCGCCGTTTTCGAATGGCAAGGCATGTGTTCAATCGTATCCGAGAGGGAGTGATTGCTCATGACCCATACTTCGAGTGCAAGACGGATGCCCTTGGCAAGCTTGGATGCTCCTCTTACCAGAAATGCACCGCGGCCATCCGCATGCTTGCATATGGAATTCCAGGCGATCTGGTGGATGAGTATGTGCGTATGAGTGAGACAACATGTCTGATGTCAATGTACAAGTTTTGCCAGGCTGTGATCGAGGTGTTTGGCCCAGAGTACTTGAGGCAGCCAACTGCAGCTGATACAGAGAGATTGTTAGCGACCAACACAGCTAGAGGCTTTCCAGGCATGCTTGGCAGCATAGATTGTATGCACTGGGAGTGGAAGAATTGTCCATTTGCTTGGCAGGGCCAGTACAAGGGGCATGTCAAAGCGTGCACTGTCATATTAGAAGCGGTGGCTTCGCAGGATCTTTGGATATGACATTCTTTCTTCGGCATGGCAGGTTCTCACAATGATATCAACGTGCTGCAGCGTTCTCCAGTCTTCACAAGGCTTGCAGAAGGCCACTCCCCACCTGTCAAATTTGAGATCAACGGCCACCAGTACAACAAGGGATACTATCTAGCTGATGGTATATATCCTCAGTGGTCAACTTTTATGAAGACAATCTCGAAACCCCAAGGTGAGAAGAGAAAGAGAATTGCCCAAATGCAAGAGAGTTCTAGAAAGGATGTGGAACGTGCTTTTGGTGTGCTTCAATCTCGGTGGGGTATCGTTCGAAACCCTGCACTGTGATGTGATGAAAGGAAGCTTTGGGAGGTGATGACTGCTTGTGTGATCATGCACAACATGATCGTCGAGGACGAGCGTGATGAGAGTATCTTCGACCAAGGATTTGATTATCACGGTGAAAATATTGAGCCCCTGCACCAAGACCCGGCCATATTTGAACAATTTGTGCAATTCCACCGTGAGATGCGTGATTGGCACAGTCATTTGAATCTTCAAAATGACTTGGTTGAGCACGTGTGGGATCACATTGGCAACCAATAGACGTATTGGTTCATCTTATGTTCAGTCCAGACAATTTCGATTTGGTTTTAAAACATTTTTATTAAGGACAATTTCAATTGGGTTGTAAAACTATTTTAATTTTCAGACAAATATTTGGACGTGCAAACTAGTTTTGATGAGAATATGGGCATTTTTGGCCCTGACGGACAGGATGGGGCAAATGGATGTGGCCGCGCGCTGGGCGCACGGCCACCGCATCGCAAGACATGCCCGGACACGATCCCAAATCCCTACCCAAATGGACAGAATCCGGACAAAACGGACGTCCGTTTGGAGTCGCGCGGTGAAGTTGGCCTAAGTAGATAGAAGAAAAAGACGTGTGTTTGATTTCAAGGAAAATAAACCACCATCTCATCTGTCCGTCAGTCTGTCGGGACATGCATGCAGGAGCAAAGGAGAAAGCAGTGGAATGGATATATCCGTTCTTCACGGGCACTGTGCCATGCATGTGTTTCACGGGCACAAATTTGACGTATAGACGAAATCAAATCACTGAATGAACTGTCTGTGAAACTATTTCACGCGGCTGACCCATGGCGCCTAGCTCTCAGGTGCTGCACTAGTGCAACGCCTGGAAGCTAGGCGCTGCACTAGTGCAATGCCTGGAGTATAGTGTGGCGCCTAGCTCTCAGGCGCTGCACACTGACTTAGTAATTTTCTGATCACACGGGTGCGACGCTGGCCGTGTAGCGCCTATCTGTGAGGCGTTGCACAGTGTAGTGTGGCGCCTTCGTGTTGGGCGTCACACAAAAAGGTCAGCCGCGTAAAATAGTTTCACGGATAGTTCATTCTGTGATTTGATTTCGTCTATAGGTCAAATTTGTCAAATTTGTCTTTCATGGAGTGGGCAAGCTAAGAAAGATGATCCATGTCATGTCAAATTGCCAGTTGCCCCACTCCCAAATTAGTGGATTCGATAGCATATTAGCATATATGAATAGAAGTATGCAACGGCTGGGCATGTACAATCGTACATCGTGCTATCTTAGGAGTGATACGTAGGATAGATGATGAGGTGGAGGAAAGAGAAGTCATAAGAAAAGGTTTGTGTTCTCTTATTTAAGAGAAGACAAGAGATGATCTCTTAGCACAATATGTCTCACCATATTTTTAGGAATTAATAGTTATTGAAGATAAGACTAAGAGATGACCCATTGTACATGTTTTTTTTATCATCTCTAAATTACATTCAAGATTTAAGATAAAACTATTTTATCAATCATTGTACATGCCCTAACAGGAAATTGTTGTGTTCCGAGAAACAAGGGAAAGTGGAGTTCGTTTGTGTGTTTGTTTGGTGCTGCACGCGGGCTAGCTAGCTAGGGTAGTCAAGATGAGTATTGACAGTGTTGAGCTTAATGTAGTACTCCCTTCATTTTTATTTTGTCTGCGTGTTAGATTTGTCTAAAATCAAATTTTATTTACTTTCAACAAGTTTGTGGGAAAATATATTAACATATACAACACCAAATATGTATCCTTCGATTCCTCATTGCATATATTTTCACAACATATAAATTTGATACTTTAGATTTTCGTACTGTATTGTTTTTTCATAAATTTGATCAAAGTTTATAAAGTTTGATTTCAATCAAAGCTAATATGTAGAGTAAGTAAGAAGGGAGAACGTAGTACGTATGGAATCACATTCTGGATCGCGCAGTAAATTAGGGTATATACGCCTGTCTCTCTTCTTTCTAGATCGATTATGTGATGTTTTTTTTAGAACGAAGACGCCGGAGGCGTCCAACTTTAAATTAATAAAGCCCACAGACGGCAGAATCCAACAAGTTCAACACAGAACAATATAAAGTAAAACGGCCACAGCCAAGGTGCGTTACATGCTACCAGCCGAAGCCTGCGAGGGAATGAAAATAAGGGGCAGCGCGCAGGCGGCCAGTCCAAAAGATCGCATCCAACGGCAAGCTAGTGGCGGGCACCGATCTGGATCAACCGTATCCGCTCCATAGCCTCCGTCATCCGATCCGCATCACGCCGTTTCCCCAACGGCGTCCATGTCTGAAGGAACAAGTGGCATTTGAAGATAATGTCAGCCGGGTGAGAAGGAAATTTGTGCTCAATAGTCATATTATTGCGTGTAGTCCAAATGGCCCACAGCAAAGCACCCACACATCTCCACAACACACGACCAAAACCGCCCCTATGAGCGACTAGAATAGCGCGAAGGTCCGTAGCTGAGAGTGGGTTCCAGTTCTGATCGAAAGCCTCCCTAACCGCACTCCAAGCAAAGCGGGCAAGGTAGCAGTTAAAAAAGATGTGGTTGGCATCTTCGTGATGCCCGCATAGAACGCAAGAGCCGTCGGAAGGCCCGTTCCTACGAGCGATGTTATTGGAGGAGGGCAGGCGATCACGAAACATCTGCCACAAGAAAATTTTGATCTTCAAGGGGATAGACGCTTTCCATAGCCCCCTAGCTATGTGAAGGGTCGGCCCCTCGGTCAATTTGTTGTACAAGGATTGGACAGTAAATTTCCCAGAGCGCGAGAGAGCCCAGGAGACCGAGTTGGCCTCAGGGCGAAGGACCACTCCCGCCAGAGCAGCTACAAGCTGTTAGCGAGGAGGGGTCTTTTGAAGGATACAGCGGGCGGGTTGGTGCGAAGCGCGTCAGCCACCAGAATATCAACGTTAGTGGCTAACTGGTAGGCAGCGGAATGGCTTTTCCACAAGGGTTCCGTGCCAAACCAATGATCCAGCCAAAATCGCGTTGAGGTACCATTGTTGACGCAAAACTTGGCTCCTAATGTGAAGGCATGCATAACTTTCTGGATCCCATTCCAAAAAGGTGAGCCCTTAGCTTTGGAAGTGAGAAAATTCCCATCAGGGAAGTATTTGGCGCGAAGAATGTCCGCCCAGAGCCCCTGCTCGTTTTGGAAGAGTTTCCAAATCCACTTGGTTAGGAGTGCGACATTCATGAGTTTGGAGTTAAGGATCCAAAGGCCTCCGAATTTCTTAGGGCGGCAGAGCGATTATGTGATGATACTACCCCCTCATCCCAACCTATCAGTGCTTTCGCCAACTTTGCCAAACAGTCACATTATCATGGGTCAAAACATATGCTAATCGTAACTAACCGCTAGTAGTACTGCTCAGCTACTGAGTTAAATGAAAACACGCATAGAACGAAGTTAGAGTATATATAAATTAACCGGAGACTGTCAGCGTCGATTCAGGTGAGGCGGAGGTAAGGAAAGATGCATGATTTGGGCTCGCGATCCATTTGCCGCGCAGCCAGATGTATCCACCTGAGAAGGATCATAAGCCATCCTGCCATGCCATGGCCACCGCCATGAATGGCTGAATCAGAGGGCCGGGAAGCAGCGAGCCCAAGAAAGGAGCGAGGTGTGTAAGCCTTCTCTTCTCCCAATGCCAATGGGCAATGAACGAATTGAAGTGTAGCCACGATGGAGGAGCTGCTGCATGCATGTCGAGTGCTGTAGCACTAGAATTAGTGTCCATTCATTTCGTGGCTCCCTAAAGATTCTTCGCAGAAGAGACAAGAGCATACTGCAGCGAGCATATGGGCATATGGGGGTTCGTCGTTGGACGGAGCGCAGCGCAGGGAAGATCAAAGAATTGAAGGCGCGCATTTGCACGGGAGACGCAGTACTGCAGCAACATTTATGCTGCCTTGCCATCGAGGTTGATGCAGCCTTAAGCTGCTGCTGCTGCTGCTGGAGTACCTTCTTCTTGGATGGCCGTCCGGCAACGGGGTCCTGTAAACTGTTGTTCAGATCGAGCAGCGGCAGATGGATGATGGGTATGCTCGGGCCACTGACGACGTATACGCACTGAATTTCAGAGATTCCTCGCGACGACCTCAAGTGACCAGATGGATCAAACAAAAACCAGCGTACTCCCTCCATTTACTTATACAAGACCACTATAAAAATACACTTTGCATCTATACAAGGCCACCAACTATAATCGAGACAAAAGTTAATGATATTTTTCTCAAACTAGTAGCATATTTAATACTTACATGCATGTGATGTATTAATGATCCCACTAAACGAGAAGAAAAGTGAGTTTACAAAGTAAGACAATAAATTTTACTTTGGAACCTGTAATATGAGTTTGTGGTCTTGTATACAGAAATGGAGGGAGTAATCAAAGTCAGGCGTTTTTGGGTCCAGAAGCTAAGAAGATTAAGTGGAAATTTCGTTGCTCCGTCTAGCATTCTTTTTCGCGCGCTCTCGTACTCGACAGCAAAGCATATCCCCGGTACGTACTACTCGTCATGCTACTTTGCTTTCCGAAAGCAGCTGCTAGCTGAGCCTCTCCTGTCGCGTCCCACCACTTTGAGCAGCAAACAAAACAGAGCTAGTAGGACTACGAGAGATGCTTGCTTGTTTGGGACGGATGCAATGGAATGGGAGAAAAAAAACGCTGAATCCCACAGGTGAATTCCTGTCGGCCTCATTTCCTCACCCGCCCTAGGCAGCTAGCACTGCACTAGTGAGGTCAAACAAAAAAGAAGACGAGAAAATTCAGATGAACCAACACTCTCTCATCCTTTCAACCTATATAAATATGTTGGGTGTTTTTTGACTTTAAAAGGCAAAACAGAATAAAATTTCTTCTAAATTTGAAGGTGCGCCAAAACGATGAATTTTCTTCCACCGATGGAGAGGTGGTGGTGGAGCACATGCATGTCAAAGTTACTTTTCCTAATCCAGAGATGCAGTTGCAGGCGACTTTCCTCCCGCAAAGCCATTGGTCAGTTTAGGCGTACAGCACAGACGGGCGCCTCAGATGGGCCTCATACGTCCGGACTGACTAGCACCATTCGTATCCAGCTCAAATATGGGGGCGTCCGGGCGCGTCGCCATGTCGGATTGATGATGGGGTCCTACCTGAAGTCGCTCGGAAATCCAACGGCCGGGTCAGATCCGGCTATTTAAGCCGTCCGGCGTCCCCAACCCTAGCCCATCCACCTTCTCCCTCTTCGCGCCGCCAAACCGTGCCCATCCACGTCCTCTCTCTTCCGTTCCGCCACTCTTCCCGGGCTCTCCGGCTTTGCCATGGTTCGCCAGAAGATAAGCACACACACTATGCTCACGCCAGAGCGCCGATACCAGATCGAGCAGGAGATCCGGGCAAAGAACGCCACACGCGCCGCCCGCGTCGCTGTCGGGCTACCTCCGGACTCGCCGGAGCCGGAGGAGGATGAGCAGGCGGATGAGGGGAGGGAGAGGAGCAGCAGCCGACTCCGATGGACGTGGAGGATCTGGAGGTGGAGCAGCCGGAGCAAGAGCCGGCGCCGGCTCCGGGTCGGCGCCGGCTCTGGGTTTCAACATGGAGGGCGCAGAGGCGGAGTTCGTTGTCGCCCGAGCGGACGTGAGGACGGATCAGCAGGCCATCGTGGAGTCCATCCAGGATGAGGCCGATGTGAAGGCCAACCAGCAGTTCATCCAGCAGGAATGGGCGGCGACCGACGCGCTTTTTGACGAGGTCGAAGTGGAGATGGATACGGAGGCCGGCGCGGAGGAGGCGGAGCTTCGGTTGCCGCCCGTGTACCCGGAGCCGGGCACGGAGATAGTGGACACTCCGACGAGGACTAGGGTAGTTGATCTACGCAGTACGTGATTTTTTTTTTTTGCTTTGTATGCTTTTGTATCAATTTAAAATTTATAGTATGAGGTATCCGAATGCAGATGCGCAAATTTAAGGAATGTCCGGTCACTACCCGTAGACGTGCCCACGGACATTTGAGAGCTCGGATTTGCATAGTCCGGCTGGCCTGCCTGCGAGCCTTTGCTTTTGGTCGAGGGAGGGAGACCAAAGTCGTCGATCGGGGAAAACAATTGCTAGCCAGGGACTCCTTTTCTTTTCCTTTTGTTTTTTACAAGCCCAGACAGATGGCTTTTTGCGATTTTCACAGTGTTCGTACGCACGCACCGGCACCGGACGGACTGTGTGGTGACTAGTTCACACAAAAGAAAGGGGTTCTCTTGTAGAACGATTCTCGTTCTGGAGATAAAACCCCTTTTTGTTGTCAATAAATTTTTTAAATGGACTGAAACGTTGCATTCGTGCACACAACTATTCCTGCACCATAATTTGTTTGCAAAGGAATGCTGGAACGCATGATCTAGTCACGTCGAAAGAACTACAGCATTTGTGGATTCTCTTCGATTTATTAATGAAAAATTATCAATAAACTATGTGTGGCTCATGTTTGCAAGCTGCATGCAGGTGAATTGCAGCAACTACGTTATGCGCCGATCGAGTTCCAAAGAAGCTCCATTCAAATTGGTGGTATAGAATACAGGAAGGTTTGGCATCTCCCGATCAAAAGAGCAATGCTGCCTCTCCCTATTCGATGCATGTTTTGCACAAGAATCAGGGGACGCGGAAAGGTGGCTTCCTCGGCAATGTTGCTGCTGAGCTGGTGCGTACGTACCTTGCCGCCCAAGGTTTGGAATATGCTCAGCAATGGGCAAAGTTGATCACACGGATTGGCATCCAACTATTCTTCCCCTCTCCCCTGAGGCAGCAGAGCTAGTTTATAGCACGGGCATAGCGTTTCGTTTGATAAAAAAAGGAAAAGCTCCGTCATCCATATCGACCCGACTCAAACTTCCATTAGCTAGGTAGCCCTTTAACGTAATCATGGTGATGATGAGCTTGTTAAAAAAATATGTGTTCAAGATTCTGGGAGAAGCTGGGGGAGGCCCGATTCTCAAGATTCTAGAAGAATCGGCCAAAAGAACTGGGCCAGATATTCTTGTCCTCACAAAGGAAGAAAGGATCTTGAGGCCGGCATGAGAGAGCAGTCGGGATTTGGGAAGAGGCGGGGCGAGGGTGGCGTGATTGCCCAATGAATGCCATGGCCTCCTCTCCTTTCGGGACGAGACTTGCCTGCTCACTTCCCATGCTCCCATCCGTGCTCCCGCATACGTGGCTTGATTTGATTGGAAGAAAATAAGGCCCGACCCCACCCCCTGAAAATCAGGAGGGGAGATGATTAGATTAGAAAAGAAAAAGGAAAAAGAACAGCCATAGGATGAAGTGGGAGCACGGATGGGAGCATGGAGAGGGAGCAGGCAAGCCGGATCCCTCCTTTCGAGCCTACTGCTGACGGATACGCAGCCGGAAACAGCAAGGACGTACAGGGTTTGTTTCCGCCATCATGATTCCCTCTCATCCTAAGCCCAGGTAAGATGATAGTGTAACAACATTCTTACATCTCAAAAATATAGTATATGAAGATGACACTGTAGTAGAGTAGCTCGCATGTGCCCTAATGGAACTGCTGAGAATTTCGTGTGTTGGTTGAGCGGCAATGCCGCCATGCCTAGGGCACAGTTCTTGCTCAATTAAATATTGCTAGGCCGCAACTAATCGTCTGGTTTCTCTCACTAAGAAGTAATAATCCCAGCTAGCTTACCATGTGACACCGGCAGCAGCTAGTCACGCCTTTGATATTTTATTCTCGTGCACTTGGTGGTGTGGAAAGATCAGCTAGATCCTCACCGACCAAGGGTTCTTAGCAACTAAACTAGCCGTGCTTATAAAAATAACTTATAATTAGGACATGTATGAACGTACGTTTACGTAGTAGGAGTATCATATCATGCATGGCGGTGATTACCATCATGACGGCCACAATCAGCTGATCCATATCGTAGGGCATATGCATGCACTAGTAGTATTATTCTACTAGTGTGTTTGTGTTCATTGTTTAGTTATTATAGAGCGGGCCGGGACTGGATTCTCTACGGCCGATCGATATGATGGCTTTTGCTGCCGATCCGGATGGCAACGTGGTCGTTGGTCAACAGTGCAAAGCGTACACGAGCGCGAGTCTACTACTCCCTCTGTCCCATAATATAAGAACGTTTTTCAAACTATGTTAGCTCGAAAAACGTTTTTATATTATGGGATGGAGGGAGTACGTCGTACGACTGCTACGTAGCTAGAGAGAAAGCGAAAGGGATAATAATGGAAACACCACGTAGCTACATGAATTGTGAGCATATGTTTTTTTTGTCTAATCATACATTCTAGAATTAACTAACTTTCACAAAAATAAATATTCTGCAAACTAAAGAGGCCATAGAACTAAAATAGTAATATGTAGTGATCTACAAGTGGTTAACAAGGAAGATTGAGGATTAAGACCTCCTTTAGGCCTTTAGGACGACACACGAGTAGATCCAGTGGACAATGTACGTTTGGCGGTGAGAGTGGGGCTTATTGTAAATAGTCTTCCTTACCTCCTCTATTTTTCTAAAAAACACCTCATATATAAATTAATTAAAAGCTTATAACAATCATCCGTTACAGCACATGCCATGTAGGGCGGAAAGCTATTAAGAAGATCACCATGACACCTACTATCGAAATTATACTTCACAATCTCGTGTGTCACCCCATTTGCATACCGATTAATTTTAGAAAATTTAAATTTCTCGAGCAGCCTAGAGATACTCAATGCCTCCTTCTTCAGATCAATGAGAGGAGACCTGCCAAGGTTCTCATTTGAAATGAAAGAAACCACAAAAGCATAAATCAGTCTCCAAAATAATAGATTTGTGAAAAGTGATACTGATGTAAAGCCCATTTATTGGACGGTGTACGAGTGCGAAGTTGAGCTTGGGGCTTACTTCCTCCATTTTGTTTTACATTTTCGGCAACTTTGGCTATTAACTTGACCATCTTAACATCAGTTATGCCTCTAAAAATATACCATTGGATCTATATCCAAATAAAGGGCTCCTTGATTCAAAGGAATTTCATAGGATTTTTGAAAGATTAGAATCCTTAGGAATTTTTTCTAGATTGGTCGTTTGATTCATAGGATTGAATTTTAGGCTTTCCTATGGAATCATGTGTACTACATTTCACTAGAAATCTAGCATCCACTCCAACCTCTTTTTTCACTTTCTTTGTTTTCCTATGGCATCAAACACTTTGTGCTAATCCTATGGGATTCAAGTGGACATGCCACTCCAATCCTTTATTTTTCCTATTCCCGCGTTTTGAGAATCCTATGAATCAAAGAGGGCCAGAGTTTCTAATAGTATATCTTTTTGAAGGAAATATGCCCTAGAGGCAATAATAAAGTTATTATTTATTTCGTTATATGATGATAAATGTTTATTATTCATGCTAGAATTGTATTAACCGGAAACATAATACATGTGTGAATACATAGACAAACATAGTGTCACTAGTATGCCTCTACTTGACTAGCTCGTTAATCAAAGACGGTTAAGTTTCCTAGCCATGGACATGAGTTGTCATTTGATTAACGGGATCACATCGTTAGGAGAATGATGTGATTGACTTGACCCATTTCGTTAGCTTAGCACTTGATCGTATAGTTTACTGCTATTGCTTTCTTCATGACTCATACATGTTCCTATGACTATGAGATTATGCAACTCCCGAATACCGGAGGAACACTTTGTGTGCTACCAAACGTCACAACGTAACTGGGTGATTATAAAGGTGCTCTACAGATGTCTCCGATGGTGTTCGTCGAATTGACATAGATCAAGAATAGGATTTGTCACTCCGATTGTCGGAGAGGTATCTCTGGGCCCTCTCGGTAATGCACATCACTATAAACCTTGCAAGCAATGTGGCTAATGAGTTAGTTACGGGATGATGCACTATGGAACGAGTAAAGAGACTTGCCGGTAATGAGATTGAGTTAGGTATTAAGATACCGACGATCGAATCTCGGGCAACTAACATACCGATGACAAAGGGAACAACGTATGTTGTTATGCGGTTTGACCGATAAAGATCTTCGTAGAATATGTAGGAACCAATATGAGCATCTAGGTTCCGCTATTGGTTATTGACCGGAGACGTGTCTTGGTCATGTCTACATAGTTCTCGAACCCGTAGGGTCCGCACGCTTAAAGTTCTGTGACGATCGGTATTATAAGTTTTTGTGTTTTGATGTACCGAAGGTAGTTCGGAGTCCCGGATATGATCACGGACATGACGAGGAGTCCCGAAATGGTCGAGATGTAAAGATCGATATATTGGACGACTATGTTCGTACACCGGAAGTGTTTCGGGAGGTTTCAGACGTATACCGGAGTACCGGGGGATTACCGGAACCCCCGGGGAAGCTATTGGGCCTTATGGGCCTTAGTGGAGAAGAGGAGGGGCGGCCAGGGCAGGCCGCGCGCCCCTCCCCCTCTAGTCCGAATTGGACAGGGAAGGGGAGGGGGGGGGGGCGCCCCCCTTTCCTTCCCCTCTCTCTCTCCTCCTTCCCCCTTCTCCTACTCCTACTAGGAAAGGAGGAGTCCTGCTCCCCCCCTTTGGCGCGCCCTCCTCCTGGCCGGCCGCCTCCCCCCTAGCTCCTTTATATACGGGGGCAGGGGGCAACCCAAAGACACAACAATTGATTTGTTGATCTCTTAGCCGTGTGCGGTGCCCCCCTCCGCCATAATCCACCTCAGTCATATCGTAACGATGCTTAGGCGAAGCCCTGTGTCGGTAGCATCATCATCATCGTCACCATGCCGTCGTGCTGATGAAGCTCTTCCCGGAAGCTCTACTGGAACGTGAGTTCGCGGGACGTCACCGAGCTGAACGTGTGCTGAACGCGGAGGTGTCGTACGTTCGGTGCTGAGGATCGGTCGATCGTCAAGACGTACGACTACATCAACCGCGTTGTTGTAACGCTTCCGCTTACGGTCTACGAGGGTACGTATACGACACTCTCCCCTCTCGTTGCTATGCATCATCATGATCTTGCGTGTGCGTAGGAATTTTTTCGAAATTATTGCGTTCCCCAGTGGTATCAAAGCCAGGTTTATGCGTAGATGTTATATGCACGAGTAGAACACAAGTGAGTTGTGGGCGATACAAGTCATACTGCTTACCAGCATGTCATACTTTGGTGCGGCGGTATTGTTGGATGAAGCGGCCCGGACCGACATTACGCGTACACTTACGCGAGACTGGTTCTACCGACGTGCTTTGCACACAGGTGGCTGGCGGGTGTCAGTTTCTCCAACTTTAGTTGAACCGAGTGTCGCTACGCCTGGTCCTTGAGAAGGTTAAAACAGCACTAACTTGACGAACTATCGTTGTGGTTTTGATGCGTAGGTAAGAACGGTTCTTGCTCAGCCCGTAGCAGCCACGTAAAACTTGCAACAACAAAGTAGAGGTCGTCTAACTTGTTTTTGCAGGGCATGTTGTGATGTGATATGGTCAAGGCATGATGCTATATTTGTTGTATGAGATGATCATGTTTTGTAACGGAGTTATCGGCAACTGGCAGGAGCCATATGGTTGTCGCTTTATTGTATGCAATGCAATCGCCCTGTAATTGCTTTACTTTATCACTAAGCGGTAGCGATAGTCGTAGAAGCAATAGTTGGCGAGACGACAACGATGCTACGATGGAGATCAAGGTGTCGCGCCGGTGACGATGGTGATCATGACGGTGCTTTGGAGATGGAGATCAAAGGCACAAGATGATGATGGTCATATCATATCACTTATATTGATTGCATATGATGTTTATCCTTTATGCATCTTATGCTGCTTTGTTTGACGGTAGCATTATAAGATGATCTCGCACTAAATTATCAAGGTAAAAGTGTTCTCCCTAAGTATGCACCGTTGCCAAAGTTCGTCGTGTCGAGACACCACGTGATGATCGGGTGTGATAAGCTCAACGTTTATCTACAACGGGTGTAAGACAGTTTTGCACACGCAGAATACTCGGGTTAAACTTGATGAGCCTAGCATATGCAGATATGGCCTCAGAACACTGAGACCGAAAGGTCGAGCGTGAATCATATAGTAGATATGATCAACATAGTGATGTTCACCATTGAAAACTACTCCATCTCACGTGATGATCGGTTATGGTTTAGTTGATATGGATCACGTGATCACTTAGATTATTAGAGGGTTGTCTATCTAAGTGGGAGTTCTTAAGTAATATGATTAATTGAACTTAAATTTATCATCAACTTAGTACCTGGTAGTATTTTGCTTGTCTATGTTGTTGTAGATAGATGGCCCGTGTTGTTGTTCCGTTGAATTTTAATGCGTTCCTTGAGGAAGCAAAGTTGAAAGATGATGGTAGCAATTACACGGACTGGGTCCGAAACTTGAGGATTATCCTCATTGCTGCACAGAAGAATTACGTCCTGGAAGCACCGCTAGGCGCCAAACCTGCTTCAGGAGCTGAACCAGATGTTATGAACGTCTGGCAAAGCAAAGCTGATGACTACTCGATAGTTCAGTGTGCCATGCTTTATGGCCTAGAACCGGGACTTCAACGATGTTTTGAACGTCATGGAGCACTGAAGTCTCCAATAAAGTCTATAGCTGTAAGATGGAGGAGAATAGTTCTGTCAGTGAACATATACTTAGAATGTCTGGGTATAAAAATCACTTGATTCAACTGGGAGTTAATCTTCCGAATGATAGTGTCATTGACAGAATTCTTCAATCACTGCCACCAAGCTACCAGAGCTTCGTGATGAACTATAATATGCAAGGGATGGATAAGACAATTCCCGAGCTCTTCTCAATGCTAAAGGCTGCGGAGGTAGAAATCAAGAAGGAGCATCAAGTGTTGATGGTAAACAAGACCGCCAGTTTCAAGAAAAAGGGTAAAGGGAAAAAGAAGGGGAACTTCAAGAAGAACAGCAAACAAGTTGCTGCTCAGGAGAAGAAACCCAAGTCTGGACCTAAGCCTGAGACTGAGTGCTTCTACTGCAAACAGACTGGTCACTCGAAGCGGAACTGCCCCAAGTATTTGGCGGAGAAGAAGGATGGAAAGGTGAACATGTTATTGATGTGTACCTTACTAGAGCTCGCAGTAGCACCTGGGTATTTGATACAGGTTTTGTTGCTAATATTTGCAACTCAAAACAGGGACTACGGATTAAGCGAAGACTGGCTAAGGACGAGGTGACGATGCGCGTGGGAAATGGTTCCAAAGTCGATGTGATCACCATCGGAATGCTACCTCTACATCTACCTTCGGGATTAGTTTTAGACCAGAATAATTGTTATTTGGTGCCAGCGTTAAGCATGAACATTATATCTGGATCTTGTTTGATGCGAGACGGTTATTCATTTAAATCTGAGAATAATGGTTGTGAAGGAAATATGCCCTAGAGGCAATAATAAAGTTATTATTTATTTCCTTATTCTCATGATAAATGTTTATTATTCATGCTAGAATTGTATTAACTAGAAACGTAATACATGTGTGAATACAAAGACAAACAGAGTGTCACTAGTATGCCTCTACTTGACTAGCTCGTTAATGAAAGATGGTTATGTTTCCTAGCCATAGACAAAGAGTTGTCATTTGATTAACGGGATCACATCATTAGGAGAATGATGTGATTGACTTGACCCATTCCGTTAGCTTAGCACTCGATCGTTTAGTATGTTGCTATTGCCTTCTTCATGACTTATACATGTTCCTATGACTATGAGATTATGCAACTCCCGTTTACCGGAGGAACACTTTGTGTGCTACCAAACGTCACAACGTAACTGGGTGATTATAAAGGTGCTCTACAGGTGTCTCCGAAGGTACTTGTTGGGTTCGCGTATTTCAAGATTAGGATTTGTCACTCCGATTGTCGGAGAGGTATCTCTGGGCCCACTCGGTAATGCACATCACTATAAGCCTTGCAAGCATTGTAACTAATGAGTTAGTTGCGGGATGTTGTATTACGGAACGAGTAAAGAGACTTGCCGGTAACGAGATTGACCTAGGTATTGAGATACCGACGATCGAATCTCGGGCAAGTAACATACCGATGACAAAGGGAACAACGTATGTTGTTATGCGGTTTGACCGATAAAGATCTTCGTAGAATATGTGGGAGCCAATATTAGCATCCAGGTTCCGCCATTGGTTATTGACTAGAGACGTGTCTCGGTCATGTCTACATTGTTCTCGAACCCGTAGGGTCCGCACGCTTAAAGTTCGATGACGGGATGTTATGAGTTTATGTGTTTTGATGTACCGAAGGTAGTTCGGAGTCCCAGATGAGATCAGGGACATGACGAGGAGTCTCGAAATGGTCGAGACGTAAAGATCGATATATTGGACGACAATATTCGGGCATCGGAAAGGTTCCGAGTGATTCGGGTATTTTTCGGAGTACCGGAGAGTTACAGGAATTCGCCGGGGAGTATATGGGCCTTATTGGGCTTTAGGGGAAAGAGAGAGGAGAGGCTGCGCCCCCCCCCAAGGCTTAGTCCGAATTGGACTAGGGGGAGGGGCTGCGCCCCCTCCTTCCTTCTCTTCTCTCTCCCCTTTCCTTGACTCCTACTCCTACTACTTGGAAGGGGGGGGGAATCCTACTCCCGGTGGGAGTAGGACTCCTCCTAGGGCGCTCCATAGAGAAGGCCGGCCCTCCCCCTCCTCCACTCCTTTATATACAGGGAGGGGGGCACCCCTTGGAGACACAACAATTGATCATTGATCTTTTAGCCGTGTGCGGTGCCCCCCTCCACCATAGTCCACCTCGATAATATCGTAGCGGTGCTTAGGCGAAGCCCTGCGTCGGTAGAACATCATCATCGTCACCACGCTGTCGTGCTGACGAAACTCTCCCTCAACACTCGGCTGGATCGGAGTTCGAGGGACGTCATCGAGCTGAACGTGTGCTGAACTCGGAGGTGCCGTACGTTCGGTACTTGGATCGGTCGGATCGTGAAGACGTATGACTACATCAACTGCGTTGTGCTAACGCTTCCGCTTTCGTCTACGAGGATACGTGGACACACTCTCCACTCTCGTTGCTACGCATCATCATGATCCTGTGTGTGCGTAGTAATTTTTTTGAAATTACTACGTTCGCCAACAGTGGCATCCGAGCCAGGTTTTATGCGTTGATGTAATATGCACGAGTAGAATACAAGTGAGTTGTGGGCGATATAAGTCATACTGCTTACCAGCATGTCACACTTTGGTTCGGCGGTATTGTTGAATGAAGCGGCCCGGACCGACATTACGCGTACACTTACGCGAGACTGGTTTTACCGCCGTGCTATGCACACAGGTGACTAGCGGGTGTCAGTTTCTCCAACTTTAGTTGAACTGAGTGTGGCTACGCCCGGTCCTTGCGAAGGTTAAAACAGCACCAACTTGACAAACTATCGTTGTGGTTTTGATGCGTAGGTAAGAACGGTTCTTGCTCAGCCCGTAGCAGCCACGTAAAACTTGCAACAACAAAGTAGAGGTCGTCTAACTTGTTTTTGCAGGGCATGTTGTGATGTGATATGGTCAAGGCATGATGCTATATTTTATTGTATGAGATGATCATGTTTTTGTAACCGAGTTATCGGCAACTGGCAGGAGCCATATGGTTGTCGCTTTATTGTATGCAATGCAATCGCCGTGTAATGCTTTACTTTATCACTACGCGGTAGCGATAGTCGTAGTAGCATAAGTTGGCGAGACGACAACGATGCTATGATGGAGATCAAGGTGTCGCGCCGGTGACGATGGTGATCATGACGGTGCTTCGGAGATGGAGATCACAAGCTCAAGATGATGATGGCCATATCATATCACTTATATTGATTGCATGTGATGTTTATCTTTTATGCATCTTATCTTGCTTTGATTGACGGTAGCATTATAAGATGATCTCTCACTAAATTATCAAGGTATAAGTGTTCTCCCTGAGTATACACCGTTGCGAAAGTTCTTCATGCTGAGACACCACATGATGATCGGGTGTGATAGGCTCTACGTTCAAATACAACGGGTGCAAAACAGTTGCACACGCGGAATACTCAGATTAAACTTGACGAGCCTAGCATATAACATATATGGCCTCGGAACACTGTGACCGAAAGGTCGAGCGTGAATCATATAGTAGATATGATCAACATAGTGATGTTCACCATTGAAACTACTCCATCTCACGTGATGATCGGACATGGTTTAGTTGATTTGGATCACGTGATCACTTAGGGGATTAGAGGGATGTCTATCTAAGTGGGAGTTCTTAAGTAATATGATTAAATTGAACTTTAATTTATCATGAACTTAGTCCTAGTAGTATTAGCATATCTATGTTGTAGATCAATAGCTCGCGTCTAGCTCCCCTATTTTATTTTGATATGTTCCTAGAGAAAACTAAGTTGAAAGATGTTAGTAGCAGTGATACGGATTGGATCCGTGATCTGAGGATTATTCTCATTGCTGCACAGAAGAATTATGTCCTTGATGCACCGCTAGGTGACGGACCTATTGCAGGAGTATACAGACGTTATGAACGTTTGACAAAGCTCGGTATGATAACTACTTGATAGTTTAGTGCACCATGCTTTACGGCTTAGAACCGGGACTTCAAAAATGTTTTGAACGCCACAGAGTATATAAGATGTTCCAAGAGTTGAAATTGGTATTTCATACTCATGCCCGTGTCGAAAGGTATGAGACCTTTGACAGAACTTTGTCTACAAGATGGAGGAGAATAGCTCAACCAGTGAGCATGTGCTCAGATTGTCTGGGTACTACAATTGCTTGAATCAAGTGGGAGTTAATCTTCCAGATAAGATAGTAATTGACAGAATTCTCTAGTCACTATCACCAAGTTACTAGAACTTCGTGATGAACTATAATATGCAAGGGATGACAGAAGTAATTCCCGAGCTCTTCGCGATGCTGAAATCAGCGAAGGTAGAAATCAAGAAAAAGCATCAAGTGTTGATGGTTAACAAGACCACTAGTTTCAAGTAAAGGGACAAAGGGAAGAAAGGGGAACTTCAAGAAGAACGGCAAACAAGTTGCTGCTCAAGTGAAGAAGCCCAAGTCTGGACCTAAGCTTGAGACTAAGTGCTTCTACTGCAAAGGGGCTGGTCACTAGAAGTGGAACTGCCCTAGATACTTGGCGGATAAGAAGGATGGCATAGTGAACAAAGATATATATGATATACATGTTATTGATGTGTACTTTACTAGTGTTTATAGCAACCCATTAGTATTTGATACTAGTTGAGTTGCTAAGATTAGTAACTCGAAACGGGAGTTGCAGAATGAACAGAGACTAGTTAAGGGTGTAGTGACGATGTGTGTTGGAAGTGGTTCCAAGATTGATATGATAATCATCGCACGCTCCCTACACTTTTGGGATTAGTGTTGAACCTAAATAAGTGTTATTTGGTGTTTGCGTTGAGCATGAATATGATTTGATCATGTTTATTGCAATACGGTTATTCATTTAAGTTAGAGAATAATTGTTGTTCTAGTTACATGAATAAAACCTTCTATGGTCATACACCCAATGAAAATGGTTTGTTGGATCTCGATCGTAGTGATACACATATTCATAATATTGAAGCCAAAAGATGCAAAGTTAATAATGACAGTGCAACTCATTTGTGGCACTGCCGTTTAGGTCATATTGGTGTAAAGCGCATGAAGAAACTCCATGCTGATGGGATTTTAGAATCACTTGATGCTTGCGAACCATGCCTTATGGCCAAGATGACTAAAGACTCCGTTCTCCGGAGCAATGGAGCGAGCAACTGACTTATTGGAAATAATACGTACTGATGTATGCAATCAGAGGATTGTTGAGGCTCGCGGCGGGTATCGTTATTTTCTGACCTTCATAGATGATTTGAGCAGATATGGGTATATCTACTTGATGAAACATAAATCTGAAACATTTGAAAAGTTCATATAATTTCAGAGTGAAGTGGAAAATCATCGTAACAAGAAAATAAAGTTTCTACGATCTGATCGTGGAGGAGAATATTTGAGTTATGAGTTTGGTCTTCATTTGAAACAATGCGGAATAGTTTCGCAACTCACGCCACCTGGAACACCACAGCGAAATGGTGTGTCCGAACGTCGTAATCATACTTTACTAGATATGGTGCGATCTATGATGTTTCTTACTGATTTACCGCTATCGTTTTGGGGTTATGCTCTAGAGACAGCTGCATTCATGTTAAGTAGGGCACCATCTAAATCCGTTGAGACGACGCCTTATGAACTATGGTTTGGCAAGAAACCAAAGTTGTCGTTTCTTAAAGTTTGGGGCTGCGATGCTATGTGAAAAAGCTTCAACCTGATAAGCTCGAACCCAAATCGGAGAAATGTGTCTTCATAGGATACCCAAAAGAGACTGTTGGGTACACCTTCTATCACAGATCCGAAGGCAAGACTTTTGTTGCTAAATTTGGAATCTTTCCAGAGAAGGAGTTTCTCTCGAAAGAAGTGAGTGGGAGAAAAGTAGAACTTGATGAGGTAACTGTACCTGCTCTGTTATTGGAAAGTAGTTCATCACAGAAACCGGTTCCTGTGACACCTACACCAATTAGTGAGGAAGTTAATGATAATGATCATGAAATTTCAGATCAAGTTGTTACTGAACCTCGTAGGTCAAACAGAATAAGATCAGCACCAGAGTGGTACGGTAATCCTGTTCTGGAAGTTATGTTACTAGACCATGACGAACCTACGAACTATGAAGAAGCGATGGTGAGCCCAGATTCTGCGAAATGGCTTGAGGCCATGAAATCTGAGATGAGATCCATGTATGAGAACAAAGTATGGACTTTGATTGACTTGCCCAATGATCGGCGAGCCATTGAGACTAAATGGATCTTCAAGAGGAAGACGGACGCTGATAGTAGTGTTACTATCTACAAAGCTAGAATTGTCGGAAAAGGTTTTCGACAAGTTCAAGGTGTTGACTACGATGAGAGTTTCTCACTCGTATCTATGCTTAAGTCTATCCGAATCATGTTAGCAATTGCCGCATTTTATGAAATCTGGCAAATGGATAAAAAAACTGCATTCCTTAATGGATTTATTAAAGAAGAGTTGTATATGATGCAACCAGAAGGTTTTGTCAATCCTAAAGGTGCTAACAAAATATGCAAGCTCCAGCGATCCATCTATGGACTGGTGCAAGCATCTCGGAGTTGGAATATACGCTTTGATAAAGTTGATCAAAGGATATAGTTTTATACAGACTTGCGGTGAAGCCTGTATTTACAAGAAAGTGAGTGGGAGCACTACAAAATTTCTGATAAATATATGTGAAAGACATATTGTTGATCGAAAATAATTTAGAATTTTCTGGAAAGCATAAAGGAGTATTTGAAAGTAGTTTTTCAAAGAAAGACCTCGGTGAAGCTGCTTACATATTGAGCATCAAGATCTATAGAGATAGATCAAGACGCTTGATAAGTTTTTTCAATGAGTACATACCTTGACAAGATTTTGAAGTAGTTCAAAATGAAACAGTCAAAGAAAAAGTTATTGCCTGTGTTACAAGGTGTGAAATTGAGTAAGACTCAAAGCCCGACCACGACAGAAGATAGAAAGAGAATGAAAGTCATTCCCTATGCCTCAACCATAGGTTCTATAAACTATGCCATGCTGTGAACCAGATCTATTGTATTCCCTACACTGATTTTGGCAAGGGAATACAATAGTGATCTAGGAATAGAACACTTGACAGCGGTCAAAATTATCCTTAGTGGAATAAGGATATGCTTCTCGATTATGGAGGTGAAAAAAAGGTCCGTCGTAAAGGGTTACGTCGATGCAAGTTTTGACATTGATCTAGATGACTCTAAGTCTCAATCTGGATAGATATTGAAAGTGGGAGCAATTAGCTAGAGTAGCTCCGTGCAGAGCATTGTTGACATGGAAATTTGCAAAATACATACGGATCTGAACGTGGCAGACCCGTTGATTAAACTTCTCTCACAAGCAAAACATGATCACACCTCAGTACTCTTGGGGTGTTAATCACATAGCAATGTGAACTAGATTATTGACTCTAGTAAACCCTTTGGGTGTTGGTCACATGACAATGTGAACTATGTGTGTTAATCACATGGTGATGTGAACTATTGGTGTTAAATCACATGGCGATGTGAACTAGATTATTGACTCTAGTGCAAGTGGGAGACTCAAGGAAATATTCCCTAGAGGCAATAATAAAGTTATTATTTATTTCCTTATTCTCATGATAAATGTTTATTATTCATGCTAGAATTGTATTAACCGGAAATGTAATACATGTGTGAATACATAGACAAACAGAGTGTCACTAGTATGCCTCTACTTCACTAGCTCGTTAATCAAAGATGGTTATGTTTCCTAGCCATAGACAAAGAGTTGTCATTTGATTAACGGGATCACATCATTAGGAGAATTATGTGATTGACTTGACCCATTCCGTTAGCTTAGCACACGATCGTTTAGTATGTTGCTCTTGCTTTCTTCATGACTTATACATGTTCCTATGACTATGAGATTATGCAACTCCCGTTTACCGGAGGAACACTTTGTGTGCTACCAAACGTCACAACGTAACTGGGTGATTATAAAGGTGCTCTACAGGTGTCTCCGAAGGTACTTGTTGGGCTGACGTATTTCGAGATTAGGATTTGTCACTCCGATTGTCGAAGAGGTATCTCTGGGCCCACTCGGTAATGCACATCACTATAAGCCTTGTAAGCATTGTAACTAATGAGTTAGTTGCGGGATGTTGTATTACGGAACGAGTAAAGAGACTTGCCGGTAACGAGATTGACCTAGGTATTGAGATACCGACGATCGAATCTCGGGCAAGTAACATACCGATGACAAAGGGAACAACGTATGTTGTTATGCGGTTTGACCAATAAAGATCTTCGTAGAATATGTGGGAGCCAATATGAGCATCCAGGTTCCGCCATTGGTTATTGACTAGAGACGTGTCTCGGTCATGTCTACATTGTTCTTGAACCCGTAGGGTCCGCACGCTTAAAGTTCGATGACGGTTATGTTATGAGTTTATGTGTTTTGATGTACCGAAGGTAGTTCGGAGTCCCAGATGAGATCAGGGACATGACGAGGAGTCTCGAAATGGTCGAGACGTAAAGATCGATATATTGGACGACAATATTCGGGCATCGGAAAGGTTCCGAGTGATTCGGGTATTTTTCGGAGTACCGGAGAGTTACGGGAATTCGCCGGGGAGTATATGGGCCTTATTGGGCTTTAGGGGAAAGAGAGAGGAGAGGCTGCGCGCCCCCCAAGGCTTAGTCCGAATTGGACTAGGGGGAGGGGCTGCGCCCCCTCCTTCCTTCTCTTCTCTCTCCCCTTTCCTTGACTCCTACTCCTACTACTTGGAAGGGGGGAAATCCTACTCCCGGTGGGAGTAGGACTCCTCCTAGGGCGCGCCATAGAGAGGGCCGGCCCTCCCCCTCCTCCACTCCTTTATATACGGGGAGGGGGGCACCCCTTGGAGACACAACAATTGATCATTGATCTTTTAGCCGTGTGTGGTGCCCCCCTCCACCATAGTCCACCTCGATAATATCGTAGCGGTGCTTAGGCGAAGCCCTGCGTCAGTAGAACATCATCATCGTCACCACGTGCGTCGTGCTGACGAAACTCTTCCTCAACACTCGGCTGGATCGGAGTTCGAGGGACATCATCGAGCTGAACGTGTGCTGAACTCGGAGGTGTCGTACCTTCGGTACTTGGATTGGTCGGATCGTAAAGACGTACGACTACATCAACCGCGTTGTGCTAATGCTTCCGCTTTCGGTCTACGAGGGTACGTGTGCACACTCTCCCCTCTGGTTGCTATGCATCACCATGATCCTGTGTGTGCGTAGGAATTTTTTTGAAATTACTACGTTCCCCAACAGGTTGTTCTATTTATATGAGTAATATCTTTTATGGTCATGCACCCTTGAAGAGTGGTCTATTTGTGATGAATCTCGATAGTAGTGATACACATATTCATAATATTGAAGCCAAAAGATGCAGAGTTGATATGATAGTGCAACTTATTTGTGGCACTGTCGTTTGGGTCATATTGGTGTAAAGCGCATGAAAAAACTCCATACCGATGGACTTCTGGAATCACTTGATTATGAATCACTTGGTACTTGCGAACCATGCCTCATGGGCAAGATGACTAAAACACCGTTCTCCGGAACAATGGAGCGAGCAACAGATTTATTGGAAATCATACATACTAATGTATGTGGTCCGATGAATATTGAGGCTCGCGGCGGGTATCGTTATTTTCTCACCTTCACGGATGATTTGAGCAGATATGGGTATTTCTACTTAATGAAACATAAGTCTGAAACATTTGAAAATTTCAAAGAATTTCAGAGTGAAGTGGAAAATCATCGTAACAAGAAAATAAAGTTTCTACGATCTGATCGTGGAGGAGAATATTTGAGTTACGAGTTTGGTCTACATTTAAAACAATGCGGAATAGTTTCGCAAATCACGCCACCCGGAACACCACAGCGTAATGGTGTGTCCGAACATCGTAATCGTACTTTACTAGATATGGTGCGATCTATGATGTCTCTTACTGATTTACCGCTGTCATTTTGGGGTTATGCTTTAGATACGGCTGCATTCACGTTAAATAGGGCACCATCGAAATCCATTGAGACAACGCCTTATGAACTGTGGTTTGGCACCAAAGTTGTCGTTTCTTAAAGTTTGGGGCTGCGATGCTTATGTGAAAAAGCTTCAACCTGATAAGCTCGAACCCAAATCGGAGAATTGTGTCTTCATAGGATACCCAAAGGAAACTGTTGGGTACACCGTCTATCACGTCCGTCGCTATATGGTCAGCGAGGAGGACGAGCACGTCCGTCGCTACATGGTTGCGTTGGAGGGCAGGTTCGACAATACCTGGCAGGTTCTTCAGGGATCTCACTTGACCTATGATCCTTGATGGTTCCTTCTCTTTGGGTGTCCATCGCCCGCGCCGATACCCGTCGGGCAACTACGGTTCTAGCTGTATTAGCGATGTTATATGTATGATACTATTCGAGGTGTATTAGTGATAATATTTGACGATGTACAGACGCAAGAGATGATGTAGTTTTGCTTATAATTGAATGCATGATAATTTGAATACTACTTTATTTTATGATTTGGTTTTGCTTATTGAATGCTCAAATTGGAAAACTACTCCTACTTTGAATGCTAAAATTGAAGAGCACTATGCAAGGCGTATGCATTTGATTAGTTGATAGCTTATAGGGTTTTTGTTTTTGCAGAAATCTAGGAGCCCCCTCCATCATCCCCGCCGTCATCCCCGTCACCGACCCCCCTCCAACCTCGAGGTGAGACCAGCCAAATCTCCATGTCAATATGAGTCCTATAAGATATTTTGAAATGTTTTTGCTCATATTTTCAACCATTGAAATGTAATGGCCATCAAGTTTGAATGCTCATATGATGTAGATAAAAACATGTATATTTTCGTTCCAGCAAATTTCAGGCGCTCGATATGTCCTTTTTTAGAAAGATAATTAAACGATATTTCGGGTTGACTTTAAGTGTGTCGAGTCTCCACCATATATGAGAGGACGAAGAATCCCGACTGTTGTCGTGGGGGTAGCTTCTCCTTCGTTCCCGTGTGCTAGACAATTTGGTGAAATTATTAGAATACTCTATGTGCTTCACTTATATCTTTTGAGTTATATAGTTTTTGCTCTAGTGCTTCACTTATATCTTTTAGAGCACGACGGTGGTCTTGTTTTATAGAAACTATTGTTTTATCATGCTTCACTTAGATTATTTTGAGAGTCCTACAAAACAGCATGGTAGTTTGCTTTAACAATAATAGGCATTCAAGATTAGTAAAGAAAAAAGAAAATTCTTATGAGTGTGTTGAATACTATGAGAAGTTTGATGCTTGATAATTGTTTTGAGATATGAAGATGGTGATATTAGAGTCATGCTAGTTGGGTAGTTGTGAATTTGAGAAATACTTGTGTTAAAGTTTGTGATTCCCGTAGCATGCACGTATGGTGAACCGTTATGTGATGAAGTCGGAGCATGATTTATTTATTGATTGTCTTCCTTATGAGTGCGGTCGGGGACGAGCGATGGTCTTTTCCTACCAATCTATCCCCCTAGGAGCATGCGCGTAATACTTTGCTTTGATAACTTGTAGATTTTTGCAATAAGTATATGAGTTCTTTATGACTAATGTTGAGTCCATGGATTATACGCACTTTTCTTCCTTCCACCATTGCTAGCCTCTCTAATACCGCGCACTTTTTGCCGGTATCATACACCCACCATATACCTTCCTCAAAACAGCCACCATGCCTACCTATCATGGCATTTCCATAGCCATTCCGAGATATATTGCCATGCAACTTACCACCGTTCCGTTTGTTATGACACGCTCCTTGTTATATTGCTTTGCATGATCATGTAGTTGACATCGTATTTGTGGCAAAGCCACCGTTCATAATTCTTTCATACATGTCACTCTTGATTCATTGCATATCCCGGTACACCGCCGGAGGCATTCACATAGAGTCATATTTTGTCCTAAGTATTGAGTTGTAATTGTTGAGTTGTAAGAAAATAAAACTGTGATGATCATCATTTTTAGAGCATTGTCCCGAGTGAGGAAAGGATGATGGAGACTATGATTCCCCCACAAGTCGGGATGAGACTCCGGACTAAAAAAAAGAGGCCATAAAAAAGAAGAAAAGGCCCAAATAAAAAAATGAGAGAAAAAGAGAGAAGGGACAATGCTACTATCCTTTTACCACACTTGTGCTTCAAAGTAGCACCATGAACTTCATGATAAAGAGTCTCCTATGATATCACTTTCATATACTAGTGGGAATTTTACATTATAGAACTTGGCTTGTATATTTCAATGATGGGCTTCCTCAAAATGCCCTAGGTCTTCGTGAGCAAGCGAGTTGGATGCACACCCACTTAGTTTCTTTTGTTGAGCTTTCATATACTTATAGCTCTAGTGCATCCGTTGCATGGCAATCTCTACTCACTCACATTGATATCTATTGATGGGCATCTCCATAGCCCGTTGATACGCCTAGTTGATGTGAGACTATCTTCTCCTTTTTGTCTTCTTCACAATCACCATTCTATTCCACATATAGTGCTATGTCCATGGCTCACGCTCATGTATTGCGTGAAGATTGAAAAAGTTTGAGAATGTCAAAAGTATGAAACAATTGCTTGGCTTGTCATCGGGGTTGTGCATGATTTAAATATTTTGTGTGGTGAAGATAGAGAATAGCCAGACTATATGATTTTGTAGGGATAACTTTCTTTGGCCATGTTATTTTGAGAAGACATAATTGCTTAGTTAGTATGCTTGAAGTATTATTATTTTTATGTCAATATTGAACTTTTGTCTTGAATCTTTCGGATCTGAATATTCATACCACAATTAAGAAGAATTGCATTGAAATTATGCCAAGTAGCATTCCACATCAAAAATTCTGTTTTTATCATTTACCTACTCGAGGAGGAGCAGGAATTAAGCTTTGGGATGCTTCATACGTCTCCAACGTATCTATAATTTTTTATTGCTCCATGCTATATTATATTCTGTTTTGGACATTATTGGGCTTTATTATACACTTTTATATTATTTTTGGGACTAACCTATTAACCGGAGGCCCAGCCCAGAATTGTTGTTTTTTGCCTATTTCATAGTTTCGCAGAAAAAGAATATCAAACGGAGTCCAAACGGAATGAAACCTTCGGGAACGTGATTTTCGGAACGAACATGATCCAGAGGACTTGGACCCTACGTCAAGACATCAACCAGGAGGGCACGAGGTAGGGGGCGCGCCTACCCCCCAGGGCGCGCCCTCCACCCTCGTCGGCCCCATGTTGCTCCACCGACGTACTCCTTCGTCCTATATATACCTACGTACCCCCAAACTACCAGATATGGAGCCAAAAACCTAATTCCACCGCCGCAACCTTCTGTACCTGTGAGATCCCATCTTGGGGCCTGTTCCAGAGCTCCGCCGGAGGGGGCATCGATCACGGAGGGCTTCTACATCGACACCATAGCCTCTCCGATGATGTGTGAGTAGTTTACCTCAGACCTTCGGGTCCATAGTTATTAGCTAGATGGCTTCTTCTCTCCTTTTGGATCTCAATACAATGTTCTCCCCCTCTCTTGTGTAGATCTATTCGATGTAATCTTCTTTTGCGGTGTGTTTGTTGAGACCGATGAATTGTGGGTTTATGATCAAGTTTATCTATGAACAATATTTGAATCTTCTCTGAATTTTTTTATGTATGATTGGTTATCTTTGCAAGTCTCTTCGAATTATCAGTTTGGTTTGGCCTACTAGATTGATCTTTCTTGCAATGGGAGAAGTGCTTAGCTTTGGGTTCAATCTTGCGGTGTCCTTTCCCAGTGATAGTAGGGGCAGCAAGGCACGTATAGTATTGTTGCCATCGAGGATAACAAGATGGGGTTTATATCATATTGCATGAGTTTATCCCTCTACATCATGTCATCTTGCTTAAAGCGTTACTCTGTTCTTATGAACTTAATACTCTAGATGCATGCTGGATAGCGGTCGATGTGTGGAGTAATAGTAGTAGATGCAGGCAGGAGTCGGTCTACTTGTCTCGGACGTGATGCCTATATACATGATCATACCTAGATATTCTCATAACTATGCTCAATTCTGTCAATTGCTCAACAGTAAGTTGTTCACCCATCGTAAATACTTATGCTCTTGAGAGAAGCCACTAGTGAAACCTATGCCCCCCGAGTCTATTTTTCATCATATTAATCTCCCGACAACAAGCTATTTCTGGCGCCATTTTTATTTTTGCTTTCTTTACTTTGCATCTTTATCATAAAAATACCAAAAAAATTATCTTATCATATCTATCAGATCTCACTCTCGTAAGTGACCGTGTAGGGATTGACAACCCCTTATCGCGTTGGTTGCGAGGATTTATTTGTTTGTGTAGGTGCGAGGGACTCGTGCGTGGCCTCCTACTCGATTGATACATTGGTTCTCAAAAACTGAGGGAAATACTTACACTACTTTGCTGCATCACCTTTCCTCTTCAAGAGAAAACCAACGCAGTGCTCAAGAGGTAGCAACCATCACCGACGGTCGAATATGTACACCACGTGAGCTGAGAGTTTTCAAGAAAAGACTCGACAGACCGATAGTCAACCCGTGATGAATAATAATGATCTAATTTAGATTTTTTTAGTACATATATTTAATTGTACAAGTTTAATATTTGAATAATGAATATAGAAAATGTCGTACTCGGACGACGAAAGTCTCCCAGGGGAGTGCGACTGGTGCCATGACGACCGAGGTCTGTGCGACAGGCCTCACCTGGACGAAGATCGGCGCTTCAGCATTAAGCTCGATGAGACCTTCGATGTTGAAACGGTACGCGACGACGACAAGTGTTTTTTTCGTAATTAAGCACGACTTCAACTATTTCAACGTGTAATTTTCATGTTTTACAATTCGACTAGCTTATCCCATGCCATGCAAGACGCTATGTCTTGGAGAGGATGGGTTTTGTAGACCATGAAAGTACGGAAACAAAGAAAATTCACCTAAGGACCCATCATGGTATGGATTTTCAAGTAAATCTGTACTATTCTGAGAGCGTAACCCATTTTGGTTGCAAAAAATGGGATGCACTTTGCAAGATGTATGGTTTTTATGAGGATATGCTTGTCACCATGGATCTTGGTGATCCTGAAATCGAGCAAGACAATATGGACATTTGGGTCCTTGTTGATACGCCTCCAATTCTACCGCTATGTGAGTTTCTCAAACATAGTTATTAGCTAATTTATATTGTTTATTTCAAAATAGTTGACAGCTTATTTCCATTGACAGCTTATTTTCATTCTTCAAAGAATGTGCGGAAGATGGTAGACAGAACCTATTACACCGATGGCTCCGAATTAACTTATCAGGAGAAAAATCATCTGATCACATTTTGTACTGATCTTGAGAATTACAATATCTACAATCAGACTCCTCAACATTATGGTCAATACGTGCCACTAGTGCACGTGTTGAACTACGGTAACTTCCATGGAGATAGATTTTTTACTATTACGACATCCGTGCATCTTTTGCATACTTCTAAAACTAGTACATCATTGCTAACTATGAAGTTATTACTATGTTTTTCAACAGAGAATCCCTATGGATTGTGTGCCTCATTTGATGTATCAGAATGGTAGCCTTAATGTTTTGAACATACATCCAGGTCATCCTACGAATCTCAACTGTCCATACCGGATTTCTAAAAGAAGTGGAGACATGAAAATCAAAGAATGGAAAAAATGTATGGACAGTCATAAGGAGGTTCTTGGAAGCAAAAGGAAGCGAAGCGCAAAAATTGGAGACAGGATGATCTCCATTCTCCGTAATGGAGAGTCAGGGTCTATATTGTTTTATATTATTTTACCTTAAAGAGGGTATTTAGGTCCTACCTAATACTGATGATCATGTGCTCAGAACAATTAAGTAGGGTTGGTTCGATGACTATGAGGATGATGATCGTATGATTTGTTATTAGTAACAAGTAGAAGTTGTATGATGATGATTAGTAGGACTTGTTATTATGATGATGCATCATGCGAGCATTAAGAGTTATTATATATCAGTGGGTGAAATGAACATGGATTGGATTGAAGTGAAGGCAACATGCATGTGGTGCATGTCGAAAGTAGTACTAATCCAAACTTGATCGAGTTAGGATTAGTATTACTTTCGACATGCACCACATGTTGCCTTCACTTCAATCTAAGCCATGTTTAGGCATAGCAGTAGCGTTGGTAAACCAAGCACGGAGAAAAGAGAGGACACTTCTCTCTATTAGCTAGCTAACACCCTAAATTAACCCCCAAAACCACCCCCTTTCATTAAAAAAAAACCTCAGCTCCTGCGAGCTGCTGACGCGTGGATGCCTTTTGGTCCCGGTTGGTGCCACCAACCGGGAGCAAAGGCCCTCCTGCCTGGACTCGTCGCAGCGGCCACGTGGAGGCCCATCTGTCCCGGTTGGTGTAAGAACCGGGACTAAAGATGTAGGGCTTTAGTACCGACCCTTTAGTGTCGGACAAATGGGTCTTATGAACCGGGACAAATGGCCATTTTTCTACTGGTGATGATCAATCCAACCAACACTTTTCAAAAAATCCGTTTGGACGTTAATAAAAAATATATCAGATAGCCTACATATATAAGTCGAGTGCTTCTTTTTGCGGGCGATATAAGTGGAGTGCTTGATATTAATTTACATGGCATCATGGTTAATCAACCCTGTGAAGCCAGCAATGCTATATTCACGTGGATGCTTTTTACAGACTTCATGGAGTAGCAAACGTGGAGGATTAGGATTGGATCCCCCCACCCCCGCCCTCCGTATTTTCCCCGTAAAGGCCCGTGAGTTTACCATTTTTGCTGTGAAGCACCCTACTAATTAAGCAATCAAAATTGAGCACCCAACAACCACCAATTAGGCAATGAAATTTCAACACTTAACAACCATGGCGCTACATGGAACCCTAGCTCGACCCTGTTGAAACAAGGCCAATCGACCACCTAGAAACAGAAGAATCCCGGGTGTCCATATTAAACGTGTTCATTTTGTCTCCTCCTTCGGGCCGGTATCCTAACTAACTTGTGCAAGGTACGTACGCTGAGACCTAGCCAAAGGGACATGTCATCAGAAGGTCAGCCATCACTCTCCATATACAAAGGGCAAAGCAAAATCTGAAAAACAAAATAAAGGAACAATGGTATCAAGAAAAAAGAAGAAAGAAAAGCAAAATTAAAGGCTTGTGACAGCTGCTCTGCTCAGCCGGTAACCATAGTACTAATGCGAATTAACTATAGTGGTTAGTGAACAGCATGAAGAACCGCAAGTGACTGGCCAAACATGTTAGCATATTGTGATACAAAAAGACCAGAGTGTTCTAGTGCGACTATACGAGTCAAACACGTGGTTTTTTTTTTAAAAAGGAGGATGACCCCCACCCTCTGCATCTGGGAGATGCATGCGGTCATTTTATTAATTATTCTCGAGGACCATATAAAGTAGAACAACAATATGCCTGAATCCGCCATCTTGGCAACATCTGCCGCTATTCCTATCCAAATGATGAAGGGGTGCAAGCTGGGCCACGTACCCAGACCTCTCACCTAAGCCTAACATCTAAAGCCGGAGGCCCCGACCGAGCCATCTGCCGGGTCCGGGGCTCAAACCGGTCCGACGCACTCACATGTGTCATCGCCGCCGCCATCTTTCACTGGTCCATCTTCAGAGCAGATTGAGGTGACAACCTTGGCAGGTCCTCCGCCGTCGACGCCACCACGACGCCAAATGACGACCTCCACCTACACGAGCCTTGGCAGGTCCTCCGCCATTGACGCCACCACGGCGCCAGACGACGACCTCCACCTACGCGAGTCCATCTCCAAGCACCGGACGTAAATCCATGCTAGGATAGGGTCGCACCACCGCCGTCGCCCACCACCCACAAGCGCCACCCAACCCCAAGGTTCCCAAAGCGGCACCTTCAAAAAGGGAACGGCACCGTGAGCGCCGCCGCCGCCCAACAAAGTTAGGGCTTTCGCCCGGGAGACCTAGGGGAAGGGGAAGTGAGGAGATCAGTCCATACCGACGCCTCCAAGGAGGAGAACGGCGCCCTCAGGCGTCGCCGTCGGCGCGGCCGGTCATGGCCGGCCAGGGATTTCGCCCGAACTAGATCCCCGCCACCACCAGCGCCTCCTGTATAAAACCGGCGACCAAGAGGAAGCGCAGCCCGACCAGGCTGGCCCGCACGCCGAACAGAGGAGGAGAGGAGGCGCCAGATCGCGCGCACCGACCGCCGCGGAAGCCGCCACCGGCCGCCAACGACCACCGGATACCGCCGCCCGCGCGGCCAGGACGCCAGATCCACCGCCCGCACGGCTCGGCCATGCCTTGCCAATGGAGCCGCCGCTCCAGATCCGGGGTTCCGCACGCCGAGTAAGGGCAACCGAGGCCCCGCCGCCACCATCCTTGACGCCCCAGGTTTGCCCGGCGGCTACCTCAGGCGGCGGCGAGGAAGGGAAGAAGCGGGGGGTGAGGAGGAGGGGTGGCTAGGGTTGGGAGGAGGGGAGGGGCGGAGGGGGTGAGGAGGAGGGGCGGCTTGGGAGGAGGACTAGGGAATAAGCCACATAGTCAAACACGTGGTATGATCAGGTCCCGATTTTTCTTGATTGAATATCTTAGCACTAGAGGGGAATCTACGTGTCGCCGGGTGTCGGTTGCGGATGAACTCAATTTTAGTTTTAGTAGTACGTCCATCAGGTATGCCGCAACGAACAGGATACTATGAAGAGAATACTCTACTGGATGCATCGTCAACACGGCTGAGCTTTCATGGCGGCTTTGCCTGTATGCAACGGAAGCGGAATGAAGGCTGGCAGCTCCTCCTCATCCGTGGTCCACCATTAAGAGCGAGCGCGCTCCTCCTTGTACAGTGCTACAGTATTCTTTGCCAGTAGCAGTACCAGGCAGCAGCAACGCTGCTACAGTGCTGCTCACCCCACAGTAGCCAGTCACATGCTGTGCGTTGCTTTGCCAAGATGGGCAAGGTCACAAGGAAGGTCACAAGGGACAGCGTGGCCGTCGCGGTCGCTGTCGTAACAACGAGACGGGGCCATGCAGGCAGGCAGGTGGTAGAGAAACCTGTGTCGCATGGGACTACGTGCCAAGTGGAGGGCCCAATCATTCTTCAATCGATCCCGGCCCCACGTGTATCCCTTGTACTGCTAGGATGCGTGGTTAGACCGGTGGACACGATACTACCACCCCAGGTTTCGTTCACCACCTGGATTCTTTTTTTTTAGGGAATCACCGCCTGGACTCTAATATGACCGCTCTCATTTAGATTTACTCTCTCCGTTCTTGAAAGGGTGTACTTCCAACTTTGTTGGAGGGTCAAACTATCTCAAAGTTTGATCGAGTTTGTGTAAAAATATATCAATGTTTGTCAAACGAAATAGGTATATGACGAAAATATATTTTATCATGAATCTAATGCTACTAATTTGATGGCATAAATGTTGATATATTATTGTATAAATACGGTCAAACATAAAAAGTTTGACTTTCCAACAAAGTTGAAAGTACACTCTTTCAAAGACGGAGGGAGTAGTTTTTTTTCTAGTGGATCCCATTTATATTTAGTGAGTGCACCGACATGAAGTTCATGATAAAAAAGAATCATGCGATCATATTTTAGTTATGACTCTTGTTGATCGTCGTGTTTCTTTTTTTCTATTCATGTTCACCAAACAATCTATAATTTTAAAAATCTCAAAAAAAAAAAGACATCCATTTCGAAAGGGATGGACTAGATGACTCGTCAGTGAATATAGAGATGCACTTTCCCCTCGGTAAGTAGATAGAAGAAAGAGACGTGTGTTCGTTCTCAAGAAAAATACACCTCCATCTCATCTGCCCGCCAGTCTATCCGGACATGCATGCAAAAGCAAAGCAAAGGAGAAAGCAGTGAAGTGAAGTGGATATAGAGCATAATTGGTTTGCTATCAACATCTGGTATTGCCAATATTTGGCAAACCCACATTTGGCAAAATCAGAAGTTGCCAACATTTGGCAACTTTTTGTGAGATTGACAATAAAAATTGGCAAGCAACCAATCTCTAGTTAATATTTGGCACTTGCCAAAATTTGGCATGCCAACTTTTAGCATCAAACCAATTATGCTCATATTCTCTTCTTCTGGGGCACCATGCCATCCATGCATGCATTTCATGAACCGTAGCTGTCCATCTACGTGGAGTGGGCAGGCTAGCTAGGAAAGATGACCCATGCAATGTCAAACTAGTGGTTGGGGTGTGCCATTGGCATGCCTCCTGAGCGTTTATGTGCGCACTTATCTAGCTTACGCACGTTCACGGGTCTAGGTTGATCATTGATGACAAAGAGAGTTCCAAAGCAGCGACAGGTTGAGGTGAAATAGATAGATAAACGAATTAGATTATGGAATCAGTTCTGAATACTGTAAGTTTGTAACCATGTTTGCAATTAAATTTTCAGACAAATGTGATGATGACCATATAATCAGACACCATACTTGTTTCTCTGCGTCACACTCATAAATCTCACTATGCAGTACTCTATCTGTCAATCCAAAATAGGTTTAGGGGTCATCAGGTTTATATTCAGAGAAGAACACCCAATAAGAGATGTTATTTGCAAAATAAAGATTATTTACCACTAGATGCATGATGGGTTTTGCACCATTCATTCATATTATGTAAGAAAGCCTTGATTTGATTTATAACCAAGCTAGGACCCTAAATGACAGCACCTAAAATCGGCCTAGTGATCTGTTGAGACAATTATTTGGGGACGGAGGCTACAACTCATGGGCTAGTGATCTGTTGTAGTCACTATAAATACAAGTCATCCTAGTTTGTAAGCTTCATAGAAAGTCCAACGAAATGCAGGTGATCCTATGAGATCCAGAACAACATAGTTTGGTGAGACTGATGCATCAATTGCATAGTAGTGTATCTACCACAGATAAATGGGTGTCTAACAACATGATATTTTCTTTTTTATCAGCAGTTTGCAGTCTTGTTCACCAAGACATGCCATAGCATGAGTAATTTCAGTTGATTCAGCTTGTTGTTCCAAGCAATGAATATAAAAGTATGCTGACTGGCGGTTGATTTACCTGCAGGAGCTTGTAGGCGTGAAAGAGGGGCTCGCTTCTAAAATACAGCACCTAAAATCGGTGTGTACTCTTTCTGTCAAACCCCATGTCTACATTCTGGCTCTGTGTGTGTCCTAAAAAATTTCAAGCTGACATTGTGGTATTTGCTTCAAGGACATAAAGGAAATCAGGTCTGCTCTTTAGGAAGAGAGGGCAAGTTCAGTAATAGAGCAAGCTGGGCAGGCCCAAGAGCATGTACTCAAGACTGACGATGCACAGATGGAGAAATAAACTACAGTGCGAGCATGAAATATGTGATACCTGATTAGAACCAAATCTGTGCTCATGGATGTTCGACTTAGTACAATGGAACACACAGAAAAGTTTGTGAATACATACTATATATGACTTGCAAATCACACTTGCTGGACACATAGCGGTATATCAGTATCAGCAAACTGAAGTGAATTCACCAAGTTTATACATTGCCTTCACATCATTACTCAAATAACTCCTACAGTACATAGTCTCGCAATATCACTACAAAACAATACACTTTCGTGATGATACGTGTTTGTCATAGTAGGTCGCGTTTTTTGTCATGCATGTACATCCATGACAGTTTTATGACAGAATCAAGATAGTCATACCCGTGCTATCGTAGAAGTGTTCCATGACATTACCAAAATTATCATCACGGAAGTGTGCACTTCCATGACCATAAGTCGCGCGTCACAGAAGTGCTTTCGTCAAGGGTGACCAACAAGTGGCATCCACCGTAACGGAACGCCGTTAAGCTATCGGGTCGGGTTTTGGATCCGATAACCCGTTAACAGCCCCGACCAATGGGGATTTTCCACGTGTAAAATCATCATTGGCTGGAGGAAACACGTGTCGGCTCATCGTTGGGACAGATGTCATCCACTCATTGGACAGAAGGCGCCTATGATACGTCGACACGTGGCACGGCCCAACAGAGGCCCATTCCTGTGAAAAGGCCGGCCCGTTTGACTTGGTCAAAAGGTGGCGGGCCGGCCCGTTTGACTTGGTCAAAAGGTGGCGGGCCGGCCCATGGAAAGCCTGTTAACGGCCTGTTCACATATAGCCCATTTACAGCCCGCTAACCCAAGGCCCGTTACTCCCTATCTGAATTAGGCCCAGTAGCGTCATCTGGGCCATCCAATATGATTCCAGCCCGTTTTCACTTCTGGCCCATGTATGGCCCATGACGTCTTTTGGTCCATATGAGGCCCTATGTAACTCTTGGCCTATTAACGGCCCGTGGTGAAACTGGCCCGTAATGAACAGTGTATCACTTTACACCCATTAACAGCCCGTGGTGAAACTGGCCCGTAATGAACAGTGTATCACTTTATACCCATTAACGGCCCATTATTCCGTTGGGCCGTTTCCAGCCCATGTTATCTTTCGGCCTTCTCAGAGCCCATTTATTCTTGGGCTCATTTCCAGCATTCGTTTACTTACGGCTCGTTACTGTCATTTTCTGCTTGTGGGCCAAATTCAGCCCGTGGTTACAGTCGGCCCGTTTGTGGTCCGTTAATAAGTTGGGCCGTTTTCATAGCGTCATCAAATACGGCCTATTAACGATGGCCCATTATGGTCGGCCCATGAACAGACGATTCCAACTCTAGCCCGTTTACGGCCATAATGCGGTCTGTTTGGCCCATGTTTGGCCAATCGATCATACGACCCGTATAAGGCCCATTGATGATACGGCCCGCAGAAGGCCTATTGTTTCTACGGCCCGTAGCAGGCCCATTGTTTCTACGGCCCGTAGAAGGCCCACTGTTTCTACGGCCAGTAGGAGGCCCAGTGTCACTACAGTAAATATTAGCCCATGGTTATTGTGGCCTAGTTTTAAAAAATAGGTTATTGCAGCCACTAGCTAACCGCGGAAAAAGAACTGCAAGCAAACAAATAAACAAGACAACAAGGAAATAAATAAGAAAGCAACTATAGGGAACAAAGCAGCATATCATATACACTGGTTGTCAAAGTTGGCGACCAGCGCAAATAAACGACACAGCAAAACAAATCCAGAACTGAAACCACTTCAGAAGATCTCAAGAAACAATATCCTGGGTACCCATAATGCTGGCAAGATGCTTAGCAAGCTTATTAACTTTCTCTTGTTTGGTGCTTAAATCCTCCAGCGCTTGCTGTTGCACCAGAAAATATGCATCTGAATTCTGCAGGGACTTCCTTGGTCCTTCAGCTTCCTGTCGCAGCACATCTGATCGATGTCTTTCAACTTGAGTTGAGACTCAAGAAGACGAACTGATTCAGGCAGCAAGTTCGAAGAGCTTGTGCCAGCAGTAGTGGCCAGTAACTCGAACACTACATCAAGACATGACTTTTGGGTTCCCTCACTGTCGTCAAGATAGTTTTTATCTGCTTTCTTGGAGACCAACAGGGATGTCTCACTATCTTGAACCTTATCTACATTACTTCCTTTACCATTGGATAACGTGGTACTGTTCTCCAATATTTTGTCCGCATTCTAAAAGAGAAACAAGCAGACACATCACATGTTTACCATGTTGTATATGAAACTCATTTTGGTAAATGAGTTCAGTAGTAAAGTGGACAGGATAACAGCATGAAACAAACATATATCTATGTACCATGGTCACTTTATGGTCTATATCATTCTAGTTTTTGTTGCCAAATCAAGATAGAGACACAGTTCAAATAATATTTGTTCAAGACAAAGCAGAATAGACAGAATATAAGTGTGGGTAACTATAGAGCAATAACAACACTTGTAATGTGCATGACATGAGAACATAACTGTTTATTCAATTGAAACTGAAATCAACATAGAGCAGGTTACAACAGCAAACCAGTTAAAGAAACAGGTTTAAAACATACCTATTGCGCCATTGGATTTTCAATTCCATCCTTCAAATTTGAAAATAGTTGGTATGAGTAAATACAGTAATGCAAGAGCAAAGGAGTATGAACCATAGCTACAGAACCTGACCTGAGAACAAATCTTCTTCTCCTTTAAGCGTTGAGTTGGGATTCGGAGTGGTGGTCCTCGTGCTTTGGGCACTGCATTTCCCTTACTAACTGCCCGTGTTTGGGTGCTCTGTGGTGGAGACGGTGCTGTGTCAACTGGAACTGGGTTACTATCTGCTGGGGTTGGGGTTAGATGGGGTGTAGCTGGTTCTCTGTCCAACTGGGTAGGGGTACAATCTGCGAGAGTCTGGGTTATGTGTGGTGGATCTGGTCCTTGGGCAAGTACAACCGTGGTTCTATCTGCATCAACTGGTAGCACTATCTTTTCTGAAGACCGTGTTGTTACTCCCTTAGATACTGCCATCACGCTCTCCAATTCAAATGGCTGATAAACAAGAAAAGTAATTGAAAGTATAGACATTGTATGATAGACAGGTGCAATGGATAGTGGGGAATAAAAGAGGGCATGAAATAATTCATATTTATGTTGTCTAACCAAACAGAATAGCATGACACAATTTCACATATATGATGGCTAACTAAATAGGATAGTATGACACAATTTCACATTATGATGGCTAACTAAAAAAGATGGAAAGACATAGTTCAAAATATGAGACTATGTAAATAGGATGTCATGACATAACTATATAATGTGTTTATTAAATTGGTTGGCATGCCATAATTCACATACATTCACGGATAGAATGCCATAATTCAAAATATGATGACTGTAAACACTAAACATGATGAGATGATATAACTATATGATGTATTTATTAAATGGGTTACCATGCCATAATTCAGATAGATGATGTGTATGTACTATGTAAACATGATGGCATGAGATAATTCAAATATATGATTTTTATAGTAAGCAAGTAAGCAGATGGCAATCCATATATGATGTAAAAACTAAGCAATGCAAGATAACATGCATGACATGGGTAATATAACCCTGCCAAGTTTGAGCATAGACCTCAGGGGGGAAATAGGACTGCTCATCAGTCTCTGAATCCTCCTCTAAGGAGCTCTCTGTAACCAGCAAGATGTCTGCTTCAGCAGGTAGCATTGTCTGCTCTGAATACCATGTTTTCACTCCAGATACTTCCATCACCGCTTCAAATGGCTGATGCACAGGAAGAGTAGTTGAATATACAAACGTTGTCGACAAATGGAACACGTAATACAAAAAAATGATAGCATGATATAATTCACATACATGATGATTGGCTAAACAGCATGGCATTGCATAATTCACATATATAATGCCTTTGCAACAAGATAGCATTGTATAATTCACATATATAATGTCTTGCAACAATATGGCAATGCATAATTCACATATATGGTAATTAGACACTGAACATGTGGCATTCACACAAAGCATGTCTAAACTAATCAAATGACATAGCAATGCGAGACACCATATGCACGATATGAGCAACATAACCCTGCCAAGTAAGAGCATACACCTCGGGGGGGATAGGACTGGTCATCTGTCTCTGAATCCTCCTCTGAGGAGCTATCCGTAACCAGCGAGATATGCGCTTCGTGAGATAGCATAGTCTGCTCTGAAGACCTTGTTTTCACTCCAGAATTTGCCATCACCCTGTCAAATGGCTGATGCACACGAAGAACAGTTGAATGTACTAACATTGTTGACAAATGTAATATGTAACAAAAAAAGGATGGCCTGATATAATTTACATATAAGATGACTGGCTAAGCAGGATGGCATTGCAAAATTCACATATATGATGCCTGGCTAAACAAGATGGCGTTGCATAATTCACATAAACGATGAATAAACTAAACAGATGGCATTCGCACAAAGGATGTCTAAACTAAGCAGATGACATATTTGATGTATAAAGTAAGCAATGCAAGACACCATATGCATGATAGAACCAACATCAGCATGCCAAGTTAGAGCGAAGACCTCAGGGGGTAAATAGGAGTTGTCTTCTCTTTCTGAATCCCCCTCAGAACAGATATCTTCCTCTCGATTACAATCCGAAATGCGTGGAGGGGGGCTGCCTTTGCGCCTACCGTGGAGCGATGTTTGCATGAAATTTTATTGCCACGCAAGGCTCGTCTCTTTTGCTCTACATGTTCAGTTCGATTGTTTACAATAACTGTCATGCATAGGAATAAAACATAGTGAGATTATGCAAGGAGTGCATGCAGAAATCCAGAGTGATGGTAGCAACCTGTGGATAGACCCAAAACCAATAATAGCAGGCAGATAATGACTTTAGTTAAAAATACAGATAATGGCTTCTTTACTGTTTGTTTCCCACCCAACATGAAACTCATAGTAGACACCGGAGATTAACCAGATACACCAGTAGAAAACTGGGCTTTGGTCACAGGGCAATATTCACATTAGTCCCGGTTCAGTCACGAACCGGGATTAATGTGAGCATTGGTCCCGGTTCGTGCGGCCAGGGGCCTGCCGGGCCTCATGGGGGCCTTGGTCCCGGTTCGTCCGGACCCTTTGGTCCCGGTTTATACCACAAACCGGGACTAAAGGGCTGGTCCTAGTTGCGACCAGTGTTTAGTCCCACCTCGCCAACCGAAGGGCGCTCACACCAGTTTATAAGCCCGTCCCTCTATGCCTTGTTGAGCTTCTCTTAAAGTGAAAATAGATGCCCTTATACAGGGAATTTCACCTAAATTCACAGTAAATTTCATAGAAATTTACTATGAATTTAGGTTTAATTTTCTCTATAAGCGCATCTATGTTCATTTTTATATATTTATAAAATAAATAAACCTTAATAAAATAAATAAAACTAAATAAACCTTAATAAAATAAAATAAAATAAACTATAGTAACTACAATAAATAAACCTTAATAAATTAAGTAAAAATAGCAGCAGTAAAATAAATAAAAATAGCAGCAGTAAAATAAATAAAAATAAAATAATTAAAGTAAAATACATAAATAATTAGAAATAAAATAAATAAGTTTTTTGTTGTAAGTAGAAACAAAAAAAACAAATAAAGCAAAAGAGAAAAAAACACGAGCCATCAACTCCATAACCGCCATATCTGGGATAGAGAAGGGCGATCCCTTGGAGTGGGATTCACATACAATTGCCCGTAACATCTACCATTCGAGCCTAGTAGGTGGAACTCGGATCTGTCAACAGTGTCAAAGCGGCAAATAGCAGGCGGAGGAGAAGCGACCGATGTCATGTGTAGATCCCTTCTAGGTCTTGCGGATCGTGCTATTACAGCAATTTGGTTGGTTGATCCCAAAAAAAGGAATTTGGTTGCTTTTCTTGAAGCCCTAGCTTGTTGTGCCATCCTATTCTCTCAATGCAATTTAGCAAATGCTACTACAGTACAGTAAAGGGCACAAAGAAAAAGCACGCAGTGAAGGAAAATACCTCCATATCAAAGCTGCTACTTATCTTGTTGGTTATCAGGATGTGGATATGTAGAATTTTCTCTAGCCACGGCAACAGACATGCATTCATCGAGGGGGTTCACTACAGAACAAAATAAATGCTGACGTTAGTTGTTGAGGGTACGTTTGACATCCCTGAGAGACTAGATAATGAAAAGATGAATCGTCAAACCTGGATGAACAAAGACGCTACCAAGTGGATGAATCTGATGGCCTATCCTCCCTTGAAGATCATGCGTCCTCCCTTGAAGGCGCCACCAGGGCCATGGACGCCTCATACACCGCCGCCGACGTGTTGTAGTGATGAGGTATCATGCAGGATCGGACACAGGATCACCTTCAGGCAAGATGAATAGGTCTTCAGGGGCACGGCGGCAGCAGCGGCGCCATGGCCGGGACTGGTGACGACGGCGGCGGCGAGCGAGCGGGAGGGTGGCGGCGGCTGCGTGCGAATGGGAGGCCGGAGGATCACCACTCATTGTGCTCGACATATCACTACAAGAAACATGTTAATCCATGACGGATTTCTAATGACATTTTTGGAAACTCTCATCGATGACCTGGTAAAACCCCACAAGCCCGGTGAAAGCCCGCTAAAGCCCGTCTAACCGTTCCCGTATAAAAACTTAACCCTAAATTCCCTCCTCGGCCCCTGCATCGTGTCCCACAGCACGTCGCCACCCCTCGTCCCTCCCACAGCTCGTAAACCTTAATAAAATAAAATAAAATAAACTATAGTAACTACAATAAATAAACCTTAATAAATTAAGTAAAAATAGCAGCAGTAAAATAAATAAAAATAGCAGCAGTAAAATAAATAAAAATAAAATAATTAAAGTAAAAGACATAAGTAATTAGAAATAAAATAAATAAGTTTTTTGTTGTAAGTAGAAACAAAACAGAACAAATAAAGAAAAAGAGAAAAAAACAGAGGAAAAAAATTATGCCACCTACTGGGCCACCACGGCCTGAATACGACTAGAAACCCATCCATGGGCCAGGATTCAGGCCCGCAGAAGGCCCAGTAGGCCCCACAGGCAAAGAGAACAGTTAGGCCCGAAAGCCTGCAGTTGAGAGGAGTTTGAGAGGGTGGGCGCAGCAGCGCTTATAAACCACTCTCGAGCTCTCTCAACTAGCGAGGTGGGACTAAACTTTTGACGCGGGGCAGCACAAGGCCTTTGGTCCCGGTTGGTGGCACCAACCGGGACTAAAGGGGGCATTGGTCCCGGTTCGTGGCACCAACCGGGACCAAAGGCCTTTAGTCCCGGTTGGTGCCACCAACCGGGACCAATGAGTTCCCTATATATACCCCATCACCACAGAAGAGCACTCCAGAGTGCTCTGTTTTTTCTGGCCGGCGAGGGGAGGGCATTTGGGTGCTCTAGCTCACCTCCTATGCACATGAGGTGTTCGATGAAATGTCTGAGCCACACTAGTTAATCTTTGTCCTCTCGAAACTCGACCTTGAGCTCCATTTTCCCCGAGATTTGTCTAGGTTTAGCGGTCCGTCACGTCCCGCCCCCGTCTTCACCGCCGTCGATCGCCTGCGCCGATCTCGTCGCCAGCACCACCGTGGTGAGCCTCTTGTTCTTATCTTCTTTCTGAAAGGAAAAAATTCTTACTTTACATAGTTACTTGTCTAATTTTGTTACTTTTATTATACCTTCTTATTACATAGTGCGATGGTTTTGGTATCCGCCCCCGTCGGCCCTCGTCTTGTCTATGATTCGGATGTGGTATATATTATCTTTTTATAACTATTTGGTTCATTTATTGTTTATGACAAATATACAGACCAACGTGACATAGATTTTATTTATCTAGGAGGTGGTTGAACCGGAAATTCTAACCGACCCTATTGTCGAGAGGTTAAATTCAGTTGAAGAAGAAAACAATTACTTGAAGGAAGAAATAGAAAAAATTGAGGAGGAGAAGATGATATTGGAGTTGCATGTTGCGGATATCGTCGATGATCACAAGATCAAGATGGATGCAATGCGCTTGAAGATTAGAAAGATTAGAAAATATGCCATTCATACCGAGGCTTGGTATCATTATGCCGTTGGATCAATTGTTACCTTGGTTGCGATTATGGTCGCATTTGTTTTCGCATTGAAATGTTTTACATAGTTTCAATGTATGGTTTAATTAATTAGATGCTCTGGAGAGCTATATATATGTTGTTAGATGAGAACTATGTATGTACTTTGGTTCTAATGTGATGATGAACTTCTATTAATTTGGTCACTTAATTATCTATTCATGATGTTCTGTAATGGTTTTTGACACACTTAATTATATATAATGCACGCAGATGAACCGGCAATGGATGTACGGTGACAGACACACCTCCGAGTACATTAAGGGTGTGCATGATTTTCTCGAAGTGGCTGAGGCAAACAAGCAGAATGGTTTTATGTGTTGTCCATGCTCTATATGTGGGAATACGAAGTCTTACTCTGACCGGAAAATCCTTCACACCCACCTGCTTTACAAGGGTTTCATGCCACACTATAATGTTTGGACGAGGCACGGAGAAATAGGGGTTATGATGGAAGACGGCGAAGAAGAAGAGGACGATGACAACTATGTGCCCCCTGAATACGGTGATGCTGCAACGGGGGAAGCTGCTGAAGATCAAGAGGAACCAGACGATGTGCCCAATGATGCTGCAAGGGGGGAAGCTGCTGAACATCAAGAGGAACCAGTGCCCGATGATGATGATCTCCGTTGGGTCATAGTCGATGCAAGGACGCAATGTGAAAGTCAAAAGGAGAAGCTGAAGTTCGATTGCATGTTAGAGGATCACAAAAAAGGGTTGTACCCCAATTGCGAAGATGGCAACACAAAGCTCGGTACCGTACTGGAATTGCTGCAGTGGAAGGCAGAGAATGCTGTGCCTGACAAAGGATTTGAGAAGCTGTTGAAAATATTGAAGAAGAAGCTTCCAAAGGATAACGAATTGCCCGACAGTACATACGCAACAAAGAAGGTCGTATGCCCTATAGGATTGGAGGTGCAGAAGATACATGCATGCCCTAATGACTGCATCCTCTATCGTGGTGCGTACAAGGATCTGAACGCATGCCCGGTATGCAGTGCATTTCGGTATAAGATCAGACGAGATGACCCTAGTGATGTTGACGGCGAGCCCCCCAGGAAGAGGGTTCCTGCGAAGGTGATGTGGTATGCTCCTATAATACCACGGTTGAAACGTCTGTTCAGAAACGAAGAGCATGCCAAGTTGATGCGATGGCACAGTGAGGACCGTAAGAAAGACGGGAAGTTGAGAGCACCCGCTGACGGGTCGCAGTGGAGAAAAATCGAGAGAAAGTACTGGGCTGAGTTTGCAGCTGACCCAAGGAACGTATGGTTTGGCTTAAGCGCGGATGGCATTAATCCTTTTGGGGAGCAGAGCAGCAATCATAGCACCTGGCCCGTGACTCTATGTATGTATAACCTTCCTCCTTGGATGTGCATGAAGCGGAAGTTCATTATGATGCCAGTTCTCATCCAAGGCCCTAAGCAACCCGGCAACGACATTGATGTGTACCTAAGGCCATTAGTTCAAGAAATTTTACAGCTGTGGAATGGAAACGGTGTACGTACGTGGGATGAGCACAAACAGGAGGAATTTAACCTGCACGCGTTGCTGTTTGTAACCATCAACGATTGGCCCGCTCTCAGTAACCTTTCAGGACAGACAAACAAGGGATACCACGCATGCACGCACTGTTTAGATGACACTGAAAGTATATACCTGGACAAAAGCAGGAAGAATGTGTACCTGGGCCATTGTCGATTTCTTTCGACCAACCAGCAATGTCGAAAGAAAGCCAAGCATTTCAAAGGCGAGGCAGATCACCGGAAGAAGCCCGCCATGCGTACCGGTGATCACGTACTTGCTATGGTCAATGATTTACACGTAATCTTTGGAAAGGGTCCCGGCGGACTAGCTGTTCCGAATGACGCTGAGGGACACGCACCCATGTGGAAGAAGAAATCTATATTTTGGGACCTACCCTACTGGAAAGAGCTAGAGGTCCGCTCTTCAATCGACGTGATGCATGTGACGAAGAACCTTTGCGTGAACCTACTAGGCTTCTTGGGCGTGTATGGGAAGACAAAAGATACACCTGAGGCACGGGAGGACCTGCAACGTTTGCACGAAAAAGACGGCATGCCTGCGAAGCAGTATGAAGGTCCTGCCAGCTACGCTCTTACGAAAGAAGAGAAAGAAATCTTCTTTGAATGCTTGCTCAGTATGAAGGTCCCGACTGGCTTCTCGTCGAATATAAAGGGAATAATAAATATGCAGAGAAAAAGTTCCAGAACCTAAAGTCTCATGACTGCCACGTGGTTATGACGCAACTTCTTCCAGTTGCATTGAGGGGGCTTCTACCGGAAAACGTCCGATTAGCCATTGTGAAGCTATGTGCATTCCTCAATGCAATCTCTCAGAAGGTGATCGATCCAGAAATCATACCAAGGCTAAGGAGTGATGTGGCGCAATGTCTTGTCAGTTTCGAGCTGGTGTTCCCACCATCCTTCTTCAATATCATGATGCACGTCCTAGTTCATCTAGTCGACGAGATTGTCATTCTGGGGCCCGTATTTCTACACAATATGTTCCCTTTGAGAGGTTCATGGGAGTCCTAAAGAAATATGTCCGTAACCGCGCTAGGCCAGAAGGGAAGCATCTCCATGGGCCATCAAACAGAGGATGTCATTGGGTTTTGTGTTGACTTCATTCCTGGCCTTAAGAAGATAGGTCTCCCTAAATCGCGGTATGAGGGGAGACTGACTGGAAAAGGCATGCTTGGAGGGGACTCAATAATATGCAGGGACGGATATTCTTGGTCTCAAGCACACTACACAGTTCTACAGAACTCTACCTTGGTGACCCCGTATGTCGATGAACACAAGAACAGTCTGCGCTCCAAACACCCGGAGCAGTGTGACGACTGGATTACATGTGAACACATCAGGACTTTCAGCAGTTGGTTGGAAACACGTCTCAGAGGTGACACCACTGTTTGTGATGAGTTGTACTCGTTGTCCAGGGGACCATCTTCGACTGTATTGACTTACAAAGGATACGGGATAAATGGGAATACATTTTACATGATCGCCCAAGATCAAAAGAGCACCAACCAAAACAGCGGTGTCCGCTTTGATGCAGCAACCGAGAGGGGAAAGGACACATATTATGGTTACATAATGGACATATGGGAACTTGACTACGGACATGATTTTAAGGTCCCTTTGTTTAAGTTCAAATGGGTCAATCTGTCAGGAGGCGGGGTACAGGTAGACCCACAGTACGGAATGACAACAGTGGATCTGAACAATCTTTGGTAAACTGACGAACCGTTCGTCCTAGCCAATGATGTGGCACAGGTTATCTATGTGAAGGACATGTCTACCAGACCGAGGAAAAGAAAAGATAAGGAAGCGAATACATCATACGATGCGCCAAAGCGCCACATAGTTCTTTCAGGAAAAAGGGACATTGTGGGAGTGGAGGGCAAGACAGACATCTCTGAAGATTATGAAAAGTTTCATGAAATTCCTCCCTTCAAAGTCAAGGCTGACCCAAGCATCCTGATAAACGATGAAGATTATCCATGGTTACGGCGCAATAAGCAAATGACACAAGCGAAGAAAAAGTGAAGACTTTCTCCCGCAACTATTATGATGATACCATGCCAACTTTGTAACAGACGAGTATGATACCATATTACGTTTTGTACAAGAAGTGCATCTAGTTTTTGCCGTAACCCTCTCAACTTTCTTGCACATGCTATGTGGGTGAAATGATGATACCATGCCAACTTTTAACCTTTTCAGAGTTCATTTGAAATGTTTTTCAATTTTAGGGTCTTATAGCTCAAAATAATTAGTAAATGCATGAAAAATAACAGGCCAAAAATTAAAAATTATGCCACCTACTGGGCCACCACAGCTTGAATACGATTAGAAACCCATCCATGGGCCAGGATTTAGGCCCGCAGAAGGCCCAATAGGCCCACATGCATGTACAGAGAGGTTAGGCCCGTAAGCCTGCTTTAGAGAGGAGCTGGACAGCTCAGGTGCACCGCACCTTATAAACATGTGCGGCTCTCTCTTAGCTAGCGAGGTGGGACTAAACTCACCACCACGCCGCTGTGCAAGGCCATTGGTCCTGGTTGGTAGCACGAACCGGGACCAATTCCACCCTTTGGTCCCTGTTGGTGCCATGAACCGGTACTAATGAGGCTGTGGCCCCACGAGCACCTTTAGTACCTATTCGTGGCACGAACCGGTACTAGAGTTTCTTACTAAGCAGTTTTTTAGTCCCACCTCGCTAGCTGAGAGGCACTAGGAGCGGTTTATAAGCCCTGAGTGCAGAGACGATGAAGAAGAGGCGCAATGCTCACGTTGCTTAGCTTCAAGCCTTGATCCATAAGGTAGACTGCATCGAGCTATGTGCAGTGCAGTCTACACTATTCCGAAAGTCTTGAAGCAAATCAACGAGCATTGCGCCTCTTTTTTATTTTTAATAACTTATTACAACTCCGGACTTCTTGTGTTCCGACAAAATAAAATAAACTTTAATAAAATTTATGAAACTAAAATTAACAAAGTATTTTCTGTTCAAAACATTATAAGAAACCTCTATTATTATTGAAACTAAAATCATATAAAATTTATGCAACTAAAATTATCGAAGTATTTTCTGTTCAAAATCATTAAAAGCAAAAAGAATTTTCATAAAGAACTTTTTTTGATAGAAACTTTAATAGCAAAAAGAATTATCATAAAGTAAAATAAATAAGTAATTTGAAACAAAATAAAATAAAATAAATAAGTTTTTTGTTGTAAGTAGAAACAAAACAAAATAAATATAGAAAAAAAGAAAACAAAAAAACTAAATACAGCAAAAAGAATTTTCATAAAGAACTTTTTTTGATAGAAACTTTAATAGCAAAAAGAATTATCATAAAGTAAAATAAATAATTAATTAGAAACAAAATAAAATAAAATAAATAAGTTTTTTGTTGTAAGTAGAAAAAAAACAAAATAAATAAAGCAAAAAAGAAAACAAAAAAACTAAATACAGCAAAAAAATTGTTGGGGCGCTGCCCGCTTAGCCTTCCAACCCTCAGGTTTGCAAATACAGGCCCAGAAGGGCTAGGAGGCTAAACGGGCAGCGCGCCAAAGTTAGGCCCAGAAGCCTGCTATAGAGAGGAGTTCGAAACAGCAGCCGCAGCGGGGCTTATAAACCACTCCGAGCCCCTCTCAACTAGCGAGGTGGGACTAAACTTTTGGCCGCGACGCGGGCAGCAAGAGGCCTTTGGTCCCGGTTGGTGGCACCAACCGGGACTAAAGGGAGCATTGGTACCGGTTCGTGGCACCAACCGGGACCAATGCCCTCCCTTTAGTCCCGGTTGGTGCCACCAACCGGGACCAAAGGCCGCCGCTTCCCGCCCTTTGCGCTGCTGAAAAGGGACCTTTGGTCCCGGTTGGTGGCACCAACCGGGACTAAAGGGTGGCATTGGTCCCGGTTGGTGCCACGAACCGGGACCAATGCCCTTGCTATATAACCAGGACTTGTGAAAATTTCACATCTCCCTCGCCTTCCTCGCTAGTTGCCCCCGCCGCTAGGCTGCCCAAATCGCTCGCGCGCTCCTCGTCGCCGTCGCCGCCGCCGGCCGCCATCCCCGTCTCCCCGTGCTCCTGCCCCGCGCCCGAGCCCACGCCGGCCGCCGCCCCGTGCCCCCGCCCCGTCCCGGAGCACGCACGGCCGCGCCCCTGCGCCCCGGCCCGCCCCCACCATTATCGTCGTCCCCGGCGCCCGCCCCCACTGCCGCCCCTGCCTCGACGCTGCCCCTCCTCCCCGTTCGGTCCGACTCCGGCGACCCCCTTTCCTCCCTGTCCCCTCGATCCTCTTCATATAATTTTTTCATATAATTTTTTTTCATATGCATATGTTGATTATATGGATGGATGGATGATGTATATGTTCATTATATGGATGGATGGATGATGTATGCTTTTTTCATATAATTTTTTTAGGCAGATTTTTAGAATTTTTTGTGTATGTATGTTATGTTTATATGTATCTATGTATGTTCATATGTATGTATGTTTATATGCAAAGCATATGCAAAGAAAATGTATGAATGGTCATATGCAAAGAAAAATGTATGTATGGTCATATGCAAAGAAAATGTATGTATGTATGTTCATATGAAAGAAAAATGTATGTATGTATGCTCATATGCATATGCAAAGAAAATGTATGTTCATATGCATATGCAAAGAAAATGTATGTTCATATATATGATGATATGTTCATATAAAAAGGAAAATAAGAAGAGGAAGAAAGGAGAAGAAGAGGAGAGGAAGAAGAGGAGAAATAAATAAGAAGAGGAAAAAAAAAGAAGAAAAAGAAAAGGAGAAGAAGAAAGGAATAGAAGAGAAGCAGAAAAAATTCTATTTTTTCTTCTTCTCTCCTCTATTCCTTTCTTCTTCTCCTCTTTTTTTCTTCTTTTTTTCTTCGATCTTCTCCTCTATTCCTTTTCTTCTTCTCCTCTTTTTATTTCTTCTTCGTTTTCTTATGTTTTATCGGGTCTGTCGTCCTCGATATACCCCTCTCCCGATAAATTCAACACGAGGGGGGTCGATATACCCCCTCCCCGCCGATAATATTATTTTCCCATGTACGTATGTCGTCGTTGTTGATATAACCCCCTCCCGATAACTTCAACACGTGGGGGGGTCGATATACCCCCTCCCCGATAACATTATTTTCCCATGTATGTATGTCGTCGTTGTCGATATATATAACTCCCTCCCAGATAACTTCGACATGATGGACGGTCGATATTTATACCCCCTCTCGACCGTGATAACTTATACCATGGGAGCACCCCCCCGGCCCTCTCGCTCGACCAAAACTCTCGAGGACACCCAAACCCTAGAAAAAAACGATGTCGGCCTCCTACCCCCTCCCGCCGCGCCCCTACCCTTGAAGCGTTGCCTAGGCCACCCCAAACCCGGAATAAGCTAGGTCTACGTTTGCACTAATATATCCACCTGCTGTCATGTTTGTGTAATAATTGCCATGTTGTAATATTTGCAGAAACAATGGAGCACGGACGAGATGAGCAAGAAGAAGAGGTGTTGGGGGACATAATCTTAGCCGGAGGTGATATCTTGTCGTATCTTAACGACAATGATGGTCTGGAAGAACAGGGTGAAGAAGCAGGCTACGGTGATCGAAGAGTGGAGGAGGAAAGACATGATTATGATGGCTCCGGTGACCCAATGCTGGTGCAAGAAGGAGCCCGTGGTGACGGCTCTGGTGACCGAACAGAGTCCGGCCAGGTAAATATATTAGTTAAGCCTGTGCTGACTAGCTAATTGATGCATTCATTGTTTTGGTATGTACACATATTAATTAACACTCGTCTTTCTTCTTTTTTCTAGCCCTCCGGATCGAGCACAACTTCGTTAAAGAGACGAGGCCCGAAGAGAAAGTTGCGCTCGGATGAAAGGTTTGAGATCACAGCAATCGCGCGCGACGGCCAACCGATTGAACCCCTCCGGACAAAGGATGCATTTGCTGCTCAGTGCGGGGTTCTAGTTAGGGACAAGATCCCGATCAGCATCCACCAATGGTATAAGCCTAAGAAGAAAGACCCTGAGGTGTCTTATGTCAATGATATGCAGAAAGATGATCTTTGGACTGAGCTGAAGGCAAATTTCACCCTACCGCCAGAGGAGGATCCGGAGAAGCCAGTTATAGAGCAATTAATCAAGTCTCATGCTCTTAAGAAGATGGCAGACCTATTCAGGAGGTGGAAGAATGAGCTGAAAACGTTTGTCGACAAAGAAGAGACACCAGAATTCATCGGCCGGTATGAGAAGATCAGAGATCACTGGCCCGCATTTGTGGCCCACAAGACATCGGAAAAGAGTAAGAAGATGTCAGCGACAAACAAGAAGAATGCTGCGAAGAAGAAGCTTCACCATCGCACGGGGTCAGGTGGCTACCTCAAAGCCCGACCTAAGTGGGCCAAGGCTGAGAATGATCTGCTTGAAAAAGGGATCGAACCACAGACAATGAACTGGACAGACCGTTGCCGGACTTGGTTCTTCGGGGCTGGCGGAACCTTGGACCCTGTATCAGGGAGGTGCGTTTGGACGAACGAGCTTTTGAGAATACCAGTCAAGAAGATTCAGCAATATATCGATAGAGCGCAGGAAGGGACGTTCGTTCCAGACAGAGAGAACGACGAGCTCATAATGGCCCTCGGGAATCCTGAGCACCCTGGACGGACACGAGGCACGCCAGGCTCCGTTCCGTGGAAGGCTGGTTTTCCGCACGCGGGCGGTTTCAAAAGCCAGGAGAGGAGGAAAAAAGTGGAGCGGATCCAAATTCAGAAGCTGCACGAAAGGGTTTAAGCGCTAGAGGAACGAGACGGCAATCCACATGCCGAAACTGCCCCCGAAGCTACACCGCCATCTCAGCGGGGAAGCAGCGTGGCTTCCACCGAGCTGCTTCAGCTGGAGCATGCGGCTCCTGCTAGCTACCCCGTGGATGCTATCACGGAGTCTCAACATTGCCACCTTATGGCAGAATGGCAGAACATCAAAGTCAAGGCGGCTGTTGGCTCTGTGTTTACCTCCTGAACCTGGCGCAACCTACCACTGCCGGCCGATTCCAGAAGGATATGCTAAGGTGATGGTGGATGGAATAACAGATTTGAGGAGCTCCAGCTTGACCACCCTACCGGTGAAGGGGAGACTCGGCTGGGTTCTGCTCTGAAGACTCCATGCCTATGGCGGAAGGAGCTCATCAAGCTTCCGAACTAGACGGCTCCGGCGAGTAAGGGCACTCCGCCTCCTCCTCCGCCTCCTCCTCCGGCGAGTGATCAGGGCACTCAGCCTCCTTCTCCGGCGCGTGGCGGCACTCCGCCTCCTTCTCCGCCAGCGCCGGCGCGCCAGAGCAGCCAGCCTCCTCCTTCTCCGCCTCGTCTGCAAGGGCGGAAGAGACCCACCGCCGCTGCTCCGGCGCGTCGTAGTCCTTCTCCTCCGCCTCGTAAGCAAGGAAAGAAGACAGCCGCAGCCGCTCCGTCAGCTCTGCCGGCGTCTAGCAGTACAGCTGCCAGAGGCGGGAGGCAATACAGATTCGGTCCTTCTCTGAAGACTCCAGAGAAGTTACCATACGAGAGGACCGAGGAGGAAACCAGGAAGATCGTTCGAGCCGAAGTGACAAACTTCTTTGAAGGGGTGAAAGCAAAGAAACATCCACCTCCGGAGAAGAAGGTAGATCTGGTGAAAGCAAAGCACACTCTGGCTGCCCTGACAAAACCACCAAAGTCTCCGCCGAGAGGCAACTATGAGCGCATTCTTGCAAAGACATATGCCGAAGCGGAGCGGTCGGGAAGTACTGTCAGTGATAAAAGGTTAAAAGAACGACGAGCTGGGAAAAAAATTGCCCAGCTCGGCGAACAAGCGAACCAATTGTGCCCCCCGCTCAAGGTGTCAAAAGACATCATCGCTAATGATCCGACTATGGTGCCCGGTTATAGCAATCTTGGAGATTACCTGCCCGACGATGTACATTATGAAATCATGGAGGTGGACGAACACAAATACCATTACGGGAAGCCTCTCGTCAAAGATGAAAGATCTCTAAGCACGATGATGCGAGGACTACATGATTGGTACATGAAAACCTGCAGAGAGTCTGATGGGATGGATACTTTGACGCTGAGAGTTAAACCGGAGCATGACCTCGTTGGAATTGATCTGCTGAATGTTCCATTTGAGGATTTCTTCCAGATTTACAATCAAAAGGCCCTCGATAAAACAACGATCACTTGCTACTGTCTGTAAGTAGTACTACTTCTGTCATTAAGTCTCTCTATATAGGTCAGCTCTTTCATTGCATGTATTTATACCTATCCTCACTATATTATGCAGATTGAAGATCGCCGAATTGAAGAAAAGACAAATCGGCGATATTGGGTTCATTAACACAAATCTCATAGATGCATATACGGTTGAAAAACATCCCAAAGAAGCCGAGGCCAACTTGCTACAATCGTTGGTATTAAATCAAAACAAAGATATAATACTCTTTCCTTACAACTTCAAGTGAGTGTTACTGTCTTGTGCATATTCGGTTTCCCTTATTAGTCCAGGTTATGGTAATGTAATTGATGACTTATGCATGCATGCGCAGCTTCCACTATATTCTCCTAGAGATTAAGCTTGAGGAGGGAGTAGTAACCGTCTTAGACTTGAGACGAAAAGATCCCCAGGACTATGCGAACATGACTCAAATCTCGAGATGTAAGTTAAATCGATCATTATCCACCATATCAGCAACTTTGTTCATTTCCTGATATCAAGTAATTGTTTTCTTTGTCTGGCAGGGTTTGGAGAAAATTCACCTCAAAAGCTCCGGGACTGCCGAAGAAGCTGCAATTTAATCACCCGAAAGTAAGTACTATAGTAGCATGTTCCGCGCATCTCCTAGTGATTCAAGCGCTAGTTTCATCAATACCATTTAGCATGCTTGCTTATCAGTTTGATTGACCTCTATTTCTTGTAAAGTGGTTGTGGCAGGAACCCGGGAATAATTACTGTGGATACTACGTTTGTGAGTCCATCCGCTACACGACCTGTGAGCGGGGCTACACTGAAGAACAATATGAAGTGCGTAAGCAATAATATTCACAATTTTATTTTATTACCATCATTTGTGTTGAGTTTCATTTATTCATATATATATGTATTGACCCCCTTCTTCAAATTAGATGTTTCGAAAGCGGGATGAACTCCTAGCACCAGATCGTATGCGAGGAATTCAAGAGGAATTGGCAGCATTCTTCCTTGACCACGTGATCGTTGAAAACGGAGAATACTATGTGGACCCTATGTTCCTACAATTTAATTAGGAGATTGTATCGTAAGTGATAATTATTGTATATATGTAGCCGGTAGTGTCGGAAAGATATACGAGAACTTGTTGTTCGACTAATATGTCGGAGAAGGAGAGGTGGTCGATATCACTTCTCTCTGTATGCATATGTTCATGACGATCTTCTGTTTCCTTCATTTGATTACTAGCTAGTGTGTCTACTCCCCGCCATACGTATATAGTACGTAGCGTCGACCAAGCACGGAGATAAGAGAGGACACTTCTCTCTATTAATTAGCTATCTAACACAATATATGAAACACCTAAATTAACCCCCCAAAATCCCTATACCACCCCCTTTCAAAAAAAAACAAAAACCTCAGCTCCTGCCAGCTGCTGACGCGTGGATGCCTATTGGTCCCGGTTGGTGACACCAACCAGGACAAAAGGCCCCCTGCCTGGGCTGGCAGCAGCGGCCACGTGGACGACCTTCTGTCCCAGTTCGTGTAAGAACCGGGACTAAAGGGGCGAGGCATTAGTAACGACCCTTTAGTCCCGGTTCGAGAACCGGGACAAAAGGCCCTTACAAACCGGGGTAAAAGCCCCTTTTCCTACTAGTGATAGTAGATAGATACTATTGATAGCGGCCCTGATATGTACCCCACAACCATTTAAAAACTCAAGTTTGACCATTAGTTTGGAGCTGACGCAGAGTCTAATCGGAGAACAGGACGATAAAGTAGCATGTAATATTAAGCGATGCATAACATAAGCAGACACGAAAGAGTGCGACCTCTCTTGCGGACCGGTGTAGTCCTCGAGGTCATCTGCTCGGTTGATGATGGTAATGCAGTTTTCATGGCTGCCAGCGGCGAGGAAGAAGATCTGAGGCGGCGAAAGACAGTCTGGAGGCCGGATCCCTGCTGTGCTGGACCCTTCTGTCGTTGGAGCAGCTGAGCTGGGGTGGACGACGGCGCAGCAGGAGCAGGACAAACCACGCAAGGTTTTCTTTGACAACTATCTATAAGAGAAGTAATTCTGTAAGGGCTTGTTTGAATTGGAGGATTCCAACAATGCAGGGATAGGAAATAGACAGGAATAGGATAGGAATGCACGTGCAAAACAGAGAATTTAAAAACACGGGATTTCTGCCAATCTGGGTGTTTGATTCACAACAATTGGAAGATCACAGGATGCAAAGAAGCATGGTGAGATTAAGTCAAACCACAAGAAAAAATGTACGGTTATAATGCTATTATGCTACTATCTCGTAGTCTTGTGCTTCATGAATAGGAATTTGAAAAGGAGGACAAGTGAAAATTAAAATTCCTATGTTTTTTCTTTCAAGGAGACACTAAAGGAACAAATCCGTGTGCTCAGTGGACAATATATATAACATGTAGAGTAAAAAAGAGATGCAACAAGTGTACAACCTCTTGGGCGAAGCCATGTCGATCTCAGCGTGATTGGGTTGGCCGGTGAGGATGTTCTGGCTGACTTTGCTGTCGGAGGAGGGGAAGAATATCTTAGGCGTCTGGAGATGGATCCCGGGGTACTGCTCCGCTGTGATGGAGGGTTTCGTCGTTGGAGCAACTCTGCTGAGTTGTACGACGCCGAGGCTGAAGCAGGACAAGAGAGACAACGAACAACGTTAACCTGAGTGAAATTCTAATAGCATCTCCAATACATGACGTAAAATACATAACCACAAAGTGCTAGATGTAAAATACATCAGTCGCTCATCTCTGAACTTAACTGTCAAAACTTAACTTAACTGTCGAAACTGAACTTAACTGTCGAAACTGAATTTTGCTGTCGAAACTGAATTTTGCTGTTGAAACTGAACGCACTAGCAAGGTGAGGCTACACGTCGGTCGACTGACTTTTTCATCTCTGGCCAGTTGATTTTGCAGCCGTTGGATACGAAATCAAGGGCCTGTGGTTCATCTTCAACCTCCACCCCCTGAGCCGCCAGCCACCACCGGCCAAACAGCAGCCCCCCGCCGCCCGCGGCCGGCGCTGCACCGCCCAGCCCGGCCCGAAAACACTCCGCGCCGCCGGTCCGCCGCCGCCACGGCCATCCCTCTAGGCCCCCCGTGCCGAGCTTTTTCTCCGGCGATCCCGACGCCACCGCCCCGCCAATGCCCCGCCACCGCCGGCGACCACCGCCCCCATCCTGAACCCTAAGATAGATAGTGGGGTACCTCTCTGGCGAGCCCCCCTCCCTGCTGCGGCTGGTTCTTCCTTCACCCCGGTGAGCCCCCCCACCCCCTGAAAATCGAGTGACCCAAAAGTCGATTCAATCGACTGAAGTGTAGCTAAATCGGAGCAGCATCGCAAGCAAGAGCAAGAGCAAGAGCGAGAGCGAGAGCAGCAGCGCGAGCAAGAGCAATAGCAAGAGCAGACCAGGCAGGGGACCGAGAGCAAGAGCAGAGCAGCAGCGCGAGCGAGAGCTAAAGCAGCAGTAGCTCCTACTGATGTGGACGTCGCCGCCGAGGGAGCGACGTCGTGGAGGAAGTGGCCGGCGACGCCGCCGTGGATGGAGCCGCGCCGTGTCGGCTCGGGACCGAGCGCCGGCAGCACCGTGAGATCGAATCAAGAAGAAAATGCGGTGATTAGTGTACAACCTCTTTGGTGGCGCTGATTAGGCCGCAGCTTCATCCGAGGAAACGGTGATGATGATGCTCTTCCGGTGGTGCAGGTGAAGACGGCAGTGTGGGAATGGAGGTGGCGCGAAAGACGAGGGGAACGTCGGGGCAGCTCCTTGGAGGTGGAGGACAAGGTGGCTGAACTGGCGGGACGATGAGATCGACGACGGATCCTCATCCGGTACGGTGGATGAGGGACGTCGAGGTGTTGCTGTGGACGACGTCGTCGGGGAAGAGGCTCCGGCTGGGTGGCGGACAGAGCAGGGTGTGGGGTTTCGTCTCGGGTTTTCGCGGCCTCGGTGTACGAATGGGTGGGCGGATGGGATGGCAGTGGGGAACCATGGCTTAGAGACGCGCTTGTCCGAAATGTGGGGTAAGTTACGAAAGCACCCCCACCGATTTGAGGCGGTTCTTTTGGTTCAGGGGTACCACGGGCATTTCGCGTGTCGGGATTTCACAGGAGGTGGGAGTTTTCGCGCGCGTTGTAATTTCGGAATAGCAAGGCGCGGGTTGAGATGGAGGGAGTTGTCGGAGCACAACGAGACAAAGATATATTTTAAATATTTCGGGCTAACAAGGCGCGGGTTGAAATTTCCGGACAAGCCTAACGTGTACTGTACCAAATCAATGCGCACTACAAATGTCATTCAAAACTTTGAATTCATGTTATGTTCAATTAAAATATTTCGCTACGTGTATAATGCATGCAACCTACTACTCAAATGTACGTTTTAGTGCATTCCAAACGTATATATTACCGCTTCAATATGAACTAAATTTGAATTTGTTTCTCTATTTGAATAAGATCTACAGTATTGATTGTTGTGAAGTCAAAGCATTTGAATTCGTTTCTCTGTTTTAATAAGATCTACAATCACCATTATTGTCAAGTTAAACCATCGTTTGTGTATTATCTTCACAGCACACCACATGATTAGTCTCGAGTTACATATGAACTATGTGTACTATATGAACTCGAACTAGATTTTTTGAATCCACTTTATTTTGATTTCAAATCACATTACATTTCTAGCTCTAGCTAGATCTTCATAATCTAAACCATGTCTCATATGTATAATGTGTTTATCACATTATGTATGGTACCCCGCCCCCTACGCCTACAAGTATTTAGATGTGAGTTGCAAACACCACACATTACCACAAATTCAAATAAAATGTGAGAATGTTCGATATATAGTATTGTTTAGATTGTTCGATACTTAGTTGTAAGCTGCAAACGCCACACATTATCACAAATTCAAATAAAATGTGAGATTGTTTGATGTATAGTATGGTTTAGATTGTTCGGCATTTAGCTGTGAGTTGCAAACGCCATGCATTATCACATTATGGTATAACATGTGCACAGCACGTGTATCACCGCTATATTCATGCATGCAATGTTTAAAACACTATGATCTCCTATTCAAATATATGAATCCGCTTTCATATCAAATTATGATCTTTGTTAGTCTCTTACACCCACACAATCCTCTAACCTTTGTAACTACCACTAACTTTCTCTCGTGCATGCACACGCCCTCCTCGCCCTCCCCCTCCCTCGGCATTCTATCCACCGGGCACATTCATTTTTTTCTTTAGGTCATTCTCCCAGAGTCTCTACAACTCCTTTCCGACACACACCGATCGATAAACCTCTCCGGCGATGCCTGCCTACAACATACACACACACCTTCAATCTCCTCCTTTATGTGTCCTTGCCTCGTTTCTCTCATACGGTCAGACACACGTGTAAACTCTCGCCCCTCTTTTCATCGATCTCACAACCGCACACTCCTCCCCCTATCTAGCTAGTAGTTGGGCCTCTCGCACCACCTCCTAGCTCCATTCTTTCTGTATATCCGTCTCGCTGGGCCTTATTTGCCTCTAACAAATGGACGTACACCGACCGATCTCTCGCTATACATATAGCTAGCTAGGTCCTTATAACTCGTTTTTACCCACACGTCAATCGATCTACCTCATTAGTTGTGTCTCTCCCTTCCTCCGACAAACAACAATTGATCTACCGATCTAGTTAGGTTTGCTTACCAAACACATGGTTCCCCTTCATCATCCATGGATGCGTCCCGACAGATCTATCACGCACAGGCACACACAGAAACACATCCCCACTCTTATTGATAACATTGCAGTTCCACCCTCAGTTTGTCTAGTAGGCCTCTCCCACCATCTTCGAGAAGCAACTCCATCACCCATCCAGCACTCTACCCCTCTCCCTCCCTCTCCCTCCCTCTCTCTCTCCTCTCTCTCTCTGTCCCATCATATTTCCCGTCCTTCAGTTATGCATGGATGTCGACCGATCTCCCTCAAGACATAGCTGGGTCTCTCCTTCTCAACAAATATACGAGTCGTTCTACCTCTATAGTTAGGCCTCTGCCTACCCCTCCCCTCACCCCTCCCCCCACACACACCGATACATCGAGCGCTCTAGTCATGTCTCCCTGCCACACACAAACTTGACATGTGCCCTCTAACGTTCCGGTAGGCCAGTCGCCCTATATCTTTGACTTGCACACACACACAATTTTGATGGCTCTTCATCGATCTCGCACCCACCCACTTGATCCTCTCTTCGACTCTATCGATAGCTATGACCCCTCCCTCTCTTCTCGTGGATTGCCCGACCCTCTATGTATGATATGGATAGGCCTCCATTTCACACACATTGCATGCAAAAATTTGTTTGAGATGTCATCGACACATATTCCCACAAATAATTCACGAAATCAACCCCCCCACCCCACCCCCACCCCAAAAAAACACTCACGAACGCGGTTTGTATCTCTCACACACACCCACGTAGGTGGGGGGCGTCCACGAAGAGAAGAGGTGCATGCACGACGCACGTACTCCCGTCTCTTTCCCAACCACACCCGCGCGGGTACACAGTGGAGCTCATTTCTGTACGAAAAAGGCAGCCCACGTGGTAATTTGGCACGTGTACTGGTTGTCCACTTGGTGGAGGGAGGATCGTCTACCACGGGTGAACAACAAATTGCGACTTGACGTGTTAAGTTAAAAAAAGAGGCAAACCATGTGGGGCCTACCTTAGAGGCAAGGCTCTATACACTGGAGTACTTTTGATGTGTCCCGTCAACTCACAGAACGAGGAGAAGCTTGCTTAGTATGCCGTCTCCCCCACCCACGGGCGCGGTGGCTCGCAGGATGAGGTGAAGCTTGCTCCGCCTTACGCCTGCTCCCTCGCCCATGCGCGCGGTGGCTCGCAGGACGAGGAGAAAAATTTACTACTCCCTCTGTTTACTCCTCGTCCCTACTACCTTGGTTATAGAGATTATATCATATTGTTTGAAATATATATGTCCTTTAGTAGATTTCAATATGAACTACTAGTACATACTCCAAACACTGATGTATATAGACGTATTTTAGAGTGTAGATTCACTCATTTTGCTCCGTATGTAGCACTCTCCCTCGCCCCTCGACCCTCGCCCACGTGGTGGACGTGCAGCAATTCATTCAGTCTCATATAGCCAGAACGATATATATTGCACTACCATTATTGCTTGACTTCCCGAAGAGGCGAAGAGCCAATCGCAAGGTTAATATTTTGGAGATGCCAAGCGCAAGGTTATAGGAGAACGAGTAGTAGGTGCCGCGTCATTTATAAATAAAGCTTTTTTTCTTCAATGGCACGTACGCAATATGATAGGTTCATATAGAGAGAAAAGGAAACCGCTCCACTATATACATAGTCGGGACGGGCCAGCCCACACGGTTGCTTGCTGGGGTTACTCTCTTCACACTCTCTCGCACAAAATGACTGTGGCCACATCTCTAACATCCCGGCAGATCATGTCCGCTTGGGGAAGGGGTGGATGCTTAGTGTAGATGCGGTGGCCGTCGCCGACGGCGAAAACCCACTATCGGCACGTCCCGGTCAGGGGTCCCCGCTGTTCTCTCTCACAAAGCCGGTGAGGTTGCCTTCGTCCCTTGCTCACTGCCGCGACGTGGGCAGTTGCCGCCTCCCGCCGCCCTCCTCAAGGTTGAGCTACGTCCCTCAGGTACAACTCCCTTTACAGCCGGCTTGCACCACTGCTCCAGCTGCCCACATCACTCCCTGTGGATATTTCTCTACTTCTTTGTCCCGCACATACATCTACTGGCTTCTATGTCCTGTATTTGTGATGAGTTTATGTCTCATCAACTAGTCCCAGTAATCTTATTCTAATCACGCTTCTTCAATTTCTTTGCCACAGGGATGCTCATCTCGATTTTGGTGAAACTGCACAAAATGATCCGATGGTCAAAAGGTTGCAAACTTCATTTATTAGGAAGCTCGAACGTTGCCAGCAAATTGAAGCCTGGTCAGGGTTCACGGTTCAAGGGCTAGGCACTGCATGGATCGTTTTTTTCTTTAGCTGGCTCTGTTCCAAAATAAGTGTCAACTTTAGTAGTAGTACAACTTTGTACTAAAGTTTGCACAAAGTTGAGACACTTATTTTGGAACGGAGGGAGTACATATTTGCTATGATCTGTCAATCATTGAGATGCAATAGCATGCATGTTAGTCTCCTTTGTATTTGATGAAATGTTGCAACGGGCAACCTTGGACGCAAGATACATGTAACAGAAGCTGGAAGCTTCATAGCATTGTACAAATTTATCTCGCTGATAAATTACAGTACGTACTATACTAGTACTTCCTCCGTTCCTAAATATAAGTCTTTGTAGATATTTCACCATGAACCACATGCGGATGTATATAGATGCATTTTAAGTGTAGATTCATTCATTTTGTTCCGTATGTAGTGGAATCTCTACAAAGACTTATCTACTAGTAATAGCTAGCCCCCACTACTAGGAATTCTCTATCCTCTCCTTGAGCCACATCATCAAAATTGATGTAGCCGTTAGATGATGTAAATCAGTCCATAATAGCCGTCTGATCTAGACGTTGAGAGGCTCCGCACTAAGCCACATGCAAGCATGCAGAAATACCGTGGCACATGCATGTGAGTGGGTTTTAAATCACATCAACATGTCTGCATGCAAGCATGCACCGGTAGCATGCATGTAAGTGAGCTTTTAAGTCCCATTAACATGTCAAAAAGAAAAATATAATCCCATTATGCAGTAGGAGTTGGCTGATCTTTTTTCCTTACGTGGGATGATCTAAATGATGATGGGAGTTTATTTAGTTTGGCTACCACATTTGTCATGCTGTTATAGAGTTTTTTTTAGTTCTATGAAATCGATAATTTTGCGCAGAGAGATATACCGCTGTTCCGCGGCAACGCGCGGGGACTCATCTAGTAATATTTAGGAACGGAGGGAGTATTATGTAAAGAGTTAGGTGTCACACGGTGATAGTGTGAGGTGGGCCATGTAATCAGTGAGCCTGTGTGTTTTCACTGCTCTTGCATGCCTCCACTGTAAGAATGGAGAAAATTGTAATCTAGTAGTAGTACCTCCTTTCGCCGAAAGCGTGGGACATCCAGCAGTCCTACCACCTCAGTAATAACGACCAATGAGCCGTCAAATCACATAGACCCAGCAGTAAGTTGGACGGACGAAGCAACCATCACTCTTGTGCCAGTGAGAGGTCACGTCCGCTCTGCCCGGGCATGAATGCGGCACCCATTCTTTGGAGCGGCGCTGACCGTTTTGGGCGGGAAGCGCACGCGGGCGATGGAGGGGCTTTGGGTGGGCCAGGCTGGTCAGGAGCGGGCATGGCAGCTGTCCACATGTCCCTACCGGACACGCCCGGAAACGAGAGGATGCACCGACTCTCGTGGCTAAAATCGTACTAGACTACACAACATCTCTTTGTAGGAGTAGGTCGATCTGTCGCTCTCTCTAACACACACATGCTGTTAAACACACACACACACACACACACACGCACCTTGGTCCCTGTCACGCCCAATATGCGACCCTATCCGAGAGGAACTCGAAGGTCCCACCAAGGATAGACCCGCATATTGAAACGCTTTTGCAAGGTGGATATCATTACATCAACATTACATAATAGATGGGGAAACATACAAAATGCACAAACGCCCCAAGAATACATCAATACATCATACAAAAGATCAACGTCCAACTACGGATGAAACACAAACAGAAACTCAAACGACATCCACCCTGCTAGCCCAGGCTGCCGACCTGGAACCTATCCCCTGATCGAAGAAGAAGCAGAAGAAGAACTCCAAAACAAGTAACATCGCTCTCGCGTCATGATCATCACAAAACCTGTACCTGCAACTGGTGTTGTAGTAATCTGTGAGCCACGAGGACTCCATGGGTATCAAGACTAGCAAAGCTTAATGGGTAAGGAAGGGGTAAAGTGGTGAGGTTGCAGCAGCGACTAAGCAAGTATGGTGGCTAACATACGCAATTAAGAGCGAGAAGAGAAACAACGGAACGGTCATGAAACCAGCAATGATCAAGAAGTGATCTTGAACTCCTACTTACGTCAAACATAACCCAAAACCGTGTTCACTCTCCGGACTCCGCCGAAAAGAGACCATCACGGTTACACACGCGGTTGATGCGTTTTAATTAAGTCAAGTGTCAAGTTCTCTACAACCGGACATTAACAAATTCCCATATGCCACATAACCGCGGGCACGGCTCTCAAAGTTTTATACCCTGCAGGGGTGTCCCAACTTAGCCCATTATAAGCTCTCACGGTCAACGAAGGATGTTCCTTCTCCCGGGAAGAACCGATCAGTCTCGGAATCCCGGTTTACAAGACATTTTGACAATGGTAAAACAAGACCAGCAAAGCCGCCCGATGTGCCGACAATCCCGATAGGAGTTGCACATATCTCGTTCTCAGGGCAACACCGAGTCAAGTTACGAGTAAAACCAGGCCTCGAGTTTCCCTGAGGTGGCCCCGCAGGCTGCTCGGTTCGGACCAACACTTAGAGAAGCACTGGCCCGGTGGGGTTAAATAAAGATGACCCTCGGGAGCGCGACTCCCAAGGGAAAAGAAATAGGTGATAGGCAAATGGTAAGACCAAGGTTGGGCCTTGCTGGAGGAATTTTATTCAAAGCGAACTGTCAAGGGGGTCCCATAAATCACCCAACCGCGTCAGGGACGCAAAATCAAGGGACATAACACCGGTATGACGGAAACTAGGGCGGCAAGAGTGGAACAAAACACCAGGCATAAGGCCGAGCCTTCCACCCTTTACCAAGTATATAGATGCATTAATAATATAAGAGATATTGTGATATCCCAACAAAATCCATGTCTCAACATGGAACAAACTTCATCTTCACCTACAACTAGCAGTGCTATAAGAGGGGCTGAGCAAAGCGGTAACATAGCCAAACAACGGTTTGCTAGGAAGGGTGAAAAGGGTTAGAGGCTGACATGACAATTTGGGAGGCTTGAAAAGCAAGTGATAGGTAGCGCAGCATAGCGATAGAACGAAGCAACTATCATAGCAATGATAGTAATGCGATTCAAGGTGACGGTTATCTTGCCTGAAATCCCGCTAGGAAGAAGAACGAGTCCATGAAGAAGATGAAGCCACGAAGACGAACGAATCCTCACGATCGCAACGACACGGGAACTATCGAGAAGAAGCACACAACATGGTAAACACACCACACATGAACAAGGCATGATTCTCAACCAAGCATGATGCATGACAAAGCTACATGAAGCTACTCATGGCAAGAGATGATGCATACAAGAGCAACACATCAAGGCAAGTTTAAATGAGGCTGGAAACAACATATAACAAATCCGGTAAGTCCACATATGCAAATTTCGAAATTGGTCCAGATCTGAATAAACCTTATGTTCAAGTTTTTAAACAGCAAGTTAAGATGCACCAAGATGATCTACACGAAATTCTAGTCAAGTTACATATAAAGTTCATTTAGTTTGGAGCTACGGCCTAGAAGATATGAGCAAAACAAGTTAAGCATGGCATTGATGCAAAATGCATTCAAACATCAAGCAAACACATTCAAAACATGGATCCAACATGGTAACTTGAATCTACATGCAATTCTAAGCAAGTTACATATAGAACATGCTCAAAACGGAGCAACGGTGCAACACATACACTCCAGACAAGATATAGCAACAATCTGTCCAAAACAGCAACTAGGCATATTGCAAGCATCAAAACAATATTCTACAGTACCACAACATGAAAACAAAAGGCATGGACATGATGTACAGGTAAAGCAAGACAAATCATGGACACTGAGCTATCTCTAGAAATCACGAGAGTATGCTCAAAAGGACATGGCAAGATTGCAAATTAGTAGAAAATCACTGGACATGGCAGAAATAACATCAGGTTGCAAAGTTTAGAGCTATCACACAACGTGCTACAAGAACTTACCATGTCAACCAAAGACATGGCATGAATCTACTAATTTCATAGAACAAAAGTCTCTTACTGATCATGAGCCAAAATGGCACAGAAGATATGATGGCACCCATGTAAACATAGCAAGTTTCATAAACAGATTCAGACTTCGCAGAAAAACTGAGCATGGCATAAACAGAATTATGAAGGCATCTTTGCGAGCTCAAATCACTCATCACAAAGCATTTCATGGCATGTGAAGGCATCCAAAAGTAAGATGGCATAATTATGAAGCTAAGCATGGCAAGAGAAAGTCCATAGGGTGCATGGATCTCTAGCAAAACACATGTCAAAACTGAACTTAATGTTAACAGGCTGACAGCAACATTATTTAGCAATTTGAGAGGAAGATAAAAACAACCTACAGCAGACAATAAACTCAAACAAGGGCATGGATGGATAGAGCATAACATGTATAACATAACATCCTTAGTGAACGTCTCCAGATTATGCATAGAACTCATGATGGCAGCAAGTTTTAATGGCATCACAATGCTACAGCTACAGACTTTGCAGAAATGACTAGGTCACCGAAATCAGCAACATCATGGAGGCTACTTAGCATCCTTGTGCTAGTCACCACATAGACCACAAAAATACAAGACAAGCACCTCTGTAAATATGGCATGATGTAGTTTAAAACACATGTAGAGTTCATGCTCATAGGATGCACACACAAAATTCAATGAAAAAGACAAATCATCAAGTTCTGTTAACAGACAGCAGATAACATCATATAGTACTCTTGCAACAATGATTTGGGCATCAAGATGAACTTAAACAAACATGGCTCAATGGAACAAAATGAAGAGCATCTCATGATGAACACTTTGACATATTACACGCACAAAACAGAGCAGTATGCAATAAGTTATAGCATGATGAATATGGGTATATAATGCAGAAAACTTAGGGACTTGGGGAAAAAATCAAGGTCAACCTCCGGATCTAGGGTTTCTGCACGGATTTCGAGGATGAACGGGGTTCGCCGGAGTAGACGCCAGAGTAGACGGGGAGGATGACGGAGCTGCGGGGGAGGAGGCCAGAGCTCGGGGGAGAGGCGGATCCGGGCGCGGGGCGGCCCTCCGGCCGGATATCGCCGGATCCGGCACGGGGCGGCGAGGAGCGCCGGCGGGGCGAGGTCGCCGGTGGGCGGCGTGACGGCGGGGCGGCGAGTCCGGCGGGTTGGTGCAGGGTCGCGCGCGGGGGCGCGGGCGGCGAGAGCTCCGACGCGGGGCGCACTCGGGCGGTGGCGGACGGGCTCCGCGGGGTGCGGCCGAGGTCGCCGGTGCCGGGAGGCGAGGTGGCCGGTGCGGGGGCGGAGGGAGCCAGGAGACGGGACGATCGGCGGCGCGCGGGCGGCGCTCGGGCCCCTGATGGGCTCAGGCGGGCCTGAGCGGGCCGCGGCGGAGGGAGAGGCGCGAGTGAGGTGGTGCGGGGCGAGGTGGCGACGCCGGATTGGCTGCGGGCGGCGGCGGGGTGACATGGCGACGCCCGATTGGTCGGAGTGAGGTGGCCGGCGGACACGTCCGGCGCGGGTGGACATGTCCGGCTGCGAGGGGAAGAAGATGGCTAGGGTTAGGGTGGATTCATCCGCGAATTTCGGGGGAGGGGGTGTTTATATAGGTAGAGGGAGTTAGGAGAGTCCAAATGGGGTGCGGTTTTCGCCCACATGATCGTGATCGAACGGCGGAGAGCATGGCGGGGAGTTGGATGGGCTAGGTGGGCTGTGTGAAGGGGTGCTGGGCTGCAAAGAGAAGGGGGTTTCGGTTAACTCGGTTAACCGTTGGGGCATCAAAAGACTTCCAAATGGGACGAAATTTGACGGGTGGTCTACCGGTGATATACCAAGGCCACTCGGCAAATCTCGGCCCATTCCGAGAACGTTTTTCTCCTGCTCACATAATAAGGACTGAGAGGGGCGACGGGCGCGTGGGAGAGTGTTGGATTGCGAAACGGACAACGGAGAGAAACGGCGGAACCCGAACAAATGCAAGTTTTGAAAAACATGCAGATGATATGCAGATGATGACATGGCAAAATGCAACACGCAAGCAAATGACATGGCAACAACGACGAATAACTGGAAGACACCTGGCGCATCGAATCCGGGGCGTTACAGTCCCGTTGCACCTTCTAACGTGACTTATTACACCTAGACGGAGGGAGTAGTAAGTATACGAGATACGGTGGCACACTGACTTAAGTCAAATACAAGTGCCCAAAATTTGTGTGCATGTTATAATAAGGATTCACTTAAAATAGTACGTGAGCGAACAGAGGGATCAATTGCACGGTGTTCCCGAGCAGTAGCGAGATGTGTGAGGTAAGATACACCGCTGGCGCTTTTAATTTTTCTTATTAATTTGTTTGTTTCACCCTCTGACTGGTGGGACCCAACGTACTACGTGGAGAGAGGTAAGGTGACTAAGGCTGCATTATTTCTGCACCACTGTGGATAGTCTTACCACCAAAGCCACATGACACGATTATGATTGAAATCCCAATGACTCCCACACACACAAAAAAACACGGCATGCTTGTCAGACGAATGCAGGAATGTATAAAAGGTTATTTCCCTCTCGTTGAACATAACGGGAGGGTTGTGTAGCTGGTTAGCCTGTTCGCTCATCAAACTTGAGGTCTCGGGTTCGATAACTACACTTGAGCATAATTTGTGCCAGGAGGATTATTTGACTGGTCAAAATGTTTTCTAGGGTTTGCACGCTTCACACTCTCTCTCTCCAGTATATATATACACGCTGGAGCCTCAGCGCTTGTAGTTGCTCTCTTCACACTCTCTCGCCCTCTCCCGCTGGAGCCTCAGCGCTTGTAGTTGCTCTGTTCACACTCTCTTGCCCTCTCCAGATCTAAACAAGACTTCGTTGGCCTCTCTATCCCCTCACTAATGCTCAAAGTGTTGGAAATATGCCCTAGAGGCAATAATAAATAGGTTATTATTATATTTCCTTGTTCATGATAATCGTTTATTATCCATGCTAGAATTGTATTGATAGGAAACTCAGATACACGTGTGGATACATAGACAACACCATGTCCCTAGTAAGCCTCTAGGAGACTAGCTCGTTGATCAATAGATGGTTACGGTTTCCTGACCATGGACATTGGATGTCGTTGATAACGGGATCACATCATTAGGAGAATGATGTGATGGACAAGACCCAATCCTAAGCCTAGCACAAGATCGTGTAGTTCGTTTGCTCAGAGCTTTTCTAATGTCAAGTATCAGTTCCTTAGACCATGAGATTGTGCAACTCCCGGATACCATAGGAATGCTTTGGGTGTACCAAACGTCACAACGTAACTGGCTGACTATAAAGGTGCACTACAGGTATCTCCGAAAGTGTCTGTTGGGTTGGCACGAATCGAGACTGGGATTTGTCACTCCGTGTAAACGGAGAGGTATCTCTGGGCCCACTCGATAGGACATCATCATAATGTGCACAATGTGACCAAGGAGTTGATCACGGGATGATGTGAGTTACGGAACGAGTAAAGAGACTTGCCGGTAACGAGATTGAACAAGGTATAGGGATACCGACGATCGAATCTCGGGCAAGTAACATACCGATAGACAAAGGGAATTGAATACGGGATTGATTGAATCCCCGACATCGTGGTTCATCCGATGAGATCATCGTGCAACATGTGGGAGCCAACATGGGTATCCAGATCCCGCTGTTGGTTATTGACCGGAGAACGTCTCGGTCATGTCTGCATGGTTCCCGAACCCGTAGGGTCTACACACTTAAGGTTCGATGACGCTAGGGTTATAGGGAAAGCATGTACGTTGTTACCGAATGTTGTTCGGAGTCCCGGATGAGATCCTGGACGTCACGAGGAGTTCCTGAATGGTCTGCAGGTAAAGATTTATATATGGGAAGTCCTGTTTTGGTCACCGGAAAAGTTTCGGGTGTTATCGGTAATGTACCGGGACCACCGGGAGGGTCCCGGGGGTCCACCAAGTGGGGCCACCAGCCCCAGAAGGCTGCGTGGGCCAAGTGTGGGAGGGGACCAGCCCCAGGTGGGCTGGTGCGCCCCCCCACCAAGGCCCAAGCGCATGGGAGAGTGGAAGGGGGCAAACCCTAGGTCCAGATGGGCCTTAAGGCCCACCCTAGTGGCGCCCCCCCTCTCCTCCCCTTGGCCGCCCCCCTTGGATGGGATCTAGGGCTGGCCGCCTCCTCTTGGGGTGGGAAACCTAGAGGGGGGCGCAGCCCCGTCCCTCCTATATATAGTTGAGGTTTGGGCTGCCCAAGACACACGAGAACGTCTCTCTTTCGGCGCAGCCCTACCCCTCTTCCTCCTCCTCCTCTCCCGCGGTGCTTGGCAAAGCCCTGCGGGATTGCCACGCTCCTCCATCACCATCACGCCGTCGTGCTGCTGCTGGATGGAGTCTTCCCCAACCTCTCCCTCTCTCCTTGCTGGATCAAGGCATGGGAGACGTCACCGGGCTGCACGTGTGTTGAACGCGGAGGCACCGTTCTTCGGTGCTCAGATCGGAATCAACCGCGATCTGAATCGCTACGAGTACGACTCCCTCATCCGCGTTCTTGCAACGCTTCCGCATCGCGATCTACAAGGGTATGTAGATGCACTCCCCTTCCCCTCGTTGCTAGATTACTCCATAGATTGATCTTGGTGATGCGTAGAAAATTTTGAATTTCTGCTACGTTCCCCAACAGTGGCATCATGAGCTAGGTCTATGCGTAGTTTCTATGCACGAGTAGAACACAAAGTAGTTGTGGGCGTCGATGTGGTCAATTCTTCTTGCCGCTACTAGTCTTATCTTGTTTCGGCGGCATTGTGGGATGAAGCAGCCCGGACCGACCTTACACGTACGCTTACGTGAGACAGGTTCCACCGACTGACATGCACTAGTTGCATAAGGTGGCTAGCGGGTGTCTGTCTCTCCCACTTTAGTCGGAACGGATTCGATGAAAAGGGTCCTTATGAAGGGTAAATAGAAATTGGCATATCACGTTGTGGTTTTACGTAGGTAAGAAACGTTCTTGCTAGAAACCTATACAAGCCACGTAAAAACTTGCAACAACAATTAGAGGACGTCTAACTTGTTTTTGCAGCATGTGCTATGTGATGTGATATGGCCAGAAGATGTGATGAATGATATATATGATGTATGAGATTGATCATATTCTTATAATAGGAATCACGACTTGCATGTCGATGAGTATGACAACCGGCAGGAGCCATAGGAGTTGTCTTAATTTATTGTATGACCTGCGTGTCATTGAATAACGCCATGTAAATTACTTTACTTTATTGCTAAGCGCGTTAGCCATAGAAGTAGAAGTAATCGTTGGCGTGACGACTTCATGAAGACACAATGATGGAGATCATGATGATGGAGATCATGGTGTCATGCCGGTGACAAAGATGATCATGGTGCCCCGAAGATGGAGATCAAAGGAGCAAAATGATATTGGCCATATCATGTCACTATTTGATTGCATGTGATGTTTATCATGTTATGCATCTTATTTGCTTAGAACAACGGTAGTAAGTAAGATGATCCCTCACTAAAATTTCAAGAGACGTGTTCCCCCTAACTGTGCACCGTTGCGAAGGTTCGTTGTTTCGAAGCACCACGTGATGATCGGGTGTGATAGATTCTAACGTTCGAATACAACAGGTGTTGACGAGCCTAGCATGTACAGACATGGCCTCGGAACACATGCGAAACACTTAGGTTGACTTGACGAGCCTAGCATGTACAGACATGGCCTCGGAACACAAGAGACCGAAAGGTCGAACATGAGTCGTATAGTAGATACGATCAACATGGAGATGTTCACCGATGATGACTAGTCCGTCTCACGTGATGATCGGACACGGCCTAGTTTGACTCGGATCATGTATCACTTAGATGACTAGAGGGATGTCTATCTGAGTGGGAGTTCAATAATCAGATGAACTCCATTATCATAAACATAGTCAAAAGGTCTTTGCAAATTATGTCATACGCTTTAGTTCTACTGTTTAAGATATGTTCCAAGAGAAAATTTAGTTGAAAGTTGGTAGTAGCAATTATGCGGACTAGGTCCGCAAACTGAGGATTGTCCTCATTGCTGCACAGAAGGCTTATGTCCTTAATGCACCGCTCGGTGTGCTGAACCTCAGCGTCGTCTGTAGATGTTACGAAACATCTGACATACACGTTTTGATGACTACGTAATAGTTCGGTGCTTATTGCTAACGGTTTAGAATTGTGGTACCAAAGATGTTTTTGAAACGTCGCAGAACATATGAGATGTTCCGAAGACTGAAATTGGGATTTCGGACTAGTGCCCACGTCAAGAGGTATGAGACCTCTGACAAGTTTCTTAAGCCTGCAAACTAAGGGAGAAAAGCTCAATCGTTGAGCATGTGCTCAGATTGTCTGAGTACCACAATCGCTTGAATCGAGTGGGAGTTAATCTCCCAGATGAGATAGTGATGGTTCTCCATAGTCACTGCCACCAAGCTAGTAGAGCTTCGTGATGAACTATACCATATCAGAGATAGTTATGATAATCCTTGAGCAACTCGCGATGTTTGACACCGCGAAAGTAGAAATCAAGAAGGAGCATCAATTGTTGATGGTTAGTAAAACCATTAGTTCCTAGAAGGGCAAGGGCAAAAGGGAAACTTCATGAAACAACAAATCGTTTGCTGCTCTAGTGAAGAATCCCAAGGTTGAACCCAAACCCGAGACTAAGTGCTTCTGTAATGAGGGGAACGGTCACTGAAGCAGTACTACCCTAGATACTTGGTAGATGAGAAGGCAGGCAAGGTCGACAGAAGTATATTGGATATACATTATATGAATGTGTACTTTACTAGTACTCCTAGCGGCACCAGGGTATTAGATACCGGTTCGGTTGCTAAGTGTTAGTAACTCGAAATAAAAGCTGCGGAATAAACGGAGACTAGTTAAAGGTGAGATGACGATATGTGTTGGAAGTGTTTCCAAGGTTGATGTGATCAAGCATCGCATGCTCCCTCTACCATCGAGATTTGGTGTTTGCGTTGAGCATGATTGGATTATGTTTATCGCAATACGGTTATTCATTTAAGGAGAATAATGGTTACTCTGTTTATTTGAATAATACCTTCAATGGTCTTGCACCTAAAATGAATCTCGATCGTAGTGATACACATGTTCGTGCCAAAAGATATAAAATAGTAATGATAGTTCCACATACTTGTGGCACTGCCATTTGAGTCATATTGGTATAGAACGCATGAAGAAGCTCCATGTAGATGGATCTTTGGACTCACTCGTTTTTGAAAAGATTGAGACATGCGAACCATGTCTATTGGTATATATGCATGAAGAAACTCCATGCAGATGGATCGTTTGGACTCACTTGATTTTGAATCACTTGAGACATGCAAATCATACCACGTGGGCAAGATGACTGAAAGTCCTCGTTTTCAGTAAGATGGAACAAGAGAGCAACTTATTGGAAGTAATACATTTTGATGTATGCAGTCCAATGAGTGCTGAGGCATGCAGTGGATATCGTTATGTTCTTACTTCACAGATGATTTGAGTAGATGCTGAGTGTATTTACTTGATGAAACACAAGTCTGAATTATTGAAAGGTTCAAGTAATCTCAGAGTGAAGTTGAAGATCGTCGTGACAAGAGGATAAAATGTCTGTGATATGATCATAGAGATGAGTATCTGAGTTACGAGTTTGGCACACAATTAAGACATTGTGGAAAGTGTTTCACAATTAATACCGCCTGGAACACCATAGTGTGATGGTGTGTCCGAACATCATAACTGCACCCTATTGGATATGGTGCATACCATGATGTCTCTTATCGAAATACCACTATCGTTTATGGGTTAGGCATTAGAGACAACCGCATTCACTTTAAAAGGGGCACCACGCAATTCCGTTGAGACGACACCGTTTAGAGAAACCTAAGTTGTCGTTTCTTAAAAGTTTGGGGCTGCGATGCTTATGTGAAAAAGTTTCAGGCTCGTAAGCTCGAACCCAAAGCGGATAAATGCATCTTCATAGAAAACCCAAAGCAGTTGGGTATACCTCCTATTTCAGATCTGGAAGCAAAAGTAATTGCTTCTAGAAACGAGTCCTTTCTCGAGGAAAAGTTTCTCTCGAAAGAATTGAGTGGGAGGATGGTGGAGACTTGATAGGGTTATTAAACCGTCACTTCAACTAGTGTGTAGCAGGGCACAGGAAGTTGTTCCTGTGGCACCTACACCAATTGAAGTGGAAGCTTATGATGGTGATCATGAAACTTCGGATCAAGTCACTACCAAACCTCGTAGGACGACGAGGATGCGTACTACTTCAGAGTGGTACGTGATTCTGTCTTGGAAGTCATGTTGTTGGACAACGATGAACCTATGAGCTATGGAGAAGCGATGGTGGGCCCATATTCCGACAAATGGTTAGAAGCCATGAAATCCGAGATAAATGGATCTTTAAGAAGACGGACATGGACGGTAATGTTACCGTCTATGAAGCTCGACTTGTGGCAAAGAGACTTTTCACAAGTTAGAGGAGTTGACTATGATGAGATTTTCTCATCCGTAGCGATGCTTAAGTCCGTCGGAATCATGTTAGCATTAGCTGCATTTATGAAATCTAGCAGATGGATGTCAAAACAAGTTTCCTTACCAGTTTTCGTAAGGAAAGGTTGTATGTGATACAATCAGAAAGGTTTTGTCCATCCTAAGGATGCTAAAAGGTATGCTAGCTCCAGCGATCCTTCTAAGGACTGGAGTAAGCATCTCGGAGTTGGAATGTACGCTTTGATGAGATGATCAAAGATTTTGGATTTATACAAAGTTTATGAGAAACTTGTATTTCCAATAAAGTTGATCCGAAATGATGTAAAATTTCTGGAAAGCATAAAGGGTTGTTTGAAAGGAGTTTTTCAAAGGAAGACCTGGATAAAAGCTGCTTACATATTGGGCATCAAGATCTATAGAGATAGATCAAGACGCCTGATGATACTTTCAAAGAACGCACACCTTGACATGATTTTGAAAGAGTTCAAAATAGATCAGCAAAGAAGGAGTTCTTGGCTGTGTTATAAGGTGTGAGTATTGAGTAAGACTCAAGACCTGACCACAGCAGAAGAGAGAGAAAGGACGAAGGACGTCCCCTATGCTTCAGACATAGGCTCTACAGTATGCTATGCTGTGTACCGCACATGAAGTGTGCCTTGCCATGAGTTGGTCAAGGGGTACAATAGTGAGCCGGGAATGGATCACGTGACAGCGGTCGAACTTATCCTTAGTATCTAGTGGACTAAGGAATTTTCTCGATTATGGAGGTGAAAAGGAGTTCGTCGTAAAGGGTTACGTCGATGCGAACTTTGACACTAATCTGGATGACTCTGAGTAGTAAACCGGATTCGTATAGTAGAGCAATTATTTGAAATGGCTCCAAGTAGCGTGTGGTAGCATCCACAAGATGACATAGATATTCGTAAAGCACACATAGGATCTGAAGGGTTCAGACCAGTCGACTAATAACCTCTCTCACAAGCATAACATGATCAAACCAGAACTCATTGAGTGTTAATCACATAATGATGTGAACTAGATTGTTGACTCTAGTAAACTCTTTGGATGTTGGTCACATGGTGATGTGACCTGTCAGTGTTAATCACATGGTGATGTGAACTAGATTATTGACTCTAGTGCAAGTGGGAGACTGTTGGAAATATGCCCTAGAGGCAATAATAAATAGGTTATTATTATATTTCCTTGTTCATGATAATCGTTTATTATCCATGCTAGAATTGTATTGATAGGAAACTCAGATACACGTGTGGATACATAGACAACACCATGTCCCTAGTAAGCCTCTAGGAGACTAGCTCGTTGATCAATAGATGGTTACGGTTTCCTGACCATGGACATTGGATGTCTTTGATAACGGGATCACATCATTAGGAGAATGATGTGATGGACAAGACCCAATCCTAAGCCTAGCACAAGATCGTGTAGTTCGTTTGCTCAGAGCTTTTCTAATGTCAAGTATCAGTTCCTTAGACCATGAGATTGTGCAACTCCCGGATACCATAGGAATGCTTTGGGTGTACCAAACGTCACAACGTAACTGGGTGACTATAAAGGTGCACTACAGGTATCTCCGAAAGTGTCTGTTGGGTTGGCACGAATCGAGACTGGGATTTGTCACTCCGTGTAAACGGAGAGGTATCTCTGGGCCCACTCGGTAGGACATCATCATAATGTGCACAATGTGACCAAGGAGTTGATCACGGGATGATGTGAGTTACGGAACGAGTAAAGAGACTTGCCGGTAACGAGATTGAACAAGGTATAGGGATACCGACGATCGAATCTCGGGCAAGTAACATACCGATAGACAAAGGGAATTGAATACGGGATTGATTGAATCCCCGACATCGTGGTTCATCCGATGAGATCATCGTGGAACATGTGGGAGCCAACATGGGTATCCAGATCCCGCTGTTGGTTATTGACCGGAGAACGTCTCGGTCATGTCTGCATGGTTCCCGAACCCGTAGGGTCAACACACTTAAGGTTCGATGACGCTAGGGTTATAGGGAAAGCATGTACGTGGTTACCGAATGTTGTTCGGAGTCCCGGATGAGATCCCGGACGTCACGAGGAGTTCCGGAATGGTCCGGAGGTAAAGATTTTTATATGGGAAGTCCTGTTTTGGTCACCGGAAAAGTTTCGGGTGTTATCGGTAATGTACCAGGACCACCGGGAGGGTCCCGGGGGTCCACCAAGTGGGGCCACCAGCCCCAGAAGGCTGCGTGGGCCAAGTGTGGGAGGGGACCAGCCCCAGGTGGGCTGGTGCGCCCCCCCCCCCCCCACCAAGGCCCAAGCGCATGGGAGAGTGGGAGGGGGCAAACCCTAGGTCCAGATGGGCCTTAAGGCCCACCCTAGTGGCGCCCCCCCCCCTCTCCTCCCCTTGGCCGCCCCCCTTGGATGGGACCTAGGGCTGGCCGCCTCCTCTTGGGGTGGGAACCCTAGAGGGGGGCGCAGCCCCCTCCCCCCCTATATATAGTTGAGGTTTGGGCTGCCCAAGACACACGAGAACGTCTCTCTTTCGGCGCAGCCCTACCCCTCTTCCTCCTCCTCCTCTCCCGCGGTGCTTGGCGAAGCCCTGCGGGACTGCCACGCTCCTCCATCACCACCACGCCGTCGTGCTGCTGCTGGATGGAGTCTTCTCCAACCTCTCCCTCTCTCCTTGCTGGATCAAGGCGTGGGAGACGTCACCGGGCTGCACGTGTGTTGAACGCGGAGGTACCGTTCTTCGGTGCTCAGATCGGAATCAACCGCGATCTGAATCGCTACGAGTACGACTCCCTCATCCGCGTTCTTGCAACGCTTCCGCATCGCGATCTACAAGGGTATGTAGATGCACTCCCCTTCCCCTCGTTGCTAGATTACTCCATAGATTGATCTTGGTGATGCGTAGAAAATTTTGAATTTCTGCTACGTTCCCCAACACAAAGAGCCGGCAGGATCCGTCCGCCGGGAAGGGAAGGAGGCTTAACGCTGTCGCCGTCGGTGAGGGACTACCGGCGTAGCTGTTCACTTTCCACCCAGCGGCGGCGCGGGAGGGCCTCCGGCCCCTTCTTCTTTGCCGTCGTCCCGTCGCCCACCGAACCACGCCCCAAGAACCTTAAGGTATAATTTACTTACTCCACATGCATTGCTCTAGCTGCATTTATACCATGAATCTAGGACGTGGTTCAAAGAGGAAAGGGGTGGGGGAAAGTAGTGGGAAAAGTTGTATATAGCATGAATCTAGGACGTGGTTCAAAGAGGAAATGAAGGGGAAAGTTGTATAGCATGAATCTAGGACATGGTTCAAAGAGGAAAGGAATGGGGGAAAGTAGTGGGGAAAGTTGTATCGCATAAATCTAGGATGTGGTTCAAAGAGGAAAGGAAGGGGCGAAAGTACTAGTTCAAAAAGGAAAGGAAGGGACAAGGCTGTAGAGTTTGAGCAGGACTAGATTTGCTGCGCTCACATAGGGAAAGGTGTCTAAAGATAACAAAACTGGGACCAACACAAATATGCTCCTTGGTTGTTTGTTCTTTGTTGCAACGGACTGTGCATGACCACAGTACATCGGTAGATGCACATGGTACTGGTGCATCCACTGTCCCGTGCAACTCATTAGCTGTTGTTAATCTAAGGCCCTGTTTGGTTAAAAACTCCCTAGTCCCTACCTGCTTGGTTCCAGGGACTAAACATGGACTAGAGGTTATTAAATGACATGCTAAAAGACCATGTTACCCCTAGTAATGAACTAATAGAGACAAGGTGCGATGCGTGGCAGGGGCAACTATTGGAAAAAGTCCCAAAAAGACTCCCTCGGGGTCTTCTTTCTTTAGTCCCAAATGCCCACTTTTAGTCCTTAAAAGTCCCTCCTGTTTGGTTTAGATGGGACTGACACGGAGTTTTTTTAGTCCCTACACCAAAATGTCCCTGTAAACCAACACCCTCTAATAATGCCGCTGGAAAATTGATGCAATGCCACAGTTAAAAGCAAATTACATGTTTAACGAATTTTATTGTTAATATAATCTCTATGTTAATATTAATCAATGCCACCATTTGAGAAATGCTACTGTCTTGCTTTCTTTTCCATTTAGATAAGGTAGATGCTTCTTTTTGTTGGCTTCTGTGTCATCCACCGTTATTGACCACTAATTGTTTCCTTTGCACCTATGTGTAAACAGGGTTATCTACTTCACCTCGTTGCCATTGTGACCTTTTGTTGCACTGCACAAAACACTTTTGTTTTAAGAGTGTTTTGTGCAGTTCAACCAAAATGTCACACCGACAACGTTGCTTGATCTTAGTGGAACTGCACAAGAGGAGATCTTACTTCCTATCCGTTAAGGCGAATTTGGTTCAGATCTTCTTCTTGTGAGTTGTTGGAATTCCGCATCATGAGAGGTCAGTACTAGCCTTCTTTCACATGATTCTGCAGTGTGCACAAATATGTTGTGCTACTTGTACGATAATGTTGCTTGATTCTAGTGAACTGCACAAATGGAGACAAGACATCCAATCTGTATGTGCACCGTAATATCCCATTGAGGTAAGATAAGGATATTTCACAACTGCTGGCCTGTATTTTGCCACTTTCATCAGAAAATTAAGTTTAGTACTATACTTGTGCTCCCTAATTGACATGCCAAATCTTACATTGAAGGCGAAGCTTGTCTGTTATTGAACCAAGTGATGAAGGGGAAGAACAAGCGGAAGAAAAACAAAAATCAACTCCCGGTGCTATAATGAAGCACTGGAATTGTGATGACACAAGTAATGATATAGTTTTGCATCTTAATTTATTGCTATGGCAATAACGAGCAATTGTTTTGCAACTGATTTGATGCCACTCTTAATGTAATATGTAATTATCTCTACTTGTGCAAACAGGGATCTTCTTTGAAGATACCATATATTTTAGTGGAACTGCACAAGAAGATGTTGGAAACATTAAACTAGTCGAGGAGTATATAGTAAGCATGGCCACCACCGTAGATAGCAACAGATGGTTCCGGAGAAGTGCTTCATCTGTATGCTCTACACAATAAGCCTCCTGACAAAGGTTGGTACTCGCCCACTGATTTCATCCATATGATTGAGCTTTGTCATCTCTATTGGTGTTGTGCTACTGTTTAGATACTGTCATGAAAAAGTGGTATTGTCCTTGAGAAGTGCTTCATCTGTGCTGTTTTAAATATTTCCTTTCCTTTTTTTTCGAGCAAACAGGGATGCTAGCATTTAGTAGTCCTCTTGTCTTTGCACAACAGGATCATCTTCCTGTGAAGAGGAATATGGAGTACGTGAAGTGACTAGTTCCGATTATTCCAGGATGAAGAAGCCCTGTCTATCTTCTCATCAGAAGGAGCAGTTGAAGGATGGTTACATTACTCCCCACAAGACCAAACTAACTTCAGCTCAGAAGGACTGACAAATCCCCATTTTTTTGCTGTGATGCGCGAGTACAATGTTGTTCTAGGATTCTTTCTGGTGAGTTCCATTTTTCTAAAAGTGTGCTCTACATGGACCATGTATGTGCCTGTTGAAACTGTCAATTCATAGTACAGTTTGCTTTATACTAATCACTTTTTTGTATTTGTGCAAACAGGGGTGCTCAGCTTGATTTCAATGGGAACTGCACAAAATGTTCATGAATACATCGAATCATTCATTTCCACCACAAGAAAGGAGGTGCCGATAAGTTCAAGGCGTTGCAACATATGAGGGCGAAATCATACAAGCTACGCGCGAATTTTTGTTGATTTTGGTGGAACTGCACAAAAAGAACAGCTGGTTTATTTAGCACGAGGTGCCATGTCAATGTCCGAACTGATGGCAAACCCTGCCCATTCCACAATCGTAGGCATTTGATATTTTGGAAAGGGACAACCTTGTCAAATTTTGCTCATTGATTTTAGCAAGACATGCGTTTGATATTTTCGAATGGGATGCCCTTTGCTGTCAGCAGCATCGATCAATTTTTTCTTTATTCTTTAGTTATGAAGTAAATATTGCCTCTGACATGTGAGTCGCTGAGATGCATAATCATCGATTGTTTTGAATGTTCTCTATGAATTGCCAAGCCTGTGTGTTTGATTGCAATGTATAGAAACGCTAAAAAGCTGCTCAAACTCTTTGTACTCCTTCTGTTCCTTTTTACTTCGAACATTGTGAAAGTGCATACTTTTTTGTATAAGATTGGTTAAAGTAGAGATACTTTGACTGCACACAAAACTTGTATGCAGACTAGAAAGGACCGGAGGGGGTACATGTGAAACTGCTGCAAACGAGGTGATCACCCTGGGAATAATGCTAGTACGTATTGTTTTGCATGTTCATCCAATGCCAGTGATACAGGAATTTGAACTAATCGAAATAAATTCATTCATACACGGTCGGATTTCATATAAACATGCCGGATTTCATTACATTTCATACATTCTTCAACTAAAAAGGGGTGCGCTGGAGGTATAATTAATTAACCGAAGCTACCACCTGTGTCCCGCTGAGCCGAACAGAAGCTTCCGTGACTTAACTGCAGGTGCAGTTGCGTAACTGACATGTGGCCTGTTGGGCCCACGTGTCAGTCAGCCAACTGCACCAGCAGTTAAGTAGAAGCAGCGTTCTTCTCCAGCGCAGCTCTCCGACTCCACGTCGCCGCCAAGAAGCTAACCGGCCGTCAATGGTCAACCCACCTAGCTTGGCTTCAACCGGAGGGTAGCAGCGGTGGCCTTACTTTGACCCGAGCGGCGGCGACCTACCGTGTTCTACTCGTCCTCGTTTTCTGTGTGGCGCGGCCTCGTTGGCAGCGGGGCGAGGCCTCGGCGGAGCTGGCGATGTCCTCTGTATCGTTGCCGGCGGGCGGCGCCTCAGCGGAGCGGTGGAAATCCTCCCCTACGTTGCCGACAGGGTGGGGCCTCGGATGAGCCGGCGATGTCCTCTGCCTCGTTGTTGGCGGGGCGGGGCCTCGGCGGACCTGGCGGTGTCCTCTGCCTCGTTGTTGGCGCCGCGGGGCCTCGGCGGAGCAGGGCCTCGTCGACGCCAGCGGAGCGGGGACTCGTCGGAGCCGGCATTGTCCTCTGCCTCGTCCTCGGTCTCGCCAAACAGCGCCTCGCCCGCTTCATCGCACTCTTTGCTAGCCTCTTTGTAGGCAGTCGCAGCCTCTGCCACCCCCATGGGTACCGCCAGCGCTCGAGGCGGCCCTTGCGGGCGGAGCGGTACGAGTCGAGCAGCGCCTCCTGCTCCGCCCGCTCCGCGGCGATCTGCTCCTCCGCCTGCAGGTGCTCCTGGAGGAGATGGTGGTTGTAGGTGGCATCGGCCTACGCCTCCCGGAACTGCTCCTTACGCATCTGCCTCACCCTGTCCATATATTGGGCACGGGCCTCGCCGATGGTCATGGTGCAATGCACCGGCGAGGATGGCGCGGAGGAGGGGGTTGGCGCCGGATCGTCGACTACCATGTTCTCCATTGGGACGTCGTCGTCCTCCGGCTGCCTGCCGACCAGCCGGTCGGCAGCAATGGCTGCAATCTCCTTGTGGTCCATCGTCTGCCCGTCCCGAAGAGCGCTGGAGCGCGAGGAAGCCATGGTGGGCAGTAGTGGTGTGGACAGGAGAAAGGGAACGGATGCGGATGACTACGGCTATGGCCGGCGCAGCAGTTTATATAGCAATGGGGGCAGGCGGAGGGACGGACGTGTGGCGCCGGAGTAGCCGCCTCGGCAACCGCGTATCATTAATGTGGGCGGCAGACGGACGGACGGCACTTGTGTCGTTTGAAGGCGGAGCAATCGCCTGCACCGGGAAGCGGGGCGGGCGGCGCTGATTGTTTCGGGCGGAAAGCGTGCGCGGCCGAGGAGATGACTTTACTTGGAGAGGATGACAATGGGGACCCACCAGGTCCATAGCCTCACATACGCAAGTGCCTCCTTATTATATATATATATATATAACTATAATTTATTTTGCTTCCTCCTGGTTTCCTGACATGATGGTCCCACACCATTGTCAACCTATGTAGTAGTCAATAAACGAGAGAATTGCACAAGAAGCGGCCGACAGCTGGGACCAAGCAGCTCGAGCAGTATTTGTGTTTTTGAGGTGTGAGCACTGCAGAGTTTTTCGATGTTTAGCCCAGATATTAATTTTTCTCCTCTGAACAACAACGAAAACATCGCTGCAGGTATTAACTGGGCGGACTGTAGCCCGTCTAGCCCAGGCCAGATATCCAGCCCAGATATTAATTTTTTTTCAAGCTGAAAATGGCTAGCCCAGCTATACTTTTTTTAGGAATACCCAAGCAAGGTCAAGTTGTTATTCTCCGCCCCGCTGGGCTGCAAATCTTTCCTAGGAGGGATGCATTAGGCTTAACAAGAAAATGGGCTTTAAGAAATAATAAATGGGATGTAATTATAAAAACTGGGCAGTAACTATAAAAAATGCACCAAACACGTGATTACTTTATAAAATATTATTTTTGGATATTGAATATTTTAATTTCATTAATTGTTGCGAGCGCAACGTTTCGTTGGATTTTTACGTAATATAAATTTATATTGAAATTGTATTTAATCTGACTAGAAATTTCAGGATAAAAATATTTCGGATCCCATCAAAATGTGGGAAATTTTATTGAATTCTGTTTTGAACGGTTGGTTGAAATGGGTTGTACTTTTAACAAACTGTAAATGAGCTGTAGTAAATTCCATTAGAATTTAAAAATGGGCTACACATTCTTACAAATCTCAAATGGGCTATAAGTTCTCTGCCACACACTTCTGGCCTTACTAAGTTGACGCGTCCCCTAAAATAACAGAGTTGACGCATATGCAAGGCTTTGTCAACTTATAGTCAACACACGGTTCTCGCAGCAATGGCCGTTGGATGTCCGTCCAACGGATGCCGTGCTTCTTCTTCAATCTCGGATATTCTAGCTTCACCCGCCCAAAAAATGATTCCTCCCCCTGACATCTGGGGCGCACCATTTCGGAAGCTGACCTGTGGGCCTACTAAGTTGACGTACCAAGGGCTTTGTAAACTTAGTCAATATAAATGGTTCTAGCTGCAGTGACCGTACGATGTCCATCCAATGGCCGTCGTGCTTCTTCAACCTCTGGTCTTCTTGCTCCAGCCGCCCAAAGCAGCGCCGGTCGTGCCGCCTGCTCCTGCCTCTCGTGGCCGGCTGTGCTGCCGCGGAGGCCTCACCGGCCCCTACTACTCCCACCGCTGCCCAGGCCATCCCTCCACTCACCCACACCCCCTATTATTCTGCGGCGACGGCAGCGCAGCCGAACCAGTGAACCCTCGTACTCCTCTCCGCGTGTGCATCCACTGCCGCGTCTTCCCCGGCTCCAGGTCGTCCCCTTCCTAGGCCTCGCCGTCGTCCACCGCCCTGGTGCTCTCGGGGCGGCGTGGTCAACGTGGTCAAGGAACGACTTCCATCGGACGTGGACTGTACGTGGAGAGGCTGACAGCTGGGTCCAGCTATATCTTCGCACGCAAGGAAGTGCCTCCTTATTACGCACCAAAAAATGAATACCCCCTGCTAGCTGGGACCCACCATAGTGGGTGGCTGACTTGTGGGCCTACTAAGTTGACAAGGATGGAGGGCTTTGTCAACTTAGTCAATATGAACGATTTCCATCCAACGGCCATAGTGCTTCTTCAACCTCTGGTCTTCTTGCTCCAACGGCCCAAAGCAGCGCCGGTCGTGCCGCGTGCTCCTGCCTCTCGTGGCCGGCTGTGATGCCGCGGAGGCCTCACCGCCCCCTACTACTCCCACCGCTGGCCCAGGGTATCCCTCTACTCACCCACACCCCCTGTTATTCTGCGGCGACGGCAGCGCAGCCGAACCAGTGAACCCTCATACTCCTCTCCGCGCGAGCTTCCACTGCCGCGTCTTCCCTGGCTCCGCGTCGTCCCCTTCCTAGGCCTCGCCGTCATCCACCGCCTTGGTGCTCTCGGCGTAGCGTGGTCAATGTGGTCAACGACCGACTTCCATCGGAAGAGTACTGTACGTGGAGAGGCTGACAGTTGGGTCCACGGCCACAGCCCAGTTTTTTTGTGATTTGCCAAGTAAGTCGCTTTGTCAGGCTTGTTGGGCTGTAAATTTTTCAAGACGAGGAGAGCTTCATTCATCTGGGGCGCACCATTTCGGAAGCTGACCTGTGGGCCTACTAAGTTGACGTACCAAGGGCTTTCTCAACTTAGTCAATATGCATGATTCTAGCTCCAGTGACCGTACGATGTCCATCCAACGGCCGTAGTGTTTCTTCAACCTCTGGTCTTCTTGCTCCAGCTGCCCAAACCAGCGCCGGTCCTGCCTCGTGCTCCTGCCTCCCGTGGCCGGCTGCGATGCGGCGGAGGCCTCACCACCCCTACTACTCCCACCGCTGGCCAGGCCATCCCTCTACTCACCCACACCCCCTGTTATTCTGTGGCGACGGCAGCCTCACACCGCAGCGAACCAGTGGTCAACGTGGTCAAGGAACGGCTTCCATCGGACGTGGACTGTACGTGGAGAGGCTGATAGCTGGGTCCATGGCCGCAGCAAGGAAGTGCCTCCTTATTACGTGCAAAATAATTATTACTCCACCTGACAGCGGGGACCCACCGGACGGGCCACCGTATTTCGCGAAAAAAATGTTTGCCCCTGACTGCTGGGACCCACCAGCTACATCTTCGCACGCAAGGAAGTGCGTCCGGGCAAAAAAACGATTCGCCCCCTGACTGTTGGGACCCACCAGCTACATCTTCGCAGGCAAGGAAGTGCCTGACAGCCGGGACCCACCTGGTCGAAGCGTACGTAGCGTTGTCATTCTGGTCGCGAACGTGTACGTACATATATACTGGTGGATGTAGAGGCGCGCACGTGTCGTAGTAGAGGCACGTACGTGTCGTAGTAGAGGCGCGCACGTAGCATGTACACGTACGTACAGCGGCCAGGGTGCAAGAAAGAAAATACGGCCACGTATGTGTACATACGGGCGGCGTCTCGAACGCCTACTCGCGCATACGTACGGCCAGGGCTCGTGTACATGGCTGGGTCGGAACGGAGAAACAGCGTCGTCGTCGTGTTCATGGGGAGGCAACGGAATGCGTCGTGTTCATAAGGAGGCAACGAAAAACGTCGTGTTCATCGGGAGGCAACGGAACACGTGGGAGCCAACCGACTGGGTCGGAACGGAATGCGTGGTCGTGTTCATCGGGAGGGCTTGGATGGAACAGGCGATGGAAACGAGGCCTGGCATACCCACAACGGAGGAAACGGACCTCCTACATTCGGAACGGGGTCCTGTTGATCGGGAGGGGTGTGGCGTACCGCAAAACGGAGGAAACAGACCTCCTACGGTCGAAACGGGGGTCCTGTTGATCGGGAGGGGTGTGGCGTACCGCAAAACGGACGAAACAGACCTCCTACGGTCGAAACGGGGGTCCTGTTGATCGGGAGGGGTGTGGCGTACCGCAAAACGGATGAAACGGACCTCCTACGGTCGAAACGGGGGTCCTGTTCATCGGGAGGGGTGTGGCGTACCGCAAAACGGGACTCCACGGGATACTGTTCATCTCCACCGTCGACCTCCTCCAGCCTCCACGGGCTACCGTCGACCTCCTCCAGCCTCCACGGGCTCCTGTTCATCCAGCCTCCACCGCGCGCTACTCCACCGGCTACTGTTCAACCACCCCTCCACGGGCACCCCTCCACTGTCTACTGTTCATCCAGCCCTACACACCACGGGGTCCTGTTCAACCACCCCTCCACGAGCACCCCTCCACCGTCTACTGTTCATCCAGCCGTCCACCACACCACGGGGTCCTGTTCATCCGGAGGCAACGCCACCGCTCACTGTTCATCCAACCCCCCCCCCCTGCAATGCTCACTGTTCATCCCAGAGGCAGCATCAATCGGCTTCAGTTAGCAGCAGTAGCGAAGGAATCGCTCGATCGGGTTCAGTTAACAGCCATCGATCGTTCGCTCGGGTTCAGTGACGCGTAGCCTGCAGTGCAATCGCTCGGGTTCAGTTAGAGCCCAACGCCTCGCTCGGGTTCAGTTAGAGCCAACGCCTCGCACACACGCGCGTACGTGTACGAGAGAAACGTGCATCGCTCAGCCCCCGACCTCCCACCGTAACCGGGGAATCCCCGAAATTTTCCTCGCCCTCGCTGTACCACGGTCTTTTCCGTCATGGACGGCCCAAAGAATGTCATGCAGCTGCGTCTCCGGCCCGCCCAGGACGAAAAGCCCATTTTCTGTCATGATTTTTTGTCATATAAGTAGGAGCCCACCACATCTATGATGATACCGGGTTTTGTCACAATTATCGTCATAGAAGTGTCATATGTATGACAGAAAAAAATTTCGTTCGGCCCAAAATGTCACGGATGTGTCTTTTTTTGTAGTGTATATATCATTCTATTTTGCCGAATATTTCATTTCAATTGGAAGGAAAAATTGATTGAGAATTTGATCTGAAATAAATAGCAATCAACTATGGTGCTCAAGCAGTAGTCATCTTAAAATCCCTAAAATAAAAGAACTCATTTAGCAATCTGACCATGCCCTCAATGAGCGGGGGATTGCACCTGCAGTCTGCAGAGGAGAAGAGATCAAACAATCCATATGGGCATACCATCGAGTAGATGGTGTGCGGAAAATGTGGTTGGATTCGAGGTTCTTTTAAGCTTAGAATTATTCGAATCACAATTGACTGTAGTATTTGGACTCTATCAGTATCAATTGCTTGTGATAGATGTCTGATATACATGACCAGTTGCTAGCGGCCCTTTCAATTCTCAGTTTCAACACACAATAATTCTTCCTAAGTCCCTTGCAGTTTGGTGTCCCATATTCTAGACTGTGCTACCTCTATTTTGGTAAGAACTTGTGCATCCGCATATTGTTCCATTGCAATCAGTCGCACATCTTAGGAACAACATGGCATGCATCTTATTTCCATTATCATCTCAATTCTTCATCACTCCAGAATGAGCGTGAGTAGATTCAGTGAGTATGTTGCTTATAAGTGGTAAAGAAGACTCCATCTGTAAAATAATATAAGACTTTTTAGATCACTACTTTAATGATCTAAAAGATCTTATATTACCTCACACAAGGAGTATGACTTTGCCAAGCACGTAGAAGAGATCATAGATAACCATAGGAAACTATTATGGGTTTCCAGTTTCTTCGAAAGTGGGAAACTTCAGGACACAGTTCCTGAGGAATTCCATAACTATTTAACCATACTTTATCTACAGGCGAAACAGGAATCTATGTGTTTTCTAAATCAGTCAGTCAATGACAAGCTGCTTAGGGCACCTAGATGCCTAACATTGAAGACTATGGCAACTCAGAATAGCTATGACCAGAACGAAGATGATCTGGAAGCATTATGTAATCCAATAAGAAACTTCCTTCAAGCGGAAAGTATTGTTATTGGAAATAAGGAATGCTCAGCCATCATCTCTGACCGTAAGTACAGGTCTGCAGTTTGTATTTGAATCGTCAGGATATTTGAAGCAGCAGAGCACTTTTCAATCAATTACGAGAGGCATTCGCTTCTCTGATCTTCATCCCACCAATGCATTGTACGACTCTCCACCCCCTTTTCCTCCCTCATGAAATCCTAATTTCCCGCAATGAAATTCGATTTCGAGTTCTATTCGATACTGGTAGGAGAAGAACCCGACTCGGCATTCCTAAAAAAAGAGGGGAAGTTTCAGCTCCACTGTCTATTATGTGGTTAAGGAGGCTGATGGGTGCACCCCAAGTGAAACTACTTTACATGACCACCCAGTTCCACTAAGATTGATTAAACAGTGGGGAAATGCTATGGGTATCCCTAGTTCCTTCTTGACACATGTCCTCATGATGAGTAGGAATGTACTTCTACACACATGTTATTCCTACCTTTTTGTTATCTATCTAATGCCTGACTGGTGAGTTGGTGAATCCTTGACTGTTTGTAAGATATTGTATACCCTGAATCAAACCGGTGCTGCTGTTTTACTAAAAGTTATTATCCCTATGCGAAGGGCACATGCTCTACTGGCTAAATCTAAAGTCAGGCTTTTCTGTACATTCTCTTGCCTGTTTTTAGCTCCAGTCGTCAATCTTTTTTGCAACACTCACCCTCTGATGTTACCTCATTATTTTCATGATTCCTTATTCTGTGACACTGTTCTTCAAACTGAACTTATAGAAGCTCAAACCAGTTCCGAAAGAGAACCTTGAAATTTTTTCACTGAATGAGTTGGGTCCATTTCGTCGAAGAACTTGAATCACACGCCTGCACAACTCTTCTATTTCATGGGTAAAGTACTGCATGAACGCGCAACCTGCATGAACGCGCAATTGACAATCAGTCTCATACTTCTGATTGTATTGAAAATGAACATTGTAATAGTAAAGTATTGCTCGCCTCCTGCCATGAGGAAACATGGTTCTACAAACGACTTTTAATTCTTGCTCTTGTGGCATCATCAAACTCTTTCTTAACAATGCAGCCCAATGTAGAAAACTCATTGAATAAATCCACAAAGAAAGATATACCAGACATTCCCTTTCTGAAAAAGACAACAAAGATTCATCTATGGAAATAAGGTTAGAACATCAGTTTCCACAGCTGAAATACCAAGTTAGTTTCAGAGAAACAACACAGTTTAATATTAATAATATATCATGTAATTACTCATCCGTGTTTTCCGTAACAAATACAATATCCTGCTAGAACAACTACCCTGGAAATTGCGGTTGAATCGGAAAGCCTTGTACGTGCTCAATATCACCATGCATTCAGAACATGACACCAACCAAATTGTATGACCATGGAGAGTTCAAGCAGTAATGAATTATCATTGGATGAAAAAAGTTCTAAAAAATGTGTGTAAACTGAAGAAGCATATATCATCTTGGGGAGCCTCTTCCTATGCTTGGCATTCTATTAGTGCAGTAGATGCTCCCACCCGGCGCAAAGGCGCATGACCTTCCACACACACACACACACACACACACACACACATGCACACACACACACATACACACACCAGAGAAGGAATCAAGAAATACCCAAGGCAACAAATGGATATCAAAGAGAAAAACCAGAAGAAGGCGAGAAGAAACCTTGTGCGTCACTTCATCTTGTAGCCGTTCCTAGGGCGGTGACCATGAAAATGTAGCAGGGGGGCGGGGCTTCGAGGGAGAGTGGGATGGCTACATTTAAAAATAGAGAAGATGTACCAGTACTTTGTTCTAAGTAAAAGGTATTCAGGCTTGAAAATTAGCCCTGATTTGAAGTGCCTTTTCATGTCAGATGTTACTCTGATTAAATAATCACCATGCATAGTAAGCATTTCGCAATTTCTTCACTAATAATGGGTGCAATATAAGAAGCAATATACTCCAAGGCACATACAGTTTGATGCAAGATGCATGGCTGAGACAGATGGATTAGAAAAAGATTGGAATTAATGGATGCAGGTACTACACAGTTTTATATGCTGACAAGTATGCACAATGTAATGAATTGTCAATGAGGTCATCCACGTTTTCAGCGGCATAAACATTCATTGGGATCTACTAAAGAAATCCATGACACATATTGAACCCCAGTATTCACCCCAAAAGCATGACTTGGACAATTGGACATGGATAGTAACAACATGACCCAGATTCATACATACCCACGCTCAACTCTGACATTCCAAATAACCACATGGAAAAGGAAACGACCCCCCAAATTAAGAGACAGCTTCACTGAAGCAATGCTAGCTGTGACGTAATCTATAAGGTGTCGAGGGGGCTAGTGATTGATGCACACCTATTTAACTCATCTAGCATTTTGATAAGTTCACCGAAGAGATCATTGAGTAGGACACGCTTCTGCCTCTTGTATTTGTGCATTTTCCTCGGTGCTTTCTTCTTGCACTTGCTAACGGTGACATGCCTGCGAATTGAAAGCTACTACATCAGCAACAATGGAACACAGGCACAGCTCTCTTGCACAGTAGGTACGGTACACATTATGTTCATGCTAACAACATCTGCTATTGAGATGCTTGAATCACACTTCATGTTTCTATTTTCTAAATTAAAATAGACATCGGTACAGCAGAAAAGAAACACACAAATAGGTAGCCAAATTACCTCACAAAGCTATTAGCAAGGTAGTAGCAAAATCCTGAGCTCCATCCAGTTCTTGCTTCGTTTCCACTACGGCAAGCACTCCCTGCCGCTGAAATTGCTGATGAATATGACAGTGAAAAAACAGGGAATTGACCCAAGGAAGTATCCAGACTGTGTGCTATTCATTGGGAGGCGGCTGACTAACTAACTGTTGATGGAGTGGAAGAAGACCGCTGGCTTTCGAGCGGTGGTGCAGCCTGCTGTTGAGAAAGCCTGTTGATGGAGTGGAAGAGGACGGCGGTCCGGCCCTGCTACACCACCTCTTCTCTCTCTCCCTCTCATCTTCTCACCCCTCGCTCCTCCCCAGACGCCCCCACACTCTCCTCCTCCTCCTCCCCCGTCTCATCCACCCCTCCTCGTCCCGGATCCTGCCGGATCCGAGGCTTGTGGGCGCGGAGGCGAGCTTCTCCGGCACCGGCGTCGGTGCCGGCGGCAGCGGGAAAGGAGGCGGGGTCGTGGGGGAGACACGCAGGCTAGGTCACGGGCATCGGCGGCAGCGGTAGGAGAGGAGGCAGGGGTCGCGGGGAAGACGCGTGGTAGCCAACGTGTTTTTTGTCGGTACCTGTGATGACGTGGATAGCAGAAGGAGGCGCCCATGCCGCGACTATTAATGGGTTTAATTGCCAATTGCCCCACTCCCAAATTACTAGTGGATTCGATAGCACATTAGCATACATTAACGGAACATGTTTCCCTTATTGCCAATTGGCCACTTTAAGATTACCATCTGGGGAGGTCCGTTTAGTATCCCAAAACTGCTTAGCAAAAGTCGGACAAGTGGGTAATGTTGGGGTGAACCAAAAAAGTTTGGGTAGAGCCGGATCTAAGTGTTGGCTAGGTAAACGCCCCGTAGTAAGAGGGGTAGTTATGAACCCTGTGGACCACCCCCATGGGGGCGGTGAAGGGAAAGCTCCCATTGGTAGAAAAAAACCCACAACCCCTTGGGGTTATCCTGCGCTTGGAAGAAGAACTAGGAAAAGGAAAAAATATAGCGATAGTTTTATTCTTCGTCGCCGTAAGTAAATACGTAACCAGGAATATGGAAAATTGCATTTTTGGAATTTGCAATAATGCGACGGGCGAACGACGGGAATTGAACCCGCGCATGGTGGATTCACAATCCACTGCCTTGATCCATTTGGCTACATCCGCCCCTTATCCAGCTAAAGGATTTTTTTCTTTTTTCCATTGATAATTATTCTATTTATTCTGACCTCTGTACTTCGATCGAGATATTGGACATAGAATGCCACTCTTTAAAAAGGAAAAAAAAGGAGTAATCAGCTGTGACACGAAAAAAACGAATCCTTTTGTAGCTCATCATTTATTGGCAAAGATAGAAAAGGTCAATATGAAGGAGGAGAAAGAAACAATAGTAACGTGGTCCCGGGCATCTAGCATTCTACCCACAATGGTTGGCCATACAATCGCGATTCATAATGGAAAGGAACATATACCTATTTACATAACAAATCCTATGGTAGGTCGCAAATTGGGGGAATTCGTGCCTACTCGGCATTTCACGAGTTATGAAAATGCAAGAAAGGATACTAAATCTCGTCGTTAACTGAATTCTGAATAGAAACATTAAGAAGAAGAAAAAGATTCAAAATAAAGACAGAAATACCCAATATCTTGTTCTAGCAAGATATTGGGTATTTCTGTCTTTTCTTTCTTCAAAAATTCTTATATGTTAGCACAAAAACCTTATCCATTAATAGATGGAACTTCAACAGCAGCTAAGTCTAGAGGGAAGTTGTGAGCGTTACGTTCGTGCATTACTTCCATACCAAGGTTAGCACGGTTGATGATATCAGCCCAAGTATTAATAACGCGACCTTGACTATCAACTACAAATTGGTTGAAATTGAAACCATTTAGGTTGAAAGCCATAGTACTAATACCTAAAGCAGTGAACCAGATTCCTACTACAGGCCAAGCAGCCAAGAAGAAGTGTAAAGAACGAGAGTTGTTGAAACTAGCATATTGGAAGATTAATCGGCCAAAATAACCATGAGCAGCCACAATATTATAAGTATCTTCATCTTGACCAAATTTGTAACCCTCATTAGCAGATTCATTTTCAGTAGTTTCCCTGATCAAACTAGAGGTTACCAAGGAACCATGCATAGCACTGAATAGGGAACCGCCGAATACACCAGCTACACCTAACATGTGGAATGGATGCATAAGGATGTTGTGCTCTGCCTGGAATACAATCATAAAGTTGAAAGTACCAGAGATTCCTAAAGGCATACCATCAGAAAAGCTTCCTTGACCAATAGGGTAAATCAAGAAAACAGCAGTAGCAGCTGCAATGGGAGCTGAATATGCAACAGCAATCCAAGGACGCATACCCAGACGGAAACTAAGTTCCCACTCACGACCCATATAACAAGCTACACAAGTAAGAAATGTAGAACAATTAGCTCATAAGGACCACCATTGTATAACCACTCATCAACAGATGCAGCTTCCCAAATTGGGTAAAAGTGCAATCCGATCGCCGCAGAAGTAGGGATAATAGCACCAGAGATAATATTGTTTCCATAAAGTAAAGAACCAGAAACAGGCTCACGAATACCATCAATATCTATTGGAGGGGCAGCGATGAAGGCGATAATAAATACAGAAGTTGCGGTCAATAAGGTAGGGATCATCAAAACACCGAACCATCTGATGTAAAGACGATTTTCAGTGCTAGTTATCCAGTTGCAGAAGCGACCCCACAGGCTTGTACTTTCACGTCTCTCTAAAATTGCAGTCATGGGATCTTGGTTTATTCAAATTGCAAGGACTCCCAAGCACACGTATTAACTAGAATATAGATAATAGAAGGCTTGTTATTTAACAGTATAACATAGACTATATACCAATGTCAACCAAGTCAGCCCAAAGATTAGCTATCCATATAACTAAATTAACCAAACCAATAATTTTGTATTTGTAAATGAAGTGAGTCAAAGTTAAAAACTTTGATCGGTCTTTTCTATATGGGTTGCCCGGGACTCGAACCCGGAACTAGTCGGATGGAGTAGATAATTCTTCCTTGTTACAATAGAGAAAAATCCCTCCCCAAATCGTGCTTGCATTTTTCATTGCACACGACTTTCCCTATGTAGAAATAGCCAATTTCTATTCCAAAGAGGAAGTTCTACTAATTTTTTTAATAAGTAAGTTGATTCACCTACTCTTTATTATAATAAAAAGAACATTTTAGAATGAAAAATAGAAAAGTTTTTTCTTGATCATTTATTAACCCTTTCCTATTTCTTAATTTCATCTAATGATTAATTAAGATGGTTGACCAGGTCATTGATACGTATAATATCCAAATACCAAATACGCTCAATGTGTGATCCACAAAAAGAAAAAAGAGTTGTTTTGGTGAACATCAAAGAAAAAACTTGCTCTTCTTCCATAAAAAATTCTTCTAAAAATGCCGAACCCATTCGTTGCATAAAAGTTCGTACCGTGCTTTTATGTTTACGAGCTAAAGTTCTAGCGCATGAAAGTCGAAGCATATACTTTAGTCGATACAAAGTCCGTTTTTTCGAAGATCCACTATGATAATGAAAAAGATTTCTACATATCCGACCAAATCGATCAAGAATATCCCAATCTGATAAATCTGTCCAAATGGGTTTACTAATAGGATGCCCCGATCCAGTACAAAATTGATCTTTTGATAAGTATCCTATGGGGAGAGTAGCGAGGACTATGGTATCGAATTTTTCATTCGAGTATCTATTAGAAATGAATTCTCCAGCATTTGATTCCTTACTAACAAAGAACTTTTTGGTACACTTGAAAGGTACCCCATAAAATCGAAGCAAGAGTTTGCTAATTGGTTTATATGGATTCTTCGCGGCTGAGTCTAAAAACAGAAATAATATTGCCAGAAATTGATAAGGTAGCATTTCCATTTCTTCTTCAAAAAAAAGTGCCTTTTGATGCAAGAATTGCCTTTCCTTGATATCGAACATAATGCATACGAGGATCCATAAAGAACCATAGGGTTTTCCGAGAAAAACCAGGGTACATTATCCCAAAATGTTCCATCTTCCTAGAAAAGTGGATTCGTTCCAGAAAAGTTCCAGAAGATGCTAATGGTAAGCAAGAATATTGTTTACGAAGGAACAACAAAAAAAATTCATATTCTGATACATAAGAGTTATATAGGAATCGAAATAGTCTTTTATTTTCTTTTTAGAAAAAAATGGATTTCATTGATGTAATAAAACTATTCCAATTCGAATAATAGTTGAGAAAGAATCGCAATAAATGCAAAGATGGAACATCTTGGATACGGTATTGAAGGAGTTGAACCAGGATTTCCAAATGGATAGGATAGGGTATTTCTATATGTGATAGATAATCCAAATGCAAAAATTTGTCTTCTAAAAAGGGAAATATTGAATGAATAGAGCGTAAATTCTGAAACTTTGGTATTTCTTTTTCTTTCGGACAAAATAATTCCCGTAGCGAGAATGGGATTTCCACAATGATCGCAAACCCTTCAGATAGAATCTGAGAATAAAACTCAGAATAATAATTATTTTTGTAATCCAATAATCGATCTTGGTTAGAATGATTAACCGAGTTATCCAAAAAATTCTGCTGATACATTCGAATAATTAAACGTTTCACAAGTAGTGAACTAAATTTCTTGTTATTACAACTAACAACTATTTCCACAGGTTCAGAACCATTTAATCCATAATGGTGGGCAAATGCATAAATATATTCCTGAAAGAGAAGTGGGTAGACAAAGTATTGTTGACGAGATTTATGTTTTTCTGAATACCCTTCGAATTTTTCCATTTGTATTTCTACTTGAATCAGAGAGAAGAAGCATTTCTCGGTTTATCGAATGATGATACATAGTGCAATATGGTCAGAACAGGGTGTTGCATTTTTAATACAAACCCTGGAAAGAAAGGGAGTCTAATCCACAGATCTTTTTCTGCTCCTTTTCTACCCAATTAGTTTATGTTTGTTCTAATTAAAAAAAAGAACAGAACAAGTTTTTTATTTTTGCAGGCCAATCGCTCTTTTGACTTTGGAATACAGCCTCTTTATCAATGTACTGCTTCTTTTACACATTCAATCCATAACATCCCTTATTCAATCCATAATCAAGAATAATTAGGATTTCTAAAAAAATAAAAAATAAAGGGTCCACTCATAGCAAAACCCAACCTTTCCCCGCATCCGGCACTAATCTATTTTTAACGTCTAATTAGAGCGGGGAATCATTCCAATTAGGAAGTTCAGCTCGTTGCTTTTTATTTTACCAAAATTGGAGCCAGGCTCTATCCATTTATTCATTAGACCCAGAAAATTGTAATTTTGGATTCCATTCAAAAAAGATTGATTTAATTACGACATGCTATTTTTTCCATTCATTACCTTTGAGGATCAGTCGTGGTCTTCTAGACTCTACCAAGAGTCTGGACGAATTTGTTGTTTCATCCAAATGTGTAAAAGATCATAGTCGCACTTAAAAGCCGAGTACTCTACCATTGAGTTAGCAACCCAGATAAAAAAAGGATCTTAGATACGATCGAAATCCAAAAATCAATGGAATTACACCGCGCGCTTCTATCAAAACATTGAACTAGCAAGACATCAAAAGATTTTTTTTATCGACCATGAAAAACACTCAAATGCCAAAACGAACAGGTCCGGTTAAATTCCACTAAAGTAAAGTTAAAAAAAGAGCGACCCTAATCATGATGGCCAAATTCTCCTTATTTTTAGCGATTTTTATTAAAAAATATATATATTATATTGTATGAGAATACATGCAAGAGGAACACCCTTATCATTTGAGCGAAGTGTAGGCGGAAAAATTGAATATGGAGTGAGGATAAAGAGACCCATCTATCTACAAATTCTATTTGTTCAATAGACCTTTGTCAATGGAAATACAATGGTAAGAAAACAAATTAGATAGAAAAAGTAAATAAAACAGGGGCTTATGTTGGATTGGCACGATATAATATAAATCCAAATAGGATTAAAAAAGAGGTAAATTGTGTCTAAATAATTAGACAACTAGGAATACTAATAATCTTCTCCTATCCTAATTTTTGATTCATTTAGTTCTTCAATTAACTCAAAGTTCTTTCTTTTTCTTTAAAGAATTCCGCCTTCCTTAAAATATCATAAATAGTTCTTGTTGGTTGAGCACCCTTTTCAAGGAAATAGAGAATAGCTGGAACATTTAAACAAGTTTGATTCTTTATCGGATCATAAAAACCTACTTTTTGAAGATCTCTTCCTCCTCTTCGAGATCGAACATCAATTGCAACGATTCGATAGACAGCTTATTGGGATAGATGTAGATAAACAACGCCCCCCCCCCTAGAAACGTATAGGAGGTTTTCTCCTCATACGGCTCGAGAAAATGATTAGAATTTCTGTCGATAATAATACAAATTAGACTATAACGTGCATTAATTTCCTTACAGAAAAAACAAATTTCATTTATACTCATGACTCAAGTGGGCTAATTTTGCCTGACAAACTTCGAAGGCAAAATCCTTCCAAAAAATTTGAGTCGTCTTTAAACTCTTTTCTTTGTCTCATTTCGAACGAATTGACTTTTATTCCTTATTCTGATCCAACTCTGTTGTTGAGACAATTGAAAATTGTGTTTACTTGTTCTGGAATCCTTTATCTTTGATTTGTGAAATCCTTGGGTTTAGACATTACTTCGGGAATTCCTATTTTTTTTCTTTCAAAAGAGTAGCGACATACCCTTTTTTCTTATTTCCTTCGATAAAGCATTTATCTCTTCTATAGAAATCTAATAAGAGGGATTGATTCTGATATAGTTTTATTGGACTTTCTTCTTATTTTAACCTTTCGATTTATTTCTATATTAAGGATAGGCTGACAAAGTTGGCCTAATTTATTAGTTTTCACTAACCCTAGATTCTTTCCCTTGATAAAAAAATTCTGTCCTCTCGAGCTCCATCGTGTACTATGTTACTTAAACCCAGTGCAAATTTGGTTCGGAACGAATAGAACAGGCTATGTCGAGCCAAGAGCATTTTCATTACTATGGAAAATGATGGATAGAAAAATCCACAATCGATCATGTCCTTCAAGTCGCCCGTTGCTTTCTACCACATCGTTTTACATGAAGTTTTACCATAACAAACATTCCTCTTTTCATTGCAAAGTGGTATAGAGAATTGATCCAATATGGATGGAATCATGAATAGTCATTGGTTTAGTTTTTTTATACTAATTAAAACTTGCTATCTATGGAGCAATATGGATAAAAGAAAGTAAGTATTTATCCGGGAAGCCTCCACCAAGATCCAATTTATTTAAACCCATATTAAAATTCTATCATATGAATGAAACATCGTTTGAAAAAGACGACTAAACAAGTTTGCTTAAAACTTATTTATTCTTAAATTTCCACCCTCAACGGATGGCTCGAGATGATCAATCTTGAAGTGAGAAAAGAAGGATTGACTCTTCCTCAATAAATAAACTATCAACCTCCAAAAAAGTTTAATTAATTTAATTACTAGAATTAGAATTCTAGTAGTAATATATTTTTTAGTACCAAAAACAATTAAAAGTAAATAAACTATTCCAATGAAAAGATTGAAAGTTTTTGGTAGTTATAGAATTCTTGTACTTCTTCAACTCGAATACCAAAAGGAAGAAAAAAATATGACTAAGTGATTTTATAGTAGAGGCATATCCTGAATGTGCTTGATAGATCCCATTTTTTCATGAAAATAAAGATAGTCAATTTGACTGGACTTAAGACTTTATTATGTTTTCTGAGAAAGAATAAGATATCATTATTCTCTTTAATAAACTTTTGTCTCGTACGGAATACTATATGATTTCACCGTTTGTTTCATCAGAAACAATCTGGGACGGAAGGATTCGAACCTCCGAGTAACGGGACCAAAACCCGCTGCCTTACCACTTGATCACGCCCCATTTCGGGTTTTATGCGACACTAATAAACACTAATATGTTTATTTGTTATTCGTCAATACCATTTCAATTACATAAAAAAGGAGGGATATTCTCTTGCTAGTATTCTACACATGCGGATAATATAGAATCAAAAAAATGCATTGATCATTACATGGAATTCTATTAAGATATTATATGAAAGTCGAATTTATTCCACTCTCATTTGAGAGTGCGAATACAAGGAGGTATTTTGTGTTTGGGAAAGTCCGAAGAAAAAAGATTTTGAATCTGCCTTTTCCTTCTTTCCCTTAAAAAAATAACTCAAGAAAAATCCAATTATTTACTCTACAAGAATGAAATGCTTGTTATGCCTAATATACTTAGTTTAACCTGTATCTGTTTTAATTCTGTTCTTTATCCTACTAGTTTTTTTCTTTGCCAAATTACCCGAAGCTTATGCTATTTTCAATCCAATCGTGGATATTATGCATGTTATACCTCTATTCTTTTTTCTATTAGCCTTTGTTTGGCAAGCTGCTGTAAGTTTTCGATGAAATCTTTAGTACTCTGTATGCCAAATTGAATGATGTGTTCATTCCAAAAAAAATAAAAAATGGGTAAAAGCCGAGAAGTTTTATATTTTTATATTATGAACCTTTGATTCTAAAATTTAAATTCTTCTACATTGAATGGGTAGCTACAGCAATAAATTTGGATCAGCCTTTCTACTCCCCTGCACCTAGGTTGAGCAGGTACCTAAAGGTACCTACACAATACCTAACCACCTAACCCTATTTTTGCTATTGATAAGAGTGCTTATTATAAAAGAATTCTTGCAATTTTTTCAAGAATTCTTTTTTGCATTTTTAGGTATAAAAAAAACCATCCTAGTGGATCCGTGTGGTAAGGAAAAACTGGTAATCTATTCCTTAAAAAAAATCTTGGAGATTATGTAATGCTTACTCTCAAACTTTTTGTTTATACAGTAGTGATATTCTTTGTTTCACTCTTTATCTTTGGATTCTTATCTAATGACCCAGGACGGAATCCTGGACGCGAGGAGTAAAAATTCAGTTTTTTTTCTTATTGGATTTGTTTCGTACATTTATCTATGAGAAAATCCGGGGGTCAGAATTCTTTCCAATTCGAAAGTCCCAAATGATCCAAGGGAGCGGAAAGAGAGGGATTCGAACCCTCGGTACAAAAAAATTGTACAACGGATTAGCAATCCGCCGCTTTAGTCCACTCAGCCATCTCTCCACGTTCCAAAGCGAAAGGTTTCCGTGATATGATATAGGCAAGAAATAAGAAATAACGGTTGCAAAAAACCCCCTTTTTTCAAAAGTCTATAAAAATTATATTGCCAATTCCATTTTAATTATATTCTTTTTTCTTAATGTTAATAAAAAAAGAAGAAAATTCTTGTTTTTTCTTTCTAAAAATCGATATTGGCCGAGAGACAATCAAATAGATTTTCTCTTTAGCGGGCATTTCAATATAGGACTTGTTATAATTATAATAAAACAAGCAGGTTATATAAAAAAATGCTTTTTGTCGATTATTTATCAAGAAAGCAAAAAGGGTTCTTATCAAATCCACCATAAAATTGGAAAGAAGCATAAAGTAAGTAGACCTGACTCCTTTAATGATGCCTCTATCCGCTATTCTGATATATAAATTCGATGTAGATGAAATTGTATAAGCGAATTTTTTTTATTTCCTTAGACTTAGACCGCGCAAGACAAGAATTTTGCGCTATTTACGATTTCATATTCTTGTTACTAGATGTTCTATAGGAATAAGAAGAAATCGCAACTCCTTTGCGCTACACATAAAATTGGATTTCGAAGGTCCATTTTTTTTATAGGAATCCTCTATTTTAGTTCTTCCACCCATGCAATAGAGAGGGAATGGGAAAAGAAGGGTTACTTTTATTTTCATTTTTCCCTTAAAAGATAGACTTTGAAATAGGAGTCTTGGAATAATGCTGAATTCAAAGGTTTATTTCTTTCTATAGTATAAGAAAAACAATTTATTTCTATTTCTATAGTATAAGAAAAACAAATAGTATAAGAAAAACAAATCGAATCAAATTCATGGATTTACCACGACCTCGGTTGTGACTGTGACTCCATAGATAAAAATGGGAAATTTCTCTCTTCGAGACCATTGAAAAAGGGCATTGAACGACAAAGAAATCGCCCACAGATAATAAAACTATCATATGCCTTGGAAAGTGATATGAGGTGCTCGGAAATGGTTGAAGTAATTGAATAGGAGGATCACTATGACTATAGCCCTTGGTAGAATTCCTAAAGAAGAAAATGATCTATTTGATACTATGGATGACTGGTTACGAAGGGACCGTTTCGTTTTTGTAGGATGGTCTGGCCTATTGCTCTTTCCTTGTGCTTATTTCGCTTTAGGGGGTTGGTTTACAGGGACAACTTTTGTAACTTCTTGGTATACCCATGGATTGGCTAGTTCCTATTTGGAAGCTTGTAATTTCTTAACCGCAGCAGTTTCTACCCCTGCCAATAGTTTAGCACACTCTTTGTTGCTACTATGGGGGCCCGAAGCACAAGGAGATTTTACTCGTTGGTGTCAATTAGGCGGTCTATGGACTTTTGTAGCTCTCCACGGGGCTTTTGCACTAATAGGTTTCATGTTACGCCAATTTGAACTTGCTCGGCCTGTTCAATTGCGGCCTTATAATGCAATCTCATTCTCTGGTCCAATTGTTGTTTTTGTTTCTGTATTCCTTATTTATCCACTGGGGCAATCTGGTTGGTTCTTTGCGCCGAGTTTTGGCGTAGCAGCGATATTTCGATTCATCCTTTTCTTCCAAGGATTTCATAATTGGACGTTGAACCCATTTCATATGATGGGAGTTGCCGGAGTATTAGGTGCGGCTCTGCTATGCGCTATTCATGGAGCGACCGTAGAAAACACTCTATTTGAGGACGGTGATGGTGCAAATACCTTCCGTGCTTTTAACCCAACTCAAGCTGAAGAAACTTATTCCATGGTCACTGCTAACCGCTTTTGGTCCCAAATCTTTGGTGTCGCTTTTTCCAATAAACGTTGGTTACATTTCTTTATGCTATTTGTACCCGTCACCGGTTTATGGATGAGTGCTATTGGCGTAGTTGGCTTGGCTCTGAACTTATGTGCCTATGACTTTGTTTCCCAGGAAATCCGTGCAGCGTTAGATCCTGAATTTGAGACTTTCTACACCAAAAATATTCTTTTAAACGAGGGTATTCGTGCGTGGATGGCAGCTCAGGATCAGCCTCATGAAAATCTTATATTCCCTGAGGAGGTTCTACCACGTGGAAACGCTCTTTAATTGAACTTTCATTTTAGCTGGTCGTGACCAAGAAACCACCGGCTTTGCTTGGTGGGCTGGGAATGCCAGACTTATCAATTTGTCTGGTAAACTGCTTGGAGCTCATGTAGCCCATGCCGGATTAATCGTATTCTGGGCCGGAGCAATGAACCTATTTGAAGTGGCCCATTTCGTACCAGAAAAGCCCATGTATGAACAAGGGTTGATTTTACTTCCACACTTAGCTACTCTAGGTTGGGGAGTAGGGCCGGGGAGGGAAGTTCTAGATACTTTTCCGTACTTTGTATCTGGCGTACTTCACCTAATTTCCTCCGCAGTCTTAGGCTTCGGTGGCATTTATCACGCGCTTCTGGGACCCGAGACTCTTGAGGAATCTTTTCCATTCTTTGGTTATGTCTGGAAAGATAGAAATAAAATGACTACAATTTTGGGTATTCACTTAATTTTGTTAGGTCTAGGTGCTTTTCTTCTAGTACTCAAGGCTCTTTATTTTGGCGGTGTATATGATACCTGGGCCCCGGGGGGGAGATGTAAGAAAAATTACCAATTTGACCCTTAGTCCCAGTGTTATATTTGGTTATTTACTAAAATCTCCTTTTGGTGGAGAAGGGTGGATTGTTAGTGTAGATGATTTAGAAGATATAATTGGTGGGCATGTATGCATGGTTGGGTTTTATTTGCGTATTTGGCGGAATTTGGCATATTTTAACCAAACCCTTCGCATGGGCTCGCCGTGCATTTGTATGGTTTGGAGAAGCTTACTTGTCTTATAGTTTAGCTGCTTTATCTGTCTTTGGTTTTATCGCTTGTTGTTTTGTATGGTTCAATAATACAGCTTATCCGAGTGAGTTTTATGGACCCACCGGGCCACAAGCTTCTCAAGCTCAAGCATTTACTTTTCTAGTTAGAGACCAGCGTCTTGGAGCTAATGTGGGATCCGCTCAAGGACCCACAGGTTTAGGTAAATATCTAATGCGTTCCCCAACTAGGGAGGTTATCTTTGGAGGGGAAACTATGCGTTTTTGGGACCTTCGTGCTCCATGGTTAGAACCTCTAAGGGGCCCCAACGGTTTGGACTTGAGTAGGTTGAAAAAAGACATACAACCTTGGCAAGAACGACGCTCAGCAGAATATATGACCCACGCTCCTTTAGGCTCTTTAAATTCCGTGGGTGGCGTAGCTACCGAGATCAATGCAGTTAATTATGTCTCTCCTAGAAGTTGGTTATCAACTTCTCATTTTGTTCTAGGATTCTTCTTTTTTGTGGGCCATTTATGGCATGCAGGAAGAGCCCGAGCTGCTGCAGCAGGTTTTGAAAAGGGAATCGATCGTGATTTGGAACCTGTTCTTTACATTAACAGTCGCGGCATGGGCGCCTCCTTCTGCTATCCACGTCATCCAGACTGTTAAAAGACTGTTAACGGAACGGCTAACCGGATATTATCGACCGTGCTCCAGAAAATAAGGGAAAGTGGAATTCTTTTGTGTGTCTGTTTGGTGCTGGACTTCGGCTAGCTAGGTAGGAGAGTCAAGATAAGTATTGACAGTGTTGAGCTCAATGTACTTATGAAATCACAATCTGTACTTATGAGATCACAATGTGTACTTATGAAATCACCATCTGGATCGCGCAGTAAATTAGTGTATATACTCCTGGCTCTCTTCTTTCAAGATGGATTCTGTTATGATACTACCCCCTCAATCCCAACCCCAGTGCTTTCACCAACTTTGCCAAACAGTGACATTATCATGGGCCAAAAACATATGCTAATCGTAACTATTATATCTTGATAGAGACACGCATAGAAGGAAATGAGACTGTATATAGATTAAGCGGAGACTGTCAGCGTCGATTCAGGTGACGCGGAGGTGAGAAAAGACGCATGATTTGGCGTCGCGATCCGCCGGCACGCATCATGTGCCGCGCAGCCAGATATATCCACCAGAGAAGGGTCACAAGCCATCCTGCCATGCCATGATGCCATGGCCACCGCCATGAGTGGATGAAATGAATGGCTGAATCAGAGGGCCGGGAAGCAGCTAGCCCAAGAAAGGACCGAGGTGTGTAAGCCTTCTCGTCTCCCAATGGACGAATTGAAGTGGAGTGGAGGAGCTGCATGCATGCCAATTGCTGCTGTCCTAGAATTACTGTTCATTCATTTCGTGGCTCCCTAGAGATTCTTCGCGGAAGAGACAAGAGCATACTGCAGCGAGCATATGGGCATACGGGGGTTCGTCGTTGGATGGAGCGCAGTGCAGGGAAGATCAGATCAAAGGAGGAAAAGAATTGAAGGCGCGCATTTGCACGGGAGACGCACGCTGCAGCAACATTTATGCTGCCTTGCCTGCAATCGAGGTTGATGCAGCCTTCTTCTTGGATGGACGGCCGTCCGGCAATGGGGTCGTAGTAACTGTTGTTGTCTCATTACTGTCCACCTGTGCCTGTGTGCACTGCAACTGCATACATATTGTGGCATACAAATGCATTGAACAAAAGTCAATCGAGAAATTCGAGATCGAGCGGCGGCAGGCAGATGGCCAAGCATTTTTGCGTCCAAAAGCTAAGAAGATTTCAGTGGGAATTTCGCGCTCGCTCGCACTCGACGGCAAAGCATATTCGTCTTCGATACGTACTGCTCATCATGCATGGTACTTCTGCTTTCCGAAAGCAGCTGCTAGCTGGGCCTCTCCTGTCCCGTCCCGGCGCTTTGAGCAACATCGAAACAGAGAGCTACTACCACGAGATATGCTTGTTTGTTTATAGGATGGGATGGAAGGGGAAACAAAAATGCTGAATTCCACATGATGAATTCCTGTCGGCTTCGTTTCTAGGCAGCTACCATTGCAGTACTAGCATATAGCACCTACGTATGGAATTCCATAGAAGAGGAACACACTCTCTTCCTTTCAAGTACTCCCTCCGTCTCAAAAAACTTGTCCCTCAAATGGATATATCTAACATCAAATTAGTGCTACATACATCCATTTGAGGGACAAGCTTGGGATAAGCTTTTTCGGACGGAGGGAGTACTAATTTGTAGGTTGTTTTTAACTTTAAAAGGCACGGACTACTTAAAAGAGCGAAATACAATTTGTTTCAAATTTGAAGGTGGCGCCAAATATGCAGTGGTGTTGGTGGTGGAGCACATGCATGTCTTCACGCAGTGCAGTGAAACAGAGCATCGCAGGCAGTATATATGCAGTGGTCCTTTTCTCCCTCTCTCAAAGTTACTTTTCCTAATCCAGAGATGCAGTTGCAGGCCACTTTCCTCCCGCAAAGCCGTCGATCAGTGTAGGCGTGTAGCTCAGTACCATCGCATTACTGCATACTAGTGGGAAAAAACGCAACAGGACCCTTTGAACTTGACAATGCAATTTCGTCTTCAGTTTTCTCGGATCTGACCCATTTTTCTACAAAAACTGCACCATTTCTTTGCCATGATAGAGAAGAAGCTACTGCTCGCAAAGAAATTTTGTGGGAACCATTGGCTCGTCTCAAAGCAAGTGAGGATAGACCATGTGGACGGATCGAGGATGATTGTACAAACCTTTTTGTTGCTTTCTTCACTGAGACGGCGATCTGGTTTCATTGTCACCGGCTTCTTCTGGCTTCAACTTGTGACTTCCTGACCACTGCATCAACATTGTTACCCCGGCTCCGAGGACGTTTTGGAGATATAAAGGCAGCATCGAGCTTTGCCCATAGTGCGCTACCGGCGAATGCAGGAGTATGGAATATCTTTTTTATACTTGGATTGTATACTTGAGTACTGAAACTTTGTGTTCCTCGTATTGCAAACAGCATGGAATTACATAACTAATACGCGTGTCGATCGGGTTCCGAGCAACCTCTGTTCACATTGGTGGTACGGACGAGACCACAGGGAGGTTTCGTATCTCTCGATCAAAAGAGCAATGCCGCTTTTTCCCTGGGTATAGAATAGGAATCAATTCGTTTTGCAACGAATCTCGAGACGAGGAAAGGTGGCTTCTTTGGCATTTTGCTGAGCTGGTATGTACCGTGCCGTCCAAGGTTTGGAATATGGTCGGCAATGGATAAGGTAGATCACATGGTTTGGCACCCAACTATTCTTCTCCTCTCACCTGAGGCGGCAGAGCTAGCTAGCTACAGTTTATAGCACGAATGATCACACTATCGTTTTCTTTGACAAAAAAATAAAATAGTTTCGTTATCCATATCTATCCGAGTCAAAATAGCATTAGCTAGCCCTTGGTGTAATCATGGCGATGATGAACCGATCCAAGGTGATTTAGTAGTATTTTAATCTCGGCGAGAGGATTCAGAATCAGAAAGATATTCTTGTCCTCGCAAGGAGAAAAAAGAGGACGAGGGGTGAGCAGTTGGGATTTGGGAGCAGGGCGAGGGAGGCCTGATTGCTCAATGAATGGCATATCCTCCTGTCCTTTTGCCCCCTGCTGACCGATGGATGGATACGACGCCACTGCGAGAATCCTCATGATCCCACAGATGCCTCACTCTCACTGATCCTATCCAGGCCACCTCATCATGGAACTGATGAGGATTTCGTGTATTAGTTGAGCAAAATTAGGTTTCTCTTTCTAACTCTAGCTAGTATATATGTGACACAGGCAGCTGCTGCTAGCCACCCCCATGTATGGAACTTTTGTTCCCATTAACAAAACATCCCCTTCGTATTATTTTTTATGTGTCTAGTTGTGCGGAAAGATCAGCTAATCTAGGGCCTTAGGGTTCTTAACAATTAAATTAGTTTTGTGCTTAATAATTATTTAATTTGGAAATGGACGTACGTTTACGTAGGAGTATCATACATGGTGGTGATTACCATGATGACACCCACAATCAGGTGATCCGTCTTGCCCTCCGTTTCCTTTTCGCTTTAGCTACTCCTCAATCACCTGAAAACTACTCCCTCCGTTCCTAAATACTCCCTCCGTTCCTAAATACTTGTCTTTCTAAGTATTTCAAATGACTATCACATACGGATGTATGTAGACATATTTTAGAGTGTAGATTCACTCATTTTATTTCATATGTAGTCACTTGTTGAAATGCCTAGAAAGACAAGTATTTAGGAACGGAGGGAGTATTCATGATTAGTCGATTTTTTACCCCCACCGCTTCATGCACGTGATGAGCACTACAGCGTGCTTGCAGCATGGAGCTGATGCATGCAAGCTCGCTTAATCAGCATGACTATTAATCACTAGACGTCTGACAGGCGGCCGAGAATTTTAATGGCATCCGTGTTAGTTTAAATTCAAAATTAAATAAACTTGTTTGTCATCTCTTCCTTCTGGTATCCTGACTAACTTGCGCAAGGTACGTCGACCTAGCTATATAGCAAAGCCAAAGTGACATGTAATCTCAGAAGGTTAGCCATCACTCTCCACAAATAAAGGACAAAGCAAAATCTGAAAAACAAAATAAAGGAACAATATCAAGAAAAGAAGAAGAGAAAAAAAAAAGGCAAAAGGCTTGTGTCAGCTGCGCTCTACTCACTCGACAATCATGCATGGTACCAATACGAATTATGGTGAGGTGTAGTTAGTGAACAGAAAACACGAAGTCTGCATGTGACTGGCCAAACACGCACGCACCTGCATACGTGACAACACTAAAGCAGGATCTCTCATGCAACACAGCAACGTACTGGAATATTTCGATGGAGTGGTAAGGTCAACTCCACCGCGTGACCCCAAATGGACGTCTGTTTTGTTTGGATTCTGTCCATTTGGGTAGGGATTTGGGGTCGTGTCCGGGTGTGTCCTGGGATGCGGTGGCCGTGCGCCCGCGCGCGGCTGCATCCATTTGCCCCATCCTGTCCGTCAGGGCCAAAAATGCCCATATTCTCATCAAAACTAGTTTGCACGTCCAAATATTTGTCTGAAAATTAAAATAGTTTTACAACCCAATTGAAATTGTCCTTAATAAAAAAGTTTTACAACCAAATCGAAATTGTCTTGACTAAACATAAAATGAACCAATACGTCTACTGGTTGCCAATGTGATCCCACACATGCTCAACCAAGTCATTTTGAAGATTCAAATGACTGTGCCAATCACGCATCTCACGGTGGAATTGCACAAATTGTTCAAATGTGGCCGGGTCTTGGTGCAGGGGCTCAATATTTTCACCTTGATAATCAAATCCTTGGTCGAAGATACTCTCATCACGCTCGTCCTCGACGATCATGTTGTGCATGATCACACAAGCAGTCATCACCTCACTAGTAGAAAAGGGGGCTTTTGTCCCGGTTGGTAAGGGCCTTTAGTCCTGGTTTTTGAACCGGGACTAAAGGGTCGTTATCAATGCCTCCCCCCTTTAGTCCCGGTTCTTACACGAACCGGGACTAAAGGCCGTCCACGTGGATGCAGCCTGGAGAAAATTTTATGAAAATTTTTTTTGGAAAAATTTTTTTAATTTTTTTTTGATTTTCAAATTTGTGAATTATTTTCACCTCTAATCTCTAATCACCACACCTCATCACTCCTCAATTTATCCTCTAATCTCTAATCACCCCTCATCATTCCAAATCATCTAACTTCCCAGACGGTCACCCATCCTCTCACTACTCCAGCCTGAGCACGCTTAACTTCCGGGTTCTATTCTCCCTCGTTTCCAAGTCTGCACTTGTTGTTTTCCTGACAATAGTAAGATGTCAATTCTATTAACCCTCAGAATTTAGCTTGAGCATGAAGTGACACATTTCACTGTTTGAGTTTGAAACTATTGTTTTAAAAAACAATAATTATTTAGTAACACTAATATTTCTGGAATAATTAGTTTGACCATTGTTTGACCACAGTTTGACTAGATTTGACCAAAATTCAAAAAAACTGAAATAATTATTTAGTAACACTAATATTCTAGAATAATTAGTTTGACCATTGTTTGACCACAGTTTGACCATAATTTGAATTTTTTTGAATTTTTTTGCCTCTCCAGATCTTAAAAGCCACGTATCTTTTTTTCTGTTAGGTTTTTGAGGATTTTGAAAATGTTTAACGGGGTTCCCCCTGTTAAATTCGGATGTAACTTAAATAAAGTCGAAATTCATATTTGTTAATTTTCCCAACAACTAGACCACATATCACATGAGAAACTTTTTTTATTTTATTTTTTTGACATTTCCATCATTTTCTTTTGTTTTTTCTAAAACTGAAAAGGCGGTCCGGGGGGGTAGAGTTTGATGGGCCCTTTAGTACCGGTTCGTGCCATGAACCGGTACTAATGCCTCAAAGCCCATTAGTACCGGTTGGTGGCACCAACCGGGACTAAAGGTGGACTAAAGGACTAACCTTTAGTCCCGGTTGGTGCCACCAACCGGTAATAATGGGCATCGCACCCTTTAGTCCCGGTTCGTGGCACCAACCGGGACTAAAGGGCCCAGGTGAACCGGGACTAATGCCTTTGCCGCACGAACCGGGACCAATGCTTACATTAGTCCCGGTTCGTGACTGAACCGGGACTAATGTGAATATTGCCCTGTGACGAAAGCCCTGTTTTGTACTAGTGCCTCCCAAAGCTTCCTTTCATCCCATGACAGTGCAGGGTTTCGAACGATACCCCACCGGGATTGAAGCGCACCAAAAGCACGTTCCACATCCATTCTAGCACTCTCTTGCATTTGGGCAAATCTCTTTCTCTTCTCACCTTGGGGTTTCGAGATTGTCTTCACAAAAGTTGACCACTGAGGATATATACCATCAGCTAGATAGTATCCCTTGTTGTACTGGTGGCCGTTGATCTCAAAGTTGACAGGTGGGGAGTGGCCTTCTGCAAGCCTTGCGAACACTGGAGAACGCTGCAGCACGTTGATATCATTGTGAGAACCTGCCATTCCGAAGAAAGAATGTTATATCCAAAGATCCTGCGAAGCCACCGCTTCTAATATGACAGTGCACGTGTTGACATGCCCCTTGTACTGGCCCTGCCAAGCAAATGGACAGTTCTTCCATTCCCAGTGCATACAATCTATGCTGCCAAGCATGCCTGGAAAGCCTCTAGTTGTGTTGGTCGCCAACAATCTCTCTGTATCAGCTGCAGTTGGCTGCCTCAAGTACTCTGGGCCAAACACCTCGATCACAGCCTGGCAAAACTTGTACATTGACATCAGACATGTTGTCTCACTCATACGCACATACTCATCCACCAGATCGCCTGGAATTCCATATGCAAGCATGCGGATGGCCGCGGTGCATTTCTGGTAAGAGGAGAATCCAAGCTTGCCAAGGGCATCCGTCTTGCACTCGAAGTATGGGTCATGAGCAACCACTCCCTCTCGGATACGATTGAACACATGCCTTGCCATTCGAAAACGGCGACGGGATTTATCCGGCTTGAAGAGCGGGGTGTTGGAAAAGTAATCGGCATAGAGCAGGGCGTGGCCTCTCTCCCTGTTGCGGTTCAGGTTGGGAGCACGGCCAGGGACTGACCCCCTGTACCGAGGAAGCTGCCGTTCAATATGGTCGTGAACGACCAGTGCAGCCACCGCAAGATCTTCATCATCCGGCGAAGAATGGTCGATTAACAAAGGAAGTGATGGAAGAAAAACTCGTCTCCACTGTCCATACCTTTGTTGGCAAAATGTCGAACACCTTGCGGTCGTGGTGGCGAAGAGGCCGCGATGATCACCTCGACGCAGGAGGGGTGGTTGCCGGCCGGCTACTGGCCGCTCTAGAGCTCTCGTCGGAATCTGCCGCGGCCGTCGTGGTACGTCGCCGACGGTCGTGTCCCCTCTGCCACCGGCAAAGACGGCGACGACCAAACCTCCTCCGATCGACGGCCAAAACTACGGCGAAAGCGCGGGCGTGGTGGCGGCCATGTCGAGACGTGGTTTCGTATGGACGGCCGGGGGATGCGCAGTGAGGAGGCGGCCGGAGAATAGCGGTGGCGCCGGCGGCGGGGCGGGGCGGGGAGAGAGGGTGAAGCGTTGGGAGCGAAGAGAGTGCTAGTGTCCCCGACAAGCGGGCCGGGGGGGGGGGGGGGGACAAGGACGTGCGTCGAGGCCGTCTGCGCACGTCCGTTTCACCCCAAACCGAGCGCAAGTTTGGGCCGGGGATGGGTCGAAAACGGACGGAATCCGGACATTTGTCCGTTTGAAGCCGCGCGTTAGGCCGCGCTATTCGTCCGTTTTACCCCAAACGGACGCACCCGGACAAGATAGGGTCGCGCGGTGGAGTTGGCCTAATATCAACATCCAGCGACGAACACGATCCTTCCTGCGTGCTGGGCCAAAAAGAAGATAATATCATTTGGCGCAAGATCCTCTAGTGGATGCATGGTGAACACGGCAGAGGTTTCATGGTGGCCTTGCCCGTATGCCATGGAAACTTAATGAACATTGGCAGCTTCTCTCATCCATGGTCCACTATATATCAAGACGGAGAGATAGAGAGAGAAAGTAGTAGTCTCATGCAACAGTGCACAGTGAGTCGGTCACATGCTTTGTTTTGTTTTTGGACGAGATGATGGACAAGGTCACAAGCAAGGAAGGCTAGGGAGACAGCGTCGCTGTCGGCGTCGTTGTCCTAACAACGAGACGGGCCATGCAGGATGTAGAGTAACCTGTGTGTGTGCATGAGAGTACGTGCCAAGTGGATAGCCGAATCATTCGTCAATTGATTTGGGCCCCACGTGAATCCTTTGTACGGCTAGGATGTGTTAGACCAGTGGATACGATACCACCCCCGGTCTCGTTCGCCGCCTGTTTTTCTTTTCTTTTTGCGGGGTCCTGTGCTTTAATTAGAACTGGCAGATTTACCATGTAATTAGTGACTTCACGGATATAACCCCAATGTAAATCTGATTTCAGATTTACATCAGTTCCCGATGAAATGGATGGCAATTCATGCTTACAACAATCCAAGCAAAGCCGTAGCCAGGTTGGGAGAAGGCCCCGGGCCAACAGCCTAGCTACACAGTAGTTAATAGTGCAAATAGTGTTTTAATTGCTACAGAGAATAAACAGATTAGCTGCCACGTCTCAGGCCATGGCCCTGGCTACGCCCCTGAATCCAAGAAGGAATTCATGCCTACAGCAATCCAAGAAGGCCACATCATGTCTTCTCATCCAAGAAGGAAATTTCAACCAAACTCCAGATAATGCATTCAACAAAGAAGCGTCAATCAGCACTTTCAGGTACCCATAACTAGAATTTCAGAAAAACCAGCTAACTTCATCAGTGGCAATCCAGAAAACAAATTTCTGGAAAATGATTGACCTTAATTAATTTTGCATCGAACATGATGGAATGCTAGCGTCATGGGTGCCTCATTAATCACATCAAAATATGTTAGTAGTATATATACAACGTAGTATATACAATGGTCCATCCGTCCATCGTAACGGCCTGGATCATACGGTACGTCTTGTACGTATCCTGTAGTCTGTCTCTTTTTCCCTTTCCGATCAAGCATCTTGTATGCATGTATATAATGTACATAGTATACATACACGTATAGGTTACGCACATGCGCATCCTTGGTTCACCACTAGATATGTTCGTACTATGAACTTCTAAACTCACACGACGACAGGGCTTGTTCGGTGCAGAGATTGATCAATGGGGTTAATGACCCTTTGTCGTGCGCCCTAGCTCGAGGGTCAAAGGCTCACATGGACGTATCATTCATAAGTGGCGCCAAAATGCATTGATGCATGCATGGACCACGTCTGATCGATGATATCTGAATGGTGGATCTGCATGGTGTTATTATTTGCAGGTTTTGCGTACTGTACCTTACTCGCTGTCACGGCCCAACACCCGGGCCGGGACGTCACACCCGTGAACTGTGAATAGTTTGCTAATTTGCCTTTTTCCGTCACAGGTGCACTTCGCCCGATCCGACTTGTGAGAAATTTGTTCTTAATCATTGTCATCAAGTTTTTACCAATTAGCACCTCTTGCGCTTGCTTGACTTGTGAGAGAAAAATAAGAGATGGGCAATATAGATATTTTTCAACACATACTTCTAATTTTTGCACCAACTCAAAAACCAAAAAAAAAAGTTCATTTCGAAACGGAGAGTAGATGAATTGATATAGCTAAAGGGTGGATGGATGGAGCGAAAGCGTGCCACGTGAGAATCCCGACACTGTCGGGCGCTGAGATTCGTCGTAGGAGGGGATCAGATGCGGCACAAGACGTTTGCTAAGAAGACTCTTCCCAGAGCGTTCGCTCTATAACATTTTCACAAAAGAATTACCAAGTAAATAGACAAAAGAGCCAAGCGTTTGATCTCAAGGGAATTATCAAAAAATAAACGGTAGAGCCAAGTGTTTGATCAATAGAGAATTGCTTACATATTTCCATCTGTCCACGAGTCTATCCAGACATGCATGCAAAAGCAAAGTGAAAGGAGAAAGAAAGCATTGGATATATTCTGTTCTTCCGGGGTCCCATGCATGCATGAACCGCAGCTGTCCATCTACGTGGAGTGGGCATGCTAGGAAATTGTGATCCTTGCCATGTCTAATTGCCAATTGCCCAACTCCCAAATTAGTGAATTCAAATTAGCAGAAAAAATGAATGAAACTGCTGTAACTTGAAACTGGTGTGTATTATTTCGAAAAGCAAAAGAGAAATTAGAATTTGTTTCTGTGTTTATTTGGTGTTGGTCATGGGCTAGCTAGTTCAGTCAAGATGGGTATTGCCATGGGAGGTAGGCCAGTTGGAAAAAGTTACTTGTACGCTACTGCTACAGGACTCCTACAACTTTGGTCAGCATTGTGAAACTTAAACTTTGGTGTGGTCTTTTGCTTTTCGTTCGATCACAGAAATTGAAAAGCACTCGATCGATCATCTTTTTTGGTTATTCTGGGCGACTTGAATGATCGCCTTTCTTCATCTTTAGCGATAGGCTGAACTACGGACGCGGCGTGAAAACTTGAACTGTAGCAGCAGAATTAAGCTGCACTTTAATTGTGTGGAATCTGCCTAAGTTAGAAGTCGCTCAGTTTTGTTTCTCAAGTTTGAAACTCAGCTTTGAGATTAACAGCTAGTATCAGCTGCAGCTGCGAGGGTTGTGTGATGTTGAGAAGTTGATGCTTCAATTTCTTTCCTCGATCGCCTGAATGCTTGATTTAGTTCGAACATTAAGGCACAATGTGTACCTCGGCTGTTTCAGACGCAATAGCTGTATTATTCATCCGAGTACGAAAGGTGTGGCCAACTCACCGGCGGAATAACACAAGAAAGCATCTGCACGTGGAGCTCAAAGTATTATAAAATCACAAACTCGCACGGTAAATTACTACTCATGCCTCTCTTCTTTCGAGACGGAGAGGATCCTGTGATGATACTACCCCCTCAATCCCAACCCCGGTGCTCTCACCAACTTTGCCAAACAGTGAAATCCTCATTATGGGTCAAAACATATGCTAATCCTAACTAACCAGTAGCCACAGAAAGACACGCCTGCATCGAAGGAAGTGAGACTCTGTATAGATTAGCAATAGACTGTCATCGTCGCCGAGATCGATTCGATCAGCTGAGACGGAGGCGAAAAAAGACGCATGATTCGTTCGGGCTCGCGATCCTCCGGCACCCATCATGTCATGTGCCGCGCAACCGAATCCACCGAGGATCACGCTCCTGCACAAGTACCATCCTGCCATGCCATGATCTTCACCATGAATGAATGAATGGATGAGAGGGGAAGCTAGGAGCGAGGCCAAGAGAGAAGAGATAATAAGAGCAACTCCGCCGACCCAAACGCACGGCGCATTTGTCCGCTTCTTGTCCGTTTAGGTCGGCCGCCCGCCCGGCGTCCGTCCAGTTTTGCATTTGGATCGGCAATACGCCCAACGCGCCGACCCATTTCATGTCCGCATTCAACTTTTAAATAAAAAAGGCCCGCGGCCAGCGGCCATGTCTTATGCCAGCGCCGGCATACAATGCCGGCTTCAGAAAATATCACCACAGTTCATGCTGCCGCACTCATCAGCCGGCCGGCACACATGCCAACACACAAAAAAGGGTGGGACTTGAGGTCGACCACGCCATCGCAACTCCCGTGGTCATGCCGGCATACAAAAAAGATGGCCCTCGCCGCCATAGATCACTCGTCGTCGAACTTGAGCATGTCGGCCTGCATCTTCTCGAACCACGCCTCTTCCTTGGCGACACGGTGTTGAGATCCACCTTCATGATCTTCACCCCGGTCATCATGCTCGCGAGAGCCACTTCTTTCGCCTTGGTCTTGGCGTTGGCGGCCTCGATCTCTAGCATCTTGGCTTGCTTCTCCGCCTCGAGCTCGAACATCTTGGCTTGCTTCTCGGCGTCCAGATCAAGCCTCCTCCTTTGGATCTCCATGAAAGCATCCATTTGCTCCGCCTTGAAACGCCGGCGCTCCTCCTCCCTTGAGTCCTTATTCATCATGCCGTCCACGCTTGCGATCAAGGCGTTGGTGGCCGCATCTCGCTTGTCCTCCTTCTTGGAATTGGTTTTCCCCCGCAGCCGTGCCGGCTCGCCCTCCCCAACATCCTCCACGGCTTTCTTCCCCCCACGTGCCTTGAGTGCGGCATATTGCGCCTTGAACTTCTCCTCGTCCTTGATGACCCGATAACAATGGGAGAGGTTGAAGCACTTGCCATTGTGTTGAACCTTGAATGCCTCCAAAGCTTGAAATGCCTACAAAATGTTTCCATGCAAGCATATGGGCAAGTGATATGCAAATGAACACGCAAAGGATGATCTTGATGACACAAAAGAGGGCGGCTTGCTTGCTATCTTACCATGTCTTGCATGCCGATGCCGCTCACGGGGCGGGCCTTGACGCTCTCAAGGGTGGCGCAAAACTTGTTGCACTCTTGTTGGATCACCCTCCATCGCTTGGAAATGGAGACCCACCCGTGCGTGCTCACAAATTGGTAAGGTGGAAACTTCTTGCGCTCATGAAACTCTCGCTGGACACGAGTCCAAAAGATTGAATGCTTTTGCTCGGCGCCCGTCTTGGGGTCTTGTCCAATGTCTCGCCAACACTCACAAAGAAACTTGTCCTCGACAGCTATGTACGCCTTCGTGCGCTTGCTCTTGTGCTTCGGCTTAGGACCGGCGATTTGATTGGTGAGCTCGTCCTCGAACAAAGGCTCCACTTCGATGTCGCACTCGTCCTCTTCATCTAGCTCGTAGTCGTCCGGGAACTCGTGGTCGAGGGGGAAGCCGTCCAGGTCGATGCCGACCTGATCACGCATGAAGGCCGCCTGATCGGGATCATAGCCAGCGGCCGACGTGAACGCCCCGCGGCTGTCCTGGCTTTGTGTCTCGTCGGGATCGTAGCCAGTGCCCGGCGCACCACCCTCGAAGATGAGGTTCTGCATGTAGTCCTCGTCGACGGCGGACGGAATTTCCTCGAACAGGTTACGGGCGTCCGGGAGCCCGCCGGCCGCGTCTGCCGCGCGTTTCCTCGTGCCGCCGAATGACGAGCCACCGACCATCGGGGTGGCGTTGAGGTCGATGGGCGCGGGCGTGGAAGGCGCGACCACGCTCACGTCGGGCGAGCACTCCCCGGAGAGGCGGGAGGCATGCGGGTAGACGTGGAAGCCGGGGATCGGGTTGCAAGCCGACGCGCGGGGTGAGTCGGGTAGCACCATCCGAGGAAACGCCGACGAGCCGGTGTTGGCCGCGGCGACGGCGGGTTGGTCGAGGCTGTGCTGGCTAGGGTTTACCCCTAGCATGTAGAGCGCCTCCCTCGTTGCCGCCGCGACGCGGGCGTTGGTGAACTCCTGCTGCGCGACGGCGACGGCGGCGGCCTGCGCAGCCGCCTCATCCCTCGCGTCCGCGGCGTGCCTTCGGCCCTTCCTCTTGGCCGACTCCCTTGCCCGCTGTTCGGGCGTCAGCGCCTTCTTCGGCTTGGTCGCGGTGGCGGTCTTGGCGGGGCACGAGGCTTGCCTTTCCTGAAGGGGGCGGCGGCGCCGGACGAGGTGGGGGAGGCGAGGCTGGCGGCGGCGTCGAGGTCAATGGAGTCGTCCATGGCTGGTTGGGGGCGGGAGCGCGCGTGGGCGGGTGTGTTTTTCGGGGAAAATGGGGGGAGGAATGGTGCTGGCTCCCACCGACAGGCGGGCCCGGGGAAAGGAGTAGGCGCGCGCGTCCGTCTCGTGTCCGCGCCGACGCAAATCCGGCTCAAAATTGGGCCGGGAATGGATCGCCCGCGGACGAAAAACGGACGCGCGTCCGTTTGGGCCGTCACTTTTGTACACGCCGACCCAAACAGACGTGGGCCGACGAAATGGGTGGCCCAATTGAAGTTGCTCTAAAGGGCCAAGGTGTGTGTAAGCCTTCTCTTCTCCCAATGTACGGGACGAACTGAAGGAGCACGATGGAGGAGGTGCATGCATGCCAATTGCCGTACCAGAACAGTTGCTACCCCTTCATTTCGTGGCTCCCCATAGATTCTCAGCGGAAGAGACAAACGGATGAGGGTTCGTGGTTGGGCGAAGCGCAGGCGGATCAAATCAAAGAAAGAAAGAATTGAAGGCGCGTTTGCACGGGAGATGATGCTGCGGCAACATTTATGCTGCCTGCAATCGAGGTTGATGCAGCCTTAAGCTTAAGCTGCTGCTGCTGCCGGAGTAGTACCTTCTTCCTCTTGGATGGGCGACCGGCAATTGCCGAGGTCCGGTGAACTGTTGTGTGGCATGCATGCATTGTGGTCTCTGCAGTGAACACACAGGTCTCAGTATTTGACCCGCCCGCTAGCACTGACATGGTTGTTACTCCTAGGCAAAATTGACAAATTTGACCTATGAATGAAATCAAATCACACAATGAACTGCCCGTGAAACTATTTCACGCGGCTGACCTTTTTGTGTGACGTCCGACACGAAGGCGCCACACTACACTGTGCAACGCCTCACAGATAGGCACTACAGGGCCAGCGTCGAAAAAAGGAGCAGTAGTTCGTTTGTCTGTCCACACTGTCTCATGATACAGACGGTGACCACGCGCGCACTGCATGCGGTCCTCCAAACAAACGGGCGAGCGAGGTGGTGCATATTCAGGGTCACTGACGGCGTATGCGCACTGAATATATTTCAAAGATTCCTCGCGCGACCGCAAATGCACATATGGGTCGAACAAAAATCATACTGCTACAGCAAGAGGACATAGCGGACGACTCCGTATATGTACGTGCCGTGGTAAACATGTTCCCGTTAGTTCTTGGTTTAACCATCGATTTACCGTCCAATCAGCTATCCATTCAAAGCATTTCGCGCCAAAAGTCAGATGAGGTCGAGTGGAAATTTCGGTTCGTCCGTCTCTCGCCTTCTTTCTCTCACGCTCGTACTCGTACCAGACTCGAGGGGTAAAGTGTCTCTCCGATGCGTACTACTCATCGATCATTGTACGCTGCTTTTCCGAAAGCAGCTGCTAGCTAGCTGAGCTGAGCCTCTACTGTCCGTCGTCCCAGCGCTTTGGGCAAATTACTAAAGCCGGCCTGTTCGTGTCGTGATGCAATAACAAGCAGAGCTACTACGTAGATAGGGAAATGCCTTGCTTGTTTGGGATGGATGGGATGGAATGGAAAACAAAAAACGCTGAATCCCACGCGGTGAATTCCTGTCGGATTCGTTTCTGGAGCTGTACACATATGCCGGGCAGAAAGAAGACAAAGAAAATTCAGAAGAACCAACACTCAACACCTAGTATTCGACAAAAAGATTCAGAAAACAATGTTCAGGCCAAGAGGATATGCTCTCTCAAGGAAAAGAGTATGTACAAAGGCGGGATACTTAAAGCATAAAAGTTAAAAGGCAGTTTGTTTTCAATTTGTTGGCGGCACCAAAACGGCGATTTTTCTCGCTCATGCGGAGAGGGGCCAAATTTGATGTTTTGACCATTTCGCGAAAGTTTAGCGAGATCTGACCCTGGTTCGAAAAAAATTCGGGATCTGACCATTTTCCTACGGCCAAGGTCGATGGCGGTAGCGTACACCAGCCTACCGCCAAGGGCCCTGGAGGTAGGCAACGTATCCACGTCAAGAGTACTACTGCCCTACCACCAAACTGGCTGGCGGTAGCTACCGCCGAGGTGCCCGGCGGTAAGTGAGTACACGCACTGTATTTGATACTTAGAAATTATTTGCGGTAGGGCGTGCACCCCTACCGCTAAGGGCCCCGGCGGTAAGCTGTTATACACTGCCGCCATCCACCCTGGCGGTACAAAAAAAGGGCCTGATCTCAAAAAAAATTAAACAGTGTCAAATATCACTAAACTTTCGTTAAAAGGTCAAAACACCAAAATCGGTGGTGATGGTGGAGCACATGCATGTCATGGACAGTGGAAGGATGTGCAGTGGTCTTTATCTCTATCTCTCTCGCTGTCAAGGTTACTTTTCCTAATACATAGATGCACTTGCAGACGGCTTTCCTCCCTCCAAGGCATTCATCAGTACTCGACGGCAAAGGGCAAGGCGCACCCTGGCCTGGAACGCAAAAAAGAGCAGAATCAATTGATGATAGATGCAGTTAAGATACTGGATGCATCAGCACGGCATTCAGAGCTTTCATATCCTGCCCTTGCCTGTATGCCATGGAAATGCAATGAGCATGCGCTCCTTCCGACTGGTAAAATCGTAAAACGCACTATGTACGGTCTGCCAAATTGCCAACTGCCTCGCCCTCAAATAACTGAATTCGATAGCAGATGAATGAACTGCTCAACTTTTGTTTGCTGATGCATGAATGGCTGCAACGCTAAAATTGCAGTTCATTTGTTTGGAGTAGGTCATGTGGCCAGCCAGGCCAGTCAAGAGTGAGTATACAGAGGACGGTGGGCCATCCTGCAAAGTTGCTACCGAGTACCGAGAATACACACATCGGCTACTCCAGTCCAGGCCCACAGGTCAGTAGAAATACTTTGGTGTAGTTTTGCTTTGAGACCCGCTTCGGTAGACCCCCCTCACAAAACGTATCAAGGATAATATAGACTTTTCACAAACTGATGTATACGTATTTAATACATACACGTAATAGTCTAGTTTTCGCTAAAGGTAGGGAGCAAACGGGCCGGCCCATTTGCAAGAGCTAAACGAATGCGGGAATTTCGTGAAAATTATGAAAGTGCTTAAAACGGGTATCAAACCCACAACCTGGGCATGCGTGCAACCGATGCTAACCAGACGACCTACTAACTAATGACGGCTTAAAGGCAGCGCTAACTTTAAAGTACTAATTAGAGCTGCAGGTCTTACAAAACAATGTGAACAAAATTTCTTGAGAGTGCCAACAATGTTTCAAATCGTACAAAAAATCGAATATTCTTTTCTTAAATGTGATTTTTTTTTAAAAAGTGAATTTAAAATACGCACTGAACATTTTATTAGTATATGATGATTTTTTTGCAAATACAAAACTGAACTTTCTTGAAATGCTGATTTTTTTATGAAATGCATGCTGAATAAAATTTGTACACACGATGAACACTTTTTATACACAGTGAACATTTTCCCAATGTACGGTGAACTATTTTTAACATGAATATTTTTTGGAAAATGAACAAATTGGAATCTTGAATTTTTATTGTAATTTGGAATTCTGAACTTTTTTTGAAACATGAATACATTTGAAAAACATGTTTAATTTTCGAATATGTGAAGAAAAATTGGAATTTCAATCATTATTGAATTTTTTTAATTTATGGAAAACAAAAAAGAAACAAAAATAAAAAAATAAGGCCAGAAAAGTTTTGGTTTTAATTTTGCTAAAAGAATTAAGAAAAGAATAGTATAAACCAAAATTCTGATTTCTGCCTAATGCCCACATTGATTTTTTAGTATTCTAAACAATTTTAAGAATACATTTTTTAATTTTGAACAAATTTCAAAAAGCATAATAACGTTCAAAAAGTGAAAATTGAAATATGAAAAAACAAAATATGTCAAGCTACTCACTGTACAGCAGGAGCTCCTAGGCAGCACTCGCATGCCAGCTTTCCTAGGTCGGCCCAACTACACGAGCGATCATCTGTCGCTCGTCAAGACCATACACCCGATCGCTTCTTTCTGGTTTGACCAAAAAAACCTTCTTCATGGTTAACCTGGACGACAAGTTGAGCGTGGACATCTTTGACCTTTGACCGTTGAATTTAAAAAGAATCATCTTTTTGGAGAAGTTCATGTATTTGAAAAAATATTTGCGGATTTGCAAAATGTTCACAAAATGAAAAACACTATGAATTGAGAAAAAATTCATGGATTTTGGAGAAAAAAGTTTAAGGATTTGAAAAAGTTCATTGATTTTGAGAAGAGTCCATGAATTTTGAAAAACAAAGTTCATCTACTTTGAAAAATGCATTCATTTTGAAAATAGTTCATGAATTTTGAGAAAAAAGTTCATCGATTTTGAAAAAAAAATCATCTGTTTTGAAATGACGTTCATCAATATTTTTTTATGAATTTGATGAAAAGTTCTCGATTTTGGAAATAGTTCACCAAGTTTGAAAAAATGTTCGCAAATTTTAATAAAAGTTCATTCATTTCATCAAAATCAAAAAAAGTTTGCACATTGCAAGAGAAAAAGGAAAATGAAAAATGAGCAAAAAAAGAATGAAAACGAAAAATAAAAAGGGAAAAGGAAAATAAATCCGGAACAAAACCGCTTCAAAACACGTGAACAAAAGAGCAAGAAAAGGGAAAGGAGGAAAGAAGAAAATAGGAAAAAAAGAGAGTAGAAGAAAAGAATAAGAAAGACACTTGTATTCATGTTAACTGGTGGTGGCAAGTTGGCTATGGCGACGCATTATGAACCATAAGTTGCTGGCTCGAGTCTTAGCACTCTCAGAATTTTTTGCGATTTAAATTCAGAGGAAAAAGTGATGGATGGGACGCCCAGCTCGCAAGTGTAGGACGTATATGTATACAGCGAAATGATTCTGAAAAAAAAGTATACAACGAAATATGACCATCATGCCCTTTATTATGAGGAGGTATGGGTTAATCTGAGCCGTCCTTGTGTTTATGGGGGGGTCTACCGAAGCAGAAGTGTTTTTGCTTTTCGTTCGATCATGAAAAGCATTCGATCGATCCACCTCTTTTTGTTATTCTCGAAACGCTCTCATGCTTTTTCCTTCTTGATTTCTTTTTTGCCGGAGACTGAAACTACGATGCAGAAGCCACGGCAAAACTTAACTGGCTTGCAGAAGCAGCTAGCATTCACGACACTGCTATGCGCCTATGCCTGTGAACAGTTTCTAGTGTGCCTTCACTGAAACTTGTTTAAAACTCAGTTTCAAATTACAAGCGAACCAGGCGCGGTACTAAAACTTGAGACGCACCAATTGTGAAACTAGCGTTTCTGGGTTTTCAAAGATCATGATTCAACTTTCAACTTCTTCCCTAATTTGTTAACTAATCCCAGTGAGTTCGGACGGTAAGCACTGTGGTACTGTTACTCTGCATGCACTATGTGCTTAGCTAACATCAGCTATTTCTGACGGAATATATGTAGATATCCGTGTATAAATATACGAGAGTGGCTTGGTGAATTAACCGGACGAACAAAGAACAAGCATCCAGATCCAGGGATGCAGCTCAATTCATCACAATTATGAAAAGCAATGGCAATCTGATGCACTATACTCCATGGAGTGCGCGTATATAGTAGTAGTACTCTCATGGAGTGCGCGTCTTTCTAGGCGGAGGATCCTGTGATGATACTATACGGGGAATTTGAGGATTTGCCACACCTTTTCCTGCATTTTGAGGATTTGCCCTCCTTTTTATTGACGTTGATGATTTACCACAACTTTATCAAAAACTTGAGTATTTGCTCTTTCTATCCGATTTGAGATTACACTATAGTTTGAATGACCAAAATGCCACTCTTGCCTAAACCAATCCAAATTAGATGCTTACGTCTTCTCCTCTGTTCGTCCCGCAGCTGACTGCTCGATTACCTCATCCATCTGCCGCCCTGTGTTGTGCTGCTGGTGCTCCTCCTCTCCCCACGCTCCGGTAGCGTCGCCGAGCTGCTGCTGCTCCTGTGCGTGTGCCGGATGTGGTGCGCGGAGGGTGCCGTCGACGGTCCGAGCCCGGGGACGGTGGTGTCTGTCCATGGTGAGCTCGGCGAGGGCGCGCCAGACAGGGGGCGAGCTCGTACTACGGCGGTTTTCTCCGGGTATGCAACAGTAGCAGCAGCAACAGCCGGGCGCCCCGGTGCTAGAGCGCGCACGCACACAACACACGCACAGATCACGCACTCAAGCCCAGGTGCCAGAGCATGCACGCACAAAATGTACGTACAGCACTAACTAACACACACAAGCACGCCTAGGTACACGCACGCCTAGCACACATCGCGCACGGGCAAGTGCTAGAGCACACAGCGCAGATAGAGCACTCACGCCCAGGCACACATCCGGTGGCCACCCGCCTCGAGGCGTCGCCATCTGTCCGGCTCGGGCGCGACATGCTTTTCAAGGAGGCCGTCCAGTGGTCGCTGCTGTCCACGGCGGACCGCGAGCTCGGCGGCGATGAGGCCTGCCTGCCGGATTGAGTCATTAGAGTGGATACGTGCGTCGCCGGCAGCCGCTTCTTGCCCCGTGCGACGCGTACGCCTGATGATGCTGCTCGCTGGCCTCCCGCCTCGATGATGAGAGCGTTCCTCGCAACGTCAGTCATGCTGCTCGCCGAGGCCGTCCGCGTGGCCACTGCAGCCTCGCGCGGCACCGGCCCGAACGGCGGTACAGGAAGGTTCTGTGCCACAAGATAGCGAGCGAGGAGCAGATATGGCAGGGGGAGGCGGCAGCCTGACAGAGGTCAGCAGCGGTTGGGGATAGCCGGCGGCGAAGCAGCAGCAACCGGGGAGAAGAGAGGCGAAGGGGAGGTCGACGCGACGCCCAATAGGTGAGAGATAATGGGAGAGATCCGAGCGTTCAGGGGTATTTTCGTCATCTCATGGTGGGCCTATCTTGTCGGGGGTAAATCCTCAAGTTTTTGGCAAAGTTGTGGCAAATCAACGGTGTCAAAATAAAGGAGGGCAAATCCTCAAAGTGCAGAGAAAGGTGTGGCAAATCCTCAAATTCCCCATACTATACTACCCCCTCAATCCCAATTTTGCCAAACAGTGGCATTATCATGGGTCGTCCAAACATATGTTAATTCTAACGAACCACTAGGTACAACGTAAAGACATGTAGTATTCATAGAAGTTAGTGAGCATATGGTACTGCATAGATAGATTAACACGAGACTGTCAGTCAGCGTATCCAAAAAGATTAATAAGCGGTGACATGCAAGGAAGGGAAAGGCGCATGGTTCGGGCCCGCAATGTGCCGGCACGCATCATCGATGTGGCGCGCAACCAAATCCAGCAAGGAAGGGAAGGATCCCACAAGTACCATGACCACCGCCATGAATGCATGAATCAGAGGGGAAGCTAGCAGCGAGCCCGATAAAGAAGAAAGGACGACGGAGGAGCTGCATGCATGCATGCCAATTGCTGCTGTACGAACAACGTAGTATTAATTCATGGCTCCCTAGAGATTCTATAGGGAAGAGACAAACGCAAAGCGAGCAGGGCGTGGGGGAACGGTGGATTCGGCGTTGGATGGAGTGCAGCAGCGCAGGCGGATTGAAGAAGGAAAGAGAGGAGCTGATGGCGCATTTGCATGGGAGACGCTCAAGCAACAAATTACAGTATACTAGCACTATCGAGTATTACCTCTGGATTATTGGTCCTATTCGTATTTTGTGCTAAAATTTGACCATAGATTTAACTGATAAAATGTTAATGCATGTCATAAGAAATTATATCGTTGGATTCGTATTTTAACATAGCTTCTAATGATACTATTTTTTGTGACATGCACTAACATTTTGTTAATTAAATCCATGATCAAAGTTTGGCACAAAATACTCAGGGGACCAGTAAACCAGGACGGAGGTAGTAGTCCGTATTGAAATTTTCTAAAAGGGCTTATATTTAGGAACAGAGGGAGTAGTAGCTTCAGGCATGCTACACTTTAGTTACTTTTGGGTATTTTTTAACTAAAAAATTATTTTTGTTTGATAGAATTAGAAAAATATTATGGAAAAATGTTCATGTCCAAAAAGTCTCGTTAAAAAATGACAAATATTTAAATAAATGTTCATCTTACTTTTTAAAAGATAAAGAATTTTATTTAAAAAAATTCATGCGTTGGAAAGAATAAAATAGAAATACAAAAAAGGAAAAATAATAATAAAGAAAAACAACAATTTTTTTTGAGGAAATGAAGAAAAAAAGAAATGAACAGGGAAAAAACCTGCAGACGTTGGTAGAAAAAAGCATGAATGTAGCCGTAGTAGAAAAAAATGCTCAAAGAACCAGCCCATCGCAGCTCGCCCACTGTAATTAGTGTAATATTCTTCAGGGGCGGTTCCATTTCACCCACAGCAATACCGCAAACCCTATTTGGCACCTTAAGCACAAATACAAGCATATCAACAACTGGCGTACACCCCCTCGCCCATATGCAGATTCGTTAAAGTTTGATTTTTCATAAGCCCCCTCCAGTTTTGGGAAGCATCCAGAATCTTCCCAACTGGTTTTTTTCTTTTATGTGTTTTCGGTTGAATTTGGTTTTTGTCTGGTTTTATCTTCTTTGTTTCTTTTTTCCTTTATTTCAATTTCTGTTTTATATTTCTTTTCAATTTATTTTTTCATCATTAATTATTTTTCAAATTCTAAAAGATTTTTACAAATTTTTGAAGTTTAACAAAATTAATGAACCTTTTTCAGAATTCGTGAACATTTTTCATATTACGTCCTTCTTCAATTTTGTGACCATTTTTTGAATCATGAACTTTTCTCGAACTTGTGAACTTCTTCATTCGTGACTTGTTCCAATTCATTCCACACAAATAAAAAGACTTGTTCCAATTCATGCACTTTTTAAACATTCATGGTCATTTTTCAAATTACCAAACATTTTGTTAATTCATGAACATTTTAAACATCTCTGACCATATTTTTGAACCCGCAATTTTTTTTCTAGTTCATGAGTTCTGAAAGACAATGATCGATGGTCATGTCATTGGTCAACTATTGCAGGGTTTTTATTTCTAATTTATTGACTTAAAATTTAGAAAATGATCACCGCCAATCTGGAAAACTTGAACGAAATTTAAAGTTTTGTAAATGTAATTTTAAAAAATATAGATAGCATTTAAAAAAGTTTGTGACATGTAAAAAATGTTCATGCGTTTCAATAAAATGTAAAATTTAAAAAATTTAAATGTTATACGATGTAAAAAATGTTTCTGTAATTCCAAAAAAATATTGTGCCATAAAAATGTACGTTACATTTAGAAAAAATGTTTAAGTGTTTCAAATACATGTTTCTGACATATTATAAAATGTTTATACAATGTAATTTTTTCGGGAAAGTTTAAAAAATTCCGTATCATTCAAAAAACGTTTAACGTGTATTTGATAAATGTTTAACACATATTCAGAAAATGTTCACAAACATGTATTTGAAAAAAATAAACTTGTATAAAAATGTTTTAGATTTATATGATAAATGCACAATGTATATGAAAAATTAGATATCAAAACATATATTTAAAAAATGTTAATCTTGTATTTGAGAAATATTAAACGTGTATAAAAAATATTCCTGTTGTATACAATTTTTTTGGGTGTGAAAAAAGTAGACATGTGTTGAAAAATAATAAATAGTAATAAACATACACAAAAGAAAACTGAAGAAAACCAAAGAAATAAACAAATAAAACCAAAGGAACCCAAAGAAAGAAAGAAGGAAAAATGAAAATGAAAATGAAAATAAAAAATATAATAAAACCGCCGTGAACGGTGAAAATTGAAAAAGGAAAAACGCGGGGAAAAAAATCGTGTAGAGGCAACAATATACTACTGTGCCGGCTCAGTAGGGTTGCACAAGAGTCTAGCCTGTGCTACGTCTGGCAATAAGCGAGACATAGCTCCCGCGCTATTCTTTACCCAGTCGAGCCGGTTTGTTTTGCTTGTCGGTCGGCCTTTTCATTTGGATTTCTCTATGTATGCCTAAAAAATATTTCTTTTTTGTGTCACATGGTCATATTGCCTCAAGAAAAATAATATGGTGATTATGACGAGTAGGCACACTGTGGCTTAGGGGCACAAACGCAAAGAGTTTCTGGGTGTTATTGACAAGGTTAAGTCGGTTTCAGTACATCAGCGACGAGAGTGACGCGTCGGCGGCTCGTTCTGGTGTCGGTAGGGTCCTCGATGTAATTTTTCTTACAGTATGCTTTGTATTTATTATGAATCTTTATAATAGATTTGATATAGATTTGAGTCATTTAAAAAAAAGGTGAATGCATCAACACGACATGCATTGCTTTCATATCTGAGAAAGTATCGTGTGCAACGACGGAACTGGTGCTCCTGATGCACCAGGGACTGACGGGCGTTGGATGAAAGAACATGGGGGCACGATCTTTGCACACAACTTGCATACAAAATCGAGCTATTTCATACATGCACTGACATTACTTTATAGGGAACCATCAAGTGCAGAAAATGACAGAAAAACAAAAAAGATCTCCAAATAGTTACTGTCTCTCACCGCATACTTGTACTTCTAGTAAGTGGCGGCACGTCAAAGGCAGGGCCTTCTAGTTCTAGACGACGCATTACCAACGTCCATATCCAAGAAAATTCTTTCACGATTTCGTAACACAAGATTTGGGAATCATGGAATATAAAATGTCTGATGGAATGCCCCTCAGACCTGTACTGCAACAGCAAAAGAATATATTAGAATGTTGAATCAGCAACGGAGATACTGAAGAACTAGTGACGTTTTCATTAAGTTCAGTCAAACATAGTGAGCACACATTCCATTAAGATCAGAAGAACATACAACAGATATGATGCGCCCTGTCCTTCAACAGAACTCCCAGGTACTAATCTTTTCAAATACAAGTTGTAAGCATCATATACAAACCTTATTTTAGAGTTTGCAGAGTTACATGGAAATTATTTACAGATGTAGGGTTTAGGGTTTCAAATACCAAGAAATTATTTACATGGAAACCTTATCCGTGATCAACAACCACCACCATGTGTTATATTATGTAAGCCTTTGAGTCTTGTTGGTAAGCTTTCAAATACCAAGAAATCGGAGTTCCAAAACCACTTGCTCCATTTTAGAGCATCTCCAATAGCTCCCCTATCCGGAAAAAGCCTATCGTTTAAAGGTAGTTGAGCCAAAAATCCTAATGCCAGGTTCTGCCTCATACATTCGCCTGACATTGTCATTGTATCCCAAATGGTTGATTAATGAGGTGAGCTAGTTTCCCTAAAAAAGACTACCTGGTGCAAGCAAATAATACTCCCTCTGCCCCAAAATATAAGAACGTTTTTAACACTACACTAGTGTCAAAAACGTTCTTATATTGTGGGACGGAGGGAGTATATCAGAAATCATTAGCTGCTTCGTTGCGCCTCTTCATGAATGTTTGGCAACATTAAACATTAGAGAATCGTACTAGCAGCACAGCTATATGTTACACAGTAGTCAGGGAGAGCTAGCAGAAATCAAATGTAAAATACCAAAAGCCCTAGAAATGTAGGTAATACAGAAATCCGGTGACAGCAAGAGATGATAAAAATCCATCAATTTCTTGTACAGCAGATACTTCCTCCCGGGCTTTTCACGAGATAACAACATCTTCGACAAGTCATAATTCTGCTCTATAATAACCAAGAAAAAGTCTACGGTGGCCTCGACTTCTAACAATGTTTCTTTCCTACTCATTTTGAATTGCCGGATACACTCTCCAGCAATTTCGTCATCTCAGGTCCTACGTGAATCCCGTCATCTTCGATGCGCTGACCAATGGATGGGATGGTTCTACCTGCAGCTATATAGGTCCGCACCATGCCCTCATAAGCTTCCGCATCAAGGCATTCGAGCTTCTTCAGGCGCTCGCAGAAAGACTCCACACCATCAACATCCTTTGACTCTTCATAGTGCTTCAGAAATCTGCTCGTAAGCTTTTCCGACGGCACCCATTTGTGTGCCGTAAGCATCTTCTTTGCATCTCTCAAGATCTCCAGTGCCGCGGTAACATCAGATTTGTCCAAATAGAACTCGGCAAATACGTAAACCGTCCTCCCGTTGCAATGACCCTGAGACATGACGGATAGCCTCAGCTTCGTCTATCATACCCTTATCAAGGTAAGCTTTGATCATAACATTTGTTATCCTCATGTCATAATGTTTATTACTCCATTCCCACTCCTGAAAAATTTGCTGCAAAGACTCAAAGTCATCAATCATACTCAGAGCTTCAAGCATCACAAGATAGTTTTTGTTCAAGCATTTCTGGAATGTGGACTGCAAAGACTCCCAGATCCTCTTAACCTTGGTTGAATTGCCAGAATGGACAACAACTCAGCTTTGTCCATGACTTCCTCAGCTTTCTTTAGGGCCACTTCTGACTTTCCAAACAGCTCTAGTTTAATGTAACTGTTTGCCATCAAAGTGTACAAGGACCAGTGAACTGGAGCCACCTTCTCCAATTCTTCCAGGACTTTCTCTGCAGCCTCCAGGTCATTCATTGTGATATAGCTTTCTATCAAAGTGAAGTACGTAAAATTGTTAGCACTTATACCGCTTTCTCGCATTTCTTCAAATGTGGAGGGGATTTTCTCTGGCTGGCCCGCCTTTTGGTACAAAGTCATCAAGCTGTTGTACAACAGTGTATTTGGAACAATGTCCATGACTTTCATCTTCTCATAGAGTTCCAGACCTTTGCATGCCATTCCGTGTTCACCATAGCAGTTAAGCAAACATGAATAAGTTTCCTTTGACTTATCTGGAAGGCTCCAGAAATATTCTTCAGCCGCCTGTATCCCGTGCACTTTTGAAACAAGGCCAAGCCGCAGCGCTTGATGCAGCTTTGCTCCACGAGATTCCATCCAGTCCATCAACTGGGTACAAAACGACACAGTTGGTTATTACACAAGCGAACATAAAAAATATACTCTGCTCAGAAAGAGGTTGCACCAGAACAGCATATGAAATCTCTACAGATAAAAAAGATCCTTAGGAGAGACGCATTAATGGCATCACAATTTAAACCTCCACTGTTAGAACTTGAACCTTCATTTCCTATTGTGAATTCTTACTTTCCTTCCCTCTAGAACATTATTTCTCCAGGTTTTTGCCTATTTATGTGTGAGATTTGAGATCCCCGACTTAGCAGTAGAGTGTGTTACGGGTAAGCTAACAATGGCAGATTAATCACCAAAATTGGAAATTAACTCATGATACGACAAAAGGTCCCCAATCTTACCACTGAAATCAGATGCCAAGAAATGGAAAGTACAGATAGGCGATAGTGCCACCAGATATTTGTGAGAATGTGAAGGAGCCCTAGGACATCCCCTGCTATAAATAACTGGAGGGCTGTAGTTTGATGAGACATTCTGAGCTTGTGGAGAACATCCAACTTCTGTCATGTCCTTTGTTCTCCAATCTTCAGAGCTCCTCCTGGCCATAGGGCCGCTCACTTGTTTGGACTTTGTATCTACCTACAATTGGCTGATTCCTGAGATCCATAAATTGTTCAATTTCAACCAAAAGCAACTGAAGCTTGTTCCGTCTGATCCATATTAATTGTCGCTGATTTAGTACAACTTCGACAATTAATATGGATCGAGGGAGTATAATTTAGCAAACGCCCACCAGTTGCTACTTTTTGTGTAAATACAGAAAATCCAGGGTTTCGTACAGAAAACTACCAGTACATTGACAATTTGACATGTTTCTTATCGGCCCAACATTTGTGGCCTATCTGTTTTACAAAACATAACCCTTATACCAAAATAACAACAGGGCTGGCTGTCGATCCCTCTCAAATACAGCCATCTGCTTCTCTCCTCTACACGTCAGCACCTGGATGGATGCACATGCACTAAATCAACACGCGTAATGGAACCTAAAGTCACTGACTCACTGTGGTCATTTAAGTCCAAGTTTTCAATGTTTATTTATTCACAATAGTTACTTGTAAGTCGCCTGAAAATCAAATTTGGGTTAGAGGTTAGAGGTTGAAGACGATGAACAGGGAAGGTTTCAGAGGTGAAGAAGCTGATCTGGCTGCCCATCTTGCATCCGGCGGCTCACAGGGAATCAGACTGACCCAAATTTGATTTTCAGGCGACTTACATCCAGCCAATCCCTTATTTATTAAGCCACTTTAGTAAAATTCACCTCAATGCGCTAAGTCTGAGGCTAAAGACATCTTATACACAATCATCTTTTTCAGACTACGAAAAGTGAAAACTAAGGAGCCATAATAAATATTTAGGAAGAAAAGGAAGCTGCAACATCTCCTCAAAGTTCCCAGGCAGAACAGGTAGCGCCACGATATATCACCTGATTTTGCGATTATTGTTAGTATAGGACATACCATGCCCTTCCTACCTAATAGTGTTGCCCTCTGAAGCTGCAGCAATGTGCAGTGTGGCACCTAGTTTCACTTAGCGTCAGACAACAAATTACCATTGTTGTTGTTGGCAACACAATCAGTTGACCACAATCCTATTCTTCAGTCGAGAATGCAGAATGCACAATTATCCAATAGTGGCCTTAAACTAAAATTATCCACAAAGAGAATGCAAAATGGAGCTCCTTTAATGAATACCCTAGTAGGTCAATCCATCCCCTTTCCTCGCTACTCGCTTTATCCCGAACCTACTACTTTCGGCACAAATACGCATCCCGATCCAAATCAGGCCACCATTTCGCGGGGAGATTGGGGGTGGGGGGTCACCTCGAGGGCGCAAGCGTTGCTCTTGAACTTGCGGAGCTTCCGGACGTAGGCGACGATCTGGTCCGCCGAGAGCGGGCGCCTCTTGCGGAGATAGTTGTCCATCTCCGCCGCCACCATTCCCGGTGGCCTGCCGTACAGCCTCGAGATTGTCCTGTAGAGCGGGACCCACGACGGGTCAAGGTCATCCCGTCCAGGGACGGCCGACTGCGCCTGCGCCTGCGCGAGCTCGTGTGCGAATCTTGCCGGGGCAAGGGAGATGCGCGGCCGCGGCGCGGCGGCGATCGCCGTGCGCAACATGGGTGCCTGAGAGCAAGCGAAGACCCAAACGGACGCACTTTGTCCGCTTTGGTCACCCGAGCGGACCGGTGCGTACATAGGAGCTCTATGGTGGACCACCAGCAGAAAGATCGAATGGCTTAGCGCATCGTGCGCCTACTGGACCTGACTTCATAGGATACTCTGATAGACTAGTCGAATGGCAATGGCCTAGTGGTTGTATCTGCTTGCCGATTCCTATTAAGAATACGAGAGTGACAAATGAGATGGAGATCTTGGCTATTATCGGGGGTACATTACAACAAATCTTCTTTTTCTGCAGCATTGCTTCTATGATCTTAGGAGTACTAGCCGCCATGGCCCAAACGAAAGTCAAAAGAATGAGATGGCTCCCTGTGCTCTGATTGATTTTTTATATTATGATCTATCTAGGAGCAATACCAAAGTGTTTCAAAGGAGGATTACCTTGACTTAGGTCCGCCTCCGGTCTAAATTAAATCAACCTAAGTGAAATGGAGTCTCTATCGTTCCACTGCAAGCAGAAAACCACCCCTTAAACTCATTTGCTCAACATTCTTTCCACAGCAACTAGAAAAGTGGAGAAAATCCAATAAGGGGAGGTCCCGGTGAATACAAATCAATTGAAAACCGAACCCCGCATTCATGTCTCTAGCAAGGCTGTCTAAGCTAAGCGGCCATGGACCCATGGACCCGGGTCGGCCGGTGCGCCCAACAGATAGCAGATTCATTTTTCTCGTGTAAAAAAAAAGTTTTAAAAACATTTGGCCAAAATGAACATAATTTAATATAACTGAATATTAAATGGACGATCAACCACGGGCCAAAATTTAATTTAACGTTAATAATTTTTTTAAAAACTAAAAATACGTGTGCGGTCAGCACTGCCTTAGGCGGCATCGTGGTCATCCTCTTCCCTGGGGCGGTGAGGTTGTTGAACGCCGGCACTGGCCCAACCCAGGGGAGAACACTCCCCCACACCGCATGCGATGCCTCCTCCACCGTCTGTCCCTGATGGTTGTCCTGCCGGCGGTTGCACTACTGCTGCGCGGGCGCGCTCCTCCTCCGCCTCCCGTGCCAAGCGGCGCTCCAGCTCCATCTACCGCTCGCCGTTTTCGCACTCCTCCGCCAACGCGTGCGCCCTCCATTGTTGGAGGTGCGCGGCCTCCTGCTCCGGCGTCGCCCCAAGCCACACGGGCGGCGCGCGGACCCACTCGCTGAGCTGGGCGGTCCACTTGTACCGCTCTGGCTCGGCCTTGGGCTCGGGGAGGAGCGGCGGCAGGTGGAGGGGGGGTGACGCAGTCGTCGGCCGCGGACAGTGCGAGGGCCTTCTACAGGCCATCCCAGTTCGCGTCCTCGTCGCGCCCACTCTCCTCCAGAGCGTGCTGCATGGCGGCCCCCAGCGTGGCCTAGTAGGCCGCCTCCTCCTTCTCCGGCTCGGCCTCCGGGAGCGGTGGTGGTGGGGTTGAGCTGGACGCCGCGGTGACGCTCCTCCTCTTGCTCCATCGCAAACCAGGCCTCCCAGGTGGGAGAGTTCAGCGCGTATGTTGGGAGCCGCCGCTACTCCGGTGTCAGCAGCTCGCGATGGCTGCGCACCTCCTGTGCGTGCGCCCACGCCGACCGGGCCACCGCCGGCACCGGAATGTGGTACATGTCTAGATGTTGGGGAACGCAGTAATTTTAAAAAAATCCTACGCACACGCAAGATCCATCTAGGTGATGCATAGCAACGAGCAGGAGAGTGTGTCCACGTACTCTCATAGACCGAAAACGGAAGCGTTATGACAACGCGGTTGATGTAGTCGTACGTCTTCACGATCCGACCGATCCTAGCACCGAACGTACGGCACCTCCGCGATCTGCACACGTTCAGCTCGGTGGCGTCCCACGAACTCTAGATCCAGCTGAGGCCAAGGGAAAGTTTTGTCAGCACGACGGCGTGATGACGATGATGATGAAGTTACCGACGCAGGGCTTCGCCTAAGCACTACAACGATATGACTGAGGTGGAAATCTATGGAGGGGGGCACCGCACACGGCTAAGACAACTGTCAACTTGTGTGTTCTAGGGTGCCCCCTGCCCTCATATATAAAGGAGCAAGGGGGAGGCCGGCCGGCCCCTAGAGCGCGCCCCCAAGAGGGGAATCCTACTAGGACTCCAAGTCCTAGTAGGAATCCACAAAGAGGGAGAGAGAGGGAAGGAAGGAAGAGGGGGGAAGGGAAGGAAAGGGGGTGCCGCCCCCTTCCCCTAGTCCAATTCGGATCCAGGGGGTGGGGGGCGCGGCCAGCCCCTCTTGGCCCTTCCTCTCTTCCCACTAAGGCCCATAGAGGCCCATTAGTTCCCCCGGGGCTTCTGATAAACCCCCCGGCACTCCGATATTTATCCGGTGACCCCCGGAACTCATCCGGTGTCCGAATAACATCATCCAATATATCAATCTTTATGTCCCGACCATTTTGAGACTCCTCGTCATGTCTGTGATCACATCCGGGACTCCGAACAACCTTCGGTACATCAAAACACATAAACTCATAATACCGATCGTCATCGAACGTTAAGCGCGTGGACCCTACGGGTTCGAGAACTATGTAGACATGACCGAGACTCATCTCCGGTCAATAACCAATAGCGGAACCTGGATGCTCATATTGGTTCCTACATATTCTATGAAGATCTTTATTGGTCAAACCGCATAACAACATATGTTGTTCCCTTTGTCATCGGTATGTTACTTGCCCGAGATTCGATCATCGATATCTCTATACCTAGTTCAATCTCGTTACCGGCAAGTCTCTTTACTCGTTCCGTAATGCATCATCCCATAACTAACTCATTAGTGACATTGCTTTCAAGGCTTATAGTGATGTGCATTACCGAGAGGGCCCAGAGATACCTCTCCGACAATCGGAGTGACAAATCCTAATCTCGATCTATGCCAACTCAACAAACACCATCGGAGACACCTGTAGAGCATCTTTATAATCACCCAGTTACGTGTGACGTTTGATAGCACACTAAGTGTTCCTCCGGTATTCGGGAGTTGCATAATCTCATAGTCATAGGAACATGTATAAGTCATGAAGAAAGCAATAGCAACATACTAAAACGATCATCGTGCTAAGCTAATGGATGGGTCTTGTCAATCACATCATTCTCTAATGATGTGATCCCGTTAATCAAATGACAACTCATGTCTATGGCTAGGAAACTTAACCATCTTTGATTAACGAGCTAGTCAAGTAGAGGCATACTAGTGACACTCTGTTTGTCTATGTATTCACACATGTACCAAGTTTCCGGTTAATACAATTCTAGCATGAATAATAAACATTTATCATGATATAAGGAAATATAAATAACAACTTTATTATTGCCTCTAGGGCATATTTCCTTCAGTCTCCCACTTGCACTAGAGTCAATAATCTAGATTACATAGTAATGATTCTAACACCCATGGAGTCTTGGTGCTGATCATGTTTTGCTCGTGAGAGAGGCTTAGTCAATGGGTCTGCAACATTCAGATCCCTATGTATCTTGAAAATCTCTATGTCCCCTTCCGACACTTGATGACGGATGGAATTGAAGCATCTCTTGATGTGCTTGGTTCTCTTGTGAAATCTGGATTCCTTCGCCAAGGCAATTGCTCCAGTATTGTCACAAAAGATTTTCATTGGAACCGATGCACTAGGTATGACACCTAGATCGGATATGAACTCCTTCATTTGCTGCTTCCGAAGCAGCTATGTATTCCACTTCACATGTAGATCCCTCCACGACGCTTTGCTTAGAACTGCACCAACTGATAACTCCACCATTCAATATAAACACGTATCCGGTCTGCGACTTAGAGTCATCCGGATCAGTGTCAAAGCTTGCATCGACGTAACCTTTTACGACGAGCTCTTTGTCACCTCCATAAACGGGAAACATATCCTTAGTCCTTTTCAGGTATTTCAGGATGTTCTTGACCGCTGTCCAGTGATCCATTCCTGGATTACTTTGGTACCTCCCTAGTATATGAAGGAAATATGCCCTAGAGGCAATAATAAAGTTATTATTTATTTCCTTATATCATGATAAATGTTTATTATTCATGCTAGAATTGTATTACCGGAAACATAATACATGTGTGAATACATAGACAAACAGAGTGTCACTAGTATGCCTCTACTTGACTAGCTCGTTGATCAAAGATGGTTATGTTTCCTAACCATAGACATGAGTTGTTATTTGATTAACGGGATCACATCATTAGGAGAATGATGTGATTGACTTGACCCATTCCGTTAGCTTAGCACTCGATCGTTTAGTATGTTGCTATTGCTTTCTTCATGACTTATACATGTTCCTATGACTATGAGATTATGCAACTTCCGTTTACCGGAGGAACACTTTGTGTGCTACCAAACGTCACAACGTAACTGGGTGATTATAAAGGTGCTCTACAGGTGTCTCCAAAGGTACTTGTTGGGTTGGCGTATTTCGAGATTAGGATTTGTCACTCCGATTGTCGGAGAGGTATCTCTGGGCCCACTCAGTAATACACATCACTATAAGCCTTGCAAGCATTGTGACTAATGAGTTAGTTGCGGGATGATGTATTACGGAACGAGTAAAGAGACTTGCCGGTAACGAGATTGAACTAGGTATCGAGATACCGACGATCGAATCTCGGGCAAGTAACATACCGATGACAAAGGGAACAACGTATGTTGTTATGCGGTCTGACCGATAAAGATCTTCGTAGAATATGTAGGAACCAATATGAGCATCCAGGTTCCGCTATTGGTTATTGACCGGAGAGGTGTCTCGGTCATGTCTACATAGTTCTCGAACCCGTAGGGTCCGCACGCTTAACGTTACGATGACAGTTATATTATGAGTTTATATGTTTTGATGTACCAAAGGTTGTTCGGAGTCCCGGATGTGATCACGGACATGACGAGGAGTTTCGAAATGGTCGAGACATAAAGATTGATATATTGGAAGCCTATGTTTGGACATCGGAAGTGTTCCGGGTGAAATCGGGATTTTTCCGGAGTACCGGGAGGTTACCGGAACCCCCCGGTAACTTAATGGGCCTTAGTGGGCCTAGGTGGAAGAGAGGAGAGGAGGCCAGGGCAGGGCCGCGCCCCCCTCCCCCCAGTCCGAATAGGACAAGGAGAGGGGGGCGGCGCCCCCCCTTCCTTCCTCCCCTCCACCTCTTCCCCCTTTCTCTCCTAGTCCAACATGGAAAAAGGGGGGGGGGAGTCCTACTCCCGGTAGGAGTAGGACTCCTCCTGGCGCGCCTCTCCTCTAGGCCGGCCGAACCCCCCTTGCACCTTTATATACGGGGGCAGGGGGCACCTCTAGACACACAATTGATCAACGATCTTTTAGCCGTGTGCGGTGCCCCCCTCCACCATATTACACCTCGATAATATCGTAGCGGTGCTTAGGCGAAGCCCTGCGTCGGTAGAACATCATCATCGTCACCACGCGGTCGTGCTGACGAAACTCTCCCTCAACACTCGGCTGGATCGGAGTTCGAGGGACGTCATCGAGCTGAACGTGTGCTGAACTCGGAGGTGACGTGCGTTCGGTACTTGATCGGTCGGATCGTGAAGACATACGACTACATCAACCGCATTGTGTTAACGCTTCCGCTTTCGGTCTACGAGGGTATGTGGACAACACTCTCCCCTCTCGTTGCTATGCATCACCATGATCTTGCGTGTGCGTAGGAATTTTTTTGAAATTACTACGTTCCCCAATAATGGTATCAGAGCCTGGTTTTATGCGTTGATGTTATATGCACGAGTAGAACACACGTGAGTTGTGGGCGATATAAGTCATACTGCTTACCAACATGTCATATTTTGGTTCAGCGGTATTGTGAGATGAAGCGGCCCGGACCGACATTACGCGTACGCTTACGCGAGACTGGTTTCACCGTCGCGAGCACTCGTTGCTTAAAGGTGACTGGCGGGTGTCTGTCTCTCTCACTTTAGTTGAACCGAGTGTGGCTACGCCCGGTCCTTGCGAAGGTTAAAACATCACCAACTTGACAAACTATCGTTGTGGTTTTGATGCGTAGGTAAGAACGGTTCTTGCTAAGCCCGTAGCAGCCACGTAAAACTTGCAACAACAAAGTAGAGGACGTCTAACTTGTTTTCGCAGGGAATGTTGTGATGTGATATGGTCAAGACATGATGCTATATTTTATTGTATGAGATGATCATGTTTTGTAACCGAGTTATCGGCAACTGGCAGGAGCCATATGGTTGTCGCTTTATTGTATGCAATGCAATCGCCATGTAATTGTTTTACTTTATCACTAAGCAGTAGCAATAGTTGTAAAAGCAATAGGTGGCGAGACGAAAACGATGCTACGATGGAGATCAAGGTGTCGCGCCGGTGACGATGGTGATCATGACGGTGCTTCGGAGATGGAGATCACAAGCACAAGATGATGATGGCCATATCATATCACTTATATTGATTGCATGTGATGTTTATCTTTTATGCATCTTATCTTGCTTTGATTGACGGTAGCATTATAAGATGATCTCTCACTAAAATTTCAAGATAAAAGTGTTCTCCCTGAGTATGCACCGTTGCGAAAGTTCTTCGTGCTGAGACACCACGTGATGATCGGGTGTGATAGGCTCTACATTCAAATACAACGGGTGCAAAACAGTTGCACATGCGGAATACTCAGGTTAAACTTGACGAGCCTAGCATATGCAGATATGGCCTCGGAACACTGAGACCGAAAGGTTGAGCGTGAATCATATAGTAGATATGATCAACATAGTGATGTTCACCATTGAAAACTACTCCATTTCACGTGATGATCGGTTATGGTTTAGTTGATTTGGATCACGTAATCACTTAGATGATTAGAGAGATGTCTATCTAAGTGGGAGTTCTTAAGTAATATGATTAGTAGAACTTAAATTTATCATGAACTTAGTACCTGATAGTATCTTGCTTGTCTATGTTAATTGTAGATAGATGGCCCGTGCTGTTGTTCCGTTGAATTTTAATGCGTTCCTTGAGAAAGCAAAGTTGAAAGATGATGGTAGCAATTACACAGACTGGGTCCGTAACTTGAGGATTATCCTCATTGCTGCACAGAAGAATTACGTCCTGGAAGCACCGCTGGGTGCCAGGCCTGCTGCAAGAGCAACGCCAGAAGTTATGAACGTCTGGCAGAGCAAAGCTGATGACTACTCGATAGTTCAGTGTGCCATGCTTTACGACTTAGAACCGGGTCTTCAACGACGTTTTGAACATCATGGATCATATGAGATGTTCCAGGAGTTGAAGTTAATATTTCAAGCAAATGCCCGGATTGAGAGATATGAAGTCTCCAATAAGTTCTACAGCTGCAAGATGGAAGAGAATAGTTCTGTCAGTGAGCATATACTCAAAATGTCTGGGTATAATAATCACTTGATTCAACTGGGAGTTAATCTTCCGGTTGATAGCGTCATTGACAGAATTCTTCAATCACTGCCACCAAGCTACAAGAGCTTCGTGATGAACTATAACATGCAAGGGATGAATAAAACAATTCCCGAGCTCTTCGCAATGCTAAAGGCGGCGGAGGTAGAAATAAAAAGGAGCATCAAGTGTTGATGGTCAATAAGACCACTAGTTTCAAGAAAAAGGGCAAAGGGAAGAAGAAGGGGAACTTCAAGAAGAACAGCAAGCAAGTTGTTGTTCAGGAGAAGAAACCCAAGTCTGGACCTAAGCCTGAGACTGAGTGCTTCTACTGCAAGCAGACTGGTCACTGGAAGCGGAACTGCCCCAAGTATTTGGCGGATAAGAAGGATGGCAAGGTGAACAAAGGTATATGTGATGTACATGTTATTGATGTGTACCTTACTAATGCTCATAGTAGCACCTGGGTATTTGATACTGGTTCTGTTGCTAATTGTAACGCCCACGATGCGGCTATATCTCCCACGTGTCGAGGCACGACTTAGAGGCATAACCGCATAGTGGTTTTGTCGCAAGAAGGGTCATCTTCACACAATCCCATGTAATGAACAAGAATGGGATAAAGAGTTGGCTTACAATCGCCACTTCACACAATACATGAATATAATTCATACATCATCCAAAATACAATCATATAGACCGACTACGGTCAAAATCCAGATGAAAATAAGACAACCCCAAATGCTAGATCCCCGATCGTCCCAACTAGGCTCCACTACTGATCATCAGGAAAAGACACATAGTAACGACCACGTTCCTCGTCAAACTCCCACTTGAGATCGACGCCATCATCTGCACTGGCATCGTCGGCACCTGCAACTGTTTTGGTAGAATCTGTGAGTCACGAGGACTCAGCAATCTCACACCCGCGAGATCAAGACTATTTAAGCTTGTAGGAAAGGATGGTGTAATAAGGTGGAGCTGCAGCGGCAAAAACATATATGGTGGCTAGCATACGCAAGAAAGAGCGGGAAGAGAAGCAAAGGAACGGTCGTCATCTAGCAATGACCAAGAAGTGATCCTGAACTTGTCGTGGAATTGTCACGGCAGATGTCCTCAAGCTAGGACTTAGTCGTGGAGCCATCGCCGCTAGGAAGCTTGAAGGGGTTAACGGGACAAGGAACACGAGGGTTTATACTGGTTCGGCCCCTTACGGCGAAGGTAAAAGCCTTGTCCAGTTGAGGTGGTATTGATTAGGGTTTCGATGACCAGGGAGCTTAACTACTATGCCTGGCTCTCGATGAGATCTTTCTTGCCCCTAAACCGCCGCCGGGTCGTCCCTTTATATAGAGAGGTTGACGCCCCGCAGCTCTCAGAGTCCCGGCCAGCTCATAAGAGTGTCCGGCTCGGATTCTCAACTATTCTTGCCTTACACTACAAGTTCTACTAATGATGGTTGTAGCTACGGGCCTTAAGCCATATCCGGGTCTTAAGCCCATCTTTGGCCCACCGTCTTCAAGCTTGTCGCCGGGCTTCAAGTGATGACCCTTATGAGTAACCCGGCCCCTTCTGGCGGGTGACTCTAAGGTTTATATCCTCAACATTAGGCCCCAGATTGATTTGAGTTGGCTCATGTCAATCTTCAATTCTTTCGACAGAAAATCTCCGGCTTACAATTGTGTGAAGGCCATAACCCGGCGTGACGTCATTCTTTGGACTCCGGGTAATCCGCCGTGACATCATCTAACATTAAGTCCATTTTTTATTCCACCAGATCCGCAACGGATCTTATCTTTTACTGCCGTCCCGAAAATCGAGGCGCCTCTCGGGCGAGATAACCGCGCCGTGGCCTCCTCGTTTCTCGCGCCCACTTATGGGTCTGGCCTTATAAATAGCCCGACCCTCGGGTCTTTCTCATTCTCCTTCTTCTGTCATCTCCTTCCTCTCGCCATTGTTCTTCCGCTCGAGCTCTGTTGCCGTCGCCGCCGCGGGTCTTCTCGTCCTCACCGACTCCGGCCGCTGCATCAACCTGTTGTGTCTAGAGAGAACGGCGGCGCCCTCCGTGACTCACCAGCACCTGTAAGTCCTGGCTGCCCCGTAGAACAGATCTGCGGTAGGGTTCGTCCTGTTCTTCCGTGTTCTTCGCCGTCGCCCACGAGCTGTTGGTAGTTTTTATTTTTACTGCCCTTCTTGATCTTAGACCTGTATAGACCTGCCGCGGTAGCTGTTTGGCACCCATTTCAAATGCAAGTAGACCTCTTTTGACTGCATAAAGGCCCCGTTCGAGCCCAAGAACTTCCCTCGCGTCTGTTTTTAGGTCTAGAAAACTTTCCTTTTAGCCGACCGTTTTGATCCAAATTATTTACTGTAATGTGTGAAAACTGTTTTCACCACACTTAGTAAAAAACTGCACCCATTGAGTCATGGCGGTTTACATTTCCGGTTTAAAGAAACCATGCGCCGTAGGACCTTCCGGCTCAAAGGAGTCACGCGTCGTAAAAATTTCCGGCTTTCCAGCGACAAGGTCGTAGACAATCGAATCACTCTTAACACCTTTTCAGCGGCTTAGATAACCCGATGTACTTAGATATATGTCATTAGGCCCCTCCATAAGCCGCCACTTTAACACTGAACTGTAAATTTCCTCCGGCTTATAATTAAACCGGGCATGTTTCCTTTTGTCATAGGCTTCCGACTTTCACCATGCCTCCCAAAGCTCCTAAAGCACCCATCACTTGAAATTGGATGAGGTCCAACGTCACGGACGAGACCTTAACGGATTTCATGAAGTCAGGGTACCTGCCTAAAAAGGACGTCATGTCCTACCGTGCCCCTGACCCGTCAGAGGAGAGACCACAGCCAAAGGACGGGGAGGTAGTGATTTTTGCGGATCACATGAGCCGGGGCTTCGCACCGCCTGGCTCAAAGTTCTTTAGAGACGTGCTGAACTTCTTTGACCTGCGGCCACAAGATATAGGACCCAATTCTGTGTCCAACATATGCAATTTCCAAGTATTCTGCGAGGTCTACCTCGGTGAAGAGCCCAACCTGCTGCTCTTCAGAGAGCTCTTCTACCTGAACCGCCAGAACGAGTGCGCCAACGGGCCAAGTTTGGAACTTGGTGGAATCTCCATTCAGCGACGGAGGGACTGTCTTTTCCCTTACGCCGAGCCGCCAAGCCACCCAAAGGACTGGAACCAGACGTGGTTCTATTGCCAAGACACGTCGCCGGCTGACGAGAGTCCGCTGCCCGGCTTTCGCCCCTCACGTCTGGAACCAACACACCCTCTGTCAGACAAGCTGACTCAAGCGGAGCGCCAACCTCTGCTCCCCACTATCAACAAGATCAAGGCTCTCCTGGGCAATGGTCTCAATGGAATTGACCTGGTCCGAGTCTGGATCTCCTGGCGGGTGATCCCATTGAGCCGCCGCCCCGGCTTAATGTGTGAGTACACGGGCCGAATGGATGATCCCCTGAGACACAGCCGCAACGATCTTCCTGAAGACGTTGCTGAGGACATGACCAAGGCTCTTTTGAACGAGAGCTTGGCAGACTGCGGGAGGACCGGGTTAGCCCCCTTCTGCAAGACCAACCCAGCCCCAGCGGTAAGCCGCTGATCTGAACATCTTACCTTCTTCTATAGATAACCGTCATCTGAATATTTAAGAAATCATCATTGTATTTTTCAGGCTGATGACAAATTCTGGAAGGTCAAATATGACCATGAGGCGGCCAAGAAGGCCAGGAAGGCTAAGAAAGCCGCCAAAAAAGCCGCTCCCCGCAAGAAGGGAAGTAGGCCTACTGCTTCAGAGCTGCTGCAATTAAGCGACAGCTCCGAGTCAGAGGTAACCCCTGAACCTGTAATCTTTTGTTGTATTTGTTGTTTTATTTCTGTCCGCCTTATCAATGCTGGTCATCAACAGGACGACACCGGAGCAAGTAACCCGGTGGTTGAAGAGGTAATGATACTTTCCTCCGACTCGGAGCCCTTGCCAAGGCTGAAAGTCCGAAGGGTAACCCGGAAAGTAAGATTTTCACATCCTTTAGCTTATCAAGATCCTCAATTTCTTTTGAAGCAACAGATTCATGAGAGCCGGCGGCACACCTGGACCAACAAGGACGCCGACCTCTCTTCCGGCTTACCTGACGCGTCGAGGAAACGCCGGACCGAGGTGATCTCAAACTTGTACCCTTTTCATCCTTTGGCGGGTGTTATACGTCAATCGCTCAACTCTTCTGACTCAAATTATCAGGAAACTTCCCCCTCTTCTGGCGACTCTATGCAGTCGAACCTGCCGGCTTTCAAGACCGTGCCCGGGTAATGATGATCATCTCATGTTGTACTTGTCTTTACTTACACTTTTGTGCTTAACCTTTTTGTCTTTTCAGTGCCCAAGCAAAATTCAGCAAAAGGGCGAAGAAGAACAAGCCGGTCGAAGAGCCGGACTTGCCTGAACCGGAGGTAGCCGCTCAAGAAACGCCAGCTGCCTCTGCTCCTGAAGCCACTGCTCCAACCGATAAGCCAATAGCAGAAGCTTCTGCTAACCCGGAGGCCTCCAGCTCGGCTCAACCAGCAGATGACCCAGATGTGGTAATCACCCGGACGGAATTTGTTGAGCCGGGGAGACCTACTGCGCTGGCCAAGTGCTCCGCTAAGGAGGAGTTGCTAGCGCACCGCCGGGCCAATCTGGACCTCACCGAATATGCCAATCTGAGCATCGGAGAGATCGTCTCCGGCTATGTCAGTCAGGTGCACAAGAGCCGGGACTTAGTGATTGCCATGGTGAACCAGATTCAGCAGAAGTCTGAGGTATCACTCTTCTTTCTTCTTACTTACTGCATAGTTATCTTGTTATTCTTACCATGCTCTAGCCCCCAAGTCTACTACTTATGATATAATATGTTGTAGACTTAAGTTCCGGCTTACTCGTTTGAACCGGTAACTTGTAAATAGAAACGTTCGATATGCATTAGCCCCCAAGTGCCAAGTGTCTTTGCTTGGAAAGTGCTTGGGACTTTTAAAATTGCATAGTAACTGTTCATCCTATGACCCGGAAATTATGCAGGCTGCTGGCAAGAAGTTTGAAGCTGACATCTCCGATCTCAAGACCCGTCTGAAGACGCAAGAAACTGAGACCCGGAAAGCCAATGCCAAATTTGTGTCCAGTATTGCTGCGCAAGAAAAGCTGAAGACGGACTTTGACGCTGAACAGAAAGCTTGGGCCGAAGAAAAGGCTACTCTGGTGAACCGGGCTGAACAGGCGGAGAAGGCTCTGGCAGAGAAGACCGCCGAACTCTCCGGCTTAAAGCGCCAAGTGTCCCAGATGGTTGCCGCAATCTTCGGTAAGTCATTCCACCGGCTTTCATCCAGTTCATAATTTTTATGCCTCGTAACCCATCATTGCCGGCGGCTTATCTTACTCTGTTAAACAGGTCCCAGAAGCACCAACCTCAACCAAAGTGTGGTAACTAAGCTGAAGGCCGTGTACACCCTGGTGGAGCAACTCTACACCGGGTCACAGCGCGCCTTGGCCGTGGTGGCCCTATCAAATGAGGTGCCGACTCATCTGGCGGAAGTTCTTCGCCGGCTTGCCGTTCTACCCCAATGTGTCCAAGAGCTGCGGCGGGCCTCTGCAAGAGCCGGAGCGATCGCCGCTCTGAGCCGGGCCAAGGCTTTCCTTCCAGAGTTAGACCCGGCGGACATTGCCCTCGGTTATCCCAGTTTGAAGGAAGACGGCACACCCTTCGACCAAAGGGACTTTGCAGCCTGTGTGAAGATCGTGCGCCCGGTGGCCACCCTCATCGGAAACGACACAGATCTGACCAAGTACCAGCCGGGTTACAATGCAGAAAATCAGAGGATCCCCACTCCGCGTTACGAAGCCATCAACTTAATCCCGCCGACTCGTAAGCACACATTTGCCCCGGAAGTTGACCCGGCCGGGTTAATTGACGAGGAAGCTCAATTTGAAGCTCTGAGCGGCATTGACTGGAAGTCGTCAACTTTCCAGGTCTTGGGAACAGCCGGAGGAGAGGGGAGGGATGAGCCGGAGACTTCAACTCAGCAAGCATCGTAACTCTGCAGGCGGCTTACTAAACAATGCTTCACCCTTTTGGACTCAATGAGTCTTGTAATAGAGTAGGACCAACACTTTAACTTTGCCGTGCCATCGTGCACGCGTTGAATGCTGAAGTCCATTGAAGTTGTCTCCTTTATATTTCCCCGGGTCATAATCCATCATTCATTTTCCTTAAGCTCAAACAGTTGCCTTTAACTATCCTGCATAGAAGGACAAATCACAAGTCTCTAAACAGCTTACCGCACTGAGAATCATAGTTTTAGACATATGACCCGGAAGATGAATCAAAAAAGACTGGTCCTCAATTATGCCTTTGATATACCCGCAATAACACACTTACCGGCCTGCAAGCACACTGCCGGCTTATATAACCCGGGTAATAAGGTTGGTACCTCAATTCCGGTTTACCAGTCTTAAGAACGCCGATTGTATTCGACTAGTACTGTAAATCAAAGTTTAAGCCGGCAAAGTGAGACCCGCCGTGCATACTTGAAATAATCAGAAGAACTTGCTATAAGTCAGAAAAACTCAGAGGCTTCCGGTTCGAATACGACCAGAGACCCGTCCCAAAGGGGTTATGCTAAGATTCGAATGCGATCATGTAGCCCCCAGTGGGTGTGGCGATGCCAATCAAGAGGGTACCGACAGCTATGTTCTCTTTGGTTCGAATACGACCCATGTTTGAACAGGAAGCCCCCAAATGATCTTAACAATTGTTTAACGACGCTGATTCGAATACGATCCACGTCGGTTCCCAAAGGGGTTAAACTATGATTCAGATATGATCAAAGAAAACTCCCCAATGAGCTCGGCACTTTTGCCAATCAAATGGGTATCGACAGCTATGTTCTCTTTGGTTCGAATACGACCTATGTTTGAACAGGAAGCCCCCAAGTGACCATATTGTGTATGGCTAGATTCGAATACGATCATAAGCCGGACCCTCCTTCAAATTATCATATGATCTTGTAATGAAAACAACACGTTTATCTTTGGAGGAGAAAAAAGGACAGAGGTCCCGCTTTATTGCTTATCATAATATATACATGGCTTAGGGAAATATGTACATTATGAGAGCCGGTGGCTCAAGTGTAATAAGGCCGAAGCTGAGCTATGTTCCACGGCCGACGGGTCTCTTCCTCCGACTTACGTGAATCTTTGTGCTCCCGAATGTCAATGAGGTAATATGACCCGTTGTGCAAATTCTTGCTGACCACAAAAGGCCCTTCCCAAGGCGGGGATAGCTTGTGCGCATCTGTTTGATCTTGGATGAGCCGGAGCACCAGATCGCCTTCCTGGAAGACCCGAGATTTAACCCGGTGACTATGATAACGGCGCAGGTCCTGTTGGTAAATCGCTGAGCGAGCTGCTGCCACATCACGCTGTTCATCCAACAAGTCAAGAGCATCTTGGCGCGCCTGTTCATTATCCACCTCAACATAAGCCGCCACTCGAGGTGAGTCATGACGGATGTCACTGGGGAGGACTGCTTCCGCTCCATAAACCATGAAGAAAGGCGTGAAACCTGTAGACCTGTTAGGAGTAGTGTTGATGCTCCACAACACGGAGGGTAACTCCTCCACCCAACAACCCGGCGTCCGTTGTAAAGGGACCAAAAGCCGGGGTTTGATGCCTTTCAGAATCTCTTGATTAGCCCTCTCAGCTTGACCATTGGATTGAGGGTGAGCCACTGATGAAACATCAAGTCTAATATGCTCTCGTTGACAAAACTCCTCCATGGCGCCTTTGGATAAATTGGTACCATTGTCAGTTATAATGCTGTGTGGAAAGCCAAAGCGAAAGATCACCTTTTTCATAAACTGAACTGCCGTGGCTGCATCACACTTGCTAACTGGCTCTGCTTCAACCCACTTGGTAAACTTGTCAACTGCCACCAAGAGGTGGGTCTTCTTATCCTTAGACCTTTTAAAAGGCCCAACCATATCAAGCCCCCAGACCGCAAAGGGCCAAGTAATTGGGATCATCCTCAGCTCCTGAGCCAGCACATGAGCCCATCGCGAGAACCTTTGGCAACCATCACATTTACTGACCAAGTCCTCCGCATCAGCATGAGCCGTCAGCCAATAAAAACCATGACGAAAAGCCTTGGCCACAAGAGACTTTGAGCCGGCGTGATGGCCACAATCCCCTTCATGAATCTCACGCAAGATCTCTTGACCTTCCGCAGGGGAGACACAACGCTGGAACGCTCCCATAACACTACGGCGATGCAACTCACCATTGATAACAATCATTGACTTAGACCGCCGGGTTATTTGTCTGGCCAAAGTTTCATCCTCAGGCAAATCTCCCCGGGTCATGTAAGCCAGATAGGGCAGTGTCCAGTCTGGGATGATGTGGAGAGCCGCCACCAGTCGTGCCTCCGGATCAGGGACAGCCAAGTCTTCCTCTGTAGGCAACTTAACAGAAGGGTTATGCAAGATGTCCAGGAAAGTATTAGGCGGCACCGGCTTTCGCTGAGAGCCGAGCCAGCTTAAAGCATCAGCCGCCTCGTTCTTCCTGCGATCAATGTGCTCTACTTGATAACCCTGAAAGTGTCCAGCAATGGCATCAACCTCACGGCGATAAGCTGCCATGAGAGGGTCCTTGGAGTCCCACTTTCCTGATACTTGTTGAGCCACCAAATCTGAGTCGCCGAAGCACCTTACTCGGCTCAAATTCATCTCCTTAGCCATCCGAAGACCGTGGAGCAAGGCCTCATACTCAGCCACATTGTTAGTGCAAGGAAACATCAATTGTATCACATAATGGAACTTGTCACCTTTAGGGGAAGCCAATACAACTCCAGCCCCCGAGCCCTCCAATTGCCTGGACCCATCGAAGTGAATAGTCCAATAAGTGTTATCCGGTTTTTGTTCGGGCACTTGTAGCTCCGTCCAATCATTGATGAAATCCACCAAGGTCTGAGACTTAACAGCAGTGCGTGGCACGTATTTCAGACCATGAGGTCCGAGCTCTATAGCCCACTTAGCCACTCTCCCTGTGGCCTCTCTGTTTTGAATGATATCCCCAAGGGGGGCAGAACTGACCACAATGATGGGGTGACCCTGAAAATAATGCTTAAGCTTCCGGCTTGCCATGAACACACCATAAACAAGCTTCTGCCAATGCGGATACCGCTGCTTGGACTCAATGAGTACTTCGCTGACATAATAAACCGGCCGTTGAACCGGATGCTCCTTACCCTCTTCCTTGCGCTCCACCACCACGGCCACACTGACGGCTCATGTGTTAGCAGCCACATACAGTAATAAAGGCTCCTTGTCAACCGGAGCAGCAAGGACTGGGGGCTCGGCCAGCTGCCTCTTCAAATCCTCAAAAGCAGTATTAGCTCTGTTAGAAACCAAGAAACCCAAGAGCTTGCCTGCAGGAACACCAAAAACACATTTGGCCGGGTTAAGCATCATCTTGTAAACTCATAGGTTATCAAAGGTTTCCCTCAGATCATCTATCAATGTTTCCTCCTTCCTGGATTTAACCACAATATCATCCACATAAGCATGAACATTGCGCCCAATCTGGTTATGAAGACAGTTCTGCACGCAACGCTGGTAAGTCGCCTGTGCACTCTTGAGTCCAAAGGGCATAGACACATAGCAGAAGGCTCCAAAGGGAGTGATGAACGCCGTCTTCTCGTGGTCCTTAACTGCCATCTTAATCTGATGATATCCAGAATAAGCATCCAAAAAACTTAGACGCTCACAACCTGCCGTAGCATCAATGATTTGTCAATACGGGGAAGGGCAAAAGGATCAGCCGGACACGCTTTGTTCAAGTCCGTGTAGTCCACACACATCTGCCAGGTGCCGTTCTTCTTGAGCACGAGCACCGGGTTAGCTAACCACTCTGGGTGAAAGACTTCAACGATAAACCCGGCCGCCAAGAGCCGGGCCACCTCTTCACCAATAGCTTTCCGCCTCTCTTCATTAAACCGCCGAAGGAATTGCCTGACCGGCTTAAATTTCGAATCAACGTTGAGAGTGTGCTCAGCGAGTTCTCTAGGTACACCTGGCATGTCAGAAGGCTTCCATGCAAAAATGTCCCTATTCTCACGGATGAACTCGATGAGCGCGCTTTCCTATTTTGGATCCAGATTGGCACTGATGCTAAACTGCTGAGATGAATCACCTGGAACGAAATCAACAAGTTTAGTCTCATCAGCCGACTTAAATTTCATTGCCGGCTCATGCTCCGTAGTCGGCTTTTTCAGAGAGGTCATATCTGTTGGGTCAACATTGTCCTTGTAAAACTTCAACTCTTCCGTTGCGCAAACAGATTCTGCATAAGCCGCATCGCCTTCCTCACACTCCAAGGCTACCTTCCGGCTGCCGTGAACCATAATGGTCCCATTATGACCCGGCATCTTGAGCTGTAGATACACGTAACACGGCCGTGCCATGAACTTGGCATAAGCCGGCCGCCCAAATATGGCATGGTACGGACTTCTTATCTTAACCACCTCAAAGGTCAATTTTTCCACCCTGTAATTGTGCTCGTCTCCAAAGGCCACTTCCAACTCGATCTTGCCGACTGGGTAAGCCGACTTACCAGGTACCACACCGTGGAAAATAGTGTTTGACTGGCTGAGGTTCTTATCAATCAACCCCATACGTCAGAAAGTCTCATAATAGAGGATGTTGATGCGGCTGCCTCCATCCATCAGCACTTTAGTGAACTTATATCCTCCCACCTGAGGAGCCACCACCAAGGCCAGGTGGCCCGGATTATCCACCCGGGGAGGGTGATCCTCCCTACTCCACACTATGGGCTGCTCAGACCACCGCAAGTAACGTGGAACCGCCGGCTCAACAGCATTCACAACCCTCTTATGAAGCTTCTGATCTCGCTTACACAGACTGGTGGTAAACACATGATACTGTCCACCGCTGAGCTGCTTTGGATTGGTCTGATAACCCCCCTGCTGCTGTTGATAACCCTGGCCAGACTGCTGATTAAAGCCCCCTCGACCATTCTGAGGATTAGAATTTGAGCCGCCGCCCGGGCCATGAAAGCCGCCGGCGCCTGAGCCGCCGCCCGGGCCGTTGTTGCCGTTAAAGGCATTGGAATTCTTAAAGGCCTTCATGATTGCACAATCCTTCCATAGATGAGTAGCTGGCTTCTCTCTAGAGCCATGCCTTGGACAAGGCTCATTCAACAGCTGCTCCAGCGTCGGGCCTGACCCGCCGGCTCGGGGAGGGGGCCTCCCCTTGCGTCGCTGGTTATTACCCTGTGAGCTGGCGTTGGCTACGAACTCTAGGCTGCCATCGGCCTTGCGCTTGCCACCTCCTTGGTTCCCCGGGTTATGCTGAGGACCCTTGCCATTGCCGTTCTTCTTTCCCTTCCCTGTCCTTTCATCATCTGAAGCGGGGTCCTTGGTACCATCAGAATCGGCGTATTTGACGAGAGCTGCCATCAGTGTACCCATATCATTGCAGTCGCGCTTAAGCCGCCCGAGTTTCATCTTCAGGGGCACGAAACGACAATTCTGTTCCAACATTAAGACTGCAGAGCCGACATCCATCTTATCAGAGGAATGTATTATCTCCTTAACCCGGCGAACCCATTGTGTCGTAGACTCACCCTCTTGCTGCTTACAGTTAGTCAAATCCACAATTGACATAGACTGCCTACAGGTATCCTTGAAGGTTTGGATGAACCGAGCTTTCAGCTCAGCCCAAGACCCGATGGAATTCGGTGGTAGCCCCTTCAACCAGGTGCAGGCAGTCCCATCTAACATCATGGTGAAGTACTTGGCCATTGCTGCTTCACTGACTTCCAGCAGTTCCATGGCCATCTCGTAACTCTCGATCCAGGTTGCGGGTTATAAGTCAGCTGTGTAATTAGGCACCTTCCTAGGGCCTTTGAAGTCCTTGGGTAGACGCTCATTGCGGAGAGCCGGCACCAAGCAAGGGACACCTCCAGTCCTGGTAGGGACACCCACGTCGACGGAAGCTGTCGGATAAGCCGGGGGAGTCTGGTAAGCCGTCAACTGAGGCACCTGCTCCGCCTCTTGCCACGCTCTGTCTTGTTCTGCTGCGTGAAAGGCTCCGTTATGAGCCGGGCCATGGCCAGGGGGCAGGTCATGGCGTCGGACGTTACTTGAGCCAGTCGCTGAGACCATGTGTCTGCTGTAACTCGGGCTCCGGCCTGGACGAGGGGTCGAGTGGATCCTGTCCCGGCTGTAAGAGTATGCCTCTTGCTGCGCCAGTGCTGTCTGAAGGAGTTCCCTGACCCGGCGGGTTTCAATAGCCGTCGGAGAGTTGCCGTCAATTGGGAGGGCCGCCAGCCGCGCTGCTGCGGCTACCATGTTCTCCAGCGGGTTAGCATAATGACCCGGTGGTATTGGCACATACTGAGGCGGGGCAGGGCTCACCCGGGGAGGCCCCATCACCTGCGGCTGAATAGGGTTCCCAGACCCGGGCACTATGATCCCCGGCGGGTTACTAGACCCTGCACCTGGCGTGTTGAAGAGGTTTCGAGGATCGTAAACCGGAGGGAGTCGAGATTGGGCCTTTTGATGCCTCCTTCTCATGACCTCATTGGACGCGTTCTGATCCATCGTGAGCCGGAAGGACTGCGCCTGGATCAACTGAGTTTGGGCGTCGAGAGCCGCCCTCTCCGCAGCCATCCTGATCCCTTCCGCTGCCAGATCCTCCTTAGCTTTCACTAGATCTAACTTTAACTGCGCCACCTCCGCATCATGCTGAGCTTGATCCGCCGGGTCAACCGCGGCGGTCAACAGGGCCGTCATCTTGTCCGTGAGATCCATCAGCACCTGAGCCGGCGAGGGCACCGGGTTTCCCGCTCCAGCAGCAGGGTTCTGAACGGGCTGCACACCGGCCATGAAGATTCCAACCCGGCTTGGCGGCTCAAACGGGTCCGGAATACTGTCACCATCGGAACAACCCATGAGCCTGCCATCTTGAAGTTGGTACAACGAGTTTGACTCATCGGTGGACGACTTGCCGTCAGAGCCGGCGGCCGTCTCATCACCAGATCCAGATCTATCCGAGAGCCCTCCATGGATACATCCCACAAAAGCATGCTTTAAGGCAGGCAGGGCCCGGGCGGGTCGTGCACGCTGAGCCGTCTCAATGAGATCGGCGCAGAGATCCGGCTCAGGGCCCGGCTCACCAATCCTGCCAATGAAAACATGAATTCCGCCGAAGGGGACCCGGTACCCGCACTCAATTGAGCTGGCGTCGGGCCCCCAGTTTGCATCGTCGATGTAGAGCTTGCCGCGATGACTCTTGGTCATCCGGCCCACAACGTATCCCTTGAGCCCTTCGAAGCTGCCCTTCAAGAACTCAAATCCACCATGCGCTGGCCCCACGGTGGGCGCCAACTGTCGTGGAATTGTCACGGCAGATGTCCTCAAGCTAGGACTTAGTCGTGGAGCCATCACCGCTAGGAAGCTTGAAGGGGTTAACGGGACAAGGAACATGAGGGTTTATACTGGTTCGGCCCCTTAAGGCGAAGGTAAAAGCCTACATCCAGTTGAGGTGGTATTGATTAGGGTTTCGATGACCAGGGAGCTTAACTGCTATGCCTGGCTCTCGATGAGATCTTTCTTGCCCCTAAACCGCCGCCGGGTCGTCCCTTTATATATAGAGGTTGACGCCCCGCAGCTCTCAGAGTCCCGGCCGGCTCATAAGAGTGTCCGGCTCGGATTCTCAACTATTCTTGCCTTACACTACAAGTTCTACCATAATGATGGTTGTAGCTACGGGCCTTAAGCCATATCCGGGTCTTAAGCCCATCTTTGGCCCACCGTCTTCAAGCTTGTCGCCGGGCTTCAAGTGATGACCCTTATGAGTAACCCGGCCCCTTCTGGCGGGTGACTCTAAGGTTTATATCCTCAACAGAACTCCTACTTGCGTCAAACATAACACATACCGTGTTCACTTCCCGGACTCCGCCGAGAAGAGACCATCACGGCTACACACGCAGTTGATGTATTTTAATTGGGTCAAGTGACAAGTTCTCTACAACCGGACATTAACAAATTCCCATCTGCCTCATAACCGCGGGCACGGCTTTCAAAAGATAATACCCTGCAGGGGTGTCCCAACTTAGCCCATCATAAGCTCTCACGGTCAACGAAGGATAAACCTTCTCCCGGAAAGACCCGATCAGTCTCGGAATCCCGGTTTACAAGACATCTCGACAATGGTAAAACAAGACCAGCAAAGCCGCCCGAATGTGCCGACAAATCCCGATAGGAGCTGCACATATCTCGTTCTCAGGGCACACCGGATGAGCAGTCCGTACAACTAAAACCAATCCTCGAGTTTCCCCAAGGTGGCGCTGCAATGGGCTCAAGTTTGGACCAGCACTGAGAGGAACACTGGCCCGAGGGTTTAAAATAAAGATGACCCTCGGGCTCTAGAAAACCCGGGGGAAAAAGGCTTAGGTGGCAAATGGTAAAACCAAGGTTGGGCCTTGCTGGAGGAGTTTTATTCAAGGCGAACTGTCAAGGGGGTCCCATAAATCACCCGACCGTGTAAGGAACGCAAAATCAAGGAACATAATCCCGGTATATCAGTAACTAGGGCGGCAAGAGTGGAACAAAACACCAGGCATAAGGCCGAGCCTTCCACCCTTTACCAAAAAATATATAGATGCTTTAATTAAATAAGAGATATTGTGATATCCCAACATATCCATGTTCCGACAAGGAACAAACTTCAACTTCACCTGCAACTAGCAACGCTATAAGAGGGGCTGAGCAAAAGCGGTAACTTAGCCAAACAACGGTTTGCTAGGAAAGGATGGTTAGAGGCTGACATGGCAAAATGGGAGACATGATATAGCAAGTGATAGGTAGCGGGGCATGGCAAATAGAGCGAACAACTAGCATAGCAAAGATAGAAGTGATTTCGAGGGGTGGTCATCTTGCCTGCAAGATTCTCAGAGTTGTCGAAAGCTTGATCCTCATAAGCGTACTCAACAGGTTCCTCGTTCACGAACTTGTCTCCCGGCTCTACCCAAGACAAGAACACAAACAAACGGAACCACAATCAACAACGAGAAATGCACAAGCAACATGATGCAAAACATGTATGATATGCAAGATATGATATGCGAAGCATATGCGTGCTCCGGAAGAAAAATGATGAACATGGCAGTAACTTGGCACACCAAGCATGCCACTGGAAAGATGAGATGATTTCGGTCGAAATCGATATAAAGATCGCCGGAAACGGATGCACGGTTTGCAAATGGCAAGCAAAACAAGTATGACACGAATCTGCGATTAACAGCAAGATAGCACTTAAAATGCAACAAACAACAATGCTACAGCACTCCAACATAGCAACAAAGCACATGGCAGTAATCTACAGGAGATTCTTGACAAAAGTTGAACACTGAGCTACGGCTAGTTCACAACATATCAAGCTCAAACAAGCATGGAAAAAGTGCAAAAGATAACAGGTTCACAGACTTAGTGAAAAACTGGACATGGCAGAAAACAGCATCAGGTAGCAATGTTCAGAGCACGAAATCAACACGCTACAGGAACTTAACATAGCAAAACAAGGCATGGCAGTGTTCTAATAAATGCATATGACAAAAGTCCCTTACTGACCATAAGCCAAAAAGGACTAGAAGATATGATGGCAAGCATGTAAACATAGCAAGTTCCGTTATCAGGTTTCAGACTTAGCAGAAAACAGAGCATGGCAGAAATAATAATATGTAGGCCTCTTTGTGAGCTTGATGCACTCACTACAGAGCAATGCATGACAAAACTAGCATACCTACAGCAAGATGGCATGCTTAGGAAGCTATCCATGGCAAGACCAATAGCATAGCACGTATGGTTCAACTACAACAAGCTTGGCAAAATTGCATATCATGTTAAGAATCTGCCAAAAATATTTTATAGCAAAAGTAGAGCAAGATTGAGTCATGCTATGGCACTCTAGAATTGAAAACAAGGGCAGGAATGGATCAATTACAATAATATCTACAAAACATCCTTAATGAACATCACCAAAATATGCATGGATCTCTCTGTAGCATCAAGTTTACATGGCAACAAAATAACAGCAGACAAGGACTTGGAGAAATCACTGTCCCTGAAATCAGAAATATTACGGGGCCTAGTTTGCATGCTTGTGCTAGTCACCACAGAGATCAAAAAAATACATGGACTATACCACTGGAAAGATGGCATGGCATACTTCAAAACACATGTAGAGCTCATGCCCAAAAGATGCACAGATTTAATGATACAAAAATGACAAATCTCCAAGTTCTGCTAAGAACCAGAAGATAACAACAACTAGCCCTCTTCAAACAGAGATTTTGGCATCAAGATGACCTCTAATGAACATGGTGCAATTGAACAAAATAAAGAGTATCGTGAGACGAACAATTTGACATATTACACGTGCGAATCGGAGCTACATGCAAGGAGTTATGCACTATCGAACATGGCAATATGCTGCAAAAGTATGAGGACTTGGAGGAAAAACGGGCACGGGAAAAGTCAACGCGTACAGTAACTTCCAGATCGGGTCGAACCCTGGCTCTCGAGCGGCGGCGCTGCCCGTCGGAGAGGAGGCCGGAGAGCGGGAGGAGGACGCCGGCGAGAGCGAGAGGCGGCGGAGGAGGAGGCGAGGCCGGAGGGCGGCGGACTCCGGCCACCGGAGCAGGGGCGCGGCACGGGTGGCGGGGCGAGGCAGCGCCGGCGGCGGCGGGGCACGCGGCGCACGGCGGCGGAGCACGGCGGCCGGCCGGCGGCGAGCGGCGAAGGGCGAGCGGCGGCCGGGGCGAGGAGGCTCGGGCCCGGGAGGGCCCGCGGCGGGCCTGCGGGCCGGCGCGGTGGCGGCGGCGGGGCTGATGATGTGGCGGCGCGCGATTCGTCGCGGCCGTCGGTGGAGATGTGTCCGGCGCGGACCGGACACGTCCGGCGGCGGAGAGGGAGCGGGCTAGGGTTTGGTTTGCGAATGTTATTTCGGGATGCCCACATATTTATAGGTAGAGGGAGCTAGGAGGCTCCAAATGAGGTGCGGTTTTCGCCCACACGATCGTGATCGAACGACCTAGAGCATGGAAGAGAGTTTGGTGGGTTTTGGGCTGGTTTTTGAGGGGGTTTTTACTGGACACTCAAATGGACTTTGCGGATGCCCGGTTAACCGATGGAGTACCAAACGACCTCCAAATGGAACGAAACTTGACCGGTGGTCTCCGGGTGGTACATGAAGGACACTTGACAAGCCTCGGTCCATTCCGAGAAAGTTTGACACCCGCACACAAAAGAAAACAAGAGGGATGCGCCGGAGGAGATAGGAGCGTCGGATTGCAAAACGGACAACGGGGAAAATGCTCGGATGCATGAGACGAACACGTATGCAAATGCAATGCACATGATGACATGATATGAAAATGCACGACATGACAAAATGCAAAACGAAAGACAAAACCCGACCACGGAGGGAATATCATAACACATAGCCGAAAATGGCAAGAGTCGGAGTTACAAATATGGCAAGTTACATCCGGGGTGTTACACTAATATTTGCAACTCAAAACAGGGGCTACGGATTAAGCGAAGATTGGTTAAGGACGAGGTGACGATGCGCGTGGGAAATGGTTCCGAAGTCGATGTGATCGCCGTCGGCACGCTACCTCTACATCTACCTTCGGGATTAGTATTAGACCTAAATAATTGTTATTTGGTGCCAGCGTTGAGCATGAACATTATATCTGGATCTTGTTTGATGCGAGACGGTTATTCATTTAAATCAGAGAATAATGGTTGTTCTATTTATATGAATAATATCTTTTATGGTCATGCACCCTTGAAGAGTGGTCTATTTTTAATGAATCTCGGTAGTAGTGACACACATATTCATAATGTCGAAGCCAAAAGATGCAGAGTTGATAATGATAGTGCAACTTATTAGTGGCACTGCCGTTTAGGTCATATCGGTGTAAAGCGCATGAAGAAACTCCATAATGATGGACTTTTGGAATCACTTGATTATGAATCACTTGGTACTTGCGAACCGTGTCTCATGGGCAAGATGACTAAAACACCGTTCTCCGGTACTATGGAGAGAGCAACTAATTTGTTGGAAATCATACATACAGATGTATGTGGTCCGATGAATATTGAGGCTCGTGGCGGATATCGTTATTTTCTCACCTTCATAGATGATTTGAGCAGATATGGGTATATCTACTTAATCAAACATAAGTCTGAAACATTTGAAAAGTTCAAAGAATTTCAGAGCGAAGTTGAAAATCATCGTAACAAGAAAATAAAGTTTCTACGATCAGATCGTGGAGGAGAATATTTGAGTTACGAGTTTGGCCTACATTTGAAACAATGCGGAATAGTTTCGCAACTCACGCCACCCGAAACACCACAACGTAATGGTGTGTCCGAACGTCGTAATCGTACTTTACTAGATATGGTGTGATCTATGATGTCTCTTACTGATTTACCGCTATCGCTTCGGGGTTATGCTTTAGAGACGGCTGCATTCACTCTAAATAGGGCACCATCAAAATCCGTTGAAACGATACCTTATGAACTATGGTTTGGAAAGAAACCAAAGTTGTCGTATCTTAAAGTTTGGGGTTGCGATGCTTATGTGAAGAAACTTCAACCTGATAAGCTCGAACCTAAATCGGAGAAATGTGTCTTCATAGGATACCCAAAGGAGACTTTTGGGTACACCTTCTATCACAGATCCGAAGGCAAGACATTCGTTGCTAAGAATGGATCCTTTCTAGAGAAGGAGTTTCTCTCGAAAGAAGTGAGTGGGAGGAAAGTAGAACTTGATGAGGTAACTGTACCTGCTCCCTTATTGGAAAGTAGATCATCACAGAAATCAGTTTCTGCGACACCTACACCAATTAGTGAGGAAGTTAATGATAATGATCATGAAACTTCAGATCAAGTTATTACTGAACCTCGTAGGTCAACCAAATTAAGATCCGCACCAGAGTGGTACGGTAATCCTGTTCTGGAGGTTATGTTACTAGACCATGACGAACCTACGAACTATGAAGAAGCAATGGTGAGCCTAGATTCCGCAAAATGGCTTGAGGCCATGAAATCCGAGATGGGATCCATGTATGAGAACAAAGTATGGACTTTGGTTGACTTGCCCGATGATCGGCAAGCCATTGAAAATAAATGGATCTTCAAGAAGAAGACTGACGCTGACGGTAATGTTACTGTCTATAAAGCTCGACTTGTTGCGAAAGGTTTTCGACAAGTTCAAGGGATTGACAACGATGAGACCTTCTCACCCGTAGCGATGCTTAAGTATGTACGAATCATGTTAGCAATTGCCGCATTTTATGATTATGAAATTTGGCAAATGGATGTCAAAACTGCATTCCTGAATGGATTTCTGGAAGAAGAGTTGTATATGATGCAACCGGAAGGTTTTGTCGATCCAAAGGGAGCTAACAAAGTGTGCAAGCTCCAACGATCCATTTATGGACTGGTGCAAGCCTCTCGGAGTTGGAATAAACGCTTTGATAGAGTGATCAAATCATTTGGTTTTATACAGACTTTTGGAGAAGCCTGTATTTACAAGAAAGTGAGTGGGAGCTCAGTAGCATTTCTGATATTATATGTGGATGACATATTGCTGATTGGAAATGATATAGAATTTCTGGATAGCATAAAGGGATACTTGAATAAGAGTTTTTCAATGAAAGACCTCGGTGAAGCTGCATATATATTGGGCATCAAGATCTATAGAGATAGATCAAGACGCTTAATTGGACTTTCACAAAGCACATACCTTGACAATGTTTTGAAGAAGTTCAAAATGGATCAAGCAAAGAAAGGGTTCTTGCCTGTATTACAAGGTGTGAGATTGAGTAAGACTCAATGCCCGACCACTGCAGAAGATAGAGAGAAAATGAAAGATGTTCACTATGCTTCAGCCATAGGCTCTATCATGTATGCAATGCTGTGTACCAGACCTGATGTGTGCCTTGCTATAAGTTTAGCAGGGAGGTACCAAAGTAATCCAGGAGTGGATCACTGGACAGCGGTCAAGAACATCCTGAAATACCTGAAAAGGACTAAGGATATGTTTCTCGTTTATGGAGGTGACAAAGAGCTCATCGTAAATGGTTACGTTGATGCAAGCTTTGACACTGATCCGGACGATTCTAAATCGCAAACCGGATACGTGTTTACATTGAACGGTGGAGCTGTCAGTTGGTGCAGTTCTAAGCAAAGTGTCATGGCGGGATCTACGTGTGAAGCGGAGTACATAGCTGCTTCGTAAGCAGCAAATGAAGGAGTCTGGATGAAGGAGTTCATATCTGATCTAGGTGTCATACCTAGTGCATCTGGACCAATGAAAATCTTTTGTGACAATACTGGTGCAATTGCCTTAGCAAAGGAATCCAGATTTCACAAGAGAACCAAGCACATCAAAAGACGCTTCAATTCCATCTGGGATTTAGTCCAGGTGGGAGACATAGAAATTTGCAAGATACATACGGATCTGAATGTTGCAGACCCGTTGACTAAGCCTCTTCCATGAGCAAAACATGATCAGCACCAAGACTCCATGGGTGTAAGAATCATTACTGTGTAATCTAGATTATTGACTCTAGTGCAAGTGGGAGACTGAAGGAAATATGCCCTAGAGGCAATAATAAAGTTATTATTTATTTCCTTATATCATGATAAATGTTTATTATTCATGCTAGAATTGTATTAACCGGAAACATAATACATGTGTGAATACATAGACAAACAGAGTGTCACTAGTATGCCTCTACTTGACTAGCTCGTTGATCAAAGATGGTTATGTTTCCTAACCATAGACATGAGTTGTTATTTGATTAACGGGATCACATCATTAGGAGAATGATCTGATTGACTTGACCCATTCCGTTAGCTTAGCACTCGATCGTTTAGTATGTTGCTATTGCTTTCTTCATGACTTATACATGTTCCTATGACTATGAGATTATGCAACTCCCGTTTACCGGAGGAACACTTTGTGTGCTACCAAACGTCACAACGTAACTGGGTGATTATAAAGGTGCTCTACAGGTATCTCCAAAGGTACTTGTTGGGTTGGCGTATTTTGAGATTAGGATTTGTCACTCCGATTGTCGGAGAGGTATCTTTGGGCCCACTCAGTAATACACATCACTATAAGCCTTGCAAGCATTGTGACTAATGAGTTAGTTGCGGGATGATGTATTACGGAACGAGTAAAGAGACTTGCCGGTAACGAGATTGAACTAGGTATCGAGATACCGACGATCGAATCTCGGGCAAGTAACATACCGATGACAAAGGGAACAACGTATGTTGTTATGCGGTCTGACCGATAAAGATCTTCGTAGAATATGTAGGAACCAATATGAGCATCCAGGTTCCGCTATTGGTTATTGACCGGAGAGGTGTCTCGGTCATGTCTACATAGTTCTCGAACCCGTAGGGTCCGCACGCTTAACGTTACGATGACAGTTATATTATGAGTTTATATGTTTTGATGTACCGAAGGTTGTTCGGAGTCCCGGATGTGATCACGGACATGACGAGGAGTCCCGAAATGGTCGAGACATAAAGATTGATATATTGGAAGCCTATGTTTGGACATCGGAAGTGTTCCGGGTGAAATCGGGATTTTTCCGGAGTAGCGGGAGGTTACCGGAACCCCCCGGTAACTTAATGGGCCTTAGTGGGCGTAGGTGGAAGAGAGGAGAGGAGGCCAGGGCAGGGCCGCACGCCCCTCCCCCAGTCCGAATAGGACAAGGAGAGGGGGGCGGCACCCCCCTTCCTTCCTCCCCTCCACCTCTTCCCCCTTTCTCTCCTAGTCCAACATGGAAAAAGGGGGGGAGTAGGACTCCTCCTGGCGCGCCTCTCCTCTAGGCCGGCCGAACCCCCCTTGCACCTTTATATATGGGGGCAGGGGGGCACCTCTAGACACACAACTGATCAACGATCTTTTAGCCGTGTGCGGTGCCCCCTCCACCATATTACACCTCGATAATATCGTAGCGGTGCTTAGGCGAAGCCCTGCGTCGGTAGAACATCATCATCGTCACCACACCGTCGTGCTGACGAAAATCTCCCTCAACACTCGGCTGAATCGGAGTTCGAGGGACGTCATCGAGCTGAACGTGTGCTGAACTCGGAGGTGCCGTGCGTTCGGTACTTGATCGGTCGGATCGTGAAGACTTACGACTACATCAACCGCGTTGTGTTAACGCTTCCGGTTTCGGTCTACGAGGGTACGTGGACAACACTCTCCCCTCTCGTTGCTATGCATCACCATGATCTTGTGTGTGCGTAGGATTTTTTTTGAAATTACTACGTTCCCCAACAGTATACTTATAGCAAGGCACACATCAGGTCTGGTACACAGCATTGCATACATGATAGAACCTATGGCTGAAGCATAGGGAATGACTTTCATTTTCTCTCTATCTTCTGCAGTGGTCAGGCATTGAGTCTCACTCAACTTCCCACCTTGTAATACAGGCAAGAACCCTTTCTTTGACTGATCCATTTTGAACTTCTTCAAAATCTTATCAAGGTATGTGCATTGTGAAAGTCCAATTAAGTGTCTTGATCGATCTCTATAGATCTTGATGCCCAATATATAAGCAGCTTCACCGAGGTCTTTCATTGAAAAATTCTTATTCAAGTATCCTTTTATGCTATCCAGAAATACTGTATCATTTCCAATCAGCAATATGTCATCCACATATAATATTAGAAATGCTACAGAGCTCCCACTCACTTTCTTGTAAATACAGGCTTCTCCAAAAGTCTGTATAAAACCATATGCTTTGATCACACTATCAAAACGTTTATTCCAACTCCGAGAGGCTTGCACCAGTCCATAAATGGATCGCTGGAGCTTGCACACTTTGTTAGTATCCTTTGGATCGATAAAACCTTCTGGTTGCATCATATACAACTCTTCTTCCAGAAATCCATTCAGGAATGCAGTTTTTACATCCATTTGCCAAATTTCATAATCATAAAATTCTGCAATTGCTAACATGATTCGGACGGACTTAAGCATCGCTACGGGTGAGAAAGTCTCATCGTAGTCAACTTCTTGAACTTGTCGAAAACCTTTCGCAACAAGTCGAGCTTTGTAGACAGTAACATTACCGTCAGCGTCAGTATTCTTCTTGTAAGATCGGATCACTGGACAGCGGTCAAGAACATCCTGAAATAGTAATGTGTTGGATGGCTTGCCGATCATCGGGCAAGTCAACCAAAGTCCACACTTTGTTCTCATACATGGATCCCATCTCAGATTTCATGGCCTCAAGCCATTTTGCGAAATCTGGGCTCACCATTGCTGCCTCATAGTTCGTAGGTTCGTCATGGTCTAGTAACATGACGTCCAGAACAGGATTACCGTACCACTCTGGTGCGGATCTTAATTTGGTTGACCTACGAGGTTCAGTAATAACTTGATCTGAAGTTTCATGATCATTATCATTAACTTCCTCACTAATTGGTGTAGGTGTCGCAGAAACTGATTTCTGTGATGATCTACTTTCCAATAAGGGAGCAGGTACAGTTACCTCATCAAGTTCTACTTTCCTCCCACTCACTTCTTTCGAGAGAAACTCCTTCTCTAGAAAGGATCCATTCTTAGCAACGAATGTCTTGCCTTCGGATCTGTGATAGAAGGTGTACCCAAAAGTCTCCTTTGGGTATCCTATGAAGACACATTTCTCCGATTTAGGTTCGAGCTTATCAGGTTGAAGTTTCTTCACATAAGCATCGCAACCCCAAACTTTAAGATACGACAACTTTGGTTTCTTTCCAAACCATAGTTCATAAGGTCTCGTTTCAACGGATTTTGATGGTGCCCTATTTAGAGTGAATGCAGCCGTCTCTAAAGCATAACCCCAAAGCGATAGCGGTAAATTAGTAAGAGACATCATAGATCACACCATATCTAGTAAAGTACGATTACGACGTTCGGACACACCATTACGCTGTGGTGTTCCGGGTGGCGTGAGTTGCAAAACTATTCCGCATTGTTTCAAATGAAGACCAAACTCGTAACTCAAATATTCTCCTCCACCACCAGATCGCAGAAACTTTATTTTCTTGTTACGATGATTTTCCACTTCACTCTGAAATTCTTTGAACTTTTCAAATGTTTCAGACTTATGTTTCATCAAGTAGATATACCCATATCTGCTTAAATCATCTGTGAAGGTCAGAAAATAACGATACCCGCCGCGAGCCTCAGTATTCATCGGACCGCATACATCAGTATGTATTATTTCCAACAAATCTGTTGCTCGCTCCATTGTTCCGGAGAGAGTTTTAGTCATCTTACCCATGAGGCATGGTTCGCAAGTACCAAGTGATTTATAATCAAGTGATTCCAAAATTCCATCAGTATGGAGTGTCTTCATGCGCTTTAAACCAATATGACCCAAACGGCAGTGCCACAAATAAGTTGCATTATTATTATTAAACTTATATCTTTTGGCTTCAATACTATGAATATGTTTATCACTACTACCGAGATTTAGTAAAAATAGACCACTCATCAAGGGTGCATGACCATAAAAGATATTATTCATATAAATAGAACAACCATTATTCTATGATTTAAATGAATAACCGTCTCGCATCAAACTATATCCAGATATAATGTTTATGCTCAACGCTGGCACGAAATAACAATTATTCAGGTCTAAAACTAATCTGGAAGGTAGATGTAGAGGTAGCGTGCCGACGGCGATCACATCGACTTTGGAACCATTTCCCACGTGCATCATCACCTCATCCTTAGCCAATCTTCGCTTAATCCGTAGTCCCTGTTTCGAGTTGCAAATATTAGCAATAGAACCGGTATCAAATACCCAGCCACTACTGCGAGCATTAGTAAGGTACACATCAATAACATGTATATCACATATACCTTTGTTCACCTTGCCATCCTTCTCCTCCGCCAAATACTTGGGGTAGTTCCGCTTCTAGTGACCAGTCCCTTTGCAATAGAAGCACTCAGTCTCAGGCTTAGGTCTAGACTTGGGCTACTTCACTTGAGCAGCAACTTGCTTGCCGTTCTTCTTGAAGTTCCCCTTCTTCCCATTACCCTTTTTCTTGAAACTGGTGGTCTTGTTGACCATCAACACTTGATGCTTCTTCTTGATTTCTACCTCTGCAGCCTTTAGCATTGCGAAGAGCTTGGGAATTGTCTTATCCATCCCTTGCATATTTTAGTCCATCACGAAGCTTTTGTAGCTTGGTGGTAGTGATTGAAGAACTCTGTCAATGACACTATCATCAGGAAAATTCACTCCCAGTTGAGTCAAGTGGTTGTGGTACCCAGACATTCTGAGTATATGTTCACTGACAGAACTATTCTCCTCCATCTTGCAGCTGTAGAACTTATTGGAGACTTGCTACCTCTTGAGCACTGCGTTGGTTTTCCCTTGAAAAGGGAAGGGTGATGCAGTAAAGTAGCGTAAGTATTTCCCTCAGTTTTTGAGAACCAAGGTATCAATCCAGTAGGAGATCACGCACGAGTCCCTCACACCTACACAAAGAAATAAGAACCTCGCAACCAACGAGATAAAGGGGTTGTCAATCCCTCAGCGGTCACTTACGAGAGTGAGATGTGATAAATATGATAAGATAATATTTTTGGTATTTTTATGATAAAGAGAAATAAAGATGCAAAGTAAAATAAAAGGCAATAGAAATAACTAAGTGTTGGAAGATTAATATGATGGAAAATAGTCCCAGGGGCCATAGGTTTCACTAGTGGCTTCTCTCAAGATAGCATAAGTATTACGGTGGGTGTAACGCCCACGATGCGGCTATATCTCCCACGTGTCGAGGCACGACTTAGAGGCATAACCGCATTGTGGTTTTGTTGCAAGAAGGGTCATCTTCACACAATCCCATGTAATGAACAAGAATGGGATAACGAGAGTTGGCTTACAATCGCCACTTCACACAATACATAAATTCAAATCATACATCATCCAAAATCCACACATAGACCGACTACGGTCAAATCCAATTGAAAATAAGATAACCCCAAATGCTAGATCCCCGATCGTCCCGACTGGGCTCCACTACTGATCATCAGGAAAAGAAACATAGTAACGACCACGTTCCTCATCGAACTCCCACTTGAGCTCGGTTGCATCATCTGCACTGGTATCGTCGGCACCTGCAACTGTTTTGGTAGAATCTGTGAGTCATGAGGACTCAGCAATCTCACACCTGCGAGATCAAGACTATTTAAGCTTATAGGAAAGGATGGTGTAAAGGTGGAGCTGCAGCAGGCACTACGCTTATATGGTGGCTAACATACGCAAATGAGAGCGAGAAGAGAAGCAACGGAACGGTCACGAAGCTAGAATATGATCAAGAAGTGATCCTGAAACTACTTACGTTCATGCATAACTCAAACCGTGTTCACTTCCCGGACTCCGCCGAGAAGAGACCATCACGGCTACACGCACGGTTGATGTATTTTAATTGGGTCAAGTGACAAGTTCTCTACAACCGGACATTAACAAATTCCCATCTGCCACATAACCACGGGCACGGCTTTCGAAAGATAATACCCTGCAGGGGTGTCCCAACTTAGCCCATCATAAGCTCTCATGGTCAACGAAGGATAAAACTTCTCCCGGGAAGACCCGATCAATCTCGGAATCCTGATTTACAAGACATTTCGACAATGGTAAAAACAAGACCAGCAAGACCACCCGCTGTGCCGAAAAATCCCGATAGGAGCTGAACATATCTTGTTCTCAGGGCACATCGGATAAGCTAAGTGTACAGGTACCAACGTAACCCAAGTTTCCAAGGGACGGTCCCGCACGGTGCTCTAGTTTGGACCAACACTCGAAGGAGCACTGGCCCGGGGGTTAAAATAAAGATGACCCTCGGGCTCGCGAAAACCCAAGGGAAAAAAGGCTTAGGTGTCAAATGGTAAAACCAAGGTTGGGCCTTGCTGGAGGAGTTTTATTCAAGGCGAACTGTCAAGGGGGTCCCATAAATCACCCAACCGCGTAAGGAACGCAAACTCAAGGAACATAATCCCGGTATGACGAAAACTAGGGCGGCAAGAGTGGAACAAAACACTAGGCATAAGGCCGAGCCTTCCACCCTTTACCAAATATATAGATGCATTAATTAAATAAGAGATATTGTGATATGCCAAAATATCCATGTTCCAACATGGAACCAACTTTAACTTCACCTGCAACTAGCAACGCTATAAGAAGGGCTAAGCAAAAGCGGTAACTTAGCCAAACAACGGTTTGCTAGGAAAGGATGGTTAGAGGCTTGACATGGCAACATGGGAGGCATGATATAGCAAGTGGTAGGTAGCGCAGCATGGCAATAGAACGAACAACTAGCAAAGCAAAGATAGAAGTGATTTCGAGGGTATGGTCATCTTGCCTGCAAGGTTCTCAGAGTTGTCGAAAGCTTGATCCTCGTAAGCGTACTCAACAGGTTCCTCGTTCACGAACTCGTCTCCCGGATCTACCCACAACAAGAACACAAGCAATGGAACCACAATCAATCACGGGAAATGCACAAGCAACATGATGCAAAACATGCATGATATGCGAGATATGATATGCGATGCATATGCGTGCTCCGGAAGAAAAAGAATGAACAAGGAAGTAACTTGGAAAACCAAGGATGCCACTGGAAAGATGAGATGATTTCGGTCGAAATCGATATAAGGATCACCGGAAACGGATGCACGGTTTGCAAATGGCAAGCAAAACAAGAATGACACGATTCTGCGATTAACAGCATGATAGCACTTAGAATGCAACAAGTAACTATGCTACAACACTCCAAAATAGCAACAAAGCATATGGCAGTAATCTACAGGAGATGCTTAACAAAAGATGAATACTGAGCTACGGCTAGATCACAAAATAACAGGTTCAAACAAGCATGGCAAAAGTGCAAAAGATATCAGTTTCACAGACTTGGTGAAATTACTGGACATGGCTGAAACAGCATCAGGTAGCAATGTTCAGAGCAAGCAAAACACATGCTACGAGGACTTAAAATAGCAAAACAAGGCATGGAATGAATCTAATAAATGCATAGAACAAAAGTCCCTTACTTACCATGAGCCAAAAAAGGACTAGAAGATATGATGGCACCCATGTAAACATAGCAAGTTTTGTTAACCGGTTTCAGACTTGGCAGAAAACAGAACATGGCATTCACAGCATTATGAAGGCATCTTTGTGAGCTCGATGCACTCATCACAAAGAAATGTATGACAAAAAAGCATACCTACAGCAAGATGGCATGTTTATGAAGCTAACCATGGCAAGAGCAAATTCATAGCAAGAAAGGATCAACTATAACAACCTTGGAAAAATTGAATATCATGTTGACATGGGATAACGAGAGTTGGCTTACAATCGCCACTTCACACAATACATAAATTCAAATCATACATCATCCAAAATCCACACATAGACCGACTACGGTCAAATCCAAATGAAAACAAGATAACCCCAAATGCTAGATCCCCGATCGTCCCGACTGGGCTCCACTACTGATCATCAGGAAAAGAAACATAGTAACGACCACGTTCCTCATCGAACTCCCACTTGAGCTCGGTTGAGTCATCTGCACTGGTATCGTCGGCACCTGCAACTGTTTTGGTAGAATCTGTGAGTCACGAGGACTCAGCAATCTGACACCCGCGAGATCAAGACTATTTAAGCTTATAGGAAAGGATGGTGTAAAGGTGGAGCTACAGCAGGCACTAAGCTTATATGGTGGCTAACATACGCAAATGAGAGCGAGAAGAGAAGCAACGCAACGGTCGCGAAGCTAGAATATGATCAAGAAGTGATCCTGAAACTACTTACGTTCATGCATAACTCAAACCGTGTTCACTTCCCGGACTCCGCCGAGAAGAGTCCATCACGGCTACACACACGGTTGATGTATTTTAATTGGGTCAAGTGACAAGTTCTCTACAACCGAACATTAACAAATTCCCATCTGCCACATAACCGCGGGCACGGCTTTTGAAAGATAATACCCTGCAGGGGTGTCCCAACTTAGCCCATCATAAGCTCTCATGGTCAACGAAGGATAAACCTTCTCCCGGGAAGACCCGATCAGTCTCGGAATCCCGATTTACAAGGCATTTCGACAATGGTAAAACAAGACCAGCAAGACCACCCGCTGTGCCGACAAATCCCGATAGGAGCTGCACATATCTCGTGTTCAGGGCACACCGGATAAGCTAAGCGTACAGGTACTAACGTAACCCAAGTTGCCAAGGGACGGTCCCGCACGGTGCTCTAGTTTGGACCAACACTCGGAGGAGCACTGGCCCGGGGGTTAAAATAAAGATGACCCTCGGGCTCGCGAAAACCCAAGGTGTCGGGGATATACTCCGCGGTATGACCCGGCCAGACTTGGCGCTTCATCGTAACCCGCTGGAGGATTGGCGACTCACAGGTCTGGTGGTTCACTGGTGTGACAACTCATGAGCCTAGCGACTTAATGATGGCGCCGACGGCGGGTCAGATGGATGACAAGGGCCCAAGGCCCAGTAGGCTGGCTCATGTTATTGTGGGCCGGCTTAAGACGGAAGGCATGAGGAATATTTCCTTTACAAGGAAGCAAGTCCCGTACTTGTATCCGACTTGTAATAGAGAATAAGTTAGTTTTAATCCTACTAGGACTCTACATGTAAGCCGCCTCTTCGACTTATACAAGGAGGGGCAGGGCACCCGAAGAGGGACAAGCAACAAGAAACAATCTCTAGGGCTAGACACAAAGAGCCGGCTTACCGGTGACTCTCTCATGAGCATAATGAGACCTAGCCACAAACAGCATGTAGGGCTATTACCGGATGATGTTTCCCGGGGCCCGAAGCTGTATAAATCCTTGTCTTGTGTTGCGTCTCTCGATTCCGCCCAACCCCTCTCAAGCTACCACATAGATGCGTTGGCCTCGCGACTAAGTCCTGACACTAAGGACATCTGCCGTGACAATTCCACGACAGTTGGCACCCACCGTGGGGCTTGCGCACGGTGGTGTTGAGGTCTTGGAGGGATCTCTTCAGGGATCGAGGAGCTCGTGATTAGACAGATGGAAGTTTTGAGTTCAAGAAAATTAAGATGGCATGGGATGCATCGCCGCCGCTGCAAGTTGAAGACCGATCAGTGCAAGGATCACGTCGCACAGACTGATAGGAGATTTTTTGCAGCGTGTTAAATTACAAGTCGCCGAGAACGTCGATTTCCTGTTACTGCGTGTTTCTCGGGTGCGTCAAGTACGGATGAGACACGGGATTGCTGCTATTACTTTTGCCAAAAAAGCGTTGCTGGGCATTGTGATCTCCGCCACAAGGAAGAAAAATAAATAAATCAAGTATGACCATGACCCGAAGAAGGACACGGGTTCTTCGGTAACCCTCGCTCCGAGTCGTCGCCTATGATTGTGCTGCGCCGTCCCCATTTACCCTGTCTGGTTTGACCCGTCCGAAGTTGTCAGCTACGGGCTGGCTTGCTCGGCATCTCCTCGGTCCGCTGAGCCACGGCTGTCGTAACCCGCCGCCGTCGCCCTGTGTGATCTGTAAAACTTAGCAGGTTCTGTTGACCCAATCAGTTGTGTTAAGCTAAATCCATGAAGATCAGTGCAATCCGCGAATCGCCATACTGTATCATGAGAAGTAGTCTGATACTATATGTCTGATTTCAAGGGCTCAAGACCCGAGGCTGCCTATGAGTTAAACCAGCAATCACGTGAAAGCTCAGATTTTGGGAAGGAGTAATCTATACAGCAAGATCCAGATTCGTTTTTTAATCATTCCTTTGATCAAACCAGCCACGAGTACTAGTACGTGAATCTACTAGTAGTATTTGTTCAGTTCTTTCAAAGGGAAGAAGACCACAATCCGGATTCTGCTCCGCTGCCGGGTCGCCCGCGGCGTCCAAAATCACCGTCAAGCCACCTCCTCTGCGACGGGTACCTACGCAGTGTCACGCACCTGACCCAGAAGCAAATTACCTCAGGTTCGGGTTATTCCGTTGACCCCCATTCAGAACCGCCTGGGTCTCAAACTGACGTCTCTGCTGGTCTCTGAGCCGCTGTCACCGGACGGGTCTCTGACTGTCACTCGGCCGTGACCCTGCTGCACCGGCCCTTTTCAAACCCGCCGCCGGCTCGGCCACACTTCACTACCTTTCCTTGAGCCGCTACGATGAGCCGCCGCCGCCCGCGCCGGTCCTCCGAGCCGGCCACAGACCCTTCTCGCCGAGCCACTACTTCAAAGCAGCCCCTGCACGGATTGATTTTGACCTCAAGACGCTGCTCACTTCTGCCCACGCGTGGCATCTGAGCCGCCGGCCACCATGGCCATCGTTGCAAGCCGTCGTCACTTCGGTGCTGCCTCCAAGTCGCAGCTTCTAGGGCCGTTTTCTGCCACAGCCGTCATCGCTTCAGATGCCGCGGTCGCTGTCCTAAATCGCCAATCCGTTGAACCGTCCGGACTGCTCGCCCGTTGAGTCGCCGTTTCCACTTTTAGTGTGAGCCGCCCGTACACGGGTCTCTCGGCAAGCTACCGCGTGAGCCACCCGCTCTGAGACGTCCTTTGAGTTCTAAAAACCGGGCTATAGTGTTGTCAAGGAATCGTGCGGTTTGCCGGATCGGTCAATCAAGTTGACTGACGTGCCACTAGCTAGCTTTGGAGTGAAGCTGCTATGAATCAAGTGTATCAAGGTACTACTACCTGCAATGCACAGAGTTCAAGTACGTGCGTCCATGTCAGACTGTACCTGGACTAAATCATCTGGAAGTCCACTCAGGTGATATCTTTCCTCTATATTTTGTCAGCGTATTAAATCGTTTGAGAACAATTAAGTTGGTCTGTGATATTTTTTTCGCAGGACCATTATTCATTATAAAAGTACTGCATAACGCACGGGCCAACATCACTTTTGGGCAAGCGTTTATTGAGCCGCTGAGGCCGCGTCGAGCCGCTTCTGCTGTGTTGAGCCGCCGGGAGTCACCGGTCTGCCTGAACCGCCGAAATTATATTGAGCCGCCTCTGACGCGACATACAGATCATCTGTCATTCACAAACATCAGGTGATAACTATCTGAACTTATCTTATGAAACACTTATTGTTTTTTGTCAAAGAACAATTACTCTGCCCTGTAACATTTTTACACAGGACAATTGTTTATGCCATTATACCGCGGATGCACGTTTGGCTGTGCCGCACAGCTTCACGGACATGTGTGTTGCGGTCCGTTTTGCATCAACACGTCGGCCGACTTGTCTGTCCGCGCCGCCTTACAATGCCACGGACGACTCGCCCGTCCGCTCTCGCGGCCGGTTCACGCGTCTGCGCCGGCTTCCAACGAGGAGGACAACTTGCTCGTCCGCACCGGCTTACAACACCGCGGCCGACTCAGCCGTAATTGATTTCAGCTTCACCATGGTGATCGTCAAATCCGCGGTGATAATTACTGACTTGATGCATCAGGTGAAATCCATCCAGTATATTTTATATTATATATTGCTTTCTTTAAAAGAGCAATTACTCTGGCTTGCAAGTTCTCCAGTGCAGGACAAGTTATATCATTGAGATGTTGAATGACTCATACCGGTTTATATCACGGTCAAATATGGAGAGTCTCAAGCCAACTCCTCGAGTAGTCTTAAGACTCGGGGGCTACAATGACATGACTCGGGAGCTCCAGGTCATTGGAGGGAATGATAACCCGGTTCCGGAGGACACCGCCATATTGATGAAAATTTAAAGGCCGTCAGAAAATTGTCGGTTCAAAATAAAGATTCCGGTTTAAAATACGGTTCAAGGGACATCTCTCTCCCGCAAAGCTTTGAAGCTCTCAAATCCGGTTCAAACATCCGGCTCAAGGTAAATTTGTCTCTTACAATGCTTTTAAGCTCTCACATCCGGTTTAAAGTTCCGGTTCAAAAAGAATTAATCTCTCGCAAGTTCGAGTTCTCAAACAAATTAAGGGTTGCTAAAAGAGAACTTGCTGCCATGATGCGCGGTTCAAACATGGGTATCCTGCCTTACGGCTTATCTTATTATGGTCACTTGGGGGCTTCCTGTTCAAACATAGGTCGTATTCGAACCAAAGAGAACATAGCTGTCGATACCCTTTTGATCGACACACTGCCGAGCTCACTGGGAGTTTCTTGATCATATTTGAATCATAGCTCAACCCCCTTTGGGAACCGACGTGGATCGTATTCGAATCGGCGTCGTTAAAAAACTTTCAAGGTCATTTGGGGGCTTCCTGTTCAAACATAGGTCGTATTCGAACCAAAGAGAACATAGCTGTCGGTACCCTCTTGATCGGCAACGCCAAAGCCACTGGGGGCTATATGATCGTATTCGAATCTTAGCTTAACCCCTTTGGGACGGTTTTATGATCGTATTCGAATCAGAAGCCTCAAATTTTTTTGAAGTCTCTTTTTGCAAACAATTTTTTGGATTTTATTTGAAGCTCTTTTGATCATATCTAAAGTGTATATGAGTGGTTGCTATTTAACCCGGTTTGACTTTGGATGATAAGTCGCCATCATATGACAATCATAAACATTTGGAAGTCTTGATTTCTAAAGATTGGGTTATCACCCTTACTGCACAAGTCATGTAAACCGGCAGTACAAATTCAATATCACAATGGTTATATGTGAGATATTATGACCCGCCCTGCGGTAAACCGTCAAGGGATTTTGTGATCTACTTGTGTGCAGGATAAGACTACATTTGGGTGGTTACCCGTCCTGGCTTTTGACGTTAAGTCGCCAGGGCATATGTTGTTTAATCTCTGTGCAGGATTTACAGAGCTATGACTTACATAAATGATTAAGTTCAAGCCCATCATCAAAGATTGAAATTGGTGTCTCAAAAGGGTTATCAATTCTTGATTTTCTCAAAGGCTATAAGCCGCCGGGTTATAAATGTTCCGGCTTACAATGGAGGCGTATTAAATTGCCATCGGCCAAGAGCCGCCGGGTATTTAAACTCCGGATTTACTTATCAACAGATGAGGTATTCAAAGTCGCTTTGGCGCATTGGCTATTATTTTATCAATGGATATGATTTATTATACAATGGAAGGAATAGTCCCGAGTCGCTGCAGGCTTACGACCCGGTACTTGGGGGCTACATTATTCAAATTGATATTACATCGAATGTGCAAGTCCCATGTTAATGCCAGCATGTACCATGGCACTTGGGGGCTAATGCAAAATCATTTTTTGCTCAACTTATTGAAGACCCGACTCATCACATTGTAATGAGCTGGCCCTTGGGGGCTACCATTGCTCCTGTCAAAAATTCAAGGTACATAAGCCTTAATCTATTATATTGAAAGATCCACTACTCAGTTGGTAGAGTACAAAGCTCTTAACCTTGTGGACGTGGGTTCAAGCCCCATGGTGGAGATTACATCATGTGATGTTATTATCAATGAATTATTTACAAAGTCCCTGCTCAGTATTGCATAATGACCCGGCCCTTGGGGGCTACACTGGTTGAAGTTTTATGAGCATAAGGCAATTACAAGTCCCAGGTTGCTGCAAGCATGACAACTGGGCACTTGGGGGCTACAAGTGATATATATATATATATATATATATATATATATATATATATATATATATATATATATATATATATATATATATAAGGGGGAAAAATCTTCAAAATTCTCAGTTTGGAGAAGATCAAGTTGACCCGGTGTTTGCAACAATCATGATCCGGTGTCACCAATAATTATGACCCGGCGTCAGTAACAATTATGACCCGGTGCTATCAATATTTACAAGCCGACAATTTTGGCAATCATAAATCGGCAATGTCTACATCTTTAAGCCGGCTGAATATCAGTTGAATATTTCCAGACCAATATTTTTGTCAAATCAGAGCATTGAAGGCCGACTCAAATGGATTATTTCTAATAATATTTCTTTACAAGAGACAATGTCAGCACACGGATTATGAAGCTGGCCTATTGACCCGGATATTCCAGGAGAAAATGTCAAGGACTTAAGGATGATTAGGTGCCGGCTTACAAGAATATTTAATCCGGAGCACAACCTGTCAAATTTGTTCTTGAGTTATTTTGCAGGATCAGTTTAACATGGATAAATCCAAATTAAACTGGGGGCTAATGTCGGGGATATACCCCGTGGTATGACCCGACCGGACTTGGCGCTTCATCGTAACCCGCCGGAGGATTGGCGACTCACAGGTCTGGTGGTTCACTGGTGTGGCGACTCACAAGCCTGACGACTTAATGATGGCCCCGACGGCGGGTCAGACGGATGACAAGGGCCCAAGGCCCAGTAGGCCGGCTCATGTTATTGTGGGCCGGCTTAAGACGGAAGGCATGAGGAATATTTCCTTTACAAGGAAGCAAGTCCCGTACTTGTATCCGACTTGTAATAGAGAATAAGTTAGTTTTAATCCTACTAGGACTCTGCATGTAAGCCTCCTCTTCGACTTATACAAGGAGGGGCGGGGCACCCGAAGAGGGACAAGCAACAAGAAACAATCTCTAGGGCTAGACACAAAGAGCCGGCTTACCGGCGACTCTCTCATGAGCATAATGAGACCTAGCCACAAACAGCATGTAGGGCTATTACCGGATGATGTTTCCCGGGGCCCGAAGCTGTCTAAATCCTTGTCTTGTGTTGCGTCTCTCGATTCCGCCCAACCCCTCTCAAGCTACCACATAGATGCGTTGGCCTCGCGACCAAGTCCTGACACTAAGGACATCTGCCGTGACAATTCCGCGACACAAGGGAAAAAGGCTTAGGTGTCAAATGGTAAAACCAAGGTTGGGCCTTGCTGGAGGAGTTTTATTCAAGGCGAACTGTCAAGGGGGTCCCATAAATTACCCAACCGCGTAAGGAACACAAACTCAAGGAACATAATCCCGGTATGACGGAAACTAGGGCGGCAAGAGTGGAACAAAATACCTGGCATAAGGCCGAGCCTTCCACCCTTTACCAAATATATAGATGCATTAATTAAATAAGAGATATTGTGATATGCCAAAATATCCATGTTCCAACATGGAACCAACTTCAACTTCACCTGCAACTAGCAACGCTATAAGAAGGGCTGAGCAAAAGCGGTAACTTAGCCAAACAACGGTTTGCTAGGAAAGGATGGTTAGAGGCTTGACATGGCAACATGGGAGGCATGATATAGCAAGTGGTAGGTAGCGCAGCATGGCAATAGAACGAACAACTAGCAAAGCAAAGATAGAAGTGATTTCGAGGGTATGGTCATCTTGCCTGCAAGGTTCTCAGAGTTGTCGAAAGCTTGATCCTCGTAAGCATACTCAACAGGTTCCTCGTTCACGAACTCGTCTCCCGGATCTACCCACAACAAGAACACAAGCAATGGAACCACAATCAATCATGGGAAATGCACAAGCAACATGATGCAAAACATGCATGATATGCGAGATATGATATGCGTGCTCCGAAAGAAAAAGAATGAACAAGGCAGTAACTTGGCAAACCAAGGATTCCACTGGAAAGATGAGATGATTTCGGTCGAAATCGATACAAGGATCACCGCAAACGGATGCACGGTTTGCAAATGGCAAGCAAAACAAGAATGACACGATTCTGCGATTAACAGCATGATAGCACTTAGAATGCAACAAGTAACTATGCTACAGCACTCCAAAATAGCAACAAAACATATGGCAGTAATCTACAGGAGATGCTTGACAAAATATGAACACTAAGCCACGGCTAGATCACAAAATAACAGGTTCAAACAAGCATGGCAAAAGTGCAAAAGATATCAGTTTCACAGACTTGGTGAAATTACTGGACATGGCTGAAACAGCATCAGGTAGCAATGTTCAGAGCAAGCAAAACACATGCTACGGGGACTTAACATAGCAAAACAAGGCATGGAATGAATCTAATAAATGCATAGAACAAAATTCCCTTACTGACCATGAGCCAAAAAGGACTAGAAGATATGATGGCACCCATGTAAACATAGCAAGTTTCGTTAACCGGTTTCAGACTTAGCAGAAAACAGAACATGGCATTCACAGCATTATGAAGGCATCTTTGTGAGCTCGATGCACTCATCACAAAGCAATGGATGAAAAAAAGCATACCTACAGCAAGATGGCATGTTTATGAAGCTAACCATGGCAAGACCAAATTCATAGCAAGAAAGGATCAACTATAACAACCTTGGCAAAATTGAATATCATGTTGACATTCTGCCAGAAATATTTTATAGCAAAAGTAGAGAAAGATTAAGACATGCTATGGCACTCCATAATTGCAAACAGGGGCATGGATGGATAGAGCACAACTATATCTTCAAAACATGCTTACTGAACATACTCAAATTAAGCATGGAGTAGGTAAATGATAAAAACAGAATTTTTGATGTGGAATGCTACTTGGCATAATTTTCAATGTAATTCTCTTATTTGTGGTATGAATGTTCAGATCCGAAAGATTCAAGCAAAAGTTTAATATTGACATAAACATAATAATACTTCAAGCATACTAACTAAGCAATTATGTCTTCTCAAAATAACATGGCCAAAGAAAGTTATCCCTACAAAATCATATAGTCTGGCTATGCTCTATCTTCACCACACAAGGTATTTAAATTATGCACAACCTCGATGACAAGCCAAGCAATTGTTTCATACTTTTGGTGTTCTCAAACTTTTTCAACCTTCACGCAATACATGAGCGTGAGCCATGGACATAGAACTATATGTGGAATAGAATGGTGGTTGTGGAGAAGACAAAAAGAGGGAGAAGATAGTCTGACATCAACTAGGCGTATCAACGGGCTATGGAGATGCCCATTAATAGATATCAATGTGAGTGAGTAGGGATTGCCATGCAACGGATGCACTAGAGCTATAAGTATATGAAAGCTCAACAAAAGAAACTAAGTGGGTGTGCATCCAACTCGCTTGCTCACGAAGACCTAGGGCATTTTGAGGAAGCCCATCATTGGAATATACAAGCCAAGTTCTATAATGAAAAATTCCCACTAGTATATGAAAGTGATATCATAGGAGACTCTCTATCATGAAGATCATGGTGCTACTTTGAAGCACAAGTGTGGTAAAAGGATAGTAACATTGTCCCTTCTCTCTTTCTCTCTCATTTTTTTATTTGGGCCTTTTCTCTTTTTTTTATGGCCTCTTTTTTTTTGTCCGGAGTCTCATCCTGACTTGTGGGGGAATCATAGTCTCCATCATCCTTTCCTCACTTGGGACAATGCTCTAATAATGATGATCATCACACTTTTGTTTACTTACAACTCAAGAATTAGAACAAAATATGACTCTATGTGAATGCCTCTGGCGGTGTACCGGGATATGCAACGAATCAAGAGTGACATGTATGAAAGAATTATGAACGATGGCTTTGCCACAAATACGATGTCAACTACATGATCATGCGAAGCAATATGACAATGATGGAGTGTGTCATAGTAAACGGAACGGTGGTAAGTTGCATGGCAATATATCTCGGAATGGCTATGGAAATGCCATGATAGGTAGGTATGGTGGCTGTTTTGAGGAAGGTATATGGTGGGTGTATGATACCGGCGAAAGGTGCGCGGTATTAGAGAGGCTAGCAACGGTGGAAAGATGAAAAGTGCGTATAATCCATGGACTCAACATTAGTCATAAAGAACTCATATACTTATTGCAAAAATCTACAAGTTATCAAAGCAAAGTATTACGCGCATGCTCCTAGGGGGATAGATTGGTAGGAAAAGACCATCGCTCGTCCCCGACCGCCACTCATAAGGAAGACAATAAATAAATAAATCATGCTCCGACTTCATCACATAACGGTTCACCATACGTGCATGCTACGGGAATCACAAACTTCAACACAAGTATTCCTCAAATCCACAACTACTCAACTATCATGATTCTAATATAACCATCTTCATATCTCAAAACAATTATCAAGCATCAAACTTCTCATAGTATTCAACACACTCATAAGATTTTTTTTACTAATCTTGGATGCCTATCACTTTAGGACTAATTTCTCAATTTAAGCAAATTACCATGCTGTTTTGTAGGACTCTCAAAATAATATAAGTGAAGCATGAGAGAACAATAGTTTCTATAAAACAAATCCACCACATATAAGTGAAGCACTAGAGCAAAAACTATATGGCTCAAAAGATATAAGTGAAGCACATAGAGTATTCTAATAAATTCCAAATCATGTGTGTCTCTCTCAAAAGGTATGTACAGCAAGGATGCTTGTGGTAAACTAAAAAGCAAAGACTCAAATCATACAAGACGCTCCAAGCAAAACACATATCATGTGGTGAATAAAAATATAGCTCCAAGTAAAGTTACCGATGGACGAAGACGAAAGAGGGGATGCCTTCCGGGGCATCCCCGAGCTTTGGCTTTTTGGTGTCCTTAGATTATCTTGGAGTGCCATGGGCATACCCAAGCTTAGGCTCTTGCCACTCCTTGTTCCATAATCCATCAAATCTTTTACCCAAAACTTTAAAACTTCACAACACAAAACTTAGCAGAAAATCTCGTGAGCTCCGTTAGCGAAAGAAAACAAAACACCACTTCAAGGTACTGTAATAAACTCATTATTTATTTATATTGGTGTTAAACCTACTTTATTACAACTTTTCTATGGTTTATAAACTATTTTACTAGCCATAGATTCATCAAAATAAGCAAACAACACACGAAAAACAGAATCTGTCAAAAACAGAACAGTATGTAGTAATATGTAACTAACGCAAACTTTTGGAACTCAAAAAATCTACCAAAATAGGACGACCTATAAAATTTGTTTATTGATCTGCTGCAATTGGAATCAATATTTTATCACGTTCTGGTGATTTTTAGCAATTGTTTTCGTGAACAGAAAGTTTCTGGAATTTTCAGCAAGATTAAATAACTATCATCCAAGAAGATCCTATAGGTTTAACTTGGCACAAACACTAATTAAAACATAAAAAATCTAACCAGAGGCTAGATCAAATATTTATTCCTAAACAGAAGCAAAAAGTAAAAAACTAAAATAAAATTGGGTTGCCTCCCAACAAGCGCTATCGTTTAACGCCCCTAGCTAGGCATAAAAGCAAGGATAGATCTAGGTATTGCCATCTTTGGTTGGCAATTCTTCAATGAGACACTTATAACCTTTAGGAGTTCCTTTCTTTCTATTAATTATCAAACTTTTAGGCATGAAATCAAAAAAATCATTTGTAGCAAATGGCTCCTTAATGATAGCAAAAAGATTGGGATGAACACTTATTGATTTGAGATCCGCAGTTTCCTTACTAGAGGATTCACCCTTATTTTTAGGAACATACATAAGCTTGGAAATTTTGGTAGGAGGATTGGAAGTGTTCTTTACGGAAGGAAAGGCGGTCCCTAAGTTGGTAATGATTCCCTCAAGTTTATCGATTCTACTAGAGTCTTGAACTATTCTTTCATTAACTATGGGTTCCTTCTCTTTAAAAAATTTCAAAGTGACTCCTACCTTAGATCCATATTGAGTAATTTGATTATGGATCTTTTTATCCAAATTCTCAATCAATTCCGAAGTGGCAACTTTATTTTCAATAATTTCAAGCCTTTGCGTCACATGTTCCAAAGTTAACATAGTTCCATTAACCAAAAGAGGTGGTGAGCCAAACAAATCTATCATAGTATTATAAGAATCGAAAGTATGGCTACCCAAGAAATTCCCTCCGGTAATGGTATCAAGAATATATCTATACCAAGGAGTGACACCTACATAAAAATTGCGAAGAAGAATGGTAGTAGATTGCTTTCGGGTAGATCTATTTTGAGCATTGCAGATTCTATACCAAGCATCTTTTAGATTTTCTCCCTCCCTTTGTTTAAAATTAAGAACTTCATTCTCGGGAGATAAAGGAGTAGATAAAGGACTAGCCATAACGACGAAGCAAGCGGAAAAGAGGCGAACATAAAAGAGAGGGCGAATAAAACGGCAAGGGTGAAGTGGGGGAGAGGAAAACGAGAGGCAAATGGCAAATAATGTAATGCGAGGGATAAGATTTTGTGATGGGTACTCGGTATGTCTTGACTTGACTTGACTTGGCGCGAATCTCCCCAGCAACGGCACCAGAAATCCTTCTTGCTACCTCTTGAGCACTACGTTGGTTTTCCCTTGAAGAGGAAAGGGTGATGCAGTAAAGTAGCGTAAGTATTTCCCTCAGTTTTTGAGAACCAAGGTATCAATCCAGTAGGAGATCACGCACGAGTCCCTCACACCTACACAAACAAATAAGAACCTCACAACCAACGCGATAAAGGGGTTGTCAATCCCTCAACGGTCACTTATGAGAGTGAGATCTGATAGATATGATAAGATAATATTTTTGGCATTTTTATGATAAAGAGAAATAAAGATGAAAAGTAAAATAAAAGGCAATAGAAATAACTAAGTGTTGGAAGATTAATATGATGGAAAATAGACCCGGGGGCCATAGGTTTCACTAGTGGCTTCTCTCAAGATAGCATAAGTATTACGGTGGGTAAACGAATTACTGTCGAGCAATTAATAGAACTGAGCATAGTTATGAGAATATCTAGGTATGATCATGTATATAGGCATCACGTCTGCGACAAGTAGACCGAAACGATTCTACATCTACTACTATTACTCCACACATCGACCGCTATCTAGCATGCATCTAGAGTATTAAGTTCATAAGAACAGAATAATGCTTTAAGTAAGATGACATGATGTAGAGGGATAAACTCATGGAATATGATATAAACCCCATCTTTTTATCCTCGATGGAAAAAATACAATACGTGTCGTTTCCCTTACTGTCACTGGGATCGAGCACCGCAAGATTGAACCCAAAGCTAAACACTTCTCCCATTGCAAGAAAGATCAATCTAGTAGGCCAAACCAAACCGATAATTCGAAGAGACTTGCAAAGATAACCAATCATACATAAAAGAATTCAGAGGAGATTCAAATATTGTTCATAGATAATCTTGATCATAAACCCACAATTCATCGGATCTCGACAAACACACCGCAAAAGAAGATTACATCGAATAGATCTCCAAGAAGATCGAGGAGAACTTTGTATTAAGATCCAAAGAGAGAGAAGAAGCCATCTAGCTAATAACTATGGACCCGAAGGTCTGAGGTAAACTACTCACACAACATCAGAGAGGCTATGGTGTTGATGTAGAAGCCCTCCATGATCAATGCCCCCTCCGGCGGAGCGCCGGAAAAGGCCCCAAGATGGGATCTCACGGGTACAGAAGGTTGCGGCGGTGGAAAAAGGGTTTTGGCTCCATATCTGATAGTTTGGGGGTACGTAGGTATATATAGGAGGAAGAAGTACGTCGGTGGAGCAACATGGGCCCCACGAGGGTGGAGGGCGCGCCTGGGGGGGGGGGGTAGGCGCGCCCCCCTGCGTCGTGCTCTCCATGTTGATTGCTTTGTGTAGACTCCAAGTCCTCTGGATCACGTTTGTTTCGAAAATCACGTTCCCGAAGGTTTCATTCCGTTTGGACTCCGTTTGATATTCTTTTTCTGCGAAACACTGAAATAGGCAAAAAAAAACAGCAATTCGGGCTGGGGCTCCGGTTAATAGGTTAGTCCCAAAAATAATATAAAACTGTATAATAAAGCCCGTTAAACATCCAAAACAGAATATAATATAGGATGGAACAATAAAAAATTATAGATACGTTGGAGACGTATCAAGACTTCATATCTCTCAATCCGGGCATTTGCTCGAAATATTAACTTCAACTCCTGGAACATCTCATATGCTCCATGACGTTCAAAACGTCATTGAAGTCCCGGTTCTAAGCCGTAAAGCATGGCACACTGAACTATCGAGTAGTCATCAGCTTTACTCTGCCATACGTTCTTAACGTCATGAGCAGCATCTGCAGCAGGCCTAGCACCTAGCGGTGCTTCCAGGACGTAATTCTTCTGTGCAACAATGAGGATAATCCTCAAGTTACAGACCCAATCCGTGTAGTTGCTACCATCATCTTTCAACTTAGCTTTCTCTAGGAACGCATTAAAATTCAAAGGAACAGTAGCACGGGCCATTGATCTACAACAACATAGACATGCAAAATACTATCAGGTACTAAGTTCATGATAAATTTAAGTTCAATTGATCATATTACTTAAGGTCTCCCACTTAGATAGACATCCCTCTAATCATCTAAGTGATCACGTGATCCAAATCAACTAAACCATGTCCGATCATCACGTGAGATGGAGTAGTTTTCAATGGTGAACATCACAATGTTGATCATATCTACTATATGATTCACGCTCGACCTTTCGGTCTCAGTGTTCCGAGGCCATATTTGCATATGCTAGGCTCGTCAAGTTTAACCCGAGTATTCTGCGTGTGCAAAACTGGCTTGCACCCGTTGTATGTGAACGTAGAGCTTATCACACCCGATCATCACGTGGTGTCTCGGCACGACGAACTGTCGCAACGGTGCATACTCAGGGAGAACACTTGTACCTTGAAATTTAGTGAGAGATCATCTTATAATGCTACCGCCGAACTAAGGAAAATAAGATGCATACAGGATAAACATCACATGAAATCAATATAAGTGATATGATATGGCAATCATCATCTTGTGCCTTTGATCTCCATCGAAGCATCATTGCCGTCTCACCAACTATTGCTATCACGACTATCGCTGCCGCTTAGTGATAAAGTAAAGCAATTACATGGTGATTGCATTTTCATACAATAAAGCGACAACCATAAGGCTCCTGCCAGTTGCCGATAACTGTTACAAAACATGATCATCTCATACAACAATTTATATATTATCACGTCTTGACCGTATCACATCACAACATACCCTGCAAAAACAAGTTAGACGTCCTCTACTTGTTGTTGAAAATTTTACGTGGCTGCTACGGGCTTAGAAGAACCGTTCTTACCTACGCATCAAAAACCACAACGATTTTTCGTCAAGTGTGCCGTTTTAACCTTCAACAAGGACCAGGCGTAGTCACACTCGATTCAACTAAAGTTGGAGAAACTGACACCCACTAGCCACCTATGTGCGAAGCACGTCGGTAGAACCAGTCTCGCGTAAGCGTACGCGTAATGTCGGTCTGAGCCGCTTCATCCAACAATATCACCGAATCAAAGTATGACATGTTGGTAAGCAGTATGACTATTATCGCCCACAACTCTTTGTGTTCTACTCGTGCATATAACATCTATGCATAGACCTGGCTCGGATGCCACTGTTGGGGAACGCAGTAATTTCAAAAAAATTCCTACGCACACGCAAGATCCATCTAGGTGAGGCATAGCAACGAGCGGGAGAGTGTGTCCACATGCCCCGTAGACCGAAAACGGAAGCGTTATGACAACGCGGTTGATGTAGTCGTACATATTCATGATCCGACCGATCCTAGCACCGAACGTACGACACCTCCGCGATCTGCACACGTTTAGCTCGGTGACGTCCCACAAACTCTAGATCCAGCTGAGGCCGAGGGAGAGTTTTGTCAGCACGACGGCGTGATGACGGTGATGATGAAGTTACCAATGTAGGGCTTCGCCTAAGCACTACAACGATATGCCAGAGGTGGAAATCTGTGTAGGGGGGCACCGCACACGGCTAAGACAACTGTCAACTTGTGTGTTCTAGGGTGCCCCCTGCCCCCGTATATAAAGGAGCAAGGGGGAGGCCGGCCGGCCCCTAGGGCGCTCCCCCAAGAGGGGAATCCTACTAGGACTCCAAGTCCTAGTTGGAATCCACAAAGAGGGAGAGAGGGGGAATGAAGGAAGAGGGGGGAAGGGAAGGAAAGGGGGGTGCCGCCCCCTTCCCCTAGTGCAATTCGGACCCAGGGGGGCACGGCCAGCCCCTCCGGGCCCTTCCTCTCTTCCCACTAAGGCCCATAGAGGCCCATTAGTTCCCCCAGGGGTTCCGATAAACCCCCTGACACTCCGATATTTATCCGGTGACCCCCGGAACTCATCCGGTGTCCGAATAACATCGTCCAATATATCAATCTTTATGTCCCAACCATTTCGAGACTCCTCATCATGTCCGTGATCACATCCGGGACTCCGAACAACCTTCGGTACATAAAAACACATAAACTCATAATACCGATCGTCATCGAACGTTAAGCGTGCGGACCCTACGGGTTCGAGAACTATGTAGACATGACCGAGACTCATCTCCGGTCAATAACCAATAGCGGAACCTGGATGCTCATATTGGTTCCTACATATTCTACAGAGATCTTTATCGGTCAAACCGCATAATAACATACGTTGTTCCCTTTGTCATCGGTATGTTACTTGCCCGAGATTCGATCGTCGGTATCTCAATACCTAGTTCAATCTCGTTACCGGCAAGTCTCTTTACTCGTTCCGTAATGCATCATCCCGTAACTAACTCATTAGTTACATTGCTTGCAAGGCTTATAGTGATGTGCATTACCGAGAGGGCCCAGAGATACCTCTCCGACAATCGTAGTGACAAATCCTAATCTCGATCTATGCCAACTCAACAAACACCATCAGAGACACCTGTAGAGCATCTTTATAATCACCCAATTACGTTGTGATGTTTGATAGCACACTAAGTGTTCCTCCGGTATTCAAGAGTTGCATAATCTCATAGTCATAGGAACATGTATAAGTCATGAAGAAAGCAATAGCAACAAACTAAAACAATCATCGTGCTAAGCTAACGGATGGGTCTTGTTAATCACATCATTCTCTAATGATGTGATCCCGTTAATCAAATGACAACTCATGTCTATGGCTAGGAAACTTAACCATCTTTGATTAACGAGCTAGTCAAGTAGAGGCATACTAGTAACACTCTGTTTGTCTATGTATTCACACATGTACTAAGTTTCCGGTTAATACAATTCTAGCATGAATAATAAACATTTATCATGATATAAGGAAATATAAATAACAACTTTATTATTGCCTCTAGGGCATATTTCCTTCACTAGATGCCAACCATGGGGCAGGTTGACATCTAGGTATTGCATGGGCTAGCGGTATCTCTCTCCCGTGCCGACGGGCCGCGTCGAGGAGGTGGTGGCAGCAGCGCGCGAGCTCGCGTTGGTGCAGAACTTTCGCTTGCCCTTGCCGCTGAAGAAGCCCATGGCGCGCTAGGGGTTCTACTTGTCGGCAAGGGAGCAAGCGTGGCCTGATGTGGACGGGGGATGGATGTGGATGAGCCCCCCTCTGTTGGGGAACGTAGCATGCAATTTAAAAAAGTTCCTACGATCACGCAAGATCTATCTAGGAGATGCATAGCAACGAGAGGGGGAGAGTGTGTCCACGTACCCTCGTAGACCGAAAGCGGAAGCGTTAGGTTAACGCGGTTGATGTAGTCGAACGTCTTAACGATCCAACCGATCTAGTATCAAACGTACGACAGCTCCAAGTTCAGCACACGTTCAGCTCGATGATGTCCCTCGAACTCTTGATCCGGCAGAGGGTCGAGGGAGAGTTTGGTTAGCACGACGGCGTGGTGACGGTGATGGTGATTTGATCCACGCAGGGCTTCGCCTAAGCACTATGACGCTATGACCGGAGGAATAAACTGTGGAGGGGGGCACCGCACACGGCTAAGAGAACAGCTATTGTGCTTTGGGGTGCCCCCTGCCCCCGTATATAAAGGAGGAGGGGAGGAGGCGGCCGGCCTAGAGGGGGCGCGCCATGGGGGTAGTCCTACTAGGACTCCTAGTCATAGTAGGATTCCCCCTTCCTTTTCCGGAGTGGGAAAGGGGGAAAGGGAGAGGGAGTAGGAGAGGGAAAGGGGGGCGCCGCCCCCTCCCCTAGTCCAATTAGGACTCCCATGGGGGGGCACCCCTTGTGGGCTATCCCCTTCTCTCCCCTATGGCCCATGAGGCCCATTACCTCTCCCGGGGGGTTTCGGTAACCTCTCGGTACTCGAAAAAATATCCGAACCACTCGAAACCATTCCGGTGTCCGAATACCATCTTCCAATATATCAATATTTACCTCTCAACCATTTCGAGACTCCTTGTCATGTCCGTGATCTCATCCGAGACTCCGAACAATCTTTACTCACCAAAACACATAACTCATCATACAAATCGCCATCGAACGTTAAGCGTGCGGACCCTACGGGTTCGAGAACTATGTAGACATGACGTAGACACATCTCCGATCAATAACCAATAGCGGAACTTGGATGCTCATATTGGTTCCTACATATTCTACGAAGATCTTTATCGGTCAAACCGCAATAACAACATACGTTATTCCCTTTGTCATTGGTATGTTATTTGCCCGAGATTCGATCATCGGTATCCTCATACCTAGTTCAATCTAATTACTAGCAAGTCTCTTTAATCGTTCCGTAATGCATCATCTCGTAACTAACTCATTAGTCACATTGCTTGCAAGGCATATAGTGATGTGCATTACTGAGAGGGCCCAGAGATACCTCTCCGGTACTCGGAGTGACAAATCCTAATCTTGATCTATGCCAACCCAACAAACACCTTCGGAGACACCTTTAGATGATCTTTATAATCACCCAGTTACATTATGACGTTTGGTAGAACACAAGTGTTCCTCCGGTATTCGGGAGTTGCATAGTCTCATAGTCAGAGGGAATATGTATAAGTCATGAAGAAATCAATAGTAATAAAACTTAACGATCATTATGCTAAGCTAACGGATGGGTCTTATCCATAACATCATTCTTCTAATGATGTGATACCGTTCATCAAATGACAACACATGTCTATGGTCAGGAAACTTAACCATCTTTGATTAACGAGCTAGTCAAGTAGAGGCATGCTAGTGACACTCTGTTTTGTCTATGTATTCACACATGTACTAACTTTCCGGTTAATACAATTCCAGCATGAATAATAAACATTTATCATGATATAAGGAAATATAGATAACAACTTTATTATTGCCTCTAGGGCATATTTCCTTCAGTCTCCCACTTGCACTAGAGTCGACAATATAGATTACATTGTGATGATTTTAACACCCGTGGAGTGTTGGTGCTGATCATGTTTTGCTCGTGGAAGAGGCTTAGTTAACGGGTCTGCAACATTCAGATCCGTATGTATTTTGCAAATCTCTATGTCTCCCTCCTTGATTTGATCGCGGATGGAATTGAAGCGTCTCTTGATGTGTTTGGTTTTCTTGTGAAATCTGGATTCCTTCGCTAAGGCAATTGCTCCAGTATTGTCAAAAAAGATTTTCATTGGACGTGCTGCACTAGGTATTACACCTAGATCGGATATGAACTCCTTCATCCAGACTCCTTCATTTGCTGCGTCCGAAGCAGCTATGTACTCCGCTTCACACGTAGATCCCGCCACAACGCTCTGCTTGGAACTGCACCAACTTACAGCTCCACCATTCAATATAAATACATATCCAGTTTGCAACTTAGAGTCATCCGGATCAGTGTCAAAGCTTGCATCGACGTAACCATTTACAAAAAGCTCTTTGTCACCTCCATAAACAAGAAACATATCCTTAGTCCTTTTCAGGTATTTCAGGATGTTCTTGGCCGCTATCCAGTGATCCACTCCTGGATCACTTTGGTACCTCCCTGCTAAACTTATAGCAAGGCACACATCTGGTCTGGTACACAACATTGCATATCTTGATAACCCACAAGTATAGGGGATCGCAACAGTTTTCGAGGGTAGAGTATTCAACCCAAATTTATAGATTCGACACAAGGGGAGCCAAAGAATATTTGAAGGTATTAGTAGCTGAGTTGTCAATTCAACCACACCAGGAGATTAATTATCTGCAGCAAAGTGATCAGTAGCAAAGTAGTTTGATAGTTTTGATAGTAGTGACAACAGCAATAGTGACAGTAACAATGATAGTAGTAATTTTGTAGCAAGTGTAACAATGATGATAGCAGTAGTAACTTAGCAGAAACAATATGAGATAAATTCGTAGGCATTGGATCGTGACTTGTTGGATGATATTCATCATGTGACAGTTATAACATAGGGCGATACGGCACTAGCTCCAGTTCATCGATATAATGTAGGCATGTATTCCGTAAATAGTCATACGTGCTTTATTAAAAGAACTTGCATGACATCTGTTGTCCTACCCTCCCGTGGCAGCGGGGTCCATATTGGAAACTAAGGTATATTAAGGACTCCTTTTAATAGAGAACCGGAACAAAGCATTAACACATAGTGAATACATGAACTCCTCAAACTACGATCATCACCGGGAGTGGGCCCGGTTGTTGTCATTCCGGGGTTGCCGGATCATAACACGTAGTAGGTGACTATAACTTGCAAGATCGGATCTAAAACATGGATATAATGATGAATTCATAAACGGTTCAGATTTGAGTTCATGGCACCCGGGCCCAAAGTGACAAGCATTAAGCATAGCAAAGTCATAGCAACATCAATCTAAGAACAGAGTGGATACTAGGGATCGGGCCCTAACAAAACTAACTCTATTACATGATGAATCTCATCCAACTCCTCACCGACCAGCGAGCCTACGAAGGAATTACTCACTCCCGGTGGGGAGCATCATGGAATTGGTGATGGAGATTGGTTTGTGATGACGAAGAACGAAGATTCCCCTCTCTGGAGCCCCAAACGGACTCCAGATCTGCCCTCCCGAGGAAGAACAGGGTTTGGCGGCGGCTTCGTCTCGTGGATCGTGATAATTCTTTCTCCCTGATTTTTTCTCCGAAAATAGGAATTTATAGTGTCAGGGTTGAGGTCTGCGAGGCCATCAGGTGGGTACAACCCACCTGGGTGCACCAGGAGAGGGGGCGCGCCCTGGTGGGTTGTGCCACCCAGGGGCCCCTCTCTGGTAGGTCTTGGCTCCAGAAATTCTCATTTATTCCATAAAAAATCCTCGCAAAGTTTTGTTCCATTCCGAGAAATTTTATTTCTGCACAAAAACAACACCATGGTAGTTCTGCTGAAAACAGCGTCAGTCCGGGGTTAGTTTCATTCGAATCATGCAAATTAGAGTCCAAAACAAGAGGAAAAGCATGAGAAAAAGTAGATACGTTGGAGACGTATCAACTCCCCCAAGCTTAAAGCTTCGCTTGTCTTCAAGCAATTCAGTTGATAAACTCAAAGTGAGAAAGAAAAACTTTTACGAACTCTTTTGCTCTTGTTTGCATAAATAAGCTTAAACCGCACCTGGGTTTTCAGCCAGCATTATAACTAACCATGTCGACAATAACACTTTTATATTAACTCATATCAATGACATAATCAGCTAGCGAGCGATAATAAGAGATCTCAAACAGCAACACATTGTCAAAACAACCATGATATAATATGACAATAGTGGTATCTCGCTAGCCCTTTCTGAGACCGCAAAACATAAATGCAGAGCACCTCCAAAGTTCAAGCAGCGACTAAACATTGTAATTCATGGTAGAAAAGATCCAGTCATGATGCACCCAACATTATCTACACACAATGCATAAATCATGACAGTTGTGCTCTCTCAATTTCTAGCGCTTGTTTTAGAAGGTGATGACACAACATAAAAGTAAATAGAAAGTCCCTTCGCAGAGGGAAGCAGTGATTTGCAGAGGTGCTAGAGCTCAATTTTTAAAACAGAGATAAATGATTATTTTGAGACATGCACCCTTCTTATTCATTTCACGACCATCAGTTATAAACATCTTCCATGCTAAGCACGCTGGTGGCGGTTCCCAAGCGGTAAAAGTAAAGGCTTACTCCCCCTCCACCATCAATCACACTCCATGGCTTGTCCGAAACAACGGGTGCCGTCCATACCAACATCAGTCCCGGGGGAGTTTTGTTTAATTATTTGCATTTTGTAGTTCGGGACTGGGAATCCCTATTACCGCCCATTTTCTCGTGCGATGGCGAGTGAATAAACACTCGACCTGAGAATAACCTGCTTAGCAAGGAAGATATCGACCACCTCCTGTCATTCCATGAACGATCAGGCACACAAAAAGGATATATTTTTAGAAGTTTTTAGAGGTGGCACATGCAAATTTACTTAGGACGGCAGGGTAATACCGTATATAGGTAGGTATGGTGGACTCATGTGGAATAACTTTGGGTTCAAGGTTTTTGATGTACAAACATAATTCCCACTTAGTACAAGCGAAGGATAGTAATTAGATTGAGAAGTGGCCAGCTAGAGACCAACAACGATCATAACCAGGCATTATGCATAAGTAACATTGGACACTAGCATGAGTAGGATATGAACACCATGAACATAAATATCATAGAGGCTATGTTGGTTTTGATTCAACTACATGCATAAACTTGTGCCAAGTCAAGCCACTCGAACATTCAGAGGAGGATACCATATCGTCATACTACATCACAATCATTTTAACGCTATGTTGATATCCAAGATAAATCATTATCCACTCCTAGCTACTTGATCGCTTAGAGCGTTACCATCCATAGTCAGCGTAGGTGACGCGGGCGATGCGTGCGGCACCTGTGGCGACCGCCGCGAAGACGGCGGCCTCCGCCGGCCCTGGGCGTAGGCATGTTGGCGGCCGGTTTTGGGCGCTTGCGGATTCAGACGATGAAGATGATGATGACGGGATCTGCGCCAGAGATTCATCGGAGTTGTATTCGCCAACGACTTCCGACATAATCTGTGAAGCTTTCAATCCCGGTTATTCGGAGGAGGAAGTTGCCATGGTTGTGGACGACGTCGTGCCTTGCAACGATCCGGCACGGGAGGGACTTAACCCTGAGGATAAGGTGGAGATCGTTCGACGGATTGTTCACCGGAGGACGGCGGCTTCCGCGCTCCGGCCATGGAAAGGACCAATTCCCAAGGTATGCCTCCAGCCCATTACTTTGTCGGATTTCTTCCTGCCGGATTCGTGGACGCGGGTGACTAGAAAGAAGAGACGGAATGGCCGGCTGGTGGTGGCGCAGTCGGCGCCGGCAACCTCCGCGGCGGCTCAGATCCGAGCGGCCAGGGAGCAGCGTTTGAATCTGCGGTTGGGCTTTCCTGGGCCGGTGACTCAGTGGGCCTGCGCTGGCATGTCTGGGTATGTGGTCCAGCATGCCAACTGCGAGGCAGGGCGGGCCGGACTGAACGTTCCTGGGCATGAGGCCCAGGTAACATCGTTAGTCGCTACGGAGGACGTAACCGCATGTGTCTCGCCGCCTCGTTCTCCTCCTGATCGATCTCCACTTGTGCCTCCGCCTAGGGTTCGTTGAGCTCGTGCGGTCCCCAGGCTTCGTACGTGTGGGACTGGTCGTGCTGCACGTATATCGCCCCTCGCTGCCATGGCTGGGCAGGGGGTGGTTCGACTGGACCGAAGCCGCCGGCCAGGGCCGTGCCGGTCGGCCATGGTGGTGCTGCGGCTACTGGACATGAGCAACTGGGCGCGCCTGGGAATGCGCCAGCCGGTGCGGGTCGCGGTGGCGGTGCGCCAGGTCTCATACCTCCAGCGGCAGGGGCCGGTCGTGGCGCCGTGGCACCGTATAGGCAGCCGGTGGTGGCCGGTGCTGCGCCCGTCGCCGCGGGGCGTGGTGGACTGAAGCCGCCTATGCATGTTCCGGCGGCAGTGACTATCACGGGTCGGGGTGGAACGGTGCCTTTCCCGGCGCCTGGTCATCAGCCTCGGGCTGCGCCGCTGCCGCACCACGTCGCGAGTCCGGTGCAGAAGCGGCCTGGACCGGTTCAGACACATGCACTGCCACCTCGGACTCCTAATGGAGGGGCGGGAGTGCCGCGTGACACAACTTACAGTGGAACTAGCGGACCGCCCCGGTGTCAATGGGGAGATGATGGTTACAATGCTTATGGTGATGGCCAACACCGTGGTTCCTCGTCGACGGGTGGTGGCCGCGGATACGCTTGGCAGAGTGATGGTACTGCCGAGAGGCCTTTTCTCGGTCCTCCGGGTGGTTTTGTTGAGGGGGCGTCTGGCCCTGACTATTGGCAGCGGGGCAGATACCGCGGTCATCGTGGTGGTCGAGGTGGTCAGTTCCGTCATCGGCAGCCTCCTCCACCTGTGGCCGTCGAGCAGACGGTCGCCGCCGGAGTTGCGGAGTCGCCGGTTTTGTCCGGTCAGGCCATGGATGTTGTGACGACGCTCGCCAACACTGAGATACCTGGGACTGAGACTACAGAGTCCGCTTCAGTGGTAGTGGCAGACAGGGCTGATTCGGATAGGGCGTCCAAGTGGGCGCGCAAGAAGGAGAAGATGTTGTGCTATCGTTGTGGAGAAAAGGGCCATTTTATTGCCGGATGCGTGGCTGAGCTATGTGATACTTGTGGCAAGCCGGCTCATGATACGGGGGAATGCCCAATTTTGCATGATCAGATGCCATCCCTTACTATGTATGGAGTGTATTGTGCTGAGATCACGTACTTTGAGTCTCCTAGCGCGAGGGAGATTCCTGAGGAGACCCAGAGTTTGACCACCGGGGTTGTGAAAGTAACCAAAGGAGAGGTCTCTGAGTCCCAGATTGTGCAGAGGCTGAAGGAGTTAGCTCCAGGTGACTTCCAGTGGGAGCTCGTTAGTCTCGAGGCCAAGATGTTTAGGGTTGAGTTCCCTTTGGTTGAGGATTTGCAAAGACTTCTGAGTTTTGGGCTGCGCAAAGTGCCTGGCACATAATGTATCCTTGAGTTCCACGAGTGGAAGAAGGTCGAACCTCAGGGTCAGCCTCTTACTCAGGTTTGGCTATGTTTTTCCGGGGCTCCCTCGAAGCCGACGCAGGATGCTAGGGTCATGGCTAGCTTGGGCATTATGGTGGGGAAAGCTGAGAGAGTGGATATGGAGTTTGTGCCTGATGTGGTCAAGTGGACATATAGAGGCTAGATTTATAACCTCGTGATTGAGTTTGAGGATGAGGATCTGTTCGCTGAGGCTGCCAATGGGACTGATGTAGACATGCACGAGGGAGATGACAGCTCGGGAGCTAAGGAGGCACCGGTCGATGTTGCTGGACGAGAGTTGTCCAACGGACCAGGGCCCGTTTCTCAGACGCCCGGGGATGGGACGGCACCACCCTCTTCGGTGCCTATGAACTCTCTGAGATTTGGATCTTTTGAGCCTGCTTCTGCGCCTCCGAGACTTTGGAGTGACCGGATAGAGTCTGACGATGTTTTTGAGCACACGTTACCTACCTTGGATTTTGAGGATGTCGAGAGTCCCATTCTCGGGGGCTCGCCGACCTCGGTCAGGGGAGAGGAGGACTATAGGCAGGCGGCCACTCCCCCTCCTGCTCAGCGCGTTGCCTCTCCTCAGGACGCGGTTTCGGTGGTGGAGGTCTTACCTTCGGGAGGGGGTCCGGGGCAGGTGGCCCCGGCACCCTCTTCTCCTCTCGCGTTGCCGGAGCTGCAGGTGGCGGCTCCGCCTTCTGGAGGGCGCTCGGGGCAGATGGCCTCGGCGCCCTCTTCCCCTGGGGTGCCTAGGGTGGCTGCCCCTCTTGTGGCGCCGGCGAGCCCCTCTTGCCAGATGGCCGGGATGGGTGGGGAGTACGGGCAGGCGGCCCATGCATTCCCCTCCCCCGGTTCGTCTCCGACTATTTGCCGCGGTGCGCGGCCGACGTCGGCGGCGCGGTGGAGCTCCCCGCCGCCGCTTTCAGGCGTTCCTACTGTTTCATCGATGGAGGCCGACCGACTGCGTGTTAGGGGTGGGGCAGGAGGCCCCACCCCGAGCAGGGTCACTCGGGAGGAGGTTATTGCATTTGGAGGGATTCCAGATCCGGTCTTTGTGGGGCGACGGTTGAGCTGCCGTCTCCAGGATCATCCGGAGGTTGATGACATACAGCAGCGGTGCGCCATGAGGGCGACCAAGCTTCGTGACGTTGAGGTCACTACTGGTATGTCGGTTAATACCTCTAATTCTATTTTGCATTTTTCTAATGATGAGATTATTAATAATGCAAACCAATTAGGAGTTTCACTAGGTAGTAATGATAGTGAAATTTCAAATTCCGTTAATGATATCCTGGATTTAGAGGCGGAGCGGGATTTTGAGATGATTCAAAACTTAGCAGTGGTTAAACCCATGAATGACTCTGATATTGATGCTTTGGGGTCAGGGTGCTCGATAATTTTTGTGCGGATCTTCTACCACCCCTCCCTGAGTCTGAGGAGGAGGATGACACCTCTGAGGTTGTAGTGGTTAGGTCCACCGAGCCTGGTTATGAGGACCGGCTGGAGGGTCGGAACAAGCCTAAACGCAAGTGGAAGTCGAAGATTTACCCGGCTTCGGCAGTGCGTAGGAGTGCTAGGATCCGTATTGCTAAAAAAATTCATGACGGAATATGAAAGGATTTTTTTGGAATAGCAGAGGTCTGAAAGACTTGGCTAAAAGAAGGTTTCTTGCAGAGGCGTCTATCGAGCATAGGCTAGACTTTATCGCATTGTTGGAAACTGGTAGAGATAATTTTTCGCCATAATTTCTCAATACTTTATCGGGAGGTATTGATTTTGATTGGCATTGTCTGCCGCCGAGTGGAAGATCGGGTGGGATCTTACTCGGAGTTAGATGCGATTCGCTCGAAGTCCGAAGCTAGTGTGGTGATGGGAGACTTTGAAGTTAAGTTTCGGGTGCGGTCGAAGGGCGATGGGTTTAATTGGGCTCTGGTGGCGGCATATGGTGCCGCACAGCCCGAACTCAAACCTGAGTTCTTGGCTGATCTGGTTCGGATTTGCGGTCTGAGCAGCTTCCAATCCTGGTGGGGGTGATTTCAATATTATTAGAAGGCGTGAGGAGAAGAACAATGATAATTTCGACGGGAGATGGTCGTTTATGTTTAGTACAATCATTGAAAGCTTGGATCTGCGAGAGATAGAGCTTTCGGGAAGAAAATTCACCTGGGCTAACGCATTGCCAAATCCGACGTTTTAAAAGCTGGATCGTGTACTAGCTAGCGTCGAATGGGAACAAAAGTTTCCCTTCGTAATAGTTCAGGCACTTTCCCGTGGTATTTCTGACCACACGCCTTTATTTGTAGACTTTGGTGAGGCTACCCACTTGGGAAACAAAAACTCGTTTTCGTTCGAGCTAGCTTGGTTTGAACGAGACGACTTCTTTGATCTCGTAGCCAGGGAATGGGCTAAGGATGCAGGAGGCAGGACTGCGCTTGAGCGTTGGCAGAATAAGATCAGGCACTTGAGAAGTTTCCTACGTGGGTGGGCTAAGCATCTTAGTGGGATTTACAAGGTCGAATAGGAAAGGATCCTTACCCTTATTCAGTCCCTAGATGTAAAAGCCGAATCCACGGTTCAGCCGGCCTCGGAGCTTCATGCCAAGCTTGATGCGGATATGAGATTGAAAGAGCTTCTTCATGAAGAGGAATTAAAGTGGGTGCTGCGGGCCAAGGTCCGACGAGTTGTCCAAGGGAACGCGAACATTCAATTCTTTCACATGACCGCCAATGGCAAACACAGAAAGAAGAGGATATTTCAGCTTGAACAAGATGAAGGAACGATTTTAGGACAGGAGAACCTAAAATTATACATAACCGAGTATTACAAGCAGCTGTTTGGGCCTCCAGAGGATAACTGTGTTTCTCTAGATGAGTCTAGGATTGAGGATGTTCCTCAACTTACTGCTGTTGAGAATGATATTTTGGCTGCTCCTTTTTCCGAGAAAGAGGTGTTTGAGGCCATCTCGCAGATGAAAAATAATAAGGCTCCCGACCCGGATGGATTTCTGGCGGAGTTCTATAAGAAGTGCTGGCATATTATTAAGGGGGATTTGTTGCCGTTGTTCCACGGTTTATTCTCTGGACAGCTTTAGCTATTTCAACTGAATTTTGGAACGATAACCCTGCTTCCTAAGAAAATAGAGGCTGTGAGGATTGAGCAATTCATGCCCATCTGTCTTCTTAATGTTAGTTTCAAAATCTTTACCAAGGTCGGGACTAATAGGCTCATGCAGATTGCGCATTCTGTGGTGCAGCATTCCCAAACTGCTTTCATGCCGGACAGAAACATCCTAGAAGGGGTTGTGGTCCTGCATGAAACGCTCCACGAGATTCACACGAAAAAACTAAATGGAGTTGTTTTCAAGGTGGACTTCAAGAAAGTGTACGATAAAGTCAAATGGCCTTTCCTTCAACAGGCCTTACACATGAAGGGTTTTGATGAAGCCTGGCGACGCCAGGTAGAATCTTTCACGCAAAAAGGGAGTGTTGGAATTAAAGTGAATGATGACATAGGTCATTATTTCCAGACACACAAGGGCCTGAGACAAGGTGATCCAATATCTCCTATTTTGTTCAACATTGTGGTTGATATGTTGGTAATTTTGATAGGTAGGGCAAAGGAGGCTGGTCAGGTGGGTGGCTTGGTGCCTCATCTAGTTGATGGAGGTGTGTCTATCCTATAGTACACTGATGATATGATCATCTTTATGGAGCACGACTTGGCAAAAGCGAGAAATATGAAGCTGGTGTTATGCTTATTTGAACAATTGACCGGGTTGAAGATTAACTTTCATAAAAGCGAGTTGTTTTGTTTTGGTAGAGCCAATGAGGAACAAGAGGCTTATAGGTAATTGTTTGGATGTGAATTGGGGACATTACCTTTCACGTACTTAGGTATACCCATTCACCATCGTAAGCTGACAAACAGAGAATGGAACTGTATCGAGGATTGGTTTGAGAAGAAACTGAGTTGCTGGAAGGGCAAACTCATGTCATACGGAGGCCGATTGATTCTTATTAATTCGGTGCTCATGAGGATGCCTATGTTTCTCTTGTCTTTCTTCGAAATCCCAGTTGGTGTTAGGAAAAGGCTGGACTTCTATCGATCCAGATTCTTCTGGCAGAGCGATGAACTAAAAAGAAAATACAAACTCGCCAAATGGGATATCATCTGTCGACCAAAGGACCAGGGGGGCCTTGGCATTGAGAATCTTGAAGTCAAAAACAAATGTCTTCTCAGGAAGTGGCTGTATAAGTTATCAGTTGAGACTGATGCCACGTGGGTGCAGATTCTCTGTAGTAAGTATCTGCAGTCCAAAACTTTGTCCCAGGTGACAGTGAGACCGACAGACTCGCCTTTTTGGAAGGGGCTCATGAGAGTCAAAGAAGCCTTCTTCAATAGGGCAAAGTTTATAATCGGTAATGGCACTACCACTCGTTTCTGGGAGGATACCTGGCTTGGAGAGACGCTACTGGCGCTTCAGTATCCGTCCTTATATAGTATTGTTTAACGACGTGATGCTTATGTTGCAACGATACTGCAGTCCATCCCCCTTAATATTCATTTTAGGAGGACGCTTGTTGGCAACCGATGGGAAGCGTGGCTTCATTTAGTGAGTAGACTGATGGAGGTTCAGCTATCTCAACAACCCGATCAGTTGTGCTGGAAGCTTACTAGGTCTGGAGAGTTCCCAGTTAAATCGATGTATATCGATGTCATCAACTCTAGCGCCATTCCTAGTTCCGAATATGTTTGGAAAGTCAAAGTTCCTTTGAAAATTAAAGTGTTTATGTGGTTTGTACATAAACAAGTCATATTAACAAAGGATAACTTGGTAAAGCGCAACTGGACAGGATATACTAGGTGTAGTTTTTGTGATCGGGATGAAACTATCAAACACCTTCTTTTGATTGCCCGTTGGCCAAAGTTTTGTGGCAGACGGTGCACATTGCCTTTAACATTACTCCTCCGAATTCTATCAGTACATTATTTGGAACGTGGCTTGTTGGGATAGAGTTCGAAACAGCTAGACACATTCGCGTAGGAGTATGTGCTTTATTGTGGGCAATTTGGAACTGCAGAAATGATTTGGCTTTTAACAGAACAACAAATATTCATTTTTTGCAGGTTATATTCCGAGCCACTATGCTGATCCGTATGTGGTCGTTACTCACCCCGACGGAGGCCAGGGAGCGTTTGGTTACTGGATCTGTCCAGTGGGAGATGGTAGCACGGGATATCTTCAACCGGTTTGGATGGCGGTCATGTAATAGGATAGGCGATTAGTTTTCCTATCTTTGTTATGCTAGCCGGTTGAGGCCTCTTGGCTTTTCTGTTTTTGGCGTTGTGGCTCTTTGTGAGCTTGCCGTTACTTTTGTTTTAGACTATACGACCTTGTTGAACCTATTTGCTTATTTATAAAGGTGGTCGTATGCATCGTTCTGATGCAGAGGCCGGGGAGTCCCCCCTTTTTGAAAAAAAGAAAAAAAACTCCTAGCTACTTATGCATGGCATGAGAAACTATAATCTCTAATTGTCATTGCAACATGTTTAATCATAATGGCCTGAATCATGGGCACTAGGTTAAACATATTTACACAAACAAAACAAGTCGAGTTCATACCAGTTTCTCTTTGCCAGGGCCAGTTCATCGAATATCGTCATTATTGCCTTTCACTTGCACGACCGAATGATATGAAAATAATAATAGTGCAAGAGTGCCGTGGACTAAGCTGGAATCTGCAAAACATTTTATTCAACAGGAGAAGACAAGGTAAAATGTGCTCTTATTAGTTCAACAATTATTTATATGGGATCCACTCAACATTTTCATCGTGGTCTTCTCCTCGGTAAGACTCGAATAAAAAGAAAAGAAATTCCGAGAAACACACTGAAATATTTTTGGAGTTTTTGGTTTTCTCGAACAAGCAAATAAAAGGGAAAAGCAAAAACGAGAAAAACTATTTACACGGGAAAGCTCCCAACAAGCAAAAGAAGAACAAGGAAATCTTTTTGGATTTTCTTTTAGTGCTACTACTAAGCATGGATGTTACAATGAAAAAGTGAGAACACTGACAAATGGAATGATATGTGAACATGAATATAATGTCGGTGAGGAACACGTACTCCCCCAAGCTTAGGCTTTTGGCCTAGCTTGGTTATCGATCAGTAGCCTGGAGGGTAGTAGGGATCCTGAGGAGCAGGCATCCACTCATCCCACTGCTGAGGCTCCTCCGCAGCCTCTGTAGTAGCTAGCGTGAGCGTTCTAGTAGGCGATGATGTCTGCAGGCATAATCCGGTATCCGCCCCTGGCAGCAGAATCAAACAAAGCAGGCGCAGGCAATGGAATAACATCACGAGTTTCAACGCTATAGACCAGGTTATAAGGAATGGCGATGTCAGGACGATCATGTTCAAGAAAGTGATGGTGCTCCATGGCTGCTCGGTCTAGGTAAACCTTAGTCAGAGGGTAATCATGAGGGCGTATCCCAACATTGAAGTGGGCCGCCAAACGAGTAGCAAAAATCCCACCATGTATTTTGCCCTGGGATTTATTAAGATGCAGGCGACGAGCCACGATAGCTCCCAAGCTATGCGTGTTGTCGCCCTCAAGTGCACGGCGTAAAACAACAAGGTCTGGTGAACTGAGCGCACCCACCTTCTCTCTAGCAAGCAAGCATTTGGTAATGAAGAGTGCAAAGTAACGAACAACAGGAAAATGTAAGCCACCGGCAGTGATGGCTGACACACCTCTCTCATCACCCACTGTCAAAGTGCGACAGAAGGCCTCAAACTCAGCCGGCCTAGGCTCAGCCAAGCTCCCATCATACGGGATCATGCATATGTTACAAAATTCAGTAATTGGTATATGATGATTTTCAGCATATAAGTCAAAGCTCACTTTAGGAGGATTATTTCTAGGAAGGAAAGTAAAGCTCTGAACAAAGATGTTTGTGAGGATTTGGTGCTGGTCACACTCATCTGCGATAAAGTCGGTGGGACCGGCATTGGCAATATATTGCGTGAACTCCTCAAGAATTCCAGCCTCTGGCAGGAACGGGGTGTGCGGCCATTCGCACAGCCATACCTCCGCCAACCTCCGAGGGTGGAGATCACTGTCAGAAGAATCCCCAATAACATCCTTGGAGTTGTTCTTTGAGCCAAACTTCCTGAATATATTCATGTTCGCATACAATTTTTTGAAAATAAATTTTTTGGGGTGACAAAAATTTGTCAACAAAACTTTATAAGATTGATAGCAACTACTCATAGGGATACATAGAGGCCATAGCAAGCATTCAAACTACTTAGAACACTAAGAATTCAACATGCAAGCTCATCTACAACAGCACCAAGAGTAGCTAATTATTCAAAACATAAACTACTAAAACAAAAACTAATTGGACAAATGGTGGAGTCACATACCAAGCAACAATCCCCCGAAACAGTTTCGGAAACAGAGCTTCAAGCAAAGAGATTGAAATCCGCGGGTTTGAGCTCAAGAACACGGGAGAGAGAGAGCAATGGGGATTTTTTCTGGAGGTAAGTGATGATGTGGGATGAAGAGGTAAGTGAGGGGGCCCACGTGGGGACCACAACTCACCAGGGCGCGCCTGGGGGTCCTGGCGCGCCCAGGTGGGTTGTGCCCACCTGGTGCACCTCCCTCTGGTATTATTTGCACCAAAAAATCAAGAATATTCAGAAAAAATCATATTCAATTTTCAGGGCATTCTGAGAACTTTTATTTTGGGTCATTTTTTATTGCACTGGAAATTCAGAAAACATACTAATCATGGCATTTTATTTTATTTAACTAATAAAAATAGAAAAAAGGTAGGGACAGAAGGTAGTGCTTACTAAATTCATCAACTTCATACCGCTAAAAAATGATTCATTAATAAGGTTGATCAGGTCTTATTAACAACCACTTTCGATTAGCATGAAACCGAAGAACTTTCGTAAATCACTAAGTTACCTCAATGGGGGTATGGATGTCCCCAACAATAAGCATTTCATATTTCTTTTTGACAGTAGGTAGAGGTATTTGTAAACTTCCAATAGTGATTGTCGGAGATTTTTCAATAACATTAATACCATTCACTTGGAATTGTTTCTTTGGAAAGTGCACCGTATGCTCATTACCATTAATATGAAAAGTGACCTTGTTTTTATTGCAATCAATAACAGCTCCTGCAGTATTCAAGAAGGGTCTACCAAGGATAATTGACATGTTGTCGTCCTCGGGCATCTCAAGTATAACAAAGTCAGTCAAAATAGTAACATTAGCAACAACAACGGGCACATCCTCACAGATACCGATAGGTACGGCAGTTCACTTGTCAGCCATTTGCAAAGATATTTCAGTAGGTGTGAGTTTATTCAAGTCAAGTCTTTTATATAAAGAGAAAGGCATAACACTAACACCAGCTCCTAAATCACACAAAGCAGTTTTCACATAATTCTTTTTGATAGAGCAAGGTATAGTTAGTATTCCCGGATCTCCAAGTTTTTTAGGCACTCCATCTTTGAAAGTGTAATTAGCAAGCAATGTGGAGATTTCAGCTTTCGGTATTTTTCTCTTATTTGTGATGATGTCTTTCATATATTTGCATAAGGAGGCATTTTCAAGATATCAGTTGTAACGCCCGGATAATTAAGCTACAGTAATCCTCAAATAGTGATGCCACGTCACCACTATTACTGTTACTAATCTCGTTTGAATTCAACACGGTTCAAATTGAAATTTAAAATAAAGTCAAAAATAAAAGTTTTCAAATGTCAAAACTAAAAAGTGCAAAATATGACAAATAATACATATGTATTATTGGTGAAGAAACCACACTTTTGTGAAACATTTAAATGCACTCAAATAAATAAAATAGTAGGTAAAACAATTATATAATGCCCTTTATAATTTCTAAAATATCAAACTATTTTATTTAGGTGTGAAACTTTTTGTGGTTGTGGGTTATTTTGTAACTCAATTTTTGGAGCCAGTTGTATATATTAGTAAAACTATTTTGCTTACTAAAGTAATAGAAACAGAGCGTAATAGAAAGAAAAGCTAAAGGTTAAAAAAACAAAAAGAAAACAAAAGAAAGCCCCTCCCCCTCTGGGCCTTGGGCTAACTGGCCATTGGCCAGCCCACCAGCGCCGTGCCTCCCCATATCTGTTCACAGGGGGGGATCGTGGGCATGGCCGAGGCCCGCCACGGCATCGATCGACGTCGTGGTGGCCATCCGCCGGCGAACCCCCACCTACAAATAGGGCCGCCCCCTCCCGTCGCCGAACAATAATCCCCTCTTCCTCCCTCACGCGCCCCTCGCCCTTCCGCTCCAGATCCACTTCGGCCACGCCCCGCCGTCGCCATGGCCGACCTCGTCCTCGTGCCCACCGCGCTCTCTGGCACCTGAGGCCTCGTCCTTCTACTTTGTCGTCGTCCCCTACTTCATCTACGTCGACGGGATCGAGCTCGTCCTCGTCTTCGCCACCGTCTCTTCTCCGACGAACACCGCCGTCGTCCTGCTGCTACTAATCTGACGCCGGCCACCTCTGCTGCTCCTAAGGCACTCGACGGGCCACCTTGCGCCTGCTCGGTGAGTGCCACTCCCTCTCTCTCCTTTTCCCCGCCTCGGAACACCGTCGTAGGCCGTTATCGCCCCGCGCCTGGAGCCACCGCAGCTCGCGGTCGCCACGGTTTCGCCCGTGCTCCCCACGCCCCGGACTTCTCCCCGCCCGCCTACTCACTGCTCTACTGCCCGGCGCTGCACGCCCGCGCGCACGCCGTCGTCGTGCCATGGCCGTCACCCTGACCCCGTGCTCGCTGCGGCCTGCACACGCCTAGCGTCGTCCGCGCTCTGCTGCAGCAACTTCTTCGGACCGCCGCGACCTCGCCTCGCTCACCCCACTTCGCCTCGCCCTGGCTGCCCCACTCATGCGGATGCGACCACCTCGCGCGCGCCCGAACCGCTACCAGCGCCGTCCACGCGCTGCTGTACTGCTGCTGCTCCCGGCTCCTGCCCTCCTCCGTTGCAGCTGCCCGCTGCCGCTGCTTACTTGCTGCTGCCCCGTGCTGCCGCCACTCTCCAGCCGCTGAGCCGCCCGTGTATGAGCTCCGGCAGCCGCCGTTGTCTGCTGCTGCACCGCCGCTCGCCGCGCTCGTCCGCCGCCGTTGCTGCTCGCCGTTCGTCGCAGCTCGCCGGCCCCGTCCCTGCGCGCTTGCCCCGCTCCGCTGCTTGCTGCTCTGCCTCCGCCCACCATGGCCTAACGCCCCGCGCGTTTGCCGCTCTGCGCCCCGCCGACGGCCACCCTCGCCCGGGCTCGTCGGCTCCACTGCCGCCGCTGCCCCTCCACTGCTCGCCCGCAGCGCCCGATGGACTTCCCCGTCGCCCGGTGGCCTCGCCATGCGCCCGGGCGGGTTTCGTCTCGCACGCACCCGTCGGGCGCCGATGCACCCGTTAGCATCGCCCGTTTGGCCCCAATGGCCCAATGGCCTATGGGCCCCATGCCAAAAAAAGAGAAAAGAAAGATAAAAAATATTAATTATAATTATAATTAATTAATTAATCAATTAATTAACTTAATTAAAATTTGCTTGATTAGCTTAACAGTAGTTAACCTGCTAAATTAATTATCTAATCAGTAATTAGTTAGGTCTGTCTATGACAGGGGGCCCCACGCCCTGTTGACCTGTCAAACGTTGACTGATCAACTGGGACCTCCTGGCCCACCTGCCAGCCACTTGGTACAGTTCTGGGTACCCTGTGCTGGGTGGATCTAGCATTTTAGCATTTATTTTCGAATTATGAATAATTTCAGAATATTGCTAAAACTTTAGAAAATCATAGAAAATAATCCGTAACTCGGATGAAAAAGTTTTATACATGAAAGTTGCTCAGAAAAATATGAAGAATCGGAATATGCTCTCCGTTCATCCGTCACGTGCCCCTAGCATAGCGAACATCGAACTTTTCCCCTCCGGTTCATCTGTCCGAAAATGCCTAACTCCGAGAAAACTTTCCGGATGTTATCCCCCTTCGCCGGTATCGTGTAGCACCGCGTTAGAACACCCATAGCCCTGCGTGTTACCGCCGTCATACATCTGTGTTGCATCTGTTTGTATTATATTTACTGTTTCTTCCCCCTCTTCTCTCCGGTAGACCCCGAGACCGCTGCTGATGCTCCTGTGATCGACTATGTCGATGACGACCCTTCTTCCCTTTCAGCGGAGTTTCCAGGCAAGCCCCCCCTTTGATTATCCCGATATCGCCCATTCCATTCTCTAATGCTTGCATTAGATTTTGCTACCCTATTTGATTGCTCCTATTCAGATGCACAGCCTGCTTTCGTACCTGCTATTGTCACCTACCTGCTTATCCTGAACTGCTTAGTATAGGTTGGATAGTGATCCATCAGTGACCCCCACCTTGTCCTTGTTGCCCCTGCTTCATCATCAACGACTCGATCAACGTGATCGACGACCAGAGCCTGACAACTCACATCACATCATGCCCCTTTTTGTTGCTCGACTCTGCAGAGTTACCATCGAGTGCCGAGGGTGGTTCCTCCACCATTCCTGATACGGCTCTGTCGTCCAACACCTCAAGTGTGAACCTCGAGGGTGGTTCCTCTTACGTTCACCTTGATGATTACATCGAGTAGAATCCACCGGGGGTGATTCCTCGGGTTTTCCCCTTGATGTCTGGACGCACAGTTACCTTGACTTTACTTGAGACCGTTGTGAAAGCCGGGCGGGCCCAGAGAGCACCCGTGCGATGTGACGGTGGCGGCTGGCTGTTTAGCGGTATCACCCAGGAGGGGTGATAGCTCCGGACTTGTCCCGACAGCCGTCACTTCTTTTAATAATGCACTAACAGGTTTGGGTATTTGTTCTGAGTTGGCCTCTGGCCTTTACGCACTAACCACCACGTGAGAATAGATATGGGCCTCGACATCGCAGTATCAGCCAAAGCTTTGTCAGACGTACAGTTCAGCATTGTGGGCCTGTCGGGCCAGTGCCATCCAGTATGAGGTGGTGCTTCTCCCGGCTCCTTGCACAATGACCTGGAGTGCAACGGGCGATGGGCCCAGACCCCTTAGTGCTTAGGAGGTAGACCGCCGGGTGTTGGTGTCAAAACCGGCGGATCTCGGGTAGGGGGTCCTGAACTGTGCGTCTAAGGCGGCTGGTAACAGGAGGCGGGGGACACGATGTTTACCCAGGTTCGGGCCCTCTCGATGGAGGTAATACCCTACTTCTTGCTTGATTGATCTTGATGATATGAGTATTGCAAGAGTTGATCTACCACGAGATCGTAGAGGCTAAACCCTAGAAGCTACCCTATCGTATGATTGTTGTTATCCTACGGACTAAACCCTCCGGTTTATATAGACACCGGAGGGGGCTACGGTTACACAGAGTCGGTTACAAGGGAGGAGATCTACATATCCGTATTGCCAAGCTTGCCTTCCACGCCCAGGAGAGTCCCATCTGGACACAGGACGAAGTCTTCAATCTTGTATCTTCATAGTCCAACAGTCCGGCCCAAGGATATAGTCCGGCTGTCCGAGGACCCCCTAATCCAGGACTCCCTCAGTAGCCCCTGAACCAGGCTTCAATGACGATGAGTCCGACGCGCAGATTGTCTTTGGCATTGCAAGGCGGGTTCCTCCTCTGAATACTCCATAGAAGATTTTGAACACGAGGATAGTGTCCGGCTCTGCAAAAAAAATTCCACATAACACCGTAGAGAGAATAATATTTCCACAAATCTAATCTGCTAACACATTTTGCAGCATGACATCACACCACGGCCCGGTCATTATTCGAACCGTTTTTCACAACCAGCCACTGCACATATTGCGAGGCGGTTTTCTTGGCACGTCTTGTCGAAGCAGAGATCGTGTCCCCTTATCACGGGATTCTCATCAATACGGGTGTGGGTAACCCAACCACGGCATCAATTACGGTGCTTGGGGAATAAGCGAGTTTACCAGGTAGGTGGGGAGGCGCATAGTTTCTTCCGCCCTTATAAAGGGACAAGGATTCACCTTTTTCACCCACGCCTTCTTCCTCCTCGCTCATCCATTCTTGCGCACTCGAGCTCCAGCACCCAAGTTCGCATTTTTCTCCTCAAACCACTCCAAGCATGTTCGGAGCGGGAGGCAAGTGGATGGTCTCCTCCGTTACGGAGGAGAACATCACAAAGCTGTGGGGAGCCGGATACCTGGCCGCGGATATCGCGCACCGGCTGCCAGATGCGGGGCAGATCGTCCCTACTCCAGAACCCCATGAGAGGGTGGTATTTCTTACACACTTCGTCCGCGGACTGGGATTTCCCCTCCACCCGTTTGTCTGCGGGCTCATGTTCTACTACGGGCTGGACTTCCATGATCTGGCCCCTAACTTCATCCTCAACATCTCGGCGTTTATCGTCGTGTGCGAGGCCTTCCTTCGCATCAGGCCCCACTTCAGCCTATGGCTGAAGACCTTCAACGTAAAGCCAAATGTGGTAGTCGGCCAGCAGGCGGAGTGCGGAGGCGCCATGGTGGGCAAAATGCCCAACGCCACCTGACTTGAAGGCTCCTATGTGGAGACCGTGAAGGGATGGAAATCGGGGTGGTTCTACATCACCGAGCCGCGCGACACCAACTGGGTGGCGGCCCCCGAATTTCGATCCGGAATCCCCATGCGGCTCACTTCCTAGAAAGAGAAGGGCCTATCCGGGGGTTCATCGGTGGAGCTGACCGGACTCCAGACCTGTGTCAGAAACATGATGAGCAAGAAAATCAAGCTCGTCAACGTGGTCCAAGTCATGCTCTTCCGCCGGATCCTCCCGTGTCAAAGACGGGAATTCAATTTGTGGGAGTTCGACCTGACCGAGCACCAGACGCTGCGAGAGCTCTTCAACACGACGCACAAGGACGTCTGGAAGGTGCTGTTTAAGGGTGCCGAGGTACCTCCTCCCCTTACTGAGGACCGCGGAGTCAGCGCAAAGCGCCCTGCCTATCCGGTAAGTCTTCTACATCTCATAAGATGTTGTTTTCCCCAGAATAACCACACGCGGGATGTAAGCCTTCACGCCATTTAACAAGACTGGGTAGCGACAGCGGAGCAGATCGATTGTTCGGCTCCCCTGCCCGAAGATCCAGCAGATGCTCTCCTAACGGAGATGCTGGTTCTGGCGCCTTATGAGGTGCCGGAGAAGAAGGCCACAGGGACCAGGTGAAGGAAATATGCCCTAGAGGCAATAATAAAGTATTATATATTTCCTTATATCATGATAAATGTTTATTATTCATGCTAGAATTGTATTAACCGGAAACATAATACATGTGTGAATACATAGACAAACAGAGTGTCACTAGTATGCCTCTGATTGACTAGCTCGTTAATCAAAGATGGTTATGTTTCCTAGCCATAGACATGAGTTGTCATTTGATTAATGGGATCACCTCATTAGGAGAATGACGTGATTGACATGACCCATTACGTTAGCTTAGCACCCGATCGTTTAGTACGTTGCTATTGCTTTCTTCATGACTTATACATGTTCCTATGACTATGAGATTATGCAACTCCCGTTTACCGGAGGAACACTTTGTGTGCTACCAAACGTCACAACGTAACTGGGTGATTATAAAGGTGCTCTACAGGTGTCTCCAAAGGTACTTGTTGGGTTGGCGTATTTCGAGATTAGGATTTGTCACTCCGATTGTCGGAGAGGTATCTCTGGGCCCACTCGGTAATGCACATCACTATAAGCCTTGCAAGCATTGTGACTAATGAGTTAGTTGCGGGATGATGTATTACGGAACGAGTAAAGAGACTTGCCGGTAACGAGATTGAACTAGGTATCGAGATACCGACGATCGAATCTCGGGCAAGTAACATACCGATGACAAAGGGAACAACGTATGTTGTTATGCGGTCTGATCGATAAAGATCTTCGTAGAATATGTGGGAGCCAATATGGGCATCCAGGTCCCGCTATTGGTTATTGACCGAAGAGGTGTCTCGGTCATGTCTACATAGTTCTCGAACCCAAAGGGTCCGCACGCTTAAAGTTACGATGACAGTTTTATTATGAGTTTATATGTTTTGATGTACCGAAGGTTGTTCGGAGTCCCGGATGTGATCACGGACATGACGAGGAGTCTCGAAATGGTCGAGACGTAAAGATTGATATATTGGACGACTATATTCGGACACCGGAAGTGTTCCGGAGAAGTTTCGGATTAAACCGGAGTGCCGGAGGGTTACCGGAACCCCCCCGGGGAAGTATTGGGCCTTAGTGGGCCTTGAGGGGAGAGAGAGGGCAGCAGCCAGGAGGTGGTGCGCCCCCTCCCAGGAGGAGTCCTAGTTGGACTAGGAGAGGGGGGCGCAGCCCCCTTTCCCTCTCCCTCTCCCTCTCTTTCCTTCCCCCTTCTTTTCCTAGTAGGACTAGGAAAGGGGAGTCCAACTCCTACTAGGAGGAGGACTCCCCCCCTCTCCTTGGCGCGCCCATAGGCAGCCGGCCTCCCCCTTGCTCCTTTATATACGGGGGCAGGGGGGCACCTCTAGACACACTTGATATACGATATTTTAGTCGTGTGCGGTGCCCCCTCCACCAGATTACACCTCGATAATACCGTCGCGGAGCTTAGGCGAAGCCCTGCGTCGGTGGAACATCATCATCGTCACCACGCCGTCGTGCTGACGAAACTCTCCCTCAACACTCGGCTGGATCGGAGTTCGAGGGACGTCATCGAGCTGAACGTGTGTAGAACTTGGAGGTGCCGTACGTTCGGTACTTGATCGGTCAGATCGTGAAGACGTACGACTACATCAACCGCATTGTGATAACGCTTCCGCTGTCGGTCTACGAGGGTACGTGGACAACACTCTCCCCTCTCCTTTGCTATGCATCACCATGATCTTGCGTGTGCGTAGGAATTTTTTTGAAATTACTACGTTCCCCAACAGTGGCATCCGAGCCTGGTTTTATGCGTTGATGCTATGCACGAGTAGAACACAAGTGAGTTGTGGGCGATATAAGTCATACTGCTTACCAGCATGTCATACTTTGGTTCAGCGGTATTGTGAGATGAAGCGGCCCGGACCGACATTACGCGTACGCTTACGCGAGACTGGTTTCACCGTTCGGAGCACTCGTTGCTTAAAGGTGACTGGCGGGTTTCTGTCTCTCTCACTTTAGTTGAACCGAGTGTGGCTACGCCCGGTCCATGCGAAGGTTAAAACAGCACCAACTTGACAAACTATCGTTGTGGTTTTGATGCGTAGGTAAGAATGGTTCTTGCTAAGCCCGTAGTAGCCACGTAAAATATGCAACAACAAAGTAGAGGTCGTCTAACTTGTTTTTGCAGGGCATGTTGTGATGTGATATGGTCAAGACATGATGTGATATAATGTGTTGTATGAGATGATCATGTTTTGTAACCGAGTTATCGGCAACTGGCAGGAGCCATATGGTTGTCGCTTTATTGTATGAGATGCAATCGCCATGTAATAGTTTTACTTTATCACTAAGCGGTAGCAATAGTCGTAAAAGCAATAAGTTGGCGAGACGACAACGATACTACGATGGAGATCAAGGTGTCGAGCTGGTGACGATGGTGATCATGACGGTGCTTCGGAGATGGAGATCACAAGCACGGTGCTTCGGAGATGGAGATCACAAGCACAAGATGATGATGGCCATATCATATCACTTATATTGATTGCATGTGATGTTAATCCTTTATGCATCTTATCTTGCTTTGATTGACGGTAGCATTATAAGATGATCTCGCACTAAAATTTCGAGATAAAAGTGTTCTCCCTGAGTATGCACCGTTGCAAAAGTTCTTCGTGCTGAGACACCACGTGTTAATCGGGTGTGATAGGCTCTACGTTCAAATACAACGGGTGCAAAACAGTTGCACACGCGGAATACTCAGGTTAAACTTGACGAGCCTAGCATATGTACAGATATGGCCTCGGAACACAGAGACCGAAAGGTCGAGCGTGAATCATATAGTAGATATGATCAACATAGTGATGTTCACCATTGAAACTACTCCATCTCACGTGTTAATCGGATATGGTTTAGTTGCTTTGGATCACGGAATCACTTAGAGGATTAGAGAGATGTCTATCTAAGTGGGAGTTCTGAAGTAATATGATTAATTGAACTTAAATTTATCATGAACTTAGTACCTGATAGTATCTTGCTTGTCTATGTTAATTGTAGATATATGGCCCGTGCTGTTGTTCCGTTGAATTTTAATGCGTTCCTTGAGAAAGCTAAGTTGAAAGATGATGGTAGCAATTACACGGACTGGGTCCGTAACTTGTGGATTATCCTCATTGCTGCACAGAAGAATTACGTCTTGGAAGCACCGCTAGGTGCCAGGCCTCCTGCAAGAGCTACGCCAGAAGTTATGAACGTCTGGCAAAGCAAAGCTGATGACTACTCAATAGTTCAGTGTGCCATGCTTTACGGCTTAGAACCGGGACTTCAACGACGTTTTGAACGTCATGGAGCATATGAGATGTTCCAGGAGTTGAAGTTAATATTTCAAGCAAATGCCCGGATTGAGAGATATGAAGTCTCCAATAAGTTCTATAGCTGCAAGATGGAAGAGAATAGTTCTGTCAGTGAGCATATACTCAGAATGTCTGGGTATAATAATCACTTGATTCAACTGGGAGTTCAACTTCCGGATGATTGCGTCATTGACGGAATTCTTCAATCACTGCCAGCAAGCTACAAGAGCATCGTGATGAACTATAACATGCAAGGGATGGATAAGACGATTCCCGAGCTCTTCGCAATGCTAAAGGCAGTGGAGGTAGAAATCAAAAAGGAGCATCAAGTGTTGATGGTCAGTAAAACCACTAGTTTCAAGAAAAAGGGCAAAGGGAAGAAGAAAGGGAACTTCAAGAAGAACAGCAAGCAAGTTGTTGTTCAGGAGAAGAAATCCAAGTCTGGACCTAAGCCTGAAACAGAGTGCTTCTACTGTAAGCAGACTGGCCACTGGAAGCGGAACTGCCCCAAGTATTTGGCGGATAAGAAGGATGGCAAGGTTAACAAAGGTATATGTGATATACATGTTATTGATGTGTACCTTACTAACACTCGCAGTAGCACCTGGGTATTTGATACTGGTTCTGTTGCTAATATTTGCAACTCGAAACAGGGGCTACGGATTAAGCGAAGTTTGGCTAAGGACAAGGTGACGATGCGCGTGGGAAATGGTTCCAAAGTCGATGTGATCGCCGTCGGCACGCTACCTCTACATCTACCTTCAGGATTAGTTTTAGACCTAAATAATTGTTATTTGGTGCCAGCGTTGAGCATGAACATTATATCTGGATCTTGTTTAATGCAAGACGGTTATTCATTTAAATCAGAGAATAATGGTTGTTCTATTTATATGAATAATATCTTTTATGGTCATGCACCCTTGAAGAGTGGTCTATTTTTAATGAATCTCGATAGTAGTGATACACATATTCATAATGTTGAAGCCAAAAGATGCAGAGTTAATAATGACAGTGCAACTTATTTGTGGCACTGCCGTTTGGGTCATATCGGTGTAAAGCGCATGAAGAAACTCCATACTGATGGAATTTTGGAATCACTTGATTTTGAATCACTTGGTACTTGCGAACTGTGCCTTATGGGCAAGATGACAAAAACACCGTTCTCCGGAACTATGGAGAGAGAAACAGATTTGTTGGAAATCATACATACAGATGTATGTGGTCCGATGAATATTGAAGCTCGTGGCGGATATCGTTATTTTCTCACCTTCACAGATGATTTGAGCAGATATGGGTATATCTACTTAATGAAACATAAGTCTGAAACATTTGAAAAATTCAAAGAATTTCAGAGTGAAGTTGAAAATCATCGTAACAAGAAAATAAAATTCCTACGATCTGATCGTGGAGGAGAATATTTGAGTTACAAGTTTGGTCTACATTTGAAACAATGCGGAATAGTTTCGCAACTCACGCCACCCGGAACACCACAGCGTAATGGTGTGTCTGAACGTCGTAATCGTACTTTATTAGATATGGTGCGAACTATGATGTCTCTTACTGATTTACCGCTATTGTTTTGGGGTTATGCTTTAGAGACGGCTGCATTCACTCTAAATAGGACACCATCGAAATCCGTTGAGACGACGCCTTTTGAACTATGGTTTGGCAAGAAACCGAAGTTGTCGTATCTTAAAGTTTGGGGTTGCGATGCTTATGTGAAGAAACTTCAACCTGATAAGCTCGAGCCTAAATCGGAGAAATGTGTCTTCATAGGATACCCAAAGGAGACCGTTGGGTACACCTTCTATCACAGATCCGAAGGCAAGATATTTGTTGCTAGAAATGGATCCTTTCTAGAGAAGGAGTTTCTCTCGAAAGATGTGAGTGGGAGGAAAGTAGAGCTTGATGAGGTAACTGTACCTGTTCCCTTATTGGAAAGTAGATCATCGCAGAAATCAGTTTCTGTGACACCTACACCAAGAAGTGAGGAAGTTAATGATAATGATCATGAAACTTCAGATCAAGTTATTACTGAACTTCGTAGGTCAACTAGATCAAGATCCGCACCAGAGTGGTACGGTAATCCTGTTCTGGAGGTCATGTTACTAGACCATGGTGAACCTACGAACTATGAAGAAGCGATTGTGAGCCCAGATTCCGCAAAATGGCTTGAAGCCATGAAATCCGAGATGGGATCCATGTATGAGAACAAAGTATGGACTTTGGTTGACTTGCCCGGTGGTCGGCAAGCCATTGAAAATAAATGGATCTTCAAGAAGAAGACTGACGCTGAGGGTAATGTTACTGTCTATAAAGCTCGACTTGTTGCGAACGGTTTTCGACAAGTTCAAGGAATTGACTACGATGAGACCTTCTCACCTGTAGCGATGCTTAAGTCTGTCCGAATCATGTTAGCAATTGCCGCATTTTATGATTATGAAATTTGGCAAATGGATGTCAAAATTGCGTTCCTGAATGGATTTCTGGAAGAAGAGTTGTATATGATGCAACCGAAAGGTTTTGTCGATCCAAAGGGAGCTAACAAAGTGTGCAAGCTCCAGCGATCCATTTATGGACTGGTGCAAGCCTCTCGAAGTTGGAATAAACGCTTTGATAGTGTGATCAAAGCATTTGGTTTTATACAGACTTTTGGAGAAGCCTGTATTTACAAGAAAGTGAGTGGGAGCTCGATAGCATTTCTGATATTATATGTGGATGACATATTACTGATTGGAAATGATATAGAATTTCTGGATAGCATAAAGGGATACTTGAATAAGAGTTTTTCAATGAAAGACCTCGGTGAAGCTGCATATATATTAGGCATTAAGATCTATAGAGATAGATCAAGACGCTTAATTGGACTTTCACAAAGCACATACCTTGACAAAGTTTTGAAGAAGTTCAAAATGGATCAAGCAAAGAAAGGGTTCTTGCCTGTACTACAAGGTGTGAGATTGAGTAAGACTCAATGCCCGACCACTGCAGAAGATAGAGAGAAAATGAAAGATGTTCCCTATGCTTCAGCCATAGGCTCTATCATGTATGCAATGCTGTGTACCAGACCTGATGTGTCCCTAGCTATAAGTTTAGCAGGGAGGTACCAAAGTAATCCAGGAGTGGATCAGGTCAAGAACAACCTGAAATACCTGAACGACTAAGGATATGTTTCTCGTATATGGAGGTGACAAAGAGCTCATCGTAAGGGGTTACGTTGATGCAAGCTTTGACACTGATCCGGACGATTCGAAGTCGCAAACCGGATACGTTTTTACATTGAACGGTGGAGCTGTCAGTTGGTGCAGTTCCAAGCAAAGTGTCGTGGCGGGATCTACGTGTGAAGCGGAATACATAGCTGCTTCGGAAGCAGCGAATGAAGGAGTCTGGATGAAGGAGTTCATATCCGATCTAGGTGTCATACCTAGTACGTCGGGACCAATAAAAATCTTTTGTGATAATACTGGTGCAATTGCCTTAGCAAAGGAATCCAGATTTCACAAGAGAACCAAGCACATCAGAAGACGCTTCAATTCCATCCGGGATTTAGTCCAGTTGGGAGACATAGAAATTTGCAAGATACATACGGATCTGAATGTAGCAGATCCGTTGACTAAGCCTCTTCCACGAGCAAAACATGATCAACACCAAGACTCCATGGGTGTAAGAATCATTACTATGTAATCTAGATTATTGACTCTAGTGCAAGTGGGAGACTGAAGGAAATATGCCCTAGAGGCAATAATAAAGTATTATATATTTCCTTATATCATGATAAATGTTTATTATTCATGCTAGAATTGTATTAACCGGAAACATAATACATGTGTGAATACATAGACAAACAGAGTGTCACTAGTATGCCTCTGCTTGACTAGCTCGTTAATCAAAGATGGTTATGTTTCCTAGCCATAGACATGAGTTGTCATTTGATTAACGGGATCACCTCATTAGGAGAATGCCGTGATTGACATGACCCATTACGTTAGCTTAGCACCCGATCGTTTAGTACGTTGCTATTGCTTTCTTCATGACTTATACATGTTCCGATGACTATGAGATTATGCAACTCCCGTTTACCGGAGGAACACTTTGTGTGCTACCAAACGTCACAACGTAACTGGGTGATTATAAAGGTGCTCTACAGGTGTCTCCAAAGGTACTTGTTGGGTTGGCGTATTTCGAGATTAGGATTTGTCACTCTGATTGTCAGAGAGGTATCTCTGGGCCCACTCGGTAATGCACATCACTATAAGCCTTGCAAGCATTGTGACTAATGAGTTAGTTGCGGGATGATGTATTACGGAACGAGTAAAGAGACTTGCCGGTAATGAGATTGAACTAGGTATCGAGATACCGACGATCGAATCTCGGGCGAGTAACATACCGATGACAAAGGGAACAACGTATGTTGTTATGCGGTCTGACCGATAAAGATCTTCGTAGAATATGTGGGAGCCAATATGGGCATCCAGGTCCCGCTATTGGTTATTGACCGAAGAGGTGTCTCGGTCATGTCTACATAGTTCTCGAACCCAAAGGGTCCGCACGCTTAAAGTTACAATGACAGTTTTATTATGAGTTTATATGTTTTGATGTACAGAAGGTTGTTCGGAGTCCCGGATGTGATCACGGACATGACGAGGAGTCTCGAAATGGTCGAGACATAAAGATTGATATATTGGACGACTATATTCGGACACTGGAAGTGTTCCGGAGAAGTTTCGGATTAAACCGGAGTGCCGGAGGGTTACCGGAACCCCCCCGGGGAAGTATTGGGCCTTAGTGGGCCTTGAGGGGAGAGAGAGGGCAGCAGCCAGGAGGTGGTGCGCCCCCTCCCAGGAGGAGTCCTAGTTGGACTAGGAGAGGGGGGCGCAGCCCCCTTTCCCTCTCCCTCTCCCTCTCTTTCCTTCCCCCCTTCTTTTCCTAGTAGGACTAGGAAAGGGGAGTCCTCCTCCGAGGACTCCCCCCTCTCCTTGGCGCGCCCATAGGCAGCCGGCCTCCCCCTTGCTCCTTTATATACGGGGGCAGGGGGGCACCTCTAGACACACTTGATATACGATATTTTAGCCGTGTGCGGTGCCCCCCTCCACCAGATTACACCTCGATAATACCGTCGCGGAGCTTAGGCGAAGCCCTGCGTCGGTGGAACAACATCATCGTCACCACGCCATCGTGCTGACGAAACTCTCCCTCAACACTCGGCTGGATCGGAGTTCGAGGGACGTCATCGAGCTGAACGTGTGTAGAACTTGGAGGTGCCGTACGTTCGGTACTTGATCGGTCAGATCGTGAAGACGTACGACTACATCAACCGCGTTGTGATAACGCTTCCGCTGTCGGTCTACGAGGGTACGTGGACAACACTCTCCCCTCTCGTTTGCTATGCATCACCATGATCTTGCGTGTGCGTAGGAATTTTTTTTGAAATTACTACGTTCCCCAACACCAGGAAGGGTCTCCGGCGCAGGGTTATATCGGACTCATCGTCCGAAAAAACCGAGGCGCACTCCTCCCATGAAAACAAGGAGGAGGAAGAAGAAAGTTCTCCCCCCCAGTCGGGGGGATAGGAAAAGGAAGGCCGCCCCATCAGGGGAGGCCGAAGGGTCCAAGAAGGGAAGGACCCTCCTCCCAGACTGCTCCACGACGGCCGCTTTCAGCGACGAGGAGTGGTTACCCAGGGACAAGCCCTTGGCGAAGTCGTGAGTATCCGGATACCATAATAATTCTTGGTATGTCTTATTGTACTGTTTCTTATCACGCCACGCATGATTATGCAGTCCAACCCGAGCCCATATCGACGTGTCTTCGTTGGATGATTCTTTGGGCCCGTCAGATATGAACAGCGATTCACTCCCGACCGCCTCCTCCCCTCGCCCTACGGACGACGCCGAGGTGTTGTCTCAAAGGGAACATAACCTAGGGGAGACAGTTCCGGAGGCGCCCCAAGGCGACATTCCAGGTGCTGGGCGTACGAGGGGCAAGACTCCCCTAGGCCCCAACGCCGGGGGCAGCAAGTCTAGCCCCAAGCCGAATACGGCGCCGGAGCCTCCAGTGGTTCTGGATTCTGTCAAGCAACCCCTCGCTAAGGGGGCAAGCCGTCTGTGCCGATGGCCTTTGTCCATCCAGAGGCATCGGACAACTTGCTGGAAGTGCTTCGCGACGCTTCCATTGACGAAGAGCACCACACTATTATGAGTGCGGTAGTCAAGAAGGTTCAGTCCGCTAAGAGCAGACTGACTGAAGCCTGTGCCAGCCTCCTAACCGGCTTTGAGGTAAATAATCAAATTGTAAGAAAATGTTACAACATAGACAGTAGCCCCTGATGCTCTGTTTGGCGTTCGCGAAGAAAGGCCGAATAGAGGATCAAATAATAATCGCAGGAGTCTAATCAAAATGTGTCTATGTGAATAAGCAGGCTTCACTGCTGGTCGCCGCTGCTCGTACTGCGGAGGTCGCCGCACTGAAGCAGGACCTTAAGCTCTCCAAGGAAGAGCTCGGCCTTACCAAGAGGCAGCTCGAAGAGAACAAAGGTAGGTGACACCCCATCTGAATATTGATAAAGAAAAATTTGGTTTTGGAATAATAGGATCGTCATGAATTTTGCTAGGGGCCACGATCGAACTGGCGGCCCTGCAGAAGGCGCTATCCGAGGCCGAAGACAAAGCGGCCAAGGAGCGCATCGAGCAAGAGAAACAAGAGGCCCGAGTAGGCGAGGTGCAGCAAGAGCTCCAGGCTCTCATCAAGAAACACGAGTCCTTGGAGCTTGACTCTAAGACGCAAGGGTCCGAGCTTGCGAAGGCCCTCGAAAGCGCACAACATGCCAAGGCCGAAGCCCAAAAGGCCCTCCAGGAAATTGAGGCGGTTAAGAAGATAGCGGCGGGTAAGGCATTCATTATGCAAAGCAAGCATGTGAAGGAAACTTTCTTTTTACTTACCCGAGTTCGGAGCTCTCCAGGAGCGTTCGCAGATCTACCCTGCAGTGTGTCGGATGCCGCGGAGTTCTACCGGGCCGAGGAGGGGAGCTCGACGGAGAAGTTGTTCTGGTCACAGTATACTGGGACCGAACACCCAATGCTCTTGAGCGACCAGTTGAAGCAACTGGCCGAGCTTCACAAGGCGGCCGAACAGGCCATGAGGGGTCTTATAGTCCGGATGTGGCCTGGCGAGCCCCTGCCTAGTAGCTACTTCGGTCTGGCGAGGCGGCTTGTGAATGCTTGCCCACGGTTTGAAGTCATAAAGCGGTCCGTCTGCATCGAGGGTGCGCGCAGGGCTTTTTCCCGGGCGAAGGTGCACTGGGCGAAGCTGGACGCCGAAAAGCTAGTGAAGGAGGGGCCGCCGGAGGGCAAGGAGCATCGCTACCCCGAAAAGTATTATGACAGTGTCCTGAAGGGTGCTCACCTTGTGGAGGAGGAATGTGCTAAGGATGTAATATTTGAATAAATGTACTCATGTGATCCTGTAATATGAAATGAGTTCATTTGCGCTATGCAACGCTTGTTAATTTAAAATATTACCTTCTGTGCGGCCGTTTATAAAATCTGAGAGTTGGCCAGTCGTCGGCTTCTGCCCCCATGTAGCTAGTACTGAGGTGTTCGGGATAAACCTGAGCACTCTTTATCCCAATTTTGGGTCCTTCCAAGGAGGTGTTCCACAACGAACCAGGCAATCGGACTATAAAGCTTTATCACTCTCACTTAGCCATAGAAGTCTACAATTTTAAATTTTGGCGAAGCCCCTAGTATTCGGAAGGCCGAATTTGGGGCGCTATATACGCCTAAGTCGGGCAAGGCGGACTCCTCGCCCGAAGCAGAAAAAGTCTTTAAGGACTTGAGACCTCTCGAACAGCGACCAACTCTCGCCTTATCATGACACTCAGTTTTTGGCTTTTTCTACTGAGGTGCTCGTCCGGAAGAACCGGGACACAATCGCAGTAGTTCTCCCAGTGCTACCTTAGCCGATGTTGCGGAACGTAAGGTACCAAATCATGGGAGCCGGGCAAACCCAACTATTGACCCAAGACATGATTCGGAGCTGATGCATATAATGCTATAAGGTCGGGGTGCCGCACTGTCGAAAGTGTTCGGACTTCTCACGCCGTATTTATGGGGTATACTGAAGCCCCTGGCGCACTGGTCGTACCAGAATGTACGGGTGCAATTTGTCGTAAATAAGCAAACAAGGAGTAAAAGAAATGCAATAATAGGCTAACGCTATACATTGTTGTTTAAATAGTATGTCAAAGCGTACGTATACAAGTAGTGCAATAAGCAAAAAATAGGGCTATTTGACATATCCTATCCAAGGGCAAGCTGCGTATGGGTATGTAAAAACAGGTACATCGATCGTTATCAGAGACCACCTGGGATTTCCCTTGTACGTCAGAGCTTCTTGCTTCCTTGGTATTTCCTTCCCGTAATGCGTCCAGCAATCAGACTGCCGAAAAGGGCTTCCAGAGAGTAGGGTCCTGAAAGAGAGAAAATGATAAAGGTATACAGCCCCTGGGGCGGTTGAGCCGCATTGTGGGACGTGTCCTGGCCGTGCCTCCGCCTATGCCCATGGTATTTTTGGTGCGTAATTATGTACGTGCGGCACATATTTCGTCGCTTGACTGGGACTAGGACGGAGGCCGAATTGCTAGGCGAGCTCTGAACGTGCCAGGCGATCCTGTTGCAGGTTACTCCGGACTCGCTTGAAGGTGTCCGGGGGCTTTATCGCCGAATTGGCGGTTTGCCTTAAAAGGCTGCTTTGTGCTTCTGCTGCGAGGGCCGGAGTGTGCTCCTTCGTGCGGAGCGAGCGTTCTGTGTTTTCATTGACTGTTATAACCCCACGAGGTCCTGGCATTTTGAGCTTGAGGTATGAATAATGCAGTACCGCATTGAATCTGGCAAATGCGGTTCGTCCGAGCAGTGCGTGATAGCCACTGCGGAACGGGACGATATCGAAGATTACTCCTCGCTTCGGAAGTTGTCCGGAGATCCGAAGACCACTTCCAATGTGATTGAGCCCGTGCAACGGGCCTCTACACCTGGGATGACACCTTGAAAGGTGGTTTTAGTGGGTTTGATCCTCGAGGGATCTATACCCATTCTGCGCACTGTATCCTGATAAAGCAGGTTCAGGCTGCTGCCACCGTCCATAAGGACTCGGGTGAGGTGAAATCCGTTAATGATGAGATCAAGGACCAATGTGGCAGAACCGCCATGACAAATACTAGTGGGGTGGTCCCTACGATCGAAAGTGATCGGACAAGAAGCCCATGGGTTGAACTTTGGGGCAACTGGCTCCATCGCATAGGCGGCCCTTAGTGCATGCTTCCGTTCCCTCTTGGGAATATGGGTTGCGTATATCATGTTCACCGTTTTCACTTGGGGAGGAAATTTCTTCTGTCCTCCTGTGTTCGGTGGCCGGGACTCCTCCTCATCATTGCTATGCAGCCCCTTTTCCTTGTTTTTGGTATTCAACTTGCCGGCCTGCTTGAACACCCAACATTCTCTGTTGGTGTGATTGGCTGGCTTATCGGGGGTGCCGTGAATTTGACACGAGCGATCGAGTATGCGGTCCAAACTGGACGGGCCCGGGTTGCTTCTTTTGAAGGGCTTCTTCCGCTGACCGGATTTAGAGCCACTGAATCCGGCATTGACTGCCGTGTCTTCGGCGTTGTCACCGTTGTTGCGGCGCTTGTGTATGTTGCGACGTGGTCTGCCGTTACTATCTTTGGCATCTGAATTGCCATGACTTCTTGATGTGTTGTTGCTGCGAGCCAGCCAGCTGTCCTCGCCCGCGCAAAACCGGGTCATGAGTGTCATGAGGGCTGCCATAGACTTCGGCCTCTCCTGGCCAAGGTGCCGGGCGAGCCACTCGTCACGGATGTTATGCTTAAATGCCGCTAAGGCCTCTGCATCCGGACAGTCGACAATTTGGTTCTTCTTAGTTAGGAACCGGGTCCAGAATTTCCTGGCCGATTCCCCTGGCTGCCAGTTATATGGCTCAAGTCATCAACATCTGGTGGTCGCACATAAGTGCCCTGGAAGTTGTCAAGGAATGCATCTTCCAAATCCTCACAACTGCCAATGGAGTTTGCTGGCAAGCTATTCAGCCAATGCTGAGCTGGTCCTTTGAGTTTTAGTGGGAGGTACTTGATGGCATGTAGATCGTCACCACGGGCCATGTGGATGTGGAGGAGGAAATCCTCGATCCAGACCGCGAGGTCTGTTGTGCCATCGTATGACTCAATGTTCACGGGTTTGAATCCTTCTGGGAATTCATGATCGATTACTTCATCGGTGAAGCATAGGGGGTGTGCGGCGCCTCTGTGCCGGGCTATTTCACGACGTAGTTCATACGAGTCTTGTCTGCTGCATTCGGCCCGGCCGGATTTGCTTTTAGTGTATCCGGCGTGACGATCATCGTCACGCGTTGGGGCGCGACCCCGTGATCCGTAGATCGATCTTGTATGTCTTGCTTTGTTTTCCAATACGTCTCGCAGGTCCCGCGTGTTGCCCGGGGCCTTGGTATTTTTGTTTGAATGGCAGCGGGGTGTGGGCTGGACTTCGGGCTGATATGGCTCTCTGTCTCGGCCACGAGCTGGCCGATCAGCCGCTTCATACGCTGGTGATGTAGGTTTTAATGTTTCCTCCTCGATTTGGGGTAGAAACCTGCACTTTGGGTAACTCTTGGTTGGGGGCTCGAGTTCGTATTCCTCGGCCGCCAGGACTTCAGTCCATCTATCCGCTAGCAGATCTTGATCAGCTCGAAGTTGTTGTTGCTTTTTCTTCAGGCTGTTTGCTGTGGCTATAAGCCGGCGCTTGAAGTGCTCCTGCTCGACGGGATCCTCAGGCACGATAAATTCTTCATCGCCGAGGCTCACCTCGTCTTCGGAGAGAGGCATGTAATTGTCATCCTCTGATTCTCTGTCTGCTGCCTGTTCCGAAGGGCTAGCTTGTTCATCCTCCCGCTCGAGGTCTGGCTGGAGGGGATTGTCGTCGTCTTCGGCACTATCCGGAGCATTATTGTCTCTTGTGCTGGTATCGCTGCTTTTGCTATGGCGTGGTTTAGAGCGGCGCCGCTGACGTCGGTGCTTGGATTGCTTCTTGGAGGGATTATCCTCCGCTGTCTTATCGCCATCGCCTTCTTTGGGGGTGTCCACCATGTATATATCATATGATGAGGTGGCAGTCTAGCGCCCTGTGGGCGGTGGTTCCTGTTCGTCTCCTGCATCGTCGTCTATACCGTCGATGTCTTTGGAGCCGAAATCGAGCATGTCGGTTAAATCTTCGACAGTGGCTACTAAGTGGGTGGTGGGTGGGCAGCGAATTTCTTCGTCGTCCGCATCCCATTCTAGACGGACATAGTTTGGCCAAGGGTCTCCTGACAAGGAGAGAGACCTCAATGAGTTTAGCACGTCGCCCAGTGGTGAGTGCTGAAAGATATCCGCGGAGGAAAACTCCATGATCGGTGCCCAATCAGATTCGATAGGCACGGACGCAGGCGGTTCGGAGCCCGTGGCCGGGGACGAATCCAAGTGTCCGGCAACACGGGTCTCATAAGAGGTGAAGTCAGTATTCGGCTCTATCGCCGCTGAGTGTGCGGCCTCCGTGGCGGGGTCAATCCACCCGTCCTCGGATGGCGCAATCTGCTCCAGATTGAAAGCCGAAGTAGCTGCAGGTGGGATCTCCTGAACACTGCCCGTTGGCAGAGCTAAGTCATGCCCGTCGTGACTGCGCGGCACACCTGACATGGGTTCGAATCCGTCGAAGATCAAGCCTCCGCAGATATCGGCAGTATATTTTAAGCTTCCAAACCTGACCTGACGGCCACGGGCGTAGCTTTCGATCTGCTCCAGATGGCCAAGCGAGTTGGCCCGCAGTACGAAGCCGCCGAACACGAAGATCTGTCCGGGGAGGAAAACCTCACCCTGGATCGCATCGTTGCCGATGATCGAAGGGGCCATCAAACCTTGTGGTGACGGCACAGTGGAACTCTCAATGAAAGCACCAATGTCGGTGTCAAAACCGGCGGATCTCGGGTATGGGGTCCCGAACTGTGCGTCTAAGGCGGATGGTAACATGAGGCGAGGGACACGATGTTTACCCAGGTTCGGACCCTCTTGATGGAGGTAATACCCTACTTCCTGCTCGATTGATCTTGATCATATGAGTATTACAAGAGTTGATCTACCACGAGATCGTAGAGGCTAAACCCTAGAAGCTAGCCTATGGTATGATTGTTGTTGTCCTACGGACTAAACCCTCCGGTTTATATAGACACCGGAGGGGGCTAGGGTTACACAGAGTCGGTTACAAGGGAGGAGATATACATATCCGTATTGCCAAGCTTGCCTTCCACGCCAAGGAGAGTCCCATCCGGACACGGGATGAAGTCTTTAATCTTGTATCTTCATAGTCCAACAGTCCGGCCAAAGGATATAGTCCGGCTGTCCGATGACCCCATAATCCAGGACTCCCTCAGCGGGGACCTCTCTGCTGAGTCTAGGTAGGGCTACGACGTGTTGATTTTCTGAGGCCGGGCATTAACCCAGAAATGTGCGTCCGGCCGGAGTAATCAAGCGTGCTGGAAAACGTGGTGCACCCCTGCAGGGAAGTTATCTATTCGAATACCGTGTCCACGGTAATGGACGTTTAGACTTGTATCCTGATCTTATACAACTAGAAATGGATACTTGATATATGTGATGGATATGTGGCTCCAGGAGCTTCCTCGCAGGGAGTCGAGGAAGGATCTCTGGGCATTAATTCTACAACATGCTTGTTAATTATAAATTGCTATTCTTTACTCTTCTACATGCTGCAAGATGCTCGGAGCTGCTTGAAGATGCTAGTCTTCGATAGGCTAGGCCTTCCCAGGGACGAAGCTAGAAAAAATGCGCACTGGTGTCAACCGCTGCCCACGCTAAGGCTCTAGCAGAAATTATAGTGATGCAACAAAACATAGATAATGGCCGAGAGTGATATAAAGAGCAACAATATGCAACGAGCTGGTGATATTATTATTACATAAAAAATCATACCGAGTAGTGAGTATTGGCTGAACGAAGTCATAAAGTAACACTTCTTTACATATTCCAGAAATAATAGACAAAAAGATGACTTTGGAACGTTTCACTTGTAACTTTCTGGAAAGGATGAACAAAAAATATATTATATTCACAACAATAGTAAGAAACAATTAATGCAGAAAATAAGTATCATTAAGGAAAAATAAAGTGATCTGAGACTCACATTTTATAACTTCCCTTCTCGATCTTTCATCTTCTTAAATAGATCAATCACATCATCATTCGTTATTGTAGGAAATATGTCTTTCTCCACATAGCAAATCAGGCAATCACTCATGAACTCATCACCCATTTTGTTCTGCAAAACACTCTTGACGATATTCATTGCTGAAAAGCATCTCTCCACTGACGCTGTAGCAACTGGCAAAATTAGCACCACAACTTTTAACAGCTACATTGTGAAAGCTATTAACTGCACCCTCATGAGTATCTAGTCTTTGTTTCTTATTCCAACAAGAGAAGCCTTTAACTACAAATGCATCATTACCACCTTGGTCGTCGATGCAATCTCTAAATAGATAGCAACACACGCAAAATGCCTTATGCACCTTATCACTATACTCTAGCCAATGGTAGTCTTTAAACCATTTTGGATTATATCTCTGTTTAGCTCCTGCGATGGTTTTCTGAGGATATTTAAAGCCTTCTTGTGGTCTGTAAGGTCCTCTATTTAAATATATTCTTCTAATCTCATCTTGCTTCTTAGGATTCTTTGTGTACTTCCCTATTCTTTTTCGATCAGCTGGATCGTGAGGAAGTGCATCTAAGTTAATTTCTGCCGGAGGCGGAGGAGTAGTACCAATATTTGAAGCAAGTTCTTGTCATAGTCTAACAGGCCTTGAAGTCCCTGCCACATTACTATCTAGTGCTGGTCGTTTCCCTTTCAACAAAAAATTATCCATATCCTCCTGGTTCTCGGCAAATCAAAGAAAAGAAATTTCTTAGCCAATAGCCATCATGAAATCAAAGCACATGTAGAATTGTAGACAATCTAGAGACCGAGAGAGAGGGGGCAGATTAATTACCTAGGATGGGAAGAGCCAACACTTGCAAATTAAAGATTATGCACTAGTGGACGGTCGGCCGATGTCAACATTCACTGGGTGAAATGGCGTCGAGTTCGCCGTCGTTCGTCGCCGATTCCCTGAGGCGGCTGTGGAATTAGGGATCGAGATGAGGAGGCGAAGAGACGAGGACATGTCTGTTCGCGTATAGGTACAGGCGTACAGCAGATTGATTAATTGATACATAGAGACATGTGTACGCATTGGGCCTGGCCCTGTGTCATTGCTTGCTGCCGCAGGATGTTGCTTTTTTAGAACTTAATGGATCTTATGGGCTAAGGCTTTAGGGATTAGCTGCTTTGCTGCTGGGCTGGGGTCAATGGAATTTTTGGGCTGGGGTTAAACGCATTTTTGTTAATACGTATTAGCTGAAAGGCCAGAAGGCACTGGTGTCAATTGACACCAGTGGCTACATGGGAGCTCCGTCCCTGGGCCTTCCCCCGTATTCTGACATTCTGCAGTTCAGTCCACAGACACAACCCTTCCATTTGATACCAATGCATACTTAGTTTAGATCTGATGCTTGCGAGTACTTTGGATGAGTACTCATGGTTGCTTTGCTCCCCCTTTCCACCTTCTTTCTTCTTTCTGGTTGTTGCAACCAGATGGTGGATCCCGGGAGCCATATGCCACCCCGGTCGACTGCTACTACCACCCCGAGGGTGCCTACTACTACGTGGAGCCCGACGACGACCAGGAGTAGTTAGGAGGTCCCAGGCAGCAGACCTTGCCTCTTCGATCGTTGATGTTTGTGCTAGCCTTCTTAAGGCATCCTTGTTTAACCTATGTCTGTACTCAGATATTGTTGCTTCCGCTGACTCTTGTGTTTCGAGCTTCTGTATTCGAGCCCTCGAGGCCCCTGGCTTGTAATATGAAGCTTGTATTTTTTATTTGTGTCTAGAGTTGTGTTGTGATATCTTCCCATGAGTCCCTGATCTTGATCGTACAAATTTGCGTGTATGATTAGTGTACGGTTGAATCGGGGGCGTCACAAGTTGGTATCAGATCTGACTGCCTGTAGGAACCCCCTTTCCAACTCCTTGGCCGAAGTTGAGTCTAGTCTTTGGAAAACTGATTTACTAACATGGTTGTGTGGCTTACGGGCCCACGTCGCCATTGGGTGGTATTAGGATCTTTTACTCCTCGTCTATACTCTGGGATTCTGATCTCTCTTCTACTCGGGTTAAATGATTTTACTAACTCCAACATTCGGATCTCGTAATCACATTCACCCGGAGAGCTGGATTATCTACAACTATTCCTTTGAATTGTATTTTGAATAATACTCACATCGTCATTTGACATCCTTGAACTTCCTTATTTCAGATGCGTCCCACAATGCAGATCGTTTGCCAGACCATGGCGGTCGGCACGCCTGGGTTCCCGGCCATTCTGGTCGACCTCTTGACCCTGCTAGGATATCGCTGGTATCCTCAGTACACTGTGTACGAGATCTACCGCGAGTTCAACCAGGAGATGTATCACGCTAAGGTTGATATCTATGATCGGCAGAACAACTCCACCCATGATTTTCATACCTTTGAGGGTATTGGAGTGACTGCCGAGATGGCAGTGCAGGAGGTTGCCTATGTTGCTATCACCAGCCTCCGTAGAGAGCATCCATGCTTGGAGCAGACTGGGTTCAGATACTTCCCGTACCCACCAGCTGGGGATGATACCAGGCGCTACACTGCTGTGTGTACCCCCTACATGAGCCGTCGGTACGACCCTCAGTATATGGTTTGATACATTGAGGTTCTGGATCGCACTGTTCGAGCTCTGACTATTCAGTTGTACGCCACGCGTGCACACCACTACGACAATCTAGAACAGAATCGTCCAGTAGGCACAATAGTGATTCTTCCTTCGTTCATTACTTACCCGAGCTGGACGGAGATGCCACCAGGTCTTGTGTGGCCTGAGGTTGGGGGTGATACCCCTGCTCGTGGACCTCTTCTTCTGCCTGGAGATCAGCTGGTACACCAGAACCGCCACGGCATGCAGCCTCCTTCCCTCGAGCACCGCCGGGCTTTTCTTCACCGACAGCTGCCTGACTTCAGAGGTTTTCCCCAATGTTGATGTAGCATATCTCTATGTCGCGTTGTTGTATCCCTCCACCACGTGCCTGCGCGTCGCCTGGTTGGTCTAGACTACCTTTCTTTTTCTGAACTCGTACTTATGGCTTGTAACCGAACTTATGTATGGATCTGTATGTCATGTTTGGCTACTATGTTGTATCCATCGAACTTCTTTCAGTAGGCATGTTTCATCGTGAATGATTCCTTGTCTTTGCAAATTTCTCCATGCTAAACTACCCCTGTTACATGTTAGCAGGATGGTTAGACCCGCTGGTCTTGGTCGTGGTGGCAACGCCCCACCACCGCCCGAGTACATGGCTGGTATGATCCAACAGTTTGAGCTGAACCGCCAGTTCATGGAAGGAGTGATAGCTCAGTTTCCTTGCCCCAACTTGAACCAGCAGCCAGCCACTGTGTGTGACACCCAAAATTTCATTTGGATTTTTCAAAATTTTTATTTGACTTGAGGGAGGTGATTTAAATTTTTCCTTCAAAAGAACCCTCCCTTTCAAAATATTTTTATGGCAAGAGTTTTATTTGGTTTCACCCAAGACTTGATTTTGGTCTTGGAGATTCTTTCTTTTTATTTGGACTGAAACCAAAATACTTCTCTCTTGGAAAAATGTCTTTTGACAATTTCTTGAAAAGCCCTATAGCTTTTGAAATGATCTTTTCCCACTTTCAACAAATCTCTCTTGCCATGACCTACGTACAAATCCTCTTCCATAAACCCTTCCTCACCTTTGGATCATGATGTACCTCAACTACAGCAAGTTGAACCTCTCCATATATTTATTTTTCATTTATATCTTATCAAAACAATTTCTGCCTTCTATTCTAGCCCTTGGAGATTTAGAAAGGAGCTACCATTTCTGTTTTGATTTTTGCCCCCAAACCAATTTACCTTCCTAGTCCTTTGAGCCCTCAACCAAGATCCATGAAGATCCACTGGTCTTCAGTTCAAATTTTTCAAACTATACTTGCTGCAAGTTTGGACCAGTTTTGCCAAATTTGATGAAATTCATTCAAATCCCTCTCCAAAAATTCTGAGAAAAATCAGGCAACCCCTGGGTGCATTGAGAGGTCACCTCACCAAGTCCCAGCCCCAGGAAAAATTGTCTCCTTGCCAAATCATTCTGTCGAACACCTGCAGAGCATTGTCAAAATCAGGTTCAGTCAAATTCAGAGAACAGTTCAGTGTTGCTGTCGTTTCTTCAGTGTCCGTAGTCGATCTCGCCAGTGCCTCGGCGTCGCCGTGTTTCCTGTCCCCTCCCCCTTGTCCTCTGCACCGCACGAGCGCCTGGATGCTTGCGGGCGTCGGCGACGAGCTGGAGGAGGTGCGCCGCCCCGTGACCGATGCCAGCGGCGGCTTTGCAGCCGCCAGAGAGAGGCACAGCGCAGACGGCGCCACCCAGCGCCGCCCAAGCCACCGGAGAGCGCCGTGTGCTCTTCCACTCCCCAGTGCGCACTGCCACCCTCGTCGTGAACCGCTGGGCACGGAGCGCGCTCTCTGCCGCCGTCGTGCCCGTGCGGCCACCCCACCGTGGACCGGCACCATTACGCCAAGACCGACCGGGATTAGCAGTGGAACGGGACCAGTAACTCCCACTGATGCTGCCTGGCCACCTAAACCCCCTGCCAATCCACTGCCTCGCCGTAATTGCTCGCCGGAGCAACCCCGTTCATGGCCACCCCCTCGATCCGCCTATAAATAGAGGCCCTAAGCTTCAACTCGAACCCACACCACCTCTGCACTCCACCTAGACCACACCAAGCCACTAGAAGAGCCCCGAGGGAGCTTTCTTCCCCGACTCCGGCCGCCGCGACCCGCCACAGGATCCAGCTCGATTCGCCCCCGTGCGTGCACCTCTGCCTCCCATCTCTTGCCAGTAACTCTCTAGTGCATCCACTCTCCTGACCCGCGCTTCAATTCGAAGTTTGCAGCACCCACCGGAGTTCTCCACCATCACCCGAGCCGCCGTCCGCCGGAGAAAGTGTCGCCGTCGACGTGGTGCTCTCCGTCGGTCGAGTCCACCACCCACCGACGCGGAAGGACACGCTGAAGCTCTTGGTACACTCCGATCTCCCTGTCTCGCCGTGGTTCAATGCCGGCGACCACCGCAGTCTTCGGGCGCCGGCGAACTTTTTTAAACCTGACATGTGGACCCCCCTGTCAGCCTCTATTCTCTTCTCCCGCGAAACGTTTTCTGTTGGCGCCTTCGGGCAAATACGTTTTCCCTTTGAGCTGGCGCGTTTCTTTCCGAAGCGTTTTCTGTTTTCTCAGTTAAGCCCCTGGAACTTCTCTGTTTCATTACAGATGAGTCCCTGGATAGAAACCCTTATAACTTTTTAATAAAAAGTGATTTTTGAGTGATTCTTTTTCTGACAATCTTATAATTTTGTCTAGTTTTTTATGGGATTTATTTGGAAAAAATTTGGAACAACTTTCATGCACGCGTTGGTTTTCACGTTAGTATGCTTCTTCGCTATACCTAGGTTCCGTAAGAGGTGACGGAGCCGCAAACTTCGCCGAGCTAGACTCCGACTTCTCCGAACCAGGCAAGCATGTTTGAACCTTTGATATGATAGGTGTTTTGCATGTTTGCGTGAAAGGTTGTGCGTGGCATATGAGTATCGGTGAGTATCTCGTTGCTTGTGAGGCAACTACCCGTGTGTTCCAAAGTTGCGATGATCTCTGATGAGAGATGGCCTAATCATGTGGTGACATGAAGGGCAGCAAGGTGGTACTGTTGTAGCATGCCAGCCTTGCGTCATCCGACAATTCCCGACGTTAACGTGGACGGAGTCACGTTATCGTTCTTCCCCCTTCCGTGCTACCACATGTTTTCTGCCAGGATGCGGTTTAGTAAGTTGGTAACCTCTTTCCGTGTACACACCAAACAGAGGGGCCGGGATGATGGTTCCATGGCCCTGGATTAAAGCCAGTCATCCGGTCAGGGGGCATGGGTGTTTCCGGTTGAGACCGAGAGGGGGGCACCCCTTAGAGCGCGCGTATAGAAATTTGATCCCATGCTACGCGAGGTTGTAGCCTCCCCGTCTCAAGGTTTTTCTTGAACGTTGCCGAGGGTGATTCTTGGCTTCGGAATGTTGAATGGGTGTGTACTGGTTAGATGTGTTTCTTCCAAAACACCGTAAACGGAACTAGTCCCCGTGACTACTGAAATCCGTTGGCTGTGGTTAAAGTACAAACTCTGTAGAGTCAAATCCTTCCAAGTCATCGTATTCCATGGTCCAGTAACGTGATCAGCGTATCCATGTCTATGTCGTAACCTCGTGGTATATTCTTCGTTCCGGTAAGCGAGCATGAGTAGTAAACTTAGCTGAACGTTATTCCTGTGGATGGACTAACCCGGTTATTTATCTCATGTCTGATTATTCTCTTGATATGATTTAAGATTCATGAGTTACTATGTTATGAATATAAGCCCTTTATGTGATGTCGCTCAGACGTCCGACTATGGCATGTTTGTCTCTTACTTTCAATATGAGCCCTTTATGTGATGTCGCTCAGACGTCCGACTGTGGCATGTTTGTCTCTTATTTTCAATATAAGCCCTTTATGTGATGTCGCTCAGACGTCCGACTATGGCACGCATTGTCTTTCTTTTTCCGTTATAAGCCCTTTATGTGGTGTCGCCCCGACGCCCGACTGCGGCATTATTATTCTTGCAGTTTCCTCTCGAGGAGTCATTCAGACCCTCGTCTGGCACCGGTATTATTATTCTTGCAGTTTCCTCTCGAGGAGTCATTCAGACCCTCGTTTGGCACCGGTATTATTATTCTTGCAGTTTCCTCTCGAGGAGTCATTCAGACCCTCGTTTGGCACCCAGTATTTATTTTGGAATTTTGGGAGGACTACCGCCCGACTTCTCTGTTATTTTCCCGTGCATCATTACCTCTATGTCTGAGCGCGCTTGTTAATCTATTCATATGCTTCATGTTTACATCTGTTATATCTTATGTCCGAACTGTCTTGCTAGTACTTTCGTAGTACTCACCTGGCTTGTTGATTTGGCCAGATTTTGACGAAGGCGATCTCTTGGATGAAGAGTTTGATAGTGAGTCCGACGCCTAGAGGAATCCCAGTCAGTCCCGTGCGATCCTGGATATTGGTCACTTGTATCATATACGCTTCCGCCACCCGCAATAAGTCTCCTCGAGCCTCACTCCGACGCTCGAAGAGCTGTAGTTTTCAGGAGTCATATCACCCGCTTCGCGGTGATATTTCCACCACCGTTGTTATCGTGAGTTAGTAGTCATGCCACCCTATCCGCCGTTATGTTTTATCGGCGTTCATGTAATAAATTGTTGAGCAGTCTCCGCTCAACCTTGTATTATATTCAGTACTCCTGGTATTTTTCTTCTGTGACCAAGATATTGTCTACCAGTGAGAAGGAATTCTTCTTTACTGGTCCGTAAGAGGGATTGGTCTCTCAATAAATATTTTATTTAAAAACCGGTCGTGACACTGTGACACTGAATGACTTTGCAAATCTCTACCCAAGCATCTACCGCAGCTCAACTCAGCCACTTGATGCTGATGACTGGCTCCGTGACATCACATTCGAGCTAGAGTCTGCTGGTGTAGCCCCTGCCAGCTATGTCACCTTTGCGGCATATTATCTGAAGGGTCCCGGTGCTCAATGGTGGCAGACGTTCACTACCTGCTGGAACGGTCATCACTTGGCCGGATTTTCAAGCTGCATTCCGTGCCCGCTTCATTCCTTAGGGAATTATGGACAGGAAGAAGCGCGAGTTCCGCAACCTCACCCAAGGCAACAAGACTGTGGATGCTTATCAGCGGGAGTTCCTTGACCTGTCCCTCTATGTTGAAGATGACATTGCACGTAAATAGGAAAAGTTTCGTGATGGACTTCAAGCTGATATCAAACTGGCGCTCCTCGTGCATGACTTTGCTGATTTTGCCACCTTGGTGAACAAGGCCATTCATGTCGAAACTGGACTGCAGGAACACCTCGGATCCCTCAGGCGCAACCGTGATGTGGGTTCATCTTCGTGCCCGTCATCGCAGAAGCGTAATATATGGATCCCTCACAACATGTATCCACTAGCTGCCCCTGCACCAAGACAGACCCCTACTGCATCTTGCCTGCCTCCTCCACCGCCTGGACAGCCAAGACTTCAAGCTGCACCACCTCGAGCTCCTGCTCCTCGTCCCAATGATGGGCTATTCTTCAGGTGTTGTCAACCAGGTCACCGTGCCAGGGACTGCTCTCAGAATAAGTACCAGCTTGCACCTCCTCCAACTGGTCGTCATAACAACCAGCCCCGCAACAACAATGCCAGGCCTTATGGTCGTGGTCAGGCCAACCACATTGATCTAAATGAAGCTCAAGACCAGCCAGCTACTATGTTGGGTACTCTTCTTGTTAACTCAATACCAGCTTCTGTTTTATTCGATTTAGGAGCATCGCATTCATTCATATCAGAAGATTATGCATCCATGCATGGCCTTAAGTTCGAAGAAATGAACAATCCTCTAGTGGTACACACCCCTGCGGGCCAATGTCGAACCACCATGGTTAGTCTCAACGTCCCTGTTGAAATTGAAGGGCTAGAATTCCATGTTTCCCCCATTGTTTTGAAGTCGTCCAATATCGACCTCATTCTAGGAATGGAATGGTTGAAAACACATACCGCTTCTATCATTTGCGCCACTAAAACCGTGCATCTGCTACATCCATCAAATGAGATAGTGAGCTACCATGCTCATCTTGTCCGGAATGCCGAAGCATGGATTTATTCCTTGGATGCGTGAAAAAAACACTACTTCGAAGCCTGAAGTATTTATCCGGTCCGCGTCCTCGGTCTAACTGGACATCGCACCATCAGAGGGCTTTCAAAATTCTAAAAGGTTCAGTTGTCAAATCCTTGGAACTCGAGGATCGTCTTCGAGATGAATACCCTGCTTTTGTTTCCTTCTACCTCCTAAATCTCGTGACGAGATTTCTTGTAGTGGAGGAGATTTGTAACGCCCGGATAATTAAGCTACAGTAATCCTCTAATAGTGATGCCACATCACCACTGTTACTGTTACTAATCTCGTCTGAATTCAACACAGTTCAAATTCAAATTTAAAATAATGTCAAAAATAAAAGTTTTCAAATGTCAAAACTAAAAAGTGCAAAATATGACAAATAATTCATAAGTATTATTAGTGAAGAAACCACACTTTTGTAAAATATTTAAATGCACTCAAATAAATAAAATAGTTGGTAAAACAATTAAATAAATGCCTTTTATAATTTCTAAAATATCAAACTATTTTATTGAGGTGTGAAACTTTTTGTGGCTGTGGGTTATTTTGTAACTCAATTTATGGAGCCATTTGTATATATTAGTAAAACTATTTTGCTTACTAAAGTAATAGAAGCACAGCGTAATAGAAAGAAAAGCTAAAGGTTAAACAAAACAAAAGAAAGCCCCCTCCCCCTCTGGGCCTTGGGCCAAGTGTCCATTGGCCAGCCCACCAGCGCCGTGCCTCCCCCTCCCTGTTCACACGGGGGATCGTCGGCATGGCCGATGCCCGCCACGACACCGATCGACGCCGTGGCGGCCATGCACCGGCGAACCCGCACCTACAAATAGGGCCGGCCCCCTCCTGTCGCCGAACCCTAATCCCCTCTCCCTCCCTCACGCGCCCCTCGCTCTTCCGCTCCAGATCCACTTCGGCCACGCCCCGCCGTCGCCATGGCCGACCTCGTCCTCGTGACCACCGCGCTCCCTGGTGCCTGAGGCCTCATCCTTCTACTTCGTCGTCATGCCCTACTTCATCTATGTCGACAGGATCGAGCTCGTCCTCGTCTTTGCCACCGTCTCTTCTCCGACGAACACCGCCATCGTCCTGCTCCTACTAATCCGACGCCGGCCACCTCTGCTGCTCCTAAGCCACTCGACGGGCCTCGCGCCTGCTCGATGAGCGCCACTCCCTCTCTCTCCTTTTCCCTGCCTTGGAACACCGTTGTAGGCCATTATCGCCCCGCGCCTGGAGCCACCGTAGCTCGCGGTCGCCGCGGTTTCGCCCGTGCTCCCAACGCCCCGGACCACTACCCATCCGCCTACTCACTGCTCTGCTGCCCAGCGCCACACGCCCGCGCGCACGCCGTCGTCGTGCCGTGGCCGTGACCCTGACCCCGTGCTCGTTGTGGCTTGCACACGCTTAGCATCGTCCGCGCTCCGCTGCAACAACTGCTTCGGACCGCCGCGACCTCGCTTCGCTCACCCCACTCCGCCTCGCCCTGGCTGCCCCGCTCGGGCGGACGCGGCCACCTCGCGCACACCCGAACCGCGACCAGCACCATCCACGTGCTGCTGTACTGCTGCTGCTCCCGGCTCCTGCCCTCCTCTGTTGCAGCTGCCCGCTGCCACTGCTTACTGATACGTCTCCAATGTATCTATAATTTTTAATTGTTCCATGCTATATTATATTCTGTTTTGTACATTATTGGGCTTTATTATACACTTTTATATTATTTTTGGGACTAACCTATTAACCGAAGGCCCAGCCCAGAATTGCTGTTTTTGCCTATTTCAGAGTGTCGCAGAAAAAGAATATCAAACGGAGTCCAAACGGAATGAAACCTTCGGGAACGTGATTTTCGGAATGAACGTGATCCAAAGGACTTGGACCCTACGTCAAGACATCAACCAGGAGGGCACGAGGTAGGGGGGCACGCCCTCCACCCTCGTGGGCCCCATGTTGCTCCACCGACGTACTCCTTCCTCCTATATATACCTACGTACCCCCAAACTACCAGATACGGAGCCAAAAACCTAATTCCACCGCCACAACCTTCTGTACCCGTGAGATCCCATCTCGGGGCCTTTTCCGGAGCTCCGCCGGAGGGGGCATCGATCACGGAGGGCTTCTACATCAACACCATAGCCTCTCCGATGATGTGTGAGTAGTTTACCTCAGACCTTCGGGTCCATAGTTATTAGCTATATGGCGTCTTCTCTCTTTTTGGATCTCAATACAATGTCCCCCCCCTCTCTCATGGAGATCTATTTGATTTAACCTTCTTTTGCGGTGTGTTTGTTGAGACTGATGAATTATGGGTTTATGATCAAGTTTATCTATGAACAATATTTGAATCTTCTCTGAATTCTTTTATGTATGATTGGTTATCTTTGCAAGTCTCTTTGAATTATCAGTTTGGTTTGGCCTACTAGATTGATCTTTCTTGCAATGGGAGAAGTGCTTAGCTTTGGGTTCAATCTTGCGGTGTCCTTTCCCAGTGACAGTAGGGGCAGCAAGGCACATATTGTATTGTTGCCATCGAGGATAACAAGATGGGGTTTATATCATATTGCATGAGTTTATCCCTCTACATCATGCCGTCTTACTTAAGGTGTTACTCTGTTCTTTTGAACTTAATACTCTAGATGCATGCTGGATAGCGGTCGATGTGTGGAGTAATAATAGTAGATGCAGGCAGGAGTCGGTCTACTTGTCTCGGATGTGATGCCTATATACATGATCGTACCTAGATATTCTCATAACTATGCTCAATTCTATCAATTGCTTAACAGTAATTTGTTCACCCACCGTAATACTTATGCTCTCGAGAGAAGCCACTAGTGAAACCTATGGCCCCCGGGTCTATTTTCCATCATATTAATCTTCCAACACTTAGTTATTTTTATTGCTTTCTATTTACTTTGCATCTTTATCATAAAAATACCAAAAATATTATCTTATCATATCTATCAGATCTCACTCTCGTAAGTGACCGTGTAGGGATTGACAACCCCTTATCGCGTTGGTTGCGAGATTTATTTGTTTGTGTAGGTGCAAGGGACTCGTGCGTGGCCTCCTACAGGATTGATACCTTGGTTCTCAAAAACTGGGGGAAATACTTATGCTGTTTACTGCATCACCCTTTCCTCATCAAGGGAAAACCAACGCAGTGCTCAAGAGGTAGCAAGAAGGATTTCTAGCGCCGTTGCTGGGGAGTCTACGCAAAAGTCAACATACCAAGTACCCATCACAAACCCTTATCTCCCGCATTACATTATTTGCCATTTTCCTCTTGTTTTCCTCTCCCCCACTTCACCCTTGCCGTTTTATTCGCCCTTTCTTTTCCGTTTGCCTCTATTTTATTTGCTTCTTGTTTGCTCGCGTGTTGGATTGCTTGCTTGTCATGATGGCTCAAGATAATACTAAATTGTGTGATTTTACCAATACCAACAACAATGATTTTCTTAGCACTACGATTGCTCCTCTTACTGATACTGAATCTTGTGAAATCAATGCTGCTTTGTTGAATATTGTCATGAATGATCAATTCGCCGGCCTTCCTAGTGAAGATGCCGCTACCCATCTAAATAGCTTCGTTGATTTGTGTGATATGCAAAAGAAGAAAGATGTGGACAATGATATTGTTAAATTGAAGCTATTTACTATTTCACTTAGAGATCGTGCTAAAGCTTGGTTTTCGTCTTTGCCTAAAAATAGTATTGATTCTTGGAATAAGTGCAAAGATGCTTTTATCTCTAAGTATTTCCCTCCCGCTAAGATTATCTCTCTTAGAAATGATATTATGAATTTTAAGCAACTTGATCATGAACATGTTGCACAAGCTTGGGAGAGGATGAAATTAATGATACATAATTGCCCTACGCATGGTTTGAATTTGTGGATGATTATACAAAAAATTTATGCCGGACTGAATTTTGCTTCTAGAAATCTTTTAGATTCGGACGCGGGAGGCACTTTTATGGAAATCACTTTAGGAGAAGCTACTAAACTCCTAGATAATATTATGGTTAATTATTCTCAATGGCACACTGAAAGATCTACTAATAAAAAAGTGCATCCGATAGAAGAAATTAATGTCTTGAGTGGAAAGATGGATGAACTTATGAAATTATTTGCTAATAAAAGTGTTTCTTCTTATCCGAATGATATGCCTTTGTCTACTTTGATTGAGAATAATAATGAATCTATGGATGTGAATTTTGTTGGTAGGAATAATTTTGGTAACAACGCGTATAGAGGAAACTTTAATCCTAGGCCGTACCCTAGTAATTCCTCTAATAATTATGGTAATTCCTACAACAATTCTTATGGAAATTTTAATAAGATGCCCTCTAAATTAGAGACTAGTGTTAAGGAATTTATGAATTCACAAAAGAATTTCAATGCTTTGCTTGAAGAAAAATTGCTTAAAGTTGATGAATTGTCTAGGAACGTTGATAGAATTTCTCTTGATGTTGATTCTTTGAAGCTTAGATCTATTCCACCTAAGCATGATATCAATGAGTCTCTCAAATCCATGATAATTTCCATTGATGAGTGCAAAGAAAGAACCGCTAGGATGCGTGCTAAGAAAGATTGCTTTGTGAAAGCGTGTTCTTCTAGTTTCTATGAAAATAAAGATGAAGATCTAAAAGTTATTGATGTGTCCCCTATTAAATCTTTGTTTTGCAATATGAATCTTGATAATGATGGGACTGAATATGATCCACCTTTACCGAGAAGGTATTCCAAAAATTCGGAGGTTATAGATCTTGATGCAAAAATTGGTAAAAGTGGGATTGAAGAGATCAAAACTCTAGATATTAATGAACCCACTATTTTGGATTTCAAGGAATTTAATTATGATAATTGTTCTTTAATAGATTGTATTTCCTTGTTGCAATCTGTGCTAAATTCTCCTCATGCTTATAGTCAACAGAAAGCTTTCACTAAACATATCGTTGATGCTTTGATGCAATCTTATGAAGAAAAACTTGAGTTGGAAGTTTCTATCCCTAGAAAACTTTATGATGAATGGGAACCTACTATTAAAATTAAAATTAATGATCATGAATGCTATGCTTTGTGTGATTTGGGTGCTAGTGTTTCCATGATTCCAAAAACTTTATGCGATTTACTAGGTTTCCGTGAATTTGATGATTGCTCTCTAAACTTGCACCTTGCGGATTCCACTATTAAGAAACCTATGGGAAGAATTAATGATGTTATTATTGTTGCAAATAGGAATTATGTGCCCGTAGATTTTATTATTCTTGATATAGATTGCAATCCTTCATGTCCTATTATTCTTGGTAGACCTTTCCTTAGAACGATTGGTGCAATTATTGATATGAAGGAAGGGAATATTAGATTCCAATTTCAGTTAAGGAAAGGCATGGAACACTTCCCTAGAAAGAAAATAAAATTACCATATGAATCTATTATGAGAGCCACTTATGGATTGCCTACCAAAGATGGCAATACCTAGATCTATCCTTGCTATTATGCCTAGCTAGGGGCGTTAAACGATAGCGCTTGTTGGAAGGCAACCCAATTTTATTTTTAGTTCTTTGCTTTTTTGCTTCTGTTTAGGAATAAATCTTTGATCTAGCCTCTGGTTAGATGTCTTTTTATGTTTTAATTAGTGTTTGTGCCAAGTTTAACCTATTGGATCTTCTTGGATGATAGTTATTTGATCTTGCTGAAAATTCCAGAAACTTTCTGTTCACGAAAATAATTGTTAAAAATCACCAGAACGTGATAAAATATTGATTCCAATTGCTGCTGATCAATAAACAAATTTTATAGGTCGTCCTATTTCGGTAGATTTTTTTGGAGTTCCAGAAGTTTGCATTAGTTACAGATTACTACAGACTGTTCTGTTTTTGACAAATTCTGTTTTTCGTGTGTTGTTTGCTTATTTTGATGAATCTATGGCTTGTAAAAGACTTTATAAACCATAGAGAAGTTGGAATACAGTAGGTTTAACACCAATATAAATAAAGAATGAGTTCATTACAGTACCTTGAAGTGGTCTTTTGTTTTCTTTCGCTAACGGAGCTCACGAGATTTTCTGCTGTTTTGTGTTGTGAAGTTTTCAAGTTTTGGGTGAAAGATTTGATGGATTATGGAACAAGGAGTGGCAAGAGCCTAAGCTTGGGGATGCCCATGGCACCCCCAAGATAATCTAAGGACACCTAAAAGCCAAAGCTTGGGGATACCCTGGAAGGCATCCCCTCTTTCGTCTACTTCCATCGGTAACTTTACTTGGAGCTATATTTTTATTCACCACATGATATGTGTTTTGCTTGGAGCGTATTGTATGATTTGAGTCTTTGCTTTTTAGTTTACGACAATCATCCTTGCTGTACACACCTTTTGAGAGAGACACACATGATTCGGAAATTATTAGAATACTCTATGTGCTTCACTTATATCTTTTGAGTTATATAGTTTTTGCTCTAGTACTTCACTTATATCTTTTAGAGCACGATGGTGGTTTTGTTTTATAGAAACTATTATTCTCTCATGCTTCACTTAGATTATTTTGAGACTACAAAAAAAGACACATCCGTGACATTTTGGGCCGAACGAAATTTTTTTCTGTCATACATATGACACTTCTATGACGATAATTGTGACAAAACCCGGTATCATCATAGATGTGGTGGGCTCCTACTTCTATGACAAAAAATCATGACAGAAAATGGGCTTTTCGTCCTGGGCGGGCCGGAGACGCAGCTGCATGACATTCTTTGGGCCGTCCATGACGGCAAAAACTGTGGTAGAAGCGAGGGCGAGGAAAATTTGGGGGAGTTCCCAGTTACGGTGGGAGGTCGGGGGCCGAGCGATGCGCGTTTCTCTCGTACACATATGCGCGTGTGTGCGAGGCGTTGGCTCTAACTAAACCCGAGCGAGGCATTGGGCTCTAACTGAACCCGAGCGATTGCACTGTAGGCTACGCGTTACTGAACCCGAGCGATCGATCGATGGCTGTTAACTGAACCCGATCGAGCGATTCCTTCGCTACTGCTGCTAACTGAAGCCGATCGATTGGATGAACAGTGAGCGTTGGGGGGGGGGGGTTGGATGAACAGTGAGCGGTGGCGTTGCCTCTGGATGAACAGGACCCCGTGGTGTGGAGGGATGGATGAACAGTAGACGGTGGAGGGGTGCCCGTGGAGGGGTGGTTGAACAGGACCCTGTGGTGTGGAGGGCTGGATGAACAGTAGACGGTGGAGGGGTGGTTGAACAGTAGCCGGTGGAGTAGCGCGCGGTGGAGGCTGGATGAACAGGAGCCCGTGGAGGCTGGAGGAGGTCGACGGTAGCCCGTGGAGGGTGGAGGAGGTCGACGGTGGAGATGAACAGTATTCCGTGGAGTCCCGTTTTGTGGTACGCCACACCCCTCCCGATGAACAGGACCCCCGTTTCGACCGTAGGAGGTCCGTTTCGTCCGTTTTACGGTACGCCACACCCCTCCCGATGAACAGGACCCCCGTTTCGATTGTAGGAGGTCCGTTTCGTCCGTTTTGTGGTACGCCACACCCCTCCCGATCAACAGGACCCCCGTTTTGACCGCAGGAGGTCCGTTTCCTCCGTTTTGCGGTACGCCACACCCCTGCCGGTCAACAGGACCCCCGTTTCGACCGTAGGAGGTCCGTTTCCTCCGTTTTGCGGTACGCCACACCCCTCCCGATCAATAGGACCCCCATTTCGACCGTAGGAGGTCCGTTTCCTCCGTTCTGCGGTACACCAGGCCTCGTTTCCATCGCCTGTTCCGTCCAAGCCCTCCCGATGAACACGACCATGCATTCCGTTCCGACCCAGCCGGTTGGCTCCCACGCGTTCCGTTGCCTCCCGATGAACACGACGCATTTCGTTGCCTCCCCATGAACACGACGCATTCCGTTGCCTCCCCATGAACACGACGCATTCCGTTGCCTCCCCATGAACACGACGACGACGTTGTTTCTCAGTTCCGACCCAGCCATATACACGAGCCCTGGCCGTACGTATGTGCAAGTAGGCGTTCGAGACCCCGCCCGTATGTACACATACGTGGCCGTATTTTCTTTCTTGCACCCTGGCCGTTGTACGTACGTGTACATGCTACGTGCGCGCCTCTACTACGACACGTACGCGCCTCTACTACGACACGTGTGCGCCTCTACATCCACCAGTATATATGTACGTACACGTTCGCGACTAGAATGACAACGCTACGTACGCTTCGACCAGGTGGGTCCCGACTGTTAGGCACTTCCTTGCGTGCGAAGATGTAGCTGGTGGGTCCCAGCAGTTAGGGGGGCGAATCAATATTTTTTGCTCGGACGCACTTCTTTGCGTGCGAAGGTGTAGCTAGTGGGTCCCAGCAGTCAGGGGGGAAACGTTTTTTTTCGCGAAATACGGTGGCCCGTCCGGTGGGTCCCCGCTGTTAGGTGGAGGAATAATTATTTTGCACATAATAAGGAGGCACTTCCTTGCTGCGGCCGTGGACCCAGCTGTCACCCTCTCCACGTACAGTCCATGTCCGATGGAAGCCGTTCCTTGACCACGTTGACCACGCCGCGCCGAGAGCACCAGGGCGGTGGATGACGGCGAGGCCTAGGAAGGGGACGACGCGGAGCAGGGGAAGACGCGGCAGTGGATGCCCACGCGTAGAGGAGTACGAGGGTTCACTGGTTCACTACGGTGTGAGGCTGCCGTCGCCGCAGAATAACAGGGGGTGTGGGTGAGTAGAGGGATGGCCTGGCCAGCAGTGGGAGTAGTAGGGGGCGGTGAGGCCTCCGACGCATCGCAGCCGGCCACAGGAGGCAGGAGCACGAGGGACGACCGGCGCTGGTTTGGGCGGCTGGAGCAAGAAGACCAGAGGTTGAAGAAGCACTACGGCCGTTGGATGGACATCGTACGGTCACTGGAGCTAGAATCGTGCATATTGACTAAGTTGACAAAGCCCACCGTCCCCGTCAACTTAGTAGGCCCACAAGTCAGCCTGCCACTATACTGGGTCCCAGCTAACAGGGGGAGTATTCATTTTTTTTGTGCGTAATAAGGAGGCACTTCCTTGCGTGCGAAGATATAGCTGGTGGGTCCGAGCTGTCAGCGGTGGTAACGTTTTTTTCGTGAAATACAGAGGCCCTTTCGGTGCGTCCTTGATGTCAGGTGGAGGAATCATTATTTTGCGCGTAATAAGGAGGCATTTCCTTGCGTGCAGCCGTGGACCCAGCTGTCGGCCTCTCCACGTACAGTCCACTTCAGATGCATGTCGGTCGTTGACCACGTTGACCAGGCCGCGCCGAGAGCACCAGGGTGGTGGACGACGACGAGGCCTAGGAAGGGAACGACACAGAGGCATGGAAGACTCGGCAGTTGTTTCCCACACGGAGGGGAGTACGACTGTACGAGGGTTTACTGGTTCGTCTGCCGTCGCCGGAGAATAACAGTAGGTGTGGGTGAGTAGAGGGATGGCTAGGCCAGCGATGGGAGTACGGTGAGGCCTGCGCGGCAGCAGAGCCGGCCGCGGGGAGGAGGGAGCAGGCAGTCCCGCTGACTCTTGTTTGAGCGGCTGGAGCAGGAAGAGCAGAGATTGAAGAAGCACGACGGCCGTTGGATGGACATCGTACGTTCACTGGAGCTAGAATCATTCATATTGACTAAGTTGACAAAGCCCTCTGTCCCCGTCAACTTAGTAGGCCCACAAGTCAGCCTCCCACCATGGTGGGTCCCAGCTAGTAGGGGGAGTATTCCTTTTTTTTGTGCGTAACAAGGAGGCACTTCCGGTGGGTCCGAGCTGATAGCGGGGGGAACGTTTTTTTCGTGAAATACGGTGGTCCGTCCGGTGGGTCCCAGCAGTCAGGGGCAAACGTTTTTTTTTGCAAAATACGGTGGCCCGTCCGGTGGGTCCCAGCAGTCAGGGGGAAACATTTTTTCCGTGAAATACTGGTGGCCCGTCCGGTGGGTCCCTGCTGTCAGGTGGAGGAATAATTATTTTGCGCGTAATAAGGAGGCACTTCCTTGCGCCTGCCGTGGACCCAGCTGTCAGCCTCTCCACGTACAGTACTCTTCCGATATAAGTCGGTCGTTGACCACATTGACCATGCCGCGCCGAGAGCACCACGGCGGTGGACGACGGCGAGGCCTAGGAAGGAGACGACGCGGAGCCGGGGAAGACGCGGCAGTGGATACCCACGCGGAGAGGAGTACGAGGGTTCACTGGTTCGGCTGTGGTGTGAGGCTGCCGTCGCCGCAGAATAACAAGGGGAGTGGGTGAGTGGAGGGATGGCCTGGCCAGCGGTGGGAGTAGTATGGGGACGGTGAGGCCTCCGCGACAGCACAGCGGGCCACGGGAGGCAGGAGCATGCGGCACGACCGACGCTGCTTTGTGCGGCTGGGGCAAGAAGACCAGAGGTTGGAGAAGCACTACGGTCATTGGATGGACATCGTTGACCATGCCGCGCCGAGAGCACCAGGGCGGTGGACGACGGCGAGGCCTACGAAGGGAACGACATGGAGCTGGGGTAGACACGGCAGTGGCTGCCCACGCGGTGGAGAGTACGAGGGTTGACTGGTTCGGCTGCCATCGCCGAAAAATAACAGGAGGTGTGGGTGAGTAGAGGGATAGACAGGCCAGGGATGCGAGTATGATGGGGCCGTGAGGCCTGCCCGGCAGCACTACCGGCCACGGGAGGTGGGAGCAGGCGGTTCCGACGGCGCTGGTTTGGGGGGCTGGGGCAGGAAGATCAGAGACTGAAGAAGCACGATTGCCGTTAGATTGACATCTAACGGTCTGACGCTGGTTGAGTCGATTGTTGACTAAGTTTCTTTTTTGAGAAACCTTGTGTACGCATGAACTTAGTAGGCCCACAAGTCAGCCTCCAAATCTGTGGCAGACAACATAAAGCCCATTTGCTATTTTTTATAATTTGCAGCCCATTTGCTAATTCTGAAGTAATTTATTACAGCCCATTTTCTGCCCAGGACCACGGTCAAAAAGTTCAACCTTATTTTGCATATTTCGGTGGGTCCTAACTGTTGTAATCCCGAAATGATAAACATTTTTTTAAGAACTTATTGATTTGCCAAAAAAATCGTTTTGTTTTTGTAAGAAAATAAGACATGGGACAATTGAGTTGGTTTAAGGGAAAGCCAGTGGTAAAAAAATCAGCGCTGGGTGGGAAAAAACAACAAAAATAAGGATGTAAATATGAAAAGGGAATTTTATGTGTTTTCAATACGTGTATATGAACTAGTAAAACTATAGGTAGAGATTAGAAAACGGATGTAGGACATGCGTTTCAAGAGGAAAATAGAACTGGGCTGTGTGTTTGATTCAGTAAAAAAACTGCCTACGGATGTTGTAAGACAAAATATAACTAACGCTGGCAGGCCAGAGGCCAGTAGATACCTGCTGAATCTTTGTGCCCCGTTGTCGTCATGGGCTGGGCCTGTTAAAAACAAAACCAACCCTGGGAAGTCTACAACCCAGTTGAAACTTGCTTGACCTTAAAAAACAATATACGTGCTCAATAAATGAGGGAATTCTGCAAGTACAGACTGATAACTGGGATGCAGCACGGATATTTTTTTTATCATGATAACAAGTGCATGCACTTGTTTTGAAAAAATTGGAGAACTGGGAATTCGAACGGCGGGTTCTTATGCTACCCATCAAATAAAAATCAGGTGCCTGAAAATTCGTTTCGAAACAAATGATTCAGCTTTATATCCACGTCAACCCTCGGCATGATGGTTGGAAGCAAATGCAAGTTCATACCAAAAGATCGTTAACAACAATACCAACTTGCGGACGACAAGGTAGTACAACTACCAATACCAAACTAACTTATAATCTTTTTACTCCTAGACCTAGTGTTCGTCTGGTAGAAAATCTTGCAGAGGACCAGCTCCCACTCCTTCTCTTGCTCCAGGTCCCCGAGGTGGTACTGGTGCATCACCCAGCTGGTCCTCTGCAGGTCGAAGTTCTTGTTGGTGTGCTGCACCAGAACCTTTTTTGCTGCCCGTCTGCCGGCCGTTGACCATCACCGGCAAGGTATTGCCGGTCTTGTGCCACATCGCGTGCATGCCGCACTCCGACTGTATCTTGCGACGCGTCCACGTGCCACTTTTGAACGCCCTGGAATAGCGCTGGAAGAAATGCTTCCTTAGGCCACTCAGTGTGATACCTGCAGTATTGTGGAATACAAGTTTTAGTGTACCTAGTTGGCATTTTCATAACATCTTTGGCATGTTGCAGTCACTTGTTTCACTTTTTATTAACTGTCAAATTGTAATTGCTTCACCAGGTCTGCGTCTAAAAAGAAAAATAGAGCTATAAACAAAGGAATATGTTTGTGCAAGTAGACGGCCGATTGGTGTCTTACCTGGAAGTTTCTCAGGTTGGGTGTAGCATATGCCGTGCTCGCTATCGATGGTTGGTATGAACAAATCGATGAGAGACTGAAATCTTGCGCTGTCAGCACTCACTTTGGCCTCAAGGTACTCGATCAGCTCCTGATTCGTGGGATCAAACTTGACGCCAGCCGGCAGCACCGGCCAATCCTTCTTCGACTTGCATCGGTAATTCCAGTGATATGGTACTCAATGTATGATCAATTGACTGTTTTAAGTGAATGATGAAAGATTTCGACAGATAAGTGGTACTCCAAATCCGAAGTCCAGAATACCCGAACACGCCGCCGGGATTCTTGTGTCACCTCACCCGCAGCGTGTTGTCACGTCAATTCAATGTGTGGACATGATGAATAATTTGACCGACGTATACTAGTACTGCTATTGTACTACTTACTAGTCGTATTTAGTATCACAATTTATACATAGGTTTAACTAACAAGTAGGCACTTGAAGCCTAACTGATATATATATATATATATATGGCTTCTGCACAGCATCTCCATCATCATTATTAGTACATCCTACGCAGGTGAGTTAGGATGCACTTGATCTCAGGAAGGTATCTATCCTTCAAACCAGAGGAGTGCTTCAAACTAACAACAGTACATAATATCCAACAAAAGAGGGTCGTGCTACAGCAGCAGAATACATGGCTCATTCTAGATATCAGCACGAATCAAGTTGTGCATATTTGCTGTTGGCATGAACCACATCGCCGCATGTCGGGTTTGCAAAAGCCATCCATCGCATGGAAGCTTGATGCCTTTCACACACTGAAGATTATCTGGCAACAAGCTGTGTCGACGAATCTCTGGATATGGTGATTCATGAAACCCATGGTATGATGTGTAAACACAGCCCCCCTCGTGAATGGAAGTTGCATAGCACAGTAATCATCGCCGGTGATATGATCGATGATTGGTTGGATGATCGGATAATTGAGCCCGAGGAACAAGGAGTGGTTGCCGAGGCTGTAAACCCGCCTCCAGTTGAATACGCCTGGCCCAACGGAGCTGGGATCTTTCTCGAACACGAAGCAGCCATAGCCATCAATGTCACGAATGCCCCACGCATTGTACTGCATGTGGTTTGATGTAATGGTTTGGTCAATTTGGTACGTGCGAATGAGCATCAAATGACCGCCGTCAGCTGAACGAGCGATAAACCACCACCCATCGGCTGGTATGATTCCAGGTCCTGGAATCATGAGGGCCAGCGCATTTGCGTCTGCTGCAACAATTCAAATTGGAGACCAAAAGGACAAAAATAAACAATCATGTTCAGAGTATGTGTGGAATTAAGATTATTATAACAGTGACACATATCATAGACAGAGAATTGCAATGCCATGGTCATAATCATACCCCAAGTTAAAAAAATAAGCCAATGGCTTTCATATTCTAGCAATATGTCATGGTTCAAACATCATGTAACAATGAGAGGAAAACAGCTATGACAACGCCTACTCATATTCTACCATAGCGCTTACTACTACTGTTCTCATATCAACTCTAAGCAATAACATGCGTTGTTATAAAAATCTTGTAAACGAGAGTAACATATAACAATCATGATGTTATGCTCATAATATGTATTCTAACAATCATTAGATGCCAATTGTTCTCATATCAACTCTAACAATAACATGTGTGGTCATAAAAATCTAGGAAATGAGAGGAACGTATAGCAATGATGTGGTTATAGACATGCTATGCATTCTAAATTTGTAACAAATGAACAGGCAGTCGTATTCATAAGGTAAAGATGAGATGAGATAGAACAATTACACGACGATAGATTCCACCAGTACAGGCAGCCAATCTGTGCGTCGACCGCGTAAACGATGCCATCGTGCACTATAGCATCAGACAGAAATGTTGCCACAACAGGATTGATGATGAGCCATAACCATGTATGGCGACCGGATTCCAGATAGACTAATCCCATGTTGAACAAGGCAATGAGCTTGTAATCCATGTGGTCTTCTGATGGTGTGGGCACTTCGCAGATTACAACTTTCTGCAAACAGAGGTCGAGCCAAAAGCTTGACGCGTCTCGTGCGTAGTAGGCAGGAGTGTCCGGCGCGCCGCGAGGCTCGATGGCGGCGGTATCCAACGATGGAAGGGTGATCTCTCGCTGGGTGTAGATATCCACGAGACGCCACGGACTACCGGTGTGGTGGATGAGGACGATCCAGTTGGCCTTCATGCCCGCCCAGTAGTGGCCGCGCATGAAGGACAGGTGGACGGGTAGTGGTAGCATGTCGAGGGGCACCACGGCAACCTCCGTAGGATCGTCAAGTCGGTGTCTGGGCCACCTGCGAGGATCGGGCATCAGCAAGCAGGGTGTCTTGAAAAGAGCCGGCCGGTTGCAAACGAGTAGACGGTACAAAGACACCGAGCATGCGGCCAGACGGACGGTGCTGAGTAGGTCCATACGACTACAGATCTGCTCCAAGAGAACATCGGGGAGGGAATTCCAATCACGGCTCTGCGTGTCAGTCGGTTCTGCCATTGGGGTTTTCGGTGCCTGCGAGCCAGCGGGGAAGTGGATTCGGGCGGGCGAGCGAGGAAGCTTCTCCTCGTGTGGCCGAGCAGTGAGCGGGCGGATATGGTACGCGCGAGCTACCAAGGAAGATGGCGCGGGCGGGCGAGCAGTGAGCGGGGGTAAATGGTGTGCGGCCGACGATGGGGAAGAGAGGAGGAAGAAGAAGAGAGGAGGAAGAAGAGTGGAAGACGGGGAAGAAAGTGCATTCAATCTCAATTCTACTAGTACTACTACCAGGATATACCGTCCTTCGGAGTGTAAATACTTACACTGATGACATGTGGGTCTAGCACAACAGGGCCCATATGTCAGTTAATGGAGGACAGAGGTGCGTAGGCGTATTTGCGGAAGCGTGCTCTACTGGCAAACATGATGGCAGTACTGGGTAAGGCTGATTTAGTAACACCAACACGCTGGTTCAGCTTATTAATTACATGTCCCATCTGCTGCAGCGTGTATTGTCACTTCACTGCGAAGACTAGTTGAATAGTTCTCTCTGACCGAGATGGGGAATAATGGATCGCGAGGACTTCCTTTCTACAGTATCCCTATGCCTCTACGCTCACTTCACTCATTTTGCTCCGTACCTAGTCACTTGTTGAAATCTGTAGAAAGACAAATACTCCGTATTTGGGAATAGAGGGAGGCTTTTACTCCGTACTATTTGGGAACAGAGGGAGTATCACCATATGGAGGGAACAGAGGAAGCTTGAAATATGAACATGTCAATGGGAGGGAGTAAGCCCCATGCATGCATGCATGCATGCAACATGCAACACTCACACGTACACATGGACGCACACAACACTCACGCACCCATGCGGCACACAGCACACGACGCAACACACACGCTCACGCTCAAGTGCTCAACCTACTCCCTACGTGCGTGAAAGACTGTACATTTAGAGATTTACACATTGACCAGGGCATAATTAACGCCCAAAAGTAGCAGACTTATGTGTGCATGCGACCATTGAGATAAGAAGATTAAATGAAGGCCGTTGCATGCTGTAATTAAGGATAGACATGTAGCCTATACCTACAGCACAAGTTGGTGCATTAGTCAATCAATATCGATTTAGATTAAAGGCTAAATGCATTGGAAGTGTAGATGTACATCATGTACTACACTCTTTGTTTTATAGCCGATGTACACTCTTTGTTGGAAGACCGAGGGAGGACACGTGCATGCACTCACATACACAGCTAGGGCGGTTCGCGTGCAAGGGTTGGACTCGTGTTGCGCCTGCGTAAAGTTTTGTTTAACTGATTTCTTTGCTCTGCCAACTGACAGGTGGGACCCAGAAACCAGGTGACAATTTAACCAGTCAACAAAGTGCCACGTCGACTATGTGGTCGGTCAGTAGGGTGCAACACGGTGCTCTATGATGAGCTAGTGATCGTATAATCGCCGCAAAACTATATATAGTGACCGTAAAGAGCGTATTGTTACATATGTTGACCGCCAGTGTATTTTTCTCGTTTCAAATTAAGCCATATTAATCGGAAAGGACGCAATATGGACTACTACTACTAGTACTAGTACTGCTTTGATGTGTCCCGTCAACTCGCCGAACGAGGAGAAGCTTGCTTACTATGCCTCTCCCTCGCCCACGCGCGCGGTGGTTCGCAGGACGAGGAGAGGGTTTTGACTATAGCACCCTCTCCCTCTCCCTCGCCCTCTCCCTCGCCCTCGTGGTGGACGTGCAGCAGTTCAATCGGTGTCAGATTGCGAGAAGCATATTGTACTGTAGTATCATCATTGTTGGACCTTCCGAAGAGGCGAAGAGCCAAGTGCAAGGTTCACACGAGTACGAACTGTTGAACCTCCCGAAGAGGCAAAGAGCCAAGCGCAAGGTTTTATAGGAGTTCTCGTCCTAGTAGGAGTGTACTACAACTATAGCAAACAATGCTACTGTATGATGCCGCCACGTCACGTATATCCAAAGCTGTGCCACCTTTTTTCTCAAAGAGCGTGTTGGAGCCCGTGCAACAACCACACAAGTTGCACGTACACATAAAACATTTACTAGTAATAAATTCTAAAGGACAAATGCCAGTATGCCACACAAGTTCATCTCCAATTCATGTGATAAATTTGTGCACAACTAGTCTACATATATTCACAGCGCTACCGTTCACAATTACCGTACTCCACTTACACGTTATAGATGGGCTACATGTCCTCCTCCAGGTTCCAGTCCCAGGTGTTCTTCATGGATGGCACGATCCATAGCGGTGGGCAATGGGAATCATTGTCGTAGCTTTCTAGTCCGGTTCCACACGATGGAGACTCATCCAAGCTGAAGCGGCACAAATCAGGGATAGCGTGTCCTAGCATGTCTTTCATCTGGCGGTGCGCACTGAAGACACAACCATGCTTCATGAACGGCAGGCCTTCCATGTCGTGCATGGAAGGTGGCATCCGCTTCACAATGGGGTAGCTGTCCCCAATGAAAAGTGAGTACTCTCCAAGAGTGTTCCTCGGCACCCACGTAGCATCACGGGGGTCGAACTCGGCGCCGTTCATCTGGTACACGCGGCATCCCAGATCTAGACACATGGTGACGTACATAGTCAAGGTCCATGCATAATAATGTTGTGCTCAAATATGGCAGTCAGTAATACTGTGCAGCAAATAGTACTACTCCGGTATAGAGGAAGTAAAATAACCGGCTTATTATATATAGCCACTCTTGGCTACATGGATGAGATAGTAAGACATGGAAAAACAAAAATGGTGGCAGCTAGTGGGTTCAAGTCTTCAAGGGCCTAGCTAGCTATACGCGTCCTCCAAGGTAAAAAGTACTCCTACTAGGACTACAAAGTATACTACGAGTACAACAATGAAAGAGAAGGCGAGAGGGTTAAAAAATGGAATACCTGGGTAGATGGTGATGGTCCGATCGTGGTAGATTGTGTGACCATGTTGCACATCAGTGGTACCATGGGTAACGACTGCTAAGATAGTTGATCCCAATATGCCAAAGTCAGCTACAAGGTTCCAGGTTAGACCGAATCGCAGATGCAAATGCACATCCAGGATCGGCGATCTTATTTTGATCAGGGGATGACTGGTCCCTGCAAAATAATGGAGTACCGTTAGGGATGCAAATGATGGTTTGTGCATTTCGTTTGTAATCTCCCGTACCGTAGGATGGCAACCAGATGAAACAAGTCCCCTGGCTTGTCACCGCGAAGATGCGGCCTAGATGGCGCACGGCGTCTTCGAACGTGTAGGGGCACAAATCTGCCGCCGCCAACATGCGCCAGCCTCTGCCGTTACTGCCTCTTGCATTGATGGCAATCCTTATGTCGAACACCGCGATGAGATAGTAATCGTCGTAGCCGCGTCGCTTTGTTGGCGGGTCCGCAATTGCTATCTTCTTCAATCGCATGTAGGCATCATCATACGTATTCAAGCCCAGCCAGTCCGGAAGGCCGATCCCAATGGTGGAGAAGGGGTTTACCAGAACGGCCGCACTGCTGTAGATGTTGTGCAAAATGATGGTGGTATCCGGCCGGAGGTATGCAAGCCAATCTTCGTTGGCACTGACCCAGACCTATATATAAGACGGTGGGCAGCGGAGAAATTACGGGATGGAAATGGAATAACTAAGTACTACATGATCAAACTCCATTACTGACCTGCTCATCGGACAAAATCCGACTACCTCTCAACATCGGCAACTCTAGCGGAGTCAACGTGCAACCATGGCCAGGGAGGGGTGGACTGTTCGAAGGATTGTCCCATAGAAGAACCTTCTCCTCGAGGACGCATGGAAGACCAACAAGCATGGCCTTTTCCCAGGCCTGTTTAAGCAGCTTCTTGAAAAAGTTGGTGCAGGAAGCAGCGAGTCTTGCGGCGGTGAGGACGTCGGAGCGGCGTGCGATTTCTCCCAGAGGATCGTCGTCCAAGGTCTCCCAGCCCCGACGAGGAGGAGAACCGCCTAGCGAATCCATGGGAGAAGCAACGAACTGCCTTCTCTTCGGGGGGAGGGGAACTGGCGAGGAGGAGTGTAACGCCCACGATGCGGCTATATCTCCCACGTGTCGAGGCACGACTTGGAGGCATAACCGCATGGTGGTTCTGTCGCAAGAAGGGTCATCTTCACACAATCCCATGTAATGAACAAGAATGGGATAAAGAGTTGGCTTACAATCGCCACTTCACACTATACATAAATTGAACATACATCATTCAGAGTACACACAAGGTCCGATTATGGAACCAAAATAAAAGAAGACAACCCCAAATGCTAGATCCCCGATCGTCCCAACTGGGCTCCACTACTGATCATCAGGAAACGAAACATAGTAACGACCAAGGTCCTCGTCAAACTCCCACTTGAGTTCGGTAGCATCACTGCACTGGTATCCTCGGCACCTGCAACTGTTTTGGAAGAATCTATGAGTCACGAGCAATCTCACACCCACGAGATCAAGACTATTTAAGCTTATAGGAAGGATGGGGTAATGAGGTGGAGCTGCAGCAAGCACTAAGCAAATATGGTGGCTAACATACGCAAATAAGAGCGAGAAGAGGAGCAACGCAATGGTCGCGAAGATAGAAGTGATCAAGAAGTGATCCTGAAATTGCTTACGTTCATACATAACCCAAACCGTGTTCACTTCCCGGACCCCGCCGAAAAGAGACCATCACGGCTACAGACGCGGTTGATGTATTTTAATTAAGTCAAGTGTCCAGTTCTCTACAACCGGATATTAACAAATTCTCATCTGCCACATAACCGCGGGCACGGCTTTCGAAAGATAATACCCTGCAGGGGTGTCCCAACTTAGCCCATCACAAGCTCTCACGGTCAACGAAGGATATTCCTTCTCCCGGGAAAACCCGATCAGTCTCAGAATCCTGGTTACAAGACATTTCGACAATGGTAAAACAAGACCAGCAAATCCGCCCGATGTGCCGACAAATCCCGATAGGAGTCGCACGTATCTCGTTCTCAGGGCACACCGGATGAGCAAGACGTCGGGTTGGCATAGACCCTGGTTGCCCAGGGGGCGCCGGACATCGCTCGGTTTGGACCAGCATTCAGAGGAGCACTGGCCCGGGGGGCTAAAATAAAGATGACCCTTGGGCTCCGGAAACCCAAGGGAAAAAGGCTTAGGTTTTTAGGCAAATGTAAAACCAATGTTGGGCCTTGCTGGAAGAGTTTTATTCAAAGCGAACTGTCAAGGGGTTCCCATAACACCCAACCGCGTTAGGGACGCAAAATCCGGGAACATAATACCGATATGACGGAAACTAGGGCGGCAAGAGTGGAACAAAACACCAGGCATAAGGCCGAGCCTTCCACCCTTTACCAAGTATATAGATGCATTAATAATATAAGAGATATTGTGATATCCCAACATAAACATAATCCAACAAGGAGCAATCTTCAACTTCCCCTGCAACTAGCAACGCTATAAGAGGGGCTGAGCAAAAGCGGTAACATAGCCAAACAACGGTTTGCTAGGAAGCGTGACAAAGGTTAGAGGTTCATGGCAATTTGGGAGGCTTGATAAGCAAGTGGTAGGTAACGCGGCATAGCAATAGAGCGAACAACTAGCAAGCAAAGATAGAAGTGATTTCGAGGGTATGGTCATCTTGCCTGAAATCCTGCAAGGAAGAAGAACGAGTCCGTGAAGAAGACAAACAGATGTAGTCGAACGAATCCTCACAACTCCGGAACGAAATCGAAGCTAACAAGAGAAGCAACCCGGAAAGAAGCAAACAACATAGTAAACAATCATCACATAACCATGGCATGATGCACAATCCAGTATGATGCATGTCCGCTTTAAAGAGTCATGGCATGGCAAAGTGCAACAAACAACACTACAAGTTAAGTGGAGCTCAATATGCAACGAGTTGCATATTGACGAAACACCACATGACTTATTTAGTTCTCTCCCGTTTATGTACTCAACAATATTAAATGTTGGTCAACATAGCAAGAGGTGAGGCATAAGTAAACTAACTATTTAGGCAAGTTTAAATGAGGCCGGAAATAACAAACAACAATTCCGGAAAATCCTCATATGCATATTTCGAATTTGCTACTGTTCTGCCCTAAACACAATTTTAATGTTGTTAAACAGCAAAATAAAGTGCACCATGGTAATCTATGCATTTTTCTACCCCATTTACATATAAAGTTTATTAAATTCTGAGTTACGGTTAATTAGTTATGAAATAAATCATTTCAACATGGCATTATGCAAAATAAACACAAACAGCATGTTAAACATTTTTAAGATAGATGAAAGTAGCAGATTATGAAACTAGATGAAAAACTAAGCATTTTGCATATATAAGTTGTTTTAATCCGATGCATAATTTGTGAGATTTTAAATGCATGAACATGAGGGTTTTTCTGCAAACCTGTCATCTCTGGAAAATTACACAAATTCGCAAGACTGGAAAAAAACAGGAACTGGGCTGCATCTCGAGCGGACTGGGCTCAGGACTATGGGTGGCTCACCATGGGCCAATCCCAGATCGATGGAGAGGCCAAGGCAGGCCGGCCTGGCGGACGAGCGGGTGAAGAGGCCGCCTTGGGGTCGCGGTCGATGCAGCGGGACGCGGTCAACGCACGCGGGCGAGCGCTCGTCCTGGACGAAGCAGAGGAAGTAGTTTGGCGGCACCAGGCTTGAGGAGGCCGAGGTCAACGAGCGAAGGGAGTTAGGCCTGCGCAGCTGCGTCCGGGTCGATGACTCGACCAGATCGAGCGAGGACCAGCAACCGGCGAAGAGGGACTTGGCGCTGGGGTCGTCCAACGCAGGAAGCAGAGGGTGAGCAGGAGAGTCCGATGTTGGGGGCTTGGGGAGGTCGATCCGGGCCGGATCCGGTCTCCTCCGAGGCTTGGGCGCACCGGAGCTTCGACCTGGAGGCGGCGGACGGCATCCATGGCCATGGCGGCTCCCTGTTGCAGTGGTACAAAGAGAAAGAGAGACGCGTGGGAGAGAGAAGTCGGGAGAGAGAGAAGAGAAGAGGGGAACGGGCATGCGCAGCTCACCGGGGTTCTTACCATGCACGCGAGGCATGACGGACGGAGCGACTCCAGCGGCGCTCGAACGAGGAGGCAGAAGCGGGGCGGTGTTCCAGTGGCTCAGGGACAGGAGCAGCGGTGGCATCCGGATGGGCTCAGCGGCTGGACGCGGGGAGGAGGCGATGGAGAGGACAGGGAGGCGCTGGATCGAGCGAGGTGGAGGGCGAGGGGATCTGGAGGCTGTAGGTGGCAAGCGATGGTTGGGGAGGGATGGATCCCGAGGGGGATTTGGTGAGTGGGTGGCGGCGGCTGATCCGAGGAGGGGGAAGGGTGTAGGTGGCGGCGGTAGGGGGGACAAATGTCCTAGGATTTAGGGTTTGGTCTAAAAATGGACAAGGAGGTATATATATATATATATATATATATATATATATATATATATATATATATATATATATATATGAAAGAGTGGAGTTTGGATCATCCGATCGAAATCAGATGGTCGAGATAAAATGCTAGGAGAGTTCAACAAAGAAAACAGAGATGTTTTATAGATGTTTGGGGATGATCCGGACCCAACGGTAACGATAGTCCGGTTCGGATTCGGGGAAGTTTCGGACACGGGCAAGGGGTCGATGCACTGTGCAAAGAGACTCCGGTTTAGGCAAGAGGGAAAACGAAGAACAAGGTTGGTCTTGGAACGGTCAACGGAAGCAAGGGGGGACGCGGCAACTACGAGGGGATGCAAGTTTTAAAACATGACGGCAACGGAGTGCCGATGCAATGCGAATGATGCGATGATGGAATGCAACAAGCAAATAAAACACACGACGACAACGAAAAACATGGAAGGCTTCTGGCACACCGGTCTTGGGGCGTCACAAGGAGATAAGAGCGTAGTAACCGCAGGGCCTCGTCCCTTCAAACTGTAGATCGTTCCTCAGCGAAGGGGTGAGGCTATTATTTACTACTAGTACTAGCATTATGGAACGTTATGGGATTGCATTATACTGTAAATAATAGCACTAGTAAGAAATTTTTGGCACTAGGTAGTAGTTTTTGGCGTGGATTAAGAAATTTTTGGTATGTTTTTGCCATTTTTTGTACACGCCAACTAGTGTCAAAAAACGTCTTACATTTTGTGACGGAGGAGTACGTACTCGTACTGTAGCAGTACTAGTACTACTTTTCTCAACAAGTAGTGCGATGTACTGTACTTCTAGTCTAGTGTAGTATAGTGCACCAGTTTTGAACTCTTGAATCTCAGGGCCAAGGAGCTACAGTTGGAAGTGGAGGGTACTACTGTTCTCTAGAACCATTGCTGTACTATCAATGCAGGGGAAGTACACCTGCGTAGTGGCCTAGTGGGTACTCTCGGTGCTCTATTCAGCCGCTCCTCTCACGTAGCTGGCCTACTCAGCCGCTCCTCTCACGCACACACTAGCAGCCTGTTTATCAGCGACGGTTACTGCGGGGGCAGAACATTTGAGTTATTTGATACAGCAAGACTAGGCTTTTCGCTTCCATTTGTGGAGGTGTAATGGATCTCGTCGAACTTTGTTAGTAGTTCCTTCTTTATGAATGAGATGAAGCAAAGCTTTTGCCTCCGTTTCAAAAAGAACACGTCAAGAGGAATTTCTTTTATAGTAGAGCCCATAATGGAGTGAAGTCCATGCGTGCAACGCCACAAGCTATAGAGTAGTAGTAGAGCACTTTACGTACAGAGCCATATTGCACAGTTCCCAATGCCCCGCCAGGCTTTTCCAGCTCCTCGGCTTAATTGGGAGGTGCTAGTTTAAATATGCTACTAGCTGGAAGCTGCAAGCGAGGTGCGGCTAGGGCGAGCACGCGAGCCACGGGATGCTGGGAAGGAAAACCCGTTCACGTGGCTAGGCTGTCCAGTGCACCCAGATTGTGGGGCCGCACGTCTTTTTGACTTCAAAACTCAAACTACCCGTGTAAAATATTGGCTCGCAGCGAAGTGTAGTAGTACTATTTTTAAAAAAAGGCCGCCGTGCGTTCGGCCGGGATCGAACCCACAAAACGAGGTATACACTCCCGCGACCACTAGTAATACTCGTTGGAGTACAACGCAACCTAGAATCGCCTTTTGTCGCTAGTAGTACGTACATTGTTCCTTACAAGAAACCCCTAAGAGCATGGTTAATAGTATAGCCAGCTGCTGGCTATAAGCCAGTGCCATGTCATCTACATCCCATCTTATAGCCAACATGTACAATAATAGATCAAAAGAGCGTACTACTTTTTTATTATGTGGCCCACTTCTCATTCTCACAAAGTGCCTAGGAGCACGTGCTAGAGCTGGCTCTTCACGAAGAGCCCGCTTACCTTCTCTCTCCTCTTCTCTTTCCTCCAACTAAGCAGAAATATACTAGTTTATTTCTTATAGCCCGCTGACTCAGCTCTATTGTACTTGCTCTAATAATGCAAGAAACCACTAAAATGCCAAGAAACTACTACCACTTGCATACATGGCAGACTTAAGATAAGACTACCTTATCAACCATTGTACATGCTCTTACCAACAAAAATCCTCGAGTGACCTCCTACCTCCGGCCCGTCCACCTAGTCATGCTCGGCTATGGGACGTAGCTACCGCCACCGGCAGAAGGCGAGGTCAAAACCGCCGGCGGTGCGGAGCCCATGTTGCGGCAGCCCGGATGCCAGCTCCGTCTGGCGCTCGCGGCCACTAGCTAGCCAAGATAGCTCCGTCCAGCTGCTTGTCTGCAAGGTTGTAACGCCCACGATGCGGTTATATCTCCCACGTGTCGAGGCACAACTTGGATGCATAACCGCATGGTGGTTTTGTCGCAAGAAGGGTCATCTTCACACAATCCCATGTAATGAACAAGAATGGGATAAAGAGTTGGCTTGCAGTCGCCACTTCACACAATACATAAATTAAACATACATCATTCAGGGTACAATCAAGGTCCGACTACGGAACCAAAATGAAAGAAGACAACCCCAAATGCTAGATCCCCGATCGTCCCAACTGGGCTCCACTACTGATCATCAGGAAACGAAACATAGTAACGACCAAGTTCCTCGTCGAACTCCCACTTGAGCTCGGTTGCGTCACCTGCACTGGTATCGTCGGCACCTGCAACTGTTTTGGTAGAATCCGTGAGTCACGAGGACTGAGCAATCTCACACTCGCGAGATCAAGACTATTTAAGCTTATAGGAAGGATGGGGTAATGAGGTGGAGCTGCAGCAAGCACTAAGCATATATGGTGGCTAACATACGCAATTACGAGCGAGAAGAGGAGCAACGCAACGGTCGAGAAGCTAGAAGTGATACTGAAACTGCATACGTTCATACATAACCCAAACCGTGTTCACTTCCCGGACTCCGCCGAAAAGAGACCATCACGGCTACACACGCGGTTGATGTATTTTAGTTAAGTCAAGTGTCAAGTTCTCTACAACCGGACATTAACAAATTCCCATCTGCCACATAACCGCGGGCACGGCTTTCGAAAGATAATACCCTGCAGGGGTGTCCCAACTTAGCCCATCACAAGCTCTCATAGTCAACGAAGGATATTCCTTCTCCCGGGAAGACCCGATCAGTCTCGGAATCCCGGTTTACAAGACATTTCGACAATGGTAAAACAAGACCAGCAAGACCACCCGCTGTGCCGACAAATCCCGATAGGAGCTGCACATATCTCGTTCTCAGGGCACAACGGATGAGCAATCCGTACAACTAAAACCAGGCCTCAAGTTTCCCCGAGGTGGCGCTGCAAAGGGCTCTAGTTTGGACCAGCACTCAGAGGAGCACTGGCCCGGGGGGGGGTTAAATAAGATGACCCTCGGGCATGCGAAAACCCAAGGGAAAAGGGCTAAGGTAGGCGAATGTAAAACCAAGGTTGGGCCTTGCTGGAGGAGGTTTATTCAAGGCGAACTATCAAGGGGGTCCCATAAATCACCCAACCGCGTAAGGAACGCAAAAATCGAGGAACATAACACCGGTATGACGGAAACTAGGGTGGCAAGAGTGGAACAAAACACCAGGGATAAGGCTGAGCCTTCCACCCTTTACCAAATATATAGATGCATTAATTAAATAAGAGATATTGTGATATGCCAAAATATCCATGTTCCAATATGGAACCAAATTCAACTTCACCTGCAACTAGCAACGCTATAAGAAGGGCTGAGCAAAAGCGGTAACTTAGCCAAACAACGATTTGCTAGGAAAGGATGGTTAGAGGCTTGACAGGGCAACATGGGAGGCATGATATAGCAAGTGGTAGGTAGCGCAGCATAGCAATAGAGCGAACAACTAGCAAGCAAAGATAGAAGTGATTTCGAGGGTATGGTCATCTTGCCTGCAAGGTTCTCAGAGTCGCCGAAAGCTTGATCCTCGTAAGCGTTCTCAACAGGTTCCTCGTAAGCATTCTTGTCTCCTGGCTCTACCCAAAACAAGAACACAAGCAAAGGACCAACGATCAATCATGGGCAATGCACAAGCAACAAGATGCAATACATGGCATGATATGCGAGATGTGATATGCAATGCATATGCGTGCTCCGGAAGGGAAAAGATGAACAAGGCATGAACTTGTCAAACCAATTATACCGCTGGAAAGATGAGATGATTTCGGTTGAAATCGATATAAGGGTCCCCGGAATCGGATGCACGGTTTGCAAATATCAAGCAAAACAAGGATGACACAAATCTGCGATTAACAGCATGATGCCATTTAGTATGCAAAAAGAAACTAAGCTACTTCACTCCAACATAACAACAAAGCATATGACAGTGATGTACTCAACATTCTTGACAAAACATGAACACTGAGCTACGGCTAAATCGCACCAGAGAAGGTTCAAAAAAGCATGGCAAAAGTGCAAAAGATATCAGCTTCACAGACTTGGTGAAAATACCAACATGCCAGAAATAACATCAGGAAGCCATGTTTCGAGCAAGCAAACAACATGCTACGGGAACATATCATAGTAAAGCAAGGCATGGAATCAATCTACTGAATGCATTGAACAAAAGTCCCTTACAGATCATGAGACAAAAAGGCACAGAAGATATGATGGCACCCATATAAACATAGCAAGTTTTATTACCAGATTCAGACTGCAGAAAACAGAGCATGGCATTAACAGAATTATGAAGGCATCTTTGCGAGCTCGATTCACTCATCACAAGGCATTGCAAGACAAGATAAGCATAGAATCAACAAGAAGACATGTTCATGAAACTAACCACGGCAAGAACAAGCTCATAGCATGCAACGATCAACTACAACAACCTTGGAAAAATTGATTAACATGTAAACAATCTGCCAGGAACATTTTGTAGCAAAAGTAGAGCAAGGTTAAGACATTCTAGGGCACTCCATAATTGCAAACAGGGGCATGGATGGATAGAGCACATCTATATGTCCAAAACATCCTTACTGAACCTACTCAAAAGAAGCATGGATCTCACCGTAGCAACATGGATACATGGCATCAAAATAACAGCAGGAAAATGACTTAGCAAAATCCTAAGTCCCTGAAAACAGCAACATCACGAAGCCTAGTTTACATGCTTGTGCTAGTCATCACATAGATCACAAAAATACATGGCAAGCACCCCTGTAAATTTGGCATGGCATATCCCAAAACACATGTAGAGCTTATGCCCATAAGATGCACACACAAAATGTAGCAAAAATGACAAATGCTCATAATCTGATAAGAATCAGCACCTAACATTTTATAGCACTCTTGCATCAGAGATTTGGGCATCAAGATGGACTCAAGCAAGCAGTTCAAAATGGAACAAATTGAAGAGCACATCATGATGAACATTTTGATATATCATGCACACAAAACGGAGCAGTATGCAACAAGTAATGGCATGAAGAACAGAGGCATAAAACTTAACAGAAAAAGACGGTGGAAAAATCGACCTCCGGATCTAGGGTTGACTTGCACGCGAACCGATGTTCGACTGGATCTCGTCGGAGATCGCTGCGGTGGCCGGAGTTCGTCGGGGATGGCGGAGATGCGGCCGGAGAGGAGGAAGGAGAGGCGGATCCGGCTGGAGGAGGAGCTCGGGCGGCGGCTTCCGGCGCGTAAGCCGAGGAGCGACGCGGTGAGGACGAGGCGGAGGGGCGGCGCTGGCGGCGGCGCGCGGCGGCTGGTGGCGGTGAACAGCATCGGCGGCGGGGAGGCGGCGAGCGAGGCGGCGGAAGGGCGGCGGGGTGCGCGGGCGGAGCCGGGCACGGGGCGGCGGAGCTCGGGCCCGGGCGGGCCTGCCCTGGGCCGCGCGGGCCGGCGGCGGGGAGGAGAGAGAGGAGGACACGCGGCGGCGCGCGGTTGGAGGAGAGCGGCGGCGGGGTGACGTGGCGGCTAGCTATTGGCCGAGGCGACGTGGCGGAGGTCGTGTCCGGCGCCGGGCGGACACGTCCGGCGGCGCGGAGGAGCGGGGCTAGGGTTTATCTGCGATTTGGATGGGGAGGCACACATATATATAGGTAGAGGGAGCTAGGAGTGTCCAAAAGGAGTACAGTTTTCGCACACGATCGTGATCCAACGACGGAGAGCATGGAGGGGGTTTAGATGGGTTATTGGGCTGTTTTGCATGGGTGTTGGGCTGCAACACACAAGAGGCCTTTGCGGTTACCCGGTTAACCGTTGGAGCATCAAACGGCCTCCAAATGGAACGAAACTTGACAGGTGGTCTACCGGTGGTGTACCAAGGCCACTTGGAAAACCTCAGTCCATTCCGAGAACGTTTAACACCCGCTCATGAAAAGAGACAAGAGGGGTGCGCCGGTGCATGTGGGAGTGTCGGATTATGAAACGGCCAACGGGGAAAATGCTCGGATGCATGAGACGAACACGTATGCAAATGCGATGCACATGATGACATGATATGAAATGCATGACAAGAACAAAATGCAAAATGAAGACAAAACCCAACCACGAAGGGAATCTCATAACTTACAGCCGAAAATGGCAAGAGTTGGAGTTACAAATATGGAAAGTTACATCCGGGGTGTTACAAAGGTTTGCTAGCTAGATTGGCACGGCAGCGCGGTGGCTTGCTCGCGCGCGCCGCGCTAAGGCCAGCCATCTGGCTCGAGTGAAGGCCAGCGCGGCGGCTTGCTCGCTCGTGAGTCACGCTCGGGCCAGCCTGCCAACCCGTGCGGAGGCCAACGCGGCGTCCGGCCCGTCCGGCGGAGCGGCGGCCAACTCGCTCATCACCGGCGCCATCGACGAACACGCATCAATACTGTTTGAAGTAATGTTCAGGAAAAATAATGATTTGAGGGGGAATAACAGGATAGAAGGTCAGATGTGGGTCCCTCGTGTCAACGGTCAAACAAAATGTGTTGGTTTAAGCTGCCTCGTCAGTACGGACGTGTGGGCCAACCCTGTCATAAATGGGTTTAAACGAACCTAATCGGTAGGAGTACTAGGTAGTTTTTGGCGTGGATTAAGAAATTTTGGGTATGTTTTTGCTATTTTTTGTACAATAGATTCTTCCTAGGGCTGGTTGAAAGTGGTAGTTTTTTGTTAAATACTCTACATATTGTAAGTAGGAGTGAAAGTTAAGCTTTGGAAGCCAATAAGCAAGGCTAGTTACATAGTGCATACGTGTACATGATTGAAAGTAAATATCAACCATGAGTGACTAATATCTTGATGGAAAACTCGAAACTATGGAATACTAGGAAAAAATGCATGGTTGGAAATACTAGCAATGTTCATGTCCGTTGCAACGAATCATAATTAGAATAATACTTATTCACAAACTTGGTACAAAACACTCTAATTTTGATATACATATGTCACTAGAGATATATTATGTTTCAATTAGAATATATTCCTTGGGCTGTTTTGGTGAGGTCAGGGAGGGATGTGGTTGGTTTTAAGATACTAATTATGGGTTTTTCTGCAAATTGGTAGACAAGTGGGATGTTGGTGAGAAAAGGCAACAAGTTACCTCACAATCGTTAGATGTAGATCTAATGGTCAGAAACGACGGATGGTAGACACACCAGCATCACCAACTTAGTCTTGTGTAGGAGTACTAGCAAGATCCGTGCATTGAACGGAACATCAAGATGCATTTTTTTATAGAACACTTGTTGTGATTGACCCTTGCAGGAGTAATCCCATGTGTAAAAACTAATGACATCTCGAGAAATATGAGATAAGGTGAAGAGGAGTGGGGTGTGGTGGTGGTTGGTGGTCGGACTGAGTGGAGGCATGGGGATTGACGACGCCGGCAGCGGCCACCAGGCCAGTTTGTTCCAGAGGCTTCCTTTCTTAATTGCTCAACAATGAGGTTTGTTGGAGATAAGGATGAGCGAGGGAAGGCTTTGTCTGCAAATGTGGAGAGGGGTGCGGGTATCTTTTAGTTTCATTTCCATCCGTCAGATATAGATCGGACGGTCTATATTGCAAGATGGCACACGTACCATCATCACCAACTCGGTTTTTTATAAGAGAAGAAATATAAGTATGGAGATACAAACGTATTATCGATACTTGCTTCCGTAAACTAGCATCTACATTCTATTCAACGCCTCGGCATGTGGGGCCTTAGCACAATGAGTTCTCGACTGTGTAAAACAAAGATTTTCCCATCGCCGACAAGGAGGGGGTGACGGCGGCGCGCTTTTTGGCTTTCTCTAGTCCTAGTAGTCATACTAGGTGGTCTAAGCACGTGTAGATTTATTCTTTTGCACGTCTCGTGTTCGCCGTACTGCCACAACTGTTGATGAATAGACGGTAAGTTATTCACGGGGAAACCCTTGTTGAGCGTGTTTGCGAGAGAGAGAGACGGCGTGCGTGTGTGATATGTTAGAGACTGAGGCAATGATAACAGATTCTTTGTGTCTATGTGTGTGGAGGATAGAGAGAGACATGTAGATGGGGCTTTGTGTTGTGTAACGTGGAGACACATATACATAATTAGAGAGTGAGTGTGTGAGATACACATGCGGACACGAGGAGAGATGAGGATCCAGATAAATGGGTGTTTGTGCATGTCTGTGTGTGTTTGTGCACGCGTTTGTGTGTGAGAGGGAGAGAGTGTATGTGGAGTAGAGAGACCACTGATGATGTAAACCTGGAATAAGGGAAGGGGGAATGGTGTGACATGTGTAGTAGCGAGATAGCACGGGTGCGGGCGGGGGGAGCAGACTATTTGGAAGAGATATCGAGTGTGTGTGTGGGAGAGGGGTGTGAGAGCGAGAGAAAGAGAGAGCTAGCGACGGAGAGAGAGAGAGAGGAAGAGAGGGGGCGAGAGGGGTCGTTTGTGTCCATAAATGGCGTATAGATAGGGAGACAATGTTGATGTTGTCCGAAATTGGCCTATGAACAGAGACGCAAGGGAAGCGAGTCATCGTGTATGTGATAGGGACTTCATGAGAGATCTGGAATGGATGGTGTAGAGAACAATGTGCGAAATCGAGAATGATTATACATTAGGGAGCTATGCAAAGAGTCACGACATATATGTTTACAGGGAAGGAGCTGGGGCGGGTCTGTATGTGGGAGAGATAGAAAGAGGAGAGTGGTGCACAAGGAGACAAAGTGTGCTTGTTTGCAGTGGGGGTGGTGTGTGAGGTGAGTGCGCGAGAACCACATAACTAGGGAGATAGACGTTTGGGGGCGACGTTTTGTGTGTATGGGAAATATACATTCTACATAGTGCGTGTGCTTGGGTAAGAGAGATAGCGGGAGACCTAGAGAGTGAGGGAAGAGATGTGTGCATGCCCGAGACTCCGAGAGACAAAGTGATAGAGACCTATGTTGGGGTCCGGACTTTACAAGAGAGAGGGGTGTTAATGTGCTCGTGTGTTGGTGTTTGGGGGAGAGAATGACTTCTCTATGTGTGTGTGTGTGGTGGGGGGGGGGTTGACTTCAGATCAAGAGTGAGGTGTCTATATTTGAGGGACCTTAACGTAATTGAGATATTGTGCACTCATGGTTGATCAATTTGTTTCACAGTTTGTACTATGAGATAACGATACTTTTGAACATGCGTGATATACCTTGATGTACCAGAATTACAAACCTAAGATTGGAAATTTGGAATTCGACTCCATCATTAGCTTTTGTAATTCATTTAAACGGAGGTACATTTTTTAAGCCGGGATTTCGTGATTTCAAATTCATATATCAAACCAAGAGATATACACATACGGGCCTGTTCAAACTTTATAATCATCCACTTTATTCATACACATACACATTTTTTCTTTTGTCATCATATTTAGGATAAACACATTTGGAATTTCATTTGAATTGGACCGTATGATGGTATTTGCTTGTAGTAGCTCAATGATCCATATTTGAATTGAATGGACAATCTAAGTTTCGAGTTGGAGACATTGATTTTCAAAACTTGCACATTTTTTGCGTGCAAAACAAACAAATTGTCGGCCATGATATCATAGTCGGTTGTACGAGAGCAGAATACTTATAATTTTAGGCGCCAAAAGCTTTCAAACTTCCCGCTCACATCGAAATATCACGCGCCCGAAAGTTTAGCCCTGCGATATTCCTGTTTTACCCCTGCCACATGAACGGACAAGGGCTGCTTTGGTAACTCCATTGTTTTCCCCTCTTTGCCCCCAACATTCTTCCCTAGAGCCCCTCCCCGACCCCCCAACCACGGCAAGCCGCTGAATCTAGTCCTCCGCCGCAGCGGTGGACCTCACACCCCGCCAGATCAACCTTCCGCACCTTGGAACCACCAACTGCCAACTCACCACTTCACCGGAGCCGCTTCAGCGACTAGCTTGTCCACTGCTCCAGATCTCCTTGACCACCATCATGGTCCACCGCACCGGATCTGCTTAACCGGCGCCCTCGTCCACCACAGCGTAGGCCCTTCACTGACTCCCTCGTTCGCCCCTTCGCTAGCCCTTGATACAAGCCCTCGTCCGCCACAACAGATCCGCCTCACCGAAAGCACTGTACAACGCGCCCGCCGAAGCCTTCGTCCACTGCACCGGACCCGCTCCACGGATGCCATATTCAACTCCACCGGCCCTGCTTTACCGACGCCGCAGCCTCATCAGGTTATTTCGATTTGTACTCCTTCGGTTTTTCTCTTTATCATGCAACTGTTCACTTACCACAGTTGAGCTTTCTTGTATGTCGACAGGCGCCGCAACCGTAGCACCGGAGCCGCTTCAGCGATGGCAACAGCCGGCCCAAACTCAACCGCAACACAAGCACCATCGACGATCCTTAGCTATCAAGTATGACAACGATACCCATACGCCGCCGAGAATCAGGTACTATTATCCAACGGCCGGCGCCTACGTTCACTTTCCTAGCATAAGCACCGCACCTTTGAATTTCTTCAGGGCATCATTCAGTTTTTCATGAGACGCGTTATTCTACTTGCACCTGTAGGGCCATACTTCTGGCAGTGAACATGTTACATGTGCTAAATTACATACCAGTGCACATATAGTTAAGATGCTTTAGTTTTATTCTGATGCCACCTGTTGGTTTCAGACTGCTTAATGTTCTCTATGCTTAATTACACATCAGCAAACTAGCATGTGGTTCCGCTGCTTTTTGTTCATTTTACCCTACATTTTCTGATGCTAGCTGTTACATCACTGCTCCGAGCCTCTGTTCATTACTTGTTTGTGTGTTCTTGATCTTCCCAAGTTGCATGACTAATTTGATGCTTCTATTAATTATGGAGCTGCCAACCCCATCAAGCAAAATATTTGTTCTTTTGGGGTAGGCACCTCGAACAAGCATAAAAATAGAGGGAAGCAGATATATTGTCGTGTATGCACACAACCTTCTTTCATTAGTTTAGATGAACCATTGATGATCAATTCGGACCAGTGCATGCGATTAAAATTAATTTTACCTAAATAGATGGTGCAGAATAAACTACAACAACTAGATTTGCAACCACGGGATGCTGATGATATCTTCAAAGAACATTGCAATAGCAGCTAGGCTTCATAGCAACATATGGTAAGCTAGTGTGTTTTAGTACATGTGAAATGTAATGCGAGTGTGCTGCTTTCTTGGCTTGTGCCCTCAACTTGTAATCCTACCGAATTACAAATAGTTCAGTTGTCTGCTTTGTTGTATTGCTTGATTCGAATGCTTATTTGTTGTTATGCTATACCTGAGTTGGCCAATATGCAGCAGTGCCTGCTGTACTATCGTAAAGAAATGCATGCCTATTTCATTTGAGTCCTTAACTTTTCCTCTCAACTTCATCACAAGACTGTCTTCGTAGTTTATATGAGGCCACACTGTTAAGTGCTTTCTCACATTATTTCAACTGCTTAGATGCCTTGGCAACATAAATATAGCGGTTGTACACTCCCTTTCAACTAGGGATGTCAACTGGGTCCCGTTTAATCCCGATTAAAGTCCACTAGTGGTATGATAGTTCAAAAGAGTTTTTGTTTTTTGAGGAAAATGAACTAGGTGTTAGAAATATGCCCTAGAGGCAATAATAAATTGGTTATTATTATATTTCCTTGTTCACGATAATCGTTTATTAGCCATGCTAAAATTGTATTGATAGGAAACTCGAATACATGTGTGGATACATAGACAACACCATGTCCCTAGTAAGCCTCTAGTTGACTAGCTCGTTGATCAATAGATGGTTACGGTTTCCTGACCATGGACATTGAATGTCGTTGATAACAGGATCACATCATTAGGAGAATGATGTGATGGACAAGACCCAATCCTAATCCTAGCACAAGATCATGTAGTTCGTTTGCTAAGAGCTTTTCTAATGTCAAGTATCATTTCCTTAGACCATGAGATTGTGCAACTCCCAGATACCGTAGGAATGCTTTGGGTGTACCAAACGTCACAACGTAACTGGGTGGCTATAAAGGTGCACTACAGGTATCTCCGAAAGTGTCTGTTGGGTTGGCACGAATCGAGACTGGGATTTGTCACTCCGTGTAAACGGAGAGGTATCTCTGGGCCCACTCGGTAGGACATCATCATAATGTGCACAATGTGACCAAGGAGTTGATCACGGGATGATGTGTTACGGAACGAGTAAAGAGACTTGCCGGTAACGAGATTGAACAAGGTATCGGTATACCGACGATCGAATCTCGGGCAAGTACTATACCGGTAGACAAAGGGAATTGTATACGGGATTGATTGAATCCATGACATCGTGGTTCATCCGATGAGACCATCGTGGAACATGTGGGAGCCAACATGGGTATCCAGATCCCGCTGTTGGTTATTGACCGGAGAACGTCTCGGTCATGTCTGCATGGTTCCCGAACACGTAGGGTCTACACACTTAAGGTTCGATGACGCTAGGGTTATAGGGAATAGATATACGTAGTTACCGAATGTTGTTCGGAGTCTCGGATGAGATCCGGGACGTCACGAGGAGTTCCAGAATGGTCCGGAGGTAAAGATTTATATATGGGAAGTCCCGTTTTGGCCACCGGAAGAGTTTCGAGCGTCACCGGTAATGTACCGGGACCACCGGAGGGTTCCGGGGGTCCACCGGAAGGGGCCACCAACCCCGGAGGCATGCGTGGGCCAAGTGTGGGAAGGGACCAGCCCCTAGGTGGGCTGGTGCGCCTCCCACAAGAGGCCCAAGGCACAGGGAAGGGGGAAGGGGGAAACTGTTGAGAATATAACCCTTAGAGTCACCCGCCAGGAGGGGCCGGGTTACTCATAATGGTCATCACGCGAAGCCCAGTACCGAGCTTGAAGACGGCGGGTCAATGATGGGCCTAAGACCTGGAGATGGCTTAAGGCCCGTAATAATAAACCGCCGTATGGCAAGACTTGTAGTGTAAGGCAAGAATAGTTAGGAGTCCGAGCCGGACACTGTTATGAGCCGGCCGGGACTCTGAGGGCCGCTGGGCGTCAACCTCTCTATATAAAGGGACGACCCAGCGGCGGTTTAGGGACAAGGAAGATCTCGTCGATAGCCAGGCATAGCAATTAAGCTCCCTGGTCATCGAAACCATAAGCAATACCACCTCAACTGGACGTAGGCTTTTACCTTCACTGTAAGGGGCCGAACCAGTATAACCCCCGTGTTCCTTGTCCCGTTTAACCCCTTCAAGCTTCCAAGTTGCGATGGCTCCACGACTAAGTCCTAGCACGAGGACATCTGCCGTGACAATTCCACGACAGTTGGCGCCCACCGTGGGGCTGGCGCACGGTGGATTTGAGTTCTTGAAGGGCAGATTCGAAGGGCTCAAGGGATACGTTGTGGGCCGGATGACCAAGAGTCGTCGCGGCAAGCTCTACATCGACGATGCAACCTGGGGCCCCGACGCCGGCTCAATTGAGTACGGATACCGGGTCCGCTTCGGCAGAATTCACGTCTTCATTGGCAAGATTGGTGAGCCGGGCCCTGAGCCGGATCTCTGCGCCGGTCTCATCGAGACGGCTCAGCGTGCACGACCCGCCCGGGCTCTACCTGCCTTGAAGCATGCTTTTGTGGGATGTGTTCATGAAGGACTCTCTGCAGGGTCTGGATCTGGTGATGAAACGGCCGCCGGCTCTGACGGCGAGTCGTCCATAGATGAGTCAAACTCATTGTATCAACTTCAAGATGGTAGGTTCAGGGGTTGTTCCGATGGTGACAGTATTCCGGACCCTTTTGAGCCGCCGAGCCGGGTTGGAATCTTCATGGCCGGTGCGCAGCCTGTTCAAAACCCTGCCGCTGGGTCAGGAAACCCGGTACCCTCGCCGGCTCAAGTGTTGATGGATCTCACGGACAAGATGACGACCCTGTTGACCGCTACGGTTGACCCGGTGGATTAAGCTCAGCATGACGCGGAGGTGGCGCAGTTAAAATTAGATCTAGTGAAAGCCAAGGAGGATCTGGCGGCGGAAGGGATCAGGATGGCTGCGGAGAGGGCGGCTCTCGACGCCCAGACTCAGTTGATTCAGGCGCAGTCCTTCAGGCTCACGATGGATCAGAACGCGTCTAATGAGGTCATGAGAAGGAGGCATCAAAAGGCCCAATCTCGACTCCCTCCGGTCTACGATCCTCGAAACCTCTTCAACACGCTAGGTGTAGGGTCTAGTAACCCGCCGGAGATCATAGTACCCGGAGCTGGGACACCAATTCAGCCCCAAGTAATGGGACCGCCCCGGGTGAACCTTGCCCCGCCTCAGTACATGCCAATACCATCGGGTCATTATGCCAACCCGTTGGAAAACATGGTCGCCGCGGCGGCACGGCTGGCGGCTCTCCCAATCGATGGCGACTCTCCAACGGCGATTGAAACCCGCCGGGTCAGGGAGCTCCTTCAGACAGCTCTGGCGCAGCAGGAGGCATACTCTTACAGCCGGGACAGGATCCATTCAACCCCTCGTCCAGGCCGGAGACCGAGTTATAGCAGGCACATGGTTTCAGCGACCGGCTCAAGTAATGTCCGACGCCAGGACTTGCCACCTGGCCATGGCCCGGCTCATAACGGAGCTTTTCACGCAGCAGACCAAGACAGAGCACGGCAAGAGGCGGAGCAGGTGCCTCAGTTGACGGCTTACCAGACACCCCCGGCTTATCCGACGGCTTCCGTCAACGTGGGTATCCCTACGAGGACTGGAGGCGTCCCTTGTTTAGTACCGGCTCTCCGCAATGAACGTCTACCCAAGGACTTCAAAGGACCTAGGAAGGTGCCTAATTACACGGCTGATTTACAACCCGGAGCCTGGATCGAGAGTTATGAGATGGCCATGGAATTGCTGGAGGTCAGCGAAGCGGCGATGGCCAAGTACTTCACCATGATGTTAGATGGGACTGCCCGCACTTGGTTGAAAGGGCTGCCACCGAATTCCATCGGGTCTTGGGCTGAGCTGAAAGCCCGGTTCATACAAAACTTTAAAGATACCTGTAGGCAGTCTATGTCAATTGTGGATTTGACTAACTGTAAACAGCAGGAGGGCGAGTCTACGACACCTTAGGTTCGCCGGGTCAAGGAGATAATACATTCATCTGATAAGATGGATGCCGGCTCTGCAGTCTTGATGTTGGAGCAGAATTGTCGCTTCCTGCCCCTGAAGATGAAACTCGGGCGGCTCAAACGCGACTGCAATGACATGGGTACGCTGATGGCGGCTCTCGTCAAGTACGCCGACTCTGATAGTACCAAGGACCCCGCTTCAGATGATGAAAGGACAGGGAAGGGAAAGAAGAACGGAAATGGCAAGGCCCCTCAGCATAACCCAGCAAATCAAGGAGGTAACAAGCGTAAGGCTGATGGCAGCATGGAGTTTGTGGCCAATGCCAGCTCACAGGGTAACAACCAGCGACATAAAGGGAGGCCACCTCCCCGAGCCGGCGGTTCAGGCCCAACGCTTGAGCAGTTGTTGAACGAGCCTTGTCCAAGGCATGGCTCCAGGGAGAAGCCAGCTACTCATCTATGGAAAGATTCCGCAATCATGAAGGCCTTTAAGAATTCCAACGCCTTTAATGGCAACAATGGCCCGGGCGGTGGCTCAGGCGCTGGCGGTTTTCATGGCCCGGGCGGTGGCTCAGGCGCTGGCGGTTTTCATGGCCCGGGCGGCGGCTCAAATCCTGATCCTCAGAACGGTCAAGGGGGCTTTAATCAGCAGTCTGGCCAGGGTCATCAACAACAGCAGGGGGTTATCAGACCAATCCAAAGCAGCTTAATGGTGGACAGTATCACGTATTTACCACCAGTCTGTGTAAGCGAGATGAGAAGCTTCATAAGAGGGCTGTGAATGCTGTTGAGCCGGCGGTTCCACACTATTTAAGATGGTCTGAGCAGCCTATTGTGTGGAGTAGGGAGGATCACCCTCCCCGGGTTGATAATCCGGGTCACTTGGCCCTGGTGGTGGCTCCTCAGGTGGGAGGATATAAGTTCACTAAGGTGCTCATGGATGGAGGCAACAGCATCAACATCCTTTATTATGAGACTTTCCGTCGTATGGGGTTGATTGATAAGAACCTCAGCCAGTCCAATACTGTTTTCCATGGCGTGGTGCCTGGTAAGTCGGCTTATCCAGTTGGTAAGATCGAAATGGAAGTGGCCTTTGGAGACGAGTACAACTACAGGGTGGAAAAGTTGACCTTTGAGGTGGTCAAGATAAGAAGTCCGTATCATGCCATATTTGGGCGGCCGGCTTACGCCAAGTTCATGGCACGGCCGTGTTACGTGTATTTGCAGCTCAAGATGCCGGGTCACAATGGGACCATTACGGTTCATGGCAGCCGGAAGGTGGCCTCGGAGTGTGAGGAAGGCGATGCGGCTTATGCAGAATCTGTTTATGCAACGGAGGAGTTGAAGTTTTACGAGCACAATGTTGACCAAACAGATATGACCTCTCTAAAAAAGCCGACTACGGAGCATGAGCCGGCAATAAAATTTAAGTCAGCTGATGAGACTAAACTTGTTGATTTCGTTCCAGGTGACTCGTCTCAGCAGTTCAGCATCAGTGCCAATTTGGATCTGAAATAGGAAAGCGCGCTCATCGAGTTCATCCATGAGAACAGGGACATCTTTGCATGGAAACCTTCTGACATGCCAGGTGTACCTAGAGAACTCGCTGAGCACACTCTCAATGTTGATCCGAAATTTAAACCGGTCAGGCAATTCCTTCGACGGTTTAATGAAGAGAGGCGGAAAGCCATTGGTGAGGAGGTGGCCCGGCTCTTAGCGGTCGGGTTTATTGTTGAAGTCTTTCACCCAGAGTGGTTAGCTAACCCGGTGTTCGTGCTCAAGAAAAATGGCACCTGGCGGATGTGTGTGGACTACACGGACTTAAACAAGGCATGTCCGGCTGATCCTTTCGCTCTCCCTCGTATTGATCAAATCATTGATGCCACGGCGGGTTGTGAGCATTTAAGTTTCTTGGATGCATATTCTGGATACCATCAGATTAAAATGGCAGTTAAGGACCAAGAGAAGACGACGTTCATCACTCCCTTTGGAGCCTTCTTTTATGTGTCTATGCCTTTTGGACTCAAGAGTGCAGAGGCGACTTATCAGCGTTGCGTGCAGAACTGTCTTCATAACCAGATTGGGCGCAATGTTCATGCCTATGTGGATGATATTGTGGTTAAGTCCAGGGAGAAGGAAACCTTGATAGATGACCTGAGGGAAACCTTTCATAATCTCCGGGTCTACAAGATGATGCTTAACCCGGCCAAGTGTGTTTTTGGTGTTCCTGCAGGCAAGCTCTTGGGTTTTCTGGTTTCTCATAGAGGCATTGAAGCTAACCCGGAGAAGATCAAGGCAATCACCTCTCTGGCTAAGCCGGCGTGTGTAAACGACGTCCAGCACCTGGCGGGTCGTATTGCTGCTTTAAGCCGGTTTATAAGCCGTTTGGGTGAGAAGGCCATGCCATTGTACCAGTTGATGAGGAAAACTGATGACTTTGTCTGGAATGATGCTGCTAATACTGCTTTTGAGGATTTGAAGAGACAGCTGGCGGAGCCCCCAGTCCTTGCTGCTCCGGTTGACAAGGAGCCCTTATTACTATATGTAGCTGCTAACACACGAGCTGTCAGCGTGGCTGTGGTGGTGGAGCGCAAGGACGAGGGTAAAGAGTATCCGATTCAGCGGCCGGTTTACTACGTCAGCGAGGTGCTCATAGAGTCCAAACAGCGGTATCCACATTGGCAGAAGCTTGTTTATGGTGTATTCATGGCAAGCCGGAAGCTTAAGCACTATTTTCAGGGTCACCCTATCACTGTGGTTAGTTCTGCTCCCCTTGGAGATATCATCCAAAACAGAGAAGCCACAGGAAGAGTGGCCAAGTGGGCTATAGAGCTTGGGCCTCATGGTCTGAAATACGTACCACGCACTGCTGTTAAATCTCAAGCTTTGGTGGATTTCATCAACGGTTGGACAGAGCTACAAGTGCCTGAAGAAAAGCCGGATAATACATATTGGACTATTCACTTCGATGGGTCCAGGCAATTGGAGGGCTCGGGGGCTGGAGTGGTATTGGCTTCCCCTAAAGGTGACAAGTTTCATTATGTGCTATGGTTGATGTTTCCTTGCACTAACAATGCGGCTGAGTACGAGGCCTTGCTCCATGGTCTTCGGATGGCTAAGGAGATGAGCTTGAGCCGGGTAAGGTGCTTCGGCGACTCAGACTTAGTGGCTCAACAAGTATCAGGCAAGTGGGATTCCAAGGACCCTCTCAGGGCGGCTTATCGCCGTGAAGTTGATGCCATTGCTGGACACTTTCAGGGTTACCAAGTAGAGCACATCGATCGCAGGAAGAATGAGGCGGCTGATGCATTAAGCCGGCTGGGCTCTCAGCGAAAACCGGTGCCGCCTAATACTTTCTTGGACATCCTGCATAACCCTTCTGTTAAAGTACCTACAGAGGAAGACTTGGCTGTCCCTGACTCGGAGGCACAGTTGGTGGCGGCTCTCCACATCACCCCAGACTGGACGGTGCCATACTTGGCTTACATGACCCGGGGAGATTTGCCTGAGGATGAAACTTTGGCCAGACAGATAACCCGGCGGTCTAAGTCAATGGTTGTTATCAATGGTGAGCTGCATCACCGCAGTGTTACGGGAGCGTTCCAGCGTTGTGTCTCCCCTGAGGAAGGTCAAGAAATCCTGCGTGAGATTCACGAAGGGGATTGTGGCCATCATGCCGGCTCAAAATCCCTTCTGGCCAAGGCTTTTCGTCATGGTTTTTATTGGCTGACGACTCATGCTGATGCGGAGGACTTGGTCAGTAAATGTGATGGTTGCCAGAGGCTCTCGCGACGGGCCCATGTGCCGGGTCAGGAGCTGAGGATGATTCCAATTACTTGGCCGTTTGCGGTCTGGGGGCTTGACATGGTTGGGCCTTTTAAAAGGTCCAAGGATAAAAAGACCCACCTCTTGGTGGCAGTTGACAAGTTCACAAAGTGGGTTGAAGCAGAGCCAGTTAGTAAGTGTGACGCAGCCACGGCGGTTCAGTTCATGAAAAGGGTGATATTTCGCTTTGGCTTTCCACACAGCATTATAACTGACAATGGCACCAATCTATCTAAGGGCGCTATGGAGGAGTTTTGTCAACGAGAGCATATTCGACTTGATGTTTCATCAGTGGCTCATCCTCAATCCAATGGTCAAGCTGAGAGAGCTAATCAGGAGATTTTGAAGGGCATTAAGCCCCGGCTTTTGGTCCCTTTTCAATGGACGCCGGGTTGTTGGGTGGAGGAGTTACCCTCCGTGTTATGGAGCATCAACACTACTCCTAACAGATCTACGGGTTACACGCCTTTCTTCATGGTTTATGGAGCGGAAGCAGTCCTCCCCAGTGACTTCCGTCATGACTCGCCTGGGGTGGCGGCTTATGTTAAGGCGGATAATGAACAGGCACGCCAAGATGCTATTGACTTGTTGGATGAACAGCGTGATGTGGCAGCAGCTCGCTCAGTGATTTACCAGCAAGACCTGCGCCGTTATCACAGTCGCCGGGTTAAGTCCCGGGTCTTCCAGGAAGGTGATCTGGTGCTCCGGCTCATCCAAGATCAAACAGATGTGCACAAGTTATCCCCGCCTTGGGAAGGGCCCTTTGTGGTCAGCAAGAACTTGCACAACGGGTCATACTACCTTATTGACGTTCGGGAGCATAAAGATTCACGTAAGTCGGAGGAAGAGACCCGTCGGCCATGGAACATAGCTCAACTTCGGCCTTATTACACTTGAGCCACCGGCTCTCATAATGTACATATTTCTATAGCCATGTATATATTATGATAAGCAATAAAGCAGGACCTCTGTCCTTTTTCTCCTCCAAAGGTAACTGTGTTGTTTCCATTACAAGATCACATGGTAACTTGGAGGTGGATCCGGCTTACGATCGTATTCGAATCTTGCCATTAAACAATATAGTCACCTGGGGGCTTCCTGTTCAAACATAGGTCGTATTCGAACCAAAGAGAACATAGCTGTCGATACCCACTTGATTGGCACACTGCCGAGCTCATTGGGGAGTTTTCTTGATCATATTTGAATCATAGCTTAACCCCCTTTGGGAACCGACGTGGATCGTATTCGAATCAGCGTCGTTAAACAACTTTTAAGGTCATTTGGGGGCTTCCTGTTCAAACATGGGTCGTATTCGAACCAAAGAGAACATAGCTGTCGGTACCCTCTTGATCGGCATCGCCAAACCCACTAGGGGCTATATGATCGCATTCAAATCTTAGCTTAACCCCTTTGGGACGGGTCTCTGGTCGTATTCGAACTGGAAGACCCTAAGTTTTGATTGTCTGATTTACAACAAGTTCTTCTGGTTGTATCAACAGTGTACACGGCGGTTCTTATTCCGCCGACTTATCACAGTGTTAGTCATACACAATAAGCATTATCAAAACTGGTAAACCGGAGTTGAGGTATCAACCTTATTATCCAGGTTACATAAACCAGACGTATACTTGAAGGCCTGTAAGTATGCTATTATGGTTACATCAAGGATATAATTGAGGACCAATCTTTGGTGACTTAGATTCATATTCCGGGTTATATGTATGAGACTATGATTCTCAGTGCGGTAAGCCGCCTAGGGACTTGTGACTTGTTTTTCTATGCAGGATGGTTAAAGACAGCTCTTTGAGCTTAAGGAAAATAAATGATCAATTAAGACCCGGAGAAATATAAGGAAGCAACTTCAATGGAGTTAACCATTCAACACATGCACGATGGCACGACAAAGTTAAAATGTTGGTCCTACTCTATTACAAGACTCCCCGAGTCCAAAAGGGTGAAGCATTGTTTAACAAGCATAATCATGGGCCGCTTAAAGAGTCAAGATGCTTGCCGGGTCGAAGCTTCTGGCTCATCCCTCTCCACTCCTCTGGCTGTTATGACCTGGAAAGTTCACGATTTCCAGTCAATTCCGCTCAAAGCTTCAAATTGAGCCTCCTCGTCAATTAACCCAGCCGGGTCAACTTCCGGGGCGAAGGTATGCTTACGAGTCGGAGGGATCAAGCTGATTGCTTCGTAGCGTGGAGTGGGGATCCTCTGATTCTCCGAGTCATAACCCGGCTGATACTTGGTGAGGTCGGTGTCGTTCCCAATTAAGGTAGCCACCGGGCGCACACTCTTCACACAATCAGCAAAATCTTTTTGGTCAAACGGAGTGCCGTCTTCCTTCAGACTGGGATATCCAAGCGCGATCTTTGCCGGGTCTAGCTCTGGGAGGAAAGCCTTGGCCCGACTCAGAGCGGCTATGGCTCCGGCTCTTGCAGAGGCCCGTCGCAGCTCTTGAAAACATTGAGGAAGAACGGCAAGCTGGCGAAGTACGTCCGCCAGGTGAGTCGGAACCTCATTGGACAGGGCCACAATGGCCAAGGCACGCTGTGACCCGGTGTAGAGTTGTTCCACCAAAGTGTACACAGCCTTCAGTTTGGTCAACACATTTTGGTTGAGGTTGGCGCTTCTGGGACCTGTTTTACAACGTCAGGTAAGCCGCTAGTAATGATGGGAATTATGAGACATAGAGAATGTAAACTTGTTGAAAGTCGGCAGAATGACTTACCGAAGATTGCGGCGACCATCTGTGACACATGGCGCTTTAAGCCGGAGAGTTCGGCGGTTCTCTCCGTCAGAGACTTCTCCGCCTGTTCGGCCCGGCTTACCAGAGCAGCCTTCTCTTCGGCCCAAGTCTTCCTTTCAGCTTCAAACTTCTTCTTCAGCTTCTCTTGAGCAGCAATGCTGGATTCAAATTTGGCGTTGGCCTTCCGGGTCTCAAGTTCCTGAGTCTTCAGGCGGTTCTTCAGCTCAGAGATATCAGCCTCAAATTTCTTGCAAGCAGCCTGTACAATTTCCGGGTTATAGTATGAATAATTATTATGCAACTTTAAAGTCCCAAGCACTTTCCAAGCAAAGACACTTGGCACTTGGGGGCTAATGCATGTCGAAAGTTTCTATTTACAAATTACCGGTTCATGGAAGTAAGCCGGAAGTTAAGTCTACAACATATTCTATCATAAGTAGTAGACTTGGGGACTGGTATGGTAAGGATGACTATACGGTAAGCAATAGAGTGGTACCTCAGACTTCTGCTGTATCTGCTTCACCATGTCAATCTCCAGGTCCCGGCTGCTGTGCACCTGATTGACATAGCTGGAGATGATATCTCCGATGCTCAGTTAGCGTAGTTGGTGATGTCCAGCCTGGCCCTGCGGCGCTCTAGCAACTCTTCCTTGGCAGAGCACTTAGCCAGCGCAGTGGGTCTCCCCGGCTCGACAAACTCCGTCCGGGTGATTACCACGTCCGGGTCATCGGCCAGCTGAGCCGGGCTGGAGATCTCCGGGTTACCAGAAGTCTTTGTGATTGGCTCGTTGGTTGGAGCGGTGGCTTCAGGAGCAGAGGTAGCGGGCGGCTCTTGAGCTGAAGCCTCCGGTTCAGTCAGGACCGGCTCTTCGACCGGCTTATTCTTCTTTGCTCTTTTACTGAGCTTTGCTTGAGCACTGAAAGGACAAAAGGTTAGTACAGAAGCATGAGTAATGATAAATACAACATAAGATGATCATTGTTACCCGGGGGCGGTCTTGAAAGCCGGCAGGTTCGATTGCATAGAATCACCAGAGGAAGGTGAAGTTTCCTGATAATTTGAATAAGAAGAATTGAGCGGTTGACGAGTAACACCCGCCAAAGGATGAAAAGGATATAAGTTGGAGATAACCTCGGTCCGGCGTTTCCTCGATGCTTCAGGTAAGCCGGAGGAGAGGTCTGCATCCTTGTTGGTCCGGGTGTGCCGCCGGCTCTCATGAATCTGTCGCTTCAAAAGAAATTGAGGATCTTGATAAGCTAAAGGATGTGAATATCTTACTTTCTGGGTCACTCTTCGGACTTTCGGCCTTGGCAAGGGCTCCGAGTCGGAGGAAAGTATAGTTACCTCTTCAATCATCGGGTTACTTGCTCCGGTATCATCCTGCGGATAATCAAGTCAGTGAGATAGTTAAAAACAGATGAACAGCAAAGTAAGAGCCTGAGGAATCAAGGGTTACCTCTGACTCGGAGCTATCACTCAGCTGAAGTAGCTCTGAGGCAGTAGGCCTGCTTCCTTTCTTGCGAGGAGCGGCTCTCCTGGCGGCTTTCTTGGCCTTCCTGGCTTTTTTGGCCGCCTCATGGTCATATTTGACCTTCCAGAACTTGTCATTAGCCTGAAACATACAACAAAGATTTCTTAAAGTTCAGATGGAAATTAGTCAAAGGAAAACCAAGGTGTTCAGGTCAGTGACTTACCGCCGGAGCCGGGTTTGCTTGGCAGAAGGGATTCAAGCCAGTCCTCCCACAGTCGGCTAAGCTCTCATTCAGGAGAGACTTGGTCATGTCGTCCACAACATCCTCAGGAAGATCATTGGGACTGTGCCGCAGAGGGTCATCCTTCCGGCCCGTATAAGCACACATTAAGCCGGGGCGGCGGCTCAAAGGGATCACCCGCCAGGAGATACAAAACCGGACTAGATCAATGCCGTTGAGGCCGTTTCCCAGGAGAGCCTTGATCTTATTGATGGTGGGGATCAGAGGTTGACGCTCCGCCTGAGATAGCTTGTCTGGCAGAGGGTGATTTGGTTCCAGACGCACGGCACGAAAGCCGGGCAGAGGGCTCTCGTCAGCCGGAGAAGTGTCCTGGCAGTAGAACCACGTCTGGTTCCAGTCCTTTGGGTGGCTTGGCGGCTCAGTGTAAGGAAAAAGGCAATCTCTCCGTCGTTGAATGGAGATTCCACCAAGTTCCAAGCTCGGCCCGTTGGCGCACTCGTTCTGGCGGTTCAGATAAAAGAGCTCTCTAAAGAGCAGCAAGCTGGGCTCTTCTCCAAGATAGACTTCGCAGAATACTTGGAAGTTGCATATATTTGACACGGAGTTGGGTCCTATATCTTGCGGTCGCAGATCAAAGAAATTCAGCACATCTCTAAAGAATTTTGAGCCGGGCGGTGCGAAGCCCCGGCTCATGTGATCTGCAAATATCACCACCTCCCCATCCCTTGGTTGGGGTCTCTCCTCCGACGGGTCAGGGGCACGGTAAGACATGACATCCTTCTTGGGCAGGTAACCCGTCTTCACGAAGTCCGCTAAGGTTTCGTCAGTAACATTGGATCTCATCCAGTTGCACGTGATGGGTGCCTTGATAGCTTTGGGAGGCATTGTGAAAGACGGAAGCCTATGATAAAAGGAAATGTCCGGTTCAATTATAAGCCGGAGGAAGTTTACAGTTCAATGTTTAAAGTGACGGCTTATGAAGGGGCCTAATGACATATGGCTAAATGCATCGGGTTATCTAAGCCGCTGAGGGCATCGTCAGTAATTCCGGTTGTCTAAAGCCCTATTATGAATAAGCCGGAAGTTTCTACAGCGTGTGGCCTCTTTTAAGCCGGAGATATGAGCCGCCATAGCTAAACAGATGCAATTTTTGACTAAGTGTGGCGCAAACAAGTTTCACAGATCACAGTAATTATTCTGGATCAAACGATCGACTGGAAAGGGAAAGTTTCTAGACCTAAAACAGACATAGAAGAAGTTCATAGGTTCGAACGGAGCCTTTATGCAATGAGAAGGGATCTATGTACATTGGGAATGGGTGTGAAACAACTACCGCAACAGTTCTATACAGTCTAAAGATCAAGAAAGGGTGGTAATAATGAAATCTGTCAAGAACTCGCGATGAACGGCGAAGAACACGGGAAGAACAGCAAGGAACCTAATGTGGATCTACTCTATGGAGTGGCAAGGGCTTACGGGTGCTGGTGAGTCGCGGAGGTCGCCGCCGTTTTCTCTGGACACGTCAGGTTGATGCAGCGGTCGGAGTTGGTGAGGACGAGGAGATCCGCGGCGGCGGAGCTCGGGCGACAGCACAGTGGCGAGAGGAGGAAGAAGATGGAGGCGACGAGTGACTGAGAGGCTCATGGGCCGGGCTATTTATAAGGTGAAGCTCATAAGTGGGCGCGAGAAACGAGGAGGTCACGGCGTGATTATCTCGCCCCAGAGGCGCCTCGATTTTCAGGATAACCATTAAGGATAAGATCCGTTGGGATTTAATGGAATAAAGAAATGAACTTAATGGAAGATGACGTCATGGCGGGTTATCAGGAATCCAGAAGATGACGTCACGGCGGGTTAAAACTTTCGCACAGGTGTAAGCCGGAGAATTTTCTTTCAAGGGGATTGAAGATTGACATGAGCCGGCTCAAATCAATCTGGGGCCTAATGTTGAGAATATAACCCTTAGAGTCACCCGCCAGGAGGGGCCGGGTTACTCATAATGGTCATCACGCGAAGCCCAGTACCGAGCTTGAAGACGACGGGTCAATGATGGGCCTAAGACCCGGAGATGGCTTAAGGCCCGTAATAATAAACCGCCATATGGCAAGACTTGTAGTGTAAGGCAAGAATAGTTAGGAGTCCGAGCCGGACACTGTTATGAGCCGGCCGGGACTCTGAGGGCCGCTGGGCGTCAACCTCTCTATATAAAGGGACGACCCGGTGGCGGTTTAGGGACAAGGAAGATCTCGTCGATAGCCAGGCATAGCAATTAAGCTCCCTGGTCATCGAAACCATAAGAAATACCACCTCAACTAGACGTAGGCTTTTACCTTCACTGTAAGGGGCTGAACCATTATAACCCCCGTGTTCCTTGTCCCGTTTAACCCCTTCATGCTTCCTAGTTGCGATGGCTCCACGACTAAGTCCTAGCACGAGGACATCTGTCGTGACAATTCCATGACAGAAACCCTAGGCTCAGATGGGCCTAAGGCCCACCTAGGGTGCGTCCCCCCTCTCTCCCCCTCTGGCCGCACCCTCTCTCCCCCTCTGGCCGCCCGCCTAGATGCATCTAGGGCTGGCCGCACCCCTTGGGGGGAACCCTAGATGGGGGCGCAGCCCCTCCCCCTCCCCTAAATATAGTGGGGGTTTTGGGGCTGCCAATGACATGAGTCTTCCTCTCTCTTTGGCGCAGCCCTATCTCTCTCCCTCCTCGTCTCTCGCAGTGCTTGGCGAAGCCCTGCTGGAGTGCCACGCTCCTCCATCACCACCATGCCGTTGTGCTGCTGCTGGATGGAGTCTTCCCCAACCTCTCCCTCTCCCCTTGCTGGATCAAGGCGTGGGAGACGTCACCGGGCTGCACGTGTGTTGAACGCGGAGGCGCCGTGGTTCGGCGCTTAGATCGGAATCAACCGCGATCTGAATCGCTACGAGTACGACTCCTTCATCCGCGTTCTTGCAACGCTTCCGCATAGCGATCTACAATGGTATGTAGATGCACTCCCCTTCCCCTCGGTGCTAGATTACTCCATAGATTGATCTTGGTGGATGCGTAGAAAATTTTGAATTTCTGCTACGTTCCCCAACAGTGGCATCATGAGCTAGGTCTATGCGTAGTTTCTATGCACGAGTAGAACACAAAGTACTTGTGGGCGTCGATTTGTCAATTTACTTGCCGTTACTAGTCTTATCTTGATTCGGCGGCATCGTGGGATGAAGCGGCCCGGACCGACCTTACACGTACTCTTACGTGAGACAGGTTCCACCGACTGACATGCACTAGTTGCATAAGGTGGCTAGCGGGTGTCTGTCTCTCCAACTTTAGTCGGATCGGATTCGATGAAAAGGGTCCTTATGAAGGGTAAATAGAAATTGGCATATCACGTTGTGACTTTTGCATAGGTAAGAAACGTTCTTGCTAGAAACCCATAGCAGCCACGTAAAACATGCAACAACAATTAGAGGACGTCTAACTTGTTTTTGCAGGGTATGCTATGTGATGTGATATGGCCAAAAGGATGAATGATATATGTGATGTATGAGATTGATCATGTTCTTGTAATAGGAATCACGACTTGCATGTCGATGAGTATGACAACCGGCAGGAGCCATAGGAGTTGTCTTATTTTATTGTATGACCTGCGTGTCAATGAAAACGCCATGTAATTACTTTACTTTATTGCTAACCGTTAGCCATAGTAGTAGAAGTAATAGTTGGCGAGACAACTTCATGAAGACACAATGATGGAGATCATGGTGTCATGCCGGTGACGAAGGTGATCATGCCGCGCCTCGAAGATGGAGATCAAAGGCGCAAGATGATATTGGCCATATCACGCCACTTTATGATTTGCATGTGATGTTTGTCATGTTTACATCTTATTTGCTTAGAACGACGGTAGCATAAATAAGATGATCCCACACTAAAATTTCAAGAGACGTGTTCCCCCTAACTGTGCACCGTTGCGAAGGTTCGTTGTTTCGAAGCACCATGTGATGATCGGGTGTGATAGATTCTAACGTTCGAATACAACGGGTGTTGACGAGCCTAGCATGTACAGACATGGCCTCGGAACACATGCGAAACACTTAGGTTGACTTGACGAGCCTAGCATGTACAGACATGGCCTCGGAACACAAGAGATTGAAAGGTCGAACATGAGTCGTATAGTAGATGCGATCAACATGGAGATGTTCACCGATGATGACTAGTCCGTCTCACGTGATGATCGGACACGGCCTAGTTTGACTCGGATCATGTATCACTTAGGTGACTAGAGGGATGTCTATCTGAGTGGGAGTTCATTAAATAATCAGATGAACTTAATTATCATGAACATAGTCAAAAGGTCTTTGTAAATTATGTCATAGCTTACGCTTTAGTTCTACTGTTTAAGATATGTTCCTAGAGAAAATTTAGTTGAAAGTTGATAGTAGCAATTATGTGGACTGGGTCCGTAAACTGAGGATTGTCCTCATTGCGGCACAGAAGGCTTATGTCCTTAATGCACCGCTCGGTGTGCTGAACCTCGAGCGTCGTCTGTAGATGTCACGAAACATCTGACATACACGTTTTGATGACTACGTGATAGTTCAGTGTGTGATGCTAACGGTTTAAAATTGTGGCGACAAGACGGTTTTGAAACATCGCAGAACATATGAGATGTTCCAAAGACTGAAATTGGGATTTCAGACTAATGCCCACGTCAAGTGGTATGAGACCTCTGACAAGTTTCTTAAGCCTGCAAACTAAGGGAGAAAAGCTCAATCGTTGAGCATGTGCTCAGATTGTCTGAGTACTACAATCACTTGAATCGAATGGGAGTTAATCTTCCAGATGAGATAGTGATGGTTCTCCATAGTGACTGCCACCAAGCTATTAGAGCTTCATGATGAACTATAACATATCAGGGATAGACATGATGATCCTTGAGCAACTCGCGATGTTTGACACCGCGAAAGTAGAAATCAAGAAGGAGCATCAATTGTTGATGGTTAGTAAAACCACTAGTTTCTAGAAGGGCAAGGGCAAAAGGGATACTTCATGAAACAGCAAATCATTTGCTGCTCTAGTGAAGAATCCCAAGGTTGAACCCAAACCCGAGACTAAGTGCTTCTGTAATGAGGGGAACGGTCACTGAAGCAGAACTACCCTAGATACTTGGTAGATGAGAAGGCAGGCAAGGTCGACAGAAGTATATTGGATATACATTATATGAATGTGTACTTTACTAGTACTCCTAGCAGCACCAGGGTATTAGATACCGGTTCGGTTGCTAAGTATTAAGAACTCGAAATAAAAGCTGCGGAATAAACGGAGACTAGCTAAAGGTGAGATGACGATATGTGTTGGAAGTGTTTCCAAGGTTGATGTGATCAAGCATCGCATGCTCCCTCTGCCATCGAGATTGGTGTTAAACCTAAATAATTGTTATTTGGGGTTTGCGTTGAGCATAAACATGATTGGATTATGTTTATCGCAATACGGTTATTCATTTAAGGAGAATAATGGTTACTCTGTTTATTTTAATAATACCTTCAATGGTCTTGCACCTAAAATGAATCTCGATCGCAGTGATACACATGTTCGTGCCAAAATAGAAGCTCCATGTAGATGGATCTTTGGACTCACTCGTTTTTGAAAAGATTGAGACATGCGAACCATGTGTATTGGTATATATGCATGAAGAAACTCCATGCAGATGGATCGTTTGGACTCACTTGATTTTGAATCACTTGAGACATGCAAATCATACCACATGGGCAAGATGACTGAAAGGCCTCGTTTTCAGTAAGATGGAATAAGAGAGCAACTTGTTGGAAGTAATACATTTGATGTGTGCAGTCGAATGAGTGCTGAGGCACTCAGTGGATATCGATATGTTCTTACTTCACAGATGATTTGAGTAGATGCTGAGAATATTTACTTGATGAAACACAAGTCTGAATTATTGAAAGGTTCAAGTAATTTCAGAGTGAAGTTGAAGATCGTCGTGACAAGAGGATAAAATGTCTATGATATGACCATAGAGATATTTGAGTTACGAGTTTGGCACACAATTAAGACATTGTGGAAAGTGTTTCACAATTAATACCGCCTGGAACACCACAATGTGATGGTGTGTCCGAACATCATAACTGCACCCTATTGGATATGGCGCATACCATGATGTCTCTTATCGAATTACCACTATCGTTTATGGGTTAGGCATTAGAGACAACCGCATTCACTTTAAATAGGGCACCACGCAATTCCGTTGAGACGACACCATTTAGAGAAACCTAAGTTGTCGTTTCTTAAAAGTTTGGGGCTGCGATGCTTATGTGAAAAGGTTTCAGGCTGATAAGCTCGAACCCAAAGCGGATAAATGCATCTTCATAGAATACCCAAACCAGTTGGGTATACCTCCTATTTCAGATCTGGAAGCAAAAGTGATTGTTTCTAGAAACGGGTCCTTTGTCGAGGAAAAATTTCTCTCGAAAGAATTGAGTGGGAGGATGGTGGAGACTTGATGAGGTTATTGAACCATGACTTCAACTAGTGTGTAGCAGGGCACAGGAAGTTGTTCCTGTGGCACCTACACCAATTGAAGTGGAAGATTATGATAGTGATCATGTAACTTCGGATCAAGTCACTACCAAACCTCGTAGGTCGATAAGGATGCGTACTACTTCAGAGTGGTACATAATCCTGTCTTGGAAGTCATGTTGCTAGACAACAATGAACCTACGAGCTATGGAGAAGCGATGGTGGGCCCAGATTCCGACGAATGGCTCGAGGCCATGAAATCCGAGAGAGGATCCATGTATAAAAGCAAAGTATAGACTTTGGAAGAAATACTTGATAGTCGTAAGGCTGTTGGGTGCAGATGGATTTTAAAAGGAAGACAGACAATGATGGTAAGTGTCACCATTAAGAAAGCTTGGCTTGTCGTTAAGATTTTCCGACAAGTTCAAGGAGTTGACTACGATGAGACTTTCTCACTCGTAGAGATGCTAAGAGTCTGTTAGAATTATATTAGCAGTTACTGCATTATTTATGAAATCTTGCACATAGGATGTCAAAACATTGTTTCCTCAACGATTTTCTTGAGGAAAGGTTGTATGTGATACAACCAGCAGGTTATGTCAATCCTGAAAGATGCTAACAAGTATGCAAAGCTCCAGCAATCCTTCTAAGGACTAGAGTAAGCATCTCGGAGTTGGAATGTACGCTTTGATGAGATGATCAAAGAGTTTGGGTTTATACAAAGTTTATGAGAAACTTGTTGATCAGAAATGATGTAGATTTCTGGAAAGCATACACGGTTATTTGAAAAGTGTTTTTCAATGGAAAACCTGGATTAAGCTACTTGAACATTGAGCATCAAGATCTATAAGGATAGATCAAAAACCGCTTAATAGTACTTTCAAATGAATACATACCGTGACAAGATTTTGAAGGAGTTCAAAATAGACCAGCAAAGAAGGAGTTCTTGGCTATGTTACAAGGTGTGAGTATTGAGTAAGACTCAAGACCTGACCACAGTAGAAGAGAGAGAAAGGACGAAGGTCCTCCCCTATGCTTTAGACGTAGGCTCTACAGTATGCTATGCTGTGTACCGCACATGAAGTGTGCCTTGCCATGAGTTAGTCAAGGGATACAATAGTGATCCGGGAATGGATCACATGACAGCGGTCGAACTTATCCTTAGTGTCTAGTGGACTAAGGAATTTTCTCGATTATGGAGGTGGAAAAGGAGTTCGTCGTAAAGGGTTACGTCGATGCAAACTTTGACACTAATCCGGATGACTCTGAGTAGTAAACCGGATTCGTATAGTAGAGCAGTTATTTGGAATAGCTCCAAGTAGCGGGTGGTAGCTCCATCTACAAGATGACATAGATATTCGTAAAGCACACACGGATCTGAAAGGTTCAGACCCGTTGACTAATAACCTCTCTCACAAGCGAGATATGAACAAACCCCATGGTTGTTGGAATCATTATTAATCACATGGCGATGTGAACTAGATTATTGACTCTAGTGCAAGTGGGAGACTGTTAGAAATATGCCCTAGAGGCAATAATAAATTGGTTATTATTATATTTCCTTGTTCATGATAATCGTTTATTATCCATGCTAAAATTTTATTGATAGGAAACTCAGATACATGTGTGGATACATAGACAACACCATGTCCCTAGTAAGCCTCTAGTTGACTAGCTCGTTGATCAATAGATGGTTACGGTTTCCTGACCATGGACATTGGATGTCGTTGATAACGGGATCACATCATTAGGAGAATGATGTGATGGACAAGACCCAATCCTAAGCCTAGCACAAGATCGTGTAGTTCATTTGCTAAGAGCTTTTCTAATGTCAAGTATCATTTCCTTAGACCATGAGATTGTGCAACTCCCGGATACCGTAGGAATGCTTTGGGTGTACCAAACATCACAACGTAACTGGGTGGCTATAAAGGTGCACTACAGGTATCTCTGAAAGTGTCTGTTGGGTTGGCACGAATCGAGACTGGGATTTGTCACTCCGTGTAAACGGAGAGGTATCTCTGGGCCCACTCGATAGGACATCATCATACTGTGCACAATGTGACCAAGGAGTTGATCACGGGATGATGTGTTACGGAACGAGTAAAGAGACTTGCCGGTAATGAGATTGAACAAGGTATCGGTATACCAACGATCGAATCTCGGGCAAGTACTATACCGGTAGACAAAGGGAATTGTATACGGGATTGATTGAATCCTTGACATCGTGGTTCATCCGATGAGATCATCGTGGAACATGTGGGAGCCAACATGGGTATCCAGATCCCGCTGTTGGTTATTGACCGGAGAACGTCTCGGTCATGTCTGCATGGTTCCCGAACCCGTAGGGTCTACACACTTAAGGTTCGATGACGCTAGGGTTATAGGGAATAGATATACGTGGTTACCGAATGTTGTTAGGAGTCCCGGATGATATCCCAGACGTCACGAGGAGTTCCGGAATGGTCCGGAGGTAAAGATTTATATATGGGAAGTCCCGTTTTGGCCACCGGAAGAGTTTCGGGCGTCACCGGTAATGTACCGGGACCACCGGAGGGTTCCGTGGGTCCACCGGGAGGGGCCACCAACCCCGGAGGCCTGCGTGGGCCAAGTGTGGGAAGGGACCAGCCCCTAGGTGGGTTGGTGCGCCTCCCACAAGAGGCCCAAGAGAGGGGAAGGGGGAAACCCTAGGCTCAGATGGGCCTAAGGGCCACCTAGGGTGCGCCCCCCCTCTCTCCCCCTCTGGCCGCCCCCCTAGATGCATCTAGGGCAGGCCGCACCCCTTGGGGGGTACCCTAGATGGGGGCGCAGCCCCTCCCCCTCCCCTATATATAGTGGGGGTTTTGGGGCTGCCAATGACATGAGTCTTCCTCTCTCTTTGGCGCAGCCCTACCCCTCTCCCTCCTCGTCTCTCGCAGTGCTTGGCGAAGCCCTGCTGGAGTGCCATGCTCCTCCATCACCACCATGCCGTTGTGCTGCTGCTGGACGGAGTCTTCCCCCACCTCTCCCTCTCCCCTTGCTGGATCAAGGCGTGGGAGACGTCACCGGGCTGCACGTGTGTTGAACGCGGAGGCGCCGTGGTTCGGCGCTTAGATCGGAATCAACCGCGATCTGAATCGCTACGAGTACGACTCCTTCATCCGCGTTCTTGCACCATTTCCGCATAGCGATCTACAATGGTATGTAGATGCACTCCCCTTCCCCTCGGTGCTAGATTACTCCATAGATTGATCTTGGTGATGCGTAGAAAATTTTGAATTTCTGCTACGTTCCCCAACACTAGGGAGGTAGCAAAAACTAACTAGATGGGACTGGCGGATGTCGTTTATTTGCCACTTACATCCCTAGTTTCATCTTACCATTTTAATTTCTTTTCGGCTGATGCTGCTTCGAACCATTTAAATATAGTTTGCCATGCTCGGCAATAATTCGTCCGTCGTTTACCATGTAAGCTTACTGCCTGGATCATACGATAACTATCTCTTACTGATGTCCAGCGGAAACCTTTCAGGATGCCGTTCACACTAGGACACAATGTACAACCCTAGAATCTATTTGTGGAAGCAGTGTGCCATCCATGTTACCAGATGGTAGCAATTCAGAGGCAACACCACCGGAGAGCAGTCTGAGCACACATATTATAGTGCTTGAGGCTCTACTAGAGGCAGAAAGAGATGGTGTGGCTGCCATGAATGAGGTAATCTTTATCTTGAGGCTGGAAATTACGGAATTAGCGGCACGCATTATGCAAGCAACCCAAGAATTGGAGGAAGTAAGAATGTAGCATTTGAAGACGGAGGAGGTCCTGCTGTTTCTGCTATCTGAAGCCCAAGGTAATCCCGGTTCTTCTTTAGATACCAGTTGAAATTGTCATTAGATTATTGTACTTGCATGTTGTGTCATGTCTCTGAATGGATTATGTTGCAAGACCCCCTATGTTGTCTACGTGTTGTAATGATCCAAATTTTTTAGGCGAGGTAATCCTCAGTACTTGTATGATTGACATAAGGTGAACTGTTTTTCGTGTGAGCATATTGTATTGGATGAAATAATTGTTTGACTCAGAGTGTATCCAACCTACTGAATTCGGAGATCACGGCATTTCTAAATCATAATCATATATAAAGGTGGAATAAATCTTTGTTGTGGTTTTGAAGAAATAAATAACAAAACGTATAATTATCTGTGGATATTCGTAATCGAATACAAATTGGATTTGAATTTAGTTTGCCAGGTCCCAGGGCAAACGTGAATGCTAATTCTCCCAAGTTTTGAACGAAGCGGCTAAACACCCACTATAATTTGTGGGCTGCCCGAAGCAAGTGTTTGCGAGATGGAAATTACTGTCTACCCCTGACACTTGACATCCTTATCGACCGGATTTACACTGCTGTCGATCGGGGTAGACTAGTAACTTCAATCAGACGTGACACGACGGCCTCTGAGCCCATTCAGACACGATGGGCGCCAAACGTGGGCGGCAAAACACATTTGATTCAAGCTCGTTGGAAAGAAATGTGTCTCTTCCTCCATTTCCCCATTCATACACGGTGGGCGGCAAAACAAACTCTCCTTGTCTGAAATCGATGTAGGCTAATATTTTAAATAGGGGCAGATGTGTAACTTCCATCAGACGTGACACAACCGCCCTACCTGTCAGCCTCGTTCATACACCATGGGCGCCAACCGTGGGCGGCAAAACATCCTCTCGTCGCCCGAAATAGTTACCGGCAAATATTTGGGAGATGCGAGATTACCGTCCTATCCCCAACCGACGCGATGTCCGAAATTTTAAACGGGGGATAAGTTCGTAACTTTACCCCATTTCAGAGAAGCGCGTCCCAAAGTTTGAGATCCCCCTCCCCTCCATTTCCCCATGCATACACCGTCGGCGGCACGACAACCTCCGCACTGCGGCCAGCCTCCTCCGTCCACCACCCCATCCTCCACCTTGCCGGAGCCGCTACCCCTACCCCGTCGTCCACTGCAAGAGATGGACGTCTCTCATCCAGGGCACTGGACCAGGATCCTTTCATCGCCTCCTCTCGCTTCATCAGCGCCATCGTCCACCTTGCCGTTGCCGCTCCTACGACCGCCTCGTCCACGGCAACAGGATATATCCCCCGACCCGGCCGTCTGCCGTCTAAAGTCTTCTTCCCCGCCGCCGACAGCCATCACACCCGCAGCACCCTCAACGTATCAGCATAGGCCTACACGACGTCGCAAGAGAGGTGGTACTCTTCCATATGTGCTTAAGTTATTAATCTCACCCGGAAAATAGATCGTAATTTGTTTACTGTACTTTTCTTGTCCGTACCAAATCGTAGTGGCTAGTTGAAAGCAAACATTGGTTGCGAAGTAGCTTTGTCCGGTTGCACCTTCAGATCCGCCATGGCACGGGCACTATACTCGTAAAGCTTATGGTTTCCCCCTTTATATTCACTACCATCATCGTAGGTGCTTCGTGTCGTGCTAGCACTGCTCCTCAAGACCTCAACCCAAAGCTTACGTGTTGAAATATGAATCTGATATGATGCTCATATCACTAATACAGAGAATGTTCAATTGGTCACCTAATGTTCCTATATTCATTTCGAAAAGCATGTGCGCCACCCATTGGTCCAGCTAGTTCCACTTTCCTAATTTTTCTCTTGATGCTTAGGGTTTTCCCCTTTTATCTACTCTACTATGATCTGCGTAGGTGTTTCTGTCGTACTAGCATTACTCCACCCTTCAAGCTAAACAACACAACACTCAGAATTCAAAAGCTCAGTTGTTCAAATATGATTGTGATATGATACTGATATTAGTTAACCGACACATTAGTTTGTTTAGCTAAAGGTCCCACTTGAGTTTCCAAATGCATGTCGCGACATATAGAGAGACAACATAATTGCATTTCTTTGTCACTTGTTGACCGTACTTTCTTGTCCATACCAAATCTTAGTTGTTATTTCAAAGCAAACATCGGTTGCTAACTACCCTTTGCACGGTTTGCAGCTTCAAATCTGCCATCCCACTGCCACGGTCAACACTATACTCATCATGCTTATGTTTTCCCCATTTTATGATGACCACAATCAGCCTACGTGGTTCGTGTTGTAATAGCACTTCTCCACCCATCGAGCTAAACAAGCTTAGTTGTACAAATTCATATCTGATATTATTGCTGATATTAGTAAAACTGGGAGATGTTTAATTGGTTAGCTAAATGTTCCTACTTTAGTTTCGAAATGCATGTGAGCCACATATGGAGAGACCGGAAAGAATAGTATTTCTCTGTGCGCTCTGGTTCATCATGGGTGGCCAACCGACATTGTATTGAAAGACTTGTACTGCTTTCTCTTCTGCTCTTCTTTAAGATGATACTCTTCTCTTGCGGTCGACTGGTCAGGTCAAGTTGTTCTCCCTTAGTATATTTTGAATCTGTCAGGTCAGGTCGACTTGTTCTTCTTTACTATATGTTGAAGCTATCATCTGCGAAGTGTCATCACTTCTAGAGCTCTCATATTTTGAGTAGTAGGCCACATTATATTAATGCACACAACAAATTACAACATGCATGGCATCTTTTAAAAGAATTGCAGAGATAGCAGAAAGGGTTTACAGGGAGGCAGTATTGGATTAGAATCACTTCTGCATTACAAAGAAAATCTCACTTGTTTTTATGTTTTCATGCATCTCACATATTGAACATTATCAAAATGAATATGAGAATGGGCGTTGCGGAACGATCCACTGGCTAACAAACTTGGCATGGTGGAGGATGGCCTATCTTATTCACCCATCAAGGTGCTTGCTCTAACTTTGCAAAGTTGTATTGGTCGCACATATTTTGCATCTGACCTCTTGCATTATTTCTACTGTTTTACACCATTTGCTTAGTTTAAGCATCATATATGAGTATATTCCATACCTATCCATTTTCGGTACCTATTCCATGTGTCGTCACACTATGTTTTTCCAGTCAAATGTTGTTCTTTCGTAATAGATGTCCAAAAGTAAGAGGGTGAGTGCAGATCCTCAAGGAGTACAAACTAGGTATTTGGAAAAGGTTGTGATACCTATTAAATCAGATAGATCAGCAGCCATAGAAAACACAGGCCCAACTGTACCACACTTTACCCCTACTCCAGTGGCCAAACCCCTATTAGAACTGCTGGGAGCCCAGCGTGAGGTACTGTCTATGATATCAATTCAAAATTTGAACTCCTAAATTTCTGCTTGTGCCTTACCTTCTTTCTTGTATGAAAACTAATTTCAGATGAATCTCCTTGCTCAAAGGATCATACGATCTCAAAACAATAATGGGCTTTGCATTGCTCTTGTCAGTACCTCTCTCCCTTTTGCCTTGTAACGCTGTACTTAATTAATTGCTATTTGATTATGTATCATTAGTCTGCACCTGAGCTTCATTATCCTCGGTTTCTTCCAATATTATTTGATCTATATTTACTCTTTGCAAAATGTAGAATAATGGCAACGCTTATAAAGAATTTTCTTTGGGGAATTTATTGAATTATCCTTCCATCAACATGGAGAAGGGCTTTGTCCAGCCCGTGTTAACATGTAATGTAAGTTCATCCTTCTCAAGCCTTCAAACTTTGTTCTAGTATAGATTTGGATAGGCATCATTTCCTCCACTGATGTTTGCTTTGCTATTTACATCTGATTGGATGTTTGCAACAACTACCAGTTTCAAATTGTAGTTGTAAAAACATGTTCCTTATGCAGAACAGATCCATTTATTTGCTTATATAATTGTGAAACCTGTTACGTGTCTCCTTGTTTCTCTTTCAGACTCGTATCTCTTACGCCAGGCAGAACTTTAGGGAAGATAGTGAGCCAAACCATCTTGAGGACAGCGAGATGACCCCAAGGTCCTGTCTTGATGAAGACAGTGACTTGAAGCTACTCACCAGCAGGTGTGAGACAACCTCTGTGCAGTCGCTGCCTCGATCAGTTCGACTTCTTCAGTCTCAACTTAAAGCGGAAAGGCTTGCTTCAGCTCAGCTCCGACTTGAAGTCAAAGATGCAATGAAGATGTCAGAGGACTGCCGTGCGCACCATTATGCCTTAAATCTAGTGTTGATGCATCTATCATTGACACAACTAAGGTCTACTCAGCTTCGCTGTTTGGGGGGCCCGACGTGGCCAGTCCTAGTGCCTTCTAAAGTGCTCTCAGTTTTGTATATTCTTTTGTCGGCGCGTTTATTTGCACTGGTGGCGAACTTTGATGCCCAGTGGATGTAATATGTGTGATAGCCGTGATAGCCTAGCGTAAGTTGCTTGCTTATTTATTTCCTTGTTGTCTTGTTTATTTGTTTGCTTGTAGTCATTGCAGTTCTTTTTCCGCGGTTTGCTAGTGGCTGCAATAACCTATTTTTTAAAACTAGGCCACAATAACCATGGGCTAATATTTACTGTAGTGACACTGGGCCTCCTACGGGCCGTAGAAACAGTGGGCCTTCTACGGGCCGTAGAAACAGTGGGCCTTCTACGGGCCGTAGAAACAATGGGCCTTCTACGGGTCGTAGAAATAATGGGCCTTCTACGGGCCGTATCATCAATGGGCCTTATACGGGCCGTATGATCGATTGGCCAAATATGGGCCAAACAGACCGCATTCTGGCCGTAAACGGGCTAGAGTTGGAATCGTCCGTTCATGGGCCGACCATAATGGGCCATCGTTAATAGGCCATATTTGATGACGCTATGAAAACGGCCCAACGTATTAACGGACCACAAATGGGCCGACTGTAACGACGGCCTGAATTTGGCCCATAAGCAAAAAATGATAGTAATGGGCCGTAAGTAAACGAATGCTGGAAAATAGCCCAAGAATAAATGGGCTCTGAGAAGGCTGAAAGATAACATGGGCTGGTTACGGCCCAACGGAATAACGGGCCATTAATGGGTATAAAGTGATACACTGTTCATTACGGGCCAATTTCACCACGGGCCGTTAATGGGTGTAAAGGAATACACTGTTCATTACGGGCCAGTTTCAGCACGGGCCGTTAATAGGCCAAGAGTTACATAGGGCCACATATGGGCGAAAGAAGTCATGGGCCATACATGGGCCAGAAGTGAAAACGGGCTGGAATCATATTGGATGGCCCAGATGATGCTACTGGGCCTAATTCGAATAGGGCGTAACGGGCCTTGGCCTAGCGGGCTGTAAATGGGTTATATGCGAACAGGCCGTTAACAGGCGTTCCATGGGCCGGCCCGCCAGCTTTTGACCAAGTCAAACGGGCCGGCCTTTTCACAGGAATGGGCCACTATTGGGCCATGCCACGTGTCGACGTATCATAGGCGCCTTCAGTCCAATGAGTGGATGACATCTGTCCCAGCGATGAGCCGACACGTGTTTCCTCCAGCCAATGATGATTTTACACGTGGAAAATCCCCATTGGTTGGGGCTGTTAACGGGTTATCGGATCCAAAACCCGACCCGATAGCTTAACGGCGTTCCGTTACGGTGGATGCCACGTGTCGGTCACCCTTGACGAAAGCACTTCTGTGACGCGTGATTTATCGTCATGGAAGTGGACACTTCCGTGATGATAATTTTGGTAATGTCATGGAACACTTCTACGACAGCACATGTATGACTATCTTGATTCTGTCATAAATTTGTCATGGATGTACATGCATGACAAAAAACGCGACCTACTGTGACAAACACGTATCATCACGGAAGTGTATTTTGTGTGGTCTTAAACAACATGGTAATTTTCTTAAATAATCCTAATATGCTAGGTATTCAAGACTAGTAAAACTTTCTTATGAGTGTGTTGAATACTAAGAGAAGTTTGATGCTTGATGATTGTTTTGGGACATGGAGGTAGTGATATCAAAGTTGTGCTAGTTGAGTAGTTGTGAATTTGAGAAATACTTGTGTTGAAGTTTGTAAGTCCCGTAGCATGCACGTATGGTAAACGTTATGTGACAAATTTGAAACATGAGGTGTTCTTTGATTTTTCTCCTTATGAGTGGCGGTCGGGGACGAGCGATGGTCTTTTCCTACCAATCTATCCCCCTAGGAGCATGCGCGTAGTGCTTGGTTTTTGATGACTTGTAGATTTTTGCAATAAGTATGTGAGTTCTTTAAGACTAATGTTGAGTCCATGGATTATACGCACTCTCACCTTTCCATCATTGCTAGCCTCTTCGGTACCGTGCATTGCCCTTTCTCACATTGAGAGTTGATGCAAACTTCGCCGGTGTATCCAAACCCCGTGATATGATACGCTCTTTCACACATATACCTCCTTATATCTTCCTCAAAACAGCCACCATACCCACCTATTATGGCATTTCCATAGCCATTCCGAGATATATTGCCATGCAACTTTCCATCGTTCCGTTTATCATGACACATTCATCATTGTCATATTGCTTTGCATGATCATGTAGTTGACATAGTATTTGTGGCAAAGTCACCATTCATAATTCACCATTTGAGGCAACGGAACGGACGTCATCTAGCAATGACCAAGAAGAGGTCCTGAACACCTACTTACGTCATGCATAACTCAGACCGTGTTCACTTCCCGGACTCCGCCGAGAAGAGACCATCACGGCTACACACGCAGTGGATGTATTTTAATTGGGTCAAGTGACAAGTTATCTACAAGCGGACATTAACAAATTCCCATCTGCCTCATAACCGCGGGCACGGCTTTCGAAAGATAATACCCTGCAGGGGTGTCCCAACTTAGCCCATCATAAGCTCTCACGGTCAACGAAGGATAAACCTTCTCCCGGAAAGACCCGATCAGTCTCGGAATCCCGGTTTACAAGACATCTCGACAATGGGAAAACAAGACCAGCAAAGCCGCCCGAATGTGCCGACAAATCCTGATAGGAGCTGCACATATCTCGTTCTCAGGGCACACCGGATGAACACTACGTACAGCTAAAACCAATCCTCGAGTTTCCCCAAGGTGGCGCTGCAAGTGGCTCTAGTTTGGACCAGCACTCAGAGGAACACTGGCCCGGGGGTTTAAATAAAGATGACCCTCGGGCTCGCGAAAACCCGGGGGAAAAGGCTTAGGTGGCAAATGGTAAAACCAAAGTTGGGCCTTTGCTGGAGGAGTTTTATTCAAGGAGAACTGTCAAGGGGGTCCCATAAATCACCCGACCGTGTAAGGAACGCAAAATCAAGGAAAATAAACCCGGTATAACAGTAACTAGGGCGGCAAGAGTGGAACAAAACACCAGGCATAAGGCCGAGCCTTCCACCCTTTACCAAATATATATAGATGCATTAATTAAATAAGATATATTGTGATATCCCAACATATCCATGTTCCAACAGGGAACAAACTTCAACTTCACCTGCAACTAGCAACGCTATAAGAGGGGCTGAGCAAAAGCGGTAACTTAGCCAAACAACGGTTTGCTAGGAAAGGATGGTTAGGGCTGACATGGCTAAACTGGGAGACATGATATACCAAATGGTAGGTAGCGGAGCATGGCAATAGAGCGAACAACTAGCAAAGCAAAGATAGAGGTGATTTCGAGGGGTGGTCATCTTGCCTGCCAGGTTCTCAGACTTGTCGAAAGCTTGATCCTCGTAAGCATACTCAACAGGTTCCTCATTCACGAACTCGTCTCCCGGCTCTACCCAAGACAAGAACACAGACAAACGGAACCACAATCAACAACGAGAAATGCGCAAGCAACATGATGCAAAACATGTATGATATGCGAGATATGATATGCGTTGCATATGCGTGCTCCGGGAGAAAAAATGATGAACATGGCAGTAACTTGGCAAACCAAGCATGCCACTGGAAAGATGACATGATTTCGGTCGAAATCGATATAAAGATCACCGGAATCGGATGCACGGTTTGCAAATGGCAAGCAAGACAAGAATGACACTAATCTGCGATAAACAGCAAGATAGCACTTAAAATGCAACAAGTAACAATGCTACAGCACCCCAACATAACAACAAAGAACATGGCAGTAATCTACAGGAGATGCGTGACAAAAGATGAACACTGAGCTACGGCTAGTTCACAACACATCAAGCTCAAACAAGCATGGCAAAAGTGCAAAAGATTACAGGTTCACAGACTTAGTGAAGAACTGGACATGGCAGTAAACAGCATCAGGTAGCTATGTTCAGAGCACGAAAGCAACATGCTACAGGAACTTAACATAGCAAAGCAAGGCATGGCAGTGTTCTACTAAATGCACATGACAAAAGTCCCTTACTGACCTTAAGCCAAAAAGGAACAGAAGATATGATGGCAAGCATGTAAACATAGCACGTTTCGTTAACAGGTTTCAGACTTGGCAGAAAACAGAGCATGGCAGAAATATTAATATATAGGCCTCTTTGTGAGCTTGATGCACTCACTACAGAGCAATGCATGATAAACCAAGCATACCTACAGCAAGATGGCATGTTGATGAAGCTATCCATGGCAAGAACAAAAGCATAGCATGTATGGATCAACTACAATAAGCTCGGCAAAATTGCATATCATGTTAAGAACCTGCCAGAAATATTTTATAGCAAAAGTGGAGGAAGAGTGAGTCATTCTATGGCACTCCATAATTGCTAACAATTCCAGGAATGGATCAATTACAACTATAGCTACAAAACATCCTTACTGAACATCTCCAAAATATGCATGGATCTCTCTGTAGCATCAAGTTTACATGGCAATAAAATTACAGCAGACAAGGACTTGGAGAAATCACCAAGTCCCTGGAATCAGAAATATTACGGGGCCTACTTTGCATGCTTGTTCTAGTCACCACAGAGATCACAAAAATACATCGACTACACTGCTGGAAAGATGGCATGGCATACTTCAAAACATATGTAGAGCTCATGCCCAAAACATGCACAGAATAAATGATACAAAAATGACAAATCTCCAAGTCCTGATAAGAACCAGAGAATAACAGCAACTAGCCCTCTTCCAACAGAGATTTGGGCATCAAGATGACCTCTAATGAACATGGTGCAATTGAACAAAATAAAGAGCATCACGATATGAACTATTTGACATATTACACGCGCGAATCGGAGCTACATGCACGGAGTTACGGAGCTATGAACAGAGCAAATGCTGATGAAATCTCAAGACTTAGAAAATGGACTGGTGGGTTTTGGGCTGATTTTAGAGAGGGTTTTTGCTGGACACTCAAATGGACTTTGCGGATGCCCGGTTAACCGTTGGAGTACCAAACGACCTCCGAATGGAACGAAACTTGACCGGTAGTCTCCGGGTGGTATATTAAGACCACTTGACAAGCCTCGGTCCATTCCGAGTAAGTTTGACACACGCACACGAAAGAAAACTAGAGGGGTGCACCGGAGGAGATAGGAGCGCCGGATTGCAAAACGGACAACGGGGAAAATGCTCGGATGCATGAGACGAACACGTATGCGAATGCAATGCACATGATGACATGATATGAAAATGCATGACATGACAAAATACAAAACAAAAAACAAAACCCGACAACGGAGGGAAAAACATAACACATAGCCGGAAATGGCAAGAGTCGGAGTTACAAATATGGCAAGTTACATGCGGGGTGTTACAACACTCCACCACTACGAGAGGATCTCGTCCCGAGATCTAGGACTGAAAGAACTCCGGATATTCGGATCGGAGATGGTCCTCGCGTTCCCAGGTGGCTTCCCGGTCGGAATGGTGCGACCACTTCACTTTCAGGAATTTGATAGACTTGTTGCGAGTCTTGCGCTCAGTTTCTTCAAGAATAGCAACGGGGTGCTCATGATAAGACAAATCTTCTTGGAGGTCAATCTCTTCGAAGCTGATAGTGCGCTCAGGCGTCTTGAAGCACTTGCGGAGCTGTGACACGTGGAACACATCGTGCACGTTCGCGAAGTTGGGAGGAAGCTCAAGTTGATAGGCGAGGTCGCCTCTTTTGCCAATGATCTTGAAAGGACCCACGTATCTAGGGGCAAGCTTCCCTTTGATACCGAAGCGATGAGTGCCTTTCATTGGAGAGACGCGGAGGTAGACATGGTCTCCGATCTCGAAAGCCAAATCACGATGCTTACTATCATAGTAGCTCTTCTGGCGCGATTGCGCGGCTTTGAGATTATCACGGATGACTTTACACATTTCTTCAGCTTCAGTGATTAAGTCATTGCCAAGAAGTTGGCGTTCACCAGTCTCTGACCAATTGAGAGGAGTACGGCACTTTCTGCCATAGAGAATCTCGAATGGGGCCTTGCCCGAACTCGCTTGGAAGCTGTTGTTGTAGGAGAATTCAGCATATGGAAGACAATCTTCCCATTTCATGCCAAAGGAAATGACACAAGCCTTGAGCATATCTTCAAGAATTTGATTGACTCGCTCGACTTGGCCACTAGTTTGAGGGTGAAAAGCTGTGCTGAAGCGAATATTTGTGCCCATGGCCTTCTGGAAGGAGTCCCAGAACTTAGAGGTGAAGATGCTTCCACGATCTGAAGAAATCAATTGTGGAATGCCGTGCAAGGAGACAATTCTGGAGGTGTAGAGCTCTGCCAGCTGAGCTGCTGTGATGGATTCTTTGATTGGAAGGAAATGAGCCACTTTAGAGAGCTTGTCGATGACAACGAAGATAGCATCATTTCCGCGCTTGGACTTGGGAAATCCAGTCACGAAGTCCATTTTGATATGATCAAACCGGAATAGCAAGAGGTTGGAGGAGGCCAGCTGGTCGTTGGTGTTCTGCTTTCACTCTTCGGCAGACATCACATTCATTCACGAATTGAGCAATTTCTCGCTTCATTCGAGTCCACCAATACGACTGCTTGAGGTCATGATACATCTTCGTACTTCCAGGATGAATGGACAGAAGAGAATTGTGCGCCTCGTTCATTATGACTTTCCGTAGATCACCTTTAGGAACCACAAACCGGTCCTCGAAGAACAAAGTGTCTCTGTCATCAATGCGATAGCACTTGTATTTGGAAAGACCCTTGTCGATACCACGTTTCACCTTCTTCACCATGGCATCAAGGAGTTGTGCCTCACGAATTTGATCTTCCAAAGTAGGACAGACTATGAGGTTGGCAAGAAAGCCTTGAGGAACAACTTGGACATTCAGCTTGCGGAAAGCTTCACAAAGATCCGGTTGGAAAGGCTTGAGAATTAAGCTGTTGCAATAAGCCTTCCTGCTTAAAGCATCTGCAATGACATTAGCCTTGCCTGGAGTATATTCGATACTCGGATTGTACTCTTGAATCATTTCGACCCATCGAGTCTGCCTGAGGTTGAGGTTGGGCTGAGTGAAGATATACTTGAGACTCTTGTGATCAGTGAAAATGTCCACTTGTCTTCCCAACAAGAGATGTCTCCACGTAATCAACGCATGGACAACTGCCGCCAACTCAAGATCGTGAGTGGGGTAGTTCTTCTCGTTGGGCTTCAACTGCCGAGAGGTATAGGCCACAACTTTCTTCTCTTGCATTAACACAGCACCGAGACCTTGGAGAGAAGCATCACAGAAAACTTCATACGTCTTGGATTCATCAGGAGGAGTCAAGACAGGAGCTGTGACTAGTTTCTCTTTGAGAGTGTTGAAAGCAACGTCACACTCAGGAGACCAGACATATTTCACATGCTTCTGTAGGAGGTTGGAAAGAGGCTTTGCAATCTTGGAGAAATTCTCAACGAATCTTCGGCAATAGCTTGCAAGACCCAGAAAGCTGCGGAGCTGCTTGACATTTTGAGGAGGTTCCCAATCCAGAACTGCGGACACCTTCTCGGGGTTAACAGCGATTCCCTTGGCAGAGATGATGTGACCAAGGAAAAGAACTTCATCGAGCCAAAACTCACATTTGGAGAACTTCGCATAGAATTGATACTCTCTGAGCTTGTCGAGCACCAATCGCAAATGTTTGGCATGATCCTGCTTATTCTTGGAGAAGACCAAGATATCATCGAGATACACCAGAACGAATTCATTGGTATAGGGGTTGAAGATGAAATTCATCATCCGAGAGAACACTGGAGGAGCATTGACAAGGCCGAAAGACACGAGAGTATATTCATAAGAACCAAAGCTTGTTCTGAATGCTGTCTTGGGAATATCTTCTTCACGAATGCGAATCTGATGCCATACGAAGGTCAAGCTTCGAGAATACTTTAGCACCTTTGAGTTGCTCAAAAAGCTCATTGATGTTGGGAAGTGGATACTTGTTCTTGATTGTCTTCTTGTTCAATGGACGGTAGTCGACACAAAGTCGGTCCGTGCCATCCTTCTTCTTGACAAAAAGAACACCACAACCCCATGGAGAAGAACTCGGTCTGATCAAACCCAGACGTTCTTGTTCATCGAGCTGCTTCTTCAATTCCTTCAGCTCGTTGGGTCCAAGCTTGTATGGACGCTTACAAACGGGTTCAGTGCCAGGCTCTAGTTCGATAACGAACTCAACTAGCCGATGAGGAGGCATACCCGGAAGCTCTTCTGGAAAGACATCTTGATACTCGCAAACGACTGGAATTTGAGAGATGGCATTCAATTCGCCCTTCTCATTGAGAGAGAAAAACCGAATGGTTTCATCACGAGCGGCAAAAATAATCACATCCTCAGACGAGTGTGTCAATTGAATTTCCCTGGCAGCACAATCAAGTTGAGCCTTGTGCTTAGAAAGCCAGTCCATCCCGAGAATAAGATCAATATCCGAGTCACCAAGAACAACTGGTTTAGACAGAAATATATAGTCGCCCATCTTGATGGAAACACCCGGGACACAATTATTAGATGTCATTTGTTTGCCCGGAGACACAACCTTCAACGGGATAGGGATCCTTTCCGTCACAAAATCATGCTTGGCAACAAAAGGTCTTGAAATGAAAGAAAGAGATGCACGAGTATCAAAAAGAACTTTTGCGGGAATATCATTAACAGGAAGATTACCCATTATCACATCAGTAGATTCCTCCGCTTGAGCTGCATTCATCATGTTCACCTTTGCAAACTTTGGATTATGCTTGACCACTGCATTGCTGGAAGATCTGACAGGAGCAGGAGGAGGAAGACGCCTCTGGTTGAAGCACTTGTTAGCATACTGACCTTTCTGCTGACATTTGTTGCAAGTCACCTCTGAGAGTGGACGGTGATAAGGAGCATTGGACTTTGGAGCTTGATTCTGAGACTTGTTCTGATAGCCAGAGTTGGAAGAGTTGGAAGAACCATGACCACCTTTGTTCTTCTGCTGGTAAGGCTGATGAAACGGAGGAGGAGGAGGAGGCAACCAGAACTTCTGTTGCTTAGCTGTCACAAGTGAGGAAGAAGAAGACTGAACTGCGTCTCTGACTCTCTTCTTAGAAGCCTCACACTTGAGCTGAGCAGCCTCTTGCTTCAGTGCCATATTGTAGAATTGATCAAACTGAGTAGGCTCAACAAGAACGAGAGCTAACTGCAGATCCTCTTTAAGGCCACCTCTGAAGTGATAGATCATGCTCTTTTCATCAGGAACGTCTTGTTTAGCGAAGCGAGCAAGTTTCTGAAACTGAATGTTGTATTGATACACAGACATGTTGCCTTGCTTGAGATTGCGGAACTCCTCACGCTTGCTCTCAACAACACTTTGTGGAATGTGGTGCGCTTTGAAGTCCCGACAGAAGTCAGTCCAAGTGATCACACGACCTCCTCTGGAATCTTTGTATTGTTGAAACCAATCAGCAGCTTGGTCCTTGAGCTGGAAAGAAGCGAACTTGACATAGTCCTCAGGCCTGACATTGCTACATTCAAAATGCTTGTTGATGTCCACGAGCCAATCATCGGCATCCGTGGCCTCGGCACAGTAGCTGAAAGACTTGGGCTGATTTGCGAGAAACTGGTTGAGCGTGGCAACGTGAAACTGATTGTTGCCTTGACCTTGATTGCCTTGATTGCCTTGCCCTTGAGTACGTTCTTGCAAGAGTTGCAGAATCATCTGAGCATTGGCGTTGGTGGCTGCCATGATTGCTTGCCATGCCTCCGGAGGTGGAGGTGGTGGCGGAGGATTCGCTTGACTCCCTTCATTGCGATCCGGATTCTGACGCGTTGGCGGAGCCATCCTGAAGAGGGTGACATCCGTTAGCATCTTGATAGACAAATAGATAAGTAGAATCAACGGATAGAAATTGCAACATATAGTCTTCACAATAAACATTCGAACGAAGATGAACGAATGAATTCCGTAGTAAATCATCACACTTTCATAAGTTGAGAAGCCACTTAGAAAAAGATAAGGAATCAACGTATGAATTCGAAGTAACTCGAATACCACAATACAAAACAAAACAAGTATTGGCTTGCAGAATAAGCCGGAACAAACATATGATAGATATTTCGCCCGAAGTTTTCGTGGTGGGGCCCACACGGGCTCAATCGTACAGCACCATCATGTACAAGGCTGTGCACATGACATACGAAGCGTCCCCGAGTCGGCAAAGCCATGTACTCTTTAAGACACAACGAGACCACTGTAAAATCAACCGTGGAAAGGCGGACCACTAGACGTCGAACCCCAATATCATATCATGCGTCTGTCGGAAAGATATCCTAAGGCTACTTGAATTCCCACTTATAAACTCCCGAAACTTTCTGGTTATGCAATCTGGTGTAGGGGATACAGGGGACACAAAATATATATCACCCAAACTAGCAATCCCTAGATCCAGCTGTATCCATCCGTCAACACATAATCAAGAAACCTTCGGAAATCGTTTACCTCAACCTTCGAAAAACATCCGTTATACAAGTTATGGCAATACTCCCTCCCGCCCCAGTACTGGGTGGCGTCGAGGTGATCTCACCAACAACTGCATAAAAGAGATTTCGATGTCGGCGAAACTCAGGTATTCAGAACTGCAACGATAAAATTGTGACGACAACACCTCGGAGCTCAACTCCCCGGGACACTGCCACAACCCCTAAATGACAGGAGGCACCAAGAACAATGTTCTCATCACAAATCGATCGGAACGATTCCAAGATACCCGCGTGATCCTAAAAAAATTTTAAGTGAAATTTGAGGAGAGAGAAGTCAAAACTTCTACGTCAGGAGACCTCACCAGAGCAACAAAGGGACTGAGGAGTAAAAAGAATCCTACTCTCCGATATATATAATCCTAAGACTCAAAACATTTTGCTCTAGACTCAACAACGCCAGCGATTCGATCAAGCAGGGGGCTCCTAAGTCGGGGATGGCTCTGATACCAACTTGTAACGCCCACGATGCGGCTATATCTCCCACGTGTCGGGGCACGACTTAGAGGCATAACCGCATAGTGGTTTTGTCGCAAGAAGGGTCATCTTCACACAATCCCATGAAATGAACAAGAATGGGATAAAGAGTTGGCTTACAATCGCCACTTCACACAATACATAAATATTATCATACATCATCCAAAATACAATCATATAGACCGACTACGGTCAAAATCCAGATGAAAATAAGACAACCCCAAATGCTAGATCCCCGATCGTCCCAACTGGGCTCCACTACTGATCATCAGGAAAAGACACAGTAACGACCACGTTCCTCGTCGAACTCCCACTTGAGATCGACGCCATCGTCTGCACTGGCATCGTCGGCACCTGCAACTGTTTTGGTAGAAATCTGTGAGTCACGGGGACTCAGCAATCTCACACCCGCGAGATCAAGACTATTTAAGCTTGTAGGAAAAGGGAGGTGCAAAGAGGTGGAGCTGCAGCGGCAAAAGCATATATGGTGGCTAACTTGAGCAAATGAGAGCGAGAAGAGAAGCAACGGAACGGATGTCATCTAGCAATGACCAAGAAGAGGTCCTGAACACCTACTTACGTCATGCATAACTCAGACCGTGTTCACTTCCCGGACTCCGCCGAGAAGAGACCATCACGGCTACACACGCAGTGGATGTATTTTAATTGGGTCAACTGACAAGTTATCTACAACCGGACATTAACAAATTCCCATCTGCCTCATAACCGCGGGCACGGCTTTCGAAAGATAATACCCTGCAGGGGTGTCCCAACTTAGCCCATCATAAGCTCTCACGGTCAACGAAGGATAAACCTTCTCCCGGAAAGACCCGATCAGTCTCGGAATCCCGGTTTACAAGACATCTCGACAATGGTAAAACAAGACCAGCAAAGCCGCCCAAATGTGCCGACAAATCCCGATAGGAGCTGCACATATCTCGTTCTCAGGGCACACCGGATGAACACTACGTACAGCTAAAACCAATCCTCGAGTTTCCCCAAGGTGGCGCTGCAAGTGGCTCTAGTTTGGACCAGCACTCAGAGGAACACTGGCCCGGGGGTTTAAATAAAGATGACCCTCGGGCTCGCGAAAACCCGGGGGAAAAGGCTTAGGTGGCAAATGGTAAAACCAAAGTTGGGCCTAGCTGGAGGACTTTTATTCAAGGCGAGCTGTCAAGGGGGTCCCATAAATCACCCGACCGTGTAAGGAACGCAAAATCAAGGAACATAAACCCGGTATAACAGTAACTAGGGCGGCAAGAGTGGAACAAAACACCAGGCATAAGGCCGAGCCTTGCACCCTTTACCAAATATATATAGATGCAGATATTGTGATATCCCAACATATCCATGTTCCAACAGGGAACAAACTTCAACTTCACCTGCAACTAGCAACGTATAAGAGGGGCTGAGCAAAAGCGGTAACTTAGCCAAACAACGGTTTGCTAGGAAAGGATGGTTAGGGCTGACATGGCTAAAATGGGAGACATGATATAGCAAATGATAGGTAGCGGAGCATGGCAATAGAGCGAACAACTAGCAAAGCAAAGATAGAGGTGATTTCGAGGGGTGGTCATCTTGCCTGCAAGGTTCTCAGAGTTGTCGAAAGCTTGATCCTCGTAAGCGTACTCAACAGGTTCCTCATTCACGAACTCGTCTCCCGGCTCTACCCAAGACAAGAACACAGACAAACGGAACCACAATCAACAACGAGAAATGCGCAAGCAACATGATGCAAAACATGTATGATATGCGAGATATGATATGCGATGCATATGCGTGCTCCGGGAGAAAAATGATGAACATGGCAGTATCTTGGCAAACCAAGCATGGCACTGGAAAGATGAGATGAGTTCGGTCGAAATCGATATAAAGATCACCGGTATCGGATGCACGGTTTGCAAATGGCAAGCAAGACAAGAATGACACTAATCTGCGATAAACAGCAAGATAGCACTTGAAATGCAACAAGTAACAATGCTACAGCACCCCAACATAACAAAAAAGCACATGGCAGTAATCTACAGGAGATGCTTGACAAAAGATGAACACTGAGCTACGGCTAGTTCACAACACATCAAGCTCAAACAAGCATGGCAAAAGTGCAAAAGATTACAGGTTCACAGACTTGGTGAAAAACTGGACATGGCAGTAAACAGCATCAGGTAGCTATGTTCAGAGCATGAAATCAACACGCTACAGGAACTTAACATAGCAAAGCAAGGCATGGAAGTGTTCTACTAAATGGACATGACAAAAGTCCCTTACTGACCTTAAGCCAAAAAGGACCAGAAGATATGATGGCAAGCATGTAAACATAGCACGTTTCGTTAACACGTTTCAGACTTGGCAGAAAACAGAGCATGGCAGAAATATTAATATATAGGCCTCTTTGTGAGCTTGATGCACTCACTACAGAGCAATGCATGACAAACCAAGCATACCTACAGCAAGACGGCATGTTGATGAAGCTATCCATGGCAATAACAAAAGCATAGCATGTATGGATCAACTACAGTAAGCTCGGCAAAATTGCATACCATGTTAAGAACCTGCCAGAAATATTTTATAGCAAAAGTGGAGGAAGAGTGAGTCACGCTATGGCACTCCATAATTGCAAACAATTGCAGGAATGGATCAATTACAACTATAGCTACAAAACATCCTTACTGAACATCTCCAAAATATGCATGGATCTCTCTGTAGCATCAAGTTTACATGGCAATAAAATTACAGCAGACAAGGACTTGGAGAAATCACCAAGTCCCTGGAATCAGAAATATTACGGGGCCTACTTTGCATGCTTGTGCTAGTCACCACAGAGATTACAAAAATACATGGACTACACCACTGGAACGATGGCATGGCATACTTCAAAACACATGTAGAGCTCATGCCCAAAAGATGCACAGAATAAATGATACAAAAATGACAAATCTCCAAGTCCTCATAAGAACCAGAGAATAACAGCAACTAGACCTCTTGAAACAGAGATTTGGGCATCAAGATGATATCTAATGAACATGGTGCAATTGAACAAAATGAAGAGCATCACGATACAAATAATTTGACATATTACACGCGCGAATCGGAGCTACATGCACGGAGTTACAGAGCTATGAACAGAGCAAGATGCTGATGAAATCTCAAGACTTGGAAAATAAAAAAGGGCTCGGGGTCAACGGGAACAGTACCACTCCCGATCGGATCTGGCTCGGCCGGCGATGGCGCCCGTGGCCGGCGACGGAGGAGGCGAGGGAGATGGCCGGCGGGGGAGCGGCCGGAGGAGGGGCACCGGCGGCGGAGGGCGGCGCCGGCGGGCGGCGGTGGGGCGCGGCGCACCGACGAGCGGCGGCGGCGACCGGAGAGCGGCGGCGGCGGCGACGGGACCCGGCGGCGCGTGGGCACGGGTGGCAGAATGTAGCACGGGTGGCAGAATTATAGTGCTTGAGGCTCTACTAGAGGCAGAAAGAGATGGTGTGGCTGCCATGAATGAGGTAATCTTTATCTTGAGGCTGGAAATTACGGAATTAGCGGCACGCATTATGCAAGCAACCCAAGAATTGGAGGAAGTAAGAATGTAGCATTTGAAGACGGAGGAGGTCCTGCTGTTTCTGCTATCTGAAGCCCAAGGTAATCCCGGTTCTTCTTTAGATACCAGTTGAAATTATCATTAGATTATTGTACTTGCATGTTGTGTCATGTCTCTGAATGGATTATGTTGCAAGACCCCCTATGTTGTCTACGTGTTGTAATGATCCAAATTTTTTAGGCGAGGTAATCCTCAGTACCCTTATGATTGACATAAGGTGAACTGTTTTTCGTGTGAGCATATTGTATTGGATGAAATAATTGTTTGACTCAGAGTGTATCCAACCTACTGAATTCGGAGATCACGGCATTTCTAAATCATAATCATATATAAAGGTGGAATAAATCTTTGTTGTGGTTTTGAAGAAATAAATAACAAAACGTATAATTATCTGTGGATATTCGTAATCGAATACAAATTGGATTTGAATTTAGTTTGCCAGGTCCCAGGGCAAACGTGAATGCTAATTCTCCCAAGTTTTGAACGAAGCGGCTAAACACCCACTATAATATGTGGGCTGCCCGAAGCAAGTGTTTGCGAGATGGAAATTACTGTCTACCCCTGACACTTGACATCCTTATCGACCGGATTTACACTGCTGTCGATCGGGGTAGACTAGTAACTTCAATCAGACGTGACACGACGGCCTCTGAGCCCATTCAGACACGATGGGCGCCAAACGTGGGCGGCAAAACACATTTGATTCAAGCTCGTTGGAAAGAAATGTGTCTCTTCCTCCATTTCCCCATTCATACACGGTGGGCGGCAAAACAAACTCTCCTTGTCTGAAATCGATGTAGGCTAATATTTTAAATAGGGGCAGATGTGTAACTTCCATCAGACGTGACACAACCGCCCTACCTGTCAGCCTCGTTCATACACCGTGGGTGGCAAAACATCCTCTCCTCGCCCGAAATAGTTACCGGCAAATATTTGGGAGATGCGTGATTACCGTCCTATCCCCAACCGACGCGATGTCCGAAATTTTAAACGGGGGATAAGTTCGTAACTTTACCCCATTTCAGATAAGCGCGTCCCAAAGTTTGAGATCCCCCTCCCCTCCATTTCCCCATGCATACACCGTCGGCGGCACGACAACCTCTGCACTGCGGCCAGCCTCCTCCGTCCACCACCCCATCCTCCACCTTGCCGAAGCCGCTACCCCTACCCCGTCGTCCACTGCAAGAGATGGACGTCTCTCATCCACGGCACTGGACCAGGATCCTTTCATCGCCTCCTCTCGCTTCATCAGCGCCATCGTCCACCTTGCCGTTGCCGCTCCTACGACCGCCTCGTCCACGGCAACAGGATATATCCCCCGACCCGGCCGTCTGCCGTCTAAAGTCTTCTTCCCCGCCGCCGACAGCCATCACACCCGCAGCACCCTCAACGTATCAGCATAGGCCTACACGACGTCGCAAGAGAGGTGGTACTCTTCCATATGTGCTTAAGTTATTAATCTCACCCAGAAAATAGATCGTAATTTGTTTACTGTACTTTTCTTGTCTGTACCAAATCGTAGTGGCTAGTTGAAAGCAAACATTGGTTGCGAAGTAGCTTTGTCCGGTTGCACCTTCAGATCCGCCATGGCACGGGCACTATACTCGTAAAGCTTATGGTTTCCCCCTTTATATTCACTACCATCATCGTAGGTGCTTCGTGTCGTGCTAGCACTGCTCCTCAAGACCTCAACCCAAAGCTTACGTGTTGAAATATGAATCTGATATGATGCTCATATCACTAATACAGAGAATGTTCAATTGGTCATCTAATGTTCCTATATTCATTTCGAAAAGCATGTGCGCCACCCATTGGTCCAGCTAGTTCCACTTTCCTAATTTTTCTCTTGATGCTTAGGGTTTTCCCCTTTTATCTACTCTACTATGATCTGCGTAGGTGTTTCTGTCGTACTAGCATTACTCCACCCTTCAAGCTAAACAACACAACACTCAGAATTCAAAAGCTCAGTTGTTCAAATATGATTGTGATATGATACTGATATTAGTTAACCGACACATTAGTTTGTTTAGCTAAAGGTCCCACTTGAGTTTCCAAATGCATGTCGCGACATATAGAGAGACAACATAATTGCATTTCTTTGTCACTTGTTGACCGTACTTTCTTGTCCATACCAAATCTTAGTTGTTATTTCAAAGCAAACATCGGTTGCTAACTACCCTTTGCACGGTTTGCAGCTTCAAATCTGCCATCCCACTGCCACGGTCAACACTATACTCATCATGCTTATGTTTTCCCCATTTTATGATGACCACAATCAGCCTACGTGGTTCGTGTTGTAATAGCACTTCTCCACCCATCGAGCTAAACAAGCTTAGTTGTACAAATTCATATCTGATATTATTGCTGATATTAGTAAAACTGGGAGATGTTTAATTGGTTAGCTAAATGTTCCTACTTTAGTTTCGAAATGCATGTGAGCCACATATGGAGAGACCGGAAAGAATAGTATTTCTCTGTGCGCTCTGGTTCATCATGGGTGGCCAACCGACATTGTATTGAAAGACTTGTACTGCTTGCTCTTCTGCTCTTCTTTAAGATGATACTCTTCTCTTGCGGTCGACTGGTCAGGTCAAGTTGTTCTCCCTTAGTATATTTTGAATCTGTCAGGTCAGGTCGACTTGTTCTTCTTTACTATATGTTGAAGCTATCATCTGCGAAGTGTCATCACTTCTAGAGCTCTCATATTTTGAGTAGTAGGCCACATTATATTAATGCACACAACAAATTACAACATGCATGGCATCTTTTAAAAGAATTGCAGAGATAGCAGAAAGGGTTTACAGGGAGGCAGTATTGGATTAGAATCACTTCTGCATTACAAAGAAAATCTCACTTGTTTTTATGTTTTCATGCATCTCACATATTGAACATTATCAAAATGAATATGAGAATGGGCGTTGCGGAACGATCCACTGGCTAACAAACTTGGCATGGTGGAGGATGGCCTATCTTATTCACCCATCAAGGTGCTTGCTCTAACTTTGAAAGTTGTATTGGTCGCACATATTTTGCATCTGACCTCTTGCATTATTTCTACTGTTTTACACCATTTGCTTAGTTTAAGCATCATATATGAGTATATTCCATACCTATCCATTTTCGGTACCTATTCCATGTGTCGTCACACTATGTTTTTCCAGTCAAATGTTGTTCTTTCGTAATAGATGTCCAAAAGTAAGAGGGTGAGTGCAGATCCTCAAGGAGTACAAACTAGGTATTTGGAAAAGGTTGTGATACCTGTTAAATCAGATAGATCAGCAGCCATAGAAAACACAGGCCCAACTGTACCACACTTTACCCCTACTCCAGTGGCCAAACCCCTATTAGAACTGCTGGGAGCCCAGCGTGAGGTACTGTCTATGATATCAATTCCAAATTTGAACTCCTAAATTTCTGCTTGTGCCTTACCTTCTCTCTTGTATGAAAACTAATTTCAGATGAATCTCCTTGCTCAAAGGATCATACGATCTCAAAACAATAATGGGCTTTGCATTGCTCTTGTCAGTACCTCTCTCCCTTTTGTCTTGTAACGCTGTACTTAATTAATTGCTATTTGATTATGTATCATTAGTCTGCACCTGAGCTTCATTATCCTCGGTTTCTTCCAATATTATTTGATCTATATTTACTCTTTGCAAAATGTAGAATAATGGCAACGCTTATAAAGAATTTTCTTTGGGGAATTTATTGAATTATCCTTCCATCAACATGGAGAAGGGCTTTGTCCAGCCCGTGTTAACATGTAATGTAAGTTCATCCTTCTAAAGCCTTCAAACTTTGTTCTAGTATAGATTTGGATAGGCATCATTTCCTCCACTGATGTTTGCTTTGCTATTTACATCTGATTGGATGTTTGCAACAACTACCAGTTTCAAATTGTAGTTGTAAAAACATGTTCCTTATGCAGAACAGATCCATTTATTTGCTTATATAATTGTGAAACCTGTTACGTGTCTCCTTGTTTCTCTTTCAGACTCGTATCTCTTACGCCAGGCAGAACTTTAAGGAAGATAGTGAGCCAAACCATCTTGAGGACAGCGAGATGACCCCAAGGTCCTGTCTTGATGAAGACAGTGACTTGAAGCTACTCACCAACAGGTGTGAGACAACCTCTGTGCAGTCGCTGCCTCAATCAGTTCGACTTCTTCAGTCTCAACTTAAAGCGGAAAGGCTTGCTTCAGCTCAGCTCCGACTTGAAGTCAAAGATGCAATGAAGATGTCAGAGGACTGCCGTGCGCACCATCATGCCTTAAATCTAGTGTTGATGCATCTATCGTTGACACAACTAAGGTCTACTCAGCTTCGCTATTTGGGGGGCCCGACGTGGCCAGTCCTAGTGCCTTCTAAAGTGCTCTCAGTTTTGTATATTCTTTTGTCGGCGCGTTTATTTGCACTGGTGGCGAACTTTGATGCCCAGTGGATGTAATATGTGTGATAGCCGTGATAGCCTAGCATAAGTTGCTTGCTTATTTATTTCCTTGTTGTCTTGTTTATTTGTTTGCTTGTAGTCATTGCAGTTCTTTTTCCGCGGTTTGCTACTGGCTGCAATAACCTATTTTTTAAAACTAGGCCACAATAACCATGGGCTAATATTTACTGTAGTGATACTGGGCCTCCTACGGGCCGTAGAAACAGTGGGCCTTCTACGGGCCATAGAAACAGTGGGCCTTCTACGGGCCGTAGAAACAATGGGCCTTCTACGGGTCGTAGAAATAATGGGCCTTCTACGGGCCGTATCATCAATGGGCCTTATACGGGCCGTATGATCGATTGGCCAAATATGGGCCAACAGACCGCATTCTGGCCGTAAACGGGCTAGAGTTGGAATCGTCCGTTCATGGGCCGACCATAATGGGCCATCGTTAATAGGCCGTATTTGATGACGCTATGAAAACGGCCCAACGTATTAACGGACCACAAATGGGCCGACTGTAACGACGGGCTGAATTTGGCCCACAAGCAGAAAATGACAGTAATGGGCCGTAAGTAAACGAATGCTGGAAAATAGCCCAAGAATAAATGGGCTCTGAGAAGGCTGAAAGATAACATGGGCTGGTTACGGCCCAACGTAATAACGGGCCATTAATGGGTATAAAGTGATACACCGTTCGTTACGGGCCAGTTTCACCACGGGCCGTTAATGGGTGTAAAGTAATACACTGTTCATTACGGGCCAGTTTCAGCACGGGCCGTTAATAGGCCAAGAGTTACATAGGGCCTCATATGGGCCGAAAGATGTCATGGGCCATACATGGGCCAGAAGTGAAAACGGGCTGGAATCATATTGGATGGCCCAGATGATGCTACTGGGCCTAATTCGAATAGGGCGTAACGGGCCTTGGGCTAGCGGGCTGTAAATGGGCTATATGCGAACAGGCCGTTAACAGGCTTTCCATGGGCCGGCCCGCCAGCTTTTGACCAAGTCAAACGGGCCGGCCTTTTCACAGGAATGGGCCACTATTGGGCCATGCCACGTGTCCACGTATCATAGGCGCCTTCAGTCCAATGAGTGGATGACATCTGTCCCAGCGATGAGCCGACACGTGTTTCCTCCAGCCAGTGATGATTTTACACGTGGAAAATCCCCATTGGTTGGGGCTGTTAACGGGTTATCGGATCCAAAATCTGACCCGATAGCTTAACGGCGTTCCGTTACGGTGGATGCCACGTGTCGGTCACCCTTGACGAAAGCACTTCTGTGACGCGTGATTTATCGTCATGGAAGTGGACACTTCCATGATGATAATTTTGGTAATGTCATGGAACACTTCTACGACAGCACAGGTATGACTATCTTGATTCTGTCATAAATTTGTCATGGATGTACATGCATGACAAAAAACGCGACCTACTATGACAAACACGTATCATCACGGAAGTGTATTTTGTGTGGTCTTAAACAACATGGTAATTTTCTTAAATAATCCTAATATGCTAGGTATTCAAGACTAGTAAAACTTTCTTATGAGTGTGTTGAATACTAAGAGAAGTTTGATGCTTGATGATTGTTTTGGGACATGGAGGTAGTGATATCAAAGTTGTGCTAGTTGAGTAGTTGTGAATTTGAGAAATACTTGTGTTGAAGTTTGTAAGTCCCGTAGCATGCACATATGGTAAGCGTTATGTGACAAATTTGAAACATGAGGTGTTCTTTGATTTTTCTCCTTATGAGTGGCGGTCGGGGACGAGCGATGGTCATTTCCTACCAATCTATCCCCCTAGGAGCATGCGCGTAGTGCTTGGTTTTTGATGACTTGTAGATTTTTGCAATAAGTATGTGAGTTCTTTAAGACTAATGTTGAGTCCATGGATTATACGCACTCTCACCTTTCCATCATTGCTAGCCTCTTCGGTACCGTGCATTGCCCTTTCTCACATTGAGAGTTGATGCAAACTTCGCCCGTGTATCCAAACCCCGTGATATGATACGCTCTTTCACACATAAACCTCCTTATATCTTCCTCAAAACAGCCACCATACCCACCTATTATGGCATTTCCATAGCCATTCCGAGATATATTGCCATGCAACTTTCCACCGTTCCTTTTATCATGACACATTCATCATTGTCATATTGCTTTGCATGATCATGTAGTTGACATAGTATTTGTGGCAAAGTCACCATTCATAATTCACCATTTGAGGCAACGGAACGGACGTCATCTAGCAATGACCAAGAAGAGGTCCTGAACACCTACTTACGTCATGCATAACTCAGACCGTGTTCACTTCCCGGACTCCGCCGAGAAGAGACCATCACGGCTACACACGTAGTGGATGTATTTTAATTGGGTCAAGTGACAAGTTATCTACAACCGGACATTAACAAATTCCCATCTGCCTCATAACCGCGGGCACGGCTTTCGAAAGATAATACCCTGTAGGGGTGTCCCAACTTAGCCCATCATAAGCTCTCACGGTCAACGAAGGATAAACCTTCTCCCGGAAAGACCCGATCAGTCTCGGAATCCCGGTTTACAAGACATCTCGACAATGGTAAAACAAGACCAGCAAAGCCGCCCGAATGTGCCGACAAATCCCGATAGGAGCTGCACATATCTCGTTCTTAGGGCACACCGGATGAACACTACGTACAGCTAAAACCAATCCTCGAGTTTCCCCAAGGTGGCGCTGCAAGTGGCTCTAGTTTGGACCAGCACTCAGAGGAACACTGGCCCGGGGGTTTAAATAAAGATGACCCTCGGGCTCGCGAAAACCCGGGGGAAAAGGCTTAGGTGGCAAATGGTAAAACCAAAGTTGGGCCTTGCTGGAGGAGTTTTATTCAAGGCGAACTGTCAAGGGGGTCCCATAAATCACCCGACCGTGTAAGGAACGCAAAATCAAGGAACATAAACCCGGTATAACAGTAACTAGGGCGGCAAGAGTGGAACAAAACACCAGGCATAAGGCGAGCCTTCCACCCTTTACCAAATATATATAGATGCATTAATTAAATAAGAGATATTGTGATATCCCAACATATCCATGTTCCAACAGGGAACAAACTTCAACTTCACCTGCAACTAGCAACGCTATAAGAGGGGCTGAGCAAAAGCGGTAACTTAGCCAAACAACGGTTTTCTAGGAAAGGATGGTTAGGGCTGACATGGCTAAAATGGGAGACATAATATAGCAAATGATAGGTAGCGGAGCATGGCAATAGAGCGAACAAATAGCAAAGCAAAGATAGAGGTGATTTCGAGGGGTGGTCATCTTGCCTGCAAGGTTCTCAGAGTTGTCGAAAGCTTGATCCTCGTAAGCGTACTCAACAGGTTCCTCGTTCACGAACTCGTCTCCCGGCTCTACCCAAGACAAGAACACAGACAAACGGAACCACAATCAACAACGAGAAATGCGCAAGCAACATGATGCAAAACATGTATGATATGCGAGATATGATATGCGATGCATATGCGTGCTCCGGGAGAAAAATGATGAACATGGCAGTATCTTGGCAAACCAAGCATGGCACTGGAAAGATGAGATGAGTTCGGTCGAAATCGATATAAAGATCACCGGTATCGGATGCACGGTTTGCAAATGGCAAGCAAGACAAGAATGACACTAATCTGCGATAAACAGCAAGATAGCACTTGAAATGCAACAAGTAATAATGCTACAGCACCCCAACATAACAAAAAAGCACATGGCAGTAATCTACAGGAGATGCTTGACAAAAGATGAACACTGAGCTACGGCTAGTTCACAACAAATCAAGCTCAAACAAGCATGGCAAAAGTGCAAAAGATTACAGGTTCACAGACTTGGTGAAAAACTGGACATGGCAGTAAACAGCATCAGGTAGCTATGTTCAGAGCATGAAATCAACATGCTACAGGAACTTAACATAGAAAAGCAAGGCATGGAAGTGTTCTACTAAATGCACATGACAAAAGTCCCTTACTGACCTTAAGCCAAAAAGGACCAGAAGATATGATGGCAAGCATGTAAACATAGCATGTTTCGTTAACACGTTTCAGACTTGGCAGAAAACAGAGCATGACAGAAATATTAATATATAGGCCTCTTTGTGAGCTTGATGCACTCACTACAGAGCAATGCATGACAAACCAAGCATACCTACAGAAAGACGGCATGTTGATGAAGCTATCCATGGCAATAACAAAAGCATAGCATGTATGGATCAACTACAGTAAGCTCGGCAAAATTGCATATCATGTTAAGAACCTGCCAGAAATATTTTATAGCAAAAGTGGAGGAAGACTGAGTCATGCTATGGCACTCCATAATTGCAAACAATTTCAGGAATAGATCAATTACAACTATAGCTACAAAACATCCTTACTGAACATCTCCAAAATATGCATGGATCTTTCTGTAGCATCAAGTTTACATGGTAATAAAATTACAGCAGACAAGGACTTGGAGAAATCACCAAGTCCCTGGAATCAGAAATATTACGGGGCCTACTTTGCATGCTTGTGCTAGTCACCATAGAGATTAAAAAAATACATGGACTACACCACTGGAACGATGGCATGGCATACTTCAAAACACATGTAGAGCTCATGCCCAAAAGATGCACAGAATAAATGATACAAAAATGACAAATCTCCAAGTCCTCATAAGAACCAGAGAATAACAGCAACTAGACCTCTTCAAACAGCGATTTGGGCATCAAGATGACATCTAATGAACATGGTGCAATTGAACAAAATGAAGAGCATCACGATACGAATAATTTGACATATTACATGCGCGAATCGGAGCTACATGCACGGAGTTACAGAGCTATGAACAGAGCAAGATGCTGATGAAATCTCAAGACTTGGAAAATAAAAAAGGGCTCGGGGTCAACGGGAACAGTACCACTCCCGATCGGATCTGGCTCGGCCGGCGATGGCGCCCGTGGCCGGCGACGGAGGAGGCGAGGGAGATGGCCGGCGGGGGAGCGGCCGGAGGAGGGGCACCGGCGGCGGAGGGCGGCGCCGGCGGGCGGCGGTGGGGCGCGGCGCACCGGAGAGCGGCGGCGGCGGCGACGGGACCCGGCGGTGGGGCGCGGCGCACCGGAGAGCGGCGGCGGCGGCGACGGGACCCGGCGGCGCGCGGGCACGGCGGCGGGCGCGGGGCGGCGCGCGGGCCCGCGGGGAGGCGGCGGGCCGCGGGGGCCGGCGATGGGCGTGCGGGCTTCGGCGGCGGCGACGGCGCGGACGCTGACGTGGCGGCCTGCGATTGGCCGGGCGGTGCGGCGGACGTTGTCCGGCCGGAGCGGACGCGTCCGGCGCGGCGCGAGGGAGAGGGTTAGGGTTTCGTCTGCAGTTTCGTTTTTCGGGATGCCCACATATAAATAGGTAGAGGGAGCTAGGAGACTCCAAATGAGGTGCGGTTTTCGCCCACACGATCGTGATCGAACGACCTAGAGCATGGAAGAGAGTTTGGTGGGTTTTGGGCTGATTTTAGAGGGGGGTTTTGCTGGACACTCAAATGGACTTTGCGGATGCCCGGTTAACCGTTGGAGTACCAAACGACCTCCGAATGGAACGAAACTTGACCGGTAGTCTCCGGGTGGTATATTAAGACCACTTGACAAGCCTCAGTCCATTCCGAGAAAGTTTGACACACGCACACGAAAGAAAACTAGAGGGGTGCACCGGAGGAGATAGGAGCGCCGGATTGCAAAACGGACAACCGGGAAAATGCTCGGATGCATGACGAACACGTATGCGAATGCAATGCACATGATGACATGATATGAAAATGCATGACATGACAAAATACAAAACGAAAAACAAAACCCGACAACGGAGGGAAAAACATAACACATAGCCGGAAATGGCAAGAGTCAGAGTTACAAATATGGCAAGTTACATGCGGGGTGTTACAATACATGTCACTCTTGGTTCACTGCATATCCCGATACACCACCGGAGGCATTCATATAGAGTCATACTTTGTTCTAGTATCGAGTTGTAATCATTGAGTTGTAAATAAATAGAAGTGTGATGATCATCATTTTCTAGAGCATTGTCCCAAGTGAGGAAAAAAAGAGAGAAAGGCCATAAAAAAAGAAGAAGGCCCAAAAAAATGAGAGAAAAAGAGAGAAGGGACAATGTTACTATCCTTTTTACCACACTTGTGCTTCAAAGTAGCACCATAATCTTCATGATAGAGAGTCTCTTGTTTTGTCACTTTCATATACTAGTGGGAATTTTTCATTATAGAACTTGGCTTGTATATTCCAACAATGGGCTTCCTCAAGTGCCCTAGGTCTTCGTGAGCAAGCAAGTTGGATGCATACCCACTTAGTTTCTTTTGTTGAGCTTTCATATATTTATAGCTCTAGTGCATCCGTTGCATGGCAATCCCTACTCCTTGCATTAACATCAATCGATGGGCATCTCCATAACTCATTGATTAGCCTCGTTGATGTGAGACTTTCTCCTTTTTTGTCTTCTCCACATAACCCCATCATTATATTCTATTCCACCCATAGTGCTATATCCATGGCTCACGCTCATGTATTGCGTGAAGGTTGAAAAAGTTTGAGATTACTAAAGTATGAAACAATTGCTTGGCTTGTCATCGGGGTTGTGCATGATGAGAGCATTCTTGTGTGACGAAAATGGAGCATGACTAAACTATATGATTTTGTAGGGATGAACTTTCTTTGGCCATGTTATTTTGAGAGGACATAATTGCTAAGTTAGTTTGCTTGAAGTATTATTACTTTTATGTCAATATTGAACTTTTATCATGAATCTTTCGGATCTGAACATTCATACCACAATTAAGAAGAATTACATTGAAATTATGCCAAGTAGCATTCCACATCAAAAAATTTGTTTTTATCATTTACCTACTCGAGGACGAGCAGGAATTAAGCTTGGGGATGCTGATACGTCTCCAACGTATCTATAATTTTTGATTGTTCCATGCTATTATATTATCTGTTTTGGATGTTTATTGGGCTTTATTATGCACTTTTATATTACTTTTGGGACTAACCTATTGACCCAGAGCCCAGTGCCAGTTCCTGTTTTTTCCCTTGCTTCAGTGTTTTGAAGAAAAGGATTATCAAACGGAGTCAAAACGGAATGAAACCTTCTGGAGAAGTTATTTTTGGAAAGAAAGCAACCTGGGAGACTTGGAGTGGACGTCAGGAAAGCAACGAGGGAGGCACGAGGCAGGGGGCGCGCCCTCCACCCTCGTGGGCCCCTCGTGGCTCCCCTGACGTACTTCTTTCACCTATATATACCAATATACCCTAAAACCATCGGGGAACAGAATAGATCGGGAGTTCTGCCGCCGCAAGCCTCTGTAGCCACCAAAAACCAATCGGGACCCTGTTCCGGCACCCTGCCAGAGGGGGGAACCCTCACCGGTGGCCATCTTCATCATCCCGGTGCTCTCCATGACGAGGAGGGAGTAGTTCACCCTTGGGGCTAAGGGTATGTACCAGTAGCTATGTGTTTGATCTCTCTCTCTCTCTCTCTCTCTCTCGTGTTCTTGAGGTGGTACGATCTTGATGTATCGCGAGCTTTGCTATTGTAGTTGGATCTTATGATATTTCTCCCCCTCTACTCTCTTGTAATGGATTGAGTTTTCCCTTTGAAGTAATCTTATCGGATTGAGTCTTTAATGATTTGAGAACACTTGATGTATGTTTTGCCGTGTGTATCTGTGATGACAATGGGATATCACGTGATTCTCTTGATGTATGTTTTGGTGATCAACTTCCGGGTTCCGCCCATGAACCTATGCATAGGGGTTGGCACATGTTTTCGTCTTGATTCTCTGGTAGAAACTTTGGGGCACTCTTTGAGGTTCTATGTGTTGGTTGAATAGATGAATCTGAGATTGTGTGATGCATATCGTATAATCATACCCACGGATACTTGAGGTGACATTAGAGTATCTAGGTGACATTAGGGTTTTGGTTGATTTGTGTCTTAAGGTGTTATTCTAGTACGAACTCTATGATAGATCGAACGGAAAGAATAGCTTCATGTTATTTTACTACGGACTCTTTAATAGATCGATCAGAAAGGATAACTTTGAGGTGGTTTCGTACCCTACCATAATCTCTTCGTTTGCTCTCCGCTATTAGTGACTTTGGAGTGACTCTTTGTTGCATGTTGAGGGATAGTTATATGATCCAATTATGTTATTAATGTTGAGAGAACTTGCACTAGTGAAAGTATGAACCCTAGGCCTTGTTTCCTAGCATTGCAATACCATTTGTGCTCACTTTTATCATTAGTTACCTTGCTGTTTTTATATTTTCAGATTACAAAAACCTATATCTACCATCCATATTGCACTTGTATCACCATCTCTTCGCCGAACTAGTGCACCTATACAATTTACCATTGTATTGGGTGTGTTGGGGACACAAGAGACTCTTTGTTATTTGGTTGCAGGGTTGTTTGAGAGAGACCATCTTCAACCTACGCCTCCCACGGATTGATAAACCTTAGGTCATCCACTTGAGGGAAATTTGCTACTGTCCTACAAACCTCTGCACTTGGAGGCCCAACAATGTCTACAAGAAGAAGGTTGTGTAGTAGACATCATTTATCGTCGTTTGTGAGGCCTTTCTCCGCATCCTGCCTCACTTCGGCCTATGGCTGGAGACCTTCAATGTGAGGCCGAAGGTAGTACACAGTCAACAAGCAGAGTGCGGAGGCGCCATGGTAGGCAAGATGCCCAACGTCACCTGGCCCGAAGGCTTGTTCGCGGAGACAGTGAAGGGGTGGCAATCGGGGTGGTTTTATATCACCGAGCCGCGCGACGCCAACTGGGCGGCGGCCCCCGAATTCCGATTCGGAACCCCGATCCGGCTTACTTCTTGGCAAGAGCGGGGCCTAACCTAGGGTCCCTTGACCGAGCTGACAGGGCTCCAGACGTGCATCCAGAACATGATAGAGAATAAGGTCAAGCTTGTGCGTAGTCCAGGTTATGCTTGTTCGTCGGATCCTTCCGTGCCAACGCCGGACTTATAGTTTGTGGGAGTTCGAGCCGGCCAAGCACCAGACGCTAGTGGAGCTTTTTGGCACAACGCATGAAGAAATCTGGAAGGTCCTCTTCAAGGCCGGCGAGACGCCACCGCCTGCGACCGAAGACCGCGGGCTTAGCTTAAAGCGCCAGTCCAATCCGGTCAGTTCCTTTAATGTTTTCAAGGAGCACCCCCTACTAGCATATTTTGAGGGAAAACTTAAGCTTCCTTCCTCCATTTTCAGGCCTGGATTAAGTTGGCCGAGAAGATTAACTGTCCAGCTCCGCTACCTGAGGACCAGGTATTTGCATTATTGGAGAAGATGTTGTTCCCCGCGCCTTATGAGGTGCCGGAGAAGACGGCTAAAAAGGCGGCCCAAGGGGCCAAGAAGGGCCTTCGTCGGAGAAGCACTCCCGACGAGACGTCCGAAAGCGAAAATTCTTCTTAGTCCGCTGACGACGGCGATGAAGAGGAAGAAGAAAATGACTCCCCACCTGAAGCGGGGAGGAAGAAGAGAGGGGCCCCCACAAGCCCGGAAGCGGAAGCGCCTAAAAGGGTTAAAGGCTCCCTCGTGGTTAACTCCACATGGGACGTCGATAGCAGTCTGGAACGACCTCGCCGGACCAAGCCTCGGGCCGCTTCGTAAGTACCAGAATTCGCAGAAGTCTGGCCTTCCTGGTTTGTAATACTGACATATTGTAAACTTTTGTCATTGTAGTCCGGCGCGCGGTGACTCCCCGCGATCCTCGACAGAGGATTCGCTGGACACAGAGGAGATGGCTAGCATATCTCCGCCACCTGCTCATTCCATCTCACACCAGGGGTGATGACGAGGTGGTGTCCAAAAAGGCCTTCTCAGGCCGGGGGGAAGTTTCGGAGATCATCGGGGTGACGCCCGAGAATGACTCCTCGGACGCCGGACACATGGGGGAAAAAGCCCCCATGGAGACTGGTGGAGGGGTCCGAGTTCCCATCAGACCTCAGCCGGATACCATTCCGGAGATCTATACGGCTCTGGGGTCCAGTGAACGGCGTTCCCCCATAGGAGGGAGCGTGCCTGTTCCACCGGTGACCTCTGTCCAACCAGAGGCACCGGGTAATCTGCTGGAGGCACTGCGAGGCGCCTCTATCGTGGATGAACATCGTGTCCTTATGGACACGGTAATAGAGAAGCTTCAGTTCGCTAAAAGTGGACTGAATGAAGCCTGCACTAGCCTTCTAAGAGGCTTTGAGGTAAGTAATGTGATTATAGGAATAATATCACAGTATAGACAGTAGCCCCTGATACTCTGTTTGGTGTTCGGGAAGAAAAGCCTAACAGAGGATCAAAACATCGTAGGAGTCTAACATGAGTTGTCTATGTGAATAAGCAGGTATTGCTGCAGGCTGCCACTGCTCATGGTGTGGAGGTCTCCGGACTGAAGCAGGAATTGGAGCGGGCCGAGGAGGAGCTCGGCCGTGTGAAGAAGCAGTTGGAGGATAGCCAAGGTATGCGGTAACCCGTGGGTACATTTCGAAAAAATGAATAGTCCGACCGGACTGAAAGTGTCATAAACTTTATTAGGGGCCACAACCGAGGTGGCAACCCTTAAGAGGGCGCTAGCCGAGGCCGAGGACAAAGCGGCCAAGGAACGCACTTTGCGCGAGAAGCATTAGGCCCGGGTTGGCGAGGCACAGCAACAACTCCAGGGTGTGATAGAGAATTTTGAGTCCCTGGAGCTCGATTTTAAGTCGCAGGAGTCCGAATTGGTGAAGGCTCGCCAGGGCGCGCAAGACGCACAAGCCGAAGCCCGGAGTGCCCTCCAGGAGATTCAAGTAGCCCAGAAAATTGCAGCGGGTGAGTCTTTCCCCATGCCGAGCAAGTATGTAGCGAAAACGTCCCTTGTACTTGTTCTGAAATTTGGTTTTTCAGGGGCATTTTTAGGTCTGCCGCACTGTGTGTCGGATGCGGCCGAGCATTATAGAGCCGAAGAAGGGATGTCTACGGAGAAGCTGTTCTGGTCCCAATATCTGGGATCCGAACATCCGGTGCCCTTCAGCGACCAGCTAAAGTAGTTGGTCGAGCTACACAGGTTGGCAGAACTGGCCATGAAGGACCTGATAGTCTGGCTGTGGCCTGCCGATCCTACACCTGGTAGCTACTTCGGACTTGTGCAGAGGCTTGTTAGTGCCTGTCCGCGGCTCGAAGCCGTGAAGCGGTCGGTCTGCATTGAAGGTGCGCGTATGGCTTTTGCCCGCGTCAAGACGCATTGGGCGAAGCTGGATGCCAAGAAGCTAATGACCGAAGGACTGCCGGAGGGCAAGGAGCATCGTCGAGCCGAGCACTATTTTGATGGTGCCCTGGAGGGGTCCCGCCTTGCGGCGGAGCAATGTTCGAAGGATATTATATTCCCATAAGAACATGTGTATTGTCTTGCCCTGTAATATCGAACAAAGATGTTATGTAGTATAATATTTATGATTGTAAATTTTACCTCCTGTGCGGCCGTTTATTAATCTGAGGGATGACCAGTCATCGGCTTCTGCCCCCACGTATGTAGTAATGGGGTGTTCGGGATAAATCTAAACACTCTTTACTCCACATTCTGGTCCTTAAAGGAGGTGTTTAGCGCAGCGAACAAGGCAATCAGACTATGCGGCCTTTACCGCCCCCACTTAGCCATAGGAGTTTTGATAATTAATAAAGCTAGCGAAGCCCCTGATGTTCGGAAGGCCGAATTAGGGGTGCTATACACGCCAAATCGGAAGAACCGATTCTTTGCAAGAAGCGGAAAAAATCTCCAACAATTTGAAACCTCACGAATAGCTGACCGGCTCTCGCCGCATCATGACAGTCAGTTTTCTGCTTTCTCTACTGAGGTGCTCGTCCAGAAGAACCGGGACACAATCGCAGTAGTTCTTCCTTTACTACCCTAGCCGATATAGCGGAACGTAAGGTAGTAAGCACAGGAGCCGGGCAACCCAACTATTGACCAAAGACATGATTCAGAGCCGATGCATATAATGCTATAAGTTCGGAGTGCCGAACTATACTGAAAAACTGTTCGGACTTTTATTGCCATGATGCGGGGTATAATGAAGCCCCTGGCGTATATTAGTACGTACCATGATGTACGTCTGCAATGAGTAATAGATACTAACGTGAGGAAACGTAAAAGATTAGGTAATGAGCTGGCGCCACCATATATTCACCTTTGTGATGTAATCAGTACGTCGAGGCATACTTTGTACCAGTAATGCGATAAGCAAGTAAGGCTATTTAACATGCCGTGACCAAGGTCGAGCTGCATGCGGGTATGTAAAACAAGTACATTAATCATTTATTGGAGACCACCTGGGGGTTCCCTTGTACGCCAGAGCTCGTTGCCTCCTTGGTGTGTTCTTCAAACGGGCCGCCCACTGAGTCCTTGAAAAAGAATAGGAAAACCCGTAAAAAAGAAAAAAGCAGAAGCATGCGAATCCCAGGGTCTATCAATCCATACTGTGGATCGCGAGCGAGTTGTGCCTTCGTCCGTACCCATGGCGTTTCGAGTGCGTAGTTTAAAAGCGCGTGGTACTAACACCATTGCCTCGTCAGGGCTGGGATGGAGGCCAAATTGCTAGTTTGGCTTGTGACGAGCCGAGTTGTCCTGCTGTTGTATAGTTCGGACCCTCTTAATGGTGTCCAGGGGCTCGGCAGCCGGATTATAGTGCTGCTTGAGAAGGCCACTCTGTACCTTTGCTGCTAGGGCGGCGGTGTGCTCCTGTGTATGCAGGGAGTGTTCCGTATTTCCGTTTATCGTAATGACGCCACGTGGACCGGGCATCTTCAGCTTAAGATAAGCATAATGCGGCACCGCGTTGAATCTAGTGAATGCGGTTTGTCCAAGTAGAGCGTGATAGCCCCTGCGGAACGGGACGATATCGAAGATTATTTCTTCGCTTTGGAAGTTATCCGGAGAACCAAATACTACTTCCAGCGTTATTGAGCCCGTACAGTAGGCCTCTACGCCTGGAATGACTCCTTTAAGGGTGGTCTTTGTTGGTTTGATTCATGAGGGGTCAATTCCCATCTTCCGCGCTGTGCCTTGATAGAGCAGGTTGAGGCTGCTACCACCGTCCATCAGGACTCGAGTTAGGTGGAACCCGTCAATAATTGTGTCAAGAACTAGTGCGGCTGAACCGTCGTGGCGGATACTAGTTGGGTGGTCTCGTCGATTGAAGGTAATCGGGAATGACGACCACGGATTGAATTTTGGGGCGACTGGCTCTACCGCGTAGATGTCCCCGAGCGCGCGCTTGCGCTCCCTTTTGGGGATATGCGTAATGTATATCATGTTCACTGTTTTGACTTGAGGGGGAAATTTTTGCCCCCCCCCCGGTGTTTGGCTGCCCGGGCTCTCCGTCGTCGTTCTCGCTCTGTGATTCCCCTTCTTTGCCTCTGCTATTTGCTTTGCTGGCTTGTTTGAAGACCCGACAATCTCTATTGTTATGGTTGGCCGGTTTGTCTGGGGTGCCATGAATTTGGCAAGGATGATCAAGTATGCGGTATAGGCTAGATTGTTTTCCGTTGCTTCTTTTATAGGGCTTCGTTCGCGGGCCGGACTTGGAGCCACTGAATCCGGCATGAACTGTTGTGTCATCGGTGTTATCGCCGTAGCTTCGGCGTTTGTTTCTATTGCGCCTGAGCTTGCCGGTGTTGTTCTTGGCCTCGGAGGGGCTTGTTTCGTTGGCCGTATTGTTACTACGGGCCAACCAACTGTCCTCTCCCGCGCAAAAGCGGGTCATGAGTGCCGTTAGGGCTGCCATGGACTTCGGCTTTTCTTCGCCGAGGTGGCGTGCTAGCCAAGCGTCACGGATGCTGTGTTTGAAGGCTGCTAAGGCCTCGGCGTCCGGAGAGTCAACAATCTGGTTCTTCTTGGCCTTGCTCCCTGTCGGCATCGTCGTCCATGCTGTCGATGTCTTCGGAGCCATAGTCAAGCACGTCGGTTAAGTCATCAACGGTGGCTATGAAGTGGGTGGCGGGTGGGAAGCAAAATTCCTCATCGTCCGCCTCTAGCTCAAACCGAACATAGTTCGGCTGTGAGTCTTCCTCCAAGGACAAGTTCTTCAAAGAATTTAGTACGTCACCCAAAGGCGAATGCTGGAAGATGTCTGCGGCGCTAAATTCGAAAATCGATAACCGATCCAGCTCGGTGCCCGCAGGCGCACTTGATCCGGAACGTGAAGCCGGAGACAAGTCCGGAGTTCCGTCGACGCAGGCATTGCAGGATGTCAAGCCCGTGTGCGGCTCCGACGCCGCGTACTTTATGGCCTCGGAAGGGATGATCTGCTTTGGAATTGAGGCCATTGCAGTAACAGGATCCATCTCCTGGGTGTGCCCCGATGACAGATTTAAGTCATGTTTATCGGAGAGAAGGGGAGCGATCGCCACGGCCTCAAATCCATCGAAGATCGAGTCTCCGTGGATATCCACGACGGAGTTCAAGCTTCCAAATCTGACCTGATGGCCAGGGGCGTAGCTATCAACCTGCTCCAGACAGCCAAGAGAGTTGGCCCGCAGTACGAAGCTGCCGAACGCAAAGATTTGTCCGGGGAGGAAGGTTTCTCCCTGGACGGCATCATTACTGACGATCGAAGGGGCCATCGAATCCTTTCGTCGATGGCACAGTGGAACTCTCAATGAAAGCACCAATGTCGGTGTCAAAACTGGCGGATCTCGGGTAGGGGATCTCGAACTGTGCGTCTAGGATTAATGGTAACAGGAGACGGGGGACACGATGTTTACCCAGGTTCGGGCCCTCTCTATGGAGGTAATACCCTGCTTCCTGCTTGATTGATCTTGATGAATGTGAGTGTTACAAGAGTTGATCTACCACGAGATCGTAATGGCTAAACCCTAGAAGTCTAGCCGATGAGTATATGGTAATGAATATGTCCTATCCGGACTATGCCCTCCGGTTTATATAGACACCGGAGGGATCTAGGGTTACATGGAGTCGGTTACATAGGAAGGAATCTTCATAATTGGTCGCCAAGCTTGCCCTCCACGCCAAGGAGAGTCCAATCCGGACATGGGTATAGTCTTCGGTCTTCATGTCTTCACAGCCCATCAGTCTGGCCCAATGAGTAACAGGCAGGAGACCTGAGGACCCCTTAGTCCAGGGCTCCCTCAGTCGCGGCGGCCGCCCTGGCTGCCATGCTTCTTGCCTGATCCCTCGGCACCATCCTATCCCTTCTCCTTGTCCCGCCTCTCATACTCGGCCTTTTGCTTTTCAGCAAGCAGCTCGACTTGCCGGCAGTTCTGGAGGTCATGGCCCTTGGTGCGGTGGATCTTGCAGTACTGCTTGCCGGAGCCCCCTGGCTTATCGGCAGCTGCTAAGGCCAGACAGGCGACGCACCCGGTAATCTCCTTGCCGGGGTCGTCTGCCTTGACCTTCTTGGTAGCACCGGTGTCGTCAGATCCTTCAACGGCAAGCACGGCCTTGCCCTTGCGTTTCCTGTTGCGACGCCGACCCTTCTTCATCGGGGCGGCGGTGTCTTCATTAGTAGAGTCGGTTTCTGCGCCGGCGTCCTCGCCGGGGTACTTCCTTCCCTCTTCAGCCCGGGTACACCTAACGGCCAGAACATAGATTTCGGCCACATCCTTAACCTTGGTCGTCGCCAGCTCTTCCGCATCTTGCCGTTGCGCACGTTCTGATGGAACGCGCTGATCACAGCGGGAGGATGAACGTTGGGGATGTTGTACTGCACCCGGCTGAATCTCTGGATGTACTTGCGCAGGGTTTCCCCTTCCTTCTGGGGAATGATATGCAGATCACTGGCCTGGCCATGAGCTTGGTGGCCTCCAGTGAAGGCGCCAACGAACTCATTGCACAGATCCGACCAAGAAGAAATGGAATCCGCCGGCAAGGGCATCAACCAAGACATAATATTGGGCTTCAGTGCCAACGGGAAGTAATTGGCAAGCACCTTGTCGTCGCGAGCTCTGGCAGCCTGCATCGCGATGGTGTAGATGCTGATGAACTCGGATGGATGGGTCTTGCTAGTGTACTTCTCGCCGACGTCGGGCTTGAACGTGCGGTGGGACGGCCACTGGAACTGCCGCAGCTCACGGGTAAAGGCTGGGCAGCCCACCTCGTAAGGTAGGCCGCCGGAGCCCCCCGGCGCCGGGTGGTCCATAGCGGGTCCCGCCCGCTTTTCCGACTGGTGGCGTGTATCACGCCGGCGCTCGATAGTGGTTCGAGCACCTTCATGAGCTCGTTCTCGAAGAACTTGGCGCTGGTCGCGGTGGGTCCGCGGGTCGGACGATGCTATAGAGATGCTATCACAAGCGTCGTCACGACGGGCTGACGCTCGCGGCGGCTGGCGAGGAGGAGGAGAGTGCACCGTGACCACAGCACCCTCGGTGGAGCGCCGGCCCGAGGGTCCCGCCGGTCGTGGATCATCTTTGTTGGCGACGGCAACGACGCTCCGGATGGTGGCCCTCCACTCGTCGAGCTTCTCCACAGCAGGAGGGAAGTCGAGGAGCAGCTGCGCACGCGCCAAAGCTTCTGCTGGCGTGGGTGGCGGCGACAGCTGCGTGGACCGTGGCGCGCTTTGACTTCTAACCACTTTATCACGACCAAGCGGTTGCGCGCCATTTTCGCCAGCACTTCGGCGGGCATGCTGAACTCCTTCGTCCCGTGGACGATGCACCCGGCTCTTCCCACGGCGGTGTCCAGGGTCACCGGTCGCTGCTCGTCGCGCACACAATGGGAAGAGCGCGCAGTGGTCGCCGGCGTGGGTGTCTTGGAGGTTGCTGCGCCGCCCGTGGGTGGCACAACGACACTCCTGGAGGGCCCCACGCCGCCTACGGGGGGCCCAGCTCCTGATAACCCACAAGTATAGGGGATCGCAACAGTTTTCGAGGGTAGAGTATTCAACCCAAATTTATTGATTCGACACAAGGAGAGCCAAAGAATATTCTCAAGTATTAGCAGTTGAGTTGTCAATTCAACCAAACCTGGATAACTTAGTATCTGCAGCAAAGTATTTAGTAGCAAAGGAATATGGAAGTAATAGTAACGATAACAAAAGTAATATTTTTGGGTTTTGTAGTGATTGTAACAGTAGCAATGGAAAAGTAAATAAGCGAAGAACAATATGTGAAAAGCTCATAGGCATTGGATCGGTGATGGAGAATTATGCCGGATGCGGTTCGTCATGTAACAGTCATAACATAGAGTGACACAGAACTAGCTCCAATTCATCAATGTAATGTAGGCATGTATTCCGAATATAGTCATACGTGCTTATGGAAAAGAACTTGCATGACATCTTTTGTCCTACCCTCCCGTGGCAGCGGGGTCCTAATGGAAACTATGGGATATTAAGGCCTCCTTTTAATAGAGTACCGGACCAAAGCATTAACACATAGTGAATACATGAACTCCTCAAACTACGGTCATCACCGAGAGTGGTCCCGATTATTGTCACTTCGGGGTTGCCGGATCATAACACATAGTAGGTGACTATAGACTTGCAAGATAGGACCAAGAACTCACATATATTCATGAAAACATAATAGGTTCAGATCTGAAATCATGGCACTCGGGCCCTAGTGACAAGCATTAAGCATAGCAAAGTCTTAGCAACATCAATCTCATAACATAGTGGATACTAGGGATCAAACCCTATCATAACTAACTCGATTACATCATAAATCTCATCCAACCCATCACCGTCCAGCAAGCCTACGATGGAATTACTCACGCACGGCGGTGAGCGTCATGAAATTGGTGATGGAGGATGGTTGATGATGACGACGGCGACGGATTCCCCTCTCCGGAGCCCCGAACGGACTCTAGACCAGCCCTCCCGAGAGGTTGTAGGGCTTGGCGGCGGCTCTGTATCGTAAAACGTGATGAATCTTTCTCCTTGATTTTTTCTCCCCGAACACAAATATATGGAGTTGGAGTTGAGGTCGGTGGAGCGTTAGAGGGCCCACGAGGCAGGGGCCGTGCCCAGGGGCGCAGGCGCGCCCCCCACCCTCGTGGACAGGTGGAGGCCCCCCTGACGTGTATTCTTCTTCAAGTATTTTTAATATTTTCCAAAAATAAGTTCCGTGGAGTTTCAGGTCATTCCGAGAACTTTTGTTTCTACACATAAATAACACCATGGCAATTCTGCTGAAAGCAACGTCAGTCTGGGTTAGTTCCATTCAAATCATGCAAGTTAAAGTCCAGAACAAGGGCAAAAGTGTTTAGAAAAGTAGACACGACGGAGACGTATCTACTCCCCCAAGCTTAAACCTTTGCTTGTCTTCAAGCAATTCAGGTGATAAACTGAAAGTGATAAAGAAAAACTTTTACAAACTCTGTTTGCTCTTGTTGTTGTTGTAAATATGTAAAGCCAGCATTCAAGTTTTCAGCAAAGATTATGACTAACCATATTCACCATAACACTTAGGTCTCATGTTTACTCATGTCAATGGCATAATCAACTAGCGAGCAATAATAATAAATCTCGGATGACAACACTTTCTCAAAAAAATCATGATATGATATAACAAGATGGTATCTCGCTAGCCCTTTCTGAGACCGCAAAACATAAATGCAGAGCACCTTTAAAGATCAAGGACTGACTAGACATTGTAATTCATGGTAAAAGAGATCCAATCATAGTCATACCCAATATAAATTAATAGTAATGGATGCAAATGACAGCAGTGCTCTCCAGCTGGTGCCTTTTAATAAGAGGGTGATGACTCAACATGAAAGTAAATAGATAGGCCCTTCGCAGAGGGAAGCAGGGATTTGTAGAGGTGCCAGAGCTCGATTTTAAAGCAGAGATAAATAATATTTTGAGCGGCATACTTTCATTGTCAGCATAATAACCAAGAGATGGTGATATCTTCCATGCTACACACGTTATAGGCGGTTCCCAAACAGAATGGTAAAGTTTATACTCCCCCTCCACCAACAAGCATCAATCCATGGCTTGCTCGAAACAACGAGTGCCTCCAACTAGCAATAGTCCCAGGGGGAGTTTTGTTTGCAATTATTTTGATTTAGTTTGCATAAAGCATGGGACTGGGCATCCCGCTGACCAGCCATTTTCTCGTGAGTGAGGAGCGGAGTCCACTCCTCTTGAGAATAACCCGCCTAACATGGAAGATAAGGACAGCCCTAGTTGATACATGAGCTATTCGAGCATACAAAACAGAATTTCATTTGAAGGTTTAGAGTTTGGCACATACAAATTTACTTGGAATGGCAGGTAGATACCGCATATAGGAAGGTATAGTGGACTCATATGGAATAACTTTGGGGTTTAAGGGATTAGATGCACAAGCAGTATTCCCGCTTAGTATAAGTGAAGGCTAGCAAAAGACTGGGAAGCGACCAACTAGAGAGCGACAACAGTCATGAACATGCATTAAAATTAATATACATTGAGTGCAAGCATGAGTAGGATATAATCCACCATGAACATAAATATCGTGACGGCTATGTTGATTTGTTTCAACTACATGTGTGAACATGTGCCAAGTCAAGTCACTTAAATCATTCAAAGGAGGATACCACCCCATCATACCACATCACAACCATTTTAATAGCATGTTGGCACGCAACGTAAACCATTATAACTCATAGCTAATTAAGCATAGCATAAGCAACTATAATCTCTAATTGTCATTGCAAACATGTTTATTCATAATAGGCTGAATCAGGAACGATGAACTAATCATATTTAAAAAAACAAGAGAGGTCGAGTTCATACCAGCTTCTCTCATCTCGATCAGTCCATCATATATCGCCATTATTGCCTTTCACTTGCACGACTGAACGATGTGAATAATAATAATAGTGCACGTGCATTGGACTAAGCTGGAATCTACGAGCATTCAATAAACAGGAGAAAACAAGGCAATATGGGCTCTTGGTTAAATCGACAATAATGCATATAAGAGCCACTTCAACAATTTCATCATGGTCTTCTCCTATCGACCCCCAAAGAAAAGAAACGAAATAAAACAATTTACACGGGAAAGCTCCCAACAAGCAAAAGAAGAACGGGAAATATTTTTTGGGTTTTCTTTTTAATTATTACTACAGCAAGAAAACTAAACTAACTAAAAGCTACACTAATTTTTTTGGTTTTCTTAAGGTTTATTAAACACAGAAGAAGAAAGCAAGAAAAAGAAAGTAAACTAGCATGGATATTACAGTGAAAGAGTATGAGCACCGACATCTAACAATGAGTGTGTGAACATAAATGTAATGTCGGTGGGAAATACGTACTCCCCCAAGCTTAGGCTTGTGGCCTAAGTTGGTTTATTGCCACGGATGGCCTGGCGGATATCCATAGTTGTAGTTGGGGTCATACTGAGATGCAGCGGTCATTGCATCATGTGCTGCAGCTTGGAGGCGAGCTATCTCAGCCCTCCTCCTATACTCCGCCTCCTCTCTGGTTATGTAATGTCTCCCTTTTTCCTGAAAGTCAAACAGAGTAGGGGCAGGAAGAACAATATTGACGGCGTGACGCCTGTCAAAGATTAGTCTGTACTGGAGAGGTGGTTCATTCCTCTCGACAACTTGATGGTGAACCATACCATTAAAGTCTAGATAAGTAGGAGGCAGTTCAATATCATCATCACGTATGGTTACACCAAGAAAATCAGCTAAGCGGGTTGCATAATTTCCACCAAAGAAATCTCCATTAAATCTATTGTGATGCAACCTACGTGCAACAATAGCTCCCAAATTATAAGATTTGTCTCCTAACACAGCACTCCTGAGAATACTGAGGTCAGGGACACACATATGACATGCTTCATCTTTACCATTTATGCACCTACCTATGAAGAGAGCAAAATAATGTATAGCAGGAAAATGAATGCTCCCTATGGTAGCTTGTGCTATATCTCTAGATTCCCCCACAGTTATACTAGCAAGAAATTCTCTAAATTCAGATTTGTGAGGTTCACTAGTACCACCCCATTGTGGAAGTTTGCAAGCATTGGTGAAATCCTCTAAGTCCATAGTGTAAGATTTTTCATAGAGATCAGATAGGACAGTTTGAGAATTACGTGAAATGAATATTCAAACCTCCTCACAAATGAACTAGTGAGATAGTGGTATTGGCGGCACTTTTCTCCCTCGAAGCTCACAAGATCAGCGTTACACAAATACGCGTTAAATTCTTCCTTGATTCCCGCTCGATCCATAAAGCCTTCTGAAGGCCATTCACAAGGCCGCACTGGAGCGTTCCTTGGTGGCTCATCATCGGCATCGTGCATTGCGAGCCTGGGTCCTTGCTTCCTTGAAGGACCACCATGGTACATTTTCCTAAACATATTTCTTCCTCTGGAAAATTTCTGACATTTTTAGTAACTTCAAATAAAAGTGAACCAAGCTCAACAAAATCGATAGCAACTACTCCTACAAGTGCCTAGAGCCTAAATCATGCATTAGAACTGCTTGGAACCATATAAATTTGTCATGGAAGCTCAACAACATGGTCACCTAGGCAGCACAAATTTGCAATGAATAAAGCACTAGAACAAAAACTAATTGGACCAATGGAGGAGTCACATACCAAGGAACAATCCCCTAAAGCAGTTTTGTGAGAGGTGCATTAAGCAAGGACATCGAAAATCGCAGCAAAATGAGCTAGAACTCGTGCTTGAGCTGGATGGTGATTTTTTTGGGAGGAAGAAGAAGTGTGTGGGTGCAGGAATAAGTGGAGGGGAGCCACCGTGGGCCCACGAGGCAGGGGGCGCGCCCTGTAGGGGTGGGCGTGCCCTGGACCCTCGTGGCCAGGTGCTTGCTCCCCCTGCTGTGTTCTTAGTGCCAAATATTCTCAAATATTCCAGAAAAAATCATATTCCAATTTCAGGGCATTTGGAGAACTTTTATTTTCGGGGTATTTTTTATATTGCACGGATAATTCAGAAAACAGACAGAAAATACTATTTTTGCTTTATTTAATCTAAATAACAGAAAGTAAAAGGAGGGTACAAAAGGTTGTGCTTTCTAACTTCATCCATCTCATGCTCATCAAGAGGAATCCACTAACAAGGTTGATCAAGTCTTGTTAACAAACTCATTCCGAATAACATGGAACCGGAGAAATTTCGAATAACACTATGTTACCTCAACGGGGATATGCACATCCCCAATAATAAGAATATCATATCTCTTTTTGACAGTAGGAAGAGGAAATTCAAAACCTCCAAAAATAATCGATGGAATTTTTCCAATAGAGTTGATACTATGAACTTGAGGTTGTTTCCTCGGAAAGTGTACCGTATGCTCAAAGCCACTAACATGAAAAGTGATATTGCCTTTGTTGCAATCAATAACAGCCCCTGAAGTGTTCAAAAAGGGTCTTCCAAGAATAATAGACATACTATCGTCCTCGCGAATATCAAGAATAACAAAGTCCGTTAAAATAGTAACGTTTGCAACCACAAAAGGCACATCCTCACAAATACCAACAGGTATAGAAGTTGATTTATCAGCCATTTGCAAAGATATTTCAGTAGGTGTCAACTTATTCAAGTCAAGTCTACGATATAAAGAGAGAGGCATAACACTAACACCGGCTCCAAGATCACATAAAGCAGTTTTAACATAGTTTCTTTTAATGGAGCATGGTATAGTTGGTACTCCTGGATCTCCTAGTTTCTTAGGTATTCCACCCTTAAAGGTATAATTAGCAAGCATGGTGGAAATTGCAACTTCCGGTATCTTTCTTTTATTAGTAACAATTTCTTTCTTATACTTAGCATAAGCATTCATTTTGAGCATATCAGTTAATCGCATACGCAAAAAGATAGGTCTAATCATTTCAGCAAAGCGCTCAAAATCCTCATTGTCCTTTTTCTTGGATGGTTTGGGAGGGAAAGGCATGGGTTTCTGAACCCATGGTTCTCTTTCTTTACCGTGTTTCCTAGCAACAAAGTCTCTTTTATCATAACGTTGATTCTTTGATTGTGGGTTATCAAGATCAACTACAGGTTCAATTTCTATATCATTATCATTACTAGGTTGAGCATCAACATGAACATCTTCAGTAATATTATCACTAGGTTCGTGTTCATTACTAGATTGTGTTTCAGCATCAGAGATAGAAATATCATTTGGATTCTCAGGTGTTTCAGCAACAGGTTCACTAGAAGCATGCAAAGTCCTATTATTTTTCTTTTTCTTCTTTTTAGAAGAACTAGGTGCATCAATATTATTTCTCTGAGAATCTTGCTCAATTCTCTTAGGATGGCCTTCAGGATACAATGGTTCCTGAGTCATTTTACCAGTTCTAGTAGCCACTCTAACAGCATAATCATTATTCTTACTATTCAATTCATTGAGCAAATCATTTTGAGCTTTAAGTACTTGTTCTACTTGAGTGGTAACCATAGAAGCATGTTTACTAATGAGTTTAAGTTCACCTTTAACTCTAGACATATAATCACCCAAGTGTTCAAGCATATCGGAATTGTATCTCAATTGTCTACCAAAATAAGCATTGAAGTTTTCTTGTTTGACAATAAAATTATCAAACTCATCCAAACATTGGCTGGCAAACTTAGTAGGAGGGATTTCAGCTTTATCATATCTATAGAGAGAATTTACCTTTACTACCTGTGTCGGGTTATCAAGACCATGAGTTTCTTCAATAGGTGATGAGTCAAGATCATATGTTTCTTCAACAGGCGGTAAATTTAGACCATGTATTTCTTCAATGGGAGGTAAATTCTTAATGTCTTCAGCTTTAATACCTTTTTCTTTCATAGATTTCTTTGCCTCTTGCATATCTTCAGGACTGAGAAATAGAACACCTCTCTTCTTCGGAGTCGGTTTAGGAATAGGCTCAGGAGTTGGCTTAGGAAGTGTCCAATTATTTTCATTTGTCAACATATTATTCAATAGAATTTCAGCTTCATCCGGTGTTCTTTCCCTGAAAACAGAACCAGCACAACTATCCCGGTAATCTCTGGAAGCATCGGTTAGTCCATTATAAAAGATATCAAGTATTTCATTTTTCTTAAGAGGATGATCAGGCAAAGCATTAAGTAATTGGAGAAGCCTCCCCCAAGCTTGTGGGAGACTATCTTCTTCAGTTTGCATAAAATTATATATATCCCTTAAAGCAGCTTGTTTCTTATGAGCATGGAAGTATTTAGCAGAGAAGTAATAAATCATATCCTGGGGACTACGCACACAACCAGGATCAAGAGAATTAAACCATATCTTAGCATCACCCTTTAATGAGAACGGAAATATTTTAAGGATATAAAGGTAGCGAGATTTCTCATCATTAGTGAACAGGGTGGCTATATCATTTAATTTAGTAAGATGTGCCACAACAGTTTCAGATTCATAGCCATAAAAAGGATCAGATTCAACCAAAGTAATTATATCAGGATCAACAGAGAATTCATAATCCTTATCAGTAACACAGATAGGTGAAATAGCAAAAGCAGGGTCAGGTTTCATTCTAGCGTTAAGAGATTGCTGCTTCCATTTAGCTAATAACTTCTTAAGATCATATCTATCATTGCGAGCTAAAATAGCTCTAGCAGCTTCTTCATCCATAACATAACCCTCAAGAACAACAGGTAATTCATATTTATTAGCGGGCGAGTCTTCATCATCACTATCATCAATATTATCACTTTCAATACTTTCATTCTCTCTAGCCCTAGCAAGTTGTTCATCAAGAAATTCACCAAGTGGCACAGTAATATCAAGCATAGAAGTAGCTTCATCATAAGTATCATGCATAGCAGAAGTGGCATCATCAATAACATGCGACATATTAGAACTAATAGCAGAAGCAGGTTTAGGTGTCGCAAGCTTACTCAAAACAGAAGGTGAATCAAGTGCAAAGCTAGATGGCAGTTCCTTACCTCCCCTCATAGTTGAGGGATAAATTGTTGTTTTTGCGTCTTTCAAGTTCTTCATAGTGACCAGCAGATATAAATCCCAAGTGACTCAAAGAATAGAGCTATGCTCACCGGCAACGGCGCCAGAAAATAGTCTTGATAACCCACAAGTATAGGGATCGCAACAGTTTTCGAGGGTAGATTATTCAACCCAAATTTATTGATTCGACACAAGGGGAGCCAAAGAATATTCTCAAGTATTAGCAGTTGAGTTTTCAATTCAACCAACCTGGATAACTTAGTATCTGCAGCAAATTATTTAGTAGCAAAGTAATATGGAAGTAACGGTAACGATAACAAAAGTAATATTTTTGGGTTTTGTAGTGATTGTAACAGTAGCAACGGAAAAGTAAATAAGTGAAGAACAATATGTGAAAATCTCGTAGCATTGGATCGGTGATGGAGAATTATGCCGGATGCGGTTCATCATGTAACAGTCATAACATAGAGTGACACAGAACTAGCTCCAATTCATCAATGTAATGTAGGCATGTATTCCGAATATAGTCATACGTGCTTATGGAAAAGAACATGCATGACATCTTTTGTCCTACCCTCCCGTGGCAGCGGGGGCCTAATGGAAACTAAGGGATATTAAGGCCTCCTTTTAATAGAGTACCGGACCAAAGCATTAACACATAGTGAATACATGAACTCCTCAAACTACCTTCATCACCGGGAGTGGTCCCGATTATTGTCACTTCGGGGTTGCCGGATCATAACACATATTAGGTGACTATAGACTTGCAAGATAGGATCAAGAACTCACATATATTCATGAAAACATAATAGGTTCAGATCTGAAATCATGGCACTCGGGCCCTAGTGACAAGCATTAAGCATAGCAAAGTCATAGCAACATCAATCTCAGAACATAGTGGATACTAGGGATCAGACCCTAACAAAACTAACTCGATTACATGATAAATATCATCCAACCCATCACCGTCCAGCAAGCCTGCGATGGAATTACTCACGCACGGCGGTGAGCATCATGAAATTGGTGATGGAGGATGGTTGATGATGACGACGGCGACGGATTCCCCTCTCCGGAGCCCCGAACGGACTCCAGATCAGCCCTCCCGAGAGGTTTTAGGGCTTGGCGGCGGCTCCATATCGTAAAACGCGATGAATCTTTCTCCTTGATTTTTTTCTCCCTGAACACGAATATATGGAGTTGGAGTTGAGGTCGGTGGAGCGTCAGGGGGCCCATGAGGTAGGGGGGCACCCAAGGGGGGCAGGCGCGCCCCCACCCTCGTGGACAGGTGGAGGCCCCCCTGACGTGGATTCTTCTTCAAGTATTTTTTATATTTGCCAAAAATAAGTTCCGTGTAGTTTCAGGTCATTCCGAGAACTTTTGTTTCTACACATAAATAACACCATGGCAATTCTGCTGAAAACAGCGTCAATCCGGGTTAGTTCCATTCAAATCATGCTAGTTAGAGTCCAAAACAAGGGCAAAAGTGTTTGGAAAAGTAGATACGATGGAGACGTATCAGCCCCGTCTTTGGATTTGGTGGTGTGCGGCCCGTCGCCTGGCGCACGAACGGCGCCGCTCGCCAGGCTCTGACTGCCAGGGCGATGCTGGTGCTCGCGGACCGCGGCTTGGGGTCTGTCCGCGACCGGGCCGCTGCTCGCCCACCCAAGCACGGGTCGTCCGGCCCCCGACGAGCCGATCGCCGTGGCCGTCATCTTCTTGGGAGCCATGGAGATGAAGAATGCTAGGCTAACGACTAGACCAGATTCTCACAATTACGCCCCCTACCTGGCTCGCCAAAGATGTCGGTGTGGAATGACACCTATGGGATCACAAGAATCCCTACTACGGTTGCCGGGGCGCAGGGTTGTGAGAAGAGCAGGATTAGTAATCATCACAAGGATCGTTTACCCAGGTTCGGGCCGCGAGGATGCGTAAAACCCTAGTCCCGCTTTGGTGGCTGTATTGAGTGTTCTTGAGCTCCTGAACTAGCTGTGGTGGCTGCGCGGTTCCAAAGAGCCGAATCCCTCTCCAGTATGCCATTGGCCTCCTTTTATAGTGGAAAGGGGCTGCCACAGTGGCACACAGGAGGTGGAAAGGCATACAGTACTGCGAGCTTATCGCTCGTATTACAGGACAAGACACATTGAATGCGCCGCTGAGGTGTCCCCTAGCTTTATCGGGGGCGGGAGCGAGGCCCGTCCCGTCCGTCGCCGCTCCTCCTCGCTTCGACACGTGCCTTGGCCAGCGATGCGTGCGGCGCCATGTAGGCAGGCAGGCAGCTGAGGTGGCCCGGTGGTGGAGCTTTCACGAAGATCTGCATGCCGCCACGCAGGCGTGTGCTGAGTTGGCCTGGGAGCTGCATGTTGCCACGCAGGTGCCTGCTCAGCTGGTTGAGCTGGCAGCTGCATGCGAACGGCGGTGGAGACTTGGTTGGTGCGGGCCTGGCAGTGGCCCTGCTGGCACCATCGGTGAGGGCCTTGCCGGGTGGCCCGGCAAGGGTCTTGCCATGGTGCGCTGTCGTCCCCGGCAAGGATCTTGCCGGGGGTCTTGTGGCTCTCCTCGGCAAGGATCTTGCCGAGGACCATTGTCTTTTAATCCTCATCTGATCTTGAACATTCCTTGGTCTTGAAAAAGATCTGCATGCCACCATGGAGGTGCCTCCCGAGCCCTAGTTCCAACGTGGTTGGCTGAGTTGGAACCCGTGGGCTCGAGGGTGGCTCACTCCGCTGGTGTGGGCGAGCCGCCCCGGCAAGGGTCTTGCCGGGGCCGCTGAGGCTGCCCCCGGCAAGGATCTTGTCGGGGGAACCTGCTTCGCCTCTCTGCTTCTTTGTGTTCTTTGCCTTGGCGTTGCCTTGGCTGTCTTAGGCTTCGGTTTTACCTTGGTTCACCTCCCCTGTTCTGCTTGGTGTGGCCGCGGGCGCGGCTCCGGCTGTCCGTGCATAGGTAAAGGGGTACAAAGGTGCGCCCCCTCTTTTGTACACCGACAGGTGGACTCATATGGAATAACTTTGGGGTTTATGGAAGTGGATGTGTCGGTGGAAAACGACACCTATAGGATCATGGGGAATCCCTACTACGGTTGACGGCGCGCGGGGCTGTGGAAAGAGCGGGTTTAGGAGATCAACACGGGGGAATTTTATCCAGGTTCGGGCCGCAAGCGATGCGTAACACCCTACTCCCGCTGGTTTGTGTTTATCTGGTGTTCTTGGACTAGCTAAAAAGCGTGTCGGGTCCAAAAAGTCCGAATCCTTCTCCAATATGCCTCGGGCCTCCTTTTATAGCCAAAGGGGTCGCGAAAGTGGCACACAGGAGGTGGAAAGTTGTACTGTATACAAGTCTATCGCCCTCTCACTTTATCGGGGATGGCAAGGAAGCTCGTCATGTCCGTCACCGCTTCGCCTCGCTCTGAAGCCCGACCAGGCCGACGAGGCATGTTGTGCCACGCTGGCTGGCTGCTGAGTTGGTGCGGTGGCAGAGTCTTCACGAGGATCTGCATGCCACCACGCGGGTGCTTGCTGAGTTGGCCTTGTTGGCGGGCTGACCGCTGTGTTGGAATGGTGGTGGAGCCTTGGCAGGTGTGGGCCTGGCTGCGGCCTCGCAGATGTCCCCGGCAAGGGTCTTGCCAGGGTCTCGCAGGCATCCCTGGCAAGGGTCTTGCCGGGGGTCTTCTGAGCGTCCACGGCAAGGATCTTGCCGGGGGTTTCTGTCTTCTGGTTCTCATCTAGCCTTATATGTTCTTGGTCTTCACAAAGATCTGCATGCCACTATGCAGGCGCCTCCCGAGCCTCGGTTCCAATGTTGTCGATGGTGTTGGAACTCTTAGGCTCAAGGGTGGCGGCCTTGCTGGTGTTGGGCAAGTTTCCCCGGCAAGGCTCTTGCCGGGGAAAGTCCACCTTGTCCCTTTGCTCCTCGCGCCTCTGTCTTGGCGTTGGTCTGGTAGTCTTGTGTCTTTGCTTCCTCTTCTGCCCCGCCAAGCGCGGCTGTAGGCGTGTGGCTGCGACTGCCCGCGCACAAGTAAAGCGGTACAAAAAGGACCCCCACTTTTGTACACCGACAGGAGCCCCCGGGCCTGGGCCACATATAAGCGTGGAGCGTTATTGGGCTAGGCCCAGAATGGTGCGCGGGTACGCGTGCCAGAGTTTTACCGCAGTCGATTCTGGCCCGCCCGCCACGTGTCCTCCATGCCCCAAGGAGGGTAGGTGGTGGACGCGGAGGGCACGGGCCTTAATGCCGAGGCGGGAAACCGGGTCGTCGCTGATTGGAGCAGCGGGTCGGTCCCGATTCCCTGCGCCCCTGGCGGCCGGATTGGTTAAGCGGGGCGGCCGTCCTTAGATCGGGGAGGCCGATCCCCGGCCCTGCCCCTTTATAAGAAGGGGAGGGGGATGGCATCCTTTAACCCTTCAACATTCATCTCCTTCCATCTCGACTCCTTCCTTCCCTTTGCTATGGCGAGAGGGCGCGCTGGCGCTCCAATGGCAGCGACGAGGGTCTTCGCTCGACAGCGTGCCCCTCCTCCCCAGCAGCTCATGGTGGCGGAGTCCGCCGGGAGAGGAAGAGGGAGGGGGCGAGGCCGAGGCCGCCGTGGCGCTCGGGGGAGAGGAGGACGGGGCGGCGCACCGGCTGCCCCTCCGCCAGAAGCTCTTCCCCCAATGGAGGGCCATGTCGGAGACCAGCCCCGTGAATTCTTTATTAGGCTGCACAAACCAGTGCGCGGTCGCCTCCGTCTTCCCACTCCGTTCGCTCGAGAGATGGAGCTCGACCCGCCACAGGCCTTGAGGCTGCATATGAGGGGCTGCGGGAATGGCAGCATGCGGGTTGACGTCGACTTCCCCGCCCCTCACGTCATGTATCTCCGCCGCGGGTGGAAGACCTTCGCCCGTGCCCATAGCCTGTCGGAGGGGCTCGCCCTCCACTTTGCTTTGACGGAGAGCGGCCTGCTTTCCGTCAAGGTCTTCGGGTGCTCGGGAACTCGCCTAAGGTGTTGCGTGGAGAGCTCCACTGACGATGAAACCTCCTCCTCGAACGAGAGTGACGAAGAGGACAGTGACAGCGACGACGAGGGCGTCAAGCGGGAGGACGCCGACTCCGACTCCGACTGACCACGCCCTACCGAGGGTCTTCCTCGTCAAGCTCTCCATCGGCGCGTTCCCCGTCGCTCCCTTTTTGCCTTCACTTGCTGCACCTGGGAGGAAAGGGGCAAGAACGGAGACCACAGGGCACTTATCTTTCTTTTAAATTTTAGGCACTTGCCAAATCTTAATTTCTGTAATCTCCCGAGCCCATGCTTGTGTCCTGTAACCTCTGTTCTTGCATCAGCATGTTTGATGAAAAAGTCTAGCCTTGCCAGGAACCCGTGCACGCGTATGTTCGTGCAGGGGCGAAACGCCTCCTTAATGTAAATAAACGATTCCTCCCGGCAAGCTGCCCTGACGGTGCCCTTTGCGCCTGCCGAAGAATCATATCTGCCGGGTTACACACAAAGGGCCCAGCCCCCCGTCCACCTCCTTTTAGCAAGGGCTACTACGACCACTCCGACCGAAGCAGCGTTCGGGCTGGAAATGGGAGCACCCGAGTTTTTAAAGAAGAGTGGCGAGGTTTTCTAATGCAGAAGTCATAGGTTACAAACATGAATGGGAAAGAGGTAAACTTTATCTTTTTGGTTTTCCGAGGATCGCCGTGCCGGGCGGTCTTCTCAACTTCTTGCTGGAGCCGGGTCCTTGGCGGAATCGCGCGTCCTTGCCATGGCTGGAAGGAAGAGAGGGCAATAGCATGGAACCCCGGTGGTCCACTAACATTTATTGGAATCAAAAAGCAGCAAAGTACCCTGGACAAGCATGCATATACGTATACACATAAACATGGAAATCGACAGGAAACTATACATACTAAGGGATTCCTTTCCCTGGCTGCACACAGGGTCTGTGCCTGGCTCTATACATAGGGTTACATGCCTTGCTGGCAAGGCTAGTACAAAATGGGGGTCGCCGGAGCTCCCGGCAACCGCGCCTTAGGGGTAAAACTTGCGAAGATGTTCTATATTCCAGGAATTGCTCACCAGAATGCCATCTTCGGTCTCCAGGCGGACTACGCTGGGCCAGGTGACTCGTATTACTCGATAAGGGCCTTCCCACTTCGGTGTCAACTTGTTTGAATTCTTGGCGGATTGACTCCGCCGAAGAACAAGGTCGCCTTCCTCAAGGCTTCCGGCATGAACCTTGCGGCTATGATAGCGGCGCAAGGTTTGCTAGTAGCGAGCGGCTCGCACAGCAGCCCGAAGACGATCTTCCTCAAGGAGTGTCGCATCCTCTTGGCGCAACTGCTCTTGCTCAAGCTCATCATAAGCGAGCACTCGAGGTGACCCATAAGTTCCGTGGGGAGAACTGCTTCTGCCCCGTATACCAGGGCAAAGGGTGTCTAGCCAGTGGCTCGATTTGGCGTCGTTCTGATCGACCAAAGAACCGTTGGCAACTCATCAATCCAGCGCCTTGCGCACTTGTGCAGCTTGTCAAAGTTCTGGTCTTGAGGCCCCACAGTACTTCTGCATTTGCCCTCTCAGCCTGGTCGTTACTTCTGGGATGAGCAACAGAAGCAAAACAGACCTTGCTGCTGAGGTCTTGAATGTACTGCATGAAGGCGCGGCTTGTGAACTGTGTGTCGTTGTTGTTGATGACCCTATTGGGCACACCAAAACGGCAGACTAGCCCCTTGAAGAACTTGACGGCTGACTGTGCCGTCACCTTTCTCACCGGCTCCACTTCCGGCCACTTTGTGAACTTGTCGATTGCGACGTACACGTACTCAAAGCCCCTGACAGCACGGGGAAAAGGGCCCAGTATATCGAGCCCCCAGACCGAAAATGGCCAGGAAAGAGGGATGGTCTGAAGAGCTTGAGCCGGTTGATGAAGCTTCTTTGAATGGAACTGGCACGCTTCACACGTGGTTACTAGTGCAGTCGCATCCTGGAGAGCGGTGGGCCAGAAGAAACCTTGCTGGAATGCTTTGTCGGCAAGGGCTCTCGACCCTATGTGGGAGCCACACATGCCTCCATGTATCTCTGCCAACAGCCTCAGTCCGTCTTCCCGAGGAATGCACTTCAACTTCACGCCGTTCGGTCTCCTTCTGTATAGGGCATCATCCACAAACTAGTACATGCTGGACTGACAGGCTAGTTTCTCTGCTTCTTCCTGCTCCTCGGGGAGCTCTCCTGTTTGGAGGAAACGGACGGTGGGCTGCGCCCATGCCGAAGCCTGGGGCTCGACGGCGAGGACTAAAGGCACATCTTCGGCCGTAAGGGCAGCTGCCTCTACGGCCAGGGCTTGAGGCCCTACCGAGGGTTGCTGCTCTCCGGCAAGCTTGGGGCACCCAGGAACGTCCTTGTCGGCGGCTGCTGGGAGCTCAGCGGGAAAGTACTTGCCGGGGCCCACCTTCCTTCATTTGCTCTGTCCTGCTGATGGTTCAACGGATGGTTGAGTTAATTGAAGCACAAAGGTACCTGGTTTCACATGCAACTTGAGGGCAGCGCGTTTTGACAGGTCGTCAGCAATGCCGTTCTCCACTCGGGGAACATGCTCTGCTTGCAATCTGTCAAAGCGCTCTTCCAACTTCCTCACTTCATCCACATAGGCCTCCATCAATGGGCTCTGGTAATCCTTGTTGACTTGCTTAACGACGAGATGCGAATCACCTCTGATGATGAGCTTCCTGATTCCGAGGTCTACCGCGATCCTGAGACCAGCAAGCAATCCCTCGTACTCTGCCGTGTTTTTCGTTGATCTTTCCCGGGGAAAGTGCATCTGGATTACGTACTTGAGGTGCTCTCCAGTGGGCGCGACGAGTAGCACGCCGGGACCAACACCTTGTAGCGAGAAAGCACCATCAAAGTACATAACCCAATCACGGCAGGTCTCCTTGCCGGGAAGGGTGGTCTCTTGAATCTCTTCGTCAGGCGTCGCGGTCCATCCGCTATGAATTCTGCCAAGGCTCGGCTCTTGATCATTGAAGTACTTTCAAACTTGAGGCCAAAGCTCGACAGCTCCAACGCCCACTCCACAATACTCCCCGTCGCATCAGGGTTGTGCAAAATCCGTTGCAAAGGGAGGCGGGTGACAACGGTGATCTCATGTGCTTGGAAATAGTGACGCGGCTTTCTCGAGGCCATAAGGAGGCCGAAAAGTAGCTTCTGCATACCAGAATATCTTGATCTAGCCCCCTGCAGGAGGCAACTAACAAAATAAACTAGGTGCTGCACCACCTTCTTCTTCCGTTCCACTTCGCCTGTCTGCGCAGACTCTGCTCTGCCGGGGCCGGGCCTTGCCGGGGAGGACTCCGGCTCACCGTCCGATGGCTCCGCTGCTACCGCAGCTTTTTCCTCAAGTTCCCTCTGCGCCACCAGTGCTGCACTAACCACTTGATTCGTTGATGCTAGGTATAGCAGCAACGGCTCTTGTGGTTTAGGCGCGACTAGTATTGGCGCGGCGGATAGGTACCTCTTCAAATCTTGCAGCGCTGCCTCTGCCTCCAAAGTCCACTTTACTGGACCCGCCTTTTTCAAAACTTTGAAAAAGGGGAGGGCGCGCTCAGCAGATTTGGAGATGAACCTACTCAGGGCAGCAACGCAGCCGGCGAGCCTACGGACGTCTTTGACCCGTTTTGGCGCCTCAATCTGCTCAATTGCCTTGATCTTGTCGGGATTTGCTTCGATTCCGCATTGAGACACAAAGAACCCAAGAAGTTTGCCGGAAGGGACACCGAACACGCACTTGTTTGGGTTGAGCTTGAGGTTGATCTTGTGCAGGTTTGTAAATGTTTCTGCTAGATCTTGCACGAGCGTGCCCCTGTCCTTGGTTTTGACCACTATGTCGTCCATATAAGCTTCCATATTTCTATGTAGCTGGGGCTCAAAACCAATTTGGACCACTCGGGCAAACGTTGAACCAGTGCTCTTCAACCCGAAAGGCATTCGTACAAAACAGTACCTACCACATGGGGTGATGAACGCGGTCTTTTCTTCATCTTCCTTCACCATGAAGATCTGGTGGTACCCTGAATAGGCGTCGAGGAATGACAGCAGGTCACACCCGGCAGTGGAGTCCATAATCTAGTCGATGCGTAGCATAGGGAAAGGATCCTTTGGACAGGTTTTATTGATATCTGTGTAGTCAATACACAGCCTCCATTTCCCATTTGCCTTACGCACCACCACTGGATTGGCCAACCACGTGGGGTGGAGCACTCCTCTAACTAGGCCTGCCGCCTCCAACTTCCTGATCTCCTTGATGATAAACTCTTGTCGCTCCAAAGCTTGCTTCCTGACCTTCTGCTTGATGGGCCGTGCATGAGGACAGACAGCAAGATGGTGCTCAATCACCTCCCTGGGAACGCCGGGGATGTCGGATGCTTGCCATGCAAACACATCGACATTCGCCCGCAGGAAGGCGATGAGCGCGCTTTCCTATTTGCTGTCGAGGGTGGAGCTTATAGTGAAAGCCCCGCCCGTGCCGTCCTCCTTGACGAACACCTTCTTGGTTTCCGGTGGTGCAGCCTTGGACTTCTTGCTCTTGCCGGTGGAGCTCTCTGGCAAGACCTCAACGGGAGCGCAGCACTCCGAAGAGGAGCACTTGCCGGAGTGGGTGCAAGAGGTCTTGGCGGAAGAGGTCTCGCTAAAAGGGGTCTTGCCGGCAGAGGTCTTGTCGGCCTTCTTCCTTCCTGGGGTTTCAGCGGCAGGAGCAAGTGCCTTGGCGGCAGTTGCTGCAACTGCCTCTCGGTAGAGTTGGGCGGCGCAGATGAGCGCATCTTTCTTGTCAGAGGGGACGGTGATGATGGTCAGCGGCCCCGGCATCTTCAATGTGTTGTAGGCGTAGTGTGACGCCGCCATGAACTTGGCCAGCGCTGGGCGGCCAAGGATCCCGTTGTATGGCAAGGGGATCTCGGCGACATCGAAAACGATCTTCTCCATCCTATAGTTCAGCTCGCCCCCAAACGTAACGGGCAGCGTGCTTTTACCTTTTGGCTGGCTCCTTCCTGGGTTAACCCCTTGAATCGTGCCCGTCTCCTCGAGATCTCCATCAAGAATCTGCAACCTCTTGATCACATCGGGCGAGATCAAATTCAGACTGGCCCCACCGTCAACCAGCACTTTTGTCACCTTGAGGTTGCGTATTGTCGGTGAAACCAACAACGGCAAACACCCGACCGCAGTTGTGCGACCAAGGTGATCCTCGGTGTAAAAAATGATGGGCATGCGGGACCACTTCAGTGGCTTCTGGGCATCGAACGATGGCTCCGCCGCAGTGACCTCACGCGCCCACTAGTTCAGTTGGCGGTGTGAGGTGTGCAGCGAGGCGCCACCGTCGACGCACATGGCCTCTGTAGCTTTCTGGAACTCGTGCTCGCCGGACTCGTCGTACTCGTCATGATCATCATCTTCCTCCTTATCGCGGCCCCGAGCGGGCCTCTCTTGTTGATTATCTTTGCCGCGGCGACCTCCTTGGCCGCCACGCTTCTTGCCGGACCCCTCAGCAGCATCCTGACCCTTCTCCTTGTCCCGCCTTTCATATTATGCTTTCAGCTTTTCTGCAAGCAGCTCAACCTGTCGGCGGTTCTGGAGGGCATGGCCCTTGGTGCGGTGGATCTTGCAGTACTGCTTGTCGGCGGCCGCCAAGGCCCGGCAGGCGGCGCACCCGGCAACCTCCTTGTCGGGGTCGTCAACCTTGGCCTTCTTGGCGGTGCCGGGGTCGCCGGATCCCTCAACGGCAAGCACGGTCTCGCCCTTACGCTTCCTGCTGCGGCGCCGGCCCTTCTTTGTCGGGGCGGCGGTGTCTTCATGTCAGGACCGGTTTTCGGGATATTAATTTCCCAGAAAATGGCCCTTGTGCTCACCAGCCCTAGGATTACTGTTAGCTGATGAGGCACCAACTTGATACAGAAATTCCAAGCAAAGTACAAAATATGTAGTACAAGACCATTGTGGCCTAAGAGTACAACAAATGGTTTCTGGTGTTTGATGGCGGAAGCGGTTTGTGGTTCATCAGCGTCTATGGGACTCCATTTCCCACAGGAACAGCTGACCTGGATAACTCCTTTCTTCGCGAGGCTGCTATCACTCTTGCTTAGGTTCCGGGGCTGTCATCGCAACGCTCCTCTCCAAGCAGGTAATCTGGCCAAGACAATAGCCAGGGACAAGCCAGTGAGTACTTTTGAATGTACTCGCAAACATTATGAACACGGGTATAATATAACAAATGATAATCACGCTCTGAAATATTCTATGATCGCAATGTCAGTCACGAAATAAACAAAATCCATGATGCACGCATGCAGGTTGTTCGTATAAAACATGAATATGCAATCCGAGAATAGAAAAAAATGCACCGATCGGGTGTCTGAAGCGACGCCTCGAAAGGACGACAACAGAAAGCGTGCCTCAGTCGGGCGTTTGAGCGACACCACATAAAGGGCTTAGAAAGTAAACAAATAACAAGCATGCCACAGTCGGGCATTTGAGCGACACCACATAAAGGGCTTATAAAGTAAAAAATAACAGGCATGCCACAATCGGGCGTCTGAGCGACACCACATAAAGGGCTTATAAAGTAAACAAATAACAAGCATGCCACAGTCGGGCGTCTGAGCGACACCACATAAAGGGCTTATAAAGTAAACAAATAACAAGCATGCCACAGTCGGGCGTCTGAGCGACACCACATAAAGGGCTTATAAAGTAAACAAATAACAGGCATGCCACAGTCGGGCGTCTGAGCGACACCACATAAAGGGCTTATAAAGTAAACAAAAAACAAGCATGCCACAGTCGTGCGTCTGAGCGACACCACATAAAGGGCTTATAAAGTAAACAAATAACAAGCATGCCACAGTCGGGCGTCTGAGCGACACCACATAAAGGGCTTATATGAAAATAATCACAATGAATATCCAGGAGGTAGAACCGTCCCAGGGATACTCAATAATTCAAGTAATAAAAAGGGTTAGTCCAATATAATAATAATCACAATCATCATAAGTCACAAGTCATGATCCATGTTCCGGTTTAGTAGTTTCTCCTCCGAAGACCGACACTATGACCGACACTTGACCCATCTCAGACTGTAGTCCTTACCCATGGACACGGCTATTCGAATAGATTTAACCTCTGCAGAGGGTGTACTCTTTACCCACGAGTAACAGATTTCTTTAGTCCATCGGGACTAATTCCGTCTACGGTCTTTTAATTGAAAACACACCTGACCGCACACACCAGCCTAACTTACCGGTGTCTGGAATCACCCACGACACCTGTTAAGCAAAACTCTAAGGGAGGAGGCTACAACCTCGCGTAGCATGGGATCAAATTTATATCACGCACTCTAAGGGGTGCCCCCCTCTCGGTCCCAACCGGAAACACCCATGCCCCCGGACCAGGTGGCATGCCTACCGGATGCATCCGGTATCTTCCACCATGGTCTCTTTGTACGGTGCGTGCTAGGAACGGGTTGACAACTTACTGAACCGTACCCTACCTGTGGCAGGGACAAGTGGTAGTACGAAACAAGTATGGGGGTTACTGGAACAAGACTCGATCTACGGCCGACTCAGGAGGTCCAAGTATTCCCTGTATGATTAGCATAACAAATATATTTCAATTAACAGATAGAATCACCACTCATCATACCTCATCATGCCACACCGGACACACTCGTCTCGACGAGGAACTAGGGACAAGCTCGTGTCTACCCAAGACAGAGACCTTCCCGGCTTCCTTCCGGTAGGCATGAAAGGCATACGAAGATGATTACTATCACAAGCATATCCATTTCTAACAGCAAAGAATCTTCATTATGCACTCATGCGTATGATTGTATAGTCACATAAAATAACAAATGCTCCATGTCAAGGTGGTGTTGTAACCGTATCAAACAACACACAAAAATATTATGCCAGGGTTCAGAATGCTTGCCTTCAAGAGTATGCAAGGGGGTGCACTTTTTGAAAGTTGCTTCCTTCTTCAAAAATCCTATTTTTGAAAATATTCAAATTAACACATACTTTAAAAACAGCGCAAAAAGTTGTCCTAGATATTTTTGAAATAAATCTTAAAATAAACTAGGTGGAATTTGAGAGAGGTAGGAAAAAGAATTAATTCATTTGGAGTTTTATTTAAAAAGATATAGCCAGTCAAATTTTAGTCAAAATCCTGTTTTTAAAATAAAACAGAAAAGAAAACGTTTCGAACGAAATACGCTTTCGAGAGGAGGACGCGTACTTCCGGCTTTACGCCTCCACTTAACCCGCGCGGGCCGACCCATGGGTCACTGACAGTGGGCCCCTTGGGTCCACTGGTAAGGTTTGACCAGTCGTCCCCGCCTTCCTTTCTTCTGGCCGAACGGAGGCGGCGCTCCGGCGTTCGCCGTCGGCGAACGGAGGCTCCTCGCGGGGTTCTGATGGCGGGGATGGATCCGCTAGTCCAGGGCGGTCCTCCCGGTGGTCGACAGGCTGGCGGGGGCGAAGGGAGTCGCCGGCGGCGAGCTCCGCGGCGGAGGTGGCTTCGGGAGGATTTGGGGGTTTGGGCTACGGTGGCTCCCGAGCGAATTTGAGGTGTTGGGTGGCTCCGCGAGATCGAGGGGAAGGGGATGGTGGCACTGGTTGGACGGGGGAGGCTCTGGTTGCGACGAGCGGACCCGGGGAGTGGCGGCGGCCGAACCTGCCGGAGATGGGGAAGACGGCCTTCCTCTGTCGATTGCGGGCTAGGGGAGCTCCAGAGGGTTGGCTTGAGGTTGCCTGAGGGCCTAGGCGAGCTCGGGGGTCCTATTTATAGCGTGAGTAGGTCGGTTCCGCGGTGACCGGGGATAAGCTCGACGGCGAACCGCCGTTCTGGAGCCTGCGGGACGACGTGGCGGCGACAGGCGCTAGCGGACGCGCTCTTGGAAAAGCTCGGGCTGCCCAGGGGCGAGCTAGCGCGCGGCTGTGGCTCGGGCGGCACCGTCCATGGCAGAGACTGCTGCGGCCGCCTGCTCGCTTCCACGGCTGACCTTACGGCGGCGCTGTAGGGCGCCAGGGGGGCTTGGAGGGTTCTGGCGAGCGGATGAGGATGGGCGCGGCTCTGCGGGCGAGCAACGGCCAGGGGCGCGGGGCGAGTGAACGCGGCGGCTCGGTTGCGCGCGCGCATGCAAAACGTGCGCTCTGGGCTTGCCCAGAGCACGCACGCGAGGTGTTCGGCCAAATGCTAGGGCATATGAGAGAGCTCGAATGCTGCTGGTAGTAAACAGGCCTAGGATAGTGGTAGACAGAAGTTTAGTGGACATGGTCGTTAGGCAAAGCAAGCAGGTCCAGTGTGCAAACTAAAAGCTATGTCAAATCTGACCATGCACATAAGGTGTTTGACAAAATGCCAAGGGCACCTAGGCATTTCTTGGGGTGGCCAAACTCTCCAGACTAGTGTCTCTCTAGATGCAAAAGAGGGTGGTAAGGTTAGTTGGTCAAGACTAGAAACTTGATAGTGCAAGTTTTTGAGAAAACCATTTCTGGACAGAAAGTAAAAAGCATAGTTTCCTGGACCAAAAATACTCCAATAGGTCCATTCTCCTGGACTCAAGGGTTTTGCAGGGTGGTTGATAAGCAGGAGAAAGATTATGGGCATTAGAGCAACAAAAATCAGAGTTGCTGTAGAAAAAGCCAAACTGGACCAGAGAGCAAAAGAGGATGTTTTGCTCAAATTTTCCATAGAACACCAGTGGGTTTTTGCATAAAGTTGAATAATATACTCCTACTAACATCCCCTAATTTTGGTGGAAGTTTTAAAGAAATATTTAAATAGGTTGTAGTGCAAAAGTGCAAACTGGACCAGATTTGAAAACTTGGGGAAAAGCTCAAAATCTCCAAATGACTAAAGAGTATTTTTGCACAAAAGTGATCTAGGAACATCACATGTCATCCCCAAATTTTGGTGGGATTTTTAAATGAATTTATCAAAGGGTTGCAGTGCAAATGGGACCCAAAAACTTATGAAAACCCATTTTAGAGAAATACAGCTCAGGGAAAAATAATTATAAATAATCCCACTGATAAAAGAATTGTTTTATTAGAGAGGGTAAACAAGTCCAATAATAATTGGAAAGTTTTCACTTGGGGTGAAAACTCCACGACTTAGGAGAAAAGAGAGGTTCTGAGATCCAAAATAAATCCAGAAAAAAGAAAATTTAATTTCTTAGCAAAATTTTAATAAACAAAACATGGTTAAATTTTTGGAGTGTTACACTTCATCAGTGGAGTCGGTTTCCGCGCCGGCATATTTGACGGGGTACTTCCTTCCTTCCTCAGCCCGAGCACACCTATTGGCCAGAACATAAAGTTCGGCTACATCCTTGACCTTGTTCATCACCGGCTCTTCACGCATCTTGCGGTTGCGTACGTTCTGATGAACGCACTGATGACAGCGGCGGGATGAACATCTGGGATGGTGTACTGCACACGGCTGAATCTTTGTATGTACTTACGGAGGGACTCGCCATCCTTCTGGGGGATGACATGCAAGTCATTTGCCTGGCCAGGAGCTTGGTGGCCTCCGGTGAAGGCGCCAACAAACTCATGGCACAGATCCGACCAGGAAGAGATGGAATCCGCTGGCAGGTGCATCAACCACGACATCACGTTGGGCTTAAGCGCCAACGGAAAGTAGTATGCGAGCATGTAACGCCCCGAGACCGACGCTTCAGAAGATTTCCATATATTTCGTGGTCACCGTGTGTTTCTTTTGTGCTTGCTCTTTTATTTTTGCATTGCATCATGTCATCATGCCATCATGTCATTTAATTTTTTTAAACTCATCTAAATAAATTGTATGGATCTTCGATCCATTTAATTGAGGGAATTCACATGGTGATTTCTCTTTATAACCTATCCTCCCAATATTTTAGGGAGCTAAGATAAATATTCCATGAGTTTGGGATTAACCGCAACCCACTTGCAATTTAATTCTCATGCATTTTGCTTCATGTTTGTTCTCCAAACTTTCTCCATAATTCTTTCTCATTTATCGAGGCTCTTCCTAAATTCTCAACATTTTGGACCTTCCAAACCCCCACTCCCTATTCACCCATTTGAATTAAATTCAAATGTGTTTGAATCTAAACCTCGCATCCATGCTCATTCCTATTTTCTTTGATTAAGCTCATTTTTATGAGTCCGGGAAAATTGTCCGCATGCGCAAATTCTTTCTCTAACCCTCTCTTTCTTTTCCTTTTCTCTAATTCTTTTCTGCCAAAGAAATAAGGGAGAGAGAAGAGAGAGACCCCCAGACGGCCACTTGGGCCTCCTGTAGCCGCAGCCCAATAAAACCCATCCTAACCCTAGTCTCTCTCCATCCCCATGTCCTCCCGCACCACCGCCACTGCCCGACCCCCCCCCCCCCCCTCTCCTCGCGCCTGATCCCCATCTCTCCCTCCTCTCGCTCTCTTCCTCGTGCCGATCCCCATGGCCCCGACGCCCGCACCTCCTGCTTGCCGCCGACCTCCTTCGCCCCATCCCTCAAGCTCCCGCAAGCCCTCGTCCTCCGCTGCCAAGTAGGCTACTGCCTTGCACGCGCGACCACGCCAGCCTCTCCTGACCCTGCCGCGGCCACCTCTCCTCGCCGCCGTCGCGCCCCCTTCCATCTCCAGCCGCTCCTTTGCAGCTCCTCTTCCAGCCTCATCCCCGACCCGCCGTTTGCCTCCTCCATCGACCGTCCCGGCCACCAGGGCTGTTGACGGCCAAAGCCCGGCCGCGTCGTAGCCTCTGCTGCCGGCGACCTCGACCTCGAAGACCCCGTGGACGCCTCTGCTCCATCGCCTCCTATCTGCTGCCCGAGCCCCAAGTCCGTCGGCCTGCCTCCGCTTTGGACTGGTAGGAACGGGACCTCGGCGACCTCCCGCGACCGGTTTCAGCAAGTTCGATGCCGAGCGCGCCTGAGATGTTCTTCCTCCCGCTGGCCTCCTCTGTGCGCCAAGTCCCTCGCCCGCGTGCCAAGTTCTCGCTGCCACCGCTATTCTCACTCACTCCGCATCCGTGGCTCTGCTGGTGGCCCTCGCTGCCGAGAGCCTCGTCGTTGGCCTCCTCCTTGCCTCTGCACCTCCGGATCCTGTTGTTGCTGGACGCAACTTTAACCACGATGAATACGCCAAGACCCCGAGATCGACTTCGCGGACTGACAAGTACCACGACGACCGTCGAGACCGCCAATTTCCACTACCGGTGAACGTTTTGGAATCGCCAAGTCAGACTACAACGCAAAGACCATGTACAACTACGGATCCCGTGGATTTCACCAAGTACCTCTACCGACGACCCGAACATCTACGGAACGTGTACCACTACTTCCACTACCGTCGCGAGAACGACTACTTCCCATGATGACCCATGTACAACTACTTCCACTTCGAACCCGTCCGCCCCGAAATGCACGCTTTAAAGGTATAACCCCGCGACGACGTCCGCGCACCGAATGCAAGTGTTGTATGAGATGCTCGTGTTTGCACCGTGTCCGAGAGAGGTCTTTGCACATTCCTCGTTTCCATACCACTAACCCGTGGGAACCCGGTAGTCGGGAGCACCCCACCATCTTGCATGACACTCTCACGCCACGCTTCCTTTTGCGCCGGTATCTCCATGAGCTACCGGAACCGATATGTTGCCGTGGCATCATTTTCGGATTCGCCGCCGTGGCACCCTTTTCTTTCCACCACGGTGTCAAATGCTTCATAACATGCTCATGTCCACATTTTCATAAAATTGCTTAAAAACTTGCATATGTCATTCGCAACATGATAACAACATTTAAATGTTTACAATTGATGTTTGCATTAAAATTGCGAAATGACATGAGGATTTTCCGGAATTATTGTTTGTTGTTTCGGCCTCATTTAAATTGCCTAGATATTTAGTTTACTTATGCTTCACCTCTTGCCATGTTAATCAACATTTAATATTGTTGGGTACATAACCGAGAGAACTAAACAATTGATGTGGTGTTTCTTCAATATGCAACTCGTTGCATATTGAGCTCCATTTAATTTGTAGCATTGTTTGTTGCACTTTGCCATGCCATGCATATTTAAACCGGACATGCATCATACTTGTTTGTGCATCATGCCATGTGTATGTGGTGGTTGTTTACTATGTTGTTTGTTTCTTTCCGGGTTGCTTCTCTCGTTAGCTTCGGGTTCGTTCCGAAGTTGTGAGGATTCGTTCGACTACGTCCGTTTGTCTTCTTCATGGACTCATTCTTCTTCCTTGCGGGATCTTAGGCAAGATGACCATACCCTCAAAATCACTTCTATCTTTGCTTGCTAGTTGTTCGCTCTATCGCTATGTTGCGCTACCTACCAATTGTTATATCATGCCTCCCTTATTGCCATGTCAGCCCCTAACCTTTTCACCCTTCCTAGCAAACCGTTGCTTGGCTATGTTACCTCTTTGCTCAGCCCCCTCTTATAGCATTGCTAGTTGCAGGTGAAGTTGAAGTTTGTTCCATGTTGGGACATGGATATTGTTGGGATATCACAATATCTCTTATTTAATTAATGCATCTATATACTTGGTAAAGGGTGGAAGGCTCGGCCTTATGCCTGGTGTTTTGTTCCACTCTTGCCGCCCTAGTTTCCGTCATACCGGTGTCATGTTCCTTGATTTTTGCGTTCCTTACGCGGTTGGGTGATTTACGGGACCCCCTTGACAGTTCGCTTTGAATAAAACTCCTCCAGCAAGGCCCAACCTTGGTTTTACCATTTGCTACCACCTATCCCCTTTTCCCTTGGGTTCTGCAGACTCAAGGGTCATCTTTATTTTAGACCCCCCCCCGGGCCAGTGCTCCTTCGAGTGTTGGTCCGAACCGAGCAGCCTGCGGGGCCACCTCGGGGAAACTCGAGGTCTGGTTTTACTCGTAGCTTGACTTATCCGGTGTGCCCTGAGAACGAGATATGTGCAGCCCCTATCGGGATTTGTCGGCACATCGGGCGGCTTTGTTGGTCTTATTTTACCATTGTCGAAATGTCTTGTAAACCGGGATTCTGAGACTGATCGGGTCTTCCCGGGAGAAGGTTTATCCTTCGTTGACCGTGAGAGCTTATAATGGGCTAAGTTGGGACACCCCTGTAGGGTATTATCTTTCGAAAGCCGTGCCCGCGGTTATGTGGCAGATGGGAATTTGTTAATGTCCGGTTGTAGAGAACTTGACACTTGACTTAATTAAAACGCATCAACCGCGTGTGCAGCCGTGATGGTCTCTTTTCGGCGGAGTCCGGGAAGTGAACACGGCTTTTGGGTTATGGTTGACGTAAGTAGGAGTTCAGGATCACTTCTTGATCATTACTAGTTGACGACCGTTCCGTTGCTTCTCTTCTCGCTCTCACTTGCGTATGTTAGCCACCATATATGCTTAGTGCTTGCTGCAGCTCCACCTCATTACCCCATCCATTCCTATAATCTTAAATAGTCTTGATCTCGCGGGTGTGAGATTGCTGAGTCCTCGTGACTCACAGTTACTTCCAAAACAGTTGCAGGTGCCGAGGATACCAGTGCAAGTGATGCTATCGAACTCAAGTGGGAGTTCGACGAGGACCTTGGTCGCTACTATGTTTCTTTTCATGTTGATCAGTAGTGGAGCCCAGTTGGGACGATCGGGGATCTAGCAGTTGGGTTATCTTCTTTTCTTTTGGGCTTTGACCGTAGTCGGTCTATGTGTGTACTCTCATTGATGTATGATTTATTTATGTATTGTGTGAAGTGGCGATTGTAAGCCAACTCTTTATCCCATTCTTGTTCATTACATGGGATTGTGTGAAGATGGCCCTTCTTGCGACAAAACCATAATGCGGTTATGCCTCTAAGTCGTGCCTCGACACGTGGGAGATATAGCCGCATCGTGGGTGTTACAAGTTGGTAATCAGAGCCATCCCCGACTTAGGAGCCCCTGCTTGATCGAATCACTGACGTTGTTGAGTCTAGAACAAAAATGTTTTGAGTCTTAGGATTATATATATCAGAGAGTAGGATTCTTTTTACTCCTCAGTCCCTTCGTCGCTCTGGTGAGGCCTCCTGACGTAGAAGTTTTGACTTTTCTCTCCTCAAATTTCACTAAAAAAAATTTAGGATCACGCGGGTATCTTGGAATCGTTCCGATGGTTTTGTGAGGAGAACATTGTTCTTGGTGCCTCCTGACATTTAGGGGTTGTGGCAGTGTCCCGGGGAGTTGAGCTCTGAGGTGTTGTCGTCACAATTTTATCGTTGCAGTTCTGGTATACCTGAGTTTCGCCGACATCGAAAATCTCTTTTATGCAGTTGTTGGTGAGATCACCTCGACGCCACCCAGTACTGGGGCGGGAGTTCGAGAGTATTACCATAACTCGTATAACGGATGCTTTTCGAAGGTTGAGGTAAATGATTTCCGAAGGTTTCTTGGTTATGTGTTGACGGATGGATACAACTGGATCTAGGGATTGTTAGTTTGGGTGATATATTTTGTGTCCCCTGTATCCCCAACACCAGATTGCATAACCAGAAAGTTTTGGGAGTTTATAAGTGGGAATTCAAGTAGCTCCTAGGATATCTTTTCGACAGATGCATGACATGAGATTGGGGTTCGACATCTACTGGTCCGCCTTTCCACGGTTGGTTTTACAGTGGTCTCGTAGTGTCTTAAAGAGTCCTTGGCTATGCCGACTCGGGGATGCTTCGTATGTCATGTGCACTGCCTTGTACATGATGGTGCTGTACGATCGAGCCCGTGTGGGCCCCACCACGAAAACTTCGGACGAGATCTCTATCATATGTTTGTTCTGGCTTATTCTGCAAGCCAAATCCTTTGTTTTGTTTTATTTGTGGTATTCGAGTTGCTTCGAAGTCAAATCTTGAATCCATATTTTTCCTAAACGGTGTTCTCATATTCCTATGTGGATACTAATCCTTCTTGATCATCGAGTTTGCCATCTTAATTCTATTTCCAACCGGTGTGTTTCTCTTCGAGATGATCCCATCATTCTCCCCATTCGGAAGATCAATAATAAGTTTTCTCAACGTTGTTTGTTTCATCTGCCCCAAGTTGCCTTTGTTTTCCCGCCCTCCCACCCTTTTTCTTCAAGGACTCAGATTTCTTAATCAAGTATCATTTTTATTGATTCAAAGTCTCTTCATTCTTTTCAATCAATGTTCTTATCCGGTGATTCTCAGGAAGATACTAACGGAGCCTTAACTTCATCATTATTCGTTCTCTTTCTTCTCCAGTAGACTAAATTCAAGCTTTCGGTGTTGATCATATTCCCTTCCTCATTTCAAGTGTTTTCGTATGTCAGTGCATCTCTTAATCATTCCCCGCTTGCTATTCAATTGTTCCGGAGTGCTGAAGATATCTCTGAAGATTCGTGTTTCCACTCCGCATCAATTCTAACTATTTCGAGGTTGTTACCTCATTCAAGCCATTTAATTCAACCGGTGCAATCTCATTTTCAAGTAATCATTTCAACGGTGTTTCTTTTGAGTGGGCCCTAACTCACAGGTCTTTTTCCAGGATCTTACCTGACTCTTCTAATTTTTCTGGAGTTATTCTCAAATTCATTTCAAAGTTTGACGTAAGAATGAATTGCCATCAGTCATATGCCTTCTCCAAGGTTGTTTTCAAATTCTTTTAATCGTTGGTTCAACATTTCTAATTTTCATTCCAGAGTGCCTCAACAATTCATGGTATGAATCTCATCGTCATTCTCGGATTTTGAAGAACGAAGAAGAATTTCTCTTGAATCTTGGTCCGTTCTCTTGAAGATTCATGGTTCTTACTTGTTGCCATCCTCTAAAATTGTTTCCAATCGCGTAATTCTTTTCACCCACCCAGAGCATTTCAGAAGTCTTTTCAGTTTGATTCTTCGGAGCCCATCATCTCAGAATTATTCATTCAAGCTTTCAGCTCTCGTTCTCCAAATCATACCGGTGCATCACTCAAATATCCTCTAGTCAGCTCGTGATTTATTCGTTTTCATGTATCTAATTTTCCCTCGAGTATTTTCGCGCGTTCTTTAATTTTTACAGTGTTTCATCCTCTTTTCTTCAATTGTTTTCAATTCTTGCGGTGGTTCGTTCAAGATTTTCTCTCCCTTCGTTATCATATCAATTTATTCGTTGTTTCAATCCTACCGGTGGTTCGATGAAGACCTTCACAAGTTTGCGCAATATCTATCTTAATCTTTTCTACGAGAATAAGTAGTATGCAAAATCCGTTGCTTGTCATCAATCTAAATTGGTGAAGGATACGCATATTGTAATTCTTATTTTGTTTCATCGAGTAAAATTCAATTCCTTATTCCGGAGGTTCATCAAAATTCTCGGTTCCAAGTTGTTCATTTTTCTTTTCGGAGCTCCAAGTTATTTCAATTATATCATTTCAAAGATCCATCTAAATCATTGCAAGGATTCATCCTGTTCTTTCAACTTCTCCTTCTTTTATCATCCTTTCATTACCAGAGTTCTTCATGGAGGCTCTATATGGTGGTTCATCAAAGATTCTTTTTATTCTTCAATTGTTCTTCAAGATTTCTCTCGAAGTTAAGATCCGTCAAGCTATACTCTAAAATAAACATGGTGCTCAACACATGTTTGACTTGAGGAGTTCAAGCATTCTTCATCTCGCATTCGGAAGTGCAACTCTTTCTTCCTGATCTTTTGAGGTGGTGTTATGTCCTTCTTGATAATTTCCTTCAGGTTTCATGATTCACAAGTTGTCAGGAATGATATAATTAAATTCATCATTTTCTCTTCATTCAAGAGATCTTTTCGACCAATCAATCTCTTTGTTGGAATTATCTTGGGTTATATTTCACCTACAGTCGTCCCTAAGGAATGTTGCTAATTGTGGTGTCTAACAATGATCCAAGTTTTCTCATATCCTCTCGGCGAGAGAAGATTTCATCTCTTCGTTGATCTCAAACAAGCAATTGTTTTCGTTAGTGGCAAAAATTTCACCTCATAATTTTGAGAAGTTTTCCATAAGCCCACTACAAGCTTATTCTTTTCGTTGTTGGTTTTAACAACTCTGTTCAATCCTACTTCGTAAGGATGCTCTTTAAAAATTCATTTATGGTAGGAGATGTTGGTTTCATTCTTCGTTCTATTCACTCCAACTATCTAACTATCATGCATTGTTTCCGGAGGCTTTGTGATGTTGCTCTCTTCGACCAATCATCTTGTTTTGCCAAGATCATGTAATTTTTCTTTTTTTTATCCGATTAGCCGGAGTGTCATGTTTTCATTCGAGTCCTCTCATCTTATCAAGTTTTTTTCTCCTTCCTCAACCGGAGGGCTGTCTGAAATCTTTCTTACCCCTTGTGCCATTCTTTCATTAGTTCCGGAGGCAGTGTGCTGTTGATTTCATTAAGTATCCTCTCATCTTGTTAAGTTCATGTTCAATTCCTTCCATTTACAGTCGGAGTGCTGTCCAAATTATATCACTATTATTCCGTCTCTATCTTGTTTTAAACGAAGTGTTGTCGTAATTGATCTTTATCGTTCCTTATACATCTCGTTTCAACCGGAGTGCTTACATGTACTTTTTGTCCATCGTAACCATTTTTGTTTGACTTTCAATCTACAAGGTTCTTGTAATGTTCATTGTTCCTCTTGCTGAACGGAGTGTTTTAAATTTTGTTCACCTCCGTCGTGTCATTTCTTCAAGCTTTGCGACCTCTCAGGGTTCAATGGTTTCACTCGTTTGTCAAGAAGCAACTTTGTTTTACCTCTTCCTCTTCCGTTTCTCTCTGGTGCCATCCTAGATCTTGGGACGAGATCCTCTCGTAGTGGTGGAGTGTTGTAACGCCCCGAGACCGACGCTTCAGAAGATTTCCATATATTTCGTGGTCACCGTGTGTTTCTTTTGTGCTTGCTCTTTTATTTTTGCATTGCATCATGTCATCATGCCATCATGTCAATTAATTTTTTTAAACTCAGCTAAATAAATTGTATGGATCTTCGATCCATTTAAATTGAGGGAATTCACATGGTGATTTCTCTTTATAACCTATCCTCCCAATATTTTAGGGAGCTAAAATAAATATTCCATGAGTTTGGGATTAACCGCAACCCACTTGCAATTTAATTCTCATGCCTTTTGCTTCATGTTTGTTCTCCAAACTTTCTCCATAATTCTTTCTCATTTATCGAGGCTCTTCCTAAATTCTCAACATTTTGGACCTTCCAAACCCCCACTCCCTATTCACCCATTTGAATTAAATTCAAATGTGTTTGAATCTAAACCTCGCATCCACGCTCATTCCTATTTTCTTTGATTAAGCTCATTTTTATGAGTCTGGGAAAATTGTCCGCATGCGCAAATTCTTTCTCTAACCCTCTCTTACTTTTCCTTTTCTCTAATTCTTTTCTGCCAAAGAAATAAGGGAGAGATAAGAGAGAGACCCCCAGCCGGCCACTTGGGCCTCCTGTAGCCGCAGCCCACTAAAACCCATCCTAACCCTAGTCTCTCTCCATCCCCATCTCCTCCCGCACCGCCGCCAGTGCCCGACCCCCTCACCCTCTCCTCGCGCCCGATCCCCATCTCTCCCTCCTCTCGCTCTCTTCCTCGTGCCGATCCCCATGGCCCCGACGCCCGCACCTCCTGCTCGCCGCCGGCCTCCTTCGCCCCATCCCTCAAGCTCCCGCAAGCCCTCGTCCTCCGCTGCCAAGCAGGCTACTGCCTTGCGCGCGCGACCACGCCGGCCTCTCCTGACCCTGCCGCGGCCACCTCTCCTCGCCGCCGTCGCGCCCCTTCCATCTCCAGCCTCTCCTCTGCAGCTCCTCTTCCGGCCTCGTCCCCGACCCGCCGTTCCCCTCCTCCATCGACCGTCCCGGCCACCAGGGCTATTGACGGCCGAAGCCCGGCCGCGTCGTAGCCACTGCTTCCAGCGGCCTTGACCTCGAAGAGCCCGTGGACGCCTCTGCTCCATCGCCTCCTTGCTACTGCCCGAGCCCCAAGTCCGTCGGCCTGCCTCCGCTTTGGACTGGCAGGAACGGGACCTCGGCGACCTCCCGCGACTTGTTTCAGCAAGTTCGACGCCGAGCGCGCCTGAGATGTTCTTCCTCGCGCTGGCCTCCTCTGTGCGCCAAGTCCCTCGCCCGCGTGCCAAGTTCTCGCTGCCACTGCTATTCTCACTCACTCCGCATCCGTGGCTCTGCTGCTGGCCCTCGCTGCCGAGAGCCTCGTCGTTGGCCTCCTCCTTGCCTCTGCACCTCCGGATCCTATTGTTGCTGGACGCAACTTTAACCATGATGAATACGCCAAGACCCCGAGATCGACTTCATGGACTGACAAGTACCACGACGACCGTCGAGACCGCCAATTTCCACTACCGGTGAACGTTTTGGAATCGCCAAGTCAGACGACAACGCGAAGACCATGTACAACTACGGATCCCGTGGATTTCACCAAGTACCTCTACCGACGACCTGAACATCTACGGAACGTGTACCACTACTTCCACTACCGTCGCGAGAACGACTACTTCCCATGATGACCCATGTACAACTACTTCCACTTCGAACCCGTCCGCCCCGAAATGCACGCTTTAAAGGTATAACCCCGCGACGACGTCCGTGCACCGACTGCAAGTGTTGTATGAGATGCTCGTGTTTGCACTGTGTCCGAGAGAGGTCTTTGCACGTTCCTCGTTTCCATACCACTAACCCGTGGGAACCCGGTAGTCGGGAGCACCCCACCATCTTGCATGACACGCTCACGCCACGCTTCCTTTTGTGCCGGTATCTCCATGAGCTACCGGAACCGATATGTTGCCGTGGCATCATTTTCGGATTCGCCGCCGTAGCACCCTTTTCTTTCCACCACGGTGTCAAATGCTTCATAACATGCTCATGTCCACGTTTTCATAAAATTGCTTAAAAACTTGCATATGTCATTCGCAACATGATAACAACATTTAAATGTTTACAATTGATGTTTGCATTAAAATTGCGAAATGACATGAGGATTTTCCGGAATTATTGTTTGTTGTTCCGGCCTCATTTAAATTGCCTAGATAGTTAGTTTACTTATGCTTCACCTCTTGCCATGTTAATCAACATTTAATATTGTTGGGTACATAACCGAGAGAACTAAACAATTGATGTGGTGTTTCTTCAATATGCAACTCGTTGCATATTGAGCTCCATTTAATTTGTAGTATTGTTTGTTGCACTTTGCCATGCCATGCATATTTAAACCAGACATGCATCATACTTGTTAGTGCATCATGCCATGTGTATGTGGTGGTTGTTTACTATGTTGTTTGTTTCTTTCCGGGTTGCTTCTCACGTTAGCTTCGGGTTCATTCCGGATTTGTGAGGATTCGTTCGACTACGTCCGTTTGTCTTCTTCATGGACTCGTTCTTCTTCCTTGCGGGATCTCAGGCAAGATGACCATACCCTCGAAATCACTTCTATCTTTGCTTCCTAGTTGTTCGCTCTATCGCTATGTTGCGCTACCTACCAATTTTTATATCATGCCTCCCTTATTGCCATGTCAGCCCCTAACCTTTTCACCCTTCCTAGCAAACCGTTGCTTGGCTATGTTACCGCATTGCTCAGCCCCCTCTTATAGCGTTGCTAGTTGCAGGTGAAGTTGAAGTTTGTTCCATGTTGGGACATGGATATTGTTGGGATATCACAATATCTCTTTTTTAATTAATGCATCTATATACTTGGTAAAGGGTGGAAGGCTCGGCCTTACGCCTGGTGTTTTGTTCCACTCTTGCCGCCCTAGTTTCCGTCATACCAGTGTTATGTTCCTTGATTTTTGCGTTCCTTACGCGGTTGGGTGATTTATGGGACCCCTTGACAGTTCGCTTTGAATAAAACTCCTCCAGCAAGGCCCAACCTTGGTTTTACCATTTGCTACCACCTATCCCCTTTTCCCTTGGGTTCTGCAGACTCAAGGGTCATCTTTATTTTAGACCCCCCCCCCCTAGACCAGTGCTCCTTCGAGTGTTGGTCCGAACCGAGCAGCCTGCGGGGCCACCTCAGGGAAACTCAAGGTCTGGTTTTACTCGGAGCTTGACTTATCCGGTGTGCCCTGAGAATGAGATATGTGCAGCTCCTATCGGGATTTGTCGGCACATCGGGCGGCTTTGCTGGTCTTATTTTACCATTGTCGAAATGTCTTGTAAACCGGGATTCCGAGACTGATCAGGTCTTCCCGGGAGAAGGTTTATCCTTCGTTGACCGTGAGAGCTTATAATGGGCTAAGTTGGGACACCCCTGCAGGGTATTATCTTTCGAAAGCCGTGCCCGCGGTTATGTGGCAGATGGGAATTTGTTAATGTCCGGTTGTAGAGAACTTGACACTTGACTTAATTAAAACGCATCAACCGCATGTGTAGCCGTGATGGTCTCTTTTCGGCGGAGTCCGGGAAGTGAACACGGCTTTTGGGTTATGGTTGACGTAAGTAGGAGTTCAGGATCACTTCTTGATCATTACTAGTTGACTCGCTCTCACTTGCGTATGTTAGCCACCATATATACTTAGTGCTTGCTGCAGCTCCACCTCATTACCCCATCCTTTCCTATAAGCTTAAATAGTCTTGATCTCGCGGGTGTGAGATTGCTGAGTCCTCGTGACTCACAGTTACTTCCAAAACAGTTGCAGGTGCCGAGGATACCAGTGCAAGTGATGCTACCGAACTCATGTGGGAGTTCGACGAGGACCTTGGTCGCTACTATGTTTCTTTTCATGTTGATCAGTAGTGGAGCCCAGTTGGGACGATCGGGGATCTAGCAATTGGGTTATCTTCTTTTCTTTTGGGCTTTGACCGTAGTCGGTCTATGTGTGTACTCTGATTGATGTATGATTTATTTATGTATTGTGTGAAGTGGCGATTGTAAGCCAACTCTTTATCCCATTCTTGTTTATTACATGGGATTGTGTGAAGATGACCCTTCTTGCGACAAAACCATAATGCGGTTATGCCTCTAAGTCGTGCCTCGACACGTGGGAGATATAGCCGCATCGTGGGTGTTACAGAGCACCTTGTCGTTGCGGGCCCCGGCAGCTTGCATCGCGATGGTGTAGATGCTGAGGAACTCCGACGGGTGAGTCTTGCCGTTGTACTTTTCCCCAACATCGGGCTTGAACGTGCGGTAGGAGGGCCACTGGAACTGCCGCAGCTCTCGGGTAACGGCTGGCCAACCCACCTCGTAAGGCAGGTCGCCGGGGCCCCCCGGCGCCGGGTGGTCCATAGTAGGCCTCGCACACCGATCTGACTGATGGTGCGTCTCCCGCCGTCACTCAATGGTGGTTCGAGCATCTTCCTGAGCTCGCTCCCGAAGGACTTCGCGTTGGTCGCGGTGGGCTCGCGGGTCGGACAACACTGTAGAAACGTTGTCGCGGATGTCGGCCCGGTCAGCCAGCGGCTGTTGTCGCGGCCGCGGGGGAGGAGAGTGCACCGTGGTCGTAGCATCCCCGGTCCTCCCACCGCCGGCACGTGTCGGCTCGACAGAACGCCGACACGCACGAGGGTCCCGCTGGGAGTGGCTCATCTCTGTTGGCGAAGCCGACGAGGCTTCGAATGGTGGCTCTCCACTCGCCGAGCTTCTCCGCGGCAGGCGGGAAGTCCAGGAGCAATTGTACGCACGCTAGCGCTTCTGCTGGCGTGGGTGATGGCGAAAGCTGCATGGATTGTGACGCGCTCCGACTTCTAACTACATTAGAGGGAGCTCTGTCACGGTCCTGCGGTCGCGTGCCGCTTCCGCCAGCGTCCCGGTGCGCACGCTAGCCCGATGCGTCCTGAGAGTGACGCAAAGGGCTCTTCCCGCGGCGGCGCCCGGGGGCACCGACGTCGCGGTGTTGCTCATCGTGCGCAGCCTGAGAAGGCCGCGGCGTGGGCGCCGGCGGGGGCGTCCGGGAGGTCGCTGCGCCGCTCGTGGGCAGCACAGCCCCGTCCCCAGGCCCAGCGGCGTGTGGCTCGTCGTCTCGGACCCGGACAGCGCCGCTCCCCTGGCTCCGGTCGCCAGAGTGTCGTGGATGGTCGCGGGCCCGTGGCCACCCCGTCGCCCGCCCGTGCTGGTGCGGACGGGCCGGCCCCGGACGACCCGATGGCAGTGATCCCCTTCTTCTTGGGGGGGCATGGTGATGATGAAGTCGATATGCTAACTTCCAAACTGGATTTTCACAGCTGCGCCCCCCTGCTTGTCGCGCCAAAGATGTCAGTGGAAAACGACACCTATGGGATCATGGGGAATCCCTACTATGGTTGACAGGGCGCGGGGCTTTGGAAAGAGCGGGTTTAGGAGATCAACACAGGGGAATTTCATCCAGGTTCGGGCCGCAAGCGATGCGTAACACCCTACTCCAGCTGGTTTGTGTTTATGTGGTGTTATTGGACTAGCTACAAAGCGTGTCGGGTCCAAAAAGTCTGAATCCTTCTCTAGTATGCCTCGGGCCTCCTTTTATAGCCAAAGGGGTCGCCACAGTGGCACATAGGAGGTGGAAAGTTGTACTATATACAAGTCTATCGCCTGGCACCATAGGACAAACGCATTTAATGCGCTACTGACATGCCCTCTCACTTTACCGGGGACGGCAAGGAAGCTCATCCCATCCGTCGCCGCTTTGCCTCGCTCCGACGCGCGTCCAGGTCGACGAGGCGTGCAGTGCCATGCTGGCTGGCTGCTGAGTTGGTGCGGTGGCAGAGTCTTCACGAAGATCTGCATGCCACCATGCAGGTGCTTGCTGAGTTGGCCTGGAAGCAGCACGTCGCCACGCAGGTGCCTGCCTTGTTGATGGGCTGACCGCTGTGTTGGAACAGTGGTGGAGCCTTGGCAGTGTGGGCCTGGCTGCGGCCCTGCAGATGTCCCCGGCAAGAGTCTTGTCGGGGTCTCGCAAGCGTCCCTGGCACGGGTCTTGCCGGGGGTCTTGTGAGCGTCCCCGGCAAGACTGTCTTCTGATTCTCATCTAGCCTTATATTTTCTTTGTCTTCACAGAGATCTGCATGCCACCATGCAGGCGCCTCCCGAGCCTCGATTCCAATGTTGTCGATGGAGTTGGAACTCTTAGGCTCAAGGGTGGCGGCCTTGCTGGTGTTGGGCAAGTTGCCCCGGCAAGGCTCTTGCCGAGGAAAGCCCACCTTGTCCCTTTGCTCCTCGCGCCTCTGTCTTGGCGTTGCTCTGGTAGTGTTGTGTCTTTGCTTCCTCTTCTGCCCCGCCAAGCGCGGCTGTAAGCGTCTGGCTGCGACTGCCCGCGCACAAGTAAAGGGGTACAAAAAGGACCCCCACTTTTGTACACCAACAGGATGCACAAGCAGTATTCCCGCTTAGTACAAGTGAAGGCTAGAAAGAGACTGGGAAGCGACCAGCTAGAGAGCGACAACAGTCATGAACATGCATTAAGATTAATCAACAATGAGTGCAAGCATGAGTAGGATATAAATCACCATGAACATAAATATCGTGGAGGCTATGTTGATTTTGTTTCAACTACATGCGTGAACATGTGCCAACTCAAGCCACTCGAATCATTCAATACACTACAAAAAAAGACACATCCGTGACATTTTGGGCCGGACGAAAATCTTCTCTATCATACTTATGACACTTCTATGACGATAATTGTGGCAAAACCCGGTATCATCATAGATGTGGTGGGGTCCTACTTCTATGACAAAAAATCATGACAGAAAATGGGCTTTTCGTCCTAGGCGGGCTGGAGACGCAACTGCATGAGATTCTTTGGGCCGTCCATGACGGAAAAAACCGTGGTAGAAGCGAGGGCACGGAAAATATCGGGGAGTCCCCGGTTACGGTGGGTGGTCGGGGGCCGAGCGATGCGCGTTTCTCGTACGTACGCGCGTGTGTGCGAGGCGTTGGGCTCTAACTGAACCCGAGCGAGGCGTTGGGCTCTAACTGAACCCGAGCGATTGCACTGCAGGCTACGCATTACTGAACCCGAGCGATCGATCGTTGGCTGTTAACTGAACCCGATCGAGTGATTCCTTCGCTACTGCTGCTAACTGAAGCCGATCGATGCTGCCTCTGGATGAACAGTAAGCGTTGCGCGGGGGTTTGGATGAATAGTTCCCAGTGGGGGTGGATGAACAGGACCCCGTGGTGTTGCCTCTGGATGAACAGTACCCCGATCGATCGAGCCGGTTGGGGCTGGATGAACAGGACCCCGTGGAGGGCTGGATGAACAGGATCACCCCGTGGAGGGCAGGATGAACAGTAGACGGTGGAGGGCAGGATGAACAGTAGCCCGTGGGGGTGGTTGAACAGGAGCCCGTGGAGAGGGCTGGTTGAACAGTAGCCGGTGGAGTAGCGCGCGGTGGAGGCTGGATGAACAGTCGTAGGTGGAGGCTGGAGGAGGTCGACGGTGGTTGAACAGTAGCCTGTGGAGGCTGGAGGGGGTCGACGGTGGAGATGAACAGTATCCCATGGAGTCCCGTTTTGCGGTACGCCACACCCATCCCGATGAACAGGACCCCGTTTCGACCGTAGCGCTCCAACACAAGTCCGTTTCCTCCGTTTTGCGGTACGCCACCCCCCCCCCCCCCGATCAACAGGACCCCCGTTTCGACTGTAGGAGGTCCGTTTCCTCCGTTTTGCGGTACGCCAGACCCCTCCCGATGAACAGGATCCCATTTCGAACGTGGCCGGTCGAACACAAGGCCGTTTCCTCCGTTCTGTGGTACGCCAGGCCTCGTTTCCATCGGCTGTTTCGTCCAAGCCCTCCCGATGAACACGACGACGCATTCCGTTCTGACCCAGCCGGTTGGCTCCCCATGAACACGACGACGACACTATTTCTCCGTTCCGACCCAGCCATGTACACGAGCCCTGGCTGTACGTATGCGCGACTAAGCATTCGAGACCCTGCCCGTATGTACGTACGTGGCCGTATTTTCTTTCTTGCACACTGGCCGATGTACGTACGTGTACATGCTACGTGCGCGCCTCTACTACGACACGTGCACGCCTCTACATCGACCAGTATGGACGTACACGTTCGCGACCAGAATGACATCGCTACATACGCTTCGACCAGGTGGGTCCCGACTGTCAGGCACTTTCTTGTGTGCGAAGATGTAGCTGGTGGGTCCCAGCAGTCAGGGGGCGAATCATTTTTTTTTTGCCCGGACGCACTTCCTTGCGTGCGAAGATGTAGCTGGTGGGTCCCAGCAATCAGGGGGAAACATTTTTTTGCGAAATAAGGTGGCCCGTCCGGGGGGTCCCCGCTGTCAGGTGGAGGAATAATTATTTTGCACGTAATAAGGAGGCACTTCCTTGCTGCGGCCATGGACCCAACTGTCAGCCTCTCCACGTACAGTCCACGTCCGGTGGAAGCCGTTCCTTGACCACGCTAACCACGCCGCGCCGAGAGCACCAGGGCGTTGGACGACGGCGAGGCCTAGGAAGGGGACGACACGGAGCCGGGGAAGACGCGGCACTGGAAGCCCGCGCGGAGAGGAGTACGAGGATTCACTGGTTCGGCTGTGGTGTGAGGCTGCCATCGCCGCAGGGCCTGGCCAGCGGTGGGAATAGTAGGGGGCGGTGAGGCCTCCGCGGCAGCACAACCGGCCACGGGAGGCAGGAGCATGCTGCAGGACCGGCGCTGCTTTGGGCGGCTGGAGCAACAAGACCAGAGGTTGAAGAAGCACTACGACCGTTGGATGGACATCGTACGGTCACTGGAGCTAGAATCGTTCATATTGACTAAGTTGACAAAGCACTTCGTCCCCGTCAACTTAGTAGGCCCACAAGTCAGCCTCCCACCAAGGTGGGTCCCAACTAGCAGGGGGAGTATTCTTTTTTTGTGCGTAATAAGGAGGCACTTCCGGTGGGTCCGAGCTGACAGCAGGGGGAACGTTTTTTTCACGCAATACGATGGCCCGTTCGGTGGGTCCCAGCAGTCAGGGGGAAATGTTTTTTTAGCAAAATACGGTGGCCCATCCGGTGGGTCCCTGCTGTCAGGTGGAGGAATCATTATTTTCCGCGAAATAAGGAGGCACTTCCTTGCTGCCGTCGTGGACCCAGCTGTCAGCCTCTCCACGTACAGTCCATGTCCGATGGAAGCCGTTCCTTGACCATGTTGACCACGCCGCGCCGAGAGCACCAGGGCGGTGGATGACGGCGAGGCCTAGGAAGGGGACGACGCGGAGCCGGGGAAGACGCGGCAGTGGAAGCCCGCGCGGAGAGGAGTACGAGGGTTCACTGGTTCGGCTGCGGTGTGAGGCTGTCGTCGCCGCGGAATAACAGGGGGTGTGGGTGAGTAGAGGGATGGCCTGGCCAGCGGTGGGAGTAGCAGGGGGTGGTGAGGCCTCCGCGGCATCACAGCCGGCCACGGGAGGCAGGAGCACGCGGCACGACCGGCGCTACTTTGGGCGGCTGGAGCAAGAAGACCAGAGGTTGAAGAAGCACTACGGCCGTTGGATGGACATCGTACGGTCACTGCAGCTAGAATCGTTTATATTGACTAAGTTGACAAAGCCCTTGGTACGCGTCAACTTAGTAGGCCCACAGGTCAGCCTCCGAAACGGTGCGCCCTAGATGTCAGGGGGAGGAATCATTTTTTGGGCGGCTGAAGCAAGAATATCCGAGATTGAAGAAGAAGCACGACATCTGTTGGATGGACATCCAACGGCCACAGCTGCCAGAACCATGTCTTGTTGACAAAGCCTTGCATACGCGTCAACTTAGTTTTTTTAGGGGACGCGTTAACTTAGAAGGCCCACAAGTGTGTGGCAGAGAACATATAGCCCATTTGCGATTTGTAAGAATGTACAGCCCATTTTTTACTTCTAATGGAATTTACTACAGCGCATTGACAGTTTGTTAAAAGTGCAGCCCATTTTCTAGCTAGGACAACGATTAATAATTTCAACCAACCGCTCAAAACAGAATTAAAAAAAATTCCCACATTTTTATGGGATCCGAAATATTTTTATCCGAAATTTCTAGTCAGATTAAATATAATTTCAAAATAAATTAGTATTACGTTAAAATCCAACGAAATATTGCGCGCGCAACATGTAATGAAATTAAAATTTTCAAATTCCGAAAATAATATATTTTTAAACTAATTACGCGTTTGGTGCATTTTTTTATAGTTACTGCCCAGTTATTATAATTACATCCCATTTATTATTTCTTAAAGTCCATTTTCTTGTTAAGCCTAATGCATACCTCCTAGGAAAGTTTGCAGCCCAGCGGGGCGGAGAATAACAAGTTGAACCGGATATTGTGTACAACTGTCGGCCCAGTTGCATTGCTGATGTTGAAAAAAAAGGCCTATGTAGTATAGTACAACCTAACATGGCTACTCAGCCCACATTCAGCGACGCCGGAAAGGCCCAAACAAGGCATTTGTACAACTTTTTGAAGTCACTGAGCTCTTAATAACTTAAGAAAAAAGTTAGATTACAGTGGAACCTAATTAAAAGTTGTCATGAGCAAAGAAATAATTCAATGGGTCCCACTTGTGCATGTGTGCGTGTGTGCATGTGTGTGTGTGTGAGAGAGAGAGACCCATCGGTCGATGCTCGTAAATACATCTTTCAGCCATATGCATTGTTGATGCTCAGTAAAAACTTATATAGTTGACACAATCATATAGAACATCATAGCACACTTAACTTGCATACAAAAATTTCACGCAGGCGGCACAATCAGGATGGAAGCAGTGGATCGCTACGGGTAGGGCTATGTTGAAACCAACGAACTCGTTCATAACAGTTCATCTTCTTTATCAATGACAGGGAAATATCTTGAATGTTGTGCAAAGAAAACAGACAGACAACACAATAAGTTTTGCTAGCATATTAAGTTGACGTACAGCCCTTTCTAAAAAAAGTTCAGGTACAAAATTAGAACAGGCCACAATCAAATGTACTGGCACATCAGTGCTTCACACCCATAGCTCGGATTTAACTAGTATCTGACAAGATTCAGTTGTTACCTCAAATTAGAGCACATCCAGGCAGCCAGCCCTGCCTCTTCTCCCAAAGAAGCAGTGGCCTCCGCCGCGATGGAGTAGGCCCTGTGCCATCCATCGTTCCGAGCAACACGGGGAAAGTTTGACGTTGACTCCTGTAATGGACATCGTCGATGGGCCCTGGCACCAGCGGCGACGGCAGCACTTTGATTGATGGATTGACCACTTCTTCGACATGCACGAACACTCGATACAGGTACATCCCTAATGTGGTCCGCGGCAGCCTTGGTGGCGACAAATAGTACAACCCTGCTTCCTACACCGGTATCTCAACACCAATCACCTTCGGTATGGTGGACGGCTTCTTCATCCATGCCATAACCGTCAGAGCCCAGCTGTCTGGAGGAACAAACATACTTACGAGCTCACCTCCAAGGTCGTTGATAAGCTCATTCATGGACTCGCTATTCCAAGCACGTCGAGGCATGCCGTGGAAGGTAAGCTTTGTTAAAAACTCAAGCTCAGAGGGCACCGAGCCCCATCCTGGGTGCCACCGATCAAAGCTCACCAGCACGCCATCGCGGAATGAACGCCGGGAAGATTCAAACACATGACTGCAGTCGAAAGTTGTCCGGAACCTGACGAAGAAATCAGCCGGTGGCGGACAGACTTTGACGAGCAAATCACTTATTTGGATGTCGTGTGCAATGCCAAGAGCTTTGAAAAGGTCGTCCGGCGAGACAGGAGGCCGGTCGCCGTTGATGGTTACCATCAGCACTTTGCCGGCAAACTGATCGTCAAGCGTTGCCATGCCAGTGTTGAGTGAAAGCACGCAGCGACCGAAGGCAGGACGGACCTCGGGATCTCTAGCTCGGAGATCCGCGCTGACTGGCGACATGATAGTGAGCTTGAGTACAGGGAGTACAGGAGGGGGATTTGGGGAAACTGGAGTAGGAATCGAGATTCCAGAGGTGGGGGAGGGGCAGGAGATTGGGGATGAAAAGGTAGCTTGAATTTCGAACACGCGCCAATATGCTCTCGGCGCGCAAGCGCATGAAAACACCGGTGGCGCCCACATGTCGGCCTAAGAGTCCTTATTCTTTCTTTTTTGGAGAGCCCGGCCTTTTTTTAGGATCTTTTGAGAGCCCGGCCTGAGAGTCATAATTAACCTGTTTGGCATTGCGTTACTACTCGGCCCATATTCAACGACACCTCACTGGCCCAAAAAAGTGTACATCATCGAAAAGACACTGAGCTCAAATTATATAACTTGAAAAAAGGAGATACACTCTAAACACTGGAGAATGGTGATGCCCTCATTTAGCCCACTAGTAGTTCGAGACAAAACAGTTCAAAACAACGATATATACAACATCCAAACACTGACTAGTGACTACTACTGACATAAACAGCAAGACATGATAGTTCATAAGAAGTCTTGCTACACCACCAAAACGCACCCATCTGCAGCGCTCAAACTCTCGTGATCCAGACGAGAATGACATTCTAAACAGAGCCAACTATTACATAGTAAGAGTGACATAGACGAGGATGACCAAATGATAAGGAATATGCATAACAAAAGAAAGAACTACCCATCCAGAACAAGCAGCAAAGACAACAAAGTCATTCTAAGAGATGATCCAACACCATCATAATTTCAGCCCCGCTTCAGCGACCAATGATCCGGAGAGACCAGTACTCCACCATTTCGACGCAACAGCCCAATTACCTATCAACCTGAAGGCTTGAACCACATAACTGCCTGTCGTAATTGAGACATCCAAGGACCAAAGTTAATCCGGATGCCTTTGTCATTCTCACCTTCTTTTGGCTGCAAGCTGTATCGTTGACAATCAGGGGAGTTTGCTCCCGAACTCCTAGGGCTCGCCGTGTAGACACAATTTTCCATAGCAAACAGAGCCTCTCTGCCATCAAGGTCCTTGCCAACGGTGATCTCCTGGTTAATCGGATAATTGAGTCCGAGAAACAGAGAGTGTGAACCAAGGCTGTTTACCCGCCTCCAACTAAAAAATCCTGAAGGCCCCAACAAGCCGGTATCCTTCTCATAGACGTAACAGCCACTGTCCGGATACTCATGTATTTCACGGTGCTTGTATACAGTGGGGTTTTTGCAATATAACTTTTCCGGATCATGTGTCCGAATGATCATCAGTCTTTTGCCATCGTCTGATCGAGCGAGGAACTAGTTGTGCTTCCCTGTTTTTGGCAAAGGTGGTGTGATTACAAAGGGTAGTAACTGTAGGGACACTGCATCATATCAAAAAGGACATGCATTGTTAATGTAAGATCAGCATTGTTCAGAGTATGAGTAGGATAATGCAAGAAACAGCATGATATGTCCCTGTTGGAACTGGGAGGAAAATATAGGGAAATGTATATTGGGTTCAAAAATATAGAAGTGCCATGCATGGTTATACTCATGTTATCTCGCAATCGATTCTTCACAGGAAACTACCATGTCATGCATGTTATGGAATCATGTTCTGTCCTCACAAACAAATTCTTCAAGGTAACTAACAGACCATGCATTGTTATATACTCGTGTTCTGTGGGCAAAATTTTTGTGAGGATATTATTCTAGCCATTGATTGCTGAAGGGCGAATATAGGTGTGTACACATGGTAAGCATTATAGGATTTCACTACTTCCAAATATAGAGTTCTTCATATGCACATTTACTTCCCTAATGTATGGTTAGATGAAACCAACAGTGTGGTGCATGTTTCTACATCATGAAAATGAGGAAACAAACATGGCCATTGATACACACTCATATTTAGTAGTGGTATATAGATTACTGTAAAATAAGGAGAATATCCATATATTCCTAACCATTTGATTATTCAGGGGTACAAATTGGCTGTAATGACATGATCACAATCGCATGAATTAACTCATTCCAAATATAGCTGATTTACGGCGTCTCTAATACATTGCCATAGTTCTACTCAAATTCTGCTCAAACAGGGATAAGCCAATCATCACAAAAAGTTCAAACAATGTCATGGCCTCATCATTAACATGAGACAGAAACAACTTACACGCGTCGTCCCAGCAATACGTGGTGCCATCTGCTTTGTCGATCGCGTAGATGATGCCATTGTGTTCAATAGCATCACAGAAGTGTGTATCAGCTTTGACGACGATCCACTGCGAGCTGAGTTGTCTCCATCTAAAGAAGGCACCGGCGTAAAGATAGGCGAGTCCGTTGTCGAACAAGGCAATTAGCTTGAAGTCTGCGTCATCCGCATGTCGTGTGGGCACTTGGCAGATTACAATCTTCTGCAAAACAAGGTCCGTCCAACTGACGCGGTAATCTAGATGACTAGGACCGCGATGGTAATACTCTATATAATCCAACGGAGGAAGGATAATCTCATGGGAGGTCTGTAAGTTCACGAGCACCAACTTTTTACCATCTTCTCTGACGGCAGACATCCAGTGGGAGTTCATGCCGACCCAGTACATACCTGCCAAGAAGTTTCGGGCGATGGTGATCGGATCGATGTTGAGGGAAATGATGTACGGCGACCCACTACATACCTGCAAAGAAGTTTCGGCTAATGGAGATTGGATTGAAGTCGAGGGGCATCATGTACGCCCACGTATCATGGTGAGCCAATCTTGCAAGACCAGATAGCACCAAACAGGGTGTATTGAAAAGCTTAGGCCTCGCTTCAACGATGGCCGTGTGCATGCCCCTCGAGCATGCAGCCAGCTGCAGGGCGCTCAACATATCCATACACGAACAACAGAGGTCGAGGACGTCACTGGGGAGATAGCTCCAATCGCGGCTCATATGGATCCTGTGCGGTTCGCGTTCGGCCATGGTGGAGTTTGGAAGGTGGGGTTTTGGGGGGCTTGATTTACGGGGGAGATGGCTGTCGGTGCTGGAGCGGCTAGCGAGGGAATAATGGTACTGGGGGAGGCAAGCGGGGCGAGGGTATGCGGGGGCACAGTGAGATAATGAAGAGTGACCTCAGGATCTCTGGCGAGACGGAGATGGATATGGAGAGGTGCTAGGGGAGAGGGAGACGAGGCGAGGCATGCTATACAACGGCGGTGACAGTGACTGCATAGTGCACAACGTGAGGCTGACTTTGGTAACCCGGACACGCCGCCTGGACTGCTGTCACCTCGGGCGCAGGATCTTGTCACTTCACTGTGAGGACCGGATGAATAATAGTATTTTGACCATCAAGTTACCACAGTTGTACTACTACTACTACTAGGAGTAGTAGGAACATGAGTACACTCCCGTGCTAGCATGCCTCTGGGTTCACTTCATCCTCCAGCTATCATCCATATTGCGAGCAGAACCAAATTCTCGTGCATGAGGAAGCGCGAAGAAGGACTTTTCTTTTTTGAGGATAACCGCATATTCCTTAACCGTAGTAGGAACATGAGTAGTACTCCCTCTGGCCCTCTTTTGTCTGCGCATAACTTTTTTCAGTATTTCTATAATTAGTCTGCGTATATACCCTTTTGCATGCGCCCATTCCCTCCATGCCCCGCATTCACAGCATTAATTAGTGTACGCATGAGCAGCTGCAGCCTGACTCCAGCCAATAAACTGCGGCATGCAAGTGGGCCACTCTGTGCGCGTGGGAGAGAGAAAAGGCAACCGAAGAGCCCGTCCAATCCATTGCATGCAGCAGTCAAACCACCACACCTCTCCTCATGCATGCGCATAACTTCTCCCATTTACTTCTCCATCGGGAACTGATTTTCCTCGGCTTTTTCACTACTGCTTGATCTTCATTTGCATCCAAACCACACTGCATTCACATTGTTTTAACCTCTTCACATCCTCCTGGAGTAATTCCAAAGCCCCTATAAATAATCATCTTCTTCAGTTAGATTAGCCATCTAATCCTAATTCTCCAAACCATAGCCCTCCGGTCCAGCGGTTCCAAATGGCGAAAGAGATCGAGATGTAGGTTTTTAGCGTCCAACATGTCCTCGTCGAAGGCTCATTGAGCATAGTTGCCACAGTCACCGACCACCCAAGGGTTGTTCGGAAGTGGATCAACAATGTATCCAACTCCCTCCAAAAGGTGGAGATGAATGTCATCGGTCTCGACGCAGAGTACACTGAGCGTGCCACAGAGCTACAAGGTCCAGAGAGCTTGTTGCGAAGCCGTCTCCCACAGAAAATGAGAAGAAGAAGAAGAAGAAGAAGAAGAAGAAGAAGAAGAAGAAGAAGAAGAAGAAGAAGAAGAAGAAGAAGAAGAAGAAGAAGAAGAAGAATAAGAAGAAGAAGAAGAAGAAGAAGAAGTATGGATGGATGGATGAACTATTTCCTCTCTTGTAAAAAAATATTCCCTCTCTATGTATATTGATATAGATGGACTATTTCGATGGTGTGCATGTCTTTGGAACAAGTAGTAGCGTGGGTCCGCTTGACTATAAGGAACTATTTATCTGCCTAGCTTTCTCTGCTACTCCTTCAAGTGATCAGTATGCAATGCATGTGTCTGTAGACATGACAGCTTGTCCATGGAAGTTCAACTACGGCGACCATCATGTTTCATCCACTGCCACTCGCGATTCCCACGACGCCGCTCCAACCCACGGCACCACGTCCCCCGACGTGCGCCTCACCCCTCTCGGCCGCACTGCCCCTCTGCCTTTGTGTGCATGACATGTGGGTCACCTTAAATGCGGTGAGCATCAAGTTTCTACCACAGCCACAGGCGATTCCCACGACGTCGCACGAACCCATGACACCACACGTCCCGCACCATCGAATTTTCATCCAGCGGCTGTGACACATTTCATCCCGGGCATCAATCCTCAGCTGGAGTACTTCTGTACTACAGGTAGTACCCGCCGGTGTGGCCATCTATGCCTCGTAACGCCCCGACGCCTTGCTGTGGCACCCTCGCCACAGCCACGCCACCACCGGCTGGTTCATCTCGAACGAGTGAGTGGCGAACCACACCACCACCATGAGAATGACATGTGGGCCAGCCGCATTTAAGGTCCGCATGTCATTGACTCATAGGCCGGGCACTAAGCCACTGAAGTTCGGTCCCGTGGGCCCCGAGAGGGAAATGTAACTCCTGCGGCAGGCCTTGTGGTGCTCCCGCAGTACGAGCTCGTGCCAAACCCGGAATTTGTTTCTTACTACTACCAACTACTAGTAAGGTACACGTGCATTGCACGCATGATATTCTGGTGGTTTGTGCATTATGCTTCTACATGTGGAGTCTTCTAGATTCTACATGTGGCAAAATCTGGTGGAATGTAGATGATATCCAATGGCCAATAGTGCTCGGATTTGCCATCTTTGTACCGTCGGATTGGCTTCATCCAACGACCAACTTTCAAAGTTATGGTTTGGTTTGTAGCCTAAGGTTGCCACGCCTAAGCTTAGGCGTGCCGGCATGTGTTTGGTTCATTGCTACACTTGTGGCTTGCCACACTTTTCTAGCTACATGGTTCACATGTCATAGACTCAACTTCTTGCCAAATCTTGCCACACTTGTGGTGGCCATTTTGTTAGCCACATTTTTTGTGGCAGACACACTTTTCCTAAGCTTAGTTGTGGTAAAGTTAGTCATGAATGAAGTTCAACCTGGAGTCTTCTAGATTCTACAAGTGGCAGAATCTGGTGGAATGTAGATGATATCCAATGGCCAGTAGTGCTCGGATTTGCCATCTTTGTACCGTCGGATTGGCTTCATCCAACGACCAACTTTCAAAGTTATGGTTTGGTTTGCAGCCTACGGTTGCCACGCCTAAGCTTAGGCGTGCCACAAGTGTGTTTGGTTGCGTTCTCATCTCAGCATAGTTGTTCCCTCTTCATGCATGCTCAACTCAACACCCCTCTTCATGTATGCTCTTTTCATGCATGCTTCTAGTGTATTTGTGCTAATCTAGTGTGGACTCATGCACCCTCCATACACTCTACCAAACACCCAAAAATGGGTCGAGAAGGGAACTCTTGGGATCATGCACCCTTCATACACCCTACCAAACACACCAGGCATGTGTTCGGTTCATTGCTACACTTGTGGCTTGCCACACTTTTCTAGCTACATGGTCCACATGTCATAGACTCAACTTCTTGCCAAATCTTGCCACACTTGTGGTGGCCATTTTGTTAGCCACATTTTTGTTTCAGACACACTTTGCCTAAGCTTAGTTGTGGCAAAGTTAGTCATGAATGAAGTTCAACCATGGAGTCTTCTAGATTCTACATGTGGCAGAATCTGGTGGAATGTAGATGATATCCAACGGCCAGTAGTGCTCGGATTTGCCATCTTTGTATCGTCGGATTGGCTTCATCCAATGACCAACTTTCAAAGTTATTCACACACTATATAGGGGGTATAGATATAGATGTGTCGGCCCGTTGGGATCCAAAGTATATCTGTTTAGTGGAGTGCACTCTAAACACATTATCTATTTATTTTTCTCTAACCTTTCGTAGCCATGCAACCAAGCCACATAAGCTTCATGGGTTCCCCCCACATCATATTATTCATACTACGTTGACAGAAAAGATAAATCACCCAAAACAAGATCTTCCCGGTTTTTGTTCCTACGATGCTGTGACGTGCACGTACCTACTAGTTGTATAGTGGTAGTACTAGTTGTATAGTAAAAACTTGGTACTAGTAGGAGCAGAGTAGTACGGAATGCTCCTACTCTATCAACGAGCCCCATCTGACACCAAATTTCTTAGCTTCCGTGCTACAGCTAGATCTTCCCCTCGTTTATGTTTTCCAACCCGGCGGCGGGCGGGGTGCGGTTTGCCAATAGTCGGTTTGCTCAACAGCGGTCCCACATGAAAGTGAAAATGGTAGGCAACACGCCTTCCCTAAGCTATGTGTCGTGCCAGACGGGCCGTGGAGTACTCCCGATTCCCGGGCGTGTGGGGGGGGAGTGCGACGCGAACACGGCATGCCTTTTCCTTTTACTAGCAATGTGCCCGTGCATTGCGACGGATCCAAAGTAGTACAATAGTAGTACTTGTTCACAAACTTGAAAGAAATCACTCTTGTTTTGATATACTCCTAATATATTACTCCCTCCGTTCCTAAATATTTGACTTTCTAGAGATTTCAAATGGGCTATCACATACGGATTATATAGACATATTTTGAAGTGTAGATTCACTCATTTTGCACCGTTTGTAGTCACTTATTGAAATCTCTAGAAAGACAAATATTTAGGAATGGAGGGAGTACTTTTCACTCAAAATATATTTCTCAGGCTGTTTTGATGAGGTGAGGGAGGGATGTGGTTGCTTTCAAGTTAATAAGGGGTTTTCTGCAAATTGGAGTAGAGAAGTGGGCTATTGTTGCAAAAATGCCATAACTTACCTCACAGCCGTTAGATGCAGATCTAATGGTCAGAAACGACGGATGGCAGACACACCACCATCACCAACTGAGTCTTTTATAGGAGTACATATTTCTCAGGCTGTTTTGATGAGGTGAGGGAGGGATGTGGTTGCTTTCAAGATAATAAGGGGTTTTCTGCAAATTGGAGCAGAGAAGTGGGCTATTGTTGCAAAAATGCCACAACTTACCTCACAGCCGTTAGATGCAGATCTAATGGTCAGAAACGATGGATGGCAAACACACCACCATCACCAAATGAGTCTTTTATAGGAGTAGGAGTAGAGAAACATGTATAAATTGTAACATTTTGGTTATGCTCCTTGGCACGATCGATAGATAGAAATAACGATTGGAAACGCTAGGGCGGGGCTATTTCCGCCAGATAAGCAGGGTACGTAGTAGCTTGGTTGGCGCATCGTCGGTTTGGTCACACGCGGTCCGACATGTTCTAGTGTTTCTAGCAAGATGCCCGCGCGTTGCACGAAGTTGATGAAAAAGGTAAGCACAACTTATAAATTGACGGATGGAGTACTAGTTACAGTGATGCATATAATTAAGCAAAGGGATCACACATGTCGGTATTGACTGGAACGAGAATGCAACACCACAATAAGAATTAAGGCCACGATGATAATGCGATCGCAGTGGTGGTTACAGAAGGCAAGAAGAAAGATGCATCCATCAACGTACGACCTCCTCCTCCTCAACTTAGTGCGCCGGGCCACCGACCGGCGGCTAAGGAGCGGCGGCTTTTGTGGCGAGGTCGAGGTGCTTCTCAACAAAGGCATCCAAGGCATCCAGCCGGTTGAGGAAGGCCAACGTCGTAGCGTCCTCACTGGCCTTGTAGATACCTATGTACACGATTTGCTCGTACATGTGGATGTGTAGGTCGACGAATTCTTGCAGGGCAAGGTGCCTCGCGGCGAGCGCGACCTCCAGGTGGACATTCTTCATGGCGTCGGCGGGCAGTCGCAGGGCCACCAGTGCTTGAAAGAGGTTCCGGCCATGGAGGCCGATTAGGGTGGCAGACAATGAGGAGCCCGGGCGCGCGGGCTGGAGGAGTCCGGCGATGTCGTCCGCGAGCTTCTTGACGACGGTGAACTTGTTGGTTGTGGCAACGATCATCTGGTCCAACTGAGAGTCGTAGTTGGCGTCGACGGCGGCCATCCACCAGCCGGTCTCCAACACCGTCTGGAGACGATCCTCGGTGCCATGCCGCAGGCCGACGTCGTGGACCATCTGGCACAGCCGCTGGCCGCTCGCGCGCATCGCGGCCATGGGTCTGGAGTGAGCTCTTTTGCGCTTAGTGTAGGTGCTTAGGCAAATGCTTAGATGCGTATGATGTGGAGATGCATTGGAATGGAGGGGCGCCTTTATATGAGGGCAAACTGCGTTGCATTCACATCGTGCAGCCTCTTTTCCCGGTCCTCCTCCCATTACTTCCCTCATGCATTAATTGAAGGAGGATGCATTGGCCGTTCAACATTTCGGGAACCGCTACTCCCTCGCTCGTCTGCATTAAAGCCGTATCGGGAACTGCGCCGCCCGCTATCAAATCGAATAGTACTGCGTCGCCCGCTGCACGCCCGGCTGAACACGCCTCCTCGCCTACATCAAACCCCTCCGTTAAACCCGCATGCAAACCGAGAAACCTACTCCGGCCACACGTCCGTTCATGAGCGGGCCGGAATTAAAGGCAACACCGGCCGAGCTCCTCCCATCCGCCCTCAGTTTAAACGAGGCCAGACGCCGGCCAAGCTCCTACCGTCCGCCCTCTATTTACACGAGGCCAGACGGACAGCGGGCAAGAATCGCACCCCTCTGCCGCTCCCCCATCTCCGCCTTCACCATTTTCTCCACTCTTCCGATGGCTTCCGAGGAGCCGTTCTCCGGCATATTACCCAGCTGGGTGGCCCGCCGAGCCCTCCGGATAGGGGCGAGGCCGCTCGGTGCTTCACCAACCTCGCTTGGCCCGACGGAGCCAGTTGCCGCCCCAAGCAGGCGCGTGGTTCAACAACTCGCCGCTCTAGTTCAGCTCGATGAGAAGTGGCTGCCGCGTCGTACCGCGCCTCCCGTGTCTGTGGGCGCGCCTCCCGTGCATGCGACAGCGCCATGCAGGCAGAGACAGAAGCCGGGTACGTGGACAGCGACGATTTGGTGGCCAGCTTCTTCGTGTCCGCCGCCATCATCGAGGAGAAGTAGAACACGGGAGGCTGCCGCCACTTGGGTCCCATGAAGGCCACCGCCGAGGCGACGATTGCGCATTCAGGTGGTTTCTTTGCTTCTTCGTCCCTTCCGAGGACCTTCGTCGACCCCGCAAAGTGTCTGCGGGACATGAGGAAGACAAAGGGATCCGCGGGTGGCCATTTAGATTATGTACTCCCTCTCCAGCTGGCAGGAAATTTTTGTTCTAAGAATGGATAAATTGTATGTATCTATAACTAAAATAAGTCTAGATACATCCATTTCCAGAACAAGTATTTCCGGACGGAGGGAGTATTAATTATACCAAGATAGCCGGATTGGCACCGCTTAGTTCATGTAAATGTAATGAAATCCATCATGTCTATATGAAGATCCGGCTTTTTTATACGAAATCCTTCATGCTTGTATGAAATCAGTCCGTGTTTGCACGAACTTCATCTGGTTGGTTAGAGTTGTGAAAATGTATGCCGCTGGCGTTTGATGTCGTCCTTCGCGGAAGGAAACGGGAGGAAATTTGCCGGCTGCCGTTGGAGATGCTCTTATGCTGGAAATAATAGAGTGACATCCAATCCATTTGAATTAATTGCGTGTATGATTGTCCCTCTATAAAAAGTTAATTGCATGTACAGTGTACACGTGACTTGCAGGGTGGCTACAGCTTCGTACAGAAAGTTAAAAAGAAACAAGTCCATCCTTAATCTTGTATTCTAAGTACTCTATGGGTTCCACTGTCAGTATAGTAGCGAAAAAATTATATATTAAATAAGTAATATATAATATAAAAATCTAAAGTTAAAGACATAATTCGAACTCATGTCATCGCGTTGCGAGCATCCGGCACTAAGCAGTCCAGCACATTTTTGTTGTAGACCATGCTGCTGATATATCTCTATGTCTACTCTTATACTCCATCCGTTCCTAAATATTTGTCTTTTTCAGATTTCAAATGGACTACCACATACGAATGTGTATGTAGACATATTTTAGAGTGTAGATTCACTCATTTTGCTCCATATGTAGTCACTTGTTGAAATCTCTAAAAAGACAAATATTTAGGAACGGAGGGAGTAGAAAACAGAGTTGGTGATGATGGTGTGCGTGCCATCCTGCAATACAGGCCGTCGGATTTATATCTAACGAATAGGAAGAAAACTATGGCAATTTTGCAAAAATATACCCACACCCCTCTCCACGTTCACAAATACGGCCTTCCCTCGTTCATCCTTTTCTCTCATAAGATAAACTACTCATACAAATGCATCTTGATGTTCCGTGCAACGCACGGGCATCTAGCTAGTTTCTTTTAAAATAGTTACTGCGATAATTGGGTTGAAGTGATATATTTTATGTCTGCCCTGAATGATTTCGGATTCACTAGTAGTAACAAAGAAAAGGTTGCCTTGTTAATTAACAGAAAACAGGGTGAAAACTATCACATGAGGCCGGTAAAAACGAGGCACACTAGGTTCAGCGTCATCGTCACTATAGCTGTGCGCGCGCGAGAAGTCTACATATCGAGGGGGCTACTGAGCGAGGCACAGAGACACAATGTTCGAGAGAGAAACCAATTGACAGATTACAATCAGATTGAGTTGTCACCCTTCTGCTGTCATTGTTGGGGTGGAGGGAGGGGGAGGGAGAGAAAGACGTATCGAGAGTGTGCGCGGTAGGCACAGAGGCACAACTAGCGAGTGTGTGTGTGTTTGAAAGAGGAGTAGATAGATTACTATCAAGATCGAGGTGCCGCCCTACTCCTTCGGTGTCGGGTAGTGTGTGTGCGTGTGTGTGTGTTTGAGAGAGAAGCCAGTCGATAGATTAGTATCAAGATCGAGGTGTCACCCTACTCCTTCGGTGTTGGGAAGTGTGTGTGTGTGTGGTTGTGTGGGTGTGGGTGTGTATGTCGGGGGGCGGGGGGCAGTGACACTTACATATCCCTACTCTTATAAAAACAGAGTTGGTGATGATGGTGTTCCTGCCATCCTGCAATATAGGCCATCCGATTATACCCGACGGATAGGAAGGAAACTGTGGCAATTTTGCAAAAAGATACCCACACCCCTCTTCGCATTTGCAAATAAGGCATTCCCTCGTTCATCCTTTTCTCCCACAAGATAAACTACTCATACAAATGCATCTTGATGTTTGGTGCAACGCATGGGCATCTTGCTAGTAGGGAGAAGGAGTTTGTGTGACACATATCTAGCTATATTAAGGGATAGGTAGATAGCATTTGTGCAAGGCAACTTAAAGAATCACGAAGATAAACAAAATTGTGTGCATGCAAGTGCCGGAAAAAATGAAGCGAGAAACAATGTGTGGGAGAGAGAGAGAGAGAGAGAGCGAAATCTCAAAACAAAAGGTGCTCTGTTGGAATCCCATTGTATGTATTCATATGGTTCCGGAACTCGATTTAACCTTAGGCATATGTGTGAGAGACATTATTATACTTTGAGACGTTAGTGACTGTGGGTGGGCGGAATTAAAGGGGTGGGCGTGTTCGACAGAGAGAGCGTGTGTGTTTCTATGTGAGAGACTTGTAGGACGGGGCAGAAAGACGAATTCTAACCTTGACGGAGGGAGAGAAATACACGAAGTGCGCGTGTGTGATTCCGATGACCACGGGGAAATGAGATATGTATGCGTGTGAGAGAGATTCCACAATTCATTCACGTATCACTATCTAGCGATCGTGGACGTGCATCGCTTGAACATAAATCAATATCTACTTTGTATCATGGCCAAAGGTACAATATCGATTCAAAGCTATAAGGATTGGACACTCACATATCACATTTTTTTCTATTTAAATAAACCTTTTCAGTTGTGCATGCCAAAGTTACAGTGATGTTTCTTCAAACAACCAATGTAGCTATCATGTACATGCACCATTGTTACTCTTGCATTCAAAATCATTAGTCTTGGATGATTTAAGGTTCTATTATGAAGTAATATATGTAATATTCATATATGAATTCAACGGGTACGCAATTTATGAAATGGAGGCTATGTAATCACATGAGGTAACACTTTTAAGTAGCGGACTACAATATCCATTTCTTTTTGTGCGCCTCTACACTAACACGTCAATGCATTATGTTTAAAGTAAATAACCAATTGCACTAAATTATCTATTTACACGAGAAATACATGAGCGTTTGATCCCTTTTTTGTGAACGCGCCACTACACCCGTACGATTGGCCGCGCCCGTGTCAACGTCCAAGTTATCGGCGCATCATCCCGAGTTATTTTTCTGGGGTGGACACACCAGTTAAAAACTGCTGACGCGTGCCCCGTGTACACAGTCTCGCATGACCTTCCCGCTAGCACGGTCCAAAATTAGTTGAAACTGGATACGAACGATCACGCGGGCGGCAAAATCTCCCGCCTCCTTCTAAAATTTCCGCCACCTTAGTCTTTAGCATGCGAAATTCCCCTTTTGTCCTTGGTGCACGGAGACCAACAATTACAATACCGCCCTCATCTACATAACAGGTCGGGGCTGCTTTGGTAACTTCAGGTTCCCCCACTACACGGCACCCCCATTTCCTCTCCCCCTCCCGCAAAAACGACTAACTCCACAGCACCAGAGCATCTCACATCACGCCGTCCGTACTTCATCGGCCTTTCTCCCCTCCCCTCTCGAAACCCTAGACTGCTCATCCACCGGCATACCAGAGCCCATTCACTGCCGGCCTTGTCCACGGCGCCGGATCTGCTTCGCCGGTACTCTCGTCAACCGCAGCGCATCTGCAGCGGCTCATTCGTACTCCCCACCGGAGACGCTTCGTCCACACCCCCCCCCCCCCGAGCCGCCCCACCGACGCTCCCGTCGACTGCCTCTGATCCTCTTCGCCGACACCTTCCTCAACCCTACCGGAGCCGCTTCGCCGACAACATCGTCAACTCCACCGGAGTAGCTTCGCCTATACCATTTTCAACCCTACCGGGACTGCTTTGCCAACTCACAAGTCCACGGCCTCAGATCCGCTTCCTGGCACCCTCATCCAACCTACCGGAGCAGCTTCTGACGCCCCGCCCACGGCCGCAGATCCGCATCGTCGACACCATCCTTAACCCAACCACCGGAGCAGCTTCACCTATGCCCTCGTCCACGGCCATAGATCCGCTTCACCCACACCGTAGTCCACCCTACCGGAGCCGCTCCACAAACACCCTACTCGACGGTTCTAGATCTCCTTACCGGACCCCGACAGCCAGCGCAGCGTCATCACCCTTGACATTTCTAACCTGATTCCCACCGTCTGGCAAGATGCCAAGCACCTGCCACGGCCTAGGTACTTGTCACCTTTAAACCCGTCCAGCATCACCTGCCCGATGTACTTCAAATATACTAACAGGTCGCTGTTACCTGTTATGCAGCTGGCAAAAACTACAAGGACGATGTTTCTTATGGATCTAACAGCTTGGCCAACCAAGATCCTGGACCGAGGCATTGCTATGATCTTGTAAGCGTGTCTCTCTCTCTTGTATTGTTCTATGCCTGCCAGCGTGCTTTGCTAGGATTTTCGACCAGTAATCCCTTTGTGCAGACAATGATTTCTACTACTGGCTGCTAAATTAGATATGTAGATGTCATACATGATACTACCGCGTACCTCCGTTCCTAAATATAAGTCTTTCTAGAGATTCCACTATAGGCTACATACGGAGCAAAATGAGTGAATCTACACTTGAAAATGCATCTATATACATCTGTATGTGGTCCATACTGGAATCTCTACATAGACATATATTTAGGAACAGAGGCAGTACATTACACAAAATCGTAGGTGGCATGTAGGAATTCCAGTACACTACATTAGGCTCCCTTAGAGTGCCTGCTAGTCCAGCACACAGAGTCATGGCTAGTTTATGCTACGCACACAATTATTAATTGGTGGTTTAAATATGTGCAAGGGATATGCAATGTATTATCATGTAGAGATGTCTGAAATTAGCCGTGCCAACTTGCAGATTGGGTTACACAATGAAAAAGTACAAGATGTATGTGGCAATTCCATGGAACATCGGAAAAAAAGGAGAGCCAGCAGTGAGCCTATATAGTGTGCTATGGTACGTCACTCCTCCATTGCAATCATCATGATATGTTATTTGTATGTCAGTTCTATTGGCCAAGTTTCTTAGGGACAGTTATTACGAGTTATCCTATGAAAATAAGTACCTGTGAATATATGCTCCATGTAATAAGCCAACCAGTTCTTTTCATTGCGTTTTCAGCTTATCTTTGGTATGATAAGTGAAAAGTCTAGATTGCATTATATTTTTTCATTTTGCTGCCCATATGAAAATTAATTTGACTTGCAAACATCACAAATTGAACCCAGTGCAGTAATTAATATGATAGGAAAACAGACCATCACTATTTGCTCAAAATGCAAATACAAAGATACCATCTACTTGGTACAATCTACTTTGGTCAATGTTTTCCATAGAGATCCCATTGCCTAATTTAAATGAAAAACGCATGACCCACATTTAAATGAAGAACAATTATTTATTGAAATTTGATGGTCCAAGTGGTTGGTTATTATCATATAGCAGCACCACCTGAAAGCATCATATAGCAGCAGCAGCAGCTCATAGCAACTCATCATACAGCAGCAGCAGTGTGCAATTGATCATATACCAGCAGTAGCTCATAGCAATTCATCATATAGCAGCAGTAGGAGCAGCTCATAGCAATTCATCATATAGCAGCAGCAGGAGCAGCTCATAGCAATTCATCATATAGCAGCAGCAGGAGCAACTCATAGCAATTCATCATATAGCATCAGCAGGAGCAGCTCATAGCAATTCATCATACAGCAGCAGGAGGAGGAGCTTATAGCAACTCATCATATAGCAGCAGCAGCTCATATCAATTCATCATATAGCAGCAGCAGCAGCAGCTCATAGCAATTCATCATATAGCAGCTGCAGCTCATAGCAATTCATCATATAGTAGCAGCAGGAGCAGCTCATAGCAATGCATCATATAGCAGCAGCAGAAGCAGCTCGTAGCAATTCATCGTATAGTGGATCAGAATGAAAATTTGGCAAAAAATCAGAGGAGATCCTCACCTTGTTGGATGAGCTCATCCTTCAACAGCACCTCAAGGCCACGGCCTGGGAGGTGGGGAGAGGGAATAAGGTGCCTTCTGCCGTAGTGTGGCATCAGCCGTAGTTGTGCAGCGCCTGCCGGAGTAGTGTGTTGGACGAACCACAGTGGAGCAGCTGCTAGAGACCATGAGAATGAGGGGCGGCACCAGAGGGAGGAGCAGCCAGGGAGATTTTGCCCTACCCGCCGGCCATGTAGCCTAGCTGGATAGAGCATCGTCGAGGACCAGGCCAGATGGGACCAGTGGCGACGGCTTGCTGGAGGAACCCTAGTGTGCAGGCAGGGGATCGAGGTAGAGGGAAAGGGGAGAGGAGATGCAAGCGGGCAGGCCAATGAACACTTGCGTGTTTGTTTTTACTTGAGGGTGAGGTGTGACGCAGGCGTCACTAGTTGCATTTTGAGTGTAATATAGGCAGACAACAGAGTCATTTCACTATTCCCCTTCCCTTCAATTTTTAGCGAGGTTCTACCCGAAACACCCCCCTCCAAAGCGAAATTAGTTAAGCCCGAGCCCATAACTCAAAAATGACTTCTTTACATCTTTTGTGGCTTATTTTGACAATAAGCCCTGAAAAGGCAGAATAGAACTGGCCCTTAACCTGCAATTCAATTGTGTGTGCAATGATGAATCACTCCTGCCTGCTATAGTGTACATTTAGGCATCATCATACATGGCATAACCTAATACATGTGCATTCCATTGTAGAATCTGGAATATGCAATGCTTATGTTAGTTCATATGTTGCACATGATGTTTAAATGCCCCTTAAATCTGGTCAGTCAAGTGATGGTCTTTAAGCCTCCTTCTTTGCTTCTTTTCTTGATATGTATGATTTCCTCACACATCTGTTCAATTGCTTGTTTGCATCAGCCAGCCATACTAGGACTGTTTGCTTTGATTACTTGTTGTTCTTGACCTAACACTCTAACAGAGCTTTTCAACGATTTAAACACTAAGGGCTGCTGTAGTGGGGCCTTTTCTAACTCATAGGTGACATAAAGGTTTGGTTGTACACTAAAGTAGGCTCTCCAAGAGTACCTGCAGATCCAGTTTGAAGGTATGCCTAGTTTTTACATAGTGCAGACATAGTAAATGCTCATTTCATTGTGTGCAAGTGCAAGAGATGCGGCATGTTTCATTATGTGGTGTTGGTTTGTTATAATCTCATCCTTTTGTGTTCACAGACTGGAAAGTATGCATATTTATCTTCCAAGGAGATGAGTAACTAGTTTGTGTCACCTTGCAGAGGGGGTGCAATGAAGATAAGATTGAGGATTTCCAAGTACAAGATGTTAGGAAGGAGCCTTGCAAGAGAAGTAGGAGCTGCGCTGAGCCTCTTCAACCTGTTAAGGTAAGTCACTGTATCCAACTCAACAGTTCAATTCCTTGTTTGTTTCAGGCATAGTTAATTTGCTCTTTTCAATTGCTTTATTTGTCCTCAGTTAATAAGATGCCCAAAGAATGATGCCTGATGTTGGGTACTTGTATAACTATTAGTTGACATAATTAAAGGCCTTACCATTTAATTACTCTGCCGAAGTGTGCCTGAAGCTTTGAAGTCTATTAACCAACTTTTATTCAATGAGGCTCACAATCTAGTTTATACTAGGCTAATGATTGCATAGTTTTGCTTGTTGTAGTATGTTTATATGAAATCCTCTGTTGTTCATTATGCTCCCTAAGACTTTAATTGAGCTACAGAATGGCCAACTGCTTGCTTACTTCTACGCAACGTGCTGTTTAAATTTGTAACTTGTCTGTGTTTTGGATTGGGCCCCAACATCATGCTCCTCTGGTGAGCTAAGAGAGATTTATGTATGCAGGCTGCACAGACTACCTTTTTTATAATTTTTAAAATATCACCTGCTTATGCTTCATGACGTGTAACATTATTGTTAGTCCTGTTTTGCCATGTACAAATAGTCTGTCTTGCTCGCTTCACTATTGTAACTATATTTTTGCCCTAGTCATGTGTACTTACAGAAACATTTCAGGATGAAGTGACATCAACACAAAGATCTACGAGCAGTGCGGCATGGCCGTTACCGAATGATTATGGATTGGAATTGGAATGTGCTGATGTTCTCGAGCATCAACTAGAGGTGGCAAGACAACATATACATGATTTTGAACGTACAATCAACAAGTTGAGACTGGACATGCAGGTATTAGATGCAGGAGTCAAAAAATGAAACAAGACACTAGGGTAACAACGAAGGAATTGGAGATTTTGCAGATTGAAATTTGTGCTATCTAAATCCGGCCAATCCTATTTTCTGAAGAGATTATAGTTCAAATGGTAAGTTATGTTGATGCGCGTCCATGATGTATGAGCTGTATTTGCCCAGTGTATGTAATTTGTTGTTTGTGTATGCTTTATTATCACTGGTGCCGAACCATAATGCCCAGTGGGTATAATCGGCTGTAATTTCTTTATTGTATACTGTAGGATTATTCTACGTTTTTATGCCTTAGTCTCTTTATTGTATAGTGTATGTTTTTTAGAGGTGATAGTATAGAGTAGGATAATTCTTTGAATATGCTATATCGTTCAAACGGGGGCCAACTCGCCCAAAGGTTGTAGTGACCATGGCCCTCCACAGGCCGTACGTTCCATGGGCCATCTACGGGACGGACGATCCCTTGCCTTCTGTGGCCGTCGGATTCGTGGGCCTTCTATGGGCTGTCGGATCCGTGGGCCTTCTATCGGCTGTCGGATCCATGGGCCTTCCATGGGCCAGTGGATCCATGGGCCTTCTATGGGCCGTCGGATCAATGGGCCTTCTGTGGGCCGTCGGGTCAATGGGCCTTCTACGGGCTGTCTCATCTATGGGCCTTGTACGGGCCGTATAAGGGGCCATAAACGGGCTCGAGTGGAAATCGTACGTTTTATGGGCTGGCCATAACGGGTCATTAATCGGCCATATTTGATGATGCTATGAAAATGGCCCAACAGATTAATGGGCCACAAACGGGTCGACTGTATCCACGGGCTGAATTTGGCCCACAAGCATAAAAGGCCTGTAACGGGCCGTAAGTAAACGAATGCTGGAAATGAGCCCAAGAATAAATGGGCCCTGAGAAGGTCAAAAGATAACATGGGCTGGAAACGGCCCAACGGTATCATGGGCCGTTAATGGGTATAAAGTGATACACTGTTCATTACAGGCCAGTTTTACCGCGGGCCGTTAATGGGCCGAGGGTTACTAAGGGCCTCATATGGCCGAAAGACGTCATGGGCCATGCATGGGCCGGAAGTTAAAACGGGCTGGAATTATATTGGACGGCCCAGATGACGCTACTCGGCCTAATTCGGATAGGCTGTAAACGGGCCCTGGGTTAGCGGGCTGTAAATGGGCTATATGCGAATAAGCCCTTAACAGGCTTGCCGTGGGCCGGCCCGCCACCTTTTGACCAAGTCAAACGGGCCGGCCTTTTCACAGGAATGAGCCTCTGTTGGGTCATGCCACATGTCAACGTATCATAGGCGCTTTGGGTCCAATGAGTGGATGACATCTGTCCCAACGGCGAGCCGACACGTGTTCCCTCCAGCCAATGATGATTTTACACGTGGAAAATCCCCATTGGTCGGGGCTGTTAACGGGTTATCAGATCCAAAACCGTACCCGATAGCTTAACGGCGTTCTGTTACGGTGGATGCCACGTGTCGGTCACCCTTGACGAAAGCACTTCTATGACGCACGATTTATCGTCATGGAAGTGGACACTTCCGTGATGATAATTTTGGTAATGTCATGGAACACTTCTACGACAGCACAGGTATGACTATCTTGATTTTGTCACAAATTTGTCATGGATGTACATGCATGACAGAAAACGTGACGTACTATGACAAACACGTATCATCACGGGAGTGTATTTTTTTGTAGTGATAGCATGTTAATAGCATGTTGGCACGAAAGGTAAACCATTATAAACCCCTAGCAAATTAAGCATGGCATGTGCAACTATAATCTCTAATTGTCATTGCAAACATGTTTCATTCATAATAGGCTGAATCAGGAACGATGAACTAATCATATTTACAAAAACAAGATAGGTCGAGTTCATACCAGCTTCTCTCATCTCAATCAGTCCATCATACATCGTCATTATTGCCTTTCACTTGCACGACCGAACGGTGTGGATAATAAGAATAGTGCACGTGCGTTGGACTAAGCTGGAATCTGCAAGCATTTAACACAAGGTCATATGGGCTCTTGGTTAAATCAACAATAATGCATATGAGAGCCACTCAACATTTTCATCATGGTCTTCTCCTCTCGACCCCCAAAGAAAAGAAAAGAAATAAAACTATTTACACGGGAAAGCTCCCAACAAGCAAAACAAGAACGAAATTTTTTTTGTGTTTTCTTTTAATTACTACTACTACAGGCATGGAAAGTAAACTAGCTAAAAGCTACAACTTTTTTTGGTTGTTTTTCTTAAGGTTTTTCAAACACACAAGAAGAAGGCTTAGAAAAGAAAATAAACTAGCAAGGATAGTACAATGAAAAAGTATGAGCACCGACAACTGGCATGAGTGTGTGAACATGAATGTAATGTTGGTGAGAGATACGTACTCCCCCAAGCTTAGGCTTTTGGCCTAAGTTGGTCTATGCCCACGGATCAAAGCTACTCTCTCCGGTGTACTGAGGAGGGTCCTCAGGGTGCCACTGGTTGGCGATCTCCTCCGGATCCCACTGATAAACAGACTGTCGATAAGTGTCGAGTGGTGGCTCAGGCTCTGGCTCTGGAACTTGTGTCAGCCTCCAGTATGCATAAATGGCCTCGGGCAAGATGAGGTGTGTGCCTGAAAGTAAGTTAAACAAAGAGGGTGCAGGCAAGGTAGTAGTCTCACAGTGAGTTTTATCAAATATCAAATTATACTTAAGCATCTTCTTCTTATTTTTAATAATAAAGTCATGTGCTACCATACTCCTATAATCCAGAAAAACAGGGGGCAGCAACTTTTCCTCTTTCTCATAATGCCTAATAGGTATCTCAAAGCGTGCAGCAAGGCATGAAGCAAAGATGCCTCCGAAGATGGGGCCCTTTGTACGGTTCAGACTTAATCGTTTAGCAACACACTACAGGAATCAGCTACTTTGCCGTCTGCCACGGCAGACGGCAAAGGCAAGGATGGCAGACGGCAAAGGCCTTTGCCGTCTGCCGCGGACGGCAAAAGGCTCCGGCAAAGTAGGCTACGGTAAAGAGCTTCTTTGCCGTCTGCTTTTTGAAGCGGACGGCAAAGGGGCCTTTGCTATCAGCGGCTGACGGCAAAGATGCCCTCCCTTTGCTGTCTGCCAAACGCAATCTTTGCCGTCAGCCTCGTAAAATCATGGATGGCAAAGAACTTAGTAAATATTAAAAAAAACGTTCGGTGAGCAGCCTGTCCGGCGTCCTGCGTTTGGCGTGTCCGGTGCCCGGCGAGTAGTACTCCAACAATACAAACCGACGAGAGGAATGAACGGACGACGATAAACACTACAGTACCATCAACACTTGCTCCAAGAATCGACGAATGAATTTCACAATACATTACCCACAAACACTACAGTATACACGAACAAATTAGAAGAGATTTGATTTAACGAGGAGCTCCAATCCGCCCGCGGCTGCGCCGGAGCTCACCATGCTCATCCGGGTGCTGGATCCGGTTGCGACCCCTCCCTTCGATGAGGGCCAGCACCCAGCACCCTTGGTTGCGGGCAGAGCTGCCGCAGGCCGCCGCTGCTCGAGGTGGGAGGTGGTGCGGCGTCGAGGTATCGGGCCGGCAGGGGCAAACGGGGACCGGGCCAGGCACGGCGGCGTCGAGGGCGAAGAGAGAAGGGGCCGGCGCCGGCGGGCGAGGTGGTGGCCGGAAGGGGCAATGGGGCCGGGGCCGGCGGGGGCAAAAGGGGACGGGGCCGGGCACGGCGGCGTCGGGGGCGAAGAGAGAAGGGGCCTGCGCCGGCGGGTGAGGTGGTGGCCGGAAGGGGGCGATGGGGGCCGGGGCCGGCGGGGGCAAACGGGGATGGGGTCGGGCACGGCGGCGTCGGGGGAGAAGAGAGAAGGGGCCGTGCCGGCGGGCAAGGTGGTGGCCGGAAGGGGGCGATGGGAGCCGGGGACGGCGGCCGGCTGGGGCGACGAGAGGCGGGGAGCAGAGGCGTACGAGAGAGAAGGGAGACAGATCATGGTGGGGGTGGCTCTCAAGAGGATAAGGGAGAGAGAGTGGGTGGTGGGGGCGTGGGATGGGCCACATCAGTTTTGCGTTGTGGAGATGCATGTGTGGAGCAGATCATGCCAGGTCATCGATCCGTGTGATCGATCTGCGTGGTGTGCTTTCTCTTTGCCGTCCGCTGGCGGACGGCAAAGAATTTTTGCCGCCCACCAGCAGACGGCAAAGAAACTGGCCATTAGGTTGTCCTTGTAAGCCCGCCACCCACCCTCTTTGCCGTCAGCTAGCAGACTGCAAAACTTCTTTGCCGTCCGCTAGCAGACGGCAAAGATACGGCTGATGGCAAACCCTGTCTTTGCCGTCCACTGCCTCTTTGCCGTCCGCTTTCTGGTGGCTGATGGCAAAGCCTTCCTTTGCCGTCCGCTGGCTGACGGCAAAGAGTCGGCAGACGGCAAATAAGCAAATTCCAGTAGTGACAATAGCGCCTAAGCTAAAAGTTGTATCTCGAAACAAAGCATGGCGCAAAATGACAAGATCAGGAGCACTAAGATTTCCACTGTTCCCGCGATCAATTAAGCATCTACTAGCAAATATCGCGAAGTAGCGTAGAACAGGGAAATGTATACTAGTAATTCTTGCATCGGAAACTTTTCTCGTTTCCCCTACAGCAATTCTATCAATAAATCCATCCACATCACTACGATGTGGTTCCTCGATGCTGCCCACAAAGGGTATCTTGCAGACCCGACAAAAATCATGGAGTGACATCTCCTTAACCTCATAATGTATGTGAAACTCCACTGAAGGTAATGATTTCTTAGCATGGAAATAAAAAATTTGCATGAAAATATTAGTGAGTAGGAGATGCTGTTCGCGCTGGTCGTGGAGGAAGTCGGTGAGGCCTGCATTCTTAGCCAAGTAATAAAAATCATCATAAATTCCAGCGGCTCTCAAGAACGCATCACAAGGCCATTCGCATGGCCGAACCTCCGCAGTGCGAGGAAGATTGTATTTGGGCTTTTTATTCTCCTCGTTCTGCTTATCCTTCGAACTTCGGCTCGAAGAGCCCCTCAACAATCTCTTCATCATTTTCTTTCTCTGAAAAATTTCTGAAATTTGTAGTGACTCAAAATAAAGAGTGAACCAAACTCAACAAGATTGGTAGCAACTACTCCCACAAGTGCCTAGAGGCTATATCATGCATTAAAACTACTTTGGACCATATAAATTTGGCATGCAAGCACAAGAACAGGGTCACCTTAGCAGCAAAGATTTGCAATAAATAAAGCACTAGAACAAAAACTAATTGGATCATTGGAGGAGTCACATACTGAAGAACAATCTCCCCAAACAATTTTGTGAATGGAGCTTTGAGCAAAGAGATCGAAAATGGCAGCAAGATGAGCTAGAACACGGGTTTGAGCTATGGGAGGATTTTTTCTGGAGGAAGACTAAGTGAGTGGGTGCAGGAATAAGTGATGGGGGTCCACGTGGAGCCCATGAGGCAGGGGGCGCGCCCCAGGGGGTGGGCGCGCCATGTGCCCTCGTGGCCAAATGGTGGGCCCCCTGGTGTGTTCTCAGTGCCAGAAATTCTTAACTATTCTACAAAAAATCATATTTCATTTTCAGGACGTTTGGAGAACTTTTATTTTTGGGGTATTTTTTATTGCAAGGATAATTCAGTAAACAGATAGAAAATACTATTTTTGCTTTATTTAATCTAAATAACAGAAAGTAAAAGGAGGGTACAGAGAGTTGTGCTTTCTAACTTCATCCATCTCATGCTCATCAAAAAGGAATCCACTAACAAGGTTGATCAAGTCTTGTTAACAAACTCTTTCCGAATGACATGAAACCGGTGAATTTTCGAATAACACTAAGTTACCTCAACGGGGATATGCATGTCCCCAACAATAAGAATATCATATTTCTTCTTGACAGAAGGAAGAGGAAATTCAAAACCTCCAATAATAATCATTGAAGTTTTTCCAGTAGAATTGATATTGTGGAGTTGAGGTTGTTTCCTCGGAAAATGTACCGTATGCTGTTTACGATTAACATGAAAAGTGACATTGCCTTTGTTGCAATCAATAACAGCCCCTGCATTATTCAAAAAGGGTCTACCAAGGATAATAGACATACTATCGTCCTCAGGAATATCGAGAATAACAAAGTCCGTTAAAATAGTAACGTTTGCAACCACAACAGGCACATCCTCACAAATACCGATAGGTATAGCAGTTGATTTATCGGCCATTTGCAAAGATATTTCAGTAGGTTTCAACTTATTCAAATCAAGTCTAGATATAAAGAGAGAGGCATAACACTAACACCGGCTCCAAGATCACATAAAGCAGTTTTAACATAGTTTCTTTTAATGGAGCATGGTATAGTTGGTACTCCTGGATCTCCTAGTTTCTTAGGTATTCCACCTTTAAAAGTATAATTGGCAAGCATGGTGGAAATTTCAGCTTCCGGTATATTTCTTTTATTTGTAACAATATCTTTCATATACTTAGCATAAGGATTCATTTTAAGCATATCAGTCAAACGCATACGCAAAAAGATAGGTCTAATCATTTCAGCAAAGCGCTCAAAATCCTCATCATCATTTTTCTTGGATGGTTTAGGGGGAAAAGGCATGGGTTTCTGAACCCATGGTTCTCTTTCTTTACCATGCTTCCTAGCAACAAAGTCTCTCTTATCATAACGTTGATTCTTTGATTGTGGGTTATCAAGACCAACAGCAGGTTCAATCTCTAAGTCATTGTTATTGCTAGGTTGAGCATCAACATGAACATCATCATGAACATTATCACTAGGTTCATGTTCATTACCAGATCGTGTTTCAACATCAAAAATAGAAATATCATTGGGATTCTCAGGTGTGTCAGCAACAGATTCACTAGAAGCATGCAAAGTCCTATCATTTTTCTTTTTCTTCTTCTTAGAAGGACTAGGTGCATCAACATTAGTTCTCTGAGAATCTTTCTCAACTCTCTTAGGGTGGCCCTCAGGATACAAAGGTTCCTGAGTCATTCTACCCCCTCTAGTCACAACTCTAACAGCATTATCATCTTTCTTATTATTTAATTCATTGAGCAAATCATCTTGAGCTTTAAACACTTGTTCTACCTGAGTGGTAACCATAGAAACATGTTTACAAATAAGTTTAAGGTCACCTTTAACTCTAGACATATAATCACTCAAGTGTTCAACCATATAAGCATTACGTTTCAATTGTCTACCAACATAAGCATTGAATTTTTCTTGCTTAACAATAAAATTATCAAACTCATCCAAGCATTGGCTAGCGGACTTATTACGAGGAATATCACCTTCATCAAATCTATAGAGAGAATTTACCTTTACTACCTGTGTCGGGTTATTAAGACCATGTATTTCTTAAATAGGTGGTAAATTCTTAACATCTTCACCTTTAATACCCTTTTCTTTCATAGATTTCTTTGCCTCTTGCATATCTTCAGGACTGAGAAATAGAATACCCTTTTTCTTCGGAGTTAGCTTAGGAGTTCGTTCAGGAAGTGCAATCATTATCATTACTCAATGTATTATTCAATAGCAATTAAGCTTGCTCAATAGTTCTTTCCCTGAAAACACAACCAGCACAACTATCCAAGTGGTCTCTGGAAGCATCGGTTAGTCCATTATAAAAGATATCAAGTATTTCATTTTTCTTGAGAGGATGATCAGGCAAAGCATTAAGCAATCGGAGAAGCCTCCCCCAAGCTTGTGGGAGACTCTCTTCTTCAATTTGCACAAAATTATATATTTCCCTTAAGGCAGCTTTTTTCTTATAGCGGGGAAGTATTTAGCAGAGAAGTAATAAATCATATCCTGGGGACTACGCACACAACCAGGAGCAAGAGAATTAAACCATGTTTTAGCATCACCCTTTAATGAGAACGGAAATAACTTAAGGATATAGTAGTAACGAATTTTTTCCTCATGAGTGAATAGGGTGGCTATATCATTCAATTTAGTAAGATGTGCCACAATAGTTTCAGATTCATAGCCATAAAAGGGATCAGATTCAACTAAAGTAATTAACTCGGGATCGACAGAGAAATCATAATCCTTATCAGAAATACAGATAGGTGAAGTAGCAAAAGCAGGGTCATATTTCATTCTAGCATTCAAAGACTTTTCTTTCAGCTTAGCTAACAGTTTCTTAAGATCATATCTATCCTTGCAAGCAAAAAGGTCTCTAGCAGTTTCTTCATCCATAACATAACCCTCACGCACATCACGCAATTCATATCTAGGGGGAATCTTCATCATCACTTTCATCAATATTATCAGTTACAATAATTTCATTCTCTAACCCTAGCAAGTTGTTCATCAAGAAATTCACCTAATGGCACAGTCTTATCAAGCATAGAAGTAGTTTCAACATAAGCATCATGCATAGCAGAAGTGGCATCATCAATAACATGCGACATATCAGAATCAATAGCAGGAGTAGGTCTCGCAAGTTTACTCAAAACAAAAGGTGAATCAAGTGCAGAGCTAGATGGAAGTTCCTTACCTCCCCTCGTAGTTGAGGGATAAATGTTGGTTCTTTCATCTTTCAAGTTCCTCATAGTGATCGGCAGATATAAATCCCAAGTGACTCAAAGAATAGAGCTATGCTCCCCGGCAACGATGGCAGAAAATAGTCTTGGTAACCCACAAGTATAGGGGATCGCAACAGTTTTCGAGCGTAGAGTATTCAACCCAAATTTATTGATTCGACACAAGGGGAGCCAAAGAATATTCGCAAGTATTAGCAGTTGATTTGTCAATTCAACCACACCTGAAAGACTTAGTATCTGCAGTGAAGTATTTAGTAGCAAAGTAGTATGGAAGTAACAGTAACGGTGGCAAAAGTAACAGTAGCAGTTTTTGTAGCAATCATAACAGTGGCAACGGAAAAGTAACTAAGCAAAGATCAATATGTGAAAAGCTCGTAGGCAATGGATCAATGATGGATAATTATGTCGGATGTGATTCCTCATGCAACAGTTATAACATAGGGTGACGCAGAACTAGCTCCAGTTCATCAATGTCATGTAGGCATGTATTCCGAATATAGTCATACGTGCTTATGGAAAAGAACTTGCATGACATATTTTGTCCTACCCTCCCGTGGCAGCGGGGTCCTATTGGAAACTAAGGGATATTAAGGCCTCGTTTTAATAGAGTACCGGACAAAAGCATTAACACTTAGTGAATACATGAACTCCTCAAACTACGGTCATCACCGGGAGTGGTCCCGATTATTGTCACTTCGGGGTTGCCGGATCATAACACATAGTAGGTGACTATTGAATTGCAAGATAGGACCAAGAACTCACATATATTCATGAAAACATAATAGGTTCAGATCATAAATCATGGTACTCGGGCCCTAGTGACAAGCATTAAGCATAGCAAAGTCATAGAAACGTCAATCTTAGAACATAATGGATACTAGGGATCAAACCCTAACAAAACTAACTCGATTACATGGCAAATCTCATCCAACCCATCACTGTCCAGCAAGCCTACGATGAGATTACTCACGCATGGCGGTGAGCATCATGAAATTGGTGATGGAGGATGGTTGATGATGACAACGGCGACGGATTCCCCTCTCCGGAGCCCCGTACGGACTCCAGATCAGCCCTCCCGAGAGAGATTAGGGCTTGGAGGCGGCTCTGTATCATAAACGCGATGAATCCTTCTCTCTAATTTTTTCTCCCCGAATGTGCATATATGGAGTTGGGGTTGAGGTCGGTGGAGTTCCAGGGGGCCCACGAGGCAGGGGGCGCCCTGCACCCTCGTGGACAGGGTGTGGGCCCCCTGATGCTGATTCTTTCGCCAGTATTTTTTATTAATTCCAAAACGTGTCTCCGTGGATTTTCAGGTCATTCCGAGAACTTTTATTTCTGCACAAAAATAACACCATGGCAATTCTACTAAAAACAACGTCAGTCCGGGTTAGTTCCATTCAAATAATGCAAGTTAGAGTCCAAAACAAGGGCAAAAGTGTTTGGAAAAGTAGATACGTTGGAGACGTATCAGTCATCCACATATAATATTAGAAATGTTATAGAGCTCCCACTCACTTTCTTGTAAATACAGGCTTCTCCAAAAGTCTGTATAAATCCATATGCTTTGATCACACTATCAAAGCATATATTCCAACTCCGAGAGGCTTGCACCAGTCCATAAATGGATCGCTGGAGCTTGCACACTTTGTTAGCACCTTTAGGATCGACAAAACCTTCTGGTTGCATCATATACAACTCTTCTTTAAGAAATCCATTAAGGAATGCAGTTTTGACATCCATTTGCCAAATTTCATAAACATAAAATGCGGCAATTGCTAACATGATTCGGACAGACTTAAGCATCGCTATGGGTGAGAAGGTCTCATCGTAGTCAACTCCTTGAACTTGTCGAAACCCTTTCGCAACAAGTCGAGCTTTGTAGACAGTAACATTACCGTCAGCGTCAGTCTTCTTCTTGAAGATCCATTTATTCTCTATGGCTTGCCGATCATCGGGCAAGTCAACCAAAGTCCACACTTTGTTCTCATACATGGATCCCATCTCAGATTTCATGGCCTCAAGCCATTTTGCGGAATCTGGGCTCATCATTGCTTCCTCATAGTTCGTAGGTTCATCATGGTCTAGTAACATGACTTCCAGAACAGGATTACCCTACCACTCTGGTGCGGAACGTACTCTGGTTGACCTACGAGGTTCGGTAGTAACTTGATCTGAAGTTTCATGATCATCATCATTAGCTTCCCCACTAATTGGTGTAGGCATCATTGGAACTGATTTCTGTGATGAACCATTTTCCAATTTGAGAGAAGGTACAACTACCTCATCAAGTTCTACTTTCCTCCCACTCACTTCTTTCGAGAGAAACTCCTTCTGTAGAAAGGATCCATTCTTAGCAACAAATTTCTTGTCTTCGGATCTGTGATAGAAGGTGTACCCAACAGTTTCTTTTGGGTATCCTATGAAGATGCACTTCTCCGATTTGGGTTCGAGCTTATCAGGTTGAAGCTTTTTCACATAAGCATTGCAGCCCCAAACTTTAATGAACAACAACTTAGGTTTCTTGCCAAACCACAGTTCATATGGTGTCGTCTCAACGGATTTAGATGGTGCCCTATTTAACATGAGTGCAGCCGTCTCTAAAGCATAACCCCAAAACGATAGTGGTAAATCGGTAAGAGACATCATAGATCGCACTATATCTAATAAAGTATGGTTACGACGTTTGGACACACCATTATGCTGTGGTCTTCCAGGTGGCGTGAGTTGCGAAACTATTCCACATTGTTTTAAATGAAGACCAAACTCATAACTCAAATATTCGCCTCCGCGATCAGATTGTAGAAACTTTATTTTCTTGTTACGATGATTTTCCACTTCACTCTGAAATTCTTTGAACTTTTCAAATGTTTCAGACTTATGTTTCATTAAGTAGATATACCCATATCTGCTCAAATCATCTATGAAAGTCAGACAATAACGATACCCGCCGCGAGCCTCAACACTCATTGGACCGCATACATCAGTATGTATTATTTCCAATAAGTCAGTGGCTCGCTCCATTGTTCCGGAGAACGGAGTCTTAGTCATCTTGCCCATGAGGCATGGTTCGCAAGCATCAAGTGATTCATAATCAAGTGATTCCAAAAGCCCATCAGCATGGAGTTTCTTCATGCGCTTTACACCAATATGACCTAAACGGCAGTGCCACAAATAAGTTGCACTATCATTATTGACTTTGCATCTTTTAGCTTTAATATTATGAATAGGTGTATCACTACAATCGAGATTCAACAAAAATAGACCACTCATCAAGGGTGCATGACCATAAAAGATATTATTCATATAAATAGAACAAGCATTATTCTCTCATTTAAATGAATAACCGTCTCGCATCAAACAAGATCCAGATATAATGTTCATGCTTAACGCTGGCACCAAATAACAATTATTCAGGTCTAAAACTAATCCCGAAGGTAGATGTAGAGGTAGAGTGCCCACGGCGATCACATCGACCTTGGAACCATTTCCGACGCGCATCGTCACCTCGTCCTTAGCCAATCTTCGTTTAATCCGTAGCCCCTGTTTTGAGTTGCAAATATGAGCAACAGAACCAGTATCAAATATCCAGGCGCTACTACAAGCATTAGTAAGGTACACATCAATAACATGTATATCAAATATACCTTTCACTTTGCCATCCTTCTTATCCGCCAAATACTTGGGGCAGTTCCGCTTCCAGTGACCAGTCCCTTTGCAGTAGAAGCACTCAGTTTCAGGCTTAGGTCCATACTTGGGCTTCTTCCCGGGAGAGGCAACTTGCTTGCTATTCTTCTTGAAGTTCCCCTTCTTCCCTTTGCCCTTTTTCTTGAAACTAGTGGTCTCGTAAACCATCAACACTTGATGCTCCTTCTTGATTTCTACCTCCGCGGCCTTAAGCATTGCGAAGAGCTCGGGAATTGTCTTTTCCATCCCTTGCATATTATAGTTCATCACGAAGCCTTTATAGCTTGGTGGCAGTGATTGAAGAACTCTGTCAATAACACTATCATCAGGAAGATTAACTCTCAACTGAGTCAAGTGGTTATGGTACCCAGACATTCTGAGTATGTGTTCACTGACAGAACTGTTCTCCTCCATTTTGCAGCTATAGAACCTGTTGGAGACTTCATATCTATCAACTCGGGCATTTGCTTGAAATATTAACTTCAACTCTTGGAACATCTCATATTCCCCATGACGTTCAAAACGTCTTTGAAGTCCCGATTCTAAGCCGTAAAGCATGGCACACTGAACTATCGAGTAGTCATCAGCTTTAGCTTGCCAGACGTTCATAACATCAGCATCTGCTCCTGCAGCAGGCCTTGCACCTAGCAGTGCTTCCAGGACGTAATTCTTCTGTGCAGCAATGAGGATAATCCTCAAGTTACGGACCCAGTCCGTGTAGTTGTTACCATCATCTTTCAACTTAGCTTTCTCTAGGAACTCATTAAAATTCAAGGGAACAGTAGCACGGGCCATTGATCTACAACAACATAGATATACAAAAACTATCAGGACTAAATTCATGATGATTTAAGTTCAATTAATCATATTACTAAAGAACTCCCACTTAGGTAGACATCCCTCTAGTCATCTAAATGATCACGTGATCCATATCAACTCAACCATGTCCGATCATCACGTGAGATGGAGTAGTTTTCAATGGTGAACATCTCTATGTTGATCATATCTACTATATGATTCATATTCGACCTTTCGGTCTCAGTGTTCCGAGGCCATATCTGCATATGCTAGGCTCGTCAAGTTTAACCCGAGTATTCTGCACGTGCAAAACTGGCTTGCACCCGTTGTATGTGAACGTAGAGCTTATCACACCCGATCATCACGTGGTGTCTCGGCATGACGAACTGTAGCAACGGTGCATACTCAGGGAGAACACTTATACCTTGAAATTTAGTGAGGGATCATCTTATAATGCTACCGCCGTACTAAGCAAAATAAGATGCATAAAAAGATAAACATCACATGTAATCAAAATATGTGACATGATATGGCCATCATCATTTTGTGCCTTTGATCTCCATCTCCAAAGCACCGTCATGATCTCCATCATCACCGGCTTGACACTTTGATCTCCATCGCAGCGTCGTTGTCATCTCGCCAACTATTGCTTCTACAACTATCGCTACTGCATAGTGATAAAGTAAAGCAATTACATGGCGATTGCATTTCATACAATAAAGCGACAACCATAAGGCTCCTACCAGTTGCCGATATCTTTTATAAAACATGATCATCTCATACGAAAACTTATATCACATCATATCTTGACCATATCACATCACAACATGCCCTGCAAAAACAAGTTAGACGTCCTCTACTTTGTTATTGCAAGTTTTACATGGCTGTTATGGGCTTCTAGCAAGAACCGTTCTTACCTACGCATCAAAACCACAACGATTTTTCGTCAAGTGTGTTGTTTTAACCTTCAACAAGGACCGGTCGTAGTCAAATTCGATTCAACTAAAGTTGGAGAAACAGACACCCGCCAGCCACCTATGTGCAAAAGCACGTCGGTAGAACCGGTCTCATGAACGTGGTCATGTAATGTTGGTCCGGATCGCTTCATCCAACAATACCGCCGAATCAAAATAAGACGTTGGTGGTAAGCAGTATGACTATTATCGCTCCCAACTCTTTGTGTTCTACTCGTGCATATCATCTAGGCATAGACCTAGCTTGGATGCCACTGTTGGGTAACGTAGCATGCAATTTAAAAAAAATCCTACGATCACGCAAGATCTATCTAGGAGATGCATAGCAACGAGACGGGGAGAGTGTGTCCATGTACCCTCGTAGACCGAAAGCGGAAGCGTTAGGTTAACGCGATTGATGTAGTCGAATGGCTTCACGATCCAACCGATCTAGTACCGAATGTACGGCACCTCTGAGTTCAGCAGACGTTCAGCTCGATGACGTCCCTCAAACTCTTGATCTAGCAGAGCGTCGAGGGAGAGTTTCGTCAGCACGACGGCGTGGTGACGGTGATGGTGATGTGATCCGCGCAGGGCTTCGCCTAAGCACTACGACGCTATGACCGAAGGAGTAAACTGTGGAGGGGGCCACCACACACGGCTAAGAGAACAACTGTTGTACTTTTGGGGTGCCCCCTGCCCCCGTATATAAAGGAGGAGGGGAGGAGGCGGCCGTCCTAGAGGGGGCGCGCCATGGGGGGAGTCCTACTAGGACTCCTAGTCCTAGTAGGATTCCCCCTTCCTTTTCCGGAGTGGGAAAGGGGGAAAGGGAGAGGGAGTAGGAGAGGGAAGGGGGCACCGCCCCCTCCCCTAGACCAATTCAGACTCCCATGGGGGGGCGGCCACCCCTTGTGGGCTGTCCCCTCTCTCCCCTATGGCCCATGAGGCCCATTACCTCTCCCGGGGGGTTCCGGTAACCTCCCGGTACTCCGAAAAAATACCCGAACCACTCGAAACCATTCCGGTGTCCGAATACCATCTTCCAATATATCAATCTTTACCTCTCGACCATTTCGAGACTCCTTGTCATGTCCGTGATCTCATCCGGGACTCCGAACAATCTTCGGTCACCAAAACACATAACTCATAATACAAATTGCCATCGAACGTTAAGTGTGCGGACCCTACGGGTTCGAGAACTATGTAGACATGACCGAGACACATCTCCGATCAATAACCAACAGCGGAACTTGGATGCTCATATTGGTTCCTACATATTCTACGAAGATCTTTATCGGTCAAACAGCAATAACAACATATGTTATTCCCTTTGTCATCGGTATGTTATTTGCCCGAGATTCGATCGTCGGTATCCTCATACATAGTTCAATCTCGTTACCGGCAAGTCTCTTTACTCGTTCCATAATGCATCATCCCGTAACTAACTCATTAGTCACATTGCTTGCAAGGCTTATAGTGATGTGCATTACCGAGAGGGCCCAGAGATACCTCTCCGATACTCGGAGTGACAAATCCTAATCTTGATCTATGCCCACCCAACAAACACCTTCGGAGACACCTGTAGAGCATCTTTATAATCACCCAGTTACGTTGTAATGTTTGATAGCACACAAGGTGTTCCTCCGGTATTCGAGAGTTGCATAATCTCATAGTCAGAGGAATATGTATAAGTCATGAAGAAAACAATAGCAATAAAACTTAACGATCATTATGCTAAGCTAACGGATGGGTCTTGTCCATCACATCATTCTTCTAATGATGTGATCCCGTTCATCAAATGACAACACATGTCTATGGTCAGGAAACTTAACCATCTTTGATTAACGAGCTAGTCAAGTAGAGGCATACTAGGGACACTCTGTTTTGTCTATGTATTCACACATGTATTAAGTTTTCGGTTAATACAATTCTAGCATGAATAATAAACATTTATCATGATATAAGAAAATATAAATAACAACTTTATTATTGCCTCCCCCCCCCCCCCCCCCCCGCGCGTGCACGCTTGCAGCTTCCACCCGCTGCCATGTGAGCCCGAGGTAGGTGGTCGCGTTTAATACAACTGTGGGCGGTGGTTGGGCAGCCGGCTAGTTGGGACGCAGCGGACACCGAGAGGACCCGCGTCGTGTTTGTTTCGTGTCCGTATGGAGGCAAACTAGGCGCAAATTTGGGCCTGAAATGCGTCCAGACGAACACTGAGCAGACGCGGTTTAGGTTTGGGTCCGTGAGTTGGGCAGACGCTTTGGTCCGTTTCGATCTAAACGGACACACGCAGACATTTTGGGTCGGCCGGTTGGAGTTGCTCTGACTGTCGTGTACGGCCGCGTTCCGTGGGGTTTGTTGATGTTTATTGGGGACTTGGCTGAAAAAAAAATGATTTCATGCCGGGTCCTTTTTTCAAAAGGAAAATCTGAAAACATACACACCAGAAAAATTCTTCTTTAGCTACACAAAAAATTTCTAAGAGAGATGCACATGTATCTCTCTTCACAATAGGCACCGATTGCGACCATTTATGACGTAGCTATATGAGCAAGTCGTTCACTTTGTGTCTGCATCCGTATTATACGAAATGCCACATTCCGGATGCATCTGCTCCCTTCCATTTTGTAGACACATTTTTAACAAGAAAAAAAATTGCACCAGTATAACATAACATCAACGATCTAGTTCAGGATCCCGCAAAAAAAAAACGATCTAGTTCAGGGTGTGGAAATCGCATCGCGCATCACAAATTGATTGGATGTATATAAGTCGACGCGCAACTGGCGTACAAAATTCAGCCGTTTCATGCATGCACCGACACATTTTATAGGGAAGCATCAAGAAAATGACACAAAAGATCTTCAAATAATTACTTTCTACTCCCTCCGTTCCTAAATATTTGTTTTTCTAGAGATTTCAACAAGTGATTACATACGGAGCAAAATGAGTGAATCTATATTCTAAAATATGTCTATATACATCCTCGTATGTGGTAGTCCATTTAAAATCTCTAAAAATACAAATATTTAGGAACGGATGGAGTAATAACTGGCGGTACCACAATGCATTATCAACATCCATGTCATAGAAAGTTACTTCATCCGTCCCACAATATAAGATTGTTTTTCAAAACATCTTATATTATGCGACGGAGGGAGTTATTTCACAATTTTGTAACACAAGATTTTTTTTTGTTGAAAGATCCAGCAAATTGCTGGCTTGATTCAAATTTAGTAGGAAGCAACGGAAACATAACATGATGAAGATCCGAAGATCAAAAAAAAAAAGAAAACCAGCAACCCTAGTGGTAGTATACAAAATGCCATATTGAATGCCCCTCAGACCTGTGCTGCAACAACACGAGAATAAAATAGAATGGTTTCAGTTAGTTCCGTCATATATTGTCAGAACACTTTCCATTACAAACTGAATCAGGAGAACATATGCCAGATATGATGTACCCTGTCTTTCAACACAACTCCCAGGTACTATTTTTTTCTCAAATACAAGTTGTAAGAATCAAGTACAAACCTTATTTCTGAATTTGCAGAGTTGCATGGAAATTATTACAGTTGTAGACTCATAACAGGAAGCACATCTCTTTGTCTCTTTATCAATTAACCGCTGTCACTAGGGATAAAAAATTACAATTCCAACTGCAGCTTATACAAGTTTGGTGCTGACACTTATTCCTGATAGGCAAACAACCACCGCGTGATTATATTATCTAGGCCTTTGAGTTTTTGTTGGTAGGCTTTCAAATACAGAAAGGTCTTTTACATTTGTGTCCCTAACTCGAACCCACTACTCAAATTTGTCTCTAATTTCAAAGCATACTCAAATTTGTCCATCTGTTGTTAAGTGTCCTTATAAAAATGCCCTTCCATGCCGTTACCGGATAGTCAAAGCCGTGAACAAGCCACCGGGAAGAGATGAAGCCGCATACGACGAACTGTGAGCTCCAAGGCGGTGCCTTTAGGAAGGTTACGACACCGGAGCGACGCCACCGCCCGATCCGAGGATCAAAGTTTCCCTTATAGCAACACGACGGGAAATGAGAGCAGCGACGACCCCTTCAAGAAGGGAACGAGCTTCGCCGCCGCCAGTCCGTCCGAAGATAGAACATGTTTTCATCCCGGCCAACACTCACCGCCACCGAACACCACACCCCGGCTACCACACCGCTAACACGGCCATGGCCACCAGGCAGCACCGAGCCACGGGCTCGGCCCATGAGGTGCTGATACTTATTCCTGATCGACAAACAACCACCACGTGATTATATTATCTAAGCCTTTGAGTCTTGTTGGTAAGCTTTCAAATACAGAAAAACTGGCCAAAATATAGCTCTTACATTCGCCTGACATTGCATTGTACCCCAAATGGTTGATTAATTATGTGAGCCAGTTTCCCTAAAAAAAACACTACCTGGTGCAAACAAATAATATATCAGAAATCACTCACCGCTTCCTTGCGCCTCTTCACGAATGGTCGGCAACATTAAACATTAGAGAATACCTGGGTACTGCAATCGACTGGTTGACTACCTGAGCAACATGAAAATAATTGAAAATAACTCCTCCATCGTATTAGCAGCTTAGATAGATGGTACACAGTAGTCAGGGGGGTCAAATGTAAAATGCCAAAAGACCTTGCAATTCATGTACAGAAATCCGGTGACAGCAAGCTTTTCACGAGATAACGACATCTTTGACAAGTCATAATTCTGCTCTATAATGAAGAAAAATTCTACGGCGGCCTCGAGTTCTTACAAAGTTTCTTTCCTTCTCAGTTTCAATTGCCGGAGACATGCTCCAGCAATTTCGTCGTCTCAGGGCCAACGTGAATCCCATCATCTTTGATGCGCTGAGCAATGGATGGGTTGGTTCTACCTGCAGCTATATAGGTCCGCATCATGCCCTCATAAGCTTCTGCATCAAGGCAATCGAGCTTCCTAAGGCACTCGCAGAAAGACTCCACACCGTCAACATCCTTGGACTCTTCATAGTGCTTCAGAAATCTGCTCGTAAGCTTTTCCGATGGCACCCATTTGTGTGCCGTAAGCATCTTCTTTGCATCTCTCAAGATCTCCAGTGCCGCGGTAACATCAGATTTGTCCAAATAGAACTCGGCAAACATATAAACCGTCCTCCCGTTGCAATGACCCTGAGACATTGTGCTCTGACGGATAGCCTCAGCTTCGTGTATCATGCCCTTATCAAGGTAAGCTTTGATCATAACATTTGTTATCCTCATGTCATAATGTTCATTACTTGATTCCCACTCCTGAAAGATTTGCTGCAAAGACTCAAAGTCATCAATCATACTCAGAGCTTCAAGCATCACAAGATAGTTTTTGTTCGAGCATTTCTTGAATGTGGACTTCAAAGACTCCCAGATCCTCTTAAGCTCGGTTGAATTGCCAGAACGGGCATACAAAGAGATGAGGAAATGCCAGGACAATAACTCAGCTTTATCCATGACTTCCTCAGCTTTCTTGAGGGCCACTTCTGCCTTTCCAAACAGCTCTTGTTTGATGTAATTGTTTGCCATCATAGTGTACAAGGACCAGTGAACTGGAGCCACCTTCTGCAATTCTTCCAGGACATTCTCTGCAGCCTCCAGGTCATTCATTGTAACATAGCTTTCTATCAATATTAAGTATGTAAAATTGTTAGCACTTATACCACTTTCTCGCATTTCTTCAAATGTGGAGGGGATTTTCTCTGGCTGGCCCGCCTTTTGGTACAAAGTCATCAAGTTGTTGTACAACAGTGTATTTGGAACAATGTCCATGACTTTCATCTTCTCATAGAGTTCCAGACCTTTGCTTGCCATTCTGTGTTCACCATAGCAGTTAAGCAAAGATGAATAAGTTTTCTTTGACTTATCAGGAAGGCTCCAGAAATATTCTTCAGCTGCCTGTATCCCATGCACTTTTGAAACCAGGCCAAGCCGCAGCGCTTGATGCCCAGGTGTCAACTTTGCTCCACGAGATTCCATCCAGTCCATCAACTGGGTACAAAACAACACAGCTGGATATTATACAGTGAACATAAAAAAGATACTCTGCTCAGAAAGAGGTTGCACCAGAACAGCATATGAAATCTCTACAGTGAACATAAAAAAGATCCTTAGGAGAGACGCATTAATGCCATCATAATTTAAACCTCTACTGTTAGAACTTGAACCTTCATTTCCTATTGTGAAGTCTTACTTTCTTTCCTTCTAGAACGTATTTTCTCCAGGTTTTTGCCTATTTATGTGTAGAATCGACATCCCTGACTTAGCAGTAGAGTGTGTTACGGGCAAGCTACCAATGGCAGATTAATTCCCCAAAATTGGAAATTAACTCTATTTAAGACCATTCTTAACCATGAATTGTTTTTGTGGTAGACCTCATTGTTCAAATCTCAGACTGTATATGTTTGATCAGCGGTTATTTGTACAGCACATGAAAGAGATGCTTGTTTGAAAAAATTACCCATCAAAATATTTCCAGCAATTGTCTGTTAGAAACAATACACCTTGTTAACTACAACACAAATTCACTGTTCTACTGAACTAGATCATGGCAAATGCATTTTCTCTCTCAATGTATTCTCCCTGGTGACAGCATTCATAATTATCAGTCATGAGGTTCATAACTGAGTTTCTAATTGATTGGAAATACTGGTTGTAGAAGAATCATTTTTTGGGGGCAGTGAGGGAAAATGCTCCCATACTATCTCTTTATTGTAGCGACATGTATTATTTTGGATTCAGTCCTAACCTTAACATATGCCTGTACAAATATTCCTAGATTACTGGTGTTGGGAAATGGATTACAGTCCCCGATCCCTGTGCCAGTGTGTGCCCGAGTCAATCCCTACCCGGGCTGATCCAAGACCAAGGGACAGCATTGTGAGAGCCGAAAGGACACTTATGGATGAAGGAGGGAGGGGAGGGGACTCCCAAGATCCTACCCAAGGCTGAGAAACAGTGTTGTGAGAGGAAGGGGCGGTACCCGGCCGGAACCCAAGGCCACTTGAATGTCCCATACGCCTCCAGAAGGCCTGGCTTCGAAAGAAATCTCCCGGGGCCGGTCCAACATCCCCCCCCCCCCCCCCCCCCACCGCCCAGAGGACCAGGGCCAAGAGACTTCCAAGCCACACTGGGAAGGGGCAGGAGGCTCATGATACGACAACAAGAAACGTGACGTACGGAAGAGTTAGGGGGCCTCGTTGGGTGAAGATATGGTGTACAAAAGGTCCCCAATCTTACATCTGAAACCAGACTCCAAGAAATGGAAAGTGCATATAGGCGATAGTGCCACCAGTTATTCGTGAGAACATGACTTCTGTGCGTCGTGTACAGTTCATATTGGTAAAATGTGAAGGAACCCTAGGACATCCCCTGCTATAAATAACTGGAGGGCTGTTGTAGTCTGACGGGAGATTCTGAGTTCGTGGAGAACATCCAACTTCTATCATGTCCTTAGTTCTCTAATTGCCCTTCAGAGCCCCTTCCCGGCTCTAGGGCCGCTCACTTGTCAGGACTTTGTATCCACCTACAACTGGCTAATTCCTAAAATCTATAAACTGTTCAGTTCCAACCAAAAGCAAGTGAAGCTTGTTTCAAGAATTAAAAAACACTATAATTTAGCAAACCCACTAGTTGCTAGTTTTTGTGTAAATACAGAAAATCCAGGGTTTCATACAGAAAACTGCTTATACATCGACTGTAGCCTATCTGTTTTACAAAATAATAACAAGTCTGACTGTCGATCCCTCTCAAATACAGCCATCTGCTTCTCACCTCTACACGTCAGCACCTGGATGGATGCACTAAATCAACACGCGTAATGGAACCTAAAGCCACCGACTCACTGGTCATTTAAGTCCAATCTTTTAATGTTTATTTATTAAGCCACTTCAGTAAAATTCAACTCAATGCACCAAGTGTCTAAGTCTGAGGCTAAAATCATCTTACACACAATCATCTTTTTCATACTATTGCCTATGACGTTATCAGACAACGAAAAGTGAAAACTAAGGAGCTATAATATATAGAAAGAAAAGGAAGCTGCGGCATCTCTTCAAAGTTCCCAGGAAGAACAGGCAGCACCACATATATCACTGTTAGTATTACTGATACAAAACTCCCTTCCTGCCTATAATGCTGACCTCTGAAGCCGGAGCAATGTGTAGTATGGCACCTAGTTTCAGTTAGCGTCAGATATCAAATTACCATTGTGGTGGTTGGCAACACAATCAGTTGACCTTAAATCAAAATGTACAATTACCATTGTGGTATTTGTCCTATTCTTCAGTCGAGAATGCGGAATGCACAATTCGCACAGCGCATTTCCAAATTCCAATAGTGACCTTAAATCGAAATTATCCACAAAGAGAATGCAGAACGGAGATTCATCCCGAACCCACTACTTTCAGCACGAATACGCTAGTACTATGTCAAATGTGGCATCGAACAGCAATATATATGAAGGCGCAAACGCATCCCGATCCAAATCAGGCCACCGTATCGCGGGGAGATTGGGGGTGGGGGAAGGGGTCACCTCGAGCGCGCAAGCGTTGCTCTTGAACTTGCGGAGCTTGCGGACGTAGGCGACGATCTGGTCCGCCGAGAGCGGGCGCCTCTTGCGTAGATATTTGTCCATCTCCGCCGCCACCATCCCCGGTGGCCTGCCGTACAGCCTCGAGATTCTCCTGTAGAGCGGGATCCACGACGGCTCAAACCCGCCCCGCTCAGGGACGGCCGTCTGGGCCTGGGCCTGCGCCTGCGCCTGCGCGAGCTCGTGCGCGAATCTTGCCGGGGCAAGGGAGATGCGCCGCCGGGCCTCCGCGGCGATCGCCGTGCGCAACATGGGTGGCTGACCGGCTGTCCTGTTCGGCCGCGTTCCTTGGGGTTTGTTGAGGTTTATTGGGGGCTTGGCTGCAAAAAAGAAAAGAAAAAACGATTTCATGCCCTGTCTTTTCTTGAAAAAAAATCAGAAAACATTAAGTTTACACACCCAAAAAATTTCTAAGGGAGATGTACATGTATCTCTCTCTTCACAATAGCCACCAGTATAACATAACATCAACGATCTAGTTCACGATGTGGAAATCGCATCACAAATTGATTTGGATGCATAACTCGACGCGCAAAAACGCTCTTATATTATGGGATGGAGGGAGTGTTATTTTTTTCTCAAATACAAGTTGTAAGCATCAAGTACAAAACTTATTTCTGAATTTGCAGAGTTGCATGGAAATTATTTACAGTTGTAGGCTCATAACAGGGAGCACATCTCTTAGTCTCTTTATCCATGAACCGCCGTCACTAGGGATAAAAAAATTACAATTCCAACTGCAGCTTATACGAGTCTGATGCTGATACTTATTCCTGATCGACAAACAACCACCGCGTGATTATATTATCTAGGCCTTTGAGTCTTGTTGGCAAGCTTTCAAATACAGAAAAACTGCCAAAGTCTAGCTCTTACATTCGCCTGACATTGCATTCTACCCCAAATGGTTGATTAATAATGTGAGCCAGTTTCTGTAAAAAGAACACTACCTGGTGCAAACAAATAATATATCAGAAATCACTCGCGGCTTCCTTGCGCCTCTTCACGAATGGTCGGCAACATTAAACATTAGAGAATACCTGGGTACTGCAATCAACTGGTCGACAACATGAGTAACATGAAAATAATTGTATTTTAGAAATATCTCCATCGTATTAGCAGCTCAGGTAGATGCTACACATTAGTCGGGGGGCTAGCAGAGCATCAAATGCAAAATGCCAAAAGACCTTGCGATTCATGTACAGAAATCCGGTAAAAGCAAGCTTTTCACGAGATAACGACATCTTCGACAAGTCATAATTCTGATCTATAATGAAGAAAAATTCTACGGCGGCCTCGAGTTCTTACAAAGTTTCTTTCCTTCTCAGTTTCAATTGCCGGAGACACGCTCCAGCAATTTCGTAGTCTCAGGTCCAACGTGAATCCCATCATCTTCGATGCGCTGAGCAATGGATGGGTTGGTTTTACCTGCAGCTATATAGGTCCGCATCATGCCCTCATAAGCTTCTGCATCAAGGCATTCGAGCTTCCTCAGGCACTCACAGAAAGACTCCACACGGTCAACATCCTTTGACTCTTCATAGTGCTTCAGAAATCTGCTTGTAAGCTTTTTGGATGGCACCCATTTGTGTGCCGTCACCATCTTCTTTGCATCTCTCAAGATCTCCAGTGCCCCGGTAACATTAGATTTTTCCAAATAGAATTCGGCAAATATGTAAATCGTCCTGTCATCACAACGACCCTTAGCCATGGCCCTCTGACGGATAGCCTCAGCTTCGTCTATCATACCCTTATCAAGGTAAGCTTTGATCATAACATTTGTTATCCTCATGTCATATTGTTCATGACTCGATTCCCACTCCTGAAAGATTTGCTGTAAAGACTCAAAGTCATCATTAGTACTCAGAGCTTGAAGCATCACAAGATAGCTTCTGTTCAAACATTTCTTGAATGTGGACTTCAAAGACTCCCAGATCCTCTTAACCTCGGTTGCATTTCCACAGCGGGCATAGATGGAGAGGAGGAAATACCATGAGGATAATTCATCTTTGTTCATAACTTCCTCGGCTTTCTTTAGGGCAACTTCTGCCTTTCCACACAGCTCTAGTTTAATGTAACTGTTTGCCATTAGAGTATATAGGGACCAGTGAACTGGAGCCACCTTCTGCAATTCTTCCAGGACTTTCTCCGCAGCCTCCAGGTCATTCATTGTAACATAGCTTTCTACCAATGAGAAGTATGTAAAACTGTTAGCAGTTATACCGCTTTCTCGCATTTCTTCAAATGTGGAGGGGATTTTCTCTGGCTGGCCCGCCTTTTTGTACAAAACCATCAGGCTGTTGTACACCAGTGTATTTGGAACAATGTTCTTGGCTTTCATCTTCTCATAGAATTTCAGACCTTTAAATGCCATCCCGTGTTCACCATAGCAGTTAAGCAAACTTGAATAAGCTTTCCTTGACTTCAATATATCTGGAAGGCTCCAGAAATATTCTTCAGCTGCCTGTATCCCGTGAACTTTTGAAACAAGGTCAAGCCGCAGCGCTTGATGCCCAGGCGTCAACTTTGCTCCACGAGCTTCCATCCAATCCATCAACTGGGTACAAAACAACAGAGCCAAATATTATACAGTGAACATAAAAAAGATACTTTGCTCAGAAAGAGGTTGCACCAGAACAGCATGAACTCTTGGTACCATAATATTATAGGTGAACATAAAAAAGGTCCTTAGAAGAGATGCATTAATGGCATCACAGTTTGAACCTTCTACTGTTAGAACTTGAACCTTCATTTTCTATTGTGAAGTCTTGCTTTCCTTCCCTCTAGAGCATATTTTCTCCTGGTTTTTGCCTATTTATGTGTGAGAATCAAGATACCCGGCTCAGCAGTAGTGTGTGTTATGGACAAGCTACCAATGACAGATTAACTCCAGGAAATTGGAAATTAACTCTGTTTAAGACCAGTTTTAACGATCAATAGTTTTCATGGTAGACCTCATTTTTCAAATCTCAGACTATATGTTTGATCAGTGGTTATTTACTTATTTGTACAGCACAATGAAAGAGATGTTTGTTCGAAACAATCACCCATCAAAATGTTTCAGGTAATTCTCTGCTGGAAACAATAAACCTGAGCACACCATTCATTGTTCTAATTGAACTACCTCAACTGTTCAACCTTAGAAGCTAGATAGGCATCAACGCGCATGACCTCATATCTCAACCAATGCATTTAATGTGTTAGTAATGGAACTTAAAGTTACTGACTCACTGCGGTCATTTAAGTCAAACTTTTTTTAATGTTTATTTGTTAAGAAAATTCAGTAAAATTTACCTCAATACACTGAGTCTGAGGCTAAAAACATCTTATACACAATCATCATCTTCAAGCAATTCCCTATGACGCTATCACACAATGCAAAGTCAAAACTATTGGATCTATAAATATTTAGAAAGAAAAGGAAGCTGCAGCATCTCTTCAAAGTTCCCAGGCAGCACAAGCAGCACCACGGTATATCGATTGCTTTTGCAATTACTGTTAGTTTAAGATACACAACTCCCTTCCTACCTATAATGTGGACCTCTGAAACTGCAGCAATGTGCAGTATGGCACCCAGTTTCAGTTAGCATCAGACATCAAATTACCATTGTGGTGATTGCCAACACAATCAGTTGACCCTGTCCTATTCTTCAGTCTTAAAAGAAACATTCAGTTTTGCACCGTGCATTTCCAATAGTGTGACCTTAAATCAAAATTATCCACAAAGAGAATGCAGAATAGAGCAACCCTAGTAAATCCATTCCATTTCCTCGCTTATCCCGAACCAAACTTCAAGCCCGCTACTTTCAGCACAAATACTTCTGTCAAATGTACCAAGATTGAACAACAAAATGAAGGCGCAAACACACCCTGATCCAAATCAGGCCACCATTTCGCGCGGGTGGTGGGTGTGTGTGGGTGTGGGTGGGTGGTTCACCTCGAGCGCGCACGCGTGACGCTTGAACTTGCGGAGCTTCCGGATGTAGGCGACGATCTGGTACTCCGAGAGCGGGCGCCTCTCGCGGAGATATTTGGTCATCTCCGCCGCCGCCATTCCCGGCTGCCTGCCATGGGACAGCTTCGAGATCCTCCTGTACAGCGGGACCCACGACGGCTCAAGGCCGTCCCGTCCAGGGACGGCCGACTGGACCTGCGCCTGCGCCTGCGCAAGCTCGTGCGCGAATCTTGCCGGGGCAAAGGAGATGCGCCGCCGCGCCGCCGCGGGGATCGCCGTGCGCAACATGGGCGGCGGACTGGCTGTCCTGTTCGGCCGCGTTCCGTGGGCTTTGTTGAGGTTTTTTTGGGCTTGGACGCTGAAAAACGATTCAATGTGCATTTCTGGCCGATCCCTAGAAATTGGTTAAAAGATTTATTTTGAGGGGTTAAACTGAATCTAGTCGGTTTCTAGAAAAAAAAATACTCATCGTAGTGGATGCCGCTTATATTTACTCCTTCGAGGCCACTTCTCATGATAATTTTGACCTTTCCCTTGCGTTGACCCTCTACCCCGTTTGCCCGTCGGCGCCACACTACATTGTGTTCCTTGCCTCGGGCAACCACCCCGCATGCCGGTCGACACCCCGCAACCCCGTCGTCATCCGACTCCAAATTCCGTGAGAATCAACGACCTTTTTTTCTTTGTTTTTTTGTCTTTTTCGCTGTCTCCGGCCACGACGATGCTCCCCCTAGTCATCCCTAGCCCAGCGGCGCTCCTCCAATTGTCCGGCCACTAGCAAAGCTGCCACACACGCGTAGGACACCTACGGAGAGGAAAAAATCAATGTAAAGGACGAAACATACATGAAGAGTGCTCGTCGGTCGCCATTGCAATTTTCGATGAATCCTTGTGTTGCGGACAATGCCATCGCTCCACTAGGAGAAGGGGAGAGGATGAACTGATTTATACGATGAAGCGCCCGAGCCATGGCCCATGGAGGACAAATTTTAACTACTTCGTCGTACACTTAAGTCGCGCGCAGTGAGACTATCAAATTACTTTTGCGGAGCATCTATCGTAGGCACTAGCTAGCTCATTGAAATCATCTAGTGCCGAAAAATCGTAGTTGGCTGCTTGAAAGGAAGAAGAAAGAAGAATAGGGAGAAAGGCTTCCATGTGGGGTCTAGTTCTTTTGAGGGTTTAAGTTTAGGGGTTCGGCTAGGAACCGCTCCTTTTAGCAAAGCAAAACTGAAAAGTAAAGGTATAAGGGTCGTTTGAGGGTTTATATTATAAGGAATTTAAGTTTAGGGCTCTAATACACGGGCTACATGTAGCCTTCTTTTTCTTGAAAATAAGTTAATTTTACACACAAAAAATTCTAAATGAAATGTACATGTATCTCGATCTTCATAACAGGTACCGCTTATGAGCGATTTCTTGGGCCCTTTGCATTTGCATTTCCATCGATCCGGTCCTCCTTTCGATCGTGCTTGTTCGGTGCTGCCCATTGTTTCTTCGTTTTACTTGCGTTTTTCTCTACCATCTCTTGATGTATGTGGTCCCTCTTTGTTTTTTCCTAGACCTACAAAGTCAGAGAGACATTCGGGTCATCTTTCTAGTGTGGTGTGTGAGCGAGAGAGCAGCCGTGGTTTGGCATCTCGAGGAGGGGTATCCTTAGAATTCTGTGTGCGCTTCCCATCCTCTTCGCTCAGGTCATACATGTCTGGAGATCAATAGTTTATCATGGGCTACCAGAGCTACAACTCCTCCCTACCCGACATGTAGGGCCGTTCTCTTATCTTCTACCTATCTTTTCCTCCCCTTTTCACCGCGCCACCACCTCATGATCCCATCCTCCACTACATATTTCACTCCACCTGATGCCTCCTTATAACACACCAATTCACTTAATTTGTTTTTAGGTGCGCCAGCCCAAAATGATTATTACAACGTAGTGAGGTATGCAGTTGTGAATTGCACATATAGTGTAGCACCTATGTATATTATTTATATGTAACAGACCTTGATCAAAATAATAGAACTAAGTGAAAGCGAAAGCATAACAATAGAGGAACTCCAAGCACGCAAGGGTACTCCTGGGACACAACCTAGTAGACAAACTCAATAGCATCTCCACTAGCTTAGGGATCATCTGCAAGATATGGCCGTGTGAGAAGTCAGATGAGTACATTTTTTTGTGAGGAGTCAGATGAGTACGTTGAGGTACTCGCAGACAGAAAGAAAAAAATATAAGCAAGCACATGCATAATGAATTCCAGGAAATAACGGAGAGTTAGCAATATATCCAACAAAATGTGGGTAGTGTTTGCAAAGAAAAGAAAAGAGTGTCATCAACGAAAATGGGTGTCATTACAATGTCTCGGATTTGGGTCATAGCTCAATGAAGTATTTAACCGGTGAACTGGGATCAACTTAGGTAAATGAAGTAGCCAATCGAAACATGCATCGTTACAACATCTCAAATTTGGTGCATGATACGATAATTCGATAAACAAATTAACCAGCAAGCTAGGAACATCATATTTAAAGAAAGTAGCCAACCAAAATGGGTGCCATTACAACGCCTCGAATTTAGGGCATAGTTACAGCAAATATGACCAGTGAATCATGATCAACATAACTTAACCGCCAAGCCAGGATCAACGTAAAATAACAAGTTAGTGGTTCCACCAATTTGCAGTATAGCTTATTTGAACTATTATTTTGTGAGTTCCTCCAAGTTTGTCTTAGATCCTAAGTGTGACCTATCCCGACTCTGTCCATGGTCGCAGGCACGACTATTCAAATAGTTTTAGATCTGTAGAGGTTTGTGCACTCTACCAATGTGAGCAAGTATCCTTTGTGGTAATACATTGCCAAGACTCTTCCTAAGACACACACTTCACTTTACTATCAAGGTCTAACCCTACTTTGAGAGTGAGGGGTTGGACCTCATCACCTTTACTCGTGATGTCAAATATCCCCACTGCAGGGACTCTATCGAGCGTTCAACTCAAAGGGCCAGGTATCTTCAGAAGCCAAAGATGTCGACCCCTTCGAACAACACATCATTGCACTTGTTGTGTGGGTAACGTAAATAAAAAGCATGATCTAAGACTTAATCAGGATCTCCCATGAAGACCACATGGTTGCACTGGTTATCATTTGGTTCAGTCGCACTTATGAATCGGTCAAGACAAGTAATAAGCATTTTGGTCCTTCAAACCATGCATATTACCAAGCTCCTTTTCATGGCATAGTAAGCATAGGTTTACAAAGCTTGCCTTGACTAGAGGGGTTGTAGGGGGTACTCTTGTTCACCACCAAGATTGTATCCCTCTAGAATAATTCACTGGTGCCCGTCGGTCCTAAAAAACTGTTTTAACCCCTTTCCGCGACGGCATTTGGAACTGTCGCCAAGTGAGTGTGGGCGATAGGGGGGTCCTTCCCACACGACCCAGAAACCGTTGGGGATAGGGAGCCTTGATGCATACATTTGTCCCTATATAACCATTTCTGATATCTCGAATATCCCAAACGCTTCATCCTTGCTACTCGTTTGAGCTCGCATTGCCATCGCAGTCGGAGTTTTGTGGTTCTGCCTAAAACCAGGCAGATTCCAGGCACGGGAGTTTTCCAGGAAGATTCTAGGCACGGGAGTTTTACGATGCCTGGCACATCACAAACAGTTCATGATTATAAACTGTGTACGATGGGTAGACAATCACACACATTTAGTTTTCCCGCACCGTATGTGATAGTGTCTGACATCACACACGCTTTGCAAACGGCAACTGTGTGCATGCTTGCACACGTTTCCTCACTGTGAACCGTCTCGGATTATGGTGTATATCGCAAACGTTTGTGTTTTACCAACCGTGTGTGCCGTAATGACCTGCACAACGTAATTTCGCCCTAATTTAATTGCTGCTATTTAAAATTGTACCTAATTTAAACTTGAAAGTAGGCTATAGCTTTATTCATATCCATCAGGTTCAAACAACCAATGCATTATTCGATTCATAGGTACATATGTTTAAGAATTACATAAGCACCAAATAAAGAATGATGTACCCGGGTTCTATACTTGTACTATTATAGATGGTAAAGAAAGAGGCGACAGACATTCCAGTTGCTGAACAAGGTGAAGCGGAATGGCCCTATTGTGCTCTCCTGGATGCAGAAGGCATGCAGGACTCTAGTCCAACCCGTTGTAATGGCCGGTCGCCAATCATGTAGTTTGAGAGGTAATCTTGAGTAAACTGCTTCAGGATCCACTGCAAAAGAAAAAAGATTCAGATATTGTCATCTAACACAACTCATTACGGGCAGTAAAAAGAAGGCTACAGGGTTTGTTGAGGATATAGACCTTGGAGTCACCCGCCAGGAGGGCCGGGTTACTCTAAGGGTCATTGCTAGAAGCCCGGAGCTAAGTTTCAAGATGATGGGCCAGAGATGGGCTGAGACCCGGATATGGCTTAAAGCCCGTAGTTACAATCATTGTTATAGTAGACTTGTAGTATAAGGCAAGTATGGTTTAGAGTCCGAGCCGGACGTTCTTATGAACCGGCCGGGACTCTAAGAGCTGCTGGGCGTCAGCCTCCCTATATAAAGGGACGACCCGACAGCGGTTCGGGGGCGACAACAACCTCATAGAGAGCCGGGCATAGCTGTTTAGCTCCCTGGCGATCGTAACCCTAATCAATATCATCTCAAACTGGACGTAGGCTTTTACCTTCACCGTAAGGGGCCGAACCAGTATAAACCCTCGTGTTCCTTGTCCCGCATAACCCCTTCAAGCTTCCTAGCTGCGATGGCTCCACGACTAAGTCCTAGCTTGAGGACATCTGCCGTGACAATTCCACGACAGTTGGCGCCCACCGTGGGGCTGGCGCACAGTGGATTTGAGTTCTTGAAGGGCAGCTTCGAAGGGCTCAAGGGATACGCTGTGGGCCGGATGACCAAGAGTCGTTGCGGCAAGCTCTACATCGACGATGCGGACTGGGGCCCCGACGCCGGCTCAATTGAGTACGGGTACCGGGTCCCCTTCGGCGGAATTCATGTCTTCATCGGCAAGATTGGTGAGCCGGGCCCCGAGCCGGATCTCCGCGCCGATCTCATCGAAACGGCTCAGCGCGCACGACCCGCCCGGGCCCGGCCTGCCTTAAGGCGCGTTTTTGTGGGATGCATCCATGGAGGGCCCTCTAATCCATCTGGGTCCGGTGATGAGGCGGCCGCCGGCTCCGACGGCGAGTCGGCCACCGATGAATCAAACTCGCTGTACCAACTTCAAGACGGCAGGCTCACGGGTTGTTCCGACGGCGACAGTATTCCGGACCTCTTTGAGCCGCCAAGTCAGGTTGGAGTTTTCATGGCTGGTGCACAGCCTGTTCAGAACCCCGCTGCTGGATCGGGAAACCCGGTGCCTTCTCCGGCCCAGGTGCTGATGGATCTCACGGACAAGATGACGGCCCTGTTAACCGCCACGGTTGACCCGGCGAATCAAGCTCAGCATGATGCGGAGGTGGCACAGTTAAAATTGGATCTGATAAAAGCTAAAGAGGATCTGGCAGCAGAAGGAATCCGGCTGGCTGCGGAGCGGGCGGCTCTCGACGCCCGGACTCAGCTGATTCAGGCGCAGTCCTTCCAACTCACGATGGACCAGAACGCGGCCAACGAGGTCATGAGAAGGAGGCATCAGAAGGTCCAGTCTCGACTCCCGCCGGTTTACGATCCACGCAATCTCTTCAACACGCCGGGTGCAGGGTCTAGTAACCCGCCAGGGGTCATTGCGCCCGGGTCTGGACCCCTTATTCAGCCACGAGTGATGGGGCCTCCCCAGGTGCCCCCTGCCCCGCCTCAGTATGTGCCAATACCCCCGGGTCATTATGATAACCCGCTGGAGAACATGGTAGCTGCGGCAGCACGGCTGGCAGCTCTCCCCGTTGACGGCGATTCTCCGGCGGCCATCAAAACCCGCCGGGTCAGGGAACTCCTGCAGAAGGCACTAGCGCAGCAAGAGGCGTACTCCTATAGCCGCGACAGGATCCACTCGACCCCTCATCCAGGCCAGAGCCCGAGTTACAGCCGGCACATGGTCTCAACAACCGGTTCAAGTAATGTGCGACGCCATGACCCGCCCCTGGCCACGGCCCGGCTCATAAGGGAGCCTTCTACGCAACAGACCAAGCACGGCAAGAGGCGGAGCAGGCGCCTCAATTGACGGCTTATCAGACCTCCCCGGCTTATCCGACGACGTACGTTGATGTGGGAATTTCTACCAGGACCGGGGGAGTCCCTTGTTTGGTACCAGCCATCCGTAATGAACGTCTACCTAAGGACTTCAAGGGCCCTAGGAAGGTGCCTAACTATACAGCGGACTTACAGCCTGCAGCCTGGATTGAGAGTTATGAGATGGCTATGGAATTGCTGGAGGTCAGTGAGGCGGCCATGGCCAAATATTTCACCATGATGTTAGATGGAACTGCCCACACGTGGTTGAAAGGGTTACCGCCGAACTCCATTGGGTCTTGGGCTGAGCTGAAAGCCTGGTTCATTCAAAACTTCAAAGATACCTGCAGGCAATCTATGTCAATTGTGGATTTGACTAACTGTAAGCAGCAGGAGGGTGAGTCCACGACCCACTGGGTTCGCCGGGTCAAGGAGATCATACATTCATCAGATAAGATGGATGCCGGCTCTGCAGTCTTAATGTTGGAACAGAACTGTCGCTTTGTGCCCCTTAAGATGAAGCTTGGGCGGCTCAAGCGCGACTGCACCGATATGGGTACCCTAATGGCGGCTCTTGTCAAGTACGCCGATTCCGATGGTACCAAGGATCCCCCTTCAGACGATGAAAGGGCAGGGAAGGGAAAGAAGAATGGCAACGGCAAGGGTCCTCAGTTTAACCCGGGGAACCAAGGGGGAGGCAAGCGTAAGGCCGATGGCAGCCTAGAGTTTGTAGCCAACACCAACTCTCAAGGTAATAACCAGCGACGCAAGGGGAGGCCCCCTCCCCGAGGCGGCGGGTCAGGACCTTCTCTGGAGCAGCTGTTGAATGAACCTTGTCCGAGACACGGCTCTAGAGAGAAGCCAGCGACTCATCTGTGGAAGGATTGTGCTATCATGAAGGCCTTTAAAAACTACAATGGTCCGGGTGGCGGCTCAGGCGCCGGCGACTTTCATGGCCCGGGCGGCGGCTCAAATTCCGGTCCTCAGAACGGTCAAGGGGGCTTTAATCAACAGTCCGGTCAGGGTCATCAACAGCAGCAGGGGGGTTATCAGACCAACCCGAAGCAGCTTAGCGGTGGACAGTATCACGTGTTCACCACTAGTTTGTGCAAACGAGACGAGAAGCTTCACAAGAGGGCTGTTAATGCTGTTGAGCCGGCGGTTCCACGCTACTTGCGGTGGTCTGAGCAGCCTATAGTGTGGAGTAGGGAGGATCACCCTCCCCGGGTGGATAACCCGAGCCACTTGGCCTTAGTGGTGGCTCCTCAGGTGGGAGGCTATAAGTTCACAAAGGTACTCATGGATGGAGGCAGCAGCATCAATATCCTCTATTATGAGACTTTCCGTCGTATGGGGCTAGTCGATAAGAACCTCAGCCAGTCAAACACTATCTTCCATGGTGTGGTACCCGGTAAGTCGGCTTATCCAGTCGGCAAGATCGAACTGGAAGTGGCTTTTGGTGATGAGAACAACTACAGGGTGGAGAAGTTGACCTTTGAGGTGGTCAAGATAAGAAGTCCATACCATGCTATATTTGGACGGCCGGCTTACGCCAAGTTCATGACACGGCCGTGTTATGTGTACTTACAGCTCAAGATGCCGGGTCACAATGGGACCATCACGGTTCACGGCAGCCGGAAAGTGGCTCTGGAGTGTGAGGAAGGTGATGCAGCTTATGCAGAGTCTGTTTGCGCCACAGAGGAGTTGAAATTTTATAAAGATAATGTTGACCCAACAGATATGACCTCTCTGAAAAAGCCAACCACGGAGAATGAACCAGCGATGAAATTTAAATCAGCTGATGAGACTGAACTTGTTGATTTTGTTCCAGGTGACTCGTCTCAGCAGTTTAGCATCAGTGCAAATCTGGACCCGAAATAGGAAAGCGCGCTCATCGAGTTCATCCGTGAGAATAGGGACATCTTCGCATGGAAACCTTCTGACATGCCAGGTGTACCTAGAGAACTCGCTGAGCACACTCTCAATGTTGATCCAAAATTTAAGCCGGTCAGACAGTTCCTTCGACGGTTTAACGAAGAGAGGCGGAAAGCTATTGGTGAAGAAGTGGCCCGGCTCTTGGCGGCCGGGTTCATTGTTGAGGTTTTTCACCCGAAGTGGTTGGCTAACCCGGTGCTCGTACTCAAGAAGAACGGCACCTGGCGGATGTGTGTGGACTACACGGACTTGAACAAGGCGTGTCCGGCTGATCCTTTTGCTCTCCCCCATTGATCAAATCATTGATGCTACGACAGGTTGTGCACGCTTAAGTTTCTTGGATGCCTATTCCGGGTATCATCAGATTAAGATGGCAGTTAAGGACCAAGAGAAGACGGCGTTCATCACTCCCTTTGGAGTCTTCTGCTATGTGTCTATGCCCTTTGGACTCAAGTGTGCACAGGCGACTTACCAGCGTTGTGTACAGAATTGTCTTCATAAACAGATCCGGCGCAATGTTCACGCTTACGTGGATGATATTGTGGTTAAATCCATCAAGGAGGAAACCCTGATAGATGACTTAAGGGAAACCTTCGATAATCTCTGGGTCTACAAGATGATGCTTAACCCGGCCAAGTGTGTTTTTGGTGTTCCTGCAGGCAAACTATTGGGCTTCTTGGTTTTTGACAGAGGTATTGAGGCTAACCCGGAGAAGATCAAGGCTATCACCTCCCTAGCTAAGCCGGCATGTATAAATGACGTTCAGCGTTTGGCGGGTCGCATCGCTGCTTTAAGCCGGTTTATAAGCCGTTTGGGTGAGAAAGCTATGCCCCTATATCAGTTGATGAAGAAAACTGATAACTTTATCTGGAATGATGCAGCTAATACCGCTTTTGAGGATTTGAAAAAGCAACTGGCAGAGCCCCCCGTCCTTGCTGCTCCAGTTGATAAGGAGCCCTTGCTACTATATGTAGCGGCAAACGCACGCGCCGTCAGCGTGGCTATTGTAGTGGAGCGCAAGGAGGCGGGTAAGGAGCATCCGGTTCAGCGGCCGGTTTATTATGTCAGCGAGGTGCTCATTGAGTCCAAGCAGCGGTACCCGCATTGGCAGAAGCTCGTATACGGTGTGTTCATGGCGAGCCGGAAGCTCAAACATTATTTTCAGGGTCATCCCATCACTGTGGTCAGTTCTGCCCCCTTGGTGATATTATCCAGAACAGAGAGGCTACAGGGAGAATTGCTAAGTGGGCTATAGAACTTGGACCTCATGGCCTCAAATATGTGCCACGCACTGCTGTTAAATCTCAGGCTTTGGTGGATTTCATCAATGATTGGACGGAGTCTCAAGTGCCTGAGCAAAAGCCGGATAACACTTATTGGACTATCCACTTCGATGGGTCCAGACAGTTGGAGGGCTCGGGGGCTGGTGTTGTATTGGCTTCCCCTAAAGGTGACAAATTCCATTATGTGCTACGGTTGATGTTTCCTTGCACTAACAATGCGGCTGAATACGAAGCTTTGCTCCACGGTCTTCGGGTGGCTAAGGAGATGAGCTTAAGCCGGGTAAGGTGCTTTGGGGACTCAGATTTGGTGGCTCACAAGTATCAGGCACCTGGGATTCTAAGGATCCTCTCATGGCGGCTTATCGTCGCGAGGTTGATGCCATTGCTGGGCACTTTCAGGGATACCAAGTGGAGCACATTGACCACAGGAAGAACGAGGCGGCTGATGCTTTAAGCCGGCTAGGCTCTCAGCGAAAGCCAGTGCCGCCTAACACTTTTCTGGATGTCCTGTACAACCCCTCGGTTAAGTTGCCTACAGAAGAGGACTTGGCTATCCCTGACCCGGAGGCACGACTGGTGGCGGCTCTTCATGTCATACCAGACTGGACAATGCCATATCTGGCTTATATAACCCGGGGAGAGTTGCCTGGGGATGAAACTCTGGCCAGGCAAGTAACCCGGCGGGCTAAGTCAATGATTGTTATTGATGGCGAGTTGCATCATCGCAGTGTTTCAGGGGCGTTTCAGCGTTGTATCTCCCCTGAGGAAGGTCAAGAGATCTTGCGCGAGATCCATGAAGGGGATTGTGGCCATCATGCCGGTTCAAAATCTCTTGTGGCCAAGGCTTTCCGTCATGGTTTTTATTGGCTGACGGCTCACGCTGATGCAGAGGACTTGGTCAGTAAGTGTGATGGTTGCCAAAGGTTCTCACGACGGGCTCATGTGCCGGCTCAGGAGTTGAGGATGATACCGATCACTTGGCCCTTTGCGGTCTGGGGGCTTGATATGGTTGGGCCTTTTAAACAGTCCAAGGATAAGAAGACCCACCTCTTGGTGGCCATTGACAAATTCACGAAGTGGGTGGAGGCTGAGCCAGTTAGCAAGTGCGATGCAGCCACGGCGGTTCAATTTGTGAAAAAGGTGATTTTCCGCTTCGGCTTTCCGCACAGCATCATAACTGACAATGGCACCAATTTATCCAAGGGCGCTATGGAAGAATTTTGTCAACGAGAGCATATCCGACTTGATGTTTCCTCAGTGGCTCATCCCCAATCCAATGGTCAAGCTGAGAGAGCTAACCAGGAGATTCTGAAGGGCATCAAGCCCCGGCTTTTGGTCCCTTTGCAACGGACGCCGGGTTGTTGGGTGGAGGAGTTGCCCTCCGTCTTATGGAGCATCAACACTACTCCTAATAGATCTACAGGCTTCACGCCTTTCTTCATGGTTTATGGAGCAGAAGCAGTCCTCCCCAGCGACATCCGTCACGATTCACCTCGTGTGGCGGCTTATGTTGAGACGGATAATGAACAGGCGCGCCAAGATGCTTTGGACTTGTTGGACGAACAGCGTGAGGTGGCAGCAGCCCGTTCAGCGATTTACCAACAAGACCTGCGCCGTTATCATAGCCGCCGGGTCAAATCCCGGGTCTTCCAGGAAGGCGACCTTGTGCTCCGGCTCATCCAGGATCAAACAGATGCACACAAGTTATCCCCACCTTGGGAAGGGCCCTTTGTGGTCAGTAAGAACTTGCATAACGGGTCATATTACCTCATTGATATTCGGGAACATAAAGATTCGCGTAAATCTGAGGAGGAGACCCGTCGGCCGTGGAATATAGCTCAGCTTCGGCCTTACTACACTTGAGCTGCCGGCTCTCGTGGTGTACATATTTATCTCAGACATGTATATATTATGATAAGCAATAAAGCAGGGCCTCTGTCCTTTTTTCTCCCCCAATTATGCGTGTGTTATTCTTTACATGCTGATTTAAAGGAGGATCCGGCTTATGATCGTATTTGAGTTTAGCCGTAAGCAGTAAGGTCACTTGGGGGCTTCCTGTTCAAACATGGGTCGTATTCGAACCAAAGAGAACATAGCTGTCGATACCCACTTGATTGGCACAGTGCCGAGCTCGTTGGGAAGTTAACTTTGATCATATTTGAATCACAGTTTGACCCCTTTGAGAACCGACGTAGATCGTATTCGAATCAGCGTCGTTAAACAATTTTAAGAATCACTTGGGGCTTCCTGTTCAAACATGGGTCGTATTCGAACCAAAGAGAACATAGCTGTCGGTACCCTTTTGATTGGCATCGCCACACCCACTGGGGGCTATATGATCGTATCGGAATCTTGGCTTAACCCCTTTTGGGCCGGGTCTCTGGTCGTATTCGAACTGGAAGCCCCTAAGTTCTGATTTATCACAAGTTTACTCTGATTATGACAAAGTGTGCATGGCCGGGTTTCACCTGCTGGCTTACTTTTGGGTTTATCTTGTTAAATTGAACATCATGGATGTTATCAAGGCAAGTCAATTAGAGTTAAGATGCCAATCGTGCTACCCGGGTTATTTAATCCGGAAGTATGCTTACAGGCCGTTAAGTGTGTTATCACGGCTATGTTCAGAGTGTAACTAAGGACCAGTCCTTTTTGATTTATATTCCGGGTTATCCATCTCAAACACCTGCTTCTCAGGGTGGTAAGCCGCCTTGAGACTTGTGATTTGCCTTTCTATGCAGATACTTAAAGGCACCTTTTAAGGTTGAGAAGGACAAAGGGATAATTATGACCCGGAGGAACACCAAAAGGATAACTTCAAGGGATTTCAGCATTCATTACATGCACGATGGCACGGCAGAGATCAATTGTTGCACCTATTCTATTACAAAATTCATCAAGTCTCAAGGATGGAGCGTTGTTCAGTGAACCGCCAGCCGCTTTATGATGCCTGTTGAGTTGAAGTCCCCGGCTCGTTCCTGTCTTCTGCTCTGGCTGATCCCAAGACCTCGAAGGTTGACGACTTCCAGTTGATGCCGCTGAGAGCTTCGAACTGGGCTTCTTCGTCAATTAACCCGGCCGGGTCAATCTCCGGGGCGAAGGTGTGCTGACGAGCCGGAGGAATCAGATTGAGAGCTTCATAGCGAGGGGTTGGAATCCTCTGATTCTCCGTGTTGTACCCCGGCTGATACTTGGTTAAATCGGTGTCATTCCCGATGATGGTGGCCACCGGGCGTACAGCCTTCACACATGCCGCGAAGTCCTTCTGGTCGAAGGCTGAGCCGTCTTCCTTCAGGCTTGGGTAACCCAGGGCGATGTCTGCCGGGTCTAGCTCCGGCAGGAATGCTTTGGCCCGGCTCAGCGCGGCGATTGCTCCGGCTCTTGCGGAGGCTCGGCGTAGCTCCTGGATCCGCTGCGGCAGAACAGCGAGCCGGCGCAGGACTTCGGCCAGATGGGTTGGCACCTCGTTGGATAGGGCCACCACAGCTAAGGCGCGTTGTGACCCGGTGTAGAGTTGTTCCACCAGGGTGTACACGGCCTTTAACTTGGTGACCACGCTCTGATTGAGGTTGGCACTCTTGGGACCTGTTTAATAAAGATCAGATAAGCAGGTGACAAGGATGCATCATAACATATACAGACTTGATGAAAGCCGGCGAGGCGACTTACCGAAGATAGCAACCACCATTTGGGAAACCTGGCGCTTTAGGCCAGAAAGTTCAGCGGTCTTCTCAGTGAGGGCCTTTTCCGCCTGTTCTGCCCGGGTCACCAGTGCGGCTTTCTCCTCAGCCCAGGCCTTCCGCTCAGCATCAAATTCGGTCTTCAGCTTCTCTTGAGCGGCGATGCTGGAGACAAACTTGGCGTTTGCCTTCCGGGACTCCATCTCTTGTGTCTTTAGCCGGCTCTTGAGATCTGCAAGGTCCGACTCTAATTTCTTGTCAACAGCCTGCATATATTTCCGGGTTATTAACAGTCATTCTATAAGTCCCAAGCGCTTTCCAAGCAAAGACACTTGGCACTTGGGGGCTAATGCATATTGAACGTATCTGTCTACGTACTGCCGGCTTAGTTGCGTAAGCCGGGACCTAAGTCTACAACATATTCAAGTATAAGTTGTCGACTTGGGGGCTAGCATGACAAGGGTCACTATGCAGAAAGTAAGAAGACAGCAGAAGGATACCTCAGATTTTTGTTGGATCTGGTTGACCATGGCGATCTCGGCGTCCCGGCTCTTGTGAACTTGGCTGATGTAGCCAGAGACGAGCTCTCCAATGCTCAAGTCGGTGTGGCTGGAGAGGTCCAGATTCACCCGGTGGGGCTGCAGCAACTCCCCCTTCGCGGAGCATTTGGCCAGCATGGTCGGTCTCCCCGGCTCAACATACTCCGTCCCGGTAATTACCACGTCCGGGTCGTTAACTGGTGGGGCTGAGCCGGAGTCCTCCGGGTTAACCGACGCTTCGGTCGTTGTCTTGGTGGTCGGGGCAGGGGCTTCAGGCGCCGTGTCCATGGGAATGGTGACTTCGGGGGTGGAGGCAGCTGGCGGCTCTTGAGGCGTCGCCTCCGGCTCAGGCAAGTCCGGCACTCCGGCTGACCTGGTCTTCTTTGCTCTTTTGGTGAGCTTTGCCTGGGCACTGAAAAGGCAGAAATGTTAGGCATACAAAGAGTAAATACAGACAGATAATGTAAGGAGATTGTTATTACCCGGGTGCAGTCTTGAAGGCCGGCATACTTGACTGCATGGAGTCACCCGAAGAGGGGGAGGTCTCCTGATAATTGGAGTCAGAAGAGTTGAGTGGCTGACGGATGACACCCGCCAACGGATGAAAAGGGTACAGGTGAGAAAAAACCTCAGTGCGACGCTTCCTTGTTGCGTCGGGTAACCCGGCGGAGAGGTCGGTGTCCTTGCGGGCCCGGGTGTGACGCCGGCTTTCGTGAACCTGCTGCTTCAAAAGAAATTGAGGGTCTTGGTGAGCTAATGGATGAGAAAAGCTTACTTTCCGGGTTACTCTTCGGACTTTCAGCTGTGGCAAAGGCTCCGAGTCGGAGGAAAGTGATGTTACCTCTTCAACCACCGGGTTACTGGCGCCGGTGTCATCCTGTCAATAAGCAAAATGTTGATAAGGCGGACAGCAGCAAACAACAAATATGGCAAGAGTTTAAAGGTTTAAGGGTTACCTCTGACTCGGAGCTGTCGCTTAGTTGCAGTAGCTCCGAAGCAGTGGGTCTGCTTCCCTTTTTGCGAGGGGCGGCTTTCTTGGCGGCTTTCTTCGCCTTCCTGGCCTTCTTGGCCGCCTCATGGTCATACTTGACCCGCCAGAATTTATCATCAGCCTGAGAAATACAGTAATGAACTCTTAAAATGGTTCAGAGCAAGGTGACATGTAAAAGAAGTTGAAAGGTTAAAGTCAGCGGCTTACCGCTGGGGCTGGATTGGTCTTGCAGAACGGGGCTAGCCCGGTCCTTCCACAGTCTGCCAGGCTCTCATTTAACAGAGCCTTGGTCTCTTCTTCAGCAACGTCTTCTGGAAGATCATTGCGACTGTGCCTCTGCGGGTCATCCTTTCGCCCGGTGTACTCACACATTAAGCCGGGGCGGCGGCTCAATGGGATCACCCGCCATGAGATCCAGACCCGGACCAGGTCAATTCCGTTCAGACCGTTGCCTAGCAGGGCCTTGATCTTCTTGATCGTTGGAAGCAGAGGCTGGCGTTCCGCGGCAGTCAGTTTGTCGGATAGCGGATGAGTCGGCTCTAGGCGTGTTGGGCGAAAGCCGGGCAGTGGATTCTCATCAGCCGGGGACGTATCTTGGCAGTAGAACCAAGTCATATTCCAGTCCTTAGGGTGGCTCAGCGGCTCTGCGTAAGGGAACAGACAGTCCCTGCGCCGCTGGATGGAGATGCCGCCTAATTCCAGACTTGGCCCGTTGGCACACTCATTTTGGCGGTTTAAATAAAACAGCTCTCTGAAGAGCAGCAGACTCAGCTCTTCTCCAAGATACACTTCGCAAAAGACTTGGAAGTTGCAGATGTTGGATATGGAGTTGGGTCCTATATCCTGAGGCCGAAGGTCAAAGAAGTTGAGCACGTCCCGGAAGAATTTTGAGCCGGGCGGTGCGAAGCCCCGGCTCATATGGTCTGCAAAGATCACTACCTCCCCGTCCCTCGGCTGTGGTCTTTCTTCGGACGGATCAGGGGCACGGTAGGACATCACTTCCTTCTTGGGCAGATACCCGGACTTAACGAAGTTGGCCAGGGTCTCGTCAGTGCCGTTGGATCTCATCCAGTTGCAAGTGATGGGAGCCTTGGGAGGCATGGTGAAGGTTGGTGGTCTATGTTAAAGAGAAAAGTGTCCGGGTTAATTGTAAGCCGGAGATTATCATTCAAACTACAATGGCGGCTTATGAAGGGGACTAATGATATATAAGCTGACACGGTGGGTTATCTAAGCCGTAGGGGCATTCAGAATAAGTTGGTCGTCTACGGCTTACCGCAGTTAAGCCGGAGGATTCTACAGAGCATGGTTCTCTATAAACCGGAAAGTTCTACGGCGCGTGTTTTCTTTAAGTCGGAAATATAAGCCGCCAAGATTCAAGGGCTGCAGTTTTTACTAAGTGTGGTAAAACAGATTTCACATATTGCAGTAATTTTTTTGGATCAAAATGGTCGGGTGAAACAAAAATTTTCTAGACCTAAAAACAGAGGCAGGAGAAGTTCTTGAGGTAGAACATGGTTCTTATGCAGTGAAAAGAAGGTTTTTGCAGGTGAAATGGATCTCAAACATCTACCGCACTAACTCTATGTGAGGTTAAAGATCAACCGAGTGCGGTGACTACAAGAACTACTGAGGTTTGCGGCAATGGTGATGAACGCGAAGAACACAAGATGAACCCTACAGTAGATCTATCTGACAGGGCAAAGGAGACTCACCGGAGTTGGGAAAAGCGGAGGTCGCTGCTGTGAATCTAGTCCGAATCAGGGTGATGCAGTGGCCGGGTTGATGAAGACCAGGGGCGCGACGGCGGCGGCAGTGGCGGAGCTCGGGCAGAGGAGCGACGGCGCGAGGAGGAAGAAGGAGAGCGTGAGAAGAAAGCGTTGGGCCGGCCTATTTATAAGGCAGAGTCATAAGTGGGCGCGAGATTCAAGGAGACCACGGCGTGGTTATCTCCCCCTCACGGCGCCTCGATTTTCGGAATGACAGTAAAAGCAAAGATCCGTTGCGGATCTGGCGGAGTAAAAAACGGACTTAATGGAGGATGACGTCATGGCGGATTATCCGGAGTCCAGAGGATGACGTCACTCCGGGTTATGGCCTTCACATGAATGGTAAGCCGGAGATTTTTTCTGTCGGCAGAGTTGAAGATTGACACGAGCCGGCTCAAGTCAATCTGGGGCCTAATGTTGAGGATATAGACCTTGGAGTCACCCGCCAGGAGGGCCGGGTTACTCTAAGGGTCATTGCTAGAAGCCCGGAGCTAAGTTTCAAGATGATGGCCAGAGATGGGCTGAGACCCGGATATGGCTTAAAGCCCGTAGTTACAATCATTGTTATAGTAGACTTGTAGTATAAGGCAAGTATGGTTTAGAGTCCGAGCCGGACGTTCTTATGAACCGGCCGGGACTCTAAGAGCTGCTGGGCGTCAGCCTCCCTATATAAAGGGACGACCCGGCAGCGGTTCGAGGGCGACAACAACCTCATAGAGAGCCGGGCATAGCTGTTTAGCTCCCTGGCGATCGTAACCATAATCAATATCATCTCAAACTGGACGTAGGCTTTTACCTTCACCGTAAGGGGCCGAACCAGTATAAACCCTCGTGTTCCTTGTCCCGCATAACCCCTTCAAGCTTCCTAGCTGCGATGGCTCCACGACTAAGTCCTAGCTTGAGGACATCTGCCGTGACAATTCCACGACAGGGTTCTTACTTACCATCCCGCAATTCAGTGTTGTCTTGCATAAAGTGTAAACAAATAGTTCGATTGACATCTTTTGACCCATTTTAATAACAATCTTTATCAGTTTCCTCACTTGATGCTGGTTCATGAATATCTCATTGCCCCATACGCAGAAAGGGTCGAAGTGTGGATCTTGGCAATGTTATATGTACCTAAAAGCACCAAGTTGATATTAGAAGCTAAACAACAATTGAAAAATGATGTAGTACAACACTCCATCCATCCCATTATATAAGATTTTATTACATGTATATCTAGACATCATCATAACATTAAGGTAACACTCTTCCTTGTTGCTATGTAGCCTGGGATTGCATATTTAGTCATTCAGTATAATGCATGTTGCTAAACAACAATTGAAAAACGAAAAGGCATGTTAATTGCAATATCCTTAACAGCAACCAAATATCGTAATGCATAGTGGTATTGTTGAAACTGTTATTGATGAAATTGAACTGCACGGCAAATAGTTGCACGTAAAGAGCATCACATTGTGAAGAACTTAAATAAACAAGTCATAAGGACATCTCTAGGCGATCCTTAAGAAGTTAAAGGACTAAAACCCTTAGTGGATATATATACTCCAGCAATTTTTGGCCTTTTCTAGTCGATCCCCTAAACTTAAGGTTGTAAACTTCAATTTGATCAAGTTCAAAGCAGGTTCAACCGAAAGTAGCATGCATGCATTCAAACATAAACATAGATAGTTTTGCATAACCGAACATAAAACATAAATTTAAACTAAGCTAAACTACTTTCGGTCGAAGTAGAGGTCGAGCCAATCCTTCCTCGTCATGTACGGTGTGCCACGACCCGGGTCCAGACCAGTACCATCGTCGGGTCGTTGGGGAAGGCACTCCTCCACTCGTCGACGTCGATCTCCTCGTCCTCGGGGCCCACCTCGACGCCCTCCGCGCCGCCGTCGCCGCCGACTTCGACCTCGTCATCAGAGGAGAGCGCGATAGCCTCGCCGCCCTCCGCACCGCCATCCTCGCCGCCTTCGACCTCGTCATCGGAGGAGAGTGCGATAACCTCGCCGCCCTCCGTGCCGGCAAAGATCGTCCGCTCCGCCTCCACGAGCTCCGGGTGCTGCCGTCGGAGCTCTTGCATGTAGGCCTCGTCGGCGGCCTCGGCCTCGAGGCGCTCCCACACCTCGCGGTCCTCCCGCGCCATAGCCGAGCTCACCACCCCTGGCTCCGGCGGAACGAGGTGGACCAGGCGTGTACCGAAGGGGAAATTGAGCCTAGCCGCTGCGCCGTGGTAGCGGACCTGCCAGCGATCGTACTCCATGGCCGCGAGCTCGGCCGTCTGAAAGCTACCGAGCCACCGGCGGGTGTGGGTCTCCCGATTTGTAATCTTGGCGGCCCACGTCCCCCACCGCCGCTGCCGGACCCCGAGGTAGGACTTCGTCGGCTGCCGGGTCCGAGGGAGGATGGGGAAGTCCTTGAACCAGCATAGGGGCGCGGCGGCGGGCGGATCGGGGGGACCGGCGATGGCAGATCGGGCCCGTGGAGGACGACGGGGACACCTCGGCGGCCACCTCGCCGGCGTCGGGCGAAAAGGCCGCGGTAAACCTCTTTTTGGCCATTGGCTCTTCGACCTCCCCGGCACACGGGCAGAGGTTGAGGATGGAGGCGCCGGCGATGGCGGCGACCTACCAATGGTTTCGAGGGTTGTGTGTGTCTGTGTGAGCGGAGGTTTTGGGGTGTGTGTGGAGGGGAGGGGCAAGGTTGTGTTTGAGGAAATACTGCGTCAACTGAAAATTTTACTAGGCGGGAGTAACAAGGCGGGGCTACTGAAAATTTGGATCAAGGGCGAGCAGATATTTTTGAGATTGTGAGGGATGCAGAGGCGGGAGTACAATGTCGGGGCTACTGAAAATTTGAATCAAGGGACTGAAGCAGAGCGGGAGTAACAGACATCGCACACGGTCCGCACATACTAATCGTGTTCTATCAAACATTAAAATATTCCATGCGGTAGATATTTTCGAGATTGCGAGGGATGCAGAGGCGGGAGTTTTTAGGGAGTGAGCTAGTGTGCTTGACACGCCGGCTGTGGACTGTAGCCGACGCACCTTCTCGCATAAGCCATAGGCGTACTATACACCGACGGTGCTCCAATATATTTTATACTACGTCTCACACGGTTGGTGATAATAAACTGTGTGGGGTCTACTTGATTTGAATTACAAAATGGGGTCACAGCAGCAATGGACGCTGTTTGAATTGCTAGACCTTTTATCTGCAGTGAACATGCAACTATATGTGTGTCATAAAAGAATTGGAATTATTCAGGGTTCCTTTGGACATTTTATACAATAAACTAGTTTTCTAGCCATTTCACGTGCACAATTCAAAATTAAACTACATGCACATGCTCCGGTGCATACAAATTGGTTGAAAAATCAAATATGTGTCCTTCAATGCATGCTTAGGTCCCATGCAAGAAATGGGAATGAATTTTTCGGGGTTCGTATGGCCTTTTATATATATTAACTGGGTTTCCTAAGCATTTATGTGCATAATTCAAATTTGAACTATAAGCACATGCTCCAATGCACCAAAGTTGGTTGAAAAATCACATGTGTGTCCTTCGGTGAATTTCTAGGTCCCATGCAAGAGATGAGAATGAATTTCAAACACCAGGGCACTGTTGATTGCCGGCAAAATGTTGAGATACCTGGTTTTAAATTCTAGTAAATCCAAAACTCGTCTAAAATTCATGAAACTTGGCATGCTATCATGAAGCGGCATCAACATGTCGTGGTGAAAATTTTGTCCCATTTGGGGCAGCTTTGGGTATAAGGTTCTCACAAACCAGAGCTTCTCACAACAAGCATGATGGTTTCGATAGGGAAGGTACCACCTTTGGGGATGGGACGATATCCGTTGCCTCTTATTGCTTTCAAAAAATTTCTAGTGTCAACATAGAGCAACAGGAGTGTTGTGTTTAATCTTGGAATTTTTTCGGGGTTCGTTTGGCCTTTTTTATACATTAACTGCGTTTTGTAGGAATTTTATGTGCATAATTCAAATTTGAACTACAAGCACATGCTCCAATGCACTAAAGTTGGTTGAAAAATCACATGTGTGTCCTTGGGTGAATTTCTAGGTCCCATGCAAGAGATTGGAATGAAATTCAAACACCAGGGCACTGTTGACTGCCGGCAAAACGTTGAGATGCCAGGTTTTGAAATTCTAGTAAATCCAAAACTCGTCTGAAATTCATGAAACTTGGCATGCTATCATGGAGCGACATCAACATGTCGTGGTAAAAAATTTGTCCCATTTGGGGCAGGTTCGGGTATAAGCTTCTCACAAACTAGAGCTTCTCACAACATGCATGATGGTTTCGATAGGGAACGTCCCACCTTTGGGGACGAAATGATATCCATTGCCTCTTATTGCTTTCAAAATTTTCTAGTGTCAACATAGAACAACAGGAGTGTTGTGTCAATTTTTGTGATTTTTCGGGGTTCGTTTGGACATTTTTATGCATTAATTGGATTTTCTAGGCATTTTCTGTGCATAATTAAAATTTGAACTACAAGCACATGCTCCAATGCACTAAAGTTGGTTGAAAAATCAAATCTATGTCCTTGGGTGAATTTCTAGGTCCCATGCAAGAGATGAGAATGAAATTCAAACACCAGTGCACTATTGATTGCCGGCAAAACGTTGAGATGCCTGGTTTTTAAATTCTAGTAAATCGAAAACTCGTCTGAAATTCATGGAACTTGGCATGCTATCATGGAGCGGCATAAACATGTCGTGGTAAAAAAATTTGTCCCATTTGGGACAGGTTTGGATATAAGCTTCTCACAAACCAGAGCTTCTCACAACAAGCATGATGGTTTCGATAGGGAACGTACAACCTTTGGGGACGGGACGATATCTGTTGCCTCTTATTGCTTTCAAAAAATTTCTAGTGTCAACATAGAACAACAGGAGTGTTGTGTTTAATCTTGGAATTTTTCGGGGTTCGTTTGGCCTTTTTTATACATTAACTGGGTTTTGTACACATTTTATGTGCATATTTCAAATTTGAACTACAAGCACATGCTCCAATGCACCAAAGTTGGTTGAAAAATCACATGTGTGTCCTAGGGTGAATTTCTAGGTACATGCAAGAGATTGGAATGAAATTCAAACACCAGGGCACTGTTGATTGCCGACAAAACGTTGAGATGCCTGATTTTTAAATTCTAGTAAATCCAAAACTCGTTTGAAATTCATGAAACTTGGCATGCTATCATGGAGCGGCATCAACATGCCGTGGTAAAAAAATTGTCCCATTTGGGGCAGGTTTGGGTATATGCTTCTCACAAACCAGAGCTTCTCACAACAAGCATGATGGTTTCGATAGGGAACGTACCACCTTTGGGGACGGGACGATATTCGTTGCCTCTTATTGCTTTCAAAAAAATTCTAGTGTCAACATAGAACAACACGAGTGTTGTGTTTAATCTTGGATAGTTTTTAGGGTTCGTTTGGCCTTTTTTATACATTAACTGGGTTTTGTAGGCATTTTATGTGCATATTTCAAATTTGAACTACAAGCACATGCTCCAATGCACCAAAGTTGGTTGAAAAATCACATGTGTGTCCTAGGGTGAATTTCTAGGTCCCATGCAAGAGATTGGAATGAAATTAAAACATCGGGGCACTGTTGATTGCCGGCAAAATGTTGAGATGTCTAGTTTTTAAATTCTAGTAAATCCAAAACTCGTCAGAAATTCATGAAACTTGGCATGCTATCATGGAGCGGCATCAACATGCTGTGGTAAAAAAATTGTCCCATTTGGGGCAGGTTCGGGTATAAGCTTCTCACAAACCAGAGCTTCTCACAAACCAGAGCTTCTCACAACAAGCATGATGGTTTCGATAGGGAACGTCCCACCTTTGGGGACGAAACGATATCTGATAACCCACAAGCATAGGGGATCGCAACAGTTTTCGAGGGTAGAGTATTCAACCCAAATTTATTGATTCGACACAAGGGGAGCCAACGAATATTCTCAAGTATTAGCAGTTGAGTTGTCAATTCAACCACACCTGGATAACTTAATATCTGCAGCAAGGTATTTAGTAGCAAAGTAGTATGGAAGAAACGGTAACAGTGATAAAAGTAACAGTAGCAGTTTTGTAGTGATTGTAACAGTGGCAACGGAAAAGTAACTAAGCAAAGAGCAATATGTGAAAAGCTCGTAGGCATTGGATGGGTGATGGAGAATAATGCCGGATGCGATTGCTCATGCAATAGTTATAACATAGGGTGACACAGAACTAGCTCATTTTCATCAATGTAATGTAGGCATGTATTCCGAATATAGTCATACGTGCTTATGGAAAAGAACTTGCATGACATCTTTTGTCCTACCCTCCCGTGGCAGCGGGGTCCTATTGGAAACTAAGGGATATTAAGGCCTCCTTTTAATAGAGTACCGGACCAAAGCATTAGCACTTAGTGAATACATGAACTCCTCAAACTATGGTCATCACCGGTAATGGTCCCGATTATTGTCACTTCGGGGTTAACGTATCATAACACATAATAGGTGACTATAGACTTGCAAGATAGGATCAAAAACTCACATATATTCATGGAAACATAATAGGTTCAGATCTGAAATCATGGCACTCGGGCCCTAGTGACAAGCATTAAGCATAGCAAAGTCATAGCAACATCAATCTCAGAACATAGTGGATAATAGGGATCAAACCCTAACAAAACTAACTCGATTACATGGTAAATCTCATCCAACCCATCACCGTCCACTAGGTTACCTCAACGGGGATATGCACATCCCCAACAATAAGAATATCATATCTCTTCTTGACAGTAGGAAGAGGAAATTCAAAACCTCCAATAGTAATAGATGGAATTTTTCCAAAAGAATTGATACTGTGGACTTGAGGTTGTTTCCTTGGAAAGTGTACCGTATGCTCATTACCATTAATATGAAAAGTGACATTGCCTTTGTTGCAATCAATAACAGCCCCTGCAGTATTCAAAAAGGGTCTACCAAGGATAATCAACATACTATCGTCCTCGGGAATATCAAGAATAACAAAGTCCGTTAAAATAGTAACGTTTGCAACCACAACAGGCACATCCTCACAAGTACCGACAGGTATAGCAGTTGATTTATCGGCCATTTGCAAAGATATTTCAGTAGGTGTCAACGTATTCAAATCAAGTCTACGATATAAAGAGAGAGGCATAACACTAACACCGGCTCCAAGATCACATAAAGCAGTTCTAACATAGTTTCTTTTAATGGAGCATGGTATAGTTGGTACTCCTGGGTCTCCTAGTTTGTTAGGTATTCCACCCTTAAAAGTATAATTAGCAAGCATGGTGGGAATTTCAGCTTCCGGTATCTTTCTCTTATTTGTGACAATTTCTTTCATATATTTAGCATAAGGATTCATTTTAAGCATATCAGTCAAACGCATACGCAAAAAGATAGGTCTAATCATTTCAGCAAAGCGCTCAAAATCCTCATCATCCTTTTTCTTGGATGGTTTAGGAGGAAAAGGCATGGGTTTCTGAACCCATGGTTCTCTTTCTTTACCATGCTTCCTAGCAACAAAGTCTCTCTTATCATAACGTGGATTTTGTGGGTTATCAAGATCAACAGCAGGTTCAATCTCTACATCATTGTCATTGCTAGGTTGAGCATCAACATGAACATCATCATTAATATTATCACTAGGTTCATGTTCATCACCAGATTGTGTTTCAGCATCAGAAACAGAATTTCATTTGAAGGTTTAGAGTTTGACACATACAAATTTACTTGGAACGACATGTAGTTACCGCATATAGGAAGGTATAGTGGACTCATATGGAATAAGTTTGGGGTTTATGGAAGTGGATGCACAAGCAGTATTCCCGCTTAGTACAAGTGAAGGCTAGAAAAAGACTGGGAAGCGACCAACTAGAGAGCGACAACAGTCATGAACATGCATTAAAATTAATGAACATTGAGTGCGAGCATGAGTAGGATATAATCCATCATGAACATAAATATCGTGAAGGCTATGTTGATTTGTTTCAACTACATGTGTGAACATGTGCCAAGTCGAGTCACTCGAATCGTTCACAGGAGGATACCACCCTATCATACCACATCACAACCATTTTAATAGCATGTTGTCACGCAAGGTAAACCATTATAAACTCCTAGCTAATTAAGCATGGCATAAGCAACTGTAATCTCTAATTGTCATTGCAAACATGTTTATTCATAATAGGCTGAATCAGGAACGATGAACTAATCATATTTACAAAAACAAGAGAGGTCGAGTTCATACCAGCTTTTCTCATCTCAATCAGTGCATCATATATCGTCATTACTGGCTTTCACTTGCACGACCGAACAGTGTGAATAATAATAGTGCACGTGCATTGGACTAAGATGGAATCTGCAAGCATCTGATACACATGAGAAGACAAGGTAATATGGGCTCTTGTTAAATCAACAATAATGCATATAAGAGCCACTTCAATATTTTCATTATGGTCTTCTCCTCTCGCCCCCCAAAGAAAAGAAAAGAAATAAAACTATTTACACTGGAAAGCTCCCAACAAGCAAAAGAAGAACATGAAATCTTTTTGGGTTTTCTTTTAGTTATTACTACTACATGCATGGAAAGTAAACTAGCTAAAAGCTACAACTAATCTTTTTGTTTTTATTAAGGTTATTCAAACACACAAGAAGAAAACGAGAAAAAGAAAATAAACTAGCATGGATATTACAGTGAAAAAGTATGAGCACCGACAACTAGAATGAGTGTGTGAACATGAATGTAATGTCGGTGAGAAATACGTACTCCCCCAAGCTTAGGCTTTTGGCCTAAGTTGGTCTAGGGCCACGGTTGGCGTGGCGGATATCCGAAGTTGTAGTTGGGGTTGTACTGTGATGCAGCAGCTATTGCCTCATGAGCTGCCGCTTGGAGACGAGCTGTCTCCGTCCTCCTCTTATACTCGTTCGCCTCCTCCCTGGTTATAATAAATCTCCCTTTTGTCTGAAAGTCAAAGAAAGTAGGAGCAGGGAGAGTAACATGGAAAATGTGGCGCCTGTCAAACATTAGTCGGTACTGGAGAGGTTGTTCATTCCTCTCAATAAACTAATGGCGAACCATAGCCTCATAAGCCAGATAAGTGGGAGGCAATTCCATATCATCTTCATGTATGGGCATCGCAAGAAAATTAGCCACACGGGTTGTGTAAATTCCACCAAACAAGTCTCCACTTATACCATTATTATGCAACCTCTGTGCAACAATGGCCCCTAAGTTATATTGTTTATCTCCTAAAACAGCACTCTTGAGAACACTAAGATCAGGGACACACATGTGACATGCTTCATCCTTACCATTTATGCACCTACCTATGAAGAGAGCAAAATAATGTATAGCGGGAAAATGAATGCTCCCTATGGTAGCTTGTGCTATATCTCTAGATTCCCCCACTGTAATACTAGCAAGAAAATCTCTAAACTCAGATTTGTGAGGTTCACTAGCACTACCCCATTGTGGAAGTTTGCAAGCAGTATTAAAATCCTCTAAGTCCATAGTATAAGATTTGCCATAGATATCAAATAGGACACTGTGATAATTACGTGAAGATGAAAATTTGAACCTTCTCACAAAGGAATCAGTTAGGTGATAATACTGAGAACACTTATCTAGCATGAAGCCTTCGAGTTCAGCATTACGCACATATGCGTCAAATTCTTCCTTAATTCCAGCTCGGACCATGAAATCGTTTGACGACCATTCACAAGGCCGCACTTGAGCTTATCTTGGTAGTTCATGGTCCGGCTCACGTATTGCGGGCCTGGGTCCTTGCTTCCTTGAAGAACCACCTTGGTACATTTTCCTAAACATATTTCTTCCTCTAAAAAATTTCTGAATTTTTTAGTAACTTACAATAAAAGTGAACCAAACTCAACAAAATTGATAGCAACTACTCCCACAAGTGCCTAGAGACTAAATCATGCATTAGAACTACTTGGGAACCATATAAATTTGACATGCAAGCTCAAGAACAGGGTCACCTAGGCAGCAAAAATTTGCAATGAATAAAGCACTAGAACAAAAACTAATTGGACCATTGGAGGAGTCACATACCGAAGAACAATCCCCCAAAGCAGTTTTGTGAGTGGAGCTTTGAGCAAGGAGATCGAAAATCGCAGCAAGATGAGCTAGAACTCGTGCTTGAGCTGGTTGGTGATTTTTTGGGAGGAAGAAGAAGTGTGTGGGTGCTGGAATAAGTGGAGGGGGGGCACCAGGGGCCCACGAGGCAGGGGGCACGCCCAGGGGGGTGGGCGCGCCCTGGACCCTCGTGGCCTGGTGCTTGCTCCCCATGATGTGTTCTCAGTGCCAGATATTCTCAAATATTCTAGAAAAAATCATATTTCATTTTCAGGGCATTTGGAGAACTTTTACCTTCGGGGTATTTTTGTTTATTGCATGGGTAATTCAGAAAACAGACAGAATATACTAATTTTGCTTTATTTAATCTAAATAACAGAAAGTAAAAGGAGGGTACAGAAGGTTGTGCTTTCTAACTTCATCCATCTCATGCTCATCAAAAGGAATCCACTAACAAGGTTGATCAAGTCTTGTTAACAAACTCTTTTTGAATAACATGGAACCGGAGAAATTTCGAATAACACTAGGTTACCTCAACGGGGATATGCACATCCCCAACAATAAGAATATCATATCTCTTCTTGATAGTAGGAAGAGGAAATTCAAAACCTCCAATAGTAATAGATGGAATTTTTCCAATAGAATTGATACTGTGGACTTGAGGTTGTTTCCTCGGAAAGTGTACCGTATGCTCATTACCATTAACATGAAAAGTGACATTGCCTTTGTTGCAATCAATAACAGCCCCTGCAGTATTCGAAAAGGGTCTACCAAGGATAATCGACATACTATCGTCCTCGGGGATATCAAGAATAACAAAGTCCGCTAAAATAGTAATATTTGCAACAACAACAGGCACCACTACAAAAAAAAGACACATCCGTGACATTTTGGGCCGAACGAATTTTTTTTCTGTCATACATATGACACTTCTATGACGATAATTGTGACAAAACCCGGTATCATCATAGATGCGGTGGGCTCCTACTTCTATGACAAAAAATCATGACAGAAAATGGGCTTTTCGTCCTAGGCGGGCCGGAGACGCAGCTGCATGACATTCTTTGGGCCGTCCATGACAGAAAAAACCGTGGTAGAAGCGAGGGCGGGGAAAATTTCAGGGAGTTCCCAGTTACGGTGGGAGGTCGGGGGCTGAGCGATGCGCGTTTCTCTCGTACACGTACGCGCGTGTGTGCGAGGCGTTGGCTCTAACTGAACCCGAGCGAGGCGTTGGGCTCTAACTGAACCCGAGCGATTGCACTTCAGGCTACGCGTTACTGAACCCGAGCGATCGATCGATGGTTGTTAACTGAAGCCGATCGATGCTGCCTCTGGGATGAACAGTGAGCGTTGCGGGGGGGGGGGGGGGTTTGGATGAACAGTGAGCGGTGCGTTGCCTCTGGATGAACAGGACCCCGTGGTGTGCTGGAGGGCTGGATGAACAGTAGACGGTGGAGGGGTGCCCGTGGAGGGGTGGTTGAACAGGACCCCGTGGTGTGGAGGGCTGGATGAACAGTAGACGGTGGAGGGGTGGTTGAATAGGACCCCGTGGTGTGGAGGGCTGGATGAACAGTAGACGGTGGAGGGGTGCCCGTGGAGGGGTGGTTGAACAGTAGCCGGTGGAGTAGCGCGCGGTGGAGGCTGGATGAACAGGAGCCTGTGGAGGCTGGAGGAGGTCGACGGTAGCCCGTGGAGGCTGGAGGAGGTCGACGGTGGAGATGAACAGTATCCTGTGGAGTCCCGTTTTGCGGTACGCCACACCCCTCCCGATGAACAGGACCCCCGTTTCGACCGTAGGAGGTCCGTTTCGTCCGTTTTGCGGTACGCCGCACCCCTCCCGATCAACAGGACCCCCGTTTCGACCGTAGGAGGTCCGTTTCGTCCGTTTTGCGGTACGCCACACCCCTCCTGATCAACAGGACCCCCGTTTCGACCGTAGGAGGTCCGTTTCCTCCGTTTTGCGGTACGCCACACCCCTCCCGATCAACAGGACCCCGTTCCGAACGTAGGAGGTCCGTTTCCTCCGTTCTGTGGTATGCCAGGCCTCGTTTCCATCGCCTGTTCCGTCCAAGCCCTCCCGATGAACACGACCACACATTCCGTTCCGACCCAGTCGGTTGGCTCCCACGCGTTCCGTTGCCTCCCGATGAACACGGCGCATTCCGTTGCCTCCCCATGAACACGACGCATTCCGTTGCCTCCCCATGAACACGACGCATTCCGTTGCCTCCCCATGAACACGACGATGACGCTGTTTCTCCGTTCCGACCCAGCCATGTCAACGAGCCCTCGCCGTACGTATGCGCGAGTAGGCGTTCGAGACCCCGCCCGTATGTACACATACATGGCCGTATTTTCTTTCTTGCACCCTGGCCGCTGTATGTACGTGTACATGCTACGTGCACGCCTCTACATCCACCAGTATATATGTACGTACACGTTCGCGACCAGAATGACAACGCTGCGTACGCTTCGACCAGGTGGGTCCCAACTGTCAGGCACTTCCTTGCGTGCGAAGATGTAGCTGGTGGGTCCCAGCAGTCAGGGGGCGAATCGTTTTGTTTTTTTTGCCCGGACGCATTTCCTTGCGTGAGAAGGTGTAGCTGGTGGGTCCCAGCAGTCAGGGGGGAAATGTTTTTTTCACGAAATACGGTGGCCCGTCCAGTGGGTCCCCGCTGTTAGGTGGAGGAATAATTATTTTGCACGTAATAAGGAGGCACTTCCTTGCTGCGGCCGTGGACCCAGCTGTCAGCGCCTACACGCACAGTACTCTTCCGATGGAAGTCGGTCGTTGACCACATTGACCACGCCGCGCCGAGAGCACCACGGCGGTGGACGACGGCGAGGCCTAGGAAGGGGATGACACGGAGGCAGGGAAGACTCGGCAGTTGTTTCCCACGCGGAGGGGAGTACGACTGTACGAGGGTTTACTTGTTCGTTTGCCGTCGCCGGAGAATAACAACAGGTGTGGGTGAGTAGAGGGATGGCTAGGCCAGCGATGGGAGTACGGTGGGGCGGTGAGGCCTGTTGGGGAACGTAGCAGAAATTCAAAATTTTCCTATGTGTCACCAAGATCAATCTAGGAGATGCTAGCAACAAGAGGGGAGGAGTGCATCTACATACCCTTGTAGATCGCGAGCGGAAGCGTTCAAGAGAACGGGGTTGATGGAGTCGTACTCGTCGTGATCCAAATCACCGATGATCCTAGCGCCGAACGGACGGCACCTCCGCATTCAACACACGTACGGAGCGGGGACGTCTCCTCTTTCTTGATCCAGCAAGGGGGGAGGAGAAGTTGATGGAGATCCAGCAGCACGACGGCGTGGTGGTGGAAGTAGCGGGATCCCGGCAGGGCTTCGCCAAGCGCAAGCGGGGAGGAAGAGGTGTCACGGGAGGGAGGGAGGCGCCAGGGCTTGGGGTGCTGCTCCCATGCACCTCCCCACTATATATAGGGGTGGAGGGGGCTGGTTTCTTGCCCTCCAAGTCCATTGGGGCGTTGGCAAAGGTGGGTGAAAGAAATCCCATCATTTCCCTTCCCCACCGATTGTTATCCCCCTTTTTTAGGGATCTTGATCTTATCCCTTCGGGATATGATCTTATTCCTTCTAAGGTGGGATCTTGGTGCGCCTTGACCAGGGGTGTGGGGCCTTGCCCCCACTACTCACGTTCATGTGGGTCCCCCCATGCAGGTGGGCCCCACTTCAGAACCTTCTAGAACCTTCCCGATACAATACCGAAAAATCCCGAACATTTTCCGGTGGCCAAAATAGGACTTCCCACATTTACCTCCGGACCATTCCGGAACTCCTCGTGACGTCCAGGATCTCATCCGGGACTCCAAACAACTTTCGGTTAACCGCATACTAATATCTCTACAACTCTAGCGTCACTGAACCTTTAGTGTGTAGACCCTACGGGTTCGGGAGACATGCAGACATGACCGAGACGACTCTCCGGTCAATAACCAACAGCGGGATCTGGATACCCATGTTGGCTCCCACATGTTCCACGATGATCTCATCGGATGAACCACGATGTCGAGGATTCAATCAATCCCGTATACAATTCCCTTTGTCAATCGGTACGTTACTTGCCCGAGATTCGATCGTCGGTATCCCAATACCTTGTTCAATCTCGTTACCGGCAAGTCACTTTACTCGTACCGTAACGCATGATCCCGTGGATAACTCCTTAGTCACATTGAGCTCATTATGATGATGGATTACCGAGTGGGCCCAGAGATACCTCTCCGTCATACAGAGTGACAAATCCCAGTCTCGATTCGTGCCAACCCAACAGACACTTTCAGAGATACCTGTAGTGCACCTTTATAGCCACCCAGTTACGTTGTGACGTTTGGTACACCCAAAGCATTCCTACGGTATCCGGGAGTTGCACAATGTCATGGTCTAAGGAAATGATACTTGACATTAGAAAAGCTCTAGCAAACGAACTACACGATCTTGTGCTATGCTTAGGATTGGGTCTTGTCCATCACATCATTCTCCTAATGATGTGTTCCCGTTATCAATGACATCCAATGTCCATGGTCAGGAAACCATAACCATCTATTGATCAACGAGTTAGTCAACTAGAGGCTTACTAGGGACATGTTGTGGTCTATGTATTCACACATGTATTACGGTTTCCAGTTAATACAATTATAGCATGAACAACAGACAATTACCATGAACAAGGAAATACAATAATAACCATTTTATTATTGCCTCTAGGGCATATTTCCAATAGTCTCCCACTTGCACTAGAGTCAATAATCTAGTTCACATCACCATGTGAGTAACACTCAAAGTTCACATCGCCATGTGACTAATATCCAAGAGTTTACTAGAGTCAATAATCTAGTTCACATCACCATGTGATTAACACTCAATGAGTTCTAGGGTTTGATCATGTTATGCTTACGAGAGAGGTTTTAGTCAACGTGTCTGCAACATTCAGATCCGTGTGTGCTTTACAAATCTCTATGTCATCTTGTAGATGCAGCTACCACGCGCTACTTGGAGCTATTCCAAATAACTGCTCTACTATACGAATCCGGTTCACTACTCAGAGTCATCCGGATTAGTGTCAAAGTTTGCATCGACGTAACCCTTTACGACGAACCCCTTTTCCACCTCCATAATCGAGAAAATTCCTTAGTCCACTAGATACTAAGGATAAGTTCGACCGCTGTCATGTGATCCCTTCCTGGATCACTATTGTACCCCTTGACTAACTCATGGCAAGGCACACTTCAGGTGCGGTACATAGCATAGCATATTGTAGAGCCTACGTCTAAAGCATAGGGGACGACCTTCGTCCTTTCTCTTTCTTCTGCCGTGGTCAGGTCTTGAGTCTTACTCAATACTCACACCTTGTAACACAGCCAAGAACTCCTTCTTTGCTGATCTATTTTGAACTCCTTCAAAATCTTGTCACGGTATGTATTCACTTGAAAGTACTATCAATCGTTTTTTGATCTATCCTTATAGATCTTGATGCTCAATGTTCAAGTAGCTTAATCCAGGTTTTCCATTGAAAAACACTTTTCAAATAACCCTGTATGCTTTCCAGAAATTCTACATCATTTCTGATCAACAATATGTTAACAACATATACTCATCAAAAATTCTATAGTGCTCCCACTCACTTCTTTGGAAATACAAGTTTCTCATGAACTTTGTATAAACCCAAAATCTTTGATCATCTCATCAAAGCGTTCATTCCAACTCCGAGATGCTTACTCCAATCCTTAGAAGGATTGCTTGAGCTTTGCATACTTGTTAGCATCTTTCAGGATTGACAAAACCTTCTGGTTGTATCACATACAACCTTTCCTCAAGAAAATCGTCGAGGAAACAATGTTTTGACATCCTATCTGCAAGATTTCATAAATAATGCAGTAACTGCTAATATAATTCTAACAGACTCTTAGCATCGCTACGAGTGAGAAAGTCTCATCGCAGTCAACTCCTTGAACTTGCCGGAAAACATCTTAACGACAAGTCGAGCTTTCTTAATGGTGACACTTTGTAGGGCAACGTAGCAATAATTCAAAATTTTCTACGCATCACCAAGATCAATCTATGGAGTCATCTAGCAACGAGAGAGAGGAGTGTATCTACATACCCTTGTAGATCGCGAGCGGAAGCATTCAAGAGAACGGGGTTGATGGAGTCGTACTCGTCGTGATCCAAATCACCGATGATCCTAGCGCCGAACGGACGGCACCTCCGCGTTCAACACACGTACGGAGCAGTGACGTCTCCTCCTTCTTGATCCAGCAAGGGGGGAGGAGAGGTTGATGGAGATCCAGCAGCACGACGGCGTGGTGGTGGAAGTAGCGGGATTCCAACAGGGCTTCGCCAAGCGCTCCGGGAGGAGGGAGATGTGTCACGGGAGGGAGAGGGAGGCGCCAGGGCTTAGGTATTGCTTCCCTCCCTCCCCCCACTATATATAGGGCCAAGGGAGAGGGGGGGGGGCGCAGCCTTGGCCCTTCCTCCAAGGAAGGGTGCGGCCAGGGAGGAGTCCATCCTCCCCAAGGCACCTCGGAGGTGCCTTCCCCCTTTAGGACTCTCCCTTTCCCTTATCTCTTGGCGCATGGGCTTCTTGGGGCTGGTGCCCTTGGCCCATATAGGCCAAGGCGCACACCCCTACAGCCCATGTGGCCCCCCGGGGCTGGTGGACCCCCGGACCCCTTTCGGCACTCCCGGTACAATACCGATAATGCGCGAAACTTTTCCGGTGACCAAAATAAGACTTCCCATATATAAATTTTTACCTCCGGACCATTACGGAACTCCTCGTGACATCCGGGATCTCATCCGGGACTCCGAAAAACTTTCGGGTTACCGCATACTAATATCTCTATAACCCTAGCGTCATCGAACCTTAAGTGTGTAGACCCTACGGGTTCAGGAGACACGCAGACATGACCGAGACGACTCTCCGGTCAATAACCAATAGCGGGATCTGGATACCCATGTTGGCTCCCACATTCTCCTCGATGATCTCATCGGATGAACCACGATGTCGAGGATTCAATCAATCCCGTATACAATTCCCTTTGTCAATCGGTATGTTACTTGCCCGAGATTCGATCGTCGGTATCCCGATACCTTGTTCAATCTTGTTACTGGCAAGTCTCTTTACTCGTTCCGTAACACACCATCCCGTGATCAACTCCTTGGTCACATTGTGCACATTATGATGATGTCCTACCGAGTGGGCCCAGAGATACCTCTCCGTTTACACGGAGTGACAAATCCCAGTCTCGATTCGTGCCAACCCAACAGACACCTTCGGAGATACCTGTAGTGCACCTTTATAGGCACCCAGTTACGTTGTGACATTTGGTACACCCAAAGCATTCCTACGGTATCCGGGAGTTGCACAATCTCATGGTCTAAGGAAATGATACTTGACATTAGAAAAGCTCTTAGCAAACGAACTACACGATCTTGTGCTAGGCTTAGGATTGGGTCTTGTCCATCACATCATTCTCCTAATGATGTGATCCCGTTATCAACGACATCCAATGTCCATGGTCAGGAAACCATAACCATATATTGATCAACGAGCTAGTCAACTAGAGGCTTACTAGGGACATAGTGTTGTCTATGTATCCACACATGTATCTGAGTTTCCTATCAATACAATTTTAGCATGGATAATAAACGATTATCATGAACAAGGAAATATAATAATAACCATTTTATTATTGCCTCTAGGGCATATTTCCAACAGTCTCCCACTTGCACTAGAGTCAATAATCTAGTTCACACCGCCATGTGATTAACACTCATAGGTCACATCACCATGTGACTAACATCCAAAGAGTTTACTAGAGTCAACAATCTAGTTCACATCACTATGTGATTAACACTCAATGAGTTATGGTTTGATCATGTTATGCTTGTGAGAGAGGTTGTAGTCAACGGGTCTGAACCTTTCAGATCCGTGTGTGCTTTACGAATATCTATGTCATCTTGTGGATGCTACCACGCGCTACTTGGAGCCATTTCAAATAACTGCTCTACTATACGAATCCGGTTTTCTACTCAGAGTCATCCGGATTAGTGTCAAAGTTCGCATCGACATAACCCTTTACGACAAACTCCTTTTCACCTCCATAATCGAGAAAATTCCTTAGTCCACTAGATACTAAGGATAAGTTCTACCGCTGTCATGTGATCCATTCCCGGATCACTATTGTACCCCTTGACCAACTCATGGCAAGGCACACTTCATGTGCGGTACACAACATAGCATACTATAGAGCCTACGTCTAAAGCATAGGGAACGACCTTCGTCCTTTCTCTCTCTTCTGCTGTGGTCAGGTCTTGAGTCTTACTCAATACTCACACCTTGTAACACAGCCAAGAACTCCTTCTTTGCTGATCTATTTTGAACTCTTTCAAAAACATGTCAAGGTGTGCGTTCTTTGAAAGTATCATCGGGCGTCTTGATCTATCTCTATAGATCTTGATGCCCAATATGTAAGTAGCTTTATCCAGGTCTTCCTTTGAAAAACTCCTTTCAAATAACCCTTCATGCTTTCCAGAAATTTTACATCATTCCGGATCAACAATATGTCATTCACATATACTTATCAGAAATGTTGTAGCGCTCCCACTCACTTCATTGTAAATACAAGTTTCTAACAAACTTTGTATAAACCCAAAAACTTTGATCACTCCATCAAAGCGTATATTCTGACTCCGAGATGCTTGCTCTAGTCCATGGAAGGATCGCTGGAGCTAGCATACCTTTTAGCATCTTAGGATCGACAAAACCTTTCTGATTGTATCACATACAACCTTTCCTTACGAAAACTGGTAAGGAAACTTGTTTTGACATCCATCTGCCAGATTTCATAAATGCAGCTAATGCTAACATGATTCCGACGGACTTAAGCATCGCTACGGATGAGAAAATCTCATCGTAGTCAACTCCTTGAACTTGTGAAAATACTCTTTGCCACAAGTCGAGCTTCATAGACGGTAACATTACCATCCATGTCCGTCTTCTTCTTAAAGATCCATTTATCTCAATGGCTTGCCGATCATCGGGCAAGTTCACCAAAGTCCATGCTTTGTTCTGATACATGGATCCTATCTCGGATTTCATGTCTTCTAACCATTTGTCGGAATATGGGCCCACCATCGCTTCTCCATAGCTCGTAGGTTCAGTATTGTCTAACAACATGATATCTAAGACATGATTACCGTACCACTCTGTTGGGGAACGTAGTAATTTCAAAAAATTTCCTACGCATACGCAAGATCATGGTGATGCATAGCAACGAGAGGGGAGAGTGTTGTCCACGTACCCTCGTAGACCGACAGCGGAAGCGTTATTACAACGCGGTTGATGTAACCGATCAAGTACTGAACGCACGGCACCTCCGAGTTCTACACACGTTCAGCTCGATGACGTCCCTCGAACTCCGATCCAGCCGAGTGTTGAGGGAGAGTTTTGTCAGCACGATGGCGTGGTGACGATGATGATGTTCTACCGACGCAGGGCTTCGCCTAAGCTCCGCAACGATATTATCGAGGTGTAATTTGGTGGAGGGGGGCACCGCACACAGCTAAAAGATCTCAAGGATCAATTGTTGTGTCTATGGGGTGCCCCCTGCCCCCGTATATAAAGGAGCAAGGGGGAGGCGCGCCAAAGGGGGGAGTCCTACTCCCACTGGGAGTAGGACTCCTCCTTTCCTTGTGGGAGTAGGAGAAGGGAAGGGGGAAGGAGAAAGAAGGAAGGGGGCGTCCCCCTTCCCTAGTCCAATTCGGACTAGCCCATGGGGAGGGGTGCGGCCAGCCTTTGGGGTCTTTCTCTCCTTTCCCGTATGGCCCATTAAGGCCCAATACGAATTCCCGTAACTCTCCGGTATTCCGAAAAATACCCGAATCACTCGGAACCTTTCCGAAGTCCGAATATAGTCGTCCAATATATCGATCTTTACATCTCGGCCATTTCGAGACTCCTCGTCATGTCCCCGATCTCATCCGGGACTCCGAACTCCTTCGGTACATCAAAACTCAATAAAACTGTCATCGTAACGTTAAGCGTGCGGACCCTTCGGGTTCGAGAACTATGTAGACATGACCAAGACACCTCTCCGGTCAATAACCAATAGCGGGACCTGGATGCCCATAATGGCTCCCACATATTCTACGAAGATCTTTATCTGTCAGACCGCATAACAACATACGTTGTTCCCTTTGTCATCGGTATGTTACTTGCCCGAGATTCGATCGTCGGTATCTCGATACCTAGTTCAATCTCGTTACTGGCAAGTCTCTTTACTCGTTCCGTAATACATCATCCCGCAACTAACTCATTAGTCACAATGCTTGCAAGGCTTATAGTGATGTGCATTACCGAGTGGGCCCAAAGATACCTCTCCGACAATCGGAGTGACAAATCCTAATCTCGAAATACGCCAACCCAACAAGTACCTTTGGAGACACCTATAGAGCACCTTTATAATCACCCATTTACGTTGTGACGTTTGGTAGCACACAAAGTGTTCCTCCGGTAAACGGGAGTTGCATAATCTCATAGTCAGAGGAACATGTATAAGTCATGAAGAAAGCAATAGCAACATACTAAACGATCGGGTGCTAAGCTAACGGAATGGGTCAAGTCATTCACGTCATTCTCCTAATGAGGTGATCTCGTTAATCAAATGATAACTCATGTCTATGGCTAGGAAACATAACCATCTTTGATTAACGAGCTAGTCAAGTAGAGGCATACTAGTGACACTCTGTTTATCTATGTATTCACACATGTATTATGTTTCCGGTTAATACAATTCTAGCATGAATAATAAACATTTATCATGATATAAGGAAATATATAATAATTTATTATTGCCTCTAGGGCATATTTCCTTCAGTCTCCCACTTGCACTAGAGTCAATAATCTAGTTCACATCGCCATGTGATTTAACATCAATAATTCACATCACCATGTGATTAACACCCATAGTTCACATCTCTATGTGACCAACACTCAAAGGGTTTACTAGAGTCAATAATCTAGTTCAGATCGCTATGTGATTAACACCCAAAGAGTACTAAGGTGTGATCATGTTTTGATTGTGAGATAATTTTAGTCAACGGGTCTGTCACATTCAGATCCGTAAGGATTTTGCAAATTTCTATGTCTACAATGCTCTGCTCGGAGCTACTCTAGCTAATTGCTCCCACTTTCAATATGTATCTAGACCGAGACTTAGAGTCATCTAGATTTAGTGTCAAAACTTGCATCGACGTAACCCTTTACGACGAACCTTTTGTCACTTCCATAATCGAGAAACATTTCCTTATTCCACTAAGGATAATTTTGACCGCTGTCCAGTGATCTACTCCTAGATCACTATTGTACTCCCTTGCCAAAATCAGTGTAGGGTATACAATACATCTGGTACACAGCATGGCATACTTTATAGAATCTATGGCCAAGGCATAGGGAATGACTTTCATTCTCTTTCTATCTTCTGCCATGGTCGGGCTTTGAGTCTTTACTCAATTTCACACCTTGTAACACAGGCAAGAACTCTTTCTTTGACTGTTCTATTTTGAACTACTTCAAAATCTTGTTAAGGTATGTACTCATTGAAAAACTTATCAAGCGTCTTCATCTATCTCTATAGATATTGATGCTCAATATGTAAGCAGCTTCACCGAGGTCTATCTTTGAAAAACTCCTTTCAAACACTCCTTTATGCTTTGCAGAATAATTCTACATTATTTCTGATTAACAATATGTCATTCAGATATACTTATCAGAAATGCTGTAGTGCTCCCACTCACTTTCTTGTAAATACAGGCTTCACCGCAAGTCTGTATACAACTATATCCTTTGATCAACTTATCAAAGTGTATATTCCAACTCCGAGATGCTTGCACCAGTCCATTGATGGATCGCTAGAGCTTGCATTTGTTAGCACCTTTAGGATTGACAAAACCTTCTGGTTGCATCATATACAACTCTTCTTTAATAAATCCATTAAGGAATGCAGTTTTTTTTACCCCTTTGCCAGATTTCATAAAATGCGGCAATTGCTAACATGATTCGGACAGACTTAAGCATAGATACGACTGAGAAACTCTCATCGTAGTCAACATCTTGAACTTGTCGAAAACCTTTTTGCGACAATTCTAGCTTTGTAGATAGTGACACTACTATCAGCGTCCGTCTTCCTCTTGAAGATCCATTTAATCTCAATGGCTCGCCGATCATTGGGCAAGTCAATCAAAGTCCATACTTTGTTCTCATATATGGATCTTATCTCAGATTTCATGGCCTCAAGCCATTTCGTGGAATCTGGGCTCACCATCGCTTCTTCATAGTTCGTAGGTTCGTCATGGTCTAGTAACATAACCTCCAGAACAGGATTACCGTACCACTCTGGTGCGGATCTTACTCTGGTTGACCTACGAGGTTCAGTAATAACTTGATCTGAAGTTCCATGATCATCATCATTAACTTCCTCACTAATTGGTGTAGGAGTCACATGAACAGATTTCTGTGATGAACTCCTTTCCAATAAGGGAGCAGGTACAGTTACCTCATCAAGTTCTACTTTCCTCCCACTCACTTCTTTCGAGAGAAACTCCTTCTCTAGAAAGGATCCATACTAAGCAACGAATGTCTTGCCTTCGGATCTGTGATAGAAGGTATACCCAACTGTTTCCTTTGGGTATCCTATGAAGACACATTTCTCCGATTTGGGTTTGAGCTTATCAGGATGAAACTTTTCACATAAGCATCGCAACCCCAAAATTTTAAGAAACGACAACTTTGGTTTCTTGCTAAACCTCAGTTCAAAAGGCGTCGTCTCAACGGATTTTTATGGTGCCCTATTTAATGTGAATGCAGCTGTCTCTAATGCATAACCCCAAAACGATAGTGGTAGATCGGTAAGATACATCATATATCGCACCATATCTAATAAAGTACGATTACGACGTTCGGACACACCATTACACCGTGGTGTTCCAGGTGGCGTGAGTAGTGAAACTATTTCACATTGTTTTAACTGAAGGCCAAACTCGTAACTCAAATACTCTTCTCTACGATCAGATCATAGAAACTTTATTTTCTTGTCACGATGATTTTCCACTTCACTCTGAAATTCTTTGAACTTTTCAAATGTTTCAGACTTATGTTTTATCAAGTAGATATACCCATATCTGCTCAAATCATCTGTGAAGGTCAGAAAATAATGATACCTGCTACGAGCCTCAATATTCATCGGACCACATACATCTGTATGTATGATTTCCAACAAATCTGTTGCTCTCTCCATAGTTCTGGAGAACGGCGTTTTAGTCATCTTGCCCATGAGGCACGGTTCGCAAGCATCAAGTGATTCATAATCAAGTGATTCCAAAATCCCATCAGTATTGAGGTTCTTCATGCGCTTTACACCAATATGACCTAAACGGCAGTGCCACAAATAAGTTGCACTATCACTATTAACTTTGCATCTTTTGGCTTCATTATTATGAATATGTGTATCACTACGATCGAGATCCAACAAACCATTTTCGTTGGTGTGTATGACCATAGAAGGTTTTTATTCATGTAAACAGAACAACAATTGTTCTCTAACTTAAATGAATAACCTTATTGCAATAAACATGATCAAATCATATTCATGCTCAACGCAAACACCAAATAACACTTATTTAGTTTCAACACTAATCCCGAAAGTATAGGGAGTGTGCGATGATGATCATATCAATCTTGGAACTACTTCCAACATACATCGTCACCTCGCCTTTTACTAGTCTCTGTTTATTCTGCAACTCCCGTTTTCGAGTTACTACTCTTTAGCAACTGAACCAGTATCAAATACTGAGGGGTTGCAATAAATACTAGTAAGTACACATCAATAACATGTATATCCAATATACCTTTGTTCAGTTTGCCATCCTTCTTATCCACCAAATACTTGGGGTAGTTCCGCTTCCAGTGAACAGTCCCTTTGCAGTAGAAGCACTTAGTCTCAGGCTTAGGACCAGACTTAGGCTTCTTCACTTGAGAAGCAACTTGCTTGCCGTTCTTTTTGAAGTTCCCCTTCTTCCCTTTGCCCTTTTCTTGAAACTAGTGGTCTCGTCAACCATCAACACTTGATGTTTTTCTTGATTTCTACCTTCGTCGATTTCAGCATCACGAAGAGCTTGAGAATTACTTTCGTCATCCCTTGCATACTATAGTTCATCATGAAGTTCTACTAACTTGGTGATGGTGACTTGAGAATTCTGTCAATCACTATTTTATCTGGAAGATAAACTCCCACTTGATTCAAGCGATTGTAGTACCCAGACAATCTGAGCACATGCTCACTAGTTGAGCGATTCTCCTCCATATTTTAGCTATAGAACTTGTTGGAGACTTCATATCTCTCAACTCTGGTATTTGCTTGAAATATTAACTTCAACTCCTGGAACATCTTATATGTTCCATGACGTTCAAAATGTCTTTGAAGTCCCGATTCTAAGCCGTTAAGCATGGTGCACTAAACTATCAAGTAGTCATCATTTTGAGCTAGCCAAACGTTCATAACGTCTGCATCTGCTCCTGCAATAGGTCTGTCACCTAGCGGTGCATTAAGGACATAATTTTTCTGTGCAGCAATGAGGATAATCCTCAGATCACGGATCCAATCCGCATCTTTGCTACTAACATCTTTCAACATAATTTTTCTCTAGGAACATATCAAAAATAAACACAGGGAAGCAACAACGCGAGCTATTGATCTACAACATAATTTGCAAAATACTATCAGGACTAAGTTCATGATAAATTTAAGTTCAATTAATCATATTACTTAAGAACTCCCACTTAGATAGACATCTCTCTAATCATCTAAGTGATTACGTGATCCAAAGCAACTAAACCATGTCCGATTAACACGTGAGATGGAGTAGTTTCAATGGTGAACATCACTATGTTGATCATATCTACTATATGATTCACGCTCGACCTTTCGGTCTCTGTGTTCCGAGGCCATATCTGTACATATGCTAGGCTCGTCAAGTTTAACCTGAGTATTCCGCGTGTGCAACTATTTTGCACCTGTTGTATTTGAACGTAGAGCCTATCACACCCGATTAACACGTGGTGTCTCAGCACGAAGAACTTTCGCAACGGTGCATACTCAGGGAGAACACTTTTATCTTGAAATTTTAGTGAGAGATCATCTTATAATGCTACCGTCAATCAAAGCAAGATAAGATGCATAAAGGATTAACATCACATGCAATCAATATAAGTGATATGATATGGCCATCATCATCTTGTGCTTGTGATCTCCATCTCCGAAGCACCGTGCTTGTGATCTCCATCTCCGAAGCACCGTCATGATCACCATCGTCACCGGCGTGACACCTTGATCTCCATCGTAGTATCGTTGTTGTCTCGCCAACTAATTGCTTTTACGACTATCGCTACCGCTTAGTCATAAAGTAAAACTATTACATGGTGATTGCATCTCATACAATAAAGCGACAACCATATGGCTCCTGCCAGTTGCCGATAACTCGGTTACAAAACATGATCATCTCATACAACAAATTATATCACATCATGTCTTGACCATATCACATCACAACATGCCCTGCAAAAACAAGTTAGACGTCCTCTACTTTGTTGTTGCAAGTTTTACGTGGCTGCTACGGGCTTGGCAAGAACCGTTCTTACCTACGCATCAAAACCATAATGATAGTTTGTCAAGTTGGTGCTATTTTAACCTTCGCAAGGACCGGGCGTAGCCACACTCGGTTCAACTAAAGTGAGAGAGACAGACACCCGCCAGTCACCTTTAAGCAATGAGTGCTCCGAACGGTGAAAGCAGTCTCGCGTAAGCGTACGCGTAATGTCGGTCCGGGCCGCTTCATCTCACAATACCGCTGAACCAAAGTATGACATGCTGGTAAGCAGTATGACTTATATCGCCCACAACTCACTTGTGTTCTACTCGTGCATAGCATCAACGCATAAGACCAGGCTCGGATGCCACTGTTGGGGAACGTAGTAATTTCAAAAAAATTCCTACGCATACGCAAGATCAAGGTGATGCATAGCAACGAGAGGGGAGAGTGTTGTCCACGTACCCTCGTAGACCGACAGCGGAAGCGTTATCACAACGCGGTTGATGTAGTCGTACGTCTTCACGATCCGACCGATCAAGTACCGAACGCACGACACCTCCGAGTTCTACACACGTTCAGCTCGATGACGTCCCTCGAACTCCGATCCAGCCGAGTGTTGAGGGAGAGTTTTGTCAGCACGACGGCGTGGTGACGATGATGATGTTCTACCGACGCAGGGCTTCGCCTAAGCTCCGCAACGATATTATCGAGGTGTAATTTGGTGGAGGGGGGCACCGCACACGGCTAAAAGATCTCAAGGATCAATTGTTGTGTCTATGGGGTGCCCCCTGCCCCCGTATATAAAGGAGCAAGGGGGAGGCAGCCGGCCAAGGGGAGAGGCGCGCCAAAGGGGGGAGTCCTACTCCCACCGGGAGTAGGACTCCTCCTTTCCTTGTGGGAGTAGGAGAAGGGAAGGGGGAAGGAGAAAGAAGGAAGGGGGCGTCCCCCTTCCCTAGTCCAATTCGGACTAGCCCATGGGGAGGGGTGCGGCCACCCTTTGGGGTCTTTCTCTCCTTTACCGTGTGGCCCATTAAGGCCCAATACGAATTCCCATAACTCTCCGGTACTCCGAAAAATACCCGAATCACTCGGAACCTTTCCGAAGTCCGAATATAGTCGTCCAATATATCGATCTTTATGTCTCGGCTATTTCGAGACTCCTCGTCATGTCCCCGATCTCATCCGGGACTCCCAACTCCTTCGGTACATCAAAACTCAATAAAACTGTCATCGTAACGTTAAGCGTGTGGACCCTTCGGGTTCGAGAACTATGTAGACATGACCGAGACACCTCTCCGGTCAATAACCAATAGCGGGACCTGGATGCCCATATTGGCTCCCACATATTCTACGAAGATGTTTATCGGTCAGACCGCATAACAACATACGTTGTTCCCTTTGTCATCGTATGTTACTTGCCCGAGATTCGATCGTCGGTATCTCGATACCTAGTTCAATCTCGTTACTGGCAAGTCTCTTTACTCGTTCCGTAATACATCATCCCGCAACTAACTCATTAGTCACAATGCTTGCAAGGCTTATAGTGATGTGCATTACCGAGTGGGCCCAGAGATACCTCTCCGACAATCGGAGTGACAAATCCTAATCTCGAAATACGCCAACCCAACAAGTACCTTTGGAGACACCTGTAGAGCACCTTTATAATCACCCATTTACGTTGTGACGTTTGGTAGCACACAAAGTGTTCCTCCGGTAAACGGGAGTTGCATTATCTCATAGTCAGAGGAACATGTATAAGTCATGAAGAAAGCAATAGCAACATACTAAACGATCGGGTGCTAAGCTAACGGAATGGGTCAAGTCAATCACGTCATTCTCCTAATGAGGTGATCTCGTTAATCAAATGACAACTCATGTCTATGGCTAGGAAACATAACCATCTTTGATTAACGAGCTAGTCAAGTAGAGGCATACTAGTGACACTCTGTTTGTCTATGTATTCACACATGTATTATGTTTCCGGTTAATACAATTCTAGCATGAATAATAAACATTTATCATGATATAAGGAAATATATAATACTTTATTATTGCCTCTAGGGCATATTTCCTTCACACTCAGGAGTAGTACATATCCTTGTTGACCTACAAGGTTTGGTAGTGACTTGATCCGAAGTTTCATGATCACTATCATAAGCTTCCACTTCAATTGGTGTAGGTGCCACAGGAACAACTTCTTGTGCCCTGCTACACACTAGTTGAAGTGACGGTTCAATAACCTCATCAAGTCTCTACCATCCTCCCACTCAATTCTTTCGAGAGAAACTTTTCCTCCAGAAAGGACTCGTTTCTAGAAGTAATTACTTTTGCTTCCAGATCTGAAATAGGAGGTATACCCAACTGTTTTGGGTTTTCTATGAAGATGCATTTATCCGCTTTGGGTTCGAGCTTATCAGCTTGAAACTTTTTCACATAAGCATCGCAGCCCCAAACTTTTAAGAAATGACAACTTAGGTTTCTCTAAACGGTGTCGTCTCAACGGAATTGCGTGGTGCCCCTTTTAAAGTGAATGCAGTTATCTCTAATGCCTAACCCATAAACGATAGTGGTAATTCGATAAGAGACATCATGGCATGCACCATATCCAATAGGGTGCAGTTATGATGTTCGGACACACCATCACACTGTGGTGTTCCAGGCGGTATTAATTGTGAAACAGTTTCCACAATGTCTTAATTGTGTGCCAAACTCGTAACTCAGATATCTCTATGATCATATCATAGACATTTTATCCTCTTGTCACGACGATCTTCATCTTCACTCTGAAAATACTTGAACCTTTCAATAATTCAGACTTGTGTTTCATCAAGTAAATACACTCAGCATCTACTCAAATCATCTGTGAAGTAAGAACATATCGATATCCACTGCGTGCCTCAGCACTCATTGGACTGCACACATCAAAATGTATTACTTCCAACAAGTTGCTTTCTTGTTACATCTTACTGAAAACGAGGCCTTTCAGTCATCTTGCCCATGTGGTATGATTTGCATGTCTCAAGTGATTCAAAATCAAGTGAGTCCAAACGATCCATCTGCATGGAGTTTCTTCATGCATATATACCAATAGACATGGTTCGCATGTCTCAATCTTTTCAAAAACGAGTGAGTCCAAAGATCCATCTACATGGAGCTTCTTCATGCGTTTTATACCAATATGACTCAAGTGGCAGTGCCACAAGTATGTGGTACTATCATTACTATTTTATATCTTTTGGCACGAACATGTGTATCACGGCGATCGAGATTAATTTTAGGTGCAAGACCATTGAAGGTATTATTCAAATAAACAGAGTAACCATTATTCTCCTTAATGAATAACCGTATTGCGATAAACATAATCCAATCATGTTTATGCTCAATGCAAACACCAAATAACAATTATTTAGGTTTAACACCAATCTCGATGGTAGAGCGAGCATGCGATGCTTGATCACATCAACCTTGGAAACACTTCCAATACATATCGTCATCTCACCTTTAGCTAGTTTTCGTTTATTCCGCAGCTTTTATTTCGAGTTACTAACACTTAGCAACCGAACCGGTATCTAATACCCTGGTGCTGCTAGGAGTACTAGTAAAGTACACATTCATATAATGTATATCCAATATACTTCTGTCGACCTTGCCTGCCTTTTCATCTACCAAGTATCTAGGGTAGTTCTCCTTCAGTGACCGTTCCCCTCATTACAGAAGCACTTAGTCTCGGGTTTGGGTTCAACCTTGGGATTCTTCACTAGAGCAGCAAATGATTTGCTGTTTCATGAAGTATCCCTTTTTGCTCTTGCCCTTCTAGAAACTAGTGGTTTTACTAACCATCAACAATTGATGCTCCTTCTTGATTTCTACTTTCGCGGTGTCAAACATCACGAGTTGCTCAAGGATCATCATGTCTATCCCTGATATGTTATAGTTCATCATGAAGCTCTAATAGCTTGGTGGCAGTGACTATGGAGAACCATCACTATTTCATCTAGAAGATTAACTCCCACTCGATTCAAGTGATTGTAGTACTTAGACAATATGAGCACATGCTCAACGATTGAGCTTTTCTCCCTTAGTTTGCAGGCTTAAGAAACTTGTCAGAGGTCTCATACCTCTTGATGTGGGCATTAGTCTGAAATCCCAATTTCAGTCTTCGGAACATCTCACATGTTCTGCGACGTTTCAAAAACGTCTTTGGTGCCACAATTCTAAACCGTTAGCATTACGCACTGAACTATCACGTAGTCATCAAAACATGTATGTCAGATGTTTCGCAACATCTACAGACGACGCTGAGGTTCAGCACACCGAGCGGTGCATTAAGGACATAAGCCTTCTGTGCAGCAATGAGGACAATCCTCAGTTTACGGACCCAGTCCGCACAATTGCTACTATCAACTTTCAACTAAATTTTCTCTAGGAACATATCTTAAACAGTAGAACTATAGCGTAAGCTATGACATAATTTGCAAAGACCTTTTGACTATGTTCATGATAATTAAGTTCATCTGATTATTTAATGAACTCCCACTCAGATAGACATCCCTCTAGTCATCTAAGTGATACATGATCCGAGTCAAACTAGGCCGTGTCCGATCATCACGTGAGACGGACTAGTCATCATCGATGAACATCTCCATGTTGATCGTATCTACTATACGACTCATGTTCGACCTTTCGGTCTCTTGTGTTCCGAGGCCATGTCTGTACATGCTAGGCTCGTCAAGTCAACCTAAGTGTTTCGCATGTGTTCCGAGGCCATGTCTGTACATGCTAGGCTCGTCAACACCCGTTGTATTCGAACGTTCGAATCTATCACACCCGATCATCACGTGGTGCTTCGAAACAACGAACCTTCGCAACGGTGCATAGTTAGGGGGAACACGTCTCTTGAAATTTTAGTGAGGGATCATCTTATTTATGCTACCGTCGTTCTAAGCAAATAAGATGTAAACATGACAAACATCACATGCAAATCATAAAGTGACGTGATATGGCCAATATCATCTTGCGCCTTTGATCTCCATCTTTGAGGCGCGGCATGATCACCTTCGTCACCAGCATGACACCATGATCTCCATCATCACGATCTCCATCATCGTGTCTTGATGAAGTTGTCTCGCCAACTATTACTTCTACTACTATAGTTAACGGTTAGCAATAAAGTAAAGTAATTACATGGCGTTTTCATTGACACGCAGGTCATACAATAAATTAAGACAACTCCTATGGCTCCTGCCGGTTGTCATACTCATCGACATGCAAGTCGTGATTCCTATTACAAGAACATGATCAATCTCATACATCACATATATCATTCATCACATCCTTTTGGCCATATCACATCACATAGCATACCCTGCAAAAACAAGTTAGACGTCCTCTAATTGTTGTTGCATGTTTTACGTGGCTGCTATGGGTTTCTAGCAAGAACGTTTCTTACCTACGCAAAAGCCACAACGTGATATGCCAATTTCTATTTACCCTTCATAAGGACCCTTTTCATCGAATCCGATCCGACTAAAGTGGGAGAGACAGACACCCGCTAGCCACCTTATGCAACTAGTGTATGTCAGTCGGTGGAACCTGTCTCACATAAGTGTACGTGTAAGGTCGGTCCGGGCCGCTTCATCCCACGATGCCGCCGAATCAAGATAAGACTAGTAACGACAAGTAAATTGACAAAATCGACGCCCACAACTACTTTGTGTTCTACTTGTGCATAGAAACTACGCATAGACCTAGCTCATGATGCCACTGTAGGGTAACGTAGCAATAATTCAAAATTTTCTACGCATCACCAAGATCAATCTATGGAGTCATCTAGCAACGAGAGAGAGGAGTGCATCTACATACCCTTGTAGATCGCGAGCGGAAGCGTTCAAGATAACGGGGTTGATGGAGTCGTACTCGTCGTTATCCAAATCACCGATGATCCTAGCGCCGAACGGATGGCACCTCCGCGTTCAACACACGTACGGAGCAGCGACGTCTCCTCCTTCTTGATCCAGCAAGGGGGGAGGAGAGGTTGATGGAGATCCAGCAGCACGACGGCGTGGTGGTGGAAGTAGCGGGATTCCAACAGGGCTTCGCCAAGCGCTGCGGGAGGAGGGAGATGTGTCACGGGAGAGAGAGGGAGGCGCCAGGGCTTAGGTATTGCTGCCCTCCCTCCCCCCACTATATATAGGGCCAAGGGAGAGGGGGGGGGGGGCGCAGCCTTGGCCCTTCCTCCAAGGAAGGGTGCGGCCAGGGAGGAGTCCATCCTCCCCAAGGCACCTCGGAGGTGCCTTCCCCCTTTAGAACTCTCCCTTTCCCTTATCTCTTGGCGCATGGGCCTCTTGGGGCTGGTTCCCTTGGCCCATATAGGCCAAGGTGCACACCCCTACAGCCCATGTGCCCGCCCGGGGCTGGTGGACCCCCTTGGTGGACCCCCGGACCCCTTTCGGCACTCCCGGTACAATACCGATAATGCGCGAAACTTTTTCGGTGACCAAAATAATACTTCCCATATATAATATTTACCTCCGGACCATTCCGGAACTCCTTGTGACATCCGGAATCTCATCCGGGACTCCGAACAACTTTCGGGTTACCGCATACTAATATCTCTATAACCCTAGCGTCACCGAACCTTAAGTGTGTAGACCCTACGGGTTCGGGAGACACGCAGACATGACCGAGACGACTCTCCGGTCAATAACCAACAGCGGGATCTGGATACCCATGTTGGCTCCCACATGCTCCTCGATGATATCATCGGATGAACCATGATGTCGAGGATTCAATCAATCCCATATACAATTCCCTTTGTCAATCAGTATGTTACTTGCCCGAGATTCGATCGTCGGTATCCCGATACCTTGTTCAATCTCGTTACCGGCAAGTCTCTTTACTCGTTCCGTAACACATCATCCCGTGATCAACTCCTTGGTCACATTGTGCACATTATGATGATGTCCTACCGAGTGGGCCCAGAGATACCTCTCCGTTTACATGGATTGACAAATCCCAGTCTCGGTTCGTGCCAACCCAACAGACACTTTCGGAGATACCTGTAGTGCACCTTTATAGCCACCCAGTTACGTTGTGACGTTTGGTACACCCAAAGCATTCCTACGGTATCCGGGAGTTGCACAATCTCATGGTCTAAGGAAATGATACTTGACATTAGAAAAGCTCTTAGCAAACGAACTACACGATCTTGTGCTAGGCTTAGGATTGGGTCTTGTCCATCACATCATTCTCCAAATGATGTGATCACGTTATCAACGACATCCAATGTCCATGGTCAGGAAACCGTAACCATCTATTGATCAACGAGCTAGTCAACTAGAGGCTTACTAGGGACATAGTGTTGTCTATGTATCCACACATGTATCTGAGTTTCCTATCAATACAATTTTAGCATGGATAATAAACGATTATCATGAATAAGGAAATATAATAATAACCATTTTATTATTGCCTCCAGGGCATATTTCCAACACACTTACCATCATTGTCTGTCTTCCCTTTAAAATCCATATGTACCCAACAGCCTTACGACCATCAAGTAGTTCTTTCAAAGTCTATACTTTGTTTTCATACATGGATCCTCTCAGATTTTATGGCCTCGAGCCATTCGCCGGAATCCGGGCCACCATCGCTTCTCCATAGCTCGTAGGTTCATTGTTGTCTAGCAACAGGACTTCCAAGACAGGATTACGTACCACTCTGAAGTAGTACGCATCCTTGTCGTCCTATGAGGTTTGGTAGTGACTTGATCTGAAGTTTCATGATCACTATCATAAGCTTCCACTTCAATTGGTGTAGGTGCCACAGGAACAACTTCCTGTGCCCTGCTACACATTAGTTGAAGTGACGGTTCAATGACCTCATCAAGTCTCCACCATCCTCCCACTCAATTCTTTCGAGAGAAACTTTTCCTCGAGAAAGGACCCGTTTCTAGAAACAATCACTTTTGCTTCCAGATCTTAAATAGGAGGTATACCCAACTGTTTTTGGTATTCTATGAAGATGCATATATCCGCTTTGGGTTCGAGCTTATCAGCCTGAAACTTTTTCACATAAGCGTCGCAGCCCCAAACTTTTAAGAAATGACATCTTAGGTTTCTCTAAACCATAGTTCATACGGTGTCGTCTCAACGGAATTGCGTGGTGCCCTATTTAAAGTGAATGCGGTTGTCTCTAATGCCTAACCCATAAACGATAGTGTAATTCGACAAGAGACATCATGGTATGCACCATATCCAATAGGGTGCAGTTATGATGTTCGGACACACCATCACAATATGGTGTTCCAGGCGGTATTAGTCGTGAAACAATTTCCACAATTTCTTAATTGTGTGCCAAACTCATAACTCAGATATTCATCTCTATGATCATATCATAGACATTTTATCCTCTTGTCACGACGATCTTCAACTCTGAAATTACTTAAACCTTTCAATAATTCAGACTTGTGTTTCATCAAGTAAATATTCTCAGCATCTACTCAAATCATCTGTGAAGTAAGAACATAACGATATCCACTGCGTGCCTCAGCACTCATTGGACTGCACACATCAAATGTATTACTCCCAACAAGTTGCTCTCTTGTTCCATCTTACTGAAAACGAGGCCTTTCATTCATCTTGCCCATGTGGTTTGATTTGCATGTCTCAAGTGATTCAAAATCAAGTGAGTCCAAATGATCCATCTGTATGGACTTTCTTCATGCATATATACTAATAGACATGGTTCGCATGTCTCAATCTTTTCAAAAACGAGTGAGTCCAAAGATCCATCAACGTGGAGCTTCTTCATGCGTTTTATACCAATATGACTCAAGTGGCAGTGCCACAAGTATGTGGTACTATCATTACTATCTTATATCTTTTGGCATGAACATGTGTATCACTACGATCGAGATTCAATAAACCATTCATTTTAGGTGCAAGACCATTGAAGGTATTATTCAAATAGACAGAGTAACCATTATTCTCCTTTAATGAATAATCGTATTGCGATAAACATAATCCAATCATGTCTATGCTTAAAGCAAACACCAAATAACAATTATTCAGGTTTAACCCCAATCTCGATGGTAGAGGGAGCATGCGATGCTTGATCACACCAACCTTGGAAACACATATCGTCATCTCACCTGTAGCTAGTCTCCGTTTATTCCGCAGCTTTTATTTCGAGTTACTAACACTTAGCAACCGAACCGGTATCTAATACCCTGGTGCTACTAGGAGTACTAGTAAAGTACACATTAATATAATGTATATCCAATATACTTCTCTCGACCTTGCCAGCCTTCTCATCTACGAAGTATCTAGGGTAGTTCTGCTTCAGTGACCGTTCCCCTCATTTCAGAAGCACTTAGTCTCGGGTTTGGGTTCAACCTTGGGTTTCTTCACTAGAGCAGCAACTGATTTGCCGTTTCATGAAGTATCCCTTCTTGCCCTTGCCCTTCTAGAAACTAGTGGTTTTACTAACCATCACAATTGATGCTCCTACTTGATTTCTACTTTCGCGGTGTCAAACATCGCGAGTTGCTCAAGGATCATCATGTCTATCCCTGATATGTTATAGTTCATCACGAAGCTCTAATAGCTTGGTGGCAGTGACTATGGAGAACCATCACTATCTCATCTGGAAGATTAACTCCCACTCGATTCAAGTGATTGTAGTACTCAGACAATCTGAGCACATGCTCAATGATTGAGCTTTTCTCCCTTAGTTTGCAGGCTTAAGAGACTTGTCAGAGGTATCATACCTCTTGACGTGGGCACTAGTCTGAAATCCCAATTTCAGTCTTTGGAACATCTCATATGTTCTGCGACGTTTCAAAACCGTCTTTGGTGCCACAATTTTAAAACGTTCAACATTACACAATGAACTATCACGTAGTCATCAAAACGTGTATGTCAGATGTTCGCAACATCCACAAACGATGCTCGAGGTTCAGCACACCGAGCGGTGCATTAAGGACATAAGCCTTCTGTGTAGCAATGAGGACAATCCTCAGTTTACGACCCAGTCCGCATAATTGCTACTATCAACTTTCAACTAAATTTTCTCTAGGAACATATTTTAGTAGAACTAAAGTGTAAGCTACGACAATATTTGCAAAGACCTTTTGACTATGTTCATGATAATTAAGTTCATCTGATTATTTAATGAACTCCCACTTAGATAGACATCCCTCTAGTCATCTTAGTGATACATGATCCGAATCGATGAACATCTCCATGTTGATCGTATCTACTATACGACTCATGTTCGACCTTTCGGTCTCTTGTGTTCCGAGGCCATGTCTGTACATGCTAGGCTCGTCAAGTCAACCTAAGTGTTTTTCTTGTGTTCCGAGGCCATGTCTGTACATGCTAGGCTCATCAACACCCGTTGTATGCGAACGTTAGAATCTATCACACCCGATCATCACGTGGTGCTTCGAAACAACGAACCTTCGCAACGGTGCACAGTTAGGGGGAACACATCTCTTGAAATTTTAGTGAGGGATCATCTTATTTATGCTACCGTCGTTCTAAGCAAATAAGATGTAAACATGACAAACATCACATGCAAATCATAAAGTGACATGATATGGGCAATATCATCTTGCGCCTTTTGATCTCCATCTTCGAGGCGCGGCATGATCACCTTCGTCACCGGCATGACACCATGATCTCCATCATCGTGTCTTCATGAAGTTGTCTCGCCAACTATTACTTCTACTACTATGGCCAACAGTTAGCAATAAAGTAAAGTAATTACATGGCGTTTTTCATTGACACGCAGGTCATACAATAAATTAAGGCAACTCCTATGGCTCCTGCCGGTTGTCATACTCATCGACATGCAAGTCGTGATTCCTATTACAAGAACATGATCAATCTCATACATCACATATATCATTCATCACATCCTTTTGGCCATATCACATCACATAGCATACCCTACAAAAACAAGTTAGACGTCCTCTAATTGTTGTTGCATGTTTTACGCGGCTGCTATGGGTTTCGAGCAAGAACGTTTCTTACCTACGCAAAAGCCACAACGGTGATATGCCAATCGCTATTTACCCTTCATAAGGACCCTTTTCATCGAATCCGATCCGACTAAAGTGGGAGAGACAGACACCCGCTAGCCACCTTATACATCAAGTGCATGTCAGTCGGTGGAACCTGTCTCACGTAAGAGTACGTGTAAGGTCGGTCCGGGCCGCTTCATCCCACAATGCCACCGAATCAAGATAAGACTAGTAACGGTAAGCAAATTGAACAAATCGTCGCCCACAACTACTTTGTGTTCTACTCATGGATAGAATCTACGCATAAACCTGGCTCTGATACCACTGTTGGGGAACGTAGCAGAAATTCAAAATTTTCCTATGTGTCACCTAGATTAATCTAGGAGATGCTAGCAACGAGAGGGGATGAGTGAATCTACATACCCTTGTAGATCGCGAGCGGAAGCGTTCAAGAGAACGGGGTTGATGGAGTCGTACTCGTCGTGATCCAAATCACCGATGATCCTAGCGCCGAACGGACGGCACCTCCGCGTTCAACACACGTACGGAGCGGGGACGTCTCCTCCTTCTTGATCCAGCAAGGGGGGGAGGAGAAGTTGATGGAGATCCAGCAGCACGACGGCGTGGTGGTGGAAGTAGCGGGATCCCGGCAGGGCTTCGCCAAGCGCAAGCGGGGAGGAAGAGGTGTCACGGGAGGGAGGGAGGCGCCAGGGCTTGGGGTGCTGCTCCCATGCGCCTCCCCACTATATATAGGGGTGGAGGGGGCTGGTTTCTTGCCCTCCAAGTCCATTGGGTCGTTGGCAAAGGTGGGGGAAAGAAATCCCATCATTTCCTTTCCCCACCGATTGTTATCCCCCTTTTTTAGGGATCTTGATCTTATCCCTTCGGGATATGATCTTATTCCTTCTAAGGTGGGATTTTGGTGCGCCTTGACCAGGGGTGTGGGGCCTTGCCCCCACTACCCACGTTCATGTGGGTCCCCCCATGCAGGTGGGCCCCACTTCGGAACCTTCTAGAACCTTCCCGGTACAATACCGAAAAATCCCGAACATTTTCCGGTGGCAAAAATAGGACTTCCCATATATAAATCTTTACCTCCGGACCATTCCGGAACTCCTCGTGACGTCCGGGATCTCATCCGGGACTCCGAACAACTTTCGGTTAACCGCATACTAATATCTCTACAACTCTAGCGTCACCGAACCTTAAGTGTGTAGACCCTACGGGTTCGGGAGACATGCAGACATGACCGAGACGACTCTCCGGTCAATAACCAACAGCGGGATCTGGATACCCATGTTGGCTCCCACATGTTCCACGATGATCTCATCGGATGAACCACGATGTCGAGGATTCAATCAATCCCGTATACAATTCCCTTTGTCAATCGGTACGTTACTTGCCCGAGATTCAATCGTCGGTATCCCAATACCTTGTTCAATCATGTTACCGGCAAGTCACTTTACTCGTACCGTAACGCATGATCCCGTAGCTAACTCCTTAGTCACATTGAGCTCATTATGATGATGCATTACCGAGTGGGCCCAGTGTGAGGACCCCGATTCTAAGTCACACCGATCTAGCTTGTAACACCTCATATCACTTTGCGGCCTCACGCATGGTGTCGGGTGGTAGGTGCGACATATGCCAATGGGTGGCTTATCATTGTGGGTGCCAATAAGATGTCGCCGGTGCCTGGAAACGGGATGAGGCGAAGACATGCACGCCGGCGAATCTTACCCAGGTTCGGGGCTCTCCGAGGAGATAACGCCCCTAGTCCTGCTCTGCGGGGTCTCCGCATGATCACTAGATCGGAAAGAGTAGCTACAATCGCTCCTAGAGCTGTTGGGTTCAAGGGAGAAGAAGAACAAGGCTAGCTCTTGCTTCCCTCTCTATATGGTGTCTGTGTAATACTAAGAAGCCAACCCTTTGCATGGGTTCCCCGGGGGGTTTATATAGGCCTACCCCCGGGGGTACAATTGTAATCCGGCTGGGCACTGGTCGCAGCCGTCAGTGTCTACGCTCGCCGGCTTCTCCGCCAGCTGTTGGGGCCCGCCGGCTGCCGGCCTCTTGGTCGACAGGCCGGCCCCACCGCCTAGGATCTTGTCGGCGGCTGCTTACTGTAGCCTCGCCCCTGATGACGAGGGCTTCGTTGAGGTAAGCGTGGCTACAGTGGGCCGCCTCGAGGGCTCTCACTGTAGCCTTAGCTCGTCTTGTCTCCTTAATGTGGCACATGCTTCGAGGGAGGGGGTAGCCGACCTCTGGGGGCCGGCTATGCCCTTGGCCGACTGGGGGAGGCCGGGCCGCCTCCACGCCTCTCTCTGGCTGAAGGGGCCCGCCGCCCGTGGGTCGTACCGGCGTCTGCCGTGGGTGACGTCGAGGCCTGCATGGCTACAGTGCTGAGCCGGACGGGGGATGGCCGTCCCATACGGCGTCTTGTGGCCATGCCTGCCTCAGGCTTCGGGGGTAGTGGGCCGCACTGTGGCCACACCCCGTCTTATCACCGTTATGTGGCATAGCTTTGGTGGTTGCGGTCTTGGCCGGCCTCTTGGAGTCGGCGTTCTTCGGGGCCGGCTTCGAGGAAGTCGGCATCCTTTATGGCCGGCTTCCTGGAGTCGGCCACCCCGTGGTTATCCTGGGGGGGGGGGGAGGTTGCTGAGGCTGGGTCGCCTTCCGTGAGTCGGCTTCAGAGGTAGCCGGCCAGGGAAGGTGGTCCAATGCTTGGGGTGCTTGAAGGCCCAAAGGCCTGATAATTTTATGGAAGAGCCAGGGACAGTCGGTTAGGCTACCCGTGGCCATTTACTCCGACAGTAGTCCCTGAAGTTGATTGGGCTTCGAGGTTGGGTAGGAGTTGAGAAGCTCGGTCAGCTTCCTATCTTGACAAGTCGGCAGCTGGGAGCCGGCTTTGGTTAGGCGCGCCGCCTTGGTCAAAAACTCCGGAGTCGGAGGGCGGGAGCTCGCCAGTGCGTGCACCGGGCCGCGGGCCGGCCACTTGCCGTCTGCGAACCACGTGGCCTCTCTCGGCCGGAAAGCCTGCCAGCCCACGCGCGCGACGGGACGTCGCCGTAGGGCGGGGGCCCGCCACGTCCACGCCCGGGCCTAGGCGCGGATTCTCTGCAGCCCGAAACCGCCTGCACGTCTCCTTGCGGCAGTTTCGGCACGCCTTTAGGGCGTAATAATCGCGAGGCATGGGGGGAGTGGGTGCAGTTAATCCCATGTCCCACCCCATGTCCGGCCTCCCCGGCTTCACCTCGCGAGGCTATAATTAGGGGGAGAGGGAGAGCGGCAGGCTCTCGCACGCTCCTCCCCCTTCCACCATCTTCTTTCTCTTGCCGTTTCTTGCAACAGCGCCTCGCCACCGCGCTCTTCCACTACTCGTTCCTCCGCCGCCGCGTTCGTTTTCACCATGCCTCCCGCCACGGAGCAATATGGCGGGGATTGGGACGGCTCCAACGTCCACGAAGATCACGTCGAATTCCTCCGCAAGACGCCGCGGCTGCCCAGCGCGGACAAGGTGGAGGTCTGTCTCGCGCCGGTGAAGGAGCTTACGCCGGAGCCGCGGGAGGGCGAGCGGATGGTCTTCCACTCACATTTCTTGCACGGAATCGGCCTGCCCGTGAGCGCCTTCTTCCGCTCTTGGCTCGAGTTCTACCAGCTCCAGCCGCACCACCTCACCCCAAATGCGGTGGTGCTGCTGTCTGCCTTCGTCACCCTGTGCGAAGGCTACCTCGGCGTCCTCCCCACCCTCGAGCTCTGGGGGGAGTGCTTCCAGTCCAAGCTGGGCACGCGCTCGCGGGGCGTGCCGGCTCAGACTGGCGCCTTCATCGCGGGGCGGAGGGTGGCTGCCGACAACCCCTTCCCCATCATCACGCTGATCCAGTCGGTGAAGCTATGGCAAAAGTCGTATTTCTACGTTAGGAGCATCGCCCCGCAGGGCGACTATGTCAACCTGCCGGCTTACGTAGCCGGCCCACCGGAGGGCAGGCAGCCCCAGTGGTCCTACCGGGCCGTGACTCTGACGCCGACTGGATCTGCAGCCATCGCCCGAGTGCGAGCGATGACCCAGTCGGAGGGCTTGACGGGGCCCGACCTGCTGGCCGCCTTCGTCACGCGCCGGGTACTTCCGCTCCAGAGCCGCCCTCATCTGATCTGTCAGATGAGCGGCCAGCTCGATCCGAGCCGGATGTGCACCAAGGACATGCCGCATGCGGAGGTTGCCTATATGGTGAACTACCTTGCGAACTGCAAACTCTCCGAAGAGTGGCAGTTCGGCAAGGAGCCATATAGCCGAGCCAATCCGCCGCCCACGGTATGTTCTCCTTGTCTCTTCTTTTTTCTCTTAGCTTTGTCGCCGAGTTCCTTTGGCCGACTCTGACTAGTCGGCTTGTCTTCGACAGAGTCCTCTCCTTCGGCCTGCCAGCGGGTCGGATGCGGAGCGCCGATTCGTCCCCGACCGTACGCAGCACGACCTGGAGGACCCCGACTTGGGGGCGGCCGCTATGGACGACAACACCGAGCCGGGTGGTGGCCAAGCCGGCGGTGAAGCCGGCGGCTTCGGGCATGGAGTCACCTTCGACGACTGGCCGGACAACGATGAGGCCGAAGTCGTCCCGCGCCGCCGGCCGGCCTCTGGACGCGGCGCGGGTTCCTCCGCTGCACCGCCTGCTCGGGGCGGCGGGCAAAAGCGTCGCGCCGCCCAGGGTTTGTTCGGCAGTCGGACGAAGAAGCCCAGGGGCGGGGTGGCGGCGACCAGGCGAGAGGAGGCGGCCGCGAAGGCGGCTCGCTTCCGCAAGACGGTGAAGCAACCACATACGGTGTCGGCGTAAGTTCGAACTCTTTTGTATACTCTTTTTTCTTTCTTTTCTCTAGTGGTTCCTGAATCCTTGTCTTTTTCTCCAAACAACCAGAGCTCCATTGTCGCTTGAGCGGGCTGCCGCCGCCTCCGTCGTCGAGTCGCCGAGGGGGTCTGGGAGCACCACTCGCCGCGTGGACCCCCGTGCCGACCTTCAGGAGGCGACAGAACGGAACGCGCGGGAGGCGCGGGAGGAGCGGGAGGCGGAGGCACGGAAGGCGGCCGCCGCCCAGGTGGCGCAGGAGGAGGAGGCGGCGAAGGCGCGCGCCGATGCCGCGGCCAAGGCCCAAGCGGAGGCTGCAGCTGCGGCGATGGCAGATGGGGCCTTGTTGGTCACCCCACTGCGCGTCGCAGTGCCTGGGGCCCCGGAGCCCTCGCCAGAAGGAGCCGGCGGCGACCAGCCAGGGTTGGAGAGGGACGACGACGTCTTCATCCTAGAGAGGGCGCCGGTGCCGACCCCGCCGACTGGGGCGGCTCAAGGCGGCCGGCCTGATCTGCCGCCTGCGCAGTCGGCGGGGGGCGAGCCGGCCGCAAGGACTGAGCTGGCGGTCCGGATGTCGCCGAGCCGACACGCAGGGAAGGCCGCGTCAGAGCCACAGAAGGCCGCGTTGGAGCCGCAGCCGGCCGCGGGCTCCAGCTCGTCGGCCCAGGATGTGGAGGTGGCCAGCGCTACCTCGGGGTGGACGCCGGGCGGAGGGACGGCCGTGATGAACGTGGCCGCGTAGGACGTCCGGACCCGGCTCCAGGCTCAGGCTACGGCGCTGAGGCAGTACACCGACGAGTTCCTTGCGACGCGGGCGGCCATCCGGGTTAGTCTTCTTATCTTGCTTCTTCTTGGTCTTGATTTCTTTATCTCACGTGCTTTGTTCTTTATCTCACGTGGGGGCGCGTCAGCGCACCCACTGGGTGTAGTCCCCGAGATTCGGGCCGACTGTTGAGCAGTCGGGTCGGATCTTCCTTGACGACTTCCTCTTACTGTTCTTTCTTTTTCTGCCGTCTCCACAGCGGCCAACGCCGGTCTGAGGGCACAACTGGGAGAGTCTCAGACTGCCCTTCGTGCCAAGGATGCCGAGCTCGCCGCCTTGGTGCAGGAACGCGACCGCCTGGCCAAGAAGTTGGCCGACCAGGAGGAAGGCCATAAGGCGGCTCTGAAGGCGGTGCAGGACCGCGAAGTCGCCCTCCAGGCCGAGTACGAGACGGAGGCGGCTGGCTGGGCTGAAGCAAGGCAAACTCTAATCTCTGGCTATGGTCAGATCGAAGATCTGGTTGACGGTAAGCCGCCTACTTCTTCGTCCTTTCTTGCCGTCTGCCGCTTTTGGCTCGTTTTCTGACTTGGTGTTCTTCTCTTCTTTTCTTCTTCTTTCTTGCACAGAGTATTTCCCTGGCTATTCTACCGCCGCCAACCAGATCATCGAGGCCCGCCGCCAAGCGCGAAGGCAGGCTGGCTTCGAGATTTCGCCAACCGCCGGCCGTTCGCTGGAGGAGCAGCTCTTGGCGATCCAGGCCCGCATCCAGCCGGATCACCAACTGCTCCGCCGGCTTCAGCGTGCCGGAGCGAAAGTATTGGCCACCCTCTGGCCCGGCCAAGTGGTTCCTCGCACCCCCAGTCGAACTGCCGACTGGCTGGAGGTGGCAGTCGGCCGCTTCAAAGCCTGGAAAGCCTCGGCGGCTCGGTCCGGCGCCAGGCGGGCGCTGGAGTTCGTCAAGGCCTGGTATCCCGGCCTGAGCTTGGATCAGTTGGCTACCTGGTGGCAGCAAGCCGACACGGAGCTGGAGCCGGCGCGGCCGGCTATCATCCGGCGGGCTTCGGCGATCGCCGACTACACCGACACCAGCGTCTTCGCCCCCGAGGTAGATGACAACGGTGTCGCCCAGCCGGAGGAGTGGTTCGGGCTGAACCCGGCAGACGGTGAAGACTCGGTGGAGGAGATCGACTCCAGCGACGAGGGCGAAGAGGAGGAGGAGGAGGGTGAAGACGCCGAGCCGGCTGGTGGAGCAGCCGACCAGCCTCAGCCTGACCGCGCCTCCAGCACCACGTCGCGCGCGAGTGCGTCGCCTGCCACTGGTGGTGACCAAGCCGAGACCCGCTAGGCGGCCACTCCTTCAGCCGGCGACGCCGTCTCCACCGACCAGCCTGGCTCCCGCACCGCGCCCTAGTCTAGTCTGCCATCTTTTGTTTTCCTGTCTTGTCACTTTTGGAACAATATTCTGTTAAGTCTGCACAATTCCACCCACCGGGGGTGTATTCGAACTTATGTCCGTAGCCAGCCTGTTGGGGGCTTTATATGTATATATAACTTATGCATGCATTTGGCTTTTCCTCGTACTTTGCTTTTCATCCTTCTGCTGTTTCCTTTGCCGCCCTTCCTTGGTTGCCGCCTCCCCAGTCGAACAGTTGCTCTGCAATCTGTAGCTGGAGGAGTGCTTGGCCAATTGGGGGGGGAGTACTCTAGCTTTGCTGGACTAGAGCTAAGTGTTTAGGAAGCCGGCCAGCCGGCTGTTCTGACAGCCGGCAAGCGTTGTTGGAGGCCGTCTTTTTGCTATATAAGTTCGTTGGTCCTTAGCCGTTTTTCGTGTGGGCATCCTTTCTGCCTTGCCTCTTGCTAGTCGGACAGTCGTTTCTTTGAGCTGCGACTTTCAACAAGAGGGGACTCGGGAGCCGGCACACTACTTGTCTGACTCCAGGTAGAACTTTTAATATGGCTCAAGGCGGCCAGTCCCCGGGCCGACTAGTCGAACCCGGTGCCCAACAAGAAATCAAATGTAATAATACATTCATGGGTATGACACTCGTCATTCATGGATAAACAAAGGCAGTCCCCGAGTACTGTTCGGGGGGCCTGTTGGTTCGTACTTAATTTAAAAGGGTAGCATGATACATACTGCTTTCAACTGTAAAATCTTCTCAGGAGGTTTGCGTTCCATGGTCGCTCCGACTCCTTGCCAGAGTCGTCTCTCTTGTGTGCTCTTGGTTTTTGCGCGTCGATCAGGTAGTAGGAGTCATTGCCTAGTGCCTTGCTGATGACGAAGGGGCCTTCCCAAGGGGCCGAGAGCTTGTGCTGGCCGGCTATTCGCTGGATCAGCCGGAGCACAAGGTCGCCCTCTTGGAAGGATCTTGGCTTGACCTTACGGTTGTGGTAGCGGCGCAGCCCTTGCTGGTAGATGGCGGACCGGCTGAGTGCTAACAGCCGGCCTTCTTCCAGTAGGTCGACGCCGTCTTCTCTTGCTTCCTTGGCCTCTGCCTCCGTGTACATGGTGATTCGAGGCGAGTTGAACTCGATGTCTGTTGGGATGACAGCCTCGGCACCATATACAAGGAAGAATGGAGTAAAGCCAGTTGGCTTGTTGGGTGTAGTGCGCAGACTCCAGAGGACAGCCGGCAGCTCATCGAGCCAGCAGCCGGTCGATCGCTCCAGTGGTACAACTAGTCGGGGCTTGATGCCGGAGAGGATGAGTCCATTTGCTCGCTCGACCTGGCCGTTTGACTGCGGGTGGGCAACGGACGCTAAGTCCAGTCGGATGCCCTGCGTCGCGCAGAAACGTGCCAGTGCTCCTTTGGCGAAGTTCGTGTCGTTGTCGGTGATGATGCTGTGCGGCACGCCGTACCGAGTAGTGATGTCAGTGATGAATGTCACAACAGTCGGCCCGTTCAGCTTCTTGATCGGCTTTGCTTCGATCCACTTTGTGAACTTGTCCACAGCGACAAGTAGATGCGTCAAGCCGCCGCGGGCTGTCTTGAAAGGGCCCACCATGTCCAGTCCCCAAATGGCAAAAGCCCAGGTGAGGGGAATGGTCTTGAGTGCAGAAGCCGGCAGGTGTTGCTTGGAACTAAAAACTTGGCATCCTCTGCAGCTCTTGACTATTTCTTTAGCATCCTCCAAGGCAGTCGGCCAGAAGAAACCATGGCGGAAAGCCTTGGCCACAAGTGATCTTGAGGCTGCGTGGTGGCCGCATTCGCCTTGGTGGATATCCTTGAGGATTGCCACTCCTTTTTCTGGCTCGACGCAACGCTGGAAGACTCCAGTGACGCTGCGCTTCACAAGCTCTCTGTTGATTATTGCATATGCTGCGGCTCGTCGTTGCACTAGTCTTGCTGGGATCTCATCAGCCGGTAGCTCTCTGCTGACTAGGAACTTGAGGATGGGCTGGGCCCATGATGGAGCTGTGACTTCTTCTTCTGTTAGTGTAGCCACCATGACTCGGGTGGGTGGGTTGGGTGGCGTGGTTGGATTCGGCCACCGCTTCTTGTGTCGTTGCAGTCCCCGGGCCGACTGCTGCAATCCCCGGGCCGGGTTCTGAAGTCCCCGGGCCGGGTGCGACTACGGCAGTCCCCGGGCCAGTTGTCGAAGTCCCCGTGCCGCCTGCGGAGTTCCTCCAGTCGGATCCGGCTGCATCTGGCGCAGGCGGTACGAAGATGGAGTCCGACTCTGGAGACGGTTTGATGGACGGCTTGAGGAGGCGCTGGAGGGAGACGCCAGTCGGTATGGTTTGTCGGGTGGAGCCGATCCGTGCTAGGGCATCTGCTTGGTCGTTGTCGGCCCTTGGCACGTGAAGGAACTCGCACCCTTCGAAGTATCCGCTGATCTGCTGGACGAGGAATCGATAGCTCGCCATGTTCGCGTCCTTGGCGTCCTAGTCGCCAGACGACTGCTGGACCACCAAGTCTGAGTCGCCGTAACACAGGATCCGGCGTATGCCGAGCTCTTTGGCTAGCCGGAGCCCATGTACGAGTGCCTCGTACTCGGCCACGTTGTTGGAGGCGGCGAAGTGGATCTGCAGTGTGTACTTGAGCTTGTCGCCTTTGGGAGAGGTGAGGACGATGCCGGCTCCCAAGCCGGTGCGCATCTTGGACCCGTCAAAGTGCATCCGCCAATGGGTAGAGTTGGGAGCTGGCGGTAGGTACTGGGTCTCGGCCCAGTTGACGAGGAAGTCGGCCAACGCTTGGGACTTGATGGCGGTGCGGGGTTGGTAGAAGATCGTGTAGGGCGCCAGTGCAATAGCCCATTTAGCCACCCGTCCGGATGCATCCCGGCTGCCTATGATCTCAGCGAGCGGGGCGGTGCACACGACCGTGATGGGGTGTTCTTGGAAGTAGGGCTTCAGTTTCTTGGCGGCAAAGTATACCCCATAGCACATCTTCTGGTAGTGCGGGTAGTTCTGCTTTGAGCTGGATAGCACTTCGCTTAGGTAGTACACCGGCCTCTGGACTAGCTGGGCTCGGCCTTCTTCCGGGCGCTGGACCACAACAACAGTACTGACTACTCGGCTAGTCGCAGCGATGTAGAGGAGCATGGGCTCCTTTTCAGTCGGCGCTGCCAGGACAGGCGGAGTGGTCAGCATTTTCTTCAACTCATGGAGGCTTGGTCGGCTTGGTCATTCCACTTGAAGTGAGTGGACTTCTTCATGAGTCGGTACAGGGGGAGAGCCTTCTCTCCTAGTCGGCTGATAAAACGATTCAGGGAGGCCAAGCAGCCGGTGAACTTCTGCACATCTCGCAGTTTGGTGGGAATCTCCATCCTCTCGATGGCCTTGATCTTGACGGGGTTGCACTCGATGCCGCGTTCGGAGACCAGGAAGCCTAGCAGCTGGCCGGCTGGTACTCCGAACACGCACTTCTCGGGGTTGAGTTTGATTTGGAATCGGCGCAAGTTGGCGAATGTTTCTTTGAGATCTTTCAACAGGGTACCGCGCTTCTCTGTCTTCACCACAATGTCGTCTACATAGACGTGGGCATTTCTGCCGAGTTGTTTCAAGAGGCATTTCTGCATGCAACGCTGAAAAGTGGCGCCGACATTTCTCAAGCCGAACGTCATAGTCAGGTAGCAGAAAGCTCCAAATGGTGTGATGAAGGCAGTCTTCAGGCGGTCTGCTGGGTCCAACTTGATCTGATGGTACCCTGAATAGGCATCCAAAAAACTCAACAGCTCGCATTCGGCTGTGGAGTCTATCACTTGGTCAATCCGTGGCAGAGCAAACGGATCCTTTGGGCAGGCCTTGTTGAGGCTGGTGTAGTCTATACACATACGCCACTTGTTATTCTTCTTCAGAACCAGAACTGGGTTGGCAAGCTACTCTGGAAAGAACAATTCCATGATAAAGCCAGCGGCAAGGAGCCGGGCTATCTCTTCTCCCACGATTCTTTGCTTCTCTTCTGACAGTCGGCGGAGGGGTTGCTTGACCGGCTTCGCGTCGGCGCAGACATGTAATTTGTGCTCGGCGAAATCCTTCGGGACACCCGGCATGTCCTTTGGGGACCATGCAAAAATGTCTCGATTCTCACGGAGGAAGTCGACGAGCTCGCCTTCCTATTTACTGTCCAAGTTCGCCCCAATGACAGCGAACCTCTCCGGGTTCTCCGGGTCCAGAGGTATCTTCTTCGTCTCTTTGGCAGGCTGGAAGGAGCCCTGCGCATCACTATCTTTGGGGTTGGGAGACAGGGCCGGCTGCTTGCCGGCCATGGCCACAACCCGCTCCAGCATCTTCTTCTCTTCTGCCAGCACGAGGGACTCGGCCAGCCGGCTACTGGCCATGGCACACTCGATGGACTTCTTGTAATCACCGGCTACCGTGATGATCCCCTTTGATCTCGGCATCTTCATCTTCAGGTAGGCGTAGTGGGGCACAGCCATAAATTTGGCCAGAGCAGGTCGGCCAAGCAGAGCATGATAGGGGCTCTCCAAATCCACTACCTCGAACCAGATCGCTTCCCGGCGAAAATGATTTTTATCTCCGAAGAGAACATCCATTTTAATCTTGCCGATTGGGGAGCAAGACAAGCCGGGGACGATACCATGGAACACGGTCCGGCTCGGCATAAGCTGCTTCGCCTTGATGTTCAGCTTCTCCATGGTATCGCGGTACAGTATGTTGATACTGCTTCCGCCATCTATCAGGACGTGGGAGAATCGGGCAGCTCGCCTCTCCGTCGCGAGGGTGACATCCAAGACCATTGCATAGGAGCCAGGAGAGGGCATCACCTCTGGGTGGTCGGCCTGGCTCCAGCTGATTGGCTTCTCTGACCAGTGCATGAACTCGGGGGCGCTAGAGGCGACTGGATTAACTTCTTGATGCTGTCGGCGCCGACTACGCTTGTCGTCGGCTTGACTGGTGAAGACGACGTAGGCGCCGTGCTCTTCAGGGAATTCGTCTTGGATGGCGTCGACCGCCGGCCGAGCCACCGGCTGCTGGGGGGCTGGAGGCGGCAGACCGGGAGGCGGAGGCGGCAACAACCCCTCGCCCTTGGTGATTCGCGTGAGCCAGTGGCATTTTCGGGTCGTGTGGTTAGACGGCTTCGCGCCGCTGTGGAACTTGCAGGGGGCGTCAAGAGCCTGCTCGTAAGAGAAAGCCGGCTGCCAAGCCGTCCTGCCGCCCTTCTTCTTGGGAACGGGCCGTTCTTCGGGCTGCTCATCTTCAACAGTGGCCACCTGCCGACTGGTGGAAGTCGGCATGGGGGCCTTGCGCTTGTGATCATTCTGGTAGGGGCGCCGATTGGGGTCGCCAGCTGGCGTCTTGGGAGCCGGGGCAATCACCTTCCCCGAGGCGTCTACTCGAAGCTCGGTCTTCATCGAGGAGTCGGCCGTGGCGTACTTGTCCACGATGACCAGCAACTCGTTGAGGGTAGCCGGCTCATCGCAGAGGAGTCGGTGCTTGAGGAGGGTGCCCTCTCGGCACCCGGCGATGAAGTACTCGATGGCCTGAACCTCGTGCACCCCCTCGCAGGAGTTGCGGAGCTCGGCCCACCGCGTGAGGTAGTCGTGGGTCGACTCGTTGGGCCCTTGGACGCAGAGGGAGAGCTGGCGAGGCTTGGGAGGCCGCTTGTAGGTGCTGGTGAAGTTGCGGATGAAGACTTCCGTGAAGTCCAGCCAACTGTTGATGCTGTAGGGCTTGAGGCTGTTGAGCCATGTGCGTGACGTGCCTTGCAGCATGAGGAGGACGTACTTCACAGCGACGCGCCGATTGCCGTTGGCTATGCTGACAGCCGTGGAGTAGTCGATGAGCCAATCTTCCGGCTTTACTGAGACGTTGTACTTGGGCGTGTCTCTGGGGAGCGAGAACCCTTTGGGGAAGGGCTCGTCGCGGATGGGGGGACCAAAGCATGGCGGGCCGACATCGTCCTCTTCTTCTAACGCCAAGGATCGAGCAAGGCGGTCGATCCGGTGGCGGGCGTCATTCTCGCCGACTCCTTCTCGGCGGCTAAGTCGGTCGCCAAGAGTCGAGTGCGTGATAGGCGGCGGAGTGAGACGTCTTTCTCTTCGAGGCGGGGGGGGGGATGCAAATCTCCTTGGCGTTCCACCGATCGAGGGCGGCCTTCCGCGTCGCGCTCGATGGTGATGTGAGTCCGGCTGCGGCTGGCAGCCGGCTCCTTGTCTTTCTTCTGGCGTGCGCCGCTCGCAGTCGGCGAGCGGGACATCGCGGCATGCTCCCGGCGTGGGGGATGACTATCAGCACGGGCGCCGGCTTCGTGCCGTTCTGCAGCCGCGTCGATCAGCTGATGGATCCGTCTTGTCATGTAGGGGAGCTCATCGGCTCCCAGCCCATTGAGCTCTTCTGCAGCTGCCTGAGCGGCTCGCAGATTCTCGAGCGGGGTGGCGTAGACGGGGCGATCTGCCCCCAACATGCTGGCGACGGCCGCGCCGCGCTTCTGGACGAAGCCGGCTCGGCTCGGACTGCTAGGCGGCGGCGTACCGAAGGCGGCGCGGTCGACTTCACGCTGGTGGGCCTCGGTGAGGCGTCTCATGGAGGCTATCTTCTGGCCTTCCGCGATGAGGGCGAGGCGGCGTGCCTCCAGGGTCTCGGCGTCGGCATCGGCCGGGATGGGGACGGAGAGGTCGTGCATCGCCGCTTGCAGGGCGTCGTGGGCATTCTCGCTAGAGTTGGCGACGTGGCTGATGACCAACACCTCGGTGACAGCGCTGCTACCGCTGTCAGCTCGAGGGAGAGGATCGTCGAAGACCACCACGTCGGAGGGGTAAGCGTCGAGCGATGCCGTGTCGGAGTCGACGACCATCGGGTCGGTGGAGCCGACCGACTCCACATCCGCAGCAGGCTCGCTGGAGACGTGAAGCTGGTCGAGGAGGCTGACGAGGCGGCTCTCGGGGTAGTCCGTGCCTGCGTCGGACGCAGGCTCGTCGGAGATGCGAGTCTCGCCGAAAAGATCGGCGAGGCGGCTCGCTGCGCAAGCGTCGTCGACGCCTTGCAGCGCGTCGAGGCAAGCGCCATCGGGCGCAGCAGGCTGGCTGCGCTCGCGGGGGAGGAAGAGGGTTCCCGTCCAGAACAGGTCTCCGGACGACGGTGCACCTGGCCCCACGGTGGGCGCCAAATGTCGGGTGGTAGGTGCGACATATGCCAACGGGTGACTTATCATTGTGGGTACCAATAAGACGTCGCCGGTGCCTGGAAACGGGATGAGGCGAAGACATGCACGCCGGCGAATCTTACCCAGGTTCGGGGCTCTCCGAGGAGATAACGCCCCTAGTCCTGCTCTGCGGGGTCTCCGCATGATCACTAGATCGGAAAGAGTAGCTACAATCGCTCATAGGGCTGTTGGGTTCAAGGGAGAAGAAGAACAAGGCTAGCTCTTGCTTCCCTCTCTATATGGTGTCTGTGTAATGCTAAGAAGCCAACCCTTTGCATGGGTGCCCCGGGGGGTTTATATAGGCCTACCCCCCGGGGGTACAATTGTAATTCGGCTGGGCACTGGTCCCAGCCGTCAGTGTCTTCGCTCGCCGGCTTCTCCGCCGGCTGTTGGGGCCCGCCGACTAGTGGGTCCCGCCGGCTGCCGGCCTCTTGGTCGACAGGCCGGCCCCACCGCCTAGGATCTTGTCGGCGGCTGCTTACTATAGCCTCGCCCCTGATGACGAGGGCTTCGTTGAGGTAAGCGTGGCTATAGTGGGCCGCCTCGAGGGCTCTCACTGTAGCCTTAGCTCGTCTTGTCTCCTTAATGTGGCACATGCTTCGAGGGAGGGGGTAGCCGACCTCTGGGGGCCGGCTACGCCCTTGGTCGACTGGGGGAGGCCGGGCCGCCTCCGCGCCTCTCTCTGGCTGAAGGGGCCCGCCGCCCGTGGGCCGTACCGGCGTCTGCCGTGGGTGACGTCGAGGCCTGCATGGCTACAGTGCCGAGCCGGACGGGGGATGGCCGTCCCGTACGGCGTCCTGTGGCCATGCCTGCCTCGGGCTTCGGGGGTAGTGGGCCGCACTGTGGCCACACCCCGTCTTATCACCATTATGTGGCGTAGCTTTGGTGGTTGCGGTCTTGGCCGGCCTCTTGGAGTCGGCGTTCTTCGGGGCCGGCTTCGAGGAAGTCGGCATCCTTTATGGCCGGCTTCCTGGAGTCGGCCACCCCGTGGTTATCCTGGGGGGGGGGGGGGAGGTTGCTGAGGCTGGGCCGCCTTCCGTGAGTCGGCTTCAGAGGCAGCCGGCCAGGGAAGGTGGTCCAATGCTTGGAGCACTTGAAGGCTCAAAGGCCTGATAATTTTATGGAAGAGCCAGGGGCAGTCGGTTAGGCTACCCGTGGCCATTTACTCCGACACACGGTATTCCCACGGGTGTCCCCTTACCATGGCCCGGGACCATTTGCGTCTTTTGGCTCACATATATGATAGTGTCGCTAGCATCCATATGACAGAGAACCCGGGCCGACATGACTTGTCCTGAACCCAAAGTGGCACTAACTTACGGGGACAGGCATACATGAATCAACATCGAGCATGTCGGTCAGCAGCGTGCGAATCCGGGCTGTAGCACTGGGCTAACAGGACTCCGGTGAACCGGGCTGTAGCAGGCTAGGCAGGACTCTGGATGTCACCGCGTGACATTTCCCCGAAGGGACAGACACAGGAACGAAGTGAATCACATGCCGGCCAGTCAAGTGTTCCGGAGCAGTAGTGCTGGGCTAGCAGGACTCCGGTGAACCGGGCTGTAGCGGACTACTATGGCTCATGGAAGCACAAGACAACATTTCCCCATAAGAGAGGCTACCAAGGATAAACAACTAGGTTGTCGGATCCCACACATACCAAGCATTTCAATCATACACACAATATGCTCGGTATGTGCAAATACAACATGGCATCACAACAAGACTCTACGACTCAGAGTATTTATTCATTAGGCTCCGAGGAGCGAGATATTACAAACATGGGTCTCATGACCCAACATTCAGAGCATACAAGTCAAAGCACATGCGAAAGCTTAACATGTCTGAGTACAGACATCTACAAATGAAAAAGGCTGAGAAGCCTGACTATCTACCAGATCCTGCCGAGGGCACAAGATCGTAGCTGAGGTATCAAGCTAAACGTCGAAGTCCACACGGAACTACTAGCGAGACTGACGTCTCTCTGTAAAACATAAGATAGGCAAACGTGAGTACAAATGTACCCAGCAAGGCTTACATCAGAACTATCTACATATGCATCGGTATCAACAAAGGGGTGGTGGAGTTTAACTGCAGCAGGCCAGCTTTGACTCGGTGGCTATCCTGAACTACGACTGCAAGTAACTCTTTTGAGGTGGCGCACACGAGTCCACAAATTCACCATACCAATACACCACTATGGATCCGCTCCCGTCTCCCTACGAGAACGCCATCCATAGCACTCACGCTTATCTTGCGCATTTCAGAGTATCCACTTTCACTTGTCTATGAACTGTACAGGCAACCCAGAAGTCCTTTTCCGCGGACACGGCTATTCGAATAGATGATGTTAACCCTGCAGGGGTGTACTTCGTCACACACGCTCTCGCCACTTACCACCATGTACACGTCGTGTACCTCGGCAACCTTCAAGTGGAAGCCAGGCGAGGGAGTCGGCCACGACCTGACTAACCACACAAGTCTCTCGTCCAGGTTTATCGCCTATTCGGGTTCCATCCGCAAGGAGATCCGGCCGGGGTGTCGCTCACGGCCCCAAACGATGTGTACAGGGTTCCCAAGCCCACCAAACGAGCGACGCTTGGTATACCCGGCCACGGTGCCTAGTCTGTCCCAAGCCCACCTGTACCGGGTGCCACTTGGTAGACTACTAACACTACCTACAAACACTAGAAACTAGTTGCAACTCCTGGACAGAGATCAGGTTGATTAATAAGTCGAGAGGGGCACTTAAGCATTCCAATGCGTGGTAGTAGCTGTTTCATGGATCACAAACACAGAACTCAGTTCCTGAGGATGGCTTCAATGAGACAACCCACCATGTACTCCTACATGGCCTCTCACCGCTACCTTTAGCAAATCGTGTTCACACACTTAGCTCTCACACAGTAGGACATGTTCACAACTTTCCAATTCATTCCCGATGAATCAGACCTGACACAACTCTAAGCAATAGCAGGCATGACAAACAAGCATGAATGAGTAGGCACATCAGGGCTCAAACAACTCCTACTCATGCGAGTGGGTTTCATCTATTTACTGTGACAATGACAGGTCATGCAGAGGAAAGGGGTTCAACTACCGCAGCAAGTAACAGATGAAACGTTGTTGTTCTAATGCCGTAAAAGAGAGCAAGAGCAAGAGAGTGGGATTGTATCGGAATGAACAAGGGGATTTTGCTTGCCTGGCACTTCTGAAGATGATATAACTCTTCATCGGTGTCATCGGACTCATCATCGAAACCACGTCTACCGAGGGGCAACAACACCGGCAAACAGAGAAGAAACACGATCAATGCAATGCACAATATGATGCATGATCATGACATGGCAGTATGCTGTGATTTGGGCTAATGCAACTAGCAACAGGTTAAATGAAGTTGGTTTGAATCCAAGATTCAAATTCAAACTCCATATGTGGAAATTCAAATGCCATTTACATGATTTGTCCTAAACAGTAGCTATAAGTTGCTCTAACATGCATGGAAAAGGTACAGATGGATAGATTGGATTTTTCTGATCATTTTTCATATATAATTTATCTTATTTGGAGTTACAGATAATTTTCTATGAATTTTAGAAGTTTTGGGCATTTTCTGGAATTTCCTATATAAACGTAATTCAGGTAATTAAATCATTTATTACGTCAGCAGTGTGTCAAGATGACGTCAGCGGGTCAGCGGGGTCGTCCAGGTCAAACCTGACGTGTGGGTCCCCTGTGTCAGTGTCACTGTTAGTTAATTAAACTAATTATAATTAATTTAAATCTAACCCAGGTTAATTAGCAGGCGGGCCCCACTTGTTATTGACCCAGGGGAGGTCAAACCCCTGGTCAACTGGGCTGACGCGCCGGCGTTTAGCCGCCGGCGAGGCCAGACGCGGCGGTGGGGTGCGGGATCCGTGCTCCGGCGACCAAATGGGCGGCGGAGAGCATCTACACGCAGCTGGGAACGAGCCGCATTGATTGGTGGTGGTGGTGGAGCTCGGGGTCCCCGGAATCGACGCCGGCGACGAGCTGTGCGGCTGCCGGGGTACGGGTGTAGTCGAACCTGTCGCTAGAGAGCACGGTGAGGGGTGTGCGATGGTGCTACGGGCTCCTGGCGATGCGGTGAAGCTAACGGCCATGGTGGTGCGACCGTTGGATGGCCGGAGCCTCATCGGCGACGAGCTCGGCGGCGGCGCGTGTGGGTGAGCTACATGCAGTTGCTACGGGGCTCGAGAGCGAGAACGAGAAGGGGGAGGAGGTAGCGGAGCTCACTGCGGTCACGTAGAAGCAACCGCGCGGTCGGGGACGGGCTGACGACGTCGGGAGGTCGTGGGCGATCTCGGAGCAGAGGCGGCGAAGTTGAGGATGCAGGGGGCGATGCAGGCCGTTCAGCGTTGCCTGACTCGGCTGAGAGGACGAGGGCGTCGAGACGGGGCTGCTGGACAGCACGGGAAGGCGAGGGGAGCACGATGGCTGCGGTGGTGGCGAGCGGCGGCGACGAACCCGTTTGGGTGGGTGAGAGAGAGAGGTCCAGGGGAGGGAATGAGCACGAGGGAGAGCGGGAGGGGTCGAGGGGAGCGCGTGGCGTCGTCCAGACGCGTCGAGGAGGAAGGGGCAAGCAGGAGGTGGCTGGCGCGTGCACGCGCGCGTTGGGCACACGCCCTCGTGCCCACTGGCACAAGGAGGAAGACGACAGGCGGGAAGTTGGGCTGGGCCAGCCAGCTGGGCCGCCAGCTGGGCCGCCTGAAAGGCCAGGTAACTCTCTCTCTCTCTCTCTCTCTCTTTACTTTATGTTTTCTATTTTGTTTTTCTATTTTTGATTTAGTAATAGTACTAAACCATTTTTAAAACTCCTGAGAAAATTTGTGGGCACTTTTAAAATGTTTACTAACAGCCCTCAAATGTTTTCAGAATTATTGAAGCATTTAAAATATTTATAGCCATTAAATGCTCCAATTCAAATACTTATGATTTAATCCAAAAACCTGAAATGACCTAGGGAAAATAAGCACCAATTTTTGTCAGAGGTTTTCACCAATTTAAAAAGTGATGGACTTTTCCTGAAGTCACTTTGGGTTTATTGGAAGTGATTTTAATCCATCCTAGTTGAGTTGATTTAATGCTAAGGTTTGAACATCCCCAATTCAAGTTTCTTTCAAATATTAAACATGATGCACAGATGAAGCTAGCCTAGTGCATTGCCAGAAGCTAGGGATGTGACAACTCACCCCCACTAAACAAAAATCTCGTCCCGAGATTCAAGCGTAGGGTAAGAGGAAGAGGGGACACAAAAGCTAACACAATCTTCACGATCCAATTGTTCTTCTCGAAGATGTTGATTCATTGCATCACCTTGATCTTGACATCTTTTCTTTCGAGAGCTTCGTCCAACTATGATGACGGAAGAGAGGGAAACTCTACATGATTGATCTTCTCGAAGATCGAGCTATACAAGATCAACTCGCGGAATGAGATGTTGAAACATCTCGAGTTGAGACACAAAACACATCGAGAGGGATGGAAGAACAAACGATGAGGTTTGATTTGGTGGGCAACAATCCCACGCTTAGATAATATGGTGCATGGGTTCCAAAGCAGCGATGAGTTAATTGCCATGACTCCATAACGGGGCACCTTAGGAAAGGTGACTCATAGAATTATTCCCTTAAGTGGCAAAAAGAATTACTTTTGATTCAGAGATCATTGAAACTCTTCATACCAGCGTAAGGCAATTTACAAATGATCGTTTGAAAGAATTCAAAAGAATGGCACACTCAATTTGGAAAGGAAACTATGGTTATAGAACAACTCAGCAAATGGAAGGCACATTCCAGTTGATACCAAGGATATAACCTAGTGACTGAGCGTGCTTTCAAGAACTTGAGCATTTCCATATTCATCAAGGTTTTACCAACATCCGTGCCGAGGATCCCGGAAACGCATCATAGTACCATGATGAACGGTGATGGAGGATGCAGGTGCAAAGGAGGACAACACTTTCTCAGATTTTTCCTTAGCAATGCCAAAGAAGCAAATCTGGATGATCGACCGAGAGACATTTAGCACTCCGCTTCTAATGTTCTCCTTGATGTTCTAGCTACCACGGTTATGCTAAAAAAACATCAACATGGCCATCAAGTAAAGGTCGGACTTCGGAGGCACAGAAATCCATAAGGAACAACTTGTGGGATAAGTCATATGAAATCCTCATGGGAAGTGACCAAACGGCTTAATCAAGATACTACAATAATGGTGCTTCCAGCTAGGTGCGTCCACTTCACTGGAACCTATATCATAGTTCTTGGAAGAAGTTCCAACCATCATATCTGCCTGAGATTCAAATCTGGTTGGTAACATGATAATTCAGACAACGTGTCTGGAAAAGAAAGTTTGCAACACAAACCGACGAGATGACATTGCAAGATTCTCGGGAGATGGACTACGGTAGTAAGCTCCAAAACATGAGCTGGTTCTGCTACAAACATGTGAACACGTTGTCCCAGACAAGCATGACCACGTAGTAGTCTTATATTAAAACACTATCGAGTTCAGGTTGGGAACCATCATCGAGGATAACAAAGTCCTAACATAAGTCATGATTCTTAAGAAGGAACTTCTTCTCCTTGAACAAATCAATCAGTGGCTTTGTGTGCTAGGGATACATTACAGAATGAAGATGATCAGTCTATCAAACCATAGAATACTTCGCACATGCATGACTAACTTGGGATGATTCCAGAGGAAGCAAAACAAACTTTCTCAAATTCACGGTGGCAACTTACTTCAGATACACGTGAATTAGATGAAGTCACTTTTTACACCGAACATATGCTTCGTGACCTAGCATGAAGAAATGCTTTCAAAGTTTCCAGCACTAGCTTAATGTTCAACATGAATCATGGACAAGATGAAAATATTGCCGATGGGCTCAACAACAGGTCATCCAAATTTCCATGAAGATGGAATTCCACAACTATGTGAACAAAGCGATAGCATTGGTCAAACCCAAAGAATATAATGGTGTATGCTCGAGGAAACAACCACGAGTAAGATAACATTACGAACATCGTTGGTTTTGATTTGATTTGACGATAGCCCACACTCAAATCAAAGTATTGACAAGACAGTAGATCCAACAATTGATCACAAGGATCAATCAATGAATATATCATCTTTCTTCAACACACACACAAAAAGATATCCCTTAAAATGAACTAAGCCAGGCAAGCTTTTATCTTCCAACTCTCCAAGTTGTTGTTCAGCTTAACCAACTAGCTCAGGGGTATCCAACACAGATTCTTGGAGAAAGAGTGGTTTATAGGAAAACCATTTGATCACGAGCTCAACATAGCGGTCAGGTGACAACCTGGTGATACTTCTGAGAAGATATTCGGAAAATCACGAACCACCAATATGTTGCTAAGCTCGAGAACAATCTTGCTTTTCAGGGCAAGATGATATGACCAAGAGAGTGATGGATTGACACAATCCTATCTCATTAATCGAGGAGTGCACCAGGGAAAATGGACTAGGTCGCACGATAAATCTTAGGATGATGATTCAATAACCGGCATACTAAGGATGAGAGTATTGTCCATTAACTACCAAGCGACGGAGTTGCTAGGAGTATTGATTTCACACATCACAATTCACTTGTCGGTATTCCGGTTATAATAACACGGGGACCGATGAATGAACGATGATGGCGAGGAGTATCACTGCGTCAAGAATTCATAAGAGGTGGTGCAATTCTCATGACACTCTTGACATAAAGATGGTAACGCTCCAAGGTAGAGCAGAGCAAAAGCTGGATTGGCATTTTGGTCTGCGGAATACAATTGCTTTGACCCAATCCTAGTTATGGACGAGGTTCTGGAGTTTGTTTCTCCTAGTCATTCTGAAATAGAATGGCTTGACGGACCACAAGGATAGTACGCATCGATAACACAGATGTACAACTAGTCCTGACTATCAATTGATAGACAGAGGTCAGAATACAACTAAAGAGAGACAACTCAAAGGGACATATGGTTTTCTGAGTTGCGGATGCGTAGATTTAGTATGTCAACAAGTTCCACATATTTCTTCCAGATAATCCATGTAGAAAGGTAGGACTGGCAGATTCACAATGCAGAATGGAGAACTCATCAAGAGCACTCTGGTTGTGATCTTTTGGGTCAAAGGAACTTCTACCATATTGGTTCATGGTATTGGAAGAATGATAAACCACGAACCTCGAGGACTATCGCAAGGTTACTAATATCCTAAAGGAACTAGCAAACACTATCAACACGAGGTAAGTAGAGTGAATCTCGGGTCAAGAACCCAGGAGTAGAATACATACTACAAAATGGCATCACGAGATGCTTTCGAGAATGGTGGCCAGAATCATCACACCGGGAACACAAAACATGGCTAGATTACTAAGTGACTCCCTAAAACACCTAGGGTCATAATAATAGCTCCAACATATATACCGAGGCAATAGAGTGCCTCAATGCACTAGTAGTGTGCTTAATCTGGCCCAAAGGGACGCAAAAACAGAGGGAAAGGATTTTGCAAATGCATCAGATTGTTTAGAAACCTGGGATGACTCGGACAACATAACGTCTGTAAATGCTAAAAAAGATTTGAGACATCGTGCAAAAATGGTGGCATAACCATTCAGAATCACAATATCAAGGTTCCGAGATCAACTGTCAACACATGGAAGTAGTAGAAACTGAACTGAGGCTTCAGACCAACAATCCTACGAGTCTACGGATTAGTAACACGTGATCCTGATAGAAAGATGAGAAGCCTAGTTCTTAATCCCCGTAGAAGAGAAGAGGATGACTCAGATCAGAAGGCTATGAGGTAAAGGAGTAAAAAGAGCCTTACGTTCCCTTCCACAATCAATTCCCTTATATAACTAAAGCATTTCTAGACTCAACTTCGACCAGTTTGTCTTGGTAATCCTACAGGCAGTCAGGCTCTGATACCAAAGCTGTCAGGACCCCGATTCTAAGTCACACCGATCTAGCCTGTAACACCTCATATCACTTTGCGGCCTCACGCACGGTATTCCCACGGGTGTCGCCTTACCATGGCCCGGGACCGTTTGCGTCTTTTGGCTCACATATATGATAGTGTCGCTAGCATCCATATGACAGAGAACCCGGGCTGACATGACTAGTCGTGAACCCAAAGTGGCACTAACTTACGGGGACAGGCATACATGAATCAGCATCGAGCATGTCGGTCAGCAGCGTGCGAATCCGGGCTGTAGCACTGGGCTAACAGGACTCCGGTGAACCGGGCTGTAGCAGGCTAGGCAGGACTCCGGATGTCACCGCGTGACATTTCCCCGAAGGGACAGACACAGGAACGAAGTGAATCACATGCCGGCCAGTCAAGTGTTCCGGAGCAGTAGTGCTGGGCTAGCAGGACTCCGGTGAACTGGGCTGTAGCGGACTACTATGGCTCATGGAAGCACAAGACTACATTTCCCCATAAGAGAGGCTACCAAGGATAAACAACTAGGTTGTCGGATCCCACACATACCAAGCATTTCAATCATACACACAATATGCTCGATATGTGCAAATACAACATGGCATCACAGCAAGACTCTACGACTCAGAGTATTTATTCATTAGGCTCCGAGGAGCGAGATATTACAAACATGGGTCTCATGACCCAACATTCAGAGCATACAAGTCAAAGCACATGCGGAAGCTTAACATGTCTGAGTACAGACATCTACAAATGAAAAAGGCTGAGAAGCCTGACTATCTACCAGATCCTGCCGAGGGCACAAGATCGTAGCTGAGGTATCAAGCTAAACGTCGAAGTCCACACGGAACTACTAGCGAGACTGACGTCTCTCTGTAAAACATAAGATAGGCAAACGTGAGTACAAATGTACCCAGCAAGGCTTACATCAGAACTATCTACATATGCATCGGTATCAACAAAGGGGTGGTGGAGTTTAACTGCAGCAGGCCAGCTTTGACTCGGTGGCTATCCTGAACTACGACTGCAAGTAACTCTTTTGAGGTGGCGCACACGAGTCCACAAATTCACCATACCAATACACCACTATGGATCCGCTCCCGTCTCCCTACGAGAACGCCATCCATAGCACTCACGCTTATCTTGCGCATTTCAGAGTATCCACTTTCACTTGTCTATGAACTGTACAGGCAACCCAGAAGTCCTTTTCCGCGGACACGGCTATTCGAATAGATGATGTTAACCCTGCAGGGGTGTACTTCGTCACACACGCTCTCGCCACTTACCACCATGTACACGTCGTGTACCTCGGCAACCTTCAAGTGGAAGCCTGGCGAGGGAGTCGGCCACGACCTGACTAACCACACAAGTCTCTCGTCCAGGTTTATCGCCTATTCGGGTTCCATCCGCAAGGAGATCCGGCCGGGGTGTCGCTCACGGCCCCAAACGATGTGTACAGGGTTCCCAAGCCCACCAAACGGGCGACGCTTGGTATACCCGGCCACGGTGCCTAGTCTGTCCCAAGCCCACCTGTACCGGGTGCCACTTGGTAGACTTCTAACACTACCTACAAACACCAGAAACTAGTTGCAACTCCTGGACAGAGATCAGGTTGATTAATAAGTCGAGAGGGGCACTTAAGCATTCCAATGCGTGGTAGTAGCTGTTTCATGGATCACAAACACAGAACTCAGTTCCTGAGGACGGCTTCAATGAGACAACCCACCATGTACTCCTACATGGCCTCTCACCGCTACCTTTAGCAAATCGTGTTCACACACTTAGCTCTCACACAGTAGGACATGTTCACAACTTTCCAATTCATTCCCGATGAATCAGAACTGACACAACTCTAAGCAATAGCAGGCTTGACAAACAAGCATGAATGAGTAGGCAAATCAGGGCTCAAACAACTCCTACTCATGCTAGTGGGTTTCATCTATTTACTGTGACAATGACAGGTCATGCAGAGGAAAGGGGTTCAACTACCGCAGCAAGTAACAGATGAAACGTTGTTGTCCTAATGCAGTAAAAGAGAGCAGGAGCGAGAGAGTGGGATTGTATCGGAATGAACAAGGGGGTTTTGCTTGCCTGGCACTTCTGAAGATGATATAGCTCTTCATCGGTGTCATCGGACTCATCGTCGAAACCACGTCTACCGAGGGGGAACAACACCGGCAAACAAAGAAGAAATACGATCAATGCAATGCACAATATGATGCATGATCATGACATGGCAGTATGCTGCAATTTGGGCTAATGCAACTAGCAACAGGTTAAATGAAGTTGGTTTGAATCCAAGATTCAAATTCAAACTCCATATGTGGAAATTCAAATGACATTTACATGATTTGTCCTAAACAGTAGCTATAAGTTGCTCTAACATGCATGGAAAAGGTACAGATGGATAGATTGGATTTTTCTGATCATTTTTCATATATAATTTATCTTATTTGGAGTTACAGATAATTTTCTATGAATTTTAGAAGTTTTGGGCATTTTCTGGAATTTCCTGTATAAACATAATTCCAGTAATTAAATCGTTTATTACGTCAGTAGTGTGTCAAGATGATGTCAGCGGGTCAGCGGGGTCGTCCAGGTCAAACCTGACGTGTGGGTCCCCTGTGTCAGTGTCACTGTTAGTTAATTAAACTAATTATAATTAATTTAAATCTAACCCAGGTTAATTAGCAGGCGGGCCCCACTTGGCATTGACCCAGGGGGGTCAAACCCCTGGTCAACTGGGCTGACGCGCCGGCGTTTAGCCGCCGGCGAGGCCAAACGCGGCGGTGGGGTGCGGGATCCGTGCTCCGGCGACCAAATGGGCGGCGGAGAGCATCTACACGTAGTTGGGAACGAGCCGCATCGATTGGTGGTGGTGGTGGAGCTCGGGGTCGCCGGAATCGACGCCGGCGACGAGCTGTGCGGCTGCCGGGGTACGGGGGTAGTCGAACCCGTTGCTAGAGAGCACGACGAGGGGCGTGCGATGGTGCTACGGGCTCCTGGCGATGCGGTGAAGCTAACGGCCATGGTGGTGCGACCGTTGGATGGCCGGAGCCTCGTCGGCGACGAGCTCGGCGGCGGCGCGTGCGAGTGAGCTACGTGCAGTTGCTACGGGGCTCGAGAGCGAGAACGAGAAGGGGGAGGAGGTAGCGGAGCTCACTGCGGTCACGTAGAAGCAACGACGCGGTCGGGGACGGGCTGACGACGTCGGGAGGTCGCCGGCGATCTCGGAGCAGAGGCGGCGAAGTCGAGGGTGGGGGGGGGGGGCGATGCAGGCCGTTCGGCGTTGCCTGACTCGGCTGAGAGGACGAGGGCGTTGAGACGGGGCTGCTGGACAGCACGGGAAGGCGAGGGGAGCACGGTGGCTGCGGTGGTGGCGAGCGGCGGCGACGAACCCGTTCGGGTGGGTGAGAGATAGAGGTCTAGGGGAGGGAATGAGCACGGGGGAGAGCGGGAGGGGTCGAGGGGAGCGCGTGGCGTCGTCCAGACACGTCGAGGAGGAAGCGGCAAGCAGGAGGTGGCCGGCGCGTGCACGCGCGCGTCGGGCACACGCCCTCGTGCTCACTGGCACAAGGAGGAAGACGACAGGCGGGAAGTTGGGCTGGGCCGCCTGAAAGGCCTGGTAGCTCTCTATCTCTCTCTTTACTTTATGTTTTCTATTTTGTTTTTCTGTTTTTGATTTAGTAATAGTACTAAACCATTTTTAAAACTCCTGAGAAAATTTGTGGGCACTTTTAAAATGTTTACTAACAGCCCTCAAATGTTTTCAGAATTATTGAAGCATTTAAAATATTTATAGCCATTAAATGCTCCAATTCAAATACTTATGATTTAATCCAAAAACCTGAAATGATCTAGGGAAAATAAGCACCAATTTTTGTCAGAGGTTTTCACCAATTTAAAAAATGATGGACTTTTCCTGAAGTCACTTTGGGTTTATTGGAAGTGATTTTAATCCATCCTAGTTGATTTGATTTAATGCTAGGGTTTGAACATCCCCAATTCATGTTTTTTCAAATATTAAACATGATGCACACATGAAGCTAGCCTAGTGCATTGCCAGAAGCTAGGGATGTGACACCCAGAGATACCTCTCTATCATACGGAGTGACAAATCCCAGTCTCGATTCGTGCCAACCCAACAGACACTTTCGGAGATACCTGTAGTGCACCTTTATAGCCACCCAGTTACGTTGTCATGTTTGGTACACCCAAAGCATTCCTACGGTATCCGGGAGTTGCACAATCTCATGGTCTAAGGAAATGATACTTGACATTAGAAAAGCTCTAGCAAACGAACTACACGATCTTGTGCTATGCTTAGGATTGGGTCTTGTCCATCACATCATTCTCCTAATGATGTGATCCCGTTATCAATGACATCCAATGTCCATGGTCAGGAAACCATAACCATCTATTGATCAACGAGCTAGTCAACTAGAGGCTTACTAGGGACATGTTGTGGTCTATGTATTCACACATGTATTACGGTTTCCAGTTAATACAATTATAGCATGAACAACAGACATTTATCATGAACAAGGAAATACAATAATAACCATTTTATTATTGCCTCTAGGGCATATTTCCAACAAGGCCTACGCGGCAGCACAGCCGGCCGCGGGAAGGAGGGAGCAGGCAGTCCCGCCGACGCTTGTTTGAGTGGCTGGAGCGGGAAGAGCAGAGATTGAAGAGGCACGACGGCCATTGGATGGACATCCAACAGTCAGTGCTTGTGTGTCAACCTTTTTTTAGGAAAGCCTCAAATCTGTCGAAAATAGCATACAACCCATCTGCCACTATTTCTAATAATTTACAACCCATTTGTTAGCATTACAGCAAATATTGTGGCCACGGTTAAAAAATTATACGAAATTTTGCATATTTCGGTGCGGTCCGAACTGTTTTTAATCCCGAAATTTCGACTCACATTCAAACTGATTTTAAAAATAAATGTATATCAATATAAAATCCAACAAATTCTCCATGCATAAAAATTAATGTAATTTAAAATCTTGATATGAAAAAAAGATATTTGAAACTAATTGCCGGTTTGATGTGTTTTAAAAATGTACAACCCATTTCTCATTACTGATGGGCCATTTTCTCGGCCAGCCGAATGAAAGCTCTCCTCATCTTGAAAGATTTGCAGCCCAACAGGCCTGACAAAGCGACTTACTTGGCAAATCACAAAAAAACTGGGCTGTGGTCGTGGACCCAGCTGTCAGCCTCTCCATGTACAGTACTCTTCCGATGGAAGTCATTCCTTGACCACGTTGACCATGCCGCGTGGTGAGCACCACGGCGGTGGACGACGGCAAGGCCTAGGAAGGGGACGATGCAGAGCCGGGGAAGACGCGGCAGTGGAAGCCCGCGCGGAGAGGAGTACGAGGGTTCACTTGTTCGGCTGCGGTGTGAGGCTGCCGTCGCCGCAGGGCCTGGCCAGCGGTGGGAATAGTAGGGGGCGGTGAGGCCTCTGCGGCAGCACAGCCGGCCACGGGAGGCAGGAGCATGTGGCACGACCGGCGCTGCTTTGGGCAGCTGGAGCAAGAAGACCAGAGGTTGAAGAAGCACTACGGCCATTGGATGGACATTGTACAGTCACTGGAGCTAGAATCATTCGTATTGACTAAGTTGACAAAGCCCTTCGTCCTCGTCAACTTAGTAGGACCACAAGTCAGCCTCCCACCAAGGTGGGTCCCAGCTAGCCGGGGGAGTATTCATTTTTTTGTGCGTAATAAGGAGGCACTTCTGGTGGGTCCGAGCTGACAGCGGGGGGAATGTTTTTTTCGCGAAATACGGTGGCCCATCCGATGGGTCCCAGCAGTCAAGGGGAAATGATTTTTTTCACAAAATACTGGTGGCCCGTCCGATGGGTCCCCGCTGTCAGGTGGAGGAGTAATTATTTTGCGCGTAACAAGGAGGCACTTCCTTGCGGCCGCCGTGGACCCAGCTGTCAGCCTCTCCACGTACAGTACTCTTCCGATGGAAGTCGGTCGTTGACCACGTTGACCACGCCGCGCCGAGAGCACCAGGGCGGTGGACGACGGTGAGGCCTAGGAAGGGGACGACGCGGAGCCGGGGAAGACGCAGCAGTGGAAGCCCGCGCGGAGAGGAGTACGAGGGTTCACTGGTTCGGCTGTGGTGTGAGGCTGCCATCGCCGCAGAATAACAGGGGGTGTGGGTGAGTGGAGGGATGGCCTGGCCAGCGGTGGGAGTAGTATGGGGGCGGTGAGGCCTCCACGATAGCACAGCCGGCCACGGGAGGCAGGAGCAGGCGGCACGACCGGCGCTGCTTTGGGCGGCTGGACCAAGAAGACCAGAGGTTGAAGAAGCACTACGGCCGTTGGATGGACATCGTACGGTCACTGAAGCTAGAATCGTTTATATTGACTAAGTTGACAAAGCCCTTGGTATGCTCCAACTTAGTAGGCCCACAGGTCAGCCTCCGAAACGGTGCGCCCCAGATGTCAGGGGGAGGAATCATTTTTTGGGCGGCCGAAGCTAAGAATATCCGAGATTGAAGAAGAAGCACGACATCCGTTGGATAGACATCCAACGGCCACTGCTGCTAGAACCGTGTGTTGACTATAATAAGTTGACAAAGCCTTGCATACGCGTCAACTTACTTTTTTAGGGGACGCGTCACTTAGTAAGCCCACAAGTGTGTGGCAAAGAACTTATACCCCATTTGCGTGTTGTAAGAATGTATAGCCCATTTTTGAATTCTAATGGAATTTACAGCAACCCATTTACAGTTTGTTAAAAGTACAGCCCATTTTCTAGCTAGGACAACGATTAATAATTTCAACCAACCGTTGAAGACAGAAGTCAATAAAATTTCCCACATTTTGATGGGATCCGAAATATTTTTATCCCGAAATTTCTAGTCAGATTAAATATAAATTTGTATTACGTAAAAATCCAACGAAACATTGCGCGCGCAACAATGAAAATTTAAGATTTTCAAAATCCATAAATAATATTTTATAAACTAATTTCGTGTTTGGTGCATTTTTTTATAGTTACTGCCCAGTTTTTATAATTACATCCCATTTATTATTTTTTAAAGCCCATTTTCCTGTTAAGCCTAATGCATCCCTCCTAGGAAAGATTTGCAGCCCAGCGGGGCGGAGAATAACAAGTTGACCTTGCCTGGGTATTCCTCAAAAAGACGTATAGCTGGGCTAGCCATTTTCATCCTGAAAAAATTAGTATATGGGCTGGATATCTGGCCTGGGCTAGACGGCCCACAGCCCGCCCAGTTAATACCCTGCTCTCCTCTGAACAACAACGAAATCATCGCCAAGAAAAACTCTGCAGTGCTCACGCCTCAAAAACACAAATACTGCTCGAGCTGCTTGGTCCCAGCTGTCGGGCGCACCTTGTGCAATTCTCTCGTTTATATTGACTACATAGGTTGACAATGGTGTGGGACCGTGATGTCAGGAAACCAGGAGAAAGCAAAAAAATATAGTTGTACATAATAAGGAGGCACTTGCGTACGTACGGCTATGGCGCTAGTGGGTCCCTAGTGTCATCCAGTCAAAATAAAGTCATCTCCTGAATCCTCATGTTCGTTGACGATGTTAACAATGCTCGGCGCCACGGCGAGCGCAACAACTCGAAGGAGAACGGAGAGGGCCTCGCGGGCCCTACAGATGGTCTGATACAGCGCCCGCTGCTCATTCAGGAAGCCAGGATCATCGGACACCTATGAGCACCTTCGAGAAACTGAGACGACATGAAACGGTAAGGCCGCGCTTGGGAGCTCTGGTTTATTTCAAACCTGTATTAACATACAAGTGTAATTTACTCATAATCGGAAACAACGCATAAAATACAGGCGTAATGAAACCGAGGGCCCGAGGTCTATAAGTAAAACCGGCGGGTTACGCGTGTAATTTGAGAGACCAGTGTATATTTTACGAGCACTGCTATATGGACCACATTACCAGACGATACATGCACGACGTGCGTATCATGCCATCCATGGGCAAGGCTGAAATAGCAGCTAACGGCTGGATTAGCAATCGTCCAAGTGTCGTTCAGCGTTTTTATCGTGTGTGAAGTACTTCCGATATTTTACTAGTCGAAATCGACCAACCAAGCGCCTTCGCCCGAGACCATCTGCTTTAATTTACAAGCGTCAGTTTTACAAGCGGTTTTGGTTGGAAAACAACGATCCAATCACGGCCTAATATCATGAGTTGGTTGGAAGATCATATGGTTTCACGTCTAACCTACCCGACTTGTCGTATAGGCTATGAATGAAACATCAGACGATGAACTTCTTAAGCACGGAAACAACAGAAGAGGATGATCTTCTTAACAAGAAAATCACTAGCATTAGATCGACATGCAAAACAATACAAAGCATTATTCTCAGGAGGCACGGTGAACAACTCGTGATGCCGCATGCCACAACATTCCAAGCTCAACTTTGCAATCCAACACAAGGCCTGGCATTACATAGACAATATTCAGAACAAACCCTTAACACAAGAATATCTCAGCAGAGTAACTATTTACTTCTAAACTGAACACAGGAATAGGAAAAAACACTCGACGCTGCTCACAGCAAGGGCGTCCCACTCAAAAATATCAAATGCATGTCTTCTGGCTAACATCAATGAGCAAATTTTGACAAGTTTTTCCAATTCCAATATATTAAACTAACGTATTCTTGCTAACATCAATGATTAAACTTTGACAAGCTTTTCCCATTCAAAATATGTAATGCCTATGATCGTGGAGTCCTGTCGTAGCTTCTTGTACTTGTTTGGGCACTTTTTGGCCAGGGCACTCCACGTGTTGTTAAATTGCCAATGGTCTCTGCAGACTAGTCCTGTCACCGGTGTCTAATAATACTCTGTAAAGCTTCTCGGTCATTCCTTCTGTAATGTAGCGCAAACAGTGACTGCTTCTTTCTCCAAAGTGGAATGACCAACTGGACCCAGTAATGCAGCAGTTTGCCTTGGACACATTGGCTCCTTTTGTGCAGTTCAACTAAAATCAAAGTCGGAATAAAACCGAGCTTTAATTTTGATATCCTTGTAAGCAACAATAGGTATAAGGGAAACAATTACTGAGAAATAACGGTTGATGACTTGTACTCCCAGAAGAAAAGCATCTACTGATCTACTTTATTTTAATGGGAAACAACGCAGGAGAGTAGCAATTCTCCATCAGTGTGATTCATTCATATTGACTGAGACATTATCTTAACAATGCCTTGTTTCAACATGTATAAAGAATGACAAAGCAGAAAAGTACCATTCCTAAAACAATGCAACTGATTCATTTTAACAGAGACATTATCTTAATAATACCTTGGTTAAACATGTAGAAAGAACTACAAAGCAGGATAGTACCATTCCTAACAAGTGTTGTAGTTTTGAACTAAGATTCAGTAGTTATTTAATTCTAAGAGTGGCATTGCTTAATTTTACCAGCGGCATTAGATTAACGAAAAGCATAAATAGTTCTAGGGGAGAGTGGGTGCAACAGCAGTATGTGCTTCCATCTACTTATAAAGGGGGTGATGCAGAGTTTGTTGTAACAAAGCAACAAGCATCATGTCTGGGTTGGTCCCATTTTTGTTCACTACTTAATGGGAAAAGACAGCAATACAATAGCTTCAATTCAACATTTATTTAAAAATGTACCAATACAAGTAGCACACTGCACAATCATGAGACCGACAAAGGTAAAATACGAATCTCGATCTCCTTTTGTGCAGTTCCACCAAAATTAAGCAAAGTCACCGGTGTGACATTCAAGTTGAACTGCACAAAACACTCTTAAAACATAAGTGTTTCGAGTAGCGAAGCAAAATGTCGCAATAGCAACAAGTTGAAACGATAGCCCTGTTTTAACAGAGGCAAAAAAGGAAACAATTACTTGCCGATAAAGGAGGATGAAACAAACGGTGACAGAAAGAAGCATCTAACTTATCTTGGATGGAAAACAAAGTAGGACAGTAGCATTTCTAAAACGGTTGCATTGATTCATATTAACAGAGACATTCTCTTGAAACAACATTCGTTAAAAAATGTAATTTAGTTTTAACAGTGGCATTGCTTCAATTTTCCGGCGGCATTCTTAGATTAACAACAGCAAAATAGTTGTATGGGACATGCCAGCACCATGTGCGTCCACACGTATAAATGGGTGATGCAGAGTATGTAGCCAAGCAGCATATATGCGCTGGTCCCATATTTGTTCTCTTTGAACCTTCTTCCTATGTGAGGGCAGCAAATCTAGTCCTGCACAAACTACCCGACCCCCCAGTTTCTTTCCCTTTTCAACAAAGAGATCGGTTCCTTACAGATGTGTGTACTGGGTTACCCCCTTTTTCCCTTTTCGACCTACAAAGCGGCTAGATAGCCAGTCTATACTACTTTCCGCCCCTCCTTTCCTCAATGAACCACGTCCTAGATTCTTGCTCCAGCCCACCGCACCCTTCTTTCCTCTTTGAACCAAGACCTAGATTCGACTACAGATCGAAAAAGATCCACATGCAGCTAGAGCAACGACGGTTTCAAAGAAACTTATACCTTAGGGTCGTCGGGATGTGGCAAGGCGTGCGGCGGGAGGCCGGATCTGCCCACACTACGTACGGCAGCGAGGAAGAAGGGGTCGGTGGCCCTCCCGCACAGGCGCTGGGTGAAAGAGAACAGCACAGCCGGCAGTGGATTGCCTCCCTCGCCGAAGGCGATAGAGTGAACGCTGCACCTCCTCCCCTTCCCGGTGCGACGGGATACGGACGCCTCCTTCACCAGCTGTGAGGGGGTGAGAGAGACAAACGCAGTCTTGTTTAGATCTGGTGAAGAGAGGGTGAGAGACTGTGAATATAGCAAACCCTAGCAAATGAACGCTGAGCCTCCAGCGTGTAACATATATGTAGTGCGGCGAGCGTGTGGAGAGTGCAAACCCTAGCGAACAAGCGCTGAGGCTCCCGCTTATATATATACTACTGTAGTATGGACTGAGCTCCGGTGCCTTCACTGCACCTGCTTTTGGCTGTATGACAGGTGAGCCAGCCACATTTTGGGCCCACCTGTCATAAATCCAAAGGCAGGTGCACTAAGTCAATGAAGCTGCGTCCATATAGTACTCTCGTGTATACGACTAATATATAGTGGAGTGGTTTTCTTATTCTCTCCATAACAATCATTTTAAATTGTGTAAGTACGAAACAAAACTCTTTATTTAATGTACAGTGAAGAAAACTAGTACTACTTCCGATGAACTAACGATCCATGCCCACGCGTCCTGGTCGCACTTCCTGTCCTTCACGTGTGGTACACTACCCTCCCTTAAGTGAACAACCACACATGCGCCAAATTATTGGAAACGTGTGAGAGTGTGTACAAATAAAGAATTTTAATTTCAATTATCGGAAAGGTTTGTGTAATTCCCACGATGCAGCTTTATCTCTCACGTGTCGAGGCATGACTTAGAGGCATAACCGCATTGTAGGTTTTGTCGCATGAAGGGTCATCTTCACACAATCCCATGTAATGAACAAGAATGGGATAAAGAGGGTTGGCTTACAATCGCCACTTCACACAATACTTGAATAAATCATACATCATTCAAAATACACACATAGTACGACTACGGACAAAACCAAAAGAAAGGAAGATAGACCCAACTGCTAGATCCCCGATCATCCCAACTGGGCTCCACTACTGACCATCAGGAAACGAAACATAGTAATGACCAAGTTCCTCGTTGAACTCCCACTTGAGTTCGGTTGCGTCACCTGCACTGGTATCGTCGGCACCTGCAACTGTTTTGGTAGAATCTGTGAGTCACGAGGACTCAGCAATCTCACACCCGCGAGATCAAGAGTATTTAAGCTTATGGGTAGGAAAGGGGTAGTGACGTGGAGTTGGAGCAAGCACTAAGCATATATGGTGGCTAACATACGCAAATAAGAGCGACAAGAGAAGCAACGCAATGGTCGAGAAGCTAGAAGTGATCCTGAAACTACTTACGCACAACCATAACACAAGAACCGTGTTCACTTCCCGGACTCCGCCGAGAAGAGACCATCACGGCTACACACGCGGTTGATGTATTTTAATTAAGTTAAGTGTCAAGTTCTCTACAACCAGACATTAACAAATTCCCATCTGCCACATAACCGCGGGCACGACTTTCGAAAGATAATACCCTGCAGGGGTGTCCCAACTTAGCCCATCACAAGCTCTCACGGTCAATGAAGGATATTCCTTCTCCCGGGAAGACCCGATCAGGCTCGGAATCCCGGTTACAAGACATTTCTACAATGGTAAAACAAGACCATCAAGACCACCCGACTGTGCCGACAAATCCCGATAGGAGCTGCACATATCTCGTTCTCAGGGCATACCGGATGAGCGAAGTGTACAGGTACCAACGTAACCCAAGTTGCCAAGGGATGGTCCCGCACGGTGCTCTAGTTCGGACCAACACTTAGAGAAGCATTGGCCCCGGGGGGGGGGGGGCTAAAATAATGACCCTCTGGTTAATTACTCCCAAGGGAAAGGTAATAGGTTGTTAGGCAAATGGTAAAACCAATGTTGGGCCTTGCTGGAGGAGTTTTGTTCAAGGCGAACTGTCAAGGGGGTCACATAAATCACCCAACCGCGTAAGGGACACAAAATCAAGGAACATAACACCGGTATGACAGAAACTAGGGCGGCAAGAGTGGAACAAAACACCAGGCATAAGGCCGAGCCTTCCACCCTTCACCAAATATATAGATGCATTAATTAAATAAGAGATATTGTGATATCCCAACATATCCATGTTCCAACATGGAGCAAACTTCATCTTCACCTGCAACTAGCAACGCTATAAGAGGGGCTGAGCAAAAGCGGTAACATAGCCAAACAACGGTTTGCTAGGAAAGGATGGTTAGAGGCTTGACATGGCAATATGGGAGGCATGATATAGCAAGTGGTAGGTAGCGCGGCATAGCAATAGAGCGAACAACTAGCAAGCAAAGATAGAAGTGATTTCGAGGGTATGGTCATCTTGCCTGAGATCCCGCAAGGAAGAAGAACGAGTCCATGAAGTAGACGAACCAACGTAGTCGAACGAATCCTCACAAACGCAACGTAACCGGAACTATCAAGGAGAAGCACAACCGGAAAGAACCAAACAACATGGTAAACAACCATCACATAAACATGGCATGATGCACAATCAAGTATGATGCATGTCCGGTTTAAATAGGCATGGCAAAGCAAAGTGCACAAACAAAACTACAAGTTAAGTGGAGCTCAATATGCAACGAGTTGCATATTGACGAAACACCACATCAATTGTTTAGTTCTCTCTTGGTTATGTACCCAACAATATTAAATGTTGATTAACATGGCAAGAGGTGAAGCATAAGTAAACTAACTATTTAGGCAAGTTTAAATGAGGCCGGAACAACAAATAAAAATTCCGGAAAATCCTCATATGCATATTTTGGAATTGGTACTGTTCTGCCCTAAACCATATTTTAATGTTGTTAATCAGTAAAACAAAGTGCACTATGTTAATCTATGCATTTTTCCACCCCAATTACATATATAGTTTATTAAAATCGGAGCTACGGTTAATTAGTTATGAAATAAAGCATTTTACCATGGCATTTGTGCAAAATTAAACAAACAACAAGTTTAAACATTTTAAACATGGATGAGAGCAGCATATTATGAAACTAGATGAAATTCTAAGCATTTTTCATATATAAAATATTTACATATGATGCACCACTTGTGAGTTATTAATGCATGAACAAAGAGGGTTTTTCTACAAAACAGATGTTCTCCGGATAAATAGCAAAATCGCAGATCTGGGAAAAAAACGTACGCGGGCCGAATCTGGCTGGCCCGATAGTGTACAGGAGAGGGACTGGAGGGGGGCTGCTCACATTGGGCCTTGAGGCCGAATCTGGAGCTGGGCCAGGGGCGCTGGGATGAGGCAGCCCACGCAGCAGGACGACGCGTCCATGGCGCGGGCGAGCGGGCAGTCAACGCGGGCTTGACCCGTCCGCTGGCGCTGGTCTCGCTCGATGCAGAGGAAGCAGACAGAGGGGCGAGACGCGGGCGGCTTCAGACGATGCAGGGAAGCGGTGGCGCGCACATGAGGTTGAGGATGGACGGGTTCATGGCGGGGCGTGAGATCCAGCGGGGAAGCAGCTTGGCGACACCGGGCTTGAGAGGAGGCCGAGCAGAGGGACTTGGCGCCGCAGCGGAGAAGCTTCAGGGCGGCGGCTTGGCGACTCCAACGAAGAGGCGCGGGAAGAAGACGGTGGCTTGGACGCCAGACGCGCAGCCGTCAAGGAGCCATGGGGACTTGGGTCCGCGATTCCTGTCCATGGCGTCGGGGCAGGGCTCTTTGGTTCCTGCGGAAGCATGAGAAAGGAGAGATAGAGATTAGAGCAGAGGAGGGAGAGAGACGAAGCAGGAGGGCAGAAGAAAGGAGCAGGGGCGTGGCATGTGCTCATCTTGTTGAGCTGCTGGTGGTGGTTGCCGGCGACGAGGATCGCCGGGGCCGCGGGGTCACAAGGTTGGAGGAGCTCGGGCCTCAAGATCGCTCCACGAGGTGGATCGAGCGCGTCTGTGGATGGATCTGAGGTGGAGAGGCTGAAGATTGGAGCGATGGGGAAAGCGAGGAGAAGGCAGGTGGGTGGCTTGGCTGCGCTGGGATCCCGAGGAAGATCTTGGAGTGGCGGCGGCCGAATGGGGATGGGACAAGGCTCCTAATTTCTAGGGTTGGACCTCGTGTATATATAGCAGGGGATTAGGTTAGGGTCTACCTAGTCCCTCCGATCGAAATCAGACGGTCGAGAAAAATAGGCTATGGGCGTCCAACTAAAAGACCGAAGATATTTTAGGGATGTTAGGGGATGATCCGGACCCACCGGTAACAACAATCCGGGTCGGGTTCGGGGAAGTTGTGGACACGCACACGAGGGGGTCTGAGAGGGGTCGCTGTCGAGAAAGGGGCATGTCAAAAGGTCAACGGAGACAAGCGAGGAGCGGCAACTACGAACGATTGCAGTTTTTAAAAACAATGATGGAAACGAGTGTGTGACGCCCGGATAATCAAGCTACAGTAAACATCTGCTAATGTTGCCACGACACCACGATTACTGTTGATAATCTCGCGATGATTCAAAACTCATTCAAATTCAAATTTGAAATAAAGTCAAACTAGAAAAGTTTTCAAAAGCCAAAACTAAAATGTTCTAAATGTAGCAAGTAATTCATAATAAATATTGGTGGAGAAGACACACTGTTATAAAGTAGTTAAATGCACCAAAATAAATAAAATAGTGGTAGAACTATTAATTAAATGCTCGTAAATTAATAGACAAATACAAACTACTTTCTAAAATGTGTATATTCCTTGTGGCAGTGGGATATTTAGTTATACTAATTTAGGGACTATTATTGTATTTTATTTGAACTAAAATCTATTAAAGGTATAAAAGAAAAAGTTTTTGAAAGTAAAATAGAAAACAGAACAATACAAAAGAGAAAAGAAAAAGGAGAAAGACCCCCCCCCCCAAGCTGGACCTCGGTCCAGCACACTATCAGGCCGCCAGGCCGACCCACCCGCGCCCTCTACTAACCCCCCTGGGCGCCCGAAACCCTAGCCCCACTCGCCCACTTCCCCCACGAACCCCCACCCACTCATTCGATTCCCCCCTCCCTCGATCCAATTCTGGATCGGGATCGGGCTTCGACGCCGCCAGCCGCCACCCGAGGACCGCCCCGTCGTCGCCAACGCCGCCACGGCCGCCTCATCGTCTACCTCGTCGGCCTGCCTCCCCCTACGCACGCCGTCCCCAACCCCCCTCCTCGACACCCGTTGCCCAGACCCTACGACCCCGGTGAGGCCATGGCCTCCACCTTCTCTCTTTCTCGCGCGTCACCTCGCCCGGCACCGCCAGCGCGTGCTCGCCGCGCCCCGCGTCGTCGCCCCATTCACCGCGCCGTTGCACGGGCCAAGCCCCGCTCGCCACTCCTCCCACTCACGCGTCATGCCCGCTCGTCGCGCTCGCGCATGCCTCGCTGCGCCAGTGCGCGTCCTGCGCCCGCGCTCGCGGCACCCCGACCGCACGCTCCCGATCCGTCGTCGCGCTCCGCACCTCGCCTCTGCTGGCCCGTCGCCGCACGACCGCACCTGCCCCTGCTCTGCTCCCTGCACCTCCCTGCCGCGCGACCCACCTGCGTCGCATCTCGCCTGCAGACCCGCCGCCCCCACTGCTGACCGCCGGCCTGCGCTGCGCCACCGCGCCCAGTGCGACCCTGCACGCGCCCGTGCCCTCCCGCGCGGCCGCCTTGCTCGCCGTGGCCGCGCTCTGGCGACCGCCCCGCCTATGCAGCCTCGCCTGCAACCCCATGGTGGCTCGGGTGTGCGGGCACCCTGCGCCCGCCCCGTATCCACTGCCCAGCACCCGCTATGGCTCCCTGGGACAATGACAGGAGGGCCCCGCCTCCAGAATGTTAAAAAAAACTAATTTAATAAATAATAAATTAGTTAATTAATTAGTTAATTACTAAAGTAATTAACCTAATTAATCATGTTAATTAACCTAGACACTTAGTTAAAACTAATTAACTCTGATTAGCTAATCTTTGACAATGACAAACGGGACCCATTCGTCAGTTTGACCAGTCAACACCCCTGTTGACTGCTGACGTCATGGTGACGTCAGCGTGCACTGTTCTGGATAATGTTGTTTTAAAATAATTAAATAAATCCTAAAAATGATTTAAATCTTTTAAAATTAATATAAATTAAACCGTAGCTTGGATGGAAAAACTTTGTACATGAAAGTTGCTCAGAACGACGAGACGAATCCGGATACGCAGCCCGTTCGCCCGCCACACATCCCTAGCATAGAAAACACGCAACTTTCCCCCTCCGGTTCATCTGTCCAAAAACACGAAACACCGGAAAACTTTCCCGGATGTTCCCCCCCCCTTTCCCGGTACCACCTCCTATCGTGTTAGGGCACACCTAGCACCGCGCATTGACATGTCTTCCATCATCATGCTTATGTTTGCATTATGTTTATTGTTTCTTCCCCCTCTTCTCCGGTAGACTACGAGACCGATGCCGCTACTGGTGCCCCGACCGACTACGCTGTTGATGACCCCTCCTTCTTGCCAGAGCAATCAAGCAAGCCCCCCCTTGATCACCAGATATCGCCTATTCCTTCTCTATACTGCTTGCATTAGAGTAGTGTAGCATGTTACTGCTTTCGGTTAATCCTACACTGATGCATAGCCTGTCATTGTTGCTACAGTTGTTACCCTACCTGCTATCCTACTGCTTAGTATAGGATGCTAGTGTTCCATCAGTGGCCCTACACTCTTGTCCGTCTGCCATGCTATACTACTGGGCCGTGATCACTTCGGGAGGTGATCACGGGTATACACTATATACTTTATATACATGACACATGTGGTGACTAAACTCGGGTCAACTCATTGAGTACCCGCAAGTGATTCTGATGAGGGGGCTGAAAGGACAGGTGGCTCCATCCCGGTAGAGGTGGGCCTGGGTTCCTGACGGCCCCTGACTGTTACTTTGTGGCGGAGCGATAGGGCAGGTTGAGACCACCTAGGAGAGAGGTGGGCCTGGCCCTGGTCGGCGTCCGCGGTTACTTCAAAATAACACGCTTAACGAGTTCTTGGTATTTGATCTGAGTCTGGCCATTTGGTCTATACGCACTAACCAACTACGCGGGAACAGTTATGGGCACTCGACGTCGTGGTATCAACCGAAGCCTTCTTGACGTCAGCGACAGAGCGGCGCGCGCCGGATTGGATTGGAACGCCTGCTAGGCTAGGTCTGCTTCCGGCCACCCTCGCAACATGCAGGTGTGCAATGGGCGATGGGCCCAGACCCCTGCGCACATAGGATTTAGACCGGCGTGCTGACCTCTTTGTTGTGCCTAGGTGGGGCTGCAACGTGTTGATCTTCCGCGGCCGGGCATGACCCAGAAAAGTGTGTCCAGCCAAATGGGACCGAGCGTGTTGGGTTATGTGGTGCACCCCTGCAGGGAAGTTTATCTATTCGAATAGCCGTGTCCCTCGGTAAAAGGACGACCCGGAGTTGTACCTTGATCTTATGACAACTAGAACTGGATACTTAATAAAACACACCCTTCCAAGTGCCAGATATAACCCGGTGATCGCTCTCTAACAGGGCGACGAGGAGGGGATCGCCGGGTAGGATTATGCTATACGATGCTACTTGGTGAACTTACCATCTATTCTCTTCTACATGCTGCAAGATGGAGGTGGCCTGAAGCGTAGTCTTCGACAGGATTAGCTATCCCCCTCTTATTCTGGCATTCGGCAGTTCAGTCCACCGATATGGCCCTTTACACATATACCCATGCATATGTAGTGTAGCTCCTTGCTTGCGAGTACTTTGGATGAGTACTCACGGTTGCTTTCTCCCTCTTTCCCCCTTTCCCTTCTACCTGGTTGTCGCAACCAGATGCCGGAGCCCAGGAGCCAGACGCCACCATCGACGACGACTCCTACTACACCGGAGGTGCCTACTACTACGTGCAGCCCGCTGACGACGACCAGGAGTAGTTAGGAGGATCCCAGGCAGGAGGCCTGCGCCTCTTTTGATCTGTATCCCAGTTTGTGCTAGCCTTCCTAAGGCAAACTTGTTTAACTTATGTCTGTACTCAGATATTGTTGCTTCCGCTGACTCGTCTATGATCGAGCACTTGTATTCCAGCCCTCGAGGCCCCTGGCTTGTATTATGATGCTTGTATGACTTATTTATGTTGTAGAGTTGTGTTGTGATATCTTCCCGTGAGTCCCTGATCTTGATCATACACATTTGCAGGCATGATTAGTGTACGATTGAATCGGGGGCGTCACATAGTGCCGATGCAATGCGGATGATGCCATGATGAAATGCAACAAACAAATAAAACACACGACGACAACGAAAAATGGAAGGCGTCTGAAGCGTCGGTCTCGGGGCGTTACAGTTTGAGAGTATTACAAAGTTTGACTTCAGTCAAATCTAATATGCGGAGTAAATAAAAATGGAGGGCTACTACATCCATCCGGGTTTTTAGTCCACACCATTTTTAAAATCAAAGTTAATAGCTGGACAAATAAAATTACAGGGGAGCTGGAGACAAAGTTGTGAGAAGGCTTAGAAATCAATACAAAACTTATGCTCTTAGTACCAACGTCGATCCTGTTCGAGGAAACATTTGGTTCATAGCCAATTGTGTGATAAAATTGCACCAACGTGAAAGACGACTGCGTCTCCAACGCAACCAAGGTGAACTGACGAAGGATATCATCTTTGTGCGTAACAAGCAAAGAGCACTGATGGAAGACAGGCAGTTTTTCATTGAAAATCGATCAGCTTCACCAGCCGACGCAACCATGAGGCGCAACCATGAGCATCGGTAGGTCATCGTGGTGATGCATCATCCATTTGGCATCAAGTTTGGGTGAGGCACCTATGAAGTTCGACAAATCCTCACTGTGGTCTGTTTCTTCTCAGTAATCAAGCTCGAGGAAGGAAGAACCACGTGGCAGAGGACAGTGAGGCGGAACAACAATGGCCATCCAATTTTGTGCAGTTCCACTAAAATTGAGGAAGACATGCCTGGGTATGGAGACACGCATCGCTGTTTCCAAAAATATAAAAAAGGGTTAGCAACGACATCTCAATTGTCAATAAGAATTAATGAAAAGTACACCAACAAACATAAGCATCATAATTATCTTGATGGGAACTAAACCAGGATACCCGAGAAAAAAAGCATTTCTTCATTTAACCAGTGATAGTACTACCACCATATGGACAATGACCGCACAACCACCATGTACTTTTTGTCAAAACAACATATATACCTCCACCGAGGCATAAATCAGGACAACTTTTCGAGTGGCATTACCTCTATAATAGTACTAGTAGGTGATGTTGGACCAGCCGACGAACCCTAGCTACTATGCATGGGGAGCTGGGGAGTAGTCGCATAGAAGAAAACCTGCACGCAGCGACCTGGGGAGCTAGACCAGTACAAGAAGTTATACCTCAGGTGGGCGAGATGTCGTTTAGGCGGGCGGGCAGGATCTGCCCACACGACGGCAGCGAACAAGGGCGCGAAGGATCTTCGTCCGCGCCAGCGCCGGCTCCGAGAGGACGGTGCGCATCAGCTTCCTCCGTCGCCGATGGTGACAACGTCAACGCTGCACCTCCTCACCTCCCGCAGCGGACGGGATTCGGCCGGATCTGTGAGCACCGGTGAGGAGAGAGATAGAGTGGAAACTGTCATCTTGTTCTGATATGGAGAGGGTGAGAGAGCGAGACGCGAGAAACTCTATCAAACAAGAGGCTATAATGGAGTAAAAAAATCTCTCCATAGTAGTGGTTTTAAATAGAATACGCGCGTTCCCGGAAAAAAGAAACAAAAACTGGTGGACAATTTTTCTAACGTACCAAGAAAGAAAACTCGATCAAAAACACGCCCCCGCTTCTAGGTCGCGAGAGTCGTCGCGCACACACACATAGACATAGACATGCATATCCGTGTTTACGTAAAATTCCATTTCCATCTCCATCTCCAATCATATTTGTCCAACTGGCACATTATTTACGTTGTTAATTATATATGCAGCAATATTAACGTACATCATCTCTTGTTTGCGCACGTCCGGACCGCTGCCACGGCCGGTCCTGACCAACCTGAACCCTCTTCATCACCCGCGCGTGCTTCCCGCCCGAAACGGTCAGTGCCGCATTCATGCCCAGCCAGAGCGGACGCGACCTCTCACTGGTGCCGACATTGAAGCGGCGCGCCGGCCGAGAGAGCGTCGCCCGCGCCGCTTCCGGGTGCACGCGGCTGCTCCGTGTTCAAAGGTCGCAATAGCCGACTACAACATGCATGTAAAAAGTTCTTGGGAGTCCGTGCTACAGCTAGCTATCCTCCCCCAACTCGTCAATCTCTTCTAGTAGTGCTAGTAATCCATGGCGCGATCCATCGACAAGCAGGCGGGAAAGTTACCGTATACTCGGTTTGCGGTGAGTGGCATGCCGAGCGACCATGTGGGGTCGAGCCGTGGAGGTGGGTGAGACACGAACACGACAGACGTGATTTAATTGTTGGTTTTGCTCGATGGTGCGATCCAACGAAATGAAACATTGGTTTCTCTCCGTTTCCATTTTTTCTCCAGAAAAAGGAAACTTTCCACTCCATTTTCATTCCTATTCCAAGGTTGCCCCGTTACAACATTCCATCAAATACAAAGGAAAACTAACACGCATGCTGATGCATCTCAATGATTCATAGATCATAGCCAATATTTACTTCACAACTAAAGAAAAGAGTTGTGAGAGCGTGTACGAAAGAAAAACTACTGATGGGGTCACTACAACTTAAACCCTAAACCCTAAACATGATTTAATTTCCTGGCCAGGTAGAACCTGTCGAAGGAAAGACGATTGGCACCCTCAGATCATACGATGCTTTTGTGCAGTTCCACTAAAATCGACCTGAGCATCCCTGATGGCAAAGATATTGAAGAAGTGTGATTAGAATAATAGTACTGGCACTAGTTCATGAGACATAAACTCATCACAAGTAGAAGCCGGTAGAAGTAGAGAAAGATCGACATGGAGATGGAGCTACGGCAGTGGAGCAAGCCGGCTCCAAAAGGAAGATGGACTACCTGGGACGTCGGGCTGTAGCTAGAAGGGCGGTTGGGATGCGGCATCGGCCCATACCGCAGTGACCCCCGATTGGGACGCACCGACAGTGGGTTTTCTCCCTCGCTGATGTCGACCGTGTCTACGCAGAACATTGTTCCCTTCCCCCAGCTGAGGGATCAGGCCCGTCGTTCTATGCTTGTGAAGAGAGCAACCTAAGCAAGCAGGCTTGTAGCTTAGGCTCCTGCTAGTGTATATATAGTGGTTTTCTTTTTCTCTCCATATCAACCATTTTATATTGCGTACGTGTCATTCAAGAGTGAAATGATGGTTGCTTCTTCCGACTAACTTACTGTGTGATTTGACTGCTCCTTAGTGGCCCCTACACGTACTCCCCCTACGTGTATGGAACAGTCACACGTACACATGGACGCAAAAACGCGCGCGACGCCCTAATGCATGCATGTCCGAGCACACGACGGAACACACACGGTCACGCTCAAGTGCTCAACCTACACGTGCATGCACACACATACTCAGTCAGGGTGAGCTAGTGACCGTATAAACACTGGAAAAAATATATATATATTGAGCGCAATGAGCGTATTATGAAGTCCACTGACCGTATTTTTACAAGTATAGAGTGACAGACAGTGTATTTATCTCTTTGAAATTTAGACAATATTAACCGGAGAGGAGGCAGTATGGACTAGCATTACTTTGCTGTGTCCCATCAACTTGCCGAACAAGGAGAAGGTTGCAGGATGGGAGAAGCTTGTGCGCGGTGGCTCGCAGGACAAGGAGAAACTTTTGACTAATGCAAGCTCTCCCTCGCTCAGGCGGTGGACGTGCAACAGTTAATTCGGTGTCAAATTACCAGAAGCATACACTATACTACTAGTGTTATTATTGTTTGACTTCCCGAATAGGCGAACATCCAAGCGCAAAGTAAACAGGTCAGCAAACCTTGCGGCACATCTTCGTGCGAACCGTGCTTGCTGCACTTTGAATGTGGCCAAGAGCTGGCTTGATGAAACACCTCGCTTCCTACTTCTTTTTTGCGGGGTACCTCGCTTCCTAGTGACCAGTGTCTTGGCTGATCGTCCTAAGAATGCTTATATATGAATAAAGCTCTCTCATTTACCCGCGAAAAATATTAAGCCATATTAACCGGAAAGGAGGGAGTATGGAGTAGCACTACTTTTTGGTGTGTCCCGTCAACTCGCAGAACGAGGAGAAGCTTGCAGGACAAGGTGAAGCTCGCTTACGCCTTTTGACTAATGCAACCTACCCTCGGTGGACATGCATCCGTCCATTTGGTGTCAGATTGTCAGAGGCATACACTGTAGTACCCAACATGCGGAGTACCATCATTGTTCGACTTCACGAAGAGGCGAAGAGCCAAGCGCAGTAGTACGAGTAGTACTACTACTAGAACCGCATGGTGGAGCGTCTGTACTCTTATTTTTTTATCTCTGATAAAGTACACGTTTATTCCGGAGAAGGGCGGAAAACGGCAGCCCAACATGTAATGAATGATATCGATCAACCAACCATGCTCGAATATATCTTGGCCTCCGTGCGAGCCCGTCTGTGTGTTCTCGCTCCTCGTCTCTCTCAAGGAATGGCAGGTTGGCTCTTTGCCGTCAATTGAGATCGGTTTGCTCACACTCCTGTCCCACATGTCAGTGATATGCCAAGAGGAGGTGCGTTGACCGACTGGCCATACGCATACTTGGTTTTGCACCTTCATACTACTCCTCCCTCCGTCACAGTTTACAGGGCGCGCTTCATTATGATGCATTTCTCTCAATGCATTTCCAACACCAGAGAGACTTTAGACGCGTTTGGTTTAATGCTTAATTAATTAGGGCGTGGTAACCGCAATCGAGTCCACAATTTTCTCTCCATGTACTGTACTACTACGGAGTGGAGTAAGTGCATGCATGTGTGTCGCCTTGGTCCCACAGATTTTTTTTCTTTTTTCTGAAGCGCGCTGTATAAATAGTGATGGATGGAGTAGTATGAGCGGATTCAAAGAAGAGTGTATTGATGGTTGCTTCTTCAGAGCAACTTACAGTGGGAAAGGTGGGGCTTATGATTTGACTGCTCATTACTCACTATTAATGCGGCGCAACGACCGGGCTGAGTCTCCCATGCGGTTGTGCACTACCCCCTCGGTTCCTAAATATACTCAGGAGTATTTGTCTTTCTAGAGATTTCAACGAGTGACTACTCAAATAGTTGTCTTTTTAGAGATTTCAAATGGACTGGCACATACGGATGTATATAGATATATTTTAGAGTGTAGATTCGCTCATTTTGCTCCGTATGTAGTCACTTGTTGAAATCTCTAGAAAGCCGAATAGAATATTTAGGAACGGAGGGAGTACACATACGAAGCAAAATGAGTGAATCTACACTCTAAAATATGCCCGTTTGAAATTTGTAAAAAGACAAATATTTAGGAACGAAGGAGTATAATTTTGTGCATCGCACATGGACCCGGATGATGAAGATGCTTCTGGCCATGCTATCAAGCTTCCATCATTTGTTTACATAATTGACGTACTATACAAATAATTTTCCAGCGACATGAAATTGTACAATGGTGTGAGCTTTCAGCTTTTGTTTCGCGTGTCTTGCCATCGATGCTCTTTCGGAAACAATAAAAAACTAACTTCCTTGCTAATGCATGTCAATTATTAGCAGATCAGAGCTAATAATTACATCACAACTGAAGACAGAGTTGTGAGAAGGTGTTAAATTAAAATTGATCCATGCTTTCATTGGCAGCAACGTCCCCCCAGCTCTGTCTAATCAACAAGGCATGTTGGGAAAAAAGTAGCTGTCTGGAGCATGCAACATTCCGATCATTTTGTGCAGTTCCACTAAAATAGAGCTGAGCGTCCCTATTCCAAAGATATTAAGTGTGATTACGATAATAGAGGACTGCTGATGAAACAATAAACACACAAATAGAAGCCGGTCACCTTTGCAATCTCTCTTAAGACTAACTAGTTGGAGAAGATTAGGCTCGGAGTTGGATGAGGAGGATAGAGCAAAACCAATCTCCCTTTGTGCAGTCGCACTGAAATGTAGAGGCGTTGCCCGTGTGACATTTTAGTACAACTGCACAAAACACTCTTAAGAAAAAGTGATTTGTGCAGTTTACCAAAAGGTCGCAATAGCAACGAGTAGAAAGGAAACAATTACTGGCCAATAACAATTGATGACACATGCGACGACAAAAAAGAAGCATATTCCTTGTCCTAAGGGAAGATAACAACATGGTTGTGTTTGTCTAAAACGGTGTGAGGACGAGAATGCAATATGGAAAGTACGCCGGACGAGCTACGTTTTGGGCAAAGAACTATGGAAGATCCACATGCAGCAACGTGGGAAGACGGGCAGTGGAGCAAGGCCGAAGGGGATACCTGGAGGTCGTCGGGATGTAACTAGGTGAGCGGCGGCGGGCGGAATCTGCGAGCAGGTGGCGTAGGCCCTGCCGCGCCGGAGCTTGGTCAGAGAGAACGGCGTGTACCGCAGATCGGGACGTGCTGCCTCGGCGCCGTCAAACGGAGAAACGATGCACTTCCTCCCTTTCCCCCGGCGGACGGGATGCGGCCGGATCAGTGACCAACGGTGAGAGAGAGAGAGAGAGGCCACCGCACTCCCTTTCCCCCGGCGGACGGGATGCGGCCGGATCAGTGACCAACGGTGAGAGAGAGAGAGGCCACCGCACTCCCTTTCCCCCGGCGGACGGGATGCGGCCGGATCAGTGACCAACGGTGAGAGAGGGAGAGAGGCCACCGCAGCCTTGTGTGAGATACTCTGAAGAGCGACAAACCAGGCAGGCATGCTCCATTGTATATAGTTAGCGGACTACCTTTTTCTCCATAAAAATCGTTTTATATTCTGTGTACGTGCCATTGAGCGCTATAACTTTATTTAAAAATAACGCGGCAACCCGTCAAGTCGAACTTTGTTTCGTGCACGCGTGGTACACGACCTCCCTAGGTAAACAACCGCTACAGGCATTCAAATTAGCACGTGGGCTGCCATTTCGTAAAGAAATGAGCTCCACCATGTACCCGCGCGGGTGTGGCTGGGCACGAAGCGTGAGTACGTGCACGGTGCACCTATTCTCTTCTTGTATACGTACACCACCTACGTGGGGTTGTGTGAGAGAGATACAAACCTAGAGAGATATAATGTCTGGGTTCTTGAGAGTTTTTTGGGGGGGGGGGTCAATCAAAAAATGTAACATATACAATGTGTGTGAAATAGAGTCCTGGATATAACATGTATATAGAGGGGGCGATCCACGAGAAGAGAGTGGAGGTATCATCGGCTTGAGTTGTCCATAGAATCGAAGAGAGGGATGATGTGTGTGTGTGTGCGCGCGCGATCGATAAAGAGTGCCATCGAATTTGTGTGTGCCCACGTCAAAGATATAGAGTGGCTGGCCTACCGGAACGTGAGATGGGACATGTGCAGTTTGTCTCTGTGGCATGGATACCTACCTGCAGCGCTCGACTATCGGTGTGTGGTGGGGGAAGAGGGAGGCCCAATTAACTATAGAGGTACAATGGCTGGTATATGTGTGGAGGAGGAGAGAGGCCTACCTCATGTATTAAGGAGATCGATCTACCTCATGTACTAAGGGAGATCGATCGGCATCCATGCATATGTGCAGGAGAGGAATAAGGTTGGGAGAGAGACAAAGCTAGAGTGTTGGAGGGGGTGGTAGTGGAGTTGCTTCTAACAAATGGTGGGATAGGCTTGCTAGACAAACGGAGGGCACGCCCGCAATATCAATAAGAGAGGAGATGGCTGCTTGTTGTCTATGTACGTGCGTGTGAGAGACGGGTCAGGAGGCATGCACGAATGATGAGGGGGGACGACGTGGCTGTGGTAAGCAGACGTAACTACATAGGAAGATCAATTGCCCTTTGCTAGAGAAAGGAGAGACATAACTTGTGAGGTACGTCGATCGATGGGGGGGGGGTAGTTAAAGTCGATCTAGGTATATGTTGGGAGATTGATCGGTATACATGCATGTGTGTGTTAGAAGCAAATGAGGCACGAGGAGAAGGATAGAGAGAGAGGGATGCATGTAGGAGGTGGTATGAGAGGCATACTATATCGAGGGGGGAGGAGTGTGCGAGTACGAGAACGATGAAAAGAGTGGTGGGAGTGAGGCATGGACGGTGACAAGAGAAGAGGGGAAGCTTGTGTTTGTGCTAGGCACACCGGGCTAGAGAGGCATATCGATCGATGTGTGCCGTAAAGAAGGAGCTTGGGGGCCTACACACACCGTGGGTGAACGACCTAAAGTGAAAAGACGAATTTGCACGATGGAGCTAGAGAATGCCGAGGGAGGGTGAGAGGGATGCCGGCGTGTGCATGCACAAGAGAAAGTTAGCGCTAGCTACAAAGATAAGAGGGTTGTGTGGGTGTAAAAGACGAATAGAGATCATATATACTTCATTATAAAAAGCGAATTCAGATATTTGAAGAATTTATCATAGTGTTTCAAACCGACGCATGTGTGAATATATATAACGGTGATACACATGGTGTGGTTATGAACATGTTATACTACATTTAATATATTTTATCTCTACTCTTATAAAAAAGGAGTTGTTGATGATGGTGTGCCTGCCATCCAGCATTATAGGCCGTCCGATTTATATCTGGCGGATAGCAAGGAAACTATGATGGTTGAAGTTGGCAACAATCATGATTGTAGATTCTTATTGAAATAGAGAAACGAATTCAAATTTAGTTCGAATTGCAGCGGTAGTATAGACATTTGGAATGCACTAAAATGTTGGTATGAGTAGGTTACATGCATTATATAGCAAGCGAAAAAATTTAATCGGACATAACATGGATTCATACTCCCTCCTTCCATCTATATAGGGCGTAATGAGATTTTTAAGACCGCCTTTGACTATTCACAAGATTAATAGTACATGACATTCACAATGTGAAAATTATATCATTGAAAGAACCTTTCACAGACGAATTTAACGGTGTGCTTTGTGTAAGTTGCATGTCATATATCATTGCTCTAATATTTGGTCAAAGTTAGCATCGAAAAACGCATTAGGCCCTATATAGATGGAAGGAGGGAGTAGCTTTGAATAGCATTTGTATAGTAAAAAAGGGCAAGACTCTCTCTTTGTGTGGTGTGAATAGTTTTATTTTTTTCGTTCTCTTTTTGGTTGAGGGAAGTGCGAATTGATTTGGTACGTACAAGTACAATATTACTACACGTTAGGCTTGTCCCTAAAATTCAACCCGCGTCTTGTTATATCCCGAAAATTCAGATATCGTGCTCCCAAAACTGGCGCCTTCACAACCCGCGCCTTGCTATCCCGAAATTACAACGCGCACGAAAACTCCCTCCAGCTGCCAAATCCCGACACGCGAAATCCCCCTTCTAACCCTGAGCCGAAAGGGTCGCTAGTTCAAATCAGTGGGGGGTACTTTTGTAACACACCCTACATTTTGGACAAGCGTGTCCCTAAGTCATGCTTCACGCCCTCCCATCGCCCCCTTTTCGCCATTCGAAATCCCAGGCCGCCATAACCTCTTCGCTCCAGCCGCGAAACCCCACTCTCCTCCGTCCGCCACGTCACCGCTGCCCAGCCGGAGCCTCTTCCCCGACGACGTCGTCCACCGCAACAGCTCGACGTCCCTCGTCCACCTCCCCGGATGAGGATCCGTCGTCCATCTCGCCGTCCCGCCAGTTCAGCCGCCCCGTCCTCCACCTCCAAGGAGCTGCTCTGACGATCGCCTCGTCTATCGCGGCTGCTCCATCCCCACAGCGCTGCCTTAACCTGCTCCACCGGAACCACAGCATCCTCACCGACTCTTCGGACGAAGCCGAGGCCTACTCGGCGCCACCAAAGAGGTTGTACACCCATCGCATCGCACCTTCTCCTTAACTCGACCTCCCGGCACCGATGGTACTCCATCCCGCATCCCCATGGAGCGGCTACCTTGAAGCCGGTGCCACGGGCGACATCTCCACGGCGGCTCTCCCCCAGTGCGAGGCCCCTTCGGCGGAGGCGTCCATACCAGCCGGATCTGCTGCTGCTGCTCCAGCTCTCGCTCGCTCGCTCGCGCTCGATTGCTCGCTCGCCTAGCTGCTGCTGCTGCTCTCCCCCTCGCTCGTGCTGCTGCTCTGCTCCGATTAAGCCACACTTCAGTCGACTGAATAGACTTTTGGGTCAGTCGATTTTCAGGGGTTGGGGGGCTCGTCGGAGTTAAGGAAGAACCACCCGCAGCAAGGACGGGGGCTCGCCGGAGAGTACCCCACTATCTATCTTAGGGTTCAGGGTGGGGGGCGGGGGGCCTAGAGGGCTGGCCGGGGCGGCGGTGACGAGTTGTTTCGGGGCGGCGAGGCGGCGCTGGGGCCGGCGGTTCGGCCGGTGGTGGCTGGCGGCTCAGGGGGGTGCAGGTTGAAGATGAACTGCAGGCCCTCCCTAAACTACATGTCAAGTGCCTCTCTGCTACCATTGCGTTCAGTTTCGACAGTAGCATTCAGATTCCACAGTAAATTTCAGTTTCGATAGTTAAGTTCTGAGTCAACAGTTTTTACCTCATCTGTTGTAGTCAGGTGGTTTTTGGTGATGTTAATTTTACATCCATTTTACATCATCTATTGGAGATGCTATTAGAATCCCACTTGAGATTGACGATGTCTGTCTTGTGTTGCTTCAGCCTTGACGTCTTACGGCTCACCGGAGCTGCTCGAACGACAGAACGATCCATCACAACAGAGCAGTGCCCTGGACGCCGTCTACAGATTCCTCAGATCTTCCTCCACACCTCCGACAGCCACCTCTGCCTCAACTGCTTCAGCGACCAACCCAATGATGCTGAGGTCGGCACGGCTGCGGCAAAGAGGTTGTACACTTGTTGCATCACTTATTACTATACATTCACGTCGATCCATTAGGGCTATTTTGGTTCAACGGAAAAACGTCGATCCATTGGTTGTTACCATCACTCTAAATTTCTGCATGCTCTCCTTACATAATCTCACCATATTTTTTTCGTATGCATGTTAGATATTGTACACAGTCATGCTGAACATGTAGAGAAAAAGAGAAGAGTTTTGCGCGGCAATACAATGTCATGCAGACATCGCTCCATGGTGGGTTCAATGGCAAAGCCTCCCCACCCCTCTCCAGATTGTAATCCAGAGGAAGATATCTGTTCTGAGGCGGATTCAGACGTCGCTGACCACTCCTATTTACCCCCCAAGGTGTTTGCTCTACCTTGGCATGATGATGTTAGTCATATCATGCATATGTTGCCTTGCAGTGCCTACTTTTGACATCATATATGTCATATGTAGCTTAGACATGTTCTGTAATGCCACCTGTTTAGTTTCTATATCATATATGGGAATTATGCAGTCTCATGTCTTTTAGCCAGCCATAATATATGTGAAATGTCCAATGCCATCCTGTTTAACCAGGCATCATATATTTGAATGATATCTTGCCCATCCTTTTCTTCATTACATTTCCATTTTTCAACAATGTTTGTACATTAAACTACTCTTCCTGTGAATCAGCCATTTGGGTGGGAGATGGAAAAATCTGGAGTGAAAACAAGGCCTTCAGAGCAGACAGTGCTACCTGTCGAAGCAGATCTCTTATTGGGTCCCGATAGCTCCTCAGAGATGGATTCAGAGACAGATGACCAGTCCTATTCCCCCACTGAGGTGTATGCTCTAACTTGGCACGGTTATACTGCTCATATCATGCATACAGTGTCTTGCATTGCATAGTTTATACATCATATACACAATATTCAACACCATGTTCTTAGTTCAGACATCATATCGAATGCCCTCTGTTTAGCATATAAATCACATATGTGAATTAAATGATGCGATCCTGATTACTTAGATAACATGTAGGTGAATTATGTCATGCGATCATGTTTAGTTATTCATCATATCTTTGAATTATGTTATGCTATGCTATCCAGTTTAGATAGACATCATATATGTGAAATTATGTCATGCTATCCGTTTTAGTTAAACAATATACATGTCAACTATTTCATGCCCTCTTTTTTCCACACTATCTATTGCATCTGTCTCTCATACAATGTCTGTACATTCAACTATGTTTCTTGTTTATCAGCCATTTGAATTGGAGCGCGTGATGCCAGTATCTAGCGGACCAAAAACACGATCTTCAAATAAAACAATGCTACCTCTTGGTGGAGATAGCACCCCGGTTGTACATGCACAAGAACCAGCCCTACCACACATAACCCAAACTCTCGCAGATTGTACCCCTACTGCGATGGACAGAGAACCAGCTTCACCCAATCTAACCCCAACCCTAGCCGATAGTAACCCAGTTCCTGTTGACACAACACCATCTCCACCACAGAGCTCCCAAACAAGAGCAGTTAATAAGGCAGCTCCAGTGCCCAAAGGGCCAGTACTATCACGGTGAACCCCAACTCCACCAGTTAGAATGCCTATTCCTGTGGAGGAAGCACAACCAGCTAGTCGTAGTTTAGCATCTATTGCATTTGATGTTGTTAAATCGTATGTGCGTATCTTCCCATCTTGGAAACATTATACTGAAGATGAAGGAAAATGCCAGTTGCAGGTGCTTGTCCAGGAGTTATGTGTAAGTAATGTTATTCATGGCAATTACTTTGCTTCGTCCCATACATCCTACCTCCATGATGGTTATAATACAGCAAATTTTCCCTTTTTCTCTATAGAGAAGGACCGATTTGGAAACTCAGGATGAGGTAACCTGTGCTAATACCTCTGCTATCTTCAAGAATGCTTGGTGGCAGTATCGGAATTACCTGAAGAAAACGTACTTCACTGGCAAAGAAACTCATCAAATTCCCTTACGTTCTCCTGAGACACATTTACTGGACGATGAATGGGAACGCCTTGTTCTGCACTGGTCCCGAACCAAGAATGTGGTAAGGTCTATGAGCTCATTTTCTATCTTTTTAGTATTATATTCTTGCGTCTTACTGTACTCTGTTCATGTAGAACAAGTGCCTAAACCTGAAGAACAACTGTTCTAATTTAAGATTCCATTGCTATCATAGTTCAAAAAAAGCGCTAGGCGTTAATTGTGCGTTTTGCCACCACCTTGCGCTTTATTGACCAAAGCGCATGCTTATGCGTAGTTATGCACAGATTATGCGTAGTTATGCGCAATGCGTTTTGCCAATGCCTAGAGCCTAGGCGCGCTTAAGTGCTCGCTTAGGCACGCCTTTTTTAAGTATGATTGCTTTGCTCTTGTATCACTGTATTTACTCATACAAACTTATTTTTAAATTGAAGGATCCAATCGGAACTCCAATGGCACAGCAGGTATGTTCACGCATGTTTCTTTAACAGGTTTGCTCTTATCAATAGCTCTGTTGATTTCAATTTCAATTGTGTATACAGTTGACTTTCATATCATGCACATTACTAGCATCACAACAGAGCCAATAGTGTTGTTGTACATGTAGACCCGTGGTACCCATCTGAAATCTTGTTGTGCCATGTAGTTTCCCACGCTTTGTATTCTTTCACTGCTGCTTTGTCTTGAACTGATATGATTTGAACCGTGTCTCTATTTTGATTTGGCAAGACAATGCAGTGACCATAGGACATAGATATATGTTTGTTTGATGCTTTTATTATGTACTAGTACTTGGCAATAGAAGACTTGGTATTTTAATCCTGTCCACCTTACTAATGAACTGGTTCACCGAAATGAGTTTCATATACTAGTACATGCTAAACTTGTTATGTGTCTGCTTGTTTCTTCTTTTAGAATGCTGACAGAATATTGGGGAAGAGTGCCTTATTAAGCAATGGTAAAGGAAGTAATGCAGATAAGATTCAGGATAGTGACACATCCTTGTTGGTCCCCAACAAAGCTGATAAAACAGCTAAGGAAGACTATCTTGAAGACAGCAAGACAACCCCAAAGTCCTGTCTTGGTTTAGTGTTCGAGTTACTGGCCACTACCGCTTGCACAAGCTATTCAAACTCACTGTCTGAATCAGTTCGGTTTCTTGAGTCTCAACTACAAGCTGAAAGACATCGATCAGCTGTGCTGCGACAAGAAGCGGAAGGACTGCGGAAGTCCCTGGAGCATTCAGATGCATACTTTCTGGTGCAACAGCAAGCGTTGGAGGATTTTAGCGCCAAACAAGACAAAGCTAATCAGCTTGCTAAGCTTATTGCCAGCATGGTGGATACCCAGGATAACGTTTCTTGAGCTCTTCTGAAGTTGTTTCAGTTATGCTCTTGTTTTGCTGCCGCGTTTATTTGCACTGGTGGCCAATTTTGACGGCCAGTGTATGTAATGTGCTGCTTTGTTCCCTATATTTGCACTGGTGGCTAACTTTGATGCCCAGTGGATGTAATATGTGTAATAGCGGTAATAGGCTAGTGTTAATTGCTTGCTTATTTATTTCCTTATTGTCTTGTTTAGTTGTTTGCTTGTAGTCACTGCAGTTCTTTTTCTGTTTTTTTCTAGTGGCCACAATAACCTATTTTTGGTAACTAGGCCAAAATAATCGTGGCAACACACGGACTGTTGTAACCATGGGCCTCCTGCAGGCCGTATGATCCATGGGCCTTCGTCCGGCCGTAGGATCCATCGGCCTTCTATACGGGCCTTAGGGTCCATGGGCCTTCTACGGGCCGTAGGGTCGATGGGCCTTCTACGGGCCGTAGGGTACATGGGCCTTCTACGGGCCGTACGATCCATGGGCCTTTCTACGGGCCGTACTATCCATGGGCCTCATACGGGCCGTAGGATCCATGGGCCTTCTACGGGGCGTATCATCATTTCGCCAATCATGGGCCGTACTATTCGTGGACCATAACGGGCCGTTAATAGGCCGTATTTGATAACTCTATGAAAACAGCCCAACGGGTTTTTTTGACATGAAAATGGCCCAACGTATTAACGGTCCGCAAACGGGCCAACTGTAACGACAGGCTGAATTTGGCCCACAAGCAGAAAATGACAGTAACGGGTCGTATGTAACCGAATGCTGCAAATGAGCCCAAGAATCAATGGGCCCTGAGAAGGCCGAAAGATAACTTGGGCTGGAAACGGCCCAATGGAATAACGGGCCGTTAATGGGTATAAAGTGATACACTGTTCATTACGGGCCAGTTTCACTACGGGCCGTTAATGGGCCAAGAGTTATAAAGGTCCTCATATGGGCCGAAAGAAGTCATGGGCCACACATGGGCCGGAAGTTAAAATGGGTTGAATCATATTGGACGGCCCAGATGACGCTACTGGGCCTAATTCGGATAGGGCGTAACGGGCCCTGAGTTAGCGGGCTGTAAATGGGCTATATGCGAACATGCCGTTAACAGGCTTTCCATGGGCCGGCCCGCCACCTTTTGACCAAGTCAAATGGGCCGGCCTTTTCACAGGAATGGGCCTCTGTTGGGCCGTGCCATGTGTCGCCGTATCATAGGCACCTTCGGTCCAATGAGCGGATGACATCTGTCCCAACGGTGAGCCGACACGTGTTTCTTCCAGCCAATGATGATTTTACACGTGGAAAATCCCCATTAGTCAGGGCTGTTAACGGGTTATCGGATCCAAAACCCGACCCGATAGCTTAACAGCGTTCCGTTACGGTGGATGCCACGTGTCGGTCACCCTTGACGAAAGCACTTTTGTGACGCGCGATTTATCGTCATGGAAGTGGACACTTCCGTGATGATAATTTTGGTAATGTCATGGAACACTTCTACGACAGCACAGGTACGACTATCTTGATTCTGTCATAAATTTGTCATGGATGTACATGCATGACAAAAAATGCGACCTACTGTGACAAACACGTATCATCACGGAAGTGTATTTTTTTTGTAGTGCACATCCTCACGAACACCGACAAGTATAGCAGTTGATTTATCGGCCATTTGCAAAGATATTTCAGTAGGTGTCAACTTATTCAAATCAAGTCTATGATATAAAGAGAGAGGCATAACACTAACACCGGCTCCAAGATCACATAAAGTAGTTCTAACATAGTTTCTTTTAATGGAGCATGGTATAGTTGGTACTCCTGGGTCTCCTAGTTTCTTAGGTATTCCACCCTTAAAAGTATAATTAGCAAGCATGGTGGAAATTTCAGCTTCCGGTATCTTTCTCTTATTTGTGACAATTTCTTTCATATACTTAGCATAAGGATTCATTTTAAGCATATTAGTCAAACGCATACGCAAAAAGATAGGTCTAATCATTTCAGCAAAGCGCTCAAAATCCTCATCATCCTTTTTCTTGGATGGTTTAGGAGGAAAAGGCATGGGTTTCTGAACCCATGGTTCTCTTTCTTTACCGTTCTTCCTAGCAACAAAGTCTCTCTTATCATAACGTTGATTTTGTGGCTCATCAAGATCAACAGCCGGTTCAATGTCTACATCATTGTCATTGCTAGGTTGAGCATCAACATGAACATCATCATTAATATTATCACTAGGTTCATGTTCATCACCAGATTGTGTTTCAGCATCAGAAATAGAAATATCATTGGGATTCTCAGGTATGTCAACAACAGGTTCACTAGAAGCATGCGCAGTCCTATCATTTTTCTTTTTCTTCCTTTTAGAAGGACTAGGTGCATCAACTTTAGTTCTCTGAGAATCTTGCTCAATTCTCTTAGGGTGGCCCTCAGGATACAAGGGTTCCTGAGTCATTTTACCTCCTCTAGTTGCAACTCTAACAACAAAGTCATTTTTCTTATAATTTAATTCATTGAGCAAATCATTTTGAGCTTTAAGTACTTGTTCTACCTGAGTGGTAACCATAGAAGCATGTTTACTAATAAGTTTAAGTTCACCCTTAGCACTAGACATATAATCACTCAAGTGTTCAATCATATAAGCATTGCGTTTCAATTGTCTACCAAAATAAGCATTGAAGTTTTCTTGTTTGACAATAAAATTGTCAAACTCATCTAAGCATTGGCTAGCAGACTTATAATGAGGAATATCACCTTCATCAAATCTATAGAGAGAATTTACCTTTACTACCTGTGTCGGGTTATCAAGACCATGTATTTCTTCAACAGGCGGCAAATTAAGACCACGTATTTCTTCAATAGGAGGTAAATTCTTAACATCTTCAGCTTTAATACCTTTTTCTTTCATAGATTTCTTTGCCTCTTGCATATCTTCAGTACTGAGAAATAGAATACCCCTTTTCTTCGGAGTTGGCTTAGGAGTTGGTTCAGGAAGTGCCCAATTATTTTCATTAGTAAACATATTATTCAATAGCAATTCAGCTTGATCAACTGTTCTTTCCCTGAAAACACAACCAGCACAACTATCCAGGTGGTCTTTGGAGGCACCGGTTAGTCCATTATAAAAGATATCAAGTATTTCATTTTTCTTGAGAGGATGGTCAGGCAAAGCATTAAGTAATTGGAGAAGCCTCCCCCAAGCTTGTGGGAGACTCTCTTCTTCAATTTGCACAAAATTATATATTTCCCTTAAGGCAGCTTGTTTCTTATGAGCGGGGAAATATTTAGCAGAGAAGTAATAAATCATATCCTGGGGACTACGCACACAACCAGGATCAAGAGAATTAAACCATATTTTAGCATCACCCTTTAATGAGAACGGAAACAATTTAAGGATATAGTAGTATCGAGTTTTCTCATCATTAGTGAATAGGGTGGATATATCATTTAATTTAGTAAGATGTGCCACAACACTTTCAGATTCATAGCCATAAAAAGGATCAGATTCAACCAAAGTAATTATCTCAGTATCAACAGAGAAATCATAATCCTTATCAGTAAGAAAGCTAGGTGAAGTAGGAAAAGCAGGGTCATATTTCATTCTAGCATTCAGAGATTTTTCTTTCAACTTAGCTAATAATTTCTTAAGATCACTCCTATCGTTCCAAGCAAGAAAATCTCTAGCAGTTTCCTCATCCATAACATAACCCTCAGGCACAACAGGCAATTCATATCTAGGGGGAGAATCTTCATCATCACTTTCATCAATATTATCAGTTTTAGTAGTTTCATTCTCTCTAGCCCTAGCAAGTTGTTCATCAAGAAATTCACCTAATGGCACAGTAGTATCAAGCATAGAAGTAGTTTCATCATAAGTATCATGCATAGCAGAAGTGGCATCATCAATAACATGCGACATGTCAGAATTAATAGCAGGAGCAGGTTTAGGTGTCGCAAGCTTACTCAAAACAGAAGGTGAATCAAGTGCAGAGCTAGATGGCAGTTCCTTACCCCCCCTCGTAGTTGAGGGAAAAATCTTAGTTCTTTCATCTTTCAAGTTCCTCATAGTGATCAGCAGATATAAATCCCAAGTGATTCAAAGAATAGAGCTATGCTCCCCGGCAACGGCGCCAGAAAATAGTCTTGACAACCCACAAGTATAGGGGATCGCAACAGTTTTTGAGGGTAGAGTATTCAACCCAAATTTATTGATTCGACACAAGGGGAGCCAAAGAATATGCTCAAGTATTAGCAGTTGAGTTGTCAATGCAACCACACCTGGATAACTTAATATCTGCAGCAAAGTATTTAGTAGCAAAGTAGTATGGAAGTAACGGTAACAGTGATAAAAGTAACAGTAGCAGTTTTGTAGTGATTGTAACAGTGGCAACAAAAAAGTAACTAAGCAAAGAGCAATATGTGAAAAGCTCGTAGGTATTGGATCGGTGATGGAGAATTATGCCGGATGCGATTCGTCATGCAATAGTTATAACATAGGGTGACACAGAACTAGCTCCAATTCATCAATGTAATGTAGGCATGTATTCCGAATATAGTCATACGTGCTTATGGAAAAGAACTTGCATGACATCTTTTGTCCTACCCTCCCGTGGCAGCGGGGTCCTATTGGAAACTAAAGGATGTTAAGGCCTCTTTTTAATAGAGTACTGGACCAAAGCATTAGCACTTAGTGAATACATGAACTCCTCAAACTACGGTCATCACCGGTAATGGTCCCGATTATTGTCACTTCGGGGTTAACGGATCATAACACATAATAGGTGACTATAGACTTGCAAGATAGGATCAAAAACTCACATATATTCATGGAAACATAATAGGTTCAGATCTGAAATCATGGCACTCGGGCCCTAGTGACAAGCATTAAGCATAGCAAAGTCATAGCAACATCAATCTCAGAACATATTGGATACTAGGGATCAAACCCTAACAAAACTAACTTGATTACATGGTAAATCTCATCCAACCCATTACCGTCCAGCAAGACTAAGATGGAATTACTCACGCACGGCGGTGAACATCATGAAATTGGTGATGGACGAAGGTTGACGATGACGATGGCAACGGATTCCCCTCTCCGGAGGCCCGAACGGACTCAAGATCAGCCCTCCCGAGAGAGTTTAGGGCTTGGAGGAGGCTCCGTATCGTAAAACGCGATGAATCCTTCTCTCTGATTTTTTCTCCCCGAACGTGAATATATAGAGTTGGAGTTGAGGTCGGTGGAGCACCAGGGGGCCCACGAGGCAGGGGGCGCACCCAGGGGGGTAGGTGTCAGGACCGGTTTATCGGGATATTAATTTTCCAGAAAATGGCCCTTGTGCTCACCAGCCCCAGGATTACTGTTAGCTGATGAGGCACCAACTTGATACAGAAATTCCAAGCAAAGTACAAAATATGTAGTACAAGACCATTGTGGCCTATGAGTACAACAAATGGTTTCTAGTGGTTGAAGACGGAAGCGGTTTGTGGTTCATCTGCGTCTATGGGACTCCATTTCCCACAAGAACAGTTGACCAGGATAACTCCTATCTTCTCGAGGCTGCTATCAACATTGCGTAGGTTCCGGGGCTGTCATCACAACGCTCCTCTCCAAGCAAGAAATCTGGCCAAGACAATAGCCAGGGACAAGCCAGTGAGTACTTTTGAATGTACTCGCAAACATTATGAACACGGGTATAATATAACAAGGGATAATCATGCTCCGAAATATTCTATGATCATAACGTCTGTCACGAAATAAACGAAATCCATGATGCACGCATGCGGGTAAAATATGAATATGCAATACGGGAGTAGAAATAGAATGCACCGATCGAGTGTCTGAAGCGACGCCTCGGAAGGATACAAGATAAATCATGCCTCAGTCGGGCGTCTGAGTGACACCACATAAAGGGCTTATAAATAATAGAAATAACAAGCATGCCACAGTCGGGCGTCTACGCGACACCACATAAATGGCTTATAAATAATAGAAATAACAAGCATGCCACAGTTGGGCGTCTGAGCGACACCACATAAAGGGCTTATAATATAAAGAAAATAGCAAGCATGCCACAGTCGGGCGTCTATGTGACACCACATAAAGGGCTTATAAGAGAATAATCGCAGTGAGTATCCAGGAGGTAGAACCATCCCAGGGATACTCGATAATTCAAATAATGTAAATGGTTCGTCCACAATAATAATAGTCATAATCCTCATATGTCACAGGTCATAATCAATGTTCTGGTTTAGCCGTTTCTCCTCCGAAGACCGACACTATGACCGACACTAAGATCAACACTAAGACCGACATTAGACCCATCTCAGACTGTAGTCCTCATCCATGGACGTGGCTATCCGAATAGATTTAACCTCTGCAGAGGGTGTACTCTTTACCCACGAGTAACGGATTTCTTTAGTCCATCGGGACTAATTCCGCCGACGGTCTTTTAATTGAAAACACACCTGTCCGCGCACACCAGCCTAACTTACCGGTGTCTGGAATCACCCACGACACCTGTCAAGCAAAAGTCTAAGTGGGGAGGCTACAACCTCGATTAGCATGGGATCATGCACGCAAACTAGGGAAGCCACTCCCCTCGGCTACAACCGGAAACACCCATGCCCCCGGACCAGGTGGCATGCCTACCGGATGCCTCCGGTATCTTCCACCATGGCCTCTCTGTACGGTGTGTGCTTGGAGGGGTTGACAACTTACTGAACCGTACCCTACCTGCTGCAGGGACTAGTGGTAGTACAAAACAAGTATGGGGGTTACTGGCACAAGATTCGATCTACGGCCGACTCAGGAGGTTCAAGTATTCCCTGTATGATTCGCATAACAAAAATATTTCAACTAACAGACAGAATCACCGCTCATCATACCTCATCATGCCATACCGGACACACTCGTCTCGACGAGGAACTAGGGACAAGCTCGTGTCTACCCAAGACCGCGACTTTCCCGGCTTCCTTCCGATATGCATGAGAAGTTTACGAGGATGATTACCATCACCAGCATATCCATTTCTAACAGCAAAACATCTCCATTATGCACTCATGCGTATGATTTTATCGTCACATAAAATAACGTATGCTCCAAGTCAAGGTGGTGTTGTAACCGTATCAACAACACATAAAAATATTATGCCAGAGTTCAGAATGCTTGCCTTAAAGAGTATGCAAGGGGGTGCACTTTTTGAAAGTTGCTTTCCTTCTTCAAAAATCCTATTTTGAGGAAATTTCTATTAACACATAATTTTAAAACAGTACAAAAAAGTTGTTTGCAAAATTTTCAAATAAATACTAAAATAAACTAGACAGAAATTGAGAAAGGTAGGAAGAAGAATCAACTCATTTGGAGTTTTATTTAAAAAGATATAGCCAGTCAAAGTTTTAGTCAAAGTTCTGTTTTTAATAAAATCAGAAAACGAAAACGTTTCGGGGGAAAATACGTTTTCGAAGCAGAGGAGATGTACTTCAGGGGTTTACGCGTCCACTTAAACACGTGGTGGCGGGGTTGGATCACTGACAGTGGGTCCAGTAGGCCCACTGGTCAGGTTTGACTAGTCCCCCGCCTCCTTCCTCCTCTGTCCGAGCCGAGGCGGGGGCTCCGGCGATCCTCGCCGGCGAACGGTGCTCCTCGATGGCATTCGAGGGCGGGGATGGGTCCGTGGTTCCAGGGCGGTCCTCCCGGTGGTCGAGAGGGCGGCGGGGACGAAGGGAGTCGCCGGCGGCGAGCTTTGCGGCGGACGGCGTCTCGGGAGGATTTGGGGTTTCGAGCTATGGTGGTTCTTGGTCGCGTTTGAGAGGCTGGGCGGCTCCGTGAGGTCGAGGGGAAACGGGTGGTGGTGTCGGATGGACGGGGGAGGGTCTAGTTGCGATGAACGGCACCGGAAGGTGGCAGCGGCCGAACCGACCGGAGTCGAGGAAGACGGCTACCATCCGCCGATTGCTGACTGAGGGAGTGCTACGGGGGTGGCCTGGGGTCGCCTGAGCGCTCGGAGGAGCTCGGGGGCCTCCTTTTATAGCGCAGCGAGGCTGGTTCCGCGGTGGTGGATAAGAACGACTGCGAATCGCCGTTCTGTAGTGGCCAGGGCGACGTGGCGGCGACGAGCACTAGCAGACGGGCTTGAGGATAGGCTCGGGCTGTACAAGGGGGCAGCTGGCGCGCTGCTGCGGCTCGGGCGGCGCCGTCCATGGCAGAGCCTGCGGTGGCCGGCCGCTAGCCGCCATGGCCGACCTGATGACGGCATTGTGGGGCTCCAGGGGCGGTTCTGCGGCGAGGGAAGGGGCGGGCGTGCTGGCTGCGGGTGGCCAAGGGCCAGAACGAGCGCGAGGCGACGGCAAAGGGACACGGCGACTCGGTGCGCGCGCGTGCAAAACGTGCGCTCTGGGCGCGCCCAGAGCACGCACGCTAGCTGCTCGACGAAATGCCAATGCATGCCACAGGGCTTGGGTGAGGCTGGCAAGTAGCAGGTTTAGGTTAGAGTCTTCTAGGAGCTTAGTGGACATGCTATTTTGTCCAGAGGTGCAAGGTCACAGTGCAAAGGCAAAAATCATGTCAAAACTGACCATGCACACAAGGTGCTCGACAGATTGCTAAGTGCATCTAGGCAACTCTTGGAGTGGTCAAAAACTCCAGATCAGGGTCTCCCTAGATGTAGTTGATGATGGCAAGATCATTCGGACAAAACCAGAAACTTGCTAGTGCAAGTTTTGCAAAACTTCAGTTTTGGGCAGCAAGAACAAACCTTCATTGCATGCACTAAGAATCCTCCAATGGGTCCACTCTACTGGGCTTAAGGGTTTTGTAGGGAGGACTACGAGCAGGAAAAAGCTCATGGGCACTAGAGCAAAATAAATTAGGGTTGCAGTACAAATCACCAAACTGGACCAGAATGAAGATGAGGATGATTTTCTCAACTTTTTCAAAGAACACCAATGGTTTTTTGCATAAAGTTGAATTATATGCATCTGCTGACATCTCCAAACACTTGGAAGAATTTTTAAATGAATATTTAAATAGGTCGTAGTGCAAAAATACCTACTGGACCAGATTTGAAAATTTGGTGTAGAGCTCAAAATCTCCAATGACCAAAAGATATTTTTGCATAAAAGTGATGTGGAAACATCACATGACATCCCCAAATTTTGGTGAAAATTTTAAATGCAATTATCAAATGGTTGTAGTGCAAAAGAGGCTTCAAATTTATGAAAAATCATTTTAAAAGAATAAAGCTCAGTAAAACAATTATGCAAATAAATCCACTGATAAAGAATTGTTTTATTGAGAGAGCATACAAGTCCAATAATACTTTTGGAAAGTTTCCACTTGAGGTAAAAACCCACAATATTAAAGAGAAGAGGGGTTCTGAAATCAAAGGATAAACCCAGAAAACAAAAATTTAATTTCCTGGCAAAAAAAATTAATTAATAAAACAAGGTCAAAATTCTGGGGTGTTACAACACTACCCCCCTTAAGAAAAGTCTCATCCTCGAGATTTGCTAAGGGTTGTTTTAAAAATAATACTCCCATTAGTTGAAACCAAGAGTTTACTCATAGCACAAACTTAGGGTACAATCATAAGCTGCAACACACAAATAAACATAACTATGACGTTTACAATGAAAACGGCAAATGGACAGGGTCCCGAGAGAACATCTCTGGTACTGGGGCGCACTCTTCTTCTATTGGGGGAAGCGGGTTGACCAGTCGATGAACGCGTCTCTCCTGGTCGGGCCTCAGTGGTCTGCCGATGGCGATCTGAGGATTTAAATCAGCGAGGCTCTGGAGATAACCCATTACCCGCTGAGTCAAACGCTCTTGAGCGATAATATACTGGGAAAGGTTGGCCAGTACTGGGTCTCTCTCAATTCGTCCACCGGGAAAAGATGCTACTTCTCCGGGTGCTGTACGACTTGGAAAATAATAATATCCTCGTTCGCTGGCATAGGGTACCGCGAATCGAAGACGAGCAAGCACTTCGTACGCAGCAGCTTCAATGGCCATATGCAGAGTCGGCATGGATTTCCCCACGAAGGAGACTTCCGTTGGGTCTTGGTTTGGGTTTACGGGAGGGATGTGCACCACTGCCCAATATTTCGAGGTGGATGGGGTGATCCTCGATTTGAGCAACTCGTACTGGGGTGGATGGATGGCACTCATGGTACTGCAGGTAAAGTCCCACAATATTTTAACAAAACTGCCTGGGGTGGCATCTGGAGTTCTCAGATAAATACTGGGGGTCGGCATGGCAAATAAATGGCTGTGAGTGTTGTGCACAAGGTGAGGGTATTTGGCAAGGTCACGAGGTGGCCTTATATATAGCATTTGGGGTTGGGTTATTTACCACGATGAAGGGTAACTAGTTGTCGGTCCTGCTCTTGGGGTCGGGGTCAATGCCACAGATACACATATCTCTTAAATGTGACGCATTACTGTGGGTGACGTCGGGGTGGTTTTGGTAGCTGCGCCCGGAATTTAAAAATGCAACTGTACGCTAACGTACATATGCATGGCTACTATTCAAAAATAGGGGCGCACAAGCAGACAACATTTAACAATGGTGATACAGGATCACACAATTACAAGGCGTAGGAATACTAAGGCTCGGTACTACTCGAGTGACTTAGTCTACTTCGTTAATGTCTAAGCGGGCTGGCCTTGTGGACGTCGAGGCTTCTCCACGGGTTTCACCGTCGGGATTAGCCGGATGAGGTTGAGGGGCTGCAGGGTCGGGGTAGCGATGATGACCATCGCGGGGGTTGTTGGCCACAATCCTGTTGGAGCGTGTTCCCAAAAGGCGACGAAGTACTTCTGGGGACACCAAAGCATTTTGGTCGATGGCTGGGGCAGACCTTAAGGACTCGATCGGGTGTCCGAACAGCACGACTGGGTTGTCGACGTCGGGCCCTCTTCTCCTCTAGCCGGGGCTCGGCGAACCAGTTCTCCACGAGCTGCGATCAGATCAAGGGTGATTTGATCGAACAGTTCCTCTAGTGCACCTACATAGCGCACCAGATGCAATAGTGCAGGATCCGTCTCGTGATCTCCGTTGGCAACCTGGGGCGGCCTACCATACCCGTCACGGCTGGGGTAGTAGTAGAACGAGCGACAATTAACTCTGGGCGACAAGTGCCGGAGTTGAACTATAGCTTCTCGAGCTGCCAGTTGGATGGCTTGTGGCTCAAAGGAAGTTGTCCTTCTAGTGAACCTGTAGGGGCGTTCTGGCGACAGACCCCTACCATAGATGTGTACAGTGGCCCAAAATTGACGGCTCTCACCGCTCATGAGTCCTTAGTACACAACATATTCAGGGGGCTCTTCTAATGCATAGGCACGACGGGTGAGGTTTGTGAGCACGGTCACAAAACCTCCAAGGTTGGTTGCTGTGGACTCATTGTGAACAATGGGTCCAGGCATCGTGGCTTCGTTTGGCAGAAGAGGATGTGCTGTGCTGTGTTGAGGCTAGCGTGCCCTTTTTATAGAAAAGGGGACGGAGCCTTCCTACGCACGGTTGCGAAAGAGACTATTTGGGTGCCGGTCACTGGCGCGCGATCGACAGGCTAGGCTGATAGGTTGGGCACCGACTGCCAAAAGCGTCGGGGTCACTGTGTAGCTATCTTACACAAGAAGCTCGGCTGGGGTTTAGGCGAAGGCCTGGTGGGTTGGTTAACCTAGGTTTATCGGCCTGGCTAAGATAGGATTAGCCAATGGTCAGCCTGGCTCTGATACCAAGTTTGTCAGGACCGGTTTTTCGGGATATTAATTTTCCAGAAAATGGCCCTTGTGCTCACCAGCCCCAGGATTACTGTTAGCTGATGAGACACCAACTTGATACAGAAATTCCAAGCAAAGTACAAAATATGTAGTACAAGACCATTGTGGCCTATGAGTACAACAAATGGTTTCTAGTGGTTGAAGACGGAAGCGGTTTGTGGTTCATCTGCGTCTATGGGACTCCATTTCCCACAAGAACAGCTGACGAGGATAACTCCTATCTTCTCGAGGCTGCTATCAACATTGCGTAGGTTCCGGGGCTGTCATCACAACGCTCCTCTCCAAGCAAGAAATCTGGCCAAGACAATAGCCAGGGACAAGCCAGTGAGTAATTTTGAATGTACTCGCAAACATTATGAACACGGGTATAATATAACAAGGGATAATCATGCTCCGAAATATTCTATGATCATAACGTCTGTCACGAAATAAACGAAATCCATGATGCACGCATGCGGGTAAAATATGAATATGCAATACGGGAGTAGAAATAGAATGCACCGATCGAGTGTCTGAAGCGACGCCTCGGAAGGATACAAGATAAATCATGCCTCAGTCGGGCGTCTGAGCGACACCACATAAAGGGCTTATAAATAATAGAAATAACAAGCATGCCACAGTCGGGCGTCTATGCGACACCACATAAAGGGCTTATAAATAATAGAAATAACAAGCATGCCACAGTCGGGCGTCTGGGCGACACCACATCAAGGGCTTATAATATAAATAAAACAGCAAGCATGCCATAGTCGGGCGTCTATGCGACACCACATAAAGGGCTTATAAGAGAATAATCGAAGTGAGTATCCAGGAGGTAGAACCGTCCCAGGGATACTCAATAATTCAAATAATGTAAATGGTTAGTCCACAATAATAATAATCATAATCCTCATATGTCACAGGTCATAATCAATGTTCTGGTTTAGCCGTTTCTCCTTCGAAGACCGACACTATGACCGACACTAAGATCAACACTAAGACCGACATTAGACCCATCTCAGACTGTAGTCCTCATCCATGGACGTGGCTATCCGAATAGATTTAACCTCTGCAGAGGGTGTACTCTTTACCCACGAGTAACGGATTTCTTTAGTCCATCGGGACTAATTCCGCCGACGGTCTTTTAATTGAAAACACACCTGTCCGCACACACCAGCCTAACTTACCGGTGTCTGGAATCACCCACGACACCTGTCAAGTAAAACTCTAAGTGGGGAGGCTACAACCTCGATTAGCATGGGATCACGCGCGCAAACTAGGGAAGCCACTCCTCTCAGCTACAACCGGAAACACCCATGCCCCCGGACCAGGTGGCATGCCTACCGGATGCCTCCGGTATCTTCCACCATGGCCTCTCTGTACGGTGTGTGCTTGGAGGGGTTGACAACTTACTGAACCGTACCCTACCTGCGGTAGGGACTAGTGGTAGTCCGAAACAAGTATGGGGGTTACTGGCACAAGATTCGATCTATGGCCGACTCAGGAGGTTCAAGTATTCCCTGTATGATTCGCATAACAAAAATATTTCAACTACCAGACAGAATCACCGCTCATCATACCTCATCATGCCATACCGGACACACTCGTCTCGACGAGGAACTAGGGACAAGCTCGTGTCTACCCAAGACCGCGACTTTCCCGGCTTCCTTCCGGTATGCATGAGAAGCTTACGAGGATGATTACCATCACCAGCATATCCATTTCTAACAGCAAAGCATCTCCATTATGCACTCATGCGTATGATTTTATCATCACATAAAATAACGTATGCTCCAAGTCAAGGTGGTGTTGTAACGGTATCAACAACACACAAAAATATTATGCCAGAGTTCAGAATGCTTGCCTTAAAGAGTATGCAAGGGGGTGCACTTTTTGAAAGTTGCTTTCCTTCTTCAAAAATCCTATTTTGAGGAAATTTAAATTAACACATAATTTTAAAACAGTACAAAAAAGTTGTTTGGAAAATTTTCATATAAATACTAAAATAAACTAGACAGAAATTGAGAAAGGTAGGAAGAAGAATCAACTCATTTGGAGTTTTATTTAAAAAGATATAGCCAGTCAAACTTTTAGTCAAAGTTCTGTTTTTAATAAAATCAGAAAAAGAAAACGTTTCGGGGGAAAATACGTTTTCGAAGCAGAGGAGACGTAATTCAGGGGTTTACGCGTCCACTTAAACACGTGGTGGCGGGGCTGGATCACTGACAGTGGGTCCAGCGGGCCCACTGGTCAGGTTTAACTAGTCCCCCGCCTCCTTCCTCCTCTGTCCGAGCCGAGCCGGGGGCTCCGGCGATCCTCGCCGGCGAATGGTGCTCCTCGATGGCATTCGAGGGCGGGGATGGGTCCGTGGTTCCAGGGTGGTCCTCCCGGTGGTCGAGAGGGTGGCGGGGACGAAGGGAGTCGCCGGCGGCGAGCTTTGCGGCGGACGGCGTCTCGGGAGGATTTGGGGTTTCGAGCTATGGTGGTTCTTGGTCGCGTTTGAGAGGCTGGGCGGCTCCGTGAGGTCGAGGGGAAACGGGTGGTGGTGTTGGATGGACGGGGGGAGGGTCTGGTTGCGATGAACGGCACCGGAAGGTGGCGGCGGCCGAACCGACCGGAGTCGAGGAAGACGGCTACCATCCGCCGATTGCTGGCTGAGGGAGTGCTACGGGGGTGGCCTGGGGTCGCCTGAGCGCTCGGACGAGCTCGGGGGCCTCCTTTTATAGCACAACGAGGCTGGTTCCACGGTGGTGGATAAGAACGACGGTGAATCGTTGTTCTATAGTGGCCAGGGCGACGTGGCGGCGACGAGCACTAGCAAACGGGCTTGAGGATAGGCTCGGGCTGTACAAGGGGGCAGCTGGCGCGCTGCTGCGGCTCGGGCGGCGCCGTCCATGGCAGAGCCTGCTGTGGCCGGCCGCTAGCCGCCGTGGCCGACCTGGCGGCGGCACTGTGGGGCTCCAGGGGCGGTTCTGCGGCGAGGGAAGGGGCGGGCGTGCTGGCTGCGGGTGGCCAAGGGCCAGAACGAGCGCGAGGCGACGGCAGAGGGACGCGGCGACTCGGTGCGCGCGCGTGCAAAACATGCGCTCTGGGTGCGCCTAGTGCACGCACGCTAGCTGCTCGATGAAATGCCAATGCATGCCACAGGGCTTGGGTGAGGCTGGCAAGTAGCAGGTTTAGGTTAGAGTCTTCTAGGAGCTTAGTGGACATGCTATTTTGTCCAGAGGTGCAAGGTCACAGTGCAAAGGCAAAAATCATGTCAAAACTGACCATGCACACAAGGTGCTCGACAGATTTCTAAGTGCATCTAGGCAACTCTTGGAGTGGCCAAAAACTCCAGATCAGGGTCTCCCTAGATGTAGGTGATGATGGCAAGATCATTTGGACAAAACCAGAAACTTGCTAGTGCAAGTTTTGCAAAACTTCAGTTTTGGGCAGCAAGAACAAAGCTTCATTGCATGCACTAAGAATCCTCCAATGGGTCCACTCTCTTGGGCTTAAGGGTTTTGTAGGGAGGACTACGAGCAGGAAAAAGCTCATGGGCACTAGAGCAAAATCAATTAGGGTTGTAGTACAAATCACCAAACTGGACCAGAATGAAGATGAGGATGATTTTCTCAACTTTTTCAAAGAACACCAATGGTTTTTTGCATAAAGTTGAATTGTATGCATCTACTGACATCTCCAAACACTTGGAAGAATTTTTAAATGAATATTTAAATAGGTTGTAGTGCAAAAATACCTACTGGACCAGATTTGAAAATTTGGTGTAGAGCTCAAAATCTCCAATGACCAAAAGATATTTTTGCATAAAAGTGATGTGGAAACATCACATTGCATCCCCAAATTTTGGTGAAAATTTTAAATGCAATTATCAAATGGTTGTAGTGCAAAAGAGGCTCCAAATTTATGAAAAATCGTTTTAAAAGAATAAAGCTCAGTAAAACAATTATGCAAATAAATCCACTGATAAAGAATTGTTTTATTGAGAGAGCATACAAGTCCAATAATACTTTTGGATAGTTTCCACTTGAGGTAAAAACCAACAATATTAAAGAGAAGAGGGGTTCTGAAATCAAAGGATAAACCCAGAAAACAAAAATTTAATTTCCTGGCAAAAAAATTTAATTAATAAAACAAGGTCAAAATTTTGGGGTGTTACAGTAGGCGCGCCCCCACCCTCGTGGACAGGGTGTGGGCCCCCTGGCCTTGATTCTTTGGCCAGTATTTTTTATTAATTCCAAAAATATTCTCCATGAAGTTTCACGTCATTCCAAGAACTTTTATTTCTGCACAAAAATAACACCATGGCAATTTTGCTGAAAACAGCGTCAGTCCGGTTTAGTTCCATTCAAATCATGCAAGTTAGAGTCCAAAACAAGGGCAAAAGTGTTTGGCAAAGTAGATACGACGGAGACGTATCAATATCCATTGCCTCTTATTGCTTTCAAAAAATTTCTAGTGTCAACATAGAACAATAGGAGTGTTGTGTCAATTTTTGTGATTTTTTGGGGTTCGTTTGGACATTTTTATGCATTAATTGGATTTTCTAGGCATTTTATGTGCATAATTCAAAGAACTACAAGCACATGCTCCAATGCACTAAAGCTGGTTGAAAAATCAAATATGTGTCCTTGGGTGAATTTCTAGGTCACATGCAAGAGATGAGAATGAAATTCAAACTCCAGGGCACTGTTGATTGGCGGCAAAACGTTGAGATGCCTGGTTTTTAAGTTCTAGTAAATCCAAAACTCGTCTAAAATTCATGAAACTTGGCATGCTATCATGGAGCGGCATCAACATGCCGTGGCAAAAAAATTGTCCCATTCGGGGCAGGTTCGGGTATACGCTTCTCACAAACCAGAGCTTCTCACAACAAGCATGATGGTTTCGGTTGGGAACGTCCCACCTTTGGGTACGAAACGATATCCATTGCCTCTTATTGCTTTCAAAAAATGTCTTGTGTCAAGATAGATCAACAGGAATGTTGTGTCAACTTTTGGGATTTTCCGGGGTTCGTTTGGATATTTTTATGCATTAACTGAGTTTTCAATGCATTTAGGTGCATAATTGAAATTTGAACTACATGCACATGCTCCAGTGCATATAAATTGGTTGAAAAATCAAATATGTGTCCTTGGGTGCATGCTTAGGTCCCATGCAAGAAATGGGAATGAATTTCAAACACCAGGGTACCGTTGATTGCTGGCAAAACATTGAGATGCCTGGTTTTAAATTCTAGTAAATCCAAAACTCGTCTGAAATTCATGAAACTTGGCATGCTATCATGGAATGGCACCCGACATGCTGTGGCATTTTTCGTGTCCATTTTGAGAGAAGGCACACTCGAATAATGACAGCCAATAAAGGCATTTTGAAAAAATAGCTGCCACTTTAATATCTCAAACGTTTGTAGAATTCAAACCGTGTGCGTTCTTTTAACCATTCACGTGATGCCACGTGTCGTGGTTTTAATGGCTGTAGGAGGTGCCGTGCGGATAGCTGCTTGACCTTGACTGAACGGGAGGTGTGCGAGCGCAGTCCGGTGCGCAGGCTGACTGAGAGGCGTGCAAGTTGTCCTCCAATGCGCAGGCTCACCGGGAAGCGCGCGAGTTGTACGCTGCGTAGGCTCACTGGGAAGCGAGCGCTTTGACTTCCATGGCCGCCCGCCTTCCTCTCCATTACTGGTGCCCGAGCCGCTGTTTAATACGGGCGGCCTTACTGTTCGCCTCCCGTTCCCCTCCCTCCCTGAGACCTCCACCAACGCCATGGCGCGGAACGATCATCTGCCACTAGTCTTCAAGTTTGGTGAAGTCAACTCCGAGCCGGAGGAGATAGAAAATAAGGAGGAATGGGGCCTCATGGACATGGCCCAGAACAAGCTGGTCGCGGCGGTTGCTGCCCCCGTTCCCGTCCCAGCTCCCATCCCCGCGCCCGCATCAGCGACCATCCCCGTAGTATTGACGGGCTGGTCGCCGAGCACTATCGCAGAGCTGGAAGCCTCAATTGTCAGCGAGGTCTCCGCAGATCCGCGCGAGCTCATGTACATGCCAGCACCAGCGCCCGTGCCCGTGCGCGCCCCTCCACCCACCGTGGCACCGGCCCCCGTGCGTTTGGCTGCACCCGCCGCGCCCGTGCCCGTGCGTGCGCCCCCCTCAGCGGCATGGGACGCTGCCGTCGACCGCTACCTCTCAGCGGCGCCAATTGCCGTCCTCCCGTGCCCCGCCCATCGATTGCGCGACGACATGATGTTTGATTTACAAGTGAAGAACATTTTGTGCTGCCTTGAAGACTTCAACAACGGCGTCTCGGAGGATGACAACGACAACGACGGTGGCACGCCGCCTCCACCGCCGCTGGAAATAGTTTTTTTGGGGTTTAATACTGTATCTCAAATTCTTGATCATATGAATATAAATTCGCAGTGTGACTGAATGAAAGATATGGTTTGAACGAACTTGCATTTTTCTCTCTTAATGTACAGACTTATCTAACGATTTTGTTTTGAAAAAAACGTAAATGGATTTTAAATATAAAACACTCATCGCAAACGTTTTAGTTAGAACACCCGGATGCAAACCGACAGCTTCCCCAGGAAGCCAAGGGAAAATGTGCCGAGCAGGATTTGTGCATCCCTTCATTGCAAACGGTTGTTTTGCATGACCCGTGTGCAACCACATACAAACAATTGGGTAAGATTTGCATATCTGTCATTTTGGGTATGTTGCCATTTGTCAAACTGGAAAGATTGGCATTTGTTTATCTAGTAACATTGCCATTTGTCAACCTTGTAACACTGCGATTTGTCAAAATATGCAGCTAAAAATAACTAGCACTATCTAAATTTTGCAACTAAAATCACTATCACTGTTCATATGGACACCACTAGCAGGCGTGAGTTGATGGACGCATATGCAAATGTACCATTGATTACATACAACAAGTCATCAGCCCACAACGACAACGAGGATACACGTTGGATTATAGATCATTTCCAACAAAACATTCTAGTAAAGTTTTTCTCACACAACAAATAACAAAGCGATGAAATGAACTTCAGCTCAACCACTCGTCGGCGTTGGAAACGCTTGCTTTGAACCAGAAGTGATTCTCTGGGAAGGGCCAACTATTGTCAATCTCGAGACCAACGCAGGACTGATCATCCAGGCTGAAGCGGCCTATGTCAGGACCCATATTGGGACGGTAGGGTAGCATAGCAATGTCCGAGGTATAGATACAGTTGCTTCTCATAAATGGTAGTAACGTTGTGTCAACAGCAGCTGGATCGCCTTCCACCATCATTGGATAGTTTTGTCCAAGGAAGAGCGAGTTTCCTCCAAGACTTTCAATACTGAACCAGGGAGAAGGTGTTGGCGCTAGTACACTAGTATCCATCCCGAATACCCTGCAACGAATGTTGGAATAGGTCCGGAGAGTGCGACCATGTGAGACAACACCGGCTTCCTTAGTAACATGAGCAGTGCCCTGTATACAGACAAGAAGACGTGATCCATCGGAATAAGTTGCCAGGCGCCACAGAGTATATGGGTCCAGCTCGTCCTCATGCTCGTGATCATCAGCATTGTCATCTCCCCATTGTTATAAAAAATTTCAAGTATAGGTGGTGGAATGTTCACAGGACCTTGGAAACACAAGAAGGTTAATTAATTAGTAAAGGGAAACTAGCTAACCCGCATGCATGTGGATGAAACAATTATAATTACGGTGGAAGACAAACATACCGAAAGCATGATGATTCCATGCAAAAATAGTGCCATGAGTGGTGGCAGCAAACACAAGACCCTCATATTGAATTGCATCACAGTACTCATCCATGTACAGAAATTGATTTTTGAGCAATATCCATCGAGGCGTGGAAGTAAGGAAGGCAACAAGCTTGTCGAAGATCGCAACAACTTCATAGTTCGAGTAATCCGAATAGCGGTTGGGAACTCGACAAATTGCTATCTTCCATAGATGACAGTCACCTGAAGGAAATATGCCCTAGAGGCAATAATAAAGTATTATTTATTTCCTTATATCATGATAAATGTTTATTATTCATGCTAGAATTGTATTAACCGGAAACATAATACATGTGTGAATACATAGACAAACAGTGTGTCACTAGTATGCCTCTACTTGACTAGCTCGTTAATCAAAGATGGTTATGTTTCCTAGCCATAGACATCAGTTGTCATTTGATTAACGAGATCACCTCATTAGGAGCATGACGTGATTGACATGACCCATTCCATTAGCTTAGCACCCGATCGTTTAGTATGTTGCTATTGCTTTCTTCATGACTTATACATGTTCCTATGACTATGAGATTATGCAACTCCCGTTTACCGGAGGAACACTTTGTGTGCTACCAAACGTCACAACGTAAATGGGTGATTATAAAGGATCTCTACAGGTGTCTCCAAAGGTACTTGTTGGGTTGGCGTATTTCGAGATTAGGATTTGTCACTCCGATTGTCGGAGAGGTATCTCTAGGCCCACTCGGTAATGCACATCACTATAAGCCTTGCAAGCTTTGTGACTAATGAGTTAGTTGCGGGATGATGTATTACGGAACGAGTAAAGAGATTTGTCGGTAACGAGATTGAACTAGGTATCGAGATACCGACGATCGAATCTCGGGCAAGTAACATACCGATGACAAAGGGAACAACGTATGTTGTTATGCGGTTTGACCGATAAAGATCTTCGTAGAATATGTGGGAACCAATATGAGCATCCAGGTTCCTCTATTGGTTATTGACCGGAGAGGTGTCTCGGTCATGTCTACATAGTTCTCGAACCCGTAGGGTCCGCACGCTTAACGTTACGATGACAGTTATATTATGAGTATGTATGTTTTGATGTACCGAATGTTGTTCGGAGTCCCGGATGTGATCACGGACATGACGAGGAGTCTCGAAATGGTCGAGACATAAAGATTGATATATTGGACGACTATATTCGGACACCGGAAGTGTTCCGGAGAAGTTTCGGATTAAACCGGAGTGCCGGAGGGTTACCGGAACCCCCCGGGGAAGTATTGGGCCTTAGTGGGCCTTGTGGGGAGAGAGAGGGCAGCAGCCAAGAGGTGGCGCCCCCCCTCCCATGAGGTATCCTACTTGGACTAGGAGAGGGGGCGCAGCCCCTCTTTCCCTCTCCCTCTCCCTCTCTTTCCTTCCCCCCCTCTTTTCCTAGTTGGACTAGGAAAGGGGAGTCCTACTCCTACTAGGAGGAGGACTCCCCCCCTCTCCTTGGCGCGCCTAGGGCAGCCGGCCTCCCCCTTGCTCCTTTATATACGGGGGCAGGGGAGCACCTCTAAACACACATGATATACGATATTTTAGCCGTGTGCGGTGCCCCCCTCCACCATATTACACCTCGATAATACCGTTGCGGAGCTTAGGCGAAGCCCTGCGTCGGTGGAACATCATCATCGTCACCACGCCGTCGTGCTGACGAAACTCTCCCTCAACACTCAGCTAGATCGGAGTTCGAGGGACGTCATCGAGCTGAACGTGTGCTGAACTCGGAGGTGCCGTGCGTTCGGTACTTGATCGGTCGGATCATGAAGACGTACGACTACATCAACCGCGTTGTGTTAACGCTTCCGCTTTCGGTCTACGAGGGTACGTGGACAACACTCTCCCTCTCGTTGCTATGCATCACCATGATCTTGCGTGTGCATAGGAACTTTTTTGAAATTACTACGTTCCCCAACAGTGGCATCCGAGCCTGGTTTTATGCGTTGATTCTATGCACGAGTAGAACACAAGTGAGTTGTGGGCAATATAAGTCATACTGCTTACCAGCATGTCATACTTTGGTTCAGCGGTATTGTGAGATGAAGCGGCCCGGACCGACATTACGCGTACGCTTACGTGAGACTGGTTTCACCATTGCGAGCACTCATTGCTTAAAGGTGACCGGCGGGTGTCTGTCTCTCTCACTTTAGTTGAACCGAGTGTGGCTACGCCCGGTCCTTGCGAAGGTTAAAATAGCACCAACTTGACAAACTATCGTTGTGGTTTTGATGCGTAGGTAAGAACAGTTCTTGCTAAGCCCGTAGCAGCCACGTAAAACTTGCAACAACAAAATACAGGACGTCTAACTTGTTTTTGCAGGGCATGTTGTGATGTGATATGGTCAAGACATGATGTGATATAATTTGTTGTATGAGATGATCATGTTTTGTAACCGAGTTATCGGCAACTGGCAGGAGCCATATGGTTGTCGCTTTATTGTATGAAATGCAATCGCCATGTAATAGTTTTACTTTATCACTAAGCGGTAGCGATAGTCGTAAAAGCAATAAGTTGGCGAGACGACAACGATACTACGATGGAGATCAAGGTGTCGCGCCGGTGACGATGGTGATCATGACGGTGCTTCGGAGATGGAGATCACAAGCACGGTGCTTCGGAGATGGAGATCACAAGCACAAGATGATGATGGCCATATCATATCACTTATATTGATTACATGTGATGTTAATCCTTTATGCATCTTATCTTGCTTTGATTGACGGTAGCATTATAAGATGATCTCTCACTAAAATTTCAAGATAAAAGTGTTCTCCCTGAGTATGCACCGTTGCGAAAGTTCTTCGTGCTGAGACACCACGTGATGATCGGGTGTGATAGGCTCTACGTTCAAATACAACGGGTGCAAAACAGTTGCACACGCGGAATACTCAGGTTAAACTTGACGAGCCTAGCATATGCAGATATGGCCTCGGAACACAGAGACCGAAAGGTCAAGCGTGAATCATATAGTAGATATGATCAACATAGTGATGTTCACCATTGAAACTACTCCATATCACGTGATGATCGGACATGGTTTAGTTGATTTGGATCACGTAATCACTTAGATGATTAGAGGGATATCTATCTAAGTGGGAGTTCTTAAGTAATATGATTAATTGAACTTAAAATTATTATGAACTTAGTACCTGATAGTATCTTGCTTGTCTATGTTAATTGTAGATAAATGGCCCGTGCTGTCGTTCCTTGAGAAAGCTAAGTTGAAAGATGATGGTAGCAATTACACGGACTGGGTCCGTAACTTGAGGATTATCCTCATTTTTGCACAGAAGAATTACGTCCTGGAAGCACCGCTAGGTGCCAGGCCTCCTGCAAGAGCAACACCAGTAGTTATGAACGTCTGGCAGAGCAAAGCTGATGACTACTCGATAGTTCAGTGTGCCATGCTTTACGGCTTAGAACCGGGTCTTCTACGACGTTTTGAACGTCATGGAGCATATGAGATGTTCCAAGAGTTGAAGTTAATATTTCAAGCAAATGCCCGGATTGAGAGATATGAAGTCTCCAATAAGTTCTACAGCTGCAAGATGGAAGAGAATAGTTCTGTCAGTGAGCATATACTCAAAATGTCTGGGTATAATAATCAGTTGATTCAACTGGGAGTTAATCTTCCGGATGATAGCGTCATTGACAGAATTCTTCAATCACTGCCACCAAGCTACAAGAGCTTCGTGATGAACTATAACATGCAAGGGATGAATAAGACAATTCCCGAGCTCTTCGCAATGCTAAAGGCAGCGGAGGTAGAAATCAAAAAGGAGCTTCAAGTGTTGATGGTCAGTAAAACCACTAGTTTCAAGAAAAAGGGCAAAGGGAAGAAGAAGGGGAACTTCAAGAAGAAAAGCAAGCAAGTTGCTGTTCAGGAGAAGAAACCCAAGTCTGGACCTAAGCCTGAAACTGAGTGCTTCTACTGCAAGCAGACTGGTCACTGGAAACGGAACTGCCCCAAGTATTTGGCGGATAAGAAGGATGGCAAGGTTAACAAAGGTATATGTGATATACATGTTATTGATGTGTACCTTACTAATGCTCGCAGTAGCACCTGGGTATTTGATACTGGTTCTGTTGCTAATATTTGCAACTCGAAACAGGGGCTACGGATTAAGCGAAGATTGGCTAAGGACGAGGTGACGATGCGCGTGGGAAATGGTTCCAAAGTCGATGTGATCGCCGTCGGCACGCTATCTCTACATCTACCTTCGGGATTAGTTTTAGACCTAAATAATTGTTATTTGGTGCCAGCGTTAAGCATGAACATTATATCTGGATCTTGTTTAATGCGAGACGGTTATTCATTTAAATCAAAGAATAATGGTTGTTCTATTTATATGAATAATATCTTTTATGGTCATGCACCCTTGAACAGTGGTCTATTTTTAATGAATCTCGATAGTAGAGACACACATATTCATAATGTCGAAGCCAAAAGATGCAGAGTTGATAATGACAGTGCAACTTATTTGTGGCACTGCCGTTTAGGTCATATCGGTGTAAAGCGCATGAAGAAACTCCATGCTGATGGACTTTTGGAATCACTTGATTATGAATCACTTGGTACTTGCGAACCGTGCCTCATGGGCAAGATGACAAAAACACCGTTCTCCGGAACCATGGAGACAGCAACAGATTTGTTGGAAATCATACATACAGATGTATGTGGTCCGATGAATATTGAGGCTCGTGGCGGATATCGTTATTTTCTCACCTTCACAGATGATTTGAGCAGATATGGGTATATCTACTTAATGAAACATAAGTCTGAAACATTTGAAAAGTTCAAAGAATTTCAGAGTGAAGTTGAAAATCATCGTAACAAGAAAATAAAATTCCTACGATCTGATCGTGGAGGACAATATTTGAGTTACGAGTTTGGCCTACATTTAAAACAACGCGGAATAGTTTCGCAACTCACGCCACCCGGAACACCACAGCGTAATGGTGTGTCCGAACGTCGTAATCGTACTTTATTAGATATGGTGCGATCTATGCTGTCTCTTACTAATTTACCGCTATCGTTTTGGGGTTATGCTTTAGAGACGGCTGCATTCACTCTAAATAGGGCACCATCGAAATCCGTTGAAATGACACCTTATGAACTATGGTTTTGCAAGAAACCAAAGTTGTCGTATCTTAAAGTTTGGGGTTGCGATGCTTATGTGAAGAAACTTCAACCTGATAAGCTCGAACCTAAATCGGAGAAATGTGTCTTCATAGGATACCCAAAGGAGACTGTTGGGTACACCTTCTATCACAGATCCGAAGGCAAGATATTCGTTGCTAAGAATGGATCCTTTCTAGAGAAGGAGTTTCTCTCGAAAGAAATGAGTGGGAGGAAAGTAGAACTTGATGAGGTAACTGTACCTGCTCCCTTATTGGAAACTAGATCATCACAGAAATCAGTTTCTGCGACACCTACACCAATTAGTGAGGAAGTTAATGATAATGATCATGAAACTTCAGATCAAGTTATTACAGAACCTCGTAGGTCAAGTAGATCAAGATCCGCACCAGAGTGGTACGGTAATCCTGTTCTGGAGGTTATGTTACTAGACCATGACGAACCTACGAACTATGAAGAAGCGATGGTGAGCCCAGATTCCGCAAAATGGCTTGAAGCCATGAAATCCGAGATGGGATCCATGTATGAGAACAAAGTATGGACTTTGGTTGACTTGCCCGATGGTCGGCAAGCCATTGAAAATAAATGGATCTTCAAGAAGAAGACTGACACTGATGGTAATGTTACTGTCTATGAAGCTCGACTTGTTGTGAAAGGTTTTCGACAAGTTCAAGGGATTGACTACGATGAGACCTTCTCACCCGTAGCGATGCTTAAGTCTGTCCGAATCATGTTAGCAATTGCCGCATTTTATGATTATGAAATTTGGCAAATGGATGTCAAAACTGCATTCCTGAATGGATTTTTGGAAGAAGAGTTGTATATGATGCAACCGGAAGGTTTTGTCGATCCAAAGGGAACTAACAAAGTGTGCAAGCTCGAGCGATCCATTTATGGACTGGTGCAAGCCTCTCGGAGTTGGAATAAATGCTTTGATAGTGTGATCAAAGCATTTGGTTTTATACAGACTTTTGGAGAAGCCTGTATTTACAAGAAAGTGAGTGGGAGCTCAGTAGCATTTCTGATATTATATGTGGATGACATATTACTGATTGGAAATGATCTAGAATTTCTGGATAGCATAAAGGGATACTTGAATAAGAGTTTTTCAATGAATGACCTCGGTGAAGCTGCATATATATTAGGCATTAAGATCTATAGAGATAGATCAAGATGCTTAATAGGACTTTCACAAAGCACATACCTTGACAAAGTTTTGAAGAAGTTCAAAATGGATCAAGCAAAGAAAGGGTTCTTGCCTGTACTACAAGGTGTGAGATTGAGTAAGACTCAATGCCCAACCACTGCAGAAGATAGAGAGAAGATGAAAGATGTTCCCTATGCTTCAGCCATAGGCTCTATCATGTATGCAATGTTGTGTACCAGACCTGATGTGTGCCTTGCTATAAGTTTAGCAGGGAGGTACCAAAGTAATCCAGGAGTGGATCACTGGACAGCGGTCAAGAACATCCTGAAATACCTGAAAAGGACTAAGGATATGTTTCTCGTTTATGGAGGTGACAAAGAGCTCATCGTAAGTGGTTACGTTGATGCAAGCTTTGACACTGATCCGGACGATTCTAAATCGCAAACCGGATACGTATTTACATTGAACGGTGGAGCTGTCAGTTGGTGCAGTTCTAAGCAAAGTGTCGTGGCGGGATCTACGTGTGAAGCGGAATACATAGCTGCTTCGGAAGCAGCAAATGAAGGAGTCTGGATGAAGGAGTTCATATCCGATCTAGGTGTCATACCTAGTGCATCGGGACCAATGAAAATCTTTTGTGACAATACTGGTGCAATTGCCTTAGCAAAGGAATCCAGATTTCACAAGAGAACCAAGCACATCAAAAGACGCTTCAATTCCATCCGGGATTTAGTCCAGGTGGGAGACATAGAAATTTGCAAGATACATACGGATCTGAATGTTGCAGACCCGTTGACTAAGCCTCTTCCACGAGCAAAACATGATCAGCACCAAGACTCCATGGGTGTAAGAATCATTACTATGTAATCTAGATTATTGACTCTAGTGCAAGTGGGAGACTGAAGGAAATATGCCCTAGAGGCAATAATAAAGTATTATTTATTTCCTTATATCATGATAAATGTTTATTATTCATGCTAGAATTGTATTAACCGGAAACATAATACATGTGTGAATACATAGACAAACAGTGTGTCACTAGTATGCCTCTACTTGACTAGCTCGTTAATCAAAGATGGTTATGTTTCCTAGCCATAGACATGAGTTGTCATTTGATTAATGAGATCATCTCATTAGGAGAATGACGTGATTGGCATGACCCATTCCGTTAGCTTAGCACCCGATCGTTTAGTATGTTGCTATTGCTTTCTTCATGACTTATACATGTTCCTATGACTATGAGATTATGCAACTCCCGTTTACCGGAGGAACACTTTGTGTGCTACCAAACGTCACAACGTAAATGGGTGATTATAAAGGTGCTCTACAAGTGTCTCCAAAGGTACTTGTTGGGTTGGCGTATTTCGAGATTAGGATTTGTCACTCCGATTGTCGGAGAGGTATCTCTCGGCCCACTCGGTAATGCACATCACTATAAGCCTTGCAAGCATTGTGACTAATGAGTTAGTTGCGGGATGATGTATTACGGAACGAGTAAAGAGACTTGCCGGTAACGAGATTGAACTAGGTATCGAGATACCGACGATCGAATCTCGGGCAAGTAACATACCGATGACAAAGGGAACAACGTATGTTGTTATGCGGTTTGACTGATAAAGATCTTCGTAGAATATGTGGGAACCAATATGAGCATCCAGGTTCCGCTATTGGTTATTGACCGGAGAGGTGTCTCGGTCATGTCTACATAGTTCTCGAACTCGTAGGGTCCGCACGCTTAACGTTACGATGACAGTTATATTATGAGTTTGTATTTTTTGATGTACCGAAGGTTGTTCGGAGTCCCGGATTGATCACGGACATGACGAGGAGTCTCGAAATGGTCGAGACATAAAGATTGATATATTGGACGACTATATTCGGACACCAGAAGTGTTCCGGAGAAGTTTCAGATTAAACCGGAGTGCCGGAGGGTTACCGGAACCCCCCGGGGAAGTATTGGGCCTTAGTGGGCCTTGAGGGGAGAGAGAGGGCAGCAGCCAGGAGGTGGCGCGCCCCCTCCCATGAGGAATCCTAGTTGGACTAGGAGTGGGGGGCGCAGCCCCTCTTTCCCTCTCCCTCTCCCTCTCTTTCCTTCCCCCCCTCTTTTCCTAGTTGGACTAGGCAAGGGGAGTCCTACTCCTACTAGGAGGAGGACTCCCCCCTCTCCTTGGCGCGCCTAGGGCAGCCGGCCTCCCCCTTGCTCCTTTATATACGGGGGCAGGGGAGCACCTCTAAACACACTTGATATACGATATTTTAGCCGTGTGCGGTGCCCCCCTCCAACATATTACACCTCGATAATACCGTTGCGGAGCTTAGACGAAGCCCTACGTCGGTGGAACATCATCATCATCACCACGCCGTCGTGCTGACGAAACTCTCCCTCAACACTCAGCTGGATCGGAGTTCGAGGGACGTCATCGAGCTGAACGTGTGCTGAACTCGGAGGTGCCGTGCGTTCGGTACTTGATCGGTCGGATCGTGAAGACGTACGACTACATCAACCGCATTGTGTTAACGCTTCCGCTTTTGGTCTACGAGGGTACGTGGACAACAGTCTCCCCTCTCGTTGCTATGCATCACCATGATCTTGCGTGTGCATAGGAAATTTTTTGAAATTACTACGTTCCCCAACATCACCATGATCATATTTGAACTCATGTGGAATACCGGTGTACACAACCTCTCGGCAGTCGTCTGAGATTTTTGGAAGTGGAACCTGGTGACGAGTGTACACATTCACAAGTTCCCACTCGAAGTTGTACCCAGTATAAACAACCCAATTCTCCATTTGCGCCTGCCCAAGCCTTGCCCTCAAGCGATGGCATCTTAACATCATACGTATCATTATCAAGCGGAATCAACTTGCACAAGGCGAGGCTTCCTCGTCCCCACGCCAGTCAGCAGGGTCACGGCGAAGAAGATAGGGGAGATCAAACCGCTCCTGGACCCTTGGGTTCCTTGTAATGATGTTATTAGTTGAGTCGAGAATGGTCTTGAACGAACCTGCCATGCTAGCCGAGGTGATGACGTCGCACCGATCAATGAGTTCCTCCACCAGGTCATCTTTCAGATCGGGGCAAGAATAATGGGGTCGTTTCTGGCCTGTTCCCTCCATGGAGAAGATGATCGAACAATGGCAGAAGGAAGGGTGAAGGCAAATGGAGGGAGGAAGAGCGTGCGACAGCAGTTCCAAATCAAGAGGGAAAGGCGAAGAGGCGGTGGACGGTTGCCACGGTACATGAAGAGGCATGATGACCCACAAGTATAGAGGATCTATCGTAGTCCTTTCGATAAGTAAGAGTGTCGAACCCAACGAGGAGCAGAAGGAAATGACAAGCGATTTTAGTAAGGTATTCTCTGCAAGCAATGAAATTATCGGTAACAGATAGTTTTGTGATAAGGTAATTGGTAACGGGTAACAAGTAACAAGAGTAAATAAAGTGCAGCAAGGTGGCCCAATCCTTTTTGTAGCAAAGGACAAGCCTGGACAAACTCTTATATAAAGGAAAGCGCTCTCGATGACACATGGGAATTATCGTCAAGCCAGTTTTCATCACGCTCATATGATTCGCGTTTGTTACTTTGATAATTTGATATGTGGGTGGACCGGTGCTTGGGTACTGCCCTTCCTTGGACAAGCATCCCACTTATGATTAACTCCTATTGCAAGCATCCGCAACTACAAAAGAAGTATTAAGGTAAACCTAACCATAGCATGAAACATATGGATCCAAATCAGCCCCTTACGAAGCAACGCATAAACTAGGGTTTAAACTTCTGTCACTCTAGCAACCCATCATCTATTTATTACTTCCCAATGCCTTCCCCTAGGCCCAAATAATGGTGAAGTGTCATGTAGTTGATGTTCACATAACACCACTAGAGGAAATACAACATACATCTCATCAAAATATCGAACGAATACCAAATTCACATGACTACTTATAGCAAGACTTCTCCCATGTCCTCAGGAACAAATGTAACTACTCACAAATCATATTCATGTTCATAATCAGAGGGGTATTAATATGCATAAAGGATCTGAACATATGATCTTCCACCAAATAAACCAACTAGCATCAACTACAACGAGTAATCAACACTACTAGCAACCTACAGGTACCAATCGGAGGCTTTGAGACAAAGATTGGATACAAGAGATGAACTAGGGTTTGAGATGAGATGGTGCTGGTGAAGATGTTGATGGAGATTGACCCCCTCCCGCTGAGAGGATCGATGGTGATGACGATGGTGATGATTTCCCCCTCCCGGAGGGATGTTTCCCTGGCAGAACAGCTCCGCCGGAGCCCTAGATTGGTTCTGCCCAGGTTCCGCCTCGAGACGGCGGCGCTTCGTCTCGAAAGCTTTCTCCTTATTTTTTCTAGGACAAAAGACTTCATATAGCCGAAGATGGGCACCGGAGGCCGGCCAGGGGGCCCACAAGACAGGGGGGCGCGCCCAGGGGGGTAGGGCGCGCCCCCACCCTCATGGCCAGGGTGTGGGCCCCCTCTGGTTGATTGTTTCGCCCATATTTTATATATATTCCAAAACATGCCTCCATGAAGTTTCAGGACTTTTGGAGTTGTGCAGAATAGGTCTCTAATATTTGATCCTTTTCCAGCCCAGAATTCCAGCTGCCGGCATTCTCCCTCTTCATGTAAACCTTGTAAAATAAGAGAGAATAGGCATAAGTATTGTGACATAATGTGTAATAACAACCCAAAATGTAATAAATATCGATATAAAAGCATGATGCAAAATGGACGTATCAACTCCCCCAAGCTTAGACCTCGCTTGTCCTCAAGCGGAAGCCGATAACGAAAAATATGTCCACATGTTTAGAGATAGAGGTGTCGATAAAATAAAATACGGACATGAGGGCATCATGATCATTCTTATAACAGCAACATATATATATATATATATATTGTCATATGATTTCTTATGCTAAAGTAACAATCTATTCACAATGTAAAGTATGAATCAAAAGCTTCATTGAAAACTAAAAAACTATAATCTCGATCATTGAAGCAATTGCAATTTATCATAACATCGGAAAGAGTCAATATAAGAGCTTTTCAGCAAGTTCACATACTCAACTATCATTTAGTCTTTCACAATTGCTAACACTCACGCAATACTTATGGGTATGGAGTTTCAATCGGACACAGAGAAAGATATGAGCTTATAGTGTTGCCTCCCAACCTTTTACCTCAAAGGTAATGTCAACAATAATAGTTCATGATAGCTTACATCCAATTAGATATATATATCAGGATCTTTCCAACACAATGTGCTTGCCAAAGGATAAAATGTAAAAAGGAAAGGTGAAGATCACCATGACTCTTGTATACGGTATAAGAGAAGAAAAAGATAGGCCCTTCGCACAAGGAAGCCGAGGTTGTCATGTGCTTTTATGGTTGGATGCACAAAATCTTAATGCGAAAGAACGTCACTTTATATTGCCACTTGTGATATGGACCTTTATTATGCAGTTCGTCACTTTTATTTCTTCCACATCACAAGATCGTATAAAGCTTATTTTCTCCACACTAATAAATCATACATATTTAGAGAGCACTTTTTATTGCATGCAAGAATGAAAACTTACTTGAAGGATCTTACTCAATCCATAGGTAGATATGGTGGACTCTCATGGCAAAAACTGGGTTTAAGGGTATTCGGAATCACAAGTAGTTCTCTACTTGGTGCAAAGAATTTGGCTAGAATGAGGGGGAAAGGCAAGCTCAACATGTTGGATGATCCATGACAATATACTTTATTTCAGATATAAGAAAACATAACCCATTACGTTGTCTTCCTTGTCCAACATAAACTCTTTAGCATGTCATATTTTAATGAGTGCTCACGATCATAAAAGATGTCCAAGATAGTATATTTATATGTGAAAACCTCTCTTTCTTTATTACTTCCTATTAATTGCAACGATGACCAAAACTATGTTTGTCAACACTCAACATCTTTTATTCATCATACTCTTTATATGTGAAGTCATTACTCTCCATAAGATCAATATGATCTCTTAATTTCTTTTTATTCTTTCTTTTTCTTTTATTCCCTCAGGATCATAGCAAGATAATCAAGCCCTTGACTCAAAACTAATCTTTATTATATATATAGCTCCCGGACTCGATTACATAGAGGGATCATAAAGCAAAACTCAAAACTAAATCATACTAAAACTTTTATTCTACTAGATCAAGATATTACTAAAGGATCGAACTAAGAAAAATGGTAAAGATAGGAGTGTAATGGTGATACGATACCGGGGCACCTCCCCCAAGCTTGGCAGTTGCCAAGGGGAGTGCCCATACCCATGTGATTATGTCTCTTTCCTCGAGGGTGGTGATGATGGAGTTGTTCATGATGTAGGCTTGTCGTCCATCTTCCAAGGCATAGGCTCACCATCGTAGAAGGATGATTGAGTCTTCGGGACCCTCAAATCTGCAGCCAAACTCATCCTCTTGAATCTATATTCATACTCATAGTTTTGGTTTTGCAGGTCATAGATCTGGGCTTGGAGCCGCTCAATTTTCTCGTGAAGCTTGAAGATGGCCTCCCCAATGTTCTTGGCATCTAGCTTATGGTTGTTGGTGAACTCCGTGATCATTATATGATTGGCGTCGAGTCCACGTTCCACCATCTCCTGGCACTTGAAAACTTGTTGCTCCATTGCTTCGAGCCTTGTCTCCGCGTTTCTGGTCCTCCTTGGTCCCTCAACATCGCGGATGTGCAGCAACCCCTCATGCATCTCAATGGTTTGAGGATGTTGCAGCACTTCCGCGAGGTAGGGGTTGATGACCTTCTCGAAGAACTTGTCCTTGGGGGCACTTGGAGACGTCATGGTGATCTAGATCTGTCAGAAAAACAGCTCGAAACAAAAATAGAGGATATTTGCGTGATACGAGGGTCAAAACCTTCGGGAGATTATATAATGAATTTTTATCGACCAAAAGAAGTATCGTGCAAGAAAACGGAGTCCGGAGAGCACACGAGGTGCCCACGAGGCAGGGGGGCGCGCCCAGGGGGTAGGGCGCGCCCTCCACCCTCGTGGATGCCTCGTGTCCTTCCCAGACTACTTCTTATTTTCCTATTTTCTTAAATATTCCAAAATGGAGAAAAATTACCATTAGAACTATTTCGGAGTCGGTTTACTTACCGTACCTCATACCTATTCCTTTTTGAAGTCTGAAACATTCTGAAAGGTGTCCCTTATGTATTCCTCCGGGGTTACGGTTTCAATAACATTAGTTTCAACATTTATGGGATTACCTGAGATATAATGATTGATTCTTTGACCGTTCACCACCTTCGGATTTGTGCCTTCGAAGTTGGATTTTTATGGCACCGGAACAATAGACCTCCTCGATAACGTAAGGCCCTTCCCTTTAGAGAGAAATTTTCCTGCAAAAAATCTTAAACGAGAGTTGAATAGCAACACATAATCACCTACATTAAACTCACGCTTTTGTATCCTTTTGTCATGCCATTTTTTAAATTTTTCTTTAAACAGTTTGGCATTCTCATAGGCTTGGGTTCTCCACTCATCAAGTGAGCTAATGTCAAATAGTCTCTTCTCACCGGCAAGTTTGAAATCATAATTGAGCTCTTTAATGGCCCAATATGCCTTATGTTCTAGTTCGAGAGGTAAGTGACATGCTTTTCCATAAAACATTTTATACGGAGACATACCCATAGGATTTTTATATGCAGTTCTATAAGCCCATAATGCATCATCAAGTTTCTTGGACCAATTCTTTCTAGATCTATTAACAGTCTTTTGCAAAATTAATTTGATCTCTCTATTACTCAATTCTACCTGACCACTAGATTGTGGGTGGTAAGGAGATGCAATTCTATGATTAACGCCATACTTAGCAAGCATTTTACGAAAAGCACCATGAATAAAATGTGAACCACCATCAGTCATTAAGTATCTAGGGACTCCAAACCTCGGAAAAATAACTTCTTTAAGCATCTTAATAGAGGTGTTATGATCAACACTACTAGTTGGAATAGCTTCTACCCACTTAGTAACATAATCAACAGCAACTAAAAATATGTGTGTACCCATTAGAGGAAGGAAGCGGTCCCATATAATCAAAGCCCCAAACATCAAATGGTTCAATAACAAGTGAATAGTTCATAGGCATTTCTTGACGTCTACTAATATTACCAATTCTTTGGCATTCATCACAAGACAAGACAAACTTATGGGCATCTTTGAAGAGAGTAGGCCAATAAAAACCGGATTGCAATACCTTATGTGCAGTTCTATCTCCAGCGTAGTGTCCTCCATAAGCCTCGGAGTGACACTTGCGTAGGATATGTTCCTGTTCATGCTCAGGTACACAACATCTAATAACACCATCTACTCCTTCTTTATAAAGGTATGGGTCATCCCAGAAGTAATGTCTTAAATCATAGAAAAACTTTTTCTTTTGTTGGTATGTGAAGCTAGGTGGTATAAATTTGGCAACAATGTAATTAGCATAATCAGCATACCATGGAGTAGTACGAGAAGCATTTATGACAGCTAATTGTTCATCAGGGAAGCTATCATCAATAGGTAGTGGGTCATCAAGAATATTCTCCAACCTAGACAAGTTGTCTGCAACGGGGTTCTCAGCTCCCTTTCTATCAATAATATGCAAATTAAATTCTTGTAGTAGGAGAATCCACCTAATAAGTCTAGGTTTACCATCTTTATTTTCCATAAGATAGTTAATAGCAGCATGATCAGTGTGAACAGTTACTTTAGAATCAACAATATAGGGTCTGAACTTATCACAGGCGAATACAACCGCTAAAAATTCCTTTTCAGTAGTAGCATAATTTCTCTGGGCACTGTCTAGAGTTTTGCTAGCATATTGGATAACATTTAACTTTCTTATCAACTCTTTGTCCTAGTGTTGGGGAACGTAGTAATTTCAAAAATTTCCTACGCACACGCAAGATCATGGTGATGCATAGCAACGAGAGGGGAGAGTGTTGTCCACGTACCCTCATAGACCGAAAGCGGAAGCGTTAACACAACGCGGTTTATGTAGTCGTACGTCTTCACGATCCGACCGATCAAGTACCGAACGCACGGCACCTCCGAGTTCAGCACACGTTCATCTCGATGACGTCCCTCGAACTCCGATCCAGCCGAGTGTTGAGGGAGAGTTTCGTCAGCACGACGGCGTGGTGACAATGATGATGTTCTACCGACGCAGGGCTTCGCCTAAGCACCGATACAATATTATCGAGGTGTAATATGGTGGAGGGGGGCACCGCACACGGCTAAGAGATCAATGATCAATTGTTGTCCCTATGGGGTGCCCCCTGCCCCCGTATATAAAGGAGCAAGGGGGGAGGCGGCCGGCCTAGGAGGAGGGCGCGCCAAGGGGGAGTAGGACTCCTCCTTTCCTTGTTGGAGTAGGAAAAGGGAAGGAAGAAGGAGAAAGAAGGAAGGGGGCGCCCCCCCCTCCCTAGTCCAATTCGGACTAGTCCATGGGGAGGGGTGCGGCCACCCTTTGGGGCCTTTCTCTCCTTTCCTGTATGGCCCATTAAGGCCCAATACGAATTCCCGTAACTCTCCGGTACTCAGAAAAATACCCGAATCAGTCGGAACCTTTCCGAAGCCCGAATATAGTCGTCCAATATATCGATCTTTACGTCTCGGCCATTTCGAGACTCCTCGTCATGTCCCCGATCTCATCCGGGACTCCGAACTCCTTCGGTACATCAAAACACATAAACTCATAATATAACCGTCATCTAACTTTAAGCGTGCGGACCCTACGGGTTCGAGAACTATGTAGACATGACCGAGACACGTCTCCGGTCAATAACCAATAGCGGAACCTGGATGCTCATATTGGCTCCCACATATTCTACGGATATCTTTATCGGTCAAACCGCATAACAACATACGTTGTTCCCTTTGTCATCGGTATGTTACTTGCCCGAGATTCGATCGTCGGTATCTCAATACCTAGTTCAATCTCGTTACCGGCAAGTCTCTTTACTCGTTCCGTAATACCTCATCCCGCAACTAGCTCATTAGTTGCAATGCTTGCAAGGGTTATAGCGATGTGCATTATCGAGTGGTCCCAGAGATATCTCTCCGACAATCGGAGTGACAAATCCTAATCTCGAAATACGCCAACCCAACAAGTACCTTTGGAGACACCTGTAGAGCACCTTTATAATCACCCAGTTACGTTGTGACGTTTGGTAGCACACAAAGTGTTCCTCCGGTAAATGGGAGTTGCATAATCTCATAGTCATAGGAACATGTATAAGTCATGAAGAAAGCAATAGCAACATACTAAACGATCGAGTGCTAAGCTAAGGGAATGGGTCAAGTCAATCACATCATTCTCCTAATGATGTGATCTCATTAATCAAATGACAACTCATGTCAATGGCTAGGAAACATAACCATCTTTGATCAACGAGCTAGTCAAGTAGAGGCATACTAGTGACACTCTGTTTGTCTATGTATTCACACATGTATCAAGTTTCCGGTTAATACAATTCTAGCATGAATAATAAACATTTATCATGATATAAGGAAATAAATAATAACTTTATTATTGGCTCTAGGGCATATTTCTTTCAGTCTCCCACTTGCACTAGAGTCAATAATCAGGTTCACATCGCCATGTGATTTAACATCAATAGTTCACATCACCATGTGATTAACACCCATAGTTCACATCGTCATGTGACCAACACCCAAAGGGTTTACTAGAGTTAGTAATCTAGTTCACATCGCTATGTGATTAACACCCAAAGAGTACTAAGGTGTGATCATGTTTTGCTTGTGAGATAATTTTAGTCAACGGGTCTGTCACATTCATATCCGTAAGTATTTTGCAAATTTCTATGTCTACAATGCTCTGCACGGAGCTACTCTAGCTAATTGCTCCCACTTTCAATATGTATCTAGACCGAGACTTAGAGTCATCTAGATTAGTGTCAAAACTTGCATCGACGTAACCCATTACGACGAACCTTTTGTCACGTCCATAATCGAGAAACATATCCTTATTCCTAAGGATAATTTTGACCGCTGTCCAGTGATCTACTCCTAGATCACTATTGTACTCCCTTGCTAAAATCAGTGTAGGGTATACAATAGATCTGGTACACAGCATGGCATACTTTATAGAACCTATGGCCGAGGCATAGGGAATGACTTTCATTCTTTTTCTATCTTCTACCGTGGTCGGGCTTTGAGTCTTACTCAATTTCACACCTTGTAACACAGGCAAGAAACTCTTTCTTTGACTGTTCCATTTTGAACCACTTCAAAATCTTGTTAAGGTATGTACTCATTGAAAAAACTTATCAAGCGTCTTGATCTATCTCTATAGATCTTGATGCTCAATATGTAAGCAGCTTCACCGAGGTCTTTCTTTGAAAAACTCCTTTCAAACACTTCTTTATGCTTTGCAGAATAATTCTACATTATTTCCGATCAACAATATGTCATTCACATATACTTATCAGAAATGTTGTAGTGCTCCCACTCACTTTCTTGTAAATACAGGCTTCACCACAAGTCTGTATAAAACTATATGCTTTGATCAACTTATCAAAGCGTATATTCCAACTCCGAGATGCTTGCACCAGTCCATAGATGGATCGCTAGAGCTTGCATATTTTGTTAGCACCTTTAGGATTGACGAAACCTTATGGTTGCATCATATACAACTCTTCTTTAATAAATCCATTAAGGAATGCAGTTTTGTTTATCCATTTGCCAGATTTCATAAAATGCAGCAATTCCTAACATGATTCGGACAGACTTAAGCATGGATACGAGTGAGAAACTCTCATCGTAGTCAACACCTTGAACTTGTCGAAAACCTTTTGCAACAATTCTAGCTTTGTAGATAGTAACGCTACTATCAGCGTCCGTCTTCCTCTTGAAGATCCATTTAATCTCAATGGCTCGCCAATCATAAGTCAATCAAAGTCCATACTTTGTTCTCATACATGGATCTCATCTCAGATTTCATGGTCTCAAGCCATTTTGTGGAATCTGGGCTCACCATCGCTTCTTCATAGTTCGTAGGTTTGTCATGGTCTAGTAACATAACCTCCAGAACAGGATTACCGTACCACTTTGGTGCGGATCTCACTCTGGTTGACCTACGAGGTTCGGTAGTAAATTGATCCGAATCTTCATGATCATCATCATTAACTTCCTCACTATTTGGTGTAAGCATCACTGGAACTGATTTTAGTGATGAACTACTTTCCAATAAGGGAGCAGGTACAATTACCTCATCAAGTTCTACTTTCCTCCCACTCACTTCTTTCAAGAGAAACTCCTTCTCTAGAAAGGATCCATTCTTAGCAACGAATGTCTTTCCTTCGGATCTGTGATAGAAGGTGTACCCAACTGTCTCCTTTAGGTATCCTATGAAGACATATTTCTCCGATTTAGGTTTGAGCTTATCAGGATGAAACTTTTCATATAAGCATCACAACCCCAAACTTTAAGAAACGACAACTTTGGTTTCTTGCCAAACCACAGTTCATATGGTGTCGCCTCAACGGATTTAGATGGTGTCGTTTTAACGTGAATGCAGCTGTCTCTAATGCATAACCCCAAAACTATAGTGGTAAATCGGTAAGAAACATCATAGATTGCACTATATCCAATAAAGTACGTTTATGATGTTCGGACACACCATTATGCTGTGGTGTTCCAGGCGGCATGAGTTTGTGAAACTATTCCACATTGTTTTAATTGAAGACCAAACTCCTAACTCAAATATTTTTCTCTGTGATCAGATCTTAGAAACTTTATTTTCTTGTCACGATGATTTTCCACTTCACTCTGAAATTCGTTGAACTTTTCAAATGTTTCAGACTTATGTTTCATCAAGTAGATATACCCATATCTGCTCAAATCATCTGTGAAGGTCAGAAAAATAACGATACCCGCTGCGAGCCTCAACACTCATCGGATCGCATACATCAGTATGTATTATTTCCAATAAGTCAGTTGCTCACTCCATTGTTCCGGAGAACGGAGTCTTAGTCATCTTGCCCATAAGGCATGGTTCGCAAGCATCAAGTGATTCATAATCAAGTGATTCCAAAGCCCATCAGCATGGAGTTTCTTCATGCGCTTTACACCAATATGACCTAAACGGCAGTGCCACAAATAAGTTGCACTATCATTATTAACTTTGCATCTTTAGGCTTCAATTTTATGAATATGTGTATCACTACGATCGAGATCCAACGAACCATTTTCATTGGGTGTGTAACCATGTAAGGTTTTATTCATGTAAACAGAACAACAATTATTCTCTAACTTAAATGAATAACCGTATTACAATAAACATGATTAAATCATATTCATGCTTAACACAAACACCAAATAACACTTATTTAGGTTCAACACTAATCCCGAAAGTATAGGGAGTGTGCAATGATGATCATATCAATCTTGGAACCACTTCCAATGCACATCGTCACTTCATCCTTAAGTAGTTTTTGTTCATTATGCAACTCCCGTTTCGAGTTACTACTCTTTAGCAACTGAACCAGTATCAAATACCGAGGGGTTGCTATGAACACTAGTAAAATACACATCAATAATCTGTATATCAAATATACCTTTGTTCACTTTGCCATCCTTCTTATCCACCAAATACTTGGGGCAGTTCTGCTTCCAGTGACCAGTCCCTTTGCAGTAGAAGCACTTAGTCTTAGGCTTAGGTCCAGACTTGGGCTTCTTCACTTGAGCAGCTACTTGCTTGCCGTTCTTCTTGAAGTTCCCCTTCTATCCCTTTGCCCTTTTCTTGAAACTAGTGGTCTTGTTAACCATCAACACTTGATGCTCTTGCTTTGATTTCTACCTTCGTCGACTTCAGCATCGCGAAGAGCTCGGGAATTACTTTCGTCATCCCTTGCATACTATAGTTCATCACGAAGTTCTACTAACTTGGCGATGGTGACTAGAGAATTTTGTCAATCACTATTTTATCTGGAAGATTAACTCCCACTTGATTCAAGCGATTGTAGTACCCAGACAATCTGAGCACATGCTCACTGCTTGAGCTATTCTCCTCTATCTTTTAGCTATAGAACTTGTTGGAGACTTCATATCTCTCAACTCGGGTATTTGCTTGAAATATTAACTTCAACTCTTGGAACATCTCATATGGTCCATGACGTTCAAAATGTCTTTGAAGTCCCGATTCTAAGTCGTTAAGCATGGTGCACTAAACTATCAAGTAGTCATCATATTGAGCTAGTCAAACGTTCATAACGTCTGCATCTGCTCCTGCAATAGGTCTGTCACCTAGCGGTGCATTAAGGACATAATTCTTCTGTGCAGCAATGAGGATAATCCTCAGATCACGGATCCAATCCGCATCATTGCTACTAACATCCTTTAACATAATTTTTCTCTAGGAACATATCAAAATAAACATAGGGAAGCAACAACGCGAGCTATTGATCTACAACATAATTTGCAAAATACTATCAGGACTAAGTTCATGATAAATTTAAGTTCATTTAATCATATTACTTAAGAACTCCCACTTAGATAGACATCCCTCTAATCCTCTAAGTGATCACGTGATCCATATCAACTAAACCATAACCGATCATCACGTGAGATGGAGTAGTTTCAACGGTGAACATCACTATGTTGATCATATCTACTATATGATTCATGCTCGACCTTTCGGTCTCCGTGTTCCGAGGCCATATCTGTTATATGCTAGGCTCGTCAAGTTTAACCTGAGTATTCCGCGTGTGCAACGTTTTGCACCCGTTGTATTTGAACGTAGAGCCTATCACACCCGATCATCACGTGGTGTCTCAGCACGAAGAACTTTCGCAACGGTGCATACTCAGGGTGAACACTTATACTTTGATAATTTAGTGAGGGATCATCTTATAATGCTACCGTCAATCAAAGCAAGATAAGATGCATAAAAGATAAACATCACATGCAATCAATATAAGTGATATGATATGGCCATCATCATCTTGTGCTTGTGATCTCCATCTCCGAAGCACCGTCATGATCACCATCGTCACCGGCGTGACACCTTGATCTCCATCGTAGCATCGTTATCGTCTCACCAACTATTGCTTCTACGACTACCGCTACCGCTTAGTGATAAAGTAAAACAATTACATGGCGATTGCATTGCATACAATAAAGCGACAACCATATGGCTCCTGCCAGTTGCCGATAACCCAGTTACAAAACATAATCATCTCATACAATAAAATTCAGCATCATGTCTTGACCATATCACATCACAACATGCCCTGCAAAAACAAGTTAGACGTCCTCTACTTTTGTTGTTGCAAGTTTTACGTGGCTGCTACGGGCTAAGCAAGAACCGTTCTTACCTACGCATCAAAACCACAACGATAGTTTGTCAAGTTGGTGTCGTTTTAACCTTCGCAAGGACCGGGCGTAGCCACACTCGGTTCAACTAAATTTGGAGAAACTGACACCCGCCAGCCACCTGTGTGCAAAGCACGTCGGTAGAACCAGTCTCGCGTAAGCGTACGCGTAATGACGGTCCGGGCCGCTTCATCTCACAATACCGCTGAACCAAAATATGACATGCTGGTAAGCAGTATGACTTATATCGCCCACAACTCACTTGTGTTCTACTCGTGCATATAACATCAACGCATAAAACCTGGCTCGGATGCCACTGTTGGGGAACGTAGTAATTTCAAAAATTTCCTACGCACACGCAAGATCATGGTGATGCATAGCAATGAGAGGGGAGAGTGTTGTCCACGTACCCTCGTAGACCGAAAGCGGAAGCGTTAACACAACGCGGTTGATGTAGTCGTACGTCTTCACGATCCGACCGATCAAGTACCGAACGCACCGCACCTCCGAGTTCAGCACACGTTCAGCTCGATGACGTCCCTCGAACTCCGATCCAGCCGAGTGTTGAGGGAGAGTTTCGTCAGCACGACGGCGTGGTGACAATGATGATGTTCTACCGACGCAGGGCTTCGCCTAAGCACCGATACGATATTATCGAGGTGTAATATGGTGGAGGGGGGGCACCGCACACGGCTAAGAGATCAATGATCAATTGTTGTCCCTATGGGGTGCCCCCCTGCCCCCGTATATAAAGGAGGAAGGGGGGAGGCGGCCGGCCTAGGAGGAGGGAGCGCCAAGGGGGGAGTCCTACTCCCACCGGGAGTAGGACTCCTCCTTTCCTTGTTGGAGTAGGAAAAGGGAAGGGAGAAGGAGAAAGAAGGAAGGGGGCGCCCCCCCTCCCTAGTCCAATTCAGACTAGTCCATGGGGAGGGGTGCGGCCACCCTTTGGGGCCTTTCTCTCCTTTCCCGTATGGCCCATTAAGGCCCAATACGAATTCCCGTAACTCTCCGGTACTCCGAAAAATACCCGAATCACTCGGAACCTTTCCGAAGTCCGAATATAGTCATCCAATATACCGATCTTTACGTCTCGGCCATTTCGAGACTCCTCGTCATGTCCCCGACCTCATCCGGGAATCCGAACTCCTTCGGTACATCTAAACACATAAACTCATAATATAACCGTCATCTAACTTTAAGTGTGCGGACCCTACGGGTTCGAGAACTATGTAGACATGACCGAGACACGTCTCCGGTCAATAACCAATAGCGGAACCTGGATGCTCATATTGGCTCCCACATATTCTACGAAGATCTTTATCGGTCAAACCGCATAACAACATACGTTGTTCCCTTTGTCATCGGTATGTTACTTGCCCGAGATTCGATCGTCAGTATCTCAATACCTAGTTCAATCTCGTTACCGGCAAGTCTCTTTACTCGTTCCGTAATACATCATCCCGCAACTAGGTCATTAGTTGCAATGCTTGCAAGACTTATAGTGATGTGCATTACCGAGTGGGCCCAGAGATACCTCTCCGACAATCGGAGTGACAAATCCTAATCTCGAAATACGCCAACTCAACAAGTACCTTCGGAGACACCTGTAGAGCACCTTTATAATCACCCAGTTATGTTGTGATGTTTGGTAGCACACAAAGTGTTCCTCCGGTAAACGGGAGTTGCATAATCTCATAGTCATAGGAAGATGTATAAGTCATGAAGAAAGAAATAGCAACATACTAAACGATGAAGTGCTAAGCTAACGGAATGGGTCAAGTCAATCACATCATTCTCCTAATGATGTGATCCTGTTAATCAAATGACAACTCATGTCTATGACTAGGAAACATAACCATCTTTGATAAACGAGCTAGTCAAGTAGAGGCATACTAGTGACATTCTGTTTGTCTATGTATTCACACATGTATCATGTTTCCGGTTAATACAATTCTAGCATGAACCATAAACATTTATCATGATATGAGGAAATAAATAATAACTTTATTATTGCCTCTAGGGCATATTTCCTTCAGTCTCCCACTTGCACTAGAGTCAATAATCTAGATTACACAGTAATGATTCTAACACCCATGGAGCCTTGGTGCTGATCATGTTTTGCTCGTGGAAGAGGCTTAGTCAACAGGTCTGCTACATTCAGATCCGTATGTATCTTGCAAATCTCTATGTCTCCCACCTGGACTTGATCCCGGATGGAGTTGAAGCATCTTTTGATGTGCTTGGTTCTCTTGTGAAATCTGGATTCCTTTGCCATGGCAATTGCACCAGTATTGTCACAAAAGATTTTCATGGGACCCGATGCACTAGGTATGTCACCTAGATCGGATATGAACTCCTTCATCCAGACTCCTTCATTTGCTGCTTCCGAAGCAGCAATGTACTCCGCTTCACACGTAGATCCCGCCACGACGCTTTGTTTAGAACTTCTCCAACTGACAGCTCCACCATTTAATATAAACACGTATCTGGTTTGCGATTTAGAATCGTCCGGATCAGTGTCAAAGCTTGCATCGACGTAACCATTTACGACTAGCTCTTTGTCACCTCCATAAACGAGAAACATATCCTTAGTCCTTTTCAGGTATTTCAGGATGTTCTTGACCGCTGTCCAGTGATCCACTCCTGGATTACTTTGGTACCTCCCTGCTAAACTAATAGCAAGGCACACATCAGGTCTGGTACACAGCATTGCATACATGATAGAGCCTATGGCTGAAGCATAGGGAACATCTTTCATTTTCTCTCTATCTTCTGTAGTGGTCAGGCATTGAGTCTTACTCAACTTCACACCTTGTAACATAGGCAAGAACCCTTTCATTGCCTGATTCATTTTGAACTTCTTCAAAACTTTGTCAAGGTATGTGCTTTGTGAAAGTACAATTAAGCATCTTGATCTATCTCTATAGATCTTGATGCCCAATATGTAAGAAGCTTCACCGAGGTCCTTCATTGAAAAACTCTTATTCAAGTATCCTTTTATACTATCCAGAAATTCTATATCATTTCCAATCAGCAATATGTCATCCACATATAATATTAGAAATGCTACAGAGCTCCCACTCACTTTCTTGTAAATACAGGCTTGTCCAAAAGTCTGTATAAAACCATATGCTTTGATCGCATTATCAAAACGTTTATTCCAACTCCGAGAGGCTTGCACCAGTCCATAAATGGATCGCTGGAGCTTGCACAGTTTGTTAGCTCCCTTTGGATCGACAAAACCTTCTGGTTGCATCATATACAACTCTTCTTCTAGAAATCCATTCAGGAATGCAGTTTTGACATACATTTGCCAAATTTCATAATCATAAAATGCGACAATTGCTAACATGATTCGGACAGACTTAAGCATCGCTACGGGTGAGAAAGGCTCATCGTAGTCAATCCATTGAACATGTCGAAAACCTTTCGCAACAAGTTGAGCTTTATAGACAGTAACATTACTGTCAGCGTCAGTCTTCTTCTTGAAGATCTATTTATTCTCAATGGCTTGCCGATCATCGGGCAAGTCAGCCAAACTCCACACTTTGTTCTCATACATGGATCCCATCTCAGATTTCATGGCCTCGAGCCATTTTGTAGAATCTGGGCTCATCAACGCTTCCTCATAGTTTGTAGGTTCATCATGGTCTAGCAACATGACCTCCAGAATAGGATTACCGTACCACTCTGGTGCGGATCTTACTCTGGTTGACCTACGAGGTTCGGTAGTAACTTGATCTGAAGTTATATGATCATCATCATTACCTTCCTCACTAATTGGTGTAGGAGTCACAGAAACAGATTTCTGTGATGAACTACTTTCCAATAAGGGAGCAGGTACAGTTACCTCATCAAGTTCTACTTTCCTCCCACTCACTTCTTTCGAGAGAAACTCCTTCTCTAGAAATGATCCATTCTAGCAACGAATGTCTTGCCTTCGGATCTGTGATAGAAGGTGTACCCAACAGTTTCCTTTGGGTATCCTATGAAGACACATTTCTTCAATTTGGGTTCGAGCTTATCAGGTTGAAGCTTTTTCACATAAGCATCGCAGCCCCAAACTTTAAGAAACAACAACTTTCGTTTCTTGCCAAACCACAGTTCATAAGGTGTCGTCTCAACGGATTTTGATGGTGCCCTATTTAACGTGAATGCAGCCGTCTCTAAAGCATAACCCCAAAACGATAGCGGTAAATCAGTAAGAGACATCATAGATCGCACCATATCTAGTAAAGTACGATTACGACGTTCGGACACACCATTACGCTGTGGTGTTCCGGGTGGCATGAGTTGCGAAATATTCCGCATTGTTTCAAATGTAGACCAAACTCGTAACTCAAATATTCTCCTCCACGATCAGATCGTAGAAACTTTATTTTCTTGTTACGATGATTTTCCACTTCACTCTGAAATTCTTTGAACTTTTCAAATGTTTCAGACTTATGTTTCATTAAGTAGATATACCCATATCTGCTCAAATCATCTGTGAAGGTGAGAAAATAACGATACCCGCCGCGAGCCTCAACATTCATCAGACCACATACATCAGTATGTATGATCTCCAACAAATCTGTTGCTCGCTCCATTGTTCCAGAGAACGGCGTCTTAGTCATCTTACCCATAAGGCATGGTTCGCAAGTACCAAGTGATTCATAATCAAGTGATTCCAAAAGTCCATCAGTATGGAGTTTCTTCATGCGCTTTACACCAATATGACCCAAACGGCAGTGCCATAAATAAGTTGCGCTATCATTGTCAACTCTGCATCTTTTGGCTTCAACATTATGAATATGTGTATCACTACTATCGAGATTCAACAAAAATATACAACTCTTCAAGGGTGCATGACCATAAAAGATATTACTCATATAAATAGAACAACCATTATTCTCTGTTATAAATGAATAACCGTCTCGCATCAAACAAGATCCAGATATAATGTTCATGCTCAACGGTGGCACCAAGTAACAATTATTTAGGTCTAAAACTAATCCCGAAGGTAGATGTAGAGGTAGCGTGCCGACGGCGATCACATCGACTTTGGAACCATTTCCCACGCGCATCGTCACCTCGTCCTTAGCTAGTCTTCGCTTAATCCGTAGTCCCTGTTTCGAGTTGCAAATATGAGCAACAGAACTAGTATCAAATACCCAGGTGCTACTGCGAGCTCTAGTAAGGTACACATCAATAACATGTATATCACATATACCTTTGTTCACCTTGTCATCCTTATCCGCCAAATACCTGGGGCAGTTCCGCTTCCAATGACCAGTTTGCTTGCAGTAGAAGCACTCAGTCTCAGGCTTAGGTCCAGACTTGGGTTTCTTCTCTTGAGCAGCAACTTGTTTGCCGTTCTTTTTGAAGTTCCCCTTCTTTTTCCCTTTGCCCTTTTTCTTGAAACTGGTGGTCTTGTTGACCATCAACACTTGATGCTCCTTCTTGATTTCTAGCTCCGCAGCCTTTAGCATTGCGAAGAGTTCGGGAATTGTCTTATCCATCCCTTGCATATTATAGTTCATCACAAAGCTCTTGTAGCTTGGTGGCAGTGATTGAAGAATTCTGTCAATGACACTTCTATGACGATAATTGTGACAAAACCCGGTATCATCATAGATGTGGTGGGCTCCTACTTCTATGACAAAAAACCATGACAGAAAATGGGCTTTTCGTCCTGGGTGGGCCAGAGACGCAGCTGCATGACATTCTTTGGGCCGTCCATGACGAAAAAAACCGTGGTAGAAGCGAGGGCGAGGAAAATTTCGGGGAGTCCCGGTTACGGTGGGAGGTCAGGGGCCGAGCGGTGCGTGTTTCTCTCGTACACGTACGCGCATGTGTGCGAGGCGTTGGCTCTAACTGAACCCGAGCGAGGCGTTGGGCTCTAACTGAACCCGAGCGATTGCACTGCAGGCTACGCGTTACTGAACCCGAGCGATCGATCGATCGCTATTAACTGAACCCGATCGAGCGATTCCTTCGCTACTGCTGCTAACTAAAGCCGCTCGATGCTGCCTCTGGGATGAACAGTGAGCGTTGCGGGGGGTTTGGATGAACAGTAGGCGGTGGCGTTGCCTCTGGATGAACAGGACCCCGTGGTGTGGTGGTGGGCTGGATGAACAGTAGACGGTGGAGGGGTGCCCGTGGAGGGGTGGTTGAACAGGACCCCGTGGTGTGGAGGGCTGGATGAACAGTAGACGGTGGAGGGGTGCCCGTGGAGGGGTGGTTGAACAGTAGCCGGTGGAGTAGCGCGCGGTGGAGGCTGGATGAACAGGAGCCCGTGGAGGCTGGAGGAGGTCGAAGGTAGCCCGTCGAGGCTGGAGGAGGTCGACGGTGGAGATGAACAGTATCCCGTGGAGTCCTGTGTTGCGGTACGCCACACCCCTCCCGATGAACAGGACCCCGTTTCGACCGTAGGAGGTCCGTTTCGTCCATTTTGCGGTACGCCACACCCCTCCCGATCAACAGGACCCCCGTTTCGACCGTAGGAGGTCCGTTTCGTCCGTTTTGCGGTACGCCACACCCCTCCCGATCAACAGGACCCCCGTTTCGACCGTAGGAGGTCCGTTTCCTCCATTTTGCGGTACGCCACACCCCTCCCGATCAACAGAACCCCCGTTTCGACCGTAGGAGGTCCGTTTCCTCCGTTTTGCGGTACGCCACACTCCTCCCGATCAACAGGACCCCTGTTTCGACCGTAGGAGGTCCGTTTCCTCCATTTTGCGGTACGCCACACCCCTCCACATGAACACGACGCATTCCGTTGCCTCCCCATGAACACGACGGCGACGCTGTTTCTCCGTTCTGACCCAGCCATGTATATGAGCCCTGGCCGTACGTATGCGCGAGTAGGCGTTCGAGACCCCGCCCGTATGTACACATACGTGGCCGTATTTTCTTTCTTGCACCCTGGCCGCTGTACGTACGTGTACATGCTACGTGCGCGCCTCTACTACGACACGTACGCGCCTCTACTATGACACGTGCGCGCCTCTACATCCAATAGTATATATGTACGTACACGTTCGCGACCAGAATGACAACGCTACGTACGCTTCGACCAGGTGGGTCCCGACTATCAGGCACTTCCTTGCCTACGAAGATGTAGCTTGTGGGTCCCAGCAGTCAGGGGGGCAAATTGTTTTTTTGCCCGGACGCACTTCCTTGCGTGCGAAGATGTAGCTGCTGGGTCCCAGCAGTCAGGGGCAAACGTTTTTTTCGTGAAATACGGTGGCCCGTCCAGTGGGTCCCCGCTGTCAGGCGGAGGAATAATTATTTTGCACGTAATAAGGAGGCACTTCCTTGCTGCAGCCGTGGACCCAGCTGTCAGCCTCTCCACGTACAGTCCACGTCCGATGGAAGCCGTTCCTTGACCACGTTGACCACGCCGCGCCGAGAGCACCAGGGCGGTGGACGACGCCGAGGCCTAGGTAGGGGACGACGCGGAGCCGAGGAAGACGCGGCAGTGGATGCCCACGCGTAGAGGAGTACGAGGGTTCACTGGTTCGCTGCGGTGTGAGGCTGCCGTCACTGCAGAATAACATGGGGTGTGGGTGAGTAGAGGGATGTCCTGGCCAGCGGTGGGAGTAGTAGGGGGCGGTGAGGCCTCCGCCGCATCGTAGCCGGCCATGGGAGGCAGGAGCACGAGGCACGACCGGCGCTGGTTTGGGCGGCTGGAGCAAGAAGACCAGAGGTTGCAGAAGCACTACGGCCGTTGGATGGACATCGTACGGTCACTGGAGCTAGAATCGTGCATATTGACTAAGTTGACAAAGCTCTCCGTCCCCGTCAACATAGGAGGCCCACAAGTTAGCCTGGCACTATACTGGGTCCCAGCTAACAGGGGGAGTATTCATTTTTTTGTGCGTAATAAGGAGGCACTTCCTTGTGTGCGAAGATATAGCTGGTGGGTCCGAGCTGCAAGCGGCGGTAACGTTTTTTTCGCGAAATACAGAGGCCCTTTCGGTGGGTCCCTGATGTCAGGTGGAGGAATCATTATTTTGCGCATAATAAGGAGGCATTTCCTTGCGTGCGGCCATGGACCCACCTGTCGGCCTCTCCACGTACAGTCCACTTCAGATGCATGTCGGTCGTTGACCACGTTGACCAGGCCACGCCGAGAGCACCAGGGCGGTGGACGACGGCGAGGCCTAGGAAGGGAACGACACGGAGGCAGGGAAGACTCGACAGTTGTTTCCCACGCGGAGGGGAGTACGACTGTACGAGGGTTTACTGGTTCGTCTACCGTCGCCGGAGAATAACAGCAGGTGTGGGTGAGTAGAGGGATGGCTAGGCCAGCGATGGGAGTATGGTGGGGCGGTGAGGCCTGCGCGGCAGCAGAGCCGGCCGCGGGGAGGAGGGAGCAGGCAGTCCCGCCGGCGCTTGTTTGAGCGGCTGGAGCAGGAAGAGCAGAGATTGAAGAAGCACGACGGCCGTTGGATGGCCATCCAATAGTCACTGCTTGTGCGTCAACCTTTTTTTTAGGAAAGCCTCAAATCTGTGGAAAACTGCATACAGCCCATCTGCCATTATTTCTAATAATTTACAGCCCATTTGCTAATTATTAAGGTTTTTTTGGAGCCCGTATTCTTTTTGTTAGCATTACAGCCCATATTGTGGCCACGGTTAAAAAATTATACGAAATTTTGCATATTTCGGTGCAGTCCGAACTGTTTTTAATCCCGAAATTTCGACTCACAGTCAAACTGATTTTAAAAATAAATGTATATCAATATAAAATCCAACAAATTCTCCACGCATAAAAATTAATGTAATTTAAAATCTCGAAATGAAAAAAAGATATTTGAAACTAATTGCCAGTTTGATGTGTTTTAAAAATGTACAGCTCATTTCTCATTACTGATGGGCCATTTTCTCGGCCAACCGAATGAAAGCTCTCCTCGTCTTGAAAGATTTGCAGCCCAATAGGCCTGACAAAGCGACTTACTTGGCAAATCACAAAAAAACTAGGCTGTGGCCGTGGACCCAGCTGTCAGCCTCTCCACGTACAGTACTCTTCCGATGGAAGTCGTTCCTTGACCACGTTGACCACGCCGCGCGGAGAGCACCACGGCGGTGGACGACGGCGAGGCCTAGGAAGGGGACGACGCGGAGCTGGGGAAGACGCGGCAGTGGAAGCCCGCGCGGAGAGGAGTACGAGGGTTCACTGGTTCGGCTGCGGTGTGAGGCTGCCGTCGCCGCAGGGCCTGGCCAGCAGTGGGAAGAGTAGGGGCGGTGAGGCCTCCGCGGTAGCACAGCCGGCCACGGGAGGCAGGAGCATGCGGCACGACCGGCGCTGCTTTGGGCGGCTGGAGCAAGAAGACCAGAGGTTGAAGAAGCACTACGGCCGTTGGATGGACATCATACGGTCACTGGAGCTGGAATCGTTCATATTGACTAAGATGACAAAGCCCTTCGCCCCCGTCAACTTAGTAGGCCCACAAGTCAGCCTCCCACCAAGGTGGGTCCCAGCTAGCCGGGGGAGTATTCATTTTTTTGTGCGTAATAAGGAGGCACTTCCGGTGGGTCCGAGCTGACAGCGGGGGGAACGTTTTTTTCGCGAAATACGGTGGCCCGTCAGGTGGGTCCCAGCAGTCAGGGGGCAAACGTTTTTTTGCAAAATACGGTGGCCCGTCCAGTGGGTCCCTGTTGTCAGTTGGAGGAATCATTATTTTCCGTGTAATAAGGAGGCACTTACTTGCTGCGGCCGTGGACCCAGCTGAGACTCTCCACGTACAATATACTTCCGATGGAAGTCGTTCCTTGACCATGTTGACCTCGCCGCGTTCCGTTGCATGCATGCGTCCATGGGCGTGGTGCGTCCCCACTGTCAGCCTCTAACGTACAGTCATCTTCCGATGACTCTCAGTTGTTGACCACGTTGACCACACCGTGCCGAGCGCACCCAGACTAGAACGACCCGGAGATGGGGAAGACGGGGTAGTGGAGTCGCAGATGGAGAGGAGTGGGAAACTTCACTGGTTCGGGTGCGCGGCAGCACAGCCGCGGTGCCGCCCACGGGAGACAGGAGCAAGAACAGAGGTTGAAGAAGGAGCACGGCTGTTGCATTAACATCCAGCGGTCCAGCTGCTAGAATCATTTGTTGATTAAGTTGACAAAGCCGTGTGTACACGTCCGCTTAGTAGGCCCACAAGTCAGTCACCAAATCTGACGGGTCCCAGCTGTCAATGGGATGAATAATTTTTTTCGCAAAACAAGGAGGCACTTCCTTCCGTGCGAAGATACAGCTGGTGGGTCCCAGCTGTCAGGTGGAGAAATAATTTTTTTCGCAAAACAAGGAGGTCCCTCCTGTAGCTGGTTCGAATCCAAACCTAGACTATGACTATATATGGTGCTATGCTACTCTGCAAGTAATGAAACTGACATATCCAACATTCGCTTCTCCTCTTCTCTACTTACTCTGCCTAGCATCAGAAGCTCTAGCCGCAGCAACCATGTCCGCTGGCTGCTCATCCACCTGCTCTTCAGCAGGCAACAACCAGATATGCGCCAAGTCGCCACCCGTACCATCGCCTGTGGGTCTCATCACACCCCCACCGGAACGCGCAGCGCAGCCGATTGCTCATCGCAACCCGCTGCCGTTGGTGTGGTGCCACTGCTGCAAATCACGCAAAGTCATCCATCGCGTCTCAACCACAATCCGCAGCCCTGGCCGAGTCTTCTACAAATGCCCGAATCATGGGGTAATAATATGTTTAAGTGTTGTTCTGCTGCTTTCAGTTGCTGATTTTTTTAATAGTTTGGTTGATGATCTTCCAATTTGATTCGTGTAGAAAAGGGAAGATTTGTGTGATTTTTATTTCTGGGAAGTTGCTGATGTGGGGGAATGCAACTACGCTGATTATTTGGTTAGCCGAGGAATCCCAATACCAGCAGGTTGGGGTGTTGGACAAGTAACTGAAGGAACGGCAGAAGAGGAAGATGCAGAGCAGAAGGTTAAAGATGCAGTTCCTCTGATCATGGCCAAGCAACAGCTGCTGAACGGCCTTGACAGCAATGAGGAGATGAAAGAGCTAGTGAAGATAATGGGAAAAATCGATGTGCTCTATAGGATGATTGTCTCTTTATTTGCAGTGTATGTAGCACTCGTGATGTATTCAGTGGCTATGACATGAGCACTTTGCTGAAACTAGTAATGAATAGAACCTGTGTAGTAGGCTGGGCGTAGTGTTGTGAACATCTAATGATTTCTATTAACGGAAATCAGGGGGTATCCCCTTTTGCTCATATAAATAAATAAATAGCAGAGGCCCTGTCGGGTCAGCTTTGTTCTCATTCGAAGACGTCGAGCAAATTGCAGTTCAACAGCAAACTATGTCATCAAATTCAAGTTTCATAGCCAAATATGAGTACAACTAAACAACAATGTCATCATGTTTTAGTTGTCATACAATCACCAAACACAAATCAACATACATAACAAGTGATGTTCTCACAGCAAAATACTAAACAACATGTTCATCAGGTTTCAGTTGTCATAGCAAACACAATTTCACATAGTAGATAAAAAAACGTCTTCTGATAGGCAAATACGACAAAAACAATGTAATCATCATCCGCAGCAGCAGCGTCAACATCTTCGCCATGTGTATCAGTCTGAATCGTAATTCCCCACGGTGTCATCTTCTTCTTCGTCCTCAACGTCCTCGAACGTTGGCTTCTTCTTGATCAACTCTTGTATGTCCACAGCACGACAGGGAATCTTTTTGCCGGCGTCATTGACGTGATGGTTCTCAAAGATATTAGGAACATCTGTGTTATGGTGTACATCAGGAGCAGTGTAAGCATCATCTTGTTGTGCAACTTCATTAAACGAATTCCTCTGCTCAAACCTTTGCAATACTCTCCAGTCATCGCTACATGCAAATGTGTCTTCCAAGAAAAATATCTGTGTTGCTTGATTTGCCAAAATAAAAGGCTCGTTGGTCTAGTATGCCGCCTTGACATTGATGGATTTGAAATAATCATCAGCTATGGGTTTTGCGATACTGGAAAACAGGTTATACCAACGACAGCACAACAGAACCACACACCGATGATCCTCGAAACTGGAGATGTACTGCAACTGAACAATGTCTGTTATGTTAGCATACATTTCAGTTGTCTCTTTGTCATACGTATCCGTGCTCATGATGGCACTGTTTTGTGTCATCCTGCCTTCGTCTCGTGCAAGGGTGTTGTAGCGCACATCTCCAACAACGCAAGATTCATAATGTCTTACCCGAGTATCAGGACCCATTGCTAGTGAGTAAAGGGCATCATCAACTGTCTGCCCATCCTCCCGCATCTTCTTAACCTATGGTTAGAAAATAGACAAGCTGATCATCTTATGTACTCAATATATTAAAAAAACTGACAGTGCACTTCAAAAGCTTACATGGTTCTTGAACCATTTCGCAAATCCTGCCATAACCAGTTTGTCAATGTTTCTTGGATTTTGCGGTAGTAACTCCTCTTTGTAGATGCTGCACAACATAGTGATCGCGTCGAACATCTAAATATATAAGAATGTGCTGCAAGTTTAGTAGATTACGATGTATAAGCTGTAGTACTGCACTTACTTGATATAAGGTAGTACCTCACGACAGTTATTCAACACATACCAAACCATTTTGTCCAAATCTTTAGGTTTGTCCTCTTGTTGACTCTTCCCTGTAACTCGAACAGAATAATCAAAAACATTGAGCCCGGGATTGTCTTCACCCACCTCTTTGCTAAGTTGATCAGCTGTTTCAATGTATTTTGAGCAGAATGTCAACGCTTCTGTAGCAATGTAGGCCTCTGCAATGGAACCCTCGGGTCTAGCTCTGTTCCTAAAAAGTGCCTAGCCGTCTTTCAATAGGGTACATCCAGCCATACTGTACTGGACCTCTAAGTAGTGCCTCATCAGGTAGATGAACAGCCAAATGCACCATCACATCAAAGAAGGCTGGAGGATATATCTTCTCAAGGTCGCATAGGATAGTTGGTATCTTGTCTCTAAGACGCTCCAAAGCATCTATCCTGATATTCCTACTGCAGAGTTCCCTGAAGAATTGTCCCAACTCCGCAACTGCTCTGTATAAGTCAGGGCGGCCCAATCCTCTAAGGATAACAGGTAAAACCCTTTGAAGTAGGACGTGGCAGTCATGAGTTTTCAACCCTTGTACCTTGTTTCCATCTGCACTGACTCTGCTTTTAGGGTTGGAAGCAAATCCATGTGGGAATCTCACACGTGACAGGACCTCGCAGAATTCTTTTCTTTTTACCTTGTCCAAGACGTACACAGCTGGTGCCATATCCCGTGGTTTACCTTCATCTTGCACCTGTAAATCCTTTCTGATACCCAGGGGTGTCAAATCAATCCTAGATTTTAAGGTATCTTTTGTCTTGCCTTCAATATTAAGAAGTGTGCCGATAATGCTGTCACATATATTTTTCTCAATGTGCATCACATCAAGATTATGCCGCAGATCCAAATCTTTCCATACTCCAAGTCCCACAAAGTGGACCTGCGGGTAAACAATAATCTCTCTTCTACCCTGCCATGCTTCCTTTCCCGCTACCGTTACCAGGATGGTTTCCTGGTGTAATATGCTGACCTTCTCTAATTCAACTTGCAACTCATCGGCGGTGAGCCTCTTTGGCGCATCACGGTTTTCATGTTTTGCATTGAACACATGTCTTCGGTATTTTCTAGGATGCGGCTTGTCCTTGGCAAGGAAACGGCGGTGTCCAATGTAACAGATCTTGCTAAGTATTGCGTATGACAGCGGATTCCTGTCACAGCGAACACATGCATTGTAACCATGTGTCGTTCGCCCTGACATAGTGCCCAAAGCCGGATAATCATGGATGCACCAAATTATAACAGCACGCAGAAAGAAATCAGCTGGTGGGCTGCTATATAGGTCTCGAGTGAGAACACCCTTCCATAGCTGTTGAAGTTCCTCCACAAGAGGCTCCATGAACAAATCAAAATCCTTTCCAGGACTTTTTGGACCTGGGATGAGCAAGGCCATCATGTAGTTTGATTCTTTGGTGCAGACATTTGGAGGCATGTTGTAAGGGATAACAAGCATTGGCCACATGCTATATGTGGCGCTCTGGTGGCCAAATGGGTTAAATCCATCTGAAGCTAAGCCAAGTCTAATGTGTCTCGGGTCAGCAGCAAACTCTTTGTGTTTATCATTGAAGCTTTTCCACTCACTACCATGAGATGGATGGCTCATTACATTCTGATCTATGTACTCCTGGTTCCTAGAATGCCACAGTACATCCTCTCCTGTTTCAGCATCATGAAACAACCTCTGCAATCTTGGTATAATTGAAAAATGTCTCAGAACATTATGAGGAATCCTCTTCACAGCATCGCCATCTTTCCATCTTGATGATTTGCATTTCGGGCATTCACTTAAGTTGGCATAATCCTTCCGGAACAGAACACAATTATTCTTAGAAACATGGATCATATCATATCCAATTCCAACTGCGCGAAGGAAATTCTTCATTTTACTGTAGGTGTGTGGCAGCTCAAACGCATCTGGGAAAGATTCGCGAAAAGCAGCCAACATCGCATCAAATGATTTGTTGGTCATCCGCTCAGATGTCTTCACCTGAAGAAAGGTGACCATAGCTGAGAATACTGACAGCTTATTTCCTGGGGTGACAGCAACGTTGCATTGTTCCAACATGCGGGCCCACCATTTTTCTTCTGCAGGTGAAAGTTCACGGAATGCACGAGCATTTCGTAGCATTGTTTCAATGTTGGTCAAACTCACTGGCTCCGCCACCACCACCTCCTCCTCCTCTTCCACCTGAGCATCAGGCAGATCAAGATGGTGATCTGCTGCTTCCACATAGTCAATAACATTGACGTTCACAGCTTCACCATGATGAACCCACCTAGTATATGTGACCGACATCCCATACAAGTGTAGATGATTTTGCATAGTTGACTGGGGTCTTGTAACTGAATTCATACAACTGCTACACGGGCAGAGCACATCTGATTTTGGACCACCGTACTCAGCTCTGATAAAGTTCATGAAGTTTTCAACCCCCTCGACATATGCAGTGGAGAACCTTCGAGCAGAAGTTATCCAAGTCCTGTCCATCTGTTAGACATACAAATTAGTTCTTCTACTAGATATTACAGGAAAAACATATATGCTTTTTTATGAAGTCCAGAAAAAATACCTAGGTCGATGTCTAAAGCTATGGCAAGATATTTGGACGAGCAGATCTAAGTAACGAAATATATGTAAAGCTAATTCAGCAAACAGATTTGAGTGCCAAATTATGGCAGTTGTTTCAGCAGTCAATGAGGCCGAACACACAGCCATCGAACTATCGAAGGCCATCACAGCAACAAAGACCGGGTATAAAACGGTGTAGAGCTATTTCACCTAACAGATTGGCTACTAGACCATGGCAATCTACGTCACAATAAATATATGGCAGGATATTTTAGCAACTAATCGGCCTTGGCATGCCATCTCAGCTAAGCAGATTGAGTGCAGAACATGGCAAGGAAGCTTCTTAAGCAGAGCATATTGACAGTAAACTACTTCGGCAAACAGTGAGATTAACAGCGCCTATCAGCTAACATTCAGCGCTACACCGACATGAATGGGGCCTCAGTCTAGAATGTGCGTACCGTGGGAGAAGCTGACCGCCGTGCGTCTCCACATGAACGTCACCAGCGGTGGCAGCGCTGACCGCCGTGCGCCTCCACAAGAACGTAGCCAGAGGTGGCGGCGCGGCTAGAGGATGGCAGTCTACGAGATCGCACTGTGGGAGTGTGTAACGCCCATCGATGCGGCTATATCTCCCACGTGTCGAGGCACGACTCAGAGGCATAACCGCATTGTAGGTATTGTCGCAAGATGGGTCATCTTCACACAATCCCATGTAATGAACAAGAATGGGATAACGAGAGTTGGCTTACAATCGCCACTTCACACAATACATAAATTAAATCATACATCATCCAAAATCCACACATAGACCGACTACGGTCAAATCCAAATGAAAATAAGATAACCCCAAATGTTGGATCCCCGATCGTCCCAACTGGGCTCCACTACTGATCATCAGGAAAAGAAACCTAGTAACAACCACGTTCCTCGTCGAACTCCCACTTGAGCTCGGTTGCGTCAACTGCACTGGTATCGTCGGCACCTGCAACTGTTTTGGTAGAATCTGTGAGTCACGAGGACTTAGCAATCTCACACCCGCGAGATCAAGACTATTTAAGCTTATAGGAAAGGATGGTGTAATGAGGTGGAGCTGCAGCAAGCACTAAGCATATGGTGGCTAACATACGCAAATAAAGATGACCCTCGGGCTCGCGAAAACACTCGAAGGAGCACTGGCCCGGGGGGGTCTAAAATAAAGATGACCCTCGGGCTGGCGAAAACCCAAGGGAAAAGGCTTTGGTGGCAAATGGTAAAACAAAGGTTGGGCCTTGCTGGAGGAGTATTATTCAAGGCGAACTGTCAAGGGGGTCCCATAAATCACCCAACCGCGTAAGGAACGCAAACTCAAGGAACATAATACCGGTATGACGGAAACTAGGGCGGCAAGAGTGGAACAAAACACCAGGCATAAGGCCGAGCCTTCCACCCTTTACCAAATATATAGATGCGTTAATTAAATAAGAGATATTGTAATATTCCAAAATATCCATCTTCCAACATGGAACCAACTTCAACTTCACCTGCAACTAGCAACGCTCTAAGAAGGGCTGAGCAAAAGCGGTAACTTAGCCAAACAACGGTTTGCTAGGAAAGGATGGTTAGAGGCTTGACATGGCAATATGGGAGGCATGATATAGCAAGTGGTAGGTAGCGCAGCATGGCAATAGAATGAACAACTAGCAAAGGAAAGATAGAAGTGATTTCGAGGGTATGGTCATCTTGCATGCAAGGTTCTCAAAGTTGTCGAAAGCTTGATCCTCGTACGCGTACTCAACAGGTTCCTCATTCACGAACTCGTCTCCCGGCTTTACCCACAGCAAGAACACAAGCAAAGGAACCACAATCAATCACGGGAAATGCACAAGCAACATGATGCAAAACATGCATGATATGCGGGATATGATATGCGATGCATATGCGTGCTCCGGAAGAAACAGGATGAACAAGGCAGTAACATGGCAAACCAAGTATGCCACTCGAAAGATGAGATGATTTCGGTCGAAATCGATATAAAGATCACCGGAAACGGATGCACGGTTTGCAAATGGCAAGCAAAACAAGAATCACACGATTCTGCGATTAACAGCATGATAGCACTTAGAGTACATCAAGTAACTATGCTACAGCACCCCAACATAGCAACAAAGCATATGAAATTATCTACCGGAGATGCTTGACAAAAGATGAACACTGAGCTATGGCTAGATCACAACATAACAGGCTCAAACACGCATGGCAAAAGTGCAAAAGATATCAGGTTCACAGACTTGGTGAAATTACTGGACATGGCATAAACAGCATCAGGTAGCAATGTTCAGAGCAAGCAATCAACATGCTACAGGAACTTAACATAGTGAAACAAGGCATGGCATGAATCTACTAAATGCACAGAACAAAAGTCCCTTACTGACCATGAGCCTAAAAGGATCAGAAGATATGATGGCACCCATGTAAACATAGCAAGTTTCGTTAACAGGTTTCAGACTTGGCAGAAAACAGAGCATGGCATTAACAGCATTATGAAGGCATCTTGGTGAGCTTGATTCACTCATCAAAAAGAAATGCAAGACAAAACAAGCACTCTTACAGCAAGAAGACATGTTTATGAAGCTAACCATGGCAAGATCAAGTTCATAGCATGTATGGATCAACTACAACAACCTTGGCAAAATTGAATATCATGTAAACAATCTTCCAGGAATATTTTATAGCAAAAGTAGAGCAAGATTAAGACATTCTATGTCACTCCATAATTCCAAACAGGGGCATGCATGGAAAGAGTACAACAATATCTACAAAACATCCTTACTGAACATAACCAAAAGGAGCATGGATCACTCTGTAGACACATGGATACATGGCAACAAAATAACAGCAGTAACAGACTTAGCAAAATCCTAAGTCCCTGAAAACAGAAACATCACGAACCCTAGTTTGCATGCTTGTGCTAGTCACCAAATAGATCATAAAAATACATGGCATACACCTCTGTAAAGATGGCATGGCATAGATCAAAACACCTGTAGAGCTCATGCCCATAAGATGCACACATCAATTGCAACAAAAATAACAAATCACCAAGTTCTGATAAATAACAACAGTAAACATCATATAGCACACTTGCACAAGAGATTTGGGCATCAAGATGGACTCAAACTAACATTTCACAATAAAACAAAATAAAGAGCATCTCGAGACGAACACTTCGATATATCATGCACACAAAACGGAGCAGTATGCCATGAGATATGATGCAATGAACAGGAGCATATAATGTGAAAAACTTCGGGACTTGGAGGAAAAATCGGGTCAACCTTATCCCGATCCAGATCTGGCGCGCTCTACGAGGATCGTCGGAGTTGGCCGGGTTTGGAGAGGAGGCCGGAGGAAGGAGAGGGCGGCCGGCCGGAGGGAGAGGGAGGAGACGGCGGGCTCGGGGGCCCGGCGGAGACGGGCGGCGGCGCGGTGGGGACGGCGCCGGCGGGCGCGCGGGGGCGGAGAGGCGCTGGAGGAGGCGGCGGCGGCGCGGGGCCCGGCGTGGCGGCGGGGATGGCGCGCGGGGGCGGAGAGGCGCTGGAGGAGGCGGCGGCGGCGCGGGGCCCGGTGGGCGGAGGTGGAGGCGCGCGCGGGGGCGCGCGATCTGGGCCGGGAGGGCCTCCCGCGGGCCCTGCGGGCTGCGGCGGCGGGCGGCGAAGTGGGCGCGGGCACGGGTGACGTGGCGCCCTCCGGTTGGCTACGGGCGGCGGCGCGGGACGGACGCGTCCGGCGGCGGAGAGGGGAAGGGGTAGGGTTTGATCTGCGCGAAAAAATCCCGGGCTCACTTATTTATAGCTAGAGGGAGCTAGGAGACTCCAAATGGAGTGCGGTTTTTGCCCACACGATCGTGATCGAATGACCGAGAGCATGGAGGGGACTTAGGTGGGTTATTGGGCTGTTTGAAGGGGGGTTTCGCTGCAACACACAAAACGACTTTGCGGTTACCCGGTTAACCGTTGGAGCATCAAACGACCTCCAAATGGAACGAAACTTGACAGGTGGTCTACCGGTGGTATACCAAGGCCACTTGGCCAGACTCGGTCCATTCCAAGAACGTTTAACACGCGCTCACGAAAAGAGACAAGAGGGGGTGCGCCGGTGCATGTGGGAGTGTCAGATTGCAAAACGGACAACGGGGAAAATGCTCGGATGCATGAGACGAAGACGTTTGCAAATGAGATGCACATGATGACATGATATGAGATGCATGACATGAACAAAATGCAAAACGGAAAACAAAACCCGACCACGAAGGGAATATCATAACACATAGCCGCAAATGGCAAGAGTTGGAGTTACAAATATGGAAAGTTACATCCGGGGTGTTACAACACTCCACCACTACTAGAGGATCTCGTCCCGAGATCTAGGACTGAAAGAACTCCGGATATTCGGAACGGAGGTGGTCCTCGCGCTCCCAGGTGGCTTCTCGGTCGGAATAGTGTGACCACTTCACTTTCAGGAATTGGATTGACTTGTTGCGAGTCTTGCGCTCGGTTTCTTCAAGAATAGCAACGGGGTGCTCATGATAAGACAGATCTTCTTTGAGATCAATCTCTTCGAAGTTGATGGTGCGCTCAGGAGTCTTGAAGCACTTGCGAAGCTGTGACACATGGAACACATCGTGCACGTTCGCGAAGTTGGAGGGAAGCTCAAGTTGATAGGCAAGGTCGCCTCTTTTGCCAATGATCTTGAAAGGACCCACGTATCTAGGGGCAAGCTTCCCTTTGATACCGAAGCGACGAGTGCCCTTCATTGGAGAGACGTGGAGGTAGACATGGCCTCCGATCTCGAAAGCCACATCACGGTGCTTGCTATCATAGTAACTCTTCTGGCACGATTGCGCGGCTTTGAGATTTTCATGGATGACTTTACACATTTCTTCAACCTCTGTGATTAAGTCATTGCCAAGAAGTTGGCGTTCACCAGTCTCTGACCAATTGAGAGGAGTACGGCACTTTCTGCCATAGAGAATCTCGAATGGGGCCTTCCCGAACTCGCTTGGAAGCTGTTGTTGTAGGAGAATTCGGCATATGGAAGACAATCTTCCCATTTCATGCCAAAGGAAATGACACAAGCCCTGAGCATATCTTCAAGAATTTGATTGACTCGCTCGACTTGGCCACTAGTTTGAGGATGGAAAGCTGTGCTGAAGCGAATGTTGGTACCCATGGCCTTCTGGAAGGAGTCCCAGAACTTAGAAGTGAAGATGCTTCCACGATCTGAAGAAATCAGTTGTGGAATGCCATGCAAGGAGACAATCCTGGAGGTGTATAGCTCTGCCAACTGAGCTGCTGTGATAGATTCTTTGATTGGAAGAAAATGAGCCACTTTAGTAAGCTTGTCGATGACCACGAAGATAGCATCATTTCCGCGCTTGGACTTAGGAAATCCAGTCACGAAGTCCATTTCGATATGATCAAACTTCCATTCTGGGATAGCAAGAGGTTGGAGGAGACCAGCTGGTCGTTGGTGTTCTGCTTTCACCCTTCGACATACATCACATTCATTCACGAACTGAGCGATTTCTCGCTTCATTCGAGTCCACCAATATGACTGCTTGAGATCATGGTACATCTTCGTACTTCCAGGATGAATGGAAAGAAGAGAATTGTGTGCCTCGTTCATAATGACTTTCCTTAGATCACCTTTAGGAACCACAACCCGGTCCTCGAAGAATAAAGTGTCTCTGTCATCAATGCGATAGCACTTGTATTTGGAAAGACCCTTATCAATACCACGTTTGACCTTCTTCACCATTGTATCCAGGAGTTGTGCCTCACGAATTTGATCTTCCAAAGTAGGAGAGACTATGAGGTTGGCAAGAAAGCCTTGAGGAACAACTTGGAGATTCAGTTTGCGGAAAGCTTCACAAAGATCCGGTTGAAATGGCTGAGAATTAAGCTGTTGCAATAAGCCTTCCTGCTCAAAGCATCTGCAATGACATTGGCTTTGCCTGGAGTATATTCAATACTCGGATTGTACTCCTGAATCATCTCGACCCATCGAGTTTGCCTAAGGTTGAGGTTGGGCTGAGTGAAGATGTACTTGAGACTCTTGTGATCGGTGAATATGTCCACTTTTCTTCCCAACATGAGATGTCTCCATGTTATTAATGCCTGGACAACTGCCGCCAACTCAAGATCGTGAGTGGGGTAGTTCTTTTCATTGGGCTTCAACTGACGAGAGGTATAGGCCACAACTTTCTTCTCTTGCATTAACACAGCACCAAGACCTTGAAGAGAAGCATCACAGAAAACTTCGAATGGCTTGGATTCGTCAGGAGGAGTTAAGACAGGAGCTGTGACGAGTTTCTCTTTGAGAGTGTTGAAAGCAATGTCACACTCAGGAGACCAGACATACTTCACATGCTTCTAGAGGAGGTTGGAAAGAGGTTTTGCAATCTTAGAGAAATTCTCAACGAATCTTCGGCAATAGCTTGCAAGACCAAGAAAACTACGGAGCTGCTTGACATTCTGAGGAGGTTCCCAATTCACAATTGTAGACACATTCTCGAGATTAACAGCGATGCCCTTGGCAGAGATGATATGACCAAGGTAAAGAACTTCATCAAGCCAAAACTCACATTTGGAAAACTTCGCATAGAATTGATACTCTCTGAGCTTGTCGAGCACCAATCGCAAATGTTTGGCATGATCCTTCTTATTCTTGGAGAAGACCAAGATATCATCGAGATACACCAGGACGAATTCATTGGTATAGGGGTTGAAGATGAAATTCATCATTCGAGAGAATGTTGGAGGAGCATTGACAAGGCCGAAAGACATGACAGTATATTCATAAGAACCAAAGCTTGTTCTGAATGCTGTCTTGGGAATATCTTCTTCACGAATGCGAATCTGATGATAACCCATACGAAGGTCAAGCTTGGAGAATACTTTAGCATGCTTGAGTTGCTTGAATAGCTCATTGATGTTGGGAAGTGGATACTTGTTCTTGATTGTCTTCTTGTTCAATGGACGGTAGTCAACACAAAGTCGGTCCGTGCCATCCTTCTTCTGGACAAAAAGAACACCACAACCCCATGGAGATGAACTCGGTCTGATCAAACCCAGACGCCCTTGTTCATCGAGTTGTTTCTTCAATTCCTTCAGCTCCTTGGGTCCAAGCTTGTAAGGACGCTTGCAAACGGGTTCAGTGCCAGGCTCAAGATCGATAACGAACTCAACTGGCCGGTGACGAGGCATACCCGGAAGCTCTTCTGGAAAGACATCTTGGTACTCACAAACGACTGGAATTTGAGAAATAGCATCCAACTCGCCCTTCTCATTGAGAGAAAACAACCGAATGGTTTCATCACGAGCGGCATAGATGATAACATCCTCAGAAGAGTGTGTCAATTGAATTTCCCTGGCAGCACAATCAAGTTGAGCCTTGTGCTTAGAAAGCCAGTCCATCCCGAGAATTAGATCAATATCCGAGTCACCAAGGACAATTGGTTTAGCCAGAAATTTATAGTCGCCCATCTTGATACCGACATTCGGAACCATCATGCTAGAGCTCAAACGCTTAGCCAGAGAAATAACTTGCATTGCTCTAGATAATTCCTCTGTGTCAAAATTGTGCTTCGATGCAAATGGATATGACATGAAAGAATGCGATGCACCAGTATCAAATAAAACTTTTGCAGGAATATCATTAACTGAGAGATTACCCATTATCACACATCAGTAGAATCCTCCGCTTGAGCTGCATTCATCATGTTCACCTTAGTAGACATGGGATTATGCTTGACCACTGCATTGCTGGAAGATCTCACAGGAGGAGGAGGCGGAAGGCGCCTTTGGTTGAAGCACTTGTTAGCATAGTGACCTTTCTGCTGACACTTGTTGCAAGTCACCTCTGAGAGTGGACGATGATAAGGAGCATTCGAATTTGGAGCTTGATTCTGGGACTTGTTCTGATAGCCAGGGTTGGATGAGTGGGAAGATCCATGGCCACCTTTGTTCTTCTGCTGGAAAGGCTGACGAAACGGAGGAGGAGGAGGCAACCAGAACTTCTGTTGCTTAGCAGCCACTATTGAGGAAGAAGAAGACTGAACTGCGTCCCTGACTCTCTTCTTAGAAGCCTCACACTTGAGCTGAGTAGCCTCTTGCTTCAGTGCCATGTTGTAGAAATAATCATACTTGGTCGGCTCAAAAAGCACGAGAGGTAATTGCAGATCTTCTCTGAGGACACCTCTGAAGTGATAGATCATGCTCTTCTCATCAGGAACGTCTTGCCTAGCGAAGCGAGTGAGTTGCTGAAACTTAGTATTGTATTGATACACGGACATGCTGCCTTGCTTGAGATTGCGGAACTCCTCACGCTTGCTCTCAACAACACTTTGTGGAATGTGGTGAGCTTTGAAGTCTCGGCGGAAATCATCCCAGGTAATCACACGACCTCCTCTGGAATCTTTGTATTGTTGATACCACTCGGCAGCTTGATCCTTGAGTTGAAAAGAAGTGAACTTGACAAAGTCCTCAGGCCTGACATTGCTACATTCAAAATTCTTGTTGATGTCCATGAGCCAATCATCGGAGTCTGTGGCCTCGGCACAGTAGCTGAAAGACTTGGGCTGATTTGCAAGGAACTGGTTGAGGGTAGCGAAGTGAGGCTGATTGTTGCCTTGGCCTTGATTTCCTTGATTGCCTTGCCCTTGGGTGCGTTCTTGCAAGAGCTGCAAAATCATCTGAGCATTGGCGTTGGTGGCTGCCATGCTAGCTTGCCATGCCTCCGGAGGCGGAGGTGGTGGCGGAGGGTTCGCCTGACTCCCCTCATTGCGTTCCGGATTCTGACGCGTTGGCGGAGCCATCCTGGAGAGGGTGACATCCGTTAGCATCTTGATAGACAAATAGACAAGTTGAATCAACGGATAGAAATTGCAACATATAGTATTCACAATAAACATTCGAACGAGGATGAACGAATGAATTCCATAGTAAATCATCACACTTCCATAAGGTGAGAAGCCACTTGATAAGAGATTGATGAATAAATAAAATGGTACGACTGGAACAAATAAGTGGTAAGGATTACCCAATCACAAACCAAATATCTGCGGGAAGAAATGCTAAGAGCTACATGAATCCCACCTATAAACTCCCGAAACTTTCTGGTTATGCAATCTGGTGTTGGGGATACAGGGGACACAAAATATATCACCCAAACTAGCAATCCCTAGATCCAGCTGTATCCATCCGTCAACACATAACCAAGAAACCTTCGGAAATCGTGTACATCAACCTTCGAAAAGCATCCGTTATACGAGTTATCGCAATACTCCCGAACTCCCGCCCCAGTACTGGGTGGCGTCGAGGTGATCTCACCAACAACTGCATAAAAGAGATTTTCAATGTCGGCGAAACTCAGGTATTCCAGAACTCCAACGATAAAATTGTGACGACAACACCTCGGAGCTCAACTCCCAGGGACACTGCCACAACCCCTAAATGTCAGGAGGCACCAAGAACAATGTTCTCGTCACAAAACCATCGGAACGATTCCAAGATACCCGCGTGATCCTAAAAAAAAATTAGTGAAATTTGAGGAGAGAAGAGTCAAAACTTCTACGTCAGGAGGCCTCACGAGAGCGACGAAGGGACTGAGGAGTTGAAAGAATCCTACTCTCCGATATATATAATCCTCAGACTCAAAACATTTTTTGTTCTAGACTCAACAACGCCAGCGATTCGATCAAGCAGGGGGCTCCTAAGTCGGGGATGGCTCTGATTACCAACTTGTAACGCCCATCGATGCGGCTATATCTCCCACGTGTCGAGGCACGACTTAGAGGCATAACCGCATTGTAGGTATTGTCGCAAGAAGGGTCATCTTCACACAATCCCATGTAATGAACAAGAATGGGATAACGAGAGTTGGCTTACAATTGCCACTTAACACAATAGATAAATTAAATCATACATCATCCAAAATCCACACATAGACCGACTACGTTCAAATCCAAATGAAAATAAGATAACCCCAAATGCTAGATCCCCGATCGTCCCAACTGGGCTCCACTACTGATCATCAGGAAAAGAAACATAGTAACGACCACGTTCCTCGTTGAACTCCCACTTGAGCTCGGTTGCGTCAACTGCACTGGTATCGTCGGCACCTGCAACTATTTTGGTAGAATCTGTGAGTCACGAGGACTCAGCAATCTCACACCCGCGAGATAAAGACTATTTATGCTTATAGGAAAGGATGGTGTAATGAGGTGGAGCTGCAGCAAGCACTAAGCATATGGTGGCTAACATACGCAAATGAGAGCGAGAAGAGAAGCAACGCAACGGTCGCGAAGCTAGAAATGATCAAGAAGTGATCCTGAAACTACTTACGTTCAGGCATAACTCAAACCGTGTTCACTTCCCGGACTCCGCCGAAAAGACACCATCACGGCTACACACACGGTTGATGTATTTTAATTAAGTCAAGTGTCAAGTTCTCTACAACCAGACATTAACAAATTCCCATCTGCCTCATAACCACGGGCATGGCTTTCGAAAGATAATACCCTGCAGGGGTGTCCCAACTTAGCCCATTATAAGCTCTCATGGTCAACGAAGGATAAACCTTCTCCCGGGAAGACCCGATGAGTCTCGGAATCCCGGTTTACAAGACATTTCGACAATGGTAAAACAAGACCAGCAAAGCCGCCCGATGTGCCGACAAATCCCGATAGGAGTTGCACATATCTCGTTCTCAGGGCAACACCGGATGAGACTAGCTACGAGTAAAACCAGCCCTCAAGTTTCCCCCAGGTGGCCCCGCTGGAAGCTCGGTTCGGACCAACACTCGAAGGAGCACTGGCCCCGGGGGGTCTAAAATAAAGATGACCCTCGGGCTCGTGAAAACCCAAGGGAAAAGGCTTAGGTGGCAAATGGTAAAACCAATGTTGGGCCTTGCTGGAGGAGTTTTATTCAAGGCGAACTGTCAAGGGGGTCCCATAAATCACCCAACCGCGTAAGGAACGCAAACTCAAGGAACATAATACCGGTATGACGGAAACTAGGGCGGCAAGAGTGGAACAAAATACCAGGCATAAGGCCGAGCCTTCCACCCTTTACCAAATATATACATGCATTAATTAAATAAGAGATATTGTGATATTCCAAAATATCCATGTTCCAACATGGAACCAATTTCAACTTCACCTGCAACTAGCAACGCTCTAAGAAGGGCTGAGCAAAAGCGGTAACTTAGCCAAACAACGGTTTGCTAGGAAAGGATGGTTAGAGGCTTGACATGGCAATATGGGAGGCATGATATAGCAAGTGGTAGGTAGCGCAGCATGGCAATAGAAGGAACAACTAGCAAAGGAATGATAGAAGTGATTTCGAGGGTATGGTCATCTTGCATGCAAGGTTCTCAAAGTTGTCGAAAGCTTGATCCTCGTACGCGTACTCAACAGGTTCCTCATTCACGAACTCGTCTCCCGGCTTTACCCACAGCAAGAACACAAGCAAAGGAACCACAATCAATCACGGGAAATGCACAAGCAACATGATGCAAAACATGCATGATATGCGGGATATGATATGCGATGCATATGCGTGCTCCGGAAGAAACAGGATGAACAAGGCAGTAACATGGCAAACCAAGTATGCCACTGGAAAGATGAGATGATTTCGGTCGAAATCGATATAAAGATCACCGGAAACGGATGCACGGTTTGCAAATGGCAAGCAAAACAAGAATCACACGATTCTGCGATTAACAGCATGATAGCACTTAGAGTACATCAAGTAACTATGCTACAGCACCCCAACATAGCAACAAAGCATATGAAATTATCTACCGGAGATGCTTGACAAAAGATGAACACTGAGCTATGGCTAGATCACAACATAACAGGCTCAAACACGCATGGCAAAAGTGCAAAAGATATCAGGTTCACAGACTTGGTGAAATTACTGGACATGGCATAAACAGCATCAGGTAGCAATGTTCAGAGCAAGCAATCAACATGCTACAGGAACTTAACATAGTGAAACAAGGCATGGCATGAATCTACTAAATGCACAGAACAAAAGTCCCTTACTGACCATGAGCCAAAAAGGATCAGAAGATATGATGGCACCCATGTAAACATAGCAAGTTTCGTTAACAGGTTTCAGACTTGGCAGAAAACAGAGCATGGCATTAACAGCATTATGAAGGCATCTTGGTGAGCTTGATTCACTCATCAAAAAGAAATTCATGACAACACAAGCACACCTACAGCAAGAAGACATGTTTATGAAGCTAACCATGGCAAGAGCAAGTTCATAGCATGTATGGATCAACTACAACAACCTTGGCAAAATTGAATATCATGTAAACAATCTTCCAGGAATATTTTATAGCAAAAGTAGAGCAAGATTAAGACATTCTAGGTCACTCCATAATTCCAAACAGGGGCATGCATGGATAGAGCACAACTATATCTACAAAACATCCTTAGTGAACATAACCAAAAGGAGCATGGATCTCTCTGTAGACACATGGATACATGGCAACAAAATAACAGCAGTAACAGACAGCAAAATCCTGAGTCCCTGAAAACAGAAACATCACGAACCCTAGTTTGCATGCTTGTGCTAGTCACCAAATAGATCACAAAAATACATGGCATACACCTCTGTAAAGATGGCATGGCATAGATCAAAACACCTGTAGAGCTCATGCCCATAAGATGCACACATCAACTGCAACAAAAATAACAAATCACCAAGTTCTGATAAATAACAGCAGTAAACATCATATAGCAGTCTTGCACAAGAGATTTGGGCATCAAGATGGACTCAAACTAACATGTCACAATAAAACAAAATAAAGAGCATCTCGAGACGAACACTTCGATATATCATGCACACAAAACGGAGCAGCATGCCATGAAATATGATGCAATGAACAGGAGCATATAATGTGAAAAACTTCAGGATTTGGAGGAAAAATCGGGTCAACCTTATCCCGATCCAGATCTGGCGCGCTCTACGAGGATCGTTGGAGTTGGCCGGGGTTCGAGAGTAGGCCGGAGGAAGGAGAGGGCGGCCGGCCGGACGGAGAGGGAGGAGACGGCGGGCTCGGGGGCGCGGCGGAGACGGGCGGCGGCGCGGTGGGGACGGCACCGGCGGGCGCGCGGGGGCGGAGAGGCACTGGAGAAGGTGGCGGCGGCGCGGGGCCCGGCATGTCGGCGGGGATGGCGCACGGGGGTGGAGAGGCGCTGGAGGACGCGGCGGCGGCGCGGGGCCCGGCGGGCGGAGGTGGAGGCGCGCGCGGGGGCGCGGGATCTTGGCCGGGAGGGCCTCCCGCGGGCCCTGCGGGCTGCGGCGGCGGGCGGCGAAGTGGGCGCGGGCACGGGTGACGTGGCGCCCTCCGGTTGGCTGCGGGCGGCGGCGCGGGTTCGTCCGGCGCGGGACGGACGCGTCCGGCGGCGGAGAGGGGAAGGGGTAGGGTTTGATCTGCGTGAAAAAATCTGGGGGCTCACTTATTTATAGCTAGAGGGAGCTAGGAGACTCCAAATGGAGTGCGGTTTTCGCCCACACGATCGTTATCGAACGACCGAGAGCATGGAGGGGACTTAGGTGGGTTATTGGGCTGTTTGAAGGGCTTTTTCTACAACACACAAAAGGACTTTGCGGTTACCCGGTTAACCGTTGGAGCATCAAACGACCTCGAAATGGAACGAAACTTGACAGGTGGTATACCAAGGCCACTTGGCCAGACTCGGTCCATTCCGAGAATGTTTAACACCCGCTCACGAAAAGAGACAAGAGGGGGTGCGCTAGTGCATGTGGGAGTGTCGGATTGCAAAACGGACAACGGGGAAAATGCTCGGATGCATGAGACGAACACGTTTCCAAATGAGATGCACATGATGACATGATATGAGATGCATGACATGAAAAAAATGCAAAACGAAAAACAAAACCCGACCACGAAGGGAATATCATAACACATAGCCGAAAATGGCATGAGTTGGAGTTACAAATATGGAAAGTTACATCTGGGGTGTTACAGAGCGAGAGGATCGCCGAACCGCGGCGCCGACGTATCGGCGCGGCGGGGAGGGCGGCTTTGGCGGAGCGAATGGAGTGGAGGGGGACAGGGGGGAGGGGGGTTTGGGGAATATTATTGGCTAGTTGGCCGAAGGGCGGTTGAATCGGATTTGGGGGAAATTTTTTGGTGTGGGGGGGAGGATTTTCGCGCGGTGGGCGGGGGGAGTTTGGCGCATGGTCGGTTTCTCCAAGTGCAGTCCCACGTCTCAGTGAAGAGGCAAGCCGAAGCACGTTCCGTTTGCGTAAGCCGTGTGCAGGACCGAACGTGTGTGGGGTGCAATGTGACCGCGACAGGAGTGCTGTGAGTGTACCGCCTTTTTCCTTTTAAACTAGGTGCTCTGCCCCCTAAAAAAAATGTGTTGCTTCGCGCGATCCATCGATACTACTACTAGTAATCCAGTAATCCCGACTAAAACGGCGCGGCCGGGTCTTTTCCCGCGCGATATGCTGGGAGGTTGGCTTAGTTGGGTTTTTTAGGACGAGTAATGCTACACCTACGTAATCCCAGTTACGTAATTAAAGTAATGTGAAACGTGTGAGCTGTTGATTGTAGATTGGGGGAGGGAGGGGCCCACCACCATGAAAATCAGGGGAGGAGAGAGAGAGGCAATTTACGTTAACCCTTTCGTAGGTTCCCGTAGATGTAGAAAGATGTGAAATGCGTGAATGTGTAGTAGACGTACTATTGGAGTGCCTAAGATAATTTGTGTATGTATAGACCCTATGTGTTTATTTTACTTCGCATGTTAGATTTGTCTCGGTTCAATAAAAAGCAGAGTTGGTGATGATGGTGTGCCTGTCATCCTGCAATATAGGCCGTCCAATCTATATCTAACGGATAGGAAGGAAACTATGACAATTTATCCGCACTCCTCTCCACACTTGCAGATAAGGCTTGCCCTCGTTCGTCCTTTTCTCCACAAGATCTTGATCTTCCGTGCAACGCACGGGCATCTTGCTAATACTCCTACAATATGTATATTATTGTGAAAGTTCATATACAATGGCCGAGATTAATGCAAACACGGCAGATTTTCATTACATTTCAAACTTTATAGGACAGAAAAATAAAAAAACCCGACCCTAAACCTATTCTACGGCAGCGACCGACGTCCTCCATCTGCGATCTCTATGTACGGGGGCGGGGTTCAAGACCCGTGAAGTGAAGCTGCGGTCTCCGGCGAGGAAGAGTAGAACACGGGATACGGACCGGCCAGTTGGCACACCATGCCCTGCCGCCTCCCATGCCCTACTCATCCTTAGAGGAGTCCCCGACCTCGGCGGTGCCGGACGTTGGACGGCGGCAAGTAGGACGTGTGGCTGATGGTGCTCCTGTCATCGGCCGCCAGCGTGGCCACCGCTTGTGCGGTCGCGTCCGCGTCCGGCTACGCCGCTATTGCGTCGCGAGAGGTGACTTGAGCGAGGGCGGCGACCTCGAGCTTCATCCCCGAAGACAAGCTCTCCCGCAAAGCGTTCGCACTTGCGGTCATGGCGGATGTGGTGCCAGGTAGGAGGACGATGGGCTATGGTGTGGAGGTTAGCTGGGCGTTGCCGCTTTAAGTAGCGCATTCCGGTGAGGCCAAGCATCCGGGTGCGTCATTAAGTCGCCGGAGTTGGTTCCTCGGGCACCGAGCCTCTTAACGACGACATACGAACAGACGGCATGAATGCGGGCAGCTGGCGCCGGCTGGGAACGCACCGTGCGACGGCGCGAGGGACGAGGGTTTTGGTGTGCCAGGGTAGTCAGCTGCGGTCGTGGCAACGTTGGAGATGCCCTTTGCTCACATGCTATCCCTGCATGTCATTGAAAAAGCAAGACGACCCGGCATGGTCTCAGGTCCAAAGGATGCAGTTGTCCGCGCTACACCACTTCGCGGACGCGTCACGGCGCCCCGTGCATCCTCGACGAGCCGGGTGTTGGGGTGTGTTTGGATTGTGGCCAAAGTGCACCTTACCAAAATTTTGGTCATGACCCAAAGATTGGTCTTTGTTTGGATGGTTGCCATTTTTTTGGCATGCCAATGAACTCTAGCCAACTCTAGTTCATTTTTCTTGCCAATGTCGGCCAAATCATGGGCAACCAATACCTCAACCAAAATTTTGGTCATGACCTAAATATTGGTCTTTGTTTGGATGGTTGCCATTTCTTTGGCATGCCAATGAACTCTAGCCAACTCTAGTTCATTTTTCTTGCCAATGTCGGCCAAATCATGGGCAACCAATACCTCAACCAAAATTTTGGCTACCCAATGCTTTGATGGGGCAACCTTGGGCACAAACCAAACATACCGTTTGTCGTGCCACAGCACTAACGCCACCCTCGGCACACTGAAACCGACCATGTCTAGCAACGATATGAGCATGTTGCTCACCGCGGTCGCCGTGTCCAGAGGCGGTGCTGGAGCTGCGCCCCGCTGTTGGCCCCAATGACCCACATGAACGGTTGTCGGTGGCGAGGAGGTCGTGGGCCAGCTCCTCCATTGGACTAGTCTACGCTACGTCGTCCCGACGGGTGTGCCCCACATGTCGGTTTCCCTGTTTTCCTGGCCATATTCGAGCGTCAGTGCTCCGCGTTGCGCATTAGGCCTTTCACTATGTAGGCCAAGTGAGACAACTTATTGTTTATTTGAGCCGTTCAAGTATAGTCATGTGGCGTTTGCTTATTTCTCATTCCTCTCCAACCCTCTTCTCCATCGATCATGTCACCCTCCAGTCGAGTCCATCATCCCGCATGCCTCATTTGAACATTCCGCCGAGTATCATTCGCATGTACCCACCCTAGTCCTCTTTCAATAGATCTCTGGACCCCGAGATGAAATCGAGAGGGAACGAGTGGGGGCACGTGATACCTAAGGCGGATTCAAAATTTTGAACCGGTGATCATAGCATCCGCAAATCATATATAAAGGGTATTCAATGTTCGTTTCGTTTTTGAACGTACAATATACTCCCCCTATCCTTTCTAGTTTACATATAAGTTTTATGTGTAGTCAAAGTATCTCTACTTTGATCAAAAAGGTATCAACATTCAACAACGCCCAATCAATATTGTTAGATTCGTACGTACTCCTAGATTTGTACTCGAGATGGTTTCCAATTTGACTATTGACAAGATTAATAGTACATGAGATGTATAATGTGAAAATTATATCATTGGAAACTCCTTTCACATACGAATTTGACCATATGCTTTGTGTAAGTTGCATGTCATATATTATTACTCTAACATTTGGTCAAAGTTAGCCTCGAAAAATGCATTAGACCCTGTATGCTTTGTGTAAGTTGCATGTCATATATTATTACTCTAACATTTGTGTAAGTTGCATGTCATATATTATTACTCTAACATTTGGTCAAAGTAGTATAGTGGAAGTGGATCCTCTGACGTAGGTATCCCTGCCTTACCCTCCCTTTCGGTCACTTACTGGCGGACCCCATGCTTGCTAGGCCCCGCATGTTAGTTACTCAATGGGTTCGGCCACGTCAGGGGATCCTCATCCGTAGTATACTCCCTCTGTTTTTATTTACTCCGCATAAAATGGAGGGAGTGGTGGTATAATAAATGACGCGGGCGGGGGAGGGGGAGGGACGTCGGTTTGCTCTCAACTGCAGTCCCACAAGTGAGCGAAAATGCAAGACGAAGCGCGTTCCATTCGGTGAGCGACGTGGAGGGTCCAGCGTGCCGGGCTACAACGCGAATGCGACAAGAGCGATGTACAGTCAAAACCGATTGACCGGTCGTCACCGGAACCACTATTCACACCAGAACCTTCGCTGCTCGTCCTGCGCTAGCCACTGCCCTAAAACCACACCAAATCTCCAGCCCATTCCCCCACCTTTCGATCCCCTAGCCCGCATCAAGCGTCCCCTAGTTCGCCGGAAAGCCATGGTACGCCACAAGATCACTTACTACAAGATGCTAACGCCGGAGCGCCGCGTAGAAATCGCGGCGGCGGTCGGTGCCACAGACCTCCATTCCCAAGCTCGCTTTGTGGCGGGCCAATCCCCGAGTTCTCTGGAGCCAAGCTATGAGGAGGAGGAAGCTGATCCAATGTTCATGGCGGAGGTCGCGGCGCAGAAGGCCCCCGATGGGTATGAGACGATGGATGTCGACTTCGTGCCGGCGTCCGAGTCCCCCATGGTGCAGGCGGACCAGCGGTTCAACATGGCGATACTAAAGGAGGACCGGGAGGCAGAGGCTCAACTCGACGCGGAGCGCGCGCATGCCGCTGCCATCGAGGCTCTCCTGCAGGTGGAACCGGATGTCGTGGATGTGAACCGGGCGGCGGAGGCTCAACTTGAGGCGGAGCGCGCGGATGCCGCTGCCATCGAGGCCCTCCTGCAGGCGGAACCGGACGTCCTGGACTTGAACCGGGCGGCAGAGGCTCGACTCGACGCAGAGCGCGCGGATGCCGCTCTCATTGACGCCCTCCTGCAGGCAGAACTGGACGTCCTGGACTTGAACCGGGTGGCGGAGGCTCGACTCGACGCGGAGCGCGCGGATGCCGCTGCCATCGAGGCCCTCCTGCAGGCGGAACCGGACGTCCTTGACTAGAACCGGGCTGTGCTCTCGTCCATGCAGAGCGCCCGCACGCTCCGCTTGAACAAGTAGCTGGAGGCCGAGGACAACCATGGTGCGGACACACACGTCGGCAGCGACGGCTGGTTTGCGCCGGCAGCCAAAGATGACGAGGCCGTCTCTTTCCACGAGCAGTGATAGTTTTTCTTTATGTTGTTGTTTTTATGGATCTTTTGCTGTGTAAAAACATATATTTGTTATGCAAGTCGCATGACTTGGGTCAGTCTACCATTTCAGGCGGTTGGATGAATATCCTACGTCTCCTAACCCTTCTTTCCTTCTTCCTCACCTCTTCTTCTTCCCCAACAGACCACCGCACGGGTCGTACGGATACTCCCCAACATGCGGTTGGATAAACAAACTCTATGAACGAAAATTATGTGTCAGCGATAGGATGGCTGAGTTTGGTTTGTTCACATGCGACAGCACGTGTCAGTGAGGGTGCGTTCCCTTGGTTGGGTTTGCGGCGTGCAGGAGCGACTGTGTGAGGGTGCGGTGCGACCGCGGCATGCAGGAGTGACCGTGTGAGGGTGCGGTGCGACCGCGACAGCCGTGCGCAAGTGTACCTCCTTCTCATTTTGAAAACTTTAGGCAAGCTTGGCAAAAATGTGTGGCGAAGTTTGGCCATGCAAAGCCTAGACCCAAATAGGATAAGTACGTACGTACTGGGAGTACTAGTGTTAAAAAAGAAAGGCGGGGTTTTCCTTCGCGGGATTTAATCGATACAGATCCTCGTTTCACGTGTCAATTAATGCGTATTTTTTTCTCCAAAGTCCAAAGAGCTAACCATCTCACTCCTCATCGCTTGATTAATGCAGCGCCATGAAAACCAACCTTCTCACTTCCACATGCATGCAGGGGATATTAATGTCCTTGGTTGCTAACCCCATCAATTTTGCCTCGATTAGTGTTAGTGGCCCTTTGCAAACTGTAATTTTGATATACTAGCCTTGTGTACAAAAAAAATGGAGGTAGTAACTATATTTGACTTCCTTCCCCATTGTGGTGACGTCGACGATATCTTTTTTTTGGTGGTTTGGCGAAGTGCGTTCGACGGAGAACACCATTGAGGGAGACCACGGTAAGTCGTTCACAAGTGATGCCTGCAAGCCGAGACAACCGCCTTATTTGCATCCAGGAAGTCCTTTACTAGTACTACTAGGAGTACTAGTGCGGTGAGATGGTTTCTCGAAGAAGACGATGGAGAAGCGGAGTCAGCGAAGAGTGAAATGATGGTTGCTTTGTAACACCCATGATGCGGCTATATCTCCCACGTGTCGAGGCACGACTTAGAGGCATAACCGCATTGTGGTTTTGTCGCAGGAAGGGTCATCTTCACACAATCCCATGTAATGAACAAGAATGGGATAAAGAGTTGGCTTACAATCGCCACTTCACACAATACATAAATAAATCATACATCAATCAGAGTACACACATAGGTCCGACTACGGAACCAAAAGAAAAGAAGACAACCCCAAATGCTAGATCCCTAATCGTCCCAACTGGGCTCCACTACTGATCATCAGGAAACGAAACATAGTAACGACCAAGGTCCTCGTCCAACTCCCACTTGAGCTCGGTTGCGTCACCTGCACTGGTATCATCGGCACCTGCAACTGTTTTGGTAGAATCTGTGAGTCATGAGGACTCGGCAATCTCACACCCGCGAGATCAAGACTATTTAAGCTTATGGGTAGGAAAGGGTAGTGAGGTGGAGCTGCAGCAAGCACTAGCATGTATGGTGGCTAACAAACGCAAATAAGAGCGAGAAGAGGAGCAACGCAACGGTCGAGAAGCTACAAGTGATCAAGAAGTGATCCTCAAACTACTTGCGCACAACCATAACACAAGAACCGTGTTCACTTCCCGGACTCCGCCGAAAAGAGACCATCACGGCTATACACGCGGTTGATGTTTTTAATTAAGTCAAGTGTCAAGTTCTCTACAACCGGATATTAACAAATTCCCATCTGCCACATAACCGCGGGCACGGCTTTCGAAAGATAATACCCTGCAGGGGTGTCCCAACTTAGCCCATTATAAGCTCTCACGGTCAATGAAGGATAAACCTTCTCCCGGGAAGACCCGATCAGTCTCAAAATCCCAGTTTACAAGACATTTCGACAATGGTAAAACAAGACTAGCAAGACCACCCGCTGTGCCGACAAATCCCGATAGGAGCTGCACATATCTCGTTCTCAGGGCACACCGGATAAGCTAAGCGTACAGGTACCGACGTAACCCAAGTTGCCAAGGGATGGTCCCGCACGGTGCTCTAGTTTGGACCAACACTCAGAGGAGCACTGGCCCGGGGGGGTTAAAATAAGGATGACCCTTGAGTCTGCAGAACCCAAGGGAAAAAAGCTTAGGTGGCAAATGTTAAAACCAAGGTTGGGCCTTGCCGGAGGACTTTTATTCAAAGTGAACTGTCAAGGGGGTCCCATAAATCACCGAACCGCGCAAGGAACGCAAAAATCAAGGAACATAACACCGGTATAACGGAAACTAGGGCGGCAAGAGTGGAACAAAACACCAGGCATAAGGCCGAGCCTTCCACCCTTTACCAAGTATATAGATGCATTAATTAAGATAAGAGATATTGTGATATCCCAACATATCCATGTTCCAACATGGAACAAACTTCATCTTCACCTGCAACTAGCAACGCTATAAGAGGGGCTGAGCAAAAGCAGTAACATAGCCAAACAACGGTTTGCTGGGAAAGGTGGGTTAGAAGCTTGACATGGCAATATGGGAGGCATGATATAGCAAGTGGTTGGTAGTGCGGCATAGCAATAGAGCAAACAACTAGCAAGCAAAGATAGAAGTGATTTCGAGGGTATGGTCATCTTGCCTTAAATCCTGCAAGGAAGAAGAACGAGTCCATGAAGAAGACAAACAGACGTAGTCAAACGAATCCTCACAACTTCGGAACGAAACCGAAGCTAACGAGAGAAGCAACCCGGAAAGAAACAAACAACATAGTAAACAACCACCACATACACATGGCATGATGCACAAACAAGTAAGATGCATGTCCGATTTAATGAGCATGGCAAAGTGCAACAAACAACACTACAAATTAAGTGGAGCTCAATATGCAACGAGTTGCATATTGACGAAACACCACATACGATTATTTAGTTCTCTCTCGGTTATGTACCCAACAATATTAAATGTTGATTAACATGGCAAGAGGTGAGGCATAAGAAAACTACCTATCTAGGCAAGTATAAATGAGGCCGGAACAACAAATAACAATTCCGGAAAATCCTCATATGCATATTTTGGAATTGGTACTGTTCTGCCCTAAACCATATTTTAGAGTTGTTACACATGCAAGATGGGTGCACCATGTTAAACTAGGCATTTTTCTACCCCATTTACATATAAAGTTTATTTAAATCCGAGCTACGGTTATTTAGTTATGAAATAAATCATTTAGCATGGCATTTATGCAAAATAAATGTAAACAACAACTTAAACATTTTAAACATGGATGAAAGTAGCATATTATGAAAGTAGCATATTATGAAACTAGATGAAATTCTGAGCATTTTTCATATATAATGTTTTTACAAATGATGCATGGTTATTAAGTTATTATATGCATGACAAAGAGGGTTTTTCTGCAAAACAGTAAATCCTCGGATAATTGATTAAATCCGTCTAGAGGAAAAAAACACTATAGGGGCTGAAACTGGCTGGCCCAAAGTGCACAGGGAAGGGCTGGGGCTGCTCACCCATGGGCTCGGCCGAGTTGGTGGAAGAGGCTGCAGACGGCGAGGCGAGCTGGACCTTGGCGCCTGGGACTTGGAGACCGGCCACGCTGGCGCTGGACCAAGTCAACGAAGGGGCAGCGCTGGCTGTCTCGTTCGTGAAGCAGGGGACGGCGGCTGGCGATGCGGGATGCAGGGCATGGCGGCGACCTCCTGCGACGAGTGGATGGACGAGGGGGACGGATCCGGTGCGAAGGAGGTCGAGGAGGGCCAAGGCGAGGCTGGAGCTACTGTCGTTCGTCTCGGCGCTCGACGGGAGGACGCAGGCGAGGAACTTGGCACTGCGGAGCTTGCTGCCGGCGAGGCACGAGGAGGGGAAGCAGAGAAGGCCGCGGGCTCATGGAGGTCTTGGGCGCTGGCTTGGCGACTCCTTCCTCGAGCCGCTGCCTGGGCACGGGCGGCTACAGGCTCGAGCACGAGGAAGCAGGGAGGCGGTGGTGATTGGCTTGGGCGTGAATGACGTCGGGGATGGGGACGGCGCGGAGATGGCAGCAGACGGCCGGATCCGTGGGCGCGTCCAGAGTCGACGAGGGAGGTGACCGGACGAGACGGCAGCGATCGATGGAGGTCCGAACGGTGGCGCCATGGCGCTCCTGTACAGAGAAGGAGAGAAAGAGAGATTTGAGAGACCAAGAGAAGAAAACGGGAGGAACCCAAGAGAAGCAACGGAGCACGCATGGGAGCGGGACAGCCTGCTGGAGGTGGCTCCTGCTCGCCGGAGATGCGGGAACTGCTGCTGCTTGTGGGGCAGGAGGAGCTCGGGGCTCGGGCGCGCGAGGCTGCGGACGTGGTGGCTCGGCAGGAGGAGAAGGAGGCTGCGGCGATTAGGCGGCGCTGAGAATTAGGAAGGAAGGGACTAGCTATCTCGATCGGGGAAGGGGAAGGTTGCGGCTGGTCGGGCAGATTGGTGGATCGGGAGGGATCCCAAGGGAGGTGGAGGCTGGTCGGGGAAGGATCCCGAGGAACAGGGGAGTGTGGGTGGCGGCGCAAGGGGGAATAGAGTTAGGTTAGGGTTGGACTGATTTGGTATGAAGTGGTCTATAAATAGCAAAAACAGACTAAAGTTGGACCCTTCGATCGTAATCAGACGATCGAGAATAAATAGTCTAGGGAGTTCAAATGAGAAAACGGAGATGTTTTATAGATGTTTGGGGATGATCCGGACCCAATGGTAACGATAGTCCGGTTCGGGTTCGGGGATGTTTTTGGACACACGCGAGGGGTTTGAGTATTGTGTAGAGAGGGTCATACGGTCGGGCAGAAAATGAATGGTCGGTCTTGAGAAAGGTCAACAGAGACGAGGAAGAAGCGGCAACTATCAACGGGTGCAAGTTTTTTGAAAACATGCGATGCAATGCTCATGATGACATGATGAATGCAACAAAAAAAATAAAACACACGGTGAACACGAAATATATGGAAGGCGTCTGGAGCATCGGTCTCGGGGCGTTACAACACTCCACCACTACGAGAGGATCTCGTCCCGAGATCTAGGATGGCACCAGAGAGAAACGGAAGAGGAAGAGGTAAAACAAAGTTGCTTCTTTGACAAACGAGTGAAACCACGAACCTTGAGAGGTTAAATAATTTAAAGAAGAATACAATGGAGATGAACGCGATTGCAAACACTCTGTTAGATAAGAGGAACCTGGGATACGACGAGAACCAAGAGGTTAAGTGACAAGATAGATATTTAAACCACTCCGGTTAAAACAAGATAGGGAAGGAATAAGAATGATATAATTTGGGCAGCACTCCGACTGTAAATGGAAGGAATTGAACATGATCTTGACAAGATGAGAGGATACTCGATGAAATTAACAACACACTGCCTCCGGAACTAATGAAAGAATGGCACAAGGGGTAAGAAAGATTTCAGACAGCCCTCCGGTTCAGGAAGGAGACAGAACTTGATAAGATGAGAGAACTCGAATGAAAACACGACACTCTGGCTAAACGGATAAGAAAGGAAAAATTACATGATCTTGACAAAACAAGATGATTGGTCGAAGAGAGCAAAATCACAAAGGCTCCGGAAACAAAGCATGATAGTTAGATAGTTGGAGTGAATAGAACGAAGAATGAAACCAACATCTCCTACCATAAATGAATTTTAAAGAGCATCCTTACGAAGTAGGATTGAACGGAGTTGTTTGAAAAACAACAACGGAAAGAATAAGCTTGTAGTGGGCTTATGGAAACATCTCAACATTATGAGGTGACAAACGGCCACTAAAGGAAGCCATTGGTTTGAGTGAGAGCATCAAGGCTATGAAAAACTTCTTTCACCAAGAGGATAGGAGAAAACTTGGATCATTGATAAGCACCATAATAGCAACATTCCTTAGGGAAGGCTTTAGGTGAAACATGACACAAGATAACTCCAACGAAGAGATTGGTGGATTTAAAATATCTCATTCTTGACAACATGTGAATCATGAAACACGAACTCAAATTGTCAAGAATGACATAACACCACCTCAAATGATAAGTAGAACGAATTGTACTTCAGAATGCAAGATGAAGAATGCTTGGACTCCACAAAACAAAACATGTGTTGAACACCATGTTTATTTTAGAGTATGGCTTGGCGGGTCTTAACTCTGAGAGAAATCTTGAAGAACACTTGAAGAATGAAAGGAACCCTTGATGAACCACCATGTAGAGCCTCCATGAAGAACTCCGGTAATAAAGGATGATAAAAAGAAAGAAAAGAGAAGTTGAAAGAACAAGGTGAATTCTTGCAATGATTTAGATGGAGCTTCGGGATGCCAGCAGCAAGGAGGCGACGGTGGTCTAGCAGCAGCAGCAAGGGCGTCAGGGAGGTGATGGCCAGGACGGAGGGAAGCGTGCGGCGGAGGTTCACCGACGAGAGGGTGCTGGTCGGGCTCGACCACGTCGAGGAGGCCGTGGCGGAGCGAGCGGGAGGCGCTGGACGCGGGCACACACGCGCCCAGCGGGGCACGCGGGAGGCAGGAGGCGAGGCAAGGCGACACGACGGCGAAGGGGCATGGCTCCGGTGGCCATGGAGGCAAGGCGGCGCCATGGGAGGAAGCTTGCAGAAGGGAGGAGGCACGGCGGGTCGACGACGAGCTGGAGAGGGAGCTGCAGCGGGGGTCGCAGAGAGGCAGGAAGCGCGGCGCTCGACGGAGGAGGGAGGCGAAGCAGCTCGGGGCAGCGGTGTGCACGGAGCGGTGACGGTCGCCAGAGGTGAGGACGCGGGGTCGAGGCAGAGGCGACCGGCGGGGCAGGAGCAGAGCAGCAAGCGCGGCGGGATTTGCGCTCGATGAAGAACAGCTGCAGCGAGCGGCTCCAGGAGAGGGCGTATAGGGAGGAGCTCCGGTGCGGTTCCCGTTCGAATTGGTCGCCGGTCGGCACCGCGTGGAGGAGCAGGGGGAGTGGCGGTCAGGGATAGGGCAAGGGCGCGGGGAGCTCCTCTCCCTGGCGATGAGCGTGTGTGTGTGTGCATGACGGCGCAGGGAGGGACGAGAGGGAAGCGATGGGGATCGGGAGAGAGCGAGAGGAGGGATGGGCTCGGTCCCTGGCGGCTAGGGTTAGGCTTAGGTGGGCCGCGGGGATGGGCTGCGGGAGGCCGTGGTGGCCTGGGCCGACTGCTGTTGGGAGGCCCAGCTGGGCCGGCTGGGGTCTCTGTCTTCTCTCTCTCTCTTATTTCTTTTAGCAGAAAAGAACTAGAGAGAAGAAAAAGAAAGATAGGGTTAGGGAAAGAATTTGCGCATGGGGATTATTTTCCCGGAATCACAAAAATGCGCTTGATCCAGGAAAAATAGAAGTGGCCTGATTGGACGATGTAAATTCAAATGCATTTGAATTTAATTCAAATGATTTAAAGGAAGTGAGGGTTGGGAAGGTCCAAAAATGTTCGGATTTAGGCGGAGCTTCGATAAAAGAGATAAGAATTTATGGCAAAAGTTTGGAGAACAAACATGAAGCAAAAGGCATGAGAATTAAATTGCAAGTGTGTTATGGTGATTCCAAAGTTAATGGAATATTGTTAATATAGCTCCCTAATATTGGGAGGATATGTTCTAAAGAGAAGTCACCCTTCCCTCGATTTAAATAGATCGAAGATCCATGAAGTTTACTTGGTTGAGTTTTAAAAATTAATGACATGATGGCATGATGACATGATGCAATGCAAAAATAAAAGAGCAAGCACCAAAAGAAACACGCGGTGATCACGAAAAAAGGAAGTCTTCTGAAGCGTCGGTCTCGGGGCGTTACAACACTCCACCACTACAAGAGGATCTCGTCCCGAGATCTAGGATGGCACCAGAAAGAAACGGAAGGGTAAGAGGTAAAACAAATTGCTTCTTTGACAAACGAGTGAAACCAAAGAACCTTGAGAGGTTGCAAAGCTTGAGGAAATGACACAACGGAGATGAACAAAATTTAAAACACTCCGTTTAGCAAGAGGAACAAGGAACATTGCGAGAACCTTTGTAAGTTGAAGAATATGAAACGAGAGCTTAACGGATCAAAAGGAATAAGACAGCACACCGGTAGAAAAGAGAGACAAGGAACACCATGTGAACCTTGAGGTTAATTGACACGATAGATATTTAAACCACTCCGGTTAAAACAAGATAGAGAAGGAATAAGAATGATATAATTTGGGCAGCACTCCGACTGTAAATGGAAGGAATTGAACATGAATTTGAGAGGATGGGAGGATACTCGATGAAATTAACAACACATTGCCTCCGGAACTAATGAAAGAATGGCACAAGGGGTAAGAAAGATTTCAGACAGCACTCCGGTTGAGGAAGGAGACAAAACTTGATAAGATGAGAGAACTCGAATGAAAACACGACACTCCGGCTAAACGGATAAGAAAGGAAAAATTACATGATCTTGACAAAACAAGATGATTGGTCGAAGAGAGCAACATCACAATGCCTCCGGGACGAACGAATAGAAGATAGATCGTCGGAATAAGAGAACGGAGAAGGAAATGACAACACCTTCCACAAATGAGCTTGGAAAGCATCCTTCCAAGAAGGTTATAACGGAGTTGTTGGAAAAAAACAACAACAAAAAGATATAATCCTCGTGGGCTTATGGAAACATCTCAACATTATGAGGTGACAACCCGCCACTGACGGAAACAATTGCTTGCTTGAGATCAACGAAGAGATGAAAACTTCTCTCGCCGAGAGGAAAGGAGAAAACTTGGATCATTGTTAGACACCACAATTAGCACCATTCCTTAGGGACGGCTGTAGGTGAAATATAACCCAATACAACTCCAACAAAACGATTGATTGGTTGAAAAGATCTCTTGAACGAAACAGAACATGATGGATTTAGATGTGTCACTCTTGAAAACTTTGTGAATCATGAACCTGAAGGGAAATTATCCAGAATGACATAGCACCATCTCAAAAGATAAGGTAGAAAGAATTGCACTTCGGAATGCGAGATGAAGAATGCTTGAACTCCTCAAGTCAAACATGTGTTGAGCACCATGTATATTTTTGAGTATAGCTTGGCGGATCTTGACTCCAAGAGAAATCTTGAAGAACAATTGAAGAATGAAAAGAATCCTTGACGAACCACCATGTAGAGCCTCCATGAAGAACTCCGGTAATATAAGAATGCTCAAACGAAATAGAAACTTAAAAAGAACTCCGGGAGAAGCCTTGCAATGATTAGATGAAGCTTTGAAATGATATAACCGAGAAAACTTGGAACTCCGGAAAGAAAAGATGAAGAACTTGGAACCGAGAGTTTTGATGAATCTCCGGAATAAGGAATTAATCACTTGGATGAAACAATAATAAGAATTACATTATGCTTAGCCTTCACCAATTTAAATTGATGACAAGCAACAGATCTTGCATACTACTTATTCTCGTAGAAAGGATTAACATAGATATTTTGCAAACTTGGGAAGGCCTTCATCGAACCACCGGTAGGATTGAAACAACGAATAAATTGATACGATGACGAAGGAAGTGAAATCTTGAACGAACCACCGTAAGAATTGAAAATGAATGAAGAAAAGAGAACGAATCACCGTAAGAATTAAAGAACGCGCGAAAATACTCGAGGGAATTTGATACATGAGAACGAATAGGTCATGAGCTGACTAGAGGATACTTGAACGATGCACCGGGAGAATATGGAGATGAACGAAGAGACATCTATTTAGAATAATTGGAGAACGAAGCTGAAAACTTAGAACGAAGAAATCTTCTGAAAAGATGGCCTTCGGAGAATCAAACTGAAAAGACTCATGAATTGCCCCGGATGGGTATGAGAAGAATTCTCACAATCAAAAACAATTATGAGAGGATGGCAACAAGTTAGAACCATGAATCTTGAGAGAACGTACCAAGATTTAGAAGAAATTCTTCTTCGGTCTTCAAATGTTGAGAATGACGATGAGAAACACCATCAAGAATTATTGAGGCACTCCGGAATGAAAATTAGAAAGGTTGAACCAACGATGAAAAGAATTTGAAAGATCTTGGAGAAAGAAATATGACTGATGATAAATCATTCTTACGTCAAACTTAGCAAAGAATTTGAGAATAACTCCGTAAAAATTAGAAGAGTCAGGTAAGATCCTGGGAAAAGACCTGTGGGTTAGGGCCCACTGAAAAGAAACGCCGTTGAAATGATTTAAAAGAGAGATCGCACTAGTTGAATTAAATGGCTTGAATGAGATAGCATCCTCAAAATAACTTGAACGGATTGGGAATGGAAATGTGAATCTTCTGAGGTATGTGGTACACTCCAGAACCAATGAATGGCGAGAAGTGGATGATTAAAAGGTACACCAGCATGAGAAAGCATTTGAAAGGAGGAAAGGGCTATAATCAACACTATAAGCTTGAATTGGATCCACCGGAGAAGAAAAAGCATGAAGAATGATAAACTTGAAGAACAACTTCATGAGAACCACCAGGTAAGAACATTGAAAGAAAAGAATGAAGAGACTTTGCATCAATAAAATAGATACTTGATTAAGAAATCTGAGTCCTTAAAGAAAAAGGGTGGGAGGGCGGGAAAACAAAGGCAACTTGGGGCAGATGAAACAAACAACGTTGAGAAAACTGAGAGGTGATCTTGCGAATGTTGGAATGACTGGATGCACTTGAAGAGAAACACGCCGGTTGGAAGGAATTTACATGACGATCTCGATGATCAAGAAGGATTATCATCCGCATAGAAATATGAGAACACCACTTAGAATAAGGTATGGAATCAACATTTGACTTTGAAGCAACTCGAATAACACAAATAAAACAAAACAAAGGATTGGCTCGCAGAATAAGCCGGAACAAACATATGATAGAGATTTCGTCCGAAGTTTTCGTGGTGGGGCCCACACGGGCTCGATCGTACAGCACCATCATGTACAAGGCAGTGCACATGACATACGAAGCGTCCCCAAGTCGGCATAGCCAAGGACTCTTTAAGACACTACGAGACCACTGTAAAACCAACCGTGGAAAGGCGGACCACTAGACGTCGAACCCCAATCTCATATCATGCATCTGTCGGAAAGATATCCTAGGAGCTACTTGAATTCCCACTTATAAACTCCCGAAACTTTCTGGTTATGCAATCTGGTGTTGGGGATACAGGGGACACAAAATATATCACCCAAACTAACAATCCCTAGATCCAGCTGTATCCATCCGTCAACACATAACCAAGAAACCTTCGGAAATCGTTTACCTCAACCTTCGAAAAGCATCCGTTATACGAGTTATGGCAATACTCCCGAACTCCCACCCCAGTACTGGGTGGCGTCGAGGTGATCTCACCAACAACTGCATAAAAGAGATTTCGATGTCGGCGAAACTCAGGTATTCCAGAACTGCAACGATAAAATTGTGACGACAACACCTCGGAGCTCAACTCCCCGGGACACTGCCACAACCCCTAAATGTCAGGAGGCACCAAGAACAATGTTCTCGTCACAAAACCATCGGAACGATTCCAAGATACCCGCGTGATCCTAAAAAAAATTTAGTGAAATTTGAGGAGAGAAAAGTCAAAACTTCTACGTCAGGAGGCCTCACCAGAGCGACGAAGGGACTGAGGAGTAAAAAGAATCCTACTCTCCGATATATATAATCCTAAGACTCAAAACATTTTGTTCTAGACTCAACAACGCCAGCGATTCGATCAAGCAGGGGGCTCCTAAGTCGGGGATGGCTCTGATACCAACTTGTCACACCCACGATGCGGCTATATCTCCCACGTGTCGAGGCACGACTTAGAGGCATAACCGCATTGTGGTTTTGTCGCAAGAAGTGTCATCTTCACACAATCCCATGTAATGAACAAGAATGGGATAAAGAGTTGGCTTACAATCGCCACTTCACCCAATACATAAATAAAACATACATCATTCAGAGATACACACATAGGTCCGACTACGGAACCAAAAGAAAAGAAGACAACCCAACTGCTGGATCCCTGATCGTCCCAACTGGGCTCCACTACTGATCAACAGGAAACGAAACAACACAACGAACAAGAGCTTCATCGGGCTCCCACTTGAGCTCAGTTGCGTCATCTGCACTGGTCTCATCGGCACCTGCAACTGTTTGGGAAGTATCTGTGAGTCACGAGGACTCATCAATCTCACACCCGCGAGATCAAGACTATTTAAGCTTAAAGGAAAGGATGGGGTAATGAGGTGGAGCTGCAGCAAGCACTAGCATATATGGTGGCTAACATACGCAAATAAGAGCGAGAAGAGAAGCAACGGAACGGTCGTGATCTAGCAATGATGAAGAAGTGATCCTGAACTCCTACTTACGTCAAACATAACCCAGAAACCGTGTTCACTTCCTGGACTCCGCCGAGAAGAGACCATCACGGCTACACACGCGGTTGATGCGTTTTAATTAAGGTCAAGTGTCAAGTTCTCTACAACCGGACATTAACAAATTCCCATCTGCCACATAACCACGGGCACGGCTTTCGAAAGATAATACCCTGCAGGGGTGTCCCAACTTAGCCCATTATAAGCTCTCATGGTCAACGAAGGATAAACCTTCTCCCGGAAAGACCCGATCAGTCTCGGAATCCCGGTTTACAAGACATTTCGACAATGGTAAAACAAGACCAGCAAAGCCGCCCGCTGTGCCGACAAATCCCGATAGGAGCTGCACATATCTCGTTCTCAGGGCACACCGGATGAGCCAGACGTCGGGTTGGCATAGACCCTGGTTGCCCAGGGGGCGCCGGACATCGCTCGGTTTGGACCAGCACTCGAAGGAGAACTGGCCCGGGGGGTTGAAATAAAGATGACCCTTGAGTCTGCAGAACCCAAGGGAAAAAGGCTTAGGTAGGCAAATGGTAAAACCAAGGTTGGGCCTTGCTAGAGGAGTTTTATTCAAAGCGAACTGTCGAGGGGGTCCCATAAATCACCCGACCGCGTAAGGAACGCAAAATCAAGGAACATAACACCAATATGACGGAAACTAGGGCGGCAAGAGTGGAACAGAACACCAGGCATAAGGCTGAGCCTTACACCCTTTACCAAGTATATAGATGCATTAATTAAATAAGAGATATTGTGATATCCCAACATAAACATAATCCAACATGGAGCAATCTTCATCTTCACCTGCAACTAACAACGCTATAAGAGGGGCTGAGCAAAAGCGGTAACATAGCCAAACAATGGTTTGCTAGGAGGGGTGACAAGGTTAGGGGCTGACATGGCAATAAGGGAGGCATGATATAGCAAGAGGTAGGTAGCGCGGCATAGCAATAGAGGGAACAGCTAGCAAGCAAAGATAGAAGTGATTTCGAGGGTATGGTCATCTTGCCTGAGATCCCGCAAGGAAGAAGAACGAGTCCATGAAGAAGACAAGCGGGCGTAGTCGAACGAATCCTCACAACTCCGGAAAGAAACCGAAGCTCACGAGAGAAGCAACCCGGAAAGAAACAAACAACATAATAAACGACCACCACATACACATGGCATGATGCAAAAACAAATATGATGCATGTTCGGTTTAATGAGGCATGGCATGGCAAAGTGCAACAAACAACACTACAAATTAAGTGGAGCTCAATATGCAACGAGTTGCATATCGATGAAACACCACATACGATTATTTAGTTCTCTCACGGTTATGAACCCAACAGTATTAAATGTTGATTAACATGGCAAGAGGTGAGACATAAGTAAACTACACATATTAGGCAATTTAAATGAGGACGGAACAATAAACAATAATACCGGAAAATCCCCATATGTCAATTGGCAATTTTAATGAAAACATCAATTTTAAACATTTGAATGTTGTTATCATGATGTGGATGACAATGCAAGTTTTAAGCAATCTTATGAAAATGTTGATATGAGCATGTTATGGAGCATTTGTCGCCGTGGTGGAAGAAAGGGGTGCCACGGCAACGAATCCGAAAATGGTGTCACGGCAACATATCGGTTCCGGTAGCTCGTGGAGATACCGGCGCAAAAGAGAATTGTGCGGATGTGCGGAACATGCAAAAGATGGTGGGGTGATCCCGGTTACCGGGTTCCCACATGACGGTGGCAAGGAAACGAGGAACGTGCAATGACCAATTCGGACATGGTGCAAACACGAGCATCTCATACAACACAGGCATTCGTTCACGGGCGTCGTCTCGGCGGTTATACCTTCGAAGCGTGCATTTTCGGAGTGGCTCGGGTTTGACGGTAGTGGGAGTAGTTGTTCATGGGTCGCCGAGGGAAGTAGTGGTACACGGCGACAGTAGTGGTACACGTTTTCGTAAATGTTCGGGGTCGTCGGTAGAGGTACTTGACGTCCACGGGGTCGACGCTAGAGTTACCCACGTTGTCGGGGTACTTGTTGTTCCGGGCTTGGCGTCCGTAGATGTACACGGCAATCGTAGTGGTACTTGGCGGTTTCGTGTAGTCGAACTTGACGATCCAAGGGGTACTTGGCGCATCACCGGATAGCTGTACACTTGTCGGAGAGAATCTTGGGGCAACCAAAATGAAGCAACACAAAACATCACAAGGCCTCGGGATGCCAGCAGCAAGGAGGCGACGGTGGTCTAGCAGCAGCAGCAAGGGCGTCAGGGAGGTGATGGCCAGGACGGAGGGAAGCGTGCGGCGGAGGTTCACCGACGAGAGGGTGCTGGTCGGGCTCGACCACGTCGAGGAGGCCGTGGCGGAGTGAGCGGGAGGCGCTGGACGCGGGCACACACGCGCCCAGCGGGGCACGCGGGAGGCAGGAGGCGAGGCAAGGCGACACGACGGCGAAGGGGCATGGCTCCGGTGGCCATGGAGGCAAGGCGGCGCCATGGGAGGAAGCTTGCAGAAGGGAGGAGGCACGGCGGGTCGACTACGAGCTGGAGAGGGAGCTGCAGCGGGGGTCGCGGAGAGGCAGGAAGCGCGGCGCTCGACGGAGGAGGGAGGCGAAGCAGCTCGGGGCAGCGGTGTGCACGGAGCGGTGACGGTCGCCAGAGGTGAGGACGCGGGGTCGAGGCAGAGGCGACCGGCGGGGCAGGAGCAGAGCAGCAAGCGCGGCGGGATTTGCGCTCGATGAAGAACAGCTGCAGCGAGCGGCTCCAGGAGAGGGCGTATAGGGAGGAGCTCCGGTGCGGTTCCCGTTCGACTTGGTCGCCAGTCGGCACCGCGTGGAGGAGCAGGGGGAGTGGCGGTCAGGGATAGGGCAAGGGCGCGGGGAGCTCCTCTCCCTGGCGATGAGCGTGTGTGTGTGTGCGTGACGGCGCCGGGAGGGACGAGAGGGAAGCGATGGGGATCAGGAGAGAGCGAGAGGAGGGATGGGCTCGGTCCCTGGCGGCTAGGGTTAGGCTTAGGTGGGCCGCGGGGATGGGCTGCGGGAGGCCGTGGTGGCCTGGGCCGACTGCTGTTGGGAGGCCCAGCTGGGCCGGCTGGGGTCTCTGTCTTCTCTCTCTCTCTTATTTCTTTTAGCAGAAAAGAACTAGAGAGAAGAAAAAGAAAGATAGGGTTAGGGAAAGAATTTGCGCATGGGGATTATTTTCCTGGAATCACAAAAATGCGCTTGATCCAGGAAAAATAGAAGTGGCCTGATTGGACGATGTAAATTCAAATGCATTTGAATTTAATTCAAATGATTTAAAGGAAGTGAGGGTTGGGAAGGTCCAAAAATGTTCGGATTTAGGCGGAGCTTCGATAAAAGAGATAAGAATTTATGGCAAAAGTTTGGAGAACAAACATGAAGCAAAAGGCATGAGAATTAAATTGCAAGTGTGTTATGGTGATTCCAAAGTTAATGGAATATTTTTAATATAGCTCCCTAATATTGGGAGGATATGTTCTAAAGAGAAGTCACCCTTCCCTCGATTTAAATAGATCGAAGATCCATGCAGTTTACTTGGTTGAGTTTTAAAAATTAATGACATGATGGCATGATGACATGATGCAATGCAAAAATAAAAGAGCAAGCACCAAAAGAAACACGCGGTGATCACGAAAAAAGGAAGTCTTCTGAAGCGTCGGTCTCGGGGCGTTACAATATATGAGAACGAAGAGATCACGATTTGACTAGGGAATACTTGAGCGGTGCACCGTAAGATTTGGAGAACGAGATCCGAAAGCTGAGAATGAATAAGTCTGAGATGATGAGATCAGGAGAATCAAACTGAAAAGACTCTTGAATTTCTCCGGATGGGTGTAAAGAATTCTCACAATCAAAAACAATTATGAGAGGATGGCATCAAGCTTGAACTACGCATCTTTGGAAATACGGGTAAGGATTTGGAGGAAAAATTCTTCTTCGGTCTTCAAATGTTGAGAATGATGATGAGAAACACCACCATGAATTATTGAGGCACTCCGGAACCATGAAAAATAGAAAGGTTGAATCAACAATGAAAAGAATTTGAAAGATCTTGGAGAAAGACATATGACTGATGATAATTCATTCTTACGTCAAACTTTGCAATGAATTTGGGAATCACTCCGGATAAATTAGAAGAGTCAGGTAAGATCCTGAAAAAGACCTATGGGTTAGGGCCCACTCAAAAGATACACCGTTAAAAAGGACACAATTGAAAGAGAGATTGCGCCAGTTGAATTACATGGCTTGAATGTGATAACAACCTCGAAATAGCTTGAACGGATTGATAATGGACACACAAATCTTCTGAGATATCTTCGGCACTCCAGAACAAATGAATAGCAAGCGGCGAATGATTAAGAGATATACCGGCATACGAAAACACTTGAAACGAGGAAGGGAATATGATCAACACCGAAAGCTTGAATTGAATCCACCGTAGAAGAAAATTAGAATGGAACGATGATAAAGTTGAAGCTTTCTTAGCGTCTTCATGAGAAATCACCAGATAAAAACATTAAAGGAAAAGAATGAAGAAACTTTAGTTAATAAAATGGATACTTGGTTAAGAAATCTGAGTCCTTGAAGAAAAGGGTGGGAGGGTGGGAAAACAAAGGCAACTTGGGGCATATGGAATAAACACCGTTGAGAAAACTTATAATTGATCTTCCGGATGGGGAGAATGATGGTATAATCTCGAAGAGAAACGCACCGGCTGGAAATAGAATTAAGATGGCAATCTCGATGATCAAGAAGGATTAGTATCCCCATAGAAATATGAGAACACCACCTAGAATAAGGTAGGGAATCAACACTTGACACCGAAGCAACTCGAATACCACAAATTAAAACAAAACAAATGATTGGCTCGCAGAATAAGCCGGAAACAAACATATGATAGATCCCATATCATATCATGTGTGTGTTGGAAAGATATCCTACGAGATACTTAAATTCCCACTTATAAACTCCCGAAACTTTCTGGTTATGCAATCAGGTATTGGGGATACAGGGGAGGCAATATATCTCACCCAAACTAACAATACCTAGATCCAGCTGTATCCATCCTTCAACACATAACCAAGAAACCTTCGGAAATCATTTACCTCAACCTTCAAAAAGCATCCGTTATGCGAGTTATGGCAATACTCCCGAACTCCCGCCCCAGTACTGGGTGGCGTCGAGGTGATCTCACCAACAACTGCATAAAAGAGATTTTCGATGTCGGCGAAAAAAACTCAGGTATTCCAGAACTGCAACGATAAAATTGTGACGACAACACCTCGGAGCTCAACTCCCCGGGACACTGCCACAACCCCTAAATGTCAGGAGGCACCAAGAACAATGTTCTCGTCACAAAACCATCGGAACGATTCCAAGATACCCGCGTGATCCTAAATTTTTTTAGTGAAATTTGAGGAGAGAAAAGTCAAAACTTCTACGTCAGGAGGCCTCACCAGAGCGACAAAGGGACTGAGGAATAAAAAGAATCCTACTCTCCGATATATATAATCCTAAGACTCAAAACATTTTTGTTCTAGACTCAACAACGCCAGCGATTTGACGAAGCAGGGGGCCCCTAAGTCGGGGATGGCTCTGATTACCAACTTGTAACACCCACGATGCGGCTATATCTCCCACGTGTCGAGGCACGACTTAGAGGCATAACCGCATTGTGGTTTTGTCGCAAGAAGGGTCATCTTCACACAATCCCATGTAATGAACAAGAATGGGATAAAGAGTTGGCTTACAATCGCCACTTCACACAATACATAAATAAATCATACATCAATCAGAGTACACACATAGGTCCGACTACGGAACCAAAAGAAAAGAAGACAACCCCAAATGCTAGATCCCTAATCGTCCCAACTGGGCTCCACTACTGATCATCAGGAAACGAAACATAGTAACGACCAAGGTCCTCGTCCAACTCCCACTTGAGCTCGGTTGCGTCACCTGCACTGGTATCATCGGCACCTGCAACTGTTTTGGTAGAATCTGTGAGTCATGAGGACTCGGCAATCTCACACCCGCGAGATCAAGACTATTTAAGCTTATGGGTAGGAAAGGGTAGTGAGGTGGAGCTGCAGCAAGCACTAGCATGTATGGTGGCTAACAAACGCAAATAAGAGCGAGAAGAGGAGCAACGCAACGGTCGAGAAGCTACAAGTGATCAAGAAGTGATCCTCAAACTACTTGCGCACAACCATAACACAAGAACCGTGTTCACTTCCCGGACTCCGCCGAAAAGAGACCATCACGGCTATACACGCGGTTGATGTATTTTAATTAAGTCAAGTGTCAAGTTCTCTACAACCGGATATTAACAAATTCCCATCTGCCACATAACCGCGGGCACGGCTTTCGAAAGATAATACCCTGCAGGGGTGTCCCAACTTAGCCCATTATAAGCTCTCACGGTCAATGAAGGATAAACCTTCTCCCGGGAAGACCCGATCAGTCTCAGAATCCCAGTTTACAAGACATTTCGACAATGGTAAAACAAGACTAGCAAGACCACCCGCTGTGCCGACAAATCCCGATAGGAGCTGCACATATCTCGTTCTCAGGGCACACCGGATAAGCTAAGCGTACAGGTACCGACGTAACCCAAGTTGCCAAGGGATGGTCCCGCACGGTGCTCTAGTTTGGACCAACACTCAGAGGAGCACTGGCCCGGGGGGGTTAAAATAAGGATGACCCTTGAGTCTGCAGAACCCAAGGGAAAAAAGCTTAGGTGGCAAATGTTAAAACCAAGGTTGGGCCTTGCCGGAGGAGTTTTATTCAAAGCGAACTGTCAAGGGGGTCCCATAAATCACCCAACCGCGTAAGGAACGCAAAAATCAAGGAACATAACACCGGTATGACCGAAACTAGGGCGGCAAGAGGGGATCAAAACACCAGGCATAAGGCCGAGCCTTCCACCATTTACCAAGTATATAGATGCATTAATTAAGATAAGATATATTGTGATATCCCAACATATCCATGTTCCAACATGGAACAAACTTCATCTTCACCTGCAACTAGCAACGCTATAAGAGGGGCTGAGCAAAAGTGGTAACATAGCCAAACAACGGTTTGCTGGGAAAGGTGGGTTAGAGGCTTGACATGGCAATATGGGAGGCATGATATAGCAAGTGGTAGGTAGCGCGGCATAGCAATAGAGCGAACAACTAGCAAGCAAAGATAGAAGTGATTTCGAGGGTATGATCATCTTGCCTTAAATCCCGCAAGGAAGAAGAACGAGTCCATGTAGAAGACAAACGGACGTAGTCGAACGAATCCTCACAACTCCGGAACGAAACCGAAGCTAACGAAAGAAGCAACCCGGAAAGAAACAAACAACATAGTAAACAACCACCACATACACATGGCATGATGCGCAAACAAGTAAGAAGCATGTCCGATTTAATGAGCATGGCATGGCAAAGTGCAACAAACAACACTACAAATTAAGTGGAGCTCAATATGCAACGAGTTGCATATTGACGAAACACCACATACGATTATTTAGTTCTCTCTCGGTTATGTACCCAACAATATTAAATGTTGATTAACATGGCAAGAGGTGAGGCATAAGAAAACTACCTATCTAGGCAAGTTTAAATGAGGCCGGAACAACAAATAACAATTCCGAAAAATCCTCATATGCATATTTTGGAATTGGTACTGTTCTGCCCTAAACCATATTTTAGAGTTGTTACACATGAAAGATAAGGCACCATGTTAAACTAGGCATTTTTCTACCTCATTTACATATAAAGTTTATTTAAATCCGAGCTACGGTTATTTAGTTATGAAATAAATCATTTACCATGGCATTTATGCAAAATAAATGTAAACAGCAACTTAAACATTTTAAACATGGATGAAAGTAGCATATTATGAAACTAGATGAAATTCTGAGCATTTTTCACATATAATGTTTTTACAAACGATGCATGGTTATCAAGTTATTATATGCATGACAAAGAGGGTTTTTCTGCAAAACAGTAAATCCTGGGATAATTGATTAAATCCGTCCAGAGGAAAAAAACACTATAGGGGCCGAAACTGGCTAGCCCAAAGTGCACAGGGGAGGGCTAGGGCTGCTCACCCACGGGCTCGGCCGAGTCGGTGGAAGAGGCTGCAGACAGCGAGGCGAGCTGGGCCTTGGCGCCTGGGACTTGGAGACCGGCCACGCTGGCGCTGGACCAAGTCAACGAAGGGGCAGCGCTGGCTGTCTCATTCGTGAAGCAGGGGACGGCGGCTGGCGATGCGGGATGCAGGGCATGGCGGCGACCTCCTGCGACAAGTGGATGGACGAGGGGGACGGATCCGGTGCGAAGGAGGTCGAGGAGGGCCGAGGCAAGGCTGGAGCTACTGCCGTTCGTCCCGGCGCTCGACGGGAGGACGCAGGCGAGGAACTTGGCACTGCGGAGCTTGCTGCCGGCGAGGCACGAGGAGGGGAAGCAGAGAAGGCCGCGGGCTCCTGGAGGTCTTGGGCGCTTGCTTGGCGACTCCTTCCTCGAGCCGCTGCCTGGGCACGGGCGGCTACAGGCTCGAGCACGAGGAAGCAGGGAGGCGGTGGTGATTGGCTTGGGCGTGAACGACGTCGAGGATGGGGACGGCGCGGAGATGGCAGCAGAAGGCCGGATCCGTGGGCGCGTCCAGAGTCGACGAGGGAGGTGACCGGACGAGACGGCAGCGATCGATGGAGGTCCGAATGGTGGCACCATGGCGCTCCTGTACAGAGAAGGAGAGAAAGAGAGATTTGAGAGACCAAGAGAAGAAAACGGGAGGAACCCAATAGAAGCAACGGAGCACGCAGGGGAGCGGGACAGCCTGCTGGAGGTGGCTCCTGCTGGCCGGAGATGCGGGAACTGCTGCTGCTTGCGGGGCTGGAGGAGCTCGGGGCTCGGGCGCGCGAGGCTGCGGACGTGGTGGCTCGGCAGGAGGAGAAGGAGGCTGCGACGATTGGGCGGCGCTGAGAATAAGGAAGGAGGGGACTGGCTGTCTGGATCGGGGAAGGGGAAGGTTGCGGCTGGTCTGGCAGATTGGTAGATCGGGAGGGATCCCAAGGGAGGTGGAGGCTGGTCGGGGAAGGATCCCGAGGAACAGGGGAGTGTGGGTGGCGGCGCAAGGGGGAATAGAGTTAGGTTAGGGTTGGACTGATTTGGTATGAAGTGGTCTATAAATAGCGAAAACGGACTAAAATTGGACCCTTCGATCGTAATCAGACGATCAAGAATAAATAGTCTAGGGAGTTCAAATGAGAAAACGGAGATGTTTTATAGATGTTTGGGGATGATCCGGACCCAATGGTAACGATAGTCCAGTTCGGGTTCGGGGAAGTTTTCGGACACAGGTGAGGGGTTTGAGTATTGTGTAGAGGGGGTCAAACGGTCGGGCAGCAAACAAATGGTCGGTCTTGAGAAAGGTCAACAGAGACGAGGAAGAAGCGGAAACTATCAACGGGTGCAAGTTTTTTGAAAACATGCGATGCAATGCTCATGATGACATGATGAATGCAACAAACAAAATAGAACACACGGCGAACACGAAATATATGGAAGGCGTCTGGAGCATCGGTCAAGTGGACGACAACGGCGTTGCCCAGCCGGAGGAGTGGTTCGGGCTGAACCCGGCAGACGGCGAGGACTCGGCGGAGGAGATCGACTCCAGCGATGAGGGAGAGGAGGAGGAGGAGGAGGAGGAGGAGGAGGGTGAAGACGTCGGGCCAGATGGTGGAGCGGCCGGTCAGCCTCAGCTTGACCGCGCCTCTAGCAACAAGGCGTGTTCGGGTGCACTGCCTGCAGCCGGCGATGATCAAGCCGAGAACCGCCAGCCGGCCACTCCTCCAGCCGGCGGTGCCGTCTCCACCAACCAACCCGGCTCCCCTACCGCGCCCTTAGTCTAGTCTGCTGCCTCTTCTTTCCTATTTTATCACTCTTGGAACAGTATTTTGCTAAGTTTGCACAATTCCACCCACTGGGGGTGTATTCGAACTATATTGGATGCTGGCCTGTTGGGGGCCTTATGTGTAAATATAATTATGCATGCGTTTGGCTTTCCCTTGTTCTCTGCTTTTCATCCTTTGGCTGTTTCCTTTGCCGCCCTCCCTTGGTTGCCGCCTTCCCAGCCGGGCAGTTGCTCTGCAATCTGTGGCTAGAGAAGTGCTTGGCCAGTTGGGAGGGCAAGTACTCTAGCTTTGTTGGATTATAGAGAAGTGACGGGGAGGCCGGCTAGCCGGCTGTTTTGACAGCCGGCAGGCGTGGTTGGGGCCGTCTTTGCGTTATATAAGTTCGTTAGTCCTAAGTCGTTTTTCGTGTGGGCATCCTTTCTGCCTTTGGCTCTTGCCAGTCGGACAGTCAGTTCTTCGAGCTGGGACTTTCGACAAGAGAGGGCTTGGGTGCCGGCACACTACTTGTCTGACTTCAGGTGGAACTTTTAATATAACTTAAGGCGGCCAGTCCCCGGGCCGACTAGTCGAACCCGGTGTCGGACATAAAAGCAAATGTAATAATACATTCATGAATGTGACACTCGTCTTTCATAGATAACGGAGGGCAGTCCCCGAGTGCGCCTCGGGGGGCCCGTTTGTCTTGTACTTAATATAAAAAAGGGTAGCATGATACGTACTGCTTTCAACTGTAAAATCTTCTCAAGAGGTTGGCGTTCCATGGTCGTTCCGACTCCTTGCCGGAATCATCCCTCTTGCGTGCTCTTGGCTTCTGTGCGTCGATCAGGTAGTAGGAGTCGTTGCCTAGCACCTTGCTGACGACGAAAGGGCCTTCCCAAGGGGCCGAGAGCTTGTGCTGGCCGGCTGTTCGCTGGATAAGCCGGAGCACAAGGTCGCCCTCATGGAAGGATCTTGGCTTGACCTTCCGGTTGTGGTAACGGTGCAAACCCTGCTGGTAGGTGGCGGACCGGCTGAGTGCTAACAGCCGGCCTTCTTCCAGCAGGTCGACGCCGTCTTCTCGTGCTTCCTTGGCTTCCGCCTCCGTGTACATGGTGATCCGAGGCGAGTCGAACTCGATGTCAGTTTGGATGACGGCCTCGGCGCCATATACAAGGAAGAACAGAGTGAAGCCGGTTGACTTGTTTGGGGTAGTACGCAGACTCCAGAGGACAGCCGGAAGCTCGTCGAGCCAGCAGCCGGCCGAACGCTCTAGTGGTACGACCAGTCGGGGCTTGATGCCGGAGAGGATGAGGCCGTTTGCTCGCTCGACTTGGCCGTTTTACTGCGGGTGGGCAACGGACGCTAAGTCCAGTCGGATGCCCTGCATTGCACAGAAACGTGCCAGTGCTCCCTTGGCGAAATTTGTGTCGTTGTCGGTGATGATGCTATGTGGCACACCATACCGAGTAGTGATGTCGCCGATGAATGTCACGGCAGTCGGCCCGTTCAGTTTTTTGATTGGCTTCGCTTCGATCCACTTGGTAAATTTGTCCACGGCAACAAGCAGATGTGTCATGCCGCCATAGGCTGTCTTGAATGGGCCCACCATGTCCAGCCCCCAAACGACAAAGGGCCAGGTGAGGGGGATGGTCTTGAGTGCAGAAGCCGGCAAGTGTTGCTTGGAACTGAAGACTTGGCATCCTTTGCAGCATTTGACTATCTCTTTGGCATCTTCCAAAGCAGTCGGCCAGAAGAAACCATGGCGGAAAGCTTTGGGGACAAGTGATCTTGAGGCTGTGTGGTGGCCGCATTCGCCTTGGTGGATATCCCTGAGGATTGCTACGCCCCTCTCTGGCTCGACGCACCGCTGGAAGACTCCAGTGACGCTACGCTTGACAAGTTCTCTGCTTACTATTGCATACGCTCCAGCTCGGCTTTGCACTAGTCTTGCCGAGATTTCATCGGTCGGCAGCTCTCTGTTGACTAGGAAGTTGAGGATGGGCTGGGCCCATGATGGAGCTGTGACTTCCTCTACTGTTAGTACGGCCACTGTGATCCGGGTGGGTGGGTTGGGTGGTGGAGGGTTGGAGTCGGCCATCACTTCTTGTGTGGCTGCAGTCCCCGGGCCGACTGCTGTAGTCCCCGGGCCGGGTTCTGAAGTCCCCGAGCCGGGTGCGACTACGGCAGTCCCTGGGTTGCTTGTCGAAGTCCCCGAGCCGCCTGCTGGGTTCCTCCAGTCGGATCCGGCTGCATCGGGGGCGGGTGGTACGAAGATAGAATCCGACTCTGGAGATGGCTTGATAGACGGCTTGTGGAGGCGCTGGAGGGAGACACCGGATGGTATAGCCTGTCGGGTGGAGCCGATCCGTGCTACGGCATCTACTTGGTCATTGTCGGCTCGTGGCACGTGAAGGAACTCGCACCCTTCAAAGTACCCACTGATCTGCTGGACGAGGAATCGATAGCTCGCCATCTTTGCATCCTTGGCGTCCCGGTCGCCAGATGACTGCTGGACCACCAAGTCCGAGTCGCCATAACATAGGATCTGGCGTATGCCGAGCTCTTTGGCAAGCCGGAGCCCGTCTATGAGCGCCTCGTATTCAGCCACGTTGTTGGAGGCGGCAAAGTGGATTTGCAGCGTGTATCTGAGCTTGTCGCCTTTGGGAGAGGTGAGGATGATGCCGGCTCCCAAGCCGGTGCGCATCTTGGACCCGTCGAAGTGCATCCGCCAATGAGTGGAGTCGGGAGCCGGCGGCAGGTATTGGGTCTCGGCCCAGTCGACGAGGAAGTCGGCCAATGCTTGAGACTTGATGGCGGTGCGGGGCTGGTAGAAGATTGTGTAGGGCGCCAGCGCAATGGCCCATTTAGCCACCCGGCTGGATGCATCCCGGCTGCCTATGATCTCGGCAAGCGGGGCGATGCATACGACCGTGATGGGATGCTCTTGAAAGTAGGGCTTCAGCTTCTTGGCGGCGAAGTACACTCCATAGCACATCTTCTGGTAGTGTGGGTAGTTTTGCTTTGAGCTGGATAGTACTTCGCTTAGATAATATACCGGCCTCTGGACTAGCTGGGCTCGGCCTTCTTCTGGGCACTGGACCACGACGACTGTACTGACCACTCGGCTAGTTGCGGCAATGTAGAGGAGCATGGGCTCCTTCTCAGTCGGCGCCGCCAGGACGGGTGGAGTGCTCAGCATCTTCTTCAACTCATGGAAGGCTTGGTCTGCTTGGTCATTCCACTCGAAATGAGTGGATTTCTTCATGAGTCGGTACAGGGGGAGAGCCTTCTCTCCTAGCCGGCTGATAAAGCGGTTTAGGGAGGCCAGGCACCCGGTGAACTTCTGCACGTCTCGCAACTTGGTGGGAATCTCCATTCTCTCGATGGCCTTGATCTTCACAGGGTTGCACTCAATGCCGCGTTCGGAGACCAGAAAGCCTAGAAGCTGGCCGGCTGGTACTCCGAACACGCATTTCTCGAGGTTGAGCTTGATCTGGAATCGACGCAAGTTGGCAAATGTTTCTTTGAGGTCTTCCAGCAGGGTGTCGCGCTTTTCTGTCGTCACCACAATTTCGTCTACGTAGACGTGGGCATTTCTGCCGAGTTGCTTGAGGAGGCATTTCTGCATGCAACGCTGAAAAGTGGCACCGGCATTCCTCAAGCTGAATGTCATAGTCAGGTAACGGAAAGCTCTGAATGGTGTGATGAAGGCGGTCTTCAGGCGGTCTGATGGGTCCAACTTAATCTGGTGGTATCCTGAGTAGGCATCCAAGAAACTCAACAGCTCGCATCCGGCTGTGGAGTCTATTACTTGATCAATCTGTGGCAAAGCAAACGGATCTTTGGGGCAGGCCTTGTTGAGGCTAGTGTAGTCTATACACATACGCCATTTGTTGTTCTTCTTCAACACCAAGACTGGGTTGGCAAGCCACTCTGGGAAAAACACTTCCATAATAAAGCCGGCGGCAAGGAGCCGGGCTATCTCTTCTCCTACGATTCTTCTCTTCTCTTCTGGCAGTCGGCGGAGAGGCTGCTTGACCGGCTTCGCGTCCGCTCGGACGTGTAACTTGTGCTCGGCGAAATCCTTTGGAACACCCGGCATGTCCTTTGGGGACCATGCAAAGATGTCTCGATTCTCACGGAGGAAGTCGACGAGCTCGCCTTCCTATTTACTGTCCAGGTTTGCACCGATGACTGCGAACCTCTCCGGGTTCTCCGGGTCCAGAGGTATCTTCTTCGTCTCCTTGGCCGGCTGAAAGGAGCCCTGAGCATCATATTCTTTGGGGTTGGGGAACGAGGCCGGCTGCTTGCCGGCCATGGCCACAACCCATTCCAGCATCTTCTTCTCTTCTGCCACTACGAGAGACTCGGCCAGCCGGCTGCTGGCCGCGGCGCACTCGATGGACTTCTTGTAGTCGCCGGTTACAGTGATGATCCCCTTCGAGCTCAGCATCTTCATCTTCAGGTAGGCGTAGTGGGAGACGGCCATGAACTTGGCCAGAGCAGGTCGGCCAAGCAAGGCGTGGTAAGGGCTTTCCAGATCCACTACCTCGAACCAGATCGCTTCTCGGCAAAAGTGATCTTTGTCTCCGAAGAGAACATCCATCTTGATCTTGCCGATCAGGGAACAGGACAGGCCGGGTACGATGCCATGGAACACGGTCCGGCTTGGCATGAGCTGCTTTGCCTTGAGGTTCAACTTCTCCATGGTGTCGCGGTACAGTATGTTGATACTGCTTCCGCCATCAATCAGAACGCGGGAGAATCGGGCAGCCCGCCTCTCTGTTGCGAGGGTGACATCCAACACCAAAGCGTAGGAGCCAGGGGACGGCATCACCTCTGGGTGATCGGCCCGGCTTCAGTTGATAGGCCTTTCGGACCAATGCATGAACTCGGGGTTACTGGAGGTGACCGCGTTGACCTCTTGGTGCTGTCGGCGCCGGCTGCGCTTGTCTTCAACCTGGCTCGTGAAGATGACGTAGGCGGCGTGCTCATCAGGGAACTCATCTTGAATGGCTCCGACTGCTGGTCGAGCAGCCGGCTGTTGGGGGGCTGGAGGCTGAAGGAAATATGCCCTAGAGGCAATAATAAAGTTATTATTTATTTCCTTATATCATGATAAATGTTTATTATTCATGCTAGAATTGTATTAACCGGAAACATGATACATGTGTGAATACATAGACAAACAGAGTGTCACTAGTATGCCTCTACTTGACTAGCTCGTTGATCAAACATAGTTATGTTTCCTAGCCATTAACATGAGTTGTCATTTGATTAATGGGATCACATCATTAGGAGAATGATGTGATTGACTTGACCCATTCCATTAGCTTAACACTCGATCGTTTAGTATGTTGCTATTGCTTTCTTCATGACTTATACATGTTCCTATGATTATGAGATTATGCAACTCCCGTTTACCGGAGGAACACTTTGTGTGCTACCAAACGTCACAACGTAACTGGGTGATTATAAAGGTGCTCTACAGGTGTCTCCGAAGGTACTTGTTGGGTTGGCGTATTTCGAGATTGGGATTTGTCACTCCGATTGTCGGAGAGGTATCTCTGGGCCCTCTCGGTAATGCACATCACTTAAGCCTTGCAAGCATTGCAACTAAATGAGTTTGTTGCGAGATGATGTATTACGGAACGAGTAAAGAGACTTGCCGGTAACGAGATTGAACTAGGTATTAAGATACCGACGATCGAATCTCGGGCAAGTAACATACCGATGACAAAGGGAACAACGTATGTTGTTATGCAGTTTGACCGATAAAGATCTTCGTAGAATATGTGGGAGCCAATATGGGCATCCAGGTCCCGCTATTGGTTATTGACCGGAGACGTGTCTTGGTCATGTCTACATAGTTCTCGAACCCGTAGGGTCCGTACGCTTAACGTTACGATGACAGTTTTATTATGAGTTTATGAGTTTTGATGTATCGAAGGAGTTTGGAGTCCCGGATGAGATCGGGGACATGACGAGGAGTCTCGAAATGGTCGAGATGTAAAGATCGATATATTGGACGACTATATTTGGACATCGGAAAGGTTCCGAGTGATTCGGGTATTTTTCGGAGTACCGGAGAGTTACGGGAATTCGTATTGGGCCTTAATGGGCCATACGGGAAAGGAGAGAAAGGCCCCAAAGGGTGGCCGCACCCCTCCCCATGGACTAGTCCGAATTGGACTAGGGAGGGGGGCGCCCCCTTCCTTCCTTCTCCTTCTCCCTTCCCTTCTCCTACTCCAACAAGGAAAGGAGGAGTCCTACTCCCGGTGGGAGTAGGACTCCCCCCTTGGCGCGCCCTCCTCCTAGGCCGGCCGCCTCCCCCCCTTGCTCCTTTATATACGGGGGCAGGGGGCACCCCATAGACACAACAATTGATCTATTGATCTCTTAGCCGTGTGCGGTGCCCCCCTCCACCATATTACACCTCGATAATATTGTAGCGGTGCTTAGGCGAAGCCCTGAGTCGGTAGAACATCAACATCGTCATCACGCCATCGTGCTGACGAAACTCTCCCTCAACACTCGGCTGGATCGGAGTTCGAGGGACGTCATCGAGCTGAACGTGTGCTGAACTCGGAGGTGCCGTGCGTTCGATACTTGATCGGTCGGATCATGAAGACGTACGACTACATCAACCGTGTTTTGTTAACGCTTCCGCTTTCGGTCAACGAGGGTACGTGGACAACAGTCTCCCCTCTTGTTGCTATGCATCACCATGAACTTGCTTGTGCATAGGAAATTTTTGAAATTACTACGTTCCCCAACAGTGGTATCAGAGCCTGGTTTTATGCATTGATGTTATGCACGAGTAGAACACAAGTGAGTAGTGGGCGATATAAGTCATACTGCTTACCAGCATGTCATACTTTGGTTCAGCGGTATTGTGAGATGAAGCGGCCCGGACCAACATTACGCGTACACTTACGCGAGACCGGTTTCACCGTTGCGAGCACTCGTTGCTTAAAGGTGACTAGCGGGTGTCTGTCTCTCTCACTTTAGTTGAATCGAGTGTGGCAACGCCCGGTCCTTGCGAAGGTTAAAACAGCACCAACTTGACAAACTATCATTGTGGTTTTGATGCGTAGGTAAGAACGGTTCTTGCTAAGCCCGTAGCAGCCACGTAAAACTTGCAACAACAAAGTAGAGGATGTCTAAATTGTTTTTGCAGGGCATGTTGTGATGTGATATGGTCAAAGCATGATGCTAAATTTATTGTCTGAGATGACCATGTTTTGTAACTGAGTTATCGGCAACTGGCAGGAGACATATGGTTGTCGCTTTATTGTATGCAATGCAATCGCCCTGTAATGCTTTACTTTATCACTAAGCGGTAGCGATAGTCGTAGAAGCATAAGATTGGTGAGACGACAACGATGCTACGATGGATATCAAGGTGTCGCACCGGTGACGATGGTGATCATGACGGTGCTTCGGAGATGGAGATCACAAGCACAAGATGATGATGGCCATATCATACACTTATATTGATTGCATGTGATGTTTATATTTTATGCATCTTATCTTGCTTTGATTGACGGTAGCATCATAAGATGATCCCTCACTAAATTATCAAAGTATAAGTGTTCTCCCTGAGTATGCACCGTTGCGAAAGTTCTTCGTGCTGAGACACCACGTGATGATCGGGTGTGATAGGCTCTACGTTCAAATACAACGGGTGCAAAACAGTTGCACACGCGGAATACTCAGGTTAAACTTGACGAGCCTAGCATATAACAGATATGGCCTCGGAACACGGAGACCGAAAGGTCGAGCGTGAATCATATAGTAGATATGATCAACATAGTGATGTTCACCGTTGAAACTACTCCATCTCACGTGATGATCGGACATGGTTTAGTTGATATGAATCACGTGATCACTTAGAGGATTAGAGGGATGTCTATCTAAGTGGGAGTTCTTAAGTAATATGATTAATTGAACTTGAATTTATCATGAACTTAGTACCTGATAGTATCTTGCTTGTCTATGTTAATTGTAGATAGATGGCCCGTGCTGTTGTTCCATTGAATTTTAATGCGTTCCTTGAGAAAGCAAAGTTGAAAGATGATGGTAGCAATTACACGGACTGGGTCCGTAACTTGAGGATTATCCTCATTGCTGCACAGAAGAATTACGTCCTGGAAGCACCACTGGGTGCCAGGCCTGCTGCAGGAGCAACACCAGATGTTATGAACATCTGGCAGAGCAAAGCTGATGACTACTCGATAGTTCAGTGTGCCATGCTTTACGGCTTAGAACCGGGTCTTCAACGACGTTTTGAACGTCATGGAGCATATGAGATGTTCCAGGAGTTGAAGTTAATATTTCAAGCAAATGCCCGGATTGAGAGATATGAAGTCTCCAATAAGTTCTATAGCTGCAAGATGGAAGAGAATAGTTCTGTCAGTGAGCATATACTCAAAATGTCTGGGTATAACAATCACTTGATTCAACTGGGAGTTAATCTTCCAGATGATAGCGTCATTGACAGAATCCTTCAATCACTGCCACCAAGCTACAAGAGCTTCGTGATGAACTATAACATGCAAGGGATGGATAAGACGATTCCCGAGCTCTTCGCAATGCTAAAAGCTGCGGAGGTAGAAATCAAAAAGGAGCATCAAGTGTTGATGGTCAATAAGACCACTAGTTTCAAGAAAAAGGGCAAAGGGAAGAAGAAGGGGAACTTCAAGAAAAACAGCAAGCAAGTTGTTGTTCAGGAGAAGAAACCCAAGTCTGGACCTAAGCCTGAGATTGAGTGCTTCTACTGAAAGCAGACTGGTCACTGGAAGCGGAACTGCCCCATGTATTTGGCGGATAAGAAGGATGGCAAGGTGAACAAAGGTATATGTGATATACATGTCATTGATGTGTACCTTACTAATGCTCACAGTAGCACCTGTGTATTTGATACTGGTTCTGTTGCTAATATTTGCAACTCGAAACAGGGGCTACGGATTAAGCGAAGATTGGCTAAGGACGAGGTGACGATGCGCGTGGGAAATGGTTCCAAAGTCGATGTGATCGCGGTCGGCACGCTACCTCTACATCTACCTTCGGGATTAGTTTTAGACCTAAATAATTGTTATTTGGTGCCAGCGTTAAGCATGAACATTATATCTGGATCTTGTTTGATGCGAGACGGTTATTCATTTAAATCAGAGAATAATAGTTGTTCTATTTATATGAGTAATATCTTTTATGGTCATGCACCCTTGAAGAGTGGTCTATTTTTGTTGAATCTCGATAGTAGTGATTCACATATTCATAATATTGAAGCCAAAAGATGCAGAGTTGATAATGATAGTGCAACTTATTTGTGGCACTGCCGTTTAGGTCATATCGGTGTAAAGCGCATGAAGAAACTCCATACTGATGGACTTTTGGAACCACTTGATTATGAATCACTTGGTACTTGCGAACCATGCCTCATGGGCAAGATGACTAAAACACCGTTCTCCAGAACTATGGAGAGAGCAACAGATTTGTTGGAAATCATACATACAGATGTATGTGGTCCGATGAATATTGAGGCTCGTGGCGGATATCGTTATTTTCTCACCTTCACAGATGATTTGAGCAGATATGGGTATATCTACTTAATGAAACATAAGTCTGAAACATTTGAAAAGTTCAAAGAATTTCAGAGTGAAGTTGAAAATCATCGTAACAAGAAAATAAAATTTCTACGATCTGATCGTGGAGGGGAATATTTGAGTTATGAGTTTGGTCTTCATTTCAAACAATGCGGAATAGTTTCGCAACTCACGCCACCCGGAACACCACAGCGTAATGGTGTGTCCGAACGTCGTAATCGTACTTTACTAGATATGGTGCGATCTATGATGTCTCTTACTGATTTACCGCTATCGTTTTGGGGTTATGCTTTAGAGACGGCTGCATTCACGTTAAATAGGGCACCATCAAAATCCGTTGAGACGACGCCTTATGAACTGTGGTGTGGCAAGAAACCAAAGTTGTCGTTTCTTAAAATTTGGGGCTGCGATCCTTATGTGAAAAAACTTCAACCTGATAAGCTCGAACCCGAATCGAAGAAATGTGTCTTCATAGGATACCCAAAGGAAACTGTTGGGTACACCTTCTATCACAGATCCGAAGGCAAAACTTTTGTTGCTAAATTCGAAATTTTTCTGGAGAAGGAGTTTCTCTCGAAAGAAGTGAGTGGGAGGAAAGTAGAACTTGATGAGGTAACTGTACCTGCTCCCTTATTGGAAAGTAGTTCATCACAGAAACCGGTTTCTGCGACGCCTACACCAATTAGTGAGGAAGTTAATGATGATGATCATGAAACTTCAGATCAAGTTATTACTGAACCTCGTAGGTCAACCAGAGTAAGATCCGCACCAGAACGGTACGGTAATCCTGTTCTGGAGGTTATGTTACTAGACCATGACGAACCTACAAACTATGAAGAAGCGATGGTGAGCCCAGATTCCACAAAATGGCTTGAGGCCATGAAATCCGAGATGGGATCCATGTATGAGAACAAAGTATGGACTTTGGTTGACTTGCCCGATGATCGGCAAGCCATTGAAAATAAATGGATCTTCAAGAAGAAGACTGACGCTGACGGTAATGTTACTGTCTATAAAGCTCGGCTTGTTGCGAAAGGTTTTCGATAAGTTCAAGGGATTGACTACGATGAGACCTTCTCACCCGTAGCGATGCTTAAGTCTGTCCGAATCATGTTAGCAATTGCCGCATTTTATGATTATGAAATTTGGCAAATGGATGTCAAAACTGCATTCCTGAATGGATTTCTGGAAGAAGGATTGTATATGATGCAACCGGAAGGTTTTGTCGATCCAAAGGGAGCTAACAAAGTGTGCAAGCTCCAGCGATCCATTTATGGACTGGTGCAAGCCTCTCGGAGTTGGAATAAACGTTTTGATAGTGTGATCAAAGCATTTGGTTTTGTACAGTCTTTTGGAGAAGCCTGAATTTACAAGAAAGTGAGTGGGAGCTCTATAGCATTTCTGATATTATATGTGGATGACATATTGCTGATTGGAAATGATATAGAATTTCTGGATAGCATAAAGGGATACTTGAATAAGAGTTTTTCAATGAAAAACCTCGGTGAAGCTGCGTATATATTGGGCATCAAGATCTATAGAGATAGATCAAGACGCTTAATTGGACTTTCACAAAGCACATACCTTGACAAAGTTTTGAAGAAGTTCAAGATGGATCAAACAACGAAAGGGTTCTTGCCTGTGTTACAAGGTGTGAAGTTGAGTAAGACTCAATGCCCGACCACTGCAAAAGATAGAGAGAAGATTAAAGATGTCCCCTATGCTTCAGCCATAGGCTCTATCATGTATGCAATGTTGTGTACCAGACCTGATGTATGCCTTGCTATAAGTCTAACAGGAAGGTACCAAAGTAATCCAGGAGTGGATCACTGGACAGCGGTCAAGAACATCCTGAAATACCTGAAAAGGACTAAGGATATGTTTCTCGTATATGGAGGTGACAAAGAGCTCATCGTAAATGGTTACGTTGATGCAAGCTTTGACACTGATCCGGACGATTCTAAATCGCAAACCGGATACGTGTTTACATTGAACGGTGGAGCTGTCAGTTGGTGCAGTTCTAAACAAAGCATCGTGGCGGGATCTACATGTGAAGCAGAGTACATAGCTGCTTCGGAAGCAGCAAATGAAGTAGTCTGGATGAAGGAGTTCATATCCGATCTAGGTGTCATACCTAGTGCATCGGGTCCAATGAAAATCTTTTGTGACAATACTGGTGCAATTGCCTTGGCAAAGGAATCAAGATTTCACAAGAGAACCAAGCACATCAAGAGACGCTTCAATTCCATCCGGGATTTAGTCCAGGTGGGAGACATAGAAATTTGCAAGATACATACGGATCTGAATGTTGCAGACCCGTTGACTAAGCCTCTTCCACGAGCAAAACATGATCAGCACCAAGGCTCCATGGGTGTAAGAATCATTACTGTGTAATCTAGATTATTGACTCTAGTGCAAGTGGGAGACTGAAGGAAATATGCCCTAGAGGCAATAATAAAGTTATTATTTATTTCCTTATATCATGATAAATGTTTATTATTCATGCTAGAATTGTATTAACCGGAAACATTATACATGTGTGAATACATAGACAAACAGAGTGTCACTAGTATGCCTCTACTTGACTAGCTCGTTGATCAAAGATGGTTATGTTTCCTAGCCATAGACATGAGTTGTCATTTGATTAACGGGATCACATCAATAGGAGAATGATGTGATTGACTTGACCTATTCCATTAGCTTAGCACTCGATCATTTAGTATGTTGCTATTGCTTTCTTCATGACTTATACATGTTCCTATGACTATGAGATTATGCAACTCCCGTTTACCGGAGGAACACTTTGTGTGCTACCAAACGTCACAACGTAACTGGGTGATTATAAAGGTGCTCTACAGGTGTCTCCGACGGTACTTGTTGGGTTGGCGTATTTCGAGATTGGGATTTGTCACTCTGATTGTCGGAGAGGTATCTCTGGGCCCTCTCGGTAATGCACATCACTTAAGCTTTGCAAGCATTGCAACTAAATGAGTTTGTTGCGACATGATGTATTACGGAACGAGTAAAGAGACTTGCCGGTAACGAGATTGAACTAGGTATTAAGATACCGACGATCGAATCTCGGGCAAGTAACATACCGATGACAAAGGGAACAACGTATGTTGTTATGCGGTTTGACCGATAAAGATCTTCGTAGAATATGTGGGAGCCAATATGGGCATCCAGGTCCCGCTATTGGTTATTGACCGGAGACGTGTCTCGGTCATGTCTACATAGTTCTCGAACCCGTAGGGTCCGTACGCTTAACGTTACGATGACAGTTTTATTATGAGTTTATGAGTTTTGATGTACCGAAGGAGTTCGGAGTCCCGGATGAGATCAGAGACATGACGAGGAGTCTCAAAATGGTCGAGACGTAAAGATCGATATATTGGACGACTATATTTGGACATCGGAAAGGTTCCGAGTGATTCGGGTATTTTTCGGAGTACCGGAGAGTTACGGGAATTCGTATTGGGCCTTAATGGGCCATACGGGAAAGGAGAGAAAGGCCCCAAAGGGTGGCCGCACCCCTCCCCATGGACTAGTCCGAATTGGACTAGGGAGGGGGGCGCCCCCTTCCTTCCTTCTCCTTCTCCCTTCCCTTCTCCTACTCCAACAAGGAAAGGAGGAGTCCTACTCCCGGTGGGAGTAGGACTCCCCCCTTGGCACGCCCTCCTCCTAGGCCGGCCGCCTCCCCCCCTTGCTCCTTTATATACGGGGGCAGGGGGCACCCCATAGACACAACAATTGATCTATTTATCTCTTAGCCGTGTGCGGTGCCCCCCTCCACCATATTACACCTCGGTAATATCGTAGCGGTGCTTAGGCGAAGCCCTGCGTCGGTAGAACATCGTCATCGTCATCACGCCGTCGTGCTGACGAAACTCTCCCTCAACACTCGGCTGGATCGGAGTTCGAGGGACGTCATCGAGCTGAACGTGTGCTGAACTCGGAGGTGCCGTGCGTTCGGTACTTGATCGGTCGGATCGTGAAGACGTATGACTACATCAACCACGTTGTGTTAACGCTTCCGCTTTCGGTCTACGAGGGTACGTGGACAACACTCTCCCCTCTCGTTGCTATGCATCACCATGAACTTGCGTGTGCGTAGGAAGTTTTTGAAATTACTACGTTCCCCAACAGAGGCGGCGGGCCGGGAGGCGGAGGCGGCACCAGCCCCTCGCCCTTGGAGATCCGGGTGAGCCAGTGGCACTTTCGGGTCGTGTGGTTGGACGGCTTTGCGCCGCTGTGGAACTTGCAGGGGGCATCGAGAGTCCGCTCGTAGGAGAAGGCCGGCTGCCAAGCCGGCCTGCCGCCCTTCTTCTTGGGAGCGGGCCGTTCTTCGGGCTGCTCGTCTTCGACGGCGGCCACCTGCCGACTGGTGGTAGGCAGTATAGGGGCCTTGCGCTTGTGGCCGTTCTGGTAGGGGCGCCGATTGGAGTCGTCAGCCGGCGTCTTAGGAGCCGGAGCGAGCACCTTCCCAGAGGCATCCACTCGGAGCTCGGTCTTCATTGAGGAGTCAGCGGTGGCGTACTTGTCAGTGATGACCAGTAGCTCGTCGAGGGTAGTCGGCTCATCATAGAGGAGTCGGTGCTTGAGGAGGGTGCCCTCTCGGCACCCGGCGGTGAAGTACTCGATAGCCTGTACCTCGTGCACCCCCTCGCAGGAGTTGCGGAGCTCGGCCCACCACATGAGGTAGTCGCGGGTCGACTCGCTGGGCCCTTGAACGCATAAGGAGAGCTGGCGGGGCTTGGGAGGCCGCTTGTACGTGCTGGTGAAGTTGCGGACGAAGACTTCCGTGAAGTCCAGCCAGCTGTTGACGCTGTAGGGCTTGAGGCTGTTGAGCCAGGTGCGTGCCGTGCCTTGCAGCATGAGAGGGACGTACTTCACGGCAATGCGCCTATTGCCGTTCGCTATACTGACAGCGGTAGAGTAGTCGATGAGCCAATCTTCCAGCTTTACAGAGCCGTTGTATTTAGGCGTGTCTCTAGGGAGCGAGAACCCTTTGGGGAAGGGCTCGTCGCGGATGCGGGGGCCAAAGCATGGCGGGCCGACATCGTCTTCTTCTTCCAATGCCAGGGATCGAGCTAGGCGGTCGATCCGGTGGCGGGCGTCGTTCTCGCCGACTCCTTCGTTGTGGCCTAATCGGCACCGAGAGTCGGATGTGTGACAGGCAGCGGGGTGGGATATCTCTCTCCACGAGGTGGGGGAGGAGGCGGATTGCCTTGGTGCTCCACTGCTCGGGGGCGGCCTTCCGCGTCACGCTCGATGGTGATTCGAGTCCGGCTGCGGCTAGCAGCCGGCTCCTTGTCTTTCCTCGCGCGGGCGCCGCTCGCGGTAGGCGACCGGGAGGTCGCGGCGTGCTCTCGGCGTGGAGGAGGACTTTCAGCACGTGCACCGGCTTCATGCCGTTCTGCGGCCGCGTCGATCAGCTGCTGGATGCGCCTTGTCATGTAGGGGAGCTCGTCTGCCCCCAGCCCGTTCAGCTCTTCTACGGCCGCCTGAGCGGCTCGCAAATTCTTGAGCGGTGTGGCGTAGACGGGGCGGTCTACCCCCAGCATGCTGGCGATGGCCGCGCCGCGCTTCTTGACGAGGCCGGCTCGGCTCGGGCCGCCGTGAGGCGGCGTACCGAAGGCGGCGCGGTCGACTTCGCGCTGGTGAGCCTCAGTGAGGTGTCTCATGGAGGCTATCTTCTGGCCCTCCGCGATGAGGGCGAGGCGGCGTGCTTCCAGGGTCTCGGCGTCAGCATCGGCCGGGATGGGCACGGACAAGTCATGCATCGCCGCCTGTAGGGCGTCGTGGGCGTTCTCGCCCGAGTCGGCGACGTGGCTGATGACCAGCACCTCAGTGACAGCGTTGCTGCCGCTGTCAGCTCGAGGGAGAGGGTCGTTGACGACTACCACGTCGGAGGGGTAGGCGTCGAGCGATGTCGTGTCGGAGTCGACAAGCATCGGGTCGGTGGAGCCGACTGACTCCAAGTCCACAGCAAGCTCGCTGGAGACATGAAGCTGGTCGAGGAGGCTGACGAGGTGGCTCTCGGGGTAGTCCGTGCCCGCGTCGGACGTGGGCTCGTCGGAGATGCGAGTCTCGCCAAGAAGATCGGCGAGGCAGCTTGCCGCGCAGGCGCCGTCGACGCCTTGCAGCGCGTCGGGGCAAGCGTCGTCGGGCGCAGCAGGCTGGCTGCGCTCGCGAGGGAGGAAGAGGGTTGCCGTCCAGAACAGGTCTCCGGACGATGGTGCACCTGGCCCCACGGTGGGCGCCAAATGTCGGGTGGTAGGTGCGACATATGCCAACGGGTGGCTTATCATTGTGGGAGCCAGTAAGACATCGCCGGTGCCTGGAAACGGGATGAAGCGAAGACATGCACGCCGGCGGATCTTACCCGGGTTCGGGGCTCTCCGTGGAGATAACACCCCTAATCCTGCTCTGCGGGGTCTCCGCATGATCGCTCAATCAGTACAAGTAGCTACAAGTGCTCCTTGAGCTGTTTGGCTAGGGGTCGAAGGAAGGCAAGGCTAGCTTTCCCTTTCTCTCTATGTCGTGTGTCAAACTCTATGAGATCAACCCTTTGCATGGGTGCCCCGGGGGGTTTATATAGGCCTACCCCCCAGGGGTACATTGGTAATCTGGCTGGGTGTGGGTCCCAGCCGTCAGTGTCTATGCTCGCCGACTTCTCCGCCGGTCATTGGGGCCCGCCGACTGGTAGGTCCCGCCGGCTGCCGGCCTCTTGGCCGGCAGGCCGGCCGCACCGGTTGGGTGCTTTGTCGGCGGCTGGTTACTGTTGCCTCGCCTCTGATGATGAGGGCCTGGTCATGGTAAGCGTGGCTACAGTGTCACCGCCTTGCGGGCTCTCACTGTAGCCTCACCTCGTCTTGTCTCCTTAATGAGGCGCATGCTTCGAGGGAGGGAGGCAGCCGGCTATTGGAAGCCGGCTATTGGAAACCAGCTACGCCCCTGGCCGACTAGGGGGGGCCAGGCCGCCTTCGAGTGTCTCTCTGGCTAAGGGGGCCCGCCGCCCGCGGGCCCTTCTGGCGCCTGTCGTGGGTGACTTCGTGGTCAACATGGCTACAGTGTCGCGCCGGACGGGGGATGGCTGGCCCGTACGGCGCCCTGTGGCCACGCCTGCTTCGAGATTCGGGGGTTGTGGGTTGTACTACGGCCACGCCCCGTCTTATCACCATCATGTGGATGCAGTCCTGGTGGGTGCGGTCTTGGCCGGCTTCTGGGAGTCGGCTCTCTTTAGGGCCGGCTTCTGGGAGTCGGTCCTCTTGGGGCCGGCTTCCTGGAGTCGGCCATCTCGTAGCTTTCATGAGGAAGGTTTCTGAGGCCGGGTCGCTTTCTGGCAGTCGGCCCCGAGGGTGGCCGGCCGGGGGAAGGCGGCCCTGCGCTCTGTATGCTTGAGGGCTTGAATGGCCTGGTAATTTTTCTGAAGAGCCAGGGGGAGTCGGTTAGGCTACCCGTGGCCATTTCCTCCGACAGTGCGTGTGTGGGTGCATGTGTTTGTGTGAGTGTTGCGTGGATGCAGTTCGTGTGCATGCGTGCGTGTGTGTATAATCACCACACCAGCTCATGTGTGTTAAAATAGACGGCTCAGCATACCAATACAAGGCCACCTTGTCCGCTGTGCCCACGATCATGACTTCGAACCACCGTCCAAATATTTTTTTGTCGTTTTTTTTCATTCTTACTAGCAAGATGCCCGTGCGTTGCACGTAACATCAAGATGCATTTGTATGACTTGTTTATCTTGTGAGAGAAAAGGATGAACGAGGGAAGGCCTTATTTGCAAATGTGGAGAGGTGTGTGGGTACCTTTTTGCAAAATTGCCATAGTTTCTTTCCTATCCGTCAGATATAAATCGGACGGCCTATATTGCAGGATGGCAGGCACACCATCATCACCAACTCTGTTTTTTATAAGAGTGTATTTTATGTATTTTATAAGAGTGTAGATGTAGAGTAGATACAAGTCGACAGGTGGGCACGATGGTAGTGAGATAATGTGATGCAACACTAGAGGTGCCACGTGGAGCGTTTAACTGGTCAACTAGTCATGTCATGAGCAAATACAGAGTTGTACGGTGATCCCGTGACTGTATAATAACCACTAAATGTAAATGGTGACCGTAATGAGTGGATTCTGAAGTCCAATGTATGTATCGTGCTTTCGCTTCAAATACAATGATCGTCATTGCATATATCGCGAGAGAAAGATGAAACATGCGTGAATTTTCTGGGGGCTTACTTTTAGAGGACCTGGAGATAGTTTTGTGTGCCTACGTGAAAGGGGCATACATGGGGGTATGCGATGGAGAGAGAGATGCTCTTCGTTTCTCTTTATTATGACTAACTTTGTATATAGTATAAAAATATACAAATTCACATTGCGGAATAAATATCATTGTGGGCACCATGCAATGCAAATTAGCGTTCGTACTCCTCCATATAACTTTGTAATGTTGTATATATGTAGAAACTCTAAAATAATTTTTTGGCCACAATTTATTCAAAAGGAATGTTGTATGCGAAATAAACGTGAAGAGAGGGCTTTTTAGATCAATGGGGTACGTGATGTAACATGTGTGAATGTGTAGTTGATGCATTTGGCGGGGCCTAGAGAGGTATGTGTGTTTATTACGTATTCGAGAGAGGCATGGATAGAGGGGCCGACGGGGGGGGCGTGGGAGAGATAGCATGAGAAATGAGAGTGGTCTAGAGAGAGAGACGAATATGACGTCACGACAAGAGATTCCATTCCCTTGAGTGTGTATATGCAAGGGGGAGGGAATAGAGGCACCAGGAGAAATTTTCTGTGTGTGGTGTTTGTGTTGGTATGTGTGGGTGTGAGAAGATAATGAGACGTGGGGGCAGAGGGTGTGTCACCGCGTGAGGTCCGGTGGGTCGAGGTGAGGCCCTTCGTTCGGTTCCGACTTGCGCCACATTGGTCGGCCCGTGACGCATTTAGGAAGATCCATGGATGACTAGTCGTACAAGACAAAGATAGCAGAATTGTGAAGGACTCTATGTCCACTGACAAAGCCGGCTAGGATTTGTAACCCTAGGTTCTCGGACTAAGCTAACCCCTTTATCTCTGATATTACTATTCATCCAACCTAACTTTAGGGGCATCCTACAGAATGCTCTGCTAGAATCATACTCGTCGATTAGGAAGAGAGGTGTGAGACAATGCGTGAGAGACAGGCGTAAAGATAATGTGCGTACATGAGACACGTAGGCAGGTCCATGTATATAGAAAGGGTCGATGAGGATTGTGCGTGTGTATGTTTGCGAGAGGAAGAGTGCTTGTGATAAAGGTTAGTGAAAACAGTTGTAAATGGTTACGAGAGGGAGGGAGGGTTATATCTAGAGCATGTGTGCGAGAAAGACACCTCGGGAGAGAGTGTGTGAGCATGTGTGAGAGACCACCGATGGAGAGTGAAACTACACGTAAAAGACTGCTCTACACATTGATTAAAGATATAAATTGTATCCAAATATTAGGATGGGATCATGATATTTGCAATTCGCGTAAGGAGCGGTCATTGATCCATCAGACATCTAGATTCTATCGAATTTGAGCATGTCTATGTTATTATTCGACACAATTGATCCACATAGTTAGTATTTTGAACTCCAGACAATGCATCGCTTTAGCAATCGAATATAAACGTGAGTATAGTTCATGTTGTGTGTGTAAAGCACATTATACATACGAAAGTTACACAATGGACATTATAAATAGCTACCTATGAACTAGCATACATTTGAATTCAACTTAAGGTGGTTTAAAAAATCAAATTGAATTTGATATCATGGCATTTGTAAACCATACCTAAATTATGGGGGCACCAATCTTTGCTCTGATTTTGTACATAATAGCATATGTAGTCGTGTACAAAATAGATTCAAATTTAGCTCCTCCATTCCAAAATAATCGTAGTTATAGGATTTTCAAGTGTCAAAATTTCAAAAAGAAGCGGATAATTTAATGAGGTTTTCAAACATACAAGGTCAAATATAACGTTGTCTATTTAGGTCAATCCTCATAGTTCAAGAGTACTCTAAACGTGAATGCTTGTGTTTCAAAATTTTGAACGAAGCGCCAAAAGAGCCTCTACTCGCCCGAAACCGCGTGAGACCAATGTTTGGTAGTACAAGGAAATTACTTTTCTAATAACTCCGACCCGTGAAACCTACCAGTCCGACGTCCAAAGGTCTAAACCGGGGTAGGTTTGTAGCTTCATTTAGACGCCACGCAACCGCATCCGAAAAACATTCATACACAATGGCCGCCTAAGCACACATGCGCGCGGCCGAAATCGCTCCCGCCCACTATTTGGGACACCTGGGATTACCATCCTACCCCCGACCCGCAGTAGGTCCGAAATTTAAGAGGGGGCAAAGTTTGTACTTTCCCCAAATTTCAAACAAGCGCGTCCCATCTTCTGTTCAAAAAAGCCAAAAACAAGCGCGTCCCAGACCGAAACATGGTTCCCCCCCCCACCCGTCCGATTCCCCATTCGTACTCCGTGGGCGCCAAAACTACCTCTCCACCAGCCGCGAAACCCCGGCGTCCTTCGTCCGCCACCCCATCCCACCCATCAACCGCCGCCCTCCTCCATCACGCCGGAGCCGATACCCCGACGTCGTCCTCCACCGCAACCTCAACCGCAACGCCCTCCACGGCTAGTAGTTGAAGCCGAGGCCGAGCCGTCCGTACCCGAGCCAGTTCAACCACGCCGTCGTGCGCCTCACCGCTGCCGCTCCAACTTCGCCACCCTCCACCACACCGGAGTTGTTCCTGCTACGCCGTCCTTCGCCGCCTCGGATCTGCTTATCCTGCGCCGACATACGGCCACGGCAACACAGTCAACAATTTGGCCATGGGTTCGTCCAAGCCTGCACCCTCCAGAACATCGGTTTCCCCGGTAAAAAGAAGAAGTTCAGCGCGACATGTGGAGGTGACCACACCGGCAACCGAAAAAGCTACTCCTCTTCCCTTATTCGTGCAAATTTTACGTCTCTGCTTGCACGGTATTCATCCCACAGAAGACACTAGTAGACCGCTTCTTCTTGATACTAGATGTTCCTAGTAACTCGCGATGCACAAGGTTTCTCCTCATATACTATTTCACCTTAGCTAGAGGTCCGTCGCCCCCCTGAATATCAATTTCTGGCCAGTTGATTCCCAATTAACGGAAGCATTCCCCGGCGTAACAGGCGCTAGTACGCCTATTACGCCGGGGAAGCAGCGCCTTGGTGTTTATCTTAGGGGCGTGTGCGGCCTACAGCTACTGGCGCCCGATCTGGAGGTCGGCCGGGATTAAAGGGATGGCCTGGGGGCACTGCCAAGCACGGCGGTGGTGTGAGGTCGATGGGAGGGCGGGGCGGCGGAGGCAGGGGTCTGGGCCGGTGGTCGCTGGTGAAGGAAATATGCCCTAGAGGCAATAATAAAGTTATTATTAATTTCCTTATATCATGATAAATGTTTCTTATTCATGCTAGAATTGTATTAACCGGAAACTTGATACATGTGTGAATACATAGACAAACAGAGTGTCACTAGTATGCCTCTACTTGACTAGCTCGTTGATCAAAGATGGTTATGTTTCCTAGCCATTGACATGAGTTTTCATTTGATTAATGGGATCACATCATTAGGAGAATGATGTGATTGACTTGACCCATTCCGTTAGCTTAGCACTCGATCGTTTAGTATGTTGCTATTGCTTTCTTCATGACTTATACATATTCCTACGACTATGAGATTATGCAACTCCCGTTTACCGGAGGAACACTTTGTGTGCTACCAAACGTCACAATGTAACTGGGTGATTATAAAGGTGCTCTACAGGTGTCTCCGAAGGTACTTGTTGGGTTGGCGTATTTCGATATTAGGATTTGTCACTCCGATTGTCGGAGAGGTATCTCTGGGCCCACTCGGTAATGCACATCACTATAAGCCTTGCCAGCATTGCAACTAATGAGCTAGTTGCGGGATGATGTATTACGGAACGAGTAAAGAGACTTGCCAGAAACAAGATTGAACTAGGTATTGAGATACCGACGATCGAATCTCGGGCAAGTAACATACCGATGACAAAGGGAACAACGTATGTTGTTATGCGGTCTGACCGATAAAGATCTTCGTAGAATATGTGGGAGCCAATATGAGCATCCAGGTTCCGCTATTGGTTATTGACCGGAGACGTGTCTCGGTCATGTCTACATAGTTCTCGAACCCGTAAGGTCCGCACGCTTAAAGTTAGATGACGGTTATATTATGAGTTTATGTGTTTTGATGTACTGAAGGAGTTCGGAGTCCCAGATGAGATCAGGGACTTGACGAGGAGTCTCGAAATGGTCGAGACGTAAATATCGATATATTGGACGACTATATTCGAACATGGGAAAAGTTCCGAGTGATTCGGGTATTTTTCGGAGTACCGGAGAGTTACGGGAATTCGTATTGGGCCTTAATGGGCCATACGGGAAAGGAGAGAATGGCCCCAAAGGGTGGCCGCACCCCTCCCCATGGACTAGTCCGAATTGGACTAGGGAGGGGGGGCGCCCCCTTCCTTCTTTCTCCTTCTCCCTTCCCTTTTCCTACTCCAACAAGGAAAGGAGGAGTCCTACTCCCGGTGGGAGTAGGACTCCCCCCTGGCGCGCCCTCCTCCTTGGCCGGCCGCCTCCCCCTTGCTCCTTTATATACTAGGGCAGGGGGGCACCCCATAGACACAACAATTGATCATTGATCTCTTAGCCGTGTGCGGTGCCCCCCCTCCACCATATTACACCTCGATAATATCGTAGCGGTGCTTAGGCGAAGCCCTGCGTCGGTAGAACATCATCATCGTCACCACGCCGTCGTGCTGACGAAACTCTCCCTCAACACTCGGCTGGATCGGAGTTCGAGGGACGTCATCGAGCTGAACGTGTGCTGAACTCGGAGGTGCCGTGTGTTCGGTACTTGATCGGTCGGATCGTGAAAACGTACGACTACATCAACCGCGTTGTGTTAAGCTTCCGCTTTCGGTCTACGAGGGTACGTGGACAACATTCTCCCCTCTCGTTACTATGCATCACCATGATCTTGCGTGTGCGTAGGAAATTTTTTGAAATTACTATGTTCCCCTACAGTGGTATCAGAGCCAGGTTTTATGCGTTGATGTTATATGCACGAGTAGAACACAAGTGAGTTGTGGGCGATATAAGTCATACTGCTTACCAGCATGTCATACTTTGGTTCGGCGGTATTATGAGATGAAGCGGTCCGGACCGACATTACGCGTACGCTTACGCGAGACTGGTTTCACCGTTGCGAGCACTCGTTGCTTAAAGGTGACTGGCGGGTGTCTGTCTCTCTCACTTTAGTTGAACCGAGTGTGGCTACACCCGGTCCTTGCGAAGGTTAAAACAGCACCAACTTGACAAACTATCGTTGTGGTTTTGATGCGTAGGTAAGAACGGTTCTTGCTAAGCCCGTAGCAGCCACGTAAAACTTGCAACAACAAAGTAGAGGACGTCTAACTTGTTTTTGCAGGGCATGTTGTGATGTGATATGGTCAAGACATGATGCTGAATTTTATTGTATGAGATGATCATGTTTTGTAACCGAGTTATCGTCAACTGGCAGGAGCCATATGGTTGTCGCTTTATTGTATGCAATGCAATCGCCATCTAATTGTTTTACTTTATCACTAAGCGGTAGCGATAGTCGTAGAAGCAATAGTTGCCGAGACGACAACGATGCTACGATGGAGATCAAGGTGTCGCGCCGGTGACGATGGTGATCATGACGGTGCTTCGGAGATGGAGATCATAAGCACAAGATGATGATGGCCATATCATATCACTTATATTGATTGCATGTGATGTTTATCTTTTATGCATCTTATCTTGCTTTGATTGAAGGTAGCATTATAAGATGATCTCTCACTAAATTTCAAGATAAAAGTATTCTCCCTGAGTATGCACCGTTGCTAAAGTTCGTCGTGCCCAGACACCACGTGATGATCGGGTGTGATAAGCTCTACGTCCATCTACAACGGGTGCAAGCCAGTTTTGCACACACAGAATACTCAGGTTAAACTTGAAGAGCCTAGCATATGCAGATATGGCCTCGGAACACTGAGACCGAAAGGTCGAGCGTGAATCATATAGTAGATATGATCAACATAGTGATGTTCACCATTGAAAACTACTCCATTTCACGTGATGATCGGTTATGGTTTAGTTGATATGGATCACGTGATCACTTAGAGGATTAGAGGGATGTCTATCTAAGTGGGAGTTCTTAAGTAATATGATTAATTGAACTTAAATTTATCATGAACTTAGTCCTGATAGTATTTTGCAAATTATGTTGTAGATCAATAGCTCGCGTTGTTGCTTCCCTGTGTTTATTTTTGATATGTTCCTAGAGAAAAATTATGTTGAAAGATGTTAGTAGCAAAGATGCGGATTGGATCCGTGATCTGAAGATTATCCTCATTGCTGCACAAAAGAATTATGTCCTTGATGCACCGCTAGGTGACAGACCTATTACAGGAGCAGATGCAGACGTTATGAACGTTTGGCTAGCTCAGTATGATGACTACTTGATAGTTTAGTGCACCATGCTTAACGGCTTAGAATCGGGACTTCAAAGACGTTTTGAACGTCATGGACCATATGAGATGTTCCAGGAGTTAAAGTTAATATTTCAAGCAAATACCCGAGTTGAGAGATATGAAGTCTCCAACAAGTTCTATAGCTAAAAGATGGAGGAGAATAGCTCAAGCAGTGAGCATGTGCTCAGATTGTCTGGGTACTACAATCGTTTGAATCAAGTGGGAGTTAATCTTCCAGATAAAATAGTGATTGACAGAATTCTCTAGTCACCATCAACAAGTTAGTAGAACTTCGTGATGAACTATAGTATGCAAGGGATGATGAAAGTAATTCCCGAGCTCTTCATGATGCTGAAATCGACGAAGGTATAAATCAAGAAAAACATCAAGTGTTGATGGTTGACGAGACCACTAGTTTCAAGAAAAAGGGCAAAGGGAAGAAGGGAACTTCAAGAAGAACGGCAAGCAAGTTGCTGCTCAAGTGAAGAAGCCTAAGTCTGGTCCTAAGCCTGAGACTAAGTGCTTCTACTGCAAAGGGACTGGTTACTGGAAGCGGAACTACCCCAAGTATTTGGTGGACAAGAAGGATGGCAAAGTGAACAAAGGTATATTGGATATACATGTTATAGATGTGTACTTTACTAGTGTTTATAGAAACCCCTCGGTATTTGATACTGGTTCAGTTGCTAAGAGTAGTAACTCGAAACGGGAGTTGCAGAATAAACAGAGACTAGTAAAAGGCGAGGTGACGATGTGTGTTGGAAGTAGTTCCAAGATTGATATGATCATCATCGCACACTCCTTATACTTTCGGGATTAGTGTTGAAACTAAATAAGTGTTATTTGGTGTTTGCGTTGAGCATGAATATGATTTGATCATGTTTGTTGCAATACGGTTATTCATTTAAATTAGAGAATAATTGTTGTTCTGTTTACATGAATAAAACCTTCTATGGTCATACACCCAATAAAATGGTTTGTTGGATCTCGATCGTAGTGATACACATATTCATAATAATGAAGCCAAAAGATGCAAAGTTAATAATGATAATGCAACTTATTTGTGGCACTGCCGTTTAGGTCATATTGGTGTAAAGCGCATGAAGAAACTCCATGCTGATGGGATTTTGGAATCACTTGATTATGAATCACTTGATGCTTGCGAACCGTGCCTCATGGGCAAGATGACTAAAACGCCGTTCTCCGGAACTATGGAGAGAGCAACAGATTTGTTGGAAATCATACATACAGATGTATGTGGTCCGATGAATATTGAGGCTCGTAGCAGGTATCATTATTTTCTAACCTTCACAGATGATTTGAGCAGATATGGGTATATCTACTTAATGAAACAGAAGTCTGAAACATTTGAAAAGTTCATATAATTTTAGAGTGAAGTGGAGAATCATCGTAACAAGAAAATAAAAGTTTCTACGATATGATCGCAGAGGTAAAATATTTGAGTTACGAGTTTGGCCTTCAATTAAAACAATGTGGAATATTTTCACAAAGTCATGCCACCTGGAACACCACAGCATAATGGTGTGTCCGAACGTCATAACCGTACTTTATTGAATATAGTACAATCTATGATGTCTCTTACTGATTTACCACTATCGTTTTGGGGTTATGCATTAGAGACAGCTGCATTCACGTTAAATAGGGTACCATCTAAATCCGTTGAGACGACATCTTATGAACTGTGGCTTGGCAAGAAACCAAAGTTGTCGTTTCTTAAAGTTTGGGGTTGCGATGCTTATGTGAAAAGGTTTCATCCTGATAAGCTCAAACCCAAATCGGAGAAATGTGTCTTCATAGGATACCCGAAGGAGACAGTTGGGTACACCTTCTATCACAGATCCGAAGGCAAGACATTCGTTGCTAAGAATGGATCCTTTCTAGAGAAGGAGTTTCTCTCGAAAGAAGTGAGTGGGAGGAAAGTAGAACTTGATGAGGTAATTGTACCTCATCGCTTATTGGAAAGTAGTTCATCACAGAAACCGGTTCCTGTGAGACCTACACCAATTAGTGAGGAAGTTGATGATGATGATCATGAAACTTCAGATCAAGTTGTTACTGAACCTCGTAGGTCAACCAGAGTAAGATCCGCACCGGAGTGGTACGGTAATACTGTTCTGGAGGTTATGTTACTAGACCATGACGAACCTACGAACTATGAAGAAGCGATGGTGAGCCCAGATTCCGCAAAATGGCTTGAGGCCATGAAATCTGAGATGGGATCCATGTATGAGAACAAAGTATGGACTTTGATTGACTTGCCCAATGATCGGCGAGCCATAAAAAATAAATGGATCTTCAAGAGGAAGATGGACGCTGATAGTAGTGTTACTATCTACAAAGCTATACTTGTGGGAAAAAGGTTTTTGACAAAGTTCAAAGTGTTGAATACGATGAGATTTTCTCACTCGCAGCGATGCTTAAGTCTGTCCGAATCATGTTAGCAATTGCCGCATTTTACGAAATCTGGCAAATGGATAAAGAAAACTGCATTCCTTAATGGATTCATTAAAGAAGAGTTGTATATGATGCAACCAGAAGGTATTGTCAATCCTAAAGGTGCTAACAAAATATGCAAACTCCAGCGATCCATCTATGGACTGGTGCAAGCATCTCGGAGTTGGAATATACGCTTTGATAAGTTGATCAAAGCATATAGTTTTATACAGACTTGCGGTGAAGCCTGTATTTACAAGAAAGTGACTGGGAGCACTACAGCATTTCTGATAAGTATATGTGAATGACATATTGTTGATCGGAAATAATGTAGAATTATTCTGCAAAGCATAAAGGCGTGTTTGAAAGGAGTTTTTCAAAGAAAGACCTCGGTGAAGCTGCTTACATATTGAGCATCAAGATCTATAGAGATAGATCAAGACGCTTGATAAGTTTTTTCAATGAGTACATACCTTAACAAGATTTTGAAGTAGTTCAAAATAGAACAGTCAAAGAAAGAGTTTCTTGCATGTGTTACAAGGTGTGAAATTGAGTAAGACTCAAAGCCCGACCACGGCAGAAGATAGAAAAAGAATGAAAGTCATTCCCTATGCCTCGGCCATAAGTTCTATAAAGTATGCCATGCTGTGTACCATATCTATTGTATACCCTACACTGATTTTGGCAAGGGAGTACAATAGTGATCTAGGAGTAGATCACTTGACAGCGGTCAAAATTATCCTTACTGGAATAAGGATATGTTTCTCGATTATGGAAGTGACAAAAGGTTCGTCGTAATGGGTTACGTCGATGCAAGTGTTGACACTAATCTAGATGACTCTAAGTCTCGGTCTAGATACATATTGAAAGTGGGAGCAATTAGCTAGAGTAGCTCCGTGCAGAGCATTGTAGACATAGAAATTTGCAAAATACTTACGGATCTGAATGTGACAGACCCGTTGACTAAAATTATCTCACAAGCAAAACATGATCACACCTTAGTACTCTTTGGGTGTTAATCACATAGCGATGTGAACTAGATTACTGACTCTAGTAAACCCTTTGGGTGTTGGTCACATGACGATGTGAACTATGGGTGTTAATCACATGGTGATGTGAACTATTGATGTTAAATCACATGGCGATGTGAAATAGATTATTGACTCTAGTGCAAGTGGGAGACTGAAGAAAATATGCCCTAGAGGCAATAATAAAGTTATTATTTATTTCCTTATATCATGATAAATGTTTATTATTCATGCTAGAATTGTATTAACCGGAAACTTGATACATGTGTGAATACATAGACAAACAGAGTGTCACTAGTATGCCTCTACTTGACTAGCTCGTTGATCAAAGATGGTTATGTTTCCTAGCCATTAACATGAGTTGTCATTTGATTAATGGGATCACATCATTAGGAGAATGATGTGATTGACTTGACCCATTCCGTTAGCTTAGCACTCGATCGTTTAGTATGTTGCTATTGCTTTCTTCATGACTTATACATATTCCTATGACTATGAGATTATGCAACTCCCGTTTACCGGAGGAACACTTTGTGTGCTACCAAACGTCACAACGTAACTGGGTGATTATAAAGGTGCTCTACAGGTGTCTCCGAAGGTACTTGTTGGGTTGGCGTATTTCGAGATTAGGATTTGTCACTCCGATTGTCGGAGAGGTATCTCTGGGCCCACTCGGTAATGCACATCACTATAAGCCTTGCAAGCCTTGCAAGCATTGCAACTAATGAGCTAGTTGCGGGATGATGTATTACAGAACGAGTAAAGAGTCTTGCCGAAAACGAGATTGAACTAGGTATTGAGATACCGACGATCGAATCTCGGGCAAGTAACATACCGATGACAAAGGGAACAACGTATGTTGTTATGCGGTCTGACCGATAAAGATCTTTGTAGAATATGTGGGAGCCAATATGAGCATCCAGGTTCCGCTATTGGTTATTGACCGGAGACGTGCCTCGGTCATGTCTACATAGTTCTCGAACCCGTAGGGTCCGCACGCTTAAAGTTAGATGACGGTTATATTATGAGTTTATGTGTTTTGATGTACCGAAGGAGTTCGGAGTCCCGGATGAGATCAGGGACTTGACGAGGAGTCTCGAAATGGTCAAGACGTAAAGATCGATATATTGGACGACTATATTCGGACATCGGAAAGGTTCCGAGTGATTCGGGTATTTTTCGGAGTACCGGAGAGTTACGGGATTTCGTATTGGGCCTTAATGGGCCATACGGGAAAGGAGAGAAAGGCCCCAAAGGGTGGCCGCACCCCTCCCCATGGACTAGTCCGAATTGGACTAGGGAGGGGGCGCCCCCTTCCTTCTTTCTACTTCTCCCTTCCCTTTTCCTACTCCAACAAGGAAAGCAGGAGTCCTACTCCCGGTGGGAGTAGGACTCCCCCCTGGCGCGCCCTCCTCCTTGGCCGGCCGCCTCCCCCTTGCTCCTTTTTATACTGGGGCAGGGGGGCACCCCATAGACACAACAATTGATCATTGATCTCTTAGCCGTGTGTGGTGCCCCCTTCCACCATATTACACCTCGGTAATATCGTAGCGGTGCTTAGGCGAAGCCCTGCGTCGGTAGAACATCATCATCGTCACCACGCCGTCGTGCTGACGAAACTCTCCCTCAACACTCGGCTGGATCGGAGTTCGAGGGACGTCATCGAGCTGAACGTGTGCTGAACTCGGAGGTGCCGTGTGTTCGTACTTGATCGGTCGGATCATGAAGACGTACGACTACATCAACCGCGTTGTGTTAACGCTTCCGCTTTCGGTCTACGAGGGTACGTGGACAACACTCTCCCCTCTCGTTGCTATGCGTCACCATGATCTTGCGTGTGCGTAGGAATTTTTTTGAAATTACTACGTTCCCCTACAGCTGGTGGTTCGAGAAAGATCGTCAACAGTGACTGGCGGGAGGTAGACGAAGGCCATCTGCCCGTTCCTTATAGATCGGACGGTTCATTAAAAAAATCCGTTGACCTATTTATTTTCAGTCGACTGTTATCTTAGATATGACCACATGTGGTGGTGTGCTGGAGGAGTACCTGCATTTCCTGTGCTCATATATTACAAAATCATACGGAGTAGAATCTAATTTTGTTTGCCATGCAATGTTGTAGAGCTATCATATGTTTCCTGTCATTTATTTTTCAGCCACCTGCTATCTGCTACTTTTACAGTGCACTAGTTCTGCACACACTTCACCCTTACTCTCACTATTGTGTTTTTATGCAAGGGTATTTCAGACTCTGCTGCCATGAGAGAAGCCAAAAAGAAAAGAGAGAAGTCGCTCCAGCTTGGTGTGCGGGTAGGCAAGACACGTTACAGTGCTATAAAGGGTGCAGCGTCAGCAGATGGAGACGGTAAACGTAGCTCTAGAGTTGATGACCTCGCTCGCAATGAACCACCATCCCAGGTGCTTGCTTTAACTTCACGGTGTCATATGTGGTTGCATGTTCCATATGGTGTCTAGCTTGTATTCGAAAGGCCGAAGTCGGTAAGATAAGGAAAGATATTTTTTTTACATGAACCACCATCCCGTGAGCACCAGAAGACAAATAGCTAGTCAGGGCACTGGCCGAGCCAGTGACAAGCCCAGCAAAGATAGGCATCACCTGGAAGCCAACTAAAAAGTTGCGATGGTGGCGAAGCAGCCCGCCTCCCACCAGGCTCTCGGGTCCTAGATGATCATGCTCACCACTCCAGCCGGATGTCTAGCTTGTATTGCTTCCAATTTGGTTAAATTGCATCTGCTTAGCTTACACATTATACCTTTGAATATGACATGCCTTTCTGTTTTTGGTACATACTAGTACATCTGTGTATTAACCATGTTCTTACATCAAACTAATGTTCTTGTGTATCCCTCACCAATCACTTATGACGAGGCAGGCAAGCAAGGGGACTACTCCTCATTTAAAGAATGCAGCGTCAGCCTCCCGACATGATTCTCAAGAAACAGAAATGCTAGATGAAGATAGTGAACGTAGCTCTGTAGTTGATTACAGCATTTCCCCTACACTAGCATCGCAGGTGCTTGCTCTAACTTGGCAGCATGATATGTGGTTGCATGTTGCATATGGTGTCTAGATTGTAATTCTTCCAATCTGGTTAAACTGCATGTGCTAGTTTTCTTAGCTTATACATTATACCTGTTAATGTGACATGCCTTCCTGTATTTAGTACATAGTACATCTGTCTATTAAGCATGTCCTTACATAAAACTATTGTTTTTTTTGTATCCCGCATCAATCAACATGACGAGACACCTTTAGTATATGAAGTGCGATATTAGTTGCATCTTTCATATGATTTATAGCATGCGCTGCTTCTAATTTGTTGAAATTCCATTTATGATGGGACGCTTTTAACTTGGCAGAGTCATATTGGTTGCATCTTTCATGTGGTGTCTAGCTTGCATTGCTTCTTATTTGCTGGAATGGTTTCTGCTTAGTTTACACAAACAGTTGTGAACATGCCATGCCGTCCTGTTTTTCGTACATATTCCATCCTGGTATCATGTGTTTGCCTTACATCAAAGTAGTGATTGTCAGTATCATGCATGAATGAGTTCTGAAGAGAGAATTTTATTGCTTTTTCTTGTCGGTTTTACTTGACAATTCAAAATCAATAAAGCGGAAGGAAGTTAGCAAGGCAGCGGATAAAGGTGCTCCTTCCGAACGGAGGGCCTCTATAGTTTCTACTCCTCCACACCCCCAAGATGATTTCCAAGACAACACATGCATAGACACTCAACAAAACTGTGTTTATGATGAGCACGTCTCCCCTAGTGCAGCATCACCGGTGCTCCCTCTAACTTGGCACTGTTATATGTGGTTGCATGTTATGTGTGATGTCTAGCTTGTATTGCTTCTAATTTTGTTGAATTCCATCTGCTTACTTTACACATTATACTTGAATAAGACACGTGTTCCTGTTTCTAGAACATACAATATCTGTCTATCACACCATGTTCTTACATCAAATTACTACTGTTGTGTAACCTGCAACAATCACTTATCATAAGACACGTTTGACTTCGGAGTGTGATATAGGTTACATCTCACATTCTTTTCTAGCTTGTACTACTAATTTGTTGAAATGGCGCTTATGACGAGACAATTTTAACTTGGTAGAGTGATATTCGTTGCATCTTTCATATGGTGTCTAGCTTTCATTGCTTCTAATTTGTTGAAATGCCTTCTCCTTAGTTTACACATCATAAGCTATGAATATGCAATGTTGTGAATATGCAATGGCACTAATGACGAGAGACCTCTAACATGGTAGTGTGATGTTGTTTGCATCTTGCATATGATTTATTTCTTGTACTGCTTCACATTTGTTTAAACGCCATTTATGATGAGACACTGTTAACTTGGCAGAGCGATATTTGTAGCATCTTTCATATGGTGTCTACCTTCCATTTCATTGCTTCTAATTTGGTGAAATGTCTTCTTCTTAGTTTACACATCATAGTTCTGGTTATCTCTTCGTCCTGTTTTTCATACATATTACATCCTCCTATCATGTGGTTGTCTAACATCAAAGTTCAGTTCGTCTGCATCACGCATCAATTTGTTCTGAAGAACTAAATTGTTATTCGTTTTTCTTGTCGGCTTGACTTAACATGGCACAGAGAAAGAGGAAGAAACACAGAATGGCAGGGAATGAGAAGCGGATGAATCCTGCAGATTCTGCTGGTACTGATGGTGCAATAGAAGGTCAAAGTCCAGCGGAAAATTCTACAAACACGGCATCCCATGCTACACGAGTTGCAAAAAAAGCCAAACAGAAAAAAATAGCTGCCACCAAACAAGCAGAGACAACCCTAGTTCTTGCAACACCTACCACAGTACTACCAGCTGCACGACTTACTCGTGCGTCAACTGAGCTAGCAGCACGTTCCCAAGCTCCCTTGCCACCTGACACTACTTCCCAAGCACTCTTGACACAAGACGAGTTGGCAATATCAGATGAACCTTGTGAGCTTCAACAGCAAGAAGGTAGTTGCTGGAGTCAAGTTACAGTTGCATGCTTCTTTATATGTAGTCTCACAGTTTGATGTACACTAACACTTCCTATGTTCGTTGTTGGACTAGCACCTAGGCGCAAGAGGAAACAAACATCAGGGATAATGCTCGATAGGTTAACTAAATCTAGAGGAGGAAGAATGGAGATCCGTTTTGAGGCAGGTTTAAAAAGGCCACGTGATGCTACAGAGTCAGCCAAGTTAGTATTAGAGGCAGCGGTTGCCGTTAGGTGTCATGTACGTATCCTCCCAACATGGATTCAGTACAGGAATGACAAAGACGAAACCCAGTTCAACACCTTCCTCGACCATTTATCTGTAAGTATGGTTATGTATGGAAACTAGTAATATCGTCTTGCTCTGTCCCATACTTTCTAGGTTGCTGATAATGAGACTCCCATAATTTTCAACAGATGAGGTTCAAGTTGGATAGCCAAGATGATGCAACCAGACAAGCTTGCACCCATGTTTTCAAGTCTGCTCTGCGACGGTATCGGTATAACTTGAGGAAAACTCACTTTGAAGGCAAGGCTAACAGTGAACTTTCCCAAATATCTCCAGTGGAAAATATATCGGATGAAGACTGGAGGGGCCTTGTTAAACACTGGTCTGATCCGAAGTATCAGGTACATTATATATATGTGATCAGATCACATGTTGAAGTCCTATTTACGCATGTGCCACACAAATATATCTTCTTGTAGGTGAACTGTTCAAAGAACAAGGCCAACCGTATGAAAGTGAAATTCCAACAGACGACAGGATCTCGTAGCTATATTGCACACTGCGAGGCTCTTGTAATTAGCTGCTGTTTCACTCTTTTCGCTGTACCATATTATCAGATCTATATTAACTTGTTCGAAATGCAGAGGAAAGCCCGCAAGGACCAAAAAGTACCTGAACCAAATGTTGTGGAAATCTTCAAGGACTGTCACACCAGCAAGAAGAAGGGCATGACTACACCAGTCAAAGCCGCTGTTGTAAGTCCTTAATCCTCATGCCTTTTAACTACTACTTACTCTGACTTGTGCCTTGAACTGCATAGTTTGCAGCCAATGTCTATTACTCTTTTCAATTTTATACCCAATTGTCTTAGCGTATCATTGCACCTTACAAGGTTTAAAAGAGAGGAGTGATGTTCCTTTGATCTTGACCCGTAATCTATTTCCGTGCTGGACTTGCCCACACAACGTTACACTTGCCTGTTTGTCTGTTCTCAGTTGTTTTGTGATATGAATGATGTCATACTATGCTTACCATATTATAAACTTCGTCTCTTTATCCTTAGCCCTCAATACAATGTGAAGAAATAGACAATACATTAGCGATGGTACATGGTCATATGTTTGGAACCTGGTTTTATTATGTACTTTGCAATAAAATACAACTAATATTTTACATGAGTTCACCAGAATAAGTTCTGTATATAGACCAAAGCTATTTTGTTTGGTTTTGCTGCCTCCTTAATATCTTCTGTTCTGGTACTACTAATGTAAAACCTCAACTTTTCAGCAAGCTATGGAAAAAATGGTGGAACCGCCACCTTCTGAAGGTGGCGAGGCAACTATAACCGCAATGTCAGCTCTTGCTGCAGTGGGTCAGTACCTGTCCACTAACAGTGCCAAAAGCACGTTCCTGCGTAATACTGGGTTGGTTGTTAAGGCAATATCGTCGAAACTGCCTCATGATCAAGATATGCAAGCTCAAAGCAATGTTGTATCTGCGCTCCAGACACAAGTCCATTCCCTAACAGAGACCCTTTGTGAAACAAGGAGAAACATTGCTCAATGTCATCAAGATATGCAAGGTTTTGAAACCAGACTATCAGACATTTGCTATGTTGTTCAGGAGCCTAGGGGAAATGAAGGCGAGGGTTATGGTGCTCCATCGGACAATACAACATGAAAACGTAACAGTCAGGTCAAATGAACTGAGCTTCTGAACTTCTGGTGGTGCATTTATCTGCTAGAGTGTTAAGTTTTATGCCAACCTTCCTTTTTTTATATAGTTGTAATTTGTTTTGGTGCGATACAAAATTTATTCTTAACGTGCAGCCATCGGCTGAAGAAAACAGCAAGTCATTTTTGTATAGTGTAGGGTGTTCCCTATATTTGCACTGGTGGCGATCTTTGATGCCGAGTGGATGTAATCTGTGCAATCGCCTTAATAGCCTAGCGTTAGTTTCGGCCTTATTTATTTTCTAGTCTTCTTTTTCCCTAGTTTGCTAGTGGCCGCAACTACCATGGGCCATATACGGGCCGTAGGATCCATGGGTCTCCTATGGGCCGTCGATAAATGGGCCTGTAATCGGTGGGCCTCGGGCCGTCGGATAAATGGGTCTACATGGGCCGTAATCGGGCGTAATTGGTACCGGCCCAGCATGGTAACATGCCGTTAGCAGGCCGTAGGACAGCAAAGGCTTAATTCTGTCACAGGCATAACAGGTCGTTAATGGGCCAGAATATAGGACGGGCTGGAAACGGCGCAACGGGTTAACAAGCCAGAAACGGGCCGACTCTTGCCATGGGCCAAATTTGGCCCATTAGGGTAACAGGCCAGTAACGGGCCGACTCTTGCCATGGGCCGAATTTGGCCCATTAGGGGAACAGGCCAGTAACGGGCCGACTCTTGCCATGGGCCGAATTTGGCCCATTAGGGGAACAGGCCAGTAACGGGCCGGAAGTAATTGAGGGCCGAAAAGGAGCCCAAGAACGTATGGGCCATCAATAGGCCGAAAGCTAACACGGGCTGGAAACGGCCCATGTAAATCACGGGCCATTAACGGGTATAAAGAAAATTACTGTTCATTATGGGCTAGAGTCACCGTGGGCCTGTAAAGGGCCGAAAGATACGAAGGCCTCATATGGGCCGAAAGACGTCGTGGGCCATACATGGGCCAAAAGTGAAATGGGCTGGTGTTATATTCGACGGCCCACATGACGTTGTTGGGCCGATTTCCTTTAGGGCCTAACGGGCCTTGAGTTAACGGGCCGTAAAATGGGCTATTCGCGAAGAGACCGTTAACAGGCTTTTCATGGGCCAGCCCGTTAACTTTTGACCAAGTCAAACGGGCCGGCTTTGTAAGCTAAATGGGCCAGTGGTGGGCCGTGGCACGTGTCGACATATCATAGGCGCCTATCTGACCCACTGACGAGCTGACACGTGTTTCGTCCGGCCAATAAGAATTTTACACGTGGAAATTTCCCATTGGTCGGGGCTATTAACGGGTTATCGGATCCAAAACCCGACCCGATAGCTTAACGGCGTTCCGTTACGGTGGATGCCACGTGTCGGTCACCCTTGACGAAAGCACTTCTGTGACGCGCGATTTATCGTCATGGAAGTGGACACTTCCGTGATGATAATTTTGGTAATGTCATGGAACACTTCTACGACAACATAGGTATGACTATCTTGATTTTGTCATAAAATCATCATGGATGTACATGCATGACAAAAAACGCGACCTACTGTGACAAACACGTATCATCACGGAAGTGTATTTTTTTTGTAGTGCCAGTTGAATCAAGTGATTGCAGTACCCACACATTCTAAGTATATGTTCACTGACAGAACTATTCTCCTCCATCTTGCAGCTGTAGTACTTATTGGAGACTTCATATCTCTCAATCCGGGCATTTGCTTGAAATATTAACTTCAACTCCTGGAACATCTCATATGCTCCATGACGTTCAAAACGTCGTTGAAGTCCCGCTTCTAAGCCGTAAAGCATGGCACACTGAACTATCGAGTAGTCATCAACACGCGACTGCCAGGCATTCACAATGTCTGTAGTTGCTGGCGCAGGTGGTACACCTAGCGGTGCTTCCAGGACGTAATTCTTCTGTGCAGCAATGAGGATAATCCTCAAGTTACGGACCCAGTCCGTGTAATTGCTACCATCATCTTTCAACTTTGCTTTCTCAAGGAACGCATTAAAATTTAACGGAACAACAGCACGGGCCATCTATCTACAACAACATAGACAAGCAAAATACTATCAGGTACTAATTTCATGATAAATTTAAGTTCAATTAATCATCTTACTTAAGAACTCCCACTTAGATAGACATCCCTCTAATCATCTAAGTGATCACGTGATCCAAATCAACTAAACCATGACCGATCATATCACGTGAGATGGAGTAGTTTTCAATGGTGAACATCACTATGTTGATCATATCTACTATATGATTCACGCTCGACCTTTCGGTCTCAGTGTTCCGAGGCCATATCTGCATATGCTAGGCTCGTCAAGTTTAACTCGAGTATTCTGCGTGTGCAAAACTGGCTTGCACCCGTTGTAGATGAACATAGAGCTTATCACACCCGATCATAACGTGGTGTCTCGGCACGACGAACTTTGGCAACGGTGCATACTCAGGGAGAACACTTTTATCTTGAAATTTAGTGAGAGATCATCTTATAATGCTACCGTCAATCAAAGAAAAATAAGATGCATAAAGGATAAACATCACATGCAATCAATATAAGTGATATGATATGGCCATCATCATCTTGTGCTTGTGATCTCCATCTCTGAAGCACCGTCATGATCACCATCGTCACCGGCGCGACATCTTGATCTCCATCATAGCATCATTGTCGTCTCGCCAACTATTGCTTCTACGACTATCGCTACCGCTTACTGATAAAGTAGGAATTACAGGGCGATTGCATTGCATACAATAAAGCAACAACCATACGGCTCCTGCAAGTTGTCGATAACTCAGTTACAAAACATGATCATCCCATACAATAAAATATAGCATCATGCCTTGACCATATCACATCACAACATGCCCTGCAAAAACAAGTTAGATGTCCTCTACTTTGTTGTTGCAAGTTTTATGTAGCTGCTACGGGCTGAGCAAGAACCGTTCTTACCTACGCATCAAAACCACAACGATAGTTCGTCAAGTTAGTGATGTTTTCACCTTCTCAAGGACCGGGCGTAGCCACACTCGGTTAAACTGAAGTTGGAGAAACTGACACCCGCCAGCCACCTATGTGCAAAGCACGTCGGTAGAACCAGTCTCGCGTAAGCGTATGCGTAATGTCGGTCTGGGCCGCTTCATCCAACAATACCGCCAAACCAAAGTATGACATGCTGGTAAGCAGTATGACTTGTATCGCCCACAACTCACTTGTGTTCTACTCGTGCATATAACATCTACGCATAAAACCTGGCTCGGATGCACACGCAGGATCATGGTGATGCATAGCAACGAGAGGGGAGAGTGTTGTCCACGTACCCTCGTAGACCGAAAGCGGAAGCGTTAGCACAACGCGGTTGATGTAGTCATACGTCTTCACGATCTGACCGATCCAAGTACCGAACATACGGCACCTTTGAGTTCAGCACACGTTCAGCTCGATGACGTCCCGCGAACTCCGATCCAGCAGAGCTTCACGGGAGAGTTCCGTCAGCATGACGGCGTGATGACGGTGATGATGTTGCTACCGACGCAGGGCTTCGCCTAAGCACCGCTATGATATGACGGAGGTGGAATATGGTGGAGGGGGGCACCGCACACGACTGGGAGAGATCAACAGATCAACTTGTGTCTAGAGGTGCCCCCATGCCCCCGTATATAAAGGAGCAAGGGGGGAGGCGGCCGGCCAGGAGGAGGGCGTGCCAAGGGGGGAGTCCTACTCCCACCGGGAGTAGGACTACTCCTTTTCCTTGTTGGAGTAGGAGAGGGAAGGAAGGGAGAGAGGAGGAGAAGGAAAAAAGGGGGGCGCCGCCCCCCTCCTTGTCCAATTCGGACTAGAGGGGGAGGGGCGTGCGGCTTCGTTGGCCGCCCCTCCTCTTCTCCCACTAAGGCCCATGCGGCCCAATTAACTCCCCGGGGGGTTCCGGTAACCCCCCGGCACTCCGGTTTTCTCCGAAACCACTCGGAACACTTCCGGTGTCCGAATATAGTCGTCCAATATATCGATCTTTACGTCTCGACCATTTCGAGACTCATCGTCATGTCCGTGATCATATCCGGGACTCCGAACTACCTTCGGTACATCAAAACACAAAAACTCATAATACCGATCGTCACCAAACTTTAAGCGTGCGGACCCTACGGGTTCGAGAACTATGTAGACATGACCGAGACACGTCTACGGTCAATAACCAATAGCGGAACCTGGATGCTCATATTGGCTCCCACATATTCTACGAAGATCTTTATCGGTCAAATCGCATAACAACATACGTTGTTCCCTTTGTCATCGGTATGTTACTTGCCCGAGATTCGATCGTCGGTATCTCAATACCTAGTTCAATCTCATTACCGGCAAGTCTCTTTACTCGTTCCGTAATACATCATCCCACAACTAACTCATTAGTTACAATGCTTGCAAGGCTTATAGTGATGTGCATTACCGAGAGGGCCCAGAGATACCTCTCCGACAATCGGAGTGACAAATCCTAATCTCGAAATACGCCAACTCAACAAGTACCTTCGGAGACACCTGTAGAGCACCTTTATAATCACCCAGTTACGTTGTGACGTTTGATAGCACACAAAGTGTTCCTTCGGTAAACGGGAGCATAATCTCATAGTCATAGGAACATGTATAAGTCATGAAGAAAGCAATAGCAACATACTAAACGATCAAGTGCTAAGCTAATGGAATGGGTCAAGTCAATCACATCATTCTCCTAATGATGTGATCCCGTTAATCAAATGACAACTCATGTCTATGGCTAGGAAACATAACCATCTTTGATAAACGAGCTAGTCAAGTAGAGGCATACTAGTGACATTATGTTTGTCTATGTATTCACACATGTATCATGTTTCCGGTTAATATAATTCTAGTATGAATAATAAACATTTATCATGATATGAGGAAATAAATAATAACTTTATTATTGCCTCTAGGGCATATTTCCTTCAAGGATGTGGGTTTCCGCCTCCGGTACCGCGCAGAGGGGGAACATGCCATTCCCCGGCCCGTGTCGCTTAAGTACCTCAGTCCCCGAGGGGAGGCGATTGCGCAGAAACTGCCACACGAATATGTTAATCTTCGGGGGTACGGGAGTTTTCCACATTGGTTCTAACCAGGGTGTGTCCGGTGACCAGCGTAGAGAATGGTATGCCGTGCACACCGAAAACTCCGCTGTCGGGCGAGCCTCCATGACACAGTGTCCGGATACTCCGGCAGCACGTGTGGGAGAGCAGCCCGTAGTCTTTTCCAATCGTCACTCTCTACTTGCCCAAAGGTGCAACGGGATCTAACCTGCCACTGTCCATCCCGTAGCGTCGAAAAGACAAGGGCGGATAGGTCCGCACAGATCAAGAACAAGCCAGGGTAGCTCACGCGTATCGGCTCGGTACCCAACCATGGGTCCAACCAGAATTTGGCCCCGTTTCCATTCCCTATGGAGAAAGAAATCCCTAGGCGGATTTCCTCCTTGATCCTCTGGATGGAACGCCAAAACTGTGACCCTCCCATCCGAGAGCATGCCAAAAGGGGCTCGCCCCTAAGATATTTTGCCTGAATGAGCTGGAGCCATAGGCCTCCCTTGTCGCGCAATATCCGCCAAACCCATCTTAGCATTATTGCGACATTCATACGTTGGGAGGCTACAATACCCAAGCCACCTTGGTCTTTGGGCATGCAGATATCCGCCCACTTGACCATGTGATACTTCTGACGACCATCAGCGGCCTGCCAAAAGAATCTAGCTAGGTCCTTATCGAAGGATCTATGGATGCCCTCCGGCGGGATATACAACCTCATCATATATGTCGTGGTTTTGTCACGGCAGATGTCCAAGTGTGAGGATTTAGTCGTGAGGCCATCGCAACTAGGTGTCGACTTTACATGGGGAGGCTCGCGAGGTTCGAACTAATAAGGATCGATTTGCTCCCCTTGAAGGTAAACCGTTCACGCCAGGGTTCAGCCCTAGAAGCCACACGTCTCGTCAGAGGGTCAAACGCACTTGCCAGGAGCTACGAGTCGGCCATTGGCATTCCCAAGTAAGTGATGGGGAATATGGACAGTCGGCAGTTGAGGTTGTCCGCAATCCTCTACTGTTCTTCCGCCGAGAAGCTCAGGAGAACGACCTCATGCTTGTCAAAGTTAATCTTTAGTCCAGACATGGCCTCAAAACAGAGGAGTAGGAACTTCAGATTCACGATGTCAAGGTCCTTCCCTTCCACCATAATCATCGTATCATCAGCATATTGTAGGTGGGTGACCCCTTCGCCGGGGATCAAATGCATGCCCCACTACGCCCGAGATGTGGCCATCCCTCCTGGCCTTATCCAGGATCCCTGCTAATGCATTAACGGCGAGGTTGAAGAGGAGAGGGGAGATCAGATCTCCCTGTTTCACTCCTGCGGAGGACTTAAAAGTATGATCCAACCTCGCCGTTGATGACAGGTGGGGCCAACCCTTTTAAATGAAGGATTGCGCCTGAACAGAAATAAATCATAGCGAAGGAGCTCACTGGCGAGATGATGACCGGCGGTAAAGGTCGCAGCAGTATCGAGGGAGTACCAGAGTGACTCGGGGATGTCGGCACAACCAAATGGGTGGTCGCAGTGTCTCGGGGTTGGGGGGTGAAGAAACGGCTTGTCTTCTCCGTCACTGGTGGGGATGCTAGAAAGACTGGAACATGCGCTCTGTGCACGAAACCAAAGCAAGGGGCAACCGCATGTTAGCTTCATGGTGCATAGAGCTGCCCAGGAATGAAAGCAATCAAAGAATGGATCAGAGGAGCGCTAGGTACCGTCGGAGACCGAAGTGGCGGCGAGGAGCTCCCCTGGCTCACTCTGGTTGAACCGCGTCCGCTTCCATTGCTTGAACATCAATTCAATGCAAGCATATGTGGCCAAGTGGTTTAGGTGGACTCGGCAACGGCGTTTATATAGCCAAGGCGAGGAGTGGATAAGGCCGCCGCTCGGGAGTTGCCTTCATGGCGACGGGGGCCGCGGGAGAGGGCAAGGCAAACATGGTAGGCCCTAGGTAGGTAGGGGAGGAGTTTCCTGGTGATTTAGTCCCGAGCAAATGACCGGCGGAAAATCTCGTGTGCCTGTCCACGACGGTGGTCATGGTGTTGCGGCGGACGACACAGACGGTGCATGCTTGGAAAGAAAATATGTGAGGTGCCTTGGGCAGGAGAAGATATGCCTAGTTTGACTTCACCATATTTGAGCAAGAGAAAGGGTTGCAAGAATTTGCTTAAATCCAAAGAAGAATCACTCAAAAGAATTTAAGACCAAAGAAAATCCAGAAAGTGGAAACTGGTCTGTTAGACTCCTCCGCTCCACTGGCCAACATCTCCCCGCCCGAGCCCTTCCCTCCTGCTAAAGGAGGACAGAACAAACCAACCCACCGACGACAAAGATCATGATCGCCACCCTCAGCATCACGCTTGGGAGGGCTGCTCCCCAACAACCATGACCCCGTGTTGGCCGCCACAACGTCGGTCTTCTCCCCGGATCTTTCCGCACCCGCACTACATCGCCGGTGGCTGCACGCTCAACTGGTGAGTGCAATGTGGCAGCAGTATGACCGCCATTGCCGGTGAGGAACTCAGGCCAGAACTTACCTAGCTTTTATATTTGCTGGAGAAACACCATAACCACAACAAAATTTCTATCGTGTAATTGACCGTTAGTCTTAATTCATGTGTAATCAGAACTTATTGGAATATTGTGCTATCAAGTCGAGCAAACAACTGCATGAGTAAATTAAAAGCAATTGAGAATCTTGTATTTTGAAAATAACTACTCCATCGTGTTAGCACCATTGATAGATGTTACCGTAGTCAGGGGGAGCTAGCAGAGCATCAAATGTAAAATGCCAAAAGACCTTGCAATGTACATATGATACGGAAATTCGGTGACAGCAAGGGGTGACAAAGATCATCAATTTCATCATGTACACCAGATGCTTCCTCCCGGGCTTTCACGACATAATGACATCTTCGACAAGTTATAGTACTGCTCTATGACAAAGAAAAAGGTCTACAGTAGCCTCCAATTCTACAAACGAAAATTTCCTCTTTCTATGTCAACCGTCAGAGAAACTTTTCAGAAATTTCGTCGTCTCAGGTTCTACCTGCAAGTACATAGGTCTGCATTACGGCATCATAAGTTTCCGCATCAAGGCATTCAAGACTATTCAGGCACTCGAGGAAAGACTCCACACCAGCAACATCCTTTAACTCTTCATAGTGCTTCAGAAATTTGCTCACAAGCTCTTTCGATGGCACCCATTTGTGCGCCGTCACCATGTTCTTTGCATCTCCCAAGATATCCACTGCCGCATTAACATCAAATTTATCCAAATAGAACTCTGCAAATATGCAAACTGTGCCCCCATCGCAACGGCCCTGAGCCATTGTGCTCTGACGGATAGCCTCAGCTTCGTCTATCATACCCTTATCAAGGTAAGCTCTAATCATAATATTTATTATCCTCACGTCATAACATTCATGGCTTGATTGCCACTCCTGGAAGATTTGCTGCAAAGACTCAAAGTCATCAATCATACGCAGAGCTTGAAGCATCACAAGATAGCTTCTGTTCAAGCATTTCTTGAATGTGGACTTCAACGACTCCCAGATCCTCTTCACCTCGGTTGAATTGCCACAACGGGCATGTAAGGAGAGGAGGGCAGTCCAGGACTGCAACTCAGCCTTGTCCATAACTTGCTCAACTTTCTTTAGGGCAACTTCTGCCTTGCCAAACAGCTCTAGTTTAATATAATAGTTTGCCATCAGAGTGTACAAGGACCAGTGAACTGGAGCCACCTTCTGCAATTCTTCCAGGACCTTCTCCGCGGCGTCCAGGTCATTCATTGTGATATAGCTTTCTATCAAGGTGAAGTACGCAAACTTATCAGCACTTATACCACTTTCTCGCATTTCTTCAAATGTGGAGAGAACTTTCTCTGGCTGGCCTGCCTTTTGGTACAATTTCATCAAGTAGTTGTACACCAGTTTATCTGGAACAATATTTTTGGCTTTCATCTTCTCATAGAGCTCCAGACCTTTGTATGCTAACCCGTGGTTACCATAGCAGTTAAGCAAACAGGAATAAGTTTTCACTGACTTAGATATATCTGGCAGGCTCCAGAAATATTCTTCAGCTGCCTGTATCCCATGTACTTTTGAAACGAGTTTAAGCCGCACTGCCTGATGGCCAGGACTCAAGTTTGCTCCACGAGCTTCCATCCAGTCCAGCAACTGGGTACAAAACAGCATGAGCGAAAATTATACAGTGAAAATAAAAAGATACTTTGCTCAGAAAGAGATTGCACCAGAACAGCACATGAACGCTCGGTACCATAATATTATAGTGAACATAAAAAGAACATTAGGACAGACGAATGCCATCACCATCTGAACCTTCTGCTATTAGAACATAAAACCTTCTTTTTGTAATGTTATTAAGTCTTACTCCCTCCGTTCCTAAATATAAGACCCTTTAGAGAACTACATACGGATGCATATGGACATACTTTATAATGTAGATTCACTCATTTTGCTCCGTATATAGTCTATAGTGGAATCCCTAAAAGGTCTTATATTTAGGAGCGGTGGGAGTACTTTTCTTCCCTCTAGAACATTTCTTCTCCAGGTTTTTTTGCCTATTCATGTGTGAGAATCGAGATCCCCGCTAAGCAGTAGAGTGTGTTATGGGGAAGCAACCAATGACAGATGAATTCCACGAAATTGGGAATTAACTCTGTCTAAGACCATTCTTAACCATCAATAGTTTTTGTGGTAGACATTATTTGTCAAACCTCTTCAGACTGTATACGTTTGATCTGCGGTTATTTGTACTGAACATGAAAAATACATGTTTGTTTGAGACAAATTATCCATCAAAATCTTTCCAGCAGTCTGTTAAAAACAATAAAACCTGTTAACTAGCTCATGGCAAATGCATCTTTTTTATCAAATTTTCTTTTCCTTTAGCAACGTCGTTCATGGTTATCAACCATAATTGAGTACCTAACTGATTGTAAATAGTACTAGCACAAGAATCATTTTGGGGAGGAAAAAGCGTGCTCCCATACCATCTCTTTATCATAACCAATTAGCCTCTATGTAACTATGTTTACACTGCCCATTTCCAGTAGCGACCTTAAATTAAAATAATCCCCCTTTCCTCGCTTATCCGAACCAAACTTGAAGCCCGCTAATGTACTAGCACAAGAACCAAACTTGAAGCGTCGAACAAGAAAAGGAAGAGATGAGTGGGGTGGGGTGGGGTGGGGTGGCACCTCGAGCGCGCCCTCGTTCTTCTCGAACCTGGTTAGTTCGCGGACGTACGCGAGGATCTGTTGCTCCGAGAGCCGGGACCTCTGCTGGAGCCATTCGTCCATCTCCGCCGCCACTATCCCCGGCGGTTTGCCGTCGGACACCTTCGAGATCCTCCTGTAGAGCGGGAGCCACCACGGCTCAAGGCCGCGCCGCTTGGGGCCGGCCGACTGGGCCTGCGGCTGCGCGTGATCGTGCGCGAATCTTTCCGGGGCAACGGAGATGCGCTGCCGCCGCCGCGCTTCCGCGGCGACCGCCCTGCGCAGCATGGGTGGCTGGCTGCCTGTGTTGTTGAGAATTTTTTTGTTGGTGGGTGTGGTTCTGCGGGGTGCCCCTATATCTCGCCTTCAGCGAGTCTGGCTTCTGACTCGCTGAAGGGACGAGGAGATGGGCCGGCCCACGAGCGCGGGAGGACACAGACTCTTTTTCATATTCTTATATATTTTCCGTTTTCGTTTTCTGCTGTATTTTTTCTACATACTTAAAATATTATATATATATATATATTAAAAACATTTACAAAAACATATTTAAAATTTTTTGAACGTGTATAGAAAAATTGTTGATGATGTATTAAAAAATGATGAAATTTTTTGATCAGGTATAAATGTTAATCAAGCATTTGAAAAATATGTTGAAAGTATCTGAAAAGTGTTAATCAAGCATTTGGCAAATGTTGAACGTGTATAGACAAATTGTTGATCATGTATTAAAAATTTTGATTTTTAATCATGTATATAAAAATGTTAACTAATTTTTTTTCTAAATGACAAACAATTATTTGAAATTTGTTAACCAGCATCTGAGAAATTTTAAATGTGTGCAGAAAAAATGTTGACCATGTATTAAAATATGATGAAAAATTTGATCATGTATATAAAATGTTGATTAAGCATTTAAAAAAAATGTTAAACAAGTGTTTGAATAATGTTAACCAAGCGTTTGAAAATGTTAAATGTGTATAAACAAAGGTTGACCTTGTATTCAATTTTTTAAAATCTTTTTATTTGAAAACTCTTAATCAAGCATTTAAAAAATGTAGACCATGTAATCCAAAAATGTTAATCAAACATTTTTAAAATGTTGGAAATATGTATAGAAAAAATGTGACCATGTATTCCAAAAATGTTAATCAAGCATTTTTAAAATGTTGAAAATATGTATAGAAAAAATGTTGACCATGTATTTAAGAATGGTAAATTTGTATTGGACAAATGTTAAATGTGTATTAGAAAAATAGTTTTGACATATACGAAAAATGTAGAGTGTAAATCAAAAGAAACATAAAACAAAAAAGAAAAAAGAAAAATAAAAAATTAGAAGAAAAAGGAAAACCAGACAAAAAAAACCGTTGAAAATGAGAAAGAAAGACAGAAACAAAACCTTAGAAAGAAAAAAAAAGGAAAAACAATGAAAACTGAGATAGAAAAATAAAAGAATAACAACGAAAAAGAAAAAAATCAAATGAAAACAGAGAAAACCCGGTGAAAAAAACGAAAAAGGCCTAAAAACGGAGAGGAAAACAATGAAAACCCGGGTCGTTTTGACTTAGGTACTTCGCCCTTATAGTAAATCACCAACCCGAGTGTGGGAATGTATCTGGTGCACCCGCACTTGTGGTGCTACCGGTGGACCGGATGCCATAGAATGTTTTAAAAAATCTGAAAAAAAACTAGCATGTTAACACAACATCAATGTATGATGTCACAAAATTTTATGTAAAAATTTAATATATTTTTTGAGATACAAAAATGATAAATTTGTCATCAGTGTGATAATGGGCCAAATCTAAAGCCCAAGTTATGTTATGTACTATTGAGTGTTGAATTTGTCATTTTTGTTTTTCGAGTTATGTTTCGAATTTTGACTTGAAATTTTGTGACAACCTACATTGATGTTGTGTGAGTGATAATTTTTTTCAGAATTTTTTAAACATTTTAAAAGCACAATGTGAGTTCGGTGCACCGGTAGCACCACAAGCTCCGGTGTACCAGATATTTTCCCACCTGAGTCTAGCACAGTGGCTTGCAGTGTTCCTACCAACGTGGACCCCAAGGTTCAATTCCCCACCCCACGCTCTCTTTTGACTGCTTCTCTTTTTACTTAACTGTAAGCGTGAATGGGCCGGCCGAATTATGCTTTACCCTTCAGCGAGAGATCTATCCAACTCGCCGAAGGCGAGATATAGATGTCGCTGGTCCTACGGGCTGCCTAACTGGTTCAGCGAGATTCTTGTAAGAGATGGGACCTCCTCGGCTGCGGCGACGAGGCCATGGTGCACGGGCCGAACCAACGGGAGAAGGCACCAGCAGGCCCGAGAATTGTTGTAATTAAGGGACATCCTGATTATGCTTTGCTTTTCAAAGAGAGAGCCATACAACTCACTGAAGGCAAGACATAGACGGCACGGGTTCCACGGTCTGCTTAGCTAGTTCGGCGAGATTCTCGTAAGAGATGGGCCCTCCTCGGCTGCGGCGATGAGGCCATGGTGCATGGGCCGAATCAACAGGCGAAGGCACCAGCAGGCCCGAGAATTTTGGTAGTAGAAATTTACAGCAAATCATTTGTTCCGTGAAATCGCTAGTTAAGGGACACCTCTTGTAAATGTCATTCCTCCGTCTTTTCTGTTTTAGAAAATGACGCACCACATATGTATCATTTGTCACAATTTGAGAGTTTTTTTAATGTTTCTTTTCTTGAACCATGCGTCCAGACACCGAGCCGATTTCACGTTATATTTCCTGTGCTGAGATTTTCAAAATTAAATTCCATGTTAACATGTTTCGATAAACATTTTTTAACAAAAAACAAAAAAGCTCATAAAAATAAAAAACGAAAACCAAGAAAAAGGGTTCATGCCAAAAATGACATCGAAAAATAGGAAAGCAATGGAGCCCAGAAGCACGGTTGCAGTTTTTCACCATTTTTGGAAGCACAAGTTGTGCTTTTCCCTTTTTTTTGGAGAAGCACTTCTCGTGAAAGCACATATTTTTCTGAGGAGTTCAGTTGTGCTTTGCAAGAAATAAAATCCTAAACCTAAGGAAACCAGGTGAAATCCAAAAATCCAAAAATGATCTAAGATCCGAAGACACGTACATTTTTTCTTCAAATAGAGCATTCAACACGCGACATGTGGTGATGAATGGACGCACCACTTGCATGTTCCAAGACACCACAAGTGACCCCTAAAGGTCCCCCGGAGAGGGTAACCCTTAGTTTGTTCCTTCCTATATGACGCTCATTGTGTCAAATTGCTAGTGAAATGCGGTGTGGTCGATGGAGTGGGCTGGCCTACTTCTAGTAAGTCAGAGGCTACCCAGTTTATTTTTTGTAAATTCACAAAATTTCAAATAGTTAGATATTTTTAAAATGGCTTATAATATTTATTTTTTCTTTATGTTTTTCGAAATTTGTTCATTTTTTCAAAACTTGTTCACATTTTGAATAAATTATTTGGAATTTGGAATTTTGTTTACAATTTTTATGAACTATTCAGAATTTCAAAAAAATCACACTTTAAAATTTTGTTTCCATTTTCAAAAAATTATAATGTTCATGTGTTTCAAAAAATGTCTACACTTTGGAAATTACTTGGAGATATTGAAAACCTATTCACATTTTGAATTCTATTCATGTTTTTAAAAAATGGGCGGAATACTACCCGATTTTTTTCTTCGCTTTGTTTCTTCTTCTTTTCTGCTCATTTTTTCTGTTTCTTTTTCCATATTTTTCTTCTTATTTTCTGTTTTTTTAATAAATTCAAAAAATCACACAGTTCTGAATTTAAAATATTGTTCAAGTTTTTAAAATATGATTCAGAGAAAATTTTGTCAGAATTTTCAAGAGATGTTTGAAATTTAAAATTTTGGTCATGTTTAAATTGTTGCCATTTTCTAAAATTGTTTATATTTTTTGAAAAACATTCAGAATTTTCAAAAAAAATCCGCTTTTAAAAATTGTTCATATTTTCTAAATTTGCTCGTGTTTCAAAAAATGTTCAAAATACCAAAAGATTCATAATTTATGTAAAAAAATTCGGAATTGTAAGTTTGTTCACTTTTAGAGAAGGTGTTAGAAATTCAAAAAAATGGTATTTCAAAATTGTTCATAATTTGCAAAAAAAGGTACTGAAATTTTGAAAAATGTCTTCAAATTTCGACATTGTAGTATGTTCTTAAACTTTTGACGCTTCCTACAAATCACCGAAAGCCATAGTAGTAGTGGCTAGGAGCGGGCATTCAGCAGTATGGTGTCTCGAGTTCTCGATTCCTCTGTAGCGCAGGTTATTTCTTGGATTATTTGTGTGCGCACTAAAAATATACCTGGCTCTCGTGCTCCCCGGCTCAGTCGTGTGACTACTGTGTGTCACCATATCCTATATGACGCAAATAGGTTCAATGGAATGCTTGTGGGAGGTGCCAACTTCCCCATGGAACATCGTGAAATGGACGAATTGCATCTTGGAGACCCTTGTGCGAACTTCGTATAATGGGCCTTTTTTATAGAATCAAAATTTTCTTCCAGTAAAGGATGCGACACCGTTCGGTGATTCAGTTAATTGATTTAGATCTTAGCTCTTTTTTCTTATCTCACAACTAGATAATTTTTTTCCTGGCCTTATGAAGTCAGAGAGACATTTGGGTTATCCTTTATGTGAGCGAGAGAGCAACAACAGTTTGGGCTCTCGAGAACGAGTATCCTTGGAATTTCGTGTGCCTTTCTCGTCCTCTTCGCTCAAGTGGTATGTGTCTGGAGATCGATGATTTATCATGGCCTACCGGAGCTACAACTCCTCCCTGGCCTACACGTAGAGCCCCTCCTTTTATATGCTTCTACATATCTTATCCCCCCTCCCGTCGTGCCACCTCCTCGTGATCCCATCCTCCACTACATCTTCCACTTGACCCGACTCATCCTTGAAAGACACCAATTCGCTTAATTGGTTTCAGGTGCACAAGCCCAGAATCATATCTTATTGCACACCAAAATGCCGCAAGCCCAGAATCATATCTTAACTCCTCCCTGGCCTACATGGGTGGCTGGCTGCATGTTTTGAGGTTTTTTGGGGGGCTTGGCACTCTTATCTTCTGCGGTTTGCTCAGCCGGTTCAGCGAGATTCTGGTATGAGATGGGCCCTCCTTGGCTGCGGCGACGAGGCCTACAGCAAATTTCTGCGCACTCCTGGAAAGGTCACTCCCACACCTTCTCTTTTACGACAAATGACGCAATGCATTGCATGTTCGTCACTTGCTGCAACCCGAGAGTTTCTTTTTTTTCAAAACGTTTTATCTCTTGAACCGCGCATCTAAGCACCAAACCGTTTTCACAGTTAAATTTCTCGTGTTGACATCTCCGAAATGAGATCACATGTTAACAGGTTTTGATAAAAAATTTCAAAAAATAACCAGAAATAAAAAACGAAAACTGAAAAAAAACTAATAAAAGTAAGAAATGAAAACAGAATAAACTAGTTCATGCAAAAAACAAATATATAAAAACGGAAGAAAAACAAACCAGAGCACGGAAGCACGATTGCAGTTTTTCATCCTTTTCGGAAGCACATGCTGTGCTTTTCTCTTTTGCCGGAAGCAAATCTGTGCTTCCACGGGAAGCAAATGTATGCTTCTCGTGGAAGCACATTTTTTTCCGAGGAGCATAGATGTGCTTCACAAGGGGAAAAATCCAAAACCTAAGAAAAACTAGGTGAAAACCATAAACTCAAAAAACCATCTAAAATTCAAAAACACATACAATAAAAACTTAATCCAGAGAGAGCGCCCAACAGAAAACATGTGGCGACAGATGGACACACCACTTGACACGTCCCCAAGCCACTAGAAGTGACACCTGAAGATCCTTTATTCCTCCCTATATCACGCTCACTGCGTCACAAGGGTCATCCGAATGGGTCGGCTCACGTCGTATGTCCGAGGACATCCAGTTTTGTTTTTCTTTGCTTTGTTTCTTCTTCTTCCTTTCTTCTCATTTTTTCTGTTACTTTTTATTATTATTTTACATTTACTTTTTTACATAGATTCACAAAAATTCAAACAGTTCAAATATTCAAAAATAGTTTGGAATTTAAATTGTTCTTCATTTTTTCCAAGATATATCCCTTTTAAAAAAATCAATTTTTTAAAAAATTACTGTGGATTTTGAATTTTTGTCTTACAATTAACATGAAATGTTTGAAAAAATCAAAAGATGTTAGGCATTTCAAAATTTTGTTCACATTTTCGAAAAGAAACCTGTTTCAAAAAAGTTTTCGTTTTAAAAAATTATTTGTCTTTCTAGAAAATTGTTTGGAATTTTTGAAAAGTGTTCAGAGATTTTGAAAAACTATTCACGTTTTTAAAGTTTGCTCACGTTTGCAAAAGCAAATCTTTGGAATGCCACCCAGTTTGTTTTTCTTTACTTTGTTTCTTCATCTTTTCTTTTTTTTATTGTTCCTTTTTTTCTTTTCATTTTTCTGTTTCTTTTTTTCATAATTTGAAAAATCAAACAGCTCCGAATTTTAATTTTTTTCCCTTGCTTTTCATTTTTTGAAAAATTGTTCACATTTTCAAAACGTCATTCGAAATTTCGATTTTTTTCACAATTTTTCAGCAATGTTTGAAAGTTTAATTTTTTCACGCTTTAAAATTCTGTTCCTATATAACAAAACTCGCATTTGAAAAATTGTTTACAATTTTGTGTTTTTCATAATTTTCAAAAAGTGATCGCATCTTAAAAACTGTTTGGGAATTTTGAAAAATTATTTACATTTTTAAATTTGGTCATGTTTAAAAAACATTTGAAATACTTTAAGAAAGTCAGAATTGCAAACTTTGTGCACATTAAAAAAAATTAATTTTTTAAAAATCAGCATTTCAAAATTGTTCCCAATTTGCAAAAATGGTTTTGAAAATTTTCAAAGATGTCTTCAATTCTCGACACTATAGTATGTTTTTCGTGCTTCCTACAAATCACTAGAAGTCATTAGTAGTTGTGGCTAGAAGCGGGCGTTATGGTGTTTCGAGTTCTAGATTCCTCCGTAGGGCAGGGCGATTCTGGGAGTATTTTTGTCGCGCTAAGAAAACATCTCCCTTGCACATGCCCCGGCCCAGTTGCGTGACTCCTGTGCATTGCGATCCTATATGACGCAAATAGGTTCAATGGTATCTTTGTGGGAGGTGCCAACTTCCCCATGAAACATCCTGAAATGGACAAATTGCATCTTAGAGACCATTGTACGAACTTCGTATAATGGGCCCTTTTAATAGAATCAAAATTTCCCTCCAATAAAGGATGCAACACCGTTCGAAGATTCAGTTGGTTGATTTAGATGTTAGCTCTTTTTTCTTCTCTCACAACTAGATAATTGTTTTTTCTGGCCCTTTGAAGTTAGAGAGACGTTTCGGTTTATTTTTCTCGTGTTATATGTGAGCGAGAGAGAACCTGTGGTTTGGGCTCTCGAGAAGGAGTATCCTTGGAATTTCGTGTGCCATTCTCGTCCTCTTCGCTTAGTTCATATGTGTCCGGGGATCGATGGTTTATCCTAGACTACCGGAGCTACAACTCATCTCTGGCCAACATGTAGAGCCCCTCATCTTATTTGCTTCTACCTATCTTTTCCTCCCCACTACCGTCGTTCCACTACATCTTCCACTCCACCTGATGCCTCCTTGTAAGACACCAATTCACTTAATTGGTTTCAGGTGCGCAAGCCCAGAATCATATCTTGTGACACACCGAAATTTGATAACAAATATCAAACCAACATATATTACAAGTACGATGATCAGAGAGGTTTGAGAGGGACTCTGAGCATTCAACTCAAATGTTCAAGTATCTTCAGAAGCCAAATATGTCCATCCCTTCAATCAGTACATCATTGCACTTGCTATGTGGGTAACACAAATAAAAAGCATGAGCTAAGACTTAATCAGGATCTCCCATGAAGAATGGTTGCACTGGTTATTAGTCGGTTCGGTTGCACTTATTACTCGATTAGATCGATGGGGGTTATTTTATTCATGAACCGAAATCTCTCACGATATCGACCAACAGTATAACTTCTCAAGATGAAGCCATATATAGTGCACGACAATAATAAATATCAACTAACTTGTACTCATCCACAATATTCTAACAATATGATTAAGCCATCAAACATATGCTCAACCAATCAAAGATAGGATTCAATAGTAAAAGTGTTGTTGTTCTTAGCATGGCATGCTACCGAAACAAATATTTTTTTTGCGAGCGTACTAAAACAAATATTTGCCACAAGTTTATATTTTAACATGACTGAAAATATCATTTTTAGCAATAATTCCATAAAGCGAGTAATAAGCATTTTGTTCCTTCAGAATCATGCATATTACCAAGCTCCTTTCATGGCATACTAAGCATAGATTTAGAAAGCTTCCGTGAAAAGAGGGGTTGTAGGGGTACTCTTGTTCACCAAAACTGTATGCCTCTAGAATAACTGATAATAGCTAATTTAACATAGCATATAATCTGTATAAATATACACCTTATAGGAAAAAAAATCTGGCAAGCATTCTACTAAAGAGCATTTCAATACAAAACCAATTAAAAGAACCAACCAATTTTAATTAAAAATGAGCAGGATACAAGAAGTCAAAGTTTCGTAAAAAAATCAAATAGTTAATAAACAGAAAATACAACAAGAGATAGTATGACGTCGAAGATGTATTCTGGCAATACGCCTCCAATCGAAGTGGTAAACGTGTGTTGTTTGACTAAGCGAGAGAGGCTGACACATGCGACCCTTTTAAACGAAGGATTACCCCTGAACAGAAACAACTCGCAGCGAAGGAGCTCACCGCCACCGGCGAGGTGGTGGCCGACGGTAGAAGTCGCGGTAGTGTCGAGGGTGTAGCATAACAGTTCAGGTAGCTCGCGTGCAACCGAACGGGTGGTCGCGACATCTTAGGGGGGGGGGGGGCAGAAATCGATCGTCTCCTCCATTGCCGACTGCGGTGCTAGAAAGACTGGAACATGCGCCCTATACACGAAACTAAGCAAGGGGCAACCGTGCATTAGCTTCTTGGTGCAGAGAGCTGCCTAGGAATGGAAGTAATCGAAGAATGGAGCAAAGGGGCAGTAGCCACCGTCAGAGATCGAAGTGGAGTCAACATGTTACAATATCTCAGACACAAAGCAGCGGTATCCGCTCTACTTTTTGAACTAGCAGGAGATGCACTTGTTGTTATTATGGAAAATGCCAATTTAAATGGTTTTGTAAAAGGGGTTCTTGGGGAAATATTACTCATGGAGCCAACATGTTATAATATGCATATGACGCAGAATTTTACTGCGGGATGATATTGATTGTGCCAAAAATCTGGAATTCAGTTTAGGTGCTTTTGAGGAAATGTCTAGGCTTACTATCAATATTCATAAAAGTGAATCCTTTTTGGCAAGAAAAAATTAAAATGACCACTTATCAGGAAAATTTTACCTGCAAAATGGGCGAGCTTCCCATGAAATACTTGGGAATGCATTTCCCCGATAGTAGAATCAGGAATAAACACTAGAGTGGGGTGGTGAAAAAAACTGAGATGAGATGTGCTTGCTGGCAGGGTAAACTCTTGGGTTCTATTGCTGGGAGAATTACTTTGGTCCAAGCCTGTCTAACTAATATGCCTCTCTTCATGATGTCTTTCAATCTCATTCCCGTGAGGGTCTTAAAGAAGGCTGGTTTTTTTAGAGCTAGGATGGTCTGGCAGGAAGATGAAGATAAGAAAAAATATACCATTTAATTAACTAGAAAACATGGTGTAAACCCAGATATCTCGGACCATCATTTTGAAAGTCAAAGATCTCTTTTACCAATTTTGTAAATGGAAGCTGAGAGATGGCTGTAGTGTTAGGTTCTGGGAGGATTTATGGGTAGATGATAAACCCTTAAAAGATGGGTATCCCGGACTTTACCTGCTCAATTTTGATCATCACATTACTGTGGCTGAGACATTGCAAAAAGGGTGGGGTGGATTTGAATTTAGAAGGACCTTATATGGAGATTCTCTTGAACCGTGGAAAAACCATAAATTAAGATGTGAGGAGATTGAAATGAGATCTGGTAAGGTCCAGGTTGAATGGTCTCTCACTAGAGATAAGAAATTCTCACTCCAAACTCTATATAGAAAATTGATTGTTGTCGATAGCAACTTCCCACAGAAATTCCCGTGGAAGGTAAAAGTCCCTACAAAGATTAAAGTTTTCCTTTGGCTGGTGGCTAGGAAAAGTATTCTTACAAAAGATATTATGTTGAAGAGAGGCTAGAAAGGGAGCAAATTATGTGTCTTCTATGGGAAAGATGAGACATTTGATCATCTTTCCTTCGCCTGTTCTTCTTCGGTTTTAGTTTGGTGCTTATTCAGATGTGCATTTGGTTTAAATTTAGTCCCTTCCTCTGTTAAAAACTGCTTTGGGAGGTGGATCAAAACCTTTCCAAAGAATGACAAAAGGCATTGGTATTTTTGGTGTGTTTTGGACAATATGGAATTGCAGAAATGGCATTATGTTTGATAGCAAGCTATACAATGAACAAATTGATGGAAATATGCCCTAGAGACAATAATAAAGTTGTTATTATTATATTTCCTTCTTCATGATAAAGGTTTATTATTCATGCTACAATTGTATTGATCGGAAACTTAAATACATGTGTGGATACATAAACAAATACCGTGTCCCTAGTAAGCCTCTACTAGACTAGCTCGTTGATAAAAGATGGTTAAGGTTTCCTAACCATAGACATGTGTTGTCACTTGATAACGGGATAACATCATTAGGAGAATGATGTGATGGACAAGACCCATCTGCTAGCTTAGCATATGATTGTTCAGTTTATTGCTATTGCTTTCTTAATGTCAAATACATATTCCTTCGACTATGAGATCATGCAACTCCCGGATACCGGTGGAATACCTTGTGTGCTATCGAACGTCACAACGTAACTGGGTGATCATAAAGATGCTCTACAGGTATCTCCGAAGGTGTTTGTTGAGTTGGCATGGATCGACATAAGGATTTGTCACTCCGTGTATCGGAGAGGTATCTCTGGGCCCTCTCGGTAATACATATCACTAGAAGCTTGCAAGCAAAGTGACTAAGGAGTTAGTTAAGAGATGATGTATTACGTAACGAGTAAAGAGACTTGCCGGTAACGAGATTGAACTAGGTACGAAGATACCGACGATCGAATCTCGGGCAAGTAACATACCGACAGACAAAGGGAACTACGTATGTTGTCATAAAAGTTCGACCGATAAAGATCTTCATAGAATATGTAGGAACCAATATGGGCATCCAGGTCCCGCTATTGGTTATTGACCGGAGAAGCATCTCGGTCATGTCTACATCATTCTCGAACCCGTATGGTCTGCATGCTTAACGTTTGTTGACAATATATTATTATATGAGTTATGTATGTTGGTGACCAAATGTTGTTCCGAGTCCCGGATGAGATCACAGACATCACGAGGAGCTCTGGAATGATCCGGAGGTAAAGATTGATATATGGGATAATAGTGTTTGGTCTTCGGAAGGGTTCCGGGATTCACCGGAAGGGGTTTCGTATGTTTCCCGAAATGTTCTTGTGTGAGAACACTTTATTTGGGAAAAGGAGTAAAGCCCACGAGGTTTTTGGAAAGTGCAAAAGGAAGTTTTGCGGAAGACGCAAGGGACCTGCTACTTCTTGAGCTTGCGTTGGTTTTTCCCTTGAAGAGGAAAGGGTGATGCAACAAAGTAGAGATAGTATTTCCCTCAGTTTGAGAACCAAGGTATCGATCCAGTAGGAGACAACGCACAAGTCACCGAATGCCTGCACAAACAATCAAACAACTTGCACCCAACATGATAAAGGGGTTGTCAATCCCTTCACGGTTACTTGCAAAAGTGAGATCTAATAGAGATAGATAAACGGTAAAGTAAATATTTTTTGTATTTTTGGTTTATAGATCGGAAAGTAAAAGATTGCAAAATAGTAGACCGGAAACTTATATGATGGAAAATAGACCCCGGGGCCATAGGTTTCACTAGAGGCTTCTCTCAAGATAGAAAATAATACGGTGGGTGAACAAATTACTGCCGAGCAATTGATAGAAAAGCACAAAGTTATGACGATATCTAACGCAATGATCATGAATATAGGCATCATGTCCGTGTCAAGTAGATCGAAACGATTCTGCATCTACTACTATTCCTCCACACATCGACCGCTATCTAGCATGCATCTAGAGTATTAAGTTCATAAAGAACGGAGTAACGCTTTAAGCAAGATGACATGATGTAGAGGAATTAACTCAAGATGAAAACCCCATCTTTTTATCCTTGATGGCAACTATACAATACGTGCCTTGCTTCCCCTACTGTCACTGGGAATGGACACCGCAAGATTGAACCCAAAGCTAAGTGCTACCTCTTGAGCACTGCGTTGGTTTTCCCTTGAAGAGGAAAGGGTGATGCAACAAAGTAGCGTAAGTATTTCCCTCAGTTTTTGAGAACCAAGGTATCAATCCAGTAGGAGGCCACGCACGAGTCCCTCGCACCTACACAAACAAATAAATCCTCGCAACCAACGCAATAAAGGGGTTGTCAATCCCTTCACGGTCACTTACGAAAGTGAGATCTGATAGATATGATAAGATAATATTTTTGGTATTTTTATAATAAAGATGCAAAGTAAAATAAAAGGTGTGTACAGTTTCCGATTTATGTGTGTCTCTCTCAAAAGGTGTGTACAGCAAGGATGATTGTGGAGAACTAACAAACAAAGACTCAAATAATACAAGACGCTCCAAGCAAAACACATATCATGTGGTGAATAAAAATATAGCTCCAAGTAAAGTTACTGATGGAAGTAGACGAAAGAGGGGATGCCTTCCGGGGCATCCCCAAGCTTTGGCTTTTAGGTGTCCTTAGATTATCTTGGGGTGCCATGGGCATCCCCAAGCTTAGGCGCTTGCCACTCCTTGTTCCATAATCCATCAAATCTTTTACCCAAAACTTGAAAACTTCACAACACAAAACTTAACAGAAAATCTAGTGAGCTCCGTAAGCGAAAGAAAACAAAACACCACTTCAAGGTACTGTAATGAACTCATTCTTTATTTATATTTGTGTTAAACCTACTGTATTCCAACTTCTCTATGGTTTATAAACTATTTTACTAGCCATAGATTCATCAAAATAAGCAAACAACACATGAAAAACAGAATCTGTCAAAAACAGAACAATCTGTAGTAATCTGTAACTAACGCAAACTTCTGGAACTCCAAACATTCAGCCAAAATAGGACGACCTAGACAATTTGTTTATTGATCATCTGCAATTGGAATCAATATTTTATCACGTTCTGGTGATTTTAACAATTATTTTCGTGAACAGAAAGTTTCTGGAATTTTCAGCAAGATCAAATAACTATCATCCAAGAAGATCCTATAGGTTAAACTTGGCACAAACACTAATTAAAACATAAAAACACATCTAACCAGAGGCTAGATCAAATATTTATTCCTAAAAAGAAGCAAAAAGCAAAAAACTAAAAATAAAATTGGGTTGCCTCCCAACAAGCGCTATCGTTTAACGCCCCTAGCTAGGCATAATAACAAGGATAGATCTAGGTATTGCCATAATAATAGGATAGATCATTAAAACTCATTTCATATTCTCTACGTTCAGCAGCAAGTTTCCTTTGGGGCAAGCAAAAGTAAACAAAAGGGCTAAATTTAATGGGACAAAAGTCCCCAAGATCAACTTTAGGAGGTATAGGTTCCTCCTTCGGCCCTTCGTATTGCACAACCAAATCATCATTATAAGCATTCTTTTGACAGAACTTTGTGAGCCTATACTCGAGAGAATATCCTAGTTCATTATTTTGAATAGCCAGATCATTATTAAGTTTAGAAATTCTATCAACTAGAAAATTGGTAGGAACCCTTTTTCTAAGATTTTCATTGAAAGCAACATAGTCTAGAGATCGAAAACGCATTATTTCTTCTTGATCAAAGAGGATAGCCTCTATGGGAGGACGGCCAACGTCCACCATATAATGCGCAAAGATTTCTTTGGCCTCTTTTATTATAAATCTAAACTCATGAGCCAAAAAGATAGTAGCGGCACGCTTAACGAAGAATGCTCAATATTAGAAAATTCTAGGAAAATCCTTTGTATGCAAGGATGCAAGTGCATAAATTGTCTTTCAAGTTCAACTACAAGCATGGCGATAGCGTCCGCAAGACTACTAGTTCTATGAAGAATAGAACTACCCATAGAAGGCAAAGCACCGGCACAAGTAAAGAAATCTTGGATAACTCCTTTTCCAATAATATTACCACTACCAATTCGGAAATTTTTTGTATGTAAGATAGGGGGTTCTTCGGCAGGAGCATCAGAATTTTCCATGATATGATTATTGTCCATATCGACAATAATTTCCCCAATTTCAGACATAACGGCAGAAAGAGCAAGGGGCAAAAAAGAGAGAGGAAGGTGGACGGAAAGAGAGGGCGAATAAAACGGCAAGGGTGAAGTGGGGGAGAGGAAAACGAGAGGCAAATGGCAAATAATGTAATGCGGGAGATAAGGGTTTGTGATGGGTACTTGGTATGTTGACTTTTGCGTAGACTCCCCGGCAACGGCGCCAGAAATCCTTCTTGCTACCTCTTGAGCACTGCGTTGGTTTTCCCTTGAAGAGGAAAGGGTGATGCAGCAAAGTAGCGTAAGTATTTCCCTCAGTTTTTGAGAACCAAGGTATCAATCCAGTAGGAGGCCACGCACGAGTCCCTCGCACCTACACAAACAAATAAATCCTCGCAACCAACACAATAAAGGGGTTGTCAATCCCTTCACGGTCACTTACGAGAGTGAGATCTGATAGATATGATAAGATAATATTTTTGGTATTTTTATGATAAAGATGCAAAGTAAATAAAAAGGCAATAAAAATAGCTAAGTGTTGGAAGATTAATATGATGGAAAATAGACCCAGGGGCCATAGGTTTCACTAGTGGCTTCTCTCAAGAGCATAAGTATTACGGTGGGTGAACAAATTACTGTTGAGCAATTGACAGAATTGAGCATAGTTATGAGAATATCTAGGTATGATCATGTATATAGGCATCACGTCCGAGACAAGTAGACCGACTCCTGCCTGCATCTACTACTATTACTCCACACATCGACCGCTATCCAGCATGCATCTAGAAGATTAAGTTCATAAGAACAGAGTAACGCTTTAAGTAAGATGACATGATGTAGAGGGATAAACTCATGCAATATGATATAAACCCCATCTTGTTATCCTCGATGGCAACAATACAATACGTGCCTTGCTGCCCCTACTGTCACTAGGAAAGGACACCGCAAGATTGAACCCAAAGCTAAGCACTTCTCCCATTGCAAGAAAGATCAATCTAGTAGGCCAAACCAAACTGATAATTCGAAGAGACTTGCAAAGATAACCAATCATACATAAAAGAATTCAGAGAAGATTCAAATATTGTTCATAGATAATCTTGATCATAAACCCACAATTCATCGGTCTCAACAAACACACCGCAAAAGAAGATTACATCGAATAGATCTCCACAAGAGAGGGGGAGAACATTGTATTGAGATCCAAAAAGAGAGAAGAAGCCATCTAGCTAATAACTATGGACCCGAAGGTCTGAGGTAAACTACTCACACATCATCGGAGAGGCCATGGTGTTGATGTAGAAGCCCTCCGTGATCTATGCCCCCTCCGGCGGAGCTCCGGAAAAGGCCCCAAGATGGGATCTCACGGGTACAGAAGGTTGCGGCGGTGGCATTAGGTTTTTAGCTCCGTATCTGGTAGTTTGGGGGTACGTAGGTATATATAGGAGGAAGAAGTACGTCGGTGGAGCAACGTGGGGCCCACGAGGGTGGAGGGCGCGCCCAGGGGGGTAGGCGCACCCCCTACCTCGTGCCCTCCTGGGTGATGTCTTGACGTAGGGTCCAAGTCCTCTGGATCACGTTCATTCCGAAAATCACGTTCCCGAAGGTTTCATTCCGTTTGGACTCCGTTTGATATTCTTTTTCTGCGAAACTCTGAAATAGGCAAAAAACAACAATTCTGGGCTGGGCCTCCGGTTAATAGGTTAGTCCCAAAAATAATATAAAAGTGTATAATAAAGCCCATTAATGTCCAAAACAGAATATAATATAGCATGGAACAATAAAAAATTATAGATACGTTGGAGACGTATCACTAAGCACTTCTCCCATTGCAAGCAAAACCAATTTAGTTGGCCAAACCAAATCGATATTTCAAAGAGAATTACAAAGAATATTATTCATAGATAAGCTGATCATAAATCCACAATTCATCGGATCTCGGCAATCACACCTCAAAAGAGTATTACATCGAATCTCCATGAGCATCGAGGAGAACATGGTATTGAGAATCAAAGAGAGAGAGAGAAGAAGCCATCTAGCTACTAGCTATGGACCCGTAGGTTTGTGGTAAACTGCTCATGCTTTATCGGAAGGGCAACAGAGTTGATGTAGAAGCCCTCCATGATCGAATCCCCCTCCGGCAGGGTGCCGGAAAAGGTCCCTAGATGGGATCTCACGGGTACAGAAGGTTGCGGCGGTAGAAAAGTGTTTTCGTGGATGCCTTTGTTGGTTTGGGGATATATGGGAATATATAGGTGCAGAAATTAGGTCAGGAAGTGCACGAGGGGCCCATAAGGGTGGGGGGCGCGCCCTACCCCCTGGGCGCGCCCTCCATCCTTGTGTCCGCCTCGTGGCTCCTCCGACTTCATCTCCAAGTCTCCTAGTTATCTTCTGGTCCAAGAAAAATTATCGCGAAGGTTTTATTCCGTTTGGTATTCCTTTTCTGCGAAACTCAAAAACAGGGAAAAACAGGAACTGGCACTAGGCTCCAGGTTAATAGGTTAGTCCCAAAAATAATATAAAATAGCATATCAAGCATACTAACAAAATAATTATGTCTTCTCAAAATAACATGGCCAAAGAAAGCTTATCCCTACAAAATCATATCGTCTGTCTATGCTCCATCTTCATCACACAGAATATTTAAATCATGCACAACCCCGATGACAAGCCAAGTAATTGTTTCATACTTCTGATGTTCTCAAACTTTTTCAACTTTCACGCAATACATGAGCGTGAGCCATGGACATAGCACTATAGGTGGAATAGTTGGTGGTTGTGGAGAAGAGAAAAAGAAGGAGATAGTCTCACATCAACTAGGTGTATCAACGGGCTATGGAGATGCCCATCAATAGATATCAATGTGAGTGAGTAGGGATTGCCATGCAACGGATGGACTAGAGCTATAGGTTTATGAAAGCTCAAAAAGAAACTAAGTGGGTGTGCATCCAACTCGCTTGCTCACAAGACCTAGGGAAATTTGAGGAAGCCCATCATTGGAATATACAAGCCAAGTTCTATAATGAAAAATTACCACTAGTATATGAAAGTGACAATATAGGGGACTCTCTATCATGAAGATCATGGTGCTACTTTGAAGCACAAGTGTGGTAAAAGGATAGTAGCATTGCCCCTTCTCTCTTTTCTCTCATTTTCTTTTTGGTTTTTGGCCTTCTCTCATTTTTTTGGCCTCTTTTTTTCGTTCGAAGTCTCATTCCGACTTGTGGGGGAATCATAGTCTCCATCATCCTCTCCTCACATGGGAAAATGCCCTAATACTGAAGATAATCACACTTTTATTTACTTACAACTCAAGAATTACAACTCGATACTTAGAACAAAATATGACTCTATATGAATGCCTCCAGCGGTGTATCGGGATGTGCAGTGAATCAAGAGTGACATGTATGAAAGAATTATGAACGGTGGCTTTGCCAGAAATACGATGTCAACTACATGATCATGCAAAGCAATATGACAGTATGGAACGTGTAATAAAAGGAACAGTGGAAAGTTGCATGGCAATATATCTTGGAATGGCTATGGAAATGCCATAATAGGTAAGTATGGTGGCTGTTTTGATAAAGGTATATGGTGGGTTTATGGCATCGGCGAAAGTTGCGTGGTACTAGAGAGGCTAGCAATGGTGGAAGGGTGAGTGCGTATAATCCATGGACTCAACATTAGTCATAAAGAACTCACATACTTATTGCAAAAATCAATTAGTTATCAAAACGAAGTACTATGTGCATGCTCCTAGGGGGATAGATTGGTAGGAAAAGACCATCGCTCATCCCCGACCGCCACTCATAAGGAAGACAATCAATAAATAAATCATGCTCCGACTTCATCACATAACGGTTCATCATACGTGCATGCTACGGGGATCACAAACTTTAACACAAGTATTTCTACAATCCAAAATTACTAACTAGCATGACTCTAATATCACCATCTTCATATCTCAAAACAATCATAAGGAATCAAACTTCTCATGGTATTCAATGCACTTTATATGAAAGTTTTTATTATATCCCTCTTGGATGCCTATCATATTAGGACTAAATTTATAACCAAAGCAAATTACCATGCTGTTTAAAGACTCTCAAAATAATATAAGTAAAACATGAGAGTTCATCAATTTCTATAAAATAAAACCACCGCCGTGCTCTAAAAAGATATAAGTGAAGCACTAGAGGAAAATTGCCTAGCTCAAAAGATATAAGTGAAGCACATCGAGTATTCTAATAAATCACGATTCATGCGTGTCTCTCTCAAAAGGTGTGTACAGCAAGGATGATTGTGTCAAACTAAAAATCAAAGACTCAAATCATAGAAGACGCTCCAAGCAAAACACATATCATGTGGTCAATAAAAATATAGCCTCAAGTAAAGTTACCGATAGACGAAGACGAAAGAGGGGATGCCTTCCGGGGCGTCCCCAAGCTTAGGCTCTTGGTTGTCCTTGAATATTACCTTGGGGTGCCTTGGGCATCCCCAAGCTTAGGCTCTTTCCACTCCTTATTCCATAGTCCATCAAATCCTTACCCAAAACTTGAAAACTTCACAACACAAAACTCAACAGAAAATCTCTTATGCTCCGTTAGTATAAGAAAATTATCAGCACTTTTGGTATTGTTGTGAACTCATTCTTTATTTATATTGGTGTAATATCTTCTGTATTCCAAATTTTCCATGGTTTGTACCCCCGATAGAAAGCATAATCTGCCAAAAACAGAATAGCCTGTAGCAATCTGGATATTTCGAATACTTCTGTAACTCCAAAAATTCTGAAAAATTAGGACAACCTAAGAAATTTGTTTATTAATATTCTGCAAAAAGAATCAGTATTTTATCACGCTTTTGTTAAAAATTAGAATTGTTTTCCTGAGCGCAAAAGTTTCTGTTTTTCAGCAAGATCAAATCAACTATCACCGTAAGCTATCCCAAAGGTCTTACTTGGCACAAACACTAATTAAAACACAAAACCACATCTAACCAGAGGCTAGATGAATTATTTATTGCAAAACAGAACCTAAAAAGTAAAAACAAAAAATAAAATTGGGTTGCCTCCCAACAAGCGCTATTGTTTCCCTTAGCTAGGCATACAATACGAATAGATCCAGGTATCGTCATCTTTGGTATGCAATCCATAAGTAGCTCTCATAATAGATTCATAAGGCAATTTAATTTTCTTTCTTGGAAAGTCATGCCCTTCCTTAATGGAAATTGAAATCTAATGTTTACATCTTTCATATCAATAATTGCACCAATCGTTCTAAGGAATCGTCTACCAAGAATAATAGGACATGTAGGATTGCAATCTATATCAAGAATAATGAAATATACAGGCACATAATTCCTATTTGAAACAATAAGAACATCATTAATCCTTCCCATAGGTTTCTTAATAGTGGGATCTGCAAGATGCAAATTTAAAGAACAATCATCAAATTCACGGAAACCTAACACATCACATAAATTTTTTGGAATTGTGGAAACGCTAGCACCCAAATCACACAAAGCATGGCACTCATAATCTTTAATCTTAATCTTAATAGTAGGTTCCCACTCATCATAAAGTTTTCTAGGGACAGAAACTTCCAATTCAAGCTTTTCTTCAAAAGATTCCATCATAGCATCAACGATATGTTTAGTAAAAGCTTTGTTTTGATTATAAGCACGGGGAGAATTCAGCATGGATTGCAACAAGGAAATACAATCTATTAAAGAAAAATTATCATAATTAAATTCCTTGAAATCCAAAAGAGTGGGCTCATTGCTACTTAAAGTTTTGACCTCTCCAATCCAACTTTTATCAATTTTTGCATCAAGATCTAAAAAATCCGAATCATTGGGACACCTTTTAACTAAAGTTGACTCATCTCCGGTCCCATCTTTATCAAGATTTATATTGGAAAACAAGATTCAATATGAGTCACATCTATCACTTTAAGATCTTCATCATTATTTTCACGGAAACTAGAAGAACACGTTTTTACAAACCAATCTTTTTTAGCACGCATCTTAGCGGTTCTTTCTTTGCACTCAACAATGGAAATTCTCATAGCTTTGAGAGACTCATTGATATCATGCTTGGGTGGAATAGATCTAAGTTTCAAAGAATCAACATCAAGAGAAATTCTATCCAGGTTCCTAGCCAAATCATCAATCATAAGGATTTTTTCTTCAATCAAAGCATTGAAATTCTTTTGCGAACTCATAAATTCTTTAACACTATTCTCAAAATCAGAGGGCATCTTATTATAATTTCCATAAGAATTGTTGTAGGAATCACCATAATTATTAGAGGAATTACTAGGGAACAGCCTAGGATTAAAATTACCTCTATACGCGTTATTACCAAAATTGTTCCTACCAACAAAATTCACATCCATAGATTCATTATTATTCTTAATCAAAGTAGACAAAGGCATATCATTAGGATCAATAGGAGCACTCTTGCTAGCAAACAATTTCATAAGCTCATCCATCTTTCCACTCAAAACATTAATCTCTTCAATCGCATGCACTTTTTTTACTAGTGGAAGATCTTTCGGTATGCCATTGAGAATAATTAACCATAATATTATCTAGGAGTTTAGTAGCTTCTCCTAAATTAATTTTCATAAAAGTGCCTCCCGTGGCCGAATCTAAAAGATTTCTAGAAGCAAAATTCAATCCGGCATAAAAATTTTGTATAATCATCCACAAATTCAAACCATGAGTAGGGCAAGTTCGTATAATCAATTTCATCCTCTCCCAAGATTGTGCAACATGTTCATGATCAAGTTGCTTAAAATTCATAATATCGTTCCTAAGGGAGATGATCTTAGTAGGAGGAAAATACTTGGAAATAAAAGCATCTTTACACTTATTCCATGAATCAATACTATTTTTAGGCAAAGATGAAAACCAAGTTTTGGCACGATCTCGAAGTGAGAACGGAAATAGCTTCAATTTGACAATATCATTATCCACATCTTTTTTCTTTTGCATATCACACAAATCAACGAAATTGTTTACATGGGATGCGGAATCTACGCTAGGAAGGCTGGAAAATTGATATTTCATAACAAGATTCAGCAAAGCGCCATTAATTTCACAAGATTCTGCATTAGTAGCGGGAGCAATCAGAGTACTAATAAAATCATTATTATTGGTATTGGAAAAGTCACACAATTTGGTATTCTGTTGATCCAGCGTGACAAAGCAAGCAATCCAACACACGGGCACACAAAAAGCAAGCAAAGAAGACGAACGGAAGAGGGGCGAAGAAAAGGCAAATCTTTTCAAAAATCATTTTGGAAGTGGGGGAGAGGAAAAACGAGAGGCGAATGGCTAATAATGTAATGCAAGAGATGAGATTTTAAGATGGCTACATGGTATGGCTTGACTTGGCATAGATCTCCCCGGCAACGGCACCAGAAATTCTTCCTGCTACTTCTTGAGCTTGCGTTGGTTTTTTCCTTGAAGAGGAAAGGGTGATGCAGCAAAGTAGAGATAATTATTTCCCTTAGTTTGGGAACCAAGATATCAATCTAGTAGCAGACAACGCAGAAGTCACCGAATACCCGCACAACAATCAAACAACTTGCACCCAACGCGATAAAGGGGTTGTCAATCCCTTCACGGTTACTTGCAAAAGTGAGATCTAATAGAGATATGTAAACAGTAAAGTAAATATTTTTGGTATTTTTGGTTTATAGATCGAAAAGTAAAAGATTGCAAAATAGTAGATCGAAAACTTATATGATGGAAAATATACTCGGGGGCCATAGGTTTCACTAGAGGCTTCACTCAAGATAGAAAATAATACGGTGGGTGAACAAATTACTGCTGAGCAATTGATAGAAAAGTGCAAAGTTATGAAGATATCTAAGGCAATGATCATGAATATAGGCATACGTCCGTGTCAAGTAGAACGAAATGATTCTGCATCTACTACTATTACTCCACACATCGACCGCTATCCAGCATGCATATAGAGTATTAAGTTCATGAAGAACAGAGTAACGCATTAAGTAAGATGACATGATGTAGATGAATTAACTCAAGAAATATGATGAAAACCCCATATTTTTATCCTCGATGGAAACAATACAATACGTGCCTTGCTGCCCCTACTGTCACTGGGAAAGTGTAACACCCACGATGCGGCTATATCTCCCACGTGTCGAGGCACGACTTAGAGGCATAACCGCATTGTGGTTTTGTCGCAAGAAGGGTCATCTTCACACAATCCCATGTAATGAACAAGAATGGGATAAAGAGTTGGCTTACAATCGCCACTTCACACAATACAAAAATAAATCATACATCAATCAGAGACACACATAGGTCCAACTACGGAACCAAAAGAAAAGAAGACAACCCAACTGCTAGATCCCCGATCGTCCCAACTGGGCTCCACTACTGATCAACATGAAAAGAAACAACACAACGAACAAGATCTTCGTCGAACTCCCACTTGAGCTCGGTGACATCGCCTGCACTGGTCTCATCGTCACCTGCAACTGTTTGGAAGTATCTGTGAGTCACGAGGACTCAGCAATCTCACACCCGCGAGATCAAGACTATTTAAGCTTATGGGTAGGAAAGGGTAAGGTGGTGAGGTTGCAGCAGCGACTAAGCATATATGGTGGCTAACATACGCAAATAAGAGCGAGAAGAGAAGCAACGGAATGGTCGTCAACTAGTAATGATCAAGAAGTGATCCTGAACTCCTACTTACGTCAAACATAACCCAAAAGCCGTGTTCACTTCCCGGACTCCGCCGAGAAGAGACCATCATGGCTACACACGCGGTTGATGTATTTTAATTAAGGTCGAGTGTCAAGTTCTCTACAACCGGATATTAACAAATTCCCATCTGCCACATAACCGCGGGCACGGCTTTCGAAAGATAATACCCTGCAGGGGTGTCCCAACTTAGCCCATTATAAGCTCTCACGGTCAACGAAGGATATTCCTTCTCCCGGGAAGACCCGATCAGTCTCGGAATCCCGATTACAAGACATTTCGACGATGGTAAAACAAAACCAGCAAGGCCGCCCGATGTGTCGACAATCCCGATAGGAGTCGCACGTATCTCGTTCTCAGGACACACCGGAGGAGCAAGACGTCGGGTTGGCATAGACCCTGGTTGCCCAGGGGGCGCCGGACATCGCTCGGTTTGGACCAGCACTTGGAGAAGCACTGGCCCGGGGGGTTAAAATAAAGATGACCCTCGGGATGCGCGACTCCCAAGGGAAAAAGGCTAGGTGAGGCAAAAGTAAGACCAAGGTTGGGCCTTGCTGGAAGAGTTTTATTCAAAGCGAACTGTCAAGGGGGTCCCATAAATCACCCAACCGCGTTAGGAACGCAAAATCAAGGAACATAACACCGGTATGACGGAAAATAGGGCGGCAAGAGTGGAACAAAATACCAGGCATAAGGCCGAGCCTTCCACCCTTTACCAAGTATATAGATGCATTAATTAAATAAGAGATATTGTGATATCCCAACATATCCATGTTCCAACATGGAACAAACTTCATCTTCACCTGCAGCTAGCAACGCTATAAGAGGGGCTGAGCAAAGCGGTAACACAGCCACACAACGGTTTGCTAGGAAGGGTGACAAAGGTTAGAGGTTCATGGAAATTTGGGAGGCTTGAAGAGCAAGTGAATAGGTAGCGCAGCATAGCAATAGAGCGAACAACTAGCAAGCAAAGATAGAAGTGATTTCGAGGGTATGGTCATCTTGCCTGAGATCCCGGTAGGAAGAAGAACGAGTCCATGAAGAAGACAAACGGATGTAGTCGAACGAATCCTCACAACTCCGGAAAGAAACCGAAGCTAACGAGAGAAGCAACCCGGAAAGAAACAAACAACATAGTGAACAACCACCACATACACATGGCATGATGCACAGTCAAGTATGATGCATGTCCGGTTTAAATATGCATGGCATGGCAAAGTGCAACAAACAACACTACAAATTAAGTGGAGCTAAATATGCAACGAGTTGCATATTGAAGAAACACCACATCAATTGTTTAGTTCTCTCGGTTATGCACCCAACAATATTAAATGTTGATTAACATGGCAAGAGGTGAAGCATAAGTAAACTAACTACCTAGGCAATTTAAATGAGGCCGGAACAACAAACAACAATTCCAGAAAATCCCCATACGTCATTTAGCAATTTAAAGCAAACAACAATTTTAAACATTTGAATGTTGTTATCATGATGCGGATGACAATGCAAGTTTTAAGCAATTTTATGAAAATGTTGACATGAGCATGTTATGAAGCATTTGTCGCCATGGCGGAAGGAAAAGGGTGCCACGGCAACGAATCCGAAAATGATGCCACGGCAACATATCGGTTCTGATAGCTCACGGAAATACCGGTGCAAAAGAGCAAGTGTGCGGATGTGCGGAACATGCAAAAGATGGTGGGGTGATCCTTGTTACCGGGTTCCCACGGGTCGACGGCATGGCAACCGAGGAGGAACGTGCACGAAGCAAACGGGCACGATGCAAACATACGGTTCATCTCAGACAACATGCATTCGTACACGGGCGGTCGTCTCGTCATTATACCTTTGAAGCGTATGTTTCAGGGCGGACGGGTTCGAAGTGGAAGTAGTTGTTCACGGGTCGTCGTGGGAAGTAGTGGCACTCGCGGGCTTGGCGACGTTAGTTGTACACGTTTGAAGACGATCGAGTCATCGGTAGAGGAACTTGGCGGTCCATGGGGTTGACGGTAGAGGAACTTGACGCATCGCCGTGTGTAGTCGTACTCGGTGTCCTCGGGGCATCGGCTGTAGTCGAAGTACTTGGCGTGCATCAACTGTTGACCAACAGTGTACATGAGGCAGCAAGGCATGGCCGACTTGGTGTGCAACCAAAGATGTACTCCGGGTGTCTGGGTTGACTTGGCCACGACAAAGGCAGCAGGGCCAACAGGGCAGCCAGCTCGTCTTGGGAGGGAGCCCTATCGGACAGAGCAGCTCGCGAGGACATCGGCGGCTCGCGAGGCACCCAGAGCAGCAGGACGAGGCATGAAAAACCCACAGCACGGCAACCATGAAGGAGGCGCACATGGTCGTGGTGGCTCGGGCAGAAGGCCATGGAGGTGAGGCGCGGGGCGTGTGTGTGCGGCGCAAGAGGAGGGCGGAGAGGACGGCTCGGGCAGCGGGGCGACGCAAGGTCAAGGGGGAGGCGAGCGACGGAGCAAGGTGGTGGTGGTGGCAGCAGCAGTGGCTTGTCCTTGCAGAGGAGGTCAACGCAGTCGGCCACCAGGGAGACGAAGGCGAGCTTGATGACGAGGCAGCCATGGTCGCGGGCGCGCGAGGAAGAGAAGAAGAAGGCGAGCGGGAGGTGGCTGGCGGAGGAGAGCATCTCACGCGCGGGGAAGGAGGAGACAGAGGCAGGGCTTGCCGGCAGCGTTGCAGCACGAGGACGGCGGCGTCGGAGCATGGGCTCGCCGGCCGGAGCGGCGGCGGGGTCGCGGGACGAGGCGAGGTCAAAGAAGCAGGAGGGAGCAGGCAGGCGAAGGGGGCGCGCGCTAGGAGATAGAGAGGGTGAGGAGGAGATCGAGCGGAGGGAGATGGGGATCGGGGCTCCTGGCGGCGCTGGATGGGGCATCGGGAGAGATGGGGATTGAGAGCGAGGTAGCGGCACTGCGGGATCGGGATCCCTCTCCTGTGCGTGGATGACAGCGCGAGAGGAGGAGAGGGAGACGAGCGAGAGCAGGGGGATCGAGCAGGAGGCGGCGGTAGAGGGAGAGATGGGGAATCGATCGGGCTAGGGTTTGGCTTAGGTGGGCCGCGGGGATGGGCCTTCGGGCTGCGGCTAACAGGAGGCCCAAGTGGCCGGCTGGGGGGGTCTCTCCCTTCTCTCTCCCTTCTCTCTCCCTTATTTCTATGGCAGAAAAGAATTAGAGAAAAGGAAAAGAAAGAGAGGGTTAGAGAAAGAATTTGCGCATGCGGACAATTTTCCCGGACTCACAAAAATGTGCTTGTTCCCAGAAAATAGAAAATGCCATGATTGAAAGATTTAAATTCAAATTCATTTGATTTTAATTCAAATGATTTGAATAGGAAGTGAGGGTTGGTAAGGTCCAAAAATGTTCAGATTTTTGGTGGAGCTCCGGAATATGATGAACTCCAACTAATGGAATATTTTAATATAGCTCCCTAATAATATTGGGAGGATATATGTTATAAAGAGAAATCACCATGTGCATTACCCTCGACTTAAATGGATCGAAGATCCATGCAATTTACTTGGTTGAGTTTTTAAAAAATTAATGACATGATGGCATGATGACATGATGCAATGAAAAATAAAAGAGCAAGCACAAAAGAAACACACGGAGATCACAAAAATATGGAAGTCTTCTGAAGTGTCGGTCTCGGGGCGTTACAGAAAGGACACCGCAAGATTGAACCCAAAGCTAAGCACTTCTCCCATTGCAAGAAAAACCAATCTAGTTGGCCAAACCAAATCGATAGTTCGAAGAGAATTACAAAGATATCAAATCATGCATAAAAGAATGCAGAGGAGATTCAAATAATATTCATAGATAAGCTGATCATAAATCCACAATTCATCGGATCTCGGCAAACACACCGCAAAAGAGTATTACATCGAATCTCCAAGAACATCGAGGAGAACATGGTATTGAGAATCAAAGAGAGAGAAGAAGCCATCTAGGTACTAGCTATGGACCCGTAGGTTTGTGGTAATCTACTCACACTTCATCGGAAGGGCAATAGAATTGATGTAGAAGCCCTCCGTGATCGAATCCCCCTCCGGCAGGGTGCCGGAAAAGGTCCCTAGATGGGATCTCACGGGAACAAAAGGTTGCGGCGATGGAAAAGTGTTTTCGTGGATGCCTCTATTGGTTTGGGGATATATGGGAATATATAGGCGCAAAAATTAGGTCAGGAAGTGCACGAGGGGACCACAAGGGTGGGGGCACACCCTACCCCCCTGGGCGCGCCCTCCATCCTTTTGGCCGCCTCATGGCTCCTCTGACTTCATCTCCAAGTCTCGTGATTGTCTTCTGGTCAAAGAAAATTCATCGCGAAGGTTTTATTCCGTTTGGACTCCGTTTGGTATTCCTTTTCTCTGAAACTCAAAAACAGGGAAAAAAACAGGAACTGGGCTCTAGGTTAATAGCTTAGTCCAAAAATAATATAAAATAGCATATTAATGCATATAAAGCATCCAAAATAGATAATATAATAGCATGGAACAATAAAAAATTATAGATACGTTGGAGACGTATCAGGACCCTGGCGTCTGGGTCCAGACGCCGGGAACCCCGGCGTCTGGTCCTGGAGTCCGAGAAGGATTCTTGCCTTTCGGGCAAAACCGAATTTGAGGAGGCTTTTACTCCAATTTTCGACCCCAGGACTCAACATATAAATAGAGGGGCAGGGCTAGCACCCAAGACACATCAAGATTCACCAAGCCGTGTGCCGGCAACCCCGTCCCCTCTAGTTTATCCTCCGTCATAGTTTCCATTGTGCTTGGCGAAGCCCTGCAGAGATTGTTCTTCACCACCATCGTCACCACGCCGTCGTGCTGCCGGAACTCATCTACTACTTCGCCTCTCTTGCTGGATCGAGAAGGTGAGGATGTCATCGAGCTAAACGTGTGCTGAACACGGAGGTGCCGTAGGTTCGATACTTGATCGGGACAGATCGTGAAGGTTTACGACTACATCAACCGAGTTGATAAACGCTTTCGCTTAGCGATCTACAAGGGTATGTAGATGCTCTCCCCTCTCGTAGCTATGCATCTCAATGGATAGATCTTGCGTGTGCGTAGAAATTTTTTGTTTTCCATGCAGCGTTCCCCAACAGTGGCATCTGAGCCAGGTCTATGCATAGATGATATGCACGAGTAGAACACAAAGGAGTTGTGGGCGGTGATGGTCATACTGCTTACCACCAATGTCTTATTTTGATTTGGCGATATTGTGGGATGAAGTGGCCCGGGCCAACCTTACATGTCCACGCACATGAGAGCGGTTCCACCGACTGACATGCAACTTGTTTTGCATAAAGGTGGCTGGCGGGTGTCTGTTTCTCCTATTTTAGCTGAATCGAATTTGACCACGGTCGGTCCTTGAAGAAGGTTAATACAACAAACTTTATAATCACCGTTGTAGTTTTTGCGTAGTTAAGAACAGTTCTTGCTAGAAGCCCATAGTAGAAATGTAAAACTTGCAACAACAAAGTAGAGGACGTCTAACTTGTTTTTGCAGGGCATGTTGTGATGTGATATGGTCAAGACGTGATGTGATATACGTTGTTGTATGAGATGATCATGTTTAGTAATATCGACAACCGGCAGGAGCCTTATGGTTGTCTCTTAATTATTGTTTGAAGTGCAAGCACCATGTAATTGCTTTACTTTATCGCTATACGTTAGCAATAGTTGTAGAAGCAATAGTTGGCGAGACGACCCCGACGCAACGATGGAGATCAAGGTGTCGAGCCGGTGACAATGGAGATCATGACGATGCTTTGGATATGGAGATCAAAAGCACAAGATGATGATGGCCATATCATGTCACATATTTTTGATTGCATGTGATGTTTATCCTTGATGCATCTTATTTTGCTTAGAACAGCAGTAGCATTATAAGATGATCCCTTCACTAAATTTCAAGATAAAAGTGTTCTCCCTGAGTATGCACCGTTGCCAAAGTTTGTCGTTTCGAAGCACCTCGTGATGATCGGGTGTGATAGACTCTACGTTCACATACAACGGGTGTAAGACAGTTTTGCACATGCAGAATACTTGGGTTAAACTTGACGAGCCTAGCATGTACAAACATGGTCTCAGAACACTGGATACCGAAAGGTCGAACGTGAGGCATATAGTAGATATGATCAACATAGAGATGTTCACCATTGATGACTACCCCATCTCACGTGATGATCGGACATGGGTTAGTTGATTTAGATCATGTATAACTTAGATAACTTGAGGGATGTTTATTTAAGTGGGAGTTCATTAGTAATTTGATTAATTTAACTTAATTTATCATGAACTTACTCTTAATAGTTTTGCATATCTATGATGTAGATCAATGGCCCGTGCTACCGTTCACCTAAATTTTAATGTGTTCCTAGAGAAAGCTAAGTTGAAAGATGATGGTAGCAACTACATGGACTATGCCCATAACTTGAGGATTATCCTCATTTCTGCACAGAAGAATTATGTCCTTGATGCACCACTAGGTAACCCACCCGCTTCCGCTAATCTAGACGTTGTGAACGCCTGGCAAACACAGACTGATGACTACTCAATAGTTCAGTGTGGCATGCTTTACGGCTTAGAACCGGGGCTCCAAAAGCGTTTTGAGCACCATAGACCATATGAGATGTTCCAAGAGTTGAAATTGATATTTCAAGCTAATGCACGGGTTGAGAGATATGAAGTCTCCAACAAGTTCTATAGCTGTAAGATGGAGGAGAACAGTTCTGTCAGTGAACACATTCTCAAAATGTCTGGGTATCATAACCACTTGACTCAGCTGGGAATTGATCTTCCAGTTGAGAGTGTTATTGACAGAGTTCTTCAGTCACTGCCACCAAGCTACAAAGGCTTCGTGATGAACTATAATATGCAAGGGGTGACAAAAATGATTCCCGAGCTCTTCACGATGCTGAAATCGGCGGAGGTAGAAATCAAGAAAGAGCATCAAGTGTTGATGGTTAATAAGACCACCAGTTTCAAGAAAAAGGGCAAGGGAAAGAAAGGGAACTTCAAGAAGAACGGCAAGCAAGTTGCCGCTCCCATGAAGAAATGCAAAGTTGGACCCAAGCCTGAGACTGAGTGCTTCTACTGCAAGGGTAATGGTCACTGGAAGCGGAACTATCCCAAATATTTGGCGGATAAGAAGGATGGCAAAGTGAACAAAGGTATATTTGATATACATGTTATTGATGTGTACCTTACTAATGCTCGCAGCAGCGCCTGGGTATTTGATATTGGTTCGGTTGCTCATATTTGTAACTCAAAACAGGAGCTACGGAATAAACGAAGATTGGTTAAGGACGAGGTGACGATGTGCGTCGGGAATAGTTCCAAGGTTGGTGTGATCGCCGTCGGCACGTACCTCTACATCTACCTTCGGGATTAGTTTTAGACCTCAATAATTGTTATTTGGTGCCAGTGTTGAGCATGAACATTATATCTGGATCTTGTTTGTTGGGAGACGGTTATTCATTTAAATCAGAGAATAATAGTTGTTCTATTTATATGAGTAATATCTTTTATGGTCATGCACCTTTGATGAATGGTCTATTCTTGTTGAATCTTGATCGTAGTGATACACATATTCATAATATTGATGCCAAAAGATGCAAAGTTGATAATGATAGTGCAGCATACTTGTGGCGTTGCCGTTTAGGTCATATTGGTGTAAAGCGCATGAAGAAACTCCATGCCGTTGGACTTTTGGGATCATTTGATACTTGCGAACCATGCCTCATGGGTAAGATGACTAAAACTCCATTCTCCGGAACAATGGAGCAAGCTAATGACTTACTGGAAATAATACATACCGATGTATGCGGTCCGATGAGTGTTGAAGCACGCGGCGGGTATTGTTATTTTCTAACCTTCACAGATGACTGATGTCTACTACACAACCTTCTTCTTGTAGACGTTGTTGGGCCTCCAAGTGCAGAGGTTTGTAGGAAAGTAGCAAATTTCCCTCAAGTGGATGACCTATGGATTATCAATCCATGGGAGGCGTAGGTTGAAGATGGTCTCTCTCAAACAACCCTGCAACCAAATAACAAAGAGTCTCTTGTGTCCCCAACACACCCAATACAATGGTAAATTGTATAGGTGCACTAGTTTGGCGAAGAGATGGTGATACAAGTGCAATATGGATGGTAGATATAGGTTTTTGTAATCTGAAAATATAAAAACAGCAAGGTAGCAAGCGATAAAAGTGAGCGTAAACGGTAATGCAATGTGTTGAAACAAGGCCTAGGGTTCATACTTTCACTAGTGCAAGTTCTCTCAACAATAATAACATAATTGGATCATATAACTATCCCTCAACATGCAACAAAGAGTCACTCCAAAGTCACTAATAGCGGAGAACAAACGAAGAGATTATGATAGGGTACGAAACCACCTCAAAGTTATCCTTTCTGATCTATCTATTCAAGAGTCTGTAGTAAAATAACACGAAGCTATTCTTTCCATTCGATCTATCATAGAGTTCGTACTAGAATAACACCTTAAGACACAAATCAACCAAAACCCTAATGTCACCTAGATACTCCATTGTCACCTCAAGTATCCGTGGGTATGATTATACGATATGCATCACACAATCTCAGATTCATCTATTCAACCAACACAAAGAACTTCAAAGAGTGCCCCAAAGTTTCTATTGGAGAGTCAAGACGAATACGTGTGCCAACCCCTATGCATAGGTCCCTGGGCGGAACCCGTAAGTTGATCAGCAAAACATACATCAAGTGGATCACGTGATATCCCATTGTCACCACAGGTAAGCACGGCAAGACATACATCAAGTGTTCTCAAATCCTTAAAACTCAATCCGATAAGATAACTTCAAAGGGAAAACTCAATCCATTACAAGAGAGGAGAGGGGGAGAAACATCATAAGATCCAACTATAATAGCAAAGCTCGCGATACATCAATATCGTACCACCTCAAGAACACGAGAGAGAGAGAGAGAGAGAGAGAGATCAAACACATAGCTACTAGTACATACCCTCAGCCCTGAGGGTGAACTACTCCCTCCTCGTCATGGAGAGCGCCGGGATGATGAAGATGGCCACCAGTGAGGGATCCCTGTGACGCCCCCGATTTGACCGTACACTAATCATGCACGCAAATCTGTACGATCAAGATCAGGGACTCACGGGATGATATCACAACACAACTCTACAACAAAAATAAGTCATACAAGCATCATAATACAAGCCAGGGGCCTCGAGGGCTCGAATACAAGTGCTCGATCACAGACGAGTCAGTGGAAGCAACAATATTTGAGTACAGACATAAGTTAAACAAGTTTGCCTTAAGAAGGCTAGCACAAAAGTAGCAATGATCGAAAAGGCAAGGCCTCCTGCCTGGGACCTCCTAACTACTCCTCGAAGCCGAACTCCATGTAGAATCATCCTCGGGATCTCTAGCTCCTGGACTCCAGCATCTGGTTGCGACAATCAGGTGTAGAAAGGGGAAAAGAGAGAGAAAAGCAACCGTGAGTACTCATCCAAAGTACTTGCAAGCAAGGAGCTACACTACATATGCATGGGTATATGTGTAAAGGGCCATATCAGTGGACTGAACTGCAGAATGCCAGAATAAAAGGGGGATAGCTAGTCCTGTCAAAGACTACGCTTCTGGACATCTCCATCTTGCAGCATGTAGAAGAGAGTAGATTGAAGTCCTCCAAGTAGCATCGCATAGCATAATCCTACCCGGCGATCCCCTCCTCGTCGCCCTGTTAGAGAGCGATCACCGGGTTGTATCTGGCACTTGGAAGGGTGTATTTTATTCAGTATCCAGTTCTAGTTGTCATAAGGTCAAGGTACAACTCCGGGTCGTCCTTTTACCGAGGGACACGGCTATTCGAATAGATAAACTTCCCTGCAGGGGTGCACCACATAACCCAACACGCTCGATCCCATTTGGCCGGACACACTTTTCTGGGTCATGCCCGGCCTCGTAAGATCAACGCGTCGCAGCCCTACCTAAGCACAACAGAGTGGTCAGCACGCCGGTCTAATCCTAAGCGCGTAGGGGTCTGGGCCCATCGCCCTATGCACACCTGCACGTTGCGAACGCGGCCGCGAGCAGACCTAGCAACCCACACGATCACGGCGGTTACGTCAAAGCGGTCCAACACGGCGCACGCCACTCAGTCGCTGACGTCACGAAGGCTTCGGCTGATACCACGACGCCGGGATACCCATAACTACTCCCGCGTAGATGGTTAGTGCGTATAGACCAAATGGCCAGACTCAGATCAAATACCAAGATCTCGTTAAGCGTGTTAAGTATCTGCGAACGCCGACCAGGGCCAGGCCCACCTCTCTCCTAGGTGGTCTCAACCTGCCCTGTCGCTCCGCCACAAAGTAACAATCGGGGGCTGTCAGGAACCCAGGCCCACCTCTACCGGGATGGAGCCACCTGTCCTTTCAGCCCCCCCATCAGAATCACTTGCGGGTACTCCTCGAGCCGACCCGACTTTAGTCACCACATGTGTCATGTATATAATGTATATAGTATATACCCGTGATCACCTCCCAAAGTGATCACGGCCCAGTAGTATAGCATGGCAGACGGACAAGAGTGTAGGGCCACTGATGGAACACTAGCATCCTATACTAAGCAGTAGGATAGCAGGTAAGGGTAACAACTATAGCAACAATGACAGGCTATGCATCAGGATAGGATTAACGAAAAGCAGGAACATGCTATACTACTCTAATGCAAGCAGTATAGAGAAGAATAGGCAATATCTGGTGATCAAGGGGGGGGGGGCTTTCCTGGTTGCTCTGGCAAGGAGGGGTCGTCTTCAACGTTGTCGATCACAGGGGCGGCATCGGTCTCGGGGTCTACCGGAGAGAAGAGGGGGAAGAAACAATAAACATAAAGCAAGCATAACATCACAAAGCATAACATGGCAATATATTGTGTCGGGTGTGTCCTAACGTATGGCTACACAATAAAGGTGAAGGGGGAATTCAACCAGGAATGTATTCCCGGTTCCGGACCTGTATCAAACAGATGACCGGAGGGGGAATGTTCCATGTTCAGCATGCTAGGGGCATGTGACAGATGAACGGACTGCGTATTCGGATTCGTTGGATTTTTCTGAGCAACTTTCATGTAGAAAACATTTCCATCGGAGTTACGGTTTATTTTCTATGAATTTCTAAAGGTTTAAACATTTTCTGAAATTATTTAAATTAACATAATTAACAGAAAAGGAAATATGACGTCAGCATTGCGTGGGGATGATGTCAGCGGTCAACAGACACGCTGACCAGGTCAAAACTGACCTGTGGGTCCAGTGGGTCCCACTGGTCAGTGACTGGACTAATTAACAGTGGTTAATTTAACTAAACTAAGTTAATTAGCTAGTAGGCCCCACCTGTCAGTGTCTAATTAGTTTACTAAATAAGTTTTAATTATTATAACATTGATTAAAGGAGTGGGGCCTGCCTGTCAGTGGCTCTGGGCTGCCCAGTCAGCGAGTTGACTGGGTCAACATAGTCAACAGGGCCCCATGGGCCCACACGTTAGCCTCACAGGGGAGGCCACGCGGCGCCACGTCGGCCACTGGCCGGAGACGCGCCGGAGTTGACTCCGACGAGCCAAACGCGGCGGCGCGGCTCGGGAGGGGCGCCGGTTTCGCACACAGGGGGTCTGCGGGGTTGTGGCTGGGCGCGTTCGACGCGGCTCGGCGCCGCGCGTCCAACGGTGGTGGCCGGAGTGGCTGGAACGGACGGGGGCGAGCGCTTCGAGCTCGCCGGCGGCGAGGTGCTTCGGGCGAGCAACGGCAACGGTGATACGGCGCGAGATCGGGCAATCCAGAGAGCGGGGCGAGGCCTACGTGCACGCGCGAGCAAGATGGGCGCTAGCTAAAGACCAAAGGTCGCCGGAACGACGCCGGCGACGGGCTAGGCGGTGGCGAGCTCGGACAAGTCGAGGACGGTGGCTAAAGGGAGTAAACAGCGACGGGAGAGGGCTAGGAGGGATAAGAGGCTCACATTGAGCCTGCAGGTGTGCGAGAGTGAGCTCGGGGGAGGCTCGAGGCGGCGAAACGGGGCGGCGATCGACGGCAGCCGTGCGGGGAAGACGAGCTCGGGAAGGTCGTTGCAGTGGCTCCAAGCTTCAACGGAGAGGCGGAGGTGATGTAGTCGAGGGCGGCGACGGCGTACGACACTGCGAAGTGGCGATTGGGGCACGGTGGCCGCGGGATCGAGCGGAGGCGGCGGCGAGCGCTTAAGGTGAGGTGGGGAATGAGAGAGGCGGAGAGGGCAAGCAGCAGCTCGTGGGGATGGGGGAAAAGATCTCTCGGAGGAGGCAGGGGGGCCGTCGCTGGCGACCTTATCCTCCCCGTGGCGCCTGTAGCAGCGTGGCCGGCGAGGTGGTTCGGCGGCGACGCCCCTGTTGCGGTCTGAGACCGAGGAACAGGGCGGGGGGGGGGGGGGGAGACCGCTGCGAGGGGGCACTGGGCTGGCTCGGGTGGGTTAGGTGGGCCGGCCCAGGTGGGTTCGGTCCAGGGAGGGGGTTGCTCTCTCTCTCTCTTTGCTTTTTCCTTTTCTTTTTTTAATCTTTTACCCTTTTATTTATTTTCCTTTTCTGGTATAGTTTTGCATCCTATTATTTTAGTTTTAGTAAAATATATACTTTGTTTATAAATTAGTATTTCAAATTAGTCCATACTCAAAAGTCCAGTCCTCAATAAATTAGTTTGACATTTTATTAATTACAAAAGGTTTTTTAATAATTATTTTGCTGCTGTTTTATTCATCTCATATTATTTAAACATTTTATAAAGGTGTGGTTTCTCCACCATAATTATCTATGCAATATTTGGTTCACTCTGAACAATTTAATTTTAATATTTGAAAACTTTTATTGTTTGCTTGATTTTGAATTTTGAATTATAATCAGTTTCGAACTAAAACCAGATTAATAACAGTAATCATGGTGACGTGGCATCGTTAACAGAGGTTTACTGTAGCTTAATTATCCGGGCGTCACAATCCCCCCTCCGGCAGGGTGCCGGAACAGGGTCCTGATTGGTTTTTGGTGGCTACAGAGGCTTGCGGCGGCGGAACTCCCGATCTATTCTGTTCCCCGATGTTTTTAGGGTATATGGATATATATAGGCGAAAGAAGTCGGTCAGGGGAGCCACGAGGGGCCCACGAGGGTGGAGGGCGCGCCCCCTGCCTCGTGCCTTCCTCGTTGCTTCCCTTACGTACACTCCAAGTCTTCTGGATTGCTTCCGTTCCAAAAATAACTCTCCCGAAGGTTTCATTCCTTTTGGACTCCGTTTGATATTCCTTTTCTGCGAAACACTGAAACAAGGAGAAAAACAGAAACTGGCACTAGGCTCTGGGTTAATAAGTTAGTCCCAAAAATAATATAAAAGTGCATAGTAAAGCCCATTAAACATCCAAGATGGATAATATAGTAGCATGAATACTTCATAAATTATAGATATGTTGGAGACGTATCAGCATCCCCAAGCTTAATTCCTGCTCGTCCTTGAGTAGGTAAATGATAAAAGAAAGAATTTATGAAGTGTGAATGCTAGCAGTTGCACAAGTTTGATCAATGATAATTTCAATCACCTTTTCTAGCATCATTATATGTCATAACAGTAGCTCATATCATAAAACTTTGCATGATCAAGTAACAAACTATTCACATGTTAAAGTATAGATCATAAAATTTCTTGAAAACTAACAAACTATGTTCTCAGTCATCAAACAATTGCAATTCATCTTATTTTCAGGAGAATCTATGTCAGAGCTTTGATTCAGCAAACTTCACATACTCAACTATCATTTAGTCTTCCATGATTGCTACCACTCAAAGCATATTTTTAGAACAAATAGTATTCATCGAACACAGAGAAAGATAGGGGCTTAATGTTTCGCCACCCAACCTTTTACCTCAAGGGTAATGTCAACAATAATAATTCATGCTCAAATATATTTGAATGGCCATATATGCTTAGATCTTTCCATCACATGATGCTTCCCAACTAAAGAGTGGGTTGGAATGAGAAGGAATACTACTGACTCTTGCATAAAAGTAAAAGATAGGCCCTTCGCAGAGGGAAGCAGGGATTTGCAGAGGTGCCAGAGCTCGAAGCAAAAACAGAGATGAAAATAATTTTGAGAGGTATGATTTCATTGTCAACATAACGACCAAGAGTTCCCAAAATCTTCCATACTACATACATTATAGGCGGTTCCCACACAGAAAGGTAAATTTTTTACTCCCCCTCCACCAACATTCACTCTCCACGGCTTGTCCGAAACAACGGGTGCCGTCCAACTATCAACATTCCTGGGGGAGTTTGTTTAAATTATTTGCGATTTTGTTTTTGATCTTTTGATCATAGGACTGGGCATCCCAGTTACCAGCCATTTTCTCATGAATGATGAGCGGAGTCCACTCATCGTGAGAATAACCCACCTAGCATGGAAGATACTGACAGCCCCTAGTCGCTACATGAGCGATTCGGGCATACAAAACAAATTATTATTTGAAGGTTTAGAGTTTGGCACATGCAAATTTACTTGGAACGGCAGGTAAATACCGCATATAGGTAGATATGGTGGACACTCATGGAAGAAACTTGGTTCAAGGAATTTGGATGCACAAGCAGTATTCCCGCTTAGTACAGACATTTTGGCTAGCAAAGGATTCTAAATAGCAAGCACCACATGTTAGAGGATCCATAACAATATAACTTCTATACAAATATACCCAAGCATAACTCATTATGTTGTCTTCCTTGTCCAACTTCAACTAATTTGCTCAGGTTTGAAATTAATTAATGGGGCTCACAATCATAGAAGATGTCCAAGATAGTATATTTATATGGGAAATCTCTCTTCCTTCAATATTCTTTCATGAATTGTTCAAGTGACCAATACAATGTTTGCTAACCTTCAATAAATTTACCACCTCTACTTCTTATATGTAAAGTCATTACTCCCCATGGAATAAGCATATGAAACATATATAATTTCAGATTTATGACATTCAAATCATTCGACTATTTACTCATAGGATATAAGTGAAGCACACGAGTAAATGACAAACTACTCCAAAAAGATATAAGTGAAGATCAATGAGTAGTTAAATAATTATGTAGCTATCTGAAGACTCTCTCTCATTTAAGAATTTCAGATCTTGATACTTTATTCATACAGCAAGCAAAACAAAATAAAATAAAATGACGCTCCAAGCAAAACACATATCATGTGGTGAATAAAAATATAGCTCCAAGTAAAGTTACCCGATGGACGAAGACGAAAGAGGGGATGCCATCCGGGGCATCCCCAAGCTTAGGCTCTTGGTTGTCCTTGAATATTACCTTGGGGTGCCTTGGGCATCCCCAAGCTTAGGCTCTTGCCACTCCTTATTCCATAGTCCATCGAATCTTTACCCAAAACTTGAAAACTTCACAACACAAAACTTAACAGAAAATCTCGTGAGCTCCGTTAGCGAAAAAAACAAAACACCACTTCAAGGTACTGTAATGAACTCATTCTTTATTTGTATTGGTGTTAAAGCTACTGTATTCCAAATTCTCTATGGTTTATAAACTATTTTACTGGCCATAGATTCATCAAAATAAGCAAACAACACACGAAAAATAGAATCTGTCAAAAACAGAACAGTCTGTAGTAATCTGTAACTAACGCAAACTTCTGGAACTCAAAAAATTCTACCAAAATAGGACGACCTAGATAATTTGATTATTTATCTGCTTCAATTGGAATCAGTATTTTATCACTTTCTGGTGATTTTTAACAATTGTTTTCGTGAGCATAAAGTTTCTGTCTTTTTCGGCAAGATCAAATAATTATCATCCAAGAAGATCCTATAGGTCTTACTTGGCACAAAAACTAATTAAAACATAAAACCAAATCTAACCAGAGGCTATATGATTTATTTATTACTAAACAGAACCAAAAAGCAAGAAACAAAAATAAAATTGGGCTGCCTCCCAACAAGCGCTAACGTTTAACGCCCCTAGCTAGGCATGATGATTTCAATGATGCTCACATAAAAGATAAGAATCGAAACATAAAGAGAGCATCATGAAGAATATGACTAGCACATTTAAGTCTAAACCACTTCCTATACATAGGAATTTTGTGAGCAAACAACTTATGGGAACAATAATCAACTAGCATAGGAAGGCAAAACAAGCATAACTTCAAAACTTTAAGCACATAGAGAGGAAACTTGATATTATTGCAACTCCTACAAGCATATATTCCTCCCTCATAATAATTTTCAGTAGCATCATGAATGAATTCAACAATATAACCATCACATAAAGCATTCTTTTCATGACCTACAAGCATAGAAATTTTATTACTCTCCACATAAGCAAAATTCTTCTCATTCGGAATAGTGGGAGTATCATAAGAGACTCGAATACTATAAATTGTTTCCACATTAAAAGAGTAATATTCAGAAAAAGGGTAATGATAATCATGACAAGTTTTATAAATATAATCATCACTACTCTTTATAGCATAAGTTTCATCACAATAATCATCATAAGTAGCAACTTTGTTCTCATCATAATCGATTGAAACCTCTTCCAAGACAGTGGAATCATCACTAAATAAAGTCATGACCTCTCCAAATCCACTTTCATATTCATCACAATAAGATTCAACATCCTCCAAAATAGTGGGATCATTACTTCCTAAAGTTGACACTCTTCCAAACCCACTTTCATCAATATTATCGTCATAAGTAGGAGGCATGCTATCATCATAACAAATTTGCATATCAAAACTTGGGAGGCTAAACATATCATCTTCATTAAACATAGCATCCCCAAGCTTGGGACAAACATTAATTTCAGCAAATATATTCTCAAATATGTCATCCTCATCAAACATAGCTTCCCCAAGCTTGGGCCTTTTCATATCATAAGCATAATCATTCTCATCATTAATAGTATGGATAGCACCAATAGTATAGAAATTATCATCATCACAATGAGTAGTAGGAGCAACATCATTTGGGAGGGGCACCTTTCTACTTTTGCTTCTCTGTCTTTTCTTTTTCTTCTTCACATCATGTGTGGGTTTAACCCTCGTTTTTGAGCTCCTTATTGATGAGATTGGTTGAATAGAAGGCTCCTCCTCGTTACCTGATTCATCATAAGAAATAATAGGAGAATATTGGGAAGTCTCTTCCCTTTCATTAGTATTCTCTTCATCCTCTATTTGTTTCTTTTCTTTATGTAATTGGCAATATAAGGATTTTCAATGCAATTCACCGCACAATACATATAAATTTCTTCTAGATCAATATCGAGAAATTTCTCAAGGTTATATTCTGGAATATGCTTAGTTTGATGTTTCATTTCTTCATAACCCAAAAAGAAAACTAAGTTCATTATGATGTGCAAGGGAAATCAAGTCATCATAATTTTTGGACACGATTTGATCATGAAACAATTTGCATTTGATATTTAAATGACCATGTTCATTGCAAAGTTCACAAGTATGGCTAAGATATTTTAAATTTTCAGCACTAACATTTAGCCTCTCTTGCAACCATTTAGTTTCTAAGTACTTGTGCCTCTTACAAAATCTATCTTCCCTTTTTGGTATGTATTTGCGAACTCTATGCACTCCACAAAAATTGACATGCTTATAAGAGATATTTTCATCATGACTAGTGCAATCATCATTAGTACCATGGATATTCAAGGAGTGCATACTAACAACATTGCAATCATGCTCATCATTCAAAGATTTAGTGCCAAACATTTTAATGCATTCTTCTTCTAACACTTTGGCATAATTTTCCTTTCCATCATACTCACGAAAGATATTAAAAAGATGAAGCGTATGAGGCAAACTCAATTCCATTTTTTGTAGTTTTATTTTATAAACTAAACTAGTGATAAAACAAGAAACAAAAAGATTCAATTGCAAGATCGAAAGATATACCTTCAAGCACTCACCTCCCCGGCAACGGCGCCAGAAAAGAGCTTAGTTAACGGGGTGTGAGTGCCGCTTACCTAGCCTCCCCGGCAACGACGCCAGAAAAGAGCTTGATGTCTACTACACAACCTTCTTCTTGTAGACGTTGTTGGGCCTCCAAGTGCAGAGGTTTGTAGGACAGTAGAAAATTTCCCTCAAGTGGATGACCTAAGGTTTATCAATCCATGGGAGGCGAAGGTTGAAGATGGTCTCTCTCAAACAACCCTGCAACCAAATAACAAAGAGTCTCTTGTGTCCCCAACACACCCAATACAATGGTAAATTGTATAGGTGCACTAGTTCGGCAAAGAGATGGTGATACAAGTGCAATATGGATGGTAGATATAGGTTTTTGTAATCTGAAAATATAAAAACAGCAAGGTAGCACGCGATAAAAGTGAGCGTAAATGGTAATGCAATGTGTTGAAACAAGGCCTAGGTTCATACTTTCACTAGTGCAAGTTCTCTCAACAATAATAACATAATTGGATCATATAACTATCCCTCAACATGCAACAAAGAGTCACTCCAAAGTCACTAATAGAGGAGAACAAACGAAGAGATTATGATAGGTTACGAAACCACCTCAAAGTTATCCTTTCTGATCTATCTATTCAAGAGTCCATAGTAAAATAACACGAAGCTATTCTTTCCGTTCGATCTATCATAGAGTTCATACTAGAATAACACCTTAAGACACAAATCAACCAAAACCCTAATGTCACCTAGATACTCCATTGTCACCTCAAGTATCCGTGGGTATGATTATACGATATGCATCACACAATCTCAGATTCATCTATTCAACCAACACAAAGAACTTCAAAGAGTGCCCCAAAGTTTCTACCGGAGAGTCAAGACGAAAACGTGTGCCAACCCCTATGGATAGGTTCATGGGCGGAACCCGCAAGTTGATCACCAAAACATACATCAAGTGGATCACGTGATATCCCATTGTCACCACCGATAAGCACGGCAAGACATACATCAAGTGTTCTCAAATCCTTGAAGACTCAATCCGATAAGATAACTTCAAATGGAAAACTCAATCCATTACAAGAGAGGAGAGGGGGAGAAACATCATAAGATCCAACTATAATAGCAAAGCTCGCGATACATCAAAATCGTACCACCTCAAGAACACGAGAGAGAGAGAGATCAAACACATAGCTGCTGGTACATATCCTCAGCCCTGAGGGTGAACTACTCCCTCCTCGTCATGGAGAGCACCGGGATGATGAAGATGGCCACCGGTGAGGGATCCCCCCTCCGGCAGGGTGCCGGAACAGGGTCCTGATTGGTTTTTGGTGGCTACAGAGGCTTGCAGCGGCGGAACTCCCGATCTATTCTGTTTCCCGATGTTTTTAGGGTATATGGATATATATAGGCGAAAGAAGTCGGTCAGGGGAGCCACGAGGGGCCCACGAGGGTGGAGGGCGCGCCCCCCTGCCTCGTGCCTTCCTCGTTGCTTCCCTTACGTACACTCCAAGTCTTCTGGATTGCTTCCGTTCCAAAAATAACTCTCTCGAAGGTTTCATTCCTTTTGGACTCCGTTTGATATTCCTTTTCTGCGAAACACTGAAACAAGGAGAAAAACAGAAACTGGCACTGGTCTCTGGGTTAATAAGTTAGTCCCAAAAATAATATAAAAGTGCATAGTAAAGCCCATTAAACATCCAAGATGGATAATATAATATCATGAATACTTCATAAATTTTAGATACGTTGGAGACGTATCAATGACTTGAGTAGGTATGGGTATATCTACTTGATGAAACATAAGTCTGAAACATTGGAAAGTTCAAAGAATTTTAGAGTGAAGTGAAGAATCATCGTAACAAGAAAATAAAGTTTCTACGATCTGATCGCGGAGGCAAATATTTGAGTTACGAGTTTGGCCTTCATTTAAAACAATGTGGAATTGTTTCACAACTCATGCCACCTGGAACACCACAGCGTACTGGTGTGTCCGAACATCGTAATCATACTTATTAAATATGGTGCGTTCTATGATGTCTGTTACCGATTTTCCTTTATCATTTTCAGGTTATGCATTAGAGACAGCCGCATTCACGTTAAATAGGGCACCGTCTAAATCCGTTGAGACGACATCGTATGAACTATGGTTTGGCAAGAAACCTAAGCTGTCATTTCTTAAAGTTTGGGGATGCGACACTTATGTCAAAAGGCTTCAGCCTGATAAGCTCGAACCCAAATTTGAGAAGTGCGTCTTCATAGGATACCCTAAGGAAACTATTGGGTACACCTTCTACCACAGATCCGAAGGCAAGATCTTTGCTGCCAAGAATGGGTCCTTTCTAGAGAAGGAGTTTCTCTCGAAAGAAGTGAGTGGGAGGAAAGTAGAACTTGATGAGGTAATTGTACCTTGATACGTCTCTAACGTATCTATAATTTTTTATTGTTCCATGCTACTATATTATATGTTTTGATGTTTTATATGCATTAATATGCTATTTTATATTATTTTTGGGACTAACCAATTAACCTACAGCCCAGTGCCAGTTTCAGTTTTTTCCTTGTTTTTGAATTTCGCAGAAAAGGAATACCAAACGGAGTAAAACCTCCACGATGATTTTTCTTGGACCAGAAGACACCCAGGAGACTTGGAGATCATGTCGGAAGAGCCACAAGGCGGCCACAAGGGGGGAGGGCGCGCCCCTGCCTTGTGGGCCCCTCATGACTCCCCTGACCTAATTTGTCATCTTATATATTCACATATATTCCCAAACCACCAGAAGTATCCACGAAAACACTTTTCCACCGCCGCAACCTTTTGTTCCCGTGAGATCCCATCTTGGGGCCTTTTCCGATATCCCGTCTGAGGGGGATTCTATCATGGAGGGCATCTATATCAAATCTATTGCCCTTTCGATGAAGAGTCAGTAGTTTAGCACAGACCTACAGGTCCATAGCTTGTAGCTAGATGGCTTCTTCTCTCTCTTTGATTCTCAATTCCATGTTCTCCTCGATGTTCTTGGAGATTTATCCGTTGTAATCTTCTTTTGCGGTGTGTTTGTCGAGATCTGATGAATTGTGGATTCATGATCAGCTTATCTCTGAATATTATTTGAATCTTCTCTGAATTCTTTTATGCATGATTTGATATCTTTGTAATTATCTTCGAACTATCGGTTTGGTTTGGCCAACTAGATTGGTTTTTCTTGCAATGGGAGAAGTGCTTAGCTTTGGGTTCAATCTGTTGGGAATCGTAGATTCATTTTAAAATTTTCCAACGCTCACCAAGATGCATCTATGGAGTATACTAGCAACGAGGGGAAAGGAGTGCATCTACATACCCTTGTAGATCGCGAGCGGAAGCGTTCCAATGAACGTGGATGACGGAGTCGTACTCGCCGTGATCCAAATCACCGATGACCGAGTGCCGAACGGACGGCACCTCCGCGTTCAACACACGTACGGTGCAGCGACGTCTCCTCCTTCTTGATCCAGCAAGGGGGAAGGAGAGGTTGATGGAGATCCAGCAGCACGACGGCGTGGTGGTGGATGTAGCGGGATGTCAGCAGGGCTTCGCCGAGCATATACGAGAGAGAGGTGTTGCAGGGGGAGAGGGAGGCGCCCAAGGCTGTGTTGTTGCTGCCCTCCCTCCCCCCTTTATATAGGCCCCCTAGGAGGGGGGGGGCGCCGGCCAAACCCATCTAGGGTGGGGGGGGGGGGCGGCAGCCAGGGGGGGTGCCTTGCCCCCCAAGGCAAGTGGGAAACCCCCCCACCCTAGGGTTCCCAACCCTAGGCGCATGGGGGAGGCCCATGGGGGGGCGCCCAGCCCACTAGGGGCTGGTTCCCTTCCCACTTCAGCCCACGGGGCCCTCCGGGATAGGTGGCCCCACCCGGTGGACCCCCGGGACCCTTCCGGTGGTCCTGGTACAATACTGGTAACCCCCGAAACTTTCCCGGTGGCCGAAACTTGACTTCCTATATATAATTCTTTACCTCCGGACCATTCCGGAACTCCTCGTGACGTCCGGGATCTCATCCGGGACTCCGAACAACTTTCGGGTTTCCGCATACTCATATCTCTACAACCCTAGCGTCACCGAACCTTAAGTGTGTAGACCCTACGGGTTCGGGAGACATGCAGACATGACCGAGACGCCTCTCCGGTCAATAACCAACAGCGGGATCTGGATACCCATGTTGGCTCCCACATGTTCCATGATGATCTCATCGGATGAACCACGATGTCGAGGATTCAATCAATCCCGTATACAATTCCCTTTGTCAATCGGTATGTTACTTGCCCGAGATTCGATCGTCGGTATCCCAATACCTTGTTCAATCTCGTTACCGGCAAGTCTCTTTACTCGTACCGCAATGCATGATCCCGTGACTAACGCCTTAGTCACATAGAGCTCAATATGATGATGCATTACCGAGTGGGCCCAGAGATACCTCTCCGTCATACGGAGTGACAAATCCCAGTCTCGATCCGTGCCAACCCAACAAACACTTTCAGAGATACCCGTAGTGCACCTTTATAGTCACCCAGTTACGTTGTGACGTTTGGCACACCCAAAGCACTCCTACGGTATCCGGGAGTTGCACGATCTCATGGTCTAAGGAAAAGATACTTGACATTGGAAAAGCTCTAGCAAACGAAACTACACGATCTTTTATGCTATGCTTAGGATTGGGTCTTGTCCATCACATCATTCTCCTAATGATGTGATCCCGTTATCAATGACATCCAATGTCCATAGTCAGGAAACCATGACTATCTATTGATCAACGAGTTAGTCAACTAGAGGCTTACTAGGGACACGTTGTGGTCTATGTATTCACACATGTATTACGATTTCCGGACAATATAATTATAGCATGAACAATAGACAATTACCATGAACAAAGAAATATAATAATAACCATTTATTATTGCCTCTAGGGCATATTTCCAACAGTCTCCCACTTGCACTAGAGTCAATAATCTAGTTACATTGTGATGAATCGAACACCCATTGCGTCCTGGTGTTGATCATGTTTTGCCCTAGGGAGAGGTTTAGTCAACGGATCTGCTACATTCAGGTCCGTATGTACTTTACAAATATCTATGTCTCCATTTTGAACAGTTTCACGAATGGAGTTGAAGCGATGTTTGATATGCCTGGTCTTCCTGTGAAACCTGGGCTCCTTCGCAAGTGCAATAGCTCCAGAGTTGTCACAGAAGAGAGTCATCGGGCCCGACGCATTGGGAATCACCCCTTGGTCGGTAATGAACTCCTTCATCCAGACTGCTTCCTGTGCTGCCTCCGAGGCTGCCATGTACTCCGCTTCACATGTAGATCCCGCCACGACGCTTTGCTTGCAACTGCACCAGCTTACTGCTCCTCCCTTCAAAATATACACGTATCCGGTTTGTGACTTCGAGTCATCCAGATCTGTGTCGAAGCTAGCGTCGACGTAACCCTTTACGACGAGCTCTTCGTCACCTCCATAAACGAGAAACATATCCTTGGTCATTTTCAGGTACTTCAGGATATTCTTGACCGCTGTCCAGTGTTCCATGCCGGGATTACTTTGGTACCTTCCTACCAAACTTACGGCAAGGTTTACATCAGGTCTGGTACACAGCATGGCATACATAATAGACCCTATGGCCGAGGCATAGGGGATGACACTCATCTTTTCTCTATCTTCTGCCGTGGTCGGGCATTGAGCCGTGCTCAATTGCACACCTTGCAATACAGGCAAGAACCCCTTCTTGGACTGATCCATATTGAACTTCTTCAATATCTTGTCAAGGTATGTACTCTGTGAAAGACCAATGAGGCGTCTTGATCTATCTCTATAGATCTTGATGCCTAATATATAAGCAGCTTCTCCAAGGTCCTTCATTGAAAAACACTTATTCAAATAGGCCTTTATACTTTCCAAGAATTCTATATCATTGCCCATCAATAGCATGTCATCCACATACAATATGAGAAATGCTACAGAGCTCCCACTCACTTTCTTGTAAACACAGGCTTCTCCATAAGTCTGTGTAAACCCAAACGCTTTGATCATCTCATCAAAGCGAATGTTCCAACTCCGAGATGCTTGCACCAGCCCATAGATCGAGCGCTGGAGCTTGCATACTTTGTTAGCATTCTTAGGATCGACAAAACCTTCCGGCTGCATCATATACAACTCTTCCTTAAGGAAGCCGTTAAGGAATGCCGTTTTGACGTCCATCTGCCATATCTCATAATCATAGTATGCGGCAATTGCTAACATGATTCGGACGGACTTCAGCTTCGCTACGGGTGAGAAGGTCTCATCGTAGTCAACCCCTTGAACTTGTCGATAACCCTTAGTGACAAGTTGAGCCTTATAGATGGTCACATTACCATCCGCGTCCGTCTTCTTCTTAAAGATCCATTTGTTTTCTATGGCTCGCCGATCATCGGGCAAGTCAGTCAAAGTCCATACTTTGTTTTCATACATGGATCCTATCTCGGATTTCATGGCTTCAAGCCATTTGTCGGAATCCGGGCCCGCCATCGCTTCTTCATAGTACGAAGGTTCACCGTTGTCTAACAACATAATTTCCAGGACAGGGTTGCCGTACCACTCTGGTGCGGAACGTGTCCTTGTGGACCTACGAAGTTCAGTAGTAACTTGATCCGAAGCTTCATGATCATCATCATTAACTTCCTCCCCAGTCGGTGTAGGCAGCACAGGAACATTTTCCCGCGCTGCGCTACTTTCCGGTTCGGAAGGGGTGACTATCACCTCATCAAGTTCCACTTTCCTCCCACTCAATTCTTTCGAGAGAAAATCCTTCTCCAGAAAGGACCCGTTCTTGGCAACGAAGATCTTGCCTTCGGATCTGAGGTAGAAGGTATACCCAATAGTTTCCTTAGGGTATCCTATGAAGACGCATTTTTCCGACTAGGGTTCGAGCTTTTCAGGTTGAAGTTTCTTGACATAAGCATCGCATCCCCAAACTTTTAGAAACGATAGCTTAGGCTTCTTCCCAAACCATAATTCATACGGTGTCGTCTCAACAGATTTCGACGGAGCCCTATTTAAAGTGAATGCGGCAGTCTCTAAAGCATAGCCCCAAAATGAGAGCGGTAAATCGGTAAGAGACATCATAGATCGCACCATATCCAATAGAGTGCGATTACGACGTTCGGACACACCATTTCTCTAAGGTGTTCCAGGCGGCGTGAGTTGTGAAACTATTCCACATTTCCTTAAGTGTGTACCAAATTCGTGACTTAAATATTCTCCACCATGATCTGATCGTAAGAATTTTATTTTCCTGTCACGTTGATTCTCAACTTCACTCTGAAATTCCTTGAACTTTTCAAAGGTTTCAGACTTGTGTTTCATTAGGTAGACATACCCATATCTACTTAAGTCATCAGTGAGAGTGAGAACATAACGATATCCTCCGCGAGCCTCAACACTCATTGGACCGCACACATCGGTATGTATGATTTCCAATAAGTTGGTTGCCGCTCTATTGTTCCGGAGAACGGAGTCTTGGTCATCTTACCCATGAGGCATGGTTCGCACGTGTCAAATGATTCGTAATCAAGAGACTCCAAAAGTCCATCTGCATGGAGCTTCTTCATGCGCTTGACACCAATGTGACCAAGGCGGCAGTGCCACAAGTATGTGGGACTATCGTTATCAACTTTACATCTTTTGGTATTCACACTATGAATATGTGTAACATCACGTTCGACATTCATCAAGAATAAACCATTAACCAGCGGGGCATGACCATAAAACATATCTCTCATATAAATAGAACAACCATTATTCTCGGATTTAAATGAGTAGCCATCTCGAATTAAACGAGATCCAGATACAATGTTCATGCTCAAAGCTGGCACTAAATAACAATTATTGAGGTTTAAAACTAATCCCGTAGGTAGATGCAGAGGTAGCGTGCCGACGGCGATCACATCGACCTTGGAACCATTCCCGGCGCGCATCGTCACCTCGTCCTTCGCCAGTCTCCGTTTATTCCGTAGTTCCTGTTTTGAGTTACAAATATGAGCAACCGCACCGGTATCAAATACCCAGGAGCTACTACGAGTACTGGTAAGGTACACATCAATTACATGTATATCACATATACCTTTGGCGTTGCCGGCCTTCTTGTCCGCTAAGTATTTGGGGCAGTTCCGCTTCCAGTGACCACTTCCCTTGCAATAAAAGCACTCAGTTTCAGGCTTGGGTCCATTCTTTGACTTCTTCCCAGTAACTAGCTTACCGGGCGCGGCAACTCCCTTGCCGTCCTTCTTGAAGTTCTTCTTACCCTTGCCCCTTTTGAACTTAGTGGTTTTATTCACCATCAACACTTGATGTTCTTTTCTGATCTCCACCTCCGCTGATTTCAGCATTGAATATACCTCGGGAATGGTCTTTTCCATCCCCTGCATATTGAAGTTCATCACAAAGCTCTTGTAGCTTGGTGGAAGCGACTAAAGGATTCTGTCAATGACCGCATCATCCGGGAGATTAACTCCCAGCTGAGACAAGCGGTTGTGCAACCCAGACATTCTGAGTATGTGCTCACTAACAGAACTATTCTCCTCCATTTTACAGCTGAAGAACTTGTCAGAGACTTCATATCTCTCGACCTGGGCATGAGCTTGGAAAACCATTTTCAGCTCCTCGAACATCTCATATGCTCCATGTTTCTCAAAACGCTTTTGGAGACCCGGTTCTAAGCTGTAAAGCATGCCGCACTGAACGAGGGAGTAATCATCAGCACGCTGCTGCCAAGCGTTCGTAACGTCTTGGTTCTCTGGGATTGGTGCTTCACCTAGCGGTGCTTCTAGGACATAATCTTTCTTGGCTGCTATGAGGATGATCCTCAGGTTCCGGACCCAGTCCGTATAGTTGCTTCCATCATCTTTCAGCTTGGTTTTCTCTAGGAACGCGTTGAAATTGAGGACAACGTGGGCCATTCGATCTACAAGACATAGTGTAAAGATTTTAGACTAAGTTCATGATAATTAAGTTCATCTAATCAAATTATTCAATGAACTCCCACTCAGATAGACATCCCTCTAGTCATCTATGTGAAACATGATCCGAGTTAACTAGGCCGTGTCCGATCATCACGTGAGACGGACTAGTCAAGATCGGTGAACATCTCCATGTTGATCGTATCTTCTATACGACTCATGCTCGACCTTTCGGTCCTCCGTGTTCCGAGGCCATGTCTGTACATGCTAGGCTCGTCAAGTCAACCTAAGTGTATTGCGTGTGTTCCGAGGCCATGTCTGTACATGCTAGGCTCGTCAACACCCGTTGTATGCGAACGTTAGAATCTATCACACCCGATCATCACGTGGTGCTTCGAAACAACGAACCTTCGCAACGGTGCACAGTTAGGGTGAACACTTTCTTGAAATTATTATGAGGGATCATCTTACTTACTACCGTCGTTCTAAGCAAATAAGATGCAAAAACATGATAAACATCACATGCAATCAAATAGTGACATGATATGGCCAATATCATTATGCTCCTTTGATCTCCATCTTCGGGGCACCATGATCATCTTCGTCACCGGCATGACACCATGATCTCCATCATCGTGTCTTCATGAAGTCGTCACGCCAACGATTACTTCTACTTCTAGTGCTAACGCGTTTAGCAACAAAGTAAAGTAATTTACATGGCGTTATTCAATGACACGCAGGTCATGCAAAATAATAAAGACAACTCCTATGGCTCCTGCCGGTTGTCATACTCATCGACATGCAAGTCATGGTTCCTATTACAAGAATATGATCAATCTCATACATCACATATATCATTCATCACATCTTCTGGCCATATCACATCACATAACACATTCTGCAAAAACAAGTTAGACGTCCTCTAATTGTTGTTGCAAGTTTTTACGTGGTTTGTAGGGGTTTCTAGCAAGAACGTTTCTTACCTACGTAAAACCACAACGTGATTTGCCAATTTCTATTTACCCTTCATAAGGACCCTTTTCATCGAGTCCGTTCCGACTAAAGTAGGAGAGACAGACACCCGCTAGCCACCTTATGCAACTAGTGCATGTCAGTTGGTGGAACCTGTCTCACGTAAGCGTACGTGTAAGGTCGGTCCGGGCCGCTTCATCCCACAATACCGCCGAAACAAGACAAGACTAGTAGCGGCAAGAAGAATTGGCAACATCAACGCCCACAACTGCTTTGTGTTCTACTTGTGCATAGTAACTACGCATAGGCCTGGCTCATGATGCCACTGTTGGGAATCGTAGCATAATTTTAAAATTTTCCTACGCTCACCAAGATGCATCTATGGAGTATACTAGCAACGAGGGGAAAGGAGTGCATCTACATACCCTTGTAGATCGCGAGCGGAAGCGTTCCAATGAACGTGGATGACGGAGTCGTACTCGTCGTGATCCAAATCACCGATGACCGAGTGCCGAACGGACGGCACCTTCGCGTTCAACACACGTACGGTGCAACGACGTCTCCTCCTTCTTGATCCAGCAAGGTGGAAGGAGAGGTTGATGGAGATCCAGCAGCACGACGGCGTGGTGGTGGATGTAGCGGGATGCCGGCAGGGCTTCGCCGAGCATATACGAGAGAGAGAGGTGTTGCAGGGGGAGAGGGAGGTGCCCAAGGCTGTGTTGTTGCTGCCCTCCCTCCCCCCTTTATATAGGCCCCCTGGGAGGGGGGGGGGCGCCGGCCAAACCCATCTAGGGTGGGGGGGCGGCGGCCAGGGGGGTGCCTTGCCCCCCAAGGCAAGTGGGAAACCCCCCCCCCCACCCTAGGGTTCCCAACCCTAGGCGCATGGGGGGAGGCCCATGGGGGGGGCGCCCAGCCCACTAGGGGCTGGTTCCCTTCCCACTTCAGCCCACGGGGCCCTCCAGGATAGGTGGCCCCACCCGGTGGACCCCCGGGACCCTTCCGGTGGTCCCGGTACAATACCGGTAACCCCCGAAACTTTCCCGGTGGCCGAAACTTGACTTCATATATATAATTCTTTACCTCCGGACCATTCCGGAACTCCTTGTGACGTCCGGGATCTGATCCGGGACTCCGAACAACATTCGGGTTTCCGCATACTCATATCTCTACAACCCTAGCGTCACCGAACCTTAAGTGTGTAGACCCTACGGGTTCGGGAGACATGCAGACATGACCGAGACGCCTCTCCGGTCAATAACCAACAGCGGGATCTGGATACCCATGTGGGCTCCCACATGTTCCACGATGATCATCGGATGAACCACGATGTCGAGGATTCAATCAATCCCGTATACAATTCCCTTTGTCAATCGATATGTTACTTGCCCGAGATTCGATCGTCGGTATCCCAATACCTTGTTCAATCTCGTTACCGGCAAGTCTCTTTACTCGTACCGCAATGCATGATCCCGTGACTAACGGCTTAGTCACATAGAGCTCAATATGATGATGCATTACCGAGTGGGCCCAGAGATACCTCTCCGTCATACGGAGTGACAAATCCCAGTCTCGATCCGTGCCAACCCAGCAGACACTTTCGAAGATACCCGTAGTGCACCTTTATAGTCACCCAGTTACGTTGTGACGTTTGGCACACCCAAAGCACTCCTACGGTATCCGGGAGTTGCACGATCTCATGGTCTAAGGAACAGATACTTGACATTGGAAAAGCTCTAGCAACCGAAACTACACGATCTTTTATGCTATGCTTAGGATTGGGTCTTGTCCATCACATCATTCTCCTAATGATGTGATCCCGTTATCAATGACATCCAATGTCCATAGTCGGGAAACCATGACTATCTGTTGATCAACGAGCTAGTCAACTAGAGGCTTACTAGGGACACGTTGTGGTCTATGTATTCACACATGTATTACGACTTCCGGACAATACAATTATAGCATGAACAATAGACAATTACCATGAACAAAGAAATATAATAATAACCATTTATTATTGCCTCTAGGGCATATTTCCAACACAATCTTGTGGTGACCTTTCCTAGTGACAGTAGGGGCAGCAAGGTAAGTATTGTATTGTTGCCATCATGGATAAAAAGATGGGGTTTACATCATATTGCTTGAGTTTATTCCTCTACATCAGGTCATCTTACTTAATGCATTACTCTGTTCTTCATGAACTTAATACTCTTGATGCAGGCAGGAGTCGGTCGATGTGTGGAGTAATAGTAGTAGATGCAGGATCGTTTCGGTCTACTTGACATGGGCGTGATGCCTATATTTCATAATCATTGCCTTAGATATCGTCATAACTTTGCGCTTTTCTATCAATTGCTCGATACTAATTTGTTCACCCACCATATTATTTGCTATCTTGAGAGAAGCCTGTAGTGAAACCTATGGCCCCCGGGTCTATTTTCCATCATATAAGTTTCCGATCTACTATTTTGCAATCTTTTAGTTTCTGATCTATAAACCAAAAATATTTACTTTATCTTTTGTTTAGTTTCATCTATCTCTATCAGATCTCACTTTTGCAAGTAACTGTGAAGGGATTGACAACCCCTTTATCGCGTTGGGTGTAAGTTGTTTGATTTTTTGTGCGGGTATTGGTGATTTGTGCACTGTATCCTACTGGATTGATATCTTGGTTCTCTAACTGAGGGAAATATTTATCTCTACTTTGCTGCATCACCCTTTCCTCTTCAATGGAAAAACCAACACAAGCTGAAGAAGTAGTAGGAAGAATTTCTGGCGCGTTGCCGGGGAGATCTATGCCAAGTCAAGACATACCATGTACCCATCATAAAACTCTCATCTCTTGCATTACATTATCCGGGATTTGCCTCTTGTTTTCCTCTCCCCCACTTCTAAAACGATTTTTGAAAAGATTTGCCCTTTTCTTCGCCCTTCTTCCGTTCATCTTTTTCGTTTGGCTTTTTGCTCGTTTGCTATCTTTGTTTGTGTTACCATGTGCCCTCTATTTGCTTGCATCTTTGCTTGATAAAAATCTAAGTTTATGGATGCTCATCCACTTGCTAATCTTTTTAAGAGATCCGATTATGATGAACCAATTGCTAGTGAGTTTTGTGCACTAGATTATCTTTATGAAGTTTTGCTTGAAATTCGTGAATCTGAAAATTGTGATGAAGAAATTTATGAAGTGATTCATGATAGCTCCTTGAATAAAAAGCATGATTGCAATGGTTTTACTATAAATTCTATTGATTTCAATTGTGCTAATAATATGCAAAACCCTAAGCTTGGGGATGCTAGTTTTGCTATGTCCACTACTTATTGCAATGATCATGATTGGGGTGATTCTTCTTATGATCTTGAAAATTTATTTAAGCCTCATGATAATAGTGTTTGCAATAATATTGAAAGTGAGTTTTGGAAGAGTTTCAACTTTAGGAAATAAAGATCCCACTACTTTGGAGAATGATCAATCTCATGATTTTTTTGATAAAAGTGGGTTTGGAGAGGTCATGACTTTATTTGATGATAATCCCACTATTTTGGAAGAGTATCAACTTTGCATGCATGTGGATCATGTTGAGAATATTTTATGTGATAGTTATATTGTTGAGTTTGATTATTATCCTACATGTAATTATTATGAGAGAGGAAAATATGGTTGTAGAAATTTTCATGTTACTAAATTACCTCTCGTATGTTGAGATTGCTTTTGTTCCTTTCTTCTTCTTTACATATGCTAGTTTTTGCTTGCCTTGATAATCTGTTTGCTTATAAGATGCCTATGCATAGGTAGTATGTTAGACTTAGATGTGTTTTTCACATGCTACATGATGCTCTCTTCGTGTTTCAATTGCTATCTTTCATGTGAGCATCATCGAAATTATTTATGCCTAGCTAAGGGCGTTAAACAATAGCGCTGGTTGGGAGGCAACCCAATTTTATTTTTCTTCTTTGCTTTTTGGTTCTGTTTTTTAATAAATAATTCATCTAGCCTCTGGTTAGATGTTTTTTTGTTTTAATTGGTGTTTGTGCCAAGTAAGACCTTTGGGATGGCTTACGGTTATAGTTTATTTGATCTTGCTGAAAAACAGAAACTTTTGCGCCCAGTCCCATAATTTTTAAAACTCACATAAGCGTGATACAGTTCTGAATTTTTTACACAAGATTGATATACAAATTTCCTTTGTTGTCCTAATTTTTCAGAATTTTTGGAGTTAAAGAAGTATTCGAACTATCCAAATTACTACAGACTATTCTGTTTTCTATGTGTTGTTTGCTTATTTTGATGAATCTATGGGTAGTATCGGGGGTTATGAACCATGGAAAAGTTGGAATACAGTAGATATTACACCAATATAAATAAATAATGAGTTCACAAAAGTACCAAAAGTGGTGATTTATTTTCTTATACTAACGGAGCTTATGAGATTTTCTGTTGAGTTTTGTGTTGTAAATTTTTCAAGTTTTGGGTAAGGATTTGATGGACTATGGAATAAGGAGTGGCAAGAGCCTATGCTTGGGGATGCCCAAGGCACCCCGAGGTAATATTGAAGGACAACCAAGAGCCTAAGCTTAGGGATGCCCCGGAAGGCATCCCCTCTTTCGTCTTCGTCTATCCGTAACTTTACTTGAGGCTATATTTTCATTCACCACATGATATGTGTTTTGCTTGGAGCGTCTTGTATGATATGAGTCTTTGCTTTTTAGTTTGACACAATCATCCTTGATGTACACACCTTTTTAGAGGGACACGCATGAATCGTGATTTATTAGAATACTCTATGTGCTTCACTTATATCTTTTGAGCTAGGCAATTTTGCTCTAGTGCTTCACTTATATCTTTTTAGAGCACGACGGTGGTTTTCTTTTATAGAAATTGTTGAACTCTCATGCTTCACTTATATTATTTTGGGAGTCTCTAAACAGCATGGTAATTTGCTTTGGTTATGAATTTGGTCCTAATATGATAGACATCAAAGAGGGATATAATAAAAAAATTCATATAAAGAGCATTGAATACTATCAGAAGTTTGATTCCTTATGATTGTTTTGGGATATAAAGATGGAGATATTAGATTCATGCTAGTGAGTAATTGTGGATTGGAGAAATACTTGTGTTAAAGTTTGTGATTCCCATAGCATGCATGTATGGTGAACCGTTATGTGATGAAGTCGGAGCATGATTTATTTATTGATTGTCTTCCTTATGAGTGGCGGTCGGGGACGAGCGATGGTCTTGTCCTACCAATATATCCCCCTAGGAGCATGCGCGTAGTACTTCGTTTCGATAACTAATAGATTTTTGCAATAAGTATGTGAGTTCTTTATGACTAATGTTGAGTCCATGGATTATACGCACTCTCACCCTTCCACCATTGCTAGCCTCTCTAGTACCACGCAACTTTCACCGGTACCATACACCCACCATATACCTTCCTCAAAACAGCCACCATACCTACCTATTATGGCATTTCCATAGCCATTCCGAGATATATTGCCATGCAACTTTTCACCGTTCCGTTTATTATGACACGTTCCATCATTGTCATATTGCTTTGCATGATCATGTAGTTGACATCGTATTTGTGGCAAAGCCACCGTTCATAATTATTTCATACATGTCACTCTTGATTCATTGCACATCCCGGTACACCGCCAGGGGCATTCATATAGAGTCATATTTTGTTCTAAGTATCGAGTTGTAATTCTTGAGTTGTAAGTAAATAAAAGTGTGATGATCTTCATTATAAGAGCATTGTCCCATGTGAGGAAAGGATGATGGAGACTATGATTCCCCCACAAGTTGGGATGAGACTCCAGACGAAAAATAAAATAAAAAAGAGAAAAAAGAGGCCAACGAGCCCAAAATAAAAAAATGAGAGAAAAGAGAGAAGGGGGATTGTTACTATCCTTTTTACCACACTTGTGCTTTAATGTAGCACCATGATCTTCATGATAGAGAGTCTACTATGTTGTCACTTTGATATACTAGTGGGAACTTTTCATTATAGAGCTTGGCTTGTATATTCCAACGATGGGCTTCCTCAAATTGCCCTAGGTCTTCATGAGCAAGCAAGTTGGATGCACAAACACTTAGTTTCTTTTTGAGCTTGCATATACTTATAGCTCTAGTGCATCCGTTGCATGGCAATCCCTACTCACTCACATTGATATCTATTGATGGGCATCTCCATAGCCCGTTAATACGCCTAGTTGATGTGAGACTATCTCCATCTTCTTGTCTTCTCCACAACCACCATATTCTATTCCACCTATAGTGCTATATCCATGGCTTGCGCTCATGTATTGCGTGAAAGTTGAAAAAGTTTGAGACCATCAAAAGTATGAAACAATTGCTTGGCTTGTCATCAGGGTTGTGCATGATTTGAATATTTTGTGTGATGAAGATGGAGCATAGCCAGATTATATGATTTTGTAGGGATAACTTTCTTTGGCCATGTTATTTTGAGAAGACATAATTGCCTTGTTAGTATGCTTGAAGTATTATTGTTTTTACGTCAATATTAAACTTTTGTTTTGAATCTTATGGATCTGAACATTCATGCCACAATAAAGAAAATTACATGGATAAATATGTTAGGTTGCATTCCACATCAAAAATTCTGTTTTTATCATTTACCTACTTGACGACGAGCAGGAATTAAGCTTGGGAATGCTTGATACATCTCCAACGTATCTATAATTTTTGATTGTTCCATGCTATTATATTATCTATTTTGGATGTTTTATATGCATTAATATGCTATTTTATATTATTTTTGGGACTAACCTATTAACCTAGAGCCCAGTGCCAGTTTTTGTTTTTTCCTTGTTTTTGAGTTTCGCAGAAAAGGAATACCAAACGGAGTCCAAATGGAATAAAACCTTCACGATGATTTTTCTTGGACCAGAAGACACCCAGGGGGGAGGGCCACGAGGCGGCCACAAGGGGGGAGGGCGCGCCTCCCTGCCTTGTGGGCCCCTCGTGACTCCCTTGACCTAATTCTTCATCCTATATATTCACGTATGTTCCCAAACCACCAGAAATATCTATGAAAACACTTTTCCACCCCCCCCCCCCCCCCCGCAACCTTCTATTCCCGTGAGATCCCATCTTGGAGCCTTTTCCGGCATCCTGCCGGAGGGGGATTCGATCACGGAGGGCATCTACATCAACTCTATTGCCCTTCTGATGAAGCGTGAGTAGTTTACCACAGACCTACGGGTCCATAGCTAGTAGCTAGATGGCTTCGTCTCTCTCTTTGATTATCAATACCATGTTCTCCTTGATGTTCTTGGAGATCTATCCGATGTAATCTTCTTTTGCGGTGTGTTTGTCGAGATCCGATGAATTGTGGATTTATGATCAGCTTATCTATGAATATTATTTGAATCTTCTATGAATTCTTTTATGCATGATTTGATATCTTTGTAATTCTCTTCGAACTATCGGTTTGGTTTGGCCAACTAGATTGGTTTTTCTTGCAATGGGAGAAGTGCCTAGATTTGGGTTCAATCTTACAATGTCCTTTCCCAGTGACAGTAGGGGCAGCAAGGCACATATTGTATTGTTGCCATCGAGGATAACAAGATGGAGTTTACATCATATTGCTTGAGTTTATTCCTCTACATCATGTCATCTTACTTAATGCCTTACTCTGTTCTTCATGAACTTAATACTCTAGATGCATGCATCAGTCGGTCGATGTGTGGAGTAATAGTAGTAGATGCAGAATCGTTTCGGTCTACTTGACACGGATGTGATGCCTATATTCATGATCATTGCCTTAGATATCATCATAACTTTGCACTTTTCTATCAATTGCTCGACAGTAGTTTGTTCACCCACCGTATTATTTGCTATCTTGAGAGAAGCCTCTAGTGAAACCTATGGCCCCGGGTCAATTTTCCATCATATAAGTTTCCGATCTACTATTTTGCAATCTTTTACTTTCTGATCTATAAACCAAAAATACCAAAAATATTTACTTTATCTTTTGTTTAGTTTCATCTATCTCTATTAGATCTCACTTTTGCAAGTAACCGTGAAGGGATTGACAACCCCTTTACCGCGTTGGGTGCAACTTGTTTGATTGTTTATGCAGGTATTGGTGATTTGTGCGTTGTCTCCTACTGGATTGATACCTTGGTTCTCTAACTGAGGGAAATACTTATCTCTACTGTGCTGCATCACCCTTTCCTATTCAAGGGAAAAACCAACGCAAGCTCAAGAAGTAGCATACCTTCTCTCGAATTGGAAAGTACCACATCAGAGAAAATAGTTCCCATGATGCCTACACCAATTGGAGTGGAAGCTAATGATGGTGATCATGAAACTTCAGGTCAAGTTACTACTGGACCTCGTAGGTCGACTAGAGCACGTTCCGCACCAGAGTGGTATTGTAATCCTGTCCTGGAAGTCATGTTATTAGACCATGGCGAACCTATGAAGTATGAAGAAGTTATGATGAGCCCAGATTCCGATAAATGTCTTGAGACCATGAAATTTGAGATAGGATCCATGTATGAGAACAAAGTATGGACTTTGGTGGATTTGCCCGGTGATCGGCAAGCCATTGAGAATAAATGGATCTTCAAGAATCTGACAGACGTTGATGGTAATGTCACTATCTACAAAGCTTGACTTGTCGCAAAAGGTTTTCGACAAGTTCAAGGGGTTGACTACGATGAGACTTTCTCACCCGTAGCGATGCTTAAGTTAGTCCGAATCATGTTAGCAACTGCCGCATTTTATAATTATGAAATCTGGCAAATGGACGTCAAAATTGCATTCCTTAATGGATTTCTTAAAGAAGAGTTGTATATGATGCAACCAGAAGGTTTTGTCGATCCTAAAGGTACTAACAGAGTGTGCAAGCTCCAGCGATCCATCTATGGACTGGTGCAAGCATGTCGGAGTTGGAATATGAGCTTTGATGAGGTGATCAAAGCATATGTTTTTTTACAGACTTATGGTGAAGCCTGTATTTACAAGAAAGTGAGTGGGAGCTCTGTAGCATTTCTGATACTATATGTGGATGACATATTATATTGTTGATTGGAAATGATCTAAAATTTCTGGATAGTATAAAAAGATACTTGAATACGAATTTTTCAATGAAAGACCCCGGTGAAGCTGCTTATATATTGGGCATCAAGATCTATAGGAATAGATCGAGACGCTTAATAGGACTTTCACAAAGCACATACCTTGACAAAGTTTTGAAGAAGTTCAAAATGGACCAGTCAAAGAAAGGGTTCTTGCCTGTGTTACAAGGTGTGAAATTGAGTCAAACTCAAAGCCTGACCACTGCAGAAGATAGAGAGAAAATGAAAGTCATTCCCTATTCTTCAGCCATAGGTTCTATCATGTATGTTATGCTGTGTACCAGACCTGATGTGTGCCTTACCATAAGTTTGGCAGGGAGGTACCAAAGTAATCCAGGAGTGGATCACTGGACAATGGTCAAGAACATCCTAAAGTACCTGAAAAGGACCAAGGATGTGTTTCTTGTTTATGGAGGTGACGAAGAGCTGGTCGTAAATGGTTACGTCGACGCTACCTTCGACACTGATCCGGATGACTCTAAGTCACAAACCGGATACATATTTATATGGAATGGTGGAGCTATCAGTTGGTGCAGTTCCAAGCAGAGCATCGTGGCGGGATCTACGTGTGAAACGAAGCACATAGCTGCTTCGGAAGCAGCGCATGAAGGAGTCTGGATGAAGGAGTTCATATCCGATCTGGGTGTAATACCCAGTGCATCGGGTCCAATGAAAATCTTTACCTGCTCAATTTTGATCATAACATTACTGTGGCAGAGGCATTGCAAAAAGGGTGGGGTGGATTTAAATTTGGAAGGACCTTATATGGAGATTCTCTTGAAGACTTGAACTGTGGAAAAACCATAAATTAAGATGTGAGGAGATAGAAATGAGATCTGGTGAGGTCCAGGTTGAATGGTCTCTCACTAGAGATAAGAAATTCTCACTCAAAACTTTATATAGAAAACTGATTGCTGTCGATTGCAACTTCCCACAGAAATTCCCGTGAAAGGTAAAAGTCCCTACAAAGATTAAAGTTTTCCTTTGGCTGGCGGCCAGGAAAAGTATTCTTACAAAAGATATTATGTTGAAGAGAGGCTGGAAAGGGAGCAAATTATGTGTCTTCTGTGGGAAAGATGAGACATTTTATCATCTTTCCTTCGCCTATTCTGCTTCGGTTTTACTTTGATGCTTATTCAAATGTGCATTTGGTTTAAATTCAGTCCCTTCCTCTGTTGAAAACTGATTTGGGAGGTGGATCAAAAGCTTTCCAAAGAATGACAAGAGGCGTTGGTATCTTTGCTATTTTTTGGACATTATGGAATTGCAGAAATGGCATTATGTTTGATAGCAAGCTATACAATGAACCAATTGATGGAAATATGGCCTAGAGGCAATAATAAAGTTGTTATTATTATATTTCCTTCTTCATGATAAAGGTTTATTATTCATGCTAGAATTATATTGATCGGAAACTTAAATACATGTGTGGATACATAAACTTACTGAGCCTCTACTAGACTAGCTCGTTGATAAAAATGGTTAAGGTTTCCTAACCATAGACATGTGTTGTCACTTGATAACGGGATCACATCATTAGGAGAATGATGTGATGGATAAGACCCATCCGTTAACTTAGCGTATGATCGTTCGGTTTATTGCTATTGCTTTCTTAATGTCAAATACATATTCCTTCGACTATGAGATCATGCAACTCCCGGATACCGGAGGAATACCTTGTGTGCTATCGAACGTCACAACGTAACTAGGTGATCATAAAGATGCTCTACAGGTATCTCCGAAGGTGTCTGTTGAGTTGGCATGGATCGAGATTAGGATTTGTCACTCCGTGTATCGGAGAGGTATCTCTGGGCCCTCTCGGTAATACACATCACTAGAAGCTTGCAAGCAAAGTGACTAAGGAGTTAGTTAAGAGATGGTGTATTACGTAACGAGTAAAGAGACTTGCCGGTAACGAGATTGAACTAGGTATGAAGATACCGATGACCGAATCTCGGGCAAGTAACATATCGACAGACAAAGGGAACTACATATGTTGTCATAAAGGTTCGACCGATAAAGATCTTCGTAGAATATGTAGGAACCAATATGGGCATCCAGGTCCCACTATTGGTTATTGACCGGAGAAGCGTCTCGGTCATGTCTACATCATTCTCGAACCTGTAGCGTCCGCACGCTTAACGTTCGTTGACAATATAGTATTATATGAGTTATGTATATTGATGACCGAATGTTGTTCCGAGTCCCGAATGAGATCACGGACATGATGAGGCGCTCCGGAATGGTCTGAGGTAAAGATTGATATATGGGATAATAGTGTTTGGTCTTCGGAAGGGTTCCGGAATTCACCGTAAGGGGTTTCAGATGTTTCCCGAAATGTTCTGGTGCAAGAACACTTTATTTGGGCCAAGGGGTAAAGCCCACGAGATTTTTGGAAAGTGCAAAAGGAAGTTTTGCGGAGGCCAGGGGCCAGACGCCAGGGACCTGGCGTTTGGGTCTAGATGCCGAGAACCCCGACGGCTAGTCCTAGAGTCCGAGAAGGACTCTTGCCTTTCGGGCAAAACCGACTTTGAGGAGGCTTTTACTCCAAGTTTTGACCCCATGGCTAAACATATAAATAGAGGGGCAGGGCTAGCACCCAAGACACGTCAAGATTCACCAAGCTGTGTGCCGGCAACCCCGTCCCCTCTAATTTATCCTCCATCATAGTTTGTGTTGTGCTTGGCGAAGCCCTGTGGAGATTGTTCTTCACCATCACCGTTACCACGACATCGTGCTGCCGGAACTCATCTACTACTTCGCCTCTCTTGCTGGATCAAGAAGGCGAGGATGTCATCGAGCTGAACATGTGCTGAACGCGGAGGTGCCGTACGTTCAGTACTTGATCGGGACAAATCGTGAAGGTGTACGACTACATCAACCGTGTTGATAAACGCTTCCGCTTAGTGAGCTACAAGGGTATTTAGATGCTCTCTCCCTCTCGTAGCTATGCGTCTCCATGGATAGATCTTGCGTGTGCGTATAAATTTTTTGTTTTCCATGCAGCGTTCCCAACACCAATGATTCTAATAAAGCTGATTTGCTTTTGCAAATAAAGGTGTAAAACAAAGAGGTGGTGATGCTGGGAGCAAATCTAGTAGAACGAGTAACAAATAAAGTCTAAAGATCATCTGAAGGCTGGAGACATGGGGTCTTGCACATAGGTGGCTAAGGAAGGCAAAAAAGATCTCTCCGGCGAGCAGGAAAAATGGTGTCTTTGGTTTCGACTTCGACCTGCTGCTGTTTGGTGGCTTTGGCTCTTAGTTCTTTTAGCTGGGCTTTTGGTGACACTGTGTCTTTCCTCCAAAACTGGTCTATGGCTGTGTTTTGGCGTTGTATGATACTTGGCTAGATGCTGGCAGGTGTGAGTTGTGTTGCTCGCCTGTCTAGACTTTCTATGGTTGTTGCGTTGCTTGGAACAACAATTCCATGCAAGGAGATGGGGCCAGGTGGTTTGGGCGGACTCGGGAGTGGTGTGTGTATAGTCGGAGGCGAGGGGTTGATAAGACCGACGCTCGGGAGTGGCATTCATGGCGGCGGGGGCAGGGTCGAGAGAGAGGGCAAGGCGAACAAGGATAGGCCCAGGGTAGGTAGGGAAATAGTTTCATGGTGATTTGGTCCCGGGAAACGGCAAGCATGACAATGCCGTGTGCATGTCTATCATGGTTGTGACGGCGTCGCAGCAGACGACATAGATGACGCGAGACAGGGGGGATGGTTGCGGGGGTGCATGACGTGCGCGGCAGCGGGCAGCAAGTGCACGACATGGGCACTATTATGCCGGAGCGTTGTGACTGCACTGATGTCTCCCCATCACACACCATGACGACGAGCCAGCTGGAGTTGAGTTTTCACATGAGAGATTCTCTAGGTGTCCTAGGCCCAACAAATGTGGGAGGTGGAGAAAAGAATATTCTTCACCACACTGACATGGCTCATGCCCATGAGTGCACATATTTCACATTGGAGGGAAACAAGGATCAAATGGATTCCCTTTTGATCATGGCCTCTTGTGTAGGTGTCCTATGATGCATACAAGCCCTCCACAAAGTTTCAAGCCAAAAGATCAAACCAAGATATATAATTCCATTTTTGGAAGGTTTAGGCTAGAAAGTTCAGAAAAAAGGTGTTCCTCCACAAAGCCCTCCACAAAGTTTAGGCTATCAAGGGAAAAATACTGAACTATGGATACCACGAGAATATTCTTTGGATTTATCTGAGAAGAAGAAAAAAGGTGTTCCTCCACACAGGGGTTAAACTAGATAATTCTCTTTAATAAGAAAATAAACATATTCTCAAAGGCGAAGCGTCGGAAAGAAAATATGTGAAGTGTCTTGGGCAGGAGAAGATATGCCTACTTTGACATATTTGAGTTAGAGAAATGGTTGCAAAACTTTGCATGAGTTAAATCCAAAGAATCACTCAAATAAATGTGAGTCCAAAGGAAGTCCAGAAAGTGAAAATTGGTCTGTTACACTCCTCCACTCCACTGGCTAACACCTCCCCGCCCGAGTCCTTTCCTCCTGTTGACGAGGACAGAACCGATCAACCCACTGACGACTAAGATCATGATCGCCACCCTCAACATCACGCTTGCGATGGCTGCTATCCAAAAACTATGCCCCCGTGTTGGCCGCCACAACGTCGGTCTTCTCTCCGGATCTTTCCGCCCCGCCTGGTTGTTGAAGGACTGAGGCACTACATCGCCGGTGCACTACTAGGAAAAGGCCTACTAGTGGCGCACCAGTTTTGCCTACTAATGACGCATTACTAGTGCGCCACTAGTACCACGCCACTAGTATTTTTTACTAATGGCGCACCACTGGTGCGCGCCATTAGTATAGGCCACGGTGCGTCATTACTATCTGACAATTTTTTTTCAAATATTTTTTCAAAATTATTTTTTTCAAAAAAAAAATTCAATTTTTTTTCCATTTTTTTCTTAATCTCGGGTCAATAGGCTTAATCTAATCACACTAAGTGGTCAAACTTCCCGAAAGGTCACCCATCCTCACACTACTCCAGCACGAGCACGCTTAACTTCGCAGTTCTATCCAACCCCAGCACCACCTCACTTAACAGCCACTTGTTGATATATCTATCATATCAATCCTATTAAACCTTGTTGATGTCTAGGACTTTGTTCATATTCATGAGTATGATGAAATTTTGAAAAATATTTCAAACTTCCCTGTCATATTACGAATCATTTTTTGGAAAAAAAATTCCAAAAGAAAATTCAAAACCAATATTTTTTTCTGTTACTAGTGGCGCACCTAGCAAACGGTGCGCCACTAGTAAGTTTGAATTTTTTTGAATTTTTTTGCCTCTAGATCTTGAAAGCCCCGTATCTTTTTTTTTGTTAGGTTTTTGATGATTTTTCATATATAAAACTTTTTAATCCGAGTTCGTATGCAAAAGTTATGCCCATTTTATAAATTCCAGAGAGATTTTGCAAATAAAGTCGAAATTCATATTTGTAAATTTTCCCAACAACTAGACCACATATCACATGGGAAACTTATTTTCTTTTATTTTTTTGACATTTCCATCATTTTCTTTTTTCTTTTTAAAACTGAAAAGGCGGTCGGGGGGGGGGGGGGTGTGCATTCGCTGGAATGGGCCAAGTTACTAATGGCGCACCGTGGGGGTGCGCCATTAGTAGTTCAACTAGTAATGGCGCACCACCCCCACCGTGCGCCATTAGTAGTTTTTCAAAAAGAAAATTTGAAACAAAATTACTAATGGCGCACCGTGTGAGTGGTGCGCCATTACTAGTTCAACTAGTAATGGCGCACCGAACTAGTAATGGCGCACCGTGGGAGTGAACTAGTAATGGCGCACCACCCCCACCGTGCGCCATTAGTAGTTTTTCAAAAAGAAAATTTGAAACAAAATTACTAATGGCGCACCGTGTGAGTGGTGCGCCATTACTAGTTCAACTAGTAATGGCGCACCGAACTAGTAATGGCGCACCGTGGGAGTGAACTAGTAATGGCGCACCATCCCACGGTGCGCCATTAGTAGTTTAAAAAATAAAAATAAAAAAATTGAATTTTTTTTTGAAACATAATTACTAATGGCGCACCGTGGGAGTGGTGCGCCATTACTAGTTGAACTAGTAATGGTGCACCATCCCACGGTGCGCCATTAGTAGTTTTGAAAAAATTAAAAAAAATTACTAATGGCGCACCGTGGATGTGGTGCGCCATTAGTATTTGCACACTAATGGCGCACCAACACATGGTGCGCCATTAGTATTTAGTAATGGCGCACCACATGTACAGTGCGCCATTAGTGTCCATATTGGCTATAACTGTTTTTGTAGTAGTGGTGGCTGCACGCTCGACTGGTGAGTGCAATGAGGCAGCAGTAAGACCGCCACTGCCGCCGAGGACCATGGGGCACGCCCGCGCTCCCTTTAGCTCCGGGCACAACAGTTGGCGCAAAGGTACCCAAGCACTAGCCTAGGTTTTCTATTGGATGGACAGAAGTTCTATCAGGTAGTTAACAGTTGGTCTTAAATCATGTGTAATTAGAATTTGTATGGAATATTATGCTATCAAGTCGAGCAAATGACTGCATGAGTAAGTAACTTAGAAGCAGTTGAGATTTTTTTTATTTTGCAAATAACTGCATCAAATTAGCAGTATAGATAGATGTTACACGATAGTCAGGAGGAGCTAGCAGATCAAATGTAAAATGCCAAAAGACCTTACAGTGTATGATACAGAAATCTGGTGACAGCAAGGGGTGATAAAGATCATCAATTTCATCATGTAGAGCAGATGCTTTCTCCCGGGCTTTCAAAAGATAATGCCATCTTCGACAAGTTATAGAATTGCTCTAGGAAAAGGTCTACGGCAGCCTCTAATTCTACAACCAAAAATTTCCTCTTTCTATTTCAACTGCCAGAGGCACTTTCAGCAATTTCTGTCGTCTCAGGTTCTACCTGCAACTACATAGTTCTGCATCGCGGCCTCACAAGGCATTCAATTCAATCTTCTTCAGCCACTCGAGGAAAGACTCCGCACCAGCAACATCCTTTGACTCTTCATAGTGCTTCAGAAATCTGTTCACAAGCTCTTCCGATGGAACCCATTTGCGTGTCGTCACCATGTTCTTTGCATCTCTCAAGATCTCCAGTGCCGCGTTAACATCAGATTTATCCAGATAGAACTCTGCAAATATGTAAACCGTTCGCTCGTCACAACGGCCCTGAGCCATTGTACTCTGACAGATAGCCTCAGCTTCATCTATCATATTCTTATCAAGGTAAGCTTTGATCATAATATTTGTTATCCTCATGTCATAATGTTCATGATTCGATTGCCACTCCTGGAAGATTTGCTGCAAAGACTCAAAGTCATCAATCATACTCAGACCTTGAAGCATCACAAGATAGCTTCTGTTCAAGCATTTCTTGAATGTGGACTTCAACGACTCCCAGATCCTCTTCACCTCGGTTGAATTGCCACAAAGGGCATGTAAGGAGAGGATGACATTGCAGGGGTGCAACTCAGCCTTGTCCATAACTTCCTCAGCTTTCTTTAGGGCAACTTCTGCCTTGCCAAATTGCTCTAGTTTAATGTAATTGTTTGCCATTAGAGTGTACAAGGACCAGTGAACTGGAGCCAACTTCTGCAATTATTCTAGGATCTTCTCCGCAGTGTCCAGGTCATTCATTGTGATATAGCTTTCTATCAAGGTGAAGTATGTAAATTTGTCAGCACTTATACCACTTTCTCGCATTTCTTCAAATGTGGAGCAAACTTTCTCTGGCTGGCCTGCCTTTTGGTACAATTTCAACAAGTGGTTGTACACCAGTTTATCTGGAACAATATTTTTGGCTTTCATATTCTCATAGAGCTCCAGACCTTTGTATGCCAACCCGTGTTGACCATAGCAGTTAAGCAAACAGGAATAAGTTTTCACCGACTTAGATATATTTGGCAGGCTCCAGAAATATTCTTCAGGTGCCTGTATCCCATGTACTTTTGAAACGAGGTCAAGCCGCACTGCCTGATGGCCAGGACTCAAGTTTGCTCCACGAGCTTCCATCCAGGCCAGCAACTGGGTGCATAACAACATTGGCGAAAATTATACAGTGAAAATAAGAAGATACTTTGCTCAGAAAGAGATTTCACCAGAAAAGCACATGCACGCTTGGTACCACAATATTATAGTGAACATAAAAAAAACATTACGACAGACTAATGGCATCACCATCTGAACCTTCTGCTGTTGGAACATAATAAACCTTCATTTTCTAATGTTAAGTCTTAGTTTTCTTCCCTCCAGAACATTTCTTCTCCAAGTTTTTTTGCCTATTCATGTGTGAGTATCGAGATCCCCGCTAAGCAGTAGAGTGTGTTATGGGCAAGCAACCAATGACAGATGAATTCCACGAAATTGTTAACTCTGTTTAGGACCATTCTTAACCATAAATAGTTTTTGTGGTAGACATTACTGGTCAAACCTCCTCAGACTGTATACGTTTGATCTGCGGTTATTTGTGCCGAACATGAAAAATACATGTTTGTTTGAGACAAATTATCCATCAAAATCTTTCCAGCAGTCTGTTAGAAGCAATAAAGCCTGTTAACTACAGCACAACATTCATTGTTCCAACTGAATCATTTTTTCTCGTTTTTTTCTCTCTTTAGCATCGGCCTTCATGATTATCAATAATATTGAGTACTACTCGTAACTGATTGCAAATGGTAGTAGCACAAGAATCATTTTTGGGGAGGAAAAAACATGCTTCGCGCACGAGCGTATCGAAAATACGGTGACCGGTAAATCGCTAATGCAGCATCGAACAACAAAAGGAAGAGATTTGGGGGAGGGGGATGGCACCTTGAGCACGCCCTCGTTCTTCTTAAACATGTTTAGTTCGCGGACGTACGCGAGGATCTGTTGCTGCGAGAGCCGGAACCTCTGCCGGAGCCATTCGTCCATCTCCGCCGCCACTATCCCCGGCGGTCTGCCGTCGGACACCTTCAAGATCCTCTTGTACAGCGGGACCCACGACGGCTCAAGCCGCGCCTATCGGGACCTGCCGACTGGGCCTGAGGCTGCGCGAGCTCGTGCGCTCGCCTGGGCAACGGAGATGCGCCGCCGCGCCTCCGCGGCGACCGCCCTGCGCAGCATGGGTGGCTGCCTGCCTGTGTGGTTGAGATTTTTTTTGTTCGGTGGGGGTGGTTCTATAGGTGGCCAAACGGGCCGGGCCAAACAGGCCAGCCCATGAGCATGCCGGCACGGCCCGCCATGGGCCAGGCACGGCACGGGCTTTTTTTAAGGGGTGAGAAAACCATTATTCATCACGAAAATCCACATGTTGTGGGATACATCTAGGGTCATGGGGAGTGCCAAACCAGACGTGGCGACCCGTACCCTGAGAAAGAAAATCGAGCTAATCTATGTGCTTCATAATTAATGGCACGTCCCTCGAAAATGAAAACAGAATTAAATAAAGTAGCTTTTGCCCTAATCTCAGTGATGATTGCCCCATGAGCTCCTAATGTTCCTTTAGAGACGTCGGACACCACTTGCTTGCAGTCGCTGGAGATAACACAGTTCGTCAAATTTAGATCTTCCGCACGAGCTAGCGCCTCCCTGCATGCTATAGCCTCCAGAGTGGTTGGGTTGCACACACCATAACGACCAGCGCCGAGCTTCCCAGATTATTTCCTCTGTCATCCCTACAGACCGCTGTTGCCGCTCCCCCTCGCTCATTCCTAACAGCGGCGTCCACATGGATTTTAGCGTAACCCTGTGATGGTGCCTTGGCTCTAGGCCGGGTAGATGTAGGAGGTATAGTTGCCCGGGCTGCTGGTGGGTTTTGATGTCCTACTATTATCTGTAGGTCATCGATGAATCTGCGAATGAAGGCTTGAGTTGACTGTGGGCTCTCAAAGATCCCTTGGTGTATTGCTTTCCGCCTGGCCGACCAGATGGCCCACAATGTGACCGACAGCAGCACAAACATGTCATGCGCGAGTGTTTCCTTCAATGTGAACAACCATTGCTTGGCTGAAGGCTCCGTCACCATCATCATTTTATGCGTTAGCTCGTTGTCACTTGATACGTCTCTGTCGTATCTACTTTTCCAAACACTTTTGCCCTTGCTTTGGACTCTAACTTGCATGATTTGAATGGAACTAACCCGGACTGACGCTGTTTTCAGCTGACTTTCCATGGTGTTATTTATGTGCAGAAACAAAAGTTCTCGGAATGACCTGAAACTCCACGGAACATCTATTTGGAAAATAAGAAAAATACTGGAAGAAAAATCCACGTCAGGGGGCCCACACCCTGTCCACGAGGGTGGGGGGCGCGCCCCCTGCCTCGTGGGCCCCCTGACGCTCCACCGACCTCAACTCCAACTCCATATATTCACTTTCGGGGAGAAAAAAAAACAAGGAGAAGGATTCATCGCGTTTTACGATACGGAGCCGCCGCCAAGCCCTAAAACCTCTCGGGAGGGCTGATCTGGAGTCCGTTCGGGGCACCAGAGAGGGGAATCCGTCACCGTCGTCATCATCAACCATCCTCCATCACCAATTTCATGATGCTCACCGCCGTGCGTGAGTAATTCCATCATAGGCTTGCTGGACGGTGATGGGTTGGATGAGATCTATCATGTGATCGAGTTAGTTTTGTTAGGGTTTGATCCCTAGTATCCACTATGTTCTGAGATTGATGTTGCTATGACTTTGCTATGCTTAATGCTTGTCACTAGGGCCCGAGTGCCATGATTTCAGATCTGAACCTATTATGTTTTCACGAATATATGTGAGTTCTTGATCCTATCTTGCAAGTCTATAGTCACCTACTATGTGTTATGATCCGGCAACCCCGAAGTGACAATAATCGGGACCACTCCCGGTGATGACCATAGTTTGAGGAGTTCATGTATTCACTATGTGCTAATGCTTTGTTCCGGTACTCTATTAAAAGGAGTCCTTAATGTCCCTTAGTTTCCATTAGGACCCCGCTGCCACGGGAGGGTAGGACAAAAGATGTCATGCAAGTTCTTTTCCATAAGCACGTATGACTATATTCGGAATACATGCCTACATTACATTGATGAATTGGAGCTAGTTCTGTGTCACCCTATGTTATGATTGTTACATGATGAACCGCATCCGGCATAGTTCTCCATCACTGATCCAATGCCTACGAGCTTTTCACATATTGCTCTTCGCTTATTTACTTTTCCGTTGCTATTGTTACAATCACTACAAAACACCAAAAATATTACTTTTGCTACTGTTACCTTTGTTACCGTTACCACTACTATCATACTACTTTGCTACTAAATACTTTGCTGCAGATACTAAGTTATCCAGGTGTGGTTGAATTGACAACTCAACTGCTAATACTTGAGAATATTCTTTGGCCCCCCTTGTGTCGAATCAATAAATTTGGGTTGAATACTCTACCCTCGAAAACTGTTGCGATCCCCTATACTTGTGGGTTATCAAGACTATTTTCTGGCGCTGTTGCCGGGGAGCATAGCTCTATTCTTTGAGTCACTTGGGATTTATATCTGCTGGTCACTATGAAGAACTTGAAAGACGCTAAGACAACAATTTATCCCTCAACTACGAGGGGAGGTAAGGAACTGCCATCTAGCTCTGCACTTGATTCACCTTCTGTTTTGAGTAAGCTTGCGACACCTAAACCTGCTTCTGCTATTCATTCTGATATGTCGCATGTTATTGATGATGCCACTTCTGCTATGCATGATACTTATGATGAAACTACTACTATGCTTGATACTACTGTGCCACTTGGTGAATTTCTTGATGAACAACTTGCTAGGGTTAGAGAGAAAGAAATTATTGAAACTGATAATAATGATGAAAGTGATGATGAAGACTCTCCTGTTATTCCTGAGGGTTATGTTTTTGAAAAAGAAGCTGCTTTAGCTATTTTAGCTTGCAAGGATAGATATGAGCTCAAGAGGTTATTAGCTAAATGGAAGCAGCAATCTCTTAATGCTAGAATGAAACCTGACCCTGCTTTTGCTACTTCACCTATCTGTGTTACTGATAAGGATTATGAATTCTCTGTTGATCCTGATATAATTACTTTGGCTGAATCTGATCCTTCTCATGGCTATGAATCTGAAACTGTTGTGGCACATCTTACCAAATTAAATGATATAGCCACCCTGTTCACTAATGATGAGAAATCTCGCTACCTTTATATCCTTAAAATATTTCCGTTCTCATTAAAGGGTGATGCTAAGATATGGTTCAATTCTCTTGATCCTGGTTGTGTGTGTAGTCCCCAGGATATGATTTATTACTTCTCTGCTAAATATTTCTCTGCTCATAAGAAACAAGCTGCTTTAAGGGAAATATATAATTTTGTGCAAATTGAAGAAGAGAGTCTCCCACAAGCTTGGGGAGGCTCCTCCAATTACTTAATGCTTTGCCTGATCATCCTCTTAAGAAAAATGAAATACTTGATATCTTTTATAATGGACTAACCGATGCTTCCAGAGATTACCTGGATAGTTGTGCTGGTTCTGTTTTCAGGGAAAGAACACCGGATGAAGCTGAAATTCTATTGAATAATATGTTGACAAATGAAAATAATTGGACACTTCCTGAGCCAGCTCCTGAGCCAATTCCTGAACCTACTCCTAAACCAACTCCGAAGAAGAGATGTGTTCTATTTCTCAGTCCTGAAGATATGCAAGAGGCAAAGAAATCTATGAAAGAAAAGGGTATTAAAGCTGAAGATGTTAAGAACTTACCTCCTAGTGAAGAAATACATGGTCTTAATTTACCGCCTGTTGAAGAAATATATGATCTTAATCCTTCACCTATTGAAGAAACACGTGGTCTTGATAACCCGACACAGGTAGTAAAGGTAAATTCTCTCTATAGATATGATAAAGCTGAAATCCCCCCTACTAAAATTGCTAGCCAATGCTTGGATGAGTTTGATAACCTTATGGTTAAGCAAGAAGATTTTGAAGAAAATATGCCCTAGAGGCAATAATAAAGTTATTATTTATTTTCTTATATCATGATAAATGTTTATTATTCATGCTAGAATTGTATTAACCGGAAACATAATACATGTGTGAATACATAGACAAACAGAGTGTCACTAGTATGCCTCTACTTGACTAGCTCGTTGATCAAAGATGGTTACGTTTCCTAGCCATAGACATGAGTTGTCATTTGATTAACGGGATGACATCATTAGGAGAATGATGTGATTGACTTGTTGGGGATCGTAGAAGAATTTTAAAATTTCCTACGCATCACCAAGATCCATCTATGGAGTATACTAGCAACGAGGGGAAAGGAGTGTATCTACATACCCTTGTAGATCGCGAGCGGAAGCGTTCCAAAGAACGGGGTTAATGGAGTCGTACTCGCCATGATCCAAATCACCGATGACCGAGTGCCGAACGGACGGCACCTCCGCGTTCAACACACGTACGGAGCAGCGACGTCTCCTCCTTCTTGATCCAGCAAGGGGGGATGAGAGGTTGATGGAGATCCAGCAGCACGACGGCGTGGTGGTGGATGTAGCGGGATCTCGGCAGGGCTTCGCCAAGCTTCTGCGAGAGGGAGAGGTGTTGCAGGGGAGGAGGGAGGCTCCAAGGGCTGTGTTATTGCTGCCCTCCCTTCCCCCCTTTATATAGGCCCCCTGGGAGGGGGGGGGGGCGCCGGTCAAGAACCCATCTATGGGGGGGCGGCGGCCAGGGGGGGGGAAACTTCCCCCCAAGTCAAGTGGGGCGCCCCCCCACCCTAGGGTTTCCAACCCTAGGCGCAGGGGGGAGGCCCATGGGGGGCGCCCCAGCCCACTAAGGGCTGGTTCACTTCCCACTTCAGCCCATGGGGCCCTCCGGGATAGGTGGCCCCACCCGGTGGACCCCCGGGACCCTTCCGGTGGTCCCGGTACAATACCGATAACCCCCGAAACTTTCCCAGTGGCCGAAACTGGACTTCCTATATATAATTCTTCACCTCCGGACCATTCCGGAACTCCTCGTGACGTCCGGGATCTCATCCAGGACTCCGAACAACTTTCGGGTTTCCGCATACTCATATCTCTACAACCCTAGCGTCATCGAACCTTAAGTGTGTAGACCCTACGGGTTCGGGAGACATGCAGACATGACCGAGACGCCTCTCCGGTCAATAACCAACAGCGGGATCTGGATACCCATGTTGGCTCCCACATGTTCCACGATGATCTCATCGGATGAACCACGATGTCGAGGATCCAATCAATCCCATATACAATTCCCTTTGTCAATCGGTATGTTACTTGCCTGAGATTCGATCGTCGGTATCCCAATACCTTGTTCAATCTCGTTACCGGCAAGTCTCTTTACTCGTACCGTAATGCATGATCCCGTGACTAACTCCTTAGTCACATTGAGCTCATTATGTTGATGCATTACCGAGTGGGCCCAGAGATACCTCTCCGTCATACGGAGTGACAAATCCCAGTCTCGATCCGTGCCAACCCAACAGACACTTTCGGAGATACCCATAGTGTACCTTTATAGTCACCCAGTTACGTTGTGACGTTTGGCACACCCAAAGTACTCCTACGGTATCCGGGAGTTGCACGATCTCATGGTCTAAGGAGAAGATACTTGACATTGGAAAAGCTCTAGCAAACGAACTACACGATCTTTGAGCTATGCTTAGGATTGGGTCTTGTCCATCACATCATTCTCCTAATGATGTGATCCCGTTATCAATGACATCCAATGTCCATAGTCGGGAAACCATGACTATCTGTTGATCAACGAGCTAGTCAACTAGAGGCTTACTAGGGACACGTTGTGGTCTATGTATTCACACATGCATTACGATTTTCGGATAACACAATTATAGCATGAACAATAGACAATTACCATGAACAAAGAAATATAATAATAACCATTTATTATTGCCTCTAGGGCATATTTCCAACAGTCTCCCACTTGCACTAGAGTCAATAATCTAGTTACATTGTGATGAATCGAACACCCATTGCGTCCTGGTGTTGATCATGTTTTGCTCTAGGGAGAGGTTTAGTCAACGGATCTGCTACATTCAGGTCCGTATGTACTTTACAAATATCTATGTCTCCATTTTGAACACTTTCACGAATGGAGTTGAAGCGACGCTTGATATGCCTGGTCTTCCTGTGAAACCTGGGCTCCTTCGCAAGGGCAATAGCTCCAGTGTTGTCACAGAAGAGAGTCATCGGGCCCGACGCATTGGGAATCACCCCTAGGTCGGTAATGAACTCCTTCATCCAGACTGCTTCCTGTGCTGCCTCCGAGGCTTCCATGTACTCCGCTTCACATGTAGATCCCGCCACGACGCTTTGCTTGCAACTGCACCTGCTTACTGCTCCTCCATTCAAAATATACACGTATCCGGTTTGTGACTTCGAGTCATCCAGATCTGTGTCGAAGCTAGCGTCGACGTAACCCTTTACGACGAGCTCTTCGTCACCTCCATAAACGAGAAACATATCCTTAGTCCTCTTCAGGTACTTCAGGATATTCTTGACCGCTGTCCAGTGTTCCATGCCGGGATTACTTTGGTACCTTCCTACCAAACTTACGGCAAGGTTTACATCAGGTCTGGTACACAGCATGGCATACATAATAGACCCTATGGCCGAGGCATAGGGGATGACACTCATCTTTTCTCTATCTTCTGCCGTGGTCGGGCATTGAGCCGTGCTCAATTGCACACCTTGCAATACAGGCAAGAACCCCTTCTTGGACCGATCCATATTGAACTTCTTCAATATCTTGTCAAGGTACGTACTCTGTGAAAGACCAATGAGGCGTCTTGATCTATCTCTATAGATCTTGATGCCTAATATATAAGCAGCTTCTCCAAGGTCCTTCATTGAAAAACACTTATTCAAATAGGCCTTTATGCTTTCCAAGAATTCTATATCATTTCCCATCAATAGTATGTCATCCACATACAATAAGAGAAATGCTACAGAGCTCCCACTCACTTTCTTGTAAACACAGGCTTCTCCATAAGTCTCTGTAAACCCAAACGCTTTGATCATCTCATCAAAGCGAATGTTCCAACTCCGAGATGCTTGCACCAGCCCATAGATTGAGCGCTGGAGCTTGCATACTTTGTTAGCATTCTTAGGATCGACAAAACCTTCCGGCTGCATCATATACAAATCTTCCTTAAGGAAGCCATTAAGGAATGCCATTTTGACGTCCATCTGCCATATCTCATAATCATAGTATGCGGCAATGGCTAACATGATTCGGACGGACTTCAGCTCCGCTACGGGTGAGAAAGTCTCATCGTAGTCAACCCCTTGAACTTGTCGATAACCCTTAGCGACAAGTCGAGCCTTATAGATGTCACATTACCATCCGCGTCTGTCTTCTTCTTAAAGATCCATTTATTTTCTATGGCTCGCCGATCATCGGGCAAGTCAGTCAAAGTCCATACTTCGTTTTCATACATGGATCCTATCTCGGATTTCATGGCTTCTAGCCATTTGTCGAAATCCGGGCCCGCCATCGCTTCTTCATAGTTCGAAGGTTCACCGTTGTCTAACAACATGATTTCCAGGATAGGGTTGCCGTACCACTCTGGTGCGGAACGTGTCCTTGTGGACCTACGAAGTTCAGCAGTAACTTGATCCGAAGCTTCATGATCATCATCATTAACTTCCTCCCCAGTCGGTGTAGGCACCACAGGAACATCTTCCCACGCTGCGCTACTTTCCGGTTCGGAAGGGGTGACTATCACCTCATCAAGTTCCACTTTCCTCCCACTTAATTCTTTCGAGAGAAACTCTTTCTCCAGAAAGGACCCGTTCTTGGCAACGAAGATCTTGCCTTCGGATCTGAGATAGAAGGTATACCCAATAGTTTCCTTAGGGTATCCTATGAAGATGCATTTCTCCGACTTGGGTTCGAGCTTTTCAGGTTGAAGTTTCTTGACATAAGCATCGCATCCCCAAACTTTTAGAAACGACAGCTTAGGTTTCTTCCCAAACCATAATTCATACGGTGTCGTCTCAACGGATTTCGACGGAGCCCTATTTAAAGTGAATGCGGCAGTCTCTAAAGCATAGCCCCAAAATGAGAGCGGTAAATCGGTAAGAGACATCATAGATCGCACCATATCCAATAGAGTGCGATTACGATGTTCGGACACACCGTTTCGCTAAGGTGTTCCAGGCGGCGTGAGTTGTGAAACGATTCCACATTTCCTTAAGTGCGCACCAAATTCGTGACTTAAATATTCTCCACCACGATCTGACCGTAAGAATTTTATTTTCCTGTCACGTTGATTCTCAACCTCACTCTGAAATTCCTTGAACTTTTCAAAGGTTTCAGACTTGTGTTTCATTAGGTAGACATACCCATATCTACTTAAGTCATCAGTGAGAGTGAGAACATAACGATATCCTCCGCGAGCCTCAACACTCATTGGACCGCACACATCGGTATGTATAATTTCCAATAAGTTGGTTGCTCGCTCCATTGTTCCGGAGAATGGAGTCTTGGTCATCTTACCCATGAGGCATGGTTCGCACGTGTCAAATGATTCGTAATCAAGAGACTCCAAAAGTTCATCTGCATGGAGCTTCTTCATGCGCTTGACACCAATGTGACCAAGGCGGCAGTGCCACAAGTATGTGGGACTATCGTTATCAACTTTACATCTTTTGGTATTCACACTATGAATATGTGTAACATCACGTTCGAGATTCATCAAGAATAAACCATTGACCAGCGGGGCATGACCATAAAACATATCTCTCATATAAATAGAACAACCATTATTCTCGGATTTAAATGAGTAGCCATCTCGAATTAAACGAGATCCAGATACAATGTTCATGCTTAAAGCTGGCACTAAATAACAATTATTGAGGTTTAAAACAAATCCCGTAGGTAGATGCAGAGGTAGCGTGCCGACGGCGATCACATCGACCTTGGAACCATTCCTGACGCGCATCGTCACCTCGTCCTTCGCCAGTCTCCGTTTATTCCGTAGTTCCTGTTTTGAGTTACAAATATGAGCAACCGCACCGGTATCAAATACCCAGGAGCTACTACGAGTACTGGTAAGGTACACATCAATTACATGTATATCACATATACCTTTGGTGTTGCCGGCCTTCTTGTCCGCTAAGTATTTGGGGCAGTTCTGCTTCCAGTGACCACTTCCCTTGCAATAAAAGCACTCAGTCTCAGTCTTGGGTCCCTTCCTTGGCTTCTTCCCAGTAACTGGCTTACCGGGCGCGGCAACTCCCTTGCCTTCCTTCTTGAAGTTCTTCTTACCCTTGCCCTTCTTGAACTTAGTGGTTTTATTCACCATCAACACTTGATGTTCTTTTCTGATCTCCACCTCCGCTGATTTCAGCATCGAATATACCTCAGGAATGGTCTTTTCCATCCCTTGCATATTGAAGTTCATCACAAAGCTCTTGTAGCTTGGTGGAAGCGACTGAAGGATTCTGTCAATGACCGCGTCATCCGGGAGATTAACTCCCAGCTGAGACAAGCGGTTGTGTAACCCAGACATTCTGAGTATGTGCTCACTAACAGAACTATTTTCCTCCATTTTACAGCTGAAGAACTTGTCGGAGACTTCATACCTCTTGACCCGGGCATGAGCATGGAAAACCATTTTCAGCTCTTCGAACATCTCATATGCTCCATGTTTCTCAAAACGCTTTTGGAGACCCGGTTCTAAGCTGTAAAGCATGCCGCACTGAACGAGGGAGTAATCATCAGCACGTGATTGCCAAGCGTTCATAACGTCTTGGTTCTCTGGGATTGGTGCTTCACCTAGCGGTGCTTCTAGGACATAATCTTTCTTGGCAGCTATGAGGATGATCCTCAGGTTCCGGACCCAGTCCGTATAGTTGCTGCCATCATCTTTCAGCTTGGTTTTCTCTAGGAACGCGTTGAAGTTGAGGACAACGTGGGCCATTTGATCTACAAGACATTTTGTAAAGATTTTAGACTAAGTTCATCTAATCAAATTACTCAATGAACTCCCACTCAGATAGACATCCCTCTAGTCATCTAAGTGAAACATGATCCGAGTTAACTAGGCCGTGTCCAATCATCACGTGAGACGGACTAGTCAAGATCGGTGAACATCTCCATGTTGATCGTATCTTCTATACGACTCATGCTCGACCTTTCGGTCCTCCGTGTTCCGAGGCCATGTCTGTACATGCTAGGATCGTCAAGTCAACCTAAGTGTATTGCGTGTGTCCCGAGAGCATGTCTGTACATGCTAGGCTCGTCAACACCCGTTGTATGCGAACGTTAGAATCTATCACACCCGATCATCACGTGGTGCTTCGAAACAACGAACCTTCGCAACGGTGCACAGTTAGGGGGAACACTTTCTTGAAATTATCATAAGGGATCATCTTACTTACTACCGTCGTTCTAAGCAAATAAGATGCAAAACATGATAAACATCACATGCAATCAAACAGTGACATGATATGGCCAATATCATTTTGCTCCTTTGATCTCCATCTTCGGGGCGCCATGATCATCTTTGTCACCGGCATGACACCATGATCTCCATCATCATGATCTCCATCATCGTGTCTTCATGAAGTTGTCACGCCAACGATTACTTCTACTTCTATGGCTAACACGTTTAGCAATAATGTAAAGTAATTTACATGGCGTTATTCAATGACACGCAGGTCATACAAAATAATAAAGACAACTCCTATGGCTCCTGCCGGTTGTCATACTCATCGACATGCAAGTCGTGATTCCTATTACAAGAATATGATCAATCTCATACATCACATATATCATTCATCACATCTTCTGGCCATATCACATCACATAGCACATGCTGCAAAAACAAGTTAGACGTCCTCTAATTGTTGTTGCAAGTTTTTACGTGGCTTGTATAGGTTTCTAGCAAGAACGTTTCTTACCTACGTAAAACCACAACGTGATATGCCAATTTCTATTTACCCTTCATAAGGACCCTTTTCATCGAATCCGTTCTGACTAAAGTGGGAGAGACAGACACCCGCTAGCCACCTTATGCAACTAGTGCATGTCAGTCGGTGGAACCTGTCTCACGTAAGCGTACGTGTAAGGTCGGTCCGAGCCGCTTCATCCCACAATACTGCCGAAACAAGATAAGACTAGTAGCGGCAAGAAGAATTGGCAACATCTACGCCCACAACTGCTTTGTGTTCTACTCGTGCATAGTAACTACGCATAGGCTTGGCTCATGATGCCACTCTTGGGGATCGTAGCAGAATTTTAAAATTTCCTACGCATCACCAAGATCCATCTATGGAGTATACTAGCAACGAGGGGAAAGGAGTGCATCTACATACCCTTGTAGATCGCGAGCGGAAGCGTTCCAAAGAACGGGGTTGATGGAGTCGTACTCGCCGTGATCCAAATCACCGATGACCGAGTGCCGAACGGACGGCACCTCCGCGTTCAACACACGTACGGAGCAACGACGTCTCCTCCTTCTTGATCTAGCAAGGGGGAAGGACAGGTTGATGGAGATCCAGCAGCACGACGGCGTGGTGGTGGATGTAGCGGGATCTCGGCAGGGCTTCGCCAAGCTTCTGCGAGAGGGAGAGGTGTTGCAGGGGAGGAGGGAGGCTCCAAGGGCTGTGTTATTGCTGCCCTCCCTCCCCCCTTTATACAGGCCCCCTGGGAGGGGGGGGGGGGCGCCGGCCAAGAACCCATCTATGGGGGGGCGGCGGCCAAGGGGGGGGGGAACTTCCCCCCCAAGTCAAGTGGGGCGCCGCCCCACCCTAGGGTTTCCAACCCTAGGCGCAGGGGGGAGGCCCATGGGGGGCGCCCCAGCCCACTAAGGGCTGGTTCCCTTCCCACTTCAGCCCATGGGGCCCTCCGGGTTAGGTGGCCCCACCCGGTGGACCCCCAGGACCCTTCCGGTGGTCCCGGTACAATACCGATAACCCCCAAAACTTTCCCAGTGGCCGAAACTAGACTTCCTATATAAAATTCTTCACTTCCGGACCATTTCGGAACTCCTCGTGACGTCCGGGATCTCATCCGGGACTCCGAACAACTTTCGGGTTTCTGCATACTCATATCTCTACAACCCTAGCGTCACCGAACCTTAAGTGTGTAGACCCTACGGGTTCGGGAGACATGCAGACATGACCGAGACGCCTCTCCGGTCAATAACCAACAGCGGGATATGGATACCCATGTTGGCTCCCACATGTTCCACGATGATCTCATCGGATGAACCATGATGTTGAGGATTCAATCAATCCCGTATACAATTCCCTTTGTCAATCGGTATGTTACTTGCCTGAGATTCGATCGTCGGTATCCCGATACCTTGTTCGATCTCGTTACCGGCAAGTCTCTTTACTCGTACCGCAATGGATGATCCCGTGACTAACTCCTTAGTCACATTGAGCTCATTATGATGATGCATTACCGAGTGGGCCCAGAGATACCTCTCCGTCATACGGAGTGACAAATCCCAGTCTCGATCCGTGCCAACCCAACAGACACTTTCGGAGATACCCATAGTGTACCTTTATAGTCACCCAGTTACGTTGTGACGTTTGGCACACCCAAAGTACTCCTACGGTATCCGGGAGTTGCACGATCTCATGGTCTAAGGAGAAGATACTTGACATTGGAAAAGCTCTAGCAAACGAACTACACGATCTTTGAGCTATGCTTAGGATTGGGTCTTGTCCATCACATCATTCTCCTAATGATGGGATACCGTTATCAAAGACATCCAGTGTCCATAGTCGGGAAACCATGACTATCTGTTGATCAACGAGCTAGTCAACTAGAGGCTTACTAGGGACACGTTGTGGTCTATGTATTCACACATGCATTACGATTTCCGGATAACACAATTATAGCATGAACAATAGACAATTACCATGAACAAAGAAATATAATAATAACCATTTATTATTGCCTCTAGGGCATATTTCCAACATGACTTGACCCATTCCGTTAGCTTAGCACTCGATCGTTTAGTATGTTGCTATTGCTTTCTTCATGACTTATACATGTTCCTATGACTATGAGATTATGCAACTCCCGTTTACCGGAGGAACACTTTGTGTGCTACCAAACGTCACAACGTAACTGGGTGATTATAAAGGTGCTCTACAGGTGTCTCCGAAGGTACTTCTTGGGTTAGCGTATTTCGAGATTAGGATTTGTCACTCCGATTGTCGGAGAGGTATCTCTGGGCCCTCTCGGTAATGCACATCACTTAAGCCTTGCAAGCATTGCAACTAATGAGTTAGTTGTGGGATGATGTATTACGGAACGAGTAAAGAGACTTGCCGGTAATGAGACTGAACTAGGTATTGAGATACCGACGATCAAATCTCGGGCAAGTAACATACCGATGACAAAGGGAACAACGTATGTTGTTATGCGGTCTGACCGATAAAGATCTTCGTAGAATATGTGGGAGCCAATATGAGCATCCAGGTTCCGCTATTGGTTATTGACCGGAGACGTGTCTCAGTCATGTCTACATAGTTCTCGAACCCGTCGGGTCCGCACGCTTAACGTTTCGATGACAGTTATATTATGAGTTTATATGTTTTGATGTATCGAAGGTTGTTCGGAGTCCCGGATGTGATCACGGACATGACGAGGAGTCTCGAAATGGTCGAGACATGAAGATTGATATATTGGAAGCCTATATTTGGATATCGGAAGTGTTCCGGGTGAAATCGGGATTTTACCGGAGTACCGAGGGGTTACCAGAACCCCCCAGGGGCTTAATGGGCCATAGTGGGCCTTTGTGAAGAAGAGGAGAGGCGGCCAGGGCAGGGTCGCACGCCCCTCCCCCCTAGTCCGAATAGGACAAGGAGAGGGGGGCGGCGCCCCCCCTTTCCTTCCTCTCTCCCTCCTCTTTCCCCTCCACTCCTAATCCAACTAGGAAAAGGGAGGGAGTCCTACTCCCGGTGGGAGTAGAACTTCACCTGGCACGCCCCTCCTGGCCGGCCGCACCTCCCCCCTTGCTCCTTTATATACGGGGGCAGGGGGCACCCTAGAGACACAACAATTGACCGTTTGATCTTTTAGCCGTGTGCGGTGCCCCCCTCCACCATAGTCCACCTCGATAATACTGTAGCGGTGCTTAGGCGAAGCCCTGCGTTGGTAGAACATCATCATCGTCACCACATTGTCGTGCTGACGAAACTCTCCCTCAACACTCGGCTAGATCGGAGTTCGAGGGACGTCATCGGGCTGAACGTGTGCTGAACTCGGAGGTGTCGTGCGTTCGGTACTTGATCGGTCGGATCGTGAAGGCGTACGACTACATCAACCGCCTTGTGCTAACGCTTCCGCTTTCAGTCTACGAGGGTACGTGGACAACACTCTCCCCTCTCGTTGCTATGCATCACCATGATCCTGTGTGTTCGTAGGATTTTTTTTGAAATTACTACGTTCCCCAACAGTGGCATCCGAGCCAGGTTTTATGCGTTGATGTTATGTACACGAGTAGAACACAAGTGAGTTGTGGGCGATACAAGTCATACTGCTTACCAGCATGTCATACTTTGGTTCAGCGGTATTGTTGGATGAAGCGGCCCGGACCGACATTACACGTACGCTTACGCGAGACTGGTTTTACCGCCGTGCTTTGCACACAGGTGACTAGCGGGTGTCAGTTTCTCCAACTTTAGTTGAACCGAGTGTGGCTACGCCCGATCCTTGAGAAGGTTAAAACAACACTAACTTGACGAACTATCGTTGTGGTTTTGATGCGTAGGTAAGAATGGTTCTTGCTCAACCCATAGCAGCCACGTAAAACTTGCAACAACAAAGTAGAGGACGTCTAATTGTTTTTGCAGGGCATGTTGTGATGTGATATGGTCAAGACATGATGAGATATAAGTTGTTGTATGAGATGATCATGTTTTGTTGAAGTTATCGGCAATTGGCAAAAGCTTTATGGTTGTCTCTTTATTGCATAAGATGCAAGCGCCAAATAATTGCTTTACTTTATCACTATGCGATAGCTATAGTTGCAAGAGCAATAGTTGGCAAGACGACCATGTGACGACACATTGATATAGATCAAGATGATGGAGATCATGGTGTCATGCCGGTGACGATGGAGATCATGACCATGCTTTGGAGATGGAGATCAAAGGCACAAGATGATGATGGCCATATCATGTCACATATTATGATTGAAAGTGATGTTTATCTTTTATACATCTTATTTTGCTTAGTTCGGCGGTAGCTTTATAAGATGATCTCTCACTAAATTTCAAGGTATAAGTGTTCTCCCTGAGTATGCCCCGTTGCGAAAGTTCTTCGTGCTGAGACACCACGTGATGATCGGGTGTGATAGGCTCTACGTTCAAATACAACGGGTGCAAAACAGTTGCACACGCGGAATACTCAGGTTAAACTTGACGAGCCTAGCATATAACAGATATGGCCTCGGAACAGTGAGACCGAAAGGTCGAGCGTGAATCATATATTAGATTTGATCAACATAAATGATGTTCACCATTGAAACTACTCCATCTCACGTGATGACCGGACATGGTTTAGTTGATATGGATCATGTGATCTAGAGGATTAGAGGGATGTCTAGCTAAGTGGGAGTTCTTAAGTAATATGATTAATTGAACTTTAATTTATCATGAAGTTAGTCCTGGTAGTATTAGGATATCTATGTTGTAAATCAATAGCTCGCGATGTTGCTCCCCGTTTAATTTTATATGTTCCTAGAGAAAACTAAGTTGAAAGATGTTAGTAGCAATGATGCGGATTGGATCCGTGATCTGAGGTTTATCCTCATTGCTGCACAGAAGAATTATGTCCTTGATGCACCGCTAGGTGACAGACCTATTGCAGGAGTAGATGCAGACGTTATGAACGTTTGGCTAGCTCAATATGATGACTACTTGATAGTTTAGTGCACCATGCTTAACGGCTTAGAATCGGGACTTCAAAGATGTTTTGAACATCATGGACCATATGAGATGTTCCAGGAGTTGAAGTTAATATTTCAAGCAAATACCCGAGTTGAGAGATATGAAGTCTCCAACAAGTTCTATAGCTAAAGGATGGAGGAGAATAGCTCAAGCAATGAGCATGTGCTCAGATTGTCTGGGTACTACAATCGCTTGAATCAAGTGGGAGTTAATCTTCCAGATAAGATAGTGATTGACATAATTCTGTAGTCACCATCACCAAGTTAGTAGAACTTCGTGATGAACTATAGTATGCAAGGGATAACGTAGACGATTCCCGAGCTTTTCATGATGATGAAATCAGAAATCAAGAAAGAGCATCAAGTGTTGATGATTAACAAGACCACTAGTTTCAAGAAAAGGGCAAAGGGAAAGAAAGGGAACTTCATGTAGAACAGCAAGCAAGTTGCTGCTCAAGTGAAGAAGCCCAAGTTTGGACCTAAGCCTGAGACTGAGTGCTTCTACTGCAAAAGGACTGGTCACTGGAAGGAGAACTACCCCAAATAATTGGCGGATAAGAAGGATGGCAAAGTGAACAAAAGTATATTTGATATACATGTTATTGATGTGTACTCCCTCTGTAAACTAATATAAGAGCATTTAGATCACTAAAGTAGTTATCTAAACACTCTTATATTAGTTTACGGAGGGAGTACTTTACTAGTGTTTATAGCAACCCCTCGGTATTTGATACTGGTTTAGTTGCTAAGAGTAGTAACTTAAAACAGGAGTTGCAAAATGAACAGAGACTAGTTAAAGATGAAGTGACGATGTGTGTTGGAAGTAGTTCCAAGATTGATGTGATCATCATCGCACAATCCATATAACTTTAGGGATTAGTGTTGAACCTAAATAAGTGTTATTTGGTGTTTGCGTTGAGCATGAATATGATTGGATCATGTTTATTGCAAAACGGTTATTCATGTAAGTTGGAGAATAATTGTTGTTCTGTTTACATTAATAAAATCTTATATGGTCATACACCCAATGAAAATGGTTTGTTGGATCTCGATCGTGGTGATACACATTTTCATAATATTGAAGCCAAAAGATGCAAAGTTAATAATGATAGTGCAACTTATTTGTGGCAATGCCGTTTAGGTCATATTGGTGTAAAGCGCATGAAGAAACTCCATGCTGATGGACTTTTGGAATCACTTGATTATGAATCACTTGATGCTTGCGAACCATGCCTCACTACTGGAATCAGCTAATTTGCCATCTGCCAGCTCTTTGCCGTCTGCTAGCTGACGGCAAAGAAGCTCTTTGCCATCAGCTACCCAAAAGCAGACGGCAAAGAAATGGCAGACGGCAAAGAAGCTCTTTGCCATCTGCGAGCTCTTTGCCGTCTGCCAGCAGACGGCAAAGAATCTTTGCCGTCCGCTGGCAGACGGCAAAGAGTGAGGTGGCCCCCACTCCCCGCCCATTTGGGAAAAACTTAACGGCCTACGGCAAAGAGGCAAAAAGGCGGACGGCAAAGAGAGGCGGACGGCAAAGAGGGCACTACCTAACGGCCCGTACCCCCCGCCCGTTACTCACTTTCTCCTCGCCGTTCTCTCCTCCCACCCCGCCGCCGCGCGCCGCCGCCCCGTCGCCCCACCGCCCCACCGCCCCGTCGCCCCCCCCGCCCCGGCCCCCGCCGCCCCGGTCCCCCTCGCGCCCCGGCCCCCCGCCGCCCCGCGCCCCACCGCCGCCCCGGGCCCGGCCCCCCGCCGCCCCAGGCCGCCTCCTCCACCGCCCCGCCCCGGCCCCCCGCCGCCCCAGGCCGCCTCCTCCACCGCCCGCCCCCCGCCGCCCCGGCCCTGCCCCAGGTGAGCCCCCCTTTTTTTCTGTTTTTTTCTATTTTTTTCCTTTTTAGTTTTAGTTTTAGTTTAGATTTAGTTTTAGTTGTAGTTTTAGGTTTAGTTTAGTTTTAGTTTTAGGTTTAGTTTTAGGTTTAGTTTAGTTTGAGGAAAGAAGAAGAAGAAGAAGAGAAAAAGAGGAGAGGAGGAGAAGAAGAAGAGGAAAAAGGAAAGGAAGAAGAAGAAGAGGAGGAGGAGAAGAAAAAAGAAGAAGAGGAAGAAGAAGAAGAGAAAAAGAGGAGAGGAGGAGAAGAAGAAGAGGAAAAAGGAAAGGAAGAAGAAGAAGAGGAGGAGGAGAAGAAAAAAGAAGAAGAGGAAGAAGAAGAAGAAAAAAGAGGAGAGGAGGAGAAGAAGAAGAGGAAAAAGGAAAGGAAGAAGAAGAGGAGGAGGAGGAGGAGAAAAAAAGAAGAAGAGGAAGAAAAGGAAGAATAGGAAGAAGAAGAAAAGGAAAAAAGAGGGGAAAACCCCGACCCGACCCGGCACCCCGACCCCGACCCGGCACCCCGACACGACACCCCGACCCCTAGACCCCGACCCCGACACCCCGACCCCGACCCCGACCCCGACACCCCGACCCCGTGCCTGACCCGACACCCCGACCCCGACACCGACACGGCACCCCGACCCCGACCCGGCACCCCGACCCGACACCCCGACCCCGAGACCCCGACCCCGACCCCGACACGGCACCCCGAGACCGACACGACACCCCGACCCCCGACACCTCCCGAAAAGGTGTTCTTTGGCCTTCCAGAAGCCGACGGGGTCATATATTTGTGAATTATTAGTTAGGTCATATATCTTTTGATTTTGTTATGAAAAACATCATATATAATTGTGTTGATCGGGTAGTTTTAAATGTGCAGTTGTTTCATCGCTGCGAGGTTTGGTGTTCGACGACCTCGCCGTGCGTTTGACGAGCTTTGCCCCTTCGTTCGTGGGTGAGCACAAATGACATGTCCTCCTCCCCCATTAATTATTTGATCTATTCCGATGAAACTTGATAGCTAGCTATATATGTGTCTTGAATCATCAGTATGGGTAACCAATATGTGTCTCCCGTTCGAAAGCGTCATAGTTATAAATATGCATGCATTTGCATATTTATAACCTTGATTCTTTCGAATTGTCCAACGCTATCCATGGACAGCCCGAGTATCTTTAGATTGGGTTCGTTTTCCCATATGCTTTGCTCCGGATCCGATGCATAAATTTCGTCAGTGCCTCCCCTGTTGTTCTCCGGGTACACATCCTCTCTGTTTATTGCAGAGACGTGTATCAGGAGAACAGCGGGGAGGTGCTGCCGAAATTTTGCGTAGGATCCGGAGCATAGCATGGGAAAATGAACCCAATCCCCGTTAGTGTTCTTCGGTATATGCCAATCGTACCAAGACTTCAACGTCTTTTCATGGTCGAAGAGACGGCCAGACAGATGACATGGCACAAAACGGGCAAAAGAACCGAACTAGATGCAGATGGGAATCTGATGATTGTACACACATCGGATGGTGTTGCGTGGAAAAAGTTTGATGAATTACATGGTGACAAAGCGGCAGATCCGAGGCATCCTCGAGTCGGCATCAGCACGGATGGGTTCAGTGTGTTTGGTATGACGGCAGCCCAATACAGTTGTTGGCCCGTATTTGTCTTTCCACTCAATCTCCCCCCCGGACAGATTATGCAAAGAAAGAACATTTTCCTGACGTTGATAATTCCAGGGCCCAACTATCCGGGAAAAAATATGAATGTGTACATGCAACCGCTTAAGGAAAAATTGCAAGAAGCCTGGGATAATGGGTTCAAGACATACGATGCCTATAGCAAACGGAACTTCATAATGCGTGTCTGGTACATGTACTCGCCGCTGACCTGCCGGCGTATGCGCTATTCGTTGGCTGGTGTGTGCATGGAAGGTTCCCGTGTCCCACATGCAAGGGAGCTTTTGAGTTTCGTTGGCTTCAGGCCGGTCGCAAGTTTTCTTGCTTCGACATGCATAGACAGTTCCTGAATCCTCGCCATAAGTTCAGGAAAGACAAGAAGAACTTCATCAGAGGTAGAGTTTTCAAAAACTCTGCACCACCTGCATTGACAGGCCAACAGACCCTGGATCAGTTAAACGCTCTCGAGCCAGATCCAGAGCATCCAGGGTACTTCAAGGGGTATACTTCTAAGCACGCCTGGACTCACAAAACATGCTTATGGGATCTGCCTTACTTCAAAGACCTCCTTTGCCCACACAACATCGACGTGATGCAAACTGAGAAGAATATCGCCGAGGCACTTTTTGGTACATTGTTCGGCATAGATGGGAAGTCAAAGGATAATACTAAGGCTAGAGTCGATCTGGAGGCCCTATGTGATAGGCCGTTACAAAACATGAAAGAACTGAAAAGGAAAGCAGAACTGGACGAAGCCAAAGGCATGGTTCAATATCGGAAGGCCAGCTATGAGGGAAATTATCTTGTGGGTGAAAATGCAGTTGATGTTCCCCGATGGGTATGCAGCGAATCTACAGAGGGGAGCCAGTCTTGATAAATTGAAGATATTTGGTCTCAAGAGTCATGATTGGCACATATGGATTGAGCGGGTAATGCCGGTGATGTTGCGTGGCTTCATACCTGAGGATGAATGGCTAGTACTGGCAGAACTCAGCTATTTCTTCCGTGTTCTTTGTGCGAAAGAACTATCGCCTGGCGTGCTAGAAGAAATGGAAGAGTTGGCGCCAGAGTTGATCTGCAAGTTAGAGAAGATCTTTCCACCGGGCTTCTTTAATCCAATGCAACATTTGATTTTGCATCTCCCGACCGAGGCAAGATTGGGGGGGCCCGTGCAAAATCGTTGGTGCTACCCAACTGAGAGGATGCAGAAGACGCTTTGACAAAAATGTAAAAATAAACGTAGAATTGAAGCATCGATGGCTGAGGCATTCATCACCGAGGAGGCGGCAAACTTTGTGACAGCACACTACGAAGCCAAAAATCGTCATTTGCATAATCCGAAGCCTCGGTACAATGCTGACGACCCTAAAAAGGGTGGATCCAACCTCAGCCTATTCAAAGGGAATCTCGCACCAGCCAGTGTTTCAAATCCAGTATCTTTGGATAACGAACAATGGCGGACCATTTCGTTTTATATCTTCAACAACCTGATAGAAGTGCGGCCGTACATCGAGTAAGTTCTCGGTACATAGTTTTGCAACTTCTATTTCCTTTCAACTGCTCTTATTCCTGGATATTTCATACAGTCGATACGTCGCCTTATTCTCGTATGGAGCGGTGATCCAAAAGGATTCTGTCGAAGAGTATGAGCTTCTCGCAAAGCAAGGAGGCGGCTATCCCGGTTTCATCTCTTGGTTCAAACAAACGGTAATTTCTATTAGACTTGTAGGCTAATTTGTAGGCGGCTATCCCGGTTTCATTCGCTAATTTGTGCGTAATGCAACAATCCTTTCATATTAAACTTGTAGGCTAATTCAGAGTCTATGGACGCCGAATTGAGACAAGTCGCTAATGGTTTTGACTATAAGGTCCGTTCATTTGACAAATACGACATCAACGGGTATCACTTTCGTACCTATGGCAAAGAGCTATCTATGGCCGACCGAAAGTCTACAAATTGTTGTGTATCTGCTATCGGCGAAGGAGGTACCGAGTATTATGGGAGAGTTGAAGCAATTTATGAACTTCTATTCTATGGTGAAAACCCATCGAATGTCGTAGTCTTCAAATGTTATTGGTTTCAGCCGAAGGAGACTAGAAGGACTCATGAACATATAGGGCTAGTTGAAATCAACCAAAGCACCCATTTAGATGTTCCTGATGTCTATATTACGGCTCAACAGGCGACCCAAGTATTCTATCTACCGTGGGCCTGCCAAACTAATCCAAATCTGAAAGGTTGGGATGTCGTTTATGAAGTGCCGCCACGTGCTAGACTATCTCCCCCAAAGGAAGAGGATTATGAACCTCACATTAACCCAGACACATTTGAAGGAGAATTCTTCCAAGAGACACGTCTTTCCAAAAAGCGTTTCAAGAACCGCTATACTTCACCCCAAAACATTGAAGTAGACAGCGACAGTGAATCCGACATCACCCCAGAGGAGGAACAAGAAGAGCCGGAACAAGAAGAGGTTACTGCTGCGGATGACTCTGTCATTGCTTGACCGATTACGTCAAGGTGGCCTTCCACATGTTGATGCCACTGAACCCTATGAGCCCGTCATTGATTATAGTGATGATGATGATTATGCATTTATTGATGATACTGATCGAGATTATTAGTAGTGTCAGGTATTAAATTTTTTAATGTTGTACTTGATGATGATACACTTAAGTGATACACATATTATTATTCATGTCGGTCTTTTTTTATGTTGTACTAATTTCGTTTACTGTTTGTCATGGCAGGTGTTGAAAGATGGTGGGCGCTGGTCGGGAGCGCGCCAAGGCCCCTTCTTCGTCAGCGCGTGGTCTGAGGTCTTCGATTCCAGACGCACCTCTCCGCCGAGCGTTGCTGGACAGTATGTCCACACCGACGGGCCCTTCTTCGTCGACCGCGGTGCCCAGCAGGGGACGAGGTAGGAAGAGAGGAGGTGGGGCACGTGGTCCCGAGTGAGGAGGTAGGGTGACTGCTACGGCGCCTTCCTCGCCGCCACCCCCAGCTGTTTCACCCGAGCACGTGATTGCTAGGGTGGACTTGTCCGAGGAGGAGGCTACACGGACTCCGGTCCACGAGCCTCCGGTCCACGGGTCTTGGGCCCACGAGCCCCGGGTCGACTGGCCTTCGGCCCACGAGACCCCGGAGGAGCACACGTCCGGATGGGGTACCTGGCCGGATCAGCTCGAGGAGCCGAGTGGCCATGCTGATGATGGCGGGGAGCCGACTGATCTTGAGGAGGAGGGTGGCACCGTCTACCAGCGTGGTGCTACATGGCTCCCGTCCGTGTCGGCGACCCGCGAGCAGAGGTGGTTGATTTTCCCTGATGGGGAGAGGTACGTAAGTGCATTTAATATTTTTGTACCTTCTGCATTCACGTTTCTTCAAATAACTAATGCGTTGGCCTTGTCATGCTGCAGGGGTTGGGACCACCATCATAGTGTCCGCCGGCCCAACTCCGTCCTTGGAGTTCTTTGCCGGCAAAACTTCCCGGGGTTTGTCACGTTGCCTGGTGAGGGTAGGCTTCCAGAGCTTGGATTGAGCTGGGAGCACTACGTGGCTGCCCGGGCCCCGCCGGATGAGATTATCGACGGTGTCGTGTGCAACACGAGGGCAGACATGGTGATCAGAAAGTTCTGGGTAATTTCTCCTTTACACATTTCAAAATCTTCAACTAGCTAGTTATTAATTGTACTAATCAATATTGTCTCATTTGATTGCAGACATTCTACAGGTGTGAGGAGGGATACGAGGAGGACGCGGCACATGTTATCGAGAACGTCTGCAAGCGCCTACTCCAGAACTTACGGCACGAGGCTTGGGTGCAGGCTGTTCGAGACTACTACGCCTTGCGTGGTATCAAGAAGACCAAGCCGGCGTGCTGCGATAAGTTCCTGAGTAAGGAGCAGTACATGAAGGTAATTCTTAAGGCCTTCTACTTAAGTTCCTTCATTTAGTAATTCTTAGCCGTAGCGCTCAAGTTTCTATTTGCTAACTTAGGCGCCTCCGAGATGGTGTGCGGATCGGATGGATTGTTGGGAGGTGTTGGTCGATGAGTGGTGCTCAAAAGAATGGCTAGCCCTCCACAACTAGGCCAAGGACAAACGTGCCCAAATGGAAGGTGTGCCACACCATCAAGGCAGCTCCAACTTATATCAGTTCGGGCGCAACTGGGTATGTGGTTTGCTTCATGATTCATGCAATTCATTCATCATGCTAGCTTGAGCCCTTTAATTACTAATTTTCATTGTTTCTCTCTTTCACGCACGCCACAATAAGGCGGATAAGGTGCCAGAGGTGTACGACCTGTATGCCATGGCCCACACTGCCTCTTTCAAGAAAGTCAAGGCTTTCTCTCAGTCTGACCTCGATGATGCAAACAACTTCACCAACATCTCCTCCCACAACAAGCTCGTGAGATATAGAGATGAGGGGAAGGCGAGGAAAGGGGAGGACTTTAACCCGAGCCAGGGTCCCATTGATCCAGAGCTGGTGATGATATCTGGTGGCGGGAGGTCCCATGGCTCCATAGCCATTGGAGATGGACTTATCCGTTGTCCTAGCACTCTCCCGGAGATCAAGGCGCGCCAGTCGAGCTCCGCTCCTGAGATAAGGCCTCGTGAATGGCTAGTGCAACTCGCCATCAAGGTTAGTGATACGTACTCAGTTATCTTTCTCCATTACATTGTGTGCGCTTCCATCAATGATTACAAATGGTCATGTGAGTGGTGTTGCAGGCTGCTATACAGACTAAGAGAGATAGAACGGAGAAACTTCTGGCGGAGGCGGCGGAGAGGCAGCGGGAGATGGAGGAGAGGACGAGAAAGATGATGGAGGAGGAGAGGGCACGGAATGACATGCAGGCAAGGGCCATGTACGAGCTCCCTGTGGTAAGTTTCTTCTGCAGATTACTTGCTAGTCTTAACATTTGAGTCTCATTACTAACTAGTATGACTCTGTTGTGAAAACCAAATGTGCAGTCTGTGTGCGAGAAGTCCGGTCAGCCCGCTCCGCCGATGCCAGTGATTGCTCCTGGGAGCACGGTGAGTTTAATTTGAATGGACATTACTTGCTAGTCTTAACATTTGAGTGTCATAATGCTAACGAGACATTGGAAATGATCTTTGGTGCAGCTTAACTCCAGAAACGCATCGCACGATCCTTCTCCAGGTAGCGGCACTAGCCACCCCGCTCCTACACCTCCCTGATCACGGTAAGTTTCTTTAGTGTTTTGCTTAACAAATGCATAAAGACCTAGACTTAGCTTTATTTCCTCCAATATGCTTACCATAATGACCTAGAGTTAGCTTCTTTTCCTCCAAAATGACCCATTTTACCTAGGTTAGCTTATAAATGATGCAGTTCATCCAAGTTAGCTCAAAAATGACCCATTTTACCTAGATTAGCTCCTAAATGATCCATTTTACCTACGTTAGCTTTAAAATGGCCCATTTCACCTAGGTTAACTCCAAAATGACCCATCTTACCTAGGTTATCTCATAAACGATCCATTTCAACTAATTTAGCTCATAAATGATCCATTTGACCTAAGTGAGCTAAAAACGATCCATTTCACCTAAATTAGCTCTTAAATCATCCATTTCACCTAAGTTAGCTCAAAAAGATCCATTTCAACTAAATTAGCTCATAAATGATCCATTTCAACAAAGTTAGCTCAAAAAGATCCATTTCAACTAAATTAGCTCATAAATGATCCATTTCAACAAAGTTAGCTAAAAAAGATCCATTTCAACTAAGTTAGCTCATAAATGATCCATTTGACCTAAGTGAGCTAAAAAACGATCCATTTCACCTTAGTTACCTCAAAAATGATCCATTTGACCTTAGTTAGCTCATAAACGACCCATTTCAACTTAGTTAGCTCATATATGATCCATTTCACGTAAGTTAGCCCATAAATGACATACTCTTCTTGTTCTAGTCTTCTTCTTGTTGTAGTCACCTATTTCTAACTTTCTTATTTTTCATTTTGCAGGTTTCATTCACTTGACGAAAGCTTGCATAGATGGAGTGCTCCTTATCCCTTTCTCCATTTCTTTTGTATCGTTGAACTATGCATGTATCTTGGTAGTTGGATGAACTATGCTATGTATGATGGAACTTGGTAGTTGGATGGAACATATGTGATGGAACTATGTATGATGGAACTCTGCATGTTGGATGGATATCTTATATGTTTGCTGTGAAAATTGTTGTCACATATATCATATATATCTTATATGTTTGCTGTGAAAGATATCTATATATGTCATATATTTGTGATGAAAATTCTTGGATTTAATAAAAAACAGAAAAAATAGCCAATATGCAGGCTCTTTGCCGTCTGCCACCGACGGCAACGGGCTCTTTGCCGTCTGCAGCGGACGGCAAAGAGGCCACATGGCATCCAGCTGTGCTTCCTGGGAGCTGACCCATTTGGTCAATTTCCCTACAGTGGCAGACGGCAAAGAGTAAAAGAGTTTGCCGTCAGCGGCGGACGGCAAAGGCCTGCCATGTAGTGACGTGTAGATGACATCATATGGCAGACGGCAAAGGCACTAGAAAGTTTGCCGTCCGCGGCGGACAGCAAAGGCCTGCCGTTAGCCACTTAACGGACTGAAGGCACAATTATTGCCGTCCGCCCTCTTTGCCGTCCGCGGCGGACGGCAAAGGGCCTTTGCCGTCAGCCGCCAGGAAGCAGACGACAAAGTAGCTGTTTACCGTAGCCTACTTTGCCGGAGCCTGTTGCCGTCCGCGGCTGACGGCAAAGGCCTTTGCCGTCCGTCGTTCGTGCCTTTGCCGTCCGCCGTGGCAGACGGCAAAATAGCTGATTCCAGTAGTGCCTCATGGGCAAGATGACTAAGACTCCGTTCTCCGGAACAATGGAGCGAGCAACTGACTTATTGTAAATAATACATACTGATGTATGCGGTCCGAGGAGTGTTAAGGCTCGCGGCAAGTATCGTTATTTTCTGACCTTCACAGATGATTTGAGCAGATATGGGTATATCTACTTGATGAAACACAAGTCTGAAACATTTGAAAAGTTCAAAGAATTTCAGAGTGAAGTGGAGAATCATCGTAACAAGAAAATAAAAGTTTCTACGATAAGATCGCAGAGATGAAATATTTGAGTTACGAGTTTGGCCTTCAGTTAAAACAATGTGAAATAGTTTCACTACTCACGCCACCTGGAACACCTCAGTGTAATGGTGTGTCTGAATGTCATAACCGTACTTTATTAGATATGGTGCGATCTATGATGTCTCTTACCGATCTACCACTATCGTTTGGGGTTATGCATTAGAGACAACTGCATTCATGTTAAATAGGGCACCATCTAAATCCATTGAGACGACACCGTATGAACTATGCTTTGGCAAGAAACCTAAGCTGTCGTTTCTTAAAGATTGAGGTTTCAATGCTTATGTGAAAAAGTTTCAACCTGATAAGCTCAAACCCAAATCGGAGAAGTGCGTCTTCATAGGGTACCCAAAAGAAAATGTTGGGTACACCTTCTATCACAGATCCGAAGGCAAGATATTCATTGCTGAGAATGGATCCTTTCTAGAGAAGGAGTTTTTCTCGAAAGAAGTGAGTGGGAGGAAAGTAGAACTTGATGAGGTAACTGTACCTGCTCCCTTATTGGAAAGTAATTCATCACAGAAATCTGTTCCTGTGACTACTACACCAATTAGTGAGGAAGCTAATGATGATGATCATGTAACTTTAGATCAAGTTACTACCGAACCTCGTAGGTACCCAGAGTGAGATCCGCACCAGAGTGGTACGGTAATCATGTTCTGGAGGTCATGTTACTTGACCATGACGAACCTACGAACTATGAGGAAGCGATGATGAGCCTAGATTCCGCGAAATGGCTTGAGGCCATGAAATCCGAGATGAGAGCCATGTATGAGAACAAAGTATGGACTTTGATTGACTTGCCCATTGATCGGCGAGCCATTGAGATTAAATGGATCTTCAAGAGGAAGACGGACGCTGATAGTAGTGTTACTATCTACAAAGCTAGAATTGTCGCAAAAGGTTTTCGACAAGTTCAAGGTGTTGACTACAATGAGAGTTTCTCACTCGTATCTATGCTTAAGTCTGTCCGAATCATGTTAGCAATTGCCGCATTTTATGAAATCTGGCAAATGGATTAACAGAACTACATTCCTTAATGGATTTATTAAAGAAGAGTTGTATATGATGGAACCAGAAGGTTTTGTCAATCCTAAAGGTGCTAACAAAATATGCAAGCTCCAGCGATCCATCTATGGACTGGTGCAAGCATCTCGGAGTTCGAATATACGCTTTGATAAGTTGATCAAAGGATATAGTTTTATACAGACTTGCGGTGAAGCCTGTATTTACAAGAAAGTGAGTGGGAGCACTACAACATTTCTGATAAGTATATGTGAATGACATATTTTTGATCAGAAATAATATAGAATTATTCTGCAAAGCATAAAGGAGTGTTTGAAAGGAGTTTTTCAAAGAAAGACCTCGGAGAAGCTACTTACATATTGAGCATCAAGATCCATAGAGATAGATCAAGACGCTTGATAAGTTTTTTCAATGAGTACATACCTTGACAAAATTTTGAAGTAGTTCAAAATGGAACAGTCAAAGAAAGAGTTCTTGCCTATGTTACAAGGTGTGAAATTGAGTAAGACTCAAAGCCCGACCACGGCAGAAGATAGAAAGAGAATGAAAGTCATTCCCTATGCCTTGGCCATAGGTTCTATAAAGTATGCCATGCTGTGTACCAGATCTATTGTATACCCTACACTGATTTTGGCAAGGGAGTACAATAGTGATCTAGGAGTAGATCACTGGACAACGGTCAAAATTATCCTTAGTGGAATAAGGATATGTTTCTCGATTATGGAGGTGACAAAAAGGTTCGTCGTAAAGGGTTACGTCGACGCAAATTGTGACACTGATCCAGATGACTCTAAGTCTCAATCTGGATACATATTGAAAGTGGGAGCAATTAGCTAGAGTAGCTCCGTGCAGAGCATTGTTGACATAGAAATTTGCAAAATACATACGGATCTGAATGTGGCAGACCCGTTGACTAAACTTCTCTCACAAGCAAAACATGATCACACCTTAGCACTCTTTGGGTGTTAATCACATAGCGATGGGAACTAGATTATTGACTCTAGTAAACCCTTTGGCTGTTGGTCACATGACGATGTGAACTATGGGTGTTAATCACATGGTGATGTGAACTATTGGTATTAAATCACATGGTGATGTGAACTAGATTATTGACTCTAGTGCAAGTGGGAGACTGGAGGAAATATGCCCTAGAGGCAATAATAAAGTTATTATTTATTTCCTTATATCATGACAAATGTTTATTATTCATGCTAGAATTGTATTAACCGAAAACATAATACATGTGTGAATACATAGACAAACAGAGTGTCCCTAGTATGCCTCTACTTGACTAGCTCGTTGATCAAAGATGGTTATGTTTCCTAGTCATAGACATGAGTTGTCATTTGATTAATGGGATCACATCATTAGGAGAATGATGTGATTGACTTGACCCATTCCGTTAGCTTAGTACTCGATCATTTAGTATGTTGCTATTGCTTTCTTCATGACTTATACATGTTCCTTTGACTATGAGATTATGCAACTCCCGTTTACCGGAGGAACACTTCGTGTGTTACCAAACGTCACAACGTAACTGGGTGATTATAAAGGTGCTCTACAGGTGTCTCCAAAGGTACTTGTTGGGTTGGTGTATTTCAAGATTAGGATTTGTCACTCCGATTGTCCGAGAGGTATCTCTGGGCCCTCTCGGTAATGCACATCACTTAAGCCTTGCAAGCATTGCAACTAATGAGTTAGTTGTGGGATGATGTATTACGGAACGAGTAAAGAGACTTGCCGGTAACGAGATTGAACTAGGTATTGAGATACCGACGATCGAATCTCGGGCAAGTAACATACCGATGACAAAGGGAACAACGTATGTTGCTATGCGGTCTGACCGATAAAGATCTTTGTAGAATATGTGGGAGCCAATATGAGCATCCAGGTTCCGCTATTGGTTATTGACCGGAGACGTGTCTCGGTCATGTCTACATAGTTCTCGAACCCGTAGGGTCCGCACGCTTAACGTTTCGATGACATTTATATTATGAGTTTATATGTTTTGATGTACCGAAGGTTGTACGGAGTCCCAGATGTGATCACGGACATGACGAGGAGTCTCGAAATGGTCGAGACATGAAGATTGATATATTGGAAGCCTATATTTGGATATCGGAAGTGTTCCGGGTGAAATCGGGATTTTACCGGAGTACCGAGGGGTTATCGAAACCCCCCGGGGGCTTAATGGGCCATAGTGGGCCTTTGTGGAGAAGAGGAGAGGCGGCCAGGGCAGGGCCGCGCGCCCCTCCCCCCTAGTCCGAATAGGACAAGGAGATGGGGGCGGCACCCCCCTTTCCTTCCTCTCTCCCTCCTCTTTCCCCTCCACTCCTAATCCTACTAGGAAAAGGGAGGGGGTCCTACTCCCGGTGGGAGTAGGACTCCACCTGGCGCGCCCCTCCTGGCTGGCCGCACCTCCCCCCCTTGCTCCTTTATATACGGGGGCAGGGGGCACCCTAGAGACACAACAATTGATCGTTTGATCTTTTAGTCGTGTGCGGTGCCCCCTTCCACCATAGTCCACCTCGATAATACTATAGCGGTGCTTAGGCGAAGCCCTGCGTCGGTAGAACATCATCATCGTCACCACACCGTCGTGCTGACGAAACTCTCCCTCAACACTCGGCTGGGTCGGAGTTCGAGGGACGTCATCGGGCTGAACTTGTGCTGAACTCGGAGGTGCCATGCGTTCGGTACTTGATCGGTCGGATCGTGAAGGCGTACGACTACATCAACTGCGTTGTGCTAACGCTTCCGCTTTCGGTCTACGAGGGTACGTGGGCAACACTCTCCCCTCTCGTTGCTATGCATCACCATGATCCTGCGTGTGCGTAGGATTTGTTTGAAATTACTGTGTTCCCCAACAGATTATAATGCTTATTTCGGTAGACAATTAAAACAAAGTGGTTATATAGTTGAACACTTGGGTGATTATATGTCTAGAGTTAAAGGTGAACTTAAACTCATTAGTAAACATGCTTCTATGGTCACGACTCAAGTAGAACAAGTACTTAAAGCTCAAAATGATTTGCTCAATGAATTGAATAGTAAGAAAAATGATTATGCTGTTAGAGTGGCTACTAGAACTGGTAAGATGACTCAGGAACCTTTGTATCCTGAAGGCCACCCTAAGAGAATTGAACAAGATTCTCAGAGAAATAATATTGATGCACCTAGTCCTTCTAAAAGGAAGAAAAAGAAAAATGATAGGACTTTGCATGCTTCTAGTGAACCTGTTGCTGAAACACCTGAGAATCCAAATGATATTTCTATCTATGATGCTGAAACACAATCTGGTAATGAACATGAGCCTAGTGATAATATTAATGATGATGTTCATAATGATGCTCAACCTAGTAATGATAATGATGTATAGATTGAACCTGATGTTGATCTTGATAACCCACAATCAAAGAATCAACGTTATGATAAGAGAGACTATGTTGCTAGGAAACATGGTAAAGAAAGAGAACCATGGGTTCAGAAACCCATGCCTTTTCCTCCCAAACCATCCAAGAAAAAGGATGATGAGGATTTTGAGCGCTTTGCTGAAATGATTAGACCTATCTTTTTGCGTATGCGTTTGACTGATATGCTGAAAATGAATCCTTATGCTAAGTACATGAAAGAAATTGTTACTAATAAGAGAAAGATACCGGAAGCTGAAATTTCCACCATGCTTGCTAATTATACTTTTAAGGGTGGAATACCTAAGAAATTAGGAGATCCAGGAGTACCAACTATACCATGCTCCATTAAAAGAAACTATGTTAAAACTGCTTTATGTGATCTTGGAGCCGGTGTTAGTGTTATGCCTCTCTCTTTATATCGTAGACTTGATTTGAATAAGTTGACGCCTACTGAAATATCTTTGCAAATGGTCGATAAATCAACTGCTATACCTATCGGTATTTGTGAGGATGTGCCTGTTGTGGTTGCAAACGTTACTATTTTAACGAACTTTGTTATTCTTGATATTCCCGAGGACGATAGTATGTCTATTATTCTTGGAAGACATTTTTTGAATACTGCAGGGGCTGTTATTGATTGCAACAAAGGCAATGTCACTTTTCATGTTAATGGTAATGAGCATACGGTACACTTTCCGAGGAAACAACCTCAAGTCCACAGTATCAATTCTATTGGAAAAAATCCATCAATTATTTTTGGAGGTTTTGAATTTCCTCTTCCTACTGTCAAGAAGAAATATGATATTCTTATTATAGGGGATGTGCATATCCCCGTTGAGGTAACATAGTGTTATTCGAAATTTCTCCGGTTCCATGTTATTCAGAATGGGTTTGTTAACAAGACTTGATCAACCTTGTTAGTGGATTCCTTTTGATGAGCATGAGATGGATGAAACTAGAAAGCACAACCTTCTGTACCCTCTTTCTACTTTCGGTTATTTAATTGAAATAAAGTAAAAATAGTATTTTTCTGTCTGTTTTCTGAATTATCCGTGCAATATAAAAATACCCCAAAAATAAAAGTTCTCCAAATGCCCTGAAAATGGAATATGTTTTTTTCTAGAATATTTGAGAATATCTGGCACTGAGAACACAGGAGGGGGAGCAAGCACCTGGCCACGAGGGTCCAGGGCGCGCCCACCCCTACAGGGCGCGCCCCCTGCCTCATGGGCCCATGGTGGCTCCCCTCCACTTATTCCTGCACCCACACACTTCTTCTTCCTTCCAAAAAATCACCATCCAGCTCAAGCACGAGTTCTAGCTCATTTTGCTGCGATTTTCGATCTCCTTGCTCAAAGCACCTCTCACAAAACTGCTTGGGGAGATTGTTCCTTGGTATGTGACTCCTCCATTGGTCCAATTAGTTTTTGTTCTAGTGCTTTATTCATTGCAAATTTGTGCTGCCTACGTGACCATGTTCTTGAGCTTGCATGTCAAATTTATATGGTTCCAAGTAGTTCTAATGCATGATATAGGCTCTAGGCACTTGTAGGAGTAGTTGCTATCAATTTTGTTGAGCTTGCCTCACTTTTATTTGAAGTTACTAAAAATTTCAGAATTTTTCAGAAAATAATGAAGAGATTTTTGAGGGGCTCATCGAGCCGAAGCTCGAAGGAAAAGCAAAGTGAAGAAGCATAGAGGCCCAAATATAATTTGCCTCACACCGCTGAGGTCCGGCCGTGTGAATGGCCTTCCAATGATTTCTTGAGAGAAGCCGGGATTTATGATGATTTTTATGAATTGGCTGAGAACGTAGGCCTCACCGACTTCCTCCGCGACCAACGCAATCAGTATCTCTTACTCACCAATACTTTTGTGCAAAACTTCTACTATTATCCTAAGGAATCACCTCCTTCAATAGAGTTTCATTTATATGATGTTGTTAAGAAGATGCCACTAGATGAATTTTGCAAGGTTTGCAAAATACCTTTTGAGGGTAGCTTAGAGGAACCACATCATAAAGATGTGGATGGGTTTATTGACACTATTACTGTGGGGGAAACCAGGAAGGTTTCCGATGCAAGAATCACTAGCATACATTTTCCTGTTTTATGCTACTTTGCCATATTTACTAGTCGTTGCTTAATTGGTCGCGGAAACTGTGGAAACCTTAGTGTTCCTGATATTATCATTTTGTTCCATGGTTTATTCTGCGACAACACTGTTAGTATGGGCGGTATTATTGCTAAACAGTTAAGTTTGAACCGTACAAAGGGCCCCATCTTTGGAGGTATTTATGCTTCACGCCTTGCTACACATTATAACATACCTATTAGGCACTATGAAAAAGAAGAAAAATTGCTGCCCACTGCTTATTTAGATTATAAGAGTATGGTAGCACATGACTTTATTGTTAAGAATAGGGAAGGAGCGCTTAAATACAAATTGTTTTTGATAAACATCACCCTGAGACTATTACCTTGCCTGCTCCCTCCTTGGTTAATTTATCTGAAGGTCCGTATCTTCTTCCATTGGCAGTCATTCACGCCTACCGGAACCCTACACCAGCCACGGAGCCGGAACCACAATTTGAACCTCCACGACAGTCTAACTACCAGTGGGATCCGGATATGATTGCCAACCAGTGGTAGTCAGAGTCTTCTTCATCGCAGTACGACCCCGGCTACAACTATGGATATCCGCCAGGCCATCCGTGGCAATAAACCAACTTAGGCCAAAAGCCTAAGCTTGGGGGAGTACGTATCTCTCACCGACATTACATTTATGTTCACACACTCATTGCTAGATGTCGATGCTCATACTTTTTCATTGTAATATCCATGCTAGTTTATTTTCTTTTCTTGCTTTCTTCTTGTGTGTTTGTTAAACCTTAGGAAAAACAAAACAATTAGTGTAGCTTTTAGTTAGTTTACATTTCTTGCTGTAGTAGTAATAATTAAAAAGAAAACCCCAAAAGATTTCTTGTTCTTCTTTTGCTTGTTGGGAGCCTTCCCGTGTAAATAGTTTTATTTATTTTCTTTTCTTTGGGGGTCGATAGGAGAAGACCATAATTAAATTGTTGAAGTGGCTCTTATATGCATTATTGTTGATTTAACCAAGAGCCCATATTGCCTTGTCTTCTCCTGTTTATTGAATGCTCACAGATTCCAGCTTAGTCCAATGCACGTGCACTCTTATTATTATTCACATCGTTCGGTCGTGCAAGTGAAAGGAAATTATGACGATATATGATGGACTGACTGAGATGAGAGAAGCTGGTATGAACTCGACCTCTCTTGTTTTTGTAAATATGATGAGTTCATCGTTCCTGATTCAGCCTATTATGAATAAACATGTTTGCAATGACAATTAGAGATCATAGTTGCTTGTGCCATGCTTGATTAGCTATGAGTTATAATGGTTTACCTTGCGTGCCAACATGCTATTAAAATGGTTGTGATGTGGTATAGTGGGGTGGTATCCTCCTTTGAATGATTTAAGTGACTCGACTTGGCACATGTTCACACATGTAGTTGAAACAAATCAACATAGCCTTCACGATATTTATGTTCATGGTGGATTATATCCTACTCATGCTTGTACTCAATGTTTATTAATTTTAATGCATGTTCATGACTGTTGTCGCTCTCTAGTTGGTCGCTTCCCAGTCTTTTGCTAGCCTTCACTTGTACTAAGCGGGAATACTACTTGTGCATCCAATCCCTTAAACCCCAAAGTTATTCCATATGAGTCCACTATACCTTCCTATATGCGGTATCTACCTACCGTTCCAAGTAAATTTGTATGTGCCAAACTCTAAACCTTCAAATGAAATTCTGTTTTGTATGCTCGAATAGCTCATGTATCAACTAGGGCTGTCTGTATCTTCCATGCTAGGCGGGTTATTCTCAAGAGGAGTGGACTCCGCTCCTCACTCAGGAGAAAATGGCTGGTCACCGGGATGCCCAGTCCCATGCTTTATGCAAACTAAATCAAAATAATTGCAAACAAAACCCCCCGGGACTGTTGCTAGTTGGAGGCACTCGTTGTTTCGAGCAATCCATGGATTGATGCTTGTTGGTGGAGGGGGAGTATAAACTTTACCATTCTGTTTGGGAACCGCCTATAATGTGTGTAGCATGGAAGATATCGCCATCTCTTGGTTGTTATGTCGACAATGAAAGTATGCTGCTCAAAATATTATTTATCTGTATTTCAAAACCGAGCTCTGGCACCTCTACCAATCCCTGCTTCCCTCTGCGAAGGGCCTATCTATTTACTTTTATGTTGAGTCATCACCCTCTTATTAAAAAGCACTAGCTGGAGAGCACTGCTGTCATTTGCATCCATTACTATTAATTTATATTGGGTATGACTGGATCTCTTTTACCATGAATTACAATGTCTAGTCAGTCCTTGATCTTTAAAGGTGCTCTGCATTTATGTTTTGCGGTCTCAGAAAGGGCTAGCGCGATACCATCTTGTCATATCATATCATGATTGTTTTGAGAAAGTGTTGTCATCTGAGATTTATTATTATGGCTCGCTAGTTGATTATGCCATTGATATGAGTAAACATGAGACCTAAGAGTTATTGCGAATGTGGTTAGTCATAATCTTTGCGGAAAACTTGAATGTTGGCTTTACATATTTACAACAACAAGAGCAAACAGAGTTTGTAAAAGTTTTTCTTTATCACTTTCAGTTTATCAACTGAATTGCTTGAGGACAAGCAAAGGTTTAAGCTTGGGGGAGTTGATACGTCTCCGTCGTATCTACTTTTCCAAACACTTTTGCCCTTGTTTTGGACTCTAACTTGCATGATTTGAAAGGAACTAACCCGGACTGACGCTGTTTTCAACCGACTTTCCATTGTGTTATTTATGTGCAGAAACAGAAGTTCTCGGAATGACCTGAAACTCCACGGAACATCTATTTGGAAAATAAGAAAATACTGGAAGAAAAATCCATGTCAGGGGGCCCACACCCTGTCCACGAGGGTGGGGGGCGCGCGCCCTGCCTCGTGGGCCCCCTGACGCTCCACCGACCTCCACTCCAACTCCATATATTCACTTTCGGGGAGAAAAAAAATCAAGGAGAAGGATTCATCACGTTTTACGATATGGAGGCGCCGCCAAGCCCTAAAACCTCTCGGGAGGGCTGATCTGGAGTCCGTTCGGGGCTCCAGAGAGGGGACTCCATCGCCGTCGTCGTCATCAACCATCCTCCATCACCAATTTCATGATGCTCACCGCCGTGCGTGAGTAATTCCATCGTAGGCTTGCTGGACGGTGATGGGTTGGATGAGATCTATCATGTAATCGAGTTAGTTTTGTTAGGGTGTGATCCCCAGTATCCACTATGTTCTGGGATTGTTGTTGCTATGACTTTGCTATGCTTAATGCTTGTCACTAGGGCCCGAGTGCCATGATTTCATATCTGAACCTATTATGTTTTCATGAATATATGTGAGTTCTTGGTCCTATCTTGCAAGTCTATACTCACCTACTATGTTTTATGATCCGGCAACCCCGGAGTGACAATAATCGGGACCACTCCAGGTGATGACCATAGTTTGAGGAGTTCATGTATTCACTATGTGCTAATGCTTTGTTCCGGTACTCTATTAAAAGGAGTCCTTAATATCCCATAGTTTCCATTAGGACCCCGCTGCCACGGGAGGGTAGGACAAAAGATGTCATGCAAGTTCTTTTCCATAAGCACGTATGACTATATTCGGAATACATGCCTACATTACATTGATGAATTGGAGCTAGTTCTGTGTCACCCTATGTTATGATTGTTACATGATGAACCGCATCCGGCATAGTTCTCCATCACCGATCCAATGCCTACGAGCTTTTCACATATTGCTCTTAGCTTATTTACTTTTCCGTTGCTATTGTTACAATCACTACAAAACACCAAAAATATTACTTTTGCTACTGTTACCTTTGTTACCGTTACCACTACTATCATACTACTTTGCTACTAAATACTTTGCTGCAGATACTTAGTTATCCAGGTGTGGATGAATTGACAATGCTAATACTTGAGAATATTCTTTGGCTCCCCTTGTGTCGAATCAATAAATTTGGGTTGAATACTCTATCCTCGAAAACTGTTGCGATCCCCTATACTTATGGGTTATCATCACTCAGCACCCAAATGCATCTGGACGCTGAACATTTCACTAGTGAGTGCCTCCATGAATCCGGCGCTCCACACAATCTGCAGCAAGCCGAGTCAGACATATGTCGGTGTGCTCTTATATCGTTGGTTGGCAAGGAATGTTTTGAAAGACGCCAGAGAAACATTCGAACCTTTGCGGGGGCACTCGTTTTCCATAGAGATTTCCATGCACCCTCCTCGGCATTTGTGCTTGAAGAGCCCGAGTTGCCCTCAAGCCATGCCTCTCTCCGTTGCTTGGTGGCCACAAGCATTCTGTATGCAGATTTCACCGAAAAAATGGCATGCTTTTCGTGATGCCAACTCCAAAAGTCAGGCAAGTTGCGGGTACATAGGGGAATGCCCATTACCACTCAAGCGTCCATTTGCAAAAAGGTTGCTTCAACCTTAGCCATGTCCCATGACGCGAACGTGTGGTCGATTAACTCTGACACTCTGGAAGGCGGGGTCGCTGTCAAACACCCATACGGGCGCATCATCTCGTCCCGTGGTAGCCAATTGTCCTGCCATATGTATGTTGTCTCTCCGTTTCCGACCCGCCTGATCAATCCTTGTTTTAGGGTATCTCTTCCTTCCACTATAGCTCTCCACACTTGGCTTGGGTGGCCGCCAAGGTTAGCTTGGAGAATGTCAGACTGTGGATAGTAAATGCTTCTCAAAAGTCTGGCACTTAGAGTCTCGGGATGCTATAATAACCGCCACGCTTGCCTGGCTAGCATGGCGAGGTTGAACAATTCAAAGTCCTTGAAACCAAGACCGCCCATCCCTTTTGGTTGTGTCATTGTTTGCCAAGAGACCCAATGTGGCTTTCTTTTTCTATCCTTGCTCCCCCACCAAAACTTCCTTATCAACATATTCAGATGTTCAAATAGACCCCTAGGTAGTTTGAAGCATGACATGGAGAAAACAGGCACCGCTTGAGCAACTGACTTGACTAGAACTTCCTTGCCAGCTGTTGACATGGTATTTTCAATCCATCCCTGCACCTTGGTCCACAAATGGTCCTTTAAACACTTAAAGGCTCCATTTTTTGAATTTCCAATATCTGACGGCATCCCCAAGTATTTCTCATTAAGAGTTTCATTGGGAACATTCAACAAGCCTTTTATCTCCACCCTTGTGCTCTCGGGAACCCCCTTGCTAAAGAAGATCGAGGATTTTGAGTAATTAATTCGTTGCCCTGTTGCCTGACAATAAATATTCAGCACCTGGTTTACCTCAGTAGCACCCACACTATTGGCCTTGAAGAACAACAGGCTGTCATCTGCAAATAGAAGATGATTCACTAGCGGCGCCGTAGGTGCTACCTGTAAACCATGCAAATTGGATGACTCTTCTCTGGTTTTTAAAAGGCACGAAAGGCCCTCTGCTGCCAACAAGAACAAGTATGGAGATATTGGGTCCCCCTGTCTGATTCCTCTCGAACGTATAAACTCTTGCAATTTCTTCCCATTAAAAAGCACAGAAAACTTCACTCTAGTAACTAGGCTCATCACAATATCCACCCATCTATCAGTGAGCTCAACTTAAGCATTATAGCTCTCAAGTACTCCCACTCGACCTTGTCATAGGCTTTCATCATATCAAGCTTCAAGGCACATGACTGATGCTTTTTGGCTTTGTTCCTCTTCATGAAATGCAAGCACTCATAAGCTGTGATGATGTTGTCTGTGATCAATCTGCCCGGGACAAAGGCCGACTGCTCCTCAGAGATAATGTCAGGTAAGACTGTTTTGAGCCTGTTAGCTATTACCTTCGATGCTATCTTGTACAAGACATTGCATAAACTAATGGGACGAAACTGGGACAGTAGTGTAGGGTTTTTTACCTTTGAGATCAATACCAGTACCATTTCATTGATACACTCGGCTGACTCGGTGCCCTCCACTATTTTCAGTACCACCTTTGTAACGTCGTCACCACATACTTCCCAATGACGCTGGAAAAAATGTGCTGGATATCCATCAGGGCCTAGGGCTTTGATAGGAACAATTGGAATAGTGTGGTCTTGACTTCATCTCAGCTGTAGGGAGCATTGAGTATGTCATTCATAGCCTGAGTGACTTTGCAGGGAACAGTGTCAAGAACCTCATTCATATTAGAGACCCCCTCCGAGGTGTACAAGTCCTCATAAAAAGAAGTTGCAAGCGCCTCCATCTCAGTTAAGTTCTCTGTCATTTGTCCATCTGGTCGCTGTAGCATTTTAATTTGATTTTTCCTTCTTCTCCTACTAGCACGCAAATGGAAAAAATATGTGTTTTTGTCCCCATGCACTAGCCACTCCAACCTGGCCCGTTGCCGCCAAAGCATTTCCTCCTGATGATAGAGCTCTGTCAGGCGATCAATCACTTTTGTTTCCACATGATTGGGGCCAGATCTTCCTGAGATCTCTCGCAGCTCATGTAGCTGTTTCTTTAATTGATCTATTTCCCGCCCGACATTACCAAAGTGTGTGCGGTCCCAACGCGACAAGTCGCCTGCCAGCGACTGCAACCTGCCCTGTAGTGCACTGACCGAATCTGCCGCCGCTCCTCCCCATGCTGTCTCCACTACTACCGGCAATGCCTCGTCCCTCTCCCAGCATATTTCATACTTAAATGGCCGTGAGCCCCTTCTGCATGCATGCACGTCGCTATAATGCAACAGCAACGGTACGTGATCTGAGGCAGCCGTGGTCAGGTGTCGAAGCTCTGCCCCTGGAAAAGCAATGGACCAAGCTGGGTTGGCGACTCCCCTATCCAGTCTGACCCTTGTGTAAGTACCTCCTGTCACCCTCTTTTCAAAAGTCCAGCTTTTCCTTGAGTAGCCGATATTAGATAGGCCACATGTATCTAGTGCATCGCGAAACAAATCCATCTGAGCTTGGTTGCGATTCCCTACACCATCATGTTCGTGTGCATGGATTACTTCATTAAAATCACCCAACACCAGCCACGGCATGGTGCTCGTTCCTGCAATCCCATGAAGCATGTCCCACATTTTGTAACATTCATTTGTTCTCGCCTCTCCATAGACGAAAGTTACCCTAGTCTGAATGTCAACCATCTCATCAACTATAACATCAATATGATACTCTGAGTAACCCACAACCTCAAGCTTTATTTCTTCATTCCAGAAAATACCTAATCCTCCGCTTCTACCAGAACTTCTTACAGCGAAGCTTTTATTGTAGCCTAATGAACCGATCAAGTTTTCAACTCTAGAGCCCTCTATTTTTGTTTCAAGGATACATGTGATAGAGGTGGCATGTTGCCTCGTGAGGTCACGAAGCTCACGAACTGTCGCGGATTTGCCAGCCCCACGACAGTTCCAACATAAAAGACTCATTGCGCTAGGCGCGACCCCACTTGGGAGCCCGCCAGACGTGCATCATTATCAATGTTCAGAGCTAGGTTCTTCACCATGGTGTTGTCACCAGAGGGTAGAGTCGTCTTGGTCCTCTTCGGTTCTTGCTTCGATGGGGAGCTAGTTGTAGGCTCCGGTGGAGGCGACAGAAGTAACGGGTTGCTTGCAAGCATAGATGATGTTGAGCTTTTAAGCGTTGCACCCCTCTTCCTATTGTTGTCTGCTTCCTCCATAGAAATATCTCCAACATGATCTTCAGGCTCCTCCTGATCCTGCCAGTCCTGTTGGTTCCTCTGTGAAGCTCCACGTCCACGTCCCTGACGACCGCGTCCTCTTCCATCTCCCGCCCCCCAACCCGGGCCTCTGAACCATGACGCCCTCAGGTTTTTGAAAACCAGGGCTTGAGGTGGATGAACGCCATCGCCATGTTCTTTGAATTGGTGACCCAAATGGCCACACACAGCGCACCAATCAGGCAATCGTTCATATTTAACCAAGAAAAACTGCCTCTTGCCTTCCTTAACCACCGAGACAACGTTCTTAAGTGGTTTATGGACATTTATCTTGACCCTGACATGCATAAAGTTTCCCTCAAAGTCTTGGGATTTCGGCTCGGCATATATGAGTTTACCAATTTTTCCAGCCAGCGCTTTCACCATCGGAAAGTAACCATCAGGCAGGTCGTGTATCTGGACCCAAATATCCAGCATATCCCAATTAACCTCCGATGGCTTTGTGAAGCCATCATACTCAGCCAGCACAACCGCATTGCCCTTGAAAGTCCATGGGCCCTCGGCCATTACACGCTCCCAATCGCCCAAGCACGAGAACTGCATCGTGTATAGATTACTTTCGAGCGGGCGGATTTTGACTTCCTGGGGCAGATCCCACGCAGCCCTCATGTTGCGGAAGAACCAATACTGGTTGTAATCTTTTGGAGTATGAACCCTCGTTATGGCCATCCACCCGACGGCTGCATCTGCTGGAACCTGTTTCTCCTCGTAGACCACGTCATCTAGATCATCTTCCGTTAAGCCCAGATTCTTCATCATCTCCTCAACATCACCGGTCCCCGAGCCCTCACCTGATGCCAAACTCGCCATTACTGCAAAACCCTAACCCAACGAACAAGAAATCACCGGGTGGAGAAACCCTAACTACCCTAAACCCTAGCTAGTCCGAGACCGGGCAGAGATGCGAGATCGCCCCGTATTCAGTCCAAGTCCGGCCAGGGCTCAGGGGAAAGATCGGCGAGGGGAGAGGTAGATCTCAATGGCGGCTCCCAGAGTCGCCGAAAGGACGGGTAACCCTAACGAGAGGGGAAACTGTACGACCCGGTCGCGTGAACAGGCACGGCACAGGCTAAACGAGCCGTGCCCGGCACGCGGCACGCCTTGGGCCGTGCCTGGGCCTGGAGCCTGGGCACGCGGGCCGGCACAACATGACCCGTTTATTTTTTTATATAATTTTCAAAAAAAAATTATATATGTATACCTAAAATATAGCCCAATAGGCCTAAAAATCAGCCAAACAGGCTGAAAATATGTAGCCCAACGTGCTAAACAGGCCAACGTGCCGGCCCGTTTACTAACTGGGCCGTGCCTGAGCCTAGAGGCGCAGCACGTGGGCCGGCACGGCACGACCCGTATAATAATCGTGCCCTGGCGGGCCGTGCCGGGCCAGGCATGATTACGCTGGGCCGGGCCATGCCGGGCCAGGCCGGCCCGTCCCGTTTGGCCAGGTACAGATGGTTCTGCGGGCTGCTCAGCTGGTTCGATGAGATTCTGATATGCGATGGCCCTCGGCCCTCGCTGCAGCAACGAGGCCATGGTGCACGAGCCCAACCAATGGGGAAAGGCAGCCCCACAATTGCTCTAAAAATCTAGAGCATAATTGGTTTTGGTGCCAAAAATTGGCATGCCAATGTTTAACATTGTGTCAAATATTGGCTAATACTTGGTTGGTTATCAAGTTATCATACCTATCTCATAGAGACCAATGATGCTCTACTGCAAATTTCTGCGCGCTCTTGGAAAGGTCACTCCCAAACCTTCTCTACTTTTGACAAATGGCGGCACAACATTGTATGTGCGTCACTTGTTGCAACCCTGAGAGTTCCTTTTTTCAAAATGTTTTATTCTGGAACCGTGCATCTAACACCAAACCGTTTTCACGTTTTCACTGTTAGATTTCTCGTGTTGACATCTCCGAAATTAGATCCTATGTTAACAGGTTTTGATAAACAATTTTTTTCACAAAATAACCAGCAATAAAAAACGAAAACTGAAAAAAAATTAAAAAAATGAAAATGAAAACAGAAAAACTAGTTCATGCATAAAAACAAATATGAAAAAACGGAAGAAACAAACCAGAGCCCTGAAGCACGGTTGCAGTTTTTCATCTTTTTCGGAAGCACATATTGTGTTTTTTTATTTTATTCGGAAGCAAAACCGTGCTTCCACTAGAAGCAAACTAGCTTAGCCCGCGCGGCGGCATGCCGCGCCTAATGCTTATCGATACGATGTGTCCATTTACAACAAATGTTACTGGTTTAAGGTAAGACAACCCTATATGTAGAAAGATAAACTGAAAAGAGGCATAGAGAAATACACATTGCGACTCATTTATTCTCGCCATGCCGTTCTATAAAACAAAGAGCATGCTATAATGATAACTTCTTTCTGTTAGTTTCAGTATATAAAGGCACCATTAGCCGAGGGAGTGTCATATTAGTAGTTAACATGATAGAGTTCAAACATGGGGCAAATAATGTGCATGAACCTATGCCTGAATCAGTCATTTATGACCATATAGACTTCAGCTATACATCGAGATAATGTTTGCGTATAAAACTGGAAATACCAATGTTTATGTATATATAGGAAGAAATACCAATAGGTACGACCATCTGTTGCAGTTTTTTTTTGTCTGACTGGTGACTAACTTGCATTCATGACATAGCAATTGGAAAACATTTTCTCAGCCAGAAGCCAGGCAAAAGTAGACACATTTCACTTATCTTTTAGACTGGTCATTGTCTCATAACATTCAAAGGAAAAACAAATATACAACACAGAGAAACATAGCTAGTGAGATGGGAACACATCACACAAAGAAGAAAAGGTACAGTGATACAAATTTTGATTCATAAAGTAAGTTTTTTCCTCTCAAAAATATAAACTGGGAGAGAAAAGTAAGCTTTCAAAATCAAACACTGGGAGAAAAACGTAAGATGTCCATGTAAAGTTGGTGTGCTGCAGAAAAGAATGAATACTAAAACCGATAACTCACAACAACACCTTGCATTGTCCTGTTGACATGGTAAGCATTTTAACAGTTAGAACATGATAGTACAAACTTAACAGTTTTCATATAAATAATAAAATCTGGACCAACCTAAATCTAAAATAAACAGCAGGTCAAGAGGGCCATTAAAATGCATCTTGTTGTTCACCTTCAGTAAGCAACATGAGAAAAATAGGTTGTTAATACCTTGCCATTGCTTGCGTTTTTTCGCCCTATTATGTAAGTTAATAGTGTGTCTTCCAAATTCATCACAACTTGACGCCTGCATACAGCAAATATGAGAATAGGGTAAAACCATATTTTTAGTATTGATGCCTACATACAACTAATATGAGAATGGGGGTAAACCCATACTGTTTAGTAAGTATAGAGAACCGGTGAAAAATGAGTTACAAAATAAATCTTGTAAATAAATAGTTTTGACTGGAATTGGTTCAGTTATTAATTGTAGTCAAGTGACACATATGTTAGTAAAGCATGACAGGCAACAACTAACCAGTGCTATCCTTACAATACTTCAGGAAATTATGTAAATTGTGGGCACATAAACCCACAACTTAATCTATATCCAATTAAATGTAATACAATATAAGATACAAAGATTCATGTCTTGGTGCGGCCATCATTGCTGCTTGCACTTGAATCACGGAAAAACAGTACACAGGTTCAGGATGAGTTAAACAATGCATCAGTTCAGCTTCAGAAGCTTGTTCTGTTGTCTGGTACTATAATGGCCAGAGCCAATGCGTTTCTTTCCGAGAGCCATTACGCTGAGCTCTAGAGATTTTTTTTTTTTAAATTTCTCCATGTTTTTGTGTCATGGCATACTTAGAAGGATATATAGTAGTACAAAGTATAAGCACATGTATTTTGTAGTTAATATAAGAACCTTTGAGCTCGTATAAGTAAATAAATACAAAGATGTACAGCCTGCCAGTGCTGCTTTCGGCAAGAGAGGCTTCTATGGTTCTACGTTGGCAGCGAGAGGGGCGACATCGTCGTCCACAGCGCATACAACTACAGAGCACGGACGCCGGCAACGCAGCAAGCACACGGACGCACACCTGACTTACACACGATTACACGAACTGACGAAGCCAGTAACCACTAACCAGCACACTGCACACACACACGCGCGACACAGCAGGAGCGCACAAGCAGCACACGCAAACAACACAGCACGGACGGCAGGCCGCACGGCGTAGAGAGTGAGGAAGAGACAACCGTTGTGTACTCGCCATCCCACGGTAGGCCGAGGCGCGGCCGGCCGGTGCACTGCGCACAGAGGCACATCAGCGGGCTGTCCCGCAGCGCTAGGTGCCGCCGCTGCTGAGCGTACGACCACGCACAGCCCCGTTCCCGGGTGGAACAGCATCGGCGTAATCAATCACAAATTCACAGGCCGGTCGGGTAATACAAAAACAAATTGGTGTGCGAACCTGAGATCGAGGACGCTCCAATGGTTGGATCCCGCGGAGGGCTGTCTCCTCATGCGGCTTGGACCAGGCCCTGTCGAGCACGCCGTATACCTCATCGAGGTCCGGCACGCCCTCCCGGAGATAGTAGCAGAGGGCTCCCCAGTAGAGTTCACAGCGTCCAGTATAGGTCGTGGTCGGCGGCTACGGCGGCGTGGCAGCCGTAGTACCGGTTGTACTGCACGTTCCCGTCGCGGTTGTCGACGATGAACTCGCAGTCCCGAGCAAAGGGCACACCTCGTTGAGGCGAGAGGGCACCATCCTGTGGTTGACACAACGCGGAGGGGGAAGGAGCAGGGGCGCCTCCTCACAACGGCTTAGGCGAGGTAGCACCTCTACACGGCGACGACGCGGGGCAAAGACCTCCGGTGGTGATGGAAGAAAAGGCGCCGGCGGCCTGGGCGAATGTGAGATCGAGATGGCGACGACGTGACACCGGATGGCGGGGCCCGGCAGATTGGAAGGTTGCGAGCTCGCGGTCTCCGCGGCCGCCGCGGGCAGGCCGACGGAGAGGAGCGAGGGCGGCCCAGCATCAGCGTAGGGGGAGAAGAGGCACTCGAAGTCGCTGCCGGCCTTGATCGGCTTGGCCTTCCGTCAAGAACTGAGCTCTGTATTTATAGAAGCCCAACAACGTCGAAAACAACGATAAGCGGCAGACAAACCGACTAAGCGACATCACGAACGATCGCAGCGCTCCAACTACGAACACAAACACAACACGGTAGCAAAGTCTAGAAGCAGCAGGAAAAGCGGTGCTTGGGCCATCACGTGGTCACATAAAGAAAAATTAGTTGTACATGCATGGCCCATCCACGTCGCCATATCTTCAACAGAATCGCTAGATCCACACGAATAGTTGGACATCACGTTAAGAAAATTTTCACGGGACAGTTAGATCCACAAGCAGATCTTACCCCTCCACCTACCAAACTAATGCACGTGTCCAACACCAGATTACCAGGAAGTCATTTTCACACAAGTGGCGAAACGTCGAAGCGAAATCATACCCGGATATAGAGGCTTGGTTAAAATCTATGCTTTTCATGAAAGCACTTTTTTTTTCGATGAGCATAGATGTGCTTCACAAGGGAAAAAAATCCAAAACCTAAGAAAACTAGGTGAAAACGAAAAACCCCAAAAAAATCTAAAATTCAGAAACACGTACAAAGAAAACGTGATTCAGAGAGAGTACCCAACACAAAACATGTTGTGACGGATGGATACACCACTTGGCACGTTCCCAGGCCACCACAAGTGACCTTTGAAGGTCCTTTATTCCTCCCTATATGACGCTCATTGTGTCAAATTGCAGGTGAAATCCACACGGGTCGACCGAGTGGGCCGGCCCACGTCATACGTCCAACGCAATCCGATTTTGTTTTTCTTCGCTTTGTTTCTTCTTCTTTTGTTCTCATTTTTTCTGTTTCTCTTTTTAGTTCTTTTCTTCTCATTTTTTCCATTTCTGTTTTACATAAATTCACAAAATTTCTTTATTCCTTTGGAATTTTGTTCAGATTTTAAAAAACTATTTGGAATTTTAATTTTTTTATTCATTTTTATCAAGATATATTCATTTTTCAAAACTTGTTCAAATTTTGAAAAAAAATACTCTGGATTTTGAAGTTTTTTTAAAATTATCATGAAATGTTTGAAAATTCAAATATTGTTAAGCATTTCAAAATTTTGTTCACATTTTCAAAAAAATGATGTTTAAAAAAGTTTGCATTTAATAAAATTATTTGTCTTTTTAGAAAATTGTTCAGAATTTTTTAAAACTTTTTGTTGATTTTGAACAAGCATTAACGTTTTTAAAATTTGCTCATGTTTGCAAAAACAAATCTTGGGAATACCACCCAATTTTATTTTTCTTCACTTTGTTTCTTCGTCTTTTCTTTTTGTTTTTACTGTTTCTTTCTTCTTCTCATTTTTCGGTTTCTTTTTTCATAAATTCAAAAAATCAAACAGTTCAGAATTTTAATATTTTTCATGCTTTTTCAAAATTTGTTCATTTAAAAAAATGTTCAAATCTTGAAAATATTATCTGAAATTTCGTTTTTTCACAATTTTTTAGAAATGTTTGAAAGTTTAAAATTTTGTTCCTATTTAAAAAAATCGTGTTTTGAAAAATTGTTTATAATTTCTGAATTTTTTCATAAGTTTTAGAAAGTAATTGCACCTTTAAAACTGTTTGGGGATTTTGAAAAACTGTTTATAGTTTTAAAATTTGCTCATGTTTCAAAAATGATTGAAATACTTTAAGAAATTCAGAATTGCAAAGTTTGTTCACATTAAAAAAATGGCATTTCAAAATTGTTCCCAATTTGGAAAGATGGTTTTGGAATTTTTCAGAGATGTCTTCAAATCTTGACACTATAGTATGTTCTTAAACATTTCGCGCTTCCTACAAATCACCAGAAGTCATAAGGTGTTGTGGCTAGGAGCGGGCGTTATGGTGTTTCGATTTCTCGATTCCTCCATAGGGCAGGGCGATTCTGGGAGTATTTTTTCGCGCTAAGAAAACATCTCGCTCGCGCATACCCCGACCCAGTTGCGTGACTCATGTGCGTTGCGATCCTATATGACGCAAATAGGTTCAGGCCTCCTTTGGTTCATAGGACAGGAATTTTATAGGAATAGAAAAATCATAGGGAGTGAGATGACATACATCTCAATTCCTATATAGAAAGAGATGTCATTTGGTTCATACGATAGGAATTTTTCCATTGAGTCTAGGCTAATATTTTTTCCTCCAAAATGTGAAGGATTGATTCCTATCCTGCATAGGAATATGAATCCATTCCTACAAACCAAAAGGCTTCAAAGGAATTTTTCCTTTGCAAATCCTATCCTATTGAATTCCTACAAACCAAAAGAGGCCTCAATGGAATATTTGTGGGAGGTGCCAACTTCCCCATGAAACATTCTGAAATGGATGAAGTGCATCTTAGAGACCCTTGTGCGAACTTCGTATAATGGGCCCTTTTAATAGAATCAAAATTTTCCTCCAATAAAGGATGCATCACCGTTCGGAGATTCAGTTGGTGGATTTAGATGTTAGCTCTTTTTTCTTCTCTCACAACTAGATAATTGTTTTTTCTGGCCCTTTGAAGTCAGAGAGACATTTTGGTTTATTTTTCTCATGCTGTAAGTGAGAGAGAGAGCACCTGTGGTTTGGGCTCTCAAGAAGGGGTATCCTTGGAATTTCGTGTGCCCTTCTCGTCCTGTTCGCTCAAGTCATACATGTGTGGAGATCGATTCTTTATCCAGGACGACCAGAGCTACAACTCCTCTCTGGCCGACAATTAGAGCCCCTCCTCTTATTTTCTTCTACCTATCTTTTCCTCCCCCTACCGTCATTCCACTACATCTTCCACTTCACCTGATGCCTCCTTGTAAGACACCGATTCATTTAATTGGTTTCAGGTGTGCAAGCCCAGAATCATATCTTGTGGCACACCGAAATTTGATAACAAATACCAAACCAACATATGTTACAAGTGCGGTAATTAGAGAGGTTCGAGAGGGACTCTATTGAGCATTCAACTCGAATGATCAAGTATCTTCAGAAGCCAATATGTCCATCCCTTCGATCGGTACATCATTGCACTTGTTATGTGGGTAACACAAATAAAAAGCATGACCTAAGACTTAATGAGGATCTCCCATGAAGAATGGTTGCACTGGTTAATAGTCGATTCGGTCGCACTTATTACTCGATCTGACCGATGGGGGTTATTTATTCATGAACCAAAATCTCTCAAGATATCCACCAACAGTGTGACTTCTCAAGATGAAGCCATAGTGCATGAAAATAATTAATATCAACTAACTTGTACTCATCCCAATATTCAAATAATATGATCAAGCCATCAAACATATGCTTAACCAATCAAAGATAGGATTCAACAGTAAAACTCTTGTTGTTCTTAGCATGGCATGCTACTGAAACAAATATATATTTTGCGAGGGTACTAAAACAAATATTTGTCACAAGTTTTATATTTTAACATGATTGAAAATATCATTTTTAGCAATAATTCCATAAAGCGAGTATTAAGCGTTTTGTTCCTTCAGAATCATGCATATTACCAAGCTCCTTTTCATGGCATACTAAGCATAGATTTAGAAAGCTTCCGTGAAAAGAGGGGTTGCAGGGGTACTCTTGTTCACCACAAAAATTGTATGCCTCTAGAATAATTGATAATAGCTAATTTAACATAACATATAATCTATATAAATATACACCAAAAAATCTGGCAAGCATACTACCGAAAGAGCATTTCAATACAAAACCAATTAAAAGAATTAACCCATTTTGATTAAAAATGAGCAAGATACAAGAAGTCAAAGTTTGGTAAAAAGATCAATTAGTTAATAAACAGAATATACAAAAAGAAACATTATGACGTCGAAGATGTATTCTGGCAATACGCCTCGAATCGAAGTGGCAAACCCGTGTTGTTTGACTAAGCGAGAGAGCCTGACAGGTGGGGCCAGCCCTTTTAAACCAAGGATTACTCCTGAACAGAAACATCTCACAGCGAAGGACCTCACTGCCACCGGTGAGGCGATGGCTGACGGTAGAGGTCGCAGTGGTGTCGAGAGTGTAGCATAACGGTTCAGGGAGCTCTCGCGCAACTGAATGGGTGGTCGCAGCGTCTTAGGGGGGTGGGGGCAGAAATCGGTCGTTTTCTCCGTTGCCGGCTGAGATGCTAGAAAGACTGGAACATGCGCTCTATACACGAAACTACAACAAGGGGCAACCGTGCATTAGCTTCGTGGTGCAGAGAGCTGCCTAGGAATGGAAGGAATCGAAGAATGGAGCAGAGGAGCATTACCATTGTCAGAGATCGAAGTGGAGTCAACATGTTACAATATCTCAGAGACAGAGCAGTTCGCTCTACTTTTTGACCTAGCAGGAGATGCTCTTGTTGTTATTATGCAAAATGCCAATTTAAATGGTTTTGTAAAAGGGGTTCTTGGGGAAATATTACTCATAGAGTCAACACAACATGCATATGACACAAAATTTTACTGCAGGATGATATTGATTGTGCCAAAAATCTGAAATTCAGTTTAGGTGCTTTTGAGCAAACGTCTGGGCTTACTATCAATATTAATAAAAGTGGATCCTTTTTGGTGAGGCAAAAAATAAAATGACCACTTATCAAGAAAATTTTACCTGCAAAATGGGCGAGCTTCCCATGAAATACTTGGGAATGCATGTCTCTGATAGTAGAATCAGGAACAAACACTAGAGTGGGGTGGTGGAAAAAACTGAGATGAGATGTGCTTGCTGGCAGGGTAAACTCCTGGGTTCTATTTTTGGGAGAATTACTTTGGTCCAAGCCTGTCTAACTAGTATGCCTCTCTTCGTGATATCTTTCAATCTCATTCCCGTGGGGGTCTTAAAGAAGGCTGATTTTTTCAGAGCTAGGATGTCTAGCCGGAAGATGAAGATAAGAAAAAAAATATCGTTTAATTAACTGGAAAACATGGTGTAAACCCAGAGATTTGAGTGGTCTGGGTATTCTAAATTTAGAGATTATGAACAAAGCTTTATTAGCTAAGTGGTTTTGGAAACTTGAAACTGAAGATGGTCTTTGGCAAACTGTCTTGCTGAATAAACATGTCCCTGACAGATGTATCTCTAGGGCAAAGCACAAAGTTGGTGACTCACAATTTTGGACCATCATTTTGAAAGTCAAAGATCTCTTTTACCAATTTTGTAAATGGAAGCTGGGAGATGGGTAGGTTCTAGGAGGATGTATGGTAGATGATAAACTCTTAAAAGATGGGTATCCCGAACTTTACCTGCTAAGTTATGATCCTAACATTACTGTGGCTGAGGCATTGCAGAAATGGTGGGGTGGATTTAAATTTAGAAGGACCTTATATGGAGATTCTCTTGAACTGTCGAAAAAACATAAATTAAGATGCGAGGAGATTGAAATGAGATCTAGAAGGGACTAGGTTGAATGCTCTCTCACTAGAGATAAGAAATTCTCAGTCAAACCTCTATATAGAAAACTGATTGCTGTGGATTGCGGCTTCCCACAGAAATTCCTATGGAAGGTAAAAGTCCCTACAAAGATTAAAGTTTTCCTTTGGCTGGTGGCTAGGAAAAGTATTCTTACTAAAGATATTATATTGAAGAGAGGCTGCAAAGGGAGCATATTATATGTCTTCTGTTGGAAAGATGAGACATTTGATCATTTTTCCTTTGCATGTTCTGTTTTGGTTTTAGTTTGGTGCTTATTCTAATGTGCATTTGGTTTAAATTCAGTTCCTTCCTCTATTAAAAACTGCTTTGGGAGGTGGATCAAAACCTTTCCAAAGAATGAGAAAATACTAGTTTTAGTTGGTATCTTTGTTGTGTTTTGGACATTATGGAATTCCAGAAATGGCATTATCTTTGATACTCCCTCCGTTCCTTTATATAAGGTGTATTTTTTGATAAAATACCATAATCTAAGGTGCATTTCTTCTAATTCCTCTTTTAGCCCTCCAGAAAAAGGAAAATATCTCTTTCTCGATTGTCTGTATCTCTCCTAGTAGCAAAAGAAGGAAAGTATCTCTCTCTCTCGATTGCATGTATCTCATAGTTTCCTGGACTAAATGATTTACCTGCCACAAACCAATAAATTTGCTAAGGGTAATTTAGTCCTAACATGTCCATAATCATGTGCCTTGGTCACCGTGCCGAAAATAATACACCTTATATAAAGCAATGGAGGGAGTAGCAAGCTATACAATGATCCAATGATTCTAATAAAGCTAATTTGCTTTTGCAAATAAAGGTGTAAAAAAAGAGGTGCTGATGTGGGGAGCAAAGCTAGTAGAATGAGTAGCAAATAAAGTCTAAAGATCATCTTAAGGCTGCAGACATGGGGTCTTGCGCATAGTTGGCTAAGGAAGGCAAAAAAGATATCTCCAGCTGTTGGGGAACGCAGTAATTTCAAAAAAATCCTACGCACAAGCAAGATCCATCTAGGTGATGCATAGCAACAAGCGGGAGAGTTTGTCCACGTACCCTCGTAGACCGAAAGCGGAAGCGTTATATCAACGCGGTTGATGTAGTCGTACATCTTCACGATCCGACCGATCCTAGCACCGAACGTACGACACCTCCGTGTTCAGCACACGTTTAGCTCGATGACGTCCCTTGTACTCTTGATCCAGTTGAGGCCGAGGGAGAGTTCTGTCAGCACGACGGCGTGGTGACGGTGATGATGAAGTTACCGACGCAGGGCTTCACCTAAGCACTACGACGATATGACCGAGGTGTGTAACTGTGGAGGGGGGCACCGCACACGGCTAAGACAAATCTTGAGTGCCTTTGGGGTGCCCCCTGGCCACGTATATAAAGGATGGGAGGGAAGAGGTGGCTGGCCAAGGGGGGCACGCCAGGTGTGGGGAATCCTACTAGGACTCCCCAGTCCAAGTAGGATTCCCCTCCTCTTTCCTATTCGGAGTAGGAGAGAAGGAAAGAGAGGGAGAGGGAGAAGGAAAGGGGCCGTGCCCCCACCCCTTGTCCAATTCGGTTTGGGCAAGGGGAAGGCGCGCACCACCTCTTGGCCCTTCTCCCCTCTCTCCACTAAAGCCCAATAAGGCCCATTACTTCTCGCGGCGAATTCCCGTAACTCTCCGGTACTACGAAAAATACCCGAATCACTCGGAACCTTTCCGATGTCCGAATATAGCCTTCCAATATATCAATATTTACATCTCGGCCATTTCGAGACTCCTCGTCATGTACGTGATCTCATCTGGTACTCCGAACAACCTTCGGTACATCAAATCACATAACTAATAATACAAATTGTCATCGAACGTTAAGCGTGCGGACCCTACGGGTTCGAGAACTATGTAGACATGACCGAGACACATCTCCGGTCAATAACCAATAGCGGAACCTGGATGCTCATATTGTCTCCTACATATTCTACGAAGATCTTTATCGGTCAAATCGCATAACAACATAGGTTGTTCCCTTTGTCATCGGTATGTTACTTGCCCGAGATTCGATCGTCGGTATCCTCATACCAAGTTCAATCTCGTTACAGGCAAGTCTCTTTACTCGTTCCGTAATGCATCATCCCGCAACTAACTGATTAGTCACAATGCTTGCAAGGCTTATAGTGATGTGCATTATCGAGAGGGCCCAAAGATACCTCTCCGATACACGGAGTGACAAATCCTAATCTCGATATATGCCAACTCAACAAACACCTTCAGAGACACCTGTAGAGCATCTTTATAATCACCAAGTTACATTGTGACGTTTGATAGCACACTAAGTGTTCTTCCTTCGGTATTCCAGAGTTGCATAATCTCATAGTCAGAGGAACATGTATAAGTCATGAAGAAAGCAATAGCAATAAACTAAACGATCATAGTGCTAAGCTAACGGATGGGTCTTGTCCATCACATCATTCTCTAATGATGTGATCCCGTTCATCAAATGACAACACATGTCCATGGATAGGAAACTTAACCATCTTTGATAACGAGCTAGTCAAGTACAGGCATACTAGGGACACTCTGTTTGTCTATGTATTCACACATGTACTAAGTTTCCGGTTAATACAATTCTAGCATGAATAATAAACATTTATCATGAAATAAGGAAATAAATAATAACTTTATTATTGCCTCTAGGGCATATTTCCTTCAGTCTCCCACTTGCACTAGAGTCAATAATCTAGTTCACATCGCTATGTGATTTAACACCAATAGTTGACATCACCATATGATTAACACCCATAGTTCACATCGCCATGTGATCAACACTCAAAGTGTTTACTAGAGTCAGTAATCTAGTTCACATTGCCATGTGATTAACACCCAAAGAGTACTAAGGTGTGATCATGTTTTGCTTGTGAGAGAAGTTTAGTCAACGGGTCTGCCAAATTCAGATCCGTATGTATTTTGCAAATTTCTATGTTTACAATGCTCTCCACGGAGCTACTTTAGCTAATTACTCCCACTTTTAGTATGTATCCGGATTGTGACTTAGAGTCATCCAGATCGGTGTCCAAGCTTGCATCAACATAACTCTTTACGACGAACTCTTTATCACCTCAATTTTGACCGCTGTCCAGTGATCTACTCCTAGATCAAAATTGTACTCCCTTGCCAAAATCAAGGCAGGGTATACAATAGGTCTGGTACACAGCATGGCTTACTTTATAGAACCTATGGCTGAGGCATAGGGAATGACTTTCATTCTCTCTCTATCTTCTGCCGTGGTCGGGCTTTGAGTCTTACTCAACTTCACACCTCGCAACACAGGCAAGAACGCTTTCTTTGACTGTTCCATTTTGAACTACTTCAAAAAACTTGTCAAGGTATGTACTCATTGAAAAAACTTATCAAGCGTCTTGACCTATCTCTATAGATCTTGATGTTCAACATGTAAGCTGCTTCACCGAGGTCTTTGTTTGAAAAACTCCTTTCAAACAATCCTTTATGCTTTCCAGAAAATTCTACATCATTTCTGATCGACAATATGTCATTCACATATACTTATCAGAAAGGCTGTAGTGCTCCCACAAACTTTCTTGTAAATACAGGCTTCACCGCAAGTCTGTATAAAACTATATGCTTTGATCAACTTATCAAAGCGTATATTCCAACTCCGAGATGCTTGCACCAGTCCATAGATGGATTGCTGGATCTTACATATTTTGTTAGCACCTTTAGGATTGACAAAACCTTCTGGCTGCATCATATGCAACTCTTCTTTAATAAATCCATTAAGGAATGCGGTTTTGTTTATCCATTTGCCAGACTTCATAGAATGCGGCAATTGCTAATATGATTCGGACAGACTTAAGCATCGCTACGAGTGAGAAAAACTCATCGTAGTGAACACCTTGAACTTGTCGAAAACCTTTCGCGACAAGTCGAGCTTTGTAGATAGTAAGACTATCATCAGCGTCCGTCTTCCTCTTGAAGATCCATTTATTCTCAATGGCTTTCCGATCATCGGGCAATTCCACCAAAGTCCATACTTTGTTTTCATATATGGATCCTATATCAGATTTCATGGTCTTAAACCATTTTTGCGGAATCTGGGCTCATCATCGCTTCCTCATAGTTCGTAGGTTCGTCATGGTCTAGTAACATGACTTCCAGAACCGGATTACCATACCACTCTGGTGCGGAACGTACTCTGGTTGACTTACGAGGTTCGGTAGTAAATTGATCTGAAGTTTCATGATCATCATCATTAACTTCCTCACTAATTGGTGTAGGCATCACTGGACCTGATTTCTGTGATGAACTACTTTCCAATTCGGGAGAAGGTACAATTACCTCATCAAGTTCTACTTTCCTCCCACTCACTTCTTTCGAGAGAAACTTCTTCTCTAGAAAGAATCCATTCTTAGCAACAAAGATCTTGCCTTCGGATCTGTGATAGAAGGTGTACCCAACATTTTCTTTTGGGTATCCTATGAAGACGCACTTCTCCGATTTAGGTTCGAGCTTATCAGGTTGAAACTTTTTCACATAAGCATCGCAACCCCAAAATTTAAGAAACGACAGCTTAGGTTTCTAGCCAAACCATAATTCATACGGTGTCGTCTCAACGGATTAGACGGTGCCCTATTTAATGTGAATGTAGCTGCCCCTAATGCATAACCCCAAAATGATAGTGGTAAATCGGTAAGAGACATCATAGATTGCACTATATCTAATAAAGTATGGTTATGACGTTCGGACACACCATTATGATGTGGTGTTCCAGGTGGCATGAATTTGTGAAACTATTCCACATTGTTTTAATTGAAGACCAAACTCGTAACTCAAATATTCGTCTCCGCGATCATATCGTAGAAACTTTATTTTCTTGTTATGATGATTTTCAACTTTACTCTGAAATTATTTGAACTTTTCAAATCTTTCAGACTTATGTTTCATCAAGTAGATATACCCATATCTGCTCAAATCATCTGTGAAGGTCAGAAAATAATGATACTCGCCGCGAGCCTCAACACTCATCGGACCGCATCAGTATGTATTATTTCCAACAAGTCAGTTGCTCGCTCCATTGTTCCGGAGAATGGAGTCTTTAGTCATCTTGCCCATGAGGCATGGTTCGCAAGCATCAAGTGATTCCAAAAGCCCATCAGCATGGAGTTCTTCATGCGCTTTACACCAATATGACTTAAATGGCAGTGCCACAAATAAGTTGCACTATTGCTACCTCTTGAGCACTGCGTTGGTTTCCCCTTGAAGAGGAAAGGGTGATGCAGTAAAGTAGCATAAGTATTTTCCTCAGTTTTTGAGAACCAAGGTATCAATCCAGTAGGAGACCACGCACGAGTCCCTTGCACCTACACAAACAAACAAGAACCTCGCAACACAATGCGATAAAGGGGTTGTCAATCCCTCAACGGTCACTTACGAGAGTGAGATCCGATAGATATGATAAGATAATATTTTTGGTATTTTTTATGATAGAGATGCAAAGTAAAATAAAATGCAATAAAAACAGCTAAGTGTTGGAATATTTATATGATGGAAAATAGACCCGGGGGCCATAGGTTTCACTAGTGGCTTCTCTCGAGAGCATAAGTATTATGGTGGGTGAACAAATTACTGTTGAGCAATTGACAAAATTGAGTATAGTTATGAGAATATCTAGGTATGATCATGTATATAGGCATCACGTCCGAGACAAGTAGACCGACTCCTGCCTGCATCTACTACTATTACTCCACACATCGATCGCTATCCAGCATGCATCTACAGTACTAAGTTCAAAAGAACAGAGTAACGCTTTAAGTAAGATGACATGATGTAGAGGGATAAACTCATGCAATATGATATAAACCCCATCTTGTTATCCTCGATGGCAACAATACAATACGTGCCTTGCTACCCCTACTGTCACTGGGAAAGGACACCGCAAGATTGAACCCAAAGCTAAGCACTTCTCCCATTGCAAGAAAGATCAATCTAGTAGGCCAAACCAAACTGATAATTCGAAAAGACTTGCAAAGATAAGCAATCATACATAAAAGAATTCAGAGAAGATTCAAATATTGTTCATAGATAATCTTGATGATAAACCCACAATTCATCGGTCTCAACAAACACACCGCAAAAAGAAGATTACATCGAATAGATCTCCATGAGAGAGGGGGAGAACATTGTATTGAGATCCAAAAAGAGAGAAGAAGCCATCTAGCTACTAACTATGGACCCGAAGGTCTAAAGTAAACTACTCACACTTCATCGGAGAGGCTATGGTGTTGATGTAGAAGCCCTCCGTGATGGATGCCCCCTCCGACGGAGCTCCGGAACAGGCCCCAAGATGGGATCTCGTGGGTACAGAAGGTTGCGGCGGTGGAATTAGGTTTTCGTGGATGCTTCTGTTTGTTTGGGGGTACGTAGGTATATATAGGAGGAAGAAGTACGTCGGTGGAGCAACGTGGGCCCCACGAGGGTGGAGGGCGTGCCCCCCTACCTCGTGCCCTCCTGGTTGCTTTCTTGATGTAGGGTCCAAGTCCTCTGGATCACGTTCATTCCGAAAATCACGTTCCCGGAGGTTTCATTCCGTTTGGACTCCGTTTGATATTCTTTTTCTGCAAATCACTAAAATAGGCAAAGAAACAACAATTTGAGCTGGGCCTCCGGTTAATAGGTTAGTCCCAAAAATGATATAAAAGTGTATAATAAAGCCCGTTAAACATCCAAAACAGAATATAATATATCATGAAGCAATCAAAAATTATAGATACGTTGGAGACGTATCAAGCATCCCCAAGCTTAATTCCTGCTCGTCCTCGAGTAGGTAAATGATAAAAACAGAATTTTTGATGCGGAATGCTACTTGGCATAATTTTCAATGTAATTCTCTTATTTGTGGTATGAATGTTCATATCCGAAAGATTCAAGACAAAAGTTTAATATTGACATAAAAATAATAATACTTCAAGCATACTAACTAAGCAATTATGTCTTCTCAAAATAACATGGCCAAAGAAAGTTATCCCTACAAAATCATATAGTCTGGCTATGCTCTATCTTCACCACACAAAGTATTTAAATCATGCACAACCCCGATGACAAGCCAAGCAATTGTTTCATACTTTTGGTGTTCTCAAACTTTTTCAACCTTCACGCAATACATGAGCGTGAGCCATGGACATAGCACTATATGTGGAATAGAATGGTGGTTGTGGAGAAGACAAAAAGAGGGAGAAGATAGTCTTACATCAACTAGGCGTATCAACGGGCTATGGAGATGCCCATTAATCGATATCAATGTGAGTGAGTAGGGATTGCCATGCAACGAATGCACTAGAGCTATAAGTATATGAAAGCTCAACAAAAGAAACTAAGTGGGTGTGCATCCAACTCGCTTGCTCACGAAGACCTAGGGCATTTTGAGGAAGCCCATCATTGGAATATACAAGCCAAGTTCTATAATGAAAAATTCCCACTAGTATATGAAAGTGATATCATAGGAGACTCTCTATCATGAAGATCATGGTGCTACTTTGAAGCACAAGTGTGGTAAAAGGATAGTAACATTGTCCCTTCTCTCTTTTTCTCTCATTTTTTTATTTGGGCTTTTTCTCTTTTTTTTATGGCCTTTTTTTAATTTAGTCCGGAGTCTCATCCCGACTTATGGGGGAATCATAGTCTCCATCATCCTTTCCTCACTTGGGACAATGCTCTAAAAATGATGATCATCACACTTTTATTTACTTACAACTCAATACTTAGAACAAAACATGACTCTATGTGAATGCCTCCGGCGGTGTACCGGGATATGCAATGAACCAAGAGTGACATGTATGAAAGAATTATGAACGGTGGCTTTGCCGCAAATACGATGTCAACTACATGATCATGCGAGGCAATATGACAATGATGGAGCGTGTCATAGTAAACGGAACGGTGGTAAGTTGCATGGCAATATATCTCGGAATGGCTATGGAAATGCCATGATAGGTAGGTATGGTGGCTGTTTTGAGGAAGGTATATGGTGGGTGTATGATACCGGCGAAAAGTGCGCGGTATTAGAGAGGCTAGCAATGGTGGAAAGAAGAGAGTGCGTATAATCCATGGACTCAACATTAGTCATAAAGAACTCATATATTTATTGCAAAAATCTACAAGTTATCAAAGCAAAGTATTACACGCATGCTCCTAGGGGGATAGATTGGTAGGAAAAGACCATCGCTCGTCGCCGACCGCCACTCATAAGGAGGACAATCAATAAATAAATCATGCTCCGACTTCATCACATAACGGTTCACCATACGTGCATGCTACGGGAATCACAAACTTTAACACAAGTATTTCTCAAATCCACAACTACTCAACTAGCATGACTCTAATATCACCATCTTTATATCTCAAAACAATTATCAAGCATCAAACTTCTCATAGTATTCAACACACTCATAAGAAATTTTTTATTAATCTCAAATGCCTATCATAATTAAAGCAAATTACCACGCTGTTTTGTAGGACTCTCAAAATAAGATAAGTGAAGCATGAGAGAACAATAGTTTCGATAAAATCCACCACCGTGCTCTAAAAGATATAAGTGAAGCACTAGAGCAAAAACTGTATAGCTCAAAAGATATAAGTGAAGCACATATAGTATTCTAACAAATTCCGAGTCATGTGTGGCTCTCTCAAAAGGTGTGTACAGCAATGATTATTGTGGCAAACTAACAAATAAAGACTCTAATAATACAAGACGCTCCAAGCAAAACACATATCATGTGGTGAATAAAAATATAGCTTCAAGTAAAGTTACCGATGGAAGTAGACGAAAGAGGGGATGCCTTCCGGGGCATCCCCAAGCTTTGGCTTTTTGGTATCCTTAGATTATCTTGGGGTGCCATGGGCATCCCCAAGCTTAGGATCTTGCCACTCCTTGATCCATAATCCATCAAATCGTTTACCCAAAACTTGAAAACTTCACAACACAAAACTTAACAGAAAATCTCGTGAGCAAAGTTAGCGAAAGAAAACAAAACACAACTTCAAGGTACTGTAATTAACTCATTCTTTATTTATATTGGTGTTAAACCTACTGTATTCCAACTTCTCTATGGTTTATAAACTATTTTATTAGCCATAGATTCATCAAAATAAGCAAACAACACACGAAAAACAGAATCTGTCAAAAACAGAACAGCCTGTAGTAATCTTTAACTAACGCAAACTTCTGGAACTCAAATAATTCAGCCAAAATAGGAAGACCTAGACAATTTGTTTATTGATCAGCAGCAGTTGGAATAAATATTTTATCACGTTCTGGTGATTTTTAACAATTGTTTTCGTGAACAGAAAGTTTCTGGAATTTTCAGCAAGATCAAATAATTATCATCCAAGAAGATCCTATAGGTTTAACTTGGCACAAACACTAATTAAAACATAAAAACACATCTAACCAGAGGCTAGATCAAATATTTATTCCTAAACAGAAGGAAAAAGTAAAAAACTAAAAATAAAATTGGGTTGCCTCCCAACAAGCGCTATCGTTTAACGCCCCTAGCTAGGCATAAAAGCAAGGATAGATTTAGGTATTGCCATAATAATAGGATAGATCATTAAAACTCATTTCATATTCTCTATGTTCAGCAGCAAGTTTTCTTTGAGGCAAGCAAAAGTAATCAAAAGGGCTAAATTTAATGGGACAAAAGTCCCCAAGATCATTAAAACTCATTTCGTATTGCACAACCAATTCATCATTATAAGCATTCTTTTGACAGAACTTTGTGAGCCTATAATCGAGAGAATATCCTAGCTCATTATTTTGAATAGCAAAATCATTATTAAGTTCAGAAATTCTATCAACTAGAACATTGGCAGGAACCTTTTTTCAAAGGTTTTCATTAAAAGCAACATAGTCTAGAGATTGAAAACGCATTATTTCCTCTTGATCAAATAAGATAGTTTCTATGGGAGGACGGCCAGCATCCACCCTATAATGCGCAAAGATTTCTTCGGCCTCTTTTATTATAAATCTGAACTCATGAGCCAAAAAGATAGTAGCGGCACGCTTAACAGAAGAACGCTCAGTATTAGAAAATTCTAGGAAATTCCTTTGTATGCAAGGGTGCATGTGCATAAATTGCCTTTCAAGTTCAACTACAAGCATGGCAAATTACCCATAGAAGGCAAAGCACCGGCACAAGTAAAGAAATCTTGAATAACCCCTTTTCCAATAATATTACCACTACCAATTCGGAATCTTTTTGTATGTAAGATAGGGGGTTCTTCAGCAGGAGCATCAGAATTTTCCATGTTATTACTATTGTCCATATCGACAATAGTTTCCCCAGTTTCAGACATAACGGCAGAAAGTGCGAGGAGCAAAAAGAAAGAGGGAGGCGAACGGAAAAGAGAGGGCGAATAAAATGGCAGGGTGAAGTGGGGGAGAGGAAAACGAGAGGCAAATGGCAAATAATGTAATGCGAGGGAGATGAGTTTGTGATGGGTACTGTTGGGGAACGTAGTAATTTCAAAAAAATTCCTACGCACACGCAAGCTCATGGTGATGCATAGCAACGAGAGGGGAGAGTGTGTCCACGTACCCTCGTAGACCGAAAGCGGAAGCGTTAGCACACCGCAGTTGATGTAGTCGTACGTCTTCACGATCCAACCGATCAAGTACCGAACGCACGGCACCTCCGAGTTCAGCACACGTTCAACTCGATGACGTCCCTCGAACTCCGATCCAGCCGAGCTTTGAGGGAGAGTTCCGTCAGCACGACGGCGTGGTGACGATGAATATGTTCTACAGACGCAGGGCTTCGCCTAAGCACCGCTACGATATGACCGAGGTGGATTATGGTGGAGGGGGGCACCGCACACGGCTAAGAGATCCAAGGGATCAATTGTTGTCTCTCTAGGGGGTGCCTCCCTCCCCATATATAAAGGAGTGGAGGAGGGGGCCGGCCACCCTTGGCGCCACCCCATGAGGAGTCCTACTCCCACCGGGAGTAGGACTCCCCCCTTTCCATGTTGGAGTAGGAGAGGAGAGGGAAGGAGAGAGAGGGGGAAAGGAAAGGGGGGGCGCCGCCCCCCTCCTTGTCCAATTCGGACTTGGGGGGACGGGCGCGCGGCTGCCCCTTGGCCGCCTCTCCTCTTCCACCACTTGGGCCCATGAGGCCCAATAACCTCCGGGGGGGTTCCGGTAACCCCCCGGTACTCCGGTATATATCCGATAACCCCCGGAACCATTCCGGTGTCCGAATATAGTCGTCCAATATATCAATCTTCATGTCTCGACCATTTCGAGACTCCTCGTCATGTCCGTGATCACATCCGGGACTCCGAACTTCCTTCAGTACATCAAAACACATAAACTCATAATATAACCATCATCAAACTTTAAGCGTGCAGACCCTACGGGTTCGAGAACTATGTAGACATGACCGAGACACGTCTCCGGTCAATAACCAATAGCGGAACCTGGATGCTCACATTGGCTCCCACATATTCTACGAAGATCTTTAACGGTCAAACAGCATAATGATACGTCTCCAACGTATCTATAATTTTTGATTGTTCCATGCTATATTATATTCTGTTTTGGACATTAATGGGCTTTATTATACGCTTTTATATTATTTTTGGGACTAACCTATTAACCGGAGGCCCAACCCAGGATTGCTGTTTTTTTGCCTATTTCAGAGTTTCGCGGAAAAAGAATATCAAACGGAGTCCAAACGGAATGAAACCTTCGGGAACATGATTTTCGGAACGAACGTGATCCAGAGGACTTGGACCCTACGTCAAGACATCAACCAGGAGGGCACGAGGTAGGGGGGCGCGCCTACCCCCCGGGCGCGCCCTCCACCCTCGTGGGCCCCACGTTGCTCCACCGACGTACTTCTTCCTCCTATATATACCTACATACCCCCAAACTACCAGATACGGAGCCAAAAACCTAATTCCACCGCCGCAACCTTCTGTACCCGTGAGATCCCATCTTGGGGCCTTTTCCGGAGCTCCGCCGGAGGGGGCATCGATCATGGAGGGCTTCTACATCAACACCTTAGCCTCTCCGATGATGTGTGAGTAGTTTACCCCAGACCTTCGGGTCCATAGTTATTATCTAGATGGCTTCTTCTCTCTTTTTGGATCTCAATACAATGTTCTCCCCCTCTCTTGTGGAGATCTATTCGATGTAATCTTCTTTTGCGGTGTGTTTGTTGAGACCGATGAATTGTGGGTTTATGATCAAGATTATCTATGAACAATATTTGAATCTTCTCTGAATTCTTTTATGTATGATTGGTTATCTTTGCAAGTCTCTTTGAATTATCAGTTTGGTTTGGCCTACTAGATTGATCTTTCTTGCAATGGGAGAAGTGCTTAGCTTTGGGTTCAATCTTGCGGTGTCCTTTCCTAGTGACAGTAGGGGCAGCAAGGCACGTATTGTATTGTTGCCATCGAGGATAACAAGATGGGTTTTATATCATATTGCATGAGTTTATCCCTCTACATCATGTCATCTTACTTAAAGCGTTACTCTGTTCTTATGAACTTAATACTCTAGATGCATGCTGGATAATGGCCGATGTGTGGAGTAATATTAGTAGATGCAGGCAGGAGTCGGTCTACTTGTCTCGGACGTGATGCCTATATACATGATCCTACCTAGATATTCTCATAACTATGCTCAATTCTGTCAATTGCTCAACAGTAATTTGTTCACCCACCGTAATACTTATGCTGTCGAAAGAAGCCACTAGTGAAATCTATGGCCCCCGGGTCTATTTTTCATCATATTAATCTTCCAACACTTAGCTATTTTTATTGACTTTTTATTTACTTTGCATCTTTATCATAAAAATACCAAAAATATTATCTTATCATATCTATCAGATCTCACTCTCGTAAGTGACCGTGAAGGGATTGACAACCCCTTTATTGTGTTGGTTGCGAGGATTTATTTGTTTGTGTAGGTGCGAGGGACTCGTGCGTGGCCTCCTACTGGATTGATACCTTGGTTCTCAAAAATTGAGGGAAATACTTACGCTACTTTGCCGCATAACCCTTTCCTCTTCAAGCGAAAACTAACGCAGTGCTCAAGAGGTAGCAAGAAGGATTTCTAGCGCCGTTGCCGGGGAGTCTACGCAAAAGTCAACATACCAAGTACCCATCACAAACCCTTATCTCCTGCATTACATTATTTTCCATTTGCCTCTCGTTTTCCTCTCCCCCACGTCACCCTTGCCGTTTTATTCGCCCTCTCTTTTTTCATTTGACTCTTTCTCGCTTGCTTCTTGTTTGCTCGTGTGTTGGATTGCTTGCTTGTCACGATGGCTCAAGATAATACTAAGTTGTGTGACTTTACCAATACCAACAATAATGATTTTCTTAGCACTCCGATTTCTCCTCTTACCGATACTGAATCTTGTGAAATCAATGCTGCTTTGTTGAATCTTGTCATGCAAGATCAATTCGCCGGCCTTCCTAGTGAAGATGCCGCTACCCATCTAAATAACTTCGTTGATCTGTGTGATATGCAAAAGAAGAAAGATGTGGATAATGATATTGTTAAATTGAAGCTATTTCCTTTTTCGCTTAGAGATCGTGCTAAAGCTTGGTTTTCATCTTTTCCTAAAAATAGTATTGATTCTTGGAATAAGTGCAAAGATGCTTTTATCTCTAAGTATTTTCCTCCCGCTAAGATCATCTCCCTTAGAAACGATATTACAAATTTTAAGCAACTTGATCATGAACATGTTGCACAAGCTTGGGAGAGGATGAAATTAATGATACGTAATTGCCCTACACATGGTTTAAATCTTTGGATGATTATACAAAATTTTTATGCCGGATTGAATTTTGCTTCTAGAAATCTTTTAGATTCAGCCACGGGAGGTTCTTTTATGGAAATCACTTTAGGAGAAGCTACTAAACTCCTAGATAATATTATGGTTAATTATTCTCAATGGCACACTGAAAGATCTACTAATAAAAAGGTGCATGCGATAGAAGAAATTAATGTTTTGAGTGGAAAGATGGATGAACTTATGAAATTATTTGCTACTAAAAGTGTTTCTTCTGATCCTAATGATATGCTTTTGTCTACTTTGATTGAGAATAATAATGAATCTATGGATGTGAATTTTGTTGGTAGGAATAATTTTGGTAACAACACGTATAGAGGAAACTTTAATCCTAGGCCGTATCCTAGTAATTCCTCTAATAATTATGGTAATTCCTACAACAATTCTTATGGAAATTTTAATAAGATACCTTCTGAATTTGATACGAGTGCTAAGGAGTTTATGAATTCTCAAAAGAATTTCAATGCCTTGCTTGAAGGAAAAATGCTTAAAGCTGATGAATTGGTTAGGAACGTTGATAGAATTTCTCTTGATATTGATTCTTTGAAACTTAGATCTATTCCACCTAAGCATGATATCAATGAGTCTCTCAAATCCATGAGAATTTCCATTGATGAGTGCAAAGAAAGAACCGCTAGGATGCATGCTAAGAAAGATTGCTTTATGAAAGCGTGTTCTTCTAATTTTTATGAAAATAAAGATGAAGATCTAAAAGTTATTGATGTGTCCCCTATTAAATCTTTGTTTTGCAATATGACTCTTGATAATGATGGGACTGAATATGATCCACCTTTACCTAGAAGGCGTTCCAAAAATTCGGAGTCTTTAGATCTTGATGCAAAAATTGGTAAAAGTGGGATTGAAGAGATCAAAACTCTAGATATTAATGAACCCACTATTTTGGATTTCAAGGAATTTAATTATGATAATTGCTCTTTGATAGATTGTATTTCCTTGTTGCAATCCGTGCTAAATTCTCCACATGCTTATAGTCAAAATAAAGCCTTTACTAAACATATCGTTGATGCTTTGATGTAATCTTATGAAGAAAAACTTGAGTTAGAAGTTTCTATCCCTAGAAAACTTTATGATGAGTGGGAGCCTACTATTAAAATTAAAATTAAAGATCATGCATGCTATTCTTTGTGTGATTTGGGTGCTAGTGTTTCCACGATCTCAAAAACTTTGTGCGATTTGCTAGGTTTCCGTGATTTTGATGATTGTTCTTTAAACTTTCACCTTGCGGATTCCACCATTAAGAAACCTATCGGAAGAATTAATGATGTTCTTATTATTTCAAATAGGAATTATGTGCCCATATATTTTATTGTCCTTGATATAGATTGCAATCCTTCATGTCCTATTATTCTTGGTAGACCTTTCCTTAGAACGATTGGTGCAATTATTGATATGAAGGAAGGGAATATTAGATTTCAATTTCTGTTAAGGAAAGGCATGGAACACTTCCCTAGAAAGAAAATAAAATTACCTTATGAATCTATTATGAGAGCCACTTATGGATTGCCTACCAAAGATGGCAATATCTAGATCTATCCTTGCTATTATGCCTAGCTAGGGGCGTTAAACGATAGCGCTTGTTGGGAGGCAACCTAATTTTATTTTTAGTTTTTTGCTTTTTGGTTCTGTTTAGGAATAAATATTTTATCTAGCCTCTAGTTAGATGTGTTTTTATGTTTTAATTAGTGTTTGTGCCAAGTTTAACCTATAGGATCTTCTTGGATGATAGTTATTTGATCTTGCTGAAAATTGCAGAAACTTTCTGTTCACAAAAATAATTGTTAAAAATCACCAGAACGTGATAAAATATTGATTCCAATTGCTTCTGATCAATAAACAAATTGACTAGGCCGTCCTATTTCTTCTGAATTTTTGGAGTTCCAGTAGTTTACGTTAGTTACAGATTACTACAGAGTGTTCTGTTTTTGACAGATTCTGTTTTTCGTGTGTTGTTTGCTTATTTTGATGAATCTATGGCTAGTAAAATAGTTTATAAACCATAGAGAAGTTGGAATACAGTAGGTTTAACACCAATATAAATAAATAATGAGTTCATTACAGTACCTTGAAGTGGTGTTTTGTTTTCTTTCGCTAACGGAGCTCACTAGATTTTCTGTTAAGTTTTGTGTTGTGAAGTTTTCAAGTTTTGGGTAAAAGATTTGATAGATTATGGAACAAGGAGTGGCAAGAGCCTAAGCTTGGGGATGACCATGGCACCCCAAGATAATCTAAGGACACCTAAAATCCAAAGCTTGGGGATGCCCCGGAAGGCATCCCCTCTTTCGTCTACTTCGATCGGTAAATTTACTTGGAGCTATATTTTTATTCACCACATGATATGTGTTTTGCTTGGAGCGTCTTGTATTATTTGAGTCTTTGTTTGTTAGTTTGCCACAATCATCCTTGCTTTACACACCTTTTGAGAGAGACACACATAAATCGGAAATTGTTACAATACTCTATGTGCTTCACTTATATCTTTTGAGTTATATAATTTTGCTCTAGTGCTTCACTTATATCTTTTAGAGCACGGCGGTGGATTTGTTTTATAGAAACTATTGTTCTCTCATGCTTTACTTAGATTATTTTGAGAGTCCTACAAAACAGCATGGTAATTTGCTTTAATTATGATAAGCATTCAAGATTAGTAAAAAAAATCTTATGAGTGTGTTGAATACTATGAGAAGTTAGATGCTTGATAATTGTTTTGAGATATGGAGATGATGATATTAGAGTCATGCTAGTTGAGTAGTTGTGAATTTCAGAAATACTTGTGTTAAAGTTTGTGATTCCCGTAGCATGCACGTATGGTGAACCGTTATGTGATGAAGTCGGAGCATGATTTATTTATTGATTGTCTTCCTTATGAGTGGCGGTCGGGGACGAGCGATGGTCTTTTCCTACCAATCTATCCCCCTAGGAGCATGCGCGTAATACTTTGCTTTGATAACTTGTATATTTTTGCAATAAGTATATGAGTTCTTTATGACTAATGTTGAGTCCATGGATTATACGCACTTTTCTTTCTTCCACCATTGCTAGCCTCTCTAATACCGCGCACTTTTCGCCGGTATCATACACCCACCATATACCTTCCTCAAAACAGCCACCATACCTACCTATCATGGCATTTCCATAGCTATTCCGAGATATATTGCCATGAAACTTTCCACAGTTTCGTTTACTATGACACGCTCCATCATTGTCATATTGCTTCACATGATCATGTCGTTGACATCGTATTTGTGGCAAAGCCACCGTTCATAATTCTTTCATACATGTCACTCTTGATTCATTGCATATCCTGGTACACCGCCGGAGGCATTCACATAGAGTCATATTTTGTTCTAAGTATTGAGTTGTAATTGTTGAGTTGTAAGTAAATAAAAGTGTGATGATCATCATTTTCTAGAGCATTGTCCCAAGTGAGGAAATGATGATGGAGACTATGATTCCCCCACAAGTCGGGATGAGACTCCGGACTGAAAATAAAAAAAGGGGAAAGAAAAGAGGCCAAAAAAGAAGAGAAAGGCCCAAACAAAAAAGAGAGAAAAAACGAATGAGATAAAAAGAGAGAAGGGAGAATGTTACTATCCTTTTACCACACTTGTGCTTCAAAGTAGCACCATGATCTTCATGATAGAGAGTCTCCTATGTTATCACTTTCGTATACTAGTGGGAATTGTACATTATAGAACTTGGCTTGTATATTCCAATGATGGGCTTCCTCAAAATGCCCTAGGTCTTCGTGAGCAAGCGAGTTGGATGCACACCCACTTAGTTTCTTTTGTTGAGCTTTCATATACTTATAGCTCTAGTGCATCCGTTGCATGTCAATCCCTACTCACTCACATTAATATCTATTAATGGGCATCTCCATAGCCTGTTGATACGCCTAGTTGATGTGAGACTATCTTCTCCTTTTTGTCTTCTCCACAACCACCATTCTATTCCACATATAGTGCTATGTCCATGGCTCACGCTCATGTATTGCGTGAAGATTGAAAAAAGTTTGAGAACATCAAAAGTATGAAATAATTGCTTGGCTTGTCATCGGGGTTGTGCATGATTTAAATACTTTGTGTGGTGAAGATAGAGCATAGCCAGACTATATGATTTTGTAGGGATAACTTTCTTTGGCCATGTTATTTTGAGAAGACATAATTGCTTAGTTGGTATGCTTGAAGTATTATTATTTTTATGTCAATATTAAACTTTTGTCTTGAATCTTTCGGATCTGAATATTCATACCACAATTAAGAGAATTACATTGAAATTATGCCAAGTAGCATTCCACATCAAAAATTCTGTTTTTATCATTTACCTACTCGAGGACGAGCAGGAATTAAGCTTGGGGATGCTTGATATGTCTCAAACGTATCTATAATTTTTTATTGTTCCATGCTATATTATATTCTGTTTTGGACATTAATGGGCTTTATTATACACTTTTATTTTATTTTTGGGACTAACCTATTAACCGGAGGCCCAGCCCAGAATTGCAGTTTTTTGCCTATTTCAGAGTTTCGCAGAAAAAGAATATCAAACGGAGTCCAAACGAAATGAAACCTTTGGGGATGTGATTTTCGGAACGAACGTGATCCAGAGGACTTGGACCCTACGTCAAGACATCAACCAGGAGGGCACGAGGTAGGGGGCGCGCCCTCCACCCTCGTGGGCCCCATGTTGCTCCACCGACGTACTTCTTCCTCCTATATATACCTACGTACCACCAAACTACCAGATACGGAGCCAAAAACCTAATTCCACCGCCGCAACCTTCTGTATCCGTGAGATCCCATCTTGGGGCCTTTTCCGAAGCTCCGCCGGAGGGGGCATCGATCACGGAGGGCTTCTACATCAACACCTTAGCCTCTCCGATGATGTGTGAGTAGTTTACCCGAGACCTTCGGGTCCATAGTTATTAGCTAGATAGCTTCTTCTCTCTTTTTGGATCTCAATACAATGTTCTCCCCCTCTCTTGTGGAGATCTATTCGATGTAATCTTCTTTTGCGGTGTGTTTGTTGAGACCGATGAATTGTGGGTTTATGATCAAGATTATCTATGAACAATATTTGAATCTTCTATGAATTCTTTTATGTATGATTGGTTATCTTTGCAAGTCTCTTCGAATTATCAGTTTGGTTTGGCCTACTAGATTGATCTTTCTTGCAATGGGAGAAGTGCTTAGCTTTGGGTTCAATCTTGTGGTGTCCTTTCCTAGTGACAGTAGGGGCAGCAAGGCACATATTGTATTGTTGCCATCGAGGATAACAAGATGGGGTTTATATCATATTGCATGAGTTTATCCCTCTACATCATGTCATCTTACTTAAAGCGTTACTCTGTTCTTATGAACTTAATACTCTAGATGCGTGCTGGATAGCGGTCGATGTGTGGAGTAATAGTAGTAGATGCAGGCAGGAGTCGGCCTACTTGTCTCGGACGTGATGCCTATATACATGATCATACCTAGATATTCTCATAACTATGCTCAATTCTGTCAATTGCTCAACTGTAATTTGTTCACCCACCGTAATACTTATGCTCTCGAGAGAAGCCACTAGTGAAACCTATGGCCCCGGGTCTATTTTTCATCATATTAATCTTCCAACACTTAGCTATTTTTATTGCCTTTTTATTTACTTTGCATCTTTGTCATAAAAATACCAAAAATATTATCTTATCATATCTATCAGATCTCACTCTCGTAAGTGACCGTGAAGGGATTGACAACCCCTTTATTGCGTTGGTTGCGAGGATTTATTTGTTTGTGTAGGTGCGAGGGACTCGTGCGTGGTCTCCTACTGGATTGATACCTTGGTTCTCAAAAACTGAGGGTACACTACTTTGCTGCATCACCCTTTCCTCTTCAAGGGAAAACCAATGCAGTGCTCAAGAGGTAGCACATAACAACATACGTTGTTCCCTTTGTCATCGGTATGTTACTTGCCCGAGATTCGATCGTCGGTATCTCAATACCTAGTTCAATCTCGTTACCGGCAAGTCTCTTTACTCGTTCCGTAATACATCATCCCGCAACTAACTCATTGGTTGCAATGCTTGCAAGGCTTAAGTGATGTGCATTACCGAGTGGCCCAGAGATACCTCTCCGACAATCGGAGTGACAAATCCTAATCTCAAAATACGCCAACCCAACAAGTACCTTCGGAGACACCTGTAGAGCACCTTTATAATCACCCATTTACGTTGTGACGTTTGGTAGCACACAAAGTGTTCCTCCGGTAAACGGGAGTTGCATAATCTCATAGTCATAGGAACATGTATAAGTCATGAAGAAAGCAATAGCAACATACTAAACGATCAAGTGCTAAGCTAACGGAATGGTTCAAGTCAATCACATCATTCTCTAATGATGTGATCCCGTTAATCAAATGACAACTCATGTCTATGGCTAGGAAACTTAACCATCTTTGATTCAACGAGCTAGTCAAGTAGAGGCATACTAGTGACACTCTGTTTGTCTGTGTATTCACACATGTACTATGTTTCTGGTTAATACAATTCTAGCATGAATAATAAACATTCATCATGATATAAGGAAATAAATAATAACTTTATTATTGCCTCTAGGGCATATTTCCTTCAGTCTCCCACTTGCAAAAGAGTCAATAATCTAGTTCACATCGCGATGTGATTTAACACTAATAGTTCACATCACCATGTGATTAACACCCATAGTTCACATCATCATGTGACCAACACCCAAAGGGTTTACTAGAGTCAATAATCTAGTTCACATCACTATGTGATTAACACCCAAAGAGTACTAATGTGTGATTGAGGGAGTCCTGGATTAGGGGTGTTGGAAATATGCCCTAGAGGCAATAATAAATGGTTATTATTATATTTCTTTGTTCATGGTAATTGTCTATTGTTCATGCTATAATTGTATTGTCCGGAAATCGTAATACATGTGTGAATACATAGACCACAACGTGTCCCTAGTAAGCCTCTAGTTGACTAGCTCATTGATCAACAGATAGTCATGGTTTCCTGACTATGGACATTGGATGTCATTGATAACGGGATCACATCATTAGGAGAATGATGTGATGGACAAGACCCAATCCTAAGCATAGCATAAAAGATCGTGTAGTTTCGTTTGCTAGAGATTTTCCAATGTCAAGTATCTTTTCCTTAGACCATGAGATCGTGCAACTCCCGGATACCGTAGGAGTGCTTTGGGTGTGCCAAACGTCACAACGTAACTGGGTGACTATAAAGGTGCACTACGGGTATCTCCGAAAGTGTCTGTTGGGTTGGCACGGATCGAGACTGGGATTTGTCACTCCGTGTGACGGAGAGGTATCTCTGGGCCCACTCGGTAATGCATCATCATAATGAGCTCAATGTGACTAAGGCATTAGTCACGGGATCATGCATTGCGGTACGAGTAAAGAGACTTGCCGGTAACGAGATTGAACAAGGTATTGGGATACCGACGATCGAATCTCGGGCACGTAACATATCGATTGACAAAGGGAATTGTATACGGGATTGATTGAATCCTCGACATCGTGGTTCATCCGATGAAATCATCGTGGAACATGTGGGAGCCAACATGGGTATCTAGATCCCGCTGTTGGTTATTGACCGGAGAGGCGTCTCGGTCATGTCTGCATGTCTCCCGAACCCGTAGGGTCTACACACTTAAGGTTCGGTGACGCTAGGGTTATAGAGATATGTGTATGCGGAAACCCGAAAGTTGTTCGGAGTCCCGGATGAGATCCCGGACGTCACGAGGAGTTCCGGAATGGTCCGGAGGTAAAGAATTATGTATAGGAAGTCAAGTTTCGGCCACCGGGAAAGTTTCGGGGGTTACCGGTATTGTACCGGGACCACCGGAAGGGTCCCGGGGGTCCACCGGGTGGGGCCACCTATCCCGGAGGGCCCCGTGGGCTGAAGTGGGAAGGGAACCAGCCCCTGGTGGGCTGGGCGCCCCCATGGGCCTGCCCCCATGCGCCTAGGGTTGGGAACCCTAGGGTGGGGGGGCTTCCCACTTGCCTTGGGGGGCAAGGCACCCCCCTGGCCGCCGCCCCCCACCCTAGATGGGTTTGGCCGGCGCCCCCCCCCCAAGGGGGCCTATATAAAGGGGGGGGGAGGGAGGGCAGCAACATTACAGCCTTGGGCGCCTCCCTCTCCCCCTGCAACACCTCTCTCTCTCGTATATGCTGGGCGAAGCCCTGCCGGCATCCCGCTACATCCACCACCACGCCGTCGTGCTGCTGGATCTCCATCAACCTCTCCTTCCCCCTTGCTGGATCAAGAAGGAGGAGACGTCGCTGCACCGTATGTGTGTTGAACGCGGAGGTGCCGTCCGTTCGGCACTCGGTCATCGGTGATTTGGATCACGGCAAGTACGACTCCGTCATCCACGTTCATTGGAACGCTTCCGCTTGCGATCTACAAGGGTATGTAGATGCACTCCTTTCCCCTCGTTGCTAGTATACTCCATAGATGCATCTTGGTGAGCGTAGGAAAATTTTAAAATTATGCTACGATTCCCAACAGTGGTATCAGAGCCAGGTTTATGCGTAGTTACTATGCACGAGTAGAACACAAAGAAGTTGTGGGCGTTGATGTTGCCAATTCTTCTTGCCGCTACTAGTCGTTTCTTGTTTCGGCGGCATTGTAGGATGAAGCGGCCCGGACCGACCTTAGATGTACGCTTACATGAGACAGGTTCCACCGACTGACATGCACTAGTTGCATAAGGTGGCTAGCGGGTGTCTGTCTCTCCTACTTTAGTCGGAACGGATTCGATGAAAAGGGTCCTTATGAAGGGTAAATAGAAATTGGCAAATCACGTTGTGGTCATACGTAGGTAAGAAACGTTCTTGCTAGAAACCTACAAACCACGTAAAAACTTGCAACAACAATTAGAGGACGTCTAACTTGTTTTTGCAGCATGTGTTATGTGATGTGATATGGCCAGAAGATGTGATGAATGATATATGTGATGTATGAGATTGATCATATTCTTGTAATAGGAATCACGACTTGCATGTCGATGAGTATGACAACCGGCAGGAGCCATAGGAGTTGTCTTTATTATTTTGCATGACCTGCGTGTCATTGAATAAACGCCATGTAAATTACTTTATTTTGTTGCTAAACGCGTTAGCCATAGAAGTAGAAGTAATCGTTGGCATGACGACTTCATGAAGACACAATGATGGAGATCATGATGATGGAGATCATGGTGTCATGCCGGTGACGAAGATGATCATGGTGCCCCGAAGATGGAGATCAAAGGAGCATGATGATATTGGCCATATCATGTCACTATTTGATTGCATGTGATGTTTATCATGTTATTGCATCTTATTTGCTTAGAACGACAGTAGTAAGTAAGATGATCCCTTATGATAATTTCAAGAAAGTGTTCGCCCTAACTGTGCACCGTTGCGAAGGTTCGTTGTTTCGAAGCACCACGTGATGATCGGTTGTGATAGATTCTAACGTTTGCATACAACGGGTGTTGACGAGCCTAGCATGTACAGACATGGCCTCGGAACACACGCAATACACTTAGGTTGACTTGACGAGCCTAGCATGTACAGACATGGCCTCGGAACACGGAGGACCGAAAGGTCGAGCATGAGTCGTATAGAAGATACGATCAACATGGAGATGTTCACCGATCTTGACTAGTCCGTCTCACGTGATGATCGGACACGGCCTAGTTAACTCGGATCATGTTTCACTTAGATGACTGGAGGGATGTCTATCTGAGTGGGAGTTCATTGAGTAATTTGATTAGATGAACTTAATTGTCATGAACTTAGTCTAAAATCTTTACACTATGTCTTGTAGATCAAATGGCCAACGTTGTCCTCAATCTCAACGCATTCCTAGAGAAAACCAAGCTGAAAGATGATGGCAGCAACTATACGGACTGGGTCCGGAACCTGAGGATCATCCTCATAGTAGCCCAGAAAGATTATGTCCTAGAAGCACCGCTAGGTGAAGCACCAATCCCAGAAAACCAAGACGTTATGAACGCTTGGCAATCACATGCTGATGATTACTCCCTCGTTCAGTGCGGCATGCTTTACAGCTTAGAACCGGGTCTCCAAAAGCGTTTTGAGAAACATGGAGCATATGAGATGTTCGAGGAGCTGAAACTGCTTTTTCAAGCTCATGCCCGGGTCGAGAGATATGAAGTCTCCGACAAGTTCTTCAGCTGTAAAATGGAGGAGAATAGTTCTGTTAGTGAGCACATACTCAGAATGTCTGGGTTACACAACCGCTTATCCCAGCTGGGAGTTAATCTCCCGGATGACGCGGTCATTGACAGAATCCTCCAGTCGCTTCCACCAAGCTACAAGAGCTTTGTGATGAACTACAATATGCAGGGGATGGAAAAGACCATTCCTGAGGTATATTCAATGCTGAAATCAACGGAAGGGGAGATCAGAAAAGAACATCAAGTGTTGATGGTGAATAAAACCACTAAGTTCAAGAAGGGCAAGGGTAAGAAGAACTTCAAGAAGGACGGCAAGGGAGTTGCCGCGCCCGGTAAGCCAGTTACTGGGAAGAAGTCAAAGAATGGACCCAAGCCTGAAACTAAGTGCTTTTATTGCAAGGGAAGTGGTCACTGGAAGCGGAACTGCCCCAAATACTTAGCGGACAAGAAGGCCGGCAACACCAAAGGTATATGTGATATACATGTAATTGATGTGTACCTTACCAGTGCTCGTAGTAGCTCCTGGGTATTTGATACCGGTGCGGTTGCTCATATTTGTAACTCAAAACAGGAACTACGGAATAAACGAAGACTGGCGAAGGACGAGGTGACGATGCGCGTCGGGAATGGTTCCAAGGTTGATGTGATCGCCGTCGGCACGCTACCTCTGCATCTCCCTACGGGATTAGTTTTAAACCTCAATAATTGATATTTAGTGCCAGCTTTGAGCATGAACATTGTATCTGGATCTCGTTTATTTCGAGATGGCTACTCATTTAAATCCGAGAATAATGGTTGTTCTATTTATTTGAGAGATATGTTTTACGGTCATGCCCCGCTGGTTAATGGTTTATTCTTGATGAATCTCGAACGTGATGTTACACATATTCATAGTGTGAATACCAAAAGATCTAAAGTTGATAACGATAGTCCCACATACTTGTGGCACTGCCGCCTTGGTCACATTGGTGTCAAGCGCATGAAGAAGCTCCATGCAGATGGACTTTTGGAGTCTCTTGATTACAAATCATTTGACACGTGCGAACCATGCCTCATGGGTAAGATGACCAAGACTCCGTTCTCCGGAATGATGGAGCGAGCAACCAACTTATTGGAAATCATACATACCGATGTGTGCGGTCCAATGAGTGTTGAGGCTCGCGGAGGATATCGTTATGTTCTCACTCTCACTGATGACTTAAGTAGATATGGGTATGTCTACCTAATGAAACACAAGTCTGAAACCTTTGAAAAGTTCAAGGAATTTCATAGTGAGGTTGAGAATCAACGTGACAGAAAAATAAAATTCTTACGATCAGATCGTGGTGGAGAATATTTAAGTCACGAGTTTGGTACACACTTAAGGAAATGTGGAATAGTTTCACAACTCACGCCGCCTGGAACACCTCAGAGAAATGGTGTGTCCGAACGTCGTAATCGCACTCTATTGGATATGGTGCGATCTATGATGTCTCTTACCGATTTACCGCTCTCATTTTGGGGCTATGCTTTAGAGACTGCCGCATTCACTTTAAATAGGGCTCTGTCGAAATCCGTTGAGACGACACCGTATGAATTATGGTTTGGGAAGAAACCTAAGCTGTCGTTTCTAAAAGTTTGGGGATGCGATGCTTATGTCAAGAAACTTCAACCTGAAAAGCTCGAACCCAAGTCGGAGAAATGCGTCTTCATAGGATACCCTAAGGAAACTATTGGGTACACCTTCTACCTCAGATCCGAAGGCAAGATCTTCGTTGCCAAGAACGGGTCCTTTCTAGAGAAGGAGTTTCTCTCGAAAGAATTGAGTGGGAGGAAAGTGGAACTTGATGAGGTGACAGTCACCCCTTCTGAACCGGAAAGTAGCGCAGTGCGGGAAGATGTTCCTGTGGTGCCTGCACCGACTAGGGAGGAAGTTAATGATGATGATCATGAAGCTTCGGATCAAGTTACTACTGAACTTCGTAGGTCCACAAGGACACGTTCCGCACCAGAGTGGTACGGCAACCCTGTCCTAGAAATCATGTTGTTAGACAACGGTGAACCTTCGAACTATGAAGAAGCGATGGCGGGCCTGGATTCCGACAAATGGCTAGAAGCCATGAAATCCGAGATAGGATCCATGTATTGAAACGAAGTATGGACTTTGACTGACTTGCCCGATGATCGGCGAGCCATAGAAAACAAGTGGATCTTTAAGAAGAAGACAGACGCGGATGGTAATGTGACCATCTATAAGGCTCGACTTGTCGCTAAGGGTTATCGACAAGTTCAAGGGGTTGACTACGATGAGACTTTCTCACCCGTAGCGAAGCTGAAGTCAGTCCGAATCATGTTAGCAATTGCCGCATACTATGATTATGAGATATGGCAGATGGACGTCAAAACGGCATTCCTTAATGGCTTCCTTAAGGAAGAGTTGTATATGATGCAGCCGGAAGGTTTTGTCGATCCTAAGAATGCTAACAAAGTATGCAAGCTCCAGCGCTCAATCTATGGGCTGGTGCAAGCATCTCGGAGTTGGAACATTCGCTTTGATGAGATGATCAAAGCGTTTGGGTTTACACAGACTTATGGAGAAGCCTGTGTTTACAAGAAAGTGAGTGGGAGCTCTGTAGCATTTCTCATATTATATGTGGATGACATACTATTGATGGGAAATGATATAGAATTCTTGGAAAGTATAAAGGCCTATTTGAATAAGTGTTTTTCAATGAAGGACCTTGGAGAAGCTGCTTATATATTAGGCATCAAGATCTATAGAGATAGATCAAGACGCCTCATTGGTCTTTCACAAAGTACATACCTTGACAAGATATTGAAGAAGTTCAATATGGATCAGTCCAAGAAGGGGTTCTTGCCTGTATTGCAAGGTGTGCAATTGAGCACGGCTCAATGCCCGACCACGGCAGAAGATAGAGAAAAGATGAGTGTCATCCCCTATGCCTCGGCCATAGGGTCTATTATGTATGCCATGCTGTGTACCAGACCTGATGTAAACCTTGCCGTAAGTTTGGTAGGAAGGTACCAAAGTAATCCCGGCATGGAACACTGGACAGCGGTCAAGAATATCCTGAAGTACCTGAAGAGGACTAAGGATATGTTTCTCGTTTATGGAGGTGACGAAGAGCTCGTCGTAAAGGGTTACGTCGACGCTAGCTTCGACACAGATCTGGATGACTCGAAGTCACAAACCGGATACGTGTATATTTTGAATGGAGGAGCAGTAAGCTGGTGCAGTTGCAAGCAAAGCGTCGTGGCGGGATCTACATGTGAAGCGGAGTACATGGCAGCCTCGGAGGTAGCACAGGAAGCAGTCTGGATGAAGGAGTTCATTACCGACCTAGGGGTGATTCCCAATGCGTCGGGCCCGATGACTCTCTTCTGTGACAACACTGGAGCTATTGCACTTGCGAAGGAGCCCAGGTTTCACAGGAAGACCATGCATATCAAGCGTCGCTTCAACTCCATTCGTGAAAGTGTTCAAAATGGAGACATAGATATTTGTAAAGTACATACGGACCTGAATGTAGCAGATCCGTTGACTAAACCTCTCCCTAGATCAAAACATGATCAACACCAGGACGCAACGGGTGTTCGATTCATCACAATGTAACTAGATTATTGACTCTAGTGCAAGTGAGAGACTGTTGGAAATATGCCCTAGAGGCAATAATAAATGGTTATTATTATATTTCTTTGTTCATGGTAATTGTCTATTGTTCATGCTATAATTGTATTGTCCGGAAATCGTAATACATGTGTGAATACATAGACCACAACGTGTCCCTAGTAAGCCTCTAGTTGACTAGCTCGTTGATCAACAGATAGTCATGGTTTCCTGACTATGGACATTGGATGTCATTGATAACGGGATCACATCATTAGGAGAATGATGTGATGGACAAGACCCAATCCTAAGCATAGCATAAAAGATCGTGTAGTTTCGTTTGCTAGAGCTTTTCCAATGTCAAGTATCTTTTCCTTAGACCATGAGATCGTGCAACTCCCGGATACCGTAGGAGTGCTTTGGGTGTGCCAAACGTCACAACGTAACTGGGTGACTATAAAGGTGCACTACGGGTATCTCCGAAAGTGTCTGTTGGGTTGGCACGGATCGAGACTGGGATTTGTCACTCCGTGTGACGGAGAGGTATCTCTGGGCCCACTCGGTAATGCATCATCATAATGAGCTCAATGTGACTAAGGCGTTAGTCACGGGATCATGCATTGCGGTACGACTAAAGAGACTTGCCAGTAACGAGATTGAACAAGGTATTGGGATACCGACGATCGAATCTCGGGCAAGTAACATATCGATTGACAAAGGGAATTGTATACGGGATTGATTGAATCCTCGACATCGTGGTTCATCCGATGAAATCATCGTGGAACATGTGGGAGCCAACATGGGTATCCAGATCCCGCTGTTGGTTATTGACCGGAGAGGCGTCTCGGTCATGTGTGCATGTCTCCCGAACCCGTAGGGTCTACACACTCAAGGTTCGGTGACGCTAGGGTTATAGAGATATGTGTATGCGGAAACCCGAAAGTTGTTCGGAGTCCCGGATGAGATCCCGGACGTCACGAGGAGTTCCGGAATGGTCCGGAGGAAAAGAATTATATATAGGAAGTCAAGTTTCGGCCACCGGGAAAGTTTCGGGTGTTACCGGTATTGTACCGGGACCACCGGAAGGGTCCCGGGGGTCCACCGGGTGGGGCCACCTATCCCGGAGGGCCCCGTGGGCTGAAGTGGGAAGGGAACCAGCCCCTGGTGGGCTGGGCGCCCCCCATGGGCCTTCCCCCATGCGCCTAGGGTTGGGAACCCTAGGGTGGGGGGGCTTCCCACTTGCCTTGGGGGGCAAGGCACCCCCCTGGCCGCCGCCCCCCACCCTAGATGGGTTTGGCCGGCGCCCCCCCAAGGGGGCCTATATAAAGGGGGGAGGGAGGGCAGCAACAATACAGCCTTGGGCGCCTCCCTCTCCCCCTGCAACACCTCTCTCTCTCGTATATGCTCGGCGAAGCCCTGCCGGCATCCCGCTACATCCACCACCACGCCATCGTGCTGCTGGATCTCCATCAACCTCTCCTTCCCCCTTGCTGGATCAAGAAGGAGGAGACGTCGCTGCACCGTACGTGTGTTGAACGCGGAGGTGCCGTCCGTTCGGCACTCGGTCATCGGTGATTTGGATCACGGCGAGTACGACTCCGTCATCCACGTTCATTGGAACGCTTCCGCTCGCGATCTACAAGGGTATGTAGACGCACTCCTTTCCCCTCGTTGCTAGTATACTCCATAGATGCATCTTGGTGAGCGTAGGAAAATTTTAAAATGATGCTACGATTCCCAACAGGGGGTCCTCGGACAGCCAGACTATATCCTTTGGCCGGACTGTTGGACTATGAAGATACAAGATTGAAGACTTCGACCCGTGTCCGGATGGGACTCTCCTTGGTGTGGAAGGCAAGCTTGGCAATACGGATATGTAGATCTCCTCCCTTGTAACCGACTCTGTGTAACCCTAGACCCCTCCGGTGTCTATATAAACCGGAGGGTTTAGTCCGTAGGACAACAACAATCATACCATAGGCTAGCTTATAGGGTTTAGCCTCTACGATCTTGTGGTAGATCAACTCTTGTAATAACTCATATCAGCAAGATCAATCAAGCAGGAAGTAGGGTATTACCTCCATCGAGAGGGCCCGAACCTGGGTAAACATTGTGTCCCCCGCGTTAGACGCACAGTTCGGGACCCCCTACCCGAGATCCGCCGGTTTTGACACCGACAGTGATCATGTTTTGCTTGTGAGAGAAGTTTAGTCAACAGGTCTGCCACATTCAGGGTCCTCAGGTTGTGGAGGCAGGCTGTTGACCTCCCTTACAGCTTTTCGCAGTTCCTGCCATGAAACGGCAAGGTAAGTACTTATGACAAAGAATGCGGGAAGGCTGGGAGTAAAAAGTGATAGCTCACCCAGCTTGGAGGGTTGTACATGGAGAATCCATCCCGTGGCTTAATGCGGATGAACTCCTCTTCCTCTCCCTTGTACAAATCAGACAGAATTTTGCTAGAGCAGCAACTGAGTCCGATCCCTTACGCCCGCAGCGGGTGGCATCATCTTCCCCGTTAAGATGTCACATGGGGTGCCCTCGATATTGAAGTGCCTGTACCCCCCGCATTATAACTATTGACATAACCTCGATTATTGTCAGTCCTGATTGAGCCAGTATTTTTATCCGGCCCATCAGGTAAAGGACTTCTCCGTTATCTTCCTCCTGAGGGCTCCGAGGGCGCCAACTACGGCGTTTCTTCAGGGGAGCATTGTCGAACTCAGGGAGGCCCATCCAAATAGGGTCCGGAAGGGGGACGTCCTCCATATAAAACCACTCCGAAGGCCAGTCCTCGGATGTCTTCTTCGGAGTACCGGACAGGTATCCGGTCCCGGCGATGCGCCATATTTCGGCTCCGCCCACTTGGTACAGTGACCCCTCTTGTGTACGGGGTACGAGGCAGAATAGCCTCTTCCATAGCTCGAAATGAGCTTCGCAGCCCAGAAACAGCTCGCAGAGGGCGACATAGCCAGCAATGTGTAATATGGAGGCGGGAGTGAAATTATGCAGCTGGAGGCCATAGAACTCCAGGAGCCCATGGAGGAACAGATGAATTGGAAATCCAAGCCCTCTTAATAAGTAAGGGACGAGGCATACCCGCTCCACCATGGATGGGCTGGGAAAGATCTCCGCTTGCTCCCCGCCGTTATAGGTGGCGAGCCCGGCTCGAACGGGGACCATATACGCTGGAGGGAGAAATCCCTGGGTCTGCAACTCTACTAATTGGCTGTGGGGAACGGAACACTTCTTCCAATTGCCGGGCTTAGGGCTACGGGAGCGAGAGGAGGAGCTGCGACGACCCACCATGTTGGAATGGATTTTTTTCGGACGCGCTCCGATGGATACTCGCTATGGGAGGATGGTGTGGTCTGGATCCGAGAATCCCCATCTCTTTAATAGAAGATTTACCCACATGGCTAGGGTGACAATTGTAAAAATGCCCTGACTTCTCGCATTCGCTCGACACGTGGAGAATATCCATTATTAGGAGCGGAAGCCAAGGAGTGCAACATTTATGGGAAGCCGGACACTGCTCAAACAAGCATTCAGAATTTGGAGAAGAACCCTCCTTGCAATGCCGAAGACAATCTGCCCGCCGGAGTCATCGCCATTGAAGCCTGGTTCGGGGGCTACTGAGGGAGTCCTGGATTAGGGGGTCCTCGGATAGCCGGACTATATCCTTTGGCCGGACTGTTGGACTATGAAGATACAAGATTGAAGACTTCGACCCGTGTCCGGATGGGACTCTCCTTGGCGTGGAAGGCAAGCTCGGTAATACGGATATGTTGATCTCCTCCCTTGTAACCGACTCTGTGTAACCCTAGCCCCCTCCGGTGTCTATATAAACCGGAGGGTTTAGTCTGTAGGACAACAACAATCATACCATAGGCTAGCTTCTAGGGTTTAGCCTCTACGATCTCGTGGTAGATCAACTGTTGTAATACTCATATCATCAAGATGAATCAAGCAGGAAGTAGGGTATTACCTCCATCGAGAGCGCCCGAACCTGGGTAAACATTGTGTCCCCCGCCTCCTGTTACCATCCGCCTTAGGCGCACAGTTCGGGCCCCCTACCCGAGATCCGCCGGTTTTGACACCGACAGTGATCATGTTTTGCTTGTGAGAGAAGTTTAGTCAACGGGTCTGCCACATTCAGATCCGTATGTATTTTGCAAATTTCTATGTCAACAATGCTCTGCACGGAGCTACTCTAGCTAATTGCTCCCACTTTCAATATGTATCCAGATTGAGACTTAGAGTCATCTGGATCAGTGTCAAAACTTGCATCGACGTAACCCTTTACGATGAACCTTTTGTCACCTCCATAATCAAGAAACATATCCTTATTCAACTAAGGATAATTTTGACCACTGTCCAGTGATCTACTCCTAGATCACTATTATACTCCCTTGCTAAACTCAGTATAAAGTATACAATAGATCTGGTACACGGCATGGCATACTTTATAGAACCTATGGCTGAGGCATAGGGAATGACTTTCATTCTCTTTCTATCTTCTGTTGTGGTCAGGTTTTGAGTCTTACTCAATTTCACACCTTGTAACACAGGCAAGAACTCTTTCTTTGACTGTTCTATTTTGAACTACTTCAAAATCTCATCAAGGTATGTACTCATTGAAAAAACTTATCAAGCGTCTTGATATATCTCTATAGATCTTGATGCTCAATATGTAAGCAGCTTCACCGAGGTCTTTCTTTGAAAAACTCCTTTCAAACACTCCTTTATGCTTTGCAGAATAATTCTACATTATTTCCGATCAACAATATGTCATTCACATATACTTATCAGAAATGCTGTAGTGCTCCCACTCACTTTCTTGTAAATACAGGCTTCACCGCAAGTCTGTATAAAACTATATGCTTTGATGAACTTATCAAAGCGTATATTCCAACTCCGAGATGCTTGCACCAGTCCATAGATGGATCGCTGGAGCTTGCATATTTTGTTAGCTGTCGGGACCCCGATTCTAAGTCACACCGATCTAGCCTGTAACACCTCATATCACTTTGCGGCCTCACGCACGGTATTCCCACGGGTGTCGCCTTACCATGGCCCGGGACCGTTTGCGCCTTTTGGCTCACGTATATGATAATGTCGCTAGCATCCATATGACAGAGAACCCGGGCCGACATGGCTAGTCGTGAACTCAAAGCGGCACTAACGTATGGGGACAGGCATACATGAATCAACATCGAACGTGTCGGTCAGCAGCGTGTGAATCCGGGCTGTAGCACTGGGCTAACAGGACTCCGGGAACCCGGGCTGTAGCAGGCTAGGCAGGACTCCGGATGTCACCGCGTGACATTTCCCCTAAGGGACAGACACAGGAACGATATGAAACACATGCCGGCCAGTCAAGTGTCCAGAGCAGTAGTGCTGGGCTAGCAGGACTCCGGTGAACCGGGCTGTAGCGGACTACTACGGCTCAAGGAGGCACTAGACTACATTTCCCCATAAGAGAGGCTGCTAAGGATAGACAACTAGATTGTCGGATCCCACACATACCAAGCATTTCAATCATACACACAATATGCTCGATATGTGCAAATACAACATGGCATCACAACAAGACTCTATGACTCAGAGTATTTATTCATTAGGCTCCGAAGAGCCAGATATTACAAACATGGGTATCATGACCCAACATTCAGAGCATACAAGTCAAAGCACATGCGGAAGCTTAACATGTCTGAGTACAGACATCTACAAATGAAAAAGGCTGAGAAGCCTGACTATCTACCAGATCATGCCGAGGGCACAAGATCGTAGCTGAGGTATCAAGCTAAACGTCGAAGTCCACACGGAACTACTAGCGAGACTGACGTCTCTCTGCAAAACATAAAATAGGCAAACGTGAGTACAAATGTACCCAGCAAGACTTACATCAGAACTAGCTACATATGCATCGGTATCAACAAAGGGGGGTGGTGGAGTTTGACTGCAGCAAGCCAGCTTTGACTCGGTGGCTATCCTAAACTATGACTGCAAGCAACTCTTTTGAGGTGGCGCACACGAGTCCACATAATCACCATACCAATACACCACTATGGATCTGCTCCCGTCTCCCTACGAGAACGCCATCCATAGCACTCACGCTTATCTTGTGCATTTTAGAGTATCCACTTTCACTTGTCTATGAACTGTTATAGGCAACCCAGAAGTCCATTTCCGCGGACACGGCTATTCGAATAGATGATGTTAACCCTGCAGGGGTGTACTTCGACACACACGCTCTCACCACTTACCGCCGTTTACACGACATGTACTCGGCAACCTTCAAGCGGAGGCCCAGCGAGGGTGTCGGCCACAGCCTACCTAAACACTCAAGTCTCTAGTCCAGGTTTATAGCCTATTCAGGTTCCATCCGCAGGGAGTCCGGCCGAGGTTTCCACATACGGCCCCGAACGATGTGTGCAGGGTTCCGAGACACCAAACGGGCGCCCGGCATGCCCGGCCACGTGCCTACCGCATCACAGCCCACCCCTCCGGTCAGCGCTGCCCACGGCCTCCAGCATACTACAAACACCAGAAACTACTTGCAACTCCTGGACAGAGGACAAGGGTGATTAAGAAGCCGAGAGGGTCCATTGGTTTCGGGCCCAATGCGTGGTAGTAACTGTATCATGGATCACAAACACAGAACTCAGTTCCTGAGGACGGCTTCAATGAGACAACCCACCATGTACTCCTACATGGCCTCTCACCGCTACCTTTACCAAATCGTGTTCACACACTTAGCTCGCACACAGTAGGACATGTTCATCACCATTCCAACTCATCCCCGATGAATCAGACCCGACTCAACTCTAAGCAGTAGCAGGCATGACAAACAAGCATGAATGAGTAGGCACATCCGGGCTCAAACAACTCCTACTCATGCTAGTGGGTTTCATCTATTTACTGTGGCAATGACAGGTCATGCAGAGGATAAGGGGTTCAACTACCGCAGCATGTAACAGTTGAATCGTTGTTGTCCTAATGCAGTAAAAGAGAGCAGGAGCGAGAGAATGGGATTGTATCGGAATGAACAAGGGGGTTTTGCTTGCCTGACACTTCCGAAGATAGCATTGAGTCTTCATTAGTGTCATCGAACTCATCGTCGGAAACACGGCTATCGAGAGGGGACAATACCGGCAACAGAGAGGAAACACAATCAATGCAATGCACAATATGATGCATGATCATGACATGGCAATATGAATGTGTTTTGAGCTAATGCAGCTAGCAACATATTAAATGGAGTTGGTTTGAACCTTAGGTTCAAATTCAAACTCCATATAAGACATTTCAGATGCCATTATTTGAATTGTCATATACAGTGGCTGTAAGTTGTTCAAACATGCATGAGGATGCCATAAACAGATTCTTTGGATTTTTCTGATAATTTTTCATATATAAATTATTTCATTCTGAGCTACGGTTGATTTTATATGATTTTTAGAAGTTTATACTATTTCCTGGAATTTCCTGAATAAACTTAAATCCAGAAAATGTAATACTGCGTCAGCCTGACGTCATCACTGCGTCAGCGAGTCAACGGGCTGGCCAGGGTCAAACCTGACCCGTGGGACCTGCCTGTCAGTCTCTCAGTGCCTAATTAAGTTTAGGTTTTAAACTAAACTAACTTTTAACAGGGGCTGGCCCCACACGTCAGTGGGTCAGGGGGGAAGTCAAACCCTGGTCAAGCAGGGTCAAACCCGCCGGACTTGGTCCACGGCTCGTCGCCGGTGAAACCCGGTACGGCGGAGGGGCTCGGGATTTGCCCACGGTCGACCAAATCGACCGCGGTTTGGTCCTACGCGTAGCTGGGGCTCGCGCGCATCTAGTAGGCCAAGCGGGAGGAGCTGGGGTGGTCTAAGTCGACGGCGGCGAGCACGAATGCGGCGGCCGGAGTTCGGGCGTCGGTGGTTTTGCTGCTGTAGCGTGCTAGTGGGTGAATGGATGCACTAGCGAGACGTTACGAGGTGCGGTGAGTGTGTTAGGCACCGCGCGTGACCAAATGGTCACCGGAGTGATGCTGGCGTCGAGCTCGCGCGGCGGCGTGCTACGGTGAGCAAGGGGGCGGCGTCTACAATGAGCAAACGGAGCGGAGAGGAGGGGGGTTCGACGCAGGGGCTCACAGTGAGTGCAGAGGTGGCCTCGGCGTGCTCGGGGAAGCACTGGAGCGAGCGGGGCGGCGAGAGGGATCTCGTCGGCGGGAGGTTGGGGACGAGCTCGGTGAGGACGTTCGGGGGCTTTCGGCGGGGCGTGGCTTGGTGAGGGGGCGGAGGACGGAGTGGCGGAGCTTCTGGGCGTCGAGGCGAGGCGTGGGGTGGCCGGTGGCCATGGCTACGGCGAGCGGCGTCGACGAGCTCCGCTCGGGTGTGCTCGGGAGAGGGAGCAGAGGGCGAGGGAGAGAGCAGAGAGTGAGGGAGAGGAGCGAGGAGCTTCGGGGCGTCGTCGTGGCATCGCCAGGAGGGGCCGGGGAAGCAGGAGGTGGCGCGGGCGCGTGCTCGGCGGCGGTGCGCTGTCCCCCTCCTCTGCCTACTGGCAAAGGTAGGTGGTGACTGGCATGGGCCAGGTGGGCCGGCCCAGTCCAGGTAAGCGCCAGGTAATACTCCTTTCTCTCTCTTTTCTTTAATTGTTTCTGTTTTCTATTTATTTTGATCTATTTTGAATTAGTAAAAATACTAACTCATTTTGTAAAATCCTGATAAAAATTGTGGGCACTTTTGAAAATATTTCCAACAGCCCTCAACTAGTTTCAGAATTATTAGAGCATTTAAAATATTTATAGGATTTAAATGCCCCAATTCAAATACAATATGAGTTAATTCAAAAATCCAAAAATGACCTAGAAATATGTTTATCATTTTGGCAGAGGTTTTTACCTTTATCAAAATCATGAACTTTTCTAAAGGGCATTTGGGTTCATTGAAAATGTTTTTAAGTTGAACCTAGTTGAGTTATTTTGGGTGCTAGGGATTGATCACCCCTATTTCAAGTTTAAGCAAAATTTAAACATGATGCATGAGGAACAAGCAAAGTCAGACAAGGGCTGATCTGGGGCTGTGACAGCTCACCCCCACTAAACAAGAATCTCGTCCCGAGATTCAAGACGTGAGGTGAGAAGACAGAGGGAGTACGAGCTAACACGATCTTCATGATCCAACTGCTCTTCGCGAAGATGTTGATCCGTTTCTTCAATTAACGTTGACGTCTTTGCTTTTGAGATCTTCATCCGACACGATGACGACAAGGGAAAACTCTATAGAAATCGATCTCCTTAAAGATCGAGCAACTCACGGAATGAGATGTTGAAACATCTCGAGTTGAGACACAAAACACATCGAGAGGGATGGAAGAACAAACGATGAGATTTGATTTGGTGGGCAACAATCCCACGCTTAGGTAGGATGGTGCATGGTTTCAAAGTAGCGAGGAGATAATTGTCACGATTCCATAACGGGGCACCTTGGAAAAGGTGACTCGCAGAACTATTCCTTAAGTGGCAAAAAGAATTACTTTTGATATAAAGATCATTGAAACTCTTTATACCAACTTAAGGCAAATCACAGCAATCGTTTGGCGGAGTTCGAAGGAATGGCATACTCGGACTAGAATGGATGATGTGAACTACCTTGTTGAAGACAACACAAGGGGTGATTTGCTTATCACCGGAAATGGTCGGAACCCCTGGTGGGACCACTTTTGAAGATGGTCCTTATCAGTAATTACTGGGAAGGGTAATCCAAGGTAGGACGGCACAATGGCGGTGCAAACTGGGAACATAATGCAAATGCTGGAATGATTTTAGTAACAGTGGAGAAGCTCAACAGTAGAGAGTGAATCCACTGTTTGAAGGGTTTAGCATAACCGAAGGGAACTGGGAGCAATTCCAGTTAGTGCCGATGATAACACCTAGTGCTTGTGCGTGCTCTCAGGAACTTGAGCATTTCCATATTCATCAAGGTTTTACCAACATCCGTGTCGAGGATCCTGGCAACACATCATACTACCATGATGAATGGTGATGGAGGATGCAGGTGCAGGGGAGGACAACACTTTCTCAGATTTTTCCTTAGCAATGCCAAAGAAGCAATCTGGATGATCGACCGAGAGACATTTAGCACTCCGCTTCTAATGTTCTCCTTGATGTGCTAGCGTAACCCATTTATTGATATGGTTTGGTATCTAGAACATCAAGTAAAAGGTCGGACTTCGGAAGCACAAGAATCCATAAGGAATAACTAGTGGAATAAATCCTAGGAAATCCTTATGGGGAGGTGGCCAACTTCCTCAATCAAGATACTACAATAATAGGCCTTCCGGCTGGATGTGTTGGCCACGACATCCACTTTACCGGTTATCGAGAGGGCAATATTATAATTCTTGGGAAATGTTCCAACCATCATATCTGCCTGAGATTCAGATCTAGTTGGTTTCAGTATATTCCAGACTCATCAAGTCTAGAAAGAAAATTAAGGTTTGCAACACAAATCGACGAGATGACGTTGCGAGATTCTCAGGGGATGAACTACGATAGCAAGCTCCAAAACACGAGCTGGTTCTGCTACAAACCTGTGAACACACTGTCCCAGACAATCATGACCACATAGTAGTCTTACAACAAAACGCTACCGAGTTCAGGTGGGGAACCATCATTAATGACATCGAAGTCTCCACGCGTGGAAGTCCAAAGAATTCACCTTAGAACAGACTCCTTTATCTTGAACAAATCAATCAGTGGCTTGGGGTGCTAGGGATGCATATGGAATGAAGATGATCAGTCTATCATACCACACGATACTTTGCACGTGCATGATTGACTTGGGATGATTCCAGAGGAAACAACATTGACTTTCTGGAATTCACGGCGGCAACTTACACCAAGTGCACATGAATTAGAGGAAGTCCCTCCTTTCATCCAAACATAGGCTTCATGAACGGAACACGAAGATAATGCTTATAAAGTTTCCAATACTAGCTGGATGTTCAACATGAGTCATGGAGAAGGTAGCAGTGTTGCTGATGGGCTCAACAACAATTCATCCAGGTTTCCATGGAGATGGAATTCTATAATTATGTGAACAAGTGATAGCATTGGTCAGACCCAAAAGATATAATGGTGTATGCTCGAGGGATCAACCACGAGTAAGACAACATTATGAACATCGTTGGTTCTGATTTGACTTGATGATAGCCCATACTCAAATCAAAGATTTGGGTAAGACAATAGATCCAACAATTGATCACGAGGATCAATCAATGAAGATATCATCTTTCTTCAACACACACACAGACACAAGATATCCCTTTGGAAATGAACTAAGTTAGACAACCTTTTATCTTCCAACTCTCCAGGTTGTTGTTTAGCTTGACCAACTAGCTCAGGGGTATCCAACACAGATTCTTGGAGAAGGGGTGGTTTATTGGAAAACCAACTTGTTCACAAACTCAACATATCGGTCAGGGACAACCTGGTGGTACTTCCAAGAAGATATTTGGAAAATCACGATCCACCGACATGTTATTAAGATCGAGAAAAATCTTGCTTTTCAGGGCAAGATGATATGACCGAATAAGCAAGGACTGACACTATCCTAACTCATTGATCGAAAAGTGCACCGGGAATATGGACTAGGTAGCACGATCAACCTCAGGATGGTGATTCAATAACCAACACGCTAAGGATGAAATTATTGTCCTTTAACTACCAAGCAACAGAGTTGCTAGGAGTATAGATTTCACACACCACGATTCACTTGTCAGTATTCCGGTACAATAACACGGAGACCGAGGAATGAATAATGATGGCCAGAACTATCACTGCAACAAGAATTGATAAGGGTTGGTGCAATCCTTGTGACATTCTTGACATAAAGATGGTAACGCTCCAGGGTAGAACAGAACAAAAGCTGGTTAGGCATTTGATCTGCGGAATACAACTACTTTGACCAATCCAAGAAATGGATAAGGTACTGGAGTTTGTTTCTCCAAGTCATTCTGGAATAGAATGGCTTGACGGACCACAATAATAATAGGCATTGATAACTCAAATGCACAATTACTCCTGACTATCAATTGATAGACAAGGGCCAGAAAACAACTAAAGAGGGACAACTCAAAGGAACATATGTTTTTCTGAGTTGTGGATGCATAGATTAGTATGTCGAACCAAGTCCAACAAGTTTCTTCTAGATAACCCATGCGGAAAGGTAGGACTGGCAGAGTCACAATGTAGAATGGAGAACTCATTAAGAGCACTCTGGTCGTGACCTTTTGGTTTCAAAAGAACTCCTGCCAAGAATGGTTCATGGTATTTGGAAGAATGATATACCACGGACCTCGTGGACTAATGCAAAGGTTACTAATAACCTAAAGGAACGAACAAACACTAGCTACACGAGTTAAGTAGAGTGAATCTTGGGTTCAAGAACCCAGAAATAGAATGCCTACTAACTAAATGGCATCACGGGATGCTTTCGAGAATAGTGGCCAGAATCATCACACTGGGGATGCAAGCATTGCTAGATTACTAAGTGGTCCTCTAAGACACCTAGGGTCATAATAATAACTCCAACATATATGTCAAGGCAACAGAGTACCTCAACTCAACGATTAGTGTGGTTAATCTGGCCCAAAGGAACATCGAGAACGGAAAGAAAGGATTTGCAAATGCATCAGACCATTTAGGAACCTGGGATGACTCGGACAGCGTAACGACTGTAAATGCTCAAAAGAATTGAGACATCCTGCAAAAATGGTGGCATAACCGCTCAACAACATCATATCAAGGTTCCAAGTCCAACTAACAACACACTGTAGTGGTAGAAACTGAACTGAGGCTTGAGACCAACAATCCTATGAGTCTACGGATTAGTAACACGTGATCCTGATAGAAAGATGAGAAGCCTAGTTCTTAACCCCTGTAGAAAAGAAGAGAGTGACTCAGATCAGAAGGGCATAAGGTAAAGGAGTAAAAAGAGCCTTACGTTCCCTTCCACAATCAATTCCCTTATATAACTAAAGCATTTCTAGACTCAACTTCGACCAGTTTGGCTTGGTAATCCTACAGGCAGTCAGGCTCTGATACCAACGCTGTCGGGACCCCGATTCTAAGTCACACCGATCTAGCCTGTAACACCTCATATCACTTTGCGGCCTCACGCACGGTATTCCCACGGGTGTCGCCTTACCATGGCCCGGGACCGTTTGCGCCTTTTGGCTCACGTATATGATAATGTCGCTAGCATCCATATGACAGAGAACCCGGGCCGACATGGCTAGTCGTGAACCCAAAGCGGCACTAACGTATGGGGACAGGCATACATGAATCAACATCGAACGTGTCGGTCAGCAGCGTGTGAATCCGGGCTGTAGCACTGGGCTAACAGGACTCCGGGAACCCGGGCTGTAGCAGGCTAGGCAGGACTCCGGATGTCACCACGTGACATTTCCCCTAAGGGACAGACACAGGAACGATATGAAACACATGCCGGCCAGTCAAGTGTCCAGAGCAGTAGTGCTGGGCTAGCAGGACTCCGGTGAACCGGGCTGTAGCGGACTACTACGGCTCAAGGAGGCACTAGACTACATTTCCCCATAAGAGAGGCTGCTAAGGATAGACAACTAGATTGTCGGATCCCACACATACCAAGCATTTCAATCATACACACAATATGCTCGATATGTGCAAATACAACATGGCATCACAACAAGACTCTACGACTCAGAGTATTTATTCATTAGGCTCCGAAGAGCCAGATATTACAAACATGGGTCTCATGACCCAACATTCAGAGCATACAAGTCAAAGCACATGCGGAAGCTTAACATGTCTGAGTACAGACATCTACAAATGAAAAAGGCTGAGAAGCCTGACTATCTACCAGATCCTGCCGAGGGCACAAGATCGTAGCTGAGGTATCAAGCTAAATGTCGAAGTCCACACGGAACTACTAGCGAGACTGACGTCTCTCTGCAAAACATAAAATAGGCAAACGTGAGTACAAATGTACCCAGCAAGACTTACATCAGAACTAGCTACATATGCATCGGTATCAACAAAGGGGGGTGGTGGAGTTTGACTGCAGCAAGCCAGCTTTGACTCGGTGGCTATCCTAAACTATGACTGCAAGCAACTCTTTTGAGGTGGCGCACACGAGTCCACATAATCACCATACCAATACACCACTATGGATCCGCTCCCGTCTCCCTACGAGAACGCCATCCATAGCACTCACGCTTATCTTGCGCATTTTAGAGTATCCACTTTCACTTGTCTATGAACTGTTATAGGCAACCCAGAAGTCCATTTCCGCGGACACGGCTATTCGAATAGATGATGTTAACCCTGCAGGGGTGTACTTCGACACACACGCTCTCACCACTTACCGCCGTTTACACGACATGTACTCGGCAACCTTCAAGCGGAGGCCCAGCGAGGGTGTCGGCCACAGCCTACCTAAACACTCAAGTCTCTAGTCCAGGTTTATCGCCTATTCAGGTTCCATCCGCAGGGAGTCCGGCCGAGGTTTCCACATACGGCCCCGAACGATGTGTGCAGGGTTCCGAGACACCAAACGGGCGCCCGGCATGCCCGGCCACGTGCCTACCGCATCACAGCCCACCCCTCCGGTCAGCGCTGCCCACGGCCTCCAGCATACTACAAACACCAGAAACTACTTGCACCTCCTGGACAGAGGACAAGGGTGATTAAGAAGCCGAGAGGGTCCATTGGTTTCGGGCCCAATGCGTGGTAGTAACTGTATCATGGATCACAAACACAGAACTCAGTTCCCGAGGACGGCTTCAATGAGACAACCCACCATGTACTCCTACATGGCCTCTCACCGCTACCTTTACCAAATCGTGTTCACACACTTAGCTCGCACACAGTAGGACATGTTCATCACCATTCCAACTCATCCCCGATGAATCAGACCCGACTCAACTCTAAGCAGTAGCAGGCATGACAAACAAGCATGAATGAGTAGGCACATCCGGGCTCAAACAACTCCTACTCATGCTAGTGGGTTTCATCTATTTACTGTGGCAATGACAGGTCATGCAGAGGATAAGGGGTTCAACTACCGCAGCATGTAACAGTTGAATCGTTGTTGTCCTAATGCAGTAAAAGAGAGCAGGAGCGAGAGAATGGGATTGTATCGGAATGAACAAGGGGGTTTTGCTTGCCTGACACTTCCGAAGATAGCATTGAGTCTTCATTAGTGTCATCGAACTCATCGTCGGAAACACGGCTATCGAGAGGGGACAATACCGGCAACAGAGAGGAAACACAATCAATGCAATGCACAATATGATGCATGATCATGACATGGCAATATGAATGTGTTTTGAGCTAATGCAGCTAGCAACATATTAAATGGAGTTGGTTTGAACCTTAGGTTCAAATTCAAACTCCATATAAGACATTTCAGATGCCATTATTTGAATTGTCATATACAGTGGCTGTAAGTTGTTCAAACATGCATGAGGATGCCATAAACATATTCTTTGGATTTTTCTGATAATTTTTCATATATAAATTATTTCATTCTGAGCTACGGCTGATTTTATATGATTTTTAGAAGTTTATACTATTTTCTGGAATTTCCTGAATAAACTTAAATCCAGAAAATGTAATACTGCGTCAGCCTGACGTCATCACTGCATCAGCGAGCCAACGGGCTGGCCAGGGTCAAACCTGACCCGTGGGACCTGCCTGTCAGTCTCTCAGTGCCTAATTAAGTTTAGGTTTTAAACTAAGCTAACTTTTAACAGGGGCTGGCCCCACACGTCAGTGGGTCAGGGGGGAAGTCAAACCCCGGTCAAGCAGGGTCAAACCCGCCGGACTTGGTCCACGGCTCGTCGCCGGTGAAACCCGGTACGGCGGAGGGGCTCGGGATTTGCCCACGGTCGACCAAATCGACCGCGGTTTGGTCCTACGCGTAGCTGGGGCTCGCGCGCATCTAGTAGGCCAAGCGGGAGGAGCTGGGGTGGTCTAAGTCGACGGCGGCGAGCACGAATGCGGCGGCCGGAGTTCGGGCGTTGGTGGTTTTGCTGCTGTAGCGTGCTAGTGGGTGAATGGATGCACTAGCGAGACGCTACGAGGTGCGGTGAGTGTGTTAGGCACCGCGCGTGACCAAATGGTCACCGGAGTGATGCCGGCGTCGAGCTCGCGCGGCGGCGTGCTACGGTGAGCAAGGGGGCGGCGTCTACAATGAGCAAACGGAGCGGAGAGGAGGGGGGTTCGACGCAGGGGCTCACAGTGAGTGCAGAGGTGGCCTCGGCGTGCTCGGGGAAGCACTGGAGCGAGCGGGGCGGCGAGAGGGATCTCGTCGGCGGGAGGTTGGGGACGAGCTCGGTGAGGACGTTCGGGGGCTTTCGGCGGGGCGTGGCTTGGTGAGGGGGCGGAGGACGGAGTGGCGGAGCTTCTGGGCGTCGAGGCGAGGCGTGGGGTGGCCGGTGGCCATGGCTACGGCGAGCGGCGTCGACGAGCTCCGCTCGGGTGTGCTCGGGAGAGGGAGCAGAGGGCGAGGGAGAGAGCAGAGAGTGAGGGAGAGGAGCGAGGAGCTTCGGGGCGTCGTCGTGGCATCGCCAGGAGGGGCCGGGGAAGCAGGAGGTGGCGCGGGCGCGTGCTCGGCGGCGGTGCGCTGTCCCCCTCCTCTGCCTACTGGCAAAGGTAGGTGGTGACTGGCATGGGCCAGGTGGGCCGGCCCAGTCCAGGTAAGCGCCAAGTAATACTCCTTTCTCTCTCTTTTCTTTAATTGTTTCTGTTTTCTATTTATTTTGATCTGTTTTGAATTAGTAAAAATACTAACTCATTTTGTCAAATCCTGATAAAAATTGTGGGCACTTTTGAAAATATTTCCAACAGCCCTCAACTAGTTTCAGAATTATTAGAGCATTTAAAATATTTATAGGATTTAAATTCCCCAATTCAAATACAATATGAGTTAATTCAAAAATCCAAAAATGACCTAGAAATATGTTTATCATTTTGGCAGAGGTTTTTACCTTTATCAAAATCATGAACTTTTCTAAAGGGCATTTGGGTTCATTGAAAATGTTTTTAAGTTGAACCTAGTTGAGTTCTTTTGGGTGCTAGGGATTGATCACCCCTATTTCAAGTTTAAGCAAAATTTAAACATGATGCATGAGGAACAAGCAAAGTCAGACAAGGGCTGATCTGGGGCTGTGACAGCTCACCCCCACTAAACAAGAATCTCGTCCCGAGATTCAAGACGTGAGGTGAGAAGACAGAGGGAGTACGAGCTAACACGATCTTCATGATCCAACTGCTCTTCGCGAAGATGTTGATCCGTTTCTTCAATTAACGTTGACGTCTTTGCTTTTGAGATCTTCATCCGACACGATGACGACAAGGGAAAACTCTATAGAAATCGATCTCCTTAAAGATCGAGCAACTCACGGAATGAGATGTTGAAACATCTCGAGTTGAGACACAAAACACATCGAGAGGGATGGAAGAACAAACGATGAGATTTGATTTGGTGGGCAACAATCCCACGCTTAGGTAGGATGGTGCATGGTTTCAAAGTAGCGAGGAGATAATTGTCACGATTCCATAACGGGGCACCTTGGAAAAGGTGACTCGCAGAACTATTCCTTAAGTGGCAAAAAGAATTACTTTTGATATAAAGATCATTGAAACTCTTTATACCAACTTAAGGCAAATCACAGCAATCGTTTGGCGGAGTTCGAAGGAATGGCATACTCAGACTAGAATGGATGATGTGAACTACCTTGTTGAAGACAACACAAGGGGTGATTTGCTTATCACCGGAAATGGTCGGAACCCCTGGTGGGACCACTTTTGAAGATGGTCCTTATCAGTAATTACTGGGAAGGGTAATCCAAGGTAGGACGGCACAATGGCGGTGCAAACTGGGAACATAATGCAAATGCTGGAATGATTTTAGTAACAGTGGAGAAGCTCAACAGTAGAGAGTGAATCCACTGTTTGAAGGGTTTAGCATAACCGAAGGGAACTGGGAGCAATTCCAGTTAGTGCCGATGATAACACCTAGTGCTTGTGCGTGCTCTCAGGAACTTGAGCATTTCCATATTCATCAAGGTTTTACCAACATCCGTGTCGAGGATCCTGGCAACACATCATACTACCATGATGAATGGTGATGGAGGATGCAGGTGCAGAGGAGGACAACACTTTCTCAGATTTTTCCTTAGCAATGCCAAAGAAGCAATCTGGATGATCGACCGAGAGACATTTAGCACTCCGCTTCTAATGTTCTCCTTGATGTGCTAGCGAACCCATTTATTGATATGGTTTGGTATCTAGAACATCAAGTAAAAGGTCGGACTTCGGAAGCACAAGAATCCATAAGGAATAACTAGTGGAATAAATCCTAGGAAATCCTTATGGGGAGGTGGCCAACTTCCTCAATCAAGATACTACAATAATAGGCCTTCCGGCTGGATGTGTTGGCCACGACATCCACTTTACCGGTTATCGAGAGGGCAATATTATAATTCTTGGGAAATGTTCCAACCATCATATCTGCCTGAGATTCAGATCTAGTTGGTTTCAGTATATTCCAGACTCATCAAGTCTAGAAAGAAAATTAAGGTTTGCAACACAAATCGACGAGATGACGTTGCGAGATTCTCAGGGGATGAACTACGATAGCAAGCTCCAAAACACGAGCTGGTTCTGCTACAAACCTGTGAACACACTGTCCCAGACAAGCATGACCACATAGTAGTCTTACAACAAAACGGTACCGAGTTCAGGTGGGGAACCATCATTAATGACATCGAAGTCTCCACGCGTGGAAGTCCAAAGAATTCACCTTAGAACAGACTCCTTTATCTTGAACAAATCAATCAGTGGCTTGGGGTGCTAGGGATGCATATGGAATGAAGATGATCAGTCTATCATACCACACGATACTTTGCACGTGCATGATTGACTTGGGATGATTCCAGAGGAAACAACATTGACTTTCTGGAATTCACGGCGGCAACTTACACCAAGTGCACATGAATTAGAGGAAGTCACTCCTTTCATCCAAACATAGGCTTCATGAACGGAACACGAAGATAATGCTTATAAAGTTTCCAATACTAGCTGGATGTTCAACACGAGTCATGGAGAAGGTAGCAGTGTTGCTGATGGGCTCAACAACAATTCATCCAGGTTTCCATGGAGATGGAATTCCATAATTATGTGAACAAGTGATAGCATTGGTCAGACCCAAAAGATATAATGGTGTATGCTCGAGGGATCAACCACGAGTAAGACAACATTATGAACATCGTTGGTTCTGATTTGACTTGATGATAGCCCATACTCAAATCAAAGATTTGGGTAAGACAATAGATCCAACAATTGATCATGAGGATCAATCAATGAAGATATCATCTTTCTTCAACACACACACAGACACAAGATATCCCTTTGGAAATGAACTAAGTTAGACAACCTTTTATCTTCCAACTCTCCAGGTTGTTGTTTAGCTTGACCAACTAGCTCAGGGGTATCCAACACAGATTCTTGGAGAAGGGGTGGTTTATTGGAAAACCAACTTGTTCACAAACTCAACATATCGGTCAGGGACAACCTGGTGGTACTTCCAAGAAGATATTTGGAAAATCACGATCCACCGACATGTTATTAAGATCGAGAACAATCTTGCTTTTCAGGGCAAGATGATATGACCGAATAAGCAAGGACTGACACTATCCTAACTCATTGATCGAAAAGTGCACCGGGAATATGGACTAGGTAGCACGATCAACCTCAGGATGGTGATTCAATAACCAACACGCTAAGGATGAAATTATTGTCCTTTAACTACCAAGCAACGGAGTTGCTAGGAGTATAGATTTCACACACCACGATTCACTTGTCAGTATTCCGGTACAATAACACGGAGACCGAGGAATGAATAATGATGGCCAGAACTATCACTGCAACAAGAATTCATAAGGGTTGGTGCAATCCTCGTGACATTCTTGACATAAAGATGGTAACGCTCCAGGGTAGAACAGAACAAAAGCTGGTTAGGCATTTGATCTGCGGAATACAACTACTTTGACCAATCCAAGAAATGGATAAGGTACTGGAGTTTGTTTCTCCTAGTCATTCTGGAATAGAATGGCTTGACGGACCACAAGAATAATAGGCATTGATAACTCAAATGCACAATTACTCCTGACTATCAATTGATAGACAAGGGCCAGAAAACAACTAAAGAGGGACAACTCAAAGGAACATATGTTTTTCTGAGTTGTGGATGCATAGATTAGTATGTCGAACCAAGTCCAACAAGTTTCTTCTAGATAACCCATGCAGAAAGGTAGGACTGGCAGAGTCACAATGTAGAATGGAGAACTCATTAAGAGCACTCTGGTCGTGACCTTTTGGTTTCAAAAGAACTCCTGCCAAGAATGGTTCATGGTATTTGGAAGAACGATATACCACGGACCTCGTGGACTAATGCAAAGGTTACTAATAACCTAAAGGAACGAACAAACACTAGCTACACGAGTTAAGTAGAGTGAATCTTGGGTTCAAGAACCCAGAAATAGAATGCCTACTAACTAAATGGCATCACGGGATGCTTTCGAGAATAGTGGCCAGAATCATCACACTGGGGATGCAAGCATTGCTAGATTACTAAGTGGTCCTCTAAGACACCTAGGGTCATAATAATAACTCCAACATATATGTCAAGGCAACAGAGTACCTCAACTCAACGATTAGTGTGGTTAATCTGGCCCAAAGGAACATCGAGAACGGAAAGAAAGGATTTGCAAATGCATCAGACCATTTAGGAACCTGGGATGACTCGGACAGCGTAACGGCTGTAAATGCTCAAAAGAATTGAGACATCCTGCAAAAATGGTGGCATAACCGCTCAACAACATCATATCAAGGTTCCAAATCCAACTAACAACACACTGTAGTGGTAGAAACTGAACTGAGGCTTGAGACCAACAATCCTATGAGTCTACGGATTAGTAACACGTGATCCTGATAGAAAGATGAGAAGCCTAGTTCTTAACCCCTGTAGAAAAGAAGAGAGTGACTCAGATCAGAAGGGCATAAGGTAAAGGAGTAAAAAGAGCCTTACGTTCCCTTCCACAATCAATTCCCTTATATAACTAAAGCATTTCTAGACTCAACTTCGACCAGTTTGGCTTGGTAATCCTACAGGCAGTCAGGCTCTGATACCAACGCTGTCGGGACCCCGATTCTAAGTCACACCGATCTAGCCTGTAACACCTCATATCACTTTGCGGCCTCACGCACGGTATTCCCACGGGTGTCGCCTTACCATGGCCCGGGACCGTTTGCGCCTTTTGGCTCACGTATATGATAATGTCGCTAGCATCCATATGACAGAGAACCCGGGCCGACATGGCTAGTCGTGAACCCAAAGCGGCACTAACGTATGGGGACAGGCATACATGAATCAACATCGAACGTGTCGGTCAGCAGCGTGTGAATCCGGGCTGTAGCACTGGGCTAACAGGACTCCGGGAACCCGGGCTGTAGCAGGCTAGGCAGGACTCCGGATGTCACCACGTGACATTTCCCCTAAGGGACAGACACAGGAACGATATGAAACACATGCCGGCCAGTCAAGTGTCCAGAGCAGTAGTGCTGGGCTAGCAGGACTCCGGTGAACCGGGCTGTAGCGGACTACTACGGCTCAAGGAGGCACTAGACTACATTTCCCCATAAGAGAGGCTGCTAAGGATAGACAACTAGATTGTCGGATCCCACACATACCAAGCATTTCAATCATACACACAATATGCTCGATATGTGCAAATACAACATGGCATCACAACAAGACTCTACGACTCAGAGTATTTATTCATTAGGCTCCGAAGAGCCAGATATTACAAACATGGGTCTCATGACCCAACATTCAGAGCATACAAGTCAAAGCACATGCGGAAGCTTAACATGTCTGAGTACAGACATCTACAAATGAAAAAGGCTGAGAAGCCTGACTATCTACCAGATCCTGCCGAGGGCACAAGATCGTAGCTGAGGTATCAAGCTAAATGTCGAAGTCCACACGGAACTACTAGCGAGACTGACGTCTCTCTGCAAAACATAAAATAGGCAAACGTGAGTACAAATGTACCCAGCAAGACTTACATCAGAACTAGCTACATATGCATCGGTATCAACAAAGGGGGGTGGTGGAGTTTGACTGCAGCAAGCCAGCTTTGACTCGGTGGCTATCCTAAACAATGACTGCAAGCAACTCTTTTGAGGTGGCGCACACGAGTCCACATAATCACCATACCAATACACCACTATGGATCCGCTCCCGTCTCCCTACGAGAACGCCATCCATAGCACTCACGCTTATCTTGCGCATTTTAGAGTATCCACTTTCACTTGTCTATGAACTGTTATAGGCAACCCAGAAGTCCATTTCCGCGGACACGGCTATTCGAATAGATGATGTTAACCCTGCAGGGGTGTACTTCGACACACACGCTCTCACCACTTACCGCCGTTTACACGACATGTACTCGGCAACCTTCAAGCGGAGGCCCAGCGAGGGTGTCGGCCACAGCCTACCTAAACACTCAAGTCTCTAGTCCAGGTTTATCGCCTATTCAGGTTCCATCCGCAGGGAGTCCGGCCGAGGTTTCCACATACGGCCCCGAACGATGTGTGCAGGGTTCCGAGACACCAAACGGGCGCCCGGCATGCCCGGCCACGTGCCTACCGCATCACAGCCCACCCCTCCGGTCAGCGCTGCCCACGGCCTCCAGCATACTACAAACACCAGAAACTACTTGCACCTCCTGGACAGAGGACAAGGGTGATTAAGAAGCCGAGAGGGTCCATTGGTTTCGGGCCCAATGCGTGGTAGTAACTGTATCATGGATCACAAACACAGAACTCAGTTCCCGAGGACGGCTTCAATGAGACAACCCACCATGTACTCCTACATGGCCTCTCACCGCTACCTTTACCAAATCGTGTTCACACACTTAGCTCGCACACAGTAGGACATGTTCATCACCATTCCAACTCATCCCCGATGAATCAGACCTGACTCAACTCTAAGCAGTAGCAGGCATGACAAACAAGCATGAATGAGTAGGCACATCCGGGCTCAAACAACTCCTACTCATGCTAGTGGGTTTCATCTATTTACTGTGGCAATGACAGGTCATGCAGAGGATAAGGGGTTCAACTACCGCAACATGTAACAGTTGAATCGTTGTTGTCCTAATGCAGTAAAAGAGAGCAGGAGCGAGAGAATGGGATTGTATCGGAATGAACAAGGGGGTTTTGCTTGCCTGACACTTCCGAAGATAGCATTGAGTCTTCATTAGTGTCATCGAACTCATCGTCGGAAACACGGCTATCGAGAGGGGACAATACCGGCAACAGAGAGGAAACACAATCAATGCAATGCACAATATGATGCATGATCATGACATGGCAATATGAATGTGTTTTGAGCTAATGCAGCTAGCAACATATTAAATGGAGTTGGTTTGAACCTTAGGTTCAAATTCAAACTCCATATAAGACATTTCAGATGCCATTATTTGAATTGTCATATACAGTGGCTGTAAGTTGTTCAAACATGCATGAGGATGCCATAAACAGATTCTTTGGATTTTTCTGATAATTTTTCATATATAAATTATTTCATTCTGAGCTACGGTTGATTTTATATGATTTTTAGAAGTTTATACTATTTTCTGGAATTTCCTGAATACACTTAAATCCAGAAAATGTAATACTGCGTCAGCCTGACGTCATCACTGCATCAGCGAGCCAACGGGCTGGCCAGGGTCAAACCTGACCCGTGGGACCTGCCTGTCAGTCTCTCAGTGCCTAATTAAGTTTAGGTTTTAAACTAAACTAACTTTTAACAGGGGCTGGCCCCACACGTCAGTGGGTCAGGGGGGAAGTCAAACCCCGGTCAAGCAGGGTCAAACCCGCCGGACTTGGTCCACGGCTCGTCGCCGGTGAAACCCGGTACGGCGGAGGGGCTCGGGATTTGCCCACGGTCGACCAAATCGACCGCGGTTTGGTCCTACGCGTAGCTGGGGCTCGCGCGCATCTAGTAGGCCAAGCGGGAGGAGCTGGGGTGGTCTAAGTCGACGGCGGCGAGCACGAATGCGGCGGCCGGAGTTCGGGCGTCGGTGGTTTTGCTGCTGTAGCGTGCTAGTGGGTGAATGGATGCACTAGCGAGACGCTACGAGGTGCGGTGAGTGTGTTAGGCACCGCGCGTGACCAAATGGTCACCGGAGTGATGCTGGCGTCGAGCTCGCGCGGCGGCGTGCTACGGTGAGCAAGGGGGCGGCGTCTACAATGAGCAAACGGAACGGAGAGGAGGGGGGTTCGACGCAGGGGCTCACAGTGAGTGCAGAGGTGGCCTCGGCGTGCTCGGGGAAGCACTGGAGCGAGCGGGGCGGCGAGAGGGATCTCGTCGGCGGGAGGTTGGGGACGAGCTCGGTGAGGACGTTCGGGGGCTTTCGGCGGGGCGTGGCTTGGTGAGGGGGCGGAGGACGGAGTGGCGGAGCTTCTGGGCGTCGAGGCGAGGCGTGGGGTGGCCGGTGGCCATGGCTACGGCGAGCGGCGTCGACGAACTCCGCTCGGGTGTGCTCGGGAGAGGGAGCAGAGGGCGAGGGAGAGAGCAGAGAGTGAGGGAGAGGAGCGAGGAGCTTCGGGGCGTCGTCGTGGCATCGCCAGGAGGGGCCGGGGAAGCAGGAGGTGGCGCGGGCGCGTGCTCGGCGGCGGTGCGCTGTCCCCCTCCTCTGCCTACTGGCAAAGGTAGGTGGTGACTGGCATGGGCCAGGTGGGCCGGCCCAGTCCAGGTAAGCGCCAAGTAATACTCCTTTCTCTCTCTTTTCTTTAATTGTTTCTGTTTTCTATTTATTTTGATCTATTTTGAATTAGTAAAAATACTAACTCATTTTGTCAAATCCTGATAAAAATTGTGGGCACTTTTGAAAATATTTCCAACAGCCCTCAACTAGTTTCAGAATTATTAGAGCATTTAAAATATTTATAGGATTTAAATTCCCCAATTCAAATACAATATGAGTTAATTCAAAAATCCAAAAATGACCTAGAAATATGTTTATCATTTTGGCAGAGGTTTTTACCTTTATCAAAATCATGAACTTTTCTAAAGGGCATTTGGGTTCATTGAAAATGTTTTTAAGTTGAACCTAGTTGAGTTCTTTTGGGTGCTAGGGATTGATCACCCCTATTTCAAGTTTAAGCAAAATTTAAACATGATGCATGAGGAACAAGCAAAGTCAGACAAGGGCTGACCTGGGGCTGTGACAGCTCACCCCCACTAAACAAGAATCTCGTCCCGAGATTCAAGACGTGAGGTGAGAAGACAGAGGGAGTACGAGCTAACACGATCTTCATGATCCAACTGCTCTTCGCGAAGATGTTGATCCGTTTCTTCAATTAACGTTGACGTCTTTGCTTTTGAGATCTTCATCCGACACGATGACGACAAGGGAAAACTCTATAGAAATCGATCTCCTTAAAGATCGAGCAACTCACGGAGTGAGATGTTGAAACATCTCGAGTTGAGACACAAAACACATCGAGAGGGATGGAAGAACAAACGATGAGATTTGATTTGGTGGGCAACAATCCCACGCTTAGGTAGGATGGTGCATGGTTTCAAAGTAGCGAGGAGATAATTGTCACGATTCCATAACGGGGCACCTTGGAAAAGGTGACTCGCAGAACTATTCCTTAAGTGGCAAAAAGAATTACTTTTGATATAAAGATCATTGAAACTCTTTATACCAACTTAAGGCAAATCACAGCAATCGTTTGGCGGAGTTCGAAGGAATGGCATACTCGGACTAGAATGGATGATGTGAACTACCTTGTTGAAGACAACACAAGGGGTGATTTGCTTATCACCGGAAATGGTCGGAACCCCTGGTGGGACCACTTTTGAAGATGGTCCTTATCAGTAATTACTGGGAAGGGTAATCCAAGGTAGGACGGCACAATGGCGGTGCAAACTGGGAACATAATGCAAATGCTGGAATGATTTTAGTAACAGTGGAGAAGCTCAACAGTAGAGAGTGAATCCACTGTTTGAAGGGTTTAGCATAACCGAAGGGAACTGGGAGCAATTCCAGTTAGTGCCGATGATAACACCTAGTGCTTGTGCGTGCTCTCAGGAACTTGAGCATTTCCATATTCATCAAGGTTTTACCAACATCCGTGTCGAGGATCCTGGCAACACATCATACTACCATGATGAATGGTGATGGAGGATGCAGGTGCAGGGGAGGACAACACTTTCTCAGATTTTTCCTTAGCAATGCCAAAGAAGCAATCTGGATGATCGACCGAGAGACATTTAGCACTCCGCTTCTAATGTTCTCCTTGATGTGCTAGCGTAACCCATTTATTGATATGGTTTGGTATCTAGAACATCAAGTAAAAGGTCGGACTTCGGAAGCACAAGAATCCATAAGGAATAACTAGTGGAATAAATCCTAGGAAATCCTTATGGGGAGGTGGCCAACTTCCTCAATCAAGATACTACAATAATAGGCCTTCCGGCTGGATGTGTTGGCCACGACATCCACTTTACCGGTTATCGAGAGGGCAATATTATAATTCTTGGGAAATGTTCCAACCATCATATCTGCCTGAGATTCAGATCTAGTTGGTTTCAGTATATTCCAGACTCATCAAGTCTAGAAAGAAAATTAAGGTTTGCAACACAAATCGACGAGATGACGTTGCGAGATTCTCAGGGGATGAACTACGATAGCAAGCTCCAAAACACGAGCTGGTTCTGCTACAAACCTGTGAACACACTGTCCCAGACAATCATGACCACATAGTAGTCTTACAACAAAACGCTACCGAGTTCAGGTGGGGAACCATCATTAATGACATCGAAGTCTCCACGCGTGGAAGTCCAAAGAATTCACCTTAGAACAGACTCCTTTATCTTGAACAAATCAATCAGTGGCTTGGGGTGCTAGGGATGCATATGGAATGAAGATGATCAGTCTATCATACCACACGATACTTTGCACGTGCATGATTGACTTGGGATGATTCCAGAGGAAACAACATTGACTTTCTGGAATTCACGGCGGCAACTTACACCAAGTGCACATGAATTAGAGGAAGTCACTCCTTTCATCCAAACATAGGCTTCATGAACGGAACACGAAGATAATGCTTATAAAGTTTCCAATACTAGCTGGATGTTCAACACGAGTCATGGAGAAGGTAGCAGTGTTGCTGATGGGCTCAACAACAATTCATCCAGGTTTCCATGGAGATGGAATTCCATAATTATGTGAACAAGTGATAGCATTGGTCAGACCCAAAAGATATAATGGTGTATGCTCGAGGGATCAACCACGAGTAAGACAACATTATGAACATCGTTGGTTCTGATTTGACTTGATGATAGCCCATACTCAAATCAAAGATTTGGGTAAGACAATAGATCCAGCAATTGATCACGAGGATCAATCAATGAAGATATCATCTTTCTTCAACACACACACAGACACAAGATATCCCTTTGGAAATGAACTAAGTTAGACAACCTTTTATCTTCCAACTCTCCAGGTTGTTGTTTAGCTTGACCAACTAGCTCAGGGGTATCCAACACAGATTCTTGGAGAAGGGGTGGTTTATTGGAAAACCAACTTGTTCACAAACTCAACATATCGGTCAGGGACAACCTGGTGGTACTTCCAAGAAGATATTTGGAAAATCACGATCCACCGACATGTTATTAAGATCGAGAACAATCTTGCTTTTCAGGGCAAGATGATATGACCGAATAAGCAAGGACTGACACTATCCTAACTCATTGATCGAAAAGTGCACCGGGAATATGGACTAGGTAGCACGATCAACCTCAGGATGGTGATTCAATAACCAACACGCTAAGGATGAAATTATTGTCCTTTAACTACCAAGCAACGGAGTTGCTAGGAGTATAGATTTCACACACCACGATTCACTTGTCAGTATTCCGGTACAATAACACGGAGACCGAGGAATGAATAATGATGGCCAGAACTATCACTGCAACAAGAATTCATAAGGGTTGGTGCAATCCTCGTGACATTCTTGACATAAAGATGGTAACGCTCCAGTGTAGAACAGAACAAAAGCTGGTTAGGCATTTGATCTGCGGAATACAACTACTTTGACCAATCCAAGAAATGGATAAGGTACTGGAGTTTGTTTCTCCTAGTCATTCTGGAATAGAATGGCTTGACGGACCACAAGAATAATAGGCATTGATAACTCAAATGCACAATTACTCCTGACTATCAATTGATAGACAAGGGCCAGAAAACAACTAAAGAGGGACAACTCAAAGGAACATATGTTTTTCTGAGTTGTGGATGCATAGATTAGTATGTCGAACCAAGTCCAACAAGTTTCTTCTAGATAACCCATGCAGAAAGGTAGGACTGGCAGAGTCACAATGTAGAATGGAGAACTCATTAAGAGCACTCTGGTCGTGACCTTTTGGTTTCGAAAGAACTCCTGCCAAGAATGGTTCATGGTATTTGGAAGAACGATATACCATGGACCTCGTGGACTAATGCAAAGGTTACTAATAACCTAAAGGAACGAACAAACACTAGCTACACGAGTTAAGTAGAGTGAATCTTGGGTTCAAGAACCCAGAAATAGAATGCCTACTAACTAAATGGCATCACGGGATGCTTTCGAGAATAGTGGCCAGAATCATCACACTGGGGATGCAAGCATTGCTAGATTACTAAGTGGTCCTCTAAGACACCTAGGGTCATAATAATAACTCCAACATATATGTCAAGGCAACAGAGTACCTCAACTCAACGATTAGTGTGGTTAATCTGGCCCAAAGGAACATCGAGAACGGAAAGAAAGGATTTGCAAATGCATCAGACCATTTAGGAACCTGGGATGACTCGGACAGCGTAACGGCTGTAAATGCTCAACAGAATTGAGACATCCTGCAAAAATGGTGGCATAACCGCTCAACAACATCATATCAAGGTTCCAAGTCCAACTAACAACACACTGTAGTGGTAGAAACTGAACTGAGGCTTGAGACCAACAATCCTATGAGTCTACGGATTAGTAACACGTGATCCTGATAGAAAGATGAGAAGCCTAGTTCTTAACCCCTGTAGAAAAGAAGAGAGTGACTCAGATCAGAAGGGCATAAGGTAAAGGAGTAAAAAGAGCCTTACGTTCCCTTCCACAATCAATTCCCTTATATAACTAAAGCATTTCTAGACTCAACTTCGACCAGTTTGGCTTGGTAATCCTACAGGCAGTCAGGCTCTGATACCAACGCTGTCGGGACCCCGATTCTAAGTCACACCGATCTAGCCTGTAACACCTCATATCACTTTGCGGCCTCACGCACGGTATTCCCACGGGTGTCGCCTTACCATGGCCCGGGACCGTTTGCGCCTTTTGGCTCACGTATATGATAATGTCGCTAGCATCCATATGACAGAGAACCCGGGCCGACATGGCTAGTCGTGAACCCAAAGCGGCACTAACGTATGGGGACAGGCATACATGAATCAACATCGAACGTGTCGGTCAGCAGCGTGTGAATCCGGGCTGTAGCACTGGGCTAACAGGACTCCGGGAACCCGGGCTGTAGCAGGCTAGGCAGGACTCCGGATGTCACCACGTGACATTTCCCCTAAGGGACAGACACAGGAACGATATGAAACACATGCCGGCCAGTCAAGTGTCCAGAGCAGTAGTGCTGGGCTAGCAGGACTCCGGTGAACCGGGCTGTAGCGGACTACTACGGCTCAAGGAGGCACTAGACTACATTTCCCCATAAGAGAGGCTGCTAAGGATAGACAACTAGATTGTCGGATCCCACACATACCAAGCATTTCAATCATACACACAATATGCTCGATATGTGCAAATACAACATGGCATCACAACAAGACTCTACGACTCAGAGTATTTATTCATTAGGCTCCGAAGAGCCAGATATTACAAACATGGGTCTCATGACCCAACATTCAGAGCATACAAGTCAAAGCACATGCGGAAGCTTAACATGTCTGAGTACAGACATCTACAAATGAAAAAGGCTGAGAAGCCTGACTATCTACCAGATCCTGCCGAGGGCACAAGATCGTAGCTGAGGTATCAAGCTAAATGTCGAAGTCCACACGGAACTACTAGCGAGACTGACGTCTCTCTGCAAAACATAAAATAGGCAAACGTGAGTACAAATGTACCCAGCAAGACTTACATCAGAACTAGCTACATATGCATCGGTATCAACAAAGGGGGGTGGTGGAGTTTGACTGCAGCAAGCCAGCTTTGACTCGGTGGCTATCCTAAACTATGACTGCAAGCAACTCTTTTGAGGTGGCGCACACGAGTCCACATAATCACCATACCAATACACCACTATGGATCCGCTCTCGTCTCCCTACGAGAACGCCATCCATAGCACTCACGCTTATCTTGCGCATTTTAGAGTATCCACTTTCACTTGTCTATGAACTGTTATAGGCAACCCAGAAGTCCATTTCCGCGGACACGACTATTCGAATAGATGATGTTAACCCTGCAGGGGTATACTTCGACACACACGCTCTCACCACTTACCGCCATTTACACGACATGTACTCGGCAACCTTCAAGCGGAGGCCCAGCGAGGGTGTCGGCCACAGCCTACCTAAACACTCAAGTCTCTAGTCCAGGTTTATCGCCTATTCAGGTTCCATCCGCAGGGAGTCCGGCCGAGGTTTCCACATACGGCCCCGAACGATGTGTGCAGGGTTCCGAGACACCAAACGGGCGCCCGGCATGCCCGGCCACGTGCCTACCGCATCACAGCCCACCCCTCCGGTCAGCGCTGCCCACGGCCTCCAGCATACTACAAACACCAGAAACTACTTGCACCTCCTGGACAGAGGACAAGGGTGATTAAGAAGCCGAGAGGGTCCATTGGTTTCGGGCCCAATGCGTGGTAGTAACTGTATCATGGATCACAAACACAGAACTCAGTTCCTGAGGACGGCTTCAATGAGACAACCCACCATGTACTCCTACATGGCCTCTCACCGCTACCTTTACCAAATCGTGTTCACACACTTAGCTCGCACACAGTAGGACATGTTCATCACCATTCCAACTCATCCCCGATGAATCAGACCCGACTCAACTCTAAGCAGTAGCAGGCATGACAAACAAGCATGAATGAGTAGGCACATCCGGGCTCAAACAACTCCTACTCATGCTAGTGGGTTTCATCTATTTACTGTGGCAATGACAGGTCATGCAGAGGATAAGGGGTTCAACTACCGCAGCATGTAACAGTTGAATCGTTGTTGTCCTAATGAAGTAAAAGAGAGCAGGAGCGAGAGAATGGGATTGTATTGGAATGAACAAGGGGGTTTTGCTTGCCTGACACTTCCGAAGATAGCATTGAGTCTTCATTAGTGTCATCGAACTCATCGTCGGAAACACGGCTATCGAGAGGGGACAATACCGGCAACAGAGAGGAAACACAATCAATGCAATGCACAATATGATGCATGATCATGACATGGCAATATGAATGTGTTTTGAGCTAATGCAGCTAGCAACATATTAAATGGAGTTGGTTTGAACCTTAGGTTCAAATTCAAACTCCATATAAGACATTTCAGATGCCATTATTTGAATTGTCATATACAGTGGCTGTAAGTTGTTCAAACATGCATGAGGATGCCATAAACAGATTCTTTGGATTTTTCTGATAATTTTTCATATATAAATTATTTCATTCTGAGCTACGGTTGATTTTATATGATTTTTAGAAGTTTATACTATTTTCTGGAATTTCCTGAATACACTTAAATCCAGAAAATGTAATACTGCGTCAGCCTGACGTCATCACTGCATCAGCGAGCCAACGGGCTGGCCAGGGTCAAACCTGACCCGTGGGACCTGCCTGTCAGTCTCTCAGTGCCTAATTAAGTTTAGGTTTTAAACTAAACTAACTTTTAACAGGGGCTGGCCCCACACGTCAGTGGGTCAGGGGGGAAGTCAAACCCCGGTCAAGCAGGGTCAAACCCGCCGGACTTGGTCCACGGCTCGTCGCCGGTGAAACCCGGTACGGCGGAGGGGCTCGGGATTTGCCCACGGTCGACCAAATCGACCGCGGTTTGGTCCTACGCGTAGCTGGGGCTCGCGCGCATCTAGTAGGCCAAGCGGGAGGAGCTGGGGTGGTCTAAGTCGACGGCGGCGAGCACGAATGCGGCGGCCGGAGTTCGGGCGTCGGTGGTTTTGCTGCTGTAGCGTGCTAGTGGGTGAATGGATGCACTAGCGAGACGCTACGAGGTGCGGTGAGTGTGTTAGGCACCGCGCGTGACCATATGGTCACCGGAGTGATGCTGGCGTCGAGCTCGCGCGGCGGCGTGCTACGGTGAGCAAGGGGGCGGCGTCTACAATGAGCAAACGGAGCGGAGAGGAGGGGGGTTCGACGCAGGGGCTCACAGTGAGTGCAGAGGTGGCCTCGGCGTGCTCGGGGAAGCACTGGAGCGAGCGGGGCGGCGAGAGGGATCTCGTCGGCGGGAGGTTGGGGACGAGCTCGGTGAGGACGTTCGGGGGCTTTCGGCGGGGCGTGGCTTGGTGAGGGGGCGGAGGACGGAGTGGCGGAGCTTCTGGGCGTCGAGGCGAGGCGTGGGGTGGCCGGTGGCCATGGCTACGGCGAGCGGCGTCGACGAGCTCCGCTCGGGTGTGCTCGGGAGAGGGAGCAGAGGGCGAGGGAGAGAGCAGAGAGTGAGGGAGAGGAGCGAGGAGCTTCGGGGCGTCGTCGTGGCATCGCCAGGAGGGGCCGGGGAAGCAGGAGGTGGCGCGGGCGCGTGCTCGACGGCGGTGCGCTGTCCCCCTCCTCTGCCTACTGGCAAAGGTAGGTGGTGACTGGCATGGGCCAGGTGGGCCGGCCCAGTACAGGTAAGCGCCAGGTAATACTCCTTTCTCTCTCTTTTCTTTAATTGTTTCTGTTTTCTATTTATTTTGATCTGTTTTGAATTAGTAAAAATACTAACTCATTTTGTAAAATCCTGATAAAAATTGTGGGCACTTTTGAAAATATTTCCAACAGCCCTCAACTAGTTTCAGAATTATTAGAGCATTTAAAATATTTATAGGATTTAAATGCCCCAATTCAAATACAATATGAGTTAATTCAAAAATCCAAAAATGACCTAGAAATATGTTTATCATTTTGGCAGAGGTTTTTACCTTTATCAAAATCATGAACTTTTCTAAAGGGCATTTGGGTTCATTGAAATGTTTTTAAGTTGAACCTAGTTGAGTTCTTTTGGGTGCTAGGGATTGATCACCCCTATTTCAAGTTTAAGCAAAATTTAAACATGATGCATGAGGAACAAGCAAAGTCAGACAAGGGCTGATCTGGGGCTGTGACATTAGCACCTTTAGGATTGACAAAACCTTCTGGTTGCATCATATACAACTCTTCTTTAATAAATCCATTAAGGAATGCAGTTTTGTTTATCCATTTGCCAGATTTCATAAAATGCGGCAATTGCTAACATGATTCGGACAGACTTAAGCATAGATACGAGTGAGAAACTCTCATCGTAGTCAACACCGTGAACTTGTCGAAAACCTTTTGCGACAATTCTAGCTTTGTAGATAGTAACACTACTGTCAGCGTCCGTCTTCCTCTTGAAGATCCATTTAATCTCAATGGCTCGCTGATACGTCTCCAACGTATATATAATTTATGAAGTATTCATGCTATTATATTATCCATCTTGGATGTTTAATGGGCTTTACTATGCACTTTTATATTATTTTTGGGACTAACTTATTAACCCAGAGCCCAGTGCCAGTTTCTGTTTTTTCCCTTGTTTCAGTGTTTTGCAAAAAAGGAGTATCAAACGGAGTCCAAACGGAATGAAACCTTCGGGAGAGTTATTTTTGGAACGGAAGCAATCCAGAAGACTTGGAGTGTACGTAAGGGAAGCAACGAGGAAGGCACGAGGCAGGGGCGCGCCCTCCACCCTCGTGGGCCCCTCGTGGCTCCCCTGACCGACTTCTTTCGCCTATATATATCCATATGCCCTAAAACCATCGGGGAACAGAATAGATCGGGAGTTCCACCGCCGCAAGCCTCTGTAGCCACCAAAAACCAATCGGGACCTGTTCCGGCACCCTGCCGGAGGGGGGGACCCTCACCGGTGGCCATCTTCATCATCCCGGCGTTCTCCATGAGAGGAGGGAGTAGTTCACCCTCGGGGCTGAGGGTATGTACCAGTAGCTATGTGTTTGATCTCTCTCTCTCTCGTGTGTCTTGAGGTGATACGATCTTGATGTATCGCGAGCTTTGCTATTATAGTTGGATCTTATGATCTTTCTCCCCCTCTACTCTCTTGTAATGGATTGAGTTTTCCCTTTGAAGTTGTCTTATCGGATTGAGTCTTTAAGGATTTGAGAACACTTGATGTATGTCTTGCCGTGCTTATCTGTGGTGACAATGGGATATCACGTGATCCAGTTGATGTATGTTTTGGTGATCAACTTGCGGGTTCCGCCCATGAACCTATGCATAGGGGTTGGCACACGTTTTCGTCTTGAATCTCCGGTAGAAACTTTGGGGCACTCTTTGAAGTACTTTGTGTTGGTTTGAATAGATGAATATGAGATTGTGTGATGCATATCGTATAATCATACCCACGGATACTTGAGGTGACATTGGAGTATCTAGGTGACATTAGGGTTTTGGTTGATTTGTGTCTTAAGGTGTTATTCTAGTACGAACTCTATGATAGATCGAATGGAAAGAATAGCTTCATGTTATTTTACTATGGACTCTTGAATAGATCGATCCGAAAGAATAACTTTGAGGTGGTTTCGTACCCTACAATAATCTCTTCGTTTGTTCTCCGCTATTAGTGACTTTGGAGTGACTCTTTGTTGCATGTTGAGGGATAGTTATATGATCCAATTATGTTATTATTGTTGAGAGAACTTGCACTAGTGAAAGTATGAACCCTAGGCCTTGTTTCAACACATTGCATTACCGTTTACGCTCACTTTTATCGCTTGCTACCTTGCTGTTTTTATATTTTCAGATTACAAAAACCTATATCTACCATCCATATTGCACTTGTATCACCATCTCTTCGCCAAACTAGTGCACCTATACAATTTACAATTGTATTGGGTGTGTTGGGGACACAAGAGACTCTTTGTTATTTTGTTGCAGGGTTGTTTGAGAGAGACCATCTTCATCCTACGCCTCCCACTGGTTGATAAACCTTAGGTCATCCACTTGAGGGAAATTTGCTACTGTCCTACAATCCTCTGCACTTGGAGGCCCAACAACGTCTACAAGAAGAAGGTTGAGTAGTAGGCATCAAGCTCTTTTCTGGCGTCGTTGCCGGGGAGGTGAGTGCTTGAAGGTATATCTTTAGATCTTGCAATAGAATCTTTTAGTTTCTTGTTTTCTCACTAGTTTATTTTATAAAAGAAAATTACAAAAAAATGGAATTGAGTTTGTCTCATACGCTTCATCTTTTTAATATCTTTCGTGAGTATGATGGAAATGAAAATTGTGCCAAAGTGTTAGAAGAGGAATGCATTAAAATGTTTGGCACTAAATCTTTGAATGATGAGCATGATTGCAATGTTGTTAGTATGAACTCCTTGAATATCCATGGTACTAATGATGATTGCACTAGTCATGATGAAAATATCTCTTATAAGCATGTCGATTTTTGTGGAGTGAATAGAGTCTGCAAATACATACCAAAAGAGGGAAGATAGATTTTGTAAGAGGCATAAGTACTTAGAAACTAAATGGTTGCAAGAAAGGCTAGATGTTTGTGCTGAAAATTTAAATTTTCTTAGCCGTACTTGTGAACTTTGCAATGAACGTGGTCATTTAACTATCCGATGCAAATTGTTTCATGATCTAATCGTTTCCAAAAATTGTGATGATTTGATTTCCCTTGCACATCATGGTGAACTTAGTTTGCTTATGGGTTATGAAGAAATGAAACGTATAACTAACTATCTTCCAGTATTTGCCCGTGATAAACTTCTTGATTTTGATCTAGAGGAAATTTATATGTATTGTGCGGTGAATTGCATTGAAAATCCTTATATTGCAAATTACATAAAGAAAAGAAAACAAATAGAAGATGAAGAGAACACTAATGAAAGGGAAGAGACTTCCAAATATCCTCCTATTATTTCTTATGATGAATCAGGTAACGAGGAGGAGCTTTCTATTCAACCAATCTCATTAATAAGGAGCTCCAAAAAGAGGACTGAACCCGCACATGATGTGAAGAAGAAAAAGAAAAAACGGAGAAGCAAAGGTAAAAAGGTAACCCTCCCAAATGATGTTGCTCCTACTACTCATTGTGATGATGATAATTGCTATACTATTGGTGCTATCCATACTATTAATAATGAGAGTGATTATGCTTATGATATGAAAAGGCCCAAGCTTGGGAATGCTATGTTTGATGAGGATGACACATTTGAGAATATATTTGCTGAACTTAATGTTTGTCCCAAGCTTGGGGATGCTACGTTTAATGAAGATGATATTTTTAGCTCCCAAGTTTTGATATGCAAAGTTGTTATGATGTTAGCATGCCTTCTACCTATGATGATTATATTGATGAAAGTGGGTTTGGAAGAGTGTCAACTTTAGGAAGTAATGATCCCACTATTTTGGAGGATCTTGAATCTTATAATATTTATGAAAGTGGATTTGGAGAGGTCATGATTTTATTTAGTGATGAGTCCACTATCTTGGAAGAGGTTTCAATCGATTATGATGAGGACAAAGTTGCTACTTATGATGATTATTGTGATGAAACTTATGCTATAAAAAGTAGTGATGATTATATTTATAAAACTTGTCATGATTATGATTACCCTTTTTCTGAACATTACTCTTTTAATGTGGAAACAATTTATAGTATTCGAGTCTCTTATGATACTCCCACTATCCCGAAAGACAAGAATTTTGCTTATGTGGAGAGTAATAAAATTTCTATGCTAGTAGATCATGAAAAGAATGCTTTAGGTGCTGATTATATTGTTTAATTCATTCATGATTCTACTGAAAATTATTATGAGGGAGGAATGTATGCTTGTAGGAATTGCAATAATATGAAGTTTCCTCTCTATGTGCTTAAAGTTTTGAAGTTATGCTTGTTTTGCCTTCCTATGCTAGTTGATTATTTTTCCCATAAGTTGTTTGCTCACAAAATCCCTATGCATAGGAAGTGGGTTAGACATAAATGTGCTAGTCATATTCTTCATGATGCTCTCTTTATGTTTCAAGTCTTATCTTTTATGTGAGCATCATTGAAATCATCATGCCTAGCTAGGGGCGTTAAACGTTAGCGCTTGTTGGGAGGCAACCCTTTTATTTTTGTTCTTGCTTTTTGGTTCTGTTTAGTAATAAATAACCCATCTAGCTTCTATTAAGATGTGGTTTTATGTTTCAATTAGTGTTTGTGCCAAGTAAGGCCTATAGGATCTTCTTGGATGATAGTTATTTGATCTTGCTGAAAATTCCAGAAACTTTCTGTTCACGAAAACAATTGTTAAAAAACACCAGAACGTGATAAAATACTGATTCCAATTGTAGCAGATCAATAATCAAATTATCTAGGTCATCCTATTTTGGTAGAAGTTTTTGAGTTCCAGAAGTTTGCGTTAGTTACAGATTAGTACAGACTGTTCTGTTTTTGACATATTCTGTTTTTCGTGTGTTGTTTGCTTATTTTGATGAATCTATGGCTAGTAAAATAGTTTATAAACCATAGAGAAGTTGGAATACAGTAGATCTAACACCAATACAAATAAAGAATGAGTTCATTACAGTACCTTGAAGTGGTGTTTTGTTTTCTTTCGCTAACGGAGCTCACGAGACCTTCTGTTAAGTTTTGTGTTGTGAAGTTTTCAAGTTTTGGGTAAAGATTCGATGGACTACGGAATAAGGAGTGGCAAAAGCCTAAGCTTGGGGATGCCCAAGGCACCCCAAGGTAATATTCAAGGACAACCAAGAGCCTAAGCTTGGGGATGCCCCGGATGGCATCCCCTCTTTCGTCTTCGTTCATCGATAATTTTACTTGGAGCTATATTTTTATTCACCACATGATATGTGTTTTGCTTGGAGTGTCATTTTATTTTCTTTAGCCTTGCTTGATGTTTGAATAAAATACCAAGATCTGAAATTCTTAAATGAGAGAGAGTCTTCACATAGCTACATAATTATTTAACTACTCTTTGATCTTCACTTATATCTTTTTGGAGTACTTTGTCATTTACTCGTGTGCTTCACTTATATCCTATGAGTAAATGGTTGAATGAATTGAATATCATAAATCTGAAATTATATATGTTTCATATGCTTATCCCATGGGGAGTAATGACTTCACATATAAGAAGTAGAGGTGATAAATTTATTGAAGGTTAGCAAACATTGTATTGGTCACTTGAACAATTCATGAAAGAATATTGAGGGAAGAGAGATTTCACATATAAATATATTATATTGAACATCTTTTATGATTGTGAACACTCATTAAAATATTAGATGCTAAAAGGTTGATGTTGGACAAGGAAGACAACGTAATGGGTTATGTTTTCTTATATCTGAAATATAGTATATTGTCATGGATCGCCCAACACGTTGAGCTTGCATTTCCCCCTCATGCTAGCCGAATTCTTTGCACCAAGTAGAGATACTACTTGTGATTCCAAACATCCCTTAAACCAGTATTGCCATGAGAGTCCACCATACCTACCTATGGATTGAGTAAGATCCTTCAAGTAAGTTGTCATCGGTGCATGCAATAAAAATTGCTCTGTAAATATGTATGATCTTTTAGTGTGGAGAAAATAAGCTTTATACGATCTTGTGATATGGAAACAATAAAAGTGACGGACTGCATAATAAAGGTCCCTATCACAAGTGGCAATATAAAGTGACGTTCCCTCGCATTAAGATTTTGTGCATCCAACTATAAAAGCGCATGGCAACCTCTGCTTCCCTCTGCGAAGGGCCTATCTTTTATTATTGTCTTTTTCCTTATGCAAGAGTCATGGTGACCTTCACCTTTCCTTTTTTCATTTATCCTTTGGCAAGCACCTCATGTTGGAAAGATTCTTATATATATATATATATATATATATATATATATATATATATATATATATATATATATATATATATATATCCAATTGGATGTAAGGCATCATGAACTATTATTGTTGACATTACCCTTGAGGTAAAAGATTGGGAGGCGAATCTATAAGCCCCTATCTTTCTCTGTGTCTGATTAAAACTTTGAACCCATAAATATCGCCTGAGTGTTAGCAATTGTGAAAGACTAAATGATAGTTGAGTATGTGGAGTTTGCTAAATCAAAGCTCTGACATAGACTCTTCCTGAAAATAAGATGAACTGTAATTGTTTGATGACTAATAACACGGTTTGTTAGTTTTCAAGAAGGTTTATGATCTATACTTTAACATGTGAATAGCTTGTTACTTGATCATGAGAAGCTTTATGAGATGAGCTACTGTTAGGATATATAATGATGCTAGAAAAGGTGAATGAAATTATCATTGATCAAACTTGTGCACCTGCTAGCATTCACACTTCATAAATTATTTCTTTTATCATTTACTTACTCGAGGACGAGCAGGAATTAAGCTTGGGGATGCTGATACGTCTCCAACGTATCTATAATTTATGAACTATGCTATTATATTATCCATCTTGGATGTTTAATGGGCTTTACTATGCACTTTTAAATTATTTTTGGGACTAACTTATTAACCCAAAGCCCAGTGCCAGTTTCTGTTTTTTCCCTTGTTTCAGTGTTTCGCAGAAAAGGAATATCAAACGGAGTCCAAACGGAATGAAACCTTCTGAAGAGTTATTTTTGGAATGGAAGCAATCCAGAAGACTTGGAGTGTACGTAAGGGAAGCAACGAGGAAGGCACGAGGTAGGGGGGGCGCCCACCCCCTGGGCGCGCCCTCCACCCTCGTGGGCCCCTCGTGGCTCCCCTGACCGACTTCTTTTGCCTATATATATCCATATACCCTAAAACCATCAGGGAACAGAATAGATCGGGAGTTCCGCCGCCGCAAGCCTCTGTAGCCACCAAAAACCAATCAGGACCCCGTTCCGGGACCCTGCCGGAGGGGGGGACCCTCACCGGTGGCCATGTTCATCATCCCGGCGCTCTCCATGAGAGGAGGGAGTAGTTCACCCTCGGGGCTGAGGGTATGTACCAGTAGCTATGTGTTTGATCTCTCTCTCTATCTCTCTCTCGTGTTCTTGAGGTGATACGATCTTGATATATCGCGAGCTTTGCCATTATAGTTGGATCTTATGATGTTTCTCCCCCTCTACTCTCTTGTAATGGATTGAGTTTTCCCGTTGAAGTTGTCTTATCGGATTGAGTCTTTAAGGATTTGAGAACACTTGATGTATGTCTTGTCGTGCTTATCTGTGGTGACAATGGGATATCACGTGATCCACTTGATGTATGTTTTGGTGATCAACTTGCGGGTTCTGCCCATGAACCTATGCATTGGCGTTGGCACATGTTTTCGTCTTGACTCTCCGGTAGAAACTTTAGGGCACTCTTTGAAGTACTTTGTGTTGGTTTGAATAGATGAATATGAGATTGTGTGATGCATATCGTATAATCATACCCACGGATACTTGATGTGACATTGGAGTATCTAGGTGACATTAGGGTTTTGGTTGATTTGTGTCTTAAGGTGTTATTCTAGTACGAACTCTATGATAGATCGAACGGAAATAATAGCTTCATGTTATTTTACTACGGACTCTTGAATAGATCGATCCGAAAGAATAACTTTGAGGTGATTTCATACCCTACAATAATCTCTTCGTTTGTTCTCTGCTATTAGTGACTTTGGAGTGACTCTTTGTTGCATGTTGAGGGATAGTTATATGATCCAATTATGTTATTATTGTTGAGAGAACTTGCACTAGTGAAAGTATGAACCCTAGGCCTTGTTTCCTAGCATTGCAATACCGATTGTGCTCACTTTTATCATTAGTTACCTTGTTGTTTTTATATTTTCAGATTACAAAAACCTATATCTACCATCCATATTGCACTTGTATCACCATCTCTTCGCCGAACTAGTGCACCTATACAATTTACCATTGTATTGGGTGTGTTGGGGACACAAGAGACTCTTTGTTATTTGGTTGCAGGGTTTTTTGAGAGAGACCATCTTCATCCTATGCCTCCCACGGATTGATAAACCTTAGGTCATCCACTTGAGGGAAATTTGCTACTGTCCTACAAACCTCTGCACTTGGAGGCCCAACAACGTCTACAAGAAGAAGGTTGAGTAGTAGGCATCACTCACCGATCATTGGGCAAGTCAATCAAAGTCCATACTTTGTTCTCATACATGGATCCCATCTCAGATTTCATGGCCTCAAGCCATTTTGTGGAATCTGGGCTTATCATCGCTTCCTCATAGTTCGTAGGTTCGTCATGGTCAAGTAACATGACCTCCAGAACAGGATTACCATACCACTCTGGTGCGGATCTCACTCTGGTTGACCTACGAGGTTCGGTAGTAACTTGATCTGAAGCTTCATGATCATCATCATTAGCTTCCTCACTAATTTGTGTAGGTGTCACAGGAACCGGTTTCTGTGATGAACTACTTTCAAAGAAGGGAGCAGGTACAGTTACCTCATCAAGTTCTACTTTCCTCCCACTCACTTCTTTCGTGCGAAACTCCTTCTCTAGAAAGGATCCATTATAAGCAACGAGTATCTTGCCTTCGGATCTGTGATAGAAGGTGTACCAACTGTCTCCTTTGGGTATCCTATGAAGACACATTTCTCCGATTTGGGTTTGAGCTTATTAGGATGAAACTTTTACACATAAGCATCGCAACCCCAAATCTTAAGAAACGACAACTTTGGTTTCTTGCCAAACCATAGTTCATATGGTGTCATCTCAACGGATTTAGATGGTGCCCTATTTAACGTGAATGCAGCTTCTCTAATGCATAACCCCAAAACGATAGTGGTAAATCGGTAAGAGACATCATAGATTGCACCATATCTAATAAAGTACGGTTACGATGTTCGGACACACCATTACGCTGTGGTGTTCCAGGTGGCATGAGTTTGTGAAACTATTCCACATTGTTTTAATTGAAGACCAAACACGTAACTCAAATACTCGCCTCTGCGATTAGATCGTAGAAACTTTATTTTCTTGTTACGATGATTTTCCACTTCACTCTGAAATTCTTTGAACTTTTCAAATGTTTCAGACTTATGTTTCTTCAAGTAGATATACCCATATCTGCTCAAATCATCTGTGAAGGTTGGAAAATAACGATACCCGCCGCGAGCCTCAACACTCATCGGACCTCATACATCAGTATGTATTATATCCAATAAGTCAGTTGCTCGCTCCATTGTTCCTGGAGAACGGAGTCTTAGTCATCTTTGCCCATGAGGCATGGTTCGCAAGCATCATCTGATTCATAATCAAGTGATTCCAAAAGCCCATTAGCATGTATTTTCTTCATGCGCTTTACACCCATATGACCTAAACGGCAGTGCCACAAATAAGTTGCACTATCATTATTAACTTTGCATCTTTGTCTTCAATATTATGAATATGTGTATCACTACGATCGAGATCCAACAAACCATTTTCATTGGGTGTATAACCATAGAAGGTTTTATTCATGAAAATAGAATAACAATTATTCTCTAACTTAAATGAATAACCGTATTGCAATAAACATGATCAAATCATATTCTTGCTCAACACAAACACCAAATAACATTTATTTAGGTTCAACACTAATCCCGAAAGTATAGGGAGTGTGCGATGATGATCATATCATTCTTGGAACTACTTCCAACACACATCGTCACTTCACCCTTAACTAGTCTTTGTTCATTCTGCAACTCCCGTTTCAAGTTACTACTCTTAGCAACTGAACTAGTATCAAATACGGAAGGGTTGCTATAAACACTAGTAAAGTACACATCAATAACATGTATATCCAATATACCTTTGTTCACCTTGCCATCCTTCTTATCCGCCAAATACTTGGGGCAGTTCCGCTTCCAGTGACCAGTCCCTTTGAAGTAGAAGCACTCAGTCTCACACTTAGGTCCAGACTTGGGCTTCTTCACTTGAGCAGCAACTTGCTTGCCGTTCTTATTGAAGTTCCCCTTCTTCCCTTTGCCCTTTTCTTGAAACTAGTGGTCTTGTCAACCACCAACACTTGATGCTTTTCTTGATTTCTACCTTCGTCGATTTCAGCATCACGAAGAGCTTGGGAATTACTTTCATCATCCCTTGCATATTATAGTTCATCACTAAGTTCTAGTAACTTGGTGATAGTGACTAGAGAACTTTGTCAATTACTATCTTATCAGGAAGATTAACTCCCACTTGATTCAAGAAATTGTAGTACTCAAACAATCTGAGCACATGCTCACTGGTTGAGCTATTCTCCTCCATCTTGTAGGCAAAGTACTGTCAGAGGTCTCATACATCTAGACATGGGCATGAGTTTGAAATACCAATTTCAACTCTTGGAACATCTCATATGCTCTGTGGCGTTCAAAACATTTTTCAAGTCCCGGGTCTAAGCCGTAAAGTATGGTGCACTAAACTATCAAGTAGTCATCATACCGAGCTTTTGCCAAACGTTCATAACGTCTGCATATGCTCCTGAGATAGTTCTGTCACCTAGCGGTGCATCAAGGACTTAATTCTTCTGTGCAGCAATGAGGATAATCCTCAGATCACGAATCCAATCCGCATCTTTGCTACTAACATCTTTCAACTTAGTTTTCTCTAGGAACATATCAAAAATAAAAAAGGGGAGCTAAACGCGAGCTATTGATCTACAACATAGATATGCTAATACTACCAGGACTAAGTTCATGATAAATTTAAGTTCAATTAATCATATTACTCAAGAACTCCCACTTAGATAAACATCCCTCTAATCATCTAAGTGATCACGTGATCCAAATCAACTAAACCATAACTGATCATCACGTGAAATGGAGTAGTTTTCAATGGTGAACATCACTATGTTGATCATATCTACTATATGATACACGCTCGACCTTTCGGTCTCAGTGTTCCGAGGCCATATCTGCATATGCTAGGCTCGTCAAGTTTAACCTAAGTATTCTGCGTGTGCAAAACTGGCTTGCACCCGTTGTAGATGGACGTAGAGCTTATCACACCCGATCATCACGCGGTGTCTGGGCACGACGAACTTTGGCAACGGTGCATACTCAGGGAGACCACTTTTATCTTGAAATTTAGTGAGAGATCATCTTATAATGCTACCGTCATTCAAAGCAAAATAAGATGCATAAAAGATAAACATCACATGCAATCAATATAAGTGATATGATATGGCTATCATCATCTTATGCTTGTGATCTCCATCTCCGAAGCACCGTCATGATCACCATCGTCACCGGCGCGACACCTTGATCTCCATCATAGCATCGTTGTCGTCTCTCCAACTATTGCTTCTACAACTATCGCTACCGCTTAGTGATAAAGTAAAGCAATTACAGGGCGATTGCATTGCATACAATAAAGCGACAACCATATGGCTCCTGCCAGTTGCCGATAACTCGGTTACAAAACATGATCATCTCATACAATAAAATATAGCATCATGCCTTGATCATATCACATCACAACATGCCCTGCAAAAACAAGTTAGACGTCCTCTACTTTGTTGTTGCAAGTTTTACATGGCTGCTACGGGCTGAGCAAGAACCGTTCTTACCTACGCATCAAAACCACAACGATAGTTCGTCAAGTTAGTGTTGTTTTAACCTTCTCAAGGACCGGGCGTAGCCACACTCGGTTCAACTAAAGTTGGAGAAACTGACACCCGCCAGCCACCTGTGTGCAAAGCACGTCGGTAGAACCAGTCTCGCGTAAGCGTACGCGTAATGTCGGTCCAGGCCGCCTCATCCAACAATACCGCCGAACCAAAGTATGACATGCTGGTAAGCAGTATGACTTGTATCGCACACAACTCACTTGTGTTCTACTCGTGCAAATAACATCAACGCATAAAACCAGGCTCTGATACCATTGTTGGGGAAAGTAGTAATTTCAAAAAAAAATCCTATGCACACGCAAGATCATGGTGATGCATAGCAACGAGAGGGGAGAGTGTGTCCACGTACCCTCGTAGACCGAAAGCGGAAGCGTTAGCACAACGCGGTTGATGTAGTCGTATGTCTTCACGATCCGACCGATCAAGTACCGAACGCGCGGCACCTCCGAGTTCAGCACACGTTCAACTCGATGACGTCCCTCGAACTCCGATCCAGCCGAGCTTTGAGGGAGAGTTCCGTCAGCACGACGACATGGTGACGATGAAGATGTTCTACTGACGCAGGGCTTCGCCTAAGCACCGCTACGATATGACCGAGGTGGATTATGGTGGAGGGGGCACCGCACACGGCTAGGAGATCCAAGGGATCAATTGTTGTCTCTCTAGGGGGTGCCTCCCTCCCCGTATATAAAGGAGTGGAGGAGGGGGAGGGAGCCGGCCACCCTTGGCACGCCCCATGAGGAGTCCTACTCCCACCGGGAGTAGGACTCCCCCCTTTCCATGTTGGAGTAGGAGAGGAGAGGGAAGGAGAGAGAGGGGGAAAGGAAAGGGGGGCGCCGCCCCCCCCTCCTTGTCCAATTCGGACTTGGGGGGAGGGGCACGTGGCTGCCCCTTGGCCGCCTCTCCTCTTCCACCACTTGGGCCCATGAGGCCCAATAACCTCCGGGGGGTTCCGGTAACCCCCCGGTACTCCGGTATATATCCAATAACCCCCAGAACCATTCTGGTGTCCAAATATAGTCGTCCAATATATCAATCTTCATGTCTCGACCATTTCGAGACTCCTCGTCATGTCCGTGATCACATCCGGGACTCCGAACCTCCTTCGGTACATCAAAACACATAAACTCATAATATAACCGTCATCGAACTTTAAGCGTGCGGACCCTACGTCTCCGGTCAATAACCAATAGAGGAACCTGGATGCTCATATTGGCTCCCACATATTCTACGAAGATCTTTATCGGTCAAACCGCATAACAATACGTTGTTCCCTTTGTCATCGGTATGTTACTTGCCCGAGATTCGATCGTCGGTATCTCAATACCTAGTTCAATCTCGTTACCGGCAAGTCTCTTTACTCGTTCCGTAATACATCATCCCGCAACTAACTCATTGGTTGCAATGCTTGCAAGGCTTAAGTGATGTGCATTACCGAGTGGGCCCAGAGATACCTCTCTGACAATCGGAGTGACAAATCCTAATCTTGAAATACGCCAACCCAACAAGTACCTTCGGAGACACCTGTAGAGCACCTTTATAATCACCCAGTTACGTTGTGACGTTTGGTAGCACACAAAGTGTTCCTCCGGTAAACGGGAGTTGCATAATCTCATAGTCATAGGAACATGTATAAGTCATGAAGAAAGCAATAGCAACATACTAAATGATCAAGTGCTAAGCTAACGAAATGGGTCAAGTCAATCACATCATTCTCTAATGATGTGATCCCGTTAATCAAATGACAACTCATGTCTATGGCTAGGAAACTTAACCATCTTTGATTCAGCGAGCTAGTCAAGTGGAGGCATACTAGTGACACTCTGTTTGTCTATGTATTCACACATGTACTAAGTTTCCGGTTAATACAATTCTAGCATGAATATTAAACATTTATCATGATATAAGGAAATAAATAATAACTTTATTATTGCCTCTAGGGCATATTTCCTTCAGGTACTTGGTATGTCTTGACTTGACTTGACTTGGCGTAGATCTCCCTGGCAACGGCGCCAGAAATCCTTCTTGCTACCTCTTGAGCACTGCGTTGGTTTTCCCTTGAAGAGGAAAGGGTGATGCAGTAAAGTAGCGTAAGTATTTCCCTCAGTTTTTAAGAAGCAAGGTATCAATCCAATAGGAGACCACACACGAGTCCCTTGCACCTACACAAACAAACAAGAACCTCGCAACCAACGCGATAAAGGGGTTGTCAGTCCCTCAACGGTCACTTACGAGAGTGAGATCTGATAGATATGATAAGATAATATTTTTGGTATTTTTATGATAAAGATGCAAAGTAAAATAAAAGGCAATAAAAATAGCTAAGTGTTGGAAGATTTATATGATGGAAAATAGACCCGAGGGCCATAGGTTTCACTAGTGGCTTCTCTCGAGAGCATAAGTATTACGGTGGGTGAACAAATTACTGTTGAGCAATTGACAGAATTGAGCATAGTTATGAGAATACCTAGGTATGATCATGTATATAGGCATCACGTCCGAGACAAGTAGACCGACTCCTGCCTGCATCTACTACTATTACTCCACACATCGACCGCTATCCAGCATGCATCTAGAGCATTAAGTTCAAAAGAACAGAGTAACGCTTTAAGTAAGATGACATGATGTAGAGGGATAAACTCATGCAATATGATATAAACCCCATCTTGTTATCCTCGATGGCAACAATACAATACGTGCCTTGCTGCCCCTGCTGTCACTGGGAAAGGACACCGCAAGATTGAACCCAAAGCTAAGCACTTCTCCCATTGCAAGAAAGATCAATCTAGTAGGCCGAACCAAACTGATAATTCGAAGAGACTTGCAAAGATAACCAATCATACATAAAAGAATTCAGAGAAGATTCAAATATTGTTCATAGATAAACTTGATCATAAACCCACAATTCATCGGTCTCAACAAACACACCGCAAAATAAGATTACATCGAATAGATCTCCACGAGAATCATGGAGAACTTTGTATTGAGATCCAAAGAGAGAGAAGAAGCCATCTAGCTAATAACTATGGACCCGAAGGCCTGAGGTAAACTACTCACACATCATCGGAGAGGCTATGGTGTTGATGTAGAAGCCCTCCGTGATCAATGCCCCCTCCGGCAGGATGCCCGAAAAGGCCCCAAGATGGGATCTCACGGGTACAGAAGGTTGCGGCGGTGGAATTAGGTTTTCGTGGATGCTTCTATTGGTTTGGGGGTACGTAGGTATATATAGGAGGAAGAAGTACGTCGGTGGAGCAACGTGGGCCCCACGAGGGTGGAGGGTGCGCCCAGGGGGGTAGGCGCGCCCCCCTACCTTGTGCCCTCCTGATTGCTTTCTTGACATAGGGTCGAAGTCCTCTAGATCACGTTCGTTCCGAAAATCACGTTCCCGAAGGTTTCATTCCGTTTGATATTTTTTTTCTGCGAATCACTGAAATAGGCGAAAAACAGCAATTTGGGCTGGGCCTCCGGTTAGTAGGTTAGTCCCAAAAATGATAAAAGTGTATAATAAAGCCCGTTAAACATCCAAAACAGAATATAATATAGCATGAAGCAATCAAAAATTATAGATACGTTGGAGACGTATCAACTATCATTATTAACTTTGCATATTTTGGCTTCAATATTATGAATATGTGTATCACTGCGATCGAGATTCAATAAACCATTTATATTGAGTGTATGACCATAGAAGGTTTTATTCATGTAAATAGAACAACAATTATTCTTTGACTTAAATGAATAACCGTATTGCAATAAACATGATCCAATCATATTCATGCTCAACGCAAACACCAAATAACATTTATTTTGGTTCAACAGTAATCCCGAAGGTAAAGGGAGTGTGCCATGGTGATCTTATCAACCTTGGAATCACTTCCAACACACATCATCACCTCGCCCTTAACTACTCTCTGTTTATTTTGCAACTCTTGTTTCGAGTTACTACTCTTAGCAACTGAACCAGTATCAAATACCGAGGGGTTGCTATAAACACTAGTAAAGTACACATCAATAACATGTATATCCAATATACCTTTGTTCACTATGGCATCCTTCTTATCCGCCAAGTATCTAGGGCAATTCCACTTCCAGTGACCATTTCCTTTGAAGTAGAAGCACTCAGTTTCAGGCTTGGGTCTAGCTTTGGGCTTCTTCATGGGAGTGGCAACTTGCTTGCCATTCTTCTTGAAGTTCCCTTTCTTTCCCTTGCCCTTTTACTTGAAACTAGTGGTCTTGTCAACCATCAACACTTGATGCTTTTTCTTGATTTCTACCTTCGCCGATTTCAGCATCACGAAGAGCTTGGGAATCGTTTCCGTTATCCCTTGCATATTATAGTTCATCACGAAGTTCTAGTAACTTGCTGATAGTGACTAGAGAACTCTGTCAATCACTATCTTATCAGGAAGATTAACTCCCACTTGACTCAAGTGATTGTAGTACTCAGACATTCTGAGCACATGCTCACTCGTTGAGCTATTCTCCTCCATCTTGTAGGCAAAGTACTATCAGAGGTCTCATACCTCTTGACACGGGCATGAGTATGAGATACCAATTTCAACTCTTTGAACATCTTATATGCTCCGTGGCGTTCAAAATATTTTTGAAGTCCCGGTTCTAAGCCGTAAAGCATGGTGCACTAAACTATCAAGTAGTCATCATACCAAGCTTGTCAAACGTTCATAACGTCTGCATCTGCTCCTGCAATAGTTCTGTCACCTAGCGGTGCATCAAGGACATAATTCTACTGTGCAGCAATGAGGATAATCCTCAGACCACGGACCAAGTCCGCATCATTTCTACTATCATCTTTCAACTTATTTTTCTCTAGGAACATACCAAAAATAAATGGTGAGCTACATCATGAGCTATTGATCTACAACACAGTTATGCAAATACTATCAGGACTAAGTTCATGATAAATTAAAGTTCAATTAATCATATTACTTAAGAACTCCCACTTAGATAGACATCTCTCTAGTCATCTAAATGATCACGTGATCCAAATCAACTAAACCATGTCCGATCATCACGTGAGATGGAGTAGTTTTTAATGGTGAACATCACTATGTTGATCATATCTACTATATGATTCACGCTCGAACTTTCGGTCTCCAGTGTTCCGAGGCCATATCTGCATATGCTAGGCTCGTCAAGTTTAACCCGAGTATTCCGCGTGTGCAAAACTGGTTTGCACCCGTTGTATGTGAACGTAGAGCTTATCACACCCGATCATCACATGGTGTCTTGGCACGACGAACTGTCGCAACGGTGCATACTCAGGGAGAACACTTGTACCTTGAAATTTTAGTGAGAGATCATCTTATAATGCTACCGTCGTACTAAGCAAAATAAGATGCATAACAGATAAACATCACATGCAATCAAAATAAGTGATATGATATGGCCATCATCATCTTTTGCCTTTGATCTCCATGTCCAAAGCACCATCATGATCACCATCGTCACCGGCTTGACACCTTGATCTCCATCGAAGCATCGTTGTCGTCTCGCCAACTATTGCTATCACGACTATCGCTACCGCTTAGTGATAAAGTAAAGCAATTACATCGCGATTGCATTTCATATAATAAAGCGACAACCATATGGCTCCTGCCAGTTGCCGATAACTGTTACAAAACATGATCATCTCGTACAACAATTTATATATCATCAGGTCTTGACCATATCACATCACAACATGCCCTGCAAAAACAAGTTAGACATCCTCTCCTTTGTTGTTGCAAGTTTTACGTGGCTGCTATGGGCTTAGCAAGAACCGTTCTTACCTACGCATCAAAAACCACAACGATTTTTCGTCAAGTGTGCTGTTTTAACCTTCAACAAGGACGGGCATAGCCTTACTCGATTCAACTAAAGCTGGAGAAACAGACACCCACTAGCCACCTATGTGCGAAGCACGTTGGTAGAACCAGTAACACGTAAGCGTACGCGTAATGTCGGTCTGGGCCGCTTCATCCAACAATACCGCTGAATCAAAGTATGACATGCTGGTAAGCAGTATGACTATTATCTTCCACAACTCTTTGTGCTCTACTCGTGCATATAGCATCTACGCATAGACCTGGCTTGGATGCCACTGTTGGGGAACATGGTAATTTCAAAAAAAAATCCTACACACACGCAAGATCCATCTAGGTGATGCATAGCAACGAGCGGGAGAGTTTGTCCATGTACCCTCGTAGACCAAAAGCGGAAGCGTTATATCAATGCGGTTGATGTAGTCGTACGTCTTCACGATCCGACCGATCCTAGCACCGAACATACGGCACCTCCGTGTTCAGCACACGTTCAGCTCGATGACGTCCCTTGTACTCTTGATCCAGTTGAGGCCGAGGGAGAGTTCCATCAGCACGACTGCGTGGCGACGGTGATGATGAAGTTACCGGCGCAGGGCTTCGCCTATGCACTACGACGATATGACCGAGGTGTGTAACTGTGGAGGGGGGCACCGCACACGGCTAAGACAAATCTTGAGTGCCTTTGGGGTGCCCCTGGCCACGTATATAAAGGAGGGGAGGGAAGAGGTGGCCGGCCCAAGGGGGCGCCCCTGGTGTGGGGAATCCTACTAGGACTCCCCAGTCCAAGTTGGATTCCCCTCCTCTTTCCTATTCGGAGTAGGAGAGAAGGAAAGAGAGGGAGAGGGAGAAGGAAAGGGGGGTCGTGCCCCCACCCCTTGTCCAATTCGGTTTGGGCAGGGGGGAGGCGCGCGCCACCTCTTGGCCCTTCTCCCCTCTCTCCACTAAAGCCCAATAAGGCCCATTACTTCTCGCGGCGAATTCCCGTAACTCTCCGGTCCTACGAAAAATACCCGAATCACTCGGAACCTTTCCGATGTCCGAATATAGCCTTCCAATATATCAATCTTTACGTCTCGACCATTTCGAGACTCCTCGTCATGTACGTGATATCATCTGGTACTCCGAACAACCTTCGGTACATCAAATCACATAACTCATAATACAAATCGTCATCGAAGTTAAGCGTGCGGACCCTACGGGTTCGAGAACTATGTAGACATGACCGAGACACATCTCCGGTCAATAACCAATAGCGGAACCTGGATGCTCATATTGGCTCCTACATATTCTACAAAGATCTTTATCGGTCAAACTGCATAACAACATACGTTGTTCCCTTTGTCATCGGTATGTTACTTGCCCGAGATTCGATCGTCGGTATCCTCATTCCTAGTTCAATCTCGTTACCGGCAAGTCTCTTTACTCGTTCCGTAATGCATCATCCCGCAACTAACTCATTAGTCACAATGCTTGCAAGGCTTATAGTGATGTGCATTACCGAGAGGGCCCAAAGATACCTCTCCGATACACGGAGTGACAAATCCTAATCTCAATATATGCCAACTCAACAAACACCTTCGGAGACACCTGTAGAGCATCTTTATAATCACCTAGTTACATTGTGACGTTTGATAGCACACTAAGTGTTCCTTCGGTATTCCGGAGTTGCATAATCTCATAGTCAGAGGAACATGTATAAGTCATGAAGAAAGCAATAGCAATAAACTAAATGATCATAGTGCTAAGCTAACGGATGGGTCTTGTCCATCACATCATTCTCTAATGATGTGATCCCGTTCATGAAATGACAACACATGTCTATGGCTAGGAAACATAACCATCTTTGATAAACAAGCTAGTCAAGTAGAGGCATACTAGGGACACTCTGTTTGTCTATGTATTCACACATGTACTAAGTTTCCGGTTAATACAATTCTAGCATGAATAATAAACATTTATCATGAAATAAGGAAATAAATAATAACTTTATTATTTCCTCTAGGGCATATTTACTTCACCAGCAAGCAAGAAAAATGGTGTCTTCGGTTTCGACTTCGACTTGCTGCTGTTCGGTGGCTTTATCTCTTAGTTCTTTTACCTGGGCTTTTGGTGACACTGTGTCTTTGCTCCAAAACTGGTCTATGGTTGTGTTTCGGCGTTGTATGATATTTGGCTAGATGCTGGTAGGTGTGAGTTGTGTTGCTCGCCTATCTAGACTTTCTATGGTTGTTGCATTGCTCGAAACGACAATTCCATGCAAGGAGATGGGGCCGAGTGGTTTGGGCGAACTCGGGAGCAGTGTGTATATAGCCGGAGGCGAGGGGTTGATAAGACCGACGCCCAGGAGTGGCATTCATGGCAGCGGGGGTCATGAGAGAGGGCAAGGTGAACAAGGATAGGCCCGGGTTAGGTAGGGCAAGAGTTTCATGGTGATTTGGTCCCGGGAAACGACAAGCGTGACAATGTCATGTGCATGTCTACGACGGGTGTGATGGCGTCGCAGCACCCGACATAGATGACGCAAGACACGGGGGGACGGTTGCGAGGATGCATGACGTGCGCGACAGCGGGCAGCAAGTGCACGACATGGGCACTATTGTGCCGGAGCGTTGTGACTGCACTGATGTCTCTCCATCACACTCCGTGACCACGAGCTAGCATGCCAATGTCGGCATTAGCACATCGCATGGCTTGCTCTGGGTCAGTCCTGGAGCTGAGTTTTCACACGAGTGTGTCTCTAGGTGTCGTAAGCCCAACAAAGGTGAGAGGGGGAGAAAAGGAGATTCTTCACCACACTGACATGGCTCATGCTTATGAGTGCACATATTTCACATTGGAGGGAAACAAGGATCAAATGAATTCCCTTTTGATCATGGCCTCTTGCTTAGGTGTCCTATGATGCATACAAGGCCTCCACAAAGTTTCAAGCCAAAAGGACAAGCCAAGATATATGATTCCATTTTTGGAAGGTTTAGGCCACAAAGTTCAAATATTTATCGAGGGAAAATACTAAACTATGGATACCACGAGGATATTCTTTGGATTTATCTGAGAAGAAGAAAAAGGTGTTCCTTAACAAAGGGGGTTAAACTAGAGGAATTTTCTTTAATGAGAAAATAAACATATTCTCAAAGGTGAATGTTGGAAAGAAAATATGTGAACTATCTTGGAAGATATGCCTAGTTTGACTTCACCATATTTGAGTAAGAGAAATGGTTGCAAAACTTTGCATGAGTTAATTCCAAAGAACCACAAGTAAATTTGAGTCCAAAGAAAATCCAGAGAGTGGAAATTAGTCTGTTACTCTCTCCGTCCGAAAATACTTGTCGGAGAAATGGATGTACCTAGATGTTGAAGAACCGGTGGACTACATCGCGGGTGGCTGCACACTCAACTGGTGAGTGCAATGCAGCAGCAGTAAGACCGCCACGGCCGCCGAGGAACTTGGGCAGCCCTTAGCTCCGGCCACAACAGCCGGCGCCAAGGCACCCAAGCACTAGCCTAGGTTTTCTATTGGATGGACAAACAACATAACCACAACGAAAGTTCTATCAGGTAGTTAACACTTAGTATTAATTCGTGTGTAATTAGAACTATATGGAATATTGTACTATCAAGTCGAGCAAACGACTGCATGAGTAACTTAGAAGCAGTTGAGAATTTTTTTATTTTGCAAATAACTGCATCAAATTAGCAGTATAGATAGATGTTACACAATAGTCAGGAGGAGCTAGAAGAGCATCAAATGTAAAATGCCAAAAGACCTTGCAATGTACATATGATACGGAAATCCGGTGATAGCAAGGGGTCACAAAGATCATCAATTTCATCATGTACACCAGATGCTTTCTCCCGGGCTTTCACGACATAATCACATCTTTGACAAGTTATAGAACAGCTCTAGGAAAAGGTCTACGGAGCCTCTAATTCTACAGCCAAAAATTTCCTCTTTCTATTTCAACTGCCAGAGGCACTTTCAGCAATTTCAGTCGTCTCAGGTTCTACCTGCAACTACATAGGTCTGCATCATGGCCTCATAAGCGTCTGGATCAAGGCATTCAAGCTTCTTCAGGCACTCAAGGAAAGACTCTGCACCAGCAACATCCTTTGACTCTTCATAGTGCTTCAGAAATCTGCTCACAAGCTCTTTCGATGGCACCCATTTGTGCGCCGTCACCATGTTCTTTGCATCTCTCAAGATCTCCAGTGCCGTGTTAACATCAGATTTATCCAAATAGAACTCAGTAAATATGTAAACCATCCCCTCGTCGCAATGACCCTAAGCCATTGTGCTCTGACGGTAGCCTCAGCTTCATCTATCATACCCTTATCAAGGTAAGCCTTGATCATAACATTTGCTATCCTTGTGTCATAATGCTCATGATTCGATTGCCACTCCTGGAAGATTTGCTGCAAAGAATCAAAGTCATCAATCATACTCAGACCTTGAAGCATCACAAGATAGCTTCTGTTCAAGCACTTCTTGAATGTGGACTTCAACGACTCCCAGATCCTCTTCACCTTGGTTGAATTGCCACAAAGGGCATGTAAGGAGAGGATGACATTCCAGGGGTGCAACTCAGCCTTGTACATAACTTCCTCAGCTTTCTTTAGGGCAACTTCTGCCTTGCCAAACAGCTCTAGTTTAATGTAATTGTTTGCCATTAGAGTGTACAAGGACCAGTGAACTGGAGCCACCTTCTGCAATTATTCCAGGATCTTCTCCGCAGTGTCCAGGTGATTCATTGTGATATAGCTTTCTATCAAGGTGAAGTATGTAAATTTATCAGCACTTATACCACTTTCTCGCATTTCTTCGAATGTGGAGCGAACTTTCTCTGGCTGGCATGCCTTTTGGTACAATTTCATCAAGTGGTTGTACACCAGTTTATCTGGAACCATATTTTTGGCTTTCATCTTCTCATAGAGCTCCAGACCTTTGTATGCCAACCCGTGTTGACCATAGCAGTTAAGCAAACAGGAATAAGTTTTTACTGACTTAGATATATCTGGAAGGCTCCAGAAATATTCTTCAGCTGCCTGTATCCCATGTACTTTTGAAACGAGGTCAAGCCGCACTGCCTGATGGCCAGGACTCAAGTTTGCTCCACGAGCTTCCATCCAGTCCAGCAACTGGGTACATAACAACATGGGCGAAAATTATACAGTGAAAATAAGAAGATACTTTGCTCAGAAAGAGATTGCACCAGAAAAGCACATGCACGCTTGGTACCACAATATTATAGTGAACATAAAAAGAACATTACGACAGACGAATGTCATCACCATCTGAACCTTCTGCTGTTGGAACATAATAAACCTTCATTTTCTAATGTTAAGTCTTAGTTTTCTTCCCTCCAGAACATTTCTTCTCCAAGTTTTTTGCCTATTCATGTGTGAGAATCGAGATCCCCGCTAAGCAGTAGAGTGTGTTATGGGCAAGCAACCAATGATAGATGAATTCCACGAAATTGGAAATTAACTCTGTTTAGGACCATTCTTAACCATAAATAGTTTTTGTGGTAGACATTATTGGTCAAACCTCCTCAGACTGTATACGTTTGATCTGCAGTTATTTGTACCGAACATGAAAAATACATGTTTGTTTGAGACAAATTATCCATCAAAATCTTTCCAGCAGTCTGTTAGAAGCAATAAAGCCTGTTAACTACAGCACAACATTCATTGTTCCAACTGAATAATTTTTTTTTCTCGTTTTTTTCTCTCTTTAGAATCGGCCTTCATGATTATCAATAATATTGAGTACTACTCGTAACTGATTGCAAATGGTAGTAGCACAAGAATCATTTTTGGGGAGGAAAAAACATGCTTCGCGCACGAGCATATCGAAAATACTGTGACCGGTAAATCGCTAATGCAGCATCGAACAACAAAAGGAAGAGATTTGGGGGAGGGGGTGGCACCTCGAGCGCGCCCTCGTTCTTCTTAAACCTGGTTAGTTCGCGGATGTACGCGAGGATCTGTTGCTGCGAGAGCCAGGACCTCTGCCGGAGCCATTCGTCCATCTCCGCCGCCACTATCCCCGGCGGTCTGCCGTCGGACACCTTCGAGATCCTCTTGTACAGCGGGACCCACGACGGCTCAAAGCCGCGCCTATCGGAACCTGCCGACTGGGCCTGAGGCCGCGCGAGCTCGTGCGCGAGTCTCGTTGGGGCAACGGAGATGCGCCGCCGCGCCTCCGCGACGACCGCCTTGCGCAGCATGGGTGGCTGCCTGCCTGTGTTGTTGAGATTTTTTTTGTTCGGTGGGGGTGGTTCCATAGGTGGCCAGGCACGGCGCGGGCTTTTTTTAAGGGGTGAGAAAACCATTATTCATCACCAAAATCCACATGTCGTGGGATACATCTAGGGTCACGGGGAGCGCCAAACCAGACGTGGCGACCCGTACCTTGAGAAAGAGAAAATCAAGCTAATCTGTGTGCTTCATAATTAACAGCATGTCCCTCGAAAATGAAAACATAATTAAATAAAGTAGCTTTTGCCCTAATCTCGGTGATGATTGCCCCATGAGCCCCTAATGTTCCTTTAGAGATGTCGGACACCACTTGCTTGCAGTCGCCGGAGATAACACATTTCTTCAAATTTAGATCTTCCGCACGAGCTAGCGCCTCCCTGCATGCTATAGCCTCCAGAGTGGTTGGGTTGCACACACCATAAACGACCAGCGCCAAGCTTCCCAGATAATTTCCTCTGTCATTCCTACAGACCGTTGTTGCCGCTCCCCCTCACTCATTCCTAACAGCGGCGTCCACATGGATTTTAGCATAACCCTGTGGTGGTGCCTTGGCTCTAGGCCGGGTAGATGTAGGAGGTATAGTTGCCCGGGCTGGTGGTGGGTTTTAATGTCCTGCTATTATCTGTAGGTCATTGATGAATCTGCGAATGAAGGCTTCAGTTGACTGTGGGCCAGGCACGGCACGGGCTAAACGGGTTGTGCCCGGCACGTGGCATGCCTTGGGTCGTGCCTGAGCCTGGAGCCTCGGCACGGCCCGTTTATTTTTTTATACAATTTTCAGAATTTTTTTCTATATGTATACCTAAAATATAGCCCAACAGGCTGAAAATATGCAGCCCAACGTGCTAAACGGGCCAACGTGCCGGCCCGTTTACTAACTGGGTCGTTCCTGGGCCTGGAGGCGCAGCACGTGGGCTGGCACAACACGACCCGTATAATAATCGTGCCCTGGCGGGCCGTGCCGGGCCAGGCACGATTATGCTGGGCCGGGCCGGCCCGTTTGGCCAGGTATAGATGGTTCTGCGGGCTGCTCAGCTTTTTTTTGAGACAAGCAGGCTGCTCAGCTGGTTCGGCGAGATTCTGATATGCGATGGCCCTCGGCCCTCGCTGTGGCGACGAGGCCATGGTGCACGAGCCCAAGCAACGGGGAAAGGCAGCCCCACAATTGCTCTAAAAATCTAGAGCGTAATTGGTTTTGGTGCCAAAAATTGGCATGCCAATGTTTGACATTGTGTCAAATATTGGCTAATACTTGGTTGGTTATCAAGTTATCATACCTATCTCATACAGACCAATCATGCTCTACTGTAAATTTCTGCACGCTCTTGGAAAGGTCACCCCCAAATCTTCTCTGCTTTTGCCAAATGGCGGCACAACATTGTATGTGTGTCACTTGTTGTAACCTGAGAGTTCTTTTTTTCAAAATGTTTTATTCTTTAATCGTGCATCTAATACCAAACCGTTTTCACTGTTAGATTTCTCGTGTTGACATCTTCGAAATTAGATCCCATGTTAACAGGTTTTGATAAACATTTTTTTCACAAAAATAACCAGCAATAAAAAACAAAAACTGAAAAAAAAACTAATAAAAATAAAAATAAAAATGAAAACAGAAAAACTAGTTCATGCAAAAAAACAAATATGAAAAACGGAAGAAACAAACCAGAGCCCAAAAGCACGGTTGCAATTTTTCATCTTCTTCGGAAGTACATGTTGTGTTTTTTATTTTATTCGGAAGCAAAACCGTGCTTCCAGTAGAAGCAAATCTATGCTTCTCATGAAAGCACTTTTTTTCGAGGAGCATAGATGTGCTTCACAAGGAAAAAAAATCCAAAACCTAAGAAAAATAGGTGAAAACAAAAAACCCAAAAAAACATTTAAAATTCGTAAACACGTACAGAGAAAGCGTAATCCAGAGAGAGTACCCAACACAAAACATGTGATGACGGATGGATGCACCACTTGGCACGTTCCCAGGCCACCACAAGTGACCTTTGAAGATCTTTTATTCATCCCTATATGACGCTCAATGCGTCAAATTGCTCGTGAAATCCACACGGGTCGACCGAGTGGGCCGGCCCACGTCATATGTCCAATGCCATCTAGTTTTGTTTTTCTTCACTTTGTTTCTTCTTCTTTTGTTCTCATTTTTTTTGTTTCTCTTTTTAGTTCATTTCTTCTCTTTTTTCCTATTCTTTTTTACATAAATTCACAAAATTTCAAAAAGTTCAGATTATCAAAAATTACTTGGAATTTAAATTTTTTTATTCATTTTTATCAAGATATTCATTTTTGAAAACTTGTTCAAACATTGAAAAAATACTCAAGATTTTGAATTTTGTTTAAAATTACCATGAAATGTTCCCAAATTCAAAAATTGTTAGGCATTTCAAAATTTTGTTCACATTTTCCAAAAAAATCATGTCTAAAAAAGTTTGCATTTAAAAAAGTTATTTGTCTTATTAGAAAATTGTTCGGAATTTTTGAAAAGTGTTTGTTGATTTTCAAAAACAAATCTTGGGAATACCACCGAGTTTTTAAAATTTGCTCATGTTTTTAAAATTTGCTCACGTTTTTAAAATTTGCTCATGTTTGCAAAAACAAATCTTGGGAATACCACCCAGTTTTGTTTTTCTTCACTTTGTTTCTTCGTCTTTTCTTTTCGTTTTTACTGTTTCTTTCTTCTTCTCATTTTTTTGTTTATTTTTTCATAAATTCAAAAAATCAAGCAGTTCAGAATTTAAGTATTTTTCATGCTTTTTCAAAAAAATTCATTTAAAAAATGTTCAAATTTTGAAAATATTATCTGAAATTTTGATTTTTGTTCACACTTTTTCAGAGATGGTTGAAAGTTTGAAATTTGTTCCAATTTAAGAAAATCGTGTTTTGAAAAAATTGTTTATAATTTCTGATTTTTTTCATAAGTTTTAGAAAGTAATTGCACCTTTAAAACTGTTTGGGGATTTTGAAAAACTATTTACAGTTTTAAAATTTGTTCATGTTTCAAAAATGTTTCAAATACTTTAAGAAATTCGGAATTGCAAAGTTTGTTCACATTTAAAAAAATTGGAATTTCAAATTTGTTCCCAATTTGGAAAGATGGTTTTGGAGTTTTTCAAAGATGTCCAAATCTCGACACTATAGTATGTTCTTAAACTTTTCGCGCTTCCTACAAATCACCAGAAGTCATAAGGTGTTGTGGCTAGGATCGGGCGTTATGGTGTTTCGATTTCTCGATTCCTCCATAGGGCAGGGCGATTCTGGGAGTATTTTTTCGCGCCAAGAAAACATCTCGCTAGCGCAAGCCCCGACCCAGTCGCGTGACTCATGTGTGTTACAATCCTATATGACGCAAATAGGTTCAAACCTCGTTTGTCTCATAGGATAGGAATTTTATAGGAATAGAAAAAATCATAGGGAGTGAGATGAATACATCTCAATTCCTATATAGAAAGAGATGTCATTTAGTTCATAGGATAGGAATTTTTCCATTGAGTCTAGCCTAATTTTTTTTCTCAAAAATGTGAAGGATATATTCCTATCCTACATAGTAATAGGAATCCTTTCCTACAAACCAAAAGGCTTCAAAGGAATTTTTTCCTTTGCAATTCCTATCCTAGGAATTCCTACAAACCAAAAGAGGCCTCAATGGAATCTTTGTGGGAGGTGCCAACTTCCCCATGAAACATTCTGAAATGGATGAAGTGCATCTTAGATACCCTTGTGCGAACTTCGTATAATGGGCCCTTTTAATAGAATCAAAATTTTCCTCCAATAAAGGATGCATCACCATTCGGAGATTCAGTTGGTGGATTTAGATGTTAGCTCTTTTTTCTTCTCTCAGAACTAGATAATTGTTTTCTCCTGGCCCTTTGAAGTTAGAGAGACATTTTGCTTTATTTTTCTCATGTTGTATGTGAGCGAGAGCCTGTGGTTTGGGCTCTCAAGAAGGGGTATCCTTGGAATTTCGTGTGCCCTTCTCGTCCTCTTCGCTCAAGTCATACGTGTCTGCAGACTGATGGTTTATCCGGGACGACCAGAGCTACAACTCCTCTCTGGCCGACAAGTAGAGCCCCTCCTCTTATTTACTTCTACCTATATTTTCCTCCCCCTACCGTCATTCCACTACATCTTCCACTTCACCTGATGCCTCCTTGTAAGACACCAATTCATTTAATTGGTTTCAGGTGTGCAAGCCTAGAATCGTATCTTGTGGCACACCGAAATTTGATAACAAATATCAAACCAACATATATTACAAGTTCGATAATTAGAGAGGTTCGAGAGGGACTCTATTGAGCATTCAACTCGAATGATCAAGTATCTTCAGAAGCCAAATATGTCCATCCCTTCGATCGGTACATCATTGCACTTGCTATGTGGGTAACACAAATAAAAAGCATGACCAAAGACTTAATCAGGATCTCCCATGAAGAATGGTTGCACTGGTTAATAGTCGGTTTGGTCGCACTTATTACTCGATCAGACCGATGGGGGTTATTTATTCATGAACCAAAATCTCTCAAGATATCCACCAACAGTGTGACTTCTCAAGATGAAGCCATAGTGCACGACAATAATAATATCAACTAACTTGTACTCATCCACAATATTCGAACAATATGATCAAGCCATCAAACATATGCTTAACCAATCAAAGATAGGATTCAACAGTAAAAGTCTTGTTGTTCTTAGCATGGCATGCTACTGAAACAAATATATATTTTGCGAGGGTACTAAAACAAATATTTGTCACAAGTTTTATATTTTAACATGACTGAAAATATCAATTTAGCAATAATTCTATAAAGCGAGTATTAAGCATTTTGTTCCTTCATAATCATGCATACTACCAAGCTCCTTTTCATGGCATACTAAGCATAGATTTAGAAAGCTTCTGTGAAAAGAGGTTGTAGGGGTACTCTTGTTCACCACCAAAATTGTATGCCTCTAGAATAGTTGATAATAGCTAATTTAACATAGCATATAATCTATATAAATATACACCTTAGAAAAATCTGGCAAGCATACTACCGAAAGAGCATTTCAATACAAAACCAATTAAAAGAATCAACCCATTTTGATTAAAAATGAGCAAGATACAAGAAGTCAAAGTTTGGTCAAAAATAAAATAGTTAATAAACAAAATATACAAAAAGAAACATTATGACGTCGAAGATGTATTCTGGCAATACGCCTCCAATCGAAGTGGTAAACCCGTGTTGTTTGACTAAGCGAAAGAGCCTGACAGGTGGGGCCGGCACTTTTAAACCAAGGATTACTCCTGAACAGAAACCTCTCGCAGCGAAGGAGCTCACTGCCACCGGTGAGGCGATGGCCGACGGTAGTGGTCGCGGTGGTGTCGAGAGTGTAGCATAACGGTTCAGGGAGCTCTCGTGCAACTGAACGGGTGGTCGCATCGTCTTAGGGGGGTGGGGGCAGAAATAGATCGTCTTCTCCGTTGCCGGCTGAGATGCTAGAAAGACTGGAACATGCGCTCTATACACGAAACTACAGCAAGGGGCAACCATGCATTAGCTTCCTGGTGCAGAGAGCTGCTTAGGAATGGAAGGAATCGAAGAATGGAGCTGAGGAGCATTAGCCATTGTCAGAGATCGAAGTGGAGTCAACATGTTACAATATCTCAGAGACAGAGCAGTCCGCTCTACTTTTTGACCTAGCAGGAGATGCTCTTGTTGTTATTATGCAAAATGCCAATTTAAATGGTTTTTTAAAAGGGGTTCTTGGGAAATATTACTCATAGAGTCAACACAACATGCATATGACACAAAATTTTACTACAGGATGATATTGATTGTGCCAAAAATCTGAAATTCTGTTTAGGTGCTTTTGAGCAAACGTCTGGGCTTACTATCAATATTCATAAAAGTGGATCCTTTTTGGTGAGGCAAAAAATAAAATGACCACTTATCAAGAAAATTTTACCTGCAAAATGGGCGAGCTTCCCATGAAATAGTTGGGAATGCATGTCTTTGATAGTAGAATCGGGAACAAACACTGGAGTCGGGTGGTGGAAAAAACTGAGATGAGATGTGCTTGCTGGCAGGGTAAACTCTTGGGTTCTATTGTTGGGAGAATTACTTTGGTCCAAGCCTACTAGTATGCCTCTCTTCATGATGTCTTTCAATCTCATTGCCGTGGGGGTCATAAAGAAGGCTGATTTTTTCAGAGCTAGGATGGTTTGGCAGGAAGATGAAGATAAGAAAAAAATACCATTTAATTAACTAGAAAACATGGTGTAAACCCAGAGATTTGGATGGTCTGGGTATTATAAATTTAGAGATTATGAACAAAGCTTTATTAGCTAAGTGGTTTTGGAAACTTGAAATTGAAGATGGTCTTTGGCAAACTATCTTGCTGAATAAACATGTCCGTGATAGATGTATCTCTAGGGCTAAGCACAAAGTTGGTGACTCACAATTTTGGACCATCATTTCAAAAGTCAAAGATCTCTTTTACCAATTTTGTAAATGGAAGCTGGGAGATGGGTGTAGTGTTAGGTTCTGGGAGGATGTATGTTAGACGATAAACCCTTAAAAGATGGGTATCCCGGACTTTACCTGCTCAGTTATGATCATAACATTACTGTGACTGAGGCATTGCAGAAAGGGTGGGGTGGCACTACTGCAGGATGTTGTTAATGTGACACTACGATCAGAGTCCGTTCGACGGAACTGTTTGCGATGCAATAATCGCAAATGGTGGTGTAAAAAACCCATAAAAAAGGTGCAAAACGTTTGCGATGACGGATGCATCAAACGCGGTTCAGATTTTAGTTGCGTGTGCGATGCAGGGCATACGGTTCAGTTCAATTAACTATTTGCGCTGAGGAGGAACAAAAGAAGCGGGTAGCCAGATGAAGGTGTGTGTGCGATATACATCATACGATTCACTCAGATGAATTGTTTGTGATTAGGCAACACGAAAGAAACGGTCAGCCAGATCAAGGTGTGTGCGATATACGGCATGCGGTTCACTCGGATGAACTGTTTGTGTTGAGACAAGAGAATAGAAACGGTTCAATATAACAAGATGTGGGTGATACGTGGCAAACAGGTCTGTAATCAGAAATGTGTGCGAAGACCTATAATAACACAGACGGTTGCTGCTAATAAGACGTGTGTGTTGTGCGATGGGATTTCATACAGAACAACATATATATATACACACACACACACACTTATAAGGACATGGTTGCATAACCAAATTAAACATCCACTTACATATGTGGCTACTACAACCATGGCATTTGCACACACCAAAGTAAACTATTACATGCATAATTACATAGGTGGTTACTACACACATGGCATTTCCACACACCAATAAAGTAAACTATATATTACATGCATGATTAACTAGCATAAACGATCATCTGATCATCATCTACTTCTTGTGACGCTTGCTCTGCTTGTGGCTCGATCCGGGCTCGTCGGTTTGGGTAACGAGGCACTTCCTCATGTCAACGATCTGCCTATGCATCTTGTAGCATGTGTACACGCTCTTGGCCGCGAACCTGAGGTGAGGTTCATCCAGTTGCCGCATCCAGGCCCTGTGCTAGGATACGGGACTTGTTCTTTGGGCATCCTACTTCATCTTTTCGTAGTAGGGGTCGATGATGGCCGAGGCGAGTTCAACCAGGGAGTCCTTCTTCGTGCTACCCCAGACCCTTTAGTGGTCACGGATTTCAACAAGATTCTTGCAGGCCAAGCCCGTAACACTGAGCGCTTGTACATCGTCGGTGGTTTCCACCGTGGCGAACTTGTAGTCGGTGCTGTTGACAAACCTGTTGAAACGGTTGCAAGGCTCTGTGGCCATGCAGTAGTGGTAGATGAGGACATGATGGCGCACGCACAACTGGGCGACAACAACCTTCTGATCTATGCCGGGACGACCGGCGGTGTACTGGAGGTCGATGCCGACCACCTTGTACTTGTCTCGAGCAAGCAACTGCTCAACGCTGTTGATGCAGTCGTCCACCACGGCCGAGGCGATGGTGTAAACCACCGACAGATCCGTCTCCCTCGCGTGGGACTCCACTCTATGCTCGCCGAACTCCATTGGAGCGCCGCTAGACATCCCCTCTCTATGTGTCGTCGTGGGTGTGCTTGTTGTGTTGTGGGGCGCGATCGAAAGGTTGAAGAGACACAGTTTATTATCACCAACCATGTGAGATGCAACACAAAATATCTTGGAGCACCGTCGGAGTGTCAAGCACACTAGCCCGCTCCTCAAATATCATTTCACTGTTCAATCACCGCCGGTGAAAGATGGGGACGTGGACCCGCATCGTGAGGGCAACTTCAGCGACCCACTCCGGAGGGCAACCAGGGAAATTTGAACCAGAATTTTTGATGTTCAAACTCATCACACACAGGTTAAGCTATCTGAATCATTTGTGATGTTCACATATCGTACACAGTTCTAAATAAGGGACCGTGTCTGATGACACTTTGCGTGCCAGTTTTTTCGCTGAAGCGATTCCAAAATTTCGGTTTCCGCGGAAATATCTACCTCCCCGCCCCCTCCCCTTACCAAAAGCCACATTTCCCCTGTTTCCGCCTTCCTTTCCAAGTTGAAACCTTCACTCCTTGCTTGCAGCGCCGCCTCCTCGCTGGCGACCCTCCTTCACGCTGCTCGGCCTCTCCTATCCAGGCAGGTAATCTACACCCGACCCCCATCCTCCTCCTTCCACATCCCACATGCCCTAACCGCCGACGCGACACCTTCCACCCAAATCGCCGACCCCTCCACCAAATAAACGCCACCCTAAGCCATGGTGCGCGTAGTATAGCCAGGATCTCAAGGAGCACTTGGCAGCGGAGAAGCAAATCGCGGCCGCACGCGCGGATGAGGTCGCGATGGCTACCATTCGTGTCGACCCCCAGATCTTGGAGGAGCGCCTCGCCGTCGAGGCCAACGTCGACGCCTCGCGCGCCGATGATGCGACGCGGTTGGCTGTTTGGTTCAATTCTGCAATGCGATGTTCAATTGTTGTGGGTGCATTCTGTTATTGTATATCATGTGAGAAATAAATCGAATTTGGTACTAAATACATGAGGAAAAATACAATTGCTATATTTCCAAGTTGTTAAGCATGCTTGGTTTGGTTAATTGTCGGATCTTCTATTAGGAGTATGTTATATTGTGCAATGTGGTGCTCAGTTAACGTTTGGTTTATTTGTTGTGGTGTTTAGTTAACTATTCTGTTTGGTTCAATTCTGCAATGCGATGTTCCATTGTTGTGGGTGCATTCAATTATTGTATACCATGTGAGGAATAAATTGAATTTGGTTGTACTAAATACATGAGAAACAAATACAATTGCTATATTTCGAAGTTGTTAAGCATGCTTGGTTTGGTTAACTGTCTGATCTTCTATTAGGAGTATGTTATACTGTGCAATGTGGTGCTTAGTTAATGTTTGGTTCATTTGTTGTGGTGTTTAGTTAACTGCTTGGTTCAATTCTGCAATGCGATGTCCAATTGTCGTGGGTAGAATTTTGTACTGTTGTGCATGTGAGGAATAAGTCGAATTTGGCTGCACGTAATACATGAGAAACATATACAAGTGCTATATTTCCTAGTTCTTAATTATTCTTGGTTCGGATAAATGGGTTTTCCATGTGGCTTGAATTAATCTAATGAATCTACAATGTGCTTATTTTTCATCAACATATTTTTACTGATAGCATGCGAACCCTTACTTAACCTGATGACTAACTACCTTATATGTGTTGCAGGGAAACAATGGGAAGCACTGAGGTTTAAAATCGAGGTGAGAACGTGCATGGTCCATTGTGTAATAGCATATTATTGTGAAATTGCAGGAACCATTCTAATATTTAGATTTTTAACAATTTGGTCTTGCACATGTAGGTCCTGCTGTCAGAGTTTTACCCACTGTTCGACCCTTTTTTCATATGGGGAAATGAGTTGTCCATGAATATCAGTCAAGTCAAGAAACTCAGAAAGATTGTTAGGATAAAGAAATTAGCGACAAAAAACAACAAGATCTTTGTCTGCACAATGAAGAAGACATCAGTTCACTAGAGGATGGTACTAACTATTATACCTTGCCTTTTTTATTCCTTGGCCCCATTTCCAATATAGAAAAGATATTTATGCACATCCTTGTTTTCAGGCCTTTCCAAAGCAGTTCACCGATGATTACCTCTCAAATCACCTGTATGGTCAGGAGGTGAGGAAGGTATTCATACAACACCCATGGTTCAATTTTGAAGTGTTCCTGAGAGGACGAAGGATGGACGGTCAATCATCCACAGGCACTGGCCTAAAGTTACAAAGACCTTCAACATCAATGAAGGCTCAATATTTGCCTTCTGCTTCAGCAGTTTTCCAAATGAGATACATCTGTCTATGTACCATCTATGATGCTAATTTCGAAAGGTTATAGATGTTGCATGTGAAACTTGGTGCTAGTGTAGTTGTGTAATGGGATAGCTGAGTGCTGAAGCTATGTGATGTTGTACTCTGATGTATTTCAATTATGAAAATGAAATATATTGTGTGCTTAATATGAAATGTCAATTAGATTAATCAATGGATTATTAATAATCGGATGATTAGCCTGCTGATTGGGTTTTTCTATTGCAAACGGTTATTGAGACAACATCGTGTGTGATGCATTCAATAACGCACACAGTTTCTAGGAATAAACCTTGTTAGATTAATGAACAATCACACACGACATCCTCTTGAAAACTGTTTGCGTTAGGCCACCTGGCGCAAACGTTTACCACATAAAAACTGTGTGTGATGGACAACCTTTGCCACGCAGTTTTTCTACGCACAGTGTGTGATGCATTCAATAACGCAAACGATAAAATTGTTAACATCGTGTGCAATGGCAACGCTATCACAAACGATTTAACGGGGAAAATTGTGTGTGATGTACCTGTGAACGGAAACGTTTTCCTTGAAGCGACTATGTGGGATGTACATACGAACGAAAACGTTTAGCGGGGACTGACTGTGTGGGATGTACTTTCGACCGAAAAAAAATCGCCTGTATAATTGTATTTTTAGCTCTCCTATACGTATTTCCGTATTTGAGCGCTCGCCGATCGCACACGACCTCATTTTGCTGAGCGTGTGTGCCAGGAGGGCATATCCCGGATGGTTTCTGGGTCGCGTGGGAAGGACCCTGTTGAGGATATAAACCTTAGAGTCACCCGCCAGGAGGGGCCGGGTTACTCATAATGGTCATCGCCTGAAGCCCGGCGCCAACCTTGAAGACGGCGGGCCAAAGATGGGCTTAAGACCCGGATATGGCTTAAGGCCCGTAGTGGTAAACTGTTGGGAATTGTAGCATAATTTAAAATTTTCCTACGCTCACCAAGATGCATCTATGGAGTCTACTAGCAACGAGGGGAAAGGAATGCATCTACATACCCTTGTAGATCGCGAGCGGAAGCGTTCCAATGAACGTGGATGACGGAGTCGTACTCGCCGTGATCCAAATCACCGATGACTGAGTGCCGAACGGACGGCACCTCCGCGTTCAACACACGTACGGTGCAGCGACGTCTCCTCCTTCTTGATCCAGCAAGGGAGAAGGAGAGGTTGATGGAGATCCAGCAGCACGACGGCGTGGTGGTGGATGTAGCGGGTCTCCGGCAGGGCTTCGCCAAGCTTCTACGAGAGAGAGAGAGGGGTGTTGCAGGGGAGGAGGGAGGCGCCCAAGGCTGTGTATTGCTGCCCTCCCTCCCCCCTTTATATAGGCCCCCTGGGGGGGCGCCGGCCCTGGAGATCACATCCAAAGGGGGGGGGGCGGCGGCCAAGTGGGGGGGAAGGGGTGCCTTGCCCCCCAAGGCAAGGGGGAAGCTCCCCCCTAGGGTTCCCAACCCTAGGCGCATGGGGGGAGGCCCAAGGGGTGCGCCCCAGCCCACTAAGGGCTGGTTCCCTTCCACTTTCAGCCCACGGGGCCCTCCGGGATAGGTGGCCCCACCCGGTGGACCCCCGGGAACCTTCCGGTGGTCCCGGTACAATACCGGTAACCCCCGAAACTTTCCCGGTGACCGAAACTTGACTTCCTATATATAATTCTTCACCTACGGACCATTCCGGAACCTCTCGTGACGTCCGGGATCTCATCCGGGACTCCGAACAACTTTCGGGTTTCCACATACATATATCTCTACAACCCTAGCGTCACCGGACCTTAAGTGTGTAGACCCTACGGGTTCGGGAGACATGCAGACATGACCGAGACGCCTCTCCAGTCAATAACCAACAGCGGGATCTGGATACCCATGTTGGCTCCCAGATGTTCCACGATGATCTCATCGGATGAACCACGGTGTCGAGGATTCAATCAATCCCGTATGCAATTCCCTTTGTCAAACGGTATGTTACTTGCCCGAGATTCGATCGTCGGTATCCCAATACCTTGTTCAATCTCGTTACCGGCAAGTCTCTTTACTCGTACCGCAATGCATGATCCCGTGACTAACGCCTTAGTCACATTGAGCTCATTATGATGATGCATTACCGAGTGGGCCCAGAGATACCTCTCCGTCACACGGAGTGACAAATCCCAGTCTCGATCCGTGCCAACCCAACAGACACTTTCGGAGATACTCGTAGTGCACCTTTATAGTCACCCAGTTACGTTGTGACGTTTGGCACACCCAAAGCACTCCTACGGTATCCGGGAGTTGCACGATCTCATGGTCTAAGGAAAAGATACTTGACATTGGAAAAGCTCTAGCAAACGAAACTACACGATCTTTTATGCTATGCTTAGGATTGGGTCTTGTCCATCACATCATTCTCCTAATAATGTGATCCCGTTATCAATGACATCCAATGTCCATAGTCAGGAAACCATGACTATCCGTTGATCAACGAGCTAGTCAACTAGAGGCTTACTAGGGACATGGTGTTGTCTATGTATCCACACATGTATCTGAGTTTCCTATCAATACAATTCTAGCATGGATAATAAACGATTATCATGAATAAGGAAATATAATAATAACCAATTTATTATTGCCTCTAGGGCATATTTCCAATAATAATATCTATGTCATCTTGTGGATGCTACCACGCGCTATTTGGAGCCATTTCAAATAATTGCTCTACTATACGAATCCGGTTTACTACTCAGAGTCATTCGGATTAGTGTCAAAGTTCGCATCGACGTAACCCTTTACGACGAACTCCTTTCCACCTCCATAATCGAGAAAATTCTTAATCCACTAGGTACTGAGGATAAGTTCGACCGCTGTCATGAGATCCTTTCCCGGATCACCATTGTACCCTCTTGACGAACTCATGGCAAGGCACACTACATGTGCGGTACACAGCATAGCATACTATAGAGCCTACGTCTAAAGCATAGGGGACGACCTTCGTCCTTTCTCTATCTTCTGCTATGGTCAGGTCTTGAGTCTCACTCAATACTCACACCTTGTAACACAGCCAAGAACTCCTTCTTTGCTGATCTATTTTGAACTCTTTCAAAATCATGTCAAGGTGTGCTGTCTTTTGAAAGTATCATCAGGCGTCTTGATCTATCTCTATGGATCTTGATGCCCAATATGTAAGCAGCTTTATCCAGGTCTTCCTTTGAAAAACTCCTTTCAAACAACCCTTTATGCTTTCCAGAAATTTTTACATCATTTCGGATCAACAATATGTCATTCACATATACTTATCAGAAATGTTGTAGCGCTCCCACTCACTTTATTGTAAATACAAGTTTCTAACAAACTTTGTATAAACCCAAAAACTTTGATCACTCCATCAAAGCGTATATTCTGACTCCGAGATGCTTGCTCTAATCCATGGAAGGATCGCTGGAGCTAGCATACCTTTTAGCATCCTTAGGATCGACAAAACCTTTCTGATTGTATCACATACAACCTTTCCTTACGAAAACTGGTAAGGAAACTTGTTTTGACATCCATCTGCCAGATTTCATAAATGTAGCTAATGCTAACATGATTCCGACGGACCTAAGCATCGCTACGGATGAGAAAAACTCATCGTAGTCAACTCCTTGAACTTGTGAAAATTCTCTTTGCCACAAGTCGAGCTTCATAGACGGTAATATTACCGTCCATGTCCGTCTTCTTCTTAAAGATCCATTTATCTCAATGGCTTGCCGATCATCGGGCAAGTCCACCAAAGTCCATGCTTTGTTCTGATACATGGATTCTATCTCGGATTTCATGGCCTCGAGCCATTCGTCGGAATATGGGCCCACCATCGCTTCTCCATAGCTCGTAGGTTCATTGTTGTCTAGCAACATGACTTCCAAGACAGGATCACGCATTACTCTGAAGTAGTGCGCATCCTCGTCGTCCTACGAGGTTTGGTAGTGACATGATCCGAAGTTTCATGATCACTATCATAAGCTTCCACTTCAATTGGTGTAGGTGCCACAGGAACAACTTCTTGTGCCCTGCTACACACTAGTTGAAGCTACGGTTCAATAACCTTATCAAGTCTCCACCATCCTCCCACTCAATTCTTTCGAGAGAAACTTTTCCTCGAGAAAGGACTCGTTTCTAGAAGCAATTACTTTTGCTTCCAGATCTGAAATAGGAGGTATACCCAACTGTTTTTGGTTATTCTATGAAGATGCATTTATCCGCTTTGGATTCGAGCTTATCAGCCTGAAACTTTTTCACATAAGCATCGCAGCCCCAAACTTTTAAGAAACGACAACTTAGGTTTCTATAAATGGTGTCGTCTCAACGGATTTGCGTGGTGCCCCTTTTAAAGTGAATGCGGTTGTCTCTAATGCCTAACCATAAACGATAGTGGTAATTTGATAAGAAACATCATGGTATGCACCATATCCAATAGGGTGCAGTTATGATGTTCGGACACACCATCACACTATGGTGTTCCAGGCGGTATTAATTGTGAAACACTTTCCACAATGTCTCAATTGTGTGCCAAACTCGTATCTCAGATACTCATCTCTAGATCATATCACAGACATTTTATCCTCTTGTCACGACGATCTTCAACTTCACTCTGAAATTACTTGAACCTTTCAATAATTCAGACTAGTGTTTCATCAAGTAAATACACTCAGCATCTACTCAAATCATTTGTGAAGTAAGAACATAACGATATCCACTGCATGCCTCAGCACTCATTGGACTGCATACATCAAAATGTATTACTTCCAATAAGTTGCTCTCTTGTTCCATCTTACTGAAAACGAGGACTTTCAGTCATCTTGCCCATGTGGTATGATTTGCATGTCTCAAGTGATTCAAAATCAAGTGAGTCCAAACGATCCATCTGCATGGAGTTTCTTCATGCATATATACCAATAGACATGGTTCGCATGTCTCAATCTTTTCAAAAAATGGCTGAGTCCAAAGATCCATCTACATGGAGCTTCTTCATGTGTTTTATACCAATATGACTCAAATGGCAGTGCCACAAGTATGTGGAACTATCATTACTATTTTATATCTTTTGGCACGAACATGTGTATCACTACGATCGAGATTCATTTTAGGTGCAAGACCATTGAAGGTATTATTCAAATAAACAGAGTAACCATTATTCTCCTTAAATGAATAACCGTATTGCGATAAACATAATCCAATCATGCTCAACGCAAACACCAAATCTCGATGGTAGAGGGAGCATGCGATGCTTGATCACATCAACCTTGGAAACACTTCCAACACACATCGTCATCTCACCTTTAGCTAGTCTCCATTTATTCCGCAGCTTTTATTTCGAGTTACTAACACTTAGCAACCGAACCGGTATCTAATACCCTGGTGCTGCTAGGAGTACTAGTAAAGTACACATTCATATAATGTATATCCAATATACTTCTGTCGACCTTGCCTGCCTTCTCATCTACCAAATATCTAGGGTAGTACTGCTTCAGTGACCGTTCCTCTCATTACAGAAGCACTTAGTCTCGGGTTTGGGTTCAACCTTGGGATTCTTCACTAGAGCAGCAAACGACTTGCTGTTTCATGAAGTATCCCTTTTTCCCTTGCCCTTCTTAAACTAGTGGTTTTACTAACCATCAACAATTGATGCTCCTTCTTGATTTCTACTCTCGCGGTGTCAAACATCGCAAATAGCTCAAGGATCATCATAATTATCCTTGATATGTTATAGTTCATCACGAAGCTCTACTAGCTTGGTGGCAGTGACTATGGAGAACTATCACTATCTCATCTGGGAGATAAACTCCCACTCGATTCAAGCGATTGTGGCACTCAGACAATCTGAGCACACGCTCAACGATTGAGCTTTTCTCCCTTAGTTTTCAGGCTTAAGAAACTTGTCAGAGGTCTCATACCTCTTGACGTGGGCACTAGTCTGAAATCCCAATTTCAGTCTTCGGAACATCTCACATGTTCTGCGACATTTCAAAAACGTCTTTGGTGCCACAATTCTAAACCGCACTGAACTATCATGTAGTCATCAAAACGTGTATGTCAGATGTTTCGTAACATCTACAGATGACGCTGAGGTTCAGCACACCGAGCGGTGCATTAAGGACATAAGCCTTTTGTGCAGCAATGAGGACAATCCTCAGTTTACGGACCCAGTCCGCATAATTGCTACTACCAACTTTCAACTAAATTTTCTCTAGGAACATATCTTAACCAGTAGAACTAAAGCGCAAGCTATGACATAATTTGCAAATACCTTTTTGACTATGTTCATGATAATGAAGTTCATCTGATTATGAACTCCCACTCAGATAGACATCCCTCTAGTCATCTAAGTGAAACATGATCTGAGTTTAACTAGGCCGTGTCCGATCATCACGTGAGACGGACTAGTCAAGATCGGTGAACATCTCCATGTTGATCGTATCTTCTATACGACTCATGCTCGACCTTTCGGTCCTCCGTGTTCCGAGGCCATGTCTGTACATGCTAGGCTCGTCAAGTCAACCTAAGTGTATTGCGTGTGTTCCGAGGCCATGTCTGTACATGCTAGGCTCGTCAACACCCGTTGTATTCGAACGTTAGAATCTATCACACCCGATCATCACGTGGTGCTTCGAAACAACGAACCTTCGCAACGGTGCACAGTTAGGGTGAACACTTTCTTGAAATTATTATAAGGGATCATCTTACTTACTACCGTCGTTCTAAGCAAATAAGATGCAAAAACATGATAAACATCACATGCAATCAAATAGTGACATGATATGGCCAATATCATCATGCTCCTTTGATCTCCATCTTCGGGGCACCATGATCATCTTCGTCACCGGCATGACACCATGATCTCCATCATCATGATCTCCATCATTGTGTCTTCATGAAGTCGTCACGCCAACGATTACTTCTACTTCTATGGCTAACGCGTTTAGCAACAAAGTAAAGTAATTTACATGGCGTTATTCAATGACACGCAGGTCATACAAAATAATAAAGACAACTCCTATGGCTCCTGCCGGTTGTCATACTCATCGACATGCAAGTCGTGATTCCTATTACAAGAATATGATCAATCTCATACATCACATATATCATTCATCACATCTTCTGGCCATATCACATCACATAGCACTTGCTGCAAAAACAAGTTAGACGTCCTCTAATTGTTGTTGCAAGTTTTTTTACGTGGTTTGTAGGTTTCTAGCAAGAACGTTTTCTTACCTACGTATGACCACAAAGTCATTTGCCAATTTCTATTTACCCTTCATAAGGACCCTTTTCATCGAATCCGTTCCGACTAAAGTAGGAGAGACAGACACCCGCTAGCCACCTTATGCATCTAGTGCATGTCAGTCAGTGGAACCTGTCTCACGTAAGCGTACGTGTAAGGTCGGTCCGGGCCGCTTCATCCTACAATGCCGCCGAAACAAGAAACGACTAGTAGCGGCAAGAAGAATTGGCAAACTCAACGCCCACAATTGCTTTGTGTTCTACTCGTGCATAGTAACTACGCATAGACCTGGCTCATGATGCCACTGTTGGGAATCGTAGCATAATTTAAAGTTTTCCTACACTCACCAAGATGCATCTATGGAGTCTACTAGCAACGAGGGGAAAGGAGTGCATCTACATACCCTTGTAGATCGCGAGCGGAAGCGTTCCAATGAACGTGGATGATGGAGTCGTACTCGCCGTGATCCAAATCACCGATGACCGAGTGCCGAACGGACGGCACCTCCGCGTTCAACACACGTACGGTGCAGCGACGTCTCCTCCTTCTTGATCCAGCAAGGGGGAAGGAGAGGTTGATGGAGATCCAGCAGCACGACGGCGTGGTGGTGGATGTAGCGGGTCTCCGGCAGGGCTTCGCCAAGCTTCTACGAGAGAGAGAGAGGTGTTGCAGGGGAGGAGGGAGGCGCCCAAGGCTGTGTATTGCTGCCCTCCCTCCCCCCTTTATATAGGCCCCCTGGGGGGCGCCGGCCCTGGAGATCAGATCCAAAGGGGGGGGCGGCGGCCAAGCGGGGGGGAAGGGGTGCCTTGCCCCCCAAGGCAAGGGGGAAGCTCCCCCTAGGGTTCCCAACCCTAGGCGCATGGGGGGAGGCCCAAGGGGGGCGCCCCAGCCCACTAAGGGCTGGTTCCCTTCCACTTTCATCCCACGGGGCCCTCCGGGATAGGTGGCCCCACCCGGTGGACCCCCGGGAACCTTCCGGTGGTCCCGGTACAATACCAGTAACCCCCGAAACTTTCCCGGTGACCGAAACTTGACTTCCTATATATAATTCTTCACCTCCGGACCATTCCGGAATCTCTCGTGACGTCCGGGATCTCATCCGGGACTCTGAACAACTTTCGGGTTTCCGCATACATATATCTCTACAACCCTAGCGTCACCGGACCTTAAGTGTGTAGACCCTACGGGTTTGGGAGACATGCAGACATGACCGAGACGCCTCTCCGGTCAATAACCAACAGCGGGATCTAGATACCCATGTTGGCTCCCACATGTTCCACGATGATCTCATCGGATGAACCACGGTGTTGAGGATTCAATCAATCCCGTATGCAATTCCCTTTGTCAAACGGTATGTTACTTGCCCGAGATTCGATCGTCGGTATCCCAATACCTAGTTCAATCTCGTTACCAGCAAGTCTCTTTACCTCGTACCGCAATGCATGATCCCGTGACTAACGCCTTAGTCACATTGAGCTCATTATGATGATGCATTACCGAGTGGGCCCAGAGATACCTCTCCGTCACACGGAGTGACAAATCCCAGTCTCGATCCGTGCCAACCCAACAGACAATTTCAGAGATACTCGTAGTGCACCTTTATAGTCACCCAGTTACGTTGTGACGTTTGGCACACCCAAAGCACTCCTACGGTATCCGGGAGTTGCACGATCTCATGGTCTAAGGAAAAGATACTTGACATTGGAAAAGCTCTAGCAAACGAAACTACACGATCTTTTATGCTATGCTTCGGATTGGGTCTTGTCCATCACATCATTCTCCTAATGATGTGATCCCGTTATCAATGACATCCAATGTCCATAGTCAGGAAACCATGACTATCCGTTGATCAACGAGCTAGTCAACTAGAGGCTTACTAGGGACATGGTGTTGTCTATGTATCCACACATGTATCTGAGTTTCCTATCAATACAATTCTAGCATGGATAATAAACGATTATCATGAATTAGGAAATATAATAATAACCAATTTATTATTGCCTCTAGGGCATATTTCCAACATAAACCGCCATAAGGCATGACTTGTAGTGTAAGGCAAGAATAGTTAAGAGTCCGAGCCGGACGCTGTTTATAAGCCGGCCGGGACTCTGAGAGCCGCTGGGCGTTAACCTGTCTATATAAAGGGGCGACCCGGCGGCGGTTCAGGATAGGAAAGATCTCATCGAGAGCCAGGCATAGCAGTTAAGCTCCCTGGTCATCGAAACCCTAATCAATACCACCTCAACTGGACGTAGGCTTTTACCTTCACCGTAAGGGGCCGAACCAGTATAAACCCTCGTGTTCCTTGTCCCGTTTAACCCCTTCAAGCTTCCTAGCGGCGATGGCTCCACGACTAAGTCCTAGCTTGAGGACATCTTCCGTGACAATTCCACGACAGTTGGCGCCCACCGTGGGGCCATCGCACGGTGGATTTGAGTTCTTGAAGGGCAGCTTCGAAGGGCTCAAGGGATACGCTCTGGGCCGGATGACCAAGAGTCGTCGCGGCAAGCTCTACATCGACGATGCAAGCTGGGGCCCCGACGCCGGCTCAATTAAGTACGGATACCGGGTCCCCTTCGGCGGAATTCATGTTTTCATTGGCAAGATTGGTGAGCCGGGCCCTGAGCCGGATCTCTGCGCCGATCTCATCGAGACGGCTCAGCGCGCACAACCCGCCCGGGCCCTGCCTGCCTTGAAGCATGTTTTTGTGGGATGTATCCATGGAGGGCTCTCTGGTGGATCTGGATCTGGTGATGAGACGGCCGCCGGCTCTGATGGCGAATCATCCACAGATGAGTCAAACTCGTTGTATCAACTTCAAGATGGCAGGCTAATGGGTTGTTCCGATGGTGACAGTATTCCGGACCCGTTTGAGCCACCGAGCCGGGTTGGAATCTTCATGGCCGGTGCGCAGCCGGTTCAGAACCCTGCTGCTGGGGCGGGAAACCCGGTGCCCTCGCCGGCTCAGGTGCTGATGGATCTCACGGACAAGATGACGGTCCTGTTGACCGCCACGGTTGACCTGGCGGATCAAGCTCAGCATGACGCGGAGGTGGCGCAGTTAAAATTAGATCTAGTGAAAGCCAAAGAGGATCTGGCAGCGGAAGGGATCAGGATGGCTGCGGAGAGGGCGGCTCTTGACGCCCAAACTCAGTTGATTCAGGCGCAGTCCTTCCGGCTCACGATGGATCAGAACGCGTCCAATGAGGTCATGAGAAGGAGGCATCAAAAGGCCCAATCTCGACTCCCTCCGGTTTACGATCCTCGAAACCTCTTCAACAAGCCAGGTGCAGGGTCTAGTAACCCGCCAGGGATCCTAGTGCCCAGGTCTGGGACCCCTGTTCAGCCTCAAGTGATGGGGCCTCCCCGGGTGAACCCTGCCCCGCCTCAGTATGTGCCAATACCACCAGGTCATTATGCTAACCCGCTGGAGAACATGGTCGCCGCAGCAGCACGTCTGGCGGCCCTCCCAATTGACGGCGACTCTCCGACGGCTATTGAAACCCGCCGGGTCAGGGAACTCCTTCAGACAGCGTTGGCGCAGCAAGAGGCGTACTCTTACAGCCGGGACAGGATCCACTCAACCCCTCGTCCAGGCCAGAGCCCGAGTTACAGCAGACACATGGTCTCAGCGACCGGCTCAAGTAATGTCCGACGCCATGACCCTGTTGGGGAACGTAGCAGAAATTCAAAATTTTCTACGCATCACCAAGATCAATCTATGGAGTAATCTAGCAACGAGGGGAAGGGGAGTGCATCTACATACCCTTGTAGATCGCGAGCGGAAGCGTTCAAGAGAACGGGGTTGATGGAGTCGTACTCGTCGTGATCCAAATCACCGATGATCCTAGCGCCGAACGGACGGCACCTCCGCGTTCAACACACGTACGGAGCAGCGACGTCTCCTCCTTCTTGATCCAGCAACGGGGGAGGAGAGGTTGATGGAGATCCAGCAGCACGACGGCGTGGTGGTGGAAGTAGCGGGGATCCCGGTAGGGCTTCGCCAAGCACTAACGGGAGGGAGAGGTGTCACGGGAGGGAGAGGGAGGCGCCAGGGGCTTGTGTATTGCTGCCCTCCCTTCCCCCCACTATATATACGGCCAAGGGAGAGGGGGGGGCGCAGCCTTGGCCCTTCCTCCAAGGAAGGGTGCGGCCAGGGAGGAGTCCTTCCCCCCCAAGGCACCTCGGAGGTGCCTTCCCCCTTTAGGACTCTCCATTTATCTTATCTCATGGCGCATGGGCCTCTTGGGGCTGGTTCCCTTGGCCCATATAGGCCAAGGCGCACCCCCTACAGCCCATGTGGCCCCACGGGGCTGGTGGACCCCCTTGGTGGACCCCCGGACCCCTTTCGGCACTCCCAGTACAATACCGATAAAGTGCGAAACTTTTCCGGCGACTAAATAAGACTTCCCATATATAAATCTTTACCTGCGGACCATTCCGGAACTCCTCGTGACGTCCGGGATCTCATCCGGGACTCCGAACAACTTTCGGGTTACCGCATACTAATATCTCTATAACCCTAGCGTCACCGAACCTTAAGTGTGTAGACCCTACGGGTTCGGGAGACACGCAGACATGACCGAGACGACTCTCCGGTCAATAACCAACAGCGGGATCTGGATACCCATGTTGGCTCCCACATGCTCCTCGATGATCTCATCGGATGAACCACGATGTTGAGGATTCAATCAATCCCGTATACAATTCTCTTTGTCTATCGGTATGTTACTTGCCCGAGATTCGATCGTCGGTATCCCGATACCTTGTTCAATCTCGTTACCGGCAAGTCTCTTTACTCGTTCCGTAACACATCATCCCGTGATCAACTCCTTGGTCACATTGTGCACATAATGATGATGTCCTACCGAGTGGGCCCAGAGATACCTCTCCGTTTACACGGAGTGACAAATCCCAGTCTCGATTCATGCCAACCCAACAGACACTTTCGGAGATACCTGTAGTGCACCTTTATAGTCACCCAGTTACGTTGTGACGTTTGGTACACCCAAAGCATTCCTACGGTATCCGGGAGTTGCACAATCTCATGGTCTAAGGAAATGATACTTGACATTAGAAAAGCTCCGAGCAAACGAACTACACGATCTTGTGCTAGGCTTAGGATTGGGTCTCGTCCATCACATCATTCTCCTAATGATGTGATCCCGTTATCAACGACATCCAATGTCCATGGTCAGGAAACCGTAACCATCTATTGATCAACGAGCTAGTCAACTAGAGGCTTACTAGGGACATGGTGTTGTCTATGTATCCACACATGTATCTGAGTTTCCTATCAATACAATTCTAGCATGGATAATAAATGATTATCATGAACAAGGAAATATAATAATAACCTATTTATTATTGCCTCTAGGGCATATTTCCAACAGTCTCCCACTTGCACTAGAGTCAATAATCTAGTCCACATCACCATGTGATTGACATTCATAGGTCACATCACCATGTGACCAACATCCAAAGAGTTTACTAGAGTCAACAATCTAGTTCACATCTCTATGTGACTAACACTCAATGAGTTCTGGTTTGATCATGTTATGCTTGTGAGAGAGGTTATTAGTCAACGGGTCTGAACCTTTCAGATCCGTGTGCTTTACGATTATCTATGTCATCTTGTGGATGCTACCCCGCGCTATTTGGAGCCATTTCAAATAATTGCTCTACTATACGAATCCGGTTTACTACTCAGAGCCATCCGGATTAGTGTCAAAGTTCGTATCGACGTAACCCTTTACGATGAACTCCTTTTCACCTCCATAATCAAGAAAATTCCTTACTCCACTAGATACTAAGGATAAGTTCGACCGCTGTCATGTGATCCATTCCCGGATCACTATTGTACCCCTTGACCAACTCATGGCAAGGCACACTACATGTGCGGTACACAGCATAGCATGCTATAGAGCCTACGTCTAAAGCATAGGGGACGACCTTCATCCTTTCTCTCTCTTCTGCTGTGGTCAGGTCTTGAGTCTTACTCAATATTCACACCTTGTAACACAGCCAAGAACTCCTTCTTTGCTGATCTATTTTGAACTCTTTCAAAATCATGTCAAGGTGTGCGTTCTTTGAAAGTATCATCGGGCGTCTTGATCTATCTCTATAGATCTTGATGCCCAATATGTAAGCAGCTTTTATCCAGGTCTTCCTTTCAAAAACTCCTTTCAAACAACCCTTCATGCTTTCCAGAAATTTTACATCATTTCGGATCAACAATATGTCATTCACATATACTTATCAGAAATGTTGTAGCGCTCCCACTCACTTTATTGTAAATACAAGTTTCTAACAAACTTTGTATAAACCCAAAAACTTTGATCACTCCATCAAAGCATATATTCTGACTCTGAGATGCTTGCTCTAGTCCATGGAAGGATCGCTGGAGCTAGCATACCTTTTAGCATCCTTAGGATTGACAAAACCTTTTTGATTGTATCACATACAACCTTTCCTTACGAAAACTGGTAAGGAAACTTGTTTTGACATCCATCTGCCAGATTTCATAAATGCAGCTAATGCTAACATGATTCCGACGGACTTAAGCATCGCTACGGATGAGAAAATCTCATCGTAGTCAACTCCTTGAACTTGTGAAAATACTCTTTGCCACAAGTCGAGCTTCATAGACGGTAACATTACCGTCCATGTCCGTCTTCTTCTTAAAGATCCATTTATCTCAATGGCTTGCCGATCATCGGGCAAGTTCACCAAAGTCCATGCTTTGTTATGATACATGGATCCTATCTCGGATTTCATGGCTTCTAACCATTTGTCGGAATATGGGCCCACCATCGCTTCTCCGTAGCTCGTAGGTTCAGTATTGTCTAACAACATGATATCTAAGACAGGATTACCGTACCACTCAGGAGTAGTACATATCCTTGTCGACCTACGAGGTTTGGTCGTGACTTGATCCGAAGTTTCATGATCACTATCATAAGCTTCCACTTCAATTGGTGTAGGTGCCACAGGAACAACTTCCTGTGCCCTGCTACACACTAGTTGAAGTGACTGTTCAATAACCTCATCAAGTCTCCACCATCCTCCCACTCAATTCTTTCGAGAGAAAATTTTCCTCGAGAAAGGACTCGTTTCTAGAAGCAATTACTTTTGCTTCCAGATCTGAAATAGGAGGTATACCCAACTGTTTTGGGTATTCTATGAAGACGCATTTATCCGCTTTGGGTTCGAGCTTATCAGCCTGAAACTTTTTCACATAAGCATCGCAGCCCCAAACTTTTAAGAAATGACAACTTAGGTTTCCCTAAATGGTGTCGTCTCAACGGAATTGCGTGGTGCCCCTTTTAAAGTGATTGCAGTTGTCTCTAATGCCTAACCCATAAACGATAGTGGTAATTTGATAAGAGACATCATGGTATGCACCATATCTAATAGGGTGCAGTTATGATGTTCGGACACACCATCACACTATGGTGTTCCAGGCGGTATTAATTGTGAAACACTTTCCACAATGTCTTAATTGTGTGCCAAACTCGTAACTCAGACACTCATCTCTATGGTCATATCACAGACATCTTATCCTCTTGTCACGACGATCTTCAACTTCACTCTGAAATTACTTGAACCTTTCAATAATTCAGACTTGTGTTTTATCAAGTAAATACACTCAGCATCTACTCAAATCATCTGTGAAGTAAGAACATAACGATATCCACTGCATGCCTCAGCACTCATTGGACTGCATACATCAAAATGTATTACTTCCAATAATTTGCTCTCTTGTTCCAGCTTACTGAAAACGAGGCCTTTCAGTCATCTTGCCCATGTGGTATGATTTGCATGTCTCAAGTGATTCAAAATCAAGTGAGTCCAAACGATCCATCTGCATGGAGTTTCTTCATGCATATATACCAATAGACATGGTTCGCATGTCTCATTCTTTTCAAAAACGAGTGAGTCCAAAGATCCATCTACATAGAGCTTCTTCATGCGTTCTATACCAATATGACTCAAGTGGCAGTGCCACAAGTATGTGGTACTATCATTACTATCTTATATCTTTTGGCATGAACATGTGTATCACTACGATCGAGATTCATTTTAGGTGCAAGACCATTGAAGGTATTATTCAAATAAATAGAGTAACCATTATTCTCCTTAAATGAATAACCGTATTGCGATAAACATAATCCAATCATGTTTGTGCTCAACACAAACACCAATCTCGATGGTAGAGGGAGCATGCGATGTTTGATCACATCAACCTTGGAAACACTTCCAACACATATCGTCATCTCACCTTTAGCCAGTCTCCATTTATTCCGCAGCTTTTATTTCGAGTTACTAACACTTAGCAACCGAACCGGTATCCAATACCCTGGTGCTGCTCGGAGTACTAGTAAAGTACACATTCATGTAATGTATATCCAGTATACTTCTGTCGACCTTGCCTGCCTTCTCATCTACCAAGTATCTAGGGTAGTCCTGCTTCAGTGACCGTTCACCTCATTACAGAAGCACTTAGTCTTGGGTTTGGGTTCAACGTTGGGATTCTTCACTAGAGCAGCAAATGATTTGCTGTTTCATGAAGTATCCCTTTTGCCCTTGCCCTTCTAGAAACTAGTGGTTTTACTAACCATCAACAATTGATGCTCCTTCTTGATTTCTACTTTCGCAGTGTCAAACATCGTGAATAGCTCAAGGATCATCATAACTATCTTTGATATGTTATAGTTCATCACGAAGCTCTAATAGCTTGGTGGCAGTGACTATGGAGAACCATCACTATCTCATCTGGAAGATCAACTCCCACTCGATTCAAGTGATTGTAGTACTCAGACAATCTGAGCACATGCTCAACGATTGAGTTTTTCTCCCTTAGTTTGCAGGCTTAAGAAATTTGTCAGAGGTCTCATACCTCTTGACGTGGGCACTAGTCTGAAATCCCAATTTCAGTCTTCGGAACATCTCATATGTTCTGCGACGTTTCAAAAACATCTTTGGTGCCACAATTCTAAACCGTTAGCAATAAGCACTGAACTATCACGTAGTCATCAAAACGTGTATGTCAGATGTTTCGTAACATCTACAGACGACGCTGAGGTTCAGCACACCGAGCGGTGCATTAAGGACATAAGCCTTCTGTGCAGCAATGAGGACAATCCTCAGTTTACGGACCTAGTCCGCATAATTGCTACTTTTAACTTTCAACTAAATTTTCTCTAGGAACATATCTTAAATAGTAGAACTAAAGCGTATGACATTATTTGCAAAGACCTTTTGACTATGTTCATGATAATGAAGTTCATCTGATTAATGAACTCCCACTCAGATAGACATCCCTCTAGTCATCCAAGTGATACATGATCCGAGTCAAACTAGGTCGTGTCCGATCATCACGTGAGACAGACTAGTCATCATCGGTGAACATCTCCATGTTGATCGTATCTGCTATACGACTCATGTTCGACCTTTCGGTCTCTTGTGTTCCGAGGCCATGTCTGTACATGCTAGGCTCGTCAAGTCAACCTAAGTGTTTCGCATGTGTTCCGAGGCCATGTCTGTACATGCTAGGCTCGTCAACACCCGTTGTATTCGAACGTTAGAATCTATCACACCCGATCATCACGTGGTGCTTCGAAACAACGAACCTTCGCAACGGTGCACAGTTAGGGGGAACACGTCTCTTGAAATTTTTAGTGAGGGATCATCTTACTTACTACCGTCGTTCTAAGCAAATAAGATGCAAAACATGATAAACCTCACATGCAATCAAATAGTGACATGATATGGCCAATATCATTTTGCTCCTTTGATCTCCATCTTCGGGGCACCATGATCATCTTTGTCACCGGCATGACACCATGATCTCCATCATTGTGTCTTCACGAAGTTGTCACGCCAACGATGACTTCTACTTCTATGGATAACGCGCTTAGCAATAAAGTAAAGTAATTTACATGGCGTTATTCAATGACACACAGGTCATACAAAAAGTAAAGACAACTCCTATGGCTCCTGCCAGTTTTCATACTCATCGACATGCAAGTCGTGATTCCTATTACAAGAATATGATCAATCTCATACATCACATATATCATTCATCACATCTTCTGGCCATATCACATCACAAGGCACATGCTGCAAAAACAAGTTAGACGTCCTCTAATTGTTGTTGCAAGTTTTTACGTGGCTTGTATAGGTTTCTAGCAAGAACGTTTCTTACCTACATAAGACCACAACGTGATATGCCAATTTCTATTTACCCTTCATAAGGACCCGTTTCATCGAATCCGTTCCGACTAAAGTGGGAGAGACAGACACCCGCTAGCCACCTTATGCAACTAGTGCATGTCAATCGGTGGAACCTGTCTCACGTAAGCATACGTGTAAGGTCGGTCCGGGCCGCTTCATCCCACAATGCCGCCGAAACAAGATAAGACTAGTAGCGGCAAGAAGAATTGACAACATCGACGCCCACAACTACTTTGTGTTCTACTCGTGCATAGAAACTACGCATAGACCTAGCTCATGATGCCACTGTTGGGGAACGTAGCAGAAATTCAAAATTTTCTACGCATCACCAAGATCAATCTATGGAGTAATCTAGCAACGAGGGGAAGGGGAGTGCATCTACATACCCTTGTAGATCGCGAGCGGAAGCGTTCAAGAGAACGGGGTTGATGGAGTCGTACTCGTCGTGATCGAAATCACCGATGATCCTAGCGCCAAACGGACAGCACCTCCGCGTTCAACACACGTACGAAGCAGCGACGTCTCCTCCTTCTTGATCCAGCAAGGGGGGAGGAGAGGTTGATGGAGATCCAGCAGCATGACGGCGTGGTGGTGGAAGTAGCGGGGATCCCGGTAGGGCTTCGCCAAGCACTAACGGGAGGGAGAGGGAGGCGCCAGGGGCTTGTGTATTGCTGCCGTCCCTTCCCCCCACTATATATAGGGCCAAGGGAGAGGGGGGCGGCGCAGCCTTGGCCCTTCCTCCAAGGAAGGGTGCGGCCAGGGAGGAGTCCTTCCCCCCCAAGGCACCTCGGAGGTGCCTTCCCCCTTTAGGACTCTCCATTTATCTTATCTCTTGGCGCATGGGCCTCTTGGGGCTGGTTCCCTTGGCCCATATAGGCCAAGGCGCACCCCCTACAGCCCATGTTTCCCCCCGGGGCTGGTGGACCCCCGTGGTGGACCCCCGGACCCCTTTCGGCTCTCCCGGTACAATACCGATAAAGTGCGAAACTTTTCCGGCGACCAAAATAAGACTTCCCATATATAAATCTTTACCTCCGAACCATTCCGGAACTCCTCGTGACGTCCGGGATCTCATCCGGGACTCCGAACAACTTTCGGGTTACCGCATACTAATATCTCTATAACCCTAGTGTCACCGAACCTTAAGTGTGTAGACCCTACGGGTTCGGGAGACACGCAGACATGACCGAGACGACTCTCCGGTCAATAACCAACAGCGGGATCTGGATACCCATGTTGGCTCCCACATGCTCCTTGATGATCTCATCGGATGAACCACGATGTTGAGGATTCAATCAATCCCGTATACAATTCTCTTTGTCTATCGGTATGTTACTTGCCCGAGATTCGATCGTCGGTATCCCGATACCTTGTTCAATCTCGTTACCAGCAAGTCTCTTTACTCGTTCCGTAACACATCATCCCGTGATCAACTCCTTGGTCACATTGTGCACATAATGATGATGTCCTACTGAGTGGGCCCAGAGATACCTCTCCGTTTACACGGAGTGACAAATCCCAGTCTCGATTCATGCCAACCCAACAGACACTTTCGGAGATACCTGTAGTGCACCTTTATAGTCACCCAGTTACGTTGTGACATTTGGTACACCCAAAGCATTCCTACGGTATCCGGGAGTTGCACAATCTCATGGTCTAAGGAAATGATACTTGACATTAGAAAAGCTCTGAGCAAACGAACTACACGATCTTGTGCTAGGCTTAGGATTGGGTCTTGTCCATCACATCATTCTCCTAATGATGTGATCCCGTTATCAACGACATCCAATGTCCATGGTCAGGAAACCGTAACCATCTATTGATCAACGAGCTAGTCAACTAGAGGCTTACTAGGGACATGGTGTTGTCTATGTATCCACACATGTATCTGAGTTTCCTATCAATACAATTCTAGAATGGATAATAAACGATTATCATGAACAAGGAAATATAATAATAACCTATTTATTATTGCCTCTAGGGCATATTTCCAACAGACCCGCCCCCTGGCCATGGCCCGGCTCATAACGGAGCCCTTCATGCAGCAGACCAAGACAGAGCGCGGCAAGAGGCGGAGCAGGTGCCTCAGTTGACGGCTTACCAGACTCCCCCGGCTTATCCGACGACTTCCGTTGACGTGGGTATCCCTACGAGGACTGGAGGTGTCCCTTGTTTAGTGTCGGCTCTCCGCAATGAACGTCTACCCAAGGACTTCAAAGGCCCTAGGAAGGTGCCTAATTACACGGCTGACTTACAACCCGGAGCCTGGATCGAAAGTTACGAGATGGCCATGGAACTGCTGGAGGTCAGTGAAGCGGCGATGGCCAAGTACTTCACCATGATGCTAGATGGGACTGCCCGCACTTGGTTGAAAGGGCTACCGCCAAATTCCATCGGATTTTGGGCTGAGCTGAAGGCCCGGTTCATACAAAACTTCAAAGACACCTGTAGACAGTCTATGTCAATAGTGGATTTGACTAACTGTAAACAACAGGAGGGTGAGTCTACGACGCATTGGGTTCGCCGGGTCAAAGAGATCATACATTCATCGGATAAGATGGACGCCGGCTCTGCAGTCTTAATGTTGGAGCAAAATTGTCGTTTTCTGCCCCTGAAGATGAAACTCGGGTGGCTTAAGCGCGACTGCAATGATATGGGTACGCTGATGGCGGCTCTCGTCAAGTACGCCGATTCTGATAGTACCAAGGACCCCGCTTCAGATGATGAAAGGACAGGGATGGGAAAGAAGAACGGCAATGGCAAGGGTCCTCAACATAACCCGGGGAACCAAGGAGGTGGCAAGCGTAAGGCCGACGGCAGCCTAGAGTTCGTGGCCAACGCCAGTTCACAGGGTAATAGCCAGAGATGCAAGGGGAGGCCCCCTCCCCGAGCCGGCGGGTCAGGCCCGACGCTGGAGCAACTGTTGAGTGAGCCTTGTCCAAGGCATGGCTCTAGAGAGAAGCCAGCTACTCATCTATGGAAGGATTGTGCAATCATGAAGGCCTTTAAGAATTCCAACGCCTTTAACGGCAACAATGGCCCGGGCGGTGGCTCAGGCGCTAGCGGCTTTCATGGCCCAGGCGGCGACTCAAATTCTAATCCTCAGAACGGTCAAGGGGGCTTTAATCAGCAGTCTGGCCAGGGTCATCAACAGCAGCAGTGGGGTTATCAGACCAATCCAAAGCAGCTTAGCGGTGGACAGTATCATGTATTTACCACCAGTCTGTGTAAGCGAGATCAGAAGCTTCATAATAGGGCTGTGAATGCTGTTGAGCCGGCGGTTCCACGCTATTTACGATGGTCTGAGCAGCCTATAGTGTGGAGTAGGGAGGATCACCCTCCCGGGTGGATAATCCGGGTCACTTGGCCTTGGTGGTGGCTCCTCAGGTGGGAGGATATAAGTTCACTAAGGTGCTCATGGATGGAGGCAGCAGCATCAACATCCTCTATTATGAGACTTTCCGTCGTATGGGATTGATTGATAAGAACCTCAGCCAGTCAAACACTATTTTCCATGGTGTGGTACCTGGTAAGTCGGCTTATCCAGTCGGCAAGATCGAGTTGGAAGTGTCCTTTGGAGACGAGCACAACTACAGGGTGGAAAAGTTGACCTTTGAGGTGGTCAAGATAAGAAGCCCGTATCATGCCATATTTGGGCGGCTGGCTTACGCCAATTTCATGGCACGGCCGTGTTACGTGTATTTACAGCTCAAGATGCCGGGTCACAATGGGACCATTACGGTTCATGGCAGCCAAAAGGTGGCCTTGGAGTGTGAGGAAGGCGATGCAGCTTATGCAGAATCTGTTTGTGCAACAGAGGAGTTAAAATTTTACAAGGACAATGTTGACCCAACAGATATGACCTCTCTGAAAAAGCCGACTACGGAGCATGAGCCGGCAATGAAATTTAAGTCGGCTGATGAGACTAAACTTGTTGATTTCGTTCCAGGTGATTCATCTCAGCAGTTTAGCATCAGTGCCAATCTAGATCCAAAATGGGAAAGCGCGCTCATCGAGTTCATCCGTGAGAATAGGGACATTTTTGCATGGAAACCTTCTGACATGCCAGGTGTACCTAGGGAACTCGCTGAGCACACTCTCAATGTTGATCCAAAATTTATGCCGGTCAGGAAATTTCTTCGGCGGTTTAATGAAGAGAGGCGGAAAGCTATTGGTGAAGAGGTGGCCCGGCTCTTGGCGGCCGGGTTTATTGTTGAAGTCTTTCACCCAGAGTGGTTAGCTAACCCGGTGCTCGTGCTCAAGAAGAACGGCACCTGGCGGATGTGTGTGGACTACACGGACTTAAACAAGGCGTGTCCGGCTGATCCTTTTTCCCTTCCCCGTATTGATCAAATCATTGATGCTACGGCAGGTTGTGAGCACTTAAGCTTCTTGGATGCTTATTCCGGATATCATCAGATTAAAATGGCAGTTAAGGACCAAGAGAAGATGGCGTTCATCACTCCCTTTGGAGCCTTCTGCTATGTGTCTATGCCCTTTGGACTCAAGAGTGCACAGGCGACTTATCAGCGTTGCGTGCAGAACTGTCTTCATAACCAGATTGGGCGCAATGTTCACGCTTATGTGGATGATATTGTGGTTAAATCCAGGAAGGAGGAAACCTTGATAGATGATCTGAGGGAAACCTTTGATAATCTCCGGGTCTACAAGATGATGCTTAACCCGGCCAAGTGTGTTTTTGGTGTTCCTGCAGGCAAGCTCTTGGGTTTCTTGGTTTCTAACAGAGGCACTGAAGCTAACCCGGAGAAGATCAAGGCCATCACCTCCCTGGCTAAGCCGGCGTGTATAAACGACGTCCAGCGCTTGGCGGGTCGTATCGCTGCTTTAAGCCGTTTTATAAGCCGTTTGGGGGAGAAGGCCATGCCATTATATCAGTTGATGAAGAAAACTGATGACTTTGTCTGGAATGATGCAGTTAATACTGCTTTTGAGGATTTGAAGAGACAGCTGGCGGAGCCCCCAGTCCTTGCTGCTCCGGTTGACAAGGAGCCTTTATTGCGGTATGTGGCTGCTAACACACGAGCCGTCAGTGTGGCTGTGGTGGTGGAGCGCAAGGAAGAGGGTAAGGAGCATCCGGTTCAGCGGCCGGTTATTATGTCAGCGAAGTACTCATTGAGTCCAAACAGCGGTATCCACATTGGCAGAAGCTTGTTTATGGTGTGTTCATGGCAAGCCGGAAGCTTAAGCATTATTTCCAGGGTCACCCCATCACCATGGTCAGTTCTGCCCCCCTTGGAGATATCATTCAAAACAGAGAGGCCACAGGGAGAGTGGCTAAGTGGGCTATAGAGCTCGGACCTCATGGTCTGAAATACGTACCACGCACTGCTCTTAAATCTCAGGCCTTGGTGGATTTCATCAATGATTGGACAGAGCTACAAGTGCCCGAACAAAAGCCGGATAACACATATTGGACTATTCACTTCGATGGGTCCAGGCAATTGGAGGGCTCGGGGGCTGGAGTCGTATTGGCTTCCCCTAAAGGTGACAAGTTCCATTATGTGCTACAATTGATGTTTCCTTGCACTAACAATGCAGCCGAGTACGAGGCCTTGCTCCACGGTCTTCGGATGGCTAAGGAGATGAGCTTGAGCCGGGTAAGGTGCTTCGGCGACTCAGACTTGGTGGCTCAACAAGTATCGGGAAAGTGGGACTCAAAGGACCCTCTCATGGCGGCTTATCGCCGTGAAGTTGATGCCATTGCTGGGAACTTTCAGGGTTATCAAGTAGAGCACATCGATCGCAGGAAGAACGAGGCGGCGGATGCTTTAAGCCGGCTGGGCTCTCAGCGAAAACCGGTGCCGCCTAATACTTTCCTGGACATCCTGCATAACCCTTCTGTTAAGTTGCCTACAGAGGAAGACTTGGCTGTCCCTGACCTGGAGGCACGACTGGTGGCGGCTCTTCACATCATCCCGGACTGGACAGTGCCCTATCTGGCTTATATGACCCGGGGAGATTTGCCTGAGGATGAAACTTTGGCCAGACAAATAACCCGGCGGTCTAAGTCAATGGTTGTTATCAATGGCGAGTTGCATCGCCGCAGTGTTACGGGAGCATTCCAGCGTTGTGTCTGCCCTAAGGAAGGTCAAGAGATCTTGCGTGAGATTCATGAAGGGGATTGTGGCCATCATGCCGGCTCAAAATCCCTTGTGGCCAAGGCTTTTCGCCATGGTTTTTATTGGCTGACGGCTCATGCTGATGCGGAGGACTTGGTCAGTAAATGTGATGGTTGCCAAAGGTTCTAGCGACGGGCTCATGTGCCGGCTCAGGAGCTGAGGATGATCCCAATTACTTGGCCCTTTGCGGTCTGGGGGCTTGATATGGTTGGGCCTTTTAAAAGGTCCAAGGATAAGAAGACCCACCTCTTGGTGGCATTTGACAAATTCACCAAGTGGGTTGAAGCGGAGCCAGTTAGCAGGTGTGACGCAGCCACGACGGTTCAGTTCATGAAAAGGGTGATCTTTCGTTTTGGCTTTCCACACAGCATTATAACTGACAATGGTACCAATCTATCCAAAGGCGCCATGGAGGAGTTTTGTCAACGAGAGCATATTCGACTTGATGTTTCATCAGTGGCTCACCCTCAATCCAATGGTCAAGCTGAGAGGGCTAATCAGGAGATTCTGAAAGGCATCAAGCCCCGGCTTTTGGTCCCTTTACAACGGACGCCGGGTTGTTGGGTGGAAGAGTTACCCTCCGTGTTGTGGAGCATCAACACTACTCCTAACAGGTCTACAGGTTTCACGCCTTTCTTCATGGTTTATGGAGCGGAATCAGTCCTCCCCAGTGACATCCGTCATGACTCGCCTCGAGTGGCGGCTTATGTTGAGGCGGATAATGAACAGGCGCGCCAAGATGCTCTTGACTTGTTGGACGAACAGCGTGATGTGGCAGCAGCTCGCTCAGCGATTTACCAACAAGACCTGCGCCGTTATCACAGTCGCCGGGTTAGATCCCGGGACTTCCAGGAAGGCGATCTGGTGCTCCGGCTCATCCAAGATCAAACAGATGCGCACAAGCTATCCCCGCCTTGGGAAGGGCCCTTTGTGGTCAGCAAGAATTTGCACAACGGGTCATATTACCTCATTGACATTCGGGAGCACAAAGATTCACGTAAGTTGGAGGAAGAGCCCCGTCGGCCGTGGAACATAGCTCAGCTTCGGCCTTATTATACTTGAGCCACCGGCTCTCATAATGTACATATTTCTCTAAGCCATGTATATATTATGATAAGCAATAAAGCAGGACCTCTGTCCTTTTTTCTCCCCCAAAGGTGAACGTGTTGTTTTCATCGCAAGATCACATGATAACTTGAAGGAGGGTCCGGCTTATGATCGTATTCGAATCTAGCCATACGCAATATAGTCACTTGGGGGCTTCCTGTTTAAACATAGGTCGTATTCGAACCAAAGAGAACATAGCTGTCGATACCCATTTGATTGGGAAAGTGCCGAGCTCATTGGGGAGTTTTCTTTGATCATATTTGAATCATAGCTCAACCCCCCCTTTGGGAACCGACGTGGATCGTATTCGAATCAGCGTCGTTAAACAACTCCTAAGGTCATTTGGGGGCTTCCTGTTCACACATGGGTCGTATTCGAACCAAAGAGAACATAGCTGTCGGTACCCTCTTGATTGGCATCGCCACATCCACTGGGGGCTATATGATCGCATTCAAATCTTAGCATCACCCCTCTGGGACGGGTTTCTGGTCGTATTCGAACCGGAAGCCCCTAAGATTTTCTGATTTGCAACGAATTCTTCTGATTGTTTCAAGTGTGCAGGCGGGTCTCACTTTGTCGGCTTAACTTTGATTCACAGTACTAGTCAAACACAATCGACGTTATTAAGACTGGTAAACCGGAATTGAGGTACCAACCTTATTACCCGGGTTATATAAGCCGGAAGTGTGCTTGCAGGCCGGTAAGTGTGTTATTACGGTTATATCAAGGACATAATTGAGGACCAATCTTTTGTGATTCATATTCCGGGTTATATGTATAAGACTATGATTCTCAGTGCGGTAAGCCGCCTAGAGACTTGTGATTTGTTTTTCTATGCAGGATAGTTAAAGACAACTATTTGAGCTGAAGGAACATGAATGATCATTTATGACCCGGAGGAATATAAGGAAACAACTTCAATGGAATTAAGCACTCAGCGCGTGCACGATGGCACGGCAAAGTTAAAATGGTCCTATTCTATTACAAGACTCATCGAGTCCAAAAGGGTGAAGCATTGTTTGAATAAGCCACCTACAGAGTTAAGATGCTTGCTGGGTTGAAGCTTCCGGCTCATCCCTCTCCGCTCCTCCGGCTGTTCCCAAGACCTGGAAAGTTGACGATTTCCAGTCAATGCCGCTCAGAGCTTCAAATTGAGCTTCCTCGTCAATTAACCCGGCCGGGTCAATTTCCGGGGCAAAGGTGTGCTTACGAGTCGGCGGGACTAAGCTGATGGCTTCATAACGCGGAGTGGGGATCCTCTGATTCTCTGCATCGTAACCCGGCTCGTACTTGTTCAGATCCGTGTCATTTCCAATCAGGGTGGCCACCGGGTGCACGATCTTCACGCAGGCTGCAAAGTCCCTTTGGTCGAAGGAGGTGCCATCTTCCTTCAAGCTGGGGTAGCCAAGGGCAATGTCCGCCGGGTCTAGTTCTGGAAGGAACGCCTTGGCCCGGCTCAGAGCAGCTATGGCTCCGGCTCTTGCAGAGGCCCGTCGCAGCTCTTGGACATGCTGAGGAAGAACGGCAAGCCGGCGAAGAACTTCCGCCAGGTGAGTCGGCACCTCATTGGATAGGGCCACCACGGCCAAGGCGCGCTGTGACCCGGTGTAGAGTTGCTCCACCAGGGTGTACACGGCCTTCAACTTGGTCAGCACACTTTGGTTGAGGTTGGCGCTTCTGGGACCTGTTTAACAGAGTAAGATAAGCCGCTGGCAATGATGGGTTATGAGACATAAAGATTATAAACTGGACGAGAGCCGGTGGAATGACTTACCGAAGATTGCGGCGACCATCTGTGACACGTGGCGCTTTAAGCCGGCAAGTTCGGCGGTTCTTTCCGTCAGAGCCTTCTCCGCCTGTTCGGCCCGGCTCACCAGGGCAGCCTTCTCTTCGGCCCAAGTTTTCCGTTCAGCTTCAAAGTTCTTCTTCAGCTTCTCTTGCGCATCAATACTGGACACAAATTTGGCGTTGGCCTTCCGGGTCTCAGTTTCCTGCGTCCTTAGGCGGGTCTTCAGATCAGAGATGTCAGCCTCAAGCTTCTTGCAAGCAGCCTGCACAATTTCTGGGTTATAATATGAATAGTTACTATGCAAATTTAAAGTCCCAAGCGCTTTCCAAGCAAAGACACTTGGCACTTGGGGGCTAATGCATGTCGAACGTTTCTATCTACAAATTACCGGTTCATGGAAATAAGCCAGAACTTAAGTCTACAACCTATTCAACCATAAGTCGTCGACTTGGGGGCTAGTATGGTAAAGATAACTATGCAGTAAGCAGTAGAGTAGTACCTCAGACTTCTGATGTATCTGATTCACCATATTGATCTCCAAATCCCGGCTCTTGTGCACCTGACTCACGTAGCCGGAGACGACCTCTCCGACGCTCAAGTTCATGTAATTGGTGAGGTCCAGATTGGCCCGGCTGCGTTCCAGCAACTCTTCCTTGGCGGAGTGCTTGGCCAGCACAGTGGGTCTCCCCGGCTCAACAAATTCCGTCCGGGTGATTACCACGTCCGGGTCATTGGCTGGCTGAGCCAGGCTGGAGATATCCGGGTTGGTGGAAGTCTCCATGGCTGGCTCGTCGGTGGGAGCGGTGGCTTCAGGAGCAGAGGCGGCTGGCGGCTCTTGAGCGGAAACTTCCGGTTCCGTCACGACCGACTCCTCCGCGGGGTTATTCTTTTTTGCTCTTTTACTGAGCTTGTCTTGAGCACTGAAAGGACAAGAGGTTAGTACAAAAGTATGAGTAAAGATAAAGCACAGCAAGAGATGATCATCATTACCCGGGTACAGTCTTGAAAGCCGGCAGATTCGACTGCATCGAGTCACCAGAGGAAGGAGACGTTTCCTGATAATTTGAATCAGAAGAATTGAGAGGTTGACGTATAACACCCGCCAGAGGATGAAAATGATATAAATTGGAAATAATCTCGGTCCGACGCTTCCTTGATGCCTCAGGTAAGCCGGAGGAGAGGTTAGCATCCTTGTTGGTCCGGGTGTGCCGCCGGCTCTCATAAATCTGTTGCTTCAAAAGAAATTGAGGATCTTGATAAGCTAAAGGATGTTAAAATCTTACTTTCCGGGTTACCCTTCGGACTTTCAGCCTTGGCAAGGGCTCCGAGTCGGAGGAAAGTGTCATTACCTCTTCAACCACCGGGTTACTTGCTCCGGTGTCATCCTGTTGATGAACAGTATTGATAAGGTGGACAGAAATAAACAACAAATACAACAAGAGCTTACAGGTTCAGGGGTTACCTCTGACTCGGAGCTGTCGCTTAGTTGCAGCAGCTCTGAAGCAGTAGGCCTACTTCCCTTCTTGCGGGGAGCGGCTCTCTTGGCGGCTTTCTTAGCCTTCCTGGCCTTCTTGGCCGCCTCATGGTCATATTTGACCTTCCAGAATTTATCATCAGCCTGAAAAATACAATGATGATTTCTTAAGGATAAGATGAAAAATTATCTAAAGGAGAAAATAAGATGTTCAGATCAGCGGCTTACCGCTGGGGCCGGGTTGGTCTTGCAGAAGGGGCTTAAGCCGGTCCTCCCGCAGTCTGCCAAGCTCTCATTTAAGAGGGCCTTGGTCATTTCTTCAGCAACGTCTTCAGGAAGATCGTTGCGGCTGTGTCGCGGGGGGTCATCCTTCCGGCCCGTGTAATCACACATTAAGCCGGGGCGGCGGCTCAAAGGGATCACCCGCCAGGAGATCCAAACCCGGACCAGATCAATGCCGTTGAGGCCATTGCCCAGGAGAGCCTTGATCTTGTTGATGGTGGGGATCAGAGGTTGGCGCTCCGCCTGAGATAACTTGTCTGACAGAGGGTGAGTTGGTTCCAGACGCGAAGGAGGAAAGCCGGGCAGCGGGCTCTCGTCAGCCGGCGACGTGTCTTGGCAATAGAACCACGTCTGGTTCCAGTCCTTTGGGTGGCTTGGCGGCTCGGCATAAGGAAAAAGGCAGTCTCTCCGTCGCTGAATGGAGATTCCACCAAGTTCCAAGCTTGGCCCGTTGGCGCACTCGTTCTGGCGGTTCAGGTAAAAGAGCTCTCTGAAGAGCAGCAGGCTGGGCTCTTCTCCAAGGTAGACCTCGCAGAATACTTCGAAGTTGCATATATTCGACACCGAATTGGGTCCTATGTCTTGTGGCCGCAGGTCAAAGAAATTCAGTACATCTCTAAAGAACTTTGAGCCGGGCGGTGCGAAGCCCCGGCTCATGTGATCCGCAAATATTACCACCTCCCCGTCCCTTGGCTGTGGTCTCTCCTCTGATGGGTCGGGGGCACGGTAGGACATGACGTCCTTCTTGGGCAGGTAACCTGACTTCACAAAATCCGCTAAGGTCTCGTCGGCGACGTTGGACCTCATCCAGTTGCAAGTGATGGGTGCTTTGGGAGCTTTGGGAGGCATGGTGAAAGTCGGAAGCCTATGATAAAAGGAAAAATGTCCGGTTTAATTATAAGCCGGAGGAAATTTACAGTTCAATGTTTAAAGTGGCGGCTTATGGAGGGGCCTAATGACATATATCTAGGTGCATCGGGTTATCTAAGCCGCTGGAGGTATTGAGAGTAATTCGATTGTCTATGACCTTGTCGCAGATGAGCCGGAAAATTTTACGGTGCGTGGCTTCTTTTGAGCCGGAAGGTTTTACGGCGCATGGCTTCTTTAAGCCGGAAATGTAAACCGCCATGACTCAGCGGGTGCAGTTTTTTACTAAGTGTGGTGAAAACAGGTTTCGCACATTGCAGTAACTAATTTGGATCAAAATGGTCGGCTAAAAAGGAAAGTTTCTAGACCTAAAACAGACGCAGAAGAAGTTCGCAGGTTCGAACGGAGCCTCTATGCAGTAAAAAGGAATCTATGTACATTGGGAATGGAAGTGAAATAGCTACCGCAGCGGTTCTATACAAGTCTAAGATCAAGAAGGGTGGTAAAAATCAAATCTACTGAGAACCCGCGAAGAACGGTGAAGAACACGGGAAGAACAGGAAGAAACCCTACTGCAGATCTGTTCTACGGGGTAGCAAGGACTTACAGGTGCTGGTGAGTCGCGGAGGTCGCCGCCGTTTTCTCTGGACACAACAGGTTGATGCAGCGGCCGGAGTTGGTGAGGAGGAGGAGACCCGCGGCGGCGGCAGCAATGGAGCTCGAGCGGGAGAACAGTGGCGAGAGGAGGAAGACGAGTGGCTGGAGGTTCAACGGGCCGGGCTATTTATAAGGCAAGCTCATAAGTGGGCGCGAGAAACGAGGAGGCCACGACGCGGTTATCTCACCGTAACAACGCCTCGATTTTCGGGATGGCAGTTAAAGATAAGATCCGTTGCGGATATGGTGGAGTAGAAAATGGACTTAATGGAAGATGACGTCACGACGGGTTACCCGGAATCCAGAAGGTGACGTCACGGCGGGTTATGGCCTTCACACAATTGTAAGCCGGAGATTTTCTGTCGAAAGGATTAAAGATTGACATGAGCCGGCTCAAATCAATCTGGGGCCTAATGTTGAGGATATAAACCTTAGAGTCACCCGCCAGGAGGGGCCGGGTTACTCATAATGGTCATCGCTTGAAGCCCGGCGCCAACCTTGAAGACGGCGGGCCAAAGATGGGCTTAAGACCCGGATATGGCTTAAGGCCCGTAGTGGTAAACCGCCGTAAGGCGTGACTTGTAGTGTAAGGCAAGAATAGTTAAGAGTCCGAGCCGGACGCTGTTTATAAGCCGGTCGGGACTCTGAGAGCCGCTGGGCGTTAACCTGTCTATATAAAGGGGCGACCCGGCGGCGGTTCAGGATAAGAAAGATCTCGTCGAGAGCCAGGCATGGCAGTTAAGCTCCCTGGTCATCGAAACCCTAATCAATACTACCTCAACTGGACGTAGGCTTTTACCTTCACCGTAAGGGGCCGAACCAGTATAAACCCTCGTGTTCCTTGTCCCGTTTAACCCCTTCAAGCTTCCTAGCGGCGATGGCTCCACGACTAAGTCCTAGCTTGAGGACATCTGCCGTGACAATTCCTCGACAGACCCCCTATCGCCCACACTCACTTGGCGACGGTTCCAAATGCCATCGCAGAAAGGGGTTAAAAACCGTTTGTATAGCACCTCGCTGTACTAATGTGGATTTAAATTTAGAAGGAACTTATATGGAGATTCTCTTGAACTTTGGAAAACCATAATTTAAGATGCGAGGAGATTGAAACGAGATCGGGTAGGGACTAGGTTGAATGGTCTCTCACTAGAGATAAGAAATTCTCAGTCAAAATTCTATATACAAAACTGATTGCTCTGGATTGCAACTTCCCACAGAAATTCCTATGGAAGGTAAAAGTCCCTACAAAGATTAAAGTTTTCCATTGGCTGGTGGCCAGGAAAAGTATTCTTACTAAAGATATTATGTTGAAGAGAGGCTGCAAATGGAGAAGATTATCTGTCTTCTATGGGAAAGATGAGACATTTGATCATTTCCGAAGGAAATATGCCCTAGAGGCAATAATAAAGCTGTTATTTATATTTCCTTATATCATGATAAATGTTTATTATTCATGCTAGAATTGTATTAACCGGAAACTTAGTACATGTGTGAATACATAGACAAATAGAGTGTCACTAGTATGCCTCTACTTGAGTAGCTCGTTGAATCAAAGATGGTTAAGTTTCCTAGCCATAGACATGAGTTGTCATTTGATTAACGGGATCACATCATTAGAGAATGATGTGATTGACTTGACCCATTCCGTTAGCTTAGCACTTGATCGTTTAGTTTATTGCTATTGCTTTCTTCATGACTTATACATGTTCCTATGACTATGAGATTATGCAACTCCCGAATACCGGAGGAACACTTAGTGTGCTATCAAACATCACAACGTAACTGGATGATTATAAAGATGCTTTACAGGTGTCTCTGATGGTGTTTGTTGAGTTGGCATAGATCGAGATTGGGATTTGTCACTCCGAGTATCAGAGAGGTATCTTTGGGCCCTCTCGGTAATGCACATCACTATAAGCCTTGAAAGCAATGTGACTAATGAGTTAGTTGCGGGATGATGCATTATGGAACGTGAAAGAGACTTGCCGGTAATGAGATTGAGCTAGGTATTGAGATACCGAAGATCGAATCTCAGGCAAGTAACATACCGATGACAAAGGGAACAACGTATGTTGTTATGCGGTTTGACCGATAAAGATCTTCGTAGAATATGTAGGAACCAATATGAGCATCCAGGTTCTGCTATTGGTTATTGACCGGAGATGAGTCTCGGTCATGTCTACATAGTTCTCGAACCCGTAGGGTCCGCACGCTTAACGTTCGGTGACGATCAGTATTATGAGTTTATGTGTTTTGATGTACCGAAGGTTGTTCGGAGTCCCGGATTTGATCACGGACATGATGAGGAGTCTCGAAATGGTCGAGACATAAAGATCGATATATTGGATGGCTATGTTTGGACATTGGATGGGTTCCGGGTGAGTTCGAGCACTTACCGGAGTACCGGGGGGTTACCGGAACCCCCCGGGGAGTATATGGGCCTTATTGGGCCTAAGTGGGAGAGAGGAGGAGGCGGCCTAGGAGGGGTCGCCCCCCCAAGCCCAATCCAAATTGGGAAGGGGGCCGGCCCCCCTTTCCTTCCTCCCTCTCTCCTCTTTCCTTCCTCTCCTACTCCAACTAGGGAAGGGGGGGGGATCCTACTCCCGGTGGGAGTAGGACTCCCCTAGGGCGCGCCATAGAGAGGGCTGGCCCCTCCCCTCCTCCACTCCTTTATATACAGGGGAGGGGGCGCCCCATAGACACACAAGTTGATTGCTTAGCCGTGTGCGGTGCCCCACTCCACAGATTTCCACCTCGGTCATATCGTTGTAGTGCTTAGACGAAGCCATGCGTCGGTAACTTCATCATCACCATCATCACGCCGTCGTGCTGACGAAGCTCTCCCTCGACACTCAGCTGGATCAAGAGTTCGTGGGATGTCACCGAGCCGAACGTGTACAGATCGGAAGGTGTCGTACTTTCGGTACTAGGATCGGTCGGATCGTGAAGACGTACAACTACATCAACCGCGTTGTCATAACGATTCCGCTTTCGGTCTACGAGGGTACGTAGACAACACTCTCCCCTCTCGTTGCTATGCATCACCTAGATGGATCTTGCATGTGCGTAGGAAATTATTTGAAATTATTGTGTTCCCCAACAGTGGCATCCGAGCCAGGTCTATGCGTAGATGTTATATGCACGAGTAGAACACAAAGAGTTGTGGGCTATAATAGTCATACTGCTTACCAGCATGTCATACTTTGATTTGGCGGTATTGTTGGATGAAGCGGCCCGGACCGACATTACGCGTACACTTACGCGAGGCTGGTTCTACCGACGTGCTTCGCACACAGGTGGCTGGCAGGTGTCAGTTTCTCCAACTTTAGTTGCATCGAGTGTGACTACGCCCGGTCCTTGTTTAAAGTTAAAACAACACATTTGACGAAAAATTGTTGTGGTTTTGATGCGTAGGTAAGAACGGTTCTTGCTAAGCCCATAGCAGCCATGTAAAACTTGCAACAACAAAGTAGAGGACGTCTAACTTGTTTTTGCAGGGCATGTTGTGATGTGATATGGTCAAGACGTGATGATATAAATTGTTGTATGAGATGATCATGTTTTGTAACAGAGTTATCGACAACTGGCAGGAGCCATATGGTTGTCGCTTTATTGTATGCAATGAAATCGCCATGTAATTGCTTTACTTTATCACTAAGCGGTAGTGATAGTCGTGATAGCAATAGTTGGCGAGACGACAACGATGCTTCGATGGATATCAAGGTGTCAAGCCGGTGACGATGGTGATCATGACGGTGCTTTGGAGATGGAGATCAAAGGCACAAGATGATGATGGCCATATCATATCACTTATATTTATTGCATGTGATGTTTATCCTTTATGAATCTTATTTTTCTTAGTTCGGCGGTAGCATTATAAGAAGATCTCTCACTAAATTTCAAGGTACAAGTGTTCTCTCTGAGTATGCACCGTTGCGAAAGTTCCTCGTGCCGAGACACCACGTGATGATCGGGCGTGATAAGCCCTACGTTCACATACAACGGGTGCAAGCCAGTTTTGCACATGCAAAATACTCGGGTTAAACTTGACGATCCTAGCATATGCACATATGGCCTCGGAACACAGAGACCGAAAGGTCGAGCGTGAATCATATAGTAGATATGATCAGCATAGTGATGTTCACCATTGAAAACTACTCCATCTCACGTGATGATCAGACATGGTTTAGTTGATTTGGATCACGTGATCACTTAGATGATTAGAGGGATGTCTATCTAAGTGGGAGTTCTTAAGTAATAGGATTAATTGAACTTTAATTTATCATGAACTTAGTACCTGATAGTATTTTGCATGTCTATGTTTTTGTAGATCAATGGCCCGTGCTACTGTTCCTTTGAATTTTAATGCGTTCCTAGAGAAATCTAAGTTGAAATATGATTGTAGCAACTACACAGGATGGGTCCGTAACTTGAGGATTATCCTCATTGCTGCACAGAAGAATTATGTCCTCGAAGCACCGCTAGGTGCCAAACCCGCTGCAGGAGCGACGCCAGATGTTATGAACGTCTGGCAGAGCAAAGCTGATGACTACTCGATAGTTTAGTGTGCCATGCTTTACGGCTAAGAACCGGGACTTCAACGACGTTTGGAACGTCATGGAGCATATGAGATGTTCCAGGAGTTGAAGTTAATATTTCAAGCAAATGCCCTGATTGAGAGATATGAAGTCTCCAATAAGTTCTACAGGTGTAAAATGGAGGAGAATAGTTCTGTCAGTGAGCATATACTCAAAATGTCTGGGTATAACAATCACTTGATTCAACAGGGAGTTAATCTTCCTGATGATAGTGTCATTGACAGAATTCTTCAATCACTGCCATCAAGCTACAAGAGCTTCGTGTTGAACTATAATATGCAAGGGATAGATAAGAAAATTCCCGAGCTCTTCGCAATGCTATAGGCTACGGAGGTAGAAATCAAGAAAGAGCATCAAGTGTTGATGGTCAATAAGACCACCAGTTTCAAGAAAAAGGGTAAAGGGAAGAAGGGGAACTTCAAAAAGAACGGTAAGCAAGTTGTTGCTTGCTACCTCTTGAGCACTGTGTTGGTTTTCCCTTGAAGAGGAAAGGGTGATGCAGCAAAGTAGCGTAAGTATTTCCCTCAGTTTTTGAGAACCAAGGTATCAATCCAGTAGGAGGTTACACACAAGTCGCCTCGTAGCTACACAAACCAATAAGAACCTTGCAACCAACGCGATAAAGGGGTTGTCAATCCCTTCATGGCCACTTGCAAAAGTGAGATCTGATAGAGATAATAAGATAAAAATATTTTTGGTATTTTTGTTGTATAGATTGAAAGTAACGATTGCAAAATAAAATAGATTGGAAACTTATATGATGGAAAATAGACCCGAGGGCAGATGTTTCACTAGTGGCTTCTCTCAAGATAGCATATTCTACGGTGGGTGAACAAATTACTGTCGAGCAATTGATAGAAAAGCGCATAGTTATGAGAATATCTAGGCATGATCATGAATATAGGCATAACGTCCGTGTCAAGTAGACCGAAACGATTCTGCATCTACTACTATCACTGGGATCGAGCACCGCAAGATTGAACCCAAAGCTAAGCACTTCTCCCATTGCAAGAAAGATCAATCTAGTAGGCCAAACCAAACTGATAATTCGAAGAGACTTGCAAAGATAACAAATCATACATAAAAGAATTGAGAGGAGATTCAAATATTGTTCATAGATAATCTTGATCATAAACCCACAATTCATCGGATCTCGACAAACACACCGCAAAAAGAATTACATCGAATAGATCTCCAAGAGAATCGAGGAGAACTTTGTATTGAGATCCAAAGGGAGAGAAGAAGTCATCTAGCTAATAACTATGGTCCCAAAGGTGTGAGGTAAACTACTCACACGTCATCGGAGAGGCTATGGTGTTGATGTAGAAGCCCTCCGTGATCGATTCCCCCTCCGGCTGAGCGCCGGGAAAGGCCCCAAGATGGGATCTCACGGGTACAGAAGGTTGCGGCAGTGGAAATAGGGTTTCGTGGTGCTACTGGATGTTTTCGGGGTATATGAGTATATATAGGCGAAAGAAGTCAGTCAGAGGAGCCACAAGGGACCCACGAGGGTGGGGGGCGCGCCTACCCCCCTGGATGCGCCCCCAGCCTCGTGGCCGCCTCGTTGCTTCCTTGACGTCCACTCCAAGTCTCCTGGATTGTGTTTGTTCCAAAAATAACTCTCCTAAAGGTTTCATTCCGTTTGGACTCCGTTTGATATTCCTTTTCTGTGAAACACTGAAATAGGAAAAAAAGCAGCAATTTGCACTGGGCCTCTGGTTAGTAGGTTAGTTCCAAAAATAATATAAAAGTGCATAATAAAGCCCATTAAACATCCAAAACATATAATATAATAGCATGGAACAATAAAAAATTATAGATACGTTGGAGACGTATCAAGCATCCCCAAGCTTAATTCCTGCTCGTCCTCGAGTAGGTAAATGATAAAAACAGAATTTTTGATGTGGAATGCTTCCTAGCATAATTCTCAATGTAATTTTCTTTATTGTGGCACGAATGTTCAGATCTGAAAGATTCAAGACAAAAGTTTAATATTGACATAAAAATAATAATACTTCAAGCATACTAACAAAGCAATCATGTCTTCTCAAAATATCATGGCCAAATTAAGTTATCCCTACAAAATCATATAGTCTGGCTATGCTCTATCTTCATCACATAAGATATTTAAATCATGCACAACCCCGATGACAAGCCAAGCAATTGTTTCATACTTTTGATGTTCTCAAACTTTTTCAATCTTCACGCAATACATGAGCGTGAGCCATGGACATAGCACTATATGTGGAATAGAAAGGTGGTTTTGGAGAAGACAAAAAGGAGATGATAGTCTCACATCAACTAGTCGTATTAACGGGCCATGGAGATGCCCACCAATAGATATCAATGTGACTGAGTAGGGATTGCCATGCAACGGATGCACTAGAGCTATAAGTGTATGAAAGCTCATCAAAAGAAACTAAGTGGGTGTGCATCCAACTCGCTTGCTCACGAAGACCTAGGGCATTCTGAGGAAGCCCATCATTGGAATATACAAGACAAGTTCTATAATGTACAATTCCCACTAGTATACGAAAGTGATAACATAGGAGACTCTCTATCATGAAGATCATGGTGCTACTTTGAAGCACAAGTGTGGTAAAAGGATAGTAACATTGTCCCTTCTCTCTTTTTTCTCTCATTCGTTTTTTCTCTCTTTTTTGTTTGGGCCTTTCTCTTCTTTTTTGGCCTCTTTTCTTTCCCCTTTTTTTATTTTCAGTCCGGAGTCTCATCCCGACTTGTGGGGGAATCATAGTCTCCATCATCCTTTCCTCACTGGGACAATGCTCTAATAATGATGATCATCACACTTTTATTTACTTACAACTCAAAAATTACAACTCAATACTTAGAAAAAAATATGACTCTATGTGAGTGCCTCCGGCGGTGTACCGGGATATGCAATGAATCAAGAGTAACATGTATGAAAATCATGAACGGTGGCTTTGCCACAAATACGATGTCAACTACATGATCATGCAAAGCAATATGACAATGATGAAGCGTGTCATAATAAACGGAACGGTGGTAAGTTGCATGGTAATATATCTCGGAATGGCTATGGAAATGCCATAATAGGTAGGTATGGTGGCTGTTTTGAGGAAGGTATATGGTGGGTGTATGATACCGGCGAAAGGTGCGCGGTATTAGAGTGGCTAGCAATGGTGGAAGGGCGAGAGTGCGTATGATCCATGGACTCAACATTAGTCATAAAGAACCCACATACTTATTGCAAAAATCTATTAGTTATCGAAACGAAGTACTACGCACATGCTCCTAGGGGGATATATTGGTAGGAAAAGACCATCGCTTGTCCCCGACCGCCACTCATAAGGAAGACAATCAATAAATAAATCATGCTCCGATTTCATCACATAACGGTTCACCATACGTGCATGCTACGAGAATCACAAAATTTAGAACAAGTATTTCTCAAATTCACAACTACTCAACTAGCATGACTCTAATATCACCATCTTCATATCTCAAAACAATTATCAAGTACCAAACTTCTCATAATATTCAATGCACATTATATGATAGTTTTTATTATACCTATCTTGGATGCTCATCACTTTAGGACTAAGATTTTTAACCAACGCAAATTAGCATGCTGTTCTAAAGGACTCTCAAAATAATATATGTGAAGCACGAGAGATCAAAAATTTCTATAAAATAAAACCACCACCGTGCTCTAAAAGATATAAGCGAAGCACTAGAGAAAAATTATCTAGCTCAAAAGATATAAGTGGAGCACATAGAGTATTCTAATAAATTCCGATTCATGTGTGTCTCTCCAAAAGGTGTGTACAGCAAGGATGATTGTGGTAAACTAAAAAGCAAAGGCTCAAATCATACAAGACGCTCCAAGCAAAACACATATCATGTGGTGAATAAAAATATAGCATCAAGTAAAGTTACCAATAGACGAAGACGAAAGAGGGGATGCCTTCCCTGGCATCCCCAAGCTTAGGATTTTGGTTGTCCTTGAATTTTACCTTGGGGTTCCTTGGGCATCCCCAGTTTTAGGCTCTTTCCACTCCTTATTCCATAATCCATCAAATCTTTACCCAAAACTTGAAAACTTCACAACAAAAAACTCAACAGAAAATCTCATGAGCTCCATTAGCGAAATAAAACAAACCACCACAATAAGGTACTGTAATGAAGTCATTCTTTATTTATATTTGTGTTAAACCGACTGTATTCCAACTTCTCTATGGTTCATACCCCCCGATACTAGCCATAGATTCATCAAAATAAGCAAACAACACACGAAAAACAGAATCTGTCAAAAACAGAACAGTCTGTAGTAATCTGTACCAAATGCAAACTTCTGTAACTCAGAAAAATATACCAAAATAGGACGTCCCAGATAATTTTTTATTGATATACTTCAATTGGAATCAGTATTTTATCGCGTTCTGGTGATTTTTAACAATTGTTTTCGTGAACAGAAAGTTTCTGACTTTTCAGCTAGATAAATAATTGTTATCCAAGAAGATCCTATAGGTTTTACTTGGCACAAACACTAATTAAAACATAAAACCACATCTAACCAGAGGCTAGATGAAATATTTATTACTAAACTGGAACAACAACAAGGAACAAAAATAAAATTGGGTTGCCTCCCAACAAGCGCTATCGTTTTATGCCCCAAGCTAGGCATAAAAATGAGAATAGATCTAAGTATCATCATCTTTGGTAGGCAATCCATAAGTGGATCTCATAATAGATTCATAAGGTAACTTAATTTTCTTTCTAGGAAAGTGTTCCATGCCCATCCTTAACAGAAATTGGAATCTAATATTCCCCTCCTTCATATCAATAATTGCACCAATCGTTCTAAGGAAAGGTCTACCAAGAATAATAGGACATGTAGGATTGGAATCTATATCAAGAACAATAAAATCTACGGGCACATAATTCCTATTCGCAACAATAAGAACATCATTAATTCTTCCCATAGGTCTCTTAATGGTGGAATCCAAAAGATGCAAGTTTAAAGAACAATCATCAAATTCATAGAAACCTAGCACATCACACAAAGTTTTTGGAATCGTGGAAATACTAGCACCCAAATCACACAAAGCATAACATTCATGATATTTAATTTTAATTTTAATAGTAGGTTCCCATTCATCATAAAGTTTTCTAGGGATAGAAACTTATAGTTCAAGTTTCTCTTCATAAGATTGCATTGAAGCATCAACAATATGTTTGGTAAAAGCTTTATTTTGACTATAAGCATGAGGATAATTTAACACGGATTGCAACAAGGAAATACAATCTATCAAAGATCAATATCATAATTAAATTCCTTGAAATCCAAAATAGTGGGTTCATTCCTATCTAAAGTTTTGACCTCTTCAATCCCACTTTTACCAATTTTTGCATCAAGATCTAAAAACTCCGAATTATTGGGACGCCTTTTAACTAAAGTTGACTCATGTCCAGTCCCATCATTATCAAGATTCATATTGCAAAACAAAGATTTAATAGGAGACACATCAATCAATTTTAGATCTTCATCATTATTATCATGAAAACTAGAAGAACATGCTTTCACAAAGCAATCCTTTTTAGCACGCATTCTAGTGGTTCTTTCTTTGCACTCATCAATGGAAATTCTCATGGCTTTGAGAGACTCATTGATATCATGCTTAGGTGGAATAGATCTAGGTTTCAAAGAATCAACATCAAGAGAAATTCTATCCACGTTCCTAGCCAACTCATCAACCTTAAGCAATTTTTCTTCAAACAAAGCATTGAAATTCTTTTGTGAATTCATAAATTCTTTAACAGTAGTCTCAAAATCAGAGGGCATCTTATTAAAATTTCCATAAGAGTTGTTGTGGGAATTACCATAATTTTTTTGAATATTTGAATTACCATAATTATTAGAGGAATTACTAGGGAACGGCCTAGAATTAAAGTTTCCTCTATACGCGTTGTTACCAAAATTGTTCCTACCAACGAAATTCACATCCATAGATTCATTACTATTCTCAATCAAAGTGGACAAAGGCATATCATTAGGATCAGAAGAAACACTCTTATTAGCAAACAATTTCACAAGTTCATCCATCTTTCCACTCAAAACATTAATCTCTTAAATCGCATGAACCCTTTTACTAGTGGATCTTTCGGTGTGCCATTGAGAATAATTAACCATAATATTATCTAGGAGTTTAGTAGCTTCTCCTAAAGCGATTTCCCTAAAAGTGCCTCCCGCGGCTGAATCTAAAAGATTTCTAGAAGAAAAATTCAATCCGGCATAATTTTTTTGTATAATCATCCATAAATTCAAACCATGTGTAGGGCAATTACGTATCATTAATTTCATCCTCTCCCAAGCTTGTGCAACATGCTCATGATCAAGTTGTTTAAAATTCATAATATCATTCCTAAGAGAGATGATCTTAGCGGGAGGAAAGTAATTAGAGATAAAAGCATCTTTGCACTTATTCCATGAATCAATACTATTTTTAGGCAAAGAAGAGCACCAAGTTTTAGCATGATCCCTAAGAGAAAACGGAAATAGCTTCAATTTAACAATATAATTATCCACATCCTTCTGCTTTTGCATATCACACAAATCAACAAAGTTGTTTAGATGGGTAGCGGCATCTTCACTAGGAAGGCCAGAAAATTGATCTTTCATGACAAGATTCAACAAAGCAGCATTAATTTCACAAGATTCAGCATCGGTAATAGGAGCAATTGGAGTGCTAATAAAATCATTGTTGTTGGTATTGGAAAAGTCACACAATTTAGTATTATCTTAAGCCATCATGACAAACAATCCAACACACAAGCACACAAAAAGCAAGCGGAAAGAAGCGGATGGAAAAGAGGCAAAGAACAGGCAAAGGTTTTTGAAAATCGTTTTAGATGTGGGGGAAAGGAAAACGAGAGGCGAATGGAAAATAATTTAATGCGAGGGAGAAGAGTTTGTGATGGGTACATGGTATGTCTTGACTTGACTTGAGCATAGATCTCCCCGGCAACGGCGCCAGAAATCCTTCTTGCTACCACTTGAGCATGCGTTGGTTTTCCCTTGAAGAGGAAAGGGTGATGCAGCAAAGTAGCGTAAGTATTTCCCTCAGTTTTTGAGAACCAAGGTATCAATCCAGTAGGAGATAACACGCAAGTCACCTAGTACCTGCACAAACAATCAAGAACCTTGCAACCAACGCGATAAAGGGGTTGTTAATCCCTTCACGGCCAATCGCAAAAGTGAGATCTGATAAGATAGTAAGATAAATATTTTTGGTATTTTTGTTGTATAGATTGGAAAATAAAGATTGCAAAATAAATAGTAAACTAGAATTGTAGATCGGAAACTTATATGATGGAAAATAGACCCGGGGGCCATAGGTTTCACTAGTGGCTTGTCTCATGATAGCATATATTATGGTGGGTGAACAAATTACTGCCGAGCAATTAATAGAACAGCGCATAGTTATGAGAATATCTAGGCATGATCATGAATATAGGCATCACGTCCGTGTCAAGTAGACCGAAACGATTCTGCATCTACTACTATTACTCCACACATCGACCGCTATCCAGCATGCCTCTAGAGTATTAAGTTCATAAGAACAGAGTAACGCATTAGGCAAGATGACATGATGTAGAGGGATAAACTCAAGCAATATGATATAAACCCCATCTTTTTATCCTCGATGGCAACAATACAATACGTGCCTTGCTGCCCCTACTGTCACTGGGAAAGGACACCGCAAGATTGAACCCAAAGCTAAGCACTTCTCCCATTGCAAGAAAGATCAATCTAGTAGGCCAAACTAAACCGATAATTCGAAGAGACATGCAAAGATAACAAATCATGCATATAAGAATTCAGAGAAAAACCAAATATTATTCATAGATAGACTTGATCATAAATCCACAATTCATTGGATCTCGGCAGACACACCGCAAGAGTATTACATCGAATAGATCTCCAAGAACACCGAGAACTTTGTATTGAGAACCAAAGAGAGAGATAAGAAGTGTAACACCCCGGATGTAACTTTCCATATTTGTAACTCCAACTCTTGCCATTTCCGGCTATGTGTTATGATATTCCCTCCGTGTTCAGGTTTTGTCTTTCGTTTTGCATTTTGTTCATGTCATGCATTTCATATCATGTCATCATGTGCATTGCATTTGCATACGTGTTCGTCTCATGCATCCGAGCATTTTCCCCGTTGTCCGTTTTGCAATCCGGCGCTCCCATCTCCTCCGGTGCACCCCTCTTGTTTTCTTTCGTGAGCGGGTGTCAAACATTCTCGGAATGGAGAGAGGTTTGTTAAGTGGCCTTGGTATACTACCGGGAGGCCACCCGTCAAGTTTCGTTCCATTTGGAGGTCGTTTGGTACTCCAACGGTTAACCGGGTAACCGCAGATGCCATTTGTGTGTGCAGCAAAAACCCCTAAAAACCAGCCCAAAACCCACCAAACTCTCTTCCATGCTCTAGGTCGTTCGATCACGATCGTGTGGGCGAAAACCGCACCTCATTTGGACTCTCCTAGCTCCCTCTACCTATTCATATGCCTCCCCTCCCGGAATCAATCGCAGATGAAACCCTAAAATTCTCCACCGTGCGCCGCCGGACGAAAACGTCCGCCGACGGACACGTCCGCTCCCACCGCCGCCGCCACGTGTCACCGCCGCCTTCGCGCCGCCGCGGCCCGCCCGCGCCGCGACCGGGCCCTGCGCTGCCCTGCCGTCTCCGCCGCCGGATCCCGTGCGCCGCCGCCACACCTGGCCCGCGCCGCCGCGGCCTCTCCGCCGGCCGGCACCGCCGTTCGCCGCCCGCGCTCCCGCCGGTCGTCGCCGCCGCCCCGCGCCGCCGTGCTCCGGCACCACTGCCTCGTCGCCCTCCGGCCCTGCTCCTCCTCCCTCCGGCAGCCCCCTCATCCCCGCTGTCTCCTCCTCTTCTCCCGTCGCCGGCGAGGAGCCCAGGCCCCGATCGGATCTGGTATACTGCATGCGTTGACTTTCCCGAACCCTAAATTTCTCTAAGTCCTCTAAGTTTCACAGCAAGTGCCCATATTTATAGCATCATAACTCTCTGCATATAGCTCCGTTTCGCGCGTGTAATATGTCAAATTGTTCGTCTCGTGATGCTCTACATTTTGTTCAATTGTACAATGTTCATTAGAGGCCATCTTGATGCCCAAATCTCTGTTGCAAGAGTGCTAGTTGCTGTTATCTGCTGGTTCTTAACAGAACTTGGAGATTTGTCATTTTTGTATCATTTAATCTGTGCATCTTATGGGCATGAGCTCTACATGTGTTTTGTTGTATGCCATGCCATCTTTGCATTGGTGTATGCCTTGTATTTTTGTGATCTATGTGGTGAATAGAACAAGCATGCAAACTAGGCTCCATAATGTTTCTGATTTCAGGGACTTAGTGTTTTCTGTGTCTTTGTCTGCTGTTATTTTGTTTCCATGTAAGCTTGATGATACAGAAAGATCCATGCATATTTTGGAGATGTTCAGTAAGGATGTTTTGTAGCTATTGTTATAGTTGATCCATTACTGTGCTTGTTTGGAATTATGGAGTGCCATAGAATGACTCAATCTTGCTCTACTTTTGCTATAAAATATTTCTGGCAGATTGTTTACGTGTCATTCAATTTTGCCAAGCTTATTGTAGTTGATCCATACATGCTATGTATTTTCTCTTGCCATGGATAGCTTATTAAACATGCCATCTTGCTGTAGGTATGCTTGTTTTGTCATGAATTTCCTAGTGGTGAGTGCATCAAGCTCACAAAGATGCCCTCATAATGTCTGTTTCTGCCATGCTCTGTTTTCTGCCAAGTCTGAAACCTGTTAACGAAACTTGCTATGTTTACAAGGTTGCCATCATAACTTCTGGTCCTTTTTGGCTCATGGTCAGTAAGGGACTTTTGTCATATGCATTTAGTACAATACTGCCATGCCTTGTTTTGCCATGTTAAGTTCCTGTAGCATGTTGTTTTTGTGCTCTGAACATTGCTACCTGATGCTGTTTTCTGCCATGTCCAGTAATTTCACCAAGTCTGTGAACCTGTTATCTTTTGCACTTTTGCCATGCTTGTTTGAGCTTGTTATGTTGTGAACTAGCCGTAGCTCAGTGTTCATCTTTTGTCAAGCATCTCCTGTAGATTACTTCCATATGCTTTGTTGCTATGTTCGAGTGTTGTAGCATTGTTACTTGTTGCATTTTAAGTGCTATCATCTCATCTTTCCAGTGGCATGCTTGGTTTGCCAAGTTACTGCCTTGTTCATCATTTTTCCTTCCGGAGCACGCATATGCATCGCATATCATATCTTGCATATCATACATGTTTTGCATCATGTTGCTTGGGCATTTCTCGTGATTGATTGTGGTTCCGTTGCTTGTGTTCTTGTCTTGGGTAGAGCCGGGAGATGAGTTCGTGAACGAGGAACCTTTTGAGTACGCTTACAAGGATCAAGCTTTCGACAACTCTGAGAACCTTGCAGGCAAGATGACCACCCCTCGAAATCACTTCTATATTTGCTTTGCTAGTTGTTCGCTCTATTTCCATGCTGCGCTACCTATCACTTGCTATATCATGCCTCCCATATTGCCATGTCAGACCCTAACCAACCTTTCCTAGCAAACCGTTGTTTGGCTAAGTTACCGCTTTTGCTCAGCCCTTCTTATAGCGTTGCTAGTTGCAGGTGAAGTTGAAGTTGGTTCCATGTTGGAACATGGATATGTTGGGATATCACAATATCTCTTATTTAATTAATGCATCTATATATATATGGTAAAGGGTGGAAGGCTCGGCCTTATGCCTGGTGTTTTGTTCCACTCTTGCCGCCCTAGTTTCTGTCATACCGGGATTATGTTCCTTGAGTTTGCGTTCCTTACGCGGTTGGGTGATTTATGGGACCCCCTTGACAGTTCGCCTTGAATAAAACTCCTCCAGCAAGGCCCAACCTTGGTTTTACCATTTGCGACCTAAGCCTTTTTCCCCCGGGTTTTCTAGAGCCCGAGGGTCATCTTTATTTAAACCCCGGGCCAGTGCTCCTCTGAGTATTGGTCCAACCTGTCAGTCGCCGGTGGCCACCAGGGGCAACTCTGGTCTGGCCTATCGGAAGCTTGGACAATCCGGTGTGCCCTGAGAACGAGGTATGTGCAGCTCCTATCGGGATTTGTCGGCACATTCGGGCCGCTTTGCTGGTCTTGTTTTACCATTGTCGAAATGTCTTGTAAACCGGGATTCCGAGACTGATCGGGTCTTTCCGGGAGAAGGTTTATCCTTCGTTGACCGTGAGAGCTTATGATGGGCTAAGTTAGGACACCCCTGCAGGGTATTATCTTTCGAAAGCCGTGCCCGTGGTTATGAGGCAGATGGGAATTTGTTAATGTCCGGTTGTAGAGAACTTGTCACTTGACCCAGTTAAAATACATCAACTGCGTGTGTAGCCGTGATGGTCTCTTCTCGGCGGAGTCCGGGAAGTGAACACGGCTTGAGTTATGAATGACGTGAGTAGGAGTTCAGGATCACTTCTTGGTCATTGCTAGATGACGACCGTTCCGTTGCTTCTCTTCTCGCTCTCTTTCGCGTATGTTAGCCACCATATATGCTTATTGCCGCTGCAGCTCCATCTCATTACACCATCCTTTCCTATAAGCTTAAATAGTTTTGATCTCGCGGGTGTGAGATTGCTGAGTCCTCGTGACTCACAGATTCTACCAAAACAGTTGCAGGTGCCGATGATGCCAGTGCAGATGATGGGGTCGATCTCAAGTGGGAGTTCAACGAGGAACGTGGTCGTTACTATGTGTCTTTTCCTGATGATCAGTAGTGGAGCCCAGTTGGGACGATCGGGGATCTAGCATTTGGGGTTATCTTATTTTCATCTGGATTTTGACCGTAGTCGGTCTATATATGTGTGTATTCTGGATGATGTATGAATTATATTTATGTATTGTGTGAAGTGGCGATTGTAAGCCAACTCTTTATCCCATTCTTGTTCATTACATGGGATTGTGTGAAGATGACCCTTCTTGCGACAAAACCACAATGCGGTTATGCCTCTAAGTCGTGCCTCGACACGTGGGAGATATAGCCGCATCGTGGGCGTTACAAGAAGCCATCTAGCTAATAACTATGGACCCGAAGGTCTGTGGTAAACTACTCACACGTCATCGGGGAGGCTATGGTGTTGATGTAGAAGCCCTCCGTGATCGATTCCCCCTCCGACAGATTGCCGGAAAAGGCCCCAAGATGGGATCTCACGGGTACAGAAGGTTGCGGTGGTGGAAAAGTGGTTTTGTGGCTCCCCCTGATGTTTTTAGGGTGTAAGGGTATATATGGGCGAAAGAAGTATGTCGGTGGAGCTCCGTGGGGCCCACGAGGGTGGGGGGCGCGCCCTCCTGCCTCGTGGCCGCCTTGCGGATTTCCAGACTTTAACTCCAAGTCTTCTGGATTGCGTTTGTTCCAAGAAAGATCATCGTGAAGGTTTCATTCCGTTTGGATTCCGTTTGGTATTCCTTTTCTGCGAAACACTGAAATAGGCAAAAAAAAAAGAGCAACTGGCACTGGGCCTCTGGTTAATAGGTTAGTCCCAAAAATAATATAAAAGAGCATATTAAAGCCCATTAAACATCCAAAACAGATAACATAATAGCATGGAACAATCAAAAATTATAGATACATTGGAGACGTATCAAGCATCCCCAAGCTTAATTCCTGCTCGTCCTCGAGTAGGTAAATGATAAAAACAGAATTTTTGATGTGGAATGCTACCTAACATAGTTTTTTTCAATGTAATTTCTTTTATTGTGGTATGAATGTTTAGATCCGAAAGATTCAAGACAAAATTTTGGTATTGACATAAAAACAATAATACTTCAAGCATACTAACCAAGCAATTATGTCTTCTCAAAATAACATAGCCGAAGAAAGCTCATCCCTACAAGATCATATAGTTTTGCTATGCTTCATCTTCGTCACACAAAATGCTCACATCATGCACAACCCCGATGACAAGCCAAGCAGTTTCATACTTTAGTATTCTCAAACTTTTTCAACTTTCACACAATATATGAGCGCGAGCCATGGACATAGCACTATAGGTGGAATAGAATGGTGGTTGTGGAGAAGAAAAAAAAAGAGGAAGATAGTCTCACATCAACTAGGCGTATCAATGGGCTATGGAGATGCCCATCAATAGATATAAATGTGAGTGAGTAGGGATTGCCATGCAACGGATGCACTAGAGCTATAAGTGTATGAAAGCTCAACAAAAGAAACTAAGTGGGTGTGCATCCAACTTGCTTGCTCACGAAGACCTAGGGCATTTGAGGAAGCCCATCATTGGAATATACAAGCCAAGTTCTATAATGAAAAATTCCCACTAGTATATGAAAGTCACAACATAAGAGACTCTCTATCATGAATATCATGGTGCTATTTTGAAGCACAAGTGTGGAAAAAGGATAGTAACATTGTCCCTTCTCTCTTTTTCTCTCATCATTTTTTTGGTGGGCTTCTTTGGCCTCTTTTATTTATTTTTTGTCTGGAGACTCATCCCGACTTGTGGGGGAATCATAGTATCCATCATCCTTTCCTCACATGGGACAATGCTCTAATAATGAAGATCATCACACTTTTATTTACTTACAACTCAAGAATTATGATACTTAGAACAAAATATGACTGTATGTGAATGCCTCCGGTGGTGTACCGGGATATGCAATGAATCAAGAGTGACATGTATGAAAAATGAATGGTGGCCTTGCCACAAATACGATGTCAACTACATGATCATGCAAAGCAATATGACAATGATGGAGCGTGTCATAATAAACGGAACGGTGGAAAGTTGCATGGCAATATATCTCGGAATGGCTATGGAAATGCCATAATAGGTTGGTATGGTGGCTGTTTTGAGGAAGGTAAGTGATGGGTTCATGGTACCGGCAAAAGTTGCGCGGCACAAGAAAGGCTAGCAATGGTGGAAGGGTGAGAGTGCGTATAATCCATGGACTCAACATTAGTCATAAAGAACTCACATAGTTATAGCAAAACTCTACAAGTCATCAAACCCAAAGCACTACGCGCATGCTCCTAGGGGGATAGATTGGTAGGAAAAGACCATCGCTCGTCCCCGACCGCCACTCATAAGGAAGGCAATCAAAGAAACACGTCATGCTTCAAATTTGTCACACAACGGTTACCATACGTGCATGCTACGGGACTTGCAAACCCCAACACAAGTATTTCTCAATTTCACAATTACTCAGCTAGCACAACTCTAATATCACTATCTTTATATCTCAAAACAATTATTAAGTATCAAACTTCTCATAGTATTTAATGCACTCTATATGAAAGTTTTTATTATACCCATCTTGAATGCCCATCATATTAGGAGTAATTTTATAACCAAAGAAAATTACCATGATGTTCTAAAAGACTCTCAAAATAATATAAGTGAAGCATGAGAGATCAATAATTTCTATAAAATAAAACCACCGTCGTACTCTTAAAAGATATAAGCGAAGCACTAGAGCAAAATTATCTAGCTCAAAAGATATAAGTGAAGCACATAGAGTATTCTAATAATATTCCGATTCATGTGTGTCTCTCCCAAAAGGTGTGTACAGCAAGGATGATTGTGGTAAACTAAAAATCAAATACTCAAATCATACAAGATGCTCCAAGCAAAACACATATCATGTGGTGAATAAAAATATAGCCTCAAGTAAAGTTACCGATAGACGAAGACGAAAGAGGGGGTGCCTTCCGGGGCATCCCCAAGCTTATGCTTTTGGTTGTCCTTGAATTTTACCTTGGGGTGCCTTGGGCATCCCCAAGATTAGGCTCTTGCCACTCCTTATTCCAAAATCCATCAAATCTTTACCCAAAAACTTGAAAACTTCACAACACAAAACTTAAACAGAAAATTTCGCGAGGTCCGTTAGTATAAGAAAAAACCCACCACTTGAAGGTACTGTAATGAACTCATTCTTTATTTATATTGGTGTTAAACCTACTGTATTCCAACTTCTCTATGGTTCATACCCCCCGATACTATCCATAGATTCATTAAAATAAGCAAACAACACACGAGAAACAGAATCTGTCAAAAACAGAACAGTCTGTAGTAATCTGATACATACGCATACTTATGTAACTCCAAAATTCTGAAATAAATTGGTGGACATGAGGAATTTATCTATTAATCATCTTCAAAAATAATCAACCTAAAATCACTCTCCAGTAAAAAAATGCCATCTATTCTCATGAGCGTAAAAGTTTCTGTTTTTTAAGCAAGATTGCAAAGACTTCACCCATGTCTTCCCAAAGGTTCTACTTGGCACAAACACTAATTAAAACATAAAACCACATCTAAACGTAGGCTAGATGAATTATTTATTACTAAACAGGAACAAAAAGCAAAAAAACAAAAATAAAATTGGGTTGCCTCCCAACAAGCGCTATCGTTTAACGCCCCCAGCTAGGCATAAAGCACGAATAGATCTAAGTATTATCATCTTTGGTATGCAATCCATAAGTGGCTCTCATAATAGATTCATAAGGCAATTTAATTTTCTTCCTAGGAAAGTGTTCCATGCCTTTCCTTAACGGCTATTGGAATCTAATATTTCCTTCTTTCATGTCAATAATTGCACCAATCATTCTAAGGAAAGGTCTACCAAGAATAATAGGACATGTAGGATAGCAATCTATATCAAGAACAATGAAATCACTAAAAAAAAGACACATCCGTGACATTTTGGGCCGAACGAATTTTTTTCCTGTCATACATGTGACACTTCTATGACGATAATTGTGACAAAACCCGGTATCAACATAGATGTGGTGGGCTCCTACTTCTATGACAAAAAATCATGACAGAAAATGGGCTTTTCGTCCTGGGCGGGCCGGAGACGCAGCTGCATGACATTCTTTGGGCCGTCCATGACGGAAAAACCCGTGGTAGAAGCGAGGGGGAGGAAAATTTCGGGGAGTTCCCGGTTACGGTGGGAGGTCGGGGCCGAGCGATGTGTGTTTCTCTCGTAAATGTACGCGCGTGTGTGCTAGGCGTTGGCTCTAACTGAACCCGAGCGAGGCGTTGGGCTCTATCTGAACCCGAGCGATTGCACTGCAGGCTACGCGTTACTGAACGCGAGCGATCGATCGATGGCTGTTAACTGAACCCGATCGAGCGATTCCTTCGCTACTGCTGCTAACTGAAGCCGATCGATTGGATGAACAGTGAGCGTTGCGCGGGGGGGGGGGGGGGGTTGGATGAACAATGAGCGGTGGCGTTGCCTCTGGATGAACAGGACCCCGTGGTGTGGAGGGCTGGATGAACAGTAGACGGTGGAGGGGTGCCCGTGGAGGGGTGGTTGAACAGGACCCTGTGGTGTGGAGGGCTGGATGAACAGTAGACGGTGGAGGGGTGCCCGTGGAGGGGTGGTTGAACAGTAGCCGGTGGAGTAGCGCGCGGTGGAGGCTGGATGAACAGGAGCCCGTGGAGGCTGGAGGAGGTCGACGGTAGCCCGTGGAGGCGGGAGGAGGTCGACGGTGGAGATGAACAGTATCCCGTGGAGTCCCGTTTTGCGGTACGCCACACCCCTCCAGATGAACAGGACCCCCGTTTCGACCGTAGGAGGTCCGTTTCATCCGTTTTGCGGTACGCCACACCCCTCCTGATCAACAGGACCCCCGTTTCGGCCGTAGGAGGTCTGTTTCGTCCGTTTTGCGGTACGCCACACCCCTACCGATCAACAGGACCCCCGTTTCGACTGTAGGAGGTATGTTTCCTCCGTTTTGCGGTACGCCACACCCCTCCCGATCAACAGGACCCCGTTCCGAACGTAGGAGGCCCGTTTCTCCGTTTTGCGGTACGTCAGGCCTCGTTTCCATCGCCTGTTTCGTCCAAGCCCTCCCGATGAACACGACCACGCATTCCGTTCCGACCCAGCCGGTTGGCTCCCACGCGCTCCGTTGCCTCCCGATGAACACGACGCATTCCGTTGCCTCCCCATGAACACGACGCATTCCGTTGCCTCCCCATGAACACGACGCATTCCGTTGCCTCCCCATGAACACGACGACGACGCTCTTTCTCCGTTCCGACCCAGCCATGTACACGATCCCTGGCCGTACGTATGCGCGAGTAGGCGTTCGAGACCCTGCCCGTATGTACACATACATGGTCGTATTTTCTTTCTTGCACCCTGGCCGTTGTACGTACGTGTACATGCTACGTGCGCGCCTCTACTATGACACGTGCGCGCCTCTACATCCACCAGTATATATGTACGTACACGTTCGCGACCAGAATGACAACACTACGTACGCTTCGACCAGGTGGGTCCCGACTGTCAGGCACTTCCTTGCGTGCGAAGATGTAGCTGGTGGGTCCCAGCAGTCAGGGGGGCGAATCATTTTGTTTTTTTCCTGGACGCACTTCCTTGCGTGCGAAGGTGTAGCTGGTGGGATCCAGCAGTCAGGGGGGAACATTTTTTCACGAAATACGGTGGCCCGTCCGGTGGGTCCCCACTGTCAGGTGGAGGAATAATTATTTTGCACGTAATAAGGAGGCACTTCCTTGCTGCGGCCGTGGACCCAGCTGTCAGCCTCTCCACGTACAGTCCACGTCCGATGGAAGCCGTTCCTTGACCACGTTGACCACGCCGCGCCGAGAGCACCAGGGCGGTGGACGACGGCGAGGCCTAGGAAGGGGACGACGCGGAGCCGGGGAAGACGCGGCAGTGGATGCCCACGCGTAGAGGAGTACGAGGGTTCACTGGTTCGCTGCGGTGTGAGGCTGCCGTCGCCGCAGAATAACAGGGGGTGTGGGTGAGTAGAGGGATGGCCTGGCCAGCGGTGGGAGTAGTAGGGGGCGGTGAGGCCTCCGCCGCATCGCAGCCGGCCACAGGAGGCAGGAGCATGAGGCACGACCGGCGCTGGTTTGGGCGGCTGGAGCAAGAAGACTAGAGGTTGAAGAAGCACTACGGCTGTTGGATGGACATCGTACGATCACTGGAGCTAGAATCGTGCATATTGACTAAGTTGACAAAGCCCTCCGTCCCCGTCAACTTAGTAGGCCCACAAGTCAACCTGCCACTATACTGGGTCCCAGCTAACAGGGGGAGTATTCATTTTTTGTGCATAATAAGGAGGCACTTCCTTGCGTGCGAAGATATAGCTGGTGGGTCCGAGCTGTCAGCGGCAGTAACTTTTTTTGCGAAATACAGAGGCCCTTTCGGTGGGTCCCTGATGTCAGGTGGAGGAATCATTATTTTGCGCGTAATAAAGAGGCATTTCCTTGCGTGCGGCCGTGGACCCAGCTGTCGGCCTCTCCACGTACAGTCCACTTCAGATGCATGTCGGTCGTTGACCACGTTGACCAGGCCGCGCCGAGAGCACCAGGGTGGTGGACGACGGCGAGGCCTAGGAAGGGAACGACACGGAGGCAGGGAAGACTCGGCAGTTGTTTCCCACGCGGAGGGGAGTACGACTGTATGAGGGTTTACTGGTTCGTCTGCCGTCGCCGGAGAATAACAGCAGGTGTTGGTGAGTAGAGGGACGGCTAGGCCAGCGATGGGAGTACGGTGGGGCGGTGAGGCCTGCACGGCAGCAGAGCCGGCCGCGGGGAGGAGGGAGCAGGCAGTCCCTCCGGCGCTTGTTTGAGCGCCTGGAGCAGGAAGAGTAGAGATTGAAGAAGCACGACGGCCGTTGGATGGCCATCCAACAGTCACTGCTTGTGCGTCATCCTTTTTTTAGGAAAGCCTCAAATCTGTGGAAAACAGCATACAACCCATCTGCCATTATTTCTAATAATTTACAGCCCATTTGCTAATTATTAAGGTTTTTTTGGAGCCCATATTCTTTTTGTTAGCATTACAACCCATATTGTGGCCACGGTTAAAAAATTATACGAAATTTTGCATATTTCGGTGCGGTCCAAACTGTTTTTAATCCCGAAATTTTGACTCACATTCAAACTAATTTTAAAAATAAATGTATATCAATATAAAATCCAACAAATTCTCCACGCATAAAATTAATTTAATTTAAAATCTCGAAATGAAAAAGAAGATATTTGAAACTAATTGCCGGTTTGATGTGTTTTAAAAATGTACAACCCATTTCTCATTACTGATGGGCCATTTTCTCGGCCAGCCAAATGAAAGCTCTCCACGTCTTGAAAGATTTGCAGCCCAACAGGCCTGACAAAGCGACTTACTTGGCAAATCACAAAAAAACTGGGCTGTGGCCGTGGACCCAGCTGTCAGCCTCTCCACATACAGTACTCTTCCGATGGAATGTCGTTGACCACGTTGACCACGCCGCGCCGAGAGCACCAAGGCGGTGGACGACAGCGAAGCCTAGGAAGGGGACGATGCGGAGCCGGGGAAGACGCGACAGTGGATGCCCACGTGGAGAGGAGTACGAGGGTTCACTGGTTCAGCTGCGGTGTGAGGCTACCGTCGCCGCAGGGCCTGGCTAGCGGTGGGAGTAGTAGGGGGCGATGAGGCCTCAACGGCAGCATAGCCGGCCACTGGAGGCAGGAGCAGGCGGTCTCCCCGATGCTGGTTTGGGCGGCTGGTGCAAGAAGAGCAGCGATTGAAGAAGCAGCATGACCGTTCGATTAAAATCCAACGGTTATTGCTGCTAGAATTGTTTGTTGACTAAGTTGACAAGCCCTGAGTACGCGTCAACTTAGTAGGCCCACAGGTCAGCCTCCCAACCGGTGCGCCCCAGATGTCAGTGGGAGGAATCATTTTCTTTCGCGTAATAAGGAGGCAGTTGATTGCGTGCGGCCAGGCCAGCGGAGGGAGTAGGGTGGGCTGGGGAAGCCTGCGCGGCATCACAGCAGGCCACAAGAGGAGGGAGCAGGCAATCCCGCCGGCGCTAGTTTAGGCGGCTGGAGCAGGAAGATCAGAGATTGAAGAAGCACGTCGGCCGTTGGATGGACATCCAACAGTCACTGCTGCTAGAATCGTGTGTTCACTGACAAAGCCTTGCGTAAACAAGTCAGCCTCGAAATCTGTGGCGTGTACAACCCATTTGCTATTATTTTTATAATTTTTACTCATTTTCTAATTCATATGGAATTTATTGCAGCCCGTTTTCCATTTTTAGAATTGCTAGCCATTTTCTGGTCAGTACCAGGGTCAAAAAATTAACTAAATATGTGGGAAATTTTGAAAATTCGCAAATTTTTGTTGGGGAACGAAATATTCTTAATCCAAAAATTAAAAGCCATACTAAAACAAATTTAAAAATAAATTAGTACTATGTCATGTTAAATCCAATGAAATACGTATAAGATATCAGTGAAGAACAAAAACAAAAAACGAAACTTATATCCCATTTGCTATAAATTTTTTGGATTTTTCAACCCCTTTTGATATTACTTTTAACAGACATTGACCATACTCTTAAGCCAGGCCGGAATGCATCCCTCCTCGTCTTGAAAGATTTGCAGCCTAGTAATTCGGAGAAAACAGATGGGCCTAGCTTGGGTATTCTTCAAAAAGAAATACTGGGCTACCTATTTTCCCAAAGAACTGGTGCATGAGCATCTAGCTTTATTTATTTACTTATTTATGTTTAGGGGACCATGAGCATGTACCTGGGCCGGATTCATGTGAGAGCCTCCCTTCCAGTTAATTATGGGCTTCTCTATTGGGCCTTCATCAGTGGGCTGCATGTTATCAACAAGTGGAAAATGTGTTCCGTACGAAAAATAGTATGCGCTACGTACGGTACAGGGCACTAAAGGATCGAACCATGCAACGACTTCCAAAACATTGTGTTTGTCGTTCTAACAACACATTTATTCAACCAACAGACGAAATATACTACTGATTGTACATTGAAAACAGCAGCAGCAGTAACCAGGGCTGGGGGTGCAACAGAAGCAGTAAGTAGGCCAGAAGAGTGAAGACGCAACTCTCTCTTCGAAACCAAACATCAGCCATCATTACAAAAGGGCTACCAAAAAAGAACAAGTGTATGCATCAAACTAAATAAAGATCCTACTACACCAAGTGTACGCATCTAACTAACTGGCTCAGTTAGACGTTACTATTTATTAAGCTGTGGAGATTGGCTGACGGCTTGAACCAGATGGGTGCCTGACGGGGGAAACTCCAGCCAGCAGGTCAAAGTCTGATACTTGCGACCCTCTCTCCTACTTTGGGCTGCAGAGCGTGGCGGCACATATCAGGGTATGGTGCATGCGGTGACGCATGGTACGCTGTGTACACACAGTTTTGCCTGATGAACAAAACCGCGCTGCCATCATGATCCTTGCCGTCGGCTATCTCCTGGTTAATCGGATAATTCAGTCCGACAAACAGAGAGCGTGTACCAAGGCTACTTACCAGCCTCCAGTCAAAAATTCCTGAAGGCCCAGAGAAGCTGGGATCCTGCTCAAAGACCTTGCAGTGACTGTGATTGTATTCCGCGAAACAACACGTCCGGTACGTGCGAACGATCATCAATCTTTCGCCGTCGTCTGATCGAGCCAGGAACCACCTGCAACTGCCATGCCGCTTTTCTTTGAAAGGTTCTGGGATTAGGAAGGGTAGGGACACCAGGCGGCCTACAACATCATATCAAGTTGGAGTCAAATAAAAAAGGGCTCTTGATTTAGTCAATCTTAAGAACAGCATGTTATGAGCATGAATATTTTTTCAGCAAATGTTGACAGTAATATAAGCAAGCCATCATGATATCATAGGAAAGTAACATACTGCTGTAACAGCCGTTTGTAGCGATGACTGGAGTAGGCCAGCAATACGTCCAGCCATAGAAGGAGTCGACAGCGTAAATGAAGCCCTTGTGTTCAATGGCATCAGAGAACCATGCAGGATGTATGATCCTGCAATGGACGTGCAGATTTATCCACTTACCGCAGTGACCTGTCAGATAGGTGAGACCGCGGTTGAAGAACACAATTAGCCTTAAGTCTTTATAATTCGCAGATCTTGTGGGCACTTGGCAGATTACAACCTTGAGCAAATCAAACTTGGTATCATGTTGGCTACTGTAAGATTCCGAGTATTCTGAGCCCCGGTGCCAAAGCAGTGCAGTGTTAATCGAAGGAAGGGGGGGTCAATCGCCGGGTGTAGACCTCCACGAGCATCCAGCTGCCGCGACCGTCGACGAGCACCATCCAAGACGTGTTCATGCCGACCCAGTACATACCGTTAATGTAGTTGAGGCTAACGGGGATCAGATCGTAGACAAGGGGGTTGATGCTCGCCACCCTACGATCGTTATGCTGCATGACACGCCGTTTCTGAAGATCAGGCGGCATCAGCAAGCAAGGAGCTGGCTTAAAAAGCTCCGGCCTGAGGGCTTTGAGTAAACGGTACAGCCCCAACGAGCACGCGGCGAGCGGCATGGTACTAAGATTGTCCACACGCGAAACAATGAGCTTGATTACCTGTGTGGGGAGCGAATTCCAACCACTCTTTCGGCGGACACTGCTCGGTTCTGCCATTGTTAGTGCTTGGGTTTCGGACGAGGGGGAGGCGCCTTAGCAGGGATGGAAGATTGGACGAGATTATGTGCGGACAAAGATGGAGAAGCGAATATGTGCTGCGGGAAGTGGACAGGTGATGATGACTGAAACACGCCGCTTGACTTACGAGACACATACCAGCAGCGTAGGGTCATGTCGATGCCAGACAACTTGCTTGAGTGATCACAGTACTGGTACTCCCTATAGTGCTATGCCCTAACTTGCTTGAGTAGAGTAGTAGAGTAGGACTCTGCTCTACTACTAGCACCGGAGGAGTAGTATATTCTAATCTAAAATAGTTACAAACTTCAATGCCCGAGCGTGGAACGACTATGAACCGTGCTCAAAGACCGTGTCTACGTGGTGTTTGGACATGGGCGACAACCTCAACGCCAACAGTGCTGCTCACGTTGCACCGTATGTGTTTCTGTCCTTCCTGTTCGAAATCATGGTAGAATTCATGTTTCTACTCTGTATCCTACTACTATGCTAGTCCACATGATTAGTTTCATCTCTGTTATAGCCGTCATGATTTATTTTGTGCTTATTCGGATTAAATCTCATAGTAACTTGCTCATATATTCAACTGGCGCAACGTCCCCTACAGCCACTCCCGTTTCCTGGACGGCCTGGTCGATGCCTCCAAGGAGCCCTTCGTCCACTTCTATGAGTGCCCGATGCCGTTTTGTGGCTCGCCGGCGGACATGGTGCATCACCTCAGGGATGCGTGCAGCGGTCACTGCTGACCCTTGGCGGAGAACATCAAGTACGAGACGTGCTACCCGTTCACCATGCCGGAGTCGCTGGAGGATCACCGCCGCCTGCTAGTCTCGGAGGAGGACGGCAATGTCATCCTCTTGATCGTGGGCACTGGCGAGGCCCGCGCAGGCCGCCGCCCCGTCTCTGTAATGTGCGTCAGGGGTGACGCCGCTGACACTGACACTGACACGAGGCCGATGTACGGGTGCGTGGTCAGTGTTACTACCCCTCCGGGTCGCATGGGCGGCGACACCGGCCTCATCGAACGGACTTGGACTCTGGGGAGCTGGGACTATCCCGCCAATGTGGACTTGGAAAACCCATGGCATCCTTTACCCGCCGACGCGGTGCACGGGGACTCCAAGGAGGTTCACCTGGACATACGCATTATCAAGTTAAATGTTGATCATTAGTCTTCGCTCAATGTAATCCGCTATCTAAGCATGTGGAGACTTCCATGCAGGATCTTGCTCTATTGGATTATCGCGCATGAATAAAAGTGTATCCGTTTATGGTTTAGTCTAGAATCTTCCATGTATGAATTTTTACTATAGTACTGGTGAAAGACTTACGATGAACCATTTCTTACATCTCCTCTGCCCGCTTGCAAGTCATCTTGATTTAATCCCTCCGTCTAGGTGTATAAGGGCATGGTTAATATTACTTAATAGTATAGCCAACTGTTGACTATAAGAAAGTGCCATGTCATCTGTAGCCAACATGTATAACAACCGATACTCAAAAACTAATTCTTAAAGATCATTTCTTGCAAAGCACAATAAGTGTCATTTCTTCACAAGTTTTCGATGTAGGTTGAACAGTTGAACGCTTTTGTTTGCAAAAGACACCTTTTTATCTATTTCACCCGGATGTTTGTGAGCTCTAGAGATGAAATAATATCCGGAGAAACCTATCGATACCCGTTACACATGAGATGACCCCCACATCTTTTGTCAAAATAAACAACTCCCCGATCAATGCATTTCGCTCTTCGGTGCAATGCACAGGCACCTTACTACTATAGATTAGTACGACCAAAAATTGAACTAACATTATAGATAGTACGATAAATGCTGATGCATGTCACCTAAAATTATATCATTCAAAACTATGTTCAAATACGAATCCAACGATATAGTTTTTGTTGACATGCACTAACATTTTGTCAGTTAAATCTTCAGTCAAATTCAATGGGGGACTAATAAACCACGACCGATGTAGTACAAGTGTAGAGGGCGGCGCTGCACGGGAGTCTCACCTCTCACCCCGCTCGTGGCGCGGCAGTAAAGCCGTCATATCACAAAACCCAACCACTCCCAGTAATAAGTGGCCTGGTAAAATAAACGGACAAGCAACCATCACATCCCTCCATCTTTTTTGCATTTCATCTCTCTGCATTTACTTTCTCCGGTTCATCTCGCACATTCGATCCCTAGCTACTACTCCTAGGGCCAGTTCTTTTGGCGGCTTCCCCAGCTTTTCCCACAAGACTAGTCACAGTGGAGAGTAACAATAAGGCGCCTCACTCATTTATTTGGGCTTCTAAACTACTACTCCGTCCTGGTTTATTCCTCACCATTGTAATTTGTGCTAAATTTTGACCAAAGATTTAACTGGTTTATTCCTCACCATTGTAATCCCTCCGTCTAGGTGTGTAAGTCATCTTACGAAAACCAAATAATCCCAAAACACTTATCAACCAATAAGAGATAAAGAGTGTGCATGCTTTTAATGACTTGAGATATCAAACACGACATGCAGTGGTTAGTTCATTGCATGCAATACTATTAATTAGCAAATAAACATCAACGTTTCTCGTTTTCTCCTCCTCCTTGGTCACGGTGCACAGCCTAAGATGACTTACTCACCTAGACGGATGGAGTAGTGCATGTGACATGCACTAACATTTCATTAGTTAAATTTATGATCAAAATTTGACACAGATTACAATGGGGACCAATAAACCAGGACGGAGGTAGTAGTTATGGGATTACTAATCTAGAGCCTAAAAGAACTGGCCCCTGGTACTCCTACTAGTAGTAGTACTCAAGTTGGAATTCCAATTGCACGGCACAACTTGTTAGGCAAAAAATTCGATACAGGGTGTAGGAAGAGGTTTGGGAATTTGCATGCCTTTCCAACCAGTGAGATACTCCGTACAAAGTACGACAGAGAAATAACCACAAAGAAGGAAGCTAAAAGTAAACAATCAAACGAGCATTTTTGCATTTGTTTTGCATTGAATCGTTTCACAAGCTTGACTAGTGTTGTTTTTCTACTTTTACAAAACCCGCATCGTAATGTTAAAACGTGCATTTGCACGTTCATAAGTAATAGTAGTACTCCCTCCGTCTAGGTGTATAAGTCTTCCCTCCTTCTTGGTCACGGTGCACAACTAAAGATGACTTATTGACCTAGATGGAGGGAGTAGCACAGTCTGCAAGCATATATCGAGAGAGACGTGTAGTGCGATAGTATATAGTAAAGTTTGTGCTATATGCACGTACTTGCAAAATGCGTACGAATACACAAGGTTTCCAAACTTTCCCTTTTACATACTTAATTAAGGACGCTAAAAATTCCTGAACGTTCGGGATTTATCATTTGCGTCCCAAAAATAATGAGATCGCCTTACGAAACAAAAATTATACTCCTCCTAAAAGCCACGGCGCTCACAGGAGCGTTTGCGGCACGCCACGAGTGCCCTGGTGCGCGGCCGTTTCCCAGCGTGCCGACACAACGCCTCTTCCTCAGCCTCGCAACTCACGAGGTGCTGATTGGCGGCTTGCCGATGGGCGAGCGCGATCTCACCGGTGTGGTGATCCGGCGCCAACAGGTACTCCTCCTCGCTGGAAGCGTGCACCCGGTCCATGTTGGGAATCGTAGCATGATTTAAAATTTTCCTACGCTCACCAAGATGCATCTATGGAGTCTACTAGCAACGAGGGGAAAGGAGTGCATCTACATACCCTTGTAGATCGCGAGCGGAAGCGTTCCAATGAACGTGGATGACGGAGTCGTACTCGCCGTGATCCAAATCACCGATGACCGAGTGCCGAACGGACGGCACCTCCGCGTTCAACACACGTACGGTGCAGCGACGTCTCCTCCTTCTTGATCCAGCAAGGGGGGAGGAGAGGTTGATGGAGATCCGACAGCACGACGGCGTGGTGGTGGATGTAGCGGGTCTCCAGCAGGGCTTCGCCGATCTTCTGCGAGAGAGAGAGAGGTGTTGCAGGGGAGGAGGGAGGCGCCCAAGGCTGTTGGTTGCTGCCCTCCCTCCCCCCCTTTATATAGGCCCCCTGGGGGGCGCCGGCCCTGGAGATGAGATCCAAAGGGGGGGCAGCGGCCAAGTGGGGGGGGGGAAGGGGTGCCTTGCCCCCCAAGGCAAGGGGGAAGCTCCCCCCCTTAGGGTTCCCAACCCTAGGTGCATGGGGGGAGGCCCAAGGGGGGCGCCCCAGCCCACTAAGGGCTGGTTCCTTTCCACTTTCAGCTCACGGGGCCCTCCGGGATAGGTGGCCCCACCCGATGGACCCCCGGGACCCTTCCGGTGGTCCCGGTACAATACTGGTAACCCCCAAAACTTTCCCGGTGGCCGAAACTTGACTTCCTATATATAATTCTTCACCTCCGGACCATTCCGGAACCTCTCGTGACGTCCGGTATCTCATCCGGGACTCCGAACAACTTTCGGGTTTCCGCATACATATATCTCTACAACCCTAGCGTCACCGGACCTTAAGTGTGTAGACCCTACGGGTTCGGGAGACATGCAGACATGACCGAGATGCCTCTCCGGTCAATAACCAACAGCGGGATCTGGATACCCATGTTGGCTCCCACATGTTCCACGATGACCTCATCGGATGAACCACGGTGTCGAGGATTCAATCAATCCGTATGCAATTCCCTTTGTCAATCGGTATGTTACTTGCCCAAGATTCGATCGTCGGTATCCCAATACCTTGTTCAATCTCATTACCGGCAAGTCTCTTTACTCGTACCGCAATGCATGATCCCATGACTAACGCCTTAGTCACATTGAGCTCATTATGATGATGCATTACCGAGTGGGCCCAGAGATACCTCTCCGTCACACGGAGTGACAAATCCCAGTCTCGATCCGTGCCAACCCAACAGACACTTTCGGAGATACCCGTAGTTCACCTTTATAGTCACCCAGTTACGTTGTGACGTTTGGCACACCCAAAGCACTCCTACGGTATCCGGGAGTTGCACGATCTCATGGTCTAAGGAAAAGATACTTGACATTGGAAAAGCTCTAGCAAACGAAACTACACGATCTTTTATGCTATGCTTAGGATTGGGTCTTGTCCGTCACATCATTCTCCTAATGATGTGATCTCGTTATCAATGACATCCAATGTCCATAGTCAGGAAACCATGACTATCTGTTGATCAACGAGCTAGTCAACTAGAGGCTTACTAGGGACACGTTGTGGTCTATGTATTCACACATGTATTACGATTTCCGGACAATACAATTATAGCATGAACAATAGACGATTATCATGAACAAAGAAGTATAATAATAACCTTTTATTATTGCCTCTAGGGCATATTTCCAACAGTCCACGTACCGCCAAGTGTAGATGAGGCGCTTGGGCCCGACTGCACTCAGGGCGTCGGCACGGGCTTCCGCCGCCACCCTCACGGGCCTCGCACGAGCCTTCTGCCAAAGAGCCAATTGCCTGCCTCTCTCGGACGCGACATAGGCCTCCCAGGCAGCTTGTTCCGCGGTGCGCTTCTCTTCCTCGGCCTTCTTCTCCTCCTCTATTTTGGCGCGCTCTGCTGGAGGCAAAGCCTCCCACAAGGCGACATCCATTTCTTTCCAAAGCTCCTCAAGGCTGGGGGGCTCGGCGGGCAGCGCGGCGTTCTCCTCGTAGCGGGGAGCCGACGCGTCCTCCGGCGCACGTGCTGGCGAGATTGGGAACGCCGACGCGTCCACCTCGACGCGTCGCGGCGAGGAGCGGAACGCCGACGCGTCCTCCTCGACTAGTGGCGGCGAGGAATGGAACAGCGACGCGTCGCGTAGCGGCGAGGAGCGGAACACCGACGCGTCCTCCTCGACTAGTGGCGGCGAGGAACGGAACGGCGACGCGTGACCGTCCGCGCGGTGCAGCGAGGGGCTCCTAGGGCTTGGGAGGGGCGATGCCATGGTGGTCGACATGAGAGGGAGGGGGAGGAGATAGCGATGAACGTGAACATGAGGGGGAGGAGATAGCGATGTCGTGGGAGGCGCAGTATTTATAGCGAGCAATGGCACACCTACGTAAGATATGGACTGAGCTGCACTGACTTAACTGCAGGTCCAGTTGCGTCACTGACATGTGGGCCAGACCCCTGTTGGGCCCATATGTCAGTGACCCAATGCACCTGCAGTTAAGTAACAGCTACGTGGGCATATTTGTTGGAGTAAATTACGGGGGAGCGAAGGGGTGGAAATATTGCTGGTCACAACGGATTGGACGAGCGTGGGGGAGGAGAGTCATGCATGCAGATTTTTTCACATGGGGTGGAGTGGTGGGACCGCCGGAGGGAGAAGGATAGTTCTTTCGCACAAAGAACACGGAAGAAATAGCTTAGTTCTGCCAGTACTAGCCATTCATCCTCAGGGATGAAGCCACGCAACATCACCGGCATTACCCGCTCAATCCATATGTGCCAATCATGACTCTTGAGACCAAATATCTTCAATTTATCAAGACTGGCTCCCCTCTGTAGATTCCCTGCATACCCATTGGGGAACATCAACTGCATTTTCACCCACAAGATAATTTCCCTCATAGCCGGCCTTCCAAGATTGAACCATGCCTTTGGCTTCGTCCAGTTCTGCTTTCCTTTCGGTTCTTTCATGTTTTGTAACGGCCTATCACATAGCGCCTCCAGATCGACTCTAGCCTTAGTATTATCCTTTGACTTCCCATCTATGCCGAACAATGTACCAAAAAGTGCCTCGGCGATATTCTTCTCAGTGTGCATCACGTCGATGTTGTGTGGGCAAAGGAGGTCTTTGAAGTAAGGCAGATCCCATAAGCATGTTTTGTGAGTCCAGGCGTGCTTAGAATTATACCCCTTGAAGTACCCTGGACGCTCGGGATCTGGCTCGAGAGCGTTTAACTGATCCAGGGTCTGTTGGCCTGTCAATGCATGTGGTGCAGAGTTTTTGACAACTCTACCTCTGATGAAGTTCTTCTTGTCTTTCCTGAACTTATGGCGAAGATTCAGGAACTCTCTATGCATGTCGAAGCAAGAAAACTTGCGACCGGCCTGAAGCCAACGAAACTCAAGAGCTCCCTTGCATGTGGGGCACGGGAACCTTCCATGCACACACCAGCCAACGAATAGCGCATACGCCGGCAAGTCATGCGTCGAGTACATGTACCAGACACGCATTATGAAGTTCCGTTTGCTATAGGCATCGTATGTCTTGAACCCATTATCCCAGGCTTCTTGCAATTCGTCCTTCAGCGGTTGCATGTACACATTCATATTTTTCCCCGGATAGTTGGGCCCTGGAATTATCAACGTCAGGAAAATGTTCTTTCTTTGCATAATCTGTCCGGGGGGGAGATTGAGTGGAAAGACAAATACGGGCCAACAACTGTATTGGGCTGCCGTCATACCAAACACACTGAACCCATCCGTGCTGATGCCGACTCGAGGATGCCTCGGATTTGCCGCTTTGTCACCATGTAATTCATCAAACTTTTTCCACGCAACACCATCCGATGTGTGTACAATCATCAGATTCCCATCTGCATCTAGTTCGGTTCTTTTACCCGTTTTGTGCCATGTCATCCGTCTGGCCGTCTCTTCGACCATGAAAAGACGTTGAAGTCTTGGTACGATTGGCATATACCGAAGAACACTAACGGGGATTTTGGTCTGTGTCTTCTCACCCATACCGTTGTCTACCACAACATACCTGGAAGACTTGCAAATGGGACAATAGTCCAAGTCCGCATAGTCAAGCCTAAACAAGACACATCCTTTCTCACAGGCATGTATCTTATCATAGGGCATCTTCAGTGCACGGAGGATTTTGTCCGACTGGTATAGGTTTGCAGGCATTACATGGCCTTTGGGTAGAAAGCGTCCAAATACTGTCATCATTGCATCGTAGCATTCTCTGCCCAAGTTGAACTGAGCCTTCAGAGCCATTACTTGTGAGATGGCATCCAACTGACAAAGCTCAGTGTGCTCATGGAGCGGACGTTTTGAAGACTCCAACATTTCATTGAAGGCCTTTGCAGATTCCTCCATCTCCTCGTCCGAATCCCGAGCATCATCAAAGTCTTGCACCATGTTTTCCATCCCGGTACCATGCTCGTCGGTGCGACGACGATCCACCTCAGCTCGGTCACGTTGGGCAGACTCACCATGAAATGTCCACACCGTATAATCGGGCGTAAAACCACTCTTCTGAAGGTGTTTGCCCATTTCAGCCTCTGTCCTCTTTTCCCAATTGCTGCACCGTAAACAGGGGCACCAGGTTTTCCTCTGGCCATTTGCAAATGCGGCTCGCACAAACCCCTTGGTTTTTGTGAACCATTCAGTGCTCCATTTGTTCTGACCAGTGTGACCGGTGTACATCCACGCACGATCACTCATCTTGACTTTCAGAGCTACTAGACACACAACAAATATATATATATATATAATTCAGCATGTATGTATTCATCAGTTGATCTACTTTGTCAATTTTATTACGTCCATGCAACCTACACTCTAATAGGTAATGATAGGTCCTAATCCCACCCGAGTATGTTTAGATTGGGTTCATTTTCCCATGCTATGCCCCGGATCCTACGCAAAATTTCGGCAGCACCTCCCCGCTGTTCTCCTGATACACGTCTCTGCAATAAACAGGGAGGATGTGTACCCGGAGAATAACAGGGGAGGCACTGACGAAATTTATGCGTCGGATCCGGAGCAAAGCATATGGGAAAACGAACCCAATCTAAACATACTCGGGCTGTCCATGGATAGCGTTGGACAATTCGAAAGAATCAAGGTTATAAATATGCAAATGCATGCATATTTATAACTATGACGCTTTCGAACGGGAGACACATATTGGTTACGCATACTGATGATTCAAGACACATATATATCTAGCTATCAAGTTTCGGAATAGATCAAATAATTAATGGGGGAGGAGGACATGTCATTTGTGCTCACCCACGAACGAAGGGGCAGAGCTCGTCAAACGCACGACGAGGTCGTCGAACACCAAACCTCGCAGCGATGAAACAACTGCACATTTAAAACTACCCGATCAACACAATTATATATGATGTTTTTCATAACAAAATCGAAAGATATATGACCTAACTAATAATTCACAAATATATGACCCCGTCGGCTTCTGGAAGGCCAAAGAACACCTTTTCGGGAGGTGTCGGGGGTCGGGGTGTCGTGTCGGTCTCGGGGTGCCGTGTCGGGGTCGGGGTCGGGGTCTCGGGGTCGGGGTGTCGGGTCGGGGTGTCGGGTCGGGGTGCCGGGTCGGGGTCGGTATGCCGTGTCGTTGTCGGGGTCGGGGTGTCGGGTCAGGCTCGGGGTCGGGGTCCGGGTCGGGGTATCGTGGTCGGGGTCTCGGGGTCGGGGTGCCGGGTCAGGGTCGGGGTGCCGTGTCGGTGTCGGGGTCGGGGTGTCGGGTCAGGCTCGGGGTCGGGGTGTCTTGTCGGGGTGCCGGGTCGGGGTCGGGGTGCCGTGTCGGTGTCGGGGTCGGGGTGTTGGGTCAGGCTCGGGGTCGGGGTCTCGGGGTCGCGGTGTCGGGTCGGGGTGCCGGGTCGGGGTGTCGGGTCGGGGTGTCGGGTCGGGGTGCCGTCTCGGGGTCGGGGTGTCGGGTCGGGGTGCCGGGTCGGGGTCGGGGTGCCGTGTCGGTGTCGGGGTAAGGGTGGGTGTGGTGTCAGGGTGTCGGTGTCGGGGTGTCGTGTCGGTGTCGGGGTCGGGGTCTCGGGGTCGGGGTGTCGGGTCGGGGTGCCGGGTCGGGGTCGGGGTGCCGTGTCGGTGTCAGGGTCGGGGTGTCGGGTCAGGCTCGGGGTCGGGGTGTCGGGGTCGGGGTCGGGGTGTCGGGGTCGGGGTCGGGGTGCCGTGTCGGTGTCGGGGTCGGGGTGTCGGGTCAAGCTCGGGGTCGGGGTGTCGGGGTCGGGGTCTAGGGGTCGGGGTGTCGTGTCGTGGTGCCGGGTCGGGGTCGGGGTGCCGTGTCGGGTCGAGGTTTTTTCCTCTTTTTTCCTTTTCTTCTTCTTCCTATTCTTCCTTTTCTTCCTCTTCTTCTTTTTTCTTCTCCTCCTCCTCTTCTTCTTCTTCCTTTCCTTTTTCCTCTTCTTCTTCTCCTCCTCTCCTCTTTTTTCTTCTTCTTCTTCCTCTTCTTCTTTTTTCTTCTCCTCCTCCTCTTCTTCTTCTTCCTTTCCTTTTTCCTCTTCTTCTTCTCCTACTCTCCTCTTTTTTCTTCTTCTTCTTCCTCTTCTTCTTTTTTCTTCTCCTCCTCCTCTTCTTCTTCTTCCTTTCCTTTTTCCTCTTCTTCTTCTCCTCCTCTCCTCTTTTTCTCTTCTTCTTCTTCCTCTTCTTCTTTTTTCTTCTCCTCCTCCTCTTCTTCTTCTTTCTTTCCTTTTTCCTCTTCTTCTTCTCCTCCTCTCCTCTTTTTCTCTTCTTCTTCTTCTTTCCTCAAACTAAACTAAGCCTACAACTAAACCTAAACCTAAAACTAAACCTAAAACTACAACTAAAACTAAATCTAAACTAAAACTAAAACTAAAAAGGAAAAAAAAAGAAAAAAACTGAAAAAAAAACTGAAAAATGGGGGGCTCACCTGGGGGGTGGAGGAGGCCGGTGGAGGAGGGGGCGGGGCGGTGGAGGAGGCGGCCTGGGGCGGCGGGGGGGGCGGGCCTGGGGCGGCAGGGGGCGGGCCTGGGGCGGCGGGGGGCCGGGCCCAGGCAGTGGGGTGCGGGGCGGCGGGGGGCCAGGGCGGTGAGGGCGACGGGGCCCCGGGGCGGCGGCGAGCCGGGGCGGCGGGGGCGACGGGGCGGCGGCGGCGCGTGGCGGGCGGCGGCGTGAGAGGAGAGAAACGGCGAGGGAGAGGGAAGAAGTGAGTAACGGGCGGGGGGTACGGGCCGTTAGGTAGTAGGCTCTTTGCCGTCCGCCCCCCTTTGCCGTCCGCTTTTTTGCCTCTTTGCCGTCTGCTAGCGGATGGCAAAGAGGTGGCCCGTTAAGTTTTTCAAAAACGGGCAGGGGGTGGGGGCCACCTCACTCTTTGCCGTCCGCCAGCGGACGGCAAAGATTCTTTGCCGTCCGCTGGCCGACGGCAAAGAGCTTCTTTGCCGTCTGCCCTTTCTTTGCCGTCTGCTTTGGGGTAGCTGATGGCAAAGAGCTTCTTTGCCGTCAGCTAGCAGACGGCAAAGAGCTGGCAGATGGCAAATTAGCGGATTCCAGTAGTGTTGGCAGGCATATTGTTTCCACACATGGAGAGGAAAAGATTTGGAGACGAACGGGCTTCCTGCAGGTATGGGGAACGGTGCATAATAAGTCATCTTGCATGCCGGGCTAGGTATAGTCTCAAGTCATTAAAAACATACACGCCCCACACATGTTCATATTTCAAGATGCACTAAATTATTGCATGCGATGATTAAGGCTGGCCATAAGGCCCCTCCCAATGCTCCACCTTGTACAGGTGCTAAGCCTTCCACGTATGCAAAAAATCTGATGTGGCAAGTTATTTAAGAGGAGAGAGATGAGTTTGGTTACCCCAGAAAGAAACAATGCTAAGCGCGTGGTCCTAGGCAAAACATTTAAAGAAAGGAAGCCCACCAATACATGAAGAGCTTTAGTTGCTAAATCATTAAATGAAGCAAGCTTAGCAACCATAAGCTAAGCACCTATGCATTGGGGAGTATAGTTGCTAAGCTATTTAATGTGCTTAGTATCTCATCTAAGCAACCATGCATTGGGAGCAGCCTAATGGTGGTATCTTAGCTGGTATCATGCACACGGGAATAGCAAACATGCTGATGTGGCAAAGAATTAAAGAAGAGAGGGGGTTAGAGTAACTAGTGTTCATGCATGCATTGGTAAACACATTTTTTTGTGAAGAACGACATCACTAGTTGAGTACTTTTGCAGACTTCAAAAACTATTCCACCGCCTCTACTATCTTGCTAAGAGTAGGTGAAATTTTTTAATCGAGCCCTTTAAACTAGAAGGGAGGTAGTGGTACTCTAAGGCTGGTCATAGTGGGGAGTAACTTAGACTAGTAACATGCATATGTTATAGTGCATAGTATCATAGATTAGTATCATGGGTGGTCTCATTTATTGCCATGCATGACACATAGTAGCATCACATTTATTATGTTACGGTATCTACCTATGTTACTATAACCATCTCTCTCTTCTTTAATTGCCTACCACATTAGCATGTTTGCGAGTCCCAAGTGCATGATACTACTTATGTTACCCCCACTATGGCCAGCCTAATAGCTAACCTTGTTGTGATGACAAGATAGGACATGGCACGCACCTGGACTGAGGAACTAGTCTGCATTGTGCATTTAAGTTTTGTCTGAAGTCAATGTACCTCTACTTTCACCAGACTTATAGAAAAATGTGTCAACATTCAAAATGTCAAATCAATATTTTTACACTCATTATAAAACGTAGTTCTTATACTCATTATAATCAGTATTGTAGATATTGATATTTTTAGTATAAATTTGGTCGTGGGATTTCATTGATGCCTATCAAAGCGTGGAGGAAGCGGAGCTTAGAGCTTGCATTGCCGGTCTCAACATAGGTATTTCTCTCCATAATCCTGTAATTTTAGAGACTGATTGCGCTTTTGTGGTAGCGTCTCTTGCATCGGGGGACTATGACAGGTCTTCTATGCGTGACCTGAAGATGAAAGCGTTGAGCATCTCGAAGTTGATCAACAATCTTCAATTGTCAAAGATTAGCCGTTTGGCCAATAAGGTGGCACACTTAATCGCTAAGTATAGCTTTGACCATAGATTAGATGGTATTCTTGTAAATAACGTACCGCCCTGTGTGGTGAATATTGTATCGAATGAGTGTACTGCTGTGGCTTGTTAATTAATATAAGGTGGTGTTCAAAAAAAGTATAAATTTGGTCAAACACTTTGCAAACGGTTGACGGGAGTAAAAAGGACCAGAGGGAGTATCATGCATGCGGAGTAGGCAAAAAAATTTACTTGTCTAAAAAAGGCAAAAAAATTTTGCTCATTTATAGCCGGTCGAAGTCTCAAAGGGCGCGACCGCGCGAGGGAGGCGAAGGTCGTGGGAGGCGCGACGTTTGACGGAATTAAGTGAAGTTACATCCACGCGCCGGCATGGTGTGCGAACAGGCAGAAGCTATACTGTCAGGCCTACGATATGGGTCTAGTAGACATGACATCTAGTGGGTCCCGCATAGTTCTCGAGAACTCTTTGGGGGCTTGCAGCCGTTTATCTACCGGGCAAGCCAGCAACCCCACGCCGTTCGCACGCCCTACTCGTCCCCGTCTTCTATCTTACAATAGTTCGCTCCCAGTCGTCCCGTCCTTTCACATTAGTTCGCTCCCAGTTTTTTTTGCGGGGTACAACAGTTCAACTTCTCCTAACCCTCCTCCAAAATCCATGGCCTCCCAAATCTCCATGGTCACCACTGAGTACCAGGTTAGAGCCATCACCGGCGATCAGTTCATCGTCATCTACACACGTGGATCCGAGACGGTGAAAGCATGGCTTGCTCGCTTCCTACGCATGTTCAACAGTTCAACGGATGAGTGGGTCGCTGGGCTAGATGTTGAGTACACCACAGTCCTGGGCCGAGAGAAGGATCTAAAGGACGAAGAGAGGAAGAAGCCCGCTGTGATCCAGGTTTGCGTACATAACGTTTGCTTGGTCTACCACATATGCCATGCCGACGTTGAGTGCCAGGATTTTAAGAACTTCCTCAAGGACGAAAGAGTGAAATTCGTTACTGTAGGCTTTAAGAACGATAGGAATGTCCTACGCCGGATAGGTCTCGTTGTAGGCTAGCCCTTCGATCTCCAGAAGGCAAGCCTGGTGTCCTCCTCTCAACCTTCAATGCTGACCCTGGCAGCAGCCATGATTGATCCTTCGTACGCTAAACTGAAGAAACCTCATCACAAGTTTCATCATGCATGGGAGTCGAAGACATTAGATGAAGATCACATCCTGTACGCAGCAATGGATGCCTACCTTTGTTTAAATATCTACAAGGGTTGGATGAAGAAGCAGAGCCCAGTGTCCGGCTCAAGCAAAGAGGCGTCGGCGAAGAGGAAGAGGAAGAGGGACGAGGACGAAGTCGAGGGAGTGGACTCGGTCTCCGAGTAGGTGGCAGTGTCGTCGCTCATGCTGGTTCTACTGCAGTGTCAAGCGGACTAGTTGCTTAGTTTATTTTCAAGGGTGTGTTGTGCTGAGGCCCCAGCAGAACTATGTTTATGTTCTTTGACGTGATTTGAACTCTTTAGTACGTACAGTAGTACTAGTATTATGTCTTACTACTGTTCTTCTTGCAGTTGGTACTACTGCTCGTATCTTCGTGTTCCTACTGTACTTAATACGTTCCTACTAGTAGTATAATTTGGGTCAGTCGATTTGTGAAAGAAGTTCGACAGAGCAAAGGAAGAAGACGGCAGAAGAGGTGGAAGAAGCCCTTCTAGCCATCCATGTTGCATCAAACGGCTCACATGAGTCAACTGACCCAAATTGCTCCTTCAGATTGCAGGATCCACGTGGCATTCAAGGTCTCGAAGGTAGATTCTGCGTCCGCACCTGGTTTGCGGGCTCGACGCGTGCGCGACCGGCATCCGCCGCGACAGCCACCATGCGTGCCTCCTTCGCGTGGGCGGAGACGACAATGACACGCTAGTTCCTCCTCGCCGGCGTGCTGGAGCACGCGCTCGTCCTCCTCTTCGTACGCTGCGTGCATAGACGCGGCTCCACCAGCTGCTCGCGTGCTTGGCAGAGCGGCGGCATCGCGAGGAGGGACTGCAGACGACATGAGCGGGCGAGCCTTCGGCTTCATGGCACAGGGATGGCGGCGACACGACGGCGATGGGCGAGAAATTGTTGGCCGGAGCAGGCGGGCGCCGGCATGCGCAACGGCGGCGGCGGCATATTGATGAGTGCGCGTGTGGGAGCTTACTTTAGTTTTATATATAAGGTTGGTCAAACTTAAAAGAAAACCGTACTAGTACACGTAAACATTAGACTTAGGCAACGGTTTTATTAGTTAGTACCACAGCCACGATACGGAATCCTGTGCAAGCGCGTGAACCGCGGCCGCGCGGTCGATCGAACGGTGCGTCGCCGTGTCGCGCTCGAAGGACATCCACCGAACCTTTTTGTGTGTGTGAAAACAATCCTGAATATTACTCAACTTTTTTTCCTGTGAAAGTTCTTCACGCTGCAATATTTCCATATATTTGAATTTAGCTCCAGTTCGTGTTTATTTGGATTTGGACGTTTTAGGTGCGCCCTAGTTTTTTTTAATACTGATTTTGTGTGTGTGACTGAGAGAGAACGTGTGTATGTGTCCATATGTGTGTTGTGGCGGAATGGCAATGTGGAGACGGTGTGCGTGTGATACAGACATAGAGAGGTGTGAATGTGCGAATGATCATGCATGAGTGAGACATAGACAGATGCCGATACGTTGTGTATACATGAGAGAACGGTCTTCTAGTTTACTTGTGTGTGTGTGTGTGTGAGAGAGAGAGAGACAGACAGAGAGAGGAGCATCCTTAACACAACAACCATCTCTCTCGATTCGTCCGTCCCTCGCACGGTCGCATGCAACACATGCATCAACGCACACATTTTGACACCCTCACCCGGCCCCTGCCCACCTCAAGGCCCGCACAATCTCTTCGTGAATACCCATTTCTCTCCTTAGGTTTGTTTTCTCTCAATATCCGACACACACACACACACACACAGAGACACATGCAGCACAACACACACACACACACTCCCCCGAGCACACAATTCATCCCCATCCAAGGTTATACGGCGACCATTCTCGCTTGTGTTCTTTGCACCCCCAACATGCACAACACCTCAATCTTCAAAGAGGGCATCGAGCAGATCGAATACGGTTACCACACCACGCTAGAGAATGCGGGGTCATTTGGAAGCAGGGTGATGTGACGACGGCTGACTGACTCCTCCCCCACCCTCTCTCTCTCTTGCACAAAATTACCAATCCCTCTCTCCCCCGCACAAAATTGTCAATCCCTCAACCCACGAGATCCTTACCCTCTCGTCCATGTTTTTCCAGCTCTCTCATCAAACATGTTGTCTCTTCTCCTTCCACGTATACAGAATCCAGATGCACACAGATCTCATATATATTACATGTATCCATCTTTCTCATAGACCTAACTTCTTCCTCTCTCTTTCTCTCTCTATCTCTCTCTCTCTCTGTGTCTCGTTAGGTTTGTCTCCTACTCTCTCGTCCACATACATACAATCTTTCCCACCCTATCTGCTCCATCTTCAAAAGCTCTCTCTGCATGTTTCATTCACACATTGGGATATGTCAAAATGTTGCTTCTATAATGGCTGATGTAGAGTTATGGTTGTTTTTGTTGCATCCTACAAAGTAATAACTATGAAATGCATTTAGATTCTCATTTGACTGGGATTATGTGTGTTTGAGCATGTTGTGAAGTACTATAGACCTTGTATACATCTTGGCTTCGACAATGATTGTAACTATTGAATTGTATAGACCATTACATTCGAAGTCAATAGCCTAATATATTTATTTCACAATTTCAACAAATGATTAGTTCACTACAAACTAAGAAAACAAATGTGTACTCCCTCCATTTTTATTTAAGTCCGCGTATTAGCATTGGTCAAAGTCAAGTTTTGTAAACTCTCAGAAAGCTTATAACAAAAAACATTAACATATACAATAACAAATAAATACCATTAGATTCATTATTGAATGTACTTTCACATCATACATATTTGTTATGGTAAATGTTTATATTTTTCTATAAACTTGGTCAAACTTTAGGAAGTTTGACTTCGGTCAAACCTAATATGCAGAGTTTACTACTACTACTCGCTAGTTGCTTAGCCGAATCACTCAACACGCCACACGGGGAGTCCAGTGTCACAAAATTTTGAGGTCGGCGGGAAAATCTCCCGCGACCCTGATTCGAGCAGTGGGAAGTTACCATCATAGCCTTCAGAACAGGCCTACGGATGACGCTTGGTAGGGGGCTATTTTCGTAACTTCAGGTTCACCCTACCCAGCCAACCCCACCCCGGCACCCAGAGTAGTACACCTGAATACTCCCCATTTTCTATCCCCACCGCAAAATAGACTTCTCCACGGCACCGCAGCCTTCGTGCTCCTCCCCTTTACATCGGCGCACTCGTCCACTGCAGCGCATCTGCCTCATCCACGACCTCGTACGCCGCACTGGAGCCGGTCCACCGTCGTCATCGTACATGGAGCCTCTTCCCCGGCATCGTCTTCCACGGTCTCGGATCTGCTTCCCGGAAGCCGACGCCAAGCGCAGAAGTACCACCGTCGTGGACAATGAACTGACTCCCGTTGCCGACCATGACTCATAGAGGCCGCCGCGACCATCGTTCTCCTCCTCGATTGGTAATGTGTGTATTGAATCACTTAGCAGTACATGTGCAGTTCCAATTTTGTTCATACCTACCCTTCAAATTTCCTGGGTGCTATTGTTCCCGTAAAAGTAATTGGTTATAGCCTCCATTGTCCAACAAAATATCAGCTTGTAATTGTGCGTCGCTCCTGTATCGCGTTGTGCTTGGGTAGGTTTTTCATTTGCAACCAGTAGTGTCGCAAATGATGGAAAGGTTTTTAGAACTAGCAAGATGCCCATGCGTTGCACGCATCAAGATGCATTTGTATGAGTAGTTTATCTTATGGGAGAAAAGGATGAACGAGGGAAGGCCTTATTTGCAAATCTGGAGAGGGGTATGGGCATCTTTTTGCAAAATTCCCATTTGTTTCCTTCCTATCTGTCAGATATAAATCAGACGGCCTGTATTGCAAGAAAAAAAGTATAGAGAAAAAAAAGTAGATAGTAAGGAAGTAGAGATAAATATTAAATATAAAATATAAATAAATATAACAGTAGAGAAGAGAGTAGAGATAGCAGAGACGTCGGTAAAGGATCGCGCGCGGGCGGGAAAAAGCGGCCGGGCGTGCGCTAGTTTTGGCGCGCGGCGTCCGGCGCGCTTTATAAAATCCAACGCCCTCCCACCGCTCTGTGCCTTGCCACTACTCTCTCCCCGCTCTGTGCCTCACCACCGCTCTCTCCCCGCTCTTTTTCGCCTCGCCGCCGCCGCGCCACCATGCCGCCGCGTCGCCGGGAAACTTGGGGATACCGCGCGCGCCCCTCCGGCGGCTTCTCCGCCGAGATTCGGTTCCGCGGGATGCGCCTCGGCCTCGACAATTTCGACACCGCCAACGAGGCCGGCCGAGCGTACGACGCGGCGGTGTGGCGCTTCCGGTGGCCTCATAGAACATTGAACTTCCCCAACGTGCCAACGTGGGAGCGGGCGCAGGAGCTCGCGCCTCTGCCGCGGCTTAGCACCGACGAGGATCATCGCAACAACCGGAGGCGGGAGCACCGTCTCGGCATCGCCGAGATGGACAAGGAAGCCATGGCGCTGTGGTGCCAACACTTCCCGCAGGACATCATCAACGAGCGCGAGTTCTACGCGCAAAGGAGGGCGGAGAGGGATAAGAGGAGGGCGGAGCGAGCCGCCTATCGCGAAGACAAGCGTAGGCGAAAAGCGAACGCTCAATTCAACATGAGGCTAGGAGCAGCGTCGCCCTGGGAATCCGACGACGATCGGTATCTTCATGCCTACAGTCAGACGTCGGAGCAGGACATCACCGAGGAGGAGTCGGACGACGAGGAGTGTTGGAAATATGCCCTAGAGGCAACAATAAAATGGTTATTATTGTATTTCCTTGTTCATGATAATTGTCTGTTGTTCATGCTATAATTGTATTAACTGGAAACCGTAATACATGTGTGAATACATAGACCACAACATGTCCCTAGTAAGCCTCTAGTTGACTAGCTCGTTGATCAATAGATGGTTATGGTTTCCTGACCATGGCCATTGGATGTCATTGATAACGGGATCACATCATTAGGAGAATGATGTGATGGACAAGACCCAATCCTAAGCATAGCACAAGACGTTTGCTAGAGCTTTTCTAATGTCAAGTATCATTTCCTTAGACCATGAGATTGTGCAACTCCCGGATACCGTAGGAATGCTTTGGGTGTACCAAACGTCACAACGTAACTGGGTGGCTATAAAGGTGCACTACAGGTATCTCCGAAAGTGTCTGTTAGGTTGGCACGAATCGAGACTGGGATTTGTCACTCCGTATGACGGAGAGGTATCTCTAGGCCCACTCGGTAATGCATCATCATAATGAGCTCAATGTGACCAAGTGTTTGGTCACGGGATCATGCATTACGGTATGAGTAAAGTGACTTGCCGGTAACGAGATTCAACAAGGTATTGGGATACCGACGATCGAATCTTGGGCAAGTAACGTACCGATTGACAAAGGGAATTGTATACGGGATTGATTGAATCCTCGACATCGTGGTTCATCCGATGAGATCATCATGGAACATGTGGGAGCCAACATGGGTTTCCAGATCCCGCTGTTGGTTATTGACCGGAGAGTCGTCTCGGTCATGTCTGCATGTCTCCCGAACCCGTAGGGTCTACACACTTAAGGTTCGGTGACGCTAGGGTTGTAGAGATATTAGTATGCGGAAATCCGAAAGTCGTTCGGAGTCCGGGATGAGATCCCGGACGTCACGAGGAGTTCCGGAATGGTCCGGAGGTAAAGATTTATATATGGGAAGTCCTATTTTGGCCACCGGAAAATATTAGGGATTTTTCGGTATTGTACCGGGAAGGTTCTAGAAGGTTCTGAAGTGGGGCCCACCTGCATGGGGGGACCCACATGAACGTGGGTAGTGGGGGCAAGGCCCCACACCCCTGGTCAAGGCGCACCAAGATCCCACCTTAGAAGGAATAAGATCATATCCCGAAGGGATAAGATCAAGATCCCTAAAAAAGCGGGATAACAATCGGTGGGGAAGGGAAATGATGGGATTTCTTTCCCCCCACCTTTGCCAACGCCCCAATGGACTTGGAGGGCAAGAAACCAGCCCCCTCCACCCCTATATATAGTGGGGAGGCGCATGGGAGCAGCACCCCAAGCCCTGGCGCCTCCCTCCCTCCCGTGACACCTCTTCCACCCCGCTTGCGCTTGACGAAGCCCTGCCGGGATCCCGCTACTTCCACCGCCACGCTGTCGTGCTGCTGGATCTCCGTCAACTTCTCCTCCCCCTTGCTGAATCAAGAAGGAGGAGACGTCCCCGCTCCGTACGTGTGTTGAACGTGGAGGTGCCGTCCGTTCGGCGCTAGGATCATCGGTGATTTGGATCACGACGAGTACGACTCCATCAACCCCGTTCTCTTGAACGCTTCCGCTCGCGATCGACAAGGGTATGTAGATGCACTCCTCCCCTCTCGTTGCTAGCATCTCCTAGATTGATCTTGGTGACACGTAGGAAAATTTTGAATTTCTGCTACGTTCCCCAACAGTGGTATCAGAGCCAGGTCTATGCGTAGATTCTATGCACGAGTAGAACACAAAGTAGTTGTGGGCGATGATTTGTTCAATTTGCTTGCCGTTACTAGTCTTATCTTGATTCGGCGGCATTGTGGGATGAAGCGGCCCGGACCGAACTTACACGTACTCTTACGTGAGACAGGTTCCACCGACTGACATGCACTTGATGCATAAGGTGGCTAGCGGGTGTATGTCTCTCCCACTTTAGTTGGATCAGATTCGATGAAAAGGGTCCTTATGAAGGGTAAATAGCAATTGGCATATCACCGTTGTGGCTTTTGCGTAGGTAAGAAACGTTCTTGCTAGAAACCCATAGCAGCCACGTAAAACATGCAACAACAATTAGAAGACGTCTAACTTGTTTTTGCAGGGTATGCTATGTGATGTGATATGGCCAAAAGGATGTGATGAATTATATATGTGATGTATGATATTGATCATGTTCTTGTAATAGGAATCACGACTTGCATGTCGATGAGTATGACAACCGGCAGGAGCCATAGGAGTTGTCTTAATTTATTGTATGACCTGCGTGTCAATGAAAATGCCATGTAATTACTTTACTTTATTGCTAACCGTTAGCCATAGTAGTAGAAGTAATAGTTGGCGAGACAACTTCATGAAGACACGATGATGGAGATCATGATGATGGAGATCATGGTGTCATGCCGGTGATGAAGGTGATCATGCCGCGCCTCGAAGATGGAGATCAAAGGCGCAAGATGATATTGGCCATATCATGTCACTTTATGATTTGCATGTGATGTTTGTGATGTTTACATCTTATTTGCTTAGAACGGCGGTAGAATAAATAAGATGATCCCTCACTAAAATTTCAAGAGATGTGTTCCCCCTAACTGTGCACCGTTGCGAAGGTTCGTTGTTTCGAAGCACCATGTGATGATCGGGTGTGATAGATTCTAGTGTTCGCATACAACGGGTGTTGACGAGCCTAGCATGTACAGACATGGCCTCGGAACACAAGCAAAACACTTAGGTTGACTTGACGAGCCTAGCATGTACAGACATGGCCTCGGAACACAAGAGACCGAAAGGTCAAACATGAGTCGTATAGTAGATACGATCAACATGGAGATGTTCACCGATGATGACTAGTCCGTCTCACGTGATGATCGGACACGGCCTAGTCGATTCGGATCATGTATCACTTAGATGACTAGAGGGATATCTATCTAAGTGGGAGTTCATTAAATAATCAGATGAACTTAATTATCATGAACATAGTCAAAAGGTCTTTGCAAATAATGTCGTAGCTTACGCTTTAGTTCTACTAAGATATGTTCCTAGAGAAAATTTAGTTGAAAGTTCATAGTAGCAATTATGCGGACTGGGTCCGTAAACTGAGGATTGTCCTCATTGCTGCACAGAAGGCTTATGTCCTTAATGCACCGCTCGGTGTGCTGAACCTCAAGCGTCGTTTGTGGATGTTGCGAACATCTGACATACACGTTTTGATGACTACGTGATAGTTCAGTGCGTAATGTTGAACGGTTTAAAATTGTGGCACCAAAGACGGTTTTGAAACGTCGCAGAACATATGAGATGTTCCAAAGACTGAAATTGGGATTTCAGACTAGTGCCCACGTCAAGAGGTATGAGACCTCTGACAAGTTTCTTAAGCCTGCAAACTAAGGGAGAAAAGCTCAATCGTTGAGCATGTGCTCAGATTGTCTGAGTACTACAATCACTTGAATCGAGTGGGAGTTAATCTTCCAGATGAGATAGTGATGGTTCTCCATAGTCACTGCCACCAAGCTATTAGAGCTTCGTGATGAACGATAACATATCGGGGATAGACATGATGATCCTTGAGCAACTCGCGATGTTTGACACCGCGAAAGTAGAAATAAAGTAGGAGCATCAATTGTTGATGGTTAGTAAAACCATTAGTTTCTAGAAGGGCAAGGGCAAGAAGGGATACTTCATGAAACGACAAATCAGTTGCTGCTCTAGTGAAGAAACCCAAGGTTGAACCCAAACCCGAGACTAAGTGCTTCTGAAATGAGGGGAACGGTCACTGAAGCAGAACTACCCTAGATACTTCGTAGATGAGAAGGCTGGCAAGGTCGACAGAAGTATATTGGATATACATTATATTAATGTGTACTTTACTAGTACTCCTAGTAGCACCAGGGTATTAGATACCGGTTCGGTTGCTAAGTGTTAGTAACTAGAAATAAAAGCTGCAGAATAAACGGAGACTAGCTAAAGGTGAGATGACGATATGTGTTTCCAAGGTTGATGTGATCAAGCATCGCATGCTCCCTCTACCATCGAGGTTTGGGTTAAACCTGAATAATTGTTATTTTGTGTTTGCGTTAAGCATAGACATGATTGGATTATGTTTATCGCAATACGGTTATTCATTAAAGGAGAATAATGGTTACTCTGTCTATTTGAATAATACCTTCAATGGTCTTGCACCTAAAATGAATGGTTTATTGAATCTCGATCGTAGTGATGCACATGTTCATGCCAAAAGATATAAGATAGTAATGATAGTACCACATACTTGTGGCACTGCCACTTGAGTCATATTGGTATAAAACGCATGAAGAAGCTCCATGTTGATGGATCTTTGGACTCACTCGTTTTTGAAAAGATTGAGACATGCGAACCATGTCTATTAGTATATATATGGATGAAGAAAGTCCATACAGATGGATCATTTGGACTCACTTGATTTTGAATCACTTGAGACATGCAAATCATACCACATGGGCAAGATGACTGAAAGGCCTCGTTTTCAGTAAGATGGAACAAGAGAGCAACTTGTTGGATGTAATACATTTGATGTGTGCAGTCCAATGAGAGCTGAGGCACGTAGTGGATATAGTTATGTTCTTACTTCACAGATGATTTGAGTAGATGCTGAGAATATTTACTTGATGAAACACAAGTCTGAATTATTGAAAGGTTCAAGTAATTTCAGAGTGAAGTTGAAGATCGTCGTGACAAGAGGATAAAATGTCTGTGATATGATCATAGAGATGAATATCTGAGTTACGAGTTTGGCACACAATTAAGAAATTGTGGAAATTGTTTCACGACTAATACCGCCTGGAACACCATATTGTGATGGTGTGTCCGAACATCATAACTGCACCCTATTGGATATGGTGCATACCATGATGTCTCTTATCGAATTACAACTATCGTTTATGGGTTAGGCATTAGAGACAACCGCATTCACTTTAAATAGGGCACCACGCAATTCCGTTGAGACGACACCGTATGAACTATGGTTTAGAGAAACCTAAGCTGTCATCTCTTAAAAGTTTGGGGCTGCGACGCTTATGTGGAAAAGTTTCAGGCTGATAAGCTCGAACCCAAAGCGGATAAATGCATCTTTATAGAATACCCAAAACAGTTGGGTATACCTCCTATTTCAGATCTGGAAGCAAAAGTGATTGTTTCTAGAAACGGGTCCTTTCTCGAAAAAAAGTTTCTCTCGAAAGAATTGAGTGGGAGGATGGTAGAGACTTGATGAGGTCATTGAACCGTCACTTCAACTAATGTGTAGCAGGGCACAGGAAGTTGTTCCTGTGGCACCTACACCAATTGAAGTGGAAGCTTATGATAGTGATCATGAAACTTCAGATCAAGTCACTACCAAACCTCATAGGACGACAAGGATGCGTACTACTTCAGAGTGGTACGTAATCCTGTCGTGGAAGTCATGTTGCTAGACAACAATGAACCTACGAGCTATGGAGAAGCGATGGTGGGCCTGGATTCCGACGAATGGCTTGAGGCCATAAAATCCGAGAGGATCCATGTATGAAAACAAAGTATAGACTTTGAAAGAACTACTTGATGGTCGTAAGGCTGTTGGGTACAGATGGATTTTAAAGGGAAGACAGACAATGATGGTAAGTGTCACCATTAAGAAAGCTCGACTTGTCGTTAAGATGTTTTTCGGAAAGTTCAAGGAGTTGACTGCGATGAGACTTTCTCACTCGTAGCGATGCTAAGAGTCTGTTAGAATTATATTAGCAGTTACTGCATTATTTATGAAATCTTGCAGATAGGATGTCAAAACATTGTTTCCTCGACGATTTTCTCGAGGAAAGGTTGTATGTGATACAACCAGAAGGTTTTATCAATCCTGAAAGATGCTAACAAGTATGCAAAGCTCCAGCAATCCTTCTAAGGATTGGAGTAAGCATCTCGGAGTTGGAATGAACGCTTTGATGAGATGATCAAAGATTTTGGGTTTATACAAGGTTCATGAGAAACTTGTATTTCCAAAGAAGTGAGTGGGAGCACTATAGAATTTTTGATGAGTATATGTTGTTAACATATTGTTGATCAGAAATGATGTAGAATTTCTGGAAAGCATCCAGGGTTATTTGAAAAGTGTTTTTAATGGAAAACCTGGATTAAGCTACTTGAACATTGAGCATCAAGATCTATAAGGATAGATCAAAAACGCTTAATAGTACTTTCAAATGAATACATACCGTGACAAGATTTTGAAGGAGTTCAAAATAGATCAGCAAAGAAGGAGTTATTGGCTGTGTTACAAGGTGTGAGTATTGAGTAAGACTCAAGACCTGACCACGGCAGAAGAGAGAGAAAGGACGAAGGTCGTCCCCTATGCTTTAGACGTAGGCTCTACAGTATGCTATGCTGTGTACCGCACCTGAAGTGTGCCTTGCCATTAGTTAGTCAAGGCGTACAATAGTGATCCGAGAATGGATCACATGACAGGAGTCGAACTTATCCTTAGTATCTAGTGGACTAAGGAATTTTCTCGATTATGGAGGTGGTAAAACAGTTCGTCGTAAAGGGTTAAGTCGATGAAAACTTTGACACTAAACCGGATGACTCGGAGTAGTAAACCGGATTCGTATAGTAGAGCAGTTATTTGGAATAGCTCCAAGTAGCGCGTGGTAGCTAAATGTTGCAGACCCGTTGAGATTTGTAAAGCACACACGGATCTGAATGTTGCAGACCCGTTGACTAAAACCTCTCTCATAAGCATAACATGATCAAACCCTAGAACTCATTGAGTGTTAATCACATGGTGATGTGGACTAGATTATTGACTCTAGTGAACTTTGAGTGTTAATCACATGGTGATGTGAACTAGATTATTGACTCTAGTGCAAGTGGGAGACTGTTGGAAATATGCCCTAGAGGCAATAATAAAATGGTTATTATTGTATTTCCTTGTTCATGATAATTGTCTGTTGTTCATGCTATAATTGTATTAACTGGAAACCGTAATACATGTGTGAATACATAGACCACAACATGTCCCTAGTAAGCCTCTAGTTGACTAGCTCGTTGATCAATAGATGGTTATGGTTTCCTGACCATGGACATTGGATGTCATTGATAACGGGATCACATCATTAGGAGAATAATGTGATGGACAAGACCCAATCCTAAGCATAGCACAAGATCGTGTAGTTCGTTTGCTAGAGCTTTTCTAATGTCAAGTATCATTTCCTTAGACCATGAGATTGTGCAACTCCCGGATACCGTAGGAATGCTTTGGGTGTACCAAACGTCACAACGTAACTCGGTGGCTATAAAGGTGCACTACAGGTATCTCCGAAAGTGTCTGTTGGGTTGGCACGAATCGAGACTGGGATTTGTCACTCCGTATGACGGAGAGGTATCTCTGGGCCCACTCGGTAATGCATCATCATAATGAGCTCAATGTGACCAAGTGTTTGGTCACGGGATCATGCATTACGGTATGAGTAAAGTGACTTGCCGGTAACGAGATTCAACAAGGTATTGGGATACCGACGATCGAATCTCGGGCAAGTAACGTACCGATTGACAAAGGGAATTGTATACGGGATTGATTGAATCCTCGACATCGTGGTTCATCCGATGAGATCATCGTGGAACATGTGGGAGCCAACATGGGTATCCAGATCCCGCTGTTGGTTATTGACCGGAGAGTCGTCTCGGTCATGTCTGCATGTCTCCTGAACCCGTAGGGTCTACACACTTAAGGTTCGGTGATGCTAGGGTTGTAGAGATATTAGTATGCGGAAATACGAAAGTCGTTCGGATTCCGGGATGAGATCCCGGACGTCACGAGGAGTTCCGGAATGGCCGGGGGTAAAGATTTATATATGGGAAGTCCTATTTTGGCCACCGGAAAATGTTCGGGATTTTTCGGTATTGTACCTGGAAGGTTCTAGAAGGTTCCGAAGTGGGGACCACCTGCATGGGGGGGCCCACATGAACGTGGGTAGTGGGGGCAAGGCCCCACACCCCTGGTCAAGGCGCACCAAGATCCCACCTTAGAAGGAATAAGATCATATCCCGAAGGGATAAGATCAAGATCCCTAAAAAAGGGGGATAACAATCGGTGGGGAAGGGAAATGATGGGATTTCTTTCCCCCCCCCCACCTTTGCCAACGCCCCAATGGACTTGGAGGGCAAGAAACCAGCCCCCTCCACCCCTATATATAGTGGGGAGGCGCATGGGAGCAGCACCCCAAGCCCTGGCGCCTCCCTCCCTCCCGTGACACCTCTTCCTCCCCGCTTGCGCTTGGCGAAGCCCTGCCGGGATCCCGCTACTTCCACCACCACGCCGTCATGCTGCAGGATCTCCATCAACTTCTCCTGCCCCCTTGCTGGATCAAGAAGGAGGAGACGTCCCCGCTCCGTACGTGTGTTGAACGCGGAGGTGCCGTCCGTTCGGCGCTATAGGATCATCGGTGATTTGGATCACGACGAGTACGACTCCATCAACCCCGTTCTCTTGAACGCTTCCGCTCGCGATCTACAAGGCTATGTAGATGCACTCCTCCCCTCTCGTTGCTAGCATCTCCTAGATTGATCTTGGTGACACGTAGGAAAATTTTGAATTTCTGCTACGTTCCCCAACAAGGAGTAGTTGAATTATCTTTTTTTATCTATCTATGCTGAGAACTATCCTCTACTCTCTAGTATCTACTTCTCGATCTCAGCACTGTAAACACTTTTTTAAAGCGCCGCGCATTGCGATTCTATTGGAGATGCTCTAACATGGCAGACGAGTGCTTTAATGTTGCCCACAAGATGCGCGAGTATTACTAGTAGTATATTTTTCTTGCCATGTTGAGATTTTAAAACCACGAGTGCGAACATGCAGAGGAGCAATGAAGACCAAACACGGGATATTCGGGACATCTTCAAGGAGCGTGGCAAGTTAAAGAGGAGCTGCACCGAACCTCTAAAACGAGCTTTGGTAAGTAACACCCTTTCAATTACTTTCGTGTAGCCTCGTGTTCTTCGATGTGTATATGTTGTAGTTTCTGTTTCTCTTAAGCGTGGTGTTCTTCGATGTGTAATAAGAAGAGTCTTAATCGTCCTAATGCTTTCGTTTTTAGCTTGATGTAGGAAGTGGGTGTTCTCACCTTGTAGTCTGTTTTTATTTTTTTTCCTTTTGAATTCACTTCTCCGAGTTCTGTTTATCTGGCTTCTACTAAATGGATCTAGGTTGCTCTTAGTATTGATCTAAAAAACAAGTAACTTCATGTCAGGATGCAGTTCCTGCGAGGAGGGAAGTATGGTCAACCTCGAGATCATGTTTCCAAAATGAGGCTGGATTACACACAAGGTGCCAGTTCCCTAATGATGCTGGATTAGACACAAGGTGCAAATTCCCAGATGATGCTGGATTACACACAAGCCAGGTGGAGTCGTCAGCTGTTCGTGTCCTCGTGGCATTAGTAAAGGCTGAAAGAAAGCGTGCAGCAGCCCTTGAGAATGTAGCTGAGTTCCCGAAGAAGCGAAAAGAGCAATCAGATGCTCTCTTCACCCAAGCCAAAGAAGAGATGGAAGAAGCCAGAAATAAGCTAGCAGAGGCAGAGCAGGCTAGGCGTCTCCTGCTATCTAAAACTGTTGTCAATACAAAATTTCCTTCATAATAGCTAGGTTCAAATGTTTATCCAGTCAGCATGCCTCTTGTGATATCCGTGCATCTACTGATGTGGCACAAAATGGTTTTTTGGGTCGTGTAATAACAGCAATTACTTTCCAAACAATAACAGACGAAGCATTGGACATGGTATAGTTCACGCGCAAGCCCGACATTCCAAGTTCAACTTCCACATCAAACTCATGTTCACAGATATCTGCACATTCATACATAATGTCCACAACCATGATTCACTTCAAAGCCAAAAAAAATGTGAGGAGAGTTATAAATAAAGAAAATCCTCTACTAGTTCCTTCTACCAGTGCGAGCACAACAAGTCAAGACCATGCGTAAATTAATTATATTTTAGTCATTTTTTGTGTTCCAAAATGCCTGCCGGCTCGCGGAAGGACGTGTTGCTAGCACACGCGCGGATTCAATGAAGGCAGGCGGGGCAGTCTTAAGCTGGTTGCACACGGCGAGGAGGCGTGCTCAGCCGGGCCTGCAGCGAGTGCGGCCCTATTGGCCGGCGCGCCGGTTCAATGCCTGCGCTATGAGAGGTCGCGTCCGTGTCAGAGCAATCACTCCCTCCAGTCCTTTTTTGTTTGGGTATAACAAAATCTCGTTTTCCATTCACATTTTACAAGTAAAATTCGTGGACAAACTTTGACCCAAAGTACGATGGGGACTAGTAAACCAGAATGGAGGTAGTAGTTTTTTTAATCAAAGAAGGGTTTCCCCTTCTGATTTTCATTACTGAAAACCAGCATCTAAATCTAAACCATAGTATTTGCCCTAGAACTACCAGGTTCAACATCTCGCAACATAAACCCATACAACCTCCATCACAAAAAAAACCATACAACCATATGCCAAGGAGGTACGTAGTACTATGAATTCCATTTTCGCTCCATACCAATCGTTCTATAAACTACTTACTACTTATAACGCGCCATTGAAAATCGAAACTCTTAACCCCACTAAAAAAAGATATTTTAAACGTGGCTACTCGATCTGTGGCAACTGGCGAGCCACCGCGCTCCAAGTCGTTCACCTGTGGTCCCGACCATCAACTCCTATGGATCAAATTATCACGCGAGCTGACTATTCCTACAAAGGTGCTCCACCACGTACCCGGTACCCGCGAATGCAGCAATCGTGCACCTAGGGTTTTAGGGTTTATTTGTTAACGTCGCCTTTACGTAACACTCATGTGTGCGAGACAGCGAGAGGCCGACTGCGTGCGTGCGCCTCTTCTCTTCGTATATGTACTCCACCGTTTGTCTAGTGTCCAAAAAATTATAATAACTACTAGCAATGTGCCAATGCATTGCCACACGATCAAAGTAGATTAATATATATTCACCGATTTGATAGAAAAAAAAGTCTAGTTTTGAAATACGTATATCACTAAAAATATGTTATGTTTCACTCAAAATATATTCCTTTGGCGGTTTTTATGAGATAAGGGAGGAATGTTGTTGGTTTCAAGATTCGAGAAGTGGTATATGTCTAATTTCTACTCTTACTAGCAAGATGCCCGTGCATTGCATGGAACATCAAGATCTTGTGGGAGAAAAGGATGAACGAGGGAAGGCCTTATCTGCAAATGTGGTGAAGAGTGCGGGTAAATTGCCATATTTTCCTTCCTATCCGTCAAATATAAATCGGACGACCTACATTGCAGGATGGCAGGCCCACCATCATCACCAACTCTATTTTTTATCCCTACTCTTATAAAAAGCATTGTCGGTGATGATCGTGTGCCTGCCATCCTGCAATATAGGCCGTCTGATCTATATCTGACGGATAGGAAGGAAACTATGGCAATTTTGCAAAAAGATACCCACACCCCTCTCCACATTTGCAAATAAGGCCTTCACTCGTTCATCCTTTTCCCCCACAAGATAAACTACTCATACAAATGCATCTTGATGTTTCGTGCAATGCATGGGCATCTTGCTAGTTGTTGCAAAAAGCCCATGTGTGTCTGAGAGAGAGGGAGAGTGGAGGAGGACGGAGTGCATGTGTGACAAAGACACAAGGAGTGTGTGTGCGATAGGTATCCGCTTAAAATGAGGCGATAGTGTGTGTGTGCACGATCGAGAGGGCGTGTCTCAAGAAGGGAAGAAAAATCTACATAGATACAAGGAGCGGGAGAGAGACATGTATGCGATGGTGGAAGCACGAGTGTGCGGGTGTATAAACCTATCTAGAGGCTAGCTAGTCGATAAATGTTTGTGAGAGAAATACGAGTCGGGGTGCGAAAGCGAGAGTTTTGTGTGTGAGAGAGAGAGACGGTAGTCGGGAAGGGGAGTGGAAGCAGGAGTTGTGTGTGTGTGTGTCTGTGAGAGAGAGAGAGAGAGAGAGAGGAGACGGTAGTCGGGGTTGTCTGATCGGTAAACAAATGAATAATGTCAGTCTGGGATGGAGACGAAAGGGAGACCGCAACAAATGTTGTGTCTACAGGAGAGAGAGAGAGAGAGTAATTTTAGTGGTATGAGTCATATGTAGAGACATATAGGGTGTGTGAGAGAATCCCATAGAGAGAAAGACAAAGTGAAAGACGAGTGGAGACTGTGTGTGTGGCGGTGAAAAAAGAAAGCTTAGGTACCGAGTGATACCAGAGAACAGTAGAGACGTGAGAGATAATGAAAACCGTGTAATGTATAATGATAGGGAGAGTGTGACACTTCTCAAGGGAGACGTCGAGAGACCATGTTTGCGAGGATAGGAGAAACATGAAGTGAGCGTGCGGGTGAGCTGGAGAAAAGAGAGTGATAGCTACCTGAAGGAGCATGCATGCGAGAGAGATGGGCGTGAAAGGAGTGAACAAAACAGGGATTCAAATATTTGAATTCGAGATGATGATACATGTAATCCATACTCGAACCAAAATTGATCTATCAAACGTGCATAATCATATGAATTCACGCACATCTATGTTATTTAATATGTAGATATTACTGATCCATACATTTTAGTAGAACATAATTTGGTTAAAAATTTTCGAATTCAACCTTAAGATTTCGAGATCGTTGTATTTGTAAATCATATTATACATATAAAGGAGCAGAATTCTTTGTTGTGCTTTTGAAAGTATATATAAAAAATGATGTATATAGAATGTAATTCCAATTGAAAATGGATCCCGCCCGAAAAAAATAGAATACAAACGGGATTCGAATTGAGTTGGCACGGTAAACGTGCACTCTGCAAAATTTGAACGAAGCGGGGAAAGTCGCAGCAACCGCCCGAAACCAAAATCTGCGAGATGGAAATCACTACTGCCTATCCCTGCCACGCAAAGCCTATCTGCTGGATTTCTATATGTTTCGATAGGGGTAGGTTTGTAATTTCACCCAAACGTGATGTAACCACCTCTCACCCGGATTCATACACGGTGGGCGCCAAAACACAGTGTGTCCTCGGCTGAAATCGACTCCCTCCCCGATTCATATTCATACACGGTGGGCGCCAAAAACAAACTCTCGTCGGCAAATATTCGGTGTATGCGAGATTACCGTCCTATCCCCAACTGACTAATGTTGCTGTGATGTAGTAGAAATTTGAAACGGGGGCTAAGTTTGTAAATTTCCTCGCATTTGAGACAAGCGCGCCCTGAATACATGGTTCCCCCCTTCCTCTCTACCTCCCTTTTCCCCATTCGTACTCTGTGGGTGCCAAAACACCCTCTCCACCCCACCCTCCTCCGTCCGCCGTCGTCCGCCACCCCATCCACCGCCGTCCTCCTCCACCATGCCGGAGCTGATACCCCGACGCCGCCGTCCATTACAAGAGATCGACCTCCCTCATCTACGGCTTCAGACCAGGATCCTTGCATCCCGTCCTCTCGCTTCATCCCCGCCGCCGTCCACCTTGCCGGCGCCGCTCCTATGACCGTCTTGTCCACCGCGCCCCGCCGCCACCGTCTACCCTCCTAGATCTGCTTCCACGCCGCCGACAGCCATCGCTACCGCAGCACTGTCAAATTATCAGCAGATGCGTACACGGCGCCGCACCAGAGGCGGTACTCTTTCGTATCTGCTCAACTTATTTATCGCAGCAAGAAAATAGATCGCCGCTGCTTTACTTTGATTTCTTGTCTTGGTTGCGAAGTTGCCTTTGTCCGGTTTGCACCTTCAGATCCGCCATGGCACGCTCAACACTATACTCCCAATGCTTATGGTTTTCCCCTTTTATATTCCACACTAGTTAAATCACAGTAGACTAAATTTCAAAATTGGGTCAGTCGATTTTTCAGAGCTCGTCGGAGTTCGCCGGTGCGATCGAAGGGGCTCGGGTGGTTGTGGGGCCTCGCCGAACAAAGAAAACTCGATGCGGGTGGGGGTTGGGGCGGGGGTGGGGGTGGCGGAGGAACACAGGCGGTGGGGGCCGGTGGTCCGGCCGGCGGCCCGTGCGGTGTTCTGTATGGGAAGAATCAGAGACGAGGAAGAAGAAGGGTTAGGAGACGTAGGATCTTCATCCAACCGCCTGAAATGGTCGAGAGATAGCTGGGAGTTGCATTCTTAATGCGCTCTAGTTCATCATGTGTGGGCACTGCGCAACCAACATTTTATTATCCAAAATCTGCTTGCTCTTCTTTACCATGTTCCTCTTCTGTTCTTCTTTAATATGTACTCTCTTCGTTCCTAAATACAAATCTTTGTATAGATTCCACCATGGACTACATATGGAGCAAAATGAGTGAATCTACACTCTAAAATGTATCTGGATACATCTGTATGTGATCCATAGTGGAAATCTCTACAAAGACTTATATTTTGGAACGGAGGGAGTATGATAGTAGTACAGTATGTTCCTTGTACTGAAGATGAGCAAGGACATTTGCAGTGTAGAGGTCTATACGGTCAGTTGTGATGGACACTTTGAGCCTCTTTGATTCGTAGGATCTTGTAAACATAGGAATAGGATTTGTAGTGGCCTGCCCACTTGAATCCTATAAGAATAGCAAGGAAATGCGGGGAGCTGTGTCGCCTTTGAGAGTTACACTGATATTAACAGTACCGCACCTTCACTTGAAGAGAGCTGGTATCCGAAGCCTTTCTAGCCGTACCGGCAATACTAGCACATATATTCCAGCAAGTTCCACTTTGCTGATTTTACTCTGATGCTTAAGGTTTTCCCGTTATATCTACACTATGATCTGTGTAGCTGCTTTTGTCGCACTAGCAGCAGTCCACTCTTGAAGGTAAACTCTGCAATGACTTACAAAATTGGCACCAAGGCATTGAGTGCCATTCTGGTTGCAATGAAACTCATACGCTCCCAACCTGTTGATTCTTGTTCAGAATATGATCCTAATGACTATTCTAACCTCGAGGAGTCAAAGGCAGATGACCTGTCCTGTTCACCCATCAAGGTGCCTGTTCTAATTTGGCAATGTTTTATTGATTGCGGGTATCTTGCATATGTTGTCTTGCATTTCTTCTACTTTGTTGCACCGCCATCTGCTTAGTTTACTCATCATATATGTCGAGATGCCATGCCCATCCATTATCAATACATATTCCATCTGTCATCATACCATGTTTTTTCACTCAAATGCTGTTCTTGTGCATCAGACATCAAAAAGGAAGAGGGTGATTGCCGAACCTAAAGGAGCACCAGCAAAGTCCTTGAAAAACGTGGTGGTGCCGGAGAAATCAGACAGCACCCCACTTATATTGGTTGTACAACCAGTGACACAAAACGTAGGACCGACTCCAGCAGACTATACCCATACTTCACTGGCCACACCACTAGCCCCACCACACAGGACCTGCACTCCAGCAAAAGGTATACCGATTTCATTTGCCATAGCACCAGCTGTACCACAGAAAAATCCCACTCCAGCAAAAAGTACAGCAAGTCCACCGGCCGAAGACCTATCCCAACTGCAGAGACGGCCAATTCCTGCAGATTGGAACCCCATTCCATTTATTCCCAGTTTAAAAGACAATGCTTTCAATGTTGTTAGGGACTACGTGCATATATTCCCATCATGGGAAGATTATTGTGAAGACAAACACCATTTTCACATCTTCCTGTCCAACTTACGTGTAAGTTCTATTATTCATGGTTATTATTTTCCTGTTTTCTGCTGATTGAACACATCAATGATTTACATTACATTGTTGTAACTAGGCGAGGGTCAATCTGGATAGTCATGACGAGCAAAGCTTGCTTGTGCTTTTCAAGGAAGCATTGCAGCAGTATCGGTGTTACCTGAGGAAATCACACTTTGATGGCAAGTCTATAAACGAATTTCCGGTGAAGTCTCATGTGCTAAATTTAGAAGACATTGAGTGGAAAAACCTTGTTATGCACTGGCCTCGTTCCCAGGATGAGGTACTGTCTATGAAATCACATGACAATTTGAACTTCTACTTTTCCGCATGTGCCTTACGGATCTTTTTTGCAGGAAATCTGCTCAAAGAAGAATTCTGGTTTGACAAGAACGACAGGATATCGCAAATATGCTGCCCGCTACTTTGCTCTTGTTAGTACCTGTTGTCCTGTATCACTGTACTTGCATACATACCTGGTTCATTATGTGACAGCAGTATGCATGATAGCTTGCTTATCAATTGTTCGCTCCAAATTATCTGATCTGTATGAATGGTTACATTAGTGTAGAATATATCCAATGCCAATGTTTTTTTAGCTCTGCATTGTTCTTGTAAGTACATGCTGCCCTTTATCAGTGTACTTATAATGACAAGTAGTTGTTCATGTACCATCACTCTGCAGCTTATTTTCCTTTGCCCTCCATTTTCTACACATCAGATCTATATTTACTCTTACCATAAGGTTGGTACTGAAGAAGTTTAGCTATGCATTGCTCTTGGATGTACCTTTTGCCTGTATCATTGCACTTACATTTATAGCTACTTGGTTATGTAGCATCACTCTTCATCTTATCTTAAATATTCTCCATTTTTTCATATATTATCACATCTATATTTACTCTTAACAAAATGTAAAATAAAGGCAATGCTTTTGAAGAAGATTCTGTGGTAAACTTCTTGAATTGCTCCCCCATCAGCATGGACAAGGCCTTTATAGAGCCTGTCTTCACCAACAATGTAAGTTTGTCCATCTCAAGCCTTCAAACTTTGTTGTATATATTTGGTTAGGCATGACTGCAACAGCTGTTTATTTTTGGTGTTTGCATCAAATTGCTTGTTTAAACTTTATTATGTAGTTCATAAACAAAAGTTTGTCCTTTCTCAATTTAAGTTTTCAGTTGTACAACCAAGTTCCTTCTTCGTACCATGTAAATTAAACTATACAGAGTAAGTGATCTTCTTTTGCACTGCATGTATGCTTCTGTTCTTCATCCGTAATCCAGTGGTGTGGTGAACCTACCCACTACAGCACAATGTCATATTCTGCAATGTCTTAACTATGAACAACGTCATATCATTCTACTATTATTTAAACCGTCTCTTTATTTGCCAATCTAAAATGGTATAAATTGACAGCACACTAACCATTGATACTTATGAGTTCTTGATCTGTAATCCAGTGGTGTCGTGAAGCTGCCAACTCCTTCACAATGTCATTTCCTGCCATGTCTTGACCTGAACAATACCATATTGTGTTAATGCAATTTTAAACTGTGTCACTTTATTCGTCAGTAAGAAATGTGATGAATTGTCAGCACTGATACTTTTATGTGCAAAACCTGTCATATGTCTGCTTGTTTATCTTTCAGAGTGAGGAAGATATAAGTGTTGAACAAGCGCAGTCTCATCATCTTGCTCAGCTGCTTGCGCTGCAGCTCCCCAGCAGGGCTAACCTTTCTTCAACTCTATTGAAGTGCTGTCGGTTTTGTATATTATTTTGTCGGCGTGTTTATTTGCACTGGTGGCGATCTTTGATGCCCAGTGTATGTAATCTGCTGTCTGCTTGTGCTTTATTATCATAGTGGCGAACTTTGATGCCCAGTGGATGTAATATGCCGTAATTTCTTTATTGTATTGTCTAGGTTTTTCTTATTCACGATGCTGTAGTTATTTTACTGTATATATATCTTGTCTTCGCAGTAAACCGGCCAAACCGTAAAATTACGGTACATAATCGGGCCGTCATGCAATCACGATGTAGGTTGGGCCTGAAATGTGCCGGACAGCTCACGGGCCGGCAGCAGCCCGAAATGAACCCCGGTCCATGATTGTGCGAATCAAATCACGGGCTTTTAACAGGCCAAAATTGTCTCGGTCCTTGTTTGGCCCAATCAGATATCGGCTGCGAGCAGGCCGGATGCAAACCGGGCCGTAGTTAGGCCCAACTATATGACGGGCTTTTAACAGGCCGAAATTAATATAGGGCCGAAATGTTAAACGGGCCCTTAACAGGCCAAAACTAATATCAGGCCGAATTACTAAGTGGGCCTTTAGCAAGTAGGCCCAAAAGCATAGTGTCCAGTTGACGGGCCGAATCTGATATGGGCCATAATTGAGCCCAAAGCCTCTTAAAGGGCCGGACCTGATCTGGGCCGTAATTAGGCCCAGAACGTGGTAGGCTTTTAACGGGCCGGATCTCATACGGGCCACTATTAGGCCCGGAGCGTGGCAGGCCATTAATGGACCGGATCAAATATGGCCCGGCATTTCGCCCAAAACATGGCAGCCAGTTAATGGGCCGGCCTACTAGGGTCCTCAAAATCTTGTGGGCCTACAGCTGGGCCGGCCCATTAATGTCGGTGAAATCTCATGGGCCTTTAGCTGGGCCGGCCCATTATGATCCGCAAGAATCTTGTGGGCCTTTACATGGGCCGGCCCATTATGGCACACAAAAATCTTATGGGTCTTTACCTGGGCCGGCCCATTATGGCCCGCAAAATCTTGGGGGCCTTTAGCTGGGCCAGCCCATTATGGTCCGCAAAATCTCGTGGGCCTTTAGCTGGGCCGGCCCATTATGGTCCGCAAAATCTTGTGGGCCTTCAGTTGGGCCGGCCCATTTAAACTTGATGGGCCGGTCCACGTGTCAACATATCATAGGCGCGTCTCGCCCATTGGATGAGTAACACCTGTGCCAACGTGGACCTGACACGTGTCTCCTCTAGCCAATGATGATTTTACACGTGGAAAATCCCCATTGGTCGGGGCTGTTAACGAGCTATCGGATCAAAAACCCGACCCGATAGCTTAACGGCGTTTCGTTACGGTGGATGCCACGTGTCGGTCACCCTTGACGAAAGCACTTCTGTGACGCGCGATTTATCGTCATGGAAGTGGACACTTCCGTGATGATAATTTTGGTAATGTCATGGAACACTTCTACGACAGCACAGGTATGACTATCTTGATTCTGTCATAAAATCGTCATGGATGTACATGCATGACAGAAAACGCGACCTACTGTGACAAACACGTATCATCACGGAAGTGTATTATTTTTTGTAGTGAATCTACGAGCACATAATTCCTATTTGCAACAATAATAATATCATTAGTCCTTCCCATAGGTTTCTTAATGGTGGAATCCGCAAGATGCAAATTTAAAGAACAATCATCAAATTCACGGAAACCTAACACATCACACAAAGTTTTTGGAATCGTGGAAACACTAGCACCCAAATCACACAAAGCATAGCATTCATAATCTTTAATATTAATTTTAATAGTCGGCTCCCACTCATCGTAAAGTTTTCTAGGAATAGAAACTTCTAGTACAAGTTTTTCTTCATAAGACTGCATTAAAGCATCAACGATATGTTTAGTGAAAGCTTTATTTTGATTATAAGCATGAGGAGAATTTAACACAGATTGCAACAAGGAAATACAATCTATCAAAGAGCAATTATCATAATTAAATTCCTTGAAATCCAAAATAGTGGGTTCATTACTAAGTAAAGTTTTGACCTCTTCAATCCCACTTTTATTAATTTTAGCATCAAGATCTAAAAACTCCGAACCGTTGGGACGCCTTTTAACTAAAGTTGACTCATCTCCAGTCCCATCTTTATGAAGATTCATATTGGAAAACAAAGATTTAATAGGAGACACATCAATCACTTTTAGATCTTCATCTTTATTATCATGAAAACTAGAAGAACACGCTTTCACAAAGCAATCTTTTTTAGCACGCATCCTAGCGGTTTTTTCTTTGCATTCATCAATGGAAATTCTCATGGATTTGAGAGACTCATTGATATCATGCTTAGGTGGAATAGATCTAAGTTTCAAAGAATCAACATCAAGAGAATTCTATCCACGTTCCTAGCCAACTCATCAATCTTAAGCAATTTTTCTTCAATCAAAGCATCGAAATTCTTTTGCGAATTCATAAATTCTTTAACACTAGTCTCAAAATCAGAGGGCATCTTATTAAAATTTCCATAAGAGTTGTTGTAGGAATTACCATAATTATTAGAGGAATTACTAGGGAACGGCCTAGAATTAAAGTTTCCTCTATACGCATTGTTACCAAAATTGTTCCTACCAACAAATTCACACCCATAGATTCATTACTATTCTCAATCACAGTGGACAAAGGCATATCATTAGGATCAGAAGAAACACTCTTATTAGCAAACAATTTCATAAGTTCATCCATCTTTCCACTCAAAACATTAATCTCTTCAATCGCATGAACCCTTTTACTAGTGGATCTTTCGGTGTGCCATTGAGAATAATTAACCATAATATTATCTAGGAGTTTAGTAGCTTCTCCTAAAGTGATTTCCATAAAAGTGCCTCCCGCGGCCGAATCTAAAAGATTTTTAGAAGCAAAATTCAATCCGGCATAAATTTTTTGTATAATCATCCATAAATTCAAACCATGTGTAGGGCAATTACGTATCATTAATTTCATCCTCTCCCAAGCTTGTGCAATATGCTCATGATCAAGTTGTTAAAAATTCATAATATCATTCCTAAGACAGATGATCTTAGCGGGAGGAAAATACTTAGAGATAAAATCATCTTTGCACTTATTCCATGAACAAATACTATTTGTAGGCAAAGATGAAAACCAAGTTTTAGCACGATCTCCAAGCGAAAACGGAAATAGCTTCCATTAAACAATATCATTATCCACGTCTTTCTTCTTTTGCATATCACACAAATCAACAAAGTTGTTTAGATGGGTTGCGGCATCTTCACTAGGAAGGCTAGAGAATTGATCTTTCATGACAAGATCCAACAAAGCAGCATTAATTTCACAAGATTCAGCATCGGTAATAGGAGCAATCAGAGTGCTAAGAAAATCATTGTTGTTTGTATTGGAAAATTCACACAATTTAGTATTGTCTTGAGCCATTGTGACAAGCAATCAATCCAACACACAAGCAAACAAGAAGCAAGCGAAAGGAGGCGAACGAAAAAGGGCAAATAAAACGGCAAGGGTGAAGTGGGGGAGAGGAAAACGAGAGGCAAATGGCAAATAATGTAATGCGAGGGATAAGAGTTTGTGATGGGTACTTGGTATGTCTTGACTTGACTTGGCGTAAGCCTCCCCGGCAACGGCGCCAGAAATCCTTCTTGCTACCTCTTGAGCACTGCGTTGGTTTTCCCTTGAAGAGGAAAGGGTGATGCAGCAAAGTAGCGTAAGTATTTCCCTCAGTTTTTGAGAACCAAGGTATCAATCCAGTAGGAGGTTACACACAAGTCGCCTCATACCTACACAAACAAATAAGAACCTCGCAACCAATGCGATAAAGAGGTTGTCAATCCCTTCACGGCCACTTGCAAAAGTGAGCTCTGATAGAGATAATAAGATAAATATTTTTGGTATTTTTGTTGTATAGATTGAAAGTAAAGATTGCAAAATAAAATAGATTGGAAACTTATATGATGGAAAATAGACCCGGGGGCCATAGGGTTCACTAGTGGCTTCTCTCAAGATAGCATATTCTGCAGTGGGTGAACAAATTACTGTCGAGCAATTGATAGAAGAGCGCATAGTTATGAGAATATCTAGGCATGATCATGTATATAGGCATCACGTCTGTGACAAGTAGACCGAAATGATTCTGCATCTACTACTATTACTCCACACATCGACCGCTATCTAGCATGCATCTAGAGTATTAAGTTCACAAGAACAGAGTAACGCATTAGGCAAGATGACATGATGTAGAGGGATAAACTCAAGAAATATGATATAAACCCCATCTTTTTATCCTCGATGGAAACAATACAATACGTGTCGTTTCCCTTTCTGTCACTGGGACCGAGCAACGCAAGATTGAACCCAAAGCTAAGCACTTCTCCCATTGCAAGAAAGATAATTCTAGTAGGCCAAACCAAACTGATAATTCGAAGAGACTTGCAAGGATAACAAATCATACATAAAAGAATTCAGAGGAGATTCAAATATTGTTCATAGATAATCTTGATCATAACCCCACAATTCATCGGATCTCGACAAACACACCGCAAAAAGAATTACATACGAATAGATCTCCAAGAGAATCAAGGAGAATTTTGTATTGAGATCCAAAGAAAGAGAAGAAGCCATCTAGCTAATAACTATGGACCCGAAGGTCTGAGGTAAAGTACTCACACATCATCGGAGAGGCTATGGTGTTGATGTAGAAGCCCTCCGTGATCGATTCCCCCTCCAACGGAGCGCCGAAAAAGGCCCCAAGATGGGATCTCACAGGTACAGAAGGTTGCGGCGGTGGAAATAGGGTTTCATAGTGCTCCTGGATGTTTTCGGAGTATATGAGCATATATAGGCGAAAGAAGTCGGTCAGAGGAGCCACGAGGGCCCACGAGGGTGGGGGGCGTGCCTACCCCCCTGGGCGCGCCTCCCTGCCTTGTGGCCGCCTCGTTGCTTCCTTGACGTCCACTCCAAGTCTCCTGGATTGCGTTTGTTCCAAAAATAACTTTCCCGAAGGTTTCATTCCGTTTGTACTCCGTTTGATATTCCTTTTCTGCGAAACATTGAAATAGGCAAAAAACAGCAATTTGCACTGGGCCTCCGGTTAGTAGGTTAGTCCCAAAAATAATATAAAAGGGCATAATAAAGCCCATTAAACATCCAAAACATATAACATAATAGCATGGAACAATCAAAAATTATAGATACGTTGGAGACGTATCACTGCTCAAGTGAAGAAGCCCAAGTCTGGACCTAAGCCTGAGACTGAGTGCTTCTACTGCAAAGGGACTGGTCACTGGAAGCGGAACTGCCCCAAGTATTTGGCAGATAAGAAGGATGGCAAGGTGAACAAAGGTATATGTGATATACATGTTATTGATGTGTATCTTACTAATGCTCGCAGTAGTGCCTGGGTATTTGATACTGGTTCTGTTGCTAATATTTGCAACTCGAAACAGGGACTACGGATTAAGTGAAGATTGGCTAAGGACGAGGTGACGATGCGCGTGGGAAATGGTTCCAAAGTCGATGTGATCGCCGTCGGCACGCTACCTCTACATCTACCTTCGGGATTAGTTTTAGACTTGAATAATTGTTATTTGGTGCCAGCGTTAAGCATGAACATTATATCTGGATCTTGTTCGATGTGAGACGGTTATTCATTTAAATCAGAGAATAATGGTTGTTCTATTTATATGAATAATATCTTTTATGGTCATGCACGCTTGAAGAGTTGTATATTTTGTTGAATCTCGATAGTAGTGACACACATATTCATAATATTGAAGCCAAAAGATGCAGAGTTGATAATGATAGTGCAACTTATTTGTGGCACTGCCGTTTAGGTCATATTGGTGTAAAGCGCATGAAGAAACTCCATTCTGATGGACTTTTGGAATCACTTGATTATGAATCACTTGGTACTTGCGAACCATGCCTCATGGGAAAGATGACTAAAACTCCGTTCACCGGAACAATGGAGTGAGCAACAGATTTATTAGAAATCATACATACCGATGTATGTGGTCCAATGAACATTGAGGCTCGCGGCGGGTATCATTATTTTCTCACCTTCACAGAGGATTTGAGCAGATATGGGTATATCTACTTGATGAAACATAAGTCTGAAACATTTGTAAAGTTCAAAGAATTTCAGAATGAAGTGGAAAAGCATCATGAAAATAAAGTTTCTACGATCTGATCGTGGAGGAGAATATTTGAGTTACGAGTTTGGTCTTCATTTGAAACAATGCGGAATAGTTTCGCAACTCACGCCACCCGGAACACCACAGCGTAATGGTGTGTCTGAACGTCGTAATCATACTTTACTAGATATGGTGCGATCTATGATGTCTCTTACTGATTTACCGCTATCGTTTTGGGGTTATGCTTTAGAGACAGCTGCATTCACGTTAAATAGGGCACCATCTAAATTCGTTGAGACGACGCCTTATGAACTGTGGTTTGGCAAGAAACCCAAGTTGTCGTTTCTTAAAGTTTGGGGCTGCGATGCTTATGTGAAAAAGCTTCAACCTGATAAGCTCGAACCCAAATCGGAATTTGTCTTCATAGGATACCCAAAGGAGACTATTGGGTACACCTTCTATCACAGATCCGAAGGCAAGACATTCATTGCTAAGAATGGATCCTTTCTAGAGAAGGAGTTTCTCTCGAAAGAAGTGAGTGGGAGGAAAGTAGAACTTGATGAGGTAACTGTACCTGCTCCCTTATTGGAATGTAGTTCATCACAGAAATCAGTTCCTGTGACTCCTACACCACTTACTGAGGAAGCTAACGATGATGATCATATAACTTCAGATCAAGTTCCTACTGAACCTCGTAGGTCAACCAGAGTAAGATTCGCACCAGAGTGGTACGGTAATCCAGTTCTGGAGGTCATGTTACTTGACCATGACGAACCTACGAACTATGAGGAAGCGATGATGAGCCCAGATTCTGCGAAATGGCTTGAGGCCATGAAATCTGAGATGGGATCCATGTATGAGAACAAAGTGTGGACTTTGGTTGACTTGCCTGATGATCGTCAAGCCATCGAGAATAAATGGATCTTCAAGAAGAAGACTGACGCTGATGGTAATGTTTGCTACCTCTTGAGCACTGCATTGGTTTTCCCTTGAAGAGGAAAGGGTGATGCAATAAAGTAGCGTAAGTATTTCCCTCAGTTTTTGAGAACCAAGGTATCAATCCAGTAGGAGACCACGCTCAAGTCCCACGCACCTACACAAACAAATAAGAACCTCGCAACCAACGCGATAAAGGGTTGCCAATCCCTTCACGGTCACTTACGAGAGTGAGATCTGATAGATATGATAAGATAATATTTTTGGTATTTTTATGATAAAGACTAAAAGTAAAGAAAGCATAATAAACGGCGATAGAAATAGCTAGTTGACGGGAGATTAATATAATGGAAAATAGACCCGGGGGCCATAGGTTTCATTAGTGGCTTCTCTAAAAAGCATAAGTATTACGGTGGGTAAACGAATTACTGTCGAGCAATTGATAGAATTGAGCATAGTTATGAGAATATCTAGGTATGATCATGTATATAGGCATCACGTCCGTGACAAGTAGACCGACTCCTGCCTGCATCTACTACTATTACTCCACACATCGACCGTTGTCCAGCATGCAACTAGAGTATTAAGTTCATAAGAACGGAGTAACGCTTTAAGCAAGATGACATGATGTAGAGGGATAAACTCATGCAATATGATATAAACCCCATATTTCTATCCTCGATGGCAACAATACAAACGTGTCGTTTCCCCTACTGTCACTGGGATCGAGCACCGCAAGATTGAACCCAAAGCTAAGCACTTCTCCCGTTGCAAGAAAGATCAATCTAGTAGGCCAAACAAAACTGATAATTCGAAGAGACTTGCAAAGATAACCAATCATACATAAAATAATTCATAGGAGAATCAAATATTGTTCATAGATAATCTTGATCATAAACCCACAATTCATCGGATATCGACAAACACACCGCAAAAAAGAGTTACATCGAAAAGATCTCCAAGAGAATCAAGGAGGACTTTGTATTGAGATCCAAAGAGAGAGAAGAAGCCATTAGCTATAATAACTATGGACCCAAAGGTCTGAGGTAAACTACTCACACATCATTGGAGAGGCTATGGTGTTGATGTAGAAGCCCTCCGTGATCAATGGCCCCTCCGGCGGAGCACCGGAAAAGGCCCCAAGATGGGATCTCACGGGTACAGAGAGTTGCGGCAGTGGAAATAGGGTTTTGGCTCCATATATGATGTTTCCAGGGTATATGAGTATATATAGGCGAAAGAGGTCGGTCAGGAGAGCTACGAGGGGCCCACGAGGGTGGGGGCGTGCCCAGGGGGGCAGGCGCGCCTCCCTGCCTCGTGGCTTCCTCGTTTGTTGCTTGACGTCCACTCCAAATCCTCTAGATCACGTTCGTTCCAAAAATCACGTTCCCGAAGGTTTCATTCCGTTTGGACTCCGTTTGATATCATTTTCCTTCGAAACACTGAAATAGGCAAAAAAACAGCAATTTGGGTTGGGCCTCCGGTTAATAGGTTAGTCCCAAAAATAATATAAAAGTGTATAATAAAGCCCATTAAACATCCAAAACAGAATATATAATAGCATGGAACAATCAAAAATTATAGATACGTTGGAGATGTATCAAGCATCCTCAAGCTTAATTCCTGCTTGTCCTCGAGTAGGTAAATGATAAAAACAGAATTTTTGATGTGGAATGCTACTTAGCATAATTTTCAATGTAATTCTCTTAATTGTGGCATGAATATTCAGATCCGAAAGATTCAAGATAAAAGTTTAATATTGAAATAAAGGTAATAATACTTCAAGCATACTAACTAAGCAATTATTTCTTCTCAAAATAACATGGCCAAAGAAAGTTCATCCATACAAAATCATATAGTTTGGTCATGCTCCATTTTCGTCACACAAGAATGCTCTCATCATGCACAACCCTGATGACAAGCCAAGCAATTGATTCACACTATTGTAATCTCAAACTTTTTCAACTTTCACGCAATATATGAGCGTGAGCCATGGATATAGCACTATGGGTGGAATAGAATATGATGATAGGGGTTATGTGGAGAAGACAAAAAAGGAGAAAGTCTCACATTGACGTGGCTAATCAACAGGCTAGGGAGATGCCCATCAATTGATGTCAATGCAAGGAGTAGGGATTGCCATGCAACGGATGCACTAGAGCTATAAATGTATGAAAGCTCAACAAAAGAAACTAAGTGGGTGTGCATCCAACTTGCTTGCTCACGAAGACCTAGGGCATTTGAGGAAGCCCATTGTTGGAATATACAAGCCAAGTTCTATAATGAAAAATTTCCACTAGTATATGAAAGTGACAAAACAAGAGACTCTCTATCATAAAGATCATGGTGCTACTTTGAAGCACAAGTGTGGAAAAAACGATAGTAGCATTGCCCCTTTTTATTTTCCTTTTTTCTTTCTTTTTTTTCTTCCTTTTTTTGGGCCTTCCCTTTTTTTGGCCTTTCTTTATTTTTTATTTTTTTTATTTGGGACAATGCTCTATGAATGATGATCATCACACTTCTATTTATTTACAACTCAATGAGTACAACTCGATACTAGAACAAAGTATGACTCTATATGAATGCCTCTGGCGGTGTACCGGGATGGGCAATGAATCAAGAGTGACATGTATGAAATAATATGCATGGTGGCTTTGCCACAAATACGATTTCAACTACATGATCATGCAAGGAAATATGACAATGATGAAGCGTGTCATGATAAACGGAACGGTGGAAAGTTGCATGGCAATATATCTCGGAATGGCTATGGAAATGCCGCTGTTTTGAGGAAGATATAAGGAGGTTTATGTGTGATAGAGCGTATCGTATCACAGGGTTTGGATGCACCGGTGAAGTTTGCACCAACTCTCAAGGTGAGAAAGGGCAATGCACGGTACCGAAGAGGCTAGCAATGATGGAAGGGTGAGAGTGCGTATAATCCATGGACTCAACATTAGTCATAAAGAACTCACATACTTATTGCAAAAATCTACAAGTCATCAAAAACCAAGCACTACGCGCATGCTCCTAGGGGGATAGATTGGTAGGAAAAGACCATCGCTCGTCCCCGTCCGCCACTCATAAGGAGGACAATCAAAGAACACCTCATGTTTCAAATTTGTTACACAACGTTTACCATACGTGCATGCTCCGGGACTTGCAAACTTCAACACAAGTATTTCTCAAATTCACAATTACTCAACTAGCACAACTTTAATATCACTACCTCCATATCTCAAAACAATCATCAAGCATGAAACTTCTCTTAGTATTCAACGCACTTGTAAAAAAGTTTTTACTAGTCTTGGATGCCTATCACACTAGGACTAATTTCACAATTTAAGCAAATTACCATGCTATTTTGTAGGACTCTCAAAATAATATAAGTGAAGCATGAGAGAACAATAAGTTCTATAAAACAAAACCACCACTGTGCTCTAAAAGATATAAGTGAAGCACTAGAGCAAAAACTATATAGCTCAAAAGATATAAGTGAAGCACATAGAGTATTCTAATAATATTTCGATTCATGTGTGTCTCTCCCAAAAGGTGTGTACAGCAAGGATGATTGTGGTAAAATAAAAAGCGAAGACTCAAATCATACAATATGCTCCAAGCAAAACACATATCATGTGGTGAATAAAAATATAGCATCCAGTAAAGTTACCGATGGACGAAGACGAAAGAGGGGATGCCTTCCGGGGCATCCCCAAGCTTAGGATTTTGGTTGTCCTTTAATTTTACCTTGAGGTGCCTTGGGCATCCCCAAGATTAGGCTCTTGCCAATCCTTGTTCCATAATCCATCAAATCTTTACCCAAAACTTGAAAACTTCACAACACAAAACTCAACAGAAAATCTCATGAGCTCCGTTAGCGAAAGAGAACAAGACACCACTTTAAGGTACTGTATTGAAGTCATTCTTTATTTATATTGGTGTTAAATCCAATGTATTCCAACTTCTATATGGTTTATAAACTCTTTTACTAGCCATAGATTCATCAAAATAAGCAAACAACACACGAAAAACAGAATCTGTCAAAAACAGAACAGTCTGTAGTAATCTGTATCTAACGCAAACTTCTATAACTCAGAAAATTCTGATAAAATAAGAAACCCTAAATAATTTGTTTATTGATATACTGCAATTGGAATCAGTATTTTATCACGTCCTGATGATTTTAAACAATTGTTTTCGTGAACAGAAAGTTTCTGACTTTTTCAGCAAGATCAAATAACTATTATCCAAGAAGATCATATAGGTTTTACTTGGCACAAACACTAATTAAAAACATAAAAACAAATCTAACCAGCGGCTAGATCAAATATTTAATCCTAAACAGGAGCAAAAAGAAAAAAACTAAAATAAAATTGGGTTGCCTCCCAACAAGCGCTATCGTTTAATGCCCTTAGCTAGGCATAAAAACAAGGATAGATCTAAGTATTATCATCTTGGGCATGCAATCCATAAGTAGCTTTCATAATAGATTCATAAGGTAATTTTATTTTCTTTCTAGGGAAGTGTTCCATGCCTTTCCTTAACAGAAATTGGAATCTAATATTCCCTTCCTTCATATCAATAATTGCACCAATCGTTCTAAGGAAAGGTCGACCAAGAATAATAGGACATGAAGGATTGCAATCTATATCAAGAACAATAAAATATACGGGCACATAATTCCTATTTGCAACAATAAGAACATCATTAATTCTTCCCATAGGTTTCTTGATAGTGGAATCCGCAAGATGCAAGTTTAGAGAGCAATCATCAAATTCACGGAAACCCAGCACATCACACAAAGTTTTTTGAATCGTGGAAACACTAGCGCCCAAATCACACAAAGCATAGCATTCATGATCTTTAATTTTAATTTTAATAGTAGTTTCCCACTCATCATAAAGTTTTCTAGGGATGGAGACTTCCAACTCAAGTTTTTCTTCATTAGATTGCATTAAAGCATCAATGATATGTTTGGTAAAAGCTTTATTTTGACTATAAGCATGCGGAGAATTTAGCACGGATTGCAATAAGGAAATACAATCTATCAAAGAGAAATTATCATAATTAAATTCCTTGAAATCCAAAATAGTGGGTTCATTGATATCTAAAGTTTTAACCTCTTCAATCCCACTTTTACCAATTTTTGCATCAAGATCTAAAAACTCTTAATTTATGGAACGCCCTCTAACTAAAGTTGACTCATCTCTAGTCCCATCATTATCAAGATTCATATTGCAAAACAAAGATTTAATAGGGGACACATCATTAACTTTTAGATCTTCATCTTTATTCTCATAAAAACTAGAAGAACACGCTTTCACAAAGCAATCTTTCTTAGCACGCATTCTAGCGGTTCTTTCTTTGCACTCATCAATGGAAATTCTCATGGCTTTGAGAGACTCGTTGATATCATGCTTAGGTGGAATAGATCTAAGTTTCAAACAATCAACATCAAGAGAATTTTATCCACGTTCCTAGCCAACTCATCAACCTTAAGCAATTTTTCTTCAAGCAAAGCATTGAAATTCTTTTGTGAATTCATAAACTCTTTAACACTAGTCTAAAAATCAGAGGGCAACTTATTAAAATTTCCATAAGAATTGTTGTAGGAATTACCATAATTATTAGAGGAATTACTAGGGAACGGCCGAGGATTAAAGTTTCCTCTATAAGCGTTGTTACAAAAATTGTTCCTACCAACATAATTCACATCCATAGATTCATTATTATTCTCAATCAAAGTAGACAAAGCCATGTCATTAGGATCGGAAGAAACACTCTTATTAGCAAACAATTTCATAAGTTCATCCATCTTTCCACTCAAAACATTAATTTCTTCAATTGCATGAACCTTTTTACTAGTGGATCTTTCAGTGTGCCATTGAGAATAATTAACCATAATATTATCTAGGAGTTTGGTAGGTTCTCCTAAAGTGATTCCATAAAAGTGCCTCCCGAGGCCGAATCTAAAAGATTTCTAGAAGCAAAATTCAATCCGGCATAAATTTTTTGTATAATCATCCACAAATTCAAACCATGAGTAGGGCAATTACGTATCATTAATTTCATCCTCTCCCAAGCTTGTGCAACATTTTCATGATCAAGTTGCTTAAAATTCATGATATCGTTTCTAAGAGAGATGATTTTAGCGGGAGGAAAAGACTTAGAGATAAAAGCATCTTTGCACTTATTCCAAGAATCAATACTATTTTTAGGCAAAGACGAAAACCAAGTTTTAGCTCGATCTCTAAGCGAAAACGGAAATAGTTTCAACTTAACAATATCATTGTCCACATCTTTCTTCTTTTGCATATCACACAAATCAACAAAACTATTAAGACGGGTAGCGGCATCCTCACTAGGAAGGCCGGCGAATTGATCTTTCATGACAAGATTCAACAAAGTAGCATTAATTTCACAAGATTCAACTTCGGTAAGAGGAGCAATCGGAGTGCTAAGAAAATCGTTGTTGTTGGTATTGGTAAAGTCACACAATTTAGTATTGTCTTGAGCCATCGTGACAAGCAAGCAATCCAACACACAAGCAAACAAGAAGCAAGCGAAAAAGAGGCAAACGAAAAGAGAGGGCGAATTAAACGGCAAGGGTGAAGTGGGGGAGAGGAAAACGAGAGGCAAATGGCAAATAATGTAACACGAGGGATAAGAGTTTGTGATGGGTACTTGGTATGTCTTGACTTGTGCGTAGACTCCCCGGCAACGGCGCCAGAAATCCTTCTTGCTACCTCTTGAGCACTGCGTTGGTTTTCCCTTAAAGAGGAAAGGGTGATGCAGTAAAGTAGCGTAAGTATTTCCCTCAGTTTTTGAGAACCAAGGTGATATACAGTAGGTGACCATGCTCAAGTCCCATGCACCTACACAAACAAATAAGAACCTCGCAAGCAACGCGATAAAGGGTTGTCAATCCCTTCACGGTCACTTACGAGAGTGAGATCTGATAGATATGATAAGATAATATTTTTGGTATTTTTATGATAAAGACTAAAAGTAAAGAAAGAAAAATAAACGGCGATAGAAATAGCTAGTTGACGGGAGATTAATATGATGGAAAATAGACCCGGGGGCCATAGGTTTCACTAGTGGCATCTCTCAAAAGCATAAGTATTACGGTGGGTAAACGAATTACTGTCGAGCAATTGATAGAATTGAGCATAGTTATGAGAATATCTAGGTATGATCATGTATATTGGCATCACGTCCGTGACAAGTAGACCGACTCCTGCCTGCATCTACTACTATTACTCCACACATCGACTGCTAGCCAGCATGCATCTAGAGTATTAAGTTCATAAGAACGGAGTAACGCTTTAAGCAAGATGACATGATGTAGAGGGATAAACTCATGCAATATGATATAAACCCCATCTTTTTATCCTCGATGGCAACAATACAAGACGTGTCGTTTCCCCTACTGTCATTGGGATCGAGAACCGCAAGATTGAACCCAAAGCTAAGCACTTCTCCCATTGCAAGAAAGATCAATCTAGTAGGCCAAACCAAACTGATAATTCGAAGAGACTTGCAAAGATAACCACTCATACATAAAAGAATTCAGAGAAGAATCAAATATTGTTCATAGATAATCTTGATCATAAACCCACAATTCATCGGGTCTCGACAAACACACCGCAAAAAAGAGTTACATCGAATAGATATCCAAGAGAATCAAGGAGAACTTTGTATTGAGATCCAAAGAGAGAGAAGAAGCCATCTAGCTAATAACTATGGACCCGAAGGTCTGAGGTAAACTACTCACACATCATCAGAGAGGCTATGGTGTTGATGTAGAAGCCCTCCATGATCAATGCCCCCTCCGGCAGAGCGCCGGAAAAGGCCCCAAGATGGGATCTCACGGGTACAGGGAGTTGCGGCGGTGGAAATAGGGTTTTGGCTCCGTATATGATGTTTCCAGGGTATATGAGTATATATAGGCAAAAGAGGTCGGTCAGGAGAGCTACGAGGGGCCCAGGGGGCAGGCGCGCCTCCCTGCCTTATGGCTTCCTCGTTTGTTGCTTGACGTCCACTCCAAGTCCTCTGGATCATGTTTGTTCCAAAAATCATGTTCCCGAAGGTTTCATTCCATTTGGACTCCGTTTGATATCCTTTTCCTTCGAAACACTGAAATAGGCAAAAAAAACAACAATTTGGGCTGGGCCTCCGGTTAATAGGTTAATAGGTCAATGTTACTGTCTATAAAGCTCAACTTGTTGCGAAAGGTTTTCGACAAGTTCAAGGAGTTGACTACGATGAGACCTTCTCACCCGTAGCGATGCTTAAGTCCGTCCGAATCATGTTAGCAATTGCTGCATTTTATGATTATGAAATTTGGCAAATGGATGTAAACACTGCATTCCTGAATGGATTTCTGGAAGAAGAGTTGTATATGATGCAACCTTAAGGTTTTATCAATCCAAAGGATGCTAACAAAGTGTGCAAGCTCCAGCGATCCATTTATGGACTGGTCCAAGCATCTCGGAGTTGGAATAAACGTTTTGATAGTGTGATCAAAGCATATGGTTTTATACAGACTTTTGGAGAAGCCTGTATTTACAAGAAAGTGAGTGGGAGCTCTGTAGCATTTCTAATATTGTATGTGGATGACATATTGTTGATTGGAAATGGTATAGAATTTCTGGATGGCCTGAAAGGATACTTGAATAACAGTTTTTCAATGAAAGACCTCGGTGAAGCTATCTATAGAGATAGATCAAGACGCTTAATTGGACTTTCACCAAGCACATACCTTGATAAAGTCTTGAAGAAGTTCAAAATGGATCAAGCAAAGAAAGGGTTCTTGCCTGTGTTACAAGGTGTGAAATTGAGTCAGACTCAATCCCCGACCACTGCAGAAGATAGAGAGAAAATGAAAGTCATTCCCTATGCTTCAGCCATAGGTTCTATCATGTATGCAATGTTGTGTACCAGACCTGATGTGTGCCTTGCTATTAGTTTAGCAGGGAGGTACCAAAGTAATCCAGGAGTGGATCAGTGGACAGCGGTCAAGAACTTCCTGAAATACCTGAAAAGGACTAAGGATATGTTTCTCGTTTATGGAGGTGACAAAGAGCTCATCGTAAATGGTTACGTCGATGCAAGATTTGACACTGATCCGGATGACTCTAAGTCACAAACCGGATACGTATTTATATTGAACGGTGGAGCTGTAAGTTGGTGCAGTTCTAAGCAAAGCGTCATGGCGGGATCTACGTGTGAAGCGGAGTACATAGCTGCTTCGAAAGCAGCAAATGAAGGAGTCTGGATGAAGGAGTTCATATCCGATCTAGGTGTCATACCTAGTGCATTGGGTCCAATGAAAATCTTTTGTGACAATACTGGTGCAATTGCCTTGGCAAAGGAATCCAGATTTCACAAGAGAACCAAGCACATCAAGAGACACTTCAATTCCATCCGCAATCAAGTCAAGGAGGGAGACATAGAGATTTGCAAGATACATACGGATCTTAATGTTGCAGACCCGTTAACTAAGCCTCTCTCACGAGCAAAACATGATCAGCACCAAGACTCCATGGGTGTTAAAATCATTACTGTGTAATCTAGATTATTGACTCTAGTGCAAGTGGGAGACTGAAGGAAATATGCCCTAGAGGCAATAATAAAGTTGTTATTTACATTTCCTTATATCATGATAAATGTTTATTATTCATGCTAGAATTGTATTAACCGGAAACTTAGTACATGTGTGAATACATAGACAAACAGAGTGTCACTAGTATGCCTCTACTTGACTAGCTCGTTGAATCAAAGATGGTTAAGTTTCCTAGCCATAGACATGAGTTGGCATTTGATTAACGGGATCACATCATTAGAATGATTTGATTGACTTGACCCATTCCGTTAGCTTAGCACTTGATCGTTTAGTTTATTGCTATTGCTTTCTTCATGACTTATACATGTTCCTATGACAATGAGATTATGCAACTCCCGAATACCGGAGGAACACTTAGTGTGCTATCAAACGTCACAACATAACTGGGTGATTATAAAGATGCTCTACAGGTGTCTCCGATGGTGTTTGTTGAGTTGGCATAGATCGAGATTAGGATTTGTCACTCCGAGTATCGGAGAGGTATCTCTGGGCCCTCTCGGTAATGCACATCACTATAAGCCTTGCAAGCAATGTGACTAATGAGTTAGTTGCGGGATGATGCATTACGGAACGAGTAAAGAGACTTGCCGGTAACGAGATTGAACTAGGTATTGAGATACCGACGATCGAATCTCAGGCAAGTAACATACCGATGACAAAGGGAACAACGTATGTTGTTATGCTGTTTGACCGATAAAGATCTTCGTAGAATATGTAGGAACCAATATGAGCATCCAGGTTCCGCTATTGATTATTGACCGGAAATGAGTCTCGATCATGTCTACATTGTTCTCGAACCCATAGGGTCCGCACGCTTAACCTTCAGTGACGATCGGTATTATGAGTTTATGTGTTTTGATGTACCGATGGTTGTTCGGAGTCCCGAATTTGATCATGGACATGACGAAGAGTCTCAAAATGGTCAAGACATAAAGATCGATATATTGGATGGCTATGTTTGGACATCGAAAGGGTTTCGGGTGAGTTCGGGCATTTACCGGAGTACCGGGGGGTTACCGGAGCCCCCCCGAGGAGTATATGGGACTTATTGGGCCTTAGTGGGAGAGAGGAGGAGGCGGCCTAGGAGGGGGCACCCCCCCCCAAGCCCAATCTGAATTGGGAAGGGGGTCGGCCCCCTTTCCTTCCTCCCTCTCTCATCTTTCCTTCCTCTCCTACTCCAACTAGGGAAGTGGGGGAATCCTACTCCCGGTGGGAGTAGGACTCCCCTAGGGCGCGCCATAGAGAGGGCCAGCCCCTCCCCTCCTCCACTCCTTTATATACGGGGTAGGGAGGCACCCCATAGACACACAAGTTGATTGCTTAGCCGTGTGCGGTGCCCCCTCCATAGATTTCCACCTCGGTCATATCGTTGTAGTGCTTAGGCGAAGCCCTGCGTCGGTAACTTCATCATCACCGTCATCACGCCATCGTGCTGACGAAGCTCTCCCTCGACACTCGACTGGATCAAGAGTTCGTGGGACGTCACCGAGCCAAACGTGTGCAGATCACGGAGGTGCCGTACTTTCGGTACTAGGATCGGTCGGATCGTTAAGACGTACGACTACATCAACCGCGTTGTCATAACGCTTCCGCTTTCGGTCTACGAGGGTACGTAGACAACACTCTCCCCTCTTGTTGCTATGCATCACCTAGATGGATCTTGCGTGTGCGTAGGAATTTTTTTTGAAATTACTGCGTTCCCCAACAATTTTTCCTTTGCATGTTATGTTTTGGTTTTAGTTTGGTGCTTATTCAAATGTGCATTTGGTTTAAATTCAGTTCCTCCCTCTGTTGAAAACTGCTTTGGGAGGTGGATCAAAACCTTTCCAAAGAATGAGAAAATGCTAGTTTTAGTTGGTATCTTTGTTGTGTTTTGGACATTATGGAATTGCAGAAATGGCATTATCTTTGATAGCAAGCTATACAATGATCCAATGATTCTAATAAAGCTGATTTGCTTTTGCAAATAAACGTGTAAAACAAAGAGGTGTTGATGCTGGGAGCAAAGCTAGTAGAACGAGTAGCAAATAAGGTCTAAAGATCATCTCAAGGCTGCAGACATGGGGTCTTGCGCATAGTTGGCTAAGGAAGGCAAAAATGATATCTCCAACAAGCAAGAAAAATGGTGTCTTCAGTTTTGACTTCGACCTGATGCTATTCGATGGCTTTATCTCTTAGTTCTTTTACCTGGGCTTTTGGTGACACCGTGTCTTTGCTCCAAAACTGGTCTATGGCTATGTTTCGGTGTTGTATGATATTTGACTAGATGCTGGCAGGTGTGAGTTGTGTTTCTCGCTTATCTAGACTTCTTATGGTTGTTGCATTGCTCGAAACAACATTTCCATGCAAGGAGATGGGCCCGGGTGGTTTGGGCGGGAGCGGTGTGTATATAGCCGGAGGTGAGGGGTTGATAAGATCGATGCCTAGATGTGGCATTCATGCTGGCAGGGGTTGATAACCCACAAGTATAGGGGATTGCAACACTTTTCGAGGGTAGAGTATTCAACCCAAATTTATAGATTCGACACAAGGGGAGCCAAAGAATATTTGCAGGTATTAGCAGCTGAGTTGTCAATTCAACCACACCTGGAGATTAATTATCTGCAGCAATGTGATCAGTAGCAAAGTAATATGATAGTTTTGATAATAGTAGCAGCATCAATAGTAACGGTAACAGTGATAGCAGTGGTTTTGTAGCAAGTGCGACAGTAACAATAGCAGTAGTAACTTAGCAAGAACAATATAAGATAAATTCGTAGGCATTGGATCGGTAATTTGCTGGATGATATATATTCATCATGTGACAGTCATAACCTAGGGCGATACGGCACTAGCTCCAGTTCATAAATATAATGTAGGCATGTATTCCGTAAATAGTCATACGTGCTTATGAAAAGAACTTGCATGACATATTTTGTCCTACCCTCCCGTGGCAGCGGGGTCCAGTTGGAAACTAAGGGATATTAAGGCCTCCTTTTAATAGAGTACCGGAACAAAGCATTAACACATGGTGAATAGAGTACCAGATTGGTCCTGACTATTGTCACTCCGGGGTTGCCGGATCATAACACGTAGTAGGTGACTATAACTTGCAAGATCGGATCTAGAACATGGATATAATGGTGATAACATAAAAGGTTCAGATCTGAAATCATGACACCTGGCCCCAAAGTGACAAGCATTAAGCATGGCAAAGTAATGGCAACATCAATCTTAGAACATAGTGGATACTAGGGATCAGGCCCTAACAAAACTAACTAGATTACATGATGAATCTCATCCAACTCCTCGCTGACCAGCGAGCCTACGAAGGAATTACTCACTCCCGGTGGGGAGCATCATGGAATTGGCGATGGAGAAGGGTTGGTGATGACGAAGAACGAAGATCCCCATCTCCGGAGCCCCAAACGGACTCCAGATCTGGCCTCCCGATGAAGAACATGAGGTGACGGCGGCTCCGTCTCATGGATCGTGATAATTCTTTCTCCCTGATTTTTTTCTGGAAATATGTGATTTTATAGCGTCGGTTTCAGGGTCTACGGGGCCACTAGGAGGACAACCCACCTGGGCGTGCCTGGGGGGGCGCCCTGGTGGGTTGTGCCCACCCAGGTGCCCCCCTCAGGTGGCTCTTGGCTCCAGAAATTCTCTTTATTGATATAAAAAATCCTCACAAAGTTTTGTTCCATTTCGAGAACTTTTATTTCTACACAAAAAAACACCATGGTAGTTCTGCTAAAAACAGCATCAGTACGGGGTTAGTTTCATTCAAATCATGCAAATTAGAGTCCAAAACAAGAGGAAAAGCATTAGGAAAAGTAGATACGTTGGAGACGTATCAACTCCCCCAAGCTTAAACCTTTGCTTGTCCTCAAGCAATTCAGTTGATAAACTGAAAGTGAAAAAGAAAAACTTTTACGAACTCTTTTGCTCTTGTATGCATAAATAAGCTTAAAAGACACCCAGGTTTTCAGCTAACATTATAACTAACCATGCCGACAATAACTCTTAAAAATTATATTCACTCATATCAATGACATAATTAGCTAGCGAGCAATAATAAGATATCTAAAACAGCAACACGTTATCAAAACAACCATAATATAATATGACAATAGTGGTATCTCGCTGGCCCTTTCTGAGACCGCAAAACATAAATGCAGAGCACCTCCAAAGTTCAAGCAGCAACTAAACATTGTAATTCATGGTGGAAAATATCCAGTCATGATGCACCCAACATTAGCTACACACAATGCATCAGCATGACAGCAGTGCTCTCAGGTTCTGGCGCTTATTTTAGAAGGTGATGACACAACATAAAAGTAAATAGATAGTCCCTTCGCAGAGGGAAGCAGTGATTTGCAGCGGTGCCAGAGCTCAAAATTTCAAAACAAAGGTAAATGATATTTTGAGAAATGCACCCTTCTTGTTTACTTCACGACCATCAGTTATCAATATCTTCCATGCTAAGCACGCTAGTGGCGGTTCCCAAGCGATAAAAGTAAAGGTTTACTCCCCCTCCACCAACAATCACACTCCACGGCTTGTCCGAAACAACGGGTGCCGTCCATACCAACAACAGTCATGGGGTAGTTTTGTTTAATTATTTGCATTTTTTAGTTCGGTACTGGGAATCCCTATTACCGCCCTTTTCTCGCACGATGGTGAGTGAATAAACACTCAACCTGAGAATAACCCGCTTAGCATGGAAGATACCGACCACCTCCTGTCGTTTCATGAACGATCCAGGCACACAAAAAGGATATTTATTTGAAGTTTATAGAGGTGGCACATGCAAATTTACTCATGACGGCAGGGTAATACCGCATATAGGTAGGTATGGTGGACTCATCTGGAATAACTTGGGTTCAAGTTTTTTGATGTACAAGCAGAATTCCCACTGAGTACAGGCGAAGGCTAGCAAATAGATTGAGAAGCGGCCAACTAGAGAGCAACAACGGTCATGAACATGCATTATGCATAAGTAACATTGGAAACTAGCATGAGTAGGATATGAACACCATGAACATAAATATCATAGAGGCTATGTTGGTTTTGATTCAACTACATGCATGAACATGTGCCAAGTCAAGCCACTCTAACATTCAGAGGAGGATACCATATTATCATACTACATCACAATCATTTTAACGCAATGTTGACATCCAAGATAAATCATTATCCACTCCTAGCTACTTATGCAAGGCATGAGAAACTATAATCTCTAATTGTCATTGCAAACATGTTTAATCATAATGGGTTGAATCATGGATACTAGGTTAAACATATTTACAAAAATAGAACAAGTTGAGTTCATACCAGTTTCTCTCTGCCATGGCCAGTTCATCAAATATCGTCATTATTGCCTTTCACTTGCACGACCGAACGATGTGAAAATAATCATAGTGCAAGAGTGTCGTGGACTAAGCTGGAATCTGCAAACATTTTATTCAACAGGAGAAGACAAGGTAATATGGGCTCTTTGTTAGATCAACAATTATGCATATGAGACCCACTCAACATTTTCATCGTGGTCTTCTCCTCGGTACGACTCGAACAAAAGAAAAGAAATTTAGAGAAATACACTAAAATATTTTTGGAGTTTTTGGTTTTCTTGAACAAGCAAATAAAAAAGAAAAATGAAAAATGAAAAAAATCTATTTACATGGGAAAGCTCCCAACAAGAAAAAGAAGAACAAGGAAATCTTTTTGGGTTTTCAATTTAGTGCTACAGCTAAGTACTCTAGAAAGAAAAATAAAAAAGAAGCAGGAAATATTTTTGTATTTTCTCAAAGTTTTTCAAACACAGAAGAAGAAAGCGAGAAAATAAATCTAACATGGATGATACAATGGAAAAGTGTGGACACCGACAACTAGAATGAAATGTGTGAACATGAATGTAATGTCGGTGGGAATACGTACTCCCCCAAGCTTAGGCTTTTGGCCTAACTTGGTAATCAATTAGTAGCCTGGATAATAGTCGGAGTGGTAGCTCACGGAGGCCCTTGGTGTGGATGCTTCGGCCTGCCGTGCTGCCAGAACCGCCGCGTTGTGAGCTCGGGCCTCGCTCTCAAGAACAAAATATCTTCCCTTGCTGTGATAATCAAAAAGAGCAGGCGCAGGCAAATATGTGTGCACAACGGAATCTTGGTTAAACAATAGTTTGTAAGTGAAATTATGGGGTTCAACTTTAAGGATCTTATTGCGTTTCACAGCATCAAAATTTAAATACTGCGTGGGTAGAATAGGGTCGTAGGGCAAAGGTGAAACACCCAACTCTCTTGCTAAACGTGTGGCATAAATTCCACCATAGAAATAGCCACTATTAGCGTTACGTTGCAGCCTGCGTGCAACAATCGCTCCAAGATTATAACTTCTGTCACCGGTGAGAGTGGTGCGTATGAGGCTCAAGCCTGGAGCACAAAGTGTACTACAATCTTGTTTGCCTACTATACATTTTCCATTAAATAATGCAAAGTACTAAATTGCGGGAAAATGAATGCTCTTTATTCTACCTTGCGTCACTCCCCTCGCCTCACCGTAGCAAAGGCTAGTCAAAAATGATTGGAACTCAGACCTTGGTGGTTCGTCAAGCGAACCCTAGAATGGAATTTTGCAGTGGTGAGCAAAACTCTCTAGTGATATGGTAAATGAATTTTCATACAGTTTAAATGACACCCTAGACTCACGGGGATGGAATTTAAATCCTTTGACAAATGATTCAGTGAGGGCGTGGTGTTGATTGCACTTATCTAAAATGTAGGGACCAAGACCGGCATTGTGAACATATTGCTCAAATTCCTCCTTAATGCCCACACGCACCATATAGTCGTCGCACAGCCACAAGCATGTTTTGGTGGTGGCATCTCGTATGGAACATTCACTTGGTTCAACATAAGACCGACGAACGGAACTGTCACTAGAGGATGCCTCCGAGGATCTCCTATTCGAAGACCTCCTTCCAAAGAGGTTCATCATATTCGCGTACAATTTTCTGAAAACTTTTGGGTGACAAAAATTTGTCAACAAAACTTTACAAGATTGATAGCAACTACTCATAGGGATACATAGAGGCCATAGCAAGCATTCAAACTACTTAGAACTCTAAGAATTCAACATGCAAGCTCATCTACAACAGCACCAAGAGTAGCTAATTATTCAAAATATAAACCACTAAAGCAAAAACTAATTGGACAAACGGAGGAGTCACATACCAAGCAATAATCCCCCGAAACAGTTTCAGAAATGGAGCTTCGACCAAAGACATGAAAATCCGTGGGTTTGAGAGCAAGAACACGAGAGAGAGAGAGAGAGAGAGAGAGAGAGCAATGGTGATTTTTTCTGGAGGTAGGTGGTGATGTGGGATGAAGAGATAAGTGAGGGGGGCCACATGGGGACCACAACCCACCAGGGTGCGCCTGGGCGTCCTGGCGCGCCCAAGTGGGTTGTGCCCACCTGGTGCACCTCCCTCTGATGTTATTTGCACCAAAAATTCTTAAATATTCAAAAAAAATCATATTAAATTTTCAGAGCATTCTGAGAACTTTTATTTTTGGGTCATTTTTTGTTGCACGGGAAATTCAGAAAATAGACAAAACAAGACATTTTATTTTATTTAACTAATAAAAACAGAAAACAAAAGGTAGGGACAGAAGGTAGTGCTTACTAAATTCATCAACTTCATACCTCTAAAAAATGATCCATTAATAAGGTTCATCAGGTCTTATTAATAACCACTTTCGATTAGCATGAAGCCGAAGAACTTTCGTAAATCACTAAGTTACCTCAACGGGGATATGAATGTCCCCAACAATAAGCATTTCATATTTCTTTTTGAAAGTAGGTAGAGATAGTTGAAAACTTCCAATAGTGATTGTCGGAGATTTTTCAATAACATTAATACCATTCACTTGGAATTGTTTCTTCGGAAAGTGCACCGTATGCTCATTACCATTGATATGAAAAGTGACCTTGCTTTTATTGCAATCAATAACAGCCCTTGCAGTATTCAAGAAGGGTCTACCAAGGATAATCAACATGTTGTCGTCCTTGGGCATCTCAAGTATAACAAAGTCAGTCAAAATAGTAACGTTAGCAACAACAACACGCACATCCTCACAGATACCGATAGGTATGGCAGTTGATTTGTTAGCCATTTGCAATGATATTTCAGTAGGTGTGAGTTTATTCAAATCAAGTCTTTTATATAAAGAGAAAGGCATAACACTAACACCAGCTCCCAAATCACATAAAGCAGTTTTCACATAATTTCTTTTGATGGAGCAAGGTATAGTTGGTATTCCCGGATCTCCAAGTTTTTTAGGTACTCCATCTTTAAAAGTATAATTAGCAAGCATGGTGGATATTTCAGCTTCCGGTATTTTTCTCTTATTGGTGATGATGTCTTTCATGTACTTTGCATAAGGAGGCATTTTAAGGATATCAGTCAAGCGAGTACGCAAAAAGACTGGCCTCAGCATTTCAGCAAAGCGTTCAAATTCTTCATCATCTTTCTTTTTAGTTGACTTAGTTGGAAAAGGCATAGGTTTTTGAACCCACGGTTCTCTTTCTTTACCGTGTTTTCTAGCAATAAAGTCCCTTTTAACATATCTAGTATTCTTGGGTTGTGGGTTATCAAAGTCAGCTGCAGGTTCTATCTCAACATCATTGTCTGGCTCTTTACTAATTGTTCAAGTATTTTCATGTACCTCATCATTATATTTTTCATTATCAGAAGGTGAGTGTTCATTACCAGACTGAGTTTCAGCATTAGAGATAGAAGTTTCATTATCATTATCAGGAGGTTTTTCTACTTCAGGTTCACTAAAAGCATGCAAAGTCCTATCATTTTTCTTTTTAGAAGGACTACGTGCATCAGTGTTAGCTCTTTGAGAGTCTTGTTCAATTCTTTTTGGGTGTCCCTCGGGATAAATTGGTTCTTGAGTCATTCTACCTCCTCTAGTCATTACTCTAACAGCATGATCATTGATATTATTATTCATTTCATCAAGCAACTCTCTTTGAGATTTAGCAACTTGTTCTAACTGAGTTTGAACCATAGAAGCATGCTTTCCCTCACCTCTAACATCATTTGAGATTATAAATAACAAGTCACTCAACCGAGCAATCATATCAGAATTGTATTTGAATTGTTTCATAACATTTGCATTGAAGTGATCTTGTTTTCTAATGTATTTTTCAAACTCATAAAGGCATTGGCTAGCGTGCATATTGTGAGGATTGTCACTATCATTGAATTTCATTAAAGAATTTACCTCTACCACCTTAGGCAGTGGTGGTGTATCAAGCCCATGTATTTCTTCAATAGGAGGTAAAAATTTTACATCCTCCGCTTTAATACCTTTTTCCTTCATAAATTTCCTTGCCTCTTGCATATCTTTAGGACTGAGATATAAGATCCCCTCTTCTTCGGAGTGGGTTTAAGCGATGGTTCAGGAAGAGTCCAATCATCATAATTTTTCAATATGTTATTCAGTAATTCTTCAGCTTGCCCAACAGTTCATTCCCTGAAAACACAACCAGCACAGCTATCTAGGAATCCCTAGAAGCATCGGTTAGTCCATTATAGAAGATATCAAGTATTTCATTTTTCTTAAGAGGGATCAGGCAAAGCATTAAGAAATTGGCAAAACCTCCCCCAAGCTTGTGGGAGACTCTCTTCTTTAATTTTCACAAAGTTAAATATTTCATGTAAGGCAGCTTGTTTCTTATGAGCAGGGAAATATCTTTTAGAGAAGTAATAAGTCATATCCTGGGGACTACGCACACAACCAGGAGCAAGAGTATTGTACCAAGCTTTAGCATCACCGTTTAATGAGAACGGAAATTATTTGAGAATATAGTAATAGCGAGTTTTCTCATCATGAGTAAAAAGGGTGGCTATGTCATTCAACTTAGTAAGATGTGCCACAACAGTTTCAGTTTTATAACCATGGATTTTATTGGCTGACTGCTCATGCTGATGCAGAGGATTTGGTCAATAAATGTGATGGTTGTCAGAAATTTTCAAGACGAGCTCATGTGTCGGCTCAGGAACTGAGGATTATTCCAATTAATTGGTCGTTTGCAGTCTGGGGGCTGGATATGGTTGGACCTTTCAAAAGGTCCAAGGATAAAAAGACCCACCTTTTGGTGGCGGTTGACAAATTTACAAAGTGGGTTGAGGCAGAGCCGGTCAGTAAGTGTGACGCGGCGACAGCGGTTCAATTCATCAAAAAGGTGATTTTCCGATTTGGCTATCCTCACAGCATTATAACTGATAATGGCACTAATATGTCTAAAGGTGCTATGAAAGAATTCTGTCAACGAGAGCATATTCATCCTGATGTATCATCAGTGGCTCACCCCCAGTCTAATGGCAAAGCTGAAAGAGCCAATCAAGAAATTTTGAAAGGCATAAAGCCCCGGCTTATGGTCCCTTTGCAGAGGACGCCAGGTTGTTGGGTTGAGGAGTTACATTCGGTGCTTTGGAGTATCAATACCACCCCTAACAGATCTACGGGTTACACGCCTTTCTTCATGGTTTATAGAGCAGAGGCGGTTCTCCCTAGTGACATCTGTCACGACTCACCCCGTGTGGCGGCTTATGTTGAAGCTGATAATTAAAAAGCACATCAGGACGATCTTGATTTGTTGGATGAGGAGCGTGACCATGCGGTGGCTCGTTCAGCGATTTATCAGCAAGATCTGCGTCGTTATCATAGCCGCCGGGTTAAAACCAGGACTTTTCAAGAAGGAGATTTGGTGCTCCGGCTCATCCAGGATCAAACTGATATGCACAAGCTATCTCCACCTTGGGAAGGCCCTTTGTGGTCAGCAAAAATCTGAACAACGGGTCATATTACCTTATCGATGTTCGAGACCACAAGGACTCACACACGTCGGAGGAGGAGACCCACCGGCCGTGGAATATTGCTCATCTTAGACCTTATTACACTTGAGTCACCGGCTCTTCTGATGTACATACTTCTATCAATGTATATATTATGATTCGTCTAATAAAGCCGGCATCCCTGATAATTTAGGGCCTCTGTCGTTTCATTTCTGAGAATATGAGTCTTCATTATCACTTCATATGATCACTTGGGGGCTTCCTGCTTATTGAGCATAGCTATGACTACCCTCTTGATCCGGCTTGTATGCCATAATTACAAAATACTTGGGGCTTCCTTCTCATTGAGCATAGCTGTGACTACCCTATTGATCCGGCTTTAACGTTGTTGCTATAACCTACTTGGAGGCTTGATTCCCGGGTTAAAGGGACCAAAGAGAGTCTGATCGCATAGCACAACTCAAACATAGGTACCTTGCCCTGATGGTTCAATATATATATATATCACTTGGGGGCTCCCTATTCATTGAACATAGCTTTGATAAACCCTCTTGATTGCCTTGAAACGCCAGGTGTATACACCAAAAAATTTCAGTTGATCCTGCCTTGTAACGTCTGCCACTCCGCCCAGGTAATCCTGGAATCACCCGCCGAACTCTTGACAGTCAATCTTATTAAGACCCTGAACTTGTCAAGGTTAAAACAGCTGTTGGTCATGTGAGGCTCGGCTTACAAGGTTTGTATGAAGGATTAACTTAGTGGCTTGTGCAAGCCCATGAAAAGCACTTGATGATTTAGGCCTGGCCGCCTATGAAAGCCTCGATTTTTTTGATTTGTTTTTGAACTTTGTTTAGGTTCACCTTTTTCCTTACTATATTGGTATATGGTTTAAAGTTGATTCAGGCCATGTTGCCTTGATCTTTATGATTCATATTTGAATCTATCCAGAGTTTTGATAACCCGGCCAGGCTATTGGACGTTAAGTCGCCAGTATGATTACTAAATGCTTGGAGTGCTGCACTCAAGTTTCTGGGATGTTACCCCTTGCTGCATATGGCGTTGTAAGCCGACAGTATGACTAAATTGAACAGGGCATTGTGCTCTCAATCTTTGGGCTGTTACCCTTACTACACATCACATGATAAGTCGGCGGTGTGAACAAATATCACAGGTATGATATTTATTTTGTTATGATTATATGAGGTTTTGATAACCCGCCCTGGTTATGAATTATTCAGTCACCCACGTTTTTTTATATGGGGTATTGTGACCCGCCCTAGGGTAAACCGCCAGGGAACCTATTATCTGTTTATGTGCAGGAAAAATGATAAGCATGCTCTGCATATTTGAGGCCATTATGAAGCATAAGTGCCACATCTTCAAACATCATATCGACGGTTTAAGCATATTATGCAAATCAACATGCACGATGGCACGACAGATCGTTGTTTCAGCTAGTCTATTAATGGCTCTGTGAGCCCAAATGATTAAGTGTTTTTAGGTAACATCTGATGATGCAGATTATGAGTCGTCCATCGGATCAATTCTCCTGGTCTTGGCGGCTTGAGGTTTACGGGTCATCCCGCGCCGGTTCTTCTTTTTCCTCCATCGTCTGGAAGTTAGGCGATGACCAATTGATGCCAGTCAAGGCTTGAAATTCAGCTTCGTCATCGATAAGCTCAGACGGACCGATTTCAGGGGCAAAAGTATGCTTACGGATCGGAGGGATGTGGTCCACAATTTTGTAAGCCGGCGTTGGCACTTTCTGGTTATCTGCTAAGTAAGTCGCCTGATACCTTGACAGATCTGTTTCTTCGGCAATAAGACTCGCCAACGGACGCATCTCCTTTACACAAGCAGCAAAATCCTTCTTATCAAAGGGAGACCCGTCCTCCTTGAAGCTGGGGCAGCCAGTAGCTAGCTCGGCCGGGTCTAATTCTGCCTGCCATGCCTTCGCCCGGCTTAAAGCCGTAATGGCACTGGCTCTGGCGGCTGACCGCTTAATTTCTTCAACTCTGGCGGGCAGGACAGAAAGTTTGCTTAGGACATCACTAAGAAGGGATGGTGCTTGATTGGTTGGGGAGATAGTGGCTATTGTCCGCTGGGCACCGGTATATAGCTGTTCTACTAGCGTGTACACCGCCTTGAGTTTTATTACCACTTCTTGACCAAGATTGCTGCTCCTGGGGCCTGCATAAACGTACTATGATTAAAACACCAGGCGGCTTATAAAATGGAGTGTGGAAAAGACTTTACAGTATTTAAGTCTTACTTACCAAAAATGGCAGAGGTCATCTGTGTGATATGGCGCTTCAAGCCGGTAAGTTATGTGGTGACCTCTTCCAAAGAGGCTTCAGCTTTTTCAGCTCTTTGTATCAAGGCAGCCTTTTCTTCAGTCCAGGCGGCTTTCTCAGCATTAAATCCAAATTTAAGCTTCTCCGTTTCATCCAAGATAAACTTGAATTTGGAGTCAGCCTTCTGAGTCTCAGCTTCTTGTGATTCGAGCCGGGTTTTTAAATGGTCATTGAGATTGAAATTGACTGGAGGCCTCCTGCAAATAGAAGATTGAAACAAATATTCACAGTTATGCTGCAGTCTTATACAAGGAAAAGTCCCAAGCCCTTTGCAAGCAATAGCACTTGGCACTTGGGGGCTAATGGGTGCAGAAAGTTTCTTTTATGAAGTAGTGACAGACAAATTCGGTTCATCTTTTTCCAAGTTAACCCGGCCTGTGAGGGTGACAAGGTGAGATTTGTCTTCAGTGACAGTGATAAGTCCCAGCTTATTCATGTTGATTAAACCGACCCTTGGGGGCTACACGTGCAAAGTTACTATCTGAAGTCCCGGCTTAACTTGATAAGTTTAAGCCGGCCCTTGGGGGCTACTGGTTTTGATTTTGATATCTAAAGGCTATCTAAAAAAGTCTATAGTATATTTAATTCTATCATATTCAGTAGACTTGCGGGCTGAGGAATATATCTAACAGACAAGGCAGAAGTTGATACCTCATATTTCTGGTGCATGTGTTTAACCATGTCAATCTTCAGATCTAGGCTAGTGCGCACTTGGCTGAGATAACCAGAGAATACTTCACTGATGCTGAGATGAGAATAATTAGCCATGCCAAACTTGACTTTGCGTTTCTCAATCAATTCTTCTTTGGCGGAGTGTTTCGCCGGGGCAGTGGGATTCCCCGGTTCCCAGAAACCAGTGCCGGTGATCAGAACATCTTTAGTATTTGGTTCTGAAGGCTTGATTGGGCTTGGCGGTTCAGCACCCAAAGGATCGACAATTGTATGTTCAGTAGAGGCATCAGGATTCTCTGGTGGCGGGTCATCAGCAAGCTCCTCCGGGTGTTGCACGGAGGCTTCAGATATTGGTGCTTGCCTCTCCGGTTCATGAGTCTTGGGGTTTTCAGCTGGCTTGTTTATTTTAGCCTTTTTGCTAGGCTTTGCTATTCCACTGCAAGAGGATTGAAAAGGTCAATATATGTGTAGAGATGTGAAAAAACAAAGATACAGCTTTTACCCAGGGGCAGTCTTGAAAGTCGGAAGCTGAGTCTGGGATGAATCGCCAGAAGAAGAGTGAGAAGTCCCCTGATAATTTGAGTCGGAAGGAGTAAGTGGTTGGCGAATAAAACCTGCCTTGGGATAAAAAGAGTTGAAATTCTGAAGCACCTCATTCCGGTGTTTGCGTGGGGCTGGTTTGTTAGGTAAACCGGAGGAAAGCTCTCTGCCTCCACTGGTCTAAGTTCTGCGCCTGTTCTCATGCTGTTGTTGCTTCAAAATAAAGTTGGGATCCAAGTAAGCTAAAGGGTGAGAAAACCTTACTTTCGGGGTCACTTGTCAAATTTTCTGTCTTGGCAAAGGCTCTGAGTCAGAGGAAATAATATTTACCTCTTCATCACCCGCCTGGCTGGTTTCCGCGTCATCCTGATAGCAATCGGTGTCAATAAGATAGTTGAGAAAAGAGCCAAGGGAATCAAGGTCTACCTCCGACTCATCATCTTCATCCAGGTTCAACATATCAGAGGCAGTTGATTTGTTTTTATTCTTCTTCTGGGCTTTAGTCTTAGCCCTGGCTTTCTTGGCGGCTTTCTCATCATATTTCTTGTTCCAAAAGGTGGATGTAGCCTGTACAAGTCATATGAAGGTAAGAGGCATACAGATCATATAAACAGTGAGGAAAAGTAAGAGGATTGAAAAACTTACCTCAGGTGGCGGGTTAAGCTTGCAGAAGGGGTTCAATCCCACTTTGCTGCAGCTCTCTAAGCTTTCGTTGAGAAGGGTTTTTGTCATATCATTAATCGCTTTATCAGACAAACGTACTGGGCAGTGGCGCAGCGGATCTTTGGTGTCACCAGTATATGTGCACATTAACCCGGATCGGCGGCTCAAAGGAATGATCCTCCAAGCTACCCAGCAACGGACCAGGTCGACACCAGTCAGTCTGTACGCCAGCAATGCTCTAACCTTTGAAAAGGTAGGCATAAGTTTGGCTCGTTCAGCAGTGGTGAGCCGTTCGGGGAGAGGGTGCCTCGGGCTGAGCCGCTGGTCGCGCAAACCCGACAAGGGGTTCTCGTCAGCAGGAGAAGTATCTTGGCAATAGAACCAGGTGTGATTCCAATCCTTGGGATGACTTGGAAGCTGAGCATAAGGAAAGATGGCATCTCTCCGCCGCTGAATTGAGATTCCACCAAGTTCTAAGCTGGGTCCACCGGTGAACTCGTTCTGGCGGTTCAGATAGAAATATGCTCTGAAGAGTTCAACGCTGGGCTCTTCTTGAAGGTATACTTCGCAGAAGACTTGGAAATTGCAGATATTTGAGACGGAGTTGGGTCCAATGTCTTGAGGATGAAGTTGAAAGAAATGTAGAAAGTCTTGGAAGAATTTTGACCCGGGCGGTGAGAAACCCCGGTTCATGTGATCAGTAAAAACGATAATCTCTTTATCCTACGGCTGAGGTCTGACTTCATCTTGTTGGTGAACATAGTAATTTCAAAAATTTCCTACGCACACGCAAGATCATGGTGATGCATAGCAACGAGAGGGGAGAGTGTTGTCCATGTACCCTCGTAGACCGAAAGCGGAAGCATTATGACAACGCGGTTGATGTAGTCGTACGTCTTCACGATCCGACCGATCCAAATACCGAACGCACGGCACCTCCCAGTTCAGCACACGTTCAGCTCGGTGACGTCCCTCGAACTCACGATCCAGCAGAGCTTCGAGAGAGAGTTTCATCAGCACGACGGCGTGATAACGGTGATGATGATGCTACCGACGCAGGGCTTCGCCTAAGCACCGCTACGTTATAACCGAGGTGGATTATGGTGGAGGGGGGCACCGCACACGGCTAAAAGATCAACTGATCAACTTGTGTGTCTATGGGGTGCCCCCTCTCCCGTATATAAAGGACTGGAGGAGGGGGAGGGGCCGGCCCTCCTAGGCATGCCCCATGGGGAGTCCTACTCCCACCGGGAGTAGGACTCCAACCCTTCCAAGTGTAGGAGTAGGAGAGAGGGAAGGAGAGAGGGGGAAGGAAAGGGGGGTGCCGCCACCCCCCCCCTCCTTGTCCAATTCGGACTAGAGGGGAAGGGGTGCGCGGCCTGCCCTGGCCGCCCCTCCTCTTCTCCACTAAGGCCCAATAGGCCCATTACACTCCCCGGGGGGTTCCGGTAACCCCCCACCCCCCCCCCCCCCGCCCAGTACTTCGGTATTTGTCCGAACTTACCCGGAACCCTTCTGAAGTCCAAACAGAGTCATCCAATATATCGATCTTTATGTCTCGATCATTTCAAGACTCCCCGTCATGTCCGTGATCATATCCGGGACTCCGAACTACCTTCGGTACATCAAAACACATAAACTCATATTACCGATCGTCACTGAACGTTAAGTGTGCGGACCCTACGGGTTCGAGAACTATGTAGACATGACCGAGACACGTCTCCGGTCAATAACCAATAGAGGAACCTAGATGCTCATATTGGCTCCTACATATTCTACAAAGATCTTTATCGGTCAAACCGCATAACAACATACATTGTTCCCTTTGTCATCGGTATGTTACTTGCCCGAGATTCAATCGTCGGTATCTCAATACCTAGTTCAATCTCGTTACCGGCAAGTCTCTTTACTCGTTCCGTAATACATCATCCCGCAACTAACTCATTAGTTGCATTGCTTGCAAGGCTTATTGTGATGTGCATTACCGAGAGGGCCCAGAGATACCTCTCCAACAATCGGAGTGACAAATCCTAATCTCGATCTATGCCAACTCAACAAGTACCATCGGAGACACCTGTAGAGCACCTTTATAATCACCCAGTTACGTTGTGACGTTTGGTAGCACACAAAGTGTTCCTCCGGTATTCGGGAGTTGCATAATCTCATAGTCATAGGAACATGTATAAGTCATGAAGAAAGCAATAGCAATATACTAAAGGATCGAATGCTAAGCTAATGGAATGGGTCAAGTCAATCACATCATTCTCTAATGATGTGATCCCATTAATCAAATGACAACTCATGTCTATGGCTAGGAAACTTAACCATCTTTGATTCAACGAGCTAGTCAAGTAGAGGCATACTAGTGACACTCTGTTTGTCTATGTATTCACACATGTACTAAGTTTTCGGTTAATACAATTCTAGCATGAATAATAAACATTTATCATGATATAAGGAAATATAAATATCAACTTTATTATTGCCTCTAGGGCATATTTCCTTCATTCTCCCACTTGCACTAGAGTCAATAATCTAGATTACACAGTAATGATTCTAACACCCATGGAGTCTTGGTGTTGATCATGTTTTGCTCGTGAGAGAGGCTTAGTCAACGGGTCTGCAACATTCAGATCCATATGTATCTTGCAAATCTCTATGTCTCCCTCCTTAACTTGGTCGCGGATGGAATTGAAGCATCTCTTGATGTGCTTGGTTCACTTGTGAAATATGGATTCCTTTGCCAAGGCAATTGCACCAGTATTGTCACAAAGGATTTTCATTGGACCCGATGCACTAGGTATGACACCTAGATCGGATATGAACTCCTTCATCCAGACTCCTTCATTTGCTGCTTCCGAAGTAGCTATGTACTCCACTTCACATGTAGATCCCGCCACGACGCTTTGCTTAGAACTGCATCAACTGACAGCTCCACCGTTCAATATAAATACGTATCCGGTTTGTGACTTAGAGTCATCCGGATCAGTGTCAAAGCTTGCATTGACGTAACCATTTACGACGAGCTCTTTGTCACCTCCATAAATGAGAAACATATCCTTAGTCCTTTTCAGGTATTTCAGGATGTTCTTGACCGCTGTCCAGTGATCCACTCCTGGATTACTTTGGTACCTCCCTGCTAAACTAATAGCAAGGCACACATCAGGTCTGGTACACAACATTGCATACATGATAGAGCCTATGGTTGAAGCATAGGGAACATCTTTCATTTTCTCTCTATCTTCTGCAATGGTCGGGCATTGAGTCTGACTCAACTTCACACCTTGTAACACAGGCAAGAACCCTTTCTTTGCTTGATACGTTTTGAACTTCTTCAAAACTTTATCAAGGTATGTGCTTTGTGAAAGTCCAATTAAGCGTCTTGATCTATCTCTATATATCTTGATGCCCAATATATAAGCAGCTTCACCGAGGTCTTTCATTGAAAAACTCTTATTCAAGTATCCTTTTATGCTATCCAGAAATTCTATATCATTTCCAATCAACAATATGTCATCCACATATAATATAAGAAATGCTACAGAGCTCCCACTCACTTTCTTGTAAATACAGGCTTCTCCAAAAGTCTGTATAAAACCATATGCTTTGATCACAATATCAAAATGCTTATTCCAACTCCGAGATGTGTGCACCAGTCCATAGATGGATCGCTGGAGCTTGCACACTTTGTTAGCCTCTTTTGGATCGATAAAACCTTCAAGTTGCATCATATACAACTCTTCTTCTAGAAATCCATTCAAGAATGCCGTCTTTACATCCATTTGCCAAATTTCATAATCATAAAATGCGGCAATTTCTAACATGATTCGGACGGACTTAAGCATCGCTATGGGTGAGAAGGTCTCATCGTAGTCAACTCCTTGAACTTGTCGAAAACCTTTTGCAACAAGTCGAGCTTTGTAGACAGTAACATTACCGTCAGCGTCAGTCTTCTTCTTGAAGATCCATTTATTCTCGATGGCTTGCCGATCATCGGACAAGTCAACCAAAGTCCACACTTTGTTCTCATACATGGATCCCATCTCAGATTTCATGGCCTCAAGCCATTTTGCGGAATCTGGGCTCATCATCGCTTCCTCATAGTTCGTAGGTTCATCATGGTCAAGTAACATGACCTCCAGAACAGGATTACCGTACCACTCTGGTGCGGATCTTACTCTGGTTGACCTACGAGGTTCGGTAGTATCTTGATCTGAAGTTACATGATCATCATCATTAGCTTCCTCACTGATTGGTGTAGGAGTCACAGGAATAGTTTTCTGTGATGAACTACTTTCCAATAAGGGAGCAGGTACAGTTACCTCATCAAGTTCTACTTTCCTCCCACTCACTTCTTTCGAGAGAAACTCCTTCTCTAGAAAGGATCCATTCTTAGCAACAAATTTCTTACCTTCGGATCTATGATAGAAGGTGTACCCAACAGTCTCCTTTGGGTATCCTATGAAGACACATTTCTCCGATTTGGGTTCGAGCTTATCAGGTTGAAGCTTTTTCACATAAGCATCGCAATCCCAAACTTTAAGAAACGACATCTTTGGTTTCTTGTCAAACCACAGTTCATAAGGCGTCGTCTCAACGAATTTAGATGGTGCCCTATTTAACGTGAATGCAGCTGTCTCTAAAGCATAACCCCAAAACGATAGCGGTAAATCAGTAAGAAACATCATAGATCGCACCATATCTAGTAAAGTATGATTACGACGTTCAGACACACCATTACGCTGTGGTGTTCCGGGTGGCGTGAGTTGCGAAACTATTCCGCATTGTTTCAAATGAAGACCAAACTCGTAACTCAAATATTCTCCTCCACGATCAGATCGTAGAAACTTTATTTTCTTGTTACAATGATTTTCCACTTCACTCTGAAATTCTTTGAACTTTTCAAACGTTTCAGACTTATGTTTCATCAAGTAGATATATCCATATCTGCTCAAATCATCTGTGAAGGTGAGAAAATAACGATACCCGCCGTGAGCCTCAACATTCATCGGACCACATACATCAGTATGTATGATTTCCAACAAATCAGTTGCTCGCTCCATTGTTCCGGAGAACGGCATTTTAGTCATCTTGCCCATGAGGCATTGTTCTTAAGTACCAAGTGATTCATAATCAAGTGATTCCAAAAGTCCATCAGAATGGAGTTTCTTCATGTGCTTTACACCAATATGACCTAAACGGCAGTGCCACAAATAAGTTGCACTATCATTATCAACTCTGCATCTTTTGGCTTCAATATTATGAATATGTGTATCACTACTATCGTGATTCAAAAAGAATAGACCACTCTTCAAGGGTGCATGACCATAAAAGATATTACTCATATAAATAGAACAACCATTATTCTCTGATTTAAATGAATAACCGTCTCGCATCAAACAAGATCCAGATATAATGTTCATGCTTAACGCTGGCACCAAATAACAATTATTCAGGTCTAAAACTAATCCCGAAGGTAGATGTAGAGGTAGTGTGCCGATCACGATCACATCGACTTTGGAACCATTTCCCACGCGCATCGTCACCTCGTCCTTAGCCAATCTTCGCTTAATCTGTAGTCCCTGTTTCGAGTTGCAAATATTAGCAACAGAAACAGTATCAAATACCCAGGCACTACTACGAGCATTAGTAAGGTACACATCAATAACATGTATATCACATATACCTTTGTTCACCTTGCCATCCTTTTTATCCGCCAAATACTTGGGGCAGTTCTGCTCCCAGTGACCAGTCCCTTTGAAGTAGAAGCACTCAGTCTCAGGCTTAGGTCCAGACTTTGGCTTCTTCACTTGAGCAGCAACTTGCTTGCCGTTCTTCTTGAAGTTCCCCTTCTTCCCTTTACCCCTTTTCTTGAAACTGGTGGTCTTGTTGACCATCAACACTTGATGCTCCTTCTTGATTTCTACCTCTGCAGCCTTTAGCATCGCGAAGAGCTCGGGAATTGTCTTATCCATCCCTTGCATATTATAGTTCATCATGAAGCTCTTGTAGCTTGGTGGCAGTGATTGAAGAATTCTGTCAATGACACTATCATCTAGAAGATTAACTCCCAGTTGAATCAAGTGATTGTTATACCCAGACATTTTGAGTATATGCTCACTGACAGAACTATTCTCTTCCATCTTCCAGCTGTAGAACTTATTGGAGACTTCATATCTCTCAATCCGGGCATTTGCTTGAAATATTAACTTCAACTCCTGGAACATCTCATATGCTCCATGACGTTCAAAACATTGTTGAAGTCCCGGTTCTAAGCCGTAAAGCATGGCACACTGAACTATCGAGTAGTCATCAGCTTTGCTCTGCCAGACGTTCATAACATCTGGTGTTGCTCCTGCAGCAGGTTTGGCACCTAGCGGTGCTTCCATGATGTAATTCTTCTGTGCAGCAATGAGGATAATCCTCAAGTTACGGACCCAGTCCGTGTAATTGCTACCATCATCTTTCAACTTTGCTTTCTCAAGGAACGCATTAAAATTCAACGGAACAACAGCACGGGCCATCTATCTACAACAATATAGACATGCAAAATACTATCAGGTACTAAGTTCATGATAAATTAAAGTTAAATTAATCAAATTACTTAAGAACTCCCACTTAGATAGACATCCCTCTAATCATCTAAGTGATCACGTGATCCATATCAACTAAACCATGTCCGATCATCACGTGAGATGGAGTAGTTTTCAATGGTGAACATCACTATGTTGATCATATCTACTATATGATTCACGCTCGACCTTTCGGTCTCAGTGTTCCGAGGCCATATCTGCATATGCTAGGCTCGTCAAGTTTAACCCGAGTATTTTACGTGTGCAAAACTGGCTTGCACCCGTTGTATGTGAACGTAGAGCTTATCACACCCGATCATCACGTGGTGTCTCGGCACAACGAACTTTCGCAATGGTGCATACTCAGGGAGAACACTTATACCTTGAAATTTAGTGAGAGATCATCTTATAATGCTACCATTGATCTAAGCAAAACAAGATGCATAAAAGATAAAGATCACATGCAATCAATATAAGTGATATGATATGGCCATCATCATCTTGTGCCTTTGATCTCCATCTTCAAAGCACCTTCATGATTACCATCGTCACCGGTGCGACACCTTGGTCTCCATCGTAGCATCATTGTCGTCTCGCCAACTATTGCTTCTACGACTATCGCTACCGCTTAGTGATAAAGTAAAGCAATTACATGGTGATTGCATTTCATACAATAAAGCGACAACCATATGGCTCTTGCCAGTTGCCGATAACTCTGTTACAAAACATGATCATCTCATACAATAAAATTTAGCATCATGTCTTGACCATATCACATCACAGCATGCCCTGCAAAAACAAGTTAGACGTCCTCTACTTTGTTGTTGCAAGTGATACGTCTCCAACGTATCTATAATTTTTGATTGTTCCATGCTATTATATATTCTGTTTTGGATGTTTAATGGGCTTTATTATACACTTTTATATTATTTTCGGGACTAACCTATTAACCGGAGGCCTAGCCCAAATTGTTGTTTTTTTGCCTATTTCAGTGTTTCGCAGAAAAAGAATATCAAACGGAGTCCAAACGGAATGAAACCTTAGGAAACGTGATTTTCGGAACAAACGTGATCTGGAGGACTTGGAGTGGACGTCAAGCAACCGACGAGGAGGCCACGAGGCAGGGGGCGCGCCCTCCACCCTCGTGGGCCCCTCGTGGATCCACCGACCTACTTCTTCCTCCTATATATACCTACGTACCCCCAAACCATCGAAGAGCACCACGAAAACCTAATTCCACCGCCACAACCTTCTGTACCTATGAGATCCCATCTTGGGGCCTTTTCTGGTGCTCCGCCGGAGGGGGCATCGATCACGGAGGGCTTCTACATCAACACCATAGCCTCTCCGATGATGTGTGAGTAGTTTACCTCAGACCTTCGGGTCCATAGTTATTAGCTAGATGGCTTCTTCTCTCTCTTTGGATCTCAATACAAAGTTATCCTCGATTCTCTTGAAGATCTATTCGATGTAATCTTCTTTTGCGGTGTGTTTGTCGAGATTCAATGAATTGTGGGTTTATGATCAAGATTATCTATGAACAATATTTGAATCTCCTCTGAATTCTTTTATGTATGATTGGTTATCTTTGCAAGTCTCTTCGAATTATCAGTTTGGTTTGGCCTACTAGATTGATCTTTCCTGCAATGGGAGAAGTGCTTAGCTTTGGGTTCAATCTTGCGGTGCTCGATCCCAGTGACAGTAGGGGAAACGACATGTATTGTATTGTTGCCATCGAGGATAAAAAGATGGGGTTTATATCATATTGCATGAGTTTATCCCTCTACATCATGTCATCTTGCTTAAAGCGTTACTCCGTTCTTATGAACTTAATACACTAGATGCATGCTGGATAGCGGTCGATGTGTGGAGTAATAGTAGTAGATGCAGGCAGGAGTCGGTCTACTTGTCATGGACGTGATGCCTATATACATGATCATACCTAGATATTCTCATAACTATGCTCAATTCTATCAATTGCTCCACAGTAATTTGTTCACCCACTGTAATACTTATGCTATCTTGAGAGAAGCCACTAGTGAAACCTATGGTCCCCGGGTCTATTTTCCATCATATTAATCTCCCGTCAACAAGCTATTTCTATTACCGTTTACTTTGCAATCTTTACTTTTACTCTCTATCATAAAAATACCAAAAATATTATCTTATCATCTCTATCAGATCTCACTCTCGTAAGTGACCGTGAAGGGATTGACAACCCCTTTATCGCGTTGGTTGCGAGGTTCTTATTTGTTTATGTAGGTGCGTGGAACTCGAGCGTGGCCTCCTACTGGATTGATACCTTGGTTCTCAAAAACTGAGGTAAATACTTACGCTACTTTACTGCATCACGCTTTCCTCTTCAAGGGAAAACCAACGCGGTGCTCAAGAGGTAGCAAGAAGGATTTCTGGCGCCGTTACCGGGGAGTCTACGCACAAGTCAAGACATACCAAGTACCCATCATAAACTCTTATCCCTCGCATTACATTATTTGTCATTTGCCTCTTGTTTTCCTCTCCCCCAATTCACCCTTGTCGTTTTATTCGCCCCCCCCTTTTGCTCGCCTTTCCTTTGCCATGGTCGAATCAAAAGGGGCTAGGGGTTCGTTCCTAGGTTTCAATGCCTTGGATAGCCCTGCCGTCCTTTCTAAGCTCATAAATAATGATGCTATGGAAAAGCCTACCGGGTTGTCAATGAGAACCTGAATAATTTCGATGAAGATGATCCCGGAATATTTCGTTATTTACTTGATGAGTCTTTGAAAGATGCTTGGGATAGGTTACTGAGAATCCGGGCTAGCTTTGTGCCCCAATATCAAATTGAAAAATACTTAAAAAGCTTTTATGTTGCCTTACCTTCGTCGTTCAAGCATGTCTTAGACTCTATTTTTGAAGAAGTTTTCTTGAAGGGGATGCCGTAGATACCTATGAAAAGATGAAAACCATATTTGGGCACGCCATGAATGAGAAGGTCGAATCTACTTCTCTTTTGCTTTCCTATCAAAACAAAACTATCAAAGAGATGAAGGCTAACTTAGATGCAAATTTCCATAACGTGCTTAATCTTTCGTCTACCATTAACAGCCATGTGCTTTATCAAAACAGAAAGATTAATGCCATAGATAACAAGTTTGCTCTTTTCTTTCCAACCAAAGATGGCAATACCTGGATTTATCCTCGCTTTTATGCCTAGCTAGGGGCGTTAAACGATAGCGCTTGTTGGGAGGCAACCCAATTTTATTTTAGTTTTTTGCTTTTTGGTTCTGTTTAGGAATAAATCTTCCATCTAGCCTCTGGTTAGATTTGTTTTTATGTTTTAATTAGTGTTTGTGCCAAGTTAAACCTATAGGATCTTCTTGGATGATAGTTATTTGATCTTGCTGAAAATTCCAGAAACATTCTGTTCACGAAAACAATTGTTAAAAAATCACCAGAACGTGATAAAATACTGATTCCAATTGCAGTAGATCAATAAACAAATTATCTAGGTCTTCCTATTTTAGTAGATTTTTCTGAGTTCCAGAAGTTTGCTTTAGTTACAGATTACTACACACAGTTCTGTTTTTGACGGATTCTGTTTTTCGTGTATTGTTTGCTTATTTTGATGAATCTATGGCTAGTAAAAGATTTTATAAACCATAGAGAAGTTGGAATACAGTGGGTTTAACACCAATATAAACAAATAATTAGTTCAATACAGTACCTTAAAGTGGTGTTTTGTTTTCTTTCGCTAACGGAGCTCACGAGATTTTCTGTTAAGTTTTGTGTTGTGAAGTTTTCAAGTTTTGGGTAAAGATTTGATGGATTATGGAACAAGGATTGGCAAGAGCCTAAGCTTGGGGATGCCCAAGGCACCCCAAGGTAAAATCCAAGGACAACCAAAATCCTAAGCTTGGGGATGCCCCGGAAGGCATCCCCTCTTTCGTCTTCGTCCATCGGTAACTTTACTTGGAGCTATATTTTTATTCACCACATGATATGTGTTTTTCTTGGAGCGTCTTGTATGATTTGAGTCTTTGCTTTTTAGTTCACCACAATCATCCTCGCTGTACACACCTTTTGAGAGAGACACACATGATTCGGAATTTGTTAGAATACTCTATGTGCTTCACTTATATCTTTTGAGCTATATAGTTTCTGCTCTAGTGCTTCACTTATATCTTTTAGAGAACGGCGGTGGTTTGTTTTATAGAAACTATTGTTCTCTCATGCTTCACTTATATTATTTTGAGAGTCCTACAAAACAGCATGGTAATTTGCTTTAATTGTGAAATTAGTCCTAATGTGATAGGCATCCAAGATTAGTAAAAAAAATCTTATAAGTGCGCTAAATACTATGAGAAGTTTGATACTTGATAATTGTTTTGAGATATGAAGATGGTGATATTAGAGTCATGCTAGTTGAGTAGTTGTGAATTTGAGAAATACTTGTGTTAAAGTTTGTGATTCCCGTAGCATGCACGTATGGTGAACCGTTATGTGATGAAGTCAGAGCATGATTTATTTATTGATTGTCTTCCTTATGAGTGGCGGTCGGGGACGAGCGATGGTCTTTTCCTACCAATCTATCCCCCTAGGAGAATGCGCGTAATACTTTGTTTCGATAACTAATAGATTTTTGCAATAAGTATGTGAGTTCTTCATGACTAATGTTGAGTCCATGGATTATACGCACTCCCACCCTTCCACCATTACTAGCCTCTCTAATACCACGCACCTTTCGCCGGTATCATACACCCACCATTACCTTCCTCAAAAAAGCCACCATACCTACCTATCATGGCATTTCCATATCCATTCCCAGATATATTGCCATGCAACTTACCACCGTTCCGTTTACTATGACACGCTCCATCATTGTCATATTGCTTTGCGTGATCATGTAGTTGACATCGTATTTGTGGCAAAGCCACCTTCAAAATTCTTTCATACATGTCACTCTTGATTCATTGCATATCCCGGTACACCGCCGGAGGCATTCACATAGAGTCATATTTTGTTCTAAGTATTGAGTTGTAATTCTTGAGTTGTAAGTAATAAAAGTGTGATGAGCATCATTATTAGAGCATTGTCCCAAGTGAGGAAAGGATGATGGAGACTATGATTCCCCCACAAGTCGGGACGAGACTCCGGACGAAAAAGAAAAAAAGAAAAAAAAAAGAGGCCATAAAAAAAGGGGGAGAAGGCCCAAATGCAACAAAAAGAGAGAAAAAGAGAGAAGGGACAATGTTACTATCCTTTTACCACACTTGTGCTTCAAAGTAGCACCATGATCTTCATGATAGAGAGTCTCTCTTGTCGTCACTTTTATATACTAGTGGGAATTTTTCATTATAGAAGTTGGCTTGTATATTCCCATGATGGGCTTCCACAAATTGCCCTAGGTCTTCGTGAGCAAGCAAGTTGGATGCACACCCGCTTAGTTTCTTTTGTTGAGCTTTCATACACTTATAGCTCTAGTGCATCCGTTGCATGGCAATCCCTACTCACTCACATTAATATCTATTAATGGGCATCTCCATAGCCCGTTGATACGCCTAGTTGATGTGAGACTATCTTCTCCTTTTTTGTCTTCTCCACAACCACCATTGAATTCCACCAATAGTGCTATATCCATGGCTCACGCTCATGTATTGCGTGAAGATTGAAAAGTTTGAGAACATCAAAAGTATGAAACAATTGCTTGGCTTGTCATCGGGGTTGTGCATGATTAAATACTTTGTGTGGTGAAGATAGAGCATAGCCAGACTATATGATTTTGTAGGGGTAACTTTATTTGGCCATGTTATTTTGAGAAGACATGATTTCTTTATTAGTATGCTTGAAGTATTATTATTTTCATGTCAATATTAAACTCTTATCTTGAATCTTTCGGATCTGAATATTCATCCACAATTAAGAGAATTACATTGAAAATTATGCTAGGTAGCATTCCACATCAAAAATTCTATTTTTATCATTTACCTACTCGAGGACGAGCAGGAATTAAGCTTGGGGATGCTTGATACGTCTCCAACGTATCTATATTTTTTTATTGTTCCATGCTATTATATATTCTACTTTGGGACTAACCTATTAACCGGAGGCCTAGCCCAAATTGCTGTTTTTTTGCCTATTTCAGTGTTTCGCAGAAAAAGAATATCAAACGGAGTCCAAACGGAATGAAACCTTCGGGAACATGATTTTTGGAACAAACGTGATCCAGAGGACTTGGAGTGGACGTCAAGTGACTGACGAGGAGGCCACGAGCCCCAAACCATCGAAGAGCACCACGAAAACCTAATTCCATCGCCGCAACCTTTTGTACCCGTGAGATCCCATCTTGGGGCCTTTTCTAGCGCTCCGCCGGAGGGGGCATCGATCATGGAGGGCTTCTACATCAACACCATAACCTCTTCGATGATGTGTGAGTAGTTTACCTCAGACCTTCGGGTCCATAGTTATTAGCTAGATGGCTTCTTCTCTCTCTTTGGATCTCAATACAAAGTTCTCCTCGATTCTTTTGGAGATCTATTTGATGTAATCTTCTTTTGCGGTGTGTTTGTCGAGATCCGATAAATTGTGGGTTTATGATCAAGATTATCTATGAACAATATTTGAATCTCCTCTGAATTCTTTTATGTATGATTGGTTATCTTTGCAAGTCTCTTCGAATTATCAGTTTGGTTTGGCCTACTGGATTGATCTTTCTTGCAATGGGAGAAGTGCTTGATGAGCCACAAGTATAGGGGATCTATCGTACTCCTTTCGATAAGTAAGAGTGTCGAACCCAACGAGGAGCAGAAGGAAATGATAAGTGGTTTTCAGCAAGGTATTCTCTGCAAGCACTGAAATTATAGGTAACAGATAGTTTTGTGATAAGATAATTTGTAACGAGCAACAAGTAACAAAAGTAAATAAAGTGCAGCAAGGTGGCCCAATCCTTTTTGTAGCAAAGGACAAGCCTAGACAAACTCTTATATAGAGAAAAGCGCTCCCAAGGATACATGGGAATTATCGTCAAGCTAGTTTTCATCACGTTCATATGATTCGCGTTTGGTACTTTGATAATTTGATATGTGGGTGGACCGGTGCTTGGGTGCTGTCCTTACTTGGACAAGCATCCTGACGGAGTCCTGGATTAGGGGGTCCTTGGACAGCCGGACTGTTGGACTATGAAGATACAAGATTGAAGACTTCGTCCCGTGTCCGGATGGGACTCTCCTTGGCGTGGAAGGCAAGCTTGGCAATACGGATATGTAGATCTCCTCCCTTGTAACCGACTCTGTGTAACCCTAGCCCCCTGAAGGTGTCTATATAAACCGGAGGGTTTTAGTCCGTAGGGCAACAACAATCATACCATAGGCTAGCTTCTAGGGTTTAGCCTCTACGATCTCGTTGTAGATCAACTCTTGTAATACTCATATCATCAAGATAAATCAAGTAGGAAGTAGGGTATTACCTCCATCGAGAGGGCCCGAACCTGGGTAAACATCGTGTCCCCCGCCTCCTGTTACCATCCGCCTTAGACGCACAGTTCGGGACCCCCTACCCGAGATCCGCCGGTTTTGACACCGACATTGGTGCTTTCATTGAGAGTTCCACGGTGCCGTCACCGTAAGGCTAGATGGCTCCTTCGATCATCGGCAATGATGCGATCCAGGGTGAGGTTTTCCTCCCCGGACAGATCTTCATATTCGGCGGCTTCATACTGCGGGCCAACTCGCTTGGCCATCTGGAGCAGATGGATACCTACGCCCCTGGCCATCAGGTCGGGTTTGGAAACTTGAACTATACTGCCGACATCCGTGGAGACTTGATCTTCGACGAATTCGAGCCCATGTCAGGTGCGCCGCACAATCACGACGAGCATGATTTAGCTCTGCCGTCGGACAGTGTTCGGGAGGTCACACCTGCAACCACTCCGGCCCTCAATCCGGAACAAATTGCGCCATCTGAGGACGGGTGGATGGACCCCGCCATGGAGGCCGCACACTCAGTGGCGATAGAGCCGAATACTGACTTCACCTCCTACGAGACCCGTGTTGCCGAACCGTTGGATTTGTCCCCGGCCACGGACTCCGAGCCGCCTGCGTCCGTGCCCATCAAATCCGATTGGGCACCGGTCATGGAGTTTACCTCCGCGGATATCTTTCAGCACTCGCCTTTTGGTGACGTACTAAACTTGTTGAAGTCTCTCTCCCTGTCAGGAGACCCTTGGCCGAACTATGTCCGGCTAGAATGGGATGCGGACGACGAAGAAATTCGCGCCCCACCCACCACCCACTTAGTAGCCACTGTCGACGATTTAACCGACATGCTCGATTTCGACTCCGAAGACATCGACGCTATGGACGATGATGCAGGAGACGAACAGGAACAACCGCCCACAGGGCGCTGGACTACCACCTCATCATATGACATATACATGGTGGACACCCCCAAAGAGGGGGATGGCGATAAGACAACAGAGGATAATCCCTCCAAGAAGCAATCCAAGCACCGACGTCAGCGGCGCCGCTCTAAGTCTCGCCACAGCAAAAGCAGCGATACCGGCACAAGAGACAATAACGCTCCGGATAGTGCCGAAGACGACGATAATCCCCTCCAGCCAGACCTCGAGCGGGAGGATGAACAAGCTAACCCTCCGGAACAGGCAGCAAACGGAGAATCAGAGGATGACAATTACATGCCTCTCTCCGAAGACGAGGTGAGCCTCAGCGACGAAGAATTTATCGTGCCTGAGGATCCCGTCGAGCATGAGCGCTTCAAGCGCCGGCTTATAGCCACAGCAAACAGCCTGGAGAAAAGCAACAACAACTTCGAGCTGATCAAGATCTGCTAGCGGATAGATGGACTGAAGTCCTGGCAGCCGAGGAATACGAACTCGAGCGACCAACCAAGAGTTACCCAAAGCGCAGGTTGCTACCCCAACTCGAGGAGGAAGCATTGAAACCTACATCACTAGCGTATGATGCGGCTGATCGGCCACCTCGTGGCCGAGATAGAGAGGCATATCAGCCCGAAGTCCAGCCCGCACCCCGCCGCCACTCAAACAAAAATACCAAGGCCCGGGGCAACACGCGGGACCTGCGAGATGTATTGGAAAAAAAAACAAAACATGCAAGATCGATCTACGGATCACGGGGTCGCGCCCCAACGTGTGACGATGATCATCACGCCGGATACACTAAAAGCAAATCCGGCCGGGCCGAATACAGCAGACAAGACTCGTATGAACTGCGTCGTGATATAGCCCGACACAGAGGCGCCGCACACCCCCTCTGCTTCACTGATGAAGTAATGGATCACGAATTCCCAGAGGGTTTTAAACTCGTAAACATTGAATCATATGATGGTACAACAGATCCCGCGGTATGGATCGAGGATTTCCTCCTCCACATCCACATGGCTCGCGATGATGATCTACATGCCATCAAGTACCTCCCACTAAAACTCAAAGGACCAGCTCGGCATTGGCTGAATAGCTTGCCAGCAGACTCCATTGGCAGTTGGGAGGATTTGGAAGATGCATTCCTTGACAACTTCTAGGGCACTTATGTGCGACCACCGGATGCTGATGACTTGAGCCATATAACTCAGCAGCCAGGGGAATCGGCCAGGCAATTCTGGACCCGGTTCCTAACTAAGAAAAAACAAATTGTCGACTGTCCGGATGCAGAGGCCTTAGCGGCATTTAAGCATAACATCCGTGACGAGTGGCTTGCCCGGCACCTTGGCCAGGAGAAGCCGAAGTCTATGGCAGCCCTCACGACGCTCATGACCCGCTTTTGCAGGGGCGAAGACAGTTGGCTGGCTCGCAGCAACAACACATCAAGAAGTCATGGCACTTCAGATACAAAGGATACTAACGGCAGACCACGTCGTAACAGACACAAGCGCCGCAACAACGGCGACAACGCCGAAGACACGGCAGTCAATGCCGGATTCAGCGGCTCTAAATCCGGTCAGCGGAAGAAGCCGTTCAAAAGAAGGAATCCGGGCCCGTCCAATTTGGACCGCATACTCGATCGCTCGTGTCAAATTCACGGCACCCCCGATAAGCCAGCCAATCACACCAACAGAGAATGCTGGGTGTTCAAGCAGGCCGGCAAGTTGAATGCCGAAAACAGGCACAAGGGGCTGCATAGCGACGACGAGGAGGAGCCTCGGCCGCCGAACACATGAGGACAGAAGAGGTTCCCTCCACAAGTGAAAATGGTGAACATGATATACGCAACCCACATTCCCAAGAGGGAACGGAAGCGTGCACTAAGGGACGTCTATGCGATGGAGCCAGTTGCCCCAAAGTTCAACCCATGGTCCTCTTGTCCGATCACCTTTGATCGTAGCGACCACCCCGCTAGTATCCGTCATGGCGGATCTACCGCATTGGTCCTTGACCCCATCATCGACGGATTTCACCTCACTCTAGTCCTTATGGACGGCGGCAGCAGCCTGAACCTGCTCTATCAGGATACAGTGTGCAAAATGGGTATAGACCCCTCGAGGATCAAACCCACTAAAACCACCTTTAAAGGTGTCATCCCAGGTGTAGAGGCCCATTGCACGGGCTCAATCACACTGGAAGTGGTCTTCGGATCTCCGGACAACTTCCGAAGCGAGGAGTTAATCTTCGATATCGTCCCGTTCCGCAGTGGCTATCATGCACTGCTCGGGCGAACCGCATTTGCCAGATTCAATGCGGTACCGCATTATGCATACCTCAAGCTCAAAATGCCAAGACCTCGCGGGGTTATAACAGTCAATGGAAACACAGAACGCTCGCTCCACACGGAGGAGCACACTGCGACCCTCGCAGCTGAGTCACAAAGCAGCCTTTTAAGGCAAACCGCCAATTCGGCGATAAAGCCCCCGGATACCTTCAAGCGAGTCCGGAGTAACCTGCAACAGGATCGCCTGGCACGTTCAGAACTCGCCTAGCAATTCGGCCCCCATCCTAGTCCCAGTCAAGCGACGAAACCTGTGCCGCGCGTACATAATTACGCACTAAAAATACCATGGGTATAGGTGGGGGCACGACCAGGGCACGTCACACAATGCGGCTCAACCGCCCCAGGGGCTATATATCTTTATCATTTTTTCTCTTTCAGGACCTTACTCTCTAGAAGCCCCTCTTCGGCAGTCTGATTGCTGGACACATTACAGGAAGGAAAAACCAAGGAGGCAAGAAGCTAGGACGTACAAGGGAATCCCCAGGTGGTCTCTAATAACGATCGAAGTACCCGTTTTAGATACCCATACGCAACTTGCCCTTAGATAGGACATGTCAAATAGTCCTATTTTTTGCTTATTGCACTACTTGTACCCGTACGCTTAGACGTATTATTTAATAACAATGCATAGAGTTAGTCTATTATCACATTACCTTTTTTCCTTGTCTGCTTATTTACGACAAATTTCACCCATACACTCTGGTACGACCAGCGCGCCAGGGGCTTCAGTATACCCCATAATACGGCGTGAGAAGTCCGAACACTTTCGACAGTGCGGCACCCCGAACTTATAGCATTATATGCATCAGCTCTGAATCATGTCTTGGGTCAATAGTTGGGTTTGCCCGGCTCCCTTGTTTTGGTACCTTACGTTCCGCAATATCGGCTAAGGTAGCGCTGGGAGAACTACTGCGATTGTGTCCCGGTTCTTCCGGACGAGCACCTCAGTAGAGAAAGCCGAAAACTGACTGTCATGATAAGGCGAGAGCTGGTCGCTGTTCGAGAGGTCTCAAGTCCTTAACGACTTTTTCTGCTTCGGGCGAGGAGTCGGCCTTGCCCGGCTTAGGCGTATATAGCGCCCCAAATTCGGCCTTCCGAATACTAGGGGCTTCGCCAAAATTTAAAATTGTAGACTTCTATGGCTAAGTGAGAGTGATAAAGCCTTACAGTCTGATTGCCTGGTTCGTTGTGCTAAACACCGCCTTCGAAGGACCCAAAATTGGGATAAAGAGTGCTCAAGTTTATCCCGAACACGTCAGTACTAGTTACATGGGGGCAGAAGCCGACGACTGGCCAACTCTCAGATTTCATAAACGGCCGCACAGAAGGTAATATTTTAAATTAACAAACATTGCATAGCGCACATGAACTCGTTTCATATTACAGGATCACATGAGTACATTCATTCGAATATTACATCCTTAGCACATTCCTCCGCCACAAGGCGAGAACCCTTCAGGACACTGTTATAATACATTTCGGGGTGGCGATGCTCCTTGCCTTCCGGTGGCCCCTCCTTCACCAGCTTCTCGGCGTCCAGATTCGCCCAGTGCACCTTTGCCCGGGCAAAAGTCCTGCGCGCACCCTCGATGCAGACGGACCGCTTTATGACTTCAAGCCATGGGCAAGCATTCACAAGCTGCCTCACCAGGCCGAAGTAGCTATCAGGCAGGGGATCGCCAGGCCACATCCGGACTATAAGACCCTTCATGGCATGTTCGGCCGCCTTGTGGAGCTCGACCAATTGCTTCAGCTGGTCGCTCAAGGGCATGGGGTGTTTGGTCCCAGTATACTAAGACCAGAACAACTTCTCCGTCGAGCTCCCCTCCTCGGCCCGGTAGAACTCCACGGCATCCGACACACTGCGGGGTAGATCTGCGAACGCTCCTGGAGAGCTCCGAACTCGGGTAAGTAAAAAGAAAGTTTCCTTCACATGCTTGCTTTGCATAATGAATGCCTTACCCGCCGCTATCTTCTTAACGGCCTCAATTTCCCGGAGGGCCTTTTGGGCTTCGGCCTTGGCATGTTGTGCGCTTTCGAGGGCCTTCGCAAGCTCGGACTCTCGCGTCTTAGAGTCAAGCTCCAAGGACTCGTGTTTTTTGACGAGAGCCTGGAGCTCTTGCTGCACCTCGCCCACCCGGGCCTCTTGCTTTTCTCGCTCGATGCGCTCCTTGGCCGCTTTGTCTTCGGCCTCGGATAGCGCCTTTTGCAGGGTCGCCACTTCGGTCGTGGCCCCTAGCAAAATTCATGACGATCCTATTATTCTAAAACCAAATTTTTTATAATATACAGACGGGCTATAACTTACCTTTGTTCTCTTCGAGCTGCCTCTTGGCAAGGCCGAGCTCTTCCTTGGACCGCTCAAGGTCCCGCTTCCGTGCGGCGACCTCCGTAGTACGTGCGGCAGCGGCTAGCAGTGAAGCCTGCATATGCATATAGACATATTTCGATTAGACTCCTGCGGTTATTATTTGATCCTCTATTTGGCATTTCTTCGCAAACGCCAAACAGAGCATCAGGGGCTAGTGTCTATGCGGTAACATTCTCTTATAATCTGGTTACTTACCTCAAAGCTGTTAGGAGGCTGGCACAGGCTTCAGTCAGTCCGCTCTTGGCGGACTGAACTTTCTTGACCACCGCACTCATGATAGTGTCGTGTTCTTTGTCGATGGAAGCGCCGCGAAGCGCTTCCAGCAAGTTGTCCGATGCCTCAAGATGGACAGAGGCCATCGACACAGGCGGCTTGCCCCTCTTAGCAAGGGGTTGCCTGACAGAGTCCAGAACCACTGGAGGTTCCCGCGCAGTATTCGGCTGGGGGCCGAATTTGCTGCCCCCATCATCAGAGCCCATGGGAGTCTTGCTCCCCTTGCACCCAACATCCGGAATGTCGCCTTGAGGCGCCTCCAGGACTACCTCCCCTCGGCTCGGTGCCCTTTGAGACAACACTTCGACGTTGTCCGTAGGGCGAGGGGAGGAGGCGGTCGGAAGTGAATCGCTGTTCAGATCCGACGGGTCCAAAGAACCATCCGATGAAGATACGTCGATATGGGCTCGGGACGGACTACATAATCATGTTCGGTGTGATGAGAAGCAGTTCAATAAAACATACCAAGAATTATTATGGTATCCGGATACTTACGACTTCGCCAGGGGCTTGTCCCTGGGCAACCACTCGCCGTCGCTATAGGCGGCCGTCGTGGAGCAGTCCGGAAGGAGAGTCCTTCCCTTCTTGGACCCTTCGGCCTCCCCAGATGGGGCGGCCTTCCTTTTCTTGTCTCCCCCGGCAGTGGGGGAGAACTTTCCTCTCCCTCCTCCTCGGTTTCGTGGGAGGAGTGCGTCTTGGTGTTTTCGGACGATGAGTCCGATATAACCTTGCGCCGGAGACCCTTCCTGGTCCCCGTGGCCTTCTTCTTGGCCTTCTTCGCCGGAACCTCATAAGGCGCCGGAACCAGCATCTCCGTTAGGAGAGCGTCTGCTGGATCTTCGAGCAGGGGGGCTGGACAATCGATCTGCTCCGCTGTCTCTACCCAGTCCTATTAAATAGTGTGGAAGCTTATATCCCGCACATGGTTAAGCTGGGGAAAATGAACATCTTATGAGATATCACCGACTTACCGGATTGGCAGGGCGCTTTGCGCTGAGTCCGCATTCCTCGGTAAGGGGAGGAGGTACCTCGGCGCCCTTGAACAGCACCTTCCAGACGTCCTTGTGCGTCGTGTCGAAGAGCTCTCGCAGCGGCTCGTGCTTGGCCGGGTCGAACTCCCACAAATTGAACGCCTGCCTTTGACACGGGAGGATCCGGCGGAAGAGCATGACTTGGACCACATTGACGAGCTTGATTTTCTTGCTCATCATGTTCTTGATGCATGTCTGGAGTCCGGTCAGCTCTACTGAGGAACCCCAGGACAGGCCCTTCTCTTTCCAGGAGGTGAGCCACATGGGGATTCCATATCGAAATTTGGGGGGCCGCCACCCAGTTGGTGTCGCGTGGCTCGATGATGTAGAACCATCCCGATTGCCACCCCTTTATGGTCTCCACATAGGAGCCTTCGAGCCAGGTGACGTTGGGCATTTTGCCCACCATGGCACCTCCGCACTCCGCTTGCTGGCCGACCACCACCTTCGGTTTAACATTGAAGGTCTTCAGCAACAGGCCGAAGTGGGGCTTGATGCGGACGAAGGCCTCGCACACGACGATAAATGCCGAGATGTTGAGGATAAAATTGGGGGCCAGATCGTGAAAGTCCAGCCCATAGTAGAACATGAGCCCGCGGACAAACGGGTGGAGGGGAAATCCCAGTCCGCGGACGAAGTGGGTAAGGAAAACCACCCTCTCATGGGGTTCTGGAGTAGGGATGATCTGCCCCGCATCTGGCAGCCGGTGCGCGATATCCGCGGTCAGATATCTGGCACCTCGCAGCTTTGTGATGTTCTCCTCCGTAACGGAGGAGACCATTGTAACGCCCATGTAACACCCCGCATGTAACTTGCCATATTTGTAACTCCGACTCTTGCCATTTCCGTCTATGTGTTATGTTTTTCCCTCCATTGTCGGGTTTTGTCTTTCGTTTTGTATTTTGTCATGTCATGCATTTTCATATCATGTCATCATGTGCATTGCATTTGCATACGTGTTCGTCTCATGCATCCGAGCATTTTCCCCGTTGTCCGTTTTGCAATCCGGCGCTCCTATCTCCTTCGGTGCACCCCTCTTGTTTTCTTTCGTGTGCGTGTGTCAAACTTTCTCGGAATGGACCGAGGCTTGTCAAGTGGTCTTAATATACCACCCGGAGACTACCGGTCAAGTTTCGTTCCATTCGGAGGTCGTTTGGTACTCCAACGGTTAACCGGGCATCCGCAAAGTCCAGTTGAGTGTCCAGCAAAAATCCCCTCTAAAATCAGCCCAAAACCCACCAAACTCTCTTCCATGCTCTAGGTCGTTCGATCACGATCGTGTGGGCGAAAACCGCACCTCATTTGGAGTCTCCTAGCTCCCTCTACCTATTTATATGTGGGCATCCCGAAAAACGAAACTGCAGACGAACCCTAACCCTCTCCCTCCGCGCCGCGCCGGACGCGTCCGCTCCGGCCGGACAACGTCCGCCGCGCCGCCCGGCGAATAGCAGCGCGACACGTCATCAGCCCGCTCGCCGCCGCCGCCGAGGCCCGCGAGCCCGACCCCGGCCCCCGCGGCCCGCGCCCGCCTCCGCGCCTGCCCCGCCGCTGCGCCGCCGGCCCGCGCCGCCGGCCGGCCCCGCCATCTCCGCCACCGCCCGACGTGGCCCCGCCGTCGCCCGCCGCCGGCCTCCCCTCCGGTCCCCGCCGCCGGCCTCCACCGCCGCCCTCGCGCCGCCCTCCTTCCTCCCTCCGGCGAGCTCCGGCCACCGGAGCCCCGAGCGTCGTCGGGCTCGAGCTCGAGGAACGGCTCGATCCAGATCCAATCGTGAGCCTTCGTTGACTTTTCCCCCGAGCTCCCGTTTTTTCTTCTAAGTCATAATATTTTCTCAGCATATGCCTCTGTTCCCGATGCGATAACTTTGTGCATGTAGCTCCGATTCGCGCGTGTAATATGTCAAATTGTTCCTCTCGCGATGCTCTACATTTTGTTCAATTTCACCATGTTCATTAGAGGTCATCTTGATGCCCAAATCTCTGTTGGAAGAGGGCTAGTTGATGTTATTCTCTGGTTCTTGTCAGAACTTGGAGATTTGTCTTTTTGTATCATTTATTCTGTGCATCTTTTGAGCATGACCTCTACATGTGTTTTGAAGTATGCCATGCCATCTTTCCAGTGGTGCAGTCCATGTATTTTTGTGATCTCTGTGGTGACTAGCACAAGCATGCAAAGTAGGCCCCGTAATATTTCTGATTTCAGGGACTTAGTGATTTCTCCAAGTCCTTGTCTGCTGTAATTTTGTTGCCATGTAAACTTGATGCTACAGAAAGATCCATGCATATTTTTGAGATGTTAAGTAAGGATGTTTTGTAGCTATAGTTGTAATTAATCCATTCCTGCAATTGTTTGCAATTATGGAGTGCCATAGCATGACTCAATCTTGCTCTACTTTTGCTATCAAATATTTCTGGCAGATTCTTAACATGACATGCATTTTTGCCAAGCTTATTGTAGTTGATCCAAACATGCTATGCAATTGTTCTTTCCATGGTTAGCTTCATAAACATGCCATCTTGCTGTAGGTATTCTTTGTTTGTAGTACATTGCTCTGTAGTGAGTGTATCAAGCTCACAAAGAGGCCTACATATTATCATTTCTGCCATGCTCTGTTTTCTGCTAAGTCTGAAACCTGATAACGATACTTGCTATGTTTACATGCTTGCCATCATATCTTATGGTCCTTTTTGGCTTATGGTCAGTAAGGGACTTTTGTCATGTGCTTTTAGTAGAACACTACCATGCCTTGTTTTTCTATGTTAGGTTCCTGTAGCATATTGTTTGCGTGCTCTGAACATTGCTACCTGATGCTGTTTTCTGCCAAGTCTGTGAACCTGTAATCTTTTGCACTTTTTCCATGCTTGTTTGAGCTTGATATGTTGTGAACTAGCCGTAGCTCAGTGTTCATGTTTTGTCGAGCATCTCCTGTAGATTACTTCCATGTGCTTAGTTGCTATGTTGGGATGCTGTAGCATTGTTACTTGTTGCATTTTAAGTGCTATCTTGCTGTTTATCGCAGATTAGTGTCATTCTTGTTTTGCTTGCCATTTGCAAACCGTGCATCCGATTCCGGTGATCTTTATATCGATTTCGACCGAAATCATCTCATCTTTCCAGTGCCATGCTTGGTTTGCCAAGTTACTGCCATGTTCATCATTTTCCTTCCGGAGCACGCATATGCATCGCATATCATATCTCGCATATCATACATGTTTTGCATCATGTTGCTTGCGCATTTCTCGTTGTTGATTGTGGTTCCGTTTGTTTGTGTTCTTATCTTGGGTAGAGCCGGGAGACGAGTTTGTGAACGAGGAACCTGTCGAGTACGCTTACGAGGATCAAGCTTTCGACAACTCTGAGAACCTTGCAGGCAAGATGACCACCCCTCGAAATCACTTCTATCTTTGCTATGCTAGTTGTTCGCTCTATTGCCATGCTCCGCTACCTATCACTTGCTTTATCATGTCTCCCATTTTAGCCATGTCAGCCTCTAACCATCCTTTCCTAGCAAACCATTGTTTGGCTATGTTACCGCTTTTGCTCAGCCCTTCTTATAGCGTTGCTAGTTGCAGGTGAAGTTGGAGTTGTTCCATGTCGGAACATGGATATGTTGGGATATCACAATATCTCTTATTTAATTAATGCATCTATATATATTTGGTAAAGGGTGGAAGGCTCGGCCTTATGCCTGGTGTTTTGTTCCACTCTTGCCGCCCTAGTTACTGTTATACCGGGATTATGTTCCTTGATTTTGCGTTCCTTACACGGTCGGGTGATTTATGGACCCCCTTGACAGTTCGCCTTGAATAAAACTCCTCCAGCAAGGCCCAACCTTGGTTTTACCATTTTCTACCTAAGCCTTTTTCCCTCGGGTTTTCGCGAGCCCGAGGGCCATCTTATTTTAACCCCCCGGGCCAGTGCTCCTTCGAGCGTTGGTCCGAACTGAGCAGACTGCGGGGCCCCCTCTTGGAAACTCGAGGTCTGGTTTTACTCGTAGGATGTCTCATCCGGTGTGCCCTGAGAACGAGATATGTGCAGCTCCTATCGGGATTTGTCGGCACATTCGGGTGGCCTTGCTGGTCTTGTTTTACCATTGTCGAGATGTCTTATAAACCGGGATTCCGAGACTGATCGGGTCTTTCCGGGAGAAGGTTTATCCTTCGTTGACCGTGAGAGCTTATGATGGGCTAAGTTGGGACACCCCTGCAGGGTATTATCTTTCAAAAGCCGTGCCCGTGGTTATGAGGCAGATGGGAATTTGTTAATGTCCGGTTGTACATAACTTGTCACTTGACCCAATTAAAATACATCAACCGCGTGTGTAGCCGTGATGGTCTCTTCTCGGCGGAGTCCGGGAAGTGAACACGGTCTGTGTTATGAATGACGTAAGTAGGTGTTCAGGATCACATCTTGGTCATTGCTAGATGACGTCCGTTCCGTTGCTTCTCTTCTCGCTCTCTTTTGCGCAAGTTAGCCACCATATATGCTTATGCCGCTGCAGCTCCACCTCATTACACCACCTTTTTCCCACTAGCTTAAATAGTCTTGATCTCGCGGGTGTGATATTGCTGAGTCCCCGTGACTCACAGATTCTACCAAAACAGTTGCAGGTGCCGACGATGCCGGTGCAGATGATGGCGTCGATCTCGAGTGGGAGTTCGACGAGGAACGTGGTCGTTACTATGTGTCTTTTCCTGATGATCAGTAGTGGAGCCCAGTTGGGACGATCGGGGATCTAGCATTTGGGGTTGTCTTATTTTCATCTGGATTTTGGCCGTAGCCGGCCTATATGCTTGTATTTTGGATGATGTATGAATAATATTTATGTATTGTGTGAAGTGGCGATTGTAAGCCAACTCTTTATCCCATTCTTGTTCATTACATGGGATTGTGTGAAGATGACCCTTCTTGCGACAAAACCACTATGCGGTTATGCCTCTAAGTCGTGCCTCGACACGTGGGAGATATAGCCGCATCGTGGGCGTTACAAGTTGGTAATCAGAGCCATCCCCGACTTAGGAGCCCCCTGCTTGATCGAATCGCTGGCGTTGTTGAGTCTAGAGTAAAAATGTTTTGAGTCTTAGGATTATATATATCGAAGAGTAGGATTCTTTTTACTCCTGAGTCCCTTCGTCGCTCTGGTGAGGTCTCCTGACGTAGAAGTTTTGACTACTCTCTCCTCAAATTTCACTAAAAAAATTTAGGATCACGCGGGTATCTTGGAATCGTTCCGATGGATTTGTGACGAGAACATTGTTCTTGGTGCCTCCTGACAATTAGGGGTTGTGGCAGTGTCCCGGGGAGTTGAGCTCCGAGGTGTTGTCGTCACAATTTTATCGTTGCAGTTCTAGAATACCTGAGTTTCGCCGACATCGAAATCTCTTTTATGCAGTTGTTGGTGAGATCACCTCGACGCCACCCAGTACTGGGGCGGGAGTTCGGGAGTATTCCCATAACTTGTATAACGGATGTTTTTCGAAGGTTGAGGTAAACGATTTCCGAAGGTTTCTTGGTTATGTGTTGACGGATGGATACAGCTGGATCTAGGGATTGTTAGTTTGGGTGATATATTTTGTGTCCCCTGTATCCCCTACACCAGATTGCATAACCAGAAAGTTTCGGGAGTTTATAAGTGGGAATTCAAGTAGCTTTAGGATATCTCTCCGACAGATGCATGATATGAGATTGGGGTTCGACGTCTAGTGGTCCGCCTGTATACGGTTGATTTTACAGTGGTCTCATTGTGTCTTAAAGAGTCCATGGCTTTGCCGACTCGGGGACGCTTCGTATGTCATGTGCACAGCCTTGTACATGATGGTGCTGTACGATTGAGCCCGTGTGGGCCCCACCACGAAAACTTCGGACGAAATATCTATCATATGTTTGTTCCGGCTTATTCTGCAAGCCAATACTTTGTTTTATTTTGTATTATGGTATTCGAGTTGCTTTGAATTCATATGATCATTCCATATCTTTTTCAAGTGGCTTCTCAACTTATGGAAGTGTGATGATTTACTACGGAATTCATTCGTTCATCCTTGTTCGAATGTTTATTGTGAAGACTATATGTTGCAATTTCTATCCGTTGATTCTACTTATCTATTTGTCTATCAAGATGCTAACGGATGTCACCCTCTTCAGGATGGCTCCGCCAACGCGTCAGAATCCGGATCGCAATGAAGGGAGTCAAGCGAACCCTCTGCCACCACCTCCACCTCCGGAGGCATGGCAAGCAATCATGGCAGCCACCAACGCCAATGCTCAAATGATTCTGCAACTCTTGCAAGAACGTACTCAAGGGCAAGGCAATCAAGGCAATCAAGGTCAAGGCAACAATCAGTTTCACTTTGCCACTCTCAACCAGTTTCTCGCAAATCAGCCCAAGTCTTTCAGCTACTGTGCCGAGGCCACGGATGCCGATGATTGGCTCGTGGACATCAACAAGCATTTTGAATGTAGCAATGTCAGGCCTGAGGACTATGTCAAGTTTGCTTCTTTCCAGCTCAAGGACCAAGCTGCTGATTGGTTTCAGCAATACAAAGATTCCAGAGGAGGTCGTGTGATCACTTGGACTGACTTCTGTCGGGACTTCAAAGCGCACCACATTCCACAAAGTGTTGTTGAGAGCAAGCATGAGGAGTTCCGCAATCTCAAGCAAGGCAACATGTCTGTGTATCAATACAACATTCAGTTTCAGAAACTTGCTCGCTTCGCTAAACAAGACGTTCCTGATGAGAAGAGCAAGATCTATCACTTCAGAGGTGGCCTTAAAGAGGATCTGCAGTTAGCTCTCGTTCTTGTTGAGCCTACTCACTTTGATCAATTCTACAATATGGCACTGAAGCAAGAGGCTGCTCAGCTCAAGTGTGAGGCTTCTAAGAAGTGAGTCAGAGATGCAGTTCAGTCTTCTTCTTCCTCACTTGTGACAGCTAAGCAACAGAAGTTCTGGTTGCCTCCTCCTCCTCCGTTTCGTCAGCCTTACCAGCAGAAGAACAAAGGTGGCCATAGTTCTTCCAACTCTTCCAACTCTGGCTATCAGAACAAGTCTCAGAATCAAGCTCCAAAGTCCAATGCTCCTTATCACCGTCCACTCTCAGAGGTGACTTGCAACAAATGTCAGCAGAAAGGTCACTATGCTAACAAGTGCTTCAACCAGAGGCGTCTTCCTCCTCCTCCTCCTCCTGTCAGATCTTCCAGCAATGCAGTGGTCAAGCATAATCCAAAGTCTGCAAAGGTGAACATGATGAATGAAGCTCAAGCGGAGGAATCTACTGATGTGATAATGGGTAATCTCTCAGTTAATGATATTCCTGCAAAAGTTCTTTTTGATACTGGTGCATCGCATTCTTTCTTGTCATACCCTTTTGCATCGAAGCACAATGTTGACACAGAGATTTTATCCAAAGTTATGCAAGTTGTTTCTCCGGGTAAGCTTTTGTCTTCTAGTTTGGTTGCTCCCGATGTTTCCATCAAGATGGGCGACTATATATTTCTGTCTAAACCAGTTGTTCTTGGTGACTCGGATATTGATCTAATTCTCGGGATGGACTGGCTTTGTAAACACAAGGCTCAACTTGATTGTGCTGCCAGGGAAATTCAATTGACACACTCGTCTGAGGATGTGATTATTTTTGCCACTCATGATGAAACCATTCGGTTTTTCTCTCTCAATGAGAAGGGCGAATTGAATGCCATCTCTCAAATTCCAGTCGTTTGCGAGTATCAAGATGTCTTTCCAGAAGAGCTTCCGGGTATGCCTCCTCATCGGCCAGTTGAGTTCGTTATTGAACTAGAGCCTGGCACTGAACCCGTTTGCAAGCGTCCATACAAGCTTGGACCTAACGAGCTGAAGGAATTGAAGAAGCAGCTCGATGAACAAGAACGTCTGGGTTTGATCAGACCGAGTTCTTCTCCATGGGGTTGTGGTGTTCTTTTTGTCAAGAAGAAGGATGGCACGGACCGACTTTGTGTCGACTACCGTCCATTGAACAAGAAGACAATCAAGAACAAGTACCCACTTCCCAACATCAATGAGCTTTTTGAGCAACTCAAGGGTGCTAAAGTTTTCTCGAAGCTTGACCTTCGTATGGGTTATCATCAGATACGCATTCGTGAAGAAGATATTCCCAAGACAGCATTCAGAACAAGCTTTGGTTCTTATGAATATACTGTCGTGTCTTTCGGCCTTGTCAATGCTCCTCCGGTGTTCTCTCGGATGATGAATTTCATCTTCAACCCCTATACCAATGAATTCGTTCTGGTGTATCTCGATGATATCTTGGTCTTCTCCAAGAACAAGCAGGATCATGCCAAACATTTGCGATTGGTGCTCGACAAGCTCAGAGAGTATCAATTCTATGCGAAGTTCTCTAAATGTGAGTTTTGGCTCGATGAAGTTCTTTTCCTTGGTCACATCATCGCTGCCAAGGGAATCGCTGTTAACCCCGAGAAGGTGTCCGCAGTTGTGGATTGGGAACCTCCTCAAAATGTTAAGCAGCTCCGCAGCTTTCTGGGTCTTGCAAGCTATTGCCGAAGATTCGTTGAGAATTTCTCCAAGATTGCAAAGCCTCTTTCCAACCTCCTACAGAAGCATGTGAAATATGTCTGGTCTCCTGAGTGTGACGTTGCTTTCAACACTCTCAAAGAGAAACTAGTCACAGCTCCTGTCTTGACTCCTCCTGATGAATCCAAGCCGTATGAAGTTTTCTGTGATGCTTCTCTCCAAGGTCTCGGTGCTGTGTTAATGCAAGAGAAGAAAGTTGTGGCCTATACCTCTCAGCAGTTGAAGCCCAACGAGAAGAACTACCCCACTCACGATCTTGAGTTGGCGGCAGTTGTCCATGCTTTAATTACGTGGAGACATCTCTTGTTGGGAAGACAAGTGGACATTTTCACTGATCACAAGAGTCTCAAGTATATCTTCACTCAGCCCAACCTCAACCTCAGGCAGACTCGATGGGTCGAAATGATTCAAGAGTACAATCCGAGTATCGAATATACTCCAGGCAAGGCCAATGTCATTGCAGCCATGGGCACCTTCCAGAAGGCCATGGGCACCTACATTCGCTTCAGCACAGCTTTCCATCCTCAAACTAGTGGCCAAGTCGAGCGAGTCAATCAAATTCTTGAAGATATGCTCAGGGCTTGTGTCATTTCTTTTGGCATGAAATGGGAAGATTGTCTTCCTTATGCTGAATTCTCCTACAACAACAGCTTCCAAGCGAGTTCGGGCAAGGCCCCATTCGAGATTCTCTATGGCAGAAAGTGCCGTACCCCTCTCAATTGGTCAGAGACTGGTGAACGCCAACTTCTTGGCAATGACTTAATCACTGAAGCTGAAGAAATGTGTAAAGTCATCCGTGATAATCTCAAAGCCGCGCAATCGCGTCAGAAGAGCTACTATGATAGTAAGCATCGTGATTTGGCTTTCGAGATCGGAGACCATGTCTACCTCCGCGTCTCTCCAATGAAAGGCACTCGTCGCTTCGGTATCAAAGGGAAGCTTGCCCCTAGATACGTGGGTCCTTTCAAGATCATTGGTAAAAGAGGCGACCTCGCCTATCAACTTGAGCTTCCTTCCAACTTCGCGAACGTGCACGATGTGTTCCACGTGTCACAGCTCCGCAAGTGCTTCAAGACGCCTGAGCGCACTATCAACTTCGAAGAGATTGACCTCCAAGAAGATTTGTCTTATCATGAGCACCCCGTTGCTATTCTTGAAGAAACTGAGCGCAAGACTCGCAACAAGTCTATCAAATTCCTGAAAGTGAAGTGGTCGCACCATTCCGACCGGGAAGCCACCTGGGAACGCGAGGACCATCTCCGTTCCGAATATCCGGAGTTCTTTCAGTCCTAGATCTCGGGACGAGATCCTCTCGTAGTGGTGGAGTGTTGTAACACCCCGCATGTAACTTGCCATATTTGTAACTCCGACTCTTGCCATTTCCGGCTATGTGTTATGTTTTTCCCTCCGTTGTCGGGTTTTGTCTTCCGTTTTGTATTTTTTCATGTCATGCATTTTCATATCATGTCATCATGTGCATTGCTTTGCATACGTGTTCGTCTCATGCATCCGAGCATTTTCCCCGTTGTCCGTTTTGCAATCCGGCGCTCCTATCTCCTCCGGTGCACCCCTCTTGTTTTCTTTCGTGTGCGTGTGTCAAACTTTCTCGGAATGGACCGAGGCTTGTCAAGTGGTCTTATTATACCACCCGGAGACTACCGGTCAAGTTTCGTTCCATTCGGAGGTCGTTTGGTACTCCAACGGTTAACCGGGCATCCGCAAAGTCCATTTGAGTGTCCAGCAAAAACCCCCTCTAAAATCAGCCCAAAACCCACCAAACTCTTTTCCATGCTCTAGGTCGTTCGATCACGATCGTGTGGGCGAAAACCGCACCTCATTTGGAGTCTCCTAGCTCCCTCTACCTATTTATATGTGGGCATCCTGAAAAACGAAACTGCAGACGAACCCTAACCCTCTCCCTCCGCGCCGCGCCGGACGCGTCCGCTCCGGCCGGACAACGTCCGCCGCGCCGCCCGGCGAATAGCAGCGCGACACGTCATCAGCCCGCTCGCATCCCACGATGCGGCTATATCTCCCACGTGTCGAGGCACGACTTAGAGGCATAACCGCATAGTGGTTTTGTCGCAAGAAGGGTCATCTTCACACAATCCCATGTAATGAACAAGAATGGGATAAAGAGTTGGCTTACAACCGCCACTTCACACAATACATAAATATAAGTCATACATCATCCAAAATACACACATATAGACCGACTACGGCCAAGATCCAAATGAAAATAAGATAACCCCAAATGCTAGATCCCCGATCGTCCCAACTGGGCTCCACTACTGATCATCAGGAAAAGACACATAGTAACGGCCACGTTCCTCGTCGAACTCCCACTTGAGATCGACCCCATCATCTGCACTGGCATCGTCGGCACCTGCAACTGTTTTGGTAGAATCTGTGAGTCACGAGGACTCAGCAATCTCACACCCGCGAGATCAAGACTATTTAAGCTTATAGGAAAAGATGGTGCAATGAGGTGGAGCTGCAGCGGCAATAAGCATATATGGTGGCTAACATACGCAAATGAGAGCGAGAAGAGAAGCAGCAGAACGGATGTCATCTAGCAATGACCAAGAAGTGATCCTGAACTCCTACTTACGCCATACATAACTCAGACCGTGTTCACTTCCCGGACTCCGCCGAGAAGAGACCATCACGGCTACACACACAGTTGATGTATTTTAACTGGGTCAAGTGACAAGTTCTCTACAACCGGACATTAACAAATTCCCATCTGCCACATAACCGCGGGCACGGCTTTCGAAAGATAATACCCTGCAGGGGTGTCCCAACTTAGCCCATCATAAGCTCTCACGGTCAACGAAGGATAAACCTTCTCCCGGAAAGACCCGATCAGTCTCGGAATCCCGGTTTACAAGACATTTCGACAATGGTAAAACAAGACCAGCAAAGCCGCCCGATGTGCCGACAAATCCCGATAGGAGCTGCACATATCTCGTTCTCAGGGCAACACCGGATGAGACATCCTACGAGTAAAACCAGACCTCGAGTTTCCAAGAGGGGGCCCCGCAGTCTACTCAGTTCGGACCAATACTCGAAGGAGCACTGGCCCAGGGGGGTTAAAATAAGATGACCCTCGGGCTCGCGAAAACCCGGGGGAAAAGGCTTAGGTGGAAAATGGTAAAACCAAGGTTGGGCCTTGTTGGAAGAGTTTTATTCAAGGCGAACTGTCAAGGGGGTCCCATAAATCACCCAACCACGTAAGGAACGCAAACTCAAGGGACATAATCCCGGTATCTCAGTAACTAGGGCGGCAAAAGTGGAACAAAACACCAGGCATAAGGCCGAGCCTTCCACCCTTTACCAAATATATATAGATGCATTAAGTAAATAAGAGATATTGTGATATCCCAACATATCCATGTTCCAACATGGAACCAACTTCAACTTCACCTGCAACTAGCAACGCTATAAGAAGGGCTGAGGAAAAGCGGTAACTTAGACAAACAACGGTTTGCTAGGAAAGGGTGGTTAGGGGCTGACATGGCAAAATGGGAGGCATGATATAGCAAGTGATAGGTAGCGCAGCATGTCAATAGAGCGAACAACTAGCAAAGCAAAGATAGAAGTGATTTCGAGGGGTGGTCATCTTGCCTGCAAGGTTCTCAGAGTTGTCGAAAGCTTGATCCTCGTAAGCGTACTCAACAGGTTCCTCGTTCACGAACTCGTCTCCCGGCTCTACCCAAGACAAGAACACAAACAAACGGAACCACAATCAACCACGAGAAATGCACAAGCAACATGATGCAAAACATGTATGATATGCAAGATATGATATGCGATGCATATGCGTGCTCCGAAAGGAAAATGATGAACAAGGCAGTAACTTGGCAAACCAAGCATGCCACTGGAAAGATAGGATGATTTCGGTCGAAATCGATATAAAGATCACCGGAAACGGATGTACGGTTTGCAAATGGCAAGCCAAACAAGAATGACACGAATCTGTGATTAACAGCATGATAGCACTTAAAATGCAACAAGTAACAATACTACAGCACTCCAACATAGCAACAAAGCATATGGCAGTAATCTACAGGAGATGCTTAACAAAAGATGAACACTGAGCTTCTACTAGATCACAACATATCAAGCTCAAACAAGCATGGCAAAAGTGCAAAAGATAACAGGTTCCAGACTTGGTGAAATTACTGGACATGGCAGAAACAGCATCAGGTAGCAATGTTCAGAGCACGAAAACAAAATGCTACAGGAACTTAACATGGCAAAAGAAGGCCTGGCCGTATTCTACTAAATGCATATGACAAAAGTCCCTTACTGACCATAAGCCAAAAAGGACCAGAAGATATGATGGCAAGCATGTAAACATAGCAAGTTTCGTTAACAGGTTTCAGACTTGGCAGAAAACAGAGCATGGCAGAAACAATAATATGAGGGCATCTTGGTGAGCTTGATGCACTCACCACAAAGCAATGCATGACAAAACAAGCATACCTACAGCAAGATGGCATGTTTATGAAGCTATCCATGGCAAGAACAAAAGCATAGCATGTATAGATCAACTACAACAAGCTTGGCAAAACTGAATAACACGTAAACAATCTCCCAGAAATATTTTATAGCAAAAGTAGAGCAATATTGAGTCATGCTACGGCACTCCATAATTGCAGATAAGGGCAGGAATCGATCAATTACAACTATAGCTACAAAACATCCTTAATGAACATCTCCAAACTATGCATGGATCTCTCTCTAGCAACAAGTTTACATGGCAACAAAATAACAGTAGACAAAGACAGAGAGAAATCACTGTCTCTGAAATCAGAAACATTACGGAGCCTACTTTGCATGCTTGTGCTAGTCACCACAGAGACCACAAAAATACATGGCATACACCACTGGAAATATGGCATGGCATTCAACAAAACACATGTAGAGCTCATGCCCATAAGATGCACAGAATAAATGATACAAAAATGACAAATCTCCAAGTCCTGATAAGAACCAGAGAATAACAGCAACTAGCACTTTTGCAACAGAGATTTGGGCATCAAGATGGCCTCTAATGAATATGGTGCAATTGAACAAAATGTAGAGAATCACGAGACGAACAATTTGACATATTACACGCGCGAAACGGAGCTATATGGAGGGAGTTATGCAATGTTGAACAGGGGCACTTCATGTAAAATAAAAAGACTGAAGTTTTCAGGGTCTCGGGGAAAGTCAACCTGCTACAGTGCTCGATCCAGATCTGGCCGGCTCGGCTCATGCTCGAGGCTCCCGTGGCCGGCGATGGCGGCCGGCGACGGAGGAAGGAGAGGAGGCCGGAGGGGCGCCGGAGGAAGGTGGCGGGGCGCGGTCGCCGGCGGGGCGCGGCGGCGGGGCCAGCGGCGGGGCACGGTGGCGAGGTTGGTGGCGGCGGCGTGCTGCGGCGAGGCGGCGGAGGTTCGACGGCGGCGGGCGGCGCAGCACGGCGGCGGCGCGGGGCGGCGGCGCAGGCAAGCGGCGAGGGCGCGGTGGCGGCGACTGGGCTCGGGCAGGCCCTCCTCGGGCTCGCCGGGCCGGCGGCGGTGGGAGGCCGGAGGTGCTGACGTGTCGCCTCCGGATTGGTCGGTGGCGGTGGTGGACGCGTCCGGCTCCGCCCGGACGTGTCCGGCGGCGGAGAGGGAGCGCGTCCAGGGTTTGATCTGCGGGATTTTTCGGGGGTCTCACATATAAATAGGTAGAGGGAGCTAGGAGGCTCCAAATGAGGTGCGGTTTTCGCCCACACGATCGTGATCGAACGACCTAGAGCATGGAGATGACTTGGAGGGGTTTTGGGCTGGTTTTGAGGGGGTTTTGCTGCAACACACAAATGGACTTTGCGGATGCCCGGTTAACCGTTGGAGTACCAAACTACCTCCAAATGGAACGAAACTTGACCGGTGGTCTCCGGGTGGTATACTAGGGCCACTTGACAAGCCTCGGTCCATTCCGAGAATGTTTGACACCCGCTCACGAAAGAAAACAAGAGGGGTGCACCGGAGGAGATAGGAGTGCCGGATTGCAAAACGGACAACGGGGAAAATGCTCGGATGCATGTGACGAACACGTATGCAAATGCAATGCGCATGATGACAAGATATGAAATGCATGACATGAACAAAATGCAAAACAGAAGACAAAACCCGACCACGGAGGGAATATCATAACACATAGCCAAAAATGGCAAGAGTCGGAGTTACAAATATGGCAAGTTACATCCGGGGTGTTACAACCATCCACTTGCCTCCCGCTCCGGACATGCTTGGAGTGGTTTGAGGAGAAAAACGCGAACTTGGGCGCTGGAGCTCGAGTGCGCAAGAATGGATGAGCAAGGAGGAAGAAGGCGTGGGTGAAAAGGGTGAATCCTTGTCCCTTTTTAAGGGCGGAAGAAGCTATGCGCCTCCCCACCTACCTGGTAAACTCGCTTATTCCCCAAGCGTCGTAATTGATGGCGCTGTTGGGTTACCCACACCCGTATTGATGAGAATCCCGTGATAAGGGGACACGATCTCTGCTTCGACAAGACGTGCCAAGGAAACCGCCTCGCGATATGTGCAGTGGCTGGTTGAGAAAAAACGGTTCGAATAATGACCGGGCCGTGGTGTGATGTCATGCTGCAAAATGCGTCAGCAGATTAGATTTGTGGAAATATTATTCTCTCTACGGTGGTATGTGGAATTTGTTTTGCAGAGCCGGACACTATCTTTGTGTTCAAAATCTTCTATGGAGTATTCGGAGAAGGAACCCTCCTTGCAATGCCGAAGACAATCTGCGCGCCGGACTCATCGTCATTGAAGCCTGGTTCAGGGGCTACTGAGGGAGTCCTGGATTAGGGTGTCCTCGGACAGCCGGACTATATCCTTTGGCCGGACTGTTGGACTATGAAGATACAAGATTGAAGACTTTGTCCCGTGTCCGGATGGGACTCTCCTTGGCGTGGAAGGCAAGCTTGGCAATACGGATATGTAGATCTCCTCCCTTGTAACCGACTCTGTGTAACCCTAGCCCCCTCCGGTGTCTATATAAATCGGAGGGTTTTAGTCCGTAGGGCAACAACAATCATACCATAGGCTAGCTTCTAGGGTTTAGCCTCTACGATCTCGTGGTAGATCAACTCTTGTAATACTCATATCATCAAGATCAATCAAGCAGGAAGTAGGGTATTACCTCCATCGAGAGGGCCCGAACCTGGGTAAACATCGTGTCCCCCGCCTCCTGTTACCATCCGCCTTAGACGCACAGTTCGGGACCCCCTACCCGAGATCCGCCGGTTTTGACACCGACACATCTCACTTATGATTGACCCCTATTGCAAGCATCCGCAACTAAAAAAGAAGTATTAAGGTAAACCTAACCATAGCATGAAACATATGGATCCAAATCAGCCCCTTACGAAGCAACGCATAAACTAGGGTTTAAGCTTCTGTCACTCTAGCAACCCATCATCTACTTATTACTTCCCAATGCCTTCCTCTAGGCCCAAATAATGGTGAAGTGTCATGTAGTCGACGTTCACATAACACCAGTAGAGGAGAGACAACATACATCTCATCAAAATATCGAACGAATACCAAATTCACATGACTACTAATAGCAAGACTTCTCCCATGTCCTCAGGAACAAACGTAACTACTCACAAAGCATATTCATGTTCATAATCAGAGGAGTATTAATATGCATATAGGATCTGAACATATGATCTTCCACCAAATAAACCAACTAGCATCAACTACAAGGAGTAATCAACACTACTAGCAACCTACAGGTACCAATCCCAGACTTAGAGACAAGAATTGGATACAAGAGATGAACTAGGGTTTGAGAGGAGATGGTGCTGGTGAAGATGTTGATGGAGATTGGCCCCCTCCCGATGAGAGGAGCGTTGGTGATGACGATGGTGATGATTTCCCCCTCCCGGAGGGAAGTGTCCCCGGCAGAACAGCTCCGCCGGAGCCCTAGATTGGTTCCGCCAAGGTTCCGCCTCGTGGCGGCGGAGTCTCGTCCCGAAAGCTTACTTATGATTTCTTCGGACGAAAGACTTCATATAGCAGAAGATGGGCACCGGAGGGCCAACAGGGGGCCCACGAGGTAGGGGGCGCGCCCAGGGGGTAGGGCGCGCCCCCCACCCTCATGGCCAGGGTGTGGGCCCCCTCTGGTATTTCTTTCGCTCAGTATTTTTTATTATTTCCAAAAACAACTTCCGTGGCATTTCAGGACTTTTGGAGTTGTGCAGAATAGATCTCTAATATTTGCTCCTTTTCCAGCCCAGAATTCCAGTTGCCGGCATTATCCCTCCTTATGTAAACCTTGTAAAATAAGAGAGAATAGGCATAAGTATTCTGACATAATGTGTAATAACAGCCCATAATGAAATAAATATCGATATAAAAGCATGATGCAAAATGGACGTATCAGTGCTTAGCTTTGGGTTCAATCTTGCGGTGCTCGATCCCAGTGACAGTAGGGGAAACGACACGTATTGTATTGTTTCCATCGAGGATAAAAAGATGGGGTTTATATCATATTGCATGAGTTTATCCCTCTACATCATGTCATCTTGCTTAAAGCGTTACTCCGTTCTTATGAACTTAATGCTCTAGATGCATGCTGGATAGCGGTCGATGTGTGGAGTAATAGTAGTAGATGCAGGCAGGAGTCGGTCTACTTGTCACGGACGTGATGCCTATATACATGATCATACCTAGATATTCTCATAACTATGCTCGATTCTATCAATTGCTCGACAGTAATTTGTTCACCCGCCGTAATACTTATGCTATCTTGAGAGAAGCCACTAGTGAAACCTATGGCCCCCGGGTCTATTTTCCATCATATTAATCTCCCGTTAACAAGCTATTTCTATTACCGTTTACTTTGCAATCTTTAATTTTACTCTTTATCATAAAAAATACCAAAAATATTATCTTATCATCTCTATCAGATCTCACTCTCGTAAGTGACCGTGAAGGGATTGACAACCCCTTTATCGCGTTGGTTGCGAGGTTCTTATTTGTTTGTGTAGGTGCGTAGGACTCGAGCGTGGCCTCCTACTGGATTGATACCTTGGTTCTCAAAAACTGAGGGAAATACTTACGCTACTTTACTGCATCACCCTTTCCTCTTCAAGGGAAAACCATCGCAGTGCTCAAGAGGTAGCAGCAAGTTTTACGTGGCTGCTACGGGCTGAGCAAGAACCGTTCTTACCTACGCATCAAAACCACAACGATATTTCGTGAAGTATGTGTTGTTTTAACCTTAACAAGGACCGGGCGTAGCCACACTCGATTCAACTAAAGTTAGAGAAACTGACACCCACCAGCCACCTGTGTGCGAAGCACGTCGGTAGAACCAGTCTCGCGTAAGCGTCCGCGTAATGTCGGTCCGGGCCGCTTCATCCAACAATACCGCCGAATCAAAAGTGACATGCTGGTAAGCAGTATGACTTGTGTCACCCACAACTCACTTGTGTTCTACTCATGCATATAACATCTACGCATAAACCTGGCTCGGATGCCACTGTTGGGGAACGTAGTAATTTCAAAAATTTCCTACGCACATGCAAGATCATGGTGATGCATAGCAACGAGAGGGGAGAGTGTTGTCCACGTACCCTCGTAGACCGAAAGCGGAAGCGTTATGACAACGCGGTTGATGTAGTCGTACGTCTTCACAATCCGACCGATCCAAGTACCGAACGCACGGCACTTCTGTAACGCCCCGAGACCGACGCTCCAGACGGCTTCCATGTTTTTCGTTGTTGTCATGTGTTTCGTTTGTTTGTTGCATTTATTATCATGTCATCATGAGCATTGCATTGTCATGTTTTTAAAACTTGCATTCGCTCGTAGTTGCCGCTCCTTGCTTCTCTATGTTGCGTTCGTTGACTGTTCTGAGTCTAACCGGTTTTTCGATTCTCTCTTGTCTGACCGTTTGACCCTCTCTGCACAACCACCCACCCCTCGCACGCGTCCGAAAATTGTCCCGAACCCGACCCGGGTTGTTGTCACCGTTGGGTCCGGATCATCCCCAAACATCTACAAAACATCACCGTTTTCTTTGTTGGACGCTCTAGCCTACTTATTCTCGACCGCCCGATTATAATCGGAGGGCCCGAATAGCCCCTAGCCTAACCCACCCACTATATATTCTAGTCTAAACCGAGACCAAATCCCTAATTTCTAGGGATCTTCCCTAGCCGCGCCGCCACCCACTCAGCATCTTCCTCGGGATCCTCCAGATCCACCGAACTAGCCACCCTCTCCTCGATCCAAAATCCCCCCTCGCTTTCAGCACCAGGCCAACCACTGCTCGCAGCCGCCTCCCCTCCCGGCTCCCGTGTGTGTCCGGCACCAAAGGAGAGGCTTCCTCGATCCTCTCCCGAGCAGGTGCTTGCCCGGAGCCCCTTCCCTGCGCCGCCGTTCGTCCACGCCTCCAGCGCCCGTGCTGCCTCTCCTTGCCTCGCCGTCGGCGACTGACCCGCATGGTCCAGGCCTCTTCCCCTGCCATCTCCCTCCTCCCTTCCTCTTCTTCCCTCGTTCCTCACCTCCCTCTCTCTCTGCTTGCAACAGATCGAGGCATGGCGCCGCCCCAAGCTCTTCCCCGACGCCATGGATGGGCGCACACATCGGAGAGTTCCCCGCGCTCAACCCATCCTCGCGCCCGAGGCCTCCCTGGCGACCTCGCCGTTCTCGCAACGCCCCAGCTCCCTGCACCCCGGCCTCGTCCCTGGATCCGACTCCTTCGTCCGCCCTCGCCGGAGAGCGCGCCAAGTCCACCGCCGTCGCCAAGTCCGGCCACGGCCGTCGTCCCCTGCATCCTCTGCTTCGTCTCGACCGCGCCCCTGCCTCGCGTTGACTCCCACAGCGCCCCAGCGCCCGCGCCTGGGCCACCGCTGTTTCGGTGCAGCGGCCCCCTCCGTTGCGCCAGGCCCAGTGCGCCCAAGGCCTCCTCTGTAGATGGGCCAAGGCCCGCTGGGTGAGCCTCCAGCGCCCACCCTCCTTTTGGCCCTGCCAGATTCGGCTTGCCATGTTTTTTTTCTGCTCTGGACGAATTTCTCTATTATCCAGGAGTTTACAGTTTTACAGAAAACCCCCTGTTCTTCATGCATTTAATAACTAATAAACCGTGCATCGGATTAAAATGGTTTAAACATGTAAACTGCTTAGAATTTTGTGTAGATTAATAATTTGCCACTTTCATCCCATGTTAAAATGTTTAAAATGCTGTTTGTTTAATTTGCTCAAATGCCATGTTAAAATGATTTATTTCCATAACTAAATAAGCGTAGCTCGGATTTAAATAAACTTTATATGTAAATGGGGTAGAAAAATGCATAGATTAACACGGTGCACTTTGTTTTACTGTTTAACAACATTAAAAATATGTTTTAGGCAGAACAGTACCAAATCTAAAATATGGACATGAGGATTTTCCGGAATGGTTGTTTATTATTTCCGGCCTCATTTAACTTGCTTAAATAGGTAGTTTACTTATGCTTCACCTCTTGCCCTGTTAATCAACATTTAAAATTGTTGGGTACATAAGCGGGAGAGAACTAAATAATTGATGTGGTGTTTCTTCAATATGCAACTCGTTGCATATTGAGCTCCATTTAATTTGTAGTGTTGTTTGGTGCACTTTGCCATGCCATGCATATTTAAACCGGACATGCATCATACTTGTTTTTGCATCATGCCATGTTTATGTGATGATTGTTTACTATGTTGCTTGTTTCTTTCCGGGTTGCTTCTCTCGTTACCTTCGGTTTCGTTCCGGAGTTGTGAGGATTCGTTCGACTTCATCCGTCTGTCTTCTTCATGGACTCGTTCTTCTTCCTTGCGGGATCTCAGGCAAGATGACCATACCCTCGAAATCACTTCTATCTTTGCTTGCTAGTTGTTCGCTCTATTGCTATGCTGCGCTACCTACCACTCGCTATATCATGCCTCCCAAATTGCCATGAACCTCTAACCTTTGTCACCCTTCCTAGCAAACTGTTGTTTGGCTATGTTACCGCTTTTGCTCAGCCCCTCTTATAGCGTTGCTAGTTGCAGGTGAAGTTGAAGATTGCTCCATGTTGGAACATGTTTATGTTGGGATATCACAATATCTCTTATCTTAATTAATGCATCTATATACTTGGTAAAGGGTGGAAGGCTCGGCCTTATGCCTGGTGTTTTGTTCCACTCTTGCCGCCCTAGTTTCCGTCATACCGGTGTTATGTTCCTTGATTCTGCGTTCCTTACGCGGTTGGGTGATTTATGGGACCCCCTTGACAGTTCGCTTTGAATAAAACTCCTCCAGCAAGGCCCAACCTTGGTTTTCCCATTTGCCTACCTAAGCCTTTTTCCCTTGGGTTCTGCAGACTCAAGGGTCATCTTTATTTACCCCCCCGGGCCAGTTCTCCTTCGAGTGCTGGTCCGAACCGAGCGATGTCCGGCGCCCCCTGGGCAACCAGGGTCTATGCCAACCCGACGTCTTGCTCATCCGGTGTGCCCTGAGAACGAGATATGTGCAGCTCCTATCGGGATTTGTCGGCATAGCGGTTGGTCTTGCTGGTCTTGTTTTACCATTGTCGAAATGTCTTGTAAACCGGGATTCCGAGACTGATCGGGTCTTCCTGGGAGAAGGTTTATCCTTCGTTGACCGTGAGAGCTTATGATGGGCTAAGTTGGGACACCCCTGCAGGGTATTATCTTTCGAAAGCCGTGCCCGCGGTTATGTGGCAGATGGGAATTTCTTAATATCCGGTTGTAGAGAACTTGACACTTGACCCTATTTAAAACGCATCAACCACGTGTGTAGCCATGATGGTCTCTTTTCGGCGGAGTCCGGGAAGTGAACACGGTTCTTGTGTTATGTTTGACGTAAGTAGGAGCCCTGGATCACTTCTTGATCATTACTAGTTGACGGCCGTTCCGTTGCTCCTCTTCTCGCTCTTATTTGCGTATGTTAGCCACCTTACATGCTAGTGCTTGCTGCAGCTCCATCTCATTACCCCATCCTTTCCTATAAGCTTAAATAGTCTTGATCTCGCGGGTGTGAGATTGCTGAGTCCTCGTGACTCACCGATACTTCCAAAACAGTTGCAGGTGCCGATGATACCAGTGCAGGTGACGCAACTGAGCTCAAGTGGGAGCTCGATGAAGATCTTGTTCGTTGTGTTGTTTCTTTTCATGTTGATCAATAGTGGAGCCCAGTTGGGACGATCAGGAATCTAGCAGTTGGGTTGTCTTCTTTTATTTTGGTTCCGTAGTCGGACCTATGTGTGTACTCTGAATGATGTATGTTTTATTTATGTATTGTGTGAAGTGGCGATTGTAAGCCAACTCTTTATCCCATTCTTGTTCATTACATGGGATTGTGTGAAGATGACCCTTCTTGCGACAAAACCACAATGCGGTTATGCCGCTAAGTCGTGCCTCGACACGTGGGAGATATAGCCGCATCGTGGGCGTTACAACCTCCGAGTTCAGCACACGTTCAGCTCGGTGACGTCCCTCGAACTCACGATCCAGCAGAGCTTCGAGAGAGAGTTTCGTCAGCACGACGGCGTGATCACGGTGATGATGATGCTACCGGCGCAGGGCTTCGCCTGAGCACCGCTATGATATAACCGAGGTGGATTATGGTGGAGGGGGGCACCGCACACGGCTAAAAGATCAACTGATCAACTTGTGTGTCTATTGGGTGCCCCCCTCCCCCGTATATAAAGGAGTGGAGGAGGGGGGAGGGCCGGCCCGCCTAGGCGCGCCCCAAGGGGAGTCCTACTCCCACCAGGAGTAGGACTCCAACCCTTCCAAGAGTAGGAGTAGGAGAGAGGGAAGGACGAGAGAGGGGGAAGGAAAGGGGGGCGCCGCCCCCCCCCCCCCCTCCTTGTCCAATTCAGACTAGAGGGGGAGGGGCACGCGGCCTGCCCTAGCTGCCCCTCCTCTTCTCCACTAAGGCCCAATAGGCCCATTACACTCCCCGGGGGGTTCCGGTAACCCGCCCGGTACTCCGGTATTTGTCCGAACTTGCCCGGAACCCTTCCAAAGTACAAACATAGTCATCCAATATATCGGTCTTTATGTCTCGACCATTTTGAGACTCCTCGTCATGTCTGTGATCATATCCGTCCGAACTACCTTCGGTACATCAAAACACATAAACTCATATTACCGATCGTCACCGAACGTTAAGCGTGCGGACCCTACGGGTTCGAGAACTATGTAGACATGACCGAGACACGGCTCCGGTCAATAACCAATAGCGGAACCTGGATGCTCATATTGGCTCCTACATATTCTACGAAGATCTTTATCGGTCAAACCGCATAACAACATATGTTGTTCCCTTTGTCATCGGTATGTTACTTGCCCGAGATTCGATCGTCGGTATCTCAATACCTAGTTCAATCTCGTTACCGGCAAGTCTCTTTACTCGTTCCGTAATACATCATCCCACAACTAACTCATTAGTTGCATTGATTGCAAGGCTTATTGTGATGTGCATTACCGAGAGAGCCCAGAGATACCTCTCCGACAATCGGAGTGACAAATCCTAATCTCGATCTATATGATTGTATTTTGGATGATGTATGATAATATTTATGTATTGTGTGAAGTGGCGATTGTAAGCCAACTCTTTATCCCATTCTTGTTCATTACATGGGATTGTGTGAAGATGACCCTTCTTGCGACAAAACCACAATGCGGTTATGCCTCTAAGTCGTGCCTCGACACGTGGGAGATATAGCCGCATCGTGGGCGTTAGAAGTTGGTAATCAGAGCCATCCCCGACTTAGGAGCCCCCTGCTTGATCGAATCGCTGGCGTTGTTGAGTCTAGAACAAAATGTTTTGAGTCTTAGGATTATATATATCGGAGAGTAGGATTCTTTTTACTCCTCAGTCCCTTCGTCGCTCTGGTGAGGTCTCCTGACGTAGAAGTTTTGACTCTTCTCTCCTCAAATTTCACGAAAAAAAATTTAGGATCACGCGGGTATCTTGGAATCATTCCGATGGTTTTGTGACGAAAACATTGTTCTTGGTGCCTCCTGACATTTAGGGGTTTTGGCAGTGTCTCGGGGAGTTGAGCTCCGAGGTGTTGTCGTCACAATTTTATCGTTGCAGTTCTGGAATACCTGAGTTTCGCCGACATCGAAAATCTCTTTTATGCAGTTGTTGGTGAGATCACCTCGACGCCACCCAGTAGGAGTTTGGGAGTATTGCCATAACTAGTATAACGGATGCTTTTCGAAGGTTGAGGTAAACGATTTCTGGAGTTTTCTTGGTTATGTGTTGACGGATGGATACAGCTGGATCTAGGTATTGTTAGTTTGGGTGATATATTTTGTGTCCCCTGTATCCCCAACACCTGATTGCATAACCAGAAAGTTTCGGGAGTTTATAAGTGGGAATTTAAGTAGCTCCTAGGATATCTTTCCGACAGATGCATGATATGAGATTGGGGTTCGACGTCTAGTGGTCCGCCTTTCCACGGTTGGTTTTACAATGGTCTCGTAGTGTCTTAAAGAGTCCTTGGCTATGCCGACTCGGGGACGCTTCGTATGTCATGTGCACTGCCTTGTACATGATGGTGCTGTACGATCGAGCCCATGTGGACCCCACCACGAAAACTTCGGACGAAATCTCTATCATATGTTTGTTCCGGCTTATTCTGCAAGCCAAATCCTTTGTTTTGTTTTAAGTTGTGGTATTCGAGTTGCTTCAATGTCAAGTGTTGATTCCATACCTTATCCTAAGCGGTGTTCTCATACTTCCATGTGAATACTAATCCTTCTTGATCATCGAGATTTCCATCTTAATTCTATTTCCAACCGGTGCATTTCTCTTCGAGCTGATCCCATCATTCTCCCCATCCGCAAGATCAATTATAAGTTTTCTCAACGGTGTTTATTCCATCTGCCCCAAGTTGCCTTTGTTTTCCCACCCTCCCACCCTTTTTCTTCAAGGACTCAGATTTCTTAATCAAGTATCTTTTTTTTATTTGTGAGAAGTCTCTTCATTCTTTTCTTTCAATGTTCTTATCCGGTGATTTCCCATGAAGATTCTAACGGAGCTTCAAGTTTATTATTCTTCGTTCTTTTCCTTCTCCGGTGAATTCAATTCTAGCTTTCAGTGTCGATCATATCCTTTCCTCGTTTCAAATGTTTTCTCATGCCGGTGCATCTCTTAATCATTCCCCGCTTGCTATTAAATTGTTCCGGAGTGCTGAAGATATCTCTGAAGATTCGTGTTTCCACTCCGCATCAATTCTAACTATTTCGAGGTTGTTACCTCATTCAAGCCATTTAATTCAACCGATGCAATCTCATTTTCAAGTAATCATTTCAATGGTGTTTCTTTTGAGTGGGCCCTAACCCACAGGTCTTTTTCCAGGATCTTACCTGACTCATCTAATTCTTTTCGGAGATATTCCTAAATTCTTTTCGAAGTTTGACATAAGAATGAATTATCATCAGTCATGTCTTTCTCCAAGATCTTTTAAATTCTTTTCGTCGTTGGTTCAACCTTTCCAATTTTCATTCCGGAGTGCCTCAATAATTCTTGATGGTGTTTCTCATCGTCATTCTCAACATTTGAAGACCGAAGAAGAATTTCTCCTAAATCTTGGTCCGTTCTCTTGAAGATCCATGGTTCTAACTTGTTGCCATCCTCTCAAATTGTTTCCAATCGCGCAATTCTTTTCTTAACCATCCGGAGCATTTCAGAGTTGTTTTCGTTTCTTGTTCATCCAAAGGCCATCATTTCAGAAGATCTCTTCGTTCTAAGTTTTCAGCTCTCGTTCTCCAAATCTTACCGGTGCATCATTCAAGTATTCTCTAGTCAGCTCGCGATCTCTTCATTCTCTTGTATCTAAATTTCTCTCAAGTATCTTCGTTCATTTTCTAATTCTTGCCGATGTTTCTTTATCTTTTCTTCGTTCATTTTCAATTCTTAAGGTGGTTTCGTTCAAGATTTCTCTTCCCTCGTTATCATATCAATTCATTCGTTGTTTCCAAATCCTACCGGTGGTTCGATGAAGACCTTCCCAAGTTTGCGCTATGTCTATCTTAATCCTTTCTACGAGGATAAGTAGTATGACAAATCCATTGCTTGTCATCAATTAATTGGTGAAGGATGAGCATAATGTAATTCTTATTCTTGTTTCATCGAGTAAATTCAATTCCTTATTCCAGAGGTTCATCAAAATTCTTGATCTCATTTGTTCATTTTCTTTCCGGAGCTCCAAGTTATTTCAATTATATCATTTCAAAGCTTCATCTAATCATTGCAAGGCTTCTCCCGGAGTTCTTTTCAACTTTCCATTTTGTTTGATCATTCTTTTATTACCGGAGTTCTTCATGGAGGCTCTACATGGTGGTTCGTCAAGGATTCCTTTCATTTTTCAATTGTTCTTCAAGATTTCTCTTGAAGTTATGATCCGCCAGGCTATACTCAAAAAAATTAACATGGTGTTCAACACATGTCTTGTTTTGATGAGTTCAAGTATTCTTCATCTTGCATTCCGAAGTGCAATTCTTTCTCTTATCTTTTGAGGTGGTGTTATGTCATTCTTGACAATTTGAGTTCGCGTTTCATGATTCACATGTTGTCAATAATGAGATATTTTAAATCCACCAATCTCTTCGTTGGATCTATCTTGTGTCATGTTTCACCTAAAGCCTTCCCTAAGGAATGTTGCTATTATGGTGCTTATCAATGATCCAAGTTTTCTCCTATCCTCTCGGCGAGAGAAGATTTCATCTCTTCGTTGATCTCAAGCAAGCAATTGTTTTCGTTAGTGGCAAAATTTTCACCTCATGTTTTGAGATGTCTCCATAAGCCCACGAGGATCATATCCTTTTGTTGTTGGTTTTTTCCAACAACTCCGTTATAACCTTCTTGCAAGGATACTTTCCAAATTCATTTGTGGAAGGTGTTGTCATTTTCTTCTCCATTCTTATTTCAAGGATCTATCTTCTATTATTTTTTCTTCCGGAGGCATTGTGATGTTGCTCTCTTCACTCATCTTCTCGGTTTGTGAGGACCATGTGCTTTTCGTGCTTATCCATTTCCAACCGGAGTGTCGTGCCCTCTTTTCAAGTTCTTCCCATTCTGTCAAGTTTTGCCTCCCATCTCAACCGGAGTGCTGTCTGAAAGCTTTCTGACCCATTGTGCCATTCTTTCAATATTTCCGGAGGCAGTGTGCTATTGATTGCATCGAGTATCCTCTCATCTTGTCAAGATTATGTTCAATTCCTTCCATTTACAGTCGGAGTGCGGCCCAAATTATATCATTCTTATTCCTTCCCTATCTTATTTTAACCGGAGTGGTTTAAATATCTATCGTGTCAATTAACCTCAAGGTTTTCATGGTGTTCCTTGCTTCCGTTTACTACGGAGTTCTCTCAATTCGCTTATCTCCGTTGTGTCATTTCCTCAAGCTTTGCGACCTCTCAAGGTTCTTCGGTTTCGCTCGTTTGTCAAAGAAGCAATTTAGTTTTACCTCTTCTCCTTATCTTCCGTTTTTCCTCCGGTGCCATCCTAGATCTCGGGACGAGATCCTCTTGTAGTGGTGGAGTGTTGTAACGCCCCGAGACCGCCGCTCCAGACGGCTTCCATGTTTTTCGTTGTTGTCATGTGTTTCGTTTGTTTGTTGCATTTATTATCATGTCATCATGAGCATTGCATTGTCATGTTTTTAAAACTTGCATTCGCTCATAGTTGCCGCTCCTCGCTTCTCTCTATTGCGTTCGTTGACCCTTCTGAGTCTAACCGGTTTTTCGATTCTCTCTTGTCTGACTGTTTGACCCTCTCTGCACAACCACCCACCCCTCGCGCGCGTCCGAAAATTGTCCCGAACCCGACCCGGGTTGTTGTCACCGTTGGGTCCGGATCATCCCCAAACATCTACAAAACATCACCATTTTCTTTGTTGGACGCTCTAGCCTACTTATTCTCGACCGCCCGATTATAATCGGAGGGCCCGAATAGCCCCTAGCCTAACCCACCCGCTATATATTCTAGTCTAAACAGAGACCAAATCCCTAATCTCTAGGGATCCTCCCTAGCCGCGCCGCCACCCACTCAGCATCTTCCTCGGGATCCTCCAGATCCACCGAACTAGCCACCCTCTCCTCGATCCAAAATTCCCCCTCGCTTAAAGCACCAGGCCAACCACTGCTCGCAGCCGCCTCCCCTCCCGGCTCCCGTGCGTGTCCGGCACCAAAGGAGAGGCTTCCTCGATCCTCTCCCGAGCAGGTGCTCGCCCGGAGCACCTTCCCCGCGCCGCCGTTCGTCCACGCCTCCAGCGCCCGTGCTGCCTCTCCTTGCCTCGCCGCCGGCGACTGACCCGCATGGTCCAGGCCTCTTCCCCTGCCATCTCCCTCCTCCCTTCCTCTTCTTCCCTCGTTCCTCACCTCCCTCTCTCTGCTTGCAACAGATTGAGGCATGGCGCCGCCCCAAGCTCTTCCCCGACGCCATGGATGGGCGCACACATCGGAGAGTTCCCCGCGCTCGACCCATCCTCGTGCCCGAGGCCTCCCTGGCGACCTCACCGTTCCCGCAACGCCCCAGCTCCCAGCACCCCGGCCTCGTCCCTGGATCCGGCTCCTTCGTCCGCCCTCGCCGGAGAGCACGCCAAGTCCACCGCCGTCGCCAAGTCCGGCCGCGGCCGTCGCCCCCTGCATCCTCTGCTTCGTCTCGACCGCGCCCCTGCCTCACGTTGACTCGCACAGCGCCCCAGCGCCCGCGCCTGGGCCACCGCTGTTTCGGTGCAGCGGCCCCCTCCGTTGCGCCAGGCCCAGTGCGCCCAAGGCCTCCTCTGTAGATGGGCCAAGGCCCGCTGGGTGAGCCTCCAGCGCCCACCCTCCTTTTGGCCCTGCCAGATTCGGCTTGCCATGTTTTTTTCTGCTCTGGACGAATTTCTCTATTATCCAGGAGTTTACAGTTTTACAGAAAACCCCCTGTTCTTCATGCATTTAATAACTAATAAACCGTGCATCGGATTAAAATGGTTTAAACATGTAAACTGCTTAGAATTTTGTGTAGATTAATAATTTGCCACTTTCATCCCATGTTAAAATGTTTAAAATGCTGTTTGTTTAATTTGCTCAAATGCCATGTTAAAATGATTTGTTTCCATAACTAAATAACCGTAGCTCGGATTTAAATAAACTTTATATGTAAATGGGGTAGAAAATGCATAGATTAACATGGTGCACTTTGTTTTACTGTTTAACAACATTAAAATATGTTTTAGGCAGAACAGTACCAAATCTAAAATATGGACATGAGGATTTTCCGGAATGGTTGTTTATTATTTCCGGCCTCATTTAACTTGCTAAAATAGGTAGTTTACTTTTGCTTCACCTCTTTCCATGTTAATCAACATTTAAAATTGTTGGGTACATAAGCGGGAGAGAACTAAATAATTGATGTGGTGTTTCTTCAATATGCAACTCGTTGCATATTGAGCTCCATTTAATTTGTAGTGTTGTTTGGTGCACTTTGCCATGCCATGCATATTTAAACCGGACATGCATCATACTTGTTTTTGCATCATGCCATGTTTATGTGATGATTGTTTACTATGTTGCTTGTTTCTTTCCGGGTTGCTTCTCTCGTTACCTTCGGTTTCGTTCTGGAGTTGTGAGGATTCGTTCGACTTCGTCCGTCTGTCTTCTTCATGGACTCGTTCTTCTTCCTTGCGGGATCTCAGGCAAGATGACCATACCCTCGAAATCACTTCTATCTTTGCTTGCTAGTTGTTCGCTCTATTGCTATGCTGTGCTACCTACCACTTGCTATATCATGCCTCCCAAATTGCCATGAACCTCTAACCTTTGTCACCCTTCCTAGCAAACCGTTGTTTGGCTATGTTACCGCTTTTGCTCAGCCCCTCTTATAGCGTTGCTAGTTGCAGGTGAATTTGAAGATTGCTCCATGTTGGAACATGTTTATGTTGGGATATCACAATATCTCTTATCTTAATTAATGCATCTATATACTTGGTAAAGGGTGGAAGGCTCGGCCTTATGCCTGGTGTTTTGTTCCACTCTTGCAGCCCTAGTTTCCGTCATACCGGTGTTATGTTCCTTGATTATGCGTTCCTTACGCGGTTGGGTGATTTATGGGACCCCCTTGACAGTTCTCTTTGAATAAAACTCCTCCAGCAAGGCCCAACCTTGGTTTTACCATTTTCCTACCTAAGCCTTTTTCCCTTGGGTTCTGCAGACTCAAGGGTCATCTTTATTTACCCACCCCCCCCCCCGGGCCAGTTCTCCTTCGAGTGCTGGTCCAAAATGAGCGATGTCCGGCGCCCCCTGGGCAACCAGGGTCTATGCCAACCCGACGTCTTGCTCATCCGGTGTGCCCTGAGAACGAGATATGTGCAGCTCCTATCGGGATTTGTCGGCACAGCGGGTGGTCTTGCTGGTCTTGTTTTACCATTGTTAAAATGTCTTGTAAACCGGGATTCCGAAACTGATCGGGTCTTCCTGGGAGAAGGTTTATCCTTCGTTGACCGTGAGAGCTTATGATGGGCTAAGTTGGGACACCCCTGCAGGGTATTATCTTTCGAAAGCCGTGCCCGCGGTTATGTGGCAGATGGGAATTTGTTAATATCCGGTTGTAGAGAACTTGACACTTGACCCTATTTAAAACACATCAACCGCGTGTGTAGCCGTGATGGTCTCTTTTCGGCGGAGTCCGGGAAGTGAACACGGTTCTTGTGTTATGTTTGACGTAAGTAGGAGTTCAGGATCACTTCTTGATCATTACTAGTTGACGGCCGTTCCGTTGCTCCTCTTCTCGCTCTTATTTGCGTATGTTAGCCACATTACATGCTAGTGCTTGTTGCAGCTCCATCTCATTACCCCATCCTTTCCTATAAGCTTAAATAGTCTTGATCTCGCGGGTGTGAGATTGCTGAGTCCTCGTGACTCACCGATACTTCCAAAACAGTTGCTGGTGCCGATGATACCAGTGCAGGTGACGCAACTGAGCTCAAGTGGGAGCTCGATGAAGATCTTGTTCGTTGTGTTGTTTCTTTTCATGTTGATCAATAGTGGAGCCCAGTTGGGACGATCAGGAATCTAGCAGTTGGGTTGTCTTCTTTTATTTTGGTTCCGTAGTCGGACCTATGTGTGTACTCTGAATGATGTATGTTTTATTTATGTATTGTGTGAAGTGGCGATTGTAAGCCAACTCTTTATCCCATTCTTGTTCATTACATGGGATTGTGTGAAGATGACCCTTCTTGCGACAAAACCACAATGCGGTTATGCCGCTAAGTCGTGCCTCGACACGTGGGAGATATAGCCGCATCGTGGGCGTTACAACCTCCGAGTTCAGCACACGTTCAGCTCGGTGACGTCCCTCGAACTCACGATCCAGCAGAGCTTCGAGAGAGAGTTTCGTCAGCATGACGGCGTGATCACGGTGATGATGATGCTACCGGCGCAGGGCTTTGCCTGAGCACCGCTACGATATAACCGAGGTGGATTATGGTGGAGGGGGGCACCGCACACGGCTAAAAGATCAACTGATCAACTTGTGTGTCTATTGGGTGCCCCCCTCCCCCGTATATAAAGGAGTGGAGGAGGGGGAGGGCCGGCCCGCCTAGGCGCGCCCCAAGGGGAGTCCTACTCCCACCAGGAGTAGGACTCCAACCCTTCCAAGAGTAGGAGTAGGAGAGAGGGAAGGACGAGAGAGGGGGAAGGAAAGGGGGGCGCCGCCCCCCCCCCCTCCTTGTCCAATTCGGACTAGAGGGGGAGGGGCACGCGGCCTGCCCTAGCTGCCCCTCCTCTTCTCCACTAAGGCCCAATAGGCCCATTACACTCCCCGGGGGGTTCCGGTAACCCGCCCGGTACTCCGGTATTTGTCCGAACTTGCCCGGAACCCTTCCAAAGTACAAACATAGTCATCCAATATATCGGTCTTTATGTCTCGACCATTTTGAGACTCCTCGTCATGTCTGTGATCATATCCGTCCGAACTACCTTCGGTACATCAAAACACATAAACTCATATTACCGATCGTCACCGAACGTTAAGCGTGCGGACCCTACGGGTTCGAGAACTATGTAGACATGACCGAGACACGGCTCCGGTCAATAACCAATAGCGGAACCTGGATGCTCATATTGGCTCCTACATATTCTACGAAGATCTTTATCGGTCAAACCGCATAACAACATATGTTGTTCCCTTTGTCATCGGTATGTTACTTGCCCGAGATTCGATCGTCGGTATCTCAATACCTAGTTCAATCTCGTTACCGGCAAGTCTCTTTACTCGTTCCGTAATACATCATCCCACAACTAACTCATTAGTTGCATTGATTGCAAGGCTTATTGTGATGTGCATTACCGAGAGAGCCCAGAGATACCTCTCCGACAATCGGAGTGACAAATCCTAATCTCGATCTATGCCAACTCAACAAGTACCATCGGAGACACCTGTAGAGCACCTTTATAATCACCCAGTTACGTTGTGACGTTTGGTAGCACACAAAGTGTTCCTCCGGTATTCAGGAGTTGCATAATCTCATAGTCATAGGAACATGTATAAGTCTTGAAGAAAGCAATAGCAATATACTAAACGATCGAATGCTAAGCTAACGGAATGGGTCAAGTCAATCACATCATTCTCTAATGATGTGATCCCGTTAATCAAATGACAACTCATGTCTATGGCTAGGAAACTTAACCATCTTTGATTCAACGAGCTAGTCAAGTAGAGGCATACTAGTGACACACTGTTTGTCTATGTATTCACACATGTACTAAGTTTCCGGTTAATACAATTCTAGCATGAATAATAAACGTTTATCATGATATAAGGAAATATAAATAACAACTTTATTATTGCCTCTAGGGCATATTTCCTTCACGTCTGGGTTGGGAACACGCCAGTGAATGACATTTTTCGCTGGTAAGAAGCCGGTTGGACATATTCCTGAAGCATGTCTTTTGTGACAATAGACGGGACCCAGTTGCATGACGTAACTGTCTTAGTCATGATTGGGGTGCATGACCTAAACAAGACGTTTTAAGACATGATTAAATCGGCGGACACCTGGCGGGTTACAAATTATTGTTTAAACCATCATGAAGGGCTAATGGATATGGATCTACGGTTCAGAGTAGGAAGTAGTTGCTAAACCGGAGAACCGGATTATGAGGATGAATAAATAAAGCATGGTTAAGCCGGAAAACATTACCGGGTTATATAAGTTATGAAGCGTATGATGGCGGCTTAAACGGGGCCTAATGTTGTATGGCGGATCACGGTTTATGATATAAGCCGCCATGGCAGGTATGGTACTTCAAATCTATCAGTGAAAATTTTGCTAAGTGATGGACAAACAGATTTCACAGACTGGAGCTATAATTTTGGATCTACGGCTGTTCAGAAAATGAGGTAAATCCTAAACCTAAGGTGGCGGCAGTAGAGAAGTGTGTATGCTCAGAAGAGGTCTTATATGGAGAGGAAGTATTCGGATATTATGAAACGAGTGCTAAAATGGCTGCCGCACAAGTTTTGTACTATTTTTAGATTGAAATGAGTGCGCTACGGAGGAACGATGAAGAACAGCAAGAACATCGATGAACTACCCAAATCCTAGTACAGATCTAAGGCATGAGCAGAGGAGTACTTACGTATGCGGGTGAACAGCGGTGGCGTGCCGACGTTCTCTGGTCTAATCAGGTTGATGCAGCGGCCTGAGTTGGTGCATCGGACAGAGGTCAACGGCGGCAGAACTTGGGTCTGCAGCGGAGACGCGAGGAGGAAGATGAAGACGATGAGGTGAGGGAAAAATGAAGACCAGGACCCCCCCCCTCCCTATTTATAAGAGGATGGGTGCAAGGCATGTGCGGGAATCGAGGAGGCCGAAATCATCATGTGGATATGTGGACGCCTTGATTTTTGGGATGTTTATTAAGATAAGGATCAGTTAAGATGTTCTGGGCCTCGTGAGGAATTAATGCAAAATGATGTCATGGCGGGTTAAGGTGGTCCTGAGAGCTGACGTCATGGCGTGTTATAACGAGTTTATAAAACAGACGAGGCAAGATTTTTACAAGTCAAGTATTGAAGATTGATGTGAACAAGTTCAAATCAACCTGGGCCTAATGTTGGGGATATAACTATTAGGTATAACCCGCCGAGGAGGGGCCGGGTCATACCACTGATGGCTTGTAAAATGAAGATGGCGGATCATGACAAGCCCATTGACGACCCAAGACCCAGTGGCGGTTTAAGGCCCAAGAGGATGAACCGCCATATGTATAAACTTGTATTGTAAGGCAAGCTTAGATAGTCACCGAGCCGGACACGTTGTGTATGAACCGGTCGGGACTCTGTAAGCCGCCGGGCATCAACCTGTGTATATAAAGGGGTGACCCGGCAGCGGGTTAACTCAAGAAACACCAAGTCGAGAACTAGGTCAAGCGGATTCGCTCCCTGGTAATCGAAACACAAGCAATACAACCCCAAACTGGAGTAGGCCTTTACCTCAACCGCGAGGGGCCGAACCAGTATAAACTCTCTGTGTCCTTTGTCCCGATTAACCCCTTTAAGCTAACCTAGTTGCGATGGCTCCACACCTAAGTCCTTTCGCTAGGACATCTGATGTGTTAAGTCCACGACAGAAAGGATCAGATTCAACCAAAGTAATTAACTCTGGGTCGACAGAGAATTCATAATCCTTATCATCAATAAAGATAGGTGAAGTAGCAAACTTGGGATCATATTTACCGAAAAAGGCTTTCGCCCCGCTTTATAAATAAAGCAAACCACCATAGCCAAACGGTACACAATAGTTCACCCACACACCCACACAGTCACACGAACACAGAGTACAAATAGGTGCAGCTGAGGGCACAGCTCAACAAGCCCTAACAAGAGAAGCAAAAGAGAAAGAAAGGGGGACGGGACATCCGTGGCATCCAGGATGGAGCTAATCCGGCTCGGGTGGTGGGGGCGGTAGCGGTGGTGCCAAGCGAAGAGCCATCGAGCGCAGGTCGGAGATGATGGCGGTGATGCCATCCTGGTCCTGGTGACGGCTAAGTGGCTGCCAGAGCTGCAAGTAACCACATAATTTGAACACGGCGTCAGTCGCGCGACGGAGAGGCACCCGATGATAACAAGCTTATTACGCACAGTCCAGAGAGTCCACAAAAGCACCCCAATGAGCAACCACCTAATGTGGCGGCCCGTCAAGGGGGAGGCCTGAAGCTCGGCAAGTAGATCAGGGAAGTTAGTGTTACACCAAACGCCACCGATTGCCTCGCGGAGGCAACCCCAGAGGAACTGGGTGGAAATGCACGAGAAGAAGATGTGGTTCGAGGTCTCCTCCGTCCCACATAGGGGGCAGATACCATCACCCGGGCCATGGCGCTTGATCACTTCGATACCAGAGGGAAGCCGGCCACGGATCCATTGCCACATGAAGATTCTGATCTTAAGTGGCAGGCGGATGGTCCAAATATACTCGAACACAGGTGGGCAAGGGGAGGGCGCAATGGCGCGGTATAGGGACTTCGTAGAGAAACGGCCGTAGGGCTCAAGGCGCCAGGACAGGCAGTCGAGGGGCTGAGCAAGGTCAGGCTCGTGCAGGGCCACAGAATTAAGGAGATCGTGCTAGGAGGCAACCTCCGGGGGCCCAAAGGGCCGGCGGAACGCGAGCCGCCCTAAGTCAATAAGGGCCGGCGGCAACTTGGGATCATATTGCATTCTAGCATTCAGAGATTTTTCTTTATACTTGCATAACAATTTCTCTAGATCATCTCTATCCTTACAAGCAAGAATATCTCTAGTTGTCTCTTCATTCATAACATAGCCTTCCGGTACCTTAGGCAATTCATATCTAGGAGGGCTAGTTCTAGTAGGTGTTTCAAGATTTTCAGTTTCATGCTCATCATCAGTTTCGACAACATCATGTTGTCTTACTCTAGCAATTTGTTCATCAAGAAAATCACCTAGTGGCACATCATCATCATCATCAAGCAAGGTACTAGCATCATCATAAGTATCATTCATAGCAGAGGTAGCATCATCAATAACTTGCGACATATCAGGATTAATAGCATGTGGTGGTGTTGCAAGTTTACTTATAACAGAAGGTGAATCTAAAGCAGAGCTACATGGCAGTTCCTTACCTCCCCTCGTCTTAGAGGGATAAATCTTAGTCTTAGTGTAACACCCCGCATGTAACTTGCCATATTTGTAACTCCGACTCTTGCCATTTTCGGCTATGTGATATGTTTTTCCCTCCGTTGTTGGGTTTTGTCTTTTGTTTTGTATTTTGTCATGTCATGCATTTTCATATCATGTCATCATGTGCACTGCATTTGCATACGTGTCCGTCTCATGCATCCGAGCATTTTCCCCGTTGTCCGTTTTCCAATCCGGCGCTCCTATCTCCTCCGGTGCACCCCTCTAGTTTTCTTTCGTGTGCGTGTGTCAAACTTTCTCGGAATGGACCGAGGCTTGTCAAGTGGTCTTATTATACCACCCGGAGACTACCGGTCAAGTTTCGTTCCATTCGGAGGTCGTTTGGTACTCCAACGGTTAACCGGGCCTCCGCGATGTCCATTTGAGTGTCCAGCAAAAACCCCCTCCAAAACCAGCCCAAAACCCACCAAACTCTCTTCCATACTCTAGGTCGTTCGATCACGATCGTGTGGGCGAAAACCGCACCTCATTTGGAGTCTCCTAGCTCCATCTACCTATTTATAAGTGGGCATCCCGAAAACGGATTCGCAGACGAACCCTAGCTTTTTCCCACCGCGCCGCCGGACGCGTCCGTCCGCGCCGGACGACGTCCAACCGCCGCCGCCGCCGGCCCGCAGGCCCGTTCCCGGCCCCCGCGGCCCGAGCTGCGCCGCCGCCCGAGCCCGCGCCCGCACCGCGCCTCCGGCGCCTCTCCCGCCGCCGCCGCCATCACCGCCGACCGCCGCCGCGGCGCCCGTCCCCGCCGCCGCGCGCCCGCCGGCGGCCATCGCCGCCTCCGGCCCCCTCCGCCTCTGCCGCCCCGCCGGCCTCGCCCTCCGGCCGTCGCCCCGCCGGTCCCCTCTCCTCCTCCGGCCCGAGCCGGCGAGCTCGAGCTCCTGTGCGATCCGATCTGGTAACTCCTCCCCGTTGACTTCCCTCGCTCCGTTTTTTTCTAAGTCTGAGAATTCTATCCGCAAGTGCTCCTATTCCCGATGCCGTAACTTTGTGCATGTAGCTCCGATTCGCACGTATAATATGTCAAATGTTTCGCCTCGTGAGGCTCTCCATTTTTTTCAATTGCACCATTTTCATTAGAGGTCATATTGATGCCCAAATCTTCGTTGGAAGAGGGCTAGTTGCTGTTAATCTCTGGTTCTTATCAGAACTTGCAGATTTGTCATTTTTGTATCAATTATTCTGTGCATCTTTTGAGCATGAGCTCTACATGTGTTTTGAAGTATGTCATGCTATATTGCCAGTGGTATAGTCCATGTATTTTTGTGATCTTTTTGGTGACTAGCACAAGCATGCAAAGTAGGCCCCGTAATATTTCTGATTTCAGGGACTTAGTGATTTCTCCAAGTCCTCGTCTGCTGTAACTTTGTTGCCATGTAAACTTGATGCTAGAGAGAGATCCATGGATATTTTGGAGATGTTCACTAAGGATGTTTTGTAGCTATAGTTGTAGTTGATCCATTCCTGCAATTGTTTGCAATTTTAGAGTACCATAGCATGACTCAATCTTGCTCTACTTTTGCTATAAAATATTTCTGGCATATTTTTAACATGATATGCATTTTTTGCCAAGCTTATTGTAGTTGATCCATACATGCTATGCAATTGTTCTTGCCATGGATAGCTTCATAAACATGTCATATTGCTGTAGGTATGCTTGGTTTGTCATGCATTGCTCTGTAGGGAGTGCATCAAGCTCACAAAGAGGCCTACATATTAATATTTCTGTCATGCTCTGTTTTCTGCCAAGTCTGAAACCTGATAACGAAACTTGCTATGTTTACATGCTTGCCATCATATCTTCTGGTCCTTTTTGGCTTATGGTCAGTAAGGAACTTTTGTCATGTGCATTTATTAGAACACTACCATGCCTTGTTTTGCTATGTTCAGTTTCTTTAGCATGTTGATTTCGTGCTCTGAACATTGCTACCTGATGATGATTTCTGCCATGTCCAGTTTTTCACTAAGTCTGTGAACCTGTAATCTTTTGCACTTTCGCCATGCTTGTTTGAGCTTGATATGTTGTGAACTAGCTGTAGCTCAGTGTTCATCTTTTGTCAAGCATCTCATGTAGATTACTGCCATGTGCTTTGTTGCTATGTTGGGGTGCTGTAGCACTGTTTCTTGTTGCATTTGAAGTGCTATCTTGCTGTTTATCGCAGATTAGTGTCATTCTTGTTTTGCTTGCCATTTGCAAACCGTGCATCCGATTCCGATGATCTTTATATCGATTTCGACCGAAATCATCTCATCTTTCCAGTGGCATGCTTGGTTTGCCAATTTACTGCCATATTCATCATTTTCCTTCCGGAGCACGCATATGCATCGCATACCATATCTTGCATATCATACATGTCTTGCATCATGTTGCTTGTGCATTTCTCGTTGTTGATTGTGGTTCCGTTTGTTTGTGTTCTTATCTTGGGTAGAGCCGGGAGACGAGTTCGTGAACGAGGAACCTGTCGAGTACGCTTACGAGGATCAAGCTTTCGACAACTCTGAGAATCTTGCAGGCAAGATGACCACCCCTCGAAATCACTTCTATCTTTGCTATGCTAGTTGTTCGCTCTATTGCCATGCTCGCTACCTATCACTTGCTATATCATGTCTCCTATTTTTAGCCATGTCAGCCCTAACCATCCTTACCTAGCAAACCGTTGTTTGGCTATGTACCGCTTTTGCTCAGCCCCTCTTATAGCGTTGCTAGTTGCAGGTGAAGTTGAAGTTTGTTCCATGTCGGAACATGGATATGTTGGGATATCACAATATCTCTTATTTAATTAATGCATCTATATATTTTGGTAAAGGGTGGAAGGCTCGGCCTTATGCCTGGTGTTTTGTTCCACTCTTGCCGCCCTAGTTACTGTTATACCGGGATTATGTTCCTTGAGTTTGCGTTCCTTACACGGTCGGGTGATTTATGTGACCCCCTTGACAGTTCGCCTTGAATAAAACTCCTCCAGCAAGGCCCAGCCTTGGTTTTACCATTTGTGACCTATACCTTTTTCCCCCGGGTTTTCTAGAGCCCGAGGGTCATCTTTGTTTTAAACCCCCGGGCCAGTGCTCCTCTGAGTATTGGTCCAAACTGTCAGTCGCCGGTGGCCACCAGGGGCAACTCTGGTCTGGCCTATCAGAAGCTTGGACAATCCGGTGTGCCCTGAGAACGAGATATGTGCAGCTCCTATCGGGATTTGTCGGCACATTCGGGCGGCTTTGCTGGTCTTGTTTTACCACTGTCGAGATGTCTTGTAAACCGGGATTCCGAGACTGATCGGGTCTTTCCGGGAGAAGGTTTATCCTTCGTTGACCGTGAGAGCTTATGATGGGCTAAGCTGGGACACCCCTGCAGGGTATTATCTTTCGAAATCCGTGCCCGCGGTTATGAGGCAGATGGGAATTTGTTAATGTCCGGTTGTAGATAACTTGTCACCTGACCCAATTAAAATACACCAAGTGCGTGTGTAGCCGTGATGGTCTCTTCTCGGCGGAGTCCGGGAAGTGAACACGGTCTGTGTTATGTATGACGTAAGTAGGTGTTCAGGACCTCTTCTTGGTCATTGCTAGATGACGTCCGTTCCTTTGCTTATCTTCTCGCTCTCATTTGCGCAAGTTAGCCACCATATATGCTTTTGCCGCTGCAGCTCCACCTCTTTGCACCATTCCCCCCTTTAAGCTTAAATAGTCTTGATCTCGCGGGTGTGAGATTGCTGAGTCCCCGTGACTCACAGATACTTCCAAAACAGTTGCAGGTGCCGACGATGCCAGTACAGAGGATGGCGTCGATCTCAAGTGGGAGTTCGACGAGGAACGTGGTCGTTACTATGTGTCTTTTCCTGATGATCAGTAGTGGAGCCCAGTTGGGACGGTCGGGGATCTAGCATTTGGGGTTGTCTTATTTTCATCTGGATTTTGACCGTAGTCGGTCTATATGATTGTATTTTGGATGATGTATGATAATATTTATGTATTGTGTGAAGTGGCGATTGTAAGCCAACTCTTTATCCCATTCTTGTTCATTACATGGGATTGTGTGAAGATGACCCTTCTTGCGACAAAACCACTATGCGGTTATGCCTCTAAGTCGTGCCTCGACACGTGGGAGATATAGCCGCATCGTGGGCGTTACAAGTTGGTAATCAGAGCCATCCCCGACTTAGGAGCCCCCTGCTTGATCGAATCGCTGGCGTTGTTGAGCCTAGAACAAAATGTTTTGAGTCTTAGGATTATATATATCGGAGAGTAGGATTCTTTTTACTCCTCAGTCCCTTCGTCGCTCTGGTGAGGTCTCCTGACGTAGAAGTTTTGACTACTCTCTCCTCAAATTTCACTAAAAAAAATTTAGGATCACGCGGGTATCTTGGAATCGTTCCGATCGATTTGTGACGAGAACATTGTTCTTGGTGCCTCCTGTCATTTAGGGGTTGTGGCAGTGTCCCGGGGAGTTGAGCTCCGAGGTGTTGTCGTCACAATTTTATCGTTGCAGTTCTGGAATACCTGAGTTTCGCCGACATCGAAATCTCTTTTATGCAGTTGTTGGTGAGATCACCTCGACGCCACCCAGTACTGGGGCAGGAGTTCGGGAGTATTGCCATAACTTGTATAACGGATGTTTTTCGAAGGTTGAGGTAAACGATTTCCGAAGGTTTCTTGGTTATGTGTTGACGGATGGATACAGCTGGATCTAGGGATTGCTAGTTTGGGTGATATATATTTGTGTCCCCTGTATCCCCTACACCAGATTGCATAACCAGAAAGTTTCGGGAGTTTATAAGTGGGAATTCTAGTAGCCTTAGCATATCTTTCCGACAGACACATGATATGAGAATGGGGTTCGACGTCTAGTGGTCCACCTGTATACGGTTGATTTTACAGTGGTCTCGTTGTGTCTTAAAGAGTCCATGGCTTTGCCGACTCGGGGACGCTTCGTATGTCATGTGCACAGCCTTGTACAAGATGGTGCTGTACGATTGAGCCCATGTGGGCCCCACCACGAAAACTTCGGACGAAATATCTATCATATGTTTGTTCCGGCTTTCTGCAAGCCAATACTTTGTTTTATTTTGTATTGTGGTATTCGAGTTGCTTCGAATTCATATGTTCATTCCATATTTTTTTCAAGTGGCTTCTCAACTTATGGAAGTGTGATGTTTTACTACGGAATTCATTCGTTCATCTTCGTTCGAATGTTTATTGTGAAGACTATATGTTGCAATTTCTATCCGTTGATTATACTTATCTTTTGTCTATCGAGATGCTAACGGATGTCACCCTCTTCAGGATGGCTCCGCCAACGCGTCAGAATCCGGATCGCAATGAAGGGAGTCAAGCGAACCCTCCGCCACCACCTCCACCTCCGGAGGCATGGCAAGCAATCATGGCAGCCACCAACGCCAATGCTCAGATGATTCTGCAACTCTTGCAAGAACGTACTCAAGGGCAAGGTAATCAAGGCAATCAAGGTTAAGGCAACAATCAGTTTCACTTTGCCACTCTCAACCAGTTTCTCGCAAATCAGCCCAAGTCTTTCAGCTACTGTGCCGAGGCCACGGATGCCGATGATTGGCTCGTGGACATCAACAAGCATTTTGAATGTAGCAATGTCAGGCCTGAGGACTTTGTCAAGTTCGCTTCTTTCCAGCTCAAGGACCAAGCTGCTGATTGGTATCAACAATACAAAGATTCCAGAGGAGGTCGTGTGATTACTTGGACTGACTTCTGTCGGGACTTCAAAGCGCACCACATTCCACAAAGTGTTGTCGAGAGCAAGCGTGAGGAGTTCCGCAATCTCAAGCAAGGAAACATGTCTGTGTATCAATACAACATTCAGTTTCAGAAACTTGCTCGCTTCGCTAAACAAGACGTTCCTGATGAGAAGAGTATGATCTATCACTTCAGAGGTGTCCTTAAAGAGGATCTGCAGTTAGCTCTCGTTCTTGTTGAGCCTACCCACTTTGATCAATTCTACAATATGGCACTGAAGCAAGAGGCTGCTCAGCTCAAGTGTGAGGCTTCTAAGAAGAGAGTCAGAGACGCAGTTCAGTCTTCTTCTTCCTCACTTGTGACAGCTAAGCAACAGAAGTTCTGGTTGCCCCCTCCTCCTCCGTTTCGTCAGCCTTACCAGCAGAAGAACAAAGGTGGCCATGGTTCTTCAAACTCCTCCAACTCTGGCTATCAGAACAAGTCTCAGAATCAAGCTCCCAAGTCCAATGCTCCTTATCACCGTCCACTCTCAGAGGTGACTTGCAACAAATGTCAGCAGAAAGGTCACTATGCTAACAAGTGCTTCAACCAGAGGCGTCTTCCTCCTCCTCCTCCTGTCAGATCTTCCAGCAATGCAGTGGTCAAGCATAATCCAAAGTTTGCAAAGGTGAACATGATGAATGCAGCTCAAGCGGAGGAATCTACTGATGTGATAATGGGTAATCTTCCTGTTAATGATATTCCTGCAAAAGTTCTTTTTGATACTGGTGCATCTCTTTCTTTCATATCAAGACCTTTTGCATCCAAGCATGAATTGCATTTCCAAGGATTGCCTAGGCCGTTAGCAGTTGTCTCTCTGGGCAAATGCATGAATGCAAGTTCCATGGTTCCGAATGTTACCATCAAGATGGGCGACTATGCATTTCTGTCTTCTCCAATTGTTCTTGGTGACTCGGATATTGATCTTATTCTCGGGATGGACTGGCTTTCTAAGCACAAGGCTCAACTTGATTGCGCTGCCAGGGAAATTCAATTGACACACTCGTCTGAGGATGTGATTGTTTTTGCCGCTCGTGATGAAACCATTCGGTTTTTCTCTCTCAATGAGAAGGGCGAATTGGATGCCGTCTCTCAAATTCCAGTCGTTTGCGAGTATCAAGATGTCTTTCCAGAAGAGCTTCCGGGTATGCCTCCGCACCGGCCAGTTGAGTTCGTTATCGAACTAGAGCCTGGTACTGTACCCGTTTGCAAGCGTCCATACAAGCTTGGACCTAACAAGCTGAAGGAATTGAAGAAGCAGCTCGATGAACAAGAACGTCTGGGTTTGATCAGACCGAGTTCTTCTCCATGGGGTTGTGGTGTTCTTTTTGTCAAGAAGAAGGATGGCACGGACCGACTTTGTGTCGACTACCGTCCATTGAACAAGAAGACAATCAAGAACAAGTATCCACTTCCCAACATCAATGAGCTTTTTGAGCAACTCAAAGGAGCTAAAGTATTCTCGAAGCTTGACCTTCGTATGGGTTATCATCAGATTCGCATTCGTGAAGAAGATATTCCCAAGACAGCATTCAGAACAAGCTTTGGTTCTTATGAATATACTGTCGTGTCTTTCGGCCTTGTCAATGCTCCTCCGGTGTTCTCTCGGATGATGAATTTCATCTTCAACCCTTATACCAATGAATTCGTTCTGGTGTATCTCGATGATATCTTGGTCTTCTCAAGAATAAGCAGGATCATGCCAAACATTTGCGATTGGTGCTCAACAAGCTCAGAGAGTATCAATTCTATGCGAAGTTCTCCAAATGTGAGTTTTGGCTCGATGAAGTTCTTTTCCTTGGTCACATCATCTCTGCCAAAGGCATCGCTGTTAACCCCGAGAAGGTGTCCGCAGTTCTAGATTGGGAACCTCCTCAAAATGTCAAGCAGCTCCGCAGTTTTCTGGGTCTTGCAAGCTATTGCCGAAGATTCGTTGAGAATTTCTCCAAGATTGCAAAGCCTCTTTCCAATCTCCTTCAGAAGCATGTGAAGTATGTCTGGTCTCCTGAGTGTGACGTCGCTTTCAACACTCTCAAACAGAAACTAGTCACAGCTCCTGTCTTGACTCCTCCTGATGAATCCAAGCCGTATGAAGTCTTCTGTGATGCTTCTCTCCAAGGTCTCGGTGCTGTGTTAATGCAAGAGAAGAAAGTTGTGGCTTATACCTCTCGGCAGTTGAAGCCCAACGAGAAGAACTACCCCACTCACGATCTTGAGTTGGCGGCAGTTGTCCATGCATTGGTTACGTGGAGACATCTCTTGTTGGGACGACAAGTGGACATTTTCACTGATCACAAGAGTCTCAAGTATATCTTCACTCAGCCCAACCTCAACCTCAGGCAGACTCGATGGGTCGAAATGATTCAAGAGTACAATCCGAGTATCGAATATACTCCAGGCAAAGCAAATGTCATTGCAGATGCTTTAAGCAGGAAAGCGTATTGCAACAGCTTAATTCTCAAGCCTTTCCAGCCGGATCTTTGTGAAGCTTTCCGCAAGCTGAATCTCCAAGTTGTTCCTCAAGGCGTTCTTGCCAACCTCATTGTATCTCCTACTTTGGAAGATCAAATTCGTGAGGCACAACTCCTTTATGCCATGGTGAAGAAGGTGAAACGTGGTATCGACAAGGGTCTTTCCAAATACAAGTGCTATCGCATTGATGACAGAGACACTTTGTTCTTCGAGGACCGGATTGTGGTTCCGAAAGGTGATCTAAGGAAAGTCATAATGAACGAAGCGCACAATTCTCTCCTTTCCATTCATCCTGGAAGTACGAAGATGTATCATGACCTCAAGCAGTCGTATTGGTGGACTCGAATGAAGCGAGAAATTGCTCAATTCGTGAATGAATGTGATGTCTGCCGAAGAGTGAAAGCAGAACACCAACGACCAGCTGGCCTCCTCCAACCTCTTGCTATTCCGGAGTGGAAGTTTGATCATATCGAAATGGACTTCGTGACTGGATTTCCAAAGTCCAAGCACGGAAATGATGCTATCTTCGTTGTCATTGACAAGCTCTCTAAAGTGGCTCATTTCCTTCCTATCAAAGAATCCATCACAGCAGCTCAGCTGGCAGAGCTCTACACCTCCAGAATTGTCTCTTTGCATGGCATTCCACAATTGATTTCTTCGGATCGTGGAAGCATCTTCACCTCTAAGTTCTGGGACTCCTTCCAGAAGGCCATGGGCACAAACATTCGCTTCAGCACAGCTTTCCATCCTCAAACTAGTGGCCAAGTCGAGCGAGTCAATCAAATTCTTGAAGATATGCTCAGGGCTTGTGTCATTTCCTTTGGCATGAAATGGGAAGATTGTCTTCCTTATGCTGAATTCTCCTACAACAACAGCTTCCGAGCGAGTTCGGGCAAGGCCCCATTCGAGATTCTCTATGGCAGAAAGTGCCGTACTCCTCTCAATTGGTCAGAGACTGGTGAACGCCAACTTCTTGGCAATGACTTAATCACTGAAGCTGAAGAAATGTGTAAAGTCATCCGTGATAATCTCAAAGCCGCGCAATCGCGTCAGAAGAGCTACTATGATAGTAAGCATCGTGATTTGGCTTTCGAGATCGGAGACCATGTCTACCTCCGCGTCTCTCCAATGAAAGGCACTCGTCGCTTCGGTATCAAAGGGAAGCTTGCCCCTAGATACGTGGGTCCTTTCAAGATCATTGGTAAAAGAGGCGACCTCGCCTATCAACTTGAGCTTCCTTCCAACTTCGCGAACGTGCACGATGTGTTCCACGTGTCACAGCTCCGCAAGTGCTTCAAGACGCCTGAGCGCACTATCAACTTCGAAGAGATTGACCTCCAAGAAGATTTGTCTTATCATGAGCACCCCGTTGCTATTCTTGAAGAAACTGAGCGCAAGACTCGCAACAAGTCTATCAAATTCCTGAAAGTGAAGTGGTCGCACCATTCCGACCGGGAAGCCACCTGGGAACGCGAGGATCATCTCCGTTCCGAATATCCGGAGTTCTTTCAGTCCTAGATCTCGGGACGAGATCCTCTCGTAGTGGTGGAGTGTTGTAACACCCCGCATGTAACTTGCCATATTTGTAACTCCGACTCTTGCCATTTTTGGCTATGTGATATGTTTTTCCCTCCGTTGTTGGGTTTTGTCTTTTGTTTTGTATTTTGTCATGTCATGCATTTTCATATCATGTCATCATGTGCATTGCATTTGCATACGTGTCCGTCTCATGCATCCGAGCATTTTCCCCGTTGTCCGTTTTCCAATCCGGCGCTCCTATCTCCTCCGGTGCACCCCTCTAGTTTTCTTTCGTGTGCGTGTATCAAACTTTCTCGGAATGGACCGAGGCTTGTCAAGTGGTCTTATTATACCACCCGGAGACTACCGGTCAAGTTTCGTTTCATTCGGAGGTCGTTTGGTACTCCAACGGTTAACCGGGCCTCCGCGATGTCCATTTGAGTGTCCAGCAAAAACACCCTCCAAAACCAGCCCAAAACCCACCAAACTCTCTTCCATGCTCTAGGTCGTTCGATCACGATCGTGTGGGCGAAAACTGCACCTCATTTGGAGTCTCCTAGCTCCCTCTACCAATTTATAAGTGGGCATCCCGAAAAACGGATTCGCAGACGAACCCTAGCGTTTTTCCCACCGCGCCGCCGAACGCGTCCGTCCGCGCCGGACGACGTCCAACCGCCGCCGCCGCCGGCCCGCAGGCCCGTTCCCGGCCCCCGCGGCCCGAGCTGCGCCGCCGCCCGAGCCCGCGCCCGCACCGCGCCTCCGGCGCCTCTCCCGCCGCCGCCGCCATCACCGCCGACAGCCGCCGCGGCGCCCGTCCCCGCCGCCGCGCGCCCGCCGGCGGCCATCGCCGCCTCCGGCCCCCTCCGCCTCCGTCGCCCCGCCGGCCTCGCCCGCCGGCCTCGCCCTCCGGCCGTCGCCCCGCCGGTCCCCTCTCCTCCTCCGGCCCGAGCCGGCGAGCTCGAGCTCCTGTGCGATCCGATCTGGTAACTCCTCCCCGTTGACTTCCCTCGCTCCGTTTTTTTTCTAAGTCTGAGAATTCTCTCCGCAAGTGCTCCTATTCCCGATGCCGTAACTTTGTGCATGTAGCTCCGATTCGCACGTATAATATGTCAAATGTTTCGCCTCGTGAGGCTCTTCATTTTGTTCAATTGCACCATTTTCATTAGAGGTCATCTTGATGCCCAAATCTTCGTTGGAAGAGGGCTAGTTGCTGTTAATCTCTGGTTCTTATCAGAACTTGCAGATTTGTCATTTTTGTATCATTTATTCTGTGCATCTTTTGAGCATGAGCTCTACATGTGTTTTGAAGTATGCCATGCTATATTTCCAGTGGTATAGTCCATGTATTTTTGTAATCTTTGTGGTGACTAGCACAAGCATGCAAAGTAGGCCCCGTAATATTTCTGATTTCAGGGACTTAGTGATTTCTCCAAGTCCTCGTCTGCTGTAACTTTGTTGCCATGTAAACTTGATGCTAGAGAGAGATCCATGGATATTTTGGAGATGTTCACTAAGGATGTTTTGTAGCTATAGTTGTAATTGATCCATTCCTGCAATTGTTTGCAATTTTAGAGTACCATAGCATGACTCAATCGTGCTCTACTTTTGCTATAAAATATTTCTGGCAGATTTTTAACATGATATGCATTTTTGCCAAGCTTATTGTAGTTGATCCATACATGCTATGCAATTGTTCTTGCCATGGATAGCTTCATAAACATGTCATCTTGCTGTAGGTATGCTTGGTTTGTCATGCATTGCTCTGTAGGGAGTGCATCAAGCTCACAAAGAGGCCTACATATTAATATTTCTGTCATGCTCTGTTTTCTGCTAAGTCTGAAACCTGATAACGAAACTTGCTATGTTTACATGCTTGCCATCATATCTTCTGGTCCTTTTTGGCTTATGGTCAGTAAGGGACTTTTGTCATGTGCATTTATTAGAACACTACCATGCCTTGTTTTGCTATGTTAAGTTTCTGTATCATGTTGATTTTGTGCTCTGAACATTGCTACCTGATGATGATTTCTGCCATGTCCAGTTTTTCACTAAGTCTGTTAACCTGTAATCTTTTGCACTTTCGCCATGCTTGTTTGAGCTTGATATGTTGTGAACTAGCTGTAGCTCAGTGTTCATCTTTTGTCAAGCATCTCCTGTAGATTACTGTCACGTGCTTTGTTGCTATGTTGGGGTCCTGTAGCACTGTTGCTTGTTGCATTTAAAGTGCTATCTTGCTGTTTATCGCAGATTAGTGTCATTCTTGTTTTGCTTGCCATTTGCAAACCGTGCATCCGATTCCGATGATCTTTATATCGATTTCGACCGAAATCGTCTCATCTTTCCAGTGGCATGCTTGGTTTGCCAATTTACTGCCATATTCATCATTTTCCTTCCGGAGCACGCATATGCATCGCATACCATATCTTGCATATCATACATGTCTTGCATCATGTTGCTTGTGCATTTCTCGTTGTTGATTGTGGTTCCGTTTGTTTGTGTTCTTATCTTGGGTAGAGCCGGGAGACGAGTTCGTGAACGAGGAACCTGTCGAGTACGCTTACGAGGATCAAGCTTTCGACAACTCTGAGAATCTTGCAGGCAAGATGACAACCCCTCGAAATCACTTCTATCTTTGCTATGCTAGTTGTTCGCTCTATTGCCATGCTCGCTACCTATCACTTGCTATATCATGTCTCCTATTTTTAGCCATGTCAGCCCTAACCATCCTTACCTAGCAAACCGTTGTTTGGCTATGTACCGCTTTTGCTCAGCCCCTCTTATAGCGTTGCTAGTTGCAGGTGAAGTTGAAGTTTGTTCCATGTCGGAACATGGATATGTTGGGATATCACAATATCTCTTATTTAATTAATGCATCTATATATTTTGGTAAAGGGTGGAAGGCTCGGCCTTATGCCTGGTGTTTTGTTCCACTCTTGCCGCCCTAGTTACTGTTATACCGGGATTATGTTCCTTGAGTTTGCGTTCCTTACACGGTCGGGTGATTTATGTGACCCCCTTGACAGTTCACCTTGAATAAAACTCCTCCAGCAAGGCCCAGCCTTGGTTTTACCATTTGTGACCTATACCTTTTTCCCCCGGGTTTTCTAGAGCCCGAGGGTCATCTTTGTTTTAAACCCCCGGGCCAGTGCTCCTCTGAGTATTGGTCCAAACTGTCAGTCGCCGGTGGCCACCAGGGGCAACTCTGGTCTGGCCTATCAGAAGCTTGGACAATCCGGTGTGCCCTGAGAACGAGATATGTGCAGCTCCTATCGGGATTTGTCGGCACATTCGGGCGGCTTTGCTGGTCTTGTTTTACCACTGTCGAGATGTCTTGTAAACCGGGATTCCGAGACTGATCGGGTCTTTCCGGGAGAAGGTTTATCCTTCGTTGACCGTGAGAGCTTATGATGGGCTAAGTTGGGACACCCCTGCAGGGTATTATCTTTCGAAATCCGTGCCCGCGGTTATGAGGCAGATGGGAATTTGTTAATGTCCGGTTGTAGATAACTTGTCACCTGACCCAATTAAAATACACCAAGTGCGTGTGTAGCCGTGATGGTCTCTTCTCGGCGGAGTCCGGGAAGTGAACACGGTCTGTGTTATGTATGACGTAAGTAGGTGTTCAGGACCTCTTCTTGGTCATTGCTAGATGACGTCCGTTCCTTTTCTTCTCTTCTCGCTCTCATTTGCGCAAGTTAGCCACCATATATGCTTTTGCCGCTGCAGCTCCACCTCTTTGCACCATTCCCCCCTTTAAGCTTAAATAGTCTTGATCTCGCGGGTGTGAGATTGCTGAGTCCCCGTGACTCACAGATACTTCCAAAACAGTTGCAGGTGCCGACGATGCCAGTACAGACGATGGCGTCGATCTCAAGTGGGAGTTCGACGAGGAACGTGGTCGTTACTATGTGTCTTTTCCTGATGATCAGTAGTGGAGCCCAGTTGGGACGATCGGGGATCTAGCATTTGGGGTTGTCTTATTTTCATCTGGATTTTGACCGTAGTCGGTCTATATGATTGTATTTTGGATGATGTATGATAATATTTATGTATTGTGTGAAGTGGCGATTGTAAGCCAACTCTTTATCCCATTCTTGTTCATTACATGGGATTGTGTGAAGATGACCCTTCTTGCGACAAAACCACTATGCGGTTATGCCTCTAAGTCGTGCCTCGACACGTGGGAGATATAGCCGCATCGTGGGCGTTACACTTAGCATCCTTCAGATTCTTCATAGTGATAAATTGATAATAATCCCAAGTGACTCAACAAATATAGCTATGCTCCCCGGCAACTACGCCAGAAAAAGGTCTTGATAACCCACAAGTATAGGGGATCGCAACAGTTTTTGAGGGTAGAGTATTCAACCCAAATTTATAGATTTGACACAAGGGGAGCCAAAGAATATTTGCAGGTATTAGCAGCTGAGTTGTAGTTGAGTTGTCAATTCAACCACACATAGAGATTAATTATCTATAGCAACATGATCAGTAGCAAAGTAATATGATAGTTTTGATAATAGTACCAGCAGCAATAGTAACGGTAACAGTGATAGTGTTGGGAATCGTAGCATAATTTAAAATTTTCCTACGCTCACCAAGATGCATCTATGGAGTCTACTAGCAACGAGGGGAAAGGAGTGCATCTACATACCCTTGTAGATTGCGAGCGGAAGCGTTCCAATGAACGTGGATGACGGAGTCGTACTCGCCGTGATCCAAATCACCGATGACCGAGTGCCGAACGGACGGCACCTCCGCGTTCAACACACGTACGGTGCAACAACGTCTCCTCCTTTTTGATCCAGCAAGGGGGAAGGAGAGGTTGATGGAGATCCAACAGCACGACGGCGTGGTGGTGGATGTAGCGGGTCTCTGGCAGGGCTTCGCCGAGCTTCTGCGAGAGAGAGAGAGAGGTGTTGCAGGGGAGGAGGGAGGCGCCCAAGGCTGTGTCTTGCTGCCCTCCCTCCCCCCCTTTATATAGGCCCCCTTGGGAGGGGGCCGGCCAAAACCCATCTAGGGTTGGGGGGGGCGGCGGCCAAGGGGTGGAAAGGGGTGCCTTGCCCCCCAAGGCAAGGGGGAAGCTCCCCCCCTAGGGTTCCCAACCCTAGGCGCATGGGGGGAGGCCCAAGGGGGGCGCCCCAGCCCACTAAGGGCTGGTTCCCTTCCACTTTCAGCCCACGGGGCCCTCCGGGATAGGTGGCCCCACCCGGTGGACCCCCGGGACCCTTCCGGTGGTCCCGGTACAATACCGGTAACCCCCGAAACTTTCCCGGTGGCCGAAACTTGACTTCCTATATATAATTCTTCACCTCCGGACCATTCCGGAACCTCTCGTGACGTCCGGGATCTCATCCGGGACTCCGAACAACTTTCGGGTTTCCGCATACATATATCTCTACAACCCTAGCGTCACTGAACCTTAAGTGTGTAGACCCTACGGGTTCGGGAGACATGCAGACATGACCGAGACGCCTCTCCGGTCAATAACCAACAGCGGGATCTGGATACCCATGTTGGCTCCCACATGTTCCACGATGATCTCATCGGATGAACCACGGTGTCGAGGATTCAATCAATCCGTATGCAATTCCCTTTGTCAATCGGTATGTTACTTGCCCGAGATTCGATCGTCGGTATCCCAATACCTTGTTCAATCTCGTTACCGGCAAGTCTCTTTACTCGTACCGCAATGCATGATCCCGTGACTAACGCCTTAATCACATTGAGCTCATTATGATGATGCATTACCGAGTGGGCCCAGAGATACCTCTCCGTCACACGGAGTGACAAATCCCAGTCTCGATCCGTGCCAACCCAACAGACACTTTCGGAGATACCCGTAGTGCACCTTTATAGTCACCCAGTTACGTTGTGACGTTTGGCACACCCAAAGCACTCCTACGGTATCCGGGAGTTGCACGATCTCATGGTCTAAGGAAAAGATACTTGACATTGGAAAAGCTCTAGCAAACGAAACTACACGATCTTTTATGCTATGCTTAGGATTGGGTCTTGTCCATCACATCATTCTCCTAATGATGTGATCCCGTTATCAATGACATCCAATGTCCATAGTCAGGAAACCATGACTATCTGTTGATCAACGAGCTAGTCAACTAGAGGCTTACTAGGGACACGTTGTGTTCTATGTATTCACACATGTATTATGATTTCCGGACAATACAATTATAGCATGAATAATAGACTATTATCATGAACAAAGAAATATAATAATAACCATTTATTATTGCCTCTAGGGCATATTTCCAACAGTCTCCCACTTGCACTAGAGTCAATAATCTAGTTACATTGTGATGAATCGAACACCCATTGCGTCCTGGTGTTGATCATGTTTTGCCCTAGGGAGAGGTTTAGTCAACGGATCTGCTACATTCAAGTCCGTATGTACTTTACAAATATCTATGTCTCCATTTTTAACACTTTCACGAATGGAGTTGAAGCGACGCTTGATATGCCTAGTCTTCCTGTGAAACCTGGGCTCCTTCGCAAGGGCAATGGCTCCAATGTTGTCACAGAAGAGAGTCATCGGGCCCGACGCATTGGGAATCACCCCTAGGTCGGTAATGAACTCCTTCATCCAGACTGCTTCCTGTGCTGCCTCCGAGGCTGCCATGTATTCCGCTTCACATGTAGATCCCGCCACGACGCTTTGCTTGCAACTGCACCAGCTTACTGCTCCTCCATTCAAAATATACACATATCCGGTCTGTGACTTCGAGTCATCCAGATCTGTGTCGAGGCTAGCGTCGACGTAACCCTTTACGACGAGCTCTTCGTCACCTCCATAAACGAGAAACATATCCTTAGTCCTATTCAGGTACTTCAGGATATTCTTGACCACTGTCCAGTGTTCCATGCCGGGATTACTTTGGTATCTGCCTACCAAACTTACGGCAAGGTTTACATCAGGTCTGGTACACAGCATGGCATACATAATAGACCCTATGGCCGAGGCATAGGGGATGACACTCATCTTTTCTATATCTTCTACCGTGGTCGGGCATTGAGCCGTGCTCAATTGCACACCTTGCAATACAGGCAAGAACCCCTTCTTGGACTGATCCATATTGAACTTCTTCAATATCTTGTCAAGGTATGTACTTTGTGAAAGACCAATGAGGCGTCTTGATCTATCTCTATAGATCTTGATGCCTAATATATAAGCAGCTTCTCCAAGGTCCTTCATTGAAAAACACTTATTCAAATAGGCCTTTATACTTTCCAAGAATTCTATATCATTTCCCATCAATAGTATGTCATCCACATATAATATGAGAAATGCTACAGAGCTCCCACTCACTTTCTTGTAAACACAGGCTTCTCCATAAGTCTGTGTAAACCCAAACGCTTTGATCATCTCATCAAAGCGAATGTTCCAACTCCGAGATGCTTGCACCAGCCCATAGATTGAGCGCTGGAGCTTGCATACTTCGTTAGCATTCTTAGGATCGACAAAACCTTCCGGCTGCATCATATACAACTCTTCCTTAAGGAAGCCGTTAAGGAATGCCGTTTTGACGTCCATCTGCCATATCTCATAATCATAGTATGCGGCAATTGCTAACATGATTCGGACGGACTTCAGCTTCGCTACGGGTGAGAAAGTCTCATCGTAGTCAACCCCTTGAACTTGTCGATAACCCTTAGCGACAAGTCGAGCTTTGTAGATGGTCACATTACCATCCGCGTCCGTCTTCTTCTTAAAGATCCATTTGTTTTCTATGGCTCGCCGATCATCGGGCAAGTCAGTCAAAGTCCATACTTCGTTTTCATACATGGATCCTATCTCGGATTTCATGGCTTCTAGCCATTTGTCGGAATCCGGGCCTGCCATCGCTTCTTCATAGTTCGAAGGTTCACCGTTGTCTAACAACATGATTTCCAGGACAGGGTTGCCGTACCACTCTGGTGCGGAACGTGTCCTTGTGGACCTACGAAGTTCAGTAACTTGATCCGAAGCTTCATGATCATCATCATTAACTTCCTCCCTAGTCGGTGTAGGCACCACAGGAACATTTTCCCGCGCTGCGCTACTTTCCGGTTCGGAAGGGGTGACTATCACCTCATCAAGTTCCACTTTCCTCCCACTCAATTCTTTCGAGAGAAACTCCTTCTCCAGAAAGGACCCGTTCTTGGCAACGAAGATCTTGCCTTCGGATCTGAGGTAGAAGGTATACCCAATAGTTTCCTTAGGGTATCCTATGAAGACGCATTTTTCCGATTTGGGTTCGAGCTTTTCAGGTTGAAGTTTCTTGACATAAGCATCGCATCCCCAAACTTTTAGAAACGACAGCTTAGGTTTCTTCCCAAACCATAATTCATACGGTGTCGTCTCAACGGATTTCGACGGTGCCCTATTTAAAGTGAATGCGGCAGTCTCTAAAGCATAACCCCAAAATGAGAGCGGTAAATCGGTAAGAGACATCATAGATCGCACCATATCCAATAGAGTGCGATTACGACGTTCGGACACACCATTTCTCTGAGGTGTTCCAGGCGGCGTGAGTTGTGAAACTATTCCACATTTCCTTAAGTGTGCACCAAACTCGTGACTTAAATATTCTCCACCACGATCTGATCGTAAGAATTTTATTTTTCTGTCACGTTGATTCTCAACTTCACTCTGAAATTCCTTGAACTTTTCAAAGGTTTCAGACTTGTGTTTCATTAGGTAGACATACCCATATCTACTTAAATCATCAGTGAGAGTGAGAACATAACGATATCCTCCGCGAGCCTCAACACTCATTGGACCGCACACATCGGTATGTATGATTTCCAATAAGTTGGTTGCTCGCTCCATTGTTCCGGAGAACGGAGTCTTGGTCATCTTACCCATGAGGCATGGTTCGCACGTGTCAAATGATTCGTAATCAAGAGACTCCAAAAGTCCATCTGCATGGAGCTTCTTCATGCGCTTGACACCAATGTGACCAAGGCGGCAGTGCCACAAGTATGTGGGACTATCGTTATCAACTTTACATCTTTTGGTATTCACACTATGAACATGTGTAACATCACGTTCGAGATTCATCAAAAATAAACCATTGACCAGCGGGGCATGACCATAAAACATATCTCTCAAATAAATAGAACAACCATTATTCTCGGATTTAAATGAGTAGCCATCTCGAATTAAACGAGATCCAGATACAATGTTCATGCTCAAAGCTGGCACTAAATAACAATTATTGAGGTTTAAAACTAATCCCGTGGGTAGATGCAGAGGTAGCGTGCCAACGGCGATCACATCGACCTTGGAACCATTCCCGACGCGCATCGTCACCTCGTCCTTCGCCAGTCTCCGTTTATTCCGTAGTTCCTGTTTTGAGTTACAAATATGAGCAACCGCACCGGTATCAAATACCCAGGAGCTACTACGAGTACTGGTAAGGTACACATCAGTTACATGTATATCACATATACCTTTGGTGTTGCCGGCCTTCTTCTTGTCCGCTAAGTATTTGGGGCAGTTCCGCTTCCAGTGACCACTTCCCTTGCAATAAAAGCACTCAGTCTCGGGCTTGGGTCCATGCTTTGACTTCTTCCCAGTAACTGGTTTACCGGGCGCGGCAACTCCCTTGCCGTCCTTCTTGAAGTTCTTCTTACCCTTGCCCTTCTTGAACTTAGTGGTTTTATTCACCATCAACACTTGATGTTCTTTTCTGATCTCCCCTTCCGCTGATTTCAGCATTGAATATACCTCGGGAATGGTCTTTTCCATCCCCTGCATATTGTAGTTCATCACAAAGCTCTTGTAGCTTGGTGGAAGCGACTGGAGGATTCTGTCAATGACCTCGTCATCCGGGAGATTAACTCCCAGCTGAGACAAGCGGTTGTGCAACCCAGACATTCTGAGTATGTGCTCACTAACAGAACTGTTCTCCTCCATTTTACAGCTGAAGAACTTGTCGGAGACATCATATCTCTCGACCCGGGCATGAGCTTGAAAAACTAATTTCAGCTCCTCGAAAATCTCATATGCTCCATGTTTCTCAAAACGCTTTTGGAGACTCGGTTCTAGGCTGTAAAGCATGCCGCACTGAACAAGGGAGTAATCATCAGCACGTGATTGCCAAGCGTTCATAACGTCTTGGTTCTCTGGGATTGATGCTTCACCTAGCGGTGCTTCTAAGACATAATCTTTCTTGGCTACTATGAGGATGAGCCTCAGGTTCCGGACCCAGTCCGTATAGTTGCTGCCATCATCTTTCAGCTTGGTTTTCTCTAGGAACGCGTTGAAATTGAGGACAACGTTGGCCATTTGATCTACAATACATAGTGTAAAGATTTTAGACTAAGTTCATGATAATTGAGTTCATCTAATCAAATTTTTAATGAACTCCCACTCAGATAGACATCCCTCTAGTCATCTAAGTGATACATGATCCGACTTTAACTAGGCCGTGTCCGATCATCACGTGAGACGGACTAGTCAAGATCGGTGAACATCTCCATGTTGATCGTATCTTCTATACGACTCATGCTCGACCTTTCGGTCCTCCGTGTTCCGAGGCCATGTCTGTACATGCTAGGCTCGTCAAGTCAACCTAAGTCTATTGCGTGTGTTCCGAGGCCATGTCTGTACATGCTAGGCTCGTCAACACCTGTTGTATTCAAACGTTAGAATCTATCACACCCGATCATCACGTGGTGCTTCGAAACAACGAACCTTCGCAACGGTGCACAGTTAGGGTGAACACTTTCTTGAAATTATTATAAGGGATCATCTTACTTACTACCGTCGTTCTAAGCAAATAAGATGCAAAAACATGATAAACATCACATGCAATCAAATAGTGACATGATATGGCCAATATCATTATGCTCCTTTGATCTCCATCTTCGGGGCACCATGATCATCTTCGTCACCGGCATGACACCATGATCTCCATCATTGTGTCTTCATGAAGTCGTCACGCCAATGATTACGTCTACTTCTATGGCTAACGCGTTTAGCAACAAAGTAAAGTAAATTACATGGCGTTATTCAATGACACGCAGGTCATGCAAAATAATAAAGACAACTCCTATGGCTCCTGCCGGTTGTCATACTCATCGACATGCAAGTCGTGATTCCTATTACAAGAATATGATCAATCTCATACATCACATATATCATTCATCACATCTTCTGGCCATATCACATCACATAGCACTTGCTGCAAAAACAAGTTAGACGTCCTCTAATTGTTGTTGCAAGTTTTTACGTGGTTTGTAGGTTTCTAACAAGAACGTTTTCTTACCTACGTATGACCACAACGTGATTTGCCAATTTCTATTTACCCTTCATAAGGACCCTTTTCATCGAATCCGTTCCGACTAAAGTAGGAGAGACAGACACCCGCTAGCCACCTTATGCAACTAGTGCATGTCAGTCGGTGGAACCAGTCTCACGTAAGCGTACGTGTAAGGTCGGTCCGGGCCGCTTCATCCTACAATGCCGCCGAAACAAGAAACGACTAGTAGCGGCAAGAAGAATTGGCAAACTCAACGCCCACAACTGCTTTGTGTTCTACTCGTGCATAGTAACTACGCATAGGCCTGGCTCATGATGCCACTGTTGGGAATCGTAGCATAATTTAAAATTTTCCTACGCTCACCAAGATGCATCTATGGCGTCTACTAGCAACGAGGGGAAAGGATTGCATCTACATACCCTTGTAGATCGCGAGCGGAAGCGTTCCAATGAACGTGGATGACGGAGTCGTACTCGCCGTGATCCAAATCACCGATGACCGAGTGCCGAACGGACGGCACCTCCGCGTTCAACACACGTATGATGCAGAGACGTCTCCTCCTTCTTGATCCAGAAAGGGGGAAGGAGAGGTTGATGGAGATCCAACAGCACGACGGCGTGGTGGTGGATGTAGCGGGTCTCCGGCAGGGCTTCGCTGAGCTTCTGCGAGAGAGAGAGAGAGAGGTGTTGCAGGGGAGGAGGGAGGCGCCCAAGGCTGTGTCTTGCTGCCCTCCCTCCCCCCCCCCTTTATATAGGCCCCCTTGGGAGGGGGCCAGCCAAAACCCATCTAGGGTTGGGGGGTGGCGGCCAAGGGGTGGAAAGGGGTGCCTTGCCCCCCAAGGCAAGGGGGAAGCTCCCCCCCCCCCAGGGTTCCCAACCCTAGGCGCATGGGGGGAGGCCCAAGGGGGGCGCCCCAGCCCACTAAGGGCTGGTTCCCTTCCACTTTCAGCCCACGGGGCCCTCCGGGATAGGTGGCCCCACCCGATGGACCCCCGGGACCCTTCCGGTGGTCCCGGTACAATACCGGTAACCCCCGAAACTTTCCCGGTGGCCGAAACTTGACTTCCTATATATAATTCTTCACCTCCGGACCATTCCGGAACCTCTCGTGACGTTCGGGATCTCATCCGGGACTCCGAACAACTTTCCGGTTTCCGCATACATATATCTCTACAACCCTAGCGTCACCGAACCTTAAGTGTGTAGACCCTACGGGTTCGGGAGACATGCAGACATGACCGAGACGCCTCTCCGGTCAATAACCAACAGCGGGATCTGGATACCCATGTTGGCTCCCACATGTTCCACGATGATCTCATCGGATGAACCACGGTGTTGAGGATTCAATCAATCCGTATGCAATTCCCTTTGTCAATCGGTATGTTACTTGCCCGAGATTCGATCGTCGGTATCCCAATACCTTGTTCAATCTCGTTACCGGCAAGTCTCTTTACTCGTACCGCAATGCATGATCCCGTGACTAACGCCTTAATCACATTGAGCTCATTATGATGATGCATTACCGAGTGGGCCCAGAGATACCTCTCCGTCACACGGAGTGACAAATCCCAGTCTCGATCCGTGCCAACCCAACAGACACTTTCGGAGATACCCGTAGTGCACCTTTATAATCACCCAGTTACGTTGTGATGTTTGGCACACCCAAAGCACTCCTACGGTATCCGGGAGTTGCACGATCTCATGGTCTAAGGAAAAGATACTTGACATTGGAAAAGCTCTAGCAAACGAAACTACACGATCTTTTATGCTATGCTTAGGATTGGGTCTTGTCCATCACATCATTCTCCTAATGATGTGATCCCGTTATCAATGACATCCAATGTCCATAGTCAGGAAACCATGACTATCTGTTGATCAACGAGCTAGTCAACTAGAGGCTTACTAGGGACACGTTGTGTTCTATGTATTCACACATGTATTACGATTTCCGGACAATACAATTATAGCATGAATAATAGACTATTATCATGAACAAAGAAATATAATAATAACCATTTATTATTGCCTCTAGGGCATATTTCCAACAGATAGCAGTGGTTTTGTAGCAAGTGCGACAGTAACGATAGCAGTAGTAACTTAGCAAGAACAATATAAGATAAATTTGTAGGCATTGGGTCGGTAATTTGTTGGATGATATTCATCATGTGATAGTCATAAGCTAGGGCGATATGGCACTAGCTCCAGTTCATAAATATAATGTAGGCATGTATTCCGTAAATAGTCATATGTGCTTATGGACAGAACTTGCATGACATCTTTTGTCCTACCCTCCCGTGGCAGCGGGGTCCAATTGGAAACTAACGGATATTAAGGCCTCCTTTTAGTAGAGTACCGGAACAAAGCATTAACACACGGTGAATACATGAACTCCTCAAACTACGGTCATCACCGGGAGTGGTCTCGACTATTGTCACTCCGGGGTTGCCGGATCATAACACGTAGTAGGTGACTATAACTTGCAAGATCGGATCTAGAACATGGATATAATGGTGATAACATAAACGGTTCAGATCTGAAATCATGGCACCCGAGCCCAAAGTGACAAGCATTAAGCATGGAAAAGTCATAGCAACATCAATCTCAGAACATGGTGGATACTAGGGATCAGGCTCTAACAAAACTAACTAGATTACATGATGAATCTCATCCAACCCCTCACCGACCAGCGAGCCTATGAAGGAATTACTCACTCCTAGTGGGGAGCATCATGGAATTGGCGATGGAGAAGGGTTGGTGATGACGAAGAACCAAGATCCCCCTCTCCGGAGCCCCAAATGGACTCCAGATCTGGCCTCCCGCTGAAGAACAGGAGGTGACGGCGGCTCCGTCTCGTGGATCGCGATAATTCTTTCTCCCTGATTTTTTCTGGAAATATGTGATTTTATAGCATCGGTTTCAGAGTCTGTGGGGCCACCAGGTGGGGACGACCCACCTGGGCACGCCTGGGGGGCAGGCGCGCCCTGGTGGGTTGTGCCCACCCAGGTGTCCGGGGTTAGTTTCATTCAAATCATGCAAATTAGAGTCCAAAACAAGAGGAAAAGCGTTAGGAAAAGTAGATACGTTGGAGATGTATTAGGGGTCACGGGAGAGGGCAAGGCGAACAAGAATAGGCCTGGGGTAGGTAGGGAAAGAGTTGCATGGTGATTTGGTCCCGAGGAAACGACAAGCGTGACAATGTCGTGTGCTGGTCTACGACGGTTGTGACGGCGTCGCAGCACCCGGCATAGATGATGCGAGACACGGGGGGGCAGTTGCGAGGGTGCATGACGTGCGCGGCAGCGGGCAGCAAGTGCACGACATGGGCACTATTGTGCCGGAGCGTTGTGACTACACTGATGTCTCCCCATCACACTCCGTGACCACGAGCTAGCATGCCAATGTCGGCATTAGCACATCGCATGGCTTGCTCTGGGTCAGTCCTGGAGCTAAGTTTTCACACGAGTGTGTCTCTAGGTGTTGTAAGCCCAACAAAGGTGAGAGGGGGAGAAAAGGAGATTCTTCACCACACTGTCATGGCTCATGCTCATGAGTGCACATATTTCACATTGGAGGGAAACAAGGATCAAATGAATTCCCTTTTGATCATGGCCTCTTGCTTAGGTGTCCTATGATGCATACAAGGCCTCCACAAAGTTTCAAGCCAAAAGGACAAGCCAAGATATATGATTCCATTTTTCGAAGGTTTAGGCCAGAAAGTTCAAATATTTATCGAGGGAAAATACTAAACTATGGATACCACGAGGGTATTCTTTGGATTTATCTAAGAAGAAGAAAAAAGGTGTTCCTTAACAAAGGGGGTTAAACTAGAGGAATTTTCTTTAATGAGAAAATAAACATATTCTCAAAGGTGAATGTTGGAAAGAAAATATGTGAACTGTCTTGGAAGATATGCCTAGTTTGACTTCACCATATTTGAGTAAGAGAAATGGTTGCAAAACTTTGCATGAGTTAATTCCAAAGAACCACAAGTAAATTTGAGTCCAAAGAAAATCCAGAGAGTGGAAATTAGTCTGTTACTCCCTCCGTCCGGAAATACTTGTCGGAGAAATGGATGTACCTAGATGTTGAAGGACCGGTGGACTACATCGCCGGTGGCTGCACACTCAACTGGTGAGTGCAATGCAGCAGCAGTAAGACCGCCACGGCCGCCGAGGAACTTGGGCAGCCCTTAGCTCCGGTCACAACAGCCGGCGCCAAGGCACCCAAGCACTAGCCTAGGTTTTCTATTGGATGGACAAACAACATAACCACAACGAAAGTTCTATCAGGTAGTTAACACTTAGTCTTAATTCATGTGTAATTAGAACTTATATGGAATATTGTACTATCAAGTCGAGCAAACGACTGCATGAGTAACTTAGAAGCAGTTGAGAATTTTTTTATTTTGCAACTGCATCAAATTAGCAGTATAGATAGATGTTACACAATAGTCAGGAGGAGCTAGCAGAGCATCAAATGTAAAATGCCAAAAGACCTTGCAATGTACATATGATACGGAAATCCGGTGACAGCAAGGGGTCACAAAGATCATCAATTTCATCATGTACACCAGATGCTTTCTCCCGGGCTTTCACGACATAATCACATCTTTGACAAGTTATAGAACAGCTCTAGGAAAAGGTCTACGGCAGCCTCTAATTCTACAGCCAAAAATTTCCTCTTTCTATTTCAACTGCCAGAGGCACTTTCAGCAATTTCTGTCGTCTCAGGTTCTACCTGCAACTACATAGGTCTGCATCATGGCCTCATAAGCGTCTGGATCAAGGCATTCAAGCTTCTTTAGGCACTCAAGGAAAGACTCTGCACCAGCAACATCCTTTGACTCTTCATAGTGCTTCAGAAATCTGCTCACAAGCTCTTTCGATGGCACCCATTTGTGCGCCGTCACCATGTTCTTTGCATCTCTCAAGATCTCCAGTGCCGTGTTAACATCAGATTTATCCAAATAGAACTCAGTAAATATGTAAACCATCCCCTCGTCGCAATGACCCTGAGCCATTGTGCTCTGACGGATAGCCTCAGCTTCATCTATCATACCCTTATCAAGGTAAGCCTTGATCATAACATTTGCTATCCTTGTGTCATAATGTTCATGATTCGATTGCCACTCCTGGAAAATTTCCTGCAAAGACTCAAAGTCATCAATCATACTCAGACCTTGAAGCATCACAAGATAGCTTCTGTTCAAGCACTTCTTGAATGTGGACTTCAACGACTCCCAGATCCTCTTCACCTCGGTTGAATTGCCACAAAGGGCATGTAAGGAGAGGATGACATTCCAGGGGTGCAACTCAGCCTTGTCCATAACTTCCTCAGCTTTCTTTAGGGCAACTTCTGCCTTGCCAAACAGCTCTACTTTAATGTAATTGTTTGCCATTAGAGTGTACAAGGACCAGTGAACTGGAGCCACCTTCTGCAATTCTTCCAGGATCTTCTCCGCAGTGTCCAGGTCATTCATTGTGATATAGCTTTCTATCAAGGTGAAGTATGTAAATTTATCAGCACTTATACCACTTTCTCGCATTTCTTCGAATGTGGAGCGAACTTTCTCTGGCTGGCCTGCCTTTTGGTACAATTTCATCAAGTGGTTGTACACCAGTTTATCTGGAACCATATTTTTGGCTTTCATCTTCTCATAGAGCTCCAGACCTTTGTATGCCAACCCGTGTTGACCATAGCAGTTAAGCAAACAGGAATAAGTTTTTACTGACTTAGATATATCTAGAAGGCTCCAGAAATATTCTTCAGCTGCCTGTATCCCATGTACTTTTGAAACGAGGTCAAGCCGCACTGCCTGATGGCCAGGACTCAAGTTTGCTCCACGAGCTTCCATCCAGTCCAGCAACTGGGTACATAACAACATGGGCGAAAATTATACAGTGAAAATAAGAAGATATTTTGCTCAGAAAGAGATTGCACCAGAAAAGCACATGCACGCTTGGTACCACAATATTATAGTGAACATAAAAAGAACATTACGACAGACGAATGTCATCACCATCTGAACCTTCTGCTGTTGGAACATAATAAACCTTCATTTTCTAATGTTAAGTCTTAGTTTTCTTCCCTCCAGAACATTTCTTCTCCAAGTTTTTTTGCCTATTCATGTGTGAGAATCGAGATCCCCGCTAAGCAGTAGAGTGTGTTATGGGCAAGCAACCAATGACAGATGAATTCCACGAAATTGGAAATTAACTCTGTTTAGGACCATTCTTAACCATAAATAGTTTTTGTGGTAGACATTATTGGTCAAACCTCCTCACACTGTATACGTTTGATCTGCAGTTATTTGTACCGAACATGAAAATACATGTTTGTTTGAGACAAATTATCCATCAAAATCTTTCCAGCAGTCTGTTAGAAGCAATAAAGCCTATTAACTACAGCACAACATTCATTGTTCCAACTGAATCATTTTTTTCTCGTTTTTTTCTCTCTTTAGCATCGGCCTTCATGATTATCAATAATATTGAGTACTACTCGTAACTGATTGCAAATGGTAGTAGCACAAGAATCATTTTTGGGGAGGAAAAAACATGCTTCGCGCACGAGCGTATCGAAAATACGGTGACCGGTAAATCGCTAATGCAGCATCGAACAACAAAAGGAAGAGATTTGGGGGAGGGGTGGCACCTCGAGCGTGCCCTCGTTCTTCTTAAACCTGGTTAGTTCGCGGACGTACGCGAGGATCTGTTGCTGCGAGAGCCGGGACCTCTGCCGGAGCCATTCGTCCATCTCCGCCGCCACTATCCCCGGCGGTCTGCCGTCGGACACCTTCGAGATCCTCTTGTACAGCGGGACCCACGACGGCTCAAAGCCGCGCCTATCGGAACCTACCGACTGGGCCTGAGGCTGCGCGAGCTCGTGCGCAAGTCTCGCCGGGGCAACGGAGATGCGCCGCCGCGCCGCCGCGGCGACCGCCCTGCGCAGCATGGGTGGCTGCCTGCCTGTGTTGTTGAGATTTTTTTTTGTTCGGTGGGGGTGGTTCTATAGGTGGCCAAACGGACCGGGCCAAACAGGCCAGCCCACGAGCACGCCGGCACGGCCCACCATGGGCCAGGCACGGCAGGGGCTTTTTTTTAAGGGGTGAGAAAACCATTATTCATCACCAAAATCCACATGTTGTGGGATACATCTAGGGTCATGGGGAGTGCCAAACCAGACGTGGCGACCCGTACCCTGAGAAAGAAAAAATCGAGCTAATCTATGTGCTTCATAATTAACAGCACGTCCCTCGAAAATGAAAATAGAATTAAATAAAGTAGCTTTTGCCCTAATCTCGGTGATGATTGCCCCATGAGCCCCTAATGTTCCTTTAGAGATGTCGGACACCACTTACTTGCAGTCGCTGGAGATAACACAGTCCGTCAAATTTAGATCTTCCGCATGAGCTAGCGCTCCCTGCATGCTATAGCCTCCAGAGTGGTTGGGTTGCACACACCATAAACGACCAGCGCCGAGCTTCCCAGATAATTTCCTTTGTCATCCCTACAGACCGATGTTGCCGCTCCCCCTCGCTCATTCCTAATAGCGGCGTCCACATGGATTTTAGCGTAACCCTGTGGTGGTGCCTTGGCTCTAGGCCGGGTAGATGTAGGAGGTATAGTTGCCCGGGCTGCTGGTGGGTTTTGATGTCCTACTATTATCTGTAGGTCATCGATGAATCTGTGAATGAAGGCTTGAGTTGACTGTGGGCCAGGCACGGCACGGGCTAAACGGGCTATGCCCGGCACGCGGCACGCCTTGGGCCGTGCCTGAGCCTGGAGCCTCGGCACGGCCCGTTTATTTTTTATATAATTTTCAGAATTTTTTCTATATGTATACCTAAAATATAGCCCGGTAGGCCTAAAAATCAGCCCAACAGGCTGAAAAAATGCAGCCCAGCATGCTAAACGGGCCAACGTGCTGGCCCGTTTACTAACTGGGTCGTGCCTGGGCCTGGAGGCGCAGCACGTGGGCCGGCACGACACGACCCGTATAATGATCGTGCCCTGGCGGGCCGTGCCGGGCCAGGCACGATTATGTTGGGCCGGGCCGGCCCGTTTGGCCAGGTATAGGTGGTTCTGCGGGCTGCTCAGCTTTTTTTGAGACAAGCAGGCTGGTTCGGCGAGATTCTGATATGCGATGGCCCTCGGCCCTCGCTGTGGCGACAAGGCCATGGTGCACGAGCCCAACCAACGGGGAAAGGCAGCCCCACAATTGCTCTAAAAATCTAGAGCGTAATTGGTTTTGGTGCCAAAAATTGGCATGCCAATGTTTGACATTGTGTCAAATATTGGCTAATAGTTGGTTGGTTATCAAGTTATCATACCTATCTCATACAGACCAATCATGCTCTACTGTAAATTTCTGCACGCTCTTGGAAAGGTCACCCCCAAATCTTCTCTGCTTTTGCCAAATGGCGGCACAACATTGTATGTGCGTCACTTATTGTAACCTGAGAGTTCTTTTTTTCCAAAATGTTTTATCCTTGAACCGTGCATCTAACACCAAACCGTTTTCACTGTTAGATTTCTCGTGTTGACATCTTCGAAATTAGATCCCATGTTAATAGGTTTTGATAAACATTTTTTTCACAAAAATAACCAGCAATAAAAAAAAACTGAAAAAAAACTAATAAAAATAAAAACAGAAAAACTAGTTCATGCAAAAAAACAAATATGAAAAAACGGAAGAAACAAACCAGAGCTCAAAAGCACGGTTGCAGTTTTTCATCTTCTTCGGAAGCACATGTTGTGTTTTTTATTTTATTCGGAAGCAAAACCGTGCTTCCACTAGAAGCTAATCTATGCTTCTCGTGAAAGCACTTTTTTTTCGAGGAGCATAGATGTGCTTCACAAGGAAAAAATCCAAAACCTAAGAAAAATAGGTGAAAATGAAAAACCCAAAAAAACATTTAAAATTCGTAAACACGTACAAAGAAAACGTAATCCAGAGAGAGTACCCACCACAAAACATGTGATGACGGATGGATGCACCACTTGGCACGTTCCCAGGCCACCACAAGTGACCTTTGAAGATCTTTTATTCATCCCTATATGACGCTCACTGCGTCAAATTGCTGGTGAAATCCACACGGGTCGACCGAGTGGGCTGGCCCACGTCATATGTCCAATGCCATCTAGTTTTGTTTTTCTTCACTTTGTTTCTTCTTCTTTTGTTCTCATTTTTTCTGTTTCTCTTTTTAGTTCATTTCTTCTCTTTTTTCCAATTCTTTTTTACATAAATTCACAAAATTTCAAAAAGTTCAGATTTTCAAAAATTACTTGGAATTTAAATTTCTTTATTCATTTTTATCAAGATATTCATTTTTCAAAACTTGTTCAAACTTTGAAAAAATACTCAGGATTTTGAATTTTGTTTAAAATTACCATGAAATGTTCCCAAATTCAAAAATTGTTAGGCATTTCAAAATTTTGTTCACATTTTCCAAAAAATCATGTCTAAAAAAGTTTGCATTTAAAAAAGTTATTTGTCTTATTAGAAAATTGTTCGGCATTTTTGAAAAGTGTTTGTTGATTTTGAAAAACCATTCACGTTTTTAAAATTTGCTCATGTTTGCAAAAACAAATCTTGCGAATACCACCCAGTTTTGTTTTTCTTCACTTTGTTTCTTCGTCTTTTCTTTTCGGTTTTACTGTGTCTTTCTTCTTCTCATTTTTTTCTTTTTTCATAAATTCAAAAAATCAAACAGTTCAGAATTTAAGTATTTTTCATGCTTTTTCAAAAAAAATCATTTAAAAATGTTCAAATTTTGAAAATATTATCTGAAATTTTGATTTTTGTTCACAATTTTTCAGAGATGGTTGAAAGTTTAAAATCTTGTTCCTATTTAAGAAAATCGTGTTTTGAAAAAATTGTTTATAATTTCTGATTTTTTTCATAAGTTTTAGAAAGTAATTGCACCTTTAAAACTGTTTGGGGATTTTGAAAAACTATTTACAGTTTTAAAATTTGTTCATGTTTCAAAAATGTTTGAAATACTTTAAGAAATTCGGAATTGCAAAGTTTGTTCACATTTAAAAAAATTGGAATTTCAAATTTGTTCCCAATTTGGAAAGATGGTTTTGGAATTTTTCAAAGATGTCCAAATCTCGACACTATAGTATGTTCTTAAACTTTTCGCGCTTCCTACAAATCACCAAAAGTCATAAGGTGTTGTGGCTAGGAGCGGGCGTTATGGTGTTTCGATTTCTCGATTCCTCCATAGGGCAGGGTGATTCTGGGAGTATTTTTTCGCGCTAAGAAAACATCTCGCTAGCGCAAGCCCCGACCCAGTCGTGTGACTCATGTGTGTTACGATCCTATATGACGCAAATAGGTTCAAACCTCCTTTAGTTCATAGGATAGGAATTTTATAGGAATAGAAAAAATCATAGGGAGTGAGATGACATACATCTCAATTCCTATATAGAAAGAGATGTCATTTAGTTCATAGGATAGGAATTTTTCCATTGAGTCTAGCCTAATATTTTTTTTCTCCAAAATGTGAAGGATATATTCCTATCCTACATAGTAATAGGAATCCTTTCCTACAAACCAAAAGGCTTCAAAGGAATTTTTCCTTTGCAATTCCTATCCTAGGAATTCCTACAAACCAAAAGAGGCCTCAATGGAATCTTTGTGGGAGGTGCCAACTTCCCCATGAAACATTCTGAAATGGATGAAGTGCATCTTAGAGACCCTTGTGCGAACTTCGTATAATGGGCCCTTTTAATAGAATCAAAATTTTCCTCCAATAAAGGATGCATCACCATTCGGAGATTCAGTTGGTGGATTTAGATGTTAGCTCTTTTTTCTTCTCTCAGAACTAGATAATTGTTTTCTCCTGGCCCTTTGAAGTTAGAGAGACATTTTGCTTTATTTTTCTCATGTTGTATGTGAGCGAGAGAGCGCCTGTGGTTTGGGCTCTCAAGAAGGGGTATCCTTGGAATTTCGTGTGCCCTTCTCATCCTCTTCGCTCAAGTCATACGTGTCTGCAGACTGATGGTTTATCCGGGACGATCAGAGCTACAACTCCTCTCTGGCCGACAAGTAGAGCCCCTCCTCTTATTTGCTTCTACCTATCTTTTCCTCCCCCCTACCGTCATTCCACTACATCTTCCACTTCACCTGATGCCTCCTTGTAAGACACCAATTCATTTAATTGGTTTCAGGTGTGCAAGCCTAGAATCGTATCTTGTGGCACACCGAAATTTGATAACAAATATCAAACCAACATATATTACAAGTGCGATAATTAGAGAGGTTCGAGAGGGGCTCTATTGAGCATTCAACTCGAATGATCAAGTATCTTCAGAAGCCAAATATGTCCATCCCTTCGATCGGTACATCATTGCACTTGCTATGTGGGTAACACAAATAAAAAGCATGACCTAAGACTTAATCAGGATCTCCCATGAAGAATGGTTGCACTGGTTAATAGTCGGTTTGGTCGCACTTATTACTCGATCAGACCGATGGGGGTTATTTATTCATGAACCAAAATCTCTTAATCAGGATCTCTCATAAGCGTCTGGATCAAGGCATTCAAGCTTCTTCAGGCACTCGACGAAAGACTCCGCACCAGCAACATCCTTTGACTCTTCATGGTGCTTCAGAAATCTGCTCACAAGCTCTTTCGTTGGCACCCATTTGTGTGTCGTCACCATGTTCTTTGCATCTCTCAAGATCTCCAGTGCCGTGTTAACATCAGATTTATCCAGATAGAACTCTGCAAATATGTAAACCGTCCGCTCGTCGCAACGGCCCTGAGCCATTGTACTCTGACGGATAGCCTCAGCTTCGTCTATCATATTCTTATCAAGGTAAGCTTTGATCATAATATTTGTTATCCTCATGTCATAATGTTCATGATTCGATTGCCACTCCTGGAAGATTTGCTGCAAAGACTCAAAGTCATCAATCATACTCAGACCTTGAAGCATCACAAGATAGCTTCTGTTCAAGCATTTCTTGAATGTGGACTTCAAAGACTTCCAGATCCTCTTCACCTCGGTTGAATTGCCACAATGGGCATGTAAGGAGAGGAGGGCATACCAGGAGCGCAAGTCAGCCTTGTCCATAACTTCCTCAGCTTTCTTTAGGGCAATTTCTGCCTTGCCAAACAACTTTAGTTTAATGTAATTGTTTGCCATCCGAGTGTACAAGGACCAGTGAACTGGAGCCACCTTCTGCAATTCTTCCAGGACCTTCTCCGCAGCGTCCAGGTCATTCATTGTGATATAGCTTTCTATCAAGGTGAAGTATGTAAACTTATTAGCACTTACACCACTTCCTCGCATTTCTTCAAATGTGGAGAGAATTTTCTCTGGCTGGCCTGCCTTTTGGTACAAAATCATCAAGTTGTTGTACACCAGTTTATCTGGAACAATGTTTTTGGCCTTCATCTTCTCATAGAGCTCCAGACCTTTGTATGCCAACCCGTGTTTACCATAGCAGTTAAGCAAACAGGAATAAGTTTTCACAGAGTTGCATATATCTGGAAGGCTCCAGAAATATTTTTCAGCTGCCTGTATCCCACGCACTTTTGAAATGAGGTCAAGCCGCAGTGCGTGATGCCCAAGCCTCAACTTTGCTCCATGAGCTTCCATCCAGTCCAGGAACTGGGTACAAAACAACATGGCCGAAAATTATACAGTGAACATGAAAAGATACTTTGCTCAGAAAGAGATTGCACCAGAACAGCGGATGAACACTTAGTACCACAATATTACAGTGAATATAAAAAGATCCTTAGGAGAGACGAATGTTATCACCATCTGAACCTTCTACTGTTAGAACATGAACCGTCATTTTCTGGTGTGAAGTCTTACTTTTCTTCCCTCTAGAACATCTTTTCTCCAGGATTTTGCCTATTCACGTGCGAGAATCAACATCCCCGACTAAGAAGTAGAGTATGTTATGGGCAAGCAACCAATGACAGATGAATTCCGAGAAATTGGAGATTAACTCAGCTTAAGACCATTCTTAACCATCAGCAGTTTTTGTGGTAGACCTTATTGCTCAAACCTCAGACTGCATACGTTTGATATGCGGTTATTTGTAAAGAACATGAAAAGACATGTTTGTTTGAGACAAATTATCCATCAAAATCTTTCCTGCAATTGTCTATTAGAAACAATAAACCCTGTTAACTACAGTACAACATTCGTTGTTCCAACTGAACTAGCTCATGGCAAATGCATATTTTTTATCATTTTTTCCTTCAGCAACTTCGTTCATGATTATAAATCATAATTGAGTATGTCAATGATTGCAAATAGTACTAGCACAAGAATCATTTTGGGGAGGAAAAAGCATGCTCCCATACTATCTCTTTATCATAATGACATTTATTATGAAAGATCATGGCAAACACATCTTTATGTTGTTATTTAGGTGGGGATGGAGCTGTGAAACAAATAGATCACAAATGCTAGTGTTGTTTTCCACAAGTAAACATAACAAAACGTATTTAGGTGGGGTTTTCATAATTCAACTCAATTGCTAAATCTCTGCAGATAGATAGGCATCAATATGCATGACCTCATATCTCAACCAAATGCAGATTAACGTAATAGCAATGGAACCTTAAGTCATTGACTCACTACGATCATTTAAGTAGAAAATTTTCAAATGTTTATTATTAAGCCACTTTAGTAAAATTCACCTCAATACACCGAGTCTGAGGCTCAAAACATCTTATACGCAGTCATTGTCTTCAATTCTTCATAGACTATATCCTATGACTATCAAATAGTGAGAAGTGAAAACATATGAGCTATACTCACTAAAAGCACAACACTTATTTTGGATCGGAGGGAGTAATATTCAGAAAGAATAGGAAGCTGCAGCATCTCTTCATATATTCCAAAAATTACAGGGGTCAAGATACTGCGCACCACCTTCGCTAAAGATAGAGAAAAACAGAACATGGTATCATAATTACGATCATGTTATGACCAAAGCAATGTCCAGTATGGCACCTATTTTCACTTAGCATCAGACACCAAAATACCATCGTGGCTGTTGGCAATGTTGAGTAAATAGGCAATTTCTCGATTAAATTAATCCACGAGTAAATCACTAGCATGGCATTGACACATATAATCGCATACTGATATTCAGTCAAACTAGCACATACTACGCTAATTGCAGAAAGATCTACGTATAACGCTAGCATGGCTAAAACAGAAAACAGTAGGAGCGGGATAAACGAGTTATACCCTCCAGTAGGCCATGCAGAGGCCGCGGCTTTCTTGTCAGCTTCAGCTTTCTCGGCGGCGGCACGTTCGGCGTCGGTGGACATGGTGATGATGAAGGCGACGCGGACGTAGAGGAAGTAGACGATCGAAAGTGAGCAGTCGCGTAATCGCTGCCCAAAAACCTATTCGCCCCTCACCCCGTACAGGAACCAGAAGGGCGTGGTTTCGGAGACCTGCTCTCCCGTCGACCGTGTACGCGGCGGAGCAATTATATAGGCGCAGCCGCGTGGAGAGACGTGGGCTCGACCCACGTCCGAGTGGCCCAGCTGTCAGAGAACTCTCCGTTAGTGACTGGCAAAAATAAGCGCGTAGGTGTAAGTAAGCTCGGCTCGGCTCGCGGCGCGGCGGGCGGCGGCGGAGGAGTGCGCGAGGGCCTCTTCTCTTCTCAAGCTCCAATAGCATGTAGAAGAGAAACCCTTATAAGGAGGTCCAACTCCTCTTCCACTTCCGGGGTGGGACTAAACTTCCCACTACACCTAGTGCCATATAACCCACATGGACCCTTAGAGATTTTTCAAGAAATTGCTACATGGGCCTAGAGCCCATCTCAAATTTCAGCAGGCAACACAATCAGTTGACCCTGCCCTACCCTTCAGTAGTTCAGTTGAAAAGGAACTTCAAGTTCGCGCCGTTCATTTCCATTAGCGACCTTGTAAATTAAGATGATCCACAAATAGAGCACACATAGAGGTTGAATGAAAACCCTAGTATATCAATCCGTCCCCTTTCCTCGCTTATCCCGAAGAAAACTTCAAGCCCGCTACTTTCCGCACGAGCCTATCGAAAGTACGCTACCGCTAATGTAGCATCGAACAACAAGAGGAAGAGATTTGGGGGTGGGGGATGGCACCTCGAGCGCGCCCTCGTTCTTCTTGAACTTCCTTAGTTCGCGGACGTACGCGAGGACCTGGTCCTGCGAGAGCCGGAGCCTCTGGCGGAGCCATTCGTCCATCTCCGCCGCCACTATCCCCGGCGGCCTGCCGTGGGACACCTTCGAGATCCTCTTGTAGAGCGGGACCCATGACGGCTCAAGGCCGCGCCGCTCGGGGACTACCGACTCAGCCTGAGGCTGCGCGAGCTCGTGCGCGAGTCTCGCCGGGGCAAGGGAGATGCGCCGCCGCGCCTCCGCGGCGACCGCCCTGCGCAGCATGGGACTGGCTGCTTGAGTTTTTCTTTTTTGAGTGGAGACTGGCAGGCCGCTCAGCTGGTTCGGCATGATTCTCCTGTGAGATGAGATGGGCCCTCCTTGGGCTACGGCGACGAAGCCATGGTGCGTGCACGGGTCGAACCAACAACAGGCCGAACATATTTTGAAATCCTAAAACAATTTCCAAATTCATGAACCTTTTGAAATCCGGAAACAATTTTGAACTTTCTGGAATCAATCTTTTTGAAATTCTGAATATTTTCAAAGTTAAAAAGGAAAACACGAAAAAGGGGCACGAGGCGCCCGCACATGGGCCGGCGAAATCATGTGCGATGGTGGGGGTGGGGTGTTTGCGCGTCGCCTAGCATGTTGTGCGCTAAATAAGAGGACCCCTCCAATCAGTTCACAAGAAATTACAGAAAAAGTTCACAAGAAATTACAGAAAAAACAACACCAGGTTCAATGGAATCCTTGTGTGAGGTGCCAACTTTCCCATGAAACATCCCGAAATGGATGAGTTCCAGGCCTGGCATCTTAGAGGCCCTTGTGCGAACATTGTATAATGGGCTCTCATAATAGAATCAATTTTTTTCTTTTAGTTAAGGACGCAACACTGTTTGGAAATATTTAGATGTTAGCTCTTTTTTTTTCTCGCAACTAGTTAATTACTTTTTTGGCAACATTGTTGAAAAAAACAGGAGAGAACACCTGAATTCTCGAATCTTGATCTTGGAATAAATAAGAAGAAATCCCACGCTCCATGATCTTGGAGTAAAAAAGAAGAAATCCCACACTCTAGCTATCCAATAATCCAAATTCAGTCAATGCGACAACCAGCAGAATTTACCTACCTGTTATTCTTACAAAAAGGGAGGAGGCAGGTAGGTCAAACATCATTACATCCACTCATCATAACAAAAATAAATGGACAAGGATCAAATAATTGAAATCCAATAATTACATGAACGGGAAATGGCTTGGGTGCTTCGCATGAATTGTGCCTTGACTCCACGTCTCCATCACCTACCCTCTGATCCAATGGCTTAGACTATGGAAGGCCACACTATGGGTTGCTACTCTCACGTTATTGCCAGGGGACCAGGGTGTATAGTTGGCTTGCCTCTGCCCGTCGAGGTCCCCGGGGCAATTTATAGGATTCAGGGAACCAAGGAAATCCATCAGAGTGTGATACTATTAGTTATACAACTAAAAAATCACTAAATAGCTTTGGGAGTTGGGGTCCTAACCTCTTAGGAACTCGAGGCAGTCAATTTTGCAAGAAGATGGAGACCAAGAGACAAACGAGGGTGTGTTGCTAGGAGCGAGCAAAGGCGGAGGATTAAGGATTGTTGTTCATGGTGACTTGCTTCCTTCTTAATGGGTCAGTCTTGCATCTCTTGGTGTGGGCCCCTGCTCGAGTTGGGCCCTAGGCCATCACACTCATCGCCATGGCCCAGAGCTAGCCTTGGATAAACCAACTCAGCATGGTAATGAAAAAACAAGGAAGAACTCCAAAAGCAACAAATGTATTGTATCATTAGTCATCATTCCCATCGGAGCCGTCAAAACAAAATCTAGAAGTCATAAGATTTAACCAACGAAACAAATGTTTGCACTATTCTCTCAATATGGATTTTGTTTACTTTTTCGAAAAGGAAGGATCAACCTCTCAGCCTCCGCGTCGTTTGCTAACAGTGGAGATCGAGTCCAAGAAATAAGTACATGCTTGATCCGCTGATAGAAGATCGACTAAACCAAGCTACGAACAACAACATGGAGCTAAAGAAAGTAGAGAATAGCATCAGCCAAGTGTTTTAAGTTGCACGAGCAGATTCAACTGAGAAATTAATACAAGCAGTTGTCGAAGATACATTGAATGAATCATCTTTAATGCCGCCACATGATCATCCAATTACCTGGCATTGCTGCCTAAGTTTTCATCAACCGCTCACAGTGGAGATCGAGTCTAAGAAAGAAGTATATGGTCGATCTAGAGGTGCATCAAGCAATTGAGTGTTTGTAGTTAAGTAGTGCAATTCACGTGGTCAATTCAACCAACTGCAATGGAAGTTCGAAAATCATGCTAAATACTCTTCTTTTTGGTTCTGCTAATAGTTAACTGTCTAGTTTTCAATCTATTTACTCTAGATAAAGTAAACACAAATCAAAGTGCTAACAAAGATACTCTTGGGAGGTGTACTGCAAGTTTTATATAGTTTATATGCACACTCTGAATTTCTGATGTCTCTCAAGCCCGAATGAAGGAACAAGAAAGGACACACTATGTAATATATATATATATGAGGCGAACAAAAGACCACAAGAGAATAAGACACTCACATGCTTTCTAGTGTTGTACCATTCGACTCATTGTCTCGATCTGTGTGAGTCATGTAACCACTAGAGAATGCATCTTATATATAGTCGAGAGTATTTTTCCTGCCGTGCACGTAAGAGACTGTGCACACCATCACCATCCACTACCCTCTATGGATGTTTGATTAAATGCAGAAAAAAATTGTATGCCTTGTGTGGGAAAAAAAGCTTTGTTTTGGGTCCTATGGTGTGTGGTAGCTTCATATTCTGTTTTTTCACACATGATTATTTAAGAAGGACGACAATGAGTTATGGGTCAGATGTTGGTAGGGCCTACACGTAAGATAGAGTTTGCGTAAATTTTGGCATGTGTTGTTTTGCGTCCTTTCTCATGCATTATGTTCCAGCCAACACACCTACTCCACCCTTTAACCCGACATTGGTTCTCTCTTTCCTCATACAATCCCATGCATTTTAAGTCGAGTCCAGATTTGAAACTCTCATACCTTATGAATAGAAGTTCTATTAATGATTTGTTTCAGTATTTACATTCCATGTGAGGAGATCATTTAAATGAGGCCAACCATGAAAATATTTCTTTAAAGGTTTTTATGTAGGAATAACTAATTATATCCAGTCCTACGTGGAACGATTTTAAAGGTGAAGAGAAGTCAACAAATGACCAATCAAGTACTTATGCTCAACAAGTTAATCAAGAACAACAAATAAAAAAAAAGATAAAAGTCAATGGAAGAAACAAAACGTAAAAGTAGCCCAAGTTAAAATTTGACCAAAATAGCTAAAGCCAATCATGGTGAAGGGATGAGAGGGGTGACTTACCCTAGACTATAGGCCCTCCACACCTTTGACTAGTCTTCATGACTAATGGACCAAAGATTACCTCCACTACCCTTACCACCTACCAAATGAAGGGTAGTCTAGTGACTTTTCAAGGGCACCAAGCCTATAAGGCCCCATGGACATGTACTCCATTTACTCGCACCTGGTCATGGGGAAAGCACTAGAGCTACAAGATGGGGGAGACCTAAGGTCGAGTCCGTGGAGTCCTATAAGACTATGTACCGACACCAATTAATGAAGATGAGCTTAAACAGGATGTCGAGGAGACCCTTACGACTTGGGTCTAGAGCAAATCACCCTCGATGATCTCCTTATATAGGACTAGGTCACGCTTTGTCGAGGCAACTTAACATATTCAAAAACATCAAAGTTGTAATTTTGCAGTTGTACGCACTATAAGGTTGTCGTACCATATTGCTAATGAAACCCCTAATCGACTGTTGTTTTCACTACAATAACAATTTTGAAACTTGGTGAAACTTGTGAAACGATAAAACTATGATTATTAACATGTTTCATGTAAAGTTCTAGAACTAGTTTTGCATAGCTTACTTTTCTCAAATGCGCTTTGTAAAGAACATATTTGTTTTTGTGGAGACATATAAGCAAACCAACATTTTCATGTTAGAGAGTTTTATTTGTAGGACTGGATCGGGAAGAGTATTATGGACATAAACACAACAATGATTGTGTGTATACGAGAACATGATGATATGTAACTACAATAACTATGGAAAGATTACACTTAGTGTACATAATGTTTATAGTGAGTCAATAATTAGTTTATTGCATCCCCTCATATTTCATACCACATCGTAATTTTATATATCCGCCAATAAGCTTCAAACTACTTCATACATATGTAAAAAAAGTTTGCAAATGACAACACAAAGGCAAACTATTGTGAAAACACATGCATTGGCTGGTAGGTAAACATTTATTATCCAACTAATAATCTGTGCTGTAGAACACACTCGCTGAAGATAGGTTCTCAGGTGCTTCATGCTTCAACTATGTGCTTTCATAGGAGACTCACTCTGTCTGTTTCTTGAGAGGATAGGACTAACTGAAAAATTGTGCATTTTGGTTACCTTTTGCTTCGGATTCGTAATATAGGGTGTTTTTTTGGTCTTGGCTAAACTCTGGTTCAGATTTAGAAGATACATACAAAGTATGGCCCTGGCACTTCATGGAGACCACAGACGATGTGCAGCCCCATGGTCGAGAAGGACCCAGAGGTGTAGGAGGCCGCACAGGAGCCGCTGCAAGTGTGTGGGACCTTGAAAGGTGAGCTTAACCTGCTCGAGTTACAAGTTTCAAGTGCACGCACCAGGACAGAAATCATCAATTATTCGAGTAAGCCAAAACACCATCAGTGATCTTGCTGTTGTGTGAAATAAATACCGGCGCTCCACCGATTATCGACTTAAATGAAGTAGCTTTCCCATGCGTAAGTTAGCAACTACTTCCTCCGTTCCTAAATGTAAGTCTTTTTAGGGATTCCAATAAAAGACTACATACGAAGCAAACTAAGTGAATCTATACTCTAAACTACGTCTATATACATCCGTATGTTGTTCATAGTGAAATCTCTAGAAAGACTTGTATGACGAACGGAGGGAGTACATATACATGGGTCTGCATAAGGTTGTGGCCTTCTGATAGATCGAGTCATTTAGTTGTATTTGATTTAGTTATATTTGGGTGGAGTACGTAATTACAGCTAAAGAACCCGTTTTCTCCACCCAAAAAAGAGAGCATTACTGCCTTTGCCCGGATTTAAATTACTTATTTTACAATGGCGTAATTTGTATGACATATATTTTCACATATTATTGATGTTATTGATGACTCTAGTATAATTTCGAAATACTGTACGTATTATACCCTAACGGAAGAAGTGGATGGTGATGGGAAGGATTGATCATTAATCTGCGAGTGGAATACGTTGCGTAGCGTGCAGCACGAGCTTGGACTTCCTCTGCACGGTTATGCCGCACGCCTCGGACATGTCCAGCTCCTCTGGCCTCCCGCCGCCGGGGACCTCCCAGTCGAAGTGGTAGAGCAGGCCCGCGAGCACGAGCTCCATGTTAGCCAGGCCGAGCGCCATGCCGGGGCACATCCTCCTGCCGGCGCCGAAGGGGATGAACTCGAAGTCGCCGCCCTTGAAGTCCATGGCGGCGCTCTCGGCCTCGAACCTCTCCGGCTTGAACCGCTCGGCGTCCTCCCAGTATGCCCCGTCCCTGCCCAATGCCCACGCGTTCACCAGCACCTTGGTCCCATCGGGGACCTCGTAGCCCATCACCTCGCACCGCTCCCGGCACTGCCGCGGCAGCAGGAACGGCACCGGCGCGTGCAGGCGCAGCGTCTCCCTGATCACCAGGTGGAGGTAGCTCAGGCTTCCCATGTCGCCCTCCGTCGGCGTGCGCTGGCCCTTGCATGCCTCCCGGACCTCGGCCTGCGCCTTGCGGAGGAGGCGCGGGTTTCTTGCCAGCTCCGACATGGCCCATTCGAGCGTCGTGGACGACGTTTCGCTCCCGGCCGCGAACATCTCCAGGATGACGGTGGTGATGATCTCGGTGGTGAGGGCGCACTTCTCGCCGCCGTCCCTCTGCACCCTCAGCAGCACGCCGAGCAGGTCGTCCTCGCCGTCGCTGCCGTCGGCGCCGCCGGTGCGGTCGCGGATGATGTCGTTGAGGATGTCGCGCACGTGGCGGTTGCACCGCTCGGTCTCCCGGAGCCCGCGGCTGAGCCAGCGCACCAGCGCCGACGACGGGAACAGGTCGGCCAGGTTGAAGCCGGCGGTCAGCTTCACCGACTCGTCGATCTCGCGCAGGAACTCGTCGCGCCGCGGGCACCGGCTGCCGACGGCCGAGCGCACCACGACGTCGTTTATCATGCGCGACATCGCCTGGCCGATCTCGACGACGGCGCCGAAGCCGGCGTCGCCGGAGCGGGCGCACTCGTCGGAGACGGAGCGGAGGAGGCGGGCGGCCTCGTCCTCGCGGATGTGGCGGAAGGACTGGACGCGGCGCGCGCTGAGGAGCTCGACGACGCACACCCGGCGGAGCTGGCGCCACAGGTCGCCGTAGGGGGAGAAGAGGATGTCGTGCCCGCCGCGGCTGAAGACGGCCAGCGTGGGCGTGAGGTGGCGGCTGGCGAAGGCGGCGTCGTGCGTCTTGAGGACCTCCCTGGCGGCCTCGGCGGAGGACACGACCAGCGTGGGCACCGCGCCGAAGCGGAGCAGCATGAGAGGGCCGTGCCTGCCGGCGAGCTCACGCAGCGCACGGTGCGGCAGGTCGCCGTAGCGCGACAGCAGGACGTGGTGGAGGCTGCCGACGAGCGGCAGCTGCCGTGGCCCCGGCGGTAGCCGCTTCTTTCCTGGCGCTGGCGGGGTAGGGTGAATCTTCACGACGAGGTTGACTAGTAGGATGACTAGGGAGACCAGGAAACCGATTAACGGCAGTGCCACAAGCTCCATTGTTTACCGGTGGCCGGTGAGGTACGTAGCACGGTATCGTCAGTGGCTGTTTCCGAAGTATGGAATGCTACGAGCTAGCAAGGCAGATGAGGTTGTCGCATGGTGAAACAAGTGTGCTTCGTGGCAAATACTACTATATAGCAGCGTGTGGGTGGATGGAAGAAGGAGGATAGCCGTCGTTTGGTCGTCGCCATTTCTAGCTAGCTCTATCTGCACGACAGCTCCATTGAGTCAGCTTTCAGTCAGCCGTCGTTTGGTCGTCGCCATCTCTCTACCTGGTACTTCTTTTCGTTTCTCAGTCTTCTAGGTACATCAGAGAGGAAAATGGACGCTTGAACCTGCCACAGAATGGTCACTTTGGAGCTTGTGCTTGTACAATACAGAGAAAAGTAGTGCAAAAACTTTTGCAATATGTCGCAATGGCCGCCCATAGCTCGCTTCAAGCAAACTACTCCCTCTGTAAACTAATATAAGACTGTTTAGATCACTATTTTAGTGATCTAAACGCTCTTATATTAGTTTACAGAGGGAGTACTTTAGAGGTCCGTAAAGCTGCTGTTTAGCGATGGAGCCGCGTCGAGCTCGGATGAAGAGGTGATATGTTTCTTCTTTTAGTTGAGAGGGACATACGTTGGTTTTTTCATAAGATTATCTTATCTTTTCAGTCTTGTAAAATCGATATTTACGTGGCATGTAACTGACTCTTTATTTTATTAATGAGACACGTATTATCATGCCAAAAAAAAGCTCGCTGAGAAGGCACCGTATTTCTGTTCGCGTGCGCACGTGGCGTGTCAGTGTATCGTAGAGCCCGCTTGCAAGGGCGGGACATGCTGGCTGACAGTTGGGTCCCACCTATTAGTGAACAATACAAAGTAACAACTAATATGAAAAATGATAACCTATGAGGTATTTCCGCTAGCATGCTAGTATGATGCGGGCCCGCTTGCAACGGCGGGACAAGTTGGCTGACTGTTGGGTCACACATGTCAGTGAATAATACAAAGTAACAACTGTTATAGAAAAATGTTAGCTTATGGGGTATTTCCATTGGCGTGTCAGTGTGACGCAAGGCGGCTTGTAGCGGCGGGACAGGCCGGCTCACCATTGGCCTCACTTGTCAGTGAACAATACGGAGTAATAACTTATATGAAGAATGGTAGCCTATGGGGTATTTCCGTTGGCATGGCTGTGTGACGCTGGGTCTACTTGTAGTGGCGGGATAAGCTGGCTAGCCATTGGGTCCCACTTGTCAGTGACAATACAAAGTAGTAACTGATATGAAAAATTGTACCTTATGGGGTATTTCTGTTGGCGTGCCATAGTGGCGTGGGACCCGCTTGTAGCGGGAGGACATGTTGGCTGACCCTTGGGTCCCACCTATCAGCGAACAATACAAAGTAATAACTCATATGAAAAACGTCAGCCTATGGGGGTATTTTTGTTGATGTGGCCTGGACCAGTTGCAGCAGGAGGACATGTTGGTTGACCATCGGGTCTCACTTGTCTGTGAACAATACAAAGTAATAACTGAATAAAAATGATAGCCTATAGGGGTATTTGCGTTAGCATGTGCATGCGGCGTGCGAGTGTTGTGCGGTGCCCGCTTGCAATAATGGGACAAGCTAGGTGACAGTTGGGTACCACCTATCAGTGAACAATACAAAGTAACAACTGATATAAAAAATGGTTGCATATGAAGATCAAACTGACGACCTCATACTATCCCGCCCGTCGTGCAAGCCACTCGACTCGATGATGATGATGATTTCTTATGACTAGATAGGATAAGTAGACTATAAATCTTGTAACTGAATGAAACCAATGTGGTTACATCCTAGGTTTTTTTGAAGTGATCATCCCATCGGTTGAGCACATGTGCGTGGGTAGCGGGCATAAATGTGCTGCAAAGTGCAAACCATTTTTCACACGTTAGTATTTTCTTTCCTTTTTAGAAACTTCTAAAGAAATATGTAAATTATATTCATTGCAATAGATAAAGTTAGAATATTCCTGTGTTATGAATAAAATATACATTCCAATAAAATAACATATTAAAAAATCATTTTTATTTAAAAATATATTCAAATACTATTTAAAAATAATCATATAATTATAATATTTCTTACGAATTACTTTTAAAAAAAATTATAAAAACATTTCACATATTTATTAAAAATATTAAAATAATTATAACAATATTTTAAATTTAAATAAATGTTCATATAGTTTTAGAAATGTCTACATTTTATGAAAATAATCATGTAGTAAATAAGGTGTTCATAATCTAATAAAACATTTATTTTGTTTTGAAAATCATAAGCTTTAATAAAGTTCCTGAGTTTTTGAAAAATATATATTTTTAAGCCGAACTAGATTAAAATATGTATGCAAAAGTAACTACGAACCTAGTGTGCCCTAGAATACATATCATCAACTGAATATTATTTAAATTATACATACATTTTTATAATTTACATATATTATTTATTTATGTGAATGTATTTTAAATCATACATGATTAATTAAAAAAATACATGAATATTTTCTACAAATTGAGGTCTATGGACAGCGAGCGCAAAATATTGCCCCTCAAAGCCAAATTTTTGCATCACTTTTCATTTCCTTTCTATTGTTCACGAGGAACCAAACGGTCATAGAGAGCCTGTCCTGCCACTGTAAGTGCGCCCCCACGCCACACTAGCACACCATGTGTGCACGCAACGAAAATACAGTGTCATGTCAGCTTAGTTAACATCCACCAACAACGAGTGAACCATATTGCACCCGAAAGCCAAGTTTTTGGACCAATTTTCGTATTCGACAACTGCAATCATTAAAGTGATCATCCGTGGCAAGTTCAAGCACGAATATTGCATTTACCTCTACATCTAATCATCTTGGGCTATTTATTTTTGCGATTTAACCGCCCCGATGCGGAAATACTACACAATAAATAGGTGTAAGTATATATCAAAGCGTTAGAGGTATTATGGGAGACCTCCTATTTTGCACATAACGCGTTGGAAAGACACCAAGTTTGAACCCCCTCCTATTGTTCTTTTTTTTTCTTTTTTTCTTTCTTAAAGTATGTTGGTATTACATCAAATGTGAATTTTGAAAAGATGTTCAAGAAATCATAAAATGTTAGGGAAATCATAAGATGTTTGCGGATTCAAAAAATATTCGTGATTTTGAAAAATAAAATGATCACATATTTAAATACTCACGATTTTGGAAAATAATTTGGGGAATAAAAAATGTTCACCATTTTGAATAACATTAGATAATCAAAGTTTTTAGGGATTTTCTTTAAAACGTTCACAAAATTTAAATTATTTTTCACAAATTTGAACCTTTTTCCCAAATTCATCGTTTCAAAAACTGTTCATGAATTGGAAAAATGTCCATGCATTTCAAAAAATGTTCCTTCAAAATACCATGTTCTTGCATTTGAAAAATTGTTCCCAAATTAAAAAAATCGCCAATTATAAAAACGTTCATAAGTTTAAATTCAATGTTCACAATTTCAAAAATGTTTACAAGTTGGTAAAAACAAATTTTCACGTATTAAAATACTTTTCACATTTTATGGAATAATTTAAAATTTTAAAATATGTTCAAGAATTTGAATAAAGTGTTCAGAATTTTAAAAATAATTCACAAATTCAAAAATGTTCATGATTGAAAAAATAGTTCACAAATTAACGAAAAAATTCAAAAAAAAATTCAAAATCCATAGAAAATTAGAAATATATCCACGATTTTCAGAAAAAGTTCACAAATTCCAAAAATATTCATGAATTTGAAAGATTTTCGTGAAATGAAAAATAAGATGGAAAAAGGAAAAATAGAAACGAAATGAAAAACGGAAAAATAAACAAAGCAAATGAATTAAAGAAAAATAAATAAAGATGACAAAAAATGGAAGAAAAAGAAATAATAAAGAAAAACTAGTCGTAGAAGATATGCGGAATGTGCTGGCCTAACAGAGGACTAGGCGCGCGAGGGGGTACGCTCTAGGTCACTATTTAGCGACCTACACGCCAAACAGGACTGGTCGCATTCTGGGTAGTAGTTCACTTACCTAGATTGAATGAAGATTTTTGATGATCTTTTCATACGTAAGTGTCCATCCTTACAGTTACCGGCCACACTATATATCCTGGTTGAGCTCGCGGATACCTTGTTTGGCCTGCCGGAAATAGAGTGTGACCATCACGATCTAGTCCTTCATGAAGCTCCTCCGCTCATCGGCGACGCAACCAGCGAAGATGTCGGCCTTGGAGATGCCAGCCACGGCGAGCTCGTCCTATGTATATAGCTAGATATCGAACTCAATGAATTCAATAGTGGCATGCTTAGCAGCTGGATGGAAGGAGAGTCAAGGGGACGTGACGGCGCCCTCGAATACGATATTGCAGTGCGGGCCAGGGAAGAGTACCAATCGATGACAGTCGTGCAAATAAGAGGGGCCCAGGTTGTGCGATGGCCTAATAAGAAATTAGCAAGTTGTCATCGTGTTAAACTTCGAACCAAACCATATTAACCGTTGGATCAACTTGATACTACACCTTAATTTTTTTTAAGATAATACCATACCTTAAATTTCGTAGAAGGATTGACCGTTAAGACCTTTTTTAACCAACATGTAGTTGGATGGTTAGGAGGACAGTGGTATCCCCGGTCCATTAGGGTTCAACACTTGCCACTGGTGCTCGCGTTTTTCTGGATTTATTTATTTCTTCCGGCGATGTCCGTCAATTTCAAGATGATGTGCTGACTCAGTCTCTCAAAGGTACTCATACAGGTAGGGTGTGCACGCGTTCATATAGATGAGTTTATGTGCATATATATGAGACTTTTTACGGTGCATCATACTACCGGAAATAGTGGGTAGTATATAACTGATCCAATGGTCATTGTTGATTCCTGATTTTTTTCTCCCTAGGACATTTTGGTAATTGGCTGTTAGGGTAGATTTATCTTTTCTTAATGTTAATTTTAATGATTAAAAACCTAGGTAATCAAATCTGTAAAAAGAATTATACTTCATCTTAAGTTCGTAGGTTTGCCCTTCATTCTCAGGTAGTTCGTCAGCAGCCGAAGCAGTCCGGCAGTTGTCTAGTCGCACAGGGCCGATCGCTCCGTCTCCCGGCCTCCATTCGCCCCTCCATGATCTTTGACAGCGCAGCCGCTCCGCTCCGCCTGTCGGCCCTCTCTCTGTCGAATGATCTTCGGATGGCACCCGAGATTGGTTCCTCCGCAAGTCTCCTCCTTTCCAAATGAGCCCGCTTTCATGTCTCAACTCTCAAGTCTCAACTAGTAATTCGTCTCTTTAATGCGGCAATGCATGCTCGTCTCAGAGGGTGCTTGGATCCAAGGGACTTTTTTTAGCCTGACTAAAAATAGTCTCTTTAAGAGCTAATGTTCCAAGCACCCCTGACTAAAGAGGGGCTAAAACTAGTCTTGAGACTAAATTTTTTTAGTCAGGGGTACCCCTACTAAAATGTGGATTAGTCCTCTCTCTCCTCATTTAACTCCTCTCCTTTAACACATGCGAGTTCTGGATTGGAGGGTTTGAAGGATAATAAATGCTTATTAACTTGATTTTAGTCTCTTTAGTATTTGGATCCAAGCATGGGTCACTACTTTTAATCATGAGACTAAAACGTATCAAGCACCCTCTCAATGCATGCGATGCGATGGCCAATGCGTAATCACAGAACGCGGGAGGTGCCCTTTGATGCTGCATGTAGGAGACCATTAATCACAACAATTAATCTCTGATGCTATTATTACGCGAGTTAACTCCGCCTTGGCTGCACTACTACCGAAACTACCCCTGATCACAAAATATACTACCGAAAATCTGCAGTAGTATTTCCAAATCTGGGCCATCCTAAAAATAAACGGCCTATATTGATCTGATGTACTGTAAAAGGTCTCGTATATATAAGTGTCTGCGTTGTATTGTGTTAAAATAATATATTTTTTAACAGAATTCGGGCATAGTGTTTGAGTCCAAATTGGATGAAAAGAACCCCACTAAGGAAAGCACCACGCGTCTTCTGCAGGCACCTACTCGTGTGGCAGCATGCCATGCGTGCAGAATTTTTGGGCATATGGTCTTATAGTTGGTCACTACATGTGACTGGCCATTGACAATCTAGGCGGCCAACCGGAATTCGTCCAGCACAAAAACAACAGCAGGGCCGCTCGAGGCTGGTCAGTACATGTGCAGCCCCTATGAACTTTTGATTAGGAAAAGATAGAAAAACTCTACGCACGTTTTCCCCTTCAATCGCTGACCAACTTCTCGCCACGGCCGCCGTCCCCATCAGTTCCTTTTCTCTTACGTTTCACCATGTTTGCCTGAAGCATTTGTAGTTGGGCGCCCCAAACCCCTATACACTCGGCTTGGGTGGATGGTACGGTCACTGAACAGTTAAAAACATGACTTCTCATACTGGCCTTAAACGTCTGACCTGACCGGCACCCATGATGTTTAGGTTAAATCCGGGACGAGTATGAGGAGGCTCGGACGCGTCCGTCGTGTCGGACCAGACAGTCCGGACCCATCACATTTTGCACCAAAATGACCAAGTTTACTAAACCCACCGCCTTCCTTTCGCGCCCGTCCACCACTTTTCGCATCTGAGCCATCACCATCGTCCACCCTTCTCCCCATCTGTGCCGCCGGCCCACATCCGCCGCCCTAGATGTCGTCCAGGCTGTCGCCAACCGCCGCCACGGATGTCACTTCGGCTTCGTCCGTGGGTCTCCCGTCCTTGGCTCCAGCCTGCAAGACGGAGAACGTCGCCTGGAGGTTCCGCCAACGGAGGCAGCGCGAGAGGGAAGCGACGTCGAAGGGAGTTCCGCTTGTGGACCTCTAGGAGGAAGTATCCCCTCTGGCGCGCTCAGCCCCCCAAACCCCGTCCATCTAGCCGTCGACAAGGAAGGCACCGTTCGGCCCACCAGCGACAGAGGTTGATCCGACGACTGATTGGGCCCACTCCAGATGGTTTTCCGGCTACGCAGGCGCTAGAGAACAACGTGTGTCAGTCGCCGCAGCCCCAATGGGCGCGAACAAGCATGGGAAGTAGAGGCACCCGGTCTACCCACGTCTTGTTCGTCGAAATGACATAGCAGGACACGATATATTTTATTGCTCCTTTCCGATCAATACCTTGCATTCTTATATCGGACATGATCAACTAGTTGCATACACAGTGAGTTTATTTGAATTCATGATAATTTTAGGACAATATCATGTCGGACATGATCAATCAAGAAACTACCCAAATGGATTATGACTTGGGGGATCCGAATTGTCCGGCGTTTGAAGTTAGCCGAACATAAAACCCCAACCCCAACAAGAAAAGAAAGACAAAGGTAGCCAAGGCAAGAAGCACAACATTGACAACTTTTGAGGATATCTTGTTGGTTAAAGTTTGGTTGGCCACAAGCATGGACCCAACATGTGGCATAGATCAAAAGGGCAATAAGTATTGGGAGAAAATTCACAAGCACTATCATGAACACAAGGAATATACTGATTCACATCTTATCGCGACTACCCGCAGTGTGGCATCTCTCCAACATCGATGAGAGATCATTCAAGGGGAAGTGAACAAGTATGTCAGCTACTACACACAGGTGCTTGGCCGCCCTCAAAGTGGGATGGGAGTGTCAACTCAAGTAAGTTGAATTGCTTATTTGAGGTTTCAAAATATATGCTCAAATATTTGATGACATACCATACTTATTTTATAGTAAAAGCAAATGGCCACCCAAAAAAGAGAATCAAACTAGAAACCCCACATAAAAAGAAAAATATTACTTAACATATCTGAAAAATGATAGATCTTCAAAATAACTTTTGTACCCTCATCATTAATTTATTATTATGAATAACCAACAATCTAAGTTTTTCCTTCATAAACCAATTAAACATCAGATAAGAACTGTCTCAAGCGTGTAACACAAGGAATATGCCGATTCACATCTTATCGCGACGCACCTTATCGAGGATGCATGTAGCTCAATTATAATTATTGTACATAAAATTAAATAATACTCCCTCTATAAACTAAAATAAGATGTTTTAGATCACCAGGGACTAGATGATTAACACGTGCGCGGACATTGTGCTAGTCCCCAGAACAATGCACAAGTATCTTGTTGAAGATAAGGTGCGTCGTGGGACTCAGATTTCTAGTTAACTCAAAAGTTGCTTGGCATTTGGGTTTAAAGATACACTTTCAAGCTTTTACTCTATAATATCCCACTAAATGAAGTACGAATCCAACGGCAATCCACGTCTGAGCCCAGGCTCATATGCACCCAATGAATAGTAAATTAAAAAAAAAGTAAAAAAAGCTAAATCTATTTTTGCAACAAAGATGCTCTAATGCAAAATTTCATGGTGAATGAACATTCCAGTAGCCCTCAGCAGAAAAGACAAAATCAGTTTTGAACAGTTTTTTTTAAGTTTCTTTGAGACCTGAAATTTGTTTTCTTAGAGCTCCTCGAATTTCCATCACCATGAAATTTTGCACACACCTAATGCATTAGAGCATCTCTGATGCCAAGAAAACCAGTTCTATTTGTTGAATTTACTGTGGACATCCAGGTGTAGATGCACTTGGACACCAAATCACCGCTCCCAGAATCCAAGACCTTGCTAGCAACGTGCATTCGGAGTTGGACCAATTCTAGTGTGGGTTTCTCGCTGGCGAGAAACAATGTGCCCTAGGTACTTTTCCAGAGTATAAAACCCAGTCCGAACCCTCACGGCGCCTCCTCACTCATTAGCACTACTACCAGTCCAGCAAGCAGAAGCAAGAGGCAACGAGCATGAGCAGAAGCGCGTGCTCACTCAACGTCGGCTTCATCGCCGGCGTCGTCTTTGTGCTCCTCGTCTATTTCCTCGTCCAGCAGCAGGAGGCGATCAGCAGCCTTAGCGGTAAGGATGCATTCGTTTCATGCGTCTGCTTTATCTTGTTAATTCCACAGCTAACTAATTACTGTGATTGTTAGCGTTACGTTAGTGTACCTGTGATACTGGTCTATCCATCATCAGTATGGATCGAACTAGCAAAAGACAGATCATGAGACGGGTGTGTGTGTGTTAGGATCCTTGTCCTTTTAGTGACCAATTTAGCTATCTTCTCTACTCCTTCCACCCCAAATTACTTGTCTTAGATTTCTCTAGATAGGGATGTATCAGACAAGTACTATGTATCAACAATTATGTTCATGTTTCTACTTTGAGTACATAACATAGGCTGACTGAGGGCAACACTTCTCTCTGGTTGCTTAATATGCACGCAGTTGCCACTACGGCGGCAGTATCACAATGGATGACGGATAAACAGCTGATCAAAGCCCCTGGTGAAATACAACAGATTAAAGCTCCTGGTGAAATACGTGAGCATTTCTACCTATATATATATCTGTGTTGGTTTGTGCCAGCAGCTATGCTTAATTATTGCCTATTTCTAGTCTCTCTAAACTGAAGATCAAGTCTTGCTTGTTGCTTAATCTGCAGTTGTCGCTTCTGACGTGCATCGGATCGCGGACAAACAGCCGACTGAAGATCCAGGTGAGAGCTAGCACTCCCGTTGTTTTGATCAAATTTGCATCCATGCTCTGTTAGTTTGGGTATCACGGAAATCACGAAACGGGAAAACGAAAAATTAAATGGAAAATAATTTGTTTTGAGGACTTCCTTTATTCCCCTACAAAATAAATAAATAAAATTTCTACCCCTATTGTCGGCAGTGAGATGCACTAGAGCATGCTTAATAATATAGCCGGCCGCTGGCTATAGCATCTCACCATGTCATCTATAGCTAATGTCATAGCCAACACGTATAGTAGTTAGCTATAAAAAAGTACTACATTATTAACATATGTCCATTGTCACATCGCTTTTTGGAGTCCGTGCTACAGCCGGCTGTAAATCTACAGCCCGCTTCTCATCTATCTCTTCTTCTCTCTCTTCCAACTCAGCAATAATATAATATTTAAATTCTTATAACCCGCTTACATCACCTTATTATACTTGCTAACTGAGTTGAACAGTAATTATGGGAGTTGACTTAAGCTTTAAATGTCTAACAGATCTGACTGAGAATCACGATGTAACTGCGAATCAGAGAAGTCAATATCAGATCTAGCTAGCAAATATTGAATTAACCGATGGACGCTTGGCAGAAGCTCATGAAAGCACTCCAAAAGATAGGCATTATGGGATCAAAGGTCATGGGAAACAACGAACAGTGTAAACGATGTACTACTAAACTTAATCTCATCTGATCTTGATCATGCATGGCTAAATACACACAGGCACGAGTTGCCTAGCGAGTGAACTAATGCGTGAGCACTTCTACCAATCTGTGTTGCTTTGTGCATGCCAACAACCATGCTTATTTCCATTATGTGTAGTCTATAAACTGAAGATCAAACTCTTGCTTGTTGCTTAATCTACAGTCGTCGCTTCTGACATGCAGCCGATCTCGGACAAGGAGCCGATTCATGAATCAGGTGAGCAGATCATCCTTACTCTCATTGTCCTTTAAAGAGTGTACTTCCAACTTTGTTGGAGGGTCAAACTATCCCAAAGTTTGACCGAGTTTGAGCAAAAATATATCAATATTTGTGAAACCAAATGGGTATATAATGAAAAAAATATTTTATCATGAATCTAATGATACTAATTTGATGGCATAAATATTGATGTATTATTGTATAAATATGGTCATACATAAAAAAGTTTGACTTTTCAACGGAGTTTGAAGTACACTCTTTCAAAGACGGAGAGAGTATTGATCAAATTTGAATATACTCTGCTAGTTTGAATATCCAAGGAAATCATAAAAATGGAAAATCATTTGTTTTGAGCATAGGGCCGACCGGAGAGATGTTTTTTTTTCTCGAGATCTGGTGCTAATTACTGGGTTGACATAAACGTAACATAGATGTAAAATTCTGACAGATCTGAGTACGAAACCACGACTTGAGTGTCAATTAGGTAACTGATCTACTAGCTATCCAATATTGATTTAACCCATGAACGCTTGCCCCATGCTCATAAAAGACAAATACGCATTATGGGATCTAGGTCAATGCATAGGAAACAGCAAACACTGTAAACGGTGTCTCGGATGCCAAACTTAACTTGCGGAGTCTGATGGCAAAGGGCAAATAATACACATACTCACTCGTAGGTGTGAAGTCTGATGCAAAGGGAAAAATACTAAGAATGTGGTAAAATGCATACAATAACAACTTGACAAATATTACAAACTACCAATAGACGTTGTGTTAGAAGATGAAATGAATACGAGAGAGAAAATATATTGATTAGCCAGGACTCAATTAAAATGAATTAACAATACTTTTATATCTGTTAAAATACAAATATCTCCTACTAGGGTGTAGAATTGCTAGCCCGTGCAGGGAGCACAGGTTGGACCGTGTCTTTTGACGATGAGGATAGATTTACGTGCTAGCCTAGAACCTAGAGCTAACTTTTTTTTGCGGGGTCTAGACTCTAGAGCTAACTTTATTACTATAGTATCGTGAGATTATGCCGATGAATGAAGCTTGTTTAACCATCGTAAAATTTTCCCTTTCTTTGGCGTGTTGCTACAGAGAAAGGCGAGGTGGTGTGTACCACGGAGAGCGAGACCCTCGGTCACTCTGAAACCTGCGAAGTCGACGGCGACGTCCGCACCAACGGCACTGCCTTGTCGGTGTCCCTCATCCCGGCGAGCTGGAAGGAGCGCCGCGAGTGGATGATATCGCCGTACTCGAAAGCGGAGATCATCGTCAAGAACGTCACGGTGACGCAGCTGCAGGACCGGGCCGCCGCCCCGCCGTGCACGGTGACCCACAGCATGCCGGCCGTCCTGTTTGCAATCGCCGGGCACGCGGGCAACTACTGGCATGACTACACCGACATTCTGGTGCCTCTCTTCGTGGCGTCGCGGCGGTACCGCGGCGAGGTCACGCTCCTGATCAGCAACATCCAGTATAGGCCGGAGTGGCTGGTCAAGTACAAGACCCTCTTGCGGGGGCTGTCCAAGCACGCGTGGGTGGACATGGACGGCGACCCGGAGGTGCGGTGCTTCCCGCACGTCACGGTGGGGCTCCGCGTCGACAAGGAGCTGACCATCGTCCCCGAGCTGGTGCCGGGGGGTCCTCTCACCATGGCCGACTTCACGCGGTTCCTGCGCGAGACCTACGGTCTCCCACGCGGCGCCGCGGTGAGCTTGACCCGGGAGCCGGACAAGAAGCCGCGGCTGCTGCTGATCCACCGGGGCCACTACCGCCTGTTCCTGAACGAGCCGGAGATAGCGCAGGCGGCGGAGGCGGCGGGGTTCGAGACGGTGGTGATGGAGCTGAGGGCCAACGCGTCCGAGGTGGAGCAGGCGCGGCTGGTGAACTCGTTCGACGTGCTGCTGGGCATGCACGGCGCCGGGCTGACGAACGCGTTGCATCTGCCGCCGGGCGGCGTGCTGATCCAAGTGGTGCCGTACGGGAACATAGAGGTCCTCGCGAGGGCGGAGTTCAGCGAGCCCGTGACGGACATGGGGCTCAAGTATCTGGATTACAGCGTGAGCGTGGAGGAGAGCTCGCTGCTGGAGACGTTGGGGCCGGAGCACTCGGCGATCAAGGACCCCGAATCCATCCACCGCAGCGGCTGGAAAAACATGTTTGAGTTCTACCTCGCTAAGCAGAACGTCCGCATCAACACCACCCGCTTCGCGCCAACCCTGGCGCAAGCGTTCGACCACCTACGCCAGCAATAGGGGGCAGAGAGAAGAATGTTCTTCCTTTGTGTTAGAAAATACGCGAATATATCATTACAGAAAGAAAATGAAAGAGATGATATTTGTTAATGAGGTTCACCATCACTAGACACTGTTCCATGTACTAAATCGACATAGTAAGATCGGTGTCAGGTCGGCCGAGGTCATCAGACACATCTCGGCCAGCACCACGGCCGGACTAGACACCCCTTGCCATGGACACTCGGACCGTCTTGTTCCTGATATGGTCTCTAGCCTATTGGGTTTGTCTATTTTGGTTACTTTATGATGCATTTATATAGGAAAAAAACTAACGCGCACACGTGTGGCATCTTGCTCATCGTCCACACGCCTTCTTTACCACTCATTTTGCCACATGCGAACAGATGACATCAGCAGAAATCTTTTTGGTTTTCGGCTTAAAAATGTTTTATCTTCTAATTAAAAATCAAATTAAAAATCCGTTTTCACCATTAAATCCGTCTCGACGAGATCTTCAAAACTAGACTGCATGTTGATATGTTTTGATGATTTTTTTTGCCCAAAAGTTGTCATGATGTTTACACTGTTGTTGCCATAGTGCTTCAACTAAAGTTGCCATGTGGCAATTTCAGTTTGTAGAGCATGGCAATTTTAGTATTTTGATGATGGCAACTCCAGTACTTTGACCATGAAAATTATTTTCTCTATGAACCATGGCAATTTTAAGTGCAGGTATCAATGGCAATTTTAGTTTATGGTTCGTGGCAAGTCTAGTTTTTTAATTCCTCGTTTTATAAATGCCAAAATTTACTTTGAAATGTAGAAGAAAATAGCTGAAATATATCATAACAACTTCAGTGTAAACACCATGACAATTCATGTGCAATAGACATGGCAACTTTTAAACCGAAAAAAAATCATCAAAATATATTAATATGAGATCTAGTTTCGATGATCTCACGACGTCGAGAGGGATTTAATGGTGAAAATAAATATTCAATCAGATTTTTCATTTAAGAGATAAAATATTTTAAAAACTGAAAATCCAAAAAGAATCTCACATGCATGCATGCGGTGACGTGACGCAGTTTGTGTGTTATAGGATGTGTGGGCGTGTTTTGCTCCTACCACACGTGTGGGCATTAGCCTTGTCCTTTGTATAACAGGCTTAGGTTATATGTGTTCGACTCAAACATCAAAACCCTCGTGTACTTCAAATCTAGCCCTGTGCACACTAGAGAATAACGCCTTGTCTCTCATTACACAATGTAGCATACTTTACGGACCAGTTTTGTGGAATATGATAGCGTAAAAAGGTTACTGTTTCTAGGCCAACTCCAACGCTAGACCCTATCCGGACGTCCGCTTTGGACAGTTTGGGGAACGATTGGGCGGACGTCCGGGGGGCGGACAGGCGTATGGGGCACCTGCGCCCAACACGCAGAAGGCCTCTGGGACCCCAAACGGTCTGCCCCGGCTTCCCGCAGCGCCCCGCGCGCGCCGCCGCCTCGCCCCGAGCTTGCCATGCCGCCCCGCGCGCGCCACCGCCTCGCTATGCCGCCCCGCGCACGCCGCCGCCTCGCGCGCGAGCTAGCTGTGCCGCGCATGCCGCCGCCTCGCCGTGCCGCCCCGCCCACGCCGCCGCCTCACGGCCGAGCTGGTTGTGCCGCGCGCGCCGCCGCCTCGTCGTGCCGCCCCGCGCACGCCGCAGCCTCGCGCCCGAGCTCGCTGTGCCGCGCGCGCCGCCGCCTCGCGCCCGAGCTCGCGGTGCTGCGCGCGCCCCCGCCGCAGCCCCACGCGCCGCCCCGAACTCACCGTGTCGACTCGCTCGCGCCCGGCCCTGACTCGCTGCTCATGGGCAAACGGACGCGTCCCACCCGCGCCGAGCTCCTCCTCCTTGAGGTCGCGCCTTGCCTCGCCGGAGTGCGCCTTCCCCGAGTTCGGCGGAGCGTGTTCGCCCTGCGCTCCCGGGCCGCCCCGCTCCGAGCTTCCTGGCCGCCGCAATGCCGCCCCTTCCCACCCGCCGCAGCGCCGTCAGAGCGCGCCGCCCCGAGCTCTCCAGCGCGCACGCTAATACGTCTCCAACGTATCTATAATTTTTGATTGTTCCATGTTGTTTTATTATCAATCTTGGATATTTAAAAAAATCATTTTATAGTCATTTTATATTATTTTTGGTACTAACCTATTGACATAGTGCCAAGTGCCAGTTGCTAATTTTTTCATGTTTTTTACATCGCAGAAAATCAATACCAGACCGAGTCCAAATGCAACGAAACTTCACGATGATTTTTTATGGACCAAAAGGAAGAAGTTGGGCCCTGGTTGCACCTGGGGGGAGTCTCGAGGAGGGGACAACCCACCAGGGCGCGCCAGGAGGCCCAGGCGCGCCCTGGTGGGTTGTGCCCACCTCGGGTGCCCCACGGACCGCCTCTTTGCTCTATAAATACCCCAATATTCCAGAAACCCTAGGGGAGTCGACGAAATAGTCATCCAGCCGCCGTAGAGTCCAGAACCACCAGATCCAATCTAGACACCATCTCGGATGGGGTTCGCCACACCTTCATTGGTGCCTCTTCGATGATGCGTGAGTAGTTCTTTATAGACCTTCGGGTCCGTAGTTAGTAGCTAGATGGCTTTCTCTCTCTTTTGCGGTGTGTTTGTTGGGATCTGATGAAGTTTGAGTTTATGATCAGTTATATCTTTTTATATCCAAGAAAGTTATTTGAGTTTCTTTGATCTCTTATAGCCTCGTATTTCTTCTCCGATATTTGGGTTTTGTTTGGCCAACTTGATCTATTTATCTTGCAATGGGAAGAGGTGTGCGGTAGTGGGTTCGATCTTACGGTGCTTGATCCCAGTGACAGAAAGGAAACCGACACGTATGTATCGTTGCTACTAAGGATAAATAGATGGGATCTATATCTAACGCAATAGATAAACGGATCTTGTCTATATCATGTCATCGTTCTTATTGCATTACTCCGTTTTTCCATGAACTTAATACACTAGATGCATGCTGGATAGCGGTCGATGTGTTGAGTAATAGTAGTAGATGCAGGCAGGAGTCGGTCTACTAATCTTGGACGTGATGCCTATGTAATGACCATTGCCTAGATATCGTCATAATTATTTGAGGTTCTATCAATTGCCCAACAGTAATTTGATTACCCACCGTTTGCTATCGTTCTCGAGAGAAGCCACTAGTGAAGGCTACAGCCCCCGGGTCTTCTTTCTTATATATTTGCTTGCGATCTACTTTTCCTTTGCATTTTTATTCAGATCTATTAAACCAAAAATACAAAAATATTTTGCTGCACTTTATTTATTTACGATCTATTATTTCAATCTACTACAATTTTCTGGCATCATTATCCGAAAGGGATTGACAACCCCTTTAACACATCGGGTTGTGAGGTGTTGTTATTTGTGTGCAGGTGTTGTTTACGTTGTGTTGCTTGGTTCCCCTCCTGATTCGATAACCTTGGTTTTTTCACTGAGGGAAATACCTACCGTTGTTGTGCTGCATCATCCCTTCCTCTGTGGGGAAATACCGACGTAGTCCTAGCAGATAGGAGCTTTTCTGGCCCTATAGTCAGAGAGCGATCACACGCCGCCCCTGGCCGTGCTCGGCATGCTGGCCTTCCTGGCCCCGCCCTACGCCAGGCTACTCGCGCCGGGTCTCGCGAGCCGAGCGTCGGGTCTCCGAGCTCGCCGTGGAGCTGGTGCTAGCACGCGCTAGCTAGCTAGCTAGCTAGCACCCAACTATTGCTAGCTTGCTGTGCGCGGCGGCGGACGCGGCGGCGGGCGCAGGGCGCGGCGGTGGGCGGGCGGAGCGCGGTGGCGGGCGTGGGAAGTGACCTCAACCGACGGCGGCGGGCGCATCATGTTGTTGCCGCCGGTCTCCCCCTGCTCGTCGGAGCTCTACCTCTCTGTCTCACTCAGCTCTCACCACCCACTCTCGAGGAAGAAGAAGACTAGAGGAGGGAGATGGACACAGGGACACAGGAAAAATTTCTTGGCGCACGTACGCCACCGCCGCTCGAACGGCGTCCTTTTTCCTTGAGCACGAACTCAATACACCCGGCCATCGATACACAGAGGAACGGCGAGAGTTTATACTCACACACGCCGCACCGACGGCGCTCCCACTCACCCACCCCCCGCGTCCCTCGCTATACCTGGCCCGTGCTCCCGTCGCGCCCGCACGCGGACGACGCGGCCACCAACAGCCCTGGACGCGGTCACACCTCCGGCACCATCGCTAGCTGGAAACGACCCACGCGCACGCACGCGCGGTCACTCACGCACACATAACCCATACATAGGTCGAACCATGCCTGGACTATAGTCAGACTATGGCCGGCACTACTAGGAAAAGGCCTGCTAGTGGCGCACCTGTTTTGCCTACTAATGGCGCACTACATGTGCGCCACTAGCATCACGCCATTAGAATTTTTTACTAATGGCGCACCAGGCAGTGCGCCATTAGTACATCACACGGTGCGCCATTACTATCTGACTTAGTAATGGCGCACCACGTAGAAGTGCGCCATTACTAACTTTTTTTTCAATTTTTTTTCAGAATTTTTTTTTTCAATTTTTTTTCATTTTTTTTCTTAATCTCGGGTCACTATGGCTTAATCTCGGGTCAATATGCTTAATCTCAAGTCAAATTGCACTCCGTGGTCAAACTTCCCGAAAGGTCACCCATCCTCACACTACTTCAGCCCAAGCATGCTTAACTTCAGAGTTCTATCCAACCCCAGCACCAACTCACTTAACAGGCACTTGTTGATATATCTAGCATATCAATCCTATTAAACCTTATTGATGTCTAGGACTTTGTTCATGTTCATGAGTGTGATGAAATTTTGAAAAAATATTTCAAACTTCCCGGTCATATTACGTATCATATTTTGAAAAAAAAATCAAAAAAAAAGTTTTTTTGAAATCAATTTTTTTTTCTGTTACTAGTGGCGCACCTAGCAAATGGTGCGCCACTAGTAAGTTTGATTTTTTTTTTCATTTTCCCCCTCTAGATCTTAAAAGCCCCGTATCTTTCGTTCTGTTAGGTTTTTGGGGATTTTGAAGATGTTGAACGGGGATCCCCCGGTTCAATTCGTATGTAACTTTTCGAGTAGATGATTTTTCATATAAAATACTTTTTAATCCGAGTTCGTATGCAAAAGTTATGCCCATTTTACAAATTCCAGAGAGATTTTGCAAATAAAGTCGAAATTCATATTTGTAAATTTTCCCAACAACTAGACCACATATTACATGGGAAACTTATTTTATTTTATTTTTTTGATATTTCCATCATTTTCTTTTATTTTTTCTAAAACTGAAAAGGCGGTCCATGAGGGGGGGACGTGCATTCGGTGGAATTTTTGGGCAAAGTTAGTAATGGCGCACCTTGCGTGCGGTGCGCCATTACTAGTTTAACTAGTAATGGCGCACCACACCCACGATGCGCCATTACTAACTTTGAAAAAAAAATAAAAAAAATTTGTTAGTAGTGGCGCACCGAGGGTGTGGTGCGCCATTACTAGTTAAAACTAGTAATGGCGCACTGTCCCCTGGTGCGCCATTACTAGTTTTGAAAAAAAAATAAAAAAAATTTGTTAGTAGTGGCGCACCGAGGGTGTGGTGCGCAATTACTAGTTAAACTAGTAATGGCGCACTATCCCCTGGTGCGCCATTACTAGTTTTGAAAAAAAAATTGTTAGTAGTGGCGCACCGTGGATGTGGTGCGCCATTAGTATTTGGACACTAATGGCGTCCCAACACATGGTGCGCCATTAGTATATAGTAGTGGCGCACCACATGTGTGATGCGCCATTAGTGTCCATATTATCTATAGCGCTTTTCCTAGTAGTGCGGACACACACAATGCACGCACGCAACGCGTCCAACCCCCGCCAGAACGCGCACTGGCCACAGCCGTGGCTTTATTTGTCTAACATTTACCCCCTAAGCCACGGCTCAGAGGAGACCGTCGTCCTCGTCGCCGACGACGTCCACCAGCAGCGCGCGCTCCGCCGCCGGCTCCCTCCGCAGCTTGGGGCAGTCCCTCTTGAAGTGGCCGCGCTCGCCGCACTTGTAGCAGCGCCCGCGCCGGTTCCCGCCGCTGCTCAACGCCACGCTCTTGCCGTCGTCGTCGTCCCGAGCACCGCCGTGTCGACGCTCCCGCGCTGCCCACTGCGCCGCTGTCATGAGTAGCTGCTCACCCCCGCGCTCGCCACCGTCTTGTCCACGGCGCCGAACCCGCTCGTCAAACGCGCGCAGCCACCCGAGCGCTTCGTCGAACGCCATCATTGTCACGTCGTGGAACTGCTCGATGCCGGCGACGATGGGGAAGATCCGATCTGGCACTGTATCCAGCAGCTTCTTGACGAGCGCCGCGTCGCCCAGCGTCTCCCCGAGGTTGGCATACCTCGCCGCCATCGCCGCGAGCCTCCCGCCGTACACGTCGAGCTCCTCGCCGTCCGCCATCTTCAGGCGGCCTAATTCGCCGCGCAGCGTCGCCAGCCTCGCCGCGCGAACCCGATCGACACCGACGAAGCTCACCTTCAGGGAGTCCCATACCTCCCTGGCGGTGAGCTTCGTCGACACCTGCAGCAACACATCCTCCGGCAACGCTCCGAGCAGCAACGCGCGCCGTCTTGTCCTTTCGCGCGTTCACCGCCGCATCGCCTGGGGCCACCGCCTCCCACACGGTGTGCACGTCGAGGATGGCATGCGCCTTGATCGCCCAGACGGTGTAGTTGTCCACCGTAAGCATCGGCATCGCCATCGACGCCGATCCGCCCGCGCCACCGCCGTGTGGGACAAGCGCCATGGTCGCCGGTGATCGCTGATACGTCTCCAACGTATCTATAATTTTTGATTGCTCCATGCTATATTATCTTCTGTTTTGGACATTATAGGGCTTTATTATTCACTTTTATATTATTTTTGGGACTAACCTATTAACCGGAGGCCCAGCCCAGAATTGCTGTTTTTTGCCTATTTCAGAGTTTCGCAGAAAAAGAATATCAAACGGAGTCCAAACGGAATGAAACCTTCGGGAACATGATTTTCGGAACGAACATGATCCAGAGGACTTGGACCCTACGTCAAGAAATCAAACAGGAAGCCACGAGGTAGGGGGGCGCGCCTACCCCCCAGGCACGCCCTCCACCCTCATGGGCCCCACGTTGCTCCACCGACGTACTCCTTCCTCCTATATATACCTACGTACCCCCAAACGATCAGATACGGAGCCAAAAACCTAATTCCACCACCGCAACCTTCTGTACCCGTGAGATCCCATCTTGGGGCCTGTTCCGGAGCTCCGCCGGAGGGGGCATCGATCACGGAGGGCTTCTACATCAACACCATAGCCTCTCCGATGAAGTGTGAGTAGTTTACCTCAGACCTTCGGGTCCATAGTTATTAGCTAGATGGCTTCTTCTCTCTTTTTGGATCTCAATACAATGTTCTCCCCCTCTCTTGTGGAGATCTATTCGATGTAATCTTCTTTTGCGGTGTGTTTGTTGAGACCGATGAATTGTGGGTTTATGGTCAAGTTTATCTATGAACAATATTTGAATCTTCTCTGAATTCTTTTATGTATGATTGGTTATCTTTGCACGTCTCTTCGAATTATCAGTTTGGTTTGGCCTACTAGATTGATCTTTCTTGCAATGGGAGAAGTGCTTAGCTTTGGGTTCAATCTTGCGGTGTCCTTTCCCAGTGACAGTATAGGGGCAGCAAGGCACGTATTGTATTGTTGCCATCGAGGATAACAAGATGGGATTTTTATGATATTGCATGAATTTATCCCTCTACATCATGTCATCTTGCTTAAAGCGTTACTCTGTTCTTATGAACTTAATACTCTAGATGCATGCTGGATAGCGGTCGATGTGTGGAGTAATAGTAGTAGATGCAGGCAGGAGTCGGTCTACTTGTTTCGGACGTGATGCCTATATACATGATCATATCTAGATATTCTCATAACTATGCTCAATTCTGTCAATTGCTCAACAGTAATTTGTTCACCCACCGTAAAATACTTATTGTCACAGCCCCAGATCAGCCCTTGCTTGACTTCTCTTGCATCCATGCATCATGTTTAAATTCAAATGAAATTTGAATTGAGGAATTTTCAAAGCCTCAGAAACCTTTTAAAAGTGATCAACATTAAAATCTTCTCAAAGAAGCCCAAGAAAATGTTCCTGTTAAACCTTGAAAAATATTGGCAAGAATAACATTCAAACCAATATTTTTGGAATCACAGAAATATTTATTTTGGGCCTTTTTGAATTAAATCAATGACATATTTGGGTTGGATTTATTTCTGTTACATAAGAAATAAAGTTCATATATTTTTGTGAGTTGCCTGTGACCTTGGACTAGTTTCTGAGCTCACATAACAAATTACAGAAAGTTTAGAAAATGATCTGATGTTTTAAATCAAGTCAAAACAAATAGCAGAAAAATTAGAAAAGAGAAATAAAAGTCGGAAGAGAGAGAGAACCTTACCTGGGCCTTACCTGCAGCCCAAGTGGCTACGCCAGCCCACCACTGTGGCGGCCCAGCCCAGCTAGCCCCCCCTGTCGTCTTCCTCGTGACAGAAGGACGCCGGGCGTGTGGCCACCGTGCGCCGGCACGCGCCCGTGCCACCTCCACCTTGCCTGCGTGCCCCCTCGGCGGCCTGGACGACCCTGGAGTCGCCACGCAGCCCCCGGCTCCCCCTCTCTCTCCCCCGAACGCTCTCCCCTCCTCTGTTCTTCCCGCCCGAACGCCTCCGTCGCCGCCGCTCGCCACCACCGCGGACACCGCCATCCCGGCGACGCCCTGAGATGCCCAAGTGCTCCGCCTAGTATCCCTCTTCCTCCCCACCGAGTCACGCCCCGCCGGAAGCCCTGCAGCGTTGTTCCCGACCTCGTCTTCAACCTCTGGCCGTCGGCGACCTCACCTGGGATTCGCGAGCTCCAGCCCGTCCCCGGCCTCGCCGTTGCCTCTACTCGATCCGCTGTGAGCCCCTGCGTCGAACCCCCCCCCCTCTCTGCTCCGTTTGCTCATTGTAGACGCCGCCCCCTTGCTCACCGTAGCACGCCGCCGCGCGAGCTCGACGCCAGCATCACTCCGGTGACCATTTGGTCACGCGCGGGTGCCTAACACCCTCACCGCACCTCGTAGCGCCTCGCTAGTGCTTCCATTCACCCACTAGCACGCTACAACAGCAAAACCACCGACGCCCGAACTCCGGCCGCCGCATTCGTGCTCGCCGCCGTCGACTTAGACCACCCCAGCTCCTCCCGCTTGGCCTACTAGATGCACGCGAGCCCCAGCTACGCGTAGGACCAAACCGCGGTCGATTTGGTCGACCGTGGGCAAATCCCGAGCCCCTCCGCCGTCCCGGGTTTCACCGGCGACGAGCCGTGGACCAAGTCCGGCGGGTTTGACCCTGCTTGACCGGGGTTTGACTCCCCCTGACCCACTGACGTGTGGGGCCAGCCCCTGTTAAAAGTTAGTTTAGTTTAAACCTAAACTTAATTAGGCACTGAGAGACTGACACGCGGGACCCACTGGTCAAGTTTGACCTGGACCAGCCGCCGTTGACCAGCTGACGTCACAGTGACGCAGTGCTGACACAATAACTCATTTTCTGGATTTAAAATAATTCAGAAAATTCCAGAAAATAGTATAAACTTCTAAAATTCATAGAAAATCAACCGTATCTCAGAATGAAATAATTTATATATAAAAAATTATCAGAAAAATCCAAAGAATCTGTTTATGGCATCCTCATGCATGTTTGAACAACTTACAGCCACTGTATATGACAATTTGAATAAATGGCATTTGAAATGTCTTATATGGAGTTTGAATTTGAACCTAAGGTTCAAACCAACTCCATTTAATATGTTGCTAGCTGCATTAGCTCAAAACACATTCATATTTCCATGTCATAATCATGCATCATAATTGTTGCATTGCATTGATTGTGTTCTTCCTTGTTTACCGGTGATTGTCCCCTCTCGATAAGCCGTGATTCCGACGATGAGTTCGATGACACCGATGAAGAACTATAATATCTTCAGAAGTGCCAGGCAAGCATAACCCCTTGTTCATTCCGATACAATCCCACTCTCTCGCTCCTGCTCTCTTTACTGCATTAGGACAACAACGATTCAACTATTACATTCTGCGGTAGTTGAACCCCTTATCCTCTGCATGACCTGTCATTGCCACAGTAAATAGATGAAACCCACTAGCATGAGTAGGAGTTGTTTGAGCCCTGATGTGCCTACTCATTCATGCCTGTTTGTCATGCCTGCTACTGCTTAGAGTTGAGTCGGGTCTGATTCGTCGGGGATGAATTGGAATGGTGATGAACATGTCCTACTGTGTGTGAGCTAAGTGTGTGAACACGATTTGGTAAAGGTAGCGGTGAGAGGCCATGTAGGAGTACATGGTGGGTTGTCTCATTGAAGTCGTCCTCAGGAACTGAGTTCTGTGTTTGTGATCCATGATACAGTTACTACCACGCATTGGGCCCGAAACCAATGGACCCTCTCGGCTTCTTAATCACCCTTGTCCTCTGTCCAGGAGTTGCACGTAGTTTCTGGTGTTTGTAGTATGCTGGAGGCCGTGGACAGCGCTGACCGGAGGGGTGGGCTGTGATGCGGTAGGCACGTGGCACGGTGTACCGGGCGCCCGTTTGGTGTCTCGGGAACCCTGCACACATCGTTCGGGGCCGTATGTGGAAACCTCGGCCGGACTCCCTGCGGATGGAACCTGAATAGGCGATAAACCTGGACTAGAGACTTGAGTGTTTAGGTAGGCTGTGGCCGACTCCCTCGCCAGGCTTCCACTTGAAGGTTGCCGAGGTACACGACGTGTACATGGTGGTAAGTGGCGAGAGCATGTGTGACGAAGTACACCCCTGCAGGGTTAACATCATCTATTCGAATAGCCGTGTCCGCGGAAATGGACTTCTGGGTTGCCTATAATAGTTCATAGACAAGTGAAAGTGGATACTCTAAAATGCGCAAGATAAGCGTGAGTGCTATGGATGGCGTTCTCGTAGGGAGACGGGAGCGGATCCATAGTGGAGTATTGATATGGTGATTAGGTGGACTCGTGTGCGCCACCTCAAAAGAGTTGCTTGCAGTCGTAGTTAGGATAGCCACCGAGTCAAAGCTGGCTTGCTGCAGTTAAACTCCACCACCCCCCTTTGTTGATACCGATGCATATGTAGCTAGTTCTGATGTAAGTCTGGCTGGGTACATTTGTACTCACGTTTGCCTATTTTATGTTTTGCAGAGAGACGCCAGTCTCGCTAGTAGTTCCGTGTGGACTTCGACGTTTAGCTTGATACCTCAGCTACGATCTTGTGCCCTCGGCAGGATCTAGTAAATAGTCAGGCTTCTCAGCCTTTTTCATTTGTAGATGTCTGTACTCAGACATGTTAAGCTTCCGCATGTGCTTTGACTTGTATGCTCTGAATGTTGGGTCATGAGACCCATGTTTGTAATATCTGGCTCTTCGGAGCCTAATGAATAAATACTCTGAGTCGTAGAGTCTTGTTGTGATGCCATGTTCTATTTGCACATATCGAGCATATTGTGTGTATGATTGAAATGCTTGGTATGTGTGGGATCCGACAACCTAGTTGTTTATCCTTGGTAGCCTCTCCTATGGGGAAATGTAGTCTTGTGCTCCCATGAGCCATGGTAGTCCGCTACAGCCCGGTTCACCGGAGTCCTGCTAGCCCAGCACTACTGCTCCGGAACACTTGACTGGCCGGCATGTGTTTCATATCGTTCCTGTGTCTGTCCCTTCGGGGAAATGTCACGCGGTGACATCCGGAGTCCTGCCTAGCCTGCTACAGCCCGGGTTCCCGGAGTCCTGTTAGCCCAGTGCTACAGCCCGGATTCGCACGCTGCTGACCGACACGTTCGATGTTGATTCATGTATGCCTGTCCCCATACGTTAGTGCCGCTTTGGGTTCACGACTAGCCATGTCGGCCCGGGTTCTCTGTCATATGGATGCTAGCGACATTATCATATACGTGATCCAAAAGGCGCAAACGGTCCCGGGCCATGGTAAGGCGACACCCGTGGGAATACCGTGCGTGAGGCCGCAAAGTGATATGAGGTGTTACAGGCTAGATCGGTGTGACGTAGAATCGGGGTCGCGACACTTATGCTCTTGAGAGAAGCCACTAGTGAAACCTATGGCCCCCGGGTCTATTTTCCGTCATATTAATCTTTCAACACTTAGTTATTTCCGTTAGTTTTATTTTACTTTGCATCTTTATCATAAAAATACCAAAAATATTATCTTATCATATCTATCAGATCTCACTCTCGTAAGTGACCGTGTAGGGATTGATAACCCCTTATCGCGTTGGTTGCGAGGATTTATTTATTTGTGTAGGTGCGAGGGACTCGCGCGTAGCCTCCTACTGGATTGATACCTTGGTTCTCAAAAACTGAGGGAAATACTTACGCTACTTTGCTGCATCACCCTTTCCTCTTCAAGGGAAAACCAACGCAGTGCTCAAGAGGTAGCAAGAAGGATTTCTGGCGCCGTTGCCGGGAAGGTCTACGCAAAAGTCAACATACCAAGCACCCATCGCAGACCCTTATCTCACGCATTACATTATTTGCCATTTGCCTCTCGTTTTCCTCTCCCCCACTTCACCCTTGCCATTTTATTCGCCCTCTCTTTTTCGTTCGCCTCTTTTTTGTTTGCTTGTCGTCATGGCTAGTCCCTTATCTTCTCCGTTGTCTCCCGAGAATGAAGTTCTTAATTTTAAGCAAGGGAGGGAGAAAATCTAAAAGATACTTGGTATAGAATTTGCAATGCTCAAAATAGATCTACCAGGAAGCAATCTACTTCCGTTCTTCTCCGCAATTTTTATGTAGGCGCTACTCCTTGGTACAGATATATCCTTGATACCATTACCGGAGGGAATTTCTTGGGTAGCCATACTTTTGATTCTTATAATGCTATGATAGATTTGTTTGGCTCACCACCTCTTTTGGTTAATGGAACTATGTTAACTTTGGAGCATGTAATGCAAAGACTTGAAATTATTGAAAACAAAGTTGCTACCATAGAGTTAATTGAAAATTTGGATAAAAAGATCCACAACCAAATTACCCAATATGGATCTAAAGTAGGAGTCACTTTGAAAAATATTAAGGAGAAGGAACCCATAGTTAATGAAAGAATAAATCAAGATTCCACTAGAATCGATAAACTTGAGGGTATCATTACCAACTTGGGAACCACTTTTTCTTCCGTAAAGAATACTCCAAGTCCTCCAACTAAAATTGCCAAGGTTATGTATGTTCCTAAAAATAAGGGTGAATCCTCTAGTAAGGAAACTGCGGATCTCAAATCTATAAGTATTCATCCCAATCTTATTGCTATCATTAAGGAACCATTTGCTACAAATGAATTTTTTGATCTTGTGCCTAAAAGTTTGATAATTAATAAAAAGAAAGAAACTCTAAAGGATGATAGATGTCTTATTGAATAATTGCCCACCAAAGATGGCAATACCTAGATCTATCCTTGCTATTATGCCTAGCTAGGGGCGTTAAACGATAGCGCTTGTTGGGAGGCAACCCAATTGTATTTTTAGTTTTTTGCTTTTTGCTTCTGTTTAGGAATAAATATTTGATCCAGCCTCTGGTTAGATGTGTTTTTATGTTTTAATTAGTGTTTGTGCCAAGTTAAACCTATAGGATCTTCTTGGATGATAGTTATTTGATCTTGCAGAAATTTCCAGAAACTTTCTGTTCACGAAAATAATTGTTAAAAATCACCAGAACGTGATAAAATATTGATTCCAATTTCTGCTGATCAATAAACAAATTGTCTAGGTCGTCCTATTTTGGCTGATTTTTTGGAGTTCCAGAAGTTTGCGTTAGTTACAGATTACTACAGACTGTTCTGTTTTTGACAGATTCTGTTTTTCGTGCGTTGTTTGCTTATTTTGATGAATTTATGGCTAGTAAAATAGTTTATAAACCATAGAGAAGTTCGAATACAGTAGGTTTAACACCAATATAAATAAAGAATGAGTTCATTACAGTACCTTGAAGTGGTCTTTTGTTTTCTTTCGCTAACGGAGCTCACGAGATTTTCTGTTAAGTTTTGTGTTGTGAAGTTTTCAAGTTTTGGGTGAAAGATTTGATGGATTATGGAACAAGGAGTGGCAAGAGCCTAAGCTTGGGGATGCCCATGGCACCCTCAAGATAATCTAAGGACACCAAAATCCAAAGCTTGGGGATGCCCCGGAAGGCATCCCCTCTTTCGTCTACTTCCATCGGTAACTTTACTTGGAGCTATATTTTTATTCACCACATGATATGTGTTTTGCTTGGAGCGTCTTGTATGATTTGAGTCTTTGCTTTTTAGTTTACCACAATCATCCTTGCTGTACACACCTTTTGAGAGAGACACACATGATTCGGAAATTATTAGAATACCCTATGTGCTTCACTTATATCTTTTGAGTTATATTGTTTTTGCTCTAGTACTTCACTTATATCTTTTAGAGCACGGTGGTGGATTTGTTTTATAGAAACTATTGATCTCTCATGCTTCACTTAGATTATTTTGAGAGTCTTAAATAGCATGGTAATTTGCTTAAATAATCCTAATATGCTAGGTATTCAAGATTAGTAAAAACTTTCTTATGAGTGTGTTGAATACTAAGAGAAGTTTGATGCTTGATGATTGTTTTGAGACATGGAGGTAGTGATATTAAAGTTGTGCTAGTTGAGTAGTTGTGAATTTGAGAAATACTTATGTTGAAGTTTGCAAGTCCCGTAGCATGCACGTATGGTAAACGTTATGTAACAAATTTGAAACATGAGGTGTTCTTTGATTGTCCTCCTTATGAGTGGCGGTCGGGGACGAGCGATGGTCTTTTCCTACCAATCTATCCCCCTAGGAGCATGCGCGTAGTGCTTGGTTTTTGATGACTTGTAGATTTTTGCAATAAGTATGTGAGTTCTTTATGACTAATGTTGAGTCCATGGATTATATTCACTCTCACCTTTCCATCATTGCTAGCCTCTTCGGTACCGTGCATTGCCCTTTCTCACATTGAGAGTTGGTGCAAACTTCGCCGGTGCATCCAAACCCCGTGATATCATACGCTCTTTCACACATAAACCTCCTTATATCTTCCTCGAAACAGCCACCATACCTACCTATTATGGCATTCCCATAGCCATTCCGAGATATATTGCCATGCAACTTCCACCATTCCGTTTATCATGACACGTTCATCATTTGCATATTGCTTTGCATGATCATGTAGTTGACATAGTATTTGTGGCAAAGCCACCGTTCATAATTCTTCCATACATGTCACTCTTGGTTCATTGCATATCCCGGTACACCACCGGAGGCATTCATATAGAGTCATACTTTTTTCTAGTATCGAGTTGTAATCATTGAGTTGTAAATAAATAGAAGTGTGATGATCATCATTTTCTAGAGCATTGTCCTAAGTGACGAATAAAAAAAGAGAGAAAGTCCATAAAAAAGAAGAGAGAAGGCCCCAAAAAAATGAGAGAAAAAGAGAGAAGGGACAATGTTACTATCCTTTGCCACACTTGTGCTTCAAATTAGCACCATAATCTTCATGATAGAGAGTCTCTTGTTTTGTCACTTTCATATACTAGTGGGAATTTTTCATTATAGAACTTGGCTTGTATATTCCAACAATGGGCCTCCTCAAGTGCCCTAGGTCTTCATGAGCAAGCAAGTTGGATGCACACCCACTTAGTTTCTTTTGTTGATCTTTCATATATTTATAGCTCTACTGCATCCGTTGCATGGCAATCCCTACTCCTCGCATTAACATCAATCAATGGGCATCTCCATAGCCCATTGATTAGCATCGTTGATGTGAGACTTTCTCCTTTTTTGTCATCTCCACATAACCCCCATCATCATATTCTATACCACCCATAGTGCTATATCCATGGCTCACGCTCATGTATTGCGTGAAGGTTGAAAAAGTTTGAGATTACTAAAGTATGAAACAATTGCTTGGCTTGTCATCGGGGTTGTGCATGATGAGAGCATTCTTGTGTGACGAAAATGGAGCATGACTAAACTATATGATTTTGTAGGGATGAACTTTCTTTGGCCATGTTATTTTGAGAGGACATAATTGCTTAGTTAGTATGCTTGAAGTATTATTATTTTTATGTCAATATTGAACTTTTATCTTGAATCTTTCGGATCTGAATATTCATACCACAATTAAGAAGAATTACATTGAAATTATGCCAAGTAGCATTCCACATCAAAAATTCTGTTTTTATCATTTACCTACTCGAGGACGAGCAGGAATTAAGCTTGGGGATGCTTGATACGTCTCCAACGTATCTATAATTTTTGATTGCTCCATGCTATATTATCTTCTGTTTTGGACATTATTGGGCTTTATTATTCACTTTTATATTATTTTTGGGACTAACCTATTAACCGGAGGCCCAGCCCAGAATTCCTGTTTTTTTGCCTATTTCAGAGTTTCGCAGAAAAAGAATATCAAACGGAGTCCAAACTGAATGAAACCTTCGGGAACGTGATTTTCGGAACGAACATGATCCAGAGGACTTGGACCCTATGTCAAGAAATCAAACAGGAAGCCACGAGGTAGGGGGGCGCGCCTACCCCCCAGGCACGCCCTCCACCCTCGTGGGCCCCATGTTGCTCCACCGACGTACTCCTTCCTCCTATGTATACCTACGTACCCCCAAACGATCAGATACGGAGCCAAACACCTAATTCCACCACCGCAACCTTCTGTACCCGTGAGATCCCATCTTAGGGCCTGTTCCTGAGCTCCGCCGGAGGGGGAATCGATCACGGAGGGCTTCTACATCAACACCATAGCCTCTCCGATGAAGTGTGAGTAGTTTACCTCAGACCTTCGGGTCCATAGTTATTAGCTAGATGGCTTCTTCTCTCTTTTTGGATCTCAATACAATGTTCTCCCCCTCTCTTGTGGAGATCTATTCGATGTAATCTTCTTTTGCAGTGTGTTTGTTGAGACCGATGAATTGTGGGTTTATGATTAAGTTTATCTATAAACAATGTTTGAATCTTCTCTGAATTCTTTTATCTATGATTGGTTATCTTTGCAAGTCTCTTCGAATTATCAGTTTGGTTTGGCCTACTAGATTGATCTTTCTTGCAATGGGAGAAGTGCTTAGCTTTGGGTTCAATCTTGCGGCGTCCTTTCCCAGTGACAGTAGGGGCAGCAAGGCACGTATTGTATTGTTGCCATCGAGGATAACAAGATGGGGTTTTTATCATATTGCATGAATTTATCCCTCTACATCATGTCATCTTGCTTAAAGCGTTACTCTGTTCTTATGAACTTAATACTCTAGATGCATGCTGGATAGCGGTCGATGTGTGGAGTAATAGTAGTAGATGCAGGCAGGAGTCGGTCTACTTGTTTTGGACGTGATGCCTATATACATGATCATACCTAGATATTCTCATAACTATGCTCAATTCTGTCAATTGCTCAACAGAAATTTGTTCACCCACCGCAAAATACTTATGCTCTTGAGAGAAGCCACTAGTGAAACCTATGGCCCCCGGGTCTATTTTCCATCATATTAATCTTCCAACACTTAGTTATTTCCGTTGCTTTTATTTTACTTTGCATCTTTATCATAAAAATACCAAAAAATTATCTTATCATATCTATCAGATCTCACTCTCGTAAGTGACCGTGTAGGGATTGACAACCCCTTATCGCGTTGGTTGCGAGGATTTATTTGTTTGTGTAGGTGCGAGGGACTCGCGCGTAGCCTCCTACTGGATTCATACCTTGGTTCTCAAAAACTGAGGGAAATACTTACACTACTTTGCTGCATCACCATTTCCTCTTCAAGGAAAAACCACGCAGTGCTCAAGAGGTAGCAATCGCCCGAACCGAAGCTCTGTATACCAATTGTTGTTGTCGCTGGTCTCCCCCCTGCTCGCCGGAGCTCTACCTCTCTGTCTCACTAAGCTCTCACCACCCACTCTCGAGGAAGAAGAAGACTAGAGGAGGAAGATGGACACAGGGACACAGGAAAATTTTCTTGCCGCACGTACGCCTCCGCCGCTCGAACGGCGTCCTTTTTCCTTGAGCACGAACTCAATACACCCGGCCATCGATACACAGAGGATCGGCGAGAGTTTATACTCATGCACGCACGCACGCCGTGCCCACGGTGCTCCCACTCACCCACGCCCCGCGTCCCTCGCTATACCTGGCCCGCGCTCCCGTCGCGCCCGCATGCGGATGACGCGGCCACCAACAGCCCTGGACGCGGTCACACCTCCGGCTCCATCGCTAGCTGGAAACGACCCACGCGCACGCACGCGCGGTCACACACGCACACATAACCCATACATAGGTCGGACCATGCCTGGACTATAGTAAGACTATGGCCAGACACACACAACGCACGCATACGACGCGTCCAGCCCGCGCCCGAACGCACACTGGCCACGGCCGTGGCTTTATTTGTCTAACATTCACCCCCTAAGCCACAGCTCAGAGGAGACCATCGTCCTCGTCGCCGACGACGTCCGCCAGTAGCGCGCGCTCCGCCACCGCCTCCCTCCGCAGGTTGGGGCAGTCCCTCTTGAAGTGGCCGCGCTCGCCGCAGTTGTAGCAGCGCCCGCGCCGGTTCCCGCCGCTGCTCGACGCCACGCTCTTGCCGTCGTCGTCGTCCCGAGCACCGCCGTGTCGACTCTCCCGCGCTGCCCACTGCGCCGCTGTCATGAGCAACTGCTCACCCCCGCGCTCGCCACCGTCTTGTCCACGGCGTTGAACCCGCTCGTCGAACGCGCGCAGCCGCTCGAGCGCTTCGTCGAACGCCATCGCCATCACGTCGTGGAACTGCTCGATGCTGGCGACAATGGGGAAGAGCCGATCTGGCACTGTATCCAGCAGCTTCTTGACGAGCGCCGCGTCGCCCAACGTCTCCCCGAGGTTGGCATACCTCGCCGCCATCGCCGCGAGCCTCCCGCCGTACATGTCAAGCTCCTCGCCGTCCGCCATCTTCAGGCGGTCGAATTCACCGCGCAACGTCGCCAGACTCGCCGCGCGGACCCGATTGGCACCGACGAACCTCACCTTCAGGGAGTCCCATACCTCCCTGGCGGTGAGCTTCGTCGACACCTGCAACAAGACATCCTTTGGCAACGCTCCGAGCAGCAACGCGCGCGCCGTCTTGTCCTTCCGCGCGTTCACCGCCGCATCGCCTGGCACCACCGCCTCCCACACGGTGTGCACGTCGAGGATGGCCTGCGCCTTGATCGCCCAGATGGTGTAGTTGTCCACCGTAAGCATCGGCATCGCCATCGACGCCGATCCGCCCGCGCCACCGCCGTGTGGGACGAGCGCCATGGTCGCCGGTGATCGCCCGAACCGAAGCTCTATATACCAATTGTTGTTGCCGCCGGTCTCCCCCCTGCTCGTCGGAGCTCTACCTCTCTGTCTCACTCAGCTCTCACCACCCACTCTCGAGGAAGAAGAAGACTAGAGGAGGGAGATGGACATAGGGACACAGGAAAAATTTCTTGGCGCACGTACGCCACCGCCGCTCGAACGGCGTCCTTTTTCCTTGAGCACGAACTCAATACACCCGGCCATCGATACACAGAGGATCGGCGAGAGTTTATACTCACGCACGCACGCACGCACGCCGCGCCCACGGCGCTCCCACTCGCCCACGCCCCGTGTCTCTCGCTATACCTGGCCCGCGCTCCCGTCGCGCCCGCACGCGGACGACGCGGCCACCAACAGCCCTGGACGCGGTCACACCTCCGGCTCCATCGCTAGCTGGAAACGACCCACGCACACGCACGCGCGGTCGCACACGCACACATAACCCATACATAGGTCGGACCATGCCTGGACTATAGCCAGACTATGGCCAGACACACACAACACACGCACGCGACGCGTCCAGCCCGCGCCCGAACGCGCACTGGCCATGGCCGTGGCTTTATTTGTCTAACACATCGGCGTCCAGCAACGGCGGCGGGCATGGGCGTGCGCGGCGGTTGTAGAGCATGTCAGCGGGCGCGCGGCAGCAGTGGAGAGAAGGCACAGGTGGGAGAGAAGGCACGCGGCGGCAGCGGAGCTCTCACAGTCTCACTGATTTGTGGGCGAGAGAGAAGACACGGGCGGACGAGAGCGGACGAGAGGGACGAGAAGAGCGTCCGTTTCTGTCCGCTAGGGAGCATTTCTGGCGCAAGTTTGGTCTGGTTTTGGGGTTGGGCTGGACGAAAACGGACGCCAACGGACATGCTTGTCCGTTTGGGTGTGCCTGTTGGGCCAGGTTTACCCCATACGGACAAAGCCGGACCAGATGGGTCGTGCGCTGGAGTTGGCCTTAAATTACCGATTGAGATACCTTGAGGGCAAAATAAAAAATCTGATCCTTCTGCACACTTGTAGCTAGAGAATTGACTGGGTGCATGCTGCCTTTTTCATTTCCATTCAATCTGAACTCCCTATTCTTGCTGCTAGCATGCCCTAAGGCTGAAGATTATTCAAAGGATCCTATTCTTGGTGTCATGATGCACACATAATTTTGTTTAGAAAGCACTGCAATTATAACGTAAGTTGGTTGATCTTGCATGTCCGGTACATATTGATCTTCGCTCATGTATCCGTGCACCCTTTTGATTGGGTTGGTCATTCAAACAAAGCAATCTAGGGCTAGGAGTGGGATAGCTGAATTTTATTAGATGATTGAGCGCAAGCATTGTTGCCTGGATACTACGTACTGGACGCATAACATATTCTTTTTTTATCTTAATCATAACTAAATATTGCTTGTGCGGAATAACGAGAACAATCTGCATAATTTCTTACTTCAATCATGAGGTACATTATGATGGACAAAAGCAAAGCGCTTTCTAATCTTAATGAAGGCGTTGTATGATGTTGGGCCAAATTCATAACAAGGACACATGCTTAAAGTTTTATCTTGTAGTGGGTGAAGCAGTGTGTATAGAAGTATTATCGATGTGCTGACCACTACTGCAGGATTGCCTAGCAGTGGCGGGTGGGAAAGCCCAGCAGTAGCGGGCAAGGCTCTCGCGGTCGCCCATCACTGACCTCCCGCCATTGCACAATAATGTCGGTCATTGCACAATAAAACAAAAAATTTAGCATGGAGAGATCAAACCAGAAGGTCAACTATATATGTTTCCTACTAAATGAGTGAACATTAACAACTTGTCGCGGTATGGCAACAGAAAGGTGTCCTTTTTCGGATGAGTCGTAATCATGCACAAGAACATGTAGTCTGAGATGAGCTCCTGGCTAATTTCGGATTCCAGGTTGTGGCAGCGCATGTAAAAAGGATCAGGTAAAAGACACTTTACTATGCCTGAGTAGGGGATCTGAAAGCTCGATGAAGTGCCCAAAGCCTCATTAACTCCGGGGAGAGTGCACACATAGAAGATATTTGCATGGATCACCTCATTAAATGGTAGATCAATTATAACCTTGTACAACCTTGGCCCTGTAACCTTGTTGACCTTCTTTTGATCTATGTACCACGTCGTCGTGAAGAACATTAAAATCAATCGAGAGGGTCATCAACGTAGAGTTTGATAGTGACGGTTCGCCAAGCTTATACTGATTCCATTTATGTCCTTTGGGGAAGACAACTGACACAAGCGGCTTCTCTGCGGATGGTCCGCAATCGGCACGTAGATCCTTCTTCGCTGATTGCGGAATATCCTGGGCTATTTCTCCAGTGTTGACAAAGTTGAAAAGGGGGGCAAGGTTCGGAAAGACGGGATCGTCGTCAGTACCAGAGAATCTGTGTGGACTAATCTCCTCTATATCATTGAGTGGCCACTTAAGCAGGTGGCCCCATGTCACTTGTTCTATCATAGTGATGCCTTCTTCGAGGGGGGGGGGGTGAGGCAATGAACATAACAGAATTCAAAGCCCGACATTACGTTCTACACCAGCACCCTCGTCATGTCCAGTGGTAGGACGACCCCGTACATCATTCTAGTACCATTTGTAAACGGAATTATTTGCCCCTTGGGGACCTTCATCGGCACGACGTTCACTTTGGCTAGAAACCAACATGAAACTTCTTGCGATGCTCGTGGTTGTTGGGTGCTACAATACAGATTATGTTGGGTAGGACTCGGCGCGCCTTGCAGAAATATTTCAGCTAACTTTTTTTGAATTGCTGCACCTACTTTCTCATCTATTTTGGCGTCGATCTTGTCATCAACCCTGTTTTCCTTCTATATTTTTTAACTCTTTGGTCTGGGGATAGGCCTGGTCCCACAACATCCTACCCGCGCCGAACACACGCCCAGTCTTAGGCTTCCTGTTAACCCCAAAGCCCTCGTTCACAACCCGTGTAAGATGGTCTTCATACCTATAGCCGTTTGAAGATTCTTCAGGACCGGGTCCAAATTCCTCCTTCACTTTTCTCTACAAAAAATACATAAGTTGTGGTAAATTATTAGTATGGTAATAATTGTAGCAGGTACTAAATTATTAGTATTTAGTGACGTTAGCAGGTTCTCCTCTGTCGAGCGAAGTTGCGATATCGGGAGGACCAACTCATTAGTATCTGGGTCTCGGACTGCACGGGCCCTGAGGAGACGGAAGTAACGTGGATGATCTCGATGTTCCAAGAATGGGGGTGGTTTACCGACAACTTCAAACTCCTCGCCTCCTTCTCCCACTTGGGTATTGCATCTTTGTAACCACCAGTGCCCAGAAGGTGGTCACCTGGCAACTGTTTCCATAAATTATAGAAATGATCATTGACCTCCTTGCTTGACTCGCTTTCTGATGATTCATGAAACTTGGACCATTCATCGAGATCCATATTGGGATTGAGCCCCTTAACGGTCTCGAAGTTCTTACCCCGGAGATTGCAACGAGCACTGCTCTTCTAGCCCCTAAACATCTTCGTCCATTTCGAGAGGGCATACACTTCAAGCTTTTTTTAGAGTCAGGTGAAAATGCATAACTCCGGTGTAAAGCTTTGAGTAGCTTCTGTTTTTCTCCGCTGAAATCCTTGCAACCGATCGAGACGTTATTTCGCATGATGCAACCTAGCATTTTGCTATATGTCTTTGCAGCGTCATCTGGGGAGACGGGCTCTATATCCCAGTGACAAAGTAGGGGGCAAGACACGTATTTGTATTGTTGTCTATCGGATGTGGGGTTCCGGTAAACCCTTAAGGTTCGAACACTCACTACTAGGAAAAGGCCTACTAGTGGCGCACCAGTTTTGCCTACCAATGGCGCACTACTGGTGCGCCACTAGTACCACGCCACTAGTAATTAATACTAATGGCGCACCACTGGTGCGCCATTAGTATCCCGCCATTAGTATAGGCCACGGTGCGCCATTAGTATTTTTGAATTTTGAAGGCGGAAAATAGTAGTGGCGCACCGTCTAACCCCCACCGTGCGCCATTGCTATTTTTGAATTTTGAATTTGGATCTGGATCGCGATTTTTTTGCCCATTTTTTGCTCGTTTTTTTTGCTCATTTTTTTGCACGATATTTTTTCAAATTTTGTTCTCATTTTTGTATCTTGTACGTTCTTTTGCCGTGTTCTTTTGCCAGAGAGGAGTTCGCCGGAGAGGAGGGCCGATGTCACCGGAGAGGAGGAGGAGGAGGTCACCGGAGAGGCGCTCGCCTACATCACCGGAGAGGAGGAGGAGGTCGCCGGAGAGGAGGAAGGAGAAACCGTGAGGGGAGGGGAGGAGAGGAGGGAGGAGGAGATCACCGGAGAGGAGGGAGGAGGAGATCACCGGAGAGGAGGGAGGAGAAACTGTGAGGGGAGGGGAGGAGAGGAGGGAGGAGGAGGTCGCCGGAGAGGAGGAGGAGGAGGTCGCCGGAGAGGAGGAGGGTAGTATGGTGGAGGAGAGAAGGGGAGATGGAGTGGAGGAGAGGAGGAGATGGAGTGGAGGAGAGGTGGAGTGGAGGAGAAGAATGAAGAGGTGCGCCATTACTAACTTTTTTTTATTTTTTTGATTTATTTTGAATTTTGAAGGCGGGAAGATAGTAATGGCGCACCATGGGCAGGTGCGCCATTAGTAAGTTTGAATTTTTTGCCTCTCCAGATCTTTAAAGCCCCGTATCTTTTTTCTGTTAGGTTTTTGAGGATTTTGAAAATGTTTAACGGGGTTCCCCCGTTTAAATTCGGATGTAACTTTTCGAGTACATGATTTTTCATATAAAAAACTTTTTCATCCGAGTTCGTATGCAAAAGTTATGCCCATTTTACAAATTCTCAAGAGATTTTGCAAAAAAGTCGAAAATTCATGTTTGTAAATTTTGCTAACAACTAGACCACATATCACATGGGAATCTTATTTTCTTCTATTTTTTTGACATTTCTATCATTTTCTTTTTTTTGAAACTGAAAAGGCGGTCCAAGGGGGGGTGCATTCGGGGGAATGTTTGGTCAACTAGTAATGGCGCACCGTGGGAGTGGTGCGCCATTACTAGATCAACTAGTAATGGCGAACTAGTAATGGCGCACCACACCCACGGTGCACCATTAGTAGTTTAAAAAATAAAATAAAAAAAATTGAATTTTTTTTGAAACATAATTACTAATGGCGCACCATGGGAGTGGTGCGCCATTACTAGTTTAACTAGTAATGGCGCACTATCCCCTGGTGCGCCATTACTAGTTTTGAAAAAAATAATAAATAAAATTTTTACTAATGGCGCACCGTGGATGTGGTGCGCCATTAGTATTTGCACACTAATGGCGCACCAACACATGGTGCGCCATTACTATTTAGTAATGGCGCACCACATGCACAGTGCGCCATTAGTGTCCATATTGGCTATAGCTGTTTTGTAGTAGTGACTGGGGTGCGCGCGAAGTCTCTCCCTCCTACCGATCTATGCTCTAGCTCGCTAAGATCTCGCGGATGAACTCGACGAACTCGCAACACAGAAAGACACGGGGTTTATACTGGTTCGGGCCACCGTTGTGGTGTAATACCCTACTCCAGTGTGGTGGTGGTGGATTGCCTCTTGGGCTAATGATGAACAGTACAAGGGAAGAACAGCCTCCTAAGGATGAGGTGTTCTTGTGCTTGTGTGGTTGAGGATGATCTGAACCAGTTCGGGCTCAGTTGCCTCCTACTGTGGTGCCTAGTCCTATTTATAGAGGCCCTGGTCCTTTTCCCAAATATCGAGCGGGAAGGGAGCCAACAACGGCGGGCAAATTTGAAGGGGGGCGCTAGTACAAGCTATCCTGACAAAAGCGGTCTTCGCCTGCGAAAAGCTCTGGGGTGACGCCGTCTTGGGCTCCACGATGACCTCCGCCTTGCCGTCCTCCTGATCTTGGTCTCGTTGCACCAATATGGCAACCTTTGCCTGATGCCTCGGTACTCTTCGCCCGCGCTAGCCTCCTTAGCACCAAAGAGGAAATAAGGACGCTGCGCGCACCGGTGCCCGCCTGGCACCCGCCTGGTACCGTTCGTCATGGCTCATGTCACGAGAGTCTCGTGAGGTTTGCCTTGCCTTGATATCTCCGCTCCTCATGAGCCTGCCTGGCTAGGCCACTCCAGAGGAGGTCTTGCGTCGTCTACCTCGCGAGGGTCTTGGGTGCCTTGTTGACGAAGATGGGCCGGACGACCTGCTGCTTGGCCACGCTGTGGGCCACAGGCAAGCAAGTGTGGGGAACCCCGTTCCCAGAACGCCGACAGTAGCCCCCGGGCCCAAGGTGCACTCGGGCCAAGGGTCAAGTTCAGAGCACCGTGGGCCCCAAAAGCCTGCGGCCTCGGTCGACGCGTGGCGGTTGATTGGACGTGGGCGTCTCCGCTTCCCCACGCTGCCTTCGAATCCGCCTGGCTATGCGCCCCCTGTGGCCTACACAATTATTATTCCGCCTCCTGTGCCTTGCTTCCCCAATTCCCCTGCTTCCTTGTGGCTCTGCTTCTCTTTTCCAATCTGACTTGCGCTCCGCCTGCTCCACCGCCATGGCGCCGAAACAAGCTGAGAAGGGGAAAAGACCTCTGTCTTCGCCAGCTGCGCCTCCGTCCTTTGCGCCAGCGCTCGGCCGGTCTCGGGTGCTCAACGACGAGGCCATGGACAAGGTGCGCCCGATGCTTGCTTCCAGCTTCAATGAGTGGGGGGAGACGGTGGCCTGGCCCGCGTCTCGTACTCGCACGGCTCAGATGGCCACTGAGGTCCCAATCTTCATAGATGCCCTCTGGGCGGGCCTGATTCCTCCCTTCTCCGCCTTCTTCAATGCGGTGCTTGAGCATTATCAGATCCACATGCTGCATCTCGACCCTCAGTCTGTGACTCTTCTTGCTATCTGCGCCTTCGTGTGCGAAGCCATGGTGGGCATCGCTCCTTCGGTGGCCCTCCTCCGTCACTTCTTCTCATTGCATCTGGCCGACCCTCAACAATGCTCAGGGTGCATGAGCTTCCAGGCCGTGGCTGCAACGGCGGGCGAGGGGATCGACTTCGAGCTTCCTCCATCCACGAGCGAATTCCGGATACGATGGGTGTTCGTCGATGCCGGTGTGCTCAGTCCTCTGCTCCAGGCTCCGTCGGGGCCTGTTGTTCCTAACCCTGGCCTTGCCCACGTCTGGCTCAGGTTGAGGTTGCTGAAAGATCGCGGCGTAACTGCACCGATGGTGGTGAAGGAATTCGTCCAACGCCGGGTCGCTCCGCTTCAGCGCCATTCCCACCCAATGTGGACCTTGCTCAGCAGCCAGGACCGCATGAGGTTTCAGGAGTCCGGGATCCTCCTTGGGACGCGGCGAACAGTGCTCAAGGTCCTGACGAGTGTCTTTCTGCCGGACGAACTGCCTGGGAAGAACTGTTGGCTGTATCGCTGCAAGAACAAGGATGAATTTGTAAAGAACATGCCTCTCTTCGACGAATGGGGGCCGCGGCCGGACGGCCTGGAGGGGCCTCGTGAGAACCCTGTCGTTGTGGTTCCCTTCCTTGCCCCTGATGCTGAGCTCGCCCCAAGTGACGGTGCAGGTGGGCGAGCTCCGGGGGAGGCCGGTGACTCGAGTGCTGAGGAGCACGTGCTGAGTGGTGATCCTGGGGCATCGTCCTCAGGAGCCTGCCACTCCCCTCCTGAGGCGTCAGTTGCTGAGGAGACACTGCATGTGACTCCCGAGGCCAAGGCTCCAGGAACCTCGGGAGGTCGTGGTGAAACGGTGCCTGGCTGTTTGCCGCGATCGGGCACCCCTGAAGATATTCTTCCGAGCTCTTCTTTGGCCCCACTGCGCACCGGACGTCACGTCCAGCGTTTCGGTCGTCTTTGTGTGGACTTCGAGGAGCTCCGCAAGAGGAAAGGATCTCCCACCGGCAGCAACATCTTTGGACCGCTGAAGCGGAGGAAGTACATCGCCGTTGACGTGTAAGTATCGTACCGCTGTGGCCCTTGTGTGCTATTTTTCGTCTCCTGATGTCAGTTCTTCAGGGCTCCTTCCGTCGAGGTGGCCGCGCCTCCTGAGAAACGGCCTCCTTCTTCCTTAACTCTTCCGCCGGCCATGAGCACTCCGAGTCCGCTGGTTGCCCTTGGAACAGGGCTGGTCGAAGCACTCCTGCCTTCCTGGCACGCTGAACCTGTAGCCTCGTCGCCCCTCCCCCTTGGTCTGGCGTGGGGCCTGGCAGGCGTGCCCAAGACTCCTCCGCTGGTCTTTGACGGCAACTGGTTGGCTTTGATCCTCGGCTCCTCTTCAAGCAGCGAGCCCCAACTGGCTTGGGCTTCTCTCGAGGACGGGCTGGTGTCGGGTGAGGCGCCAGCCCCTAGCCCCTGCCGAGGGGTGGCGCCCCGCCCGTAGCCCCCGAGGTGGAGGACGAAGAGGGACGAGCGTTCGAGCTTGAGCGTGGGCGGATCGTGATTCGCCATGAGCTCTTCTAGGAGGCGATGAACGCGATGAGCCGACTTGATGAAGAGCCCGCGAGTGTCGATTCGCGTCTTGAGGCTGAAGGTCTCCGATTGGCGGAGGAGCGGCGCAAGCTGAAGGTGGCCATCAACCTCGGCCGCTATCAGCGGGACCTTGAGAACGCGAAGGCCAAGGCGTCTCTCAAGGTCTCCCACGAAGCCCGCTCTCGAGCCTTGGAAGAGGCTCGCGAGGCTGATCGCCGCCGCGAGGCTGCAGAGAAACGCGTGTGGGAGCTCCAGGCCTGGAGTGCGTCTCTTGAGCAGCAGGTGGAGGCGCGCAGGGCCGCTCTTGCATCGCTGAGGGGGACGCCCGCGGAGGAAGAGGAGGTTCGGAAGCGTGAGGAGGCGCTGCCTTGGAGGCCATGGAGCGTAGCCGCGAGCTCGAGCAACTGGAGATGAGGGAGCGTCAAGTTGCCCAAGCGGAAGACGCCGTCAGGGCTCGCGAGGCTGGAGTTGAGGAGGAGACGAACTGCCGGGTGGCCAAGGTTTGCGCGGACCTGGAGGGCAGGTACGACCTGAAGCTGAAGCTCACGGGCATGGAAGATGAGGGCAGGGCCGCTGCCCTCAGGCCCAGGTTGGACGAGGCTGAGAGGCGCGCGGAGGCCACGGCCGCCGCCCTGGTCACGGCGCAGTCGGACTTGGCCTCTGCCCGCGCCGAGCTGCGTTCCCTCCGGAGGCGGGTTGATGACGCAGAAGCCGTCGCGAGGCAGAACACGGAGGAGGTGCTCCAACATCGAACGCTGGAGCGCGAGCATGCCCCTATGCTTCAGGATCTCCGGAACAGGGCCAATATCGCACTGGGCCACATCTGTGACGTGGAGGCACCGACCCCTCACTCAAATGACTATGCCAGCCACCTGACCTTCTTCACCGAGGTGGTGACGCACCTGGAGGCTCGATCTGCCAGAGCTCGCCAGCTTGTGGAGGAAAGGGGGCGTGGCTTGCTCGAGCGTGCTTTCTCACGTGTCTTTAGCCACCTCCTGAATGCCGACCCCAACTTTGACTTTGACGCCGCCATTGCCCCCGTACCCACGGCTGTCCGGGGCGACCTAGCGCGCTGGGTTGAGGACAATGTGGACGCGTTGGTCAGGGCCTTCGCTTCGGAGGATGATGCGGTGGTGGTCGTCGCAGACGAAGGCGACGTGGTCGACGATGGCGACGATGATGCCGATGAAGACGACGACGACGCGAGTGATGCGTCCGCGGGCGACGCAGCGAGCGACATTTCTGGCTAATCCCTTGTTCTCCTGTCATTTCTTCCTGCACAAAAACTCGGGCGTGGCCCTTGGAAACTTGTAAGAGCGTTTTGAGAGGGGAGCCCCTCATGTAAGCAAATTGCAGCTTTTACTTCCCATCCGATGTGAGCTTGTGTCCTTGTGAACTTGTGAATCCTGATGCGAGTTTTCTGCCTTGGTTTACCTTAGTTAGTGCCAGCTTTGGGCTGGGCTGCGATGTGTCGAGTTCCTGAGAACCTTGCAGAGCTCGTCGCCCCGTCGGAAGGGGGCCCACGAGAGGTGAGCACCAGTTGCAGTGTTAGCGCACGCTTGGTGTGCGCGTGCTTCACGCAGTCCCGCTCGCGAGGAGCTCGTGCGGGAAAGGCGATGGACATGAGTCCCAGACAAAACGAGATCCAGAAGGCAAGGAATTGCTCAAACAAGAAAAGGCTCCCCCCGCGCGCATCAATCAAACTCAGCTTCAACTCAAATCCAAATCCAAAAGGCAAAGCTACGGAAAGAGAGAGATCCAAAGCAAAAGGCCGCGTCCGGCACCTAGTCTAGTCTTCTGGTCTTCAAGTCTTCTCACCAACGCGGAGCTAAGTGCTGCTACTAGGCGTGGGAGGGAGCCCCAGGGCCTGAGGCCGGCACCCCTGAGACTCCGGGGCGTGTACAGTCCCAACTCATTATTACGTGAGAGTGTCACGGGCGGCGAGCTTCACAGGCACTGGGCCTTCTTCATAGGTACCGGCCTTGCTTCATATCGCCAGACGAGGGCCCCGCCTTGCGCCACCCTCGACCTCCTCTGAGCCGACCTGTCACCAGGACGACACAGAGGAGGGAAAGAGGACGCCAGCGGTTCCCTCGGCGACCACAGGTCCTCTGTCGGGGGAAGGGTTGTCGAGGCCTCCCCGGCAGAGGGCCTACCTCCGGGTGTCGTCAGGCGTCGCGCGCCGCGGGGAGGGGCCTTGCTCCTAGCTCCCTCTCGGTGGCCCCCAGCGTGTCTCCCTTGTTGGAACGGGTACCGTCGTGCCTGGGTCGTCGATCGACACTGCAACCTAGTTCATCTGTAGTCCATGGTTAGCATAAGCCTGTTCCTAAGAGACTAGCGGTACCCTGTAGTTGCCGCTGCTGGCGCGATCGTTGTGGTTCTCCATTGATTCTTGGAAGGCTTCGGCTCCTAGCGCCCCCTCTCCCCAATCTTCTCCAATGAATGAGCCGAGGTCGTCCTCTGGTGTGTACCCTTGGTCCATCATGCGGGGCACGTAGGCTTCCGAGGCCGTCACCCCGAACACCTCGCCGTGGTACCCCACGCTCCATGTTGCTCCGCCCATGATGGCGTCCTGGGGATGACAATACGGCATCCGGCCGGGACCATGGGGGGCAACGCTTGCGCTCGTGCTTGTCGAGGGCGGCATGGGGGAGTTGGAGCCCCCTACGCCGCCGGCCGTGCTGATGTTGATGAAGCCCCCGGGCGTAGTTGATGGCGCGCGGATGTGGTGAGGTTCGCCGCGCGGCCCTGCAGTGGCCTGGGGAGGAAGTCGATAGTAGAAGGTTGGTGCTCCCGACGCCGCTGCGTCCAGCAGCTCAGCAATACGCTCAAGGAGCGTGTCCCGGCCGCTCTCCATCAGCCTGCAGCGCAGTAGCTCCCTTGCCACCGTGAGTGCCGCCCGCATGTTTGCTTGCTCCCGCCGCGAGTGCGGCGCCGTTGCTGCAGCGTGACTCGCCGCTCTTGCCGCGGCTCGTACTTGCCGCGGGGTGAGGGTGGATGACGCCTGGCCGCGCTGTCCGCGCCCGGCGGAGCTTGGTGGCGCCCGTGCCGCTTGGAGTGCGGGGTCGAGACCTTCATGGGCAGGCGGCGCTGTCCGGGCCGGCCAGGCTGCCCAACGGTCGGAGCCGGCCCTTGGGTCGCCAGACATCGTGGCAGGTGAGCGTCGGAGAGCTGACTGGCGGAGAAGAAGCTCCGACGCACCCCTACCTGGCGCGCCAAATGTCGGATGTGGGGTTCCGGCAAACCCTTAAGGTTTGAACACTGGGGTGCGCGCGAAGTCTCTCCCTCCTACCTATCTATGCTCTAGCTCGCTAAGATCTCGCGGATGAACTCGACGAACTCGCAACACAGAAAGACACGGGGTTTATACTGGTTCGGGCCACCGTTGTGGTGTAATACCCTACTCCAGTGTGGTGGTGGTGGATTGCCTCTTGGGCTGATGATGAACAGTACAAGGGAAGAATAGCCTCCTGAGGTTGAGGTGTTCTTGTGCTTGTGTGGTTGAGGATGATCTGAACCAGTTCGGGCTCATTTGCCTCCTACTGTGGTGGCTAGTCCTATTTATAGAGGCCCTGGTCCTCTTCCCAAATATCGAGCGGGAAGGGAGCCAACAACGGCGGGCAAATTTGAAGGGGGACAGCTAGTACAAGCTATCCTGACAAAAGCGGTCTTCGCCTGCGAAAAGCTCTGGGGTGACGCCGTCTTGGGCTCCACGATGACCTCCGCCTTGCCCTCCTCCTGGTCTTGGTCTCGTTGCACCAATATGGCAATCTTTGCCTGATGCCTCGGTACTCTTCGCCTGCGCTGGCCTCCTTAGCACCAAAGAGGAAATAAGGACGCTGCGCGCACCGGCGCCTGCCTGGCACCCGCCTGGTACCGTTCGTCATGGCTCACGTCACGAGAGCCTCGTGAGGTTTGCCTTGCCTTGATATCTCCGCTCCTCGTGAGCCTGCCTGGCTAGGCCACTCCAGAGGAGGTCTTGCGTCGTCCGCCTCGCGAGGGTCTTGGGTGCCTTGTTGACAAAGATGGGCCGTACGGCCTGCTGCTTGGCCACGCTGTGGGCCGCAGGCAGGCAAGTCTGGGGACCCCCGTTCCCAGAACGCCGACATTGTCATTAAGGATAAACCACAGAGCTTATTCATATTGTATGGGTTTACTTTGTCTACATCATGTCATCTTACTTAAGACGTTACTCTCTGTTTTATGCTTAATATCCTAGATGCATGCTGGATAGCGGTCAATGGGTGGAGTAAAAGTAGTAGATGCAGGCAAGAGTCGGTCTACTTGTCTCGGACGTGATGCCTATATATATGATCAATGCCTTGAAATATTGTCATAACTATGCGCATTTCTATCAATTGCCCAACAGTAATTTGTTCAACCACCATATGCTATGTGCTCGAGAGAGAATCCTCTAGTGAAAACTATGGCCCCCGGGTCTACTTTTATCATATATAAAAAACACAAAAATATTTTGCTGTAATTTTATTTCTTTTATTTTATTTTCCAATTTATCTTATTACCTATCACTACGAGATTTAATCCTTGTGAGTAACCTCAGAGGGGATTGACAACCCCCTTGTTTGCGTTGGGTACAAGTATTTGTTTTTGTGTGTGCAGGTGCTGTTAACGAGGTTCTGTGTGGTTCTCCTACTGGAGTGATAATCTTGGTTCTTAACTGAGGGAAATACTTATCTTTACTGTACTGCATCATCCTCTTCTCTTCGGGGAAATCCCAATGCAGCTCACAAGTAGCATTGCCAAAGAGGGAGGAGGCAGCTCGTATTGAGCGGTTTCGACGGATATGTCTGCTTAATGCGAGCTTCAATTTTTTTACTAAAGTTGGTATGAATCGGCTGACGGGGATTGCACATAGTGTGGTACAACCAACTCAGACGACTTCCATGCCGGGCGGCAAATCTTTCATAAACTATCAGTGGCGGGCGGTAGCAGATGCCCGCCACTTCTAACGAAAATAGTAGTGGTGGGCGTGATATGTGCCCGCCACTGGTATTTTTTGGCCTTGCAGAAAATCTGTCCAAAACTTACCGGTAGTAAAGGAAATAGCAGTGGCGTGCCGTATCTTCTGCCAGCCACTAGTATTTTTTTCTGTCATTTCCCAGTAACATTAGCGTTTTAGTATTTTATGTTTAGTCTTACAGGCCAATTTTTTTCCTATATTAAAGGTACACCATTTAAACTTTAATGTAAGATTTTGGCCCATTTTAATGTTAATTAACTATTTTTAGGACATTAAATAGGTTTCTAGGTATTTAATGGACATAAATCCACTTAAAAACTTAAATATAGCAGACAGACCCGAAACGGTGCCAAATTTTGGCATGTCACATGTAATGGTGTATGTTGAGAATGTTTGAACCCTACCCGAGGAAGGAGCGGTCGCTTCACTTGCAAATTGGTCTATTTCAAATGCCTAGAAATGCATTTAATGGCTTAAATATAGGAAATGGACTCTAGGAAATGTCAAATTTTGACACGATACATGTAATGTTGTTTACTGAGCGTGGCAAAAGTCTCAAGACCAAAGTGTAAAGAAGTGGTCGATTCACATGGAAACCTAGCCCGTTCCCTCTCGAAACCTAGTTCTTTCCCAGAGATGGTGTGGTTTGTAAGCAGTCTGCATGAACACTTTTGCGAGACATACTCAAATTTTTACCGTAGACTCTAGGGGTCATATCATGGGACCATGCCAAATTTCATGATTTTCGGGCTTCGATTGAATTTTTTAGAATTAAAATGCCAATAACCATCAAGTTGGAGCCCAAGTCTTACCCACTTGTTGTCCATGACTCTTCCTTACATGGGGCTTAAACACTCTTGCCGCTTAGTAAAAAAACACAGCAGTGGCGGGTGCACTGGCTCGCCCGCCACTAGGTTATACCGTTATGAGTGGCGACCACAATCTAGAGCCCGCCACAGGTACCTTCGTGATCCGGCGTGGACAAAATGGTTCCTTCTGATTGGTCGAAGTGACCATCCCACGGATTGATGATGTGGCTCGCATCTGCACGTCCACACCCATCTGTGCTTTCTCCGATTGGTGGAGATGAGAGGAGCCACAGGCTTACCGGCCACAACCGCGTCTCTCCCTCGATCTCTCTCTCTCACTCTGAAGCTGCGATCCCCTTTTCGCCTTCGTGTTCACTGCCAATCCCGACCAGCTCTGGCCATCTCCCCCGGTGGCAAGCAAGCTCCAGCACCACCGCGTTCTCATCTCTCTTCCTCACCAAATGAGTTTGCCCATTGTCTCTTTGCGTTGTCTCTTCTAACACTACCGCCTCTGTACATGCAGATGAGATGGTGCTCCGGTCCATGCCAGATGATTCTCGGATGGCAGCACCGAGCAAGATGTGGTGACGGTGCCTCTGGCGGATGGAGGGAAGAACAAGATGAGGAGGCGGATCCAGCGTGCACGATGGCGGATCCAGCGAGTGTGCGGCAGTTGGTCCATCACGGCAGCAGATCCAGCGGGCTCATGCGGTGGCGGATCTAGCAGCCCGGCGATGTGTGTGTGTGTGCGCGTGCGCGCGCGCCAGCTTCCGAGTTGGGCCGGGTCGCACCATGGAGTGCCGGCGTTGCGCCTCCTGGATGTGCATATTTTTCTAATTTGTAAAATCATAACAGTAGCGGGTGAATATTGATGCCCGCCATTGCTAGTTTGTGCCGTTAGTGCCATTATTGGATTATACTTGTGCCAGGCACTAGGTGAAGCCAGCCACTGCTAGGTCTTTAACAGTGGCGGACGCGCGCACGACACTGATGCCTTGTTAGCAGTGGCGGGAGGTGAGTGACGGGCGACGCTAAGAGCCTTGCCCGCCACTGCTGGGATTTTTACACCCGCCACTGCTAGGCATTCCTGCAGTAGTGCATGTAGGGATATGTAAAAGGTTAGACTTCTATCGATCATGATTTTTTTTTGGCAATGTGATGAAATCAAAGACAAAATACAGGCTAACCAAGTGGGACATTATATGTAGACCAAAGGACCAGGGTAGGCTAGGGATTAAGAACTTAGAGGTAAAGAATAGATGCCTGCTCAGCAAATGGTTGTACAGTCTTTCTGTTGAGACCAAAGGAATATGGGTACAATTTTCTGCGAATACGTACCGGCAAGCGAAAACCCTGGCCCAGGTTACACTAGTAGAAAACAGAGTTTTATCACCGGTTCGTAAGGGGACTAAAGGTCCCCCCTTTAGTACCGGTTCGGCACGAACCGGCGCTAACGTGCCACCACGTGGCACGAGCCAGGCCCGGGTGCGTGTAGGACATTAGTACCGATTGGTAACACCAACCGGTACTAAATGTTTGGGTGTGTTTTGGTTTTAATTTTTATTTTTCCTTTAGTTTTGTGTTTTCAATTTAATTTAGTGATTGTTTTACATTATAATGAGTTGTTAAATCATTAGGTGAAAGTACCGCAGATTAGTTTCGACTGGATGCATGTGGAGTGATCTAAGTAATATGGATATGGCATATACTTGATCACTTAGCTAGGATCCATCCAGTTAAAACTAATATGCGGTTTCTTTCATAAATGATATAATAACTCATCATCATCATCATCATATTAATATAAAAACTCTTGTATCATATCATCACCAACAACAATATATACTAGTTAGCAAAGATATCATCGAGTTCAACATGGTCATGATATTATAAGCGTTCATAACACCACAAAAGCAAATCACTCTTTGAGATTAAGTTCAGGACGAAGAACACGGACACGCATGAGAGGACAACAAGTACTAAGAGCATGATAACTAGCTAAATCACTCATGCTGCTCTCTCTCAGGTAAAATAGCATAGAACATGTATAACTCTCCTGATTCATCATATTGGAGCATGCAGATGAACCTGTCTCCTAATCGTGGGCTGCGCTTCTGATTGCTGCCCCCTGGTACTTCTCTGCGATCGTTAACAATTTTGCTCCAATCTTTCACTATTAAGCATTCATCGCTTTCAGAAATCCTGAATGCACTCATGTGCACTGTAGGATATCTTGGCCGTAAGCTAACAATTGACATGCGACCTTTAGTCTCGATCCACTGAGGCACAACTGTCATCGGGAGTCCCTGTTGAAGAACATCGTATAGTAATTAATATACTTAGCAATGAAAGTTTAGCTTGAAAAATAATGTATGCAAAAGATGCACTGAGGACTAATAGTAAAAATCTTACCATCTTTCCTAAATACATGTGACCGTAGTTCAATACGATCACTATTGGTCGCACGTTTTGAGTACTAAGATTTTCAAATTCAGGAAAATGATTTCTCTTGACAGCATCAAGATCCTCAAGCCATGAAACATAATGACTTGTCTCCTCGCAGTTTAGTTCAGCCCCGGGACAGTGGATGGTCCTGTCTACCAAGCGCCGAACATGTTTGCTTGAATCAAAATAAGCTGTTAATAGAAATTACTTGTCAACTATTTTTGAATAAACAATATCAAAGACATAAATATGGTTGAGAAACTCACATAATGGTAGAACTGGAGGCGTCTGCACATCAACCCAGATGTCTCTATTACCTTCAATATCATCTTCCGGACGAATATCAAAGGTGATAACCATATCAGGCTCAAATGCATAAGTCTTGCATAGTGCTTGCCAAGTTTTGCATTCAAAATAGGTGTATGTGTCTGCATTGTATAATTTGACGTTGAAAGTATAACCATGCTCGGTCTTCAGGTAAACTCTCTTTACCTCCATAGTTTCCATAGCACTGAAACCTATCTTATCCAAGACAAAAATTCTTGCATGGCAGGGGATGCGCTAGTACAATAGTGAAAATTAAAAATTATAAGTTGAAGCAAATGAAGCATAAGTCATGCTTAATTACAAAAAAAGACTTGTCGTTGTGACTTACTGTATCCACTTCGAAGGTCTCATCCAGCTTGATGCTGAAGCGCCTATCATCAACAAGGAAATTTCTGTCGCACAGGCCGCGCTGGTCTTCACAGTATTCGCACTTACTGAAATCTTTTTCGTCGTCAGACGACATTTCCTATGTTCATATAGGTGAAACATTAAACACTTACTAGTTCTATTAATTCAACTAATTCAACTACTTCTATTAATTCAACTAATTCTATCAATTCAACTAGTTCTATTAATTCAACTAATTCAACTAAGCATTTACTAAAAATAAACTAGTTCTATTAATTTTCTTACTAAAATAAAGTAGCTAGTTCTATATATATAGTAATATTTTAATTAGATCATCAAATCTCAAATACCTAAATTTTCTTACTAAAAATAAACTAGTTCTATTAATTCAACAAATTCAACTAAGAATTTACTAAAAATGAACTAGTTATATTAATTTTCTTACTAAAATATATAAAGTAGCTATATATAGTAATATTTTAATTAGATCATCAAATCTCATATACCTAAATTTTCTTACTAAAAATAAACTAGTTCTATTAATTCAACTAGTTCAACTAAGCATTTACTAAAAATAAACTAGTTATATTAATTCAACAGAAAATTTGACATGCATTAATCTAAACAACAGAAAATAAGTAAAAAAATGTGTGTGTATGTGTGTGTGTCTCTGTGTGTGTATGTGTGTGTATGTGTGTGTATGTGTGTGTGTGTGTACTAGCGGGGCGGCGGCGTACGGGCGGCGGGGACGGCGCGACGGGCGGCAGGCCAGGGGCAACGGCGCGGGACGGCGACACGTACGGGGTGGCGGGCCGGGGGCGACGGGAACGGCGAAGACGGGCGGCGGGCCGGGGGCGACGGCGCGAGACGGTGACGACGGCGCGGCGGGTCGCGCGACGACGGGGGCCGGCTGGGGCGGCGACGACGACGGCGACAGGGACGGGCTGGGGCGCGACAGGGGCGAAGAATAAACTGAAACGAACTGAAAATATTCGTAAGTGGTGCTTATATAGCGGTGGCCATTAGTACCGGTTTGATCCACCAACCGGTACTAAAGGCCTATTTTGGCCAGGCCAAGAGGCGGGAAGAGCAGGCCTTTAGTACCGGTTGGTGGCTCCAACTAGTACTAAAGACCCACCTTTAGTACCGGGTTGGGCTACCAACCGGTACTAAAGGGGGTGCGCTGCCACCCGCGGTGTAGAAAGTTTAGTCCCACCTCGCCGGGCGAAGGGCAGCCGCACTGGTTTATAAACCTAGCCGCGGCTGCTACTTTGAACTCCCTTGTAAAGCAGGCTTCTGGGCCAAACTATGGCGCGCTGCCCTGTGAGCCTGCTGGTCCTCGTGGGCTTGAATTTGCACGCCCGTGGTCTAGCAGGCCCACTGGGCAGCGCCCCAATAATTTTTTATATAGTTTTTTTCTTTTCTTCTTTATTTATTTTCTTCTATTTTTTTCTGAGTAGTTTTTTATATAGTTTTTTTTCTTTTCTGCTTTTTTTATTTTCTTCTATTTATTTCCGATTAGTTTTTTATATATTTTTTTCTTTTCCCCAAATCGGTAAATGACTGAAAAATAGCAAATGCTGTCAGAAAGTGTTGAAAATTTTTCATATAGTTTTTTCTTTTCTTCTTTATTTATTTTCTTCTATTTATTTCTGAGTAGTTTTTTATATGTTTTTTCTTTTCTTCCATTTGTTTCTGATTAGTTTTTTATATAGTTTTTTTCTTTTCCCCAAATCGGTAAATGACTGAAAAATAGCAAATGATGTCAGAAAGTGTTGAAAATTGATGACGTCGCTTTGAATGGTGTGTACGGAACGCAAAAAAGTCTAGAGTTGTAATAAGTTTAAAAAAATGAAATGCCCATGTAACAGATGAGTTCTCGTCAGAAACCCTGATACTTCGAAAGAGATTGTCCAGTTTGTACACGAAGTGCGTCCAGTTTTTGCCGTAACCCTCTCTACTCTTTTGCACATGCTATGTGGGTGAAATGATGATACCATGCCAGGTTTCGACATTTTTAGAGTTCATTTTGTAGTGATTTTCAATTTCACGGTCATTTAGCTCTCTAAACAAATCGGTAAATGACTAAAAAATAGCAAATGACGTCAGAAAGTTTTGAAAATTGATGACGTCGCTTGAATGGTGTGTACGGAACGCAAAAAAGTCTGGAGTTGTAATAAGTTTAAAAAAATGAAGTGCCCATGTAACAGATGAGTTCTCGTCAGAAACCCTGATACTTCGAAAGAGATTGTCCAGTTTGTACACGAAGTGCGTCCAGTTTTTGCCGTAACCCTCTCTACTCTTTTGCACATGCTATGTGGGTGAAATGATGATACCATGCCAAGTTTCGACATTTTCAGAGTTCATTTTGTAGTGATTTTCAATTTCACGGTCATTTAGCTCTCTAACCAAATCGGTAAATGACTGAAAAATAGCAAATGATGTCAGAAAGTGTTGAAAATTGATGACGTCGCTTTGGATGGTGCGTACGGAACGCAAAAAAGTCTAGAGTTGTAATAAGGTTAAAAAATGAAGTGCCAGTGTAACAGATGAGTTCTCGTCCGAAACCCTGATACTCCGAAAGAGATTGTCCAGTTTGTACACGAAGTGCGTCCAGTTTTTGCCGTAACCCTCTCTACTCTTTTGCACATACTATGTGGGTGAAATGATGATACCATGCCAAGTTTTGACATTTGCAGAGTTCATTTTGTAGTGATTTTCAATTTCATGGTCATTTAGCTCTCTAAACAAATCGGTAAATGACTAAAAAATAGCAAATGATGTCAGAAAGTGTTGAAAATTGATGACGTCGCTTTGAATGGTGTGTACGGAACGCAAAAAAGTCTGGAGTTGTAATAAGTTAAAAAAAATGAAGTGCCCATGTAACAGATGAGTTCTCGTCAGAAACCCTGATACTTCGAAAGAGATTGTCCAGTTTGTAGACGAAGTGCGTCCAGTTTTTGCCGTAACCCTCTCTACTCTTTTGCACATGCTATGTGGGTGAAATGATGATACCATGCCAGGTTTCGACATTTTTAGAGTTCATTTTGTAGTGATTTTCTATTTCACGGTCATTTAGCTCTCTAAACAAATCGGTAAATGACTAAAAAATAGCAAATGACGTCAGAAAGTTTTGAAAATTGATGACGTCGCTTTGAATGGTGTGTACGGAACGCAAAAAAGTCTGGAGTTGTAATAAGTTTAAAAAAATGACGTGCCCATGTAACAGATGAGTTCTCATCAGAAACCCTGATACTTCGAAAGAGATTGTCCAGTTTGTACACGAAGTGCGTCCAGTTTTTGCCGTAACCCTCTCTACTCTTTTGCACATGCTATGTGGGTGAAATGATGATACCATGCCACGTTTCGACATTTTCAGAGTTCATTTTGTAGTGATTTTCAATTTCACGGTCATTTAGCTCTCTAACCAAATCGGTAAATGACTGAAAAATAGCAAATGATTGTCAGAAAGTGTTGAAAATTGATGACGTCGCTTTGGATGGTGCGTACGGAACGCAAAAAAGTCTAGAGTTGTAATAAGGTTAAAAAATGAAGTGCCAGTGTAACAGATGAGTTCTCGTCCGAAACCCTGATACTCCGAAAGAGATTGTCCAGTTTGTACACGAAGTGCGTCCAGTTTTTGCCGTAACCCTCTCTACTCTTTTGCACATACTATGTGGGTGAAATGATGATACCATGCCAAGTTTTGACATTTGCAGAGTTCATTTTGTAGTGATTTTCAATTTCACGGTCATTTAGCTCTCTAAACAAATCGGTAAATGACTAAAAAATAGCAAATGATGTCAGAAAGTGTTGAAAATTGATGACGTCGCTTTGAATGGTGTGTACGGAACGCAAAAAAGTCTGGAGTTGTAATAAGTTAAAAAAAATGAAGTGCCCATGTAACAGATGAGTTCTCGTCAGAAACCCTGATACTTCGAAAGAGATTGTCCAGTTTGTAGACGAAGTGCGTCCAGTTTTTGCCGTAACCCTCTCTACTCTTTTGCACATGCTATGTGGGTGAAATGATGATACCATGCCAGGTTTCGACATTTTTAGAGTTCATTTTGTAGTGATTTTCAATTTCACGGTCATTTAGCTCTCTAAACAAATCGGTAAATGACTGAAAAATAGCAAATGACGTCAGAAAGTTTTGAAAATTGATGACGTCGCTTTGAATGGTGTGTACGGAACGCAAAAAAGTCTGGAGTTGTAATAAGTTTAAAAAAATGACGTGCCCATGTAACAGATGAGTTCTCTTCAGAAACCCTGATACTTCGAAACAGATTGTCCAGTTTGTACACGAAGTGCGTCCAGTTTTTGCCGTAACCCTCTCTACTCTTTTGCACATGCTATGTGGGTGAAATGATGATACCATGCCACGTTTCGACATTTTCAGAGTTCATTTTGTAGTGATTTTCAATTTCACGGTCATTTAGCTCTCTAAACAAATCAGTAAATGACTGAAAAATAGCAAATGATGTCAGAAAGTGTTGAAAATTGATGACGTCGCTTTGGATGGTGCGTACGGAACGCAAAAAAGTCTAGAGTTGTAATAAGGTTAAAAAATGAAGTGCCAGTGTAACAGATGAGTTCTCGTCCGAAACCCTGATACTCCGAAAGAGATTGTCCAGTTTGTACACGAAGTGCGTCCAGTTTTTGCCGTAACCCTCTCTACCCTTTTGCACATACTATGTGGGTGAAATGATGATACCATGCCAAGTTTTGACATTTGCAGAGTTCATTTTGTAGTGATTTTCAATTTCGCGGTCATTTAGCTCTCTAAACAAATCGGTAAATGACTAAAAAATAGCAAATGATGTCAGAAAGTGTTGAAAATTGATGACGTCGCTTTGAACGGTGTGTACGGAACGCAAAAAAGTCTGGAGTTGTAATAAGTTTAAAAAAATGAAGTGCCCATGTAACAGATGAGTTCTCGTCAGAAACCCTGATACTTCGAAAGAGATTGTCCAGTTTGTACACGAAGTGCGTCCAGTTTTTGCCGTAACCCTCTCTACTTTTTTGCACATGCTATGTGGGTGAAATGATGATACCATGCCAGGTTTCGACATTTTTAGAGTTCATTTTGTAGTGATTTTCAATTTCACGCTCATTTAGCTCTCTAAACAAATCGGTAAATGACTAAAAAATAGCAAATGACGTCAGAAAGTTTTGAAAATTGATGACGTCGCTTTGAATGGTGTGTACGGAACGCAAAAAAGTCTGGAGTTGTAATAAGTTTAAAAAAATGAAGTGCCCATGTAACAGATGAGTTCTCGTCAGAAACCCTGATACTTCGAAAGAGATTGTCCAGTTTGTACACGAAGTGCGTCCAGTTTTTGCCGTAACCCTCTCTACTCTTTTGCACATGCTATGTGGGTGAAATGATGATACCATGCCAAGTTTCGACATTTTCAGAGTTCATTTTGTAGTGATTTTCAATTTCACGGTCATTTAGCTCTCTAAACAAATCGGTAAATGACTGAAAAATAGCAAATGATGTCAGAAAGTGTTGAAAATTGATGACGTCGCTTTGAATGGTGTGTACGGAACGCAAAAAAGTCTGGAGTTGTAATAAGTTTAAAAAAATGAAGTGCCCATGTAACAGATGAGTTCTCGTCAGAAACCCTGATACTTCGAAAGAGATTGTCCAGTTTGTAGACGAAGTGCGTCCAGTTTTTGCCGTAACCCTCTCTACTCTTTTGCACATGCTATGTGGGTGAAATGATGATACCATGCCAGGTTTCGACATTTTTAGAGTTCATTTTGTAGTGATTTTCAATTTCACGGTCATTTAGCTCTCTAAACAAATCGGTAAATGACTAAAAAATAGCAAATGACGTCAGAAAGTTTTGAAAATTGATGACGTCGCTTTGAATGGTGTGTACGGAACGCAAAAAAGTCTGGAGTTGTAATAAGTTTAAAAAAATGACGTGCCCATGTAACAGATGAGTTCTCGTCAGAAACCCTGATACTTCGAAAGAGATTGTCCAGTTTGTACACGAAGTGCGTCCAGTTTTTGCCGTAACCCTCTCTACTCTTTTGCACATGCTATGTGGGTGAAATGATGATACCATGCCACGTTTCGACATTTTCAGAGTTCATTTTGTAGTGATTTTCAATTTCACGGTCATTTAGCTCTCTAACCAAATCGGTAAATGACTGAAAAATAGCAAATGATTGTCAGAAAGTGTTGAAAATTGATGACGTCGCTTTGGATGGTGCGTACGGAACGCAAAAAAGTCTAGAGTTGTAATAAGGTTAAAAAATGAAGTGCCAGTGTAACAGATGAGTTCTCGTCCGAAACCCTGATACTCCGAAAGAGATAGTCCAGTTTGTACACGAAGTGCGTCCAGTTTTTGCCGTAACCCTCTCTACTCTTTTGCACATACTATGTGGGTGAAATGATGATACCATGCCAAGTTTTGACATTTGCAGAGTTCATTTTGTAGTGATTTTCAATTTCACGGTCATTTAGCTCTCTAAACAAATCGGTAAATGACTAAAAAATAGCAAATGATGTCAGAAAGTGTTGAAAATTGATGACGTCGCTTTGAATGGTGTGTACGGAACGCAAAAAAGTCTGGAGTTGTAATAAGTTAAAAAAAATGAAGTGCCCATGTAACAGATGAGTTCTCGTCAGAAACCCTGATACTTCGAAAGAGATTGTCCAGTTTGTAGACGAAGTGCGTCCAGTTTTTGCCGTAACCCTCTCTACTCTTTTGCACATGCTATGTGGGTGAAATGATGATACCATGCCAGGTTTCGACATTTTTAGAGTTCATTTTGTAGTGATTTTCAATTTCACGGTCATTTAGCTCTCTAAACAAATCGGTAAATGACTGAAAAATAGCAAATGACGTCAGAAAGTTTTGAAAATTGATGACGTCGCTTTGAATGGTGTGTACGGAACGCAAAAAAGTCTGGAGTTGTAATAAGTTTAAAAAAATGACGTGCCCATGTAACAGATGAGTTCTCTTCAGAAACCCTGATACTTCGAAACAGATTGTCCAGTTTGTACACGAAGTGCGTCCAGTTTTTGCCGTAACCCTCTCTACTCTTTTGCACATGCTATGTGGGTGAAATGATGATACCATGCCACGTTTCGACATTTTCAGAGTTCATTTTGTAGTGATTTTCAATTTCACGGTCATTTAGCTCTCTAAACAAATCAGTAAATGACTGAAAAATAGCAAATGATGTCAGAAAGTGTTGAAAATTGATGACGTCGCTTTGGATGGTGCGTACGGAACGCAAAAAAGTCTAGAGTTGTAATAAGGTTAAAAAATGAAGTGCCAGTGTAACAGATGAGTTCTCGTCCGAAACCCTGATACTCCGAAAGAGATTGTCCAGTTTGTACACGAAGTGCGTCCAGTTTTTGCCGTAACCCTCTCTACTCTTTTGCACATACTATGTGGGTGAAATGATGATACCATGCCAAGTTTTGACATTTGCAGAGTTCATTTTGTAGTGATTTTCAATTTCGCGGTCATTTAGCTCTCTAAACAAATCGGTAAATGACTAAAAAATAGCAAATGATGTCAGAAAGTGTTGAAAATTGATGACGTCGCTTTGAACGGTGTGTACGGAACGCAAAAAAGTCTGGAGTTGTAATAAGTTTAAAAAAATGAAGTGCCCATGTAACAGATGAGTTCTCGTCAGAAACCCTGATACTTCGAAAGAGATTGTCCAGTTTGTACACGAAGTGCGTCCAGTTTTTGCCGTAACCCTCTCTACTTTTTTGCACATGCTATGTGGGTGAAATGATGATACCATGCCAGGTTTCGACATTTTTAGAGTTCATTTTGTAGTGATTTTCAATTTCACGCTCATTTAGCTCTCTAAACAAATCGGTAAATGACTAAAAAATAGCAAATGACGTCAGAAAGTTTTGAAAATTGATGACGTCGCTTTGAATGGTGTGTACGGAACGCAAAAAAGTCTGGAGTTGTAATAAGTTTAAAAAAATGAAGTGCCCATGTAACAGATGAGTTCTCGTCAGAAACCCTGATACTTCGAAAGAGATTGTCCAGTTTGTACACGAAGTGCGTCCAGTTTTTGCCGTAACCCTCTCTACTCTTTTGCACATGCTATGTGGGTGAAATGATGATACCATGCCAAGTTTCGACATTTTCAGAGTTCATTTTGTAGTGATTTTCAATTTCACGGTCATTTAGCTCTCTAAACAAATCGGTAAATGACTGAAAAATAGCAAATGATGTCAGAAAGTGTTGAAAATTGATGACGTCGCTTTGGATGGTGTGTACAGAATGCAAAAAAGTCTAGAGTTGTAATAAGGTTAAAAAATGAAGTGCCAGTGTAACAGATGAGTTCTCGTCCGAAACCCTGATACTCCGAAAGAGATTGTCCAGTTTGTACACGAAGTGCGTCCAGTTTTTGCCGTAACCCTCTCTACTCTTTTGCACATACTATGTGGGTGAAATGATGATACCATGCCAAGTTTTGACATTTGCAGAGTTCATTTTGTAGTGATTTTCAATTTCACGGTCATTTAGCTCTCTAAACAAATCGGTAAATGACTAAAAAATAGCAAATGATGTCAGAAAGTGTTGAAAATTGATGACGTCTCTTTGAATGGTATGTACGGAACGCAAAAAAGTTTGGAGTTGTAATAAGTTTAAAAAAATGAAGTGCCCATGTAACAGATGAGTTCTCGTCAGAAACCCTGATACTTCGAAAGAGATTGTCCAGTTTGTACACGAAGTGCGTCCAGTTTTTGCCGTAACCCTCTCTACTCTTTTGCACATGCTATGTGGGTGAAATGATGATACCATGCCAGGTTTCGACATTTTTAGAGTTCATTTTGTAGTGATTTTCAATTTCACGGTCATTTAGCTCTCTAAACAAATCGGTAAATGACTAAAAAATAGCAAATGACATCAGAAAGTTTTGAAAATTGATGACGTCGCTTTGAATGGTGTGTACGGAACGCAAAAAAGTCTGGAGTTGTAATAAGTTTAAAAAAATGAAGTGCCCATGTAACAGATGAGTTCTCGTCAGAAACCCTGATACTTCGAAAGAGATTGTTCAGTTTGTACACGAAGTGCGTCCAGTTTTTGCCGTAACCCTCTCTACACTTTTGCACATGCTATGTGGGTGAAATGATGATACCATGCCACGTTTCGACATTTTCAGAGTTCATTTTGTAGTGATTTTCAATTTCACGGTCATTTAGCTCTCTAAACAAATCGGTAAATGACTGAAAAATAGCAAATGATGTCAGAAAGTGTTGAAAATTGATGACGTCGCTTTGGATGGTGCGTACGGAACGCAAAAAAGTCTAGAGTTGTAATAAGGTTAAAAAATGAAGTGCCAGTGTAACAGATGAGTTCTCGTCCGAAACCCTGATACTCCGAAAGAGATTGTCCAGTTTGTACACGAAGTGCGTCCAGTTTTTGCCGTAACCCTCTCTACTCTTTTGCACATCCTATGTGGGTGAAATGATGATACCATGCCAAGTTTTGACATTTGCAGAGTTCATTTTGTAGTGATTTTCAATTTCACGGTCATTTAGCTCTCTAAACAAATCGGTAAATGACTAAAAAATAGCAAATGATGTCAGAAAGTGTTGAAAATTGATGACGTCGCTTTGAATGGTGTGTACGGAACGCAAAAAAGTCTGGAGTTGTAATAAGTTAAAAAAAATGAAGTGCCCATGTAACAGATGAGTTCTCGTCCGAAACCCTGATACTTCGAAAGAGATTGTCCAGTTTGTACACGAAGTGCGTCCAGTTTTTGCCGTAACCCTCTCTACTCTTTTGCACATGCTATGTGGGTGAAATGATGATACCATGCCAAGTTTTGACATTTGCAGAGTTCATTTTGTAGTGATTTTCAATTTCACGGTCATTTAGCTCTCTAAACAAATCGGTAAATGACTAAAAAATAGCAAATGTTGTCAGAAAGTGTTGAAAATTGATGACGTCGCTTTGAATGGTGTGTACGGAACGCAAAAAAGTCTGGAGTTGTAATAAGTTTAAAAAAATGAAGTGCCCATGTAACAGATGAGTTCTCGTCAGAAACCCTGATACTTCGAAAGAGATTGTCCAGTTTGTACACGAAGTGCGTCCAGTTTTTGCCGTAACCCTCTCTATTCTTTTGCACATGCTATGTGGGTGAAATGATGATACCATGCCAGGTTTCGACATTTTTAGAGTTCATTTTGTAGTGATTTTCAATTTCACGCTCATTTAGCTCTCTAAACAAATCGGTAAATGACTAAAAAATAGCAAATGACGTCAGAAAGTTTTGAAAATTGATGACGTCGCTTTGAATGGTGTGTACGGAACGCAAAAAAGTCTGGAGTTGTAATAAGTTTAAAAAAATGAAGTGCCCATGTAACAGATGAGTTCTCGTCAGAAACCCTGATACTTCGAAAGAGATTGTCTAGTTTGTACACGAAGTGCGTCCAGTTTTTGCCGTAACCCTCTCTACTCTTTTGCACATGCTATGTGGGTGAAATGATGATACCATGCCAAGTTTCGACATTTTCAGAGTTCATTTTGTAGTGATTTTCAATTTCACGGTCATTTAGCTCTCTAAACAAATCGGTAAATGACTGAAAAATAGCAAATTATGTCAGAAAGTGTTGAAAATTGATGACGTCGCTTTGGATGGTGCGTACGGAACGCAAAAAAGTCTAGAGTTGTAATAAGGTTAAAAAATGAAGTGCCAGTGTAACAGATGAGTTCTCGTCCGAAACCCTGATACTCCGAAAGAGATTGTCCAGTTTGTACACGAAGTGCGTCCAGTTTTTGCCGTAACCCTCTCTACTCTTTTGCACATACTATGTGGGTGAAATGATGATACCATGCCAAGTTTTGACATTTGCAGAGTTCATTTTGTAGTGATTTTCAATTTCACGGTCATTTAGCTCTCTAAACAAATCGGTAAATGACTAAAAAATAGCAAATGATGTCAGAAAGTGTTGAAAATTGATGACGTCTCTTTGAATGGTATGTACGGAACGCAAAAAAGTTTGGAGTTGTAATAAGTTTAAAAAAATGAAGTGCCCATGTAACAGATGAGTTCTCGTCAGAAACCCTGATACTTCGAAAGAGATTGTCCAGTTTGTACACGAAGTGCGTCCAGTTTTTGCCGTAACCCTCTCTACTCTTTTGCACATGCTATGTGGGTGAAATGATGATACCATGCCAGGTTTCGACATTTTTAGAGTTCATTTTGTAGTGATTTTCAATTTCACGGTCATTTAGCTCTCTAAACAAATCAGTAAATGACTAAAAAATAGCAAATGACATCAGAAAGTTTTGAAAATTGATGACGTCGCTTTGAATGGTGTGTACGGAACGCAAAAAAGTCTGGAGTTGTAATAAGTTTAAAAAAATGAAGTGCCCATGTAACAGATGAGTTCTCGACAGAAACCCTGATACTTCGAAAGAGATTGTTCAGTTTGTACACGAAGTGCGTCCAGTTTTTGCCGTAACCCTCTCTACTCTTTTGCACATGCTATGTGGGTGAAATGATGATACCATGCCAAGTTTCGACATTTTCAGAGTTCATTTTGTAGTGATTTTCAATTTCACGGTCATTTAGCTCTCTATTCAAATCGGTAAATGACTGAAAAATAGCAAATGATGTCAGAAAGTGTTGAAAATTGATGACGTCGCTTTGGATGGTGCGTACGGAACGCAAAAAAGTCTAGAGTTGTAATAAGGTTAAAAAATGAAGTGCCAGTGTAACAGATGAGTTCTCGTCCGAAACCCTGATACTCCGAAAGAGATTGTCCAGTTTGTACACGAAGTGCGTCCAGTTTTTGCCGTAACCCTCTCTACTCTTTTGCACATACTATGTGCGTGAAATGATGATACCATGCCACGTTTTGACATTTGCAGAGTTCATTTTGTAGTGATTTTCAATTTCACGGTCATTTAGCTCTCTAAACAAATCGGTAAATGACTAAAAAATAGCAAATGATGTCAGAAAGTGTTGAAAATTGACGACGTCGCTTTGAATGGTGTGTACGGAACGCAAAAAAGTCTGGAGTTGTAATAAGTTAAAAAAAATGAAGTGCCCATGTAACAGATGAGTTCTCGTCCGAAACCCTGATACTTCGAAAGAGATTGTCCAGTTTGTACACGAAGTGCGTCCAGTTTTTGCCGTAACCCTCTCTACTCTTTTGCACATGCTATGTGGGTGAAATGATGATACCATGCCAAGTTTTGACATTTGCAGAGTTCATTTTGTAGTGATTTTCAATTTCACGGTCATTTAGCTCTCTAAACAAATCGGTAAATGACTAAAAAATAGCAAATGATGTCAGAAAGTGTTGAAAATTGATGACGTCGCTTTGAATGGTGTGTACGGAACGCAAAAAAGTCTGGAGTTGTAATAAGTTTAAAAAAATGAAGTGCCCATGTAACAGATGAGTTCTCGTCAGAAACCCTGATACTTCGAAAGAGATTGTCCAGTTTGTACACGAAGTGCGTCCAGTTTTTGCCGTAACCCTCTCTACTCTTTTGCACATGCTATGTGGGTGAAATGATGATACCATGCCAGGTTTCGACATTTTTAGAGTTCATTTTGTAGTGATTTTCAATTTCACGCTCATTTAGCTCTCTAAACAAATCGGTAAATGACTAAAAAATAGCAAATGACGTCAGAAAGTTTTGAAAATTGATGACGTCGCTTTGAATGGTGTGTACGGAACGCAAAAAAGTCTGGAGTTGTAATAAGTTTAAAAAAATGAAGTGCCCATGTAACAGATGAGTTCTCGTCAGAAACCCTGATACTTCGAAAGAGATTGTCCAGTTTGTACACGAAGTGCGTCCAGTTTTTGCCGTAACCCTCTCTACTCTTTTGCACATGCTATGTGGGTGAAATGATGATACCATGCCAAGTTTCGACATTTTCAGAGTTCATTTTGTAGTGATTTTCAATTTCACGGTCATTTAGCTCTCTAAACAAATCGGTAAATGACTAAAAAATAGCAAATTATGTCAGAAAGTGTTGAAAATTGATGACGTCGCTTTGGATGGTGCGTACGGAACGCAAAAAAGTCTAGAGTTGTAATAAGGTTAAAAAATGAAGTGCCAGTATAACAGATGAGTTCTCGTCCGAAACCCTGATACTCCGAAAGAGATTGTCCAGTTTGTACACGAAGTGCGTCCAGTTTTTGCCGTAACCCTCTCTACTCTTTTGCACATACTATGTGGGTGAAATGATGATACCATGCCAAGTTTTGACATTTGCAGAGTTCATTTTGTAGTGATTTTCAATTTCACGGTCATTTAGCTCTCTAAACAAATCGGTAAATGACTAAAAAATAGCAAATGATGTCAGAAAGTGTTGAAAATTGATGACGTCTCTTTGAATGGTATGTACGGAACGCAAAAAAGTTTGGAGTTGTAATAAGTTTAAAAAAATGAAGTGCCCATGTAACAGATGAGTTCTCGTCAGAAACCCTGATACTTCGAAAGAGATTGTCCAGTTTGTACACGAAGTGCGTCCAGTTTTTGCCGTAACCCTCTCTACTCTTTTGCACATGCTATGTGGGTGAAATGATGATACCATGCCAGGTTTCGACATTTTTAGAGTTCATTTTGTAGTGATTTTCAATTTCACGGTCATTTAGCTCTCTAAACAAATCGGTAAATGACTAAAAAATAGCAAATGACATCAGAAAGTTTTGAAAATTGATGACGTCGCTTTGAATGGTGTGTACGGAACGCAAAAAAGTCTGGAGTTGTAATAAGTTTAAAAAAATGAAGTGCCCATGTAACAGATGAGTTCTCGTCAGAAACCCTGATACTTCGAAAGAGATTGTTCAGTTTGTACACGAAGTGCGTCCAGTTTTTGCCGTAACCCTCTCTACTCTTTTGCACATGCTATGTGGGTGAAATGATGATACCATGCCAAGTTTCGACATTTTCAGAGTTCATTTTGTAGTGATTTTCAATTTCACGGTCATTTAGCTCTCTAAACAAATCGGTAAATGACTGAAAAATAGCAAATGATGTCAGAAAGTGTTGAAAATTGATGACGTCGCTTTGGATGGTGTGTACAGAATGCAAAAAAGTCTAGAGTTGTAATAAGGTTAAAAAATGAAGTGCCAGTGTAACAGATGAGTTCTCGTCCGAAACCCTGATACTCCGAAAGAGATTGTCCAGTTTGTACACGAAGTGCGTCCAGTTTTTGCCGTAACCCTCTCTACTCTTTTGCACATACTATGTGGGTGAAATGATGATACCATGCCAAGTTTTGACATTTGCAGAGTTCATTTTGTAGTGATTTTCAATTTCACGGTCATTTAGCTCTCTAAACAAATCGGTAAATGAGTAAAAACTAGCAAATGATGTCAGAAAGTGTTGAAAATTGATGACGTCGCTTTGAATGGTGTGTACGGAACGCAAAAAAGTCTGGAGTTGTAATAAGTTTAAAAAAATGAAGTGCCCATGTAACAGATGAGTTCTCGTGAGAAACCCTGATACTTCGAAAGAGATTGTCCAGTTTGTACACGAAGTGCGTCCAGTTTTTGCCGTAACCCTCTCTACTCTTTTGCACATGCTATGTGGGTGAAATGATGATACCATGCCAGGTTTCGACATTTTTAGAGTTCATCTTGTAGTGATTTTCAATTTCACGGTCATTTAGCTCTCTAAACAAATCGGTAAATGACTAAAAAATAGCAAATGACGTCAGAAAGTTTTGAAAATTGATGACGTCGCTTTGGATGGTGTGTACGGAACGCAAAAAAGTCTGGAGTTGTAATAAGTTTAAAAAAATGAAGTGCCAGTGTAACAGATGAGTTCTCGTCAGTATCCTGATACTTCGAAAGAGATTGTCCAGTTTGTACACGAAGTGCGTCCAGTTTTTGCCGTAACCCTCTCTACTCTTTTGCACATGCTATGTGGGTGAAATGATGATACCATGCCAAGTTTCGACATTTTCAGAGTTCATTTTGTAGTGATTTTCAATTTCACGGTCATTTAGCTCTCTAAACAAATCGGTAAATGACTGAAAAATAGCAAATGATGTCAGAAAGTGTTGAAAATTGATGACGTCGCTTTGGATGGTGCGTACGGAATGCAAAAAAGTCTAGAGTTGTAATAAGGTGAAAAAATGAAGTGCCAGTGTAACAGATGAGTTCTCGTCCGAAACCCTGATACTCCGAAAGAGATTGTCCAGTTTGTACACGAAGTGCGTCCAGTTTTTGCCGTAACCCTCTCTACTCTTTTGCACATACTATGTGGGTGAAATGATGATACCATGCCAGGTTTTGACATTTGCAGAGTTCATTTTGTAGTAATTTTCAATTTCATGGTCATTAGCTCTCTAAACAAATCGGTAAATGACTAAAAAATAGCAAATGATGTCAGAAAGTTTTGAAAATTGATGACGTCGCTTTGAATGGTGTGTACGAAACGCAAAAAATTCTGGAGTTGTAATAAGTTTAAAAAAATGAAGTGCCCATGTAACAAATGAGTTCTCGTCAGAAACCCTGATACTTCGATGTTGGGGAACGTAGCAGAAATTCAAAATTTTCCTACGTGTCACCAAGATCAATCTAGGAGATGCTAGCAACGAGAGGGGAGGAGTGCATCTACATACCCTTGTAGATCGCGAGCGGAAGCGTTCAAGAGAACGGGGTTGATGGAGTCGTACTCGTCGTGATCCAAATCACCGATGATCCTAGCGCCGAACGGACGGCACCTCCGCGTTCAACACACGTACGAAGCGGGGACGTCTCCTCCTTCTTGATCCAGCAAGGGGGGAGGAGAAGTTGATGGAGATCCGGCAGCACGATGGCGTGGTGGTGGAAGTAGCGGGATCCCGGCAGGGCTTCGCCAAGCGCAAGCGGGGAGGAAGAGGTGTCACGGGAGGGAGGGAGGCGCCAGGGCTTGGGGTGCTGCTCCCATGCGCCTCCCCACTATATATAGGGGTGGAGGGGGCTGGTTTCTTGCCCTCCAAGTCCATTGGGGCGTTGGCAAAGGTGGGGGAAAGAAATCCCATCATTTCCCTTCCCCACCGATTGTTATCCCCCTTTTTTAGGGATCTTGATCTTATCCCTTCGGGATATGATCTTATTCCTTCTAAGGTGGGATCTTGGTGCGTCTTGACCAGGGGTGTGGGGCCTTGCCCCCACTACCCACGTTCATGTGGGTCCCCCCATGCAGGTGGGCCCCACTTCGGAACCTTCTAGAACCTTCCCGGTACAATACCGAAAAATCCCGAACATTTTCCGGTGGCCAAAATAGGACTTCCCATATATAAATCTTTACCACCGGACCATTCCAGAACTCCTCGTGATGTCCGGATCTCATCCGGGACTCCGAACGACTTTCAGATTTCCGCATACTAATATCTCTACAACCCTAGCGTCACCGAACCTTAAGTGTGTAGACCCTACGGGTTCGGGAGACATGCAGACATGACCGAGACGACTCTCCGGTCAATAACCAACAGCGGGATCTGGATACCCATGTTGGCTCCCACATGTTCCACGATGATCTCATCGGATGAACCACGATGTCGAGGATTCAATCAATCCCGTATACAATTCCCTTTGTCAATCGATACGTTACTTGCCCGAGATTCGATTGTCGGTATCCCAATACCTTGTTCAATCTCGTTACCGGCAAGTCACTTTACTCGTACCGTAATGCATGATCCCGTGACCAAACACTTGGTCACATTGAGCTCATTATGGTGATGCATTACCGAGTGGGCCCAGAGATACCTCTTTGTCATACGGAGTGACAAATCCCAGTCTCGATTCGTGCCAACCCAACAGACACTTTCGGAGATACCTGTAGTGCACCTTTATAGCCACCCAGTTACGTTGTGACGTTTGGTACACCCAAAGCATTCCTATGGTATCCGGGAGTTGCACAATCTCATGGTCTAAGGAAATGATACTTGACATTAGAAAAGCTCTAGCAAACGAACTACACGATCTTGTGCTATGCTTAGGATTGGGTCTTGTCCATCACATCATTCTCCTAATGATGTGATCCCGTTATCAATGACATCCAATGTCCATGGTCAGGAAACCATAACCATCTATTGATCAACGAGCTAGTCAACTAGAGGCTTACTAGGGACATGTTGTGGTCTATGTATTCACACATGTATTACGGTTTCCAGTTAATACAATTATAGCATGAACAACAGACAATTATCATGAACAAGGAAATACAATAATAACCATTTTATTATTGCCTCCAGGGCATATTTCCAACATTCGAAAGAGATTGTCCAGTTTGTACACGAAGTGCGTTCAGTTTTTGCCGTAACACAAGAAGTCCGGAGTTGTAATAAGTTATTAAAGATAAAAAAGAGGCACAATGCTCATTAATTAGCTTCAAACCTTTCGGAATAGTGCAAACTGCACTGCACATAACTCCGTGCAGTCTACACTATTCCTCAAGGCTTAAAGCTAAGCAACGAGCAGATGAACATTGCGCCTCTTCTTCATCGTCTGTGCACTCAGGGCTTATAAACCGCTCCTAGTGCCTCTCTCTTCGCGAGGTGGGACTAAAAAACTTTTGGAAATATGCCCTAGAGGCAATAATAAATGGTTATTATTATATTTCTTTGTTCATGATAATTGTCTATTGTTCATGCTATAATTGTATTGTCCGGAAATCGTAATACATGTGTGAATACATAGACCACAACGTGTCCCTAGTAAGCCTCTAGTTGACTAGCTCGTTGATCAACAGATAGTCATGGTTTCCTGACTATGGACATTGGATGTCATTGATAACGGGATCACATCATTAGGAGAATGATGTGATGGACAAGACCCAATCCTAAGCATAGCATAAAAGATCGGGTAGTTTCGTTTGCTAGAAGCTTTTCCAATGTCAAGTATCTTTTCCTTAGACCATGAGATCGTGCAACTCCCGGATATCATAGGAGTGCTTTGGGTGTGCCAAACGTCACAACATAACTGGGTGACTATAAAGGTGCGCTACGGGTATCTCCGAAAGTGTCTGTTGGGTTGGCACGGATCGAGACTGGGATTTGTCACTCCGTGTGACGGAGAGGTATCTCTGGGCCCACTCGGTAATGCATCATCATAATGAGCTCAATGTGAATAAGGCGTTAGTCACGGGATCATGCATTACGGTACGAGTAAAGAGAGTTGCCGGTAACGAGATTGAACAAGGTATTGGGATACCGACGATCGAATCTCGGGCAAGTAACATACCGATTGACAAAGGGAATTGCATACGGGATTGATTGAATCCTCGACACCGTGGTTCATCCGATGAGATCATCGTGGAACATGTGGGAGCCAACATGGGTATCCAGATCCCGCTGTTGGTTATTGACCGGAGAGGCGTCTCGGTCATGTCTGCATGTCTCCCGAACCCGTAGGGTCTACACACTTAAGGTTCGGTGACGCTAGGGTTGTAGAGATATGTGTATGCGGAAACCCGAAAGTTGTTCGGAGTCCCGGATGAGATCCCGGACGTCACGAGAGGTTCCGGAATGGTCCGGAGGTGAAGAATTATATATAGGAAGTCAAGTTTCGGCCACCGGGAAAGTTTCGGGGGTTACCGGTATTGTACTAGGACCACCGGAAGGGTCCCGGGGGTCCACCGGGTGGGGCCACCTATCCCTGAGGGCCCCGTGGGCTGAAGTGGGAAGGGAACCAGCCCCTAGTGGGCTGGGCGCCCCCCATGGGCCTCCCCCCATGCGCCTAGGGTTGGGAACCCTAGGGTGGGGGGGCTTCCCACTTGCCTTGGGGTGTGTCCGAACGTCGTAATCGCACTCTATTGGATATGGTGCGATCTATGATGTCTCTTACCGATTTACCGCTCTCATTTTGGGGCTATGCTTTAGAGACTGCCGCATTCACTTTAAATAGGGCTCCGTCAAAATCCGTTGAGACGACACAGTATGAATTATGGCTTGGGAAGAAACCTAAGCTGTCGTTTCTAAAAGTTTGGGGATGCGATGCTTATGTCAAGAAACTTCAACCTGAAAAGCTCGAACCCAAGTCGGAGAAATGCGTCTTCATAGGATACCCTAAGGAAACTATTGGGTATACCTTCTACCTCAGATCCGAAGGCAAGATCTTCGTTGCCAAGAACGGGTCCTTTCTAGAGAAGGAGTTTCTCTCGAAAGAATTGAGTGGGAGGAAAGTGGAACTTGATGAGGTGATAGTCACCCCTTCCGAACCGGAAAGTAGCACAGCGCGGGAAAATGTTCATGTGGTGCCTACACCGACTGGGGAGGAAGTTAATGATGATGATCATGAAGCTTCGGATCAAGTTACTGAACTTCGTAGGTCCACAAGGACACGTTCCGCACCAGAGTGGTACGGCAACTCTGTCCTGGAAATCATGTTGTTAGACAACGGTGAACCTTCGAACTATGAAGAAGCGATGGCGGGCCCGGATTCCGACAAATGGCTAGAAGCCATGAAATCCGAGATAGGATCCATGTATGAAAACGAAGTATGGACTTTGACTGACTTGCCCGATGATCGGCGAGCCATAGAAAACAAATGGATCTTTAAGAAGAAGACAGACGCGGATGGTAATGTGACCATCTATAAGGCTCGACTTGTCGCTAAGGGTTAACGACAAGTTCAAGGGGTTGACTACGATGAGACCTTCTCACCCGTAGCGAAGCTGAAGTCCGTCCGAATCATGTTATCAATTGCCGCATACTATGATTATGAGATATGGCAGATGGACGTCAAAACGGCATTCCTTAACGGCTTCCTTAAGGAAGAGTTGTATATGATGCAGCCAGAAGGTTTTGTCGATCCTAAGAATGCTAACAAAGTATGCAAGCTCCAGCGCTCAATCTATGGGCTGGTGCAAGCATCTCGGAGTTGGAACATTCGCTTTGATGAGATGATCAAAGCGTTTGGGTTTACACAGACTTATGGAGAAGCCTGTATTTACAAGAAAGTGAGTGGGAGCTCTGTAGCATTTCTCTTATTATATGTGGATGACATATTATTGATGGGAAATGATATAGAATTCTTGGAAAGTATAAAGGCCTATTTGAATAAGTGTTTTTCAATGAAGGACCTTGGAGAAGCTGCTTATATATTAGGCATCAAGATCTATCGAGATAGATCAAGATGCCTCATTGGTCTTTCACAGAGTACATACCTTGACAAGATATTGAAGAAGTTCAATATGGGTCAGACCAAGAAGGGGTTCTTGCCCGTATCGCAAGGTGTGCAATTGAGCACGGCTCAATGCCCGACCACGGCAGAAGATAGAGAAAAGATGAGTGTCATCCCCTATGCCTCGGCCATAGGGTCTATTATGTATGCCATGCTGTGTACCAGACCTGATGTAAACCTTGCCGTAAGTTTGGTAGGAAGGTACCAAAGTAATCCCGGCATGGAACACTGGACAGCGGTCAAGAATATCCTGAAGTACCTGAAAAGGACTAAGGATATGTTTCTCGTTTATGGAGGTGACGAAGAGCTCGTCGTAAAGGGTTACGTCGACGCTAGCTTCGACACAGATCTGGATGACTCGAAGTCACAAACCGGATACGTGTATATTTTGAATGGAGGAGCAGTAAGCTGGTGCAGTTGCAAGCAAAGCGTCGTGGCGGGATCTACATGTGAAGCGGAGTACATGGCAGCCTCGGAGGCAGCACAGGAAGCAGTTTGGATGAAGGAGTTCATTACCGACCTAGGGGTGATTCCCAATGCGTCGGGCACGATGACTCTCTTCTGTGACAACACTGGAGCTATTGCACTTGCGAAGGAGCCCAGGATTCACAGGAAGACCAGGCATATCAAGCGTCGCTTCAACTCCATTCATGAAAGTGTTCAAAATGGAGACATAGATATTTGTAAAGTACATACGGACCTGAATGTAGCAGATCCGTTGACTAAACCTCTCCCTAGGGCAAAACATGATCAACACCAGGACGCAATGGGTGTTCGATTCATCACAATGTAACTAGATTATTGACTCTAGTGCAAGTGGGAGACTGTTGGAAATATGCCCTAGAGGCAATAATAAATGGTTATTATTATATTTCTTTGTTCATGATAATTGTCTATTGTTCATGCTATAATTGTATTGTCCGGAAATCGTAATACATGTGTGAATACATAGACCACAACGTGTCCCTAGTAAGCCTCTAGTTGACTAGCTCGTTGATCAACAGATAGTCATGGTTTCCTGACTATGGACATTGGATGTCATTGATAACGGGATCACATCATTAGGAGAATGATGTGATGGACAAGACCCAATCCTAAGCATAGCATAAAAGATCATGTAGTTTCGTTTGCTAGAAGCTTTTCCAAGGTCAAGTATCTTTTCCTTAGACCATGAGATCGTGCAACTCCCGGATATCGTAGGAGTGCTTTGGGTGTGCCAAACGTCACAACGTAACTGGGTGACTATAAAGGTGCGCTACGGGTATCTCCGAAAGTGTCTGTTGGGTTGGCACGGATCGAGACTGGGATTTGTCACTCCGTGTGACGGAGAGGTATCTCTGGGCCCACTCGGTAATGCATCATCATAATGAGCTCAATGTGACTAAGGCGTTAGTCACGGGATCATGCATTACGGTACGAGTAAAGAGAGTTGCCGGTAACGAGATTGAACAAGGTATTGGGATACCGACGATCGAATCTCGGGCAAGTAACATACCGATTGACAAAGGGAATTGCATACGGGATTGATTGAATCCTCGACACCGTGGTTCATCCGATGAGATCATCGTGGAACATGTGGGAGCCAACATGGGTATCCAGATCCTGCTGTTGGTTATTGACCGGAGAGGCGTCTCGGTCATGTCTGCATGTCTCCCGAACCCGTAGGGTCTACACACTTAAGGTTCGGTGACGCTAGGGTTGTAGAGATATGTGTATGCGGAAACCCGAAAGTTGTTCGGAGTCCCGGATGAGATCCCGGACGTCACGAGAGGTTCCGGAATGGTCCGGAGGTGAAGAATTATATATAGGAAGTCAAGTTTCGGCCACCGGGAAAGTTTCGGGGGTTACCGGTATTGTATCGGGACCACCGGAAGGGTCCCGGGGGTCCACCGGGTGGGGCCACCTATCCCGGAGGGCCCCGTGGGCTGAAGTGGGAAGGGAACCAGCCCCTAGTGGGCTGGGCGCCCCCCCATGGGCCTCCCCCCATGCGCCTAGGGTTGGGAACCCTAGGGTGGGGGGGCTTCCCACTTGCCTTGGGGGGCAAGGCAACCCCTTTCCCCCCTTTGGCCGCCGCCCCCCTTGAGATCCCATCTCCAGGGCCGGCGCCCCCCAGGGGGCCTATATAAAGGGGGGGAGGGAGGGCAGCAACAAGACAGCCTTGGGCGCCTCCCTCTCCCCCTGCAACACCTCTCTCTCTCTCGCAGAAGCTCGGCGAAGCCCTGCCGGAGACCCGCTACATCCACCATCACGCCGTCGTGCTGCTGGATCTCCATCAACCTCTCCTTCACCCTTGCTGGATCAAGAAGGAGGAGACGTCGCTGCACCGTACGTGTGTTGAACGCGGAGGTGCCGTCCGTTCGGCACTCGGTCATCGGTGATTTGGATCACGGCGAGTACGACTCCGTCATCCACGTTCATTGGAACGCTTCCGCTCGCAATCTACAAGGGTATGTAGATGCACTCCTTTCCCCTTGTTGCTAGTATACTCCATAGATGCATCTTGGTGAGCGTAGGAAAATTTTAAAATTATGCTACGATTCCAACAGTGGCATCATGAGCCAGGCCTATGCGTAGTTACTATGCACGAGTAGAACACAAAGAAGTTGTGGGCGTTGATGTTGCCAATTATTCTTGCCGCTACTAGTCGTTTCTTGTTTCGGCGGCATTGTAGGATGAAGCGGCCCGGACCGACCTTACACGTACGCTTACGTGAGACAGGTTGCACCGACTGACATGCACTAGTTGCATAAGGTGGCTAGCGGGTGTCTGTCTCTCCTACTTTAGTCGGAACGGATTCGATGAAAAGGGTCCTTATGAAGGGTAAATAGAGATTGGCAAATCACGTTGTGGTCATACGTAGGTAAGAAACGTTCTTGCTAGAAACCTACAAACCACGTAAAAACTTGCAACAACAATTAGAGGACGTCTAACTTGTTTTTGCAACATGTGTTATGTGATGTGATATGGCCAGAAGATGTGATGAATGATATATGTGATGTATGAGATTGATCATATTCTTGTAATAGGAATCACGACTTGCATGTCGATGAGTATGACAACCGGCAGGAGCCATAGGAGTTGTCTTTATTATTTTGCATGACCTGCGTGTCATTGAATAAACGCCATGTAAATTACTTTACTTTGTTGCTAAACGCGTTAGCCATAGAAGTAGAAGTAATCATTGGCGTGACGACTTCATGAAGACACAATGATGGAGATCATGGTGTCATGCCGGTGACGAAGATGATCATGGTTCCCCGAAGATGGAGATCAAAGGAGCATGATGATATTGGCCATATCATGTCACTATTTGATTGCATGTGATGTTATCATGTTTTTGCATCTTATTTGCTTAGAACGACGGTAGTAAGTAAGATGATCCCTTATAATAATTTCAAGAAAAGTGTTCCCCCTAACTGTGCACCGTTGCGAAGGTTCGTTGTTTCGAAGCACCACGTGATGATCGGGTGTGACAGATTCTAACGTTCGAATACAACGGGTGTTGACGAGCCTAGCATGTACAGACATGGCCTCGGAACACACGCAATACACTTAGGTTGACTTGACGAGCCTAGCATGTACAGACATGGCCTCGGAACACGGATGACCGAAAGGTCGAGCATGAGTCGTATAGAAGATACGATCAGCATGGAGATGTTCACCGATCTTGACTAGTCCGTCTCACGTGATGATCGGACACGGCCTAGTTAACTCGGATCATGTTTCACTTAGATGACTAGAGGGATGTCTATCTGAGTGGGAGTTTATTGAATAATTTGATTATATGAACTTAATTATCATGAACTTAGTCTAAAATCTTTACACTATGTCTTGTAGATCAAATGGCCAACGTTGTCCTCAATTTCAATGCGTTCCTAGAGAAAACCAAGCTGAAAGATGATGGCAGCAACTATACGGACTGGGTCCGGAACCTGAGGATCATCCTCATAGTAGCCAAGAAAGATTATGTCTTAGAAGCACCGCTAGGTGAAGCACCAATCCCAGAGAACCAAGACGTTATGAACGCTTGGCAATCACGTGCTGATGATTACTCCCTCGTTCAGTGCGGCATGCTTTACAGCTTAGAACCGGGTCTCCAAAAGCGTTTTGAGAAACATGGAGCATATGAGATGTTCGAGGAGCTGAAACTGGTTTTTCAAGCTCATGCCCGGGTCGAAAGATATGATGTCTCCGACAAGTTCTTCAGCTGTAAAATGGAGGAGAATAGTTCTGTTAGTGAGCACATACTCAGAATGTCTGGGTTGCACAACCGCTTGTCTCAGCTGGGAGTTAATCTCCCAGATGATGCAGTCATTGACAGAATCCTTCAGTCGCTTCCACCAAGCTACAAGAGCTTTGTGATGAACTACAATATGCAGGGGATGGAAAAGACCATTCCTGAGGTGTATTCAATGCTGAAATCAGCGGAAGGGGAGATCAGAAAAGAACATCAAGTGTTGATGGTGAATAAAACCACTAAGTTCAAGAAGGGCAAGGGTAAGAAGAACTTCAAGAAGGACGGCAAGGGAGTTGCCGCGCCCGGTAAGCCAGTTGCCGGGAAGAAGTTAAAGAATGGACCCAAGCCTGAAACTGAGTGCTTTTATTGCAAGGGAAGTGGTCACTGGAAGCGGAACTGCCCCAAATACTTAGTGGACAAGAAGAAGGCCGGCAACACCAAAGGTATATGTGATATACATGTAATTGATGTGTACCTTACCAGTACTCGTAGTAGCTCCTGGGTATTTGATACCGGTGCGGTTGCTCATATTTGTAACTCAAAACAGGAACTACGGAATAAACGGAGACTGGCGAAGGACGAGGTGACGATGCGCGTCGGGAATGGTTCCAAGGTCGATGTGATCGCCGTCGGCACGCTACCTCTGCATCTACCTACGGGATTAGTTTTAAACCTTAATAATTGTTATTTAGTGCCGGCTTTGAGCATGAACATTGTATCTGAATCTCGTTTAATTCGAGATGGCTACTCATTTAAATCCGAGAATAATGGTTGTTCTATTTATTTGAGAGATATGTTTTATGGTCATGCCCCGCTGGTCAATGGTTTTTTTTTGATGAATCTCGAACGTGATGTTACACATGTTCATAGTGTGAATACCAAAAGATGTAAAGTTGATAACGATAGTCCCACATACTTGTGGCACTGCCGCCTTGGTCACATTGGTGTCAAGCGCATGAAGAAGCTCCATGCAGATAGACTTTTGGAGTCTCTTGATTACGAATCATTTGACACGTGCGAACCATGCCTCATGGGTAAGATGACCAAGACTCCGTTCTCCGGAACAATGGAGCGAGCAACCAACTTATTGGAAATCATACATACCGATGTGTGCGGTCCAATGAGTGTTGAGGCTCGCGGAGGATATCGTTATGTTCTCACTCTCACTGATGATTTAAGTAGATATAGGTATGTCTACCTAATGAAACACAAATCTGAAACCTTTGAAAAGTTCAAGGAATTTCAGAGTGAAGTTGAGAATCAACGTGACAGAAAAATAAAATTCTTACGATCAGATCGTGGTGGAGAATATTTAAGTCACGAATTTGGTACACACTTAAGGATATGTGGAATAGTTTCACAACTCACGCCGCCTGGAACACCTCAGAGAAACGGTGTGTCCGAACGTCGTAATCGCACTCTATTGGATATGGTGCGATCTATGATGTCTCTTACCGGTTTACCGCTCTCATTTTGGGGCTATGCTTTAGAGACTGCCGCATTCACTTTAAATAGGGCTCCGTTGAAATCCGTTGAGACGACATCGTATGAATTATGGTTTGGGAAGAAACCTAAGCCGTCGTTTCTAAAAGTTTGGGGATGCGATGCTTATGTCAAGAAACTTCAACCTGAAAAGCTCGAACCCAAGTCGGAGAAATGCGTCTTCATAGGATACCCTAAGGAAACTATTGGGTATACCTTCTACCTCAGATCCGAAGGCAAGATCTTCGTTGCCAAGAACGGGTCCTTTCTAGAGAAGGAGTTTCTCTCGAAAGAATTGAGTGGGAGGAAAGTGGAACTTGATGAGGTGATAGTCACCCCTTCCGAACCGGAAAGTAGCGCAGCGCGGGAAAATGTTCCTGTGGTGCCTACACCGACTGGGGAGGAAGTTAATGATGATGATCATGAAGCTTCGGATCAAGTTACTGAACTTCGTAGGTCCACAAGGACACGTTCCGCACCAGAGTGGTACGGCAACCCTGTCCTGGAAATCATGTTGTTAGACAACGGTGAACCTTCGAACTATGAAGAAGCGATGGCGGGCCGGATTCCGACAAATGGCTAGAAGCCATGAAATCCGAGATAGGATCCATGTATGAAAACGAAGTATGGACTTTGACTGACTTGCCCGATGATCGGCGAGCCATAGAAAACAAATGGATCTTTAAGAAGAAGACGAACGCGGATGGTAATGTGACCATCTACAAAGCTCGACTTGTCGCTAAGGGTTATCGACAAGTTCAAGGGGTTGACTACGATGAGACTTTCTCACCCGTAGCGAAGCTGAAGTCCGTCCGAATCATGTTAGCAATTGCCGCATACTATGATTATGAGATATGGCAGATGGACGTCAAAACGGCATTCCTTAACGGCTTCCTTAAGGAAGAGTTGTATATGATGCAGCCGGAAGGTTTTGTCGATCCTAAGAATGCTAACAAAGTATGCAAGCTCCAGCGCTCAATCTATGGGCTGGTGCAAGCATCTCGGAGTTGGAACATTCGCTTTGATGAGATGATCAAAGCGTTTGGGTTTACACAGACTTATGGAGAAGCCTGTGTTTACAAGAAAGTGAGTGGGAGCTCTGTAGCATTTCTCATATTATATGTGGATGACATACTATTGATGGGAAATGATATAGAATTCTTGGAAAGTATAAAGGCCTATTTGAATAAGTGTTTTTCAATGAAGGACCTTGGAGAAGCTGCTTATATATTAGGCATCAAGATCTATAGAGATAGATCAAGACGCCTCATTGGTCTTTCACAGAGTACATACCTTGACAAGATATTGAAGAAGTTCAATATGGATCAGTCCAAGAAGGGGTTCTTGCCTGTATTGCAAGGTGTGCAATTGAGCACGGCTCAATGCCCGACCACGGCAGAAGATATAGAAAAGATGAGTGTCATCCCCTATGCCTCGGCCATAGGGTCTATTATGTATGCCATGCTGTGTACCAGACCTGATGTAAACCTTGCCGTAAGTTTGGTAGGAAGATACCAAAGTAATCCCGGCATGGAACACTGGACAGCGGTCAAGAATATCCTGAAGTACCTGAAGAGGACTAAGGATATGTTTCTCGTTTATGGAGGTGACGAAGAGCTCGTCGTAAAGGGTTACGTCGACGCTAGCTTCGACACAGATCTGGATGACTCGAAGTCACAGACCGGATACGTGTATATATTGAATGGAGGAGCAGTAAGCTGGTGCAGTTGCAAGCAAAGCGTCGTGGCGGGATCTACATGTGAAGCGGAGTACATGGCAGCCTCGGAGGCAGCACAGGAAGCAGTTTGGATGAAGGAGTTCATTACCGACCTAGGGGTGATTCCCAATGCGTCGGGCCCGATGACTCTCTTCTGTGACAAGACTGGAGCTATTGCACTTGCGAAGGAGCCCAGGTTTCACAGGAAGACCAGGCATATCAAGCGTCGCTTCAACTCCATTCGTGAAAGTGTTCAAAATGGAGACATAGATATTTGTAAAGTACATACGGACCTGAATGTAGCAGATCCGTTGACTAAACCTCTCCCTAGGGCAAAACATGATCAACACCAGGACGCAATGGGTGTTCGATTCATCACAATGTAACTAGATTATTGACTCTAGTGCAAGTGGGAGACTGTTGGAAATATGCCCTAGAGGCAATAATAAATGGTTATTATTATATTTCTTTGTTCATGATAATTGTCTATTGTTCATGCTATAATTGTATTGTCCGGAAATCGTAATACATGTGTGAATACATAGACCACAACGTGTCCCTAGTAAGCCTCTAGTTGACTAGCTCGTTGATCAACAGATAGTCATGGTTTCCTGACTATGGACATTGGATGTCATTGATAACGGGATCACATCATTAGGAGAATGATGTGATGGACAAGACCCAATCCTAAGCATAGCATAAAAGATCGTGTAGTTTCGTTTGCTAGAAGCTTTTCCAATGTCAAGTATCTTTTCCTTAGACCATGAGATCGTGCAACTCCCGGATATCGTAGGAGTGCTTTGGGTGTGCCAAACGTCACAAAGTAACTGGGTGACTATAAAGGTGCGCTACGGGTATCTCCGAAAGTGTCTGTTGGGTTGGCACGGATCGAGACTGGGATTTGTCACTCCGTGTGACGGAGAGGTATCTCTGGGCCCACTCGGTAATGCATCATCATAATGAGCTCAATGTGACTAAGGCGTTAGTCACGGGATCATGCATTACGGTACGAGTAAAGAGAGTTGCCGGTAACGAGATTGAACAAGGTATTGGGATACCGACGATCGAATCTCGGGCAAGTAACATACCGATTGACAAAGGGAATTGCATACGGGATTGATTGAATCCTCGACACCGTGGTTCATCTGATGAGATCATCATGGAACATGTGGGAGCCAACATGGGTATCTAGATCCCGCTGTTGGTTATTGACCGGAGAGGCGTCTCGGTCATGTCTGCATGTCTCCCGAACCCGTAGGGTCTACACACTTAAGGTTCGGTGACGCTAGGGTTGTAGAGATATGTGTATGCGGAAACCCGAAAGTTGTTCGGAGTCCCGGATGAGATCCCGGACGTCACGAGAGGTTCCGGAATGGTCCGGAGGTGAAGAATTATATATAGGAAGTCAAGTTTCGGCCACCGGGAAAGTTTCGGGGGTTACCGGTATTGTACCGGGACCACCGGAAGGGTCCCGGGGGTCCACCGGGTGGGGCCACCTATCCCGGAGGGCCCCGTGGGCTGAAGTGGGAAGGGAACCAGCCCCTAGTGGGCTGGGCGCCCCCCCATGGGCCTCCCCCCATGCGCCTAGGGTTGGGAACCCTAGGGTGGGGGGGGGGCTTCCCACTTGCCTTGGGGTGTGTCTGAACGTCGTAATCGCACTCTATTGGATATGGTGCGATCTATGATGTCTCTTACCGATTTACCGCTCTCATTTTGGGCCTATGCTTTAGAGACTGCCGCATTCACTTTAAATAGGGCTCCGTCGAAATCCGTTGAGACGACACAGTATGAATTATGGTTTGGGAAGAAACCTAAGCTGTCGTTTCTAAAAGTTTGGGGATGCGATGCTTATGTCAAGAAACTTCAACCTGAAAAGCTCGAACAAGACAGCCTTGGGCGCCTCCCTCTCCCCCTGCAACACCTCTCTCTCTCTCGCAGAAGCTCGGCGAAGCCCTGCCGGAGACCCGCTACATCCACCATCACGCCGTCGTGCTGCTGGATCTCCATCAACCTCTCCTTCACCCTTGCTGGATCAAGAAGGAGGAGACGTCGCTGCACCGTACGTGTGTTGAACGCGGAGGTGCCGTCCGTTCGGCACTCGGTCATCGGTGATTTGGATCACGGCGAGTACGACTCCGTCATCCACGTTCATTGGAACGCTTCCGCTCGCGATCTACAAGGGTATGTAGATGCACTCCTTTCCCCTCGTTGCTAGTATACTCCATAGATGCATCTTGGTGAGCGTAGGAAAATTTTAAAATTACGCTACGATTCCAACAAAAACAGCTTACTAAGAAACTATAGTACCGGTTCATGGCACGAACCGGTACTAAAGGTGCCTGTGGGGCCCCAGCCTGACCACATCCTGACGCAGCCTCATTAGTACCGGTTCGTGACATGAACCGGTACTAAAGGTTTCTCACGAACCGGTACTAATGATCTCCGCCAGCCTAGCTGTTGGAACCGGCACTAATGGAAACATTAGTGCCGGCTCAAAATCAAACCGGCACTAATGTGCTTCACATTTGACCCTTTTTCTACTAGTGTTACCATAAGACCCAATGACTCGCCTTTCTAGAAGGGGTTAATGAGGACAAAAGCAACCTTCTTCCATAGGACTATATTTATCATTGGGAACGGTAACTCGAGTAGGTTTTGGGAAGATACATGGTTAAGGGCGATGCCACTAGCCACACAATATTCTTCTCTCTATAATATTGTACAACATAAGGACACTTATATTGCTACAATATTACAGTTTGTCCCTCTAAATATCCAGTTCAGGAGGTCCCTAGTAGGAGACCGGTGGGATAGTTGGCTGCATCTCGTGCGGAGGTTGATGGGCGTTCACCTTTCTGATGAGGCAGATATGATTCACTATAAATTATGCGCGCATGGGATATTCTCCATGAAGTCTTTGTATTTAGACTTAATAGACTATTGTCCTATTCTAAAATCAATCTTTATTTGGAATATTAAAGTACTATTAAGAATAAAAGTTTTCATGTGGTTTGTGCACAAGGAAATGATTCTGACTAAGGATAAACTGGCAAAGCGAAGATGAGAGGGTGGTAAAAAATGTTGCTTTTGTGATCAAGATGAAGCTATATATACAACACCTCTTTCTCAAATGTCCTCTCGCCAAACTCTTATGGTGTACGATTCATGCAGCCTTTAATGTTAGCCCTCCTAATAGTATTAACACGTTATTTCGGACGTGTCTTAATGGAGTGGAGCCAAGTACTGCGGGACATATTCAAATAGGAGTATGTGCATTACTTTGGGCTATATGAAATTGCAGGAATTACATGATTTCTAACCGCCAAACTCTTATAAAATTTTGCAGGTTATATACAGAGCCACTTCTTGGATCCATATGTGGTCGTTACTCAGTCATGCGGAAGCCAAGGATCTTATGGCTATTGAGTGGAATCATTGAAAGATGGTAGCACGGGATACTTACAAATGGTTTGGATGGCAGTCCAATAATAGGCTAGGTGTTTAGTCATCTTGATCTGTTTTCGCCTGTTGTGGCAACCCTTATTTTCAGTTTACTTTGGCTCTTCTTGTGAGCTTGTACCGGATCTTAAACCTATTTGGACATTTTCCTTAATAATATGGTTGCATGCATCATTCTGATGCAGAGGCCAGGGGTAAACCCTTCTTTTTAAAAATAAATAAATACACTTCATAGGTAGTTGATTGACAAAGCCTAAATAAGCACGATAATACTACAACATTTCACCACTATAAATCAGTTAAGCAGATGTATCCAACGTTGGCATCCATCAACAATTTTGTTTGACACCCATCAACAATTGGTTGGGCTAAATGGCCGGTTCAATGGCCAAAGTACATAACTTTTGACACTTTGTGTATCACTAGACCCACGACATGACATATTTGATGTGCCGAATACATGCACTCAAGCAGAAAAATTCTATCTAGAGTATTTTCCTTTTAGGGAAAAACTAGCTCAGCTAGAGTTCGAACATCCCCATTCGAATTTGGTCATTTGCTCTCTCTTCCAGGCCTATAGTGCTTGTCTTCACTTGTTGCTTCGACCGTTGGATTGATTAAGAGAAGTACTACTCCCTTCATCCGCTGAAGAGTGTACATTTAAATTTAAAATTTGTCCTAAAAAAGTGTACTTTTATCTTTTTAATGTAATTTAAAGTATTTATCTCCTCACACGGTAATTAAGATCAATAGTATTATATACATAGTTTTCTTAATTTCTAATTACACTTAGCTCATTGGGGTTGGATAATTAAAGAGAAAAGAGATGATGACTTGCATCTTTCCAATGCATTTTTTACTCCACTTCTTATCTTAAAATTTGTAGATGTACACTTTTCACTAAACGGAGGGAGTATATAGTAGGTAAAGTTTCAGAATTCTCGATGATCATCGACAGACTATTGCAGTTGACTTTGACCAGACTTGTGAAGACGCGCCATGGAAAGTAGACGGGTGATAATTTTCTATGGCATTACATGATCATCTTTATCGTAACGGAAATAGCAGCGAAGGTGCATTGCTAGCTAGTGGGACTCGGATCTCAACATCACTCAACAGTTGATTCACTGACATCTTAGACTATCCATAGTGAGAGTAACATAGATAGTAACATCATACATATCTAGGTTAAATAGATGATGTGACATGCAATAAATGAAGAAAGAGATGAAAGTGGTACGTAACATAGCTAGTTACTACTAGTATTAGTAACATCACACATATCAAGGCAAGATGTGTCTATAGCCTAATAAATAAAGTGTTGCATGTTACCACATATATGTTACTCCCATTATAAAGATAGTAACATAGATTGATAACATGAACATGTTGCTAGTCTATATTAGTACCCATTGTGGCTAGTCTTATGGAGCATTTACCCTACCGGTCTACTACACCAATCCACGACTAGCTGATGTTTAAGCTATGTAAGTATCGAGCTACGTGTATTTGGGCAAAGTCAACAGTCGTCGCCTCGTCGGTTTTCCCGTAGGATAAACAATGTGCATGCACTAGTACGTACTCCTACTTTTGAAGAGTATAAACCCAGTCCGAAGCGAACCCAAACGGCGCGTCCTCATTCACTAGTACAGTAGTGTACTACTACTATGACTACGACTGGCAGCAGCAGCAGGAAGCAGCAGCAAGAGGCGATGGGCATGAGCTGCTGCGAGGAGAGGGAGAGGCCCAGGAAGAGCTGTGCGCCGGTCCACGCCAACGCCGGCTTCGCCGCCGGCGTCCTCTTTGCGCTCCTCGTCTACTTCCTCGTCCGGCAGCAGACTGCGATCAGTGGTAAATGATTCATTCGTTTCAACCACCGTTTCATTCATCTTCTTACCCGCTGTTTTGCATACTCCATCTTCTTATTCCGGGCCTAGCTTTTCCATGTCACGCTAACGTTAGCCTAGCCTTATCCTTCGACGACCAATGTGGCTTATTTCCTGTTGTTTAATAATATGCAGCTGCCACCACGGCAGCACTAGCACAATGGAGCACGGTTAAACAACTGATTAGAGCTCCCGGTGAAACGCAACTGATTAAAGCTCCTGGTGAAATACGTGAGCACATCTACCCATATGCTTATTTCCAATCTGTGTAGTCTATAATTTGAAGATTAATTCTTGCTTGTTGCTTAATCTACAGTTGTTACTTCTGATGTGCACCGGGTCGCTGACAAACAACCGATTCAAGATACGGGTGAGCAGATCATCAAACTCTCACAGTCATTTCGACCAAATTTGCATGCATGCTCTGTTAGTTTGGGTACCCAAGGAAATCATGAACTGGAAAAAGGAAGAATTATATAGAAAATCATTTGTTTAGAGGACATCTTTCTTCCAGCGCAAACTAGGATGTCGGGTCGCCTCTATTTTCGGCAGTGACTACGGGAGTTGACTTTTAAATGCATGTCTGACCCGCAAAAAACAAAAATGCATGTTTGGCAGATCTGACAGGCAACTCATGATTTAACCTGTAAACTAGAGAAGTCAATGTCATTTTACATTTAAAAGTGAACTGGAGCAACCCGGTTAGTATTTTTTATCCATATTTTTACAACTCACAACATGGATAAAGTAATTAGGATAGTGTCTTCAAAATTAACACTAACCGGAGAAGTCAATGTCATTTTACATTTAAAAGTGAACTAGAGCAACCCGGTTAGTTTTTTTGATCAATTTTTTTCCAACTCACAACATGGATAAAGTAATTAGGATAGTGTCTTCAAAATTAACACTAACCAGCATATGGGTCCCCACATATGTTCAATTAATAAACTTTATTAATATGAAAAAGTCATATATATTACTCCCTTTGTAAACTAATATAAGAGCGTTTTGATCACTAAAATAGTGATCTAAACGCTCTTATATTAATTTACGGAGGGAGTACCATTTTTTAAACAAAGGCGCCACTAGATCGTCAAAAAGAATAATGCTTACTAGTATTTCCTTGTAAAGAAATATAAGAGCGTTTAGATTACTATTTCTTTATGGAGGGCTAATTAGAGGCTCCATATTAATCCTCATGAGACATGCACTCTAGAAGAGAAAATAAAAAACAGGAGTTCTTTCAAAAGACAAACTCTCGCCATTAATCATGTGTACCGAATCATTGTTGATAACAATTACTAATCGATCTGGTTTGCTTAATCACTCATTTCTTTCACCATTAAAGATAATCTAGAGAGAAAAACCTAGCTAAATTTGCACTAGTACTCTCTTTATATACATATTAATTAGTTTGAACTTGCATATCAAAGAGGAGTCAAGATGTGTTATCCAGGCTTTATGCATTGGTTGGCGAGGAAGATAATTATAAATGCTCCTGCATATACTCGCTTGCCGCATCTCGATTTGCTAATACACTTTGTACCGTGAGAAAGACTAAAAAAAAAAACGAGACGGGGAGGGAAATTAGAAGCCACCCCCCACTTCGGTTTATAGGAGAAAACTCTGAGAGTGGGACGTCGAACCCTGGCCGGAGACATCAACCATAGTGTTGTCTATCATTGAGCCAGTACTGTGAGAAAAACTTGAAAAAACTAAGATGCATGTGCTCCTTTTGAATCTCTGCTACCCATCACTATCATTACGAAAAGTAAGCTAGCCCCTTAGATTTGCTTCCGTTTACTGAATAATGTCATTATGAAAGTTCATCTCGTAAAGTAAGCACTAAAGAATCTAAATACTATATCCAATATTGGTTGCAATATAATTAAAAAAATTGGTTGCATGGAATATGAATATTTGAATTACTAAGATGAAAACTGAAATAGAAAGTAAATATGCCTAATTGTATCAATATTGTATAGCTAGTTGAAAATGTTGAATATAAGGAAGACAACTGGAAATCATTTTTCCATGCATGGTTGCATGCTGGTGGTGTTTTTACATATGGGGTTACATGTCGACATGACATGGTAGAGAAATAAATAACTGAGGACCACACATATAGTTATATAGGATACATGCATAAAGTAGCACAACATAAATTTGCATCTAAACTACTCCCATATGCATTATATAAAGTTACAGAATAGCCCCTAGATCTTTAACTCAACTTCTGTCCTCTACCATTACATAAATATATATGGGAATTAACTTGTGAACGTTCGTTCGCTCGGGGGGAGGTCCTAGCAAACGCCCGCACGGGCCGCCTGATGGGAAACAGATGGCATTTTTGGAGAAAAAATAGTGTTCACTGGCAATTCTTCTGTACACATGGCAAGTTTATATTCTGTACATGGCAATTCCCTAACAAATGTATGGCATTTTTAGTTGTTTTGACATGCATAGCAACTCCGGTGTTCGCGGGGAATTTTGTTCCCGGCGAGCATTCACCAGATATCCGCGTCCAAAAAATAACCGAAATATCCTATGCATTCTTCTAAATAACCTCCATTAATATAGGATAAATGATTATTATATACATGCAGGATGCATGCCACCGGACCACATTTAACCGATGAGGCGGACAGCTATAAGCATATCAATTGCATTGTTTTTGGCGGTATTTATTTTTTACCAATTATAGCATTCAATTGCATTGTTTTTCACAGTAAAAAAATTATCAATTTGCAGCTTTAACATTTATCAAAGATATTTCCATACTGAGTGACTTACCGTGACAGTAACAATCAACTTGCTACTCCATGGAGGCACACGGGTTGATGGTTACAGTACTAGTTAGAAATAGCAGGCCGAGTGAATTTAGAAAAGATGAACACGTTGTCCAAACGTTGAAGCAACATGTTGAACCTAGAGCTAACTTAGTAATGCGAGATTTTTTGATAGAAGTAATGCGAGGTTATGCCAACGAACGAAGCTAGTTTAACAATGGTAATTTTTTTTTCTTTTCCTTGGTGTGTGACAGATAATGGCAAGGTGGTGTGTACCACGGAGGACCGCTCCCGCGGTTTGTCCGGCACCTGCGAAGTCGAAGGCGACATCCGCACCAATGGCACAGCCCTATCGGTGAGCCTCGTCCCAGCGAGCTGGTCGGAGCGCCACGAGTGGATGATCTCGCCGTACACGCGCAGTGGCCAGAGCCTCAGGGTGGTTACGGTAACCCAGCTGCAGGACCGGGCCGCCGCCCCGCCGTGCACGGTGACCCACACGATGCCTGCCATCCTGTTCGGGATCGGGGGCTACGTGGGCAACTACTGGCATGAGTACGCTGACATTCTGGTGCCGCTGTTCGTCGCGGCGCGGCGGTACCACGGCGAGGTCACGTTCCTGGTCAGCAACATCCAGCACATGCCGCGGTGGCTGGTCAAGTACAGGGCCTTGTTGCAGGGGCTGTCCAAGTATGGCGTCGTGGACATGGACCGCGACGCGTATGTGCGGTGTTTCCCGCGCGTCTCGGTGGGGCTGCGCCTCGACAAGGACTTGAGCATCGTTCCCGAACTGGTGCCGGGGGCCCGCCTCACCATGGCCGACTTTACGCGGTTCGTGCGCGAGACCTACGCGCTCCCACGAGGAGCAGTGACCATGGAGCCGTACAAGAAGCCGCGGCTGCTGTTGATCCAGCGGGCGACCTCCCGCCAGTTCCTCAACGAGCCGGAGATTGCCCGAGCGGCGGAGGCGGCGGGGTTCGAGGTGGTAGTGACGGAGCTGCGGCACGACGGCTCCGAGGTTGAGCAGGCGCGGGTGGTGAACTCGTTTGACGTGGTGCTGGGCGTGCACGGCGCCGGGCTGACGAACGCGGTGCACCTGCCACCGGGCGGCGTCCTGATCCAGGTGGTGCCGTATGGCAAGATGGAGCCCATGGCGAGGTTCGATTTCAGCGAGCCGGCAACAGACATGGGGCTCAAGTACCTTGACTACAGCGTGAGCGCGGAGGAGAGCTCGCTGCTGGAGAAGCTAGGGCCGGATCACCCGGCGATCAAGGACCCCGACTCCATCCACCGAAGCGGCTGGACCACGATGTATCAGTTCTACCTGATGCAGAACGTCCGCATCAACACCACTCGCTTCGCGCCAACGCTGGAGCAAGCGTTCAACCACCTACGCAAGCAGTAGGGGGCAGACAATGTTCGTCAACTCGTTGTTTCCTTAGCTAGTTTTTTTCATTTTGGGTTAATTCTTTGCTAGGTGGCATGGCGTCTTTTCTTTTGTCATTATTTTCTCCCTTTTCACTAAACAAGCATGGTGGCCCTCGCAAACTTGTTTTGTATTGACTGCTTGTTTGCCCTGACCTTGTACACGTCGCCTAATTATTACCAAAAAACATAATACTCTATGGGGTTCATATTACTTGCCACTCAAACGAATGTATCTAGTATGGAAATACGTTTAGATACATCCGTTTGAGGGAGGCTTGCTACGATCCATCGCCAGGATGATCTCCCGATGATATCAAGTGGAACCTCGCCATCAACGGAATTTATTCCTCAACCTCGTCCTGCGCAATTCGAGGGCGTTGTTGCTTCAAACATGACCAAGGTTGTGTCGAAGAATTGGGCCCCGCCCAAGTGCAAGTTCTTTGCCTGGCCCGTTACCAAGCCTAGAATATGGTCAGCAGACCGGTTACAAAGAAGAGGGTGACCAAACTGCAGCTTGTGCCAGCTGTGCAAGAGGGAGCTGGAGACCACAACTCATCTTCTGGATGCCACTCGACGATGTAAGACGGCGCGAGGCAATTTGATTGCGACGAATTGAGGAAGTGAAGGTTGTGGAGCAGTGGCGGGATTGAGCTATGCCGGCGAGGAATAGTCTAACATGATTTCCCTCCTAATTGGCATGTCGGGTGATTTGCTGTCACACAAGGATAGGAGAGCAAGAGGTAACTGATACGTCCATTCTGCATCATGCTTTTATATTGATATTTATTACATTATGGGTTGTTATTACACATTATATCATAATACTTATGCCTTTCCTCTCTTATTTTATAAGGTTCACATGAAGAGGGAGAATGCCGGCAGCTGGAATTCTGGACTGGAAAATGAGCAAATATTAGAGACCTATTCTGCACAACTTCAAAAGTCCTGAAATTTCATGGAGAATATTTTTGGAATCTATCATTTTTAAGAAGTTACTCCCCACTTCTACCTATTCTCTCATCATGCACACTGTCCACATCAGCTTTATGCCACATCATCAATCAATTGCAAAACGAGCCAATCAATATTATTCACCCTACGGTCATGGCGTTGAAAAAAAACTCTTTTCCCCCTCTATTAGTCACTAAATTGTGTGAATTAATCTTTTCAGTACACACCCGTTCGTCTTTGTATTCTGAAACCGACGAGATTATTCTGTACTCTTTAAGAGTTTGCTTTAAGAGCCAAGACACACCGCTCGGCATGCACGTCTTATCTTCTCTCCACTTGGATATCTTGAAGACGAGAGAAAGCAGGGGAGCATCGCAGAGTGTAGCACCGGCTGTGTCTGAAGGGAGAGGGGAGACAGAAGGGAGCAGGGTATTAGGTCCACTAAATTTCCATTTGATATTTCTAATAGTTTGCTCGCAGCGGCCATAGACCACGCGGAGGCCCTCCGTAATGGTGCTCTGGCGAAAACAACGGGACGAGTTCGAGAGACGACACACCAATAGCCAGAGAGACGGCAAGGTTTGGATGACAAAGGATCTTCGGCTGCAGCTCGCTCAAAAGGTTCGAGCCTATAGTTCTCCTAGATCGATAAGAAGTCCCCTAAAAATGGATTGATTTTGGGAATTAGGAAATGAGGATCACATCCTAGTTGGGACATTAATTTACTTCCCTTCTTTGTGGTCCGATATTAGGAAAATTAATCATTTTGGATATGATATGACTTGCAGATTACTTCTGCAATCTGATTTACTCATGTTTTGGCATGTGATTAATCGGGAACATCTCGATTTTCCTTCTAGGTAAGTTTGTCATAGATGGCAATGGATTGACATGTATCGTACAACTTTGAATCTTTCAGTTTACGTGGAGCCAGTTTTCAGGTCCCCGCAAAAATTGAACTTATTTTCAGGGAATATGGAGAAGTCCAGATTGCTAGAATCCATTCTGGTATGCTATTTTGGTTCCTAACTAACTTCTTTTGTTGGCTGCTACTACTAACTAAACCTTAACCTCTGATGATCATTTTGTGCAGCAAAATGTCAGAATTTCGATAGAGCATCATATTCTCATGTGAGCTGCCCCAATGTTTTAAGTGAGAACTATATATGAACAAGATTATTTGTATGAAGAACAGAAGTCATGGCATGACTGCAGCTTGGTAGTTCATTGATGATTCTTTCTGCTTGAATTGTGGTCTCTACAAATATCCTGTAAGATTTAGTATGTACACTCCTGCTGATCTTCTACCCAAATCTGAAAATATTTATGTCGTCATTAACAACTTATTACTCTCACCATTGAAGCAGACATGTGTGATGCTTTTGAGTACATGCGCAAATGTACTGATTTAAATGTTTCATATCCACTGATATCTTTGTCACTAATGTCATCCACCTTTGGTGTGTTGTGTGGTGTTGAGTTCTCCCTCATTGTTCTCCCCTATTATGTGTGTGGTCAATGTGTGTTATTTTGCTTTATCTCCACTCCTTCCGCCCCTGTACTTCTAGTTCACTTGAACCTATCTTGCGACGAGCTGCAAAGCCTTTATAGGCAAAATAATACAATTTAGGTGGGGAACACCCCCACCCCCCTGAAAATTCAAAAAAAAAAAACTAATGTCATCCACCTGTTCTTTTCTTCATGTCCATGAGTCAACAACATACCCACATGGGGATATTCACAATGTAGCAAAAGAGCGGGATGGTTGGGAAGATTGATAATAGTGCAGAATGGATTAAATAGGAGATGGTTGTCTCGGTAGTTTTTGTTTAGGTGTACAATTGAGTCCGCTTATGTGATATTAATATATTCCCTTTATTGATTTTTTAATCCGCTTATGACTAAAGTACCATTTGCCATTTTTTTATTGTCAAGACGGCATGTTAAATGCTTGGAGAATGCATATGTAGTTAATGTTTGTTTTTGCAAGAAAATATAATTTCCTACTATAACTGAAAAGTTTTGCACTTCTTTATACATCAATTTGTTACATGGTTGATGCCTTTAATTTTAAAAATAAATAATCAAGGAAAATTCTACATTCGCCTTGCATTTGCTTCAGTTGATTTTGTAGCACCTAATCACACAATTTTGTAACAAGGTTCCCGCAGCAACGCGCGGGGTATCATCTAGTATATAAAAAATATTGGGCGAATAATGAAGAAAATATGCCCTAGAGGCAATAATAAAGTTGTTGTTTTATATTTCCTTATATCATGATAAATGTTTATTATTCATGCTAGAATTATATTAACCGGAAACTTGATACATGTGTGAATACATAGACAAACAGAGTGTCCCTAGCATGCCTCTACTTGACTAGCTCGTTAATCAAAGATGGTTAAGTTTCCTAGCCATAGACATGTGTTATTATTTGATGAACGGAATCACATCATTAGAGAATGATGTGATGGACAAGACCTATCCGTTAGCTTAGTGTAAGTGCATCTAGTGCCACCCCTAGTTGGTTTTAGAGTATTGACGACAAACCTGGTTGAGGGACTAATGTGTTTGTGAGAATTGCAGGATAACACAGGTAGTAGTCCCTCATTGATTCGGTTTACCTATCGGAGATGACCCCTAAAAATGTATGAAGACATTGAAGACAATGGTGGTATGTGAAGATATTCACATTGAAGACTATGACAAGAGAAGACATCGCGTGAAGACTATGGAGCACGAAGACTTAGTTGTTTCGTCGTTTCCTTTTCTTCTTTGTTGAGTCATAGGAACCACCGTACTGTTAAGTGGGGTCCCAGTGAACAAAGTCAGAGTGACTGAAGTGATGCTCAACCAAATCCTATGTCTTCGAGCGAAGACAATGAGAGCAAATCTTATCGTGAGCTGGATGAGTCAGCTTTACTTGTAGTCCAAGTCAAGCTGTCGCGTGTGTTTGAAATTTGACTGTTGGAACACGTGTCAGTTCCTTAGTGACCCAGGGTCATTTTGGACAAATCAGGTCGGGTTGCCTAGTGGCTATAAATAGCCCACCCCTACACCATAAGTTGGTGGCTGCTCAGAGTTAGTGCACGGCTTTTGTCGTTTGAGAGCAACCCACCTCCGAAGCTTTTGAGAGAGAGAAATCCTTGCGAGGACAAAGCCCAAACACCCAGAGCCAAAGAGTGTTAGGCATCACTGAAGTATTTCTGTCCGCGTGACCTGAAGACTTGTTACACTTGAGGACTGTGAATCCTCCAGCCGGTTAGGCGTCCCGTTCTGAGCATCCAAGAGTCATTGTGGATCGCCGGTGAACGAAGTCTGTGAAGGTTTGGAAGTCTACCTTGAAGACTTACCAGAGTGATTGGGCGAGGACTGGGTGTCCTTAGCTCAAGGGGAATAAGGTGAAGACACGGTCTTCTGAGTTAAATCTCAGCCTCCCTAACCAGACGTACAGTTGTCACAACAACTGGAACTAGTCCAACAAATCCTTGTCCTCACCAAGTGACTGGTTCTATCCTCTCCCTCTCTTTATTTATAGTTTGTCTTCGTGAAGTCATTGCCTGCTTGTGTTACCAGTTTGACTTCACAGTGTGACTTCTATTGTTGTTTGGCTTCACACCATCTTCCATCCTGATCTTTACTACCTAGCTGCTATTAGTCTTCGTGCTTTCACTTTATTGAATACTTAACTATGGCCTGCCTAGTGTAGTCTACCTTCCGCTGCATGTCAATAGGTTTATTTCTATCGTTTGTCTTTGAAACTCCCATGTTTTGAAGACTTTCATAAAAATCGCCTATTCACCCCCCTCTAGTCGATAACTAGCACTTTCAATTGGTATCAGAGCAAGGTACTCCCTTGTTCTGTGTGATTCGGTTTAACCACCTGGAGTTTTAGCTATGTTGATTGCAGGTATAATCAAAGTCTCCGCTGCGTGCCCTGTCTTCGATGGAACTGAATATCCCTACTGGAAGAATAAGATGCGCATGCATCTTGAAGCCATTGATGTCGACCTCTGGTATGTCGTCAAGAATGGTGTTCCCAAGACTGGTGAAGGTGTCACCCCTGCTGACGTTAAGAAGTTCATTCAACTGGATTCTACTGCCAAGAACATCATCTGTGGTCATCTGACCAAAGGACAGTATGGCCGTGTGAGTGCCCTGGAAATGTCAAAGCTAGTCAGGGACTGGCTCTCCAAGGTCAACGAAGGCGTCTCAACCCAGAGAGATCAAAGGATCATTGTACTTCGCAACCTATTCAACCGCTTCAAGAGAAACGACAATGAGAATGTCCAGCTCACGTTTGATCGCCTCACTGACATCACAAATGAGCTTCGTGCTCTCGGCGCCACTGAGATCACCAAGCATGAAATCGTCAAGACACTCCTCAGATCACTTGACAACTCGTTCGACACCCTTGACCTAATGATACAAGAACGCCCTGACTTCAAGACACTCGATCTGTCTGACATACTTGAGAGGCTCAACACACATGAGTTCCAGCTATCTGAGAAAAGAGATATCTATGGTCCAAACTATGGCCGAACTCGCGCTTTGAAGGCAAAAGCTGTTTCCTCATCTGAAGAAGAATCTGACTACAGTTCTAGTGATCCTGAAGACATTGTAAAGGAGCTTGCTATGCTTGTGAAGAAGTTCCAGAAGTTCACTAAGAAGAAGGGCTTCAGAAAGTCTTCACGATCCAGCTCAAGAAATCATGAAGCTTCCACTCATGATTACAAGAAGAGAACATGTCACAAGTGCAAGAAACCTGGACACTACATCTCTGAGTGTCCACAGTGGGACAATGAGAACAACAACAAGAAGAAGAGCAAGGAATATGATTCTGATGACAACAAGAAGAAGAAATCCTCAAATTCTTCTTCCAAGCCTTCGTCCAAGTCTTCATCACATAAGAAGAGCTCATCTGGCAAGGCTCGTGCTTTTGTTGGTAAGGAGATGGATTAAGAGGAGGAGTCTGCTTCTGAGGAGGCGGAGGTGGAGTCTGAGGACGAGTCTGACTCTGGCGTTGCAAGTCTGGCTCTAGCTACAGCCTACGTTGCCAAGTCCATCTTCAACAGTGAAGACAATGGCCCCGTCACCAACGCTGATGCTAATGACAAGGACGACTCTGCTCCCACCTACTGCTTCATGGCACGCGGTGCCAAGGTAAAATCGCGCGATGCTTACTTTCAAATATCAAGTGAAGATGAATCTGATTATGAATCCAAACCTAGCTACGAAACACTTGCTAAAATTGCAACTGAACAACAGAAAGCTATGGAACATACTCAAAAACTATTAGACAAAAGCGATGACCTGTTGGACGCGGAAATGACCCGATCTTAGTCCTTAATTGAAGATATAAAAAATCTTCATGTTAAGTACCAGGAACTTGAAAGTCGTCATGAAACGCTCTCAACGACTCATGAAAAGCTTTCCTATGATTATCTTCAAAGGAAGCAAGAACTTGAGAAATTGAGAGCGGCTCATGAAGATCTTCAAAAGGAGAATGAGTCACTTCACGCTCAACAGATCAGTCCCGCTCAGGAAGGATTTGAACCACCGTGTCTAAAATGCCTTGAGCGTGATAACGCTACTTCTTTTGCTGAATGTTCTACTGCTACTACTGTTGCAATATCTTCAACTGTTGATGTGGTAACTAACCCCTCTGCTGAGGATACCACTACTATTGCTGATGAAAATGCTAGGTTGAAGACATTGCTTGAAACAGGGATGTACAAAAGTCTCAAAGGGCACCAGACACTGTGCGATGTCCTCAAAAAGCAGATTCTGAACCGAAACCCTAGGAAAGAGGTGTTGGGTTCGAGAGGAAAATGAATGTTGATGGTTCCTACTGGAAGCCTGAGCAGTACCCCAAAACCACATGGGTTGCTGCAAAGGGACCTTCAGTGGATCCATTCCCTTTATCTGGCTTCACTTGTGCTAACCCAGTTATCATTGATGAATCCTTTGATGCAAACTATAAATTGTTTAAGAATCAGAATGGTGAAGTGTTCGCCAGGTATATTGGTACTAACTGCAGGAATGGGCCACCTATGAAGAAGATCTGGGTTCCCAAAAGTTGTCTTGAGAATCTTCCTGTGAATGTCATCATGACACCGCCTGGGAAGAAGACAAATCCCAGACCAAAAGCTTCATATGGTCCAAAGGATTCATACAGATACAGGACTCAACTGAGTCACCCTAACGCCAATGTTTTGCAGGGAAATCATACTCAAACTTATGAATATGAGCGTGTTTCTTCAAACCGCTATGTTCAAGGTTGTCAGAATCGCGATTTTGAATCGGATCGGAGCTCTGATGGTAGAATCGTAAATCGTAGAATCTTCACTACCAGGATCGTAGAAACCTAGATTTTATGAACTAAAATCGTAGAATCAGATGGGTAAGTTTGGATCGTAAAGTCATAGAATCGTACAACAGAATCGCGATTCTAACAACCTTGGCTATGTTCATAAAACTAAGAACTTTTCTGCTTATTCATATGAGTATCATTCATCTCCTGCAAGGCTATTTGCTAGGGCTCCAAAGCCGGAGTTCTCAGATGCTGCACTTAGACTCATTGCTTCTAAGCCACCCCTGAAGATGTGGGTGGTTAAGAAGAATTAACTTTCTTTTGCAGGGAAAGGTCTCCAGCCGGAAATCAAAGGCGTCTGATGCGATTGCTGGGGACCTAAAACATCTTGTAGGGCGCAAGATAAAATGCCCAAATGGTCTTACTATGTATTTTGTTCCTGAATCGCTTGCCAATCATCCTATCTGTCCTAACCTTGATCTGAGCTTTGATAATCCTCTTGTCCGTCAAATGTTTATGCTTCACAATACTCTTGGTGAAGCCTATCCCCCTAACTGTACTGTAGGGTATGACACCAAAGTCTTCAGAATGGATTATGGACAGCGGATGCACTAATCATATGACTGGTGATCGAAGTCTTCTCATGGACTCAACCTTACGTCCATCTGACAAGAGTCACATCACATTTTCTGACACTGGTAAAAGCAAGATATTGGGTCTAGGTAGAGTTGCAATCTCAAAGGATCAGCACATGGATAAAGTGATGCTTGTTGAATCCCTTGGTTTCAACTTAATGTCTGTCTCAATGCTTTGTGACTTGAACATGATTGTGATATTTGGAAAATATTGTTGCCTTGTACTAATGGAATCTAACAAGTCGCTAGTCTTTGAAGGGTATCGAAAAGATGATTTATACATGGTAGATTTCTCAGCAGGACCACAGCTTGCCGTATGTCTTCTAGCAAAAGCTTCAGAGTGCTGGCTCTGGCATTGGAGGCTAGGGCATGCTGGGATGAGGAACTTGCATACGCTTGCAAAGAAGAAACACGTCATAGGCATCGAGGGCGCCAAGTTCAAGAAGGATCACTTATGCGGTGCCTGCGAAGCTGGAAAGATGACAAGGGCCAAGCATCCCTCGAAGACAATCATGACAACATCTCAACCCTTCGAGCTGCTACACATGGACTTATTTGGCCCTACTCACTACTCTACTCTCACTACTACTGCTTGTCTCTATGGCTTTGTCATTGTTGATGATTATTCAAGATATACGTGGGTGCATATAATTCTCTACAAGATTGAAGTGCAGGATGTCTTCAGACGCTTCGCCAACCGTGCCATGAATAACTATGGCGTCAAGATCAAGCATATCAGAAGTGACAACGGCACAGAGTTCAAGAACACCGACCTCGACCTTTACCTGGATACATTGGGCATCACTCATGAGTTCTCCGCTCCATATACACCTCAGCAGAATGGCATCATGGAGCGCAAGAACAGAACACTCATTGAGATGGCTCGGACGATGCTTGATGAATACAAGACTCCAAGAAAGTTCTGGCCGAAGCTATTGATACTGCATGCCATGTCATCAACCGTGTTTATCTTCACAAGCTTCTGAAGAAGACATCCTATGAGCTCCTAACTAGTAAAAAGCCAAATGTAAGTTACTTCAGAGTATTTGGTGATAGGTGCTGGATCAAGGATCCACACCACACTTCAAAATTTGCACCGAAAGCACATGAAGGTTTTATGCTTGGTTACGAGAAAGATTCACACTCCTACAGAGTCTTCAACCTCTTTCACTATAAAGTGGTTGAAACTGTGGATGTGCGGTTCGATGAGACTAACGGCTCGCAAAGAGAGCACCTGCCAAATGTGATAGATGAAGTTCCACCTAGTGAATCCATCAAGCTTATGGGAACTGGAGAAATCATACTGTCTGAAGCACATCCTGAAGAGGAACTTATCATTTCTGCACCTAATCAACCTGAAGACAATGCTCAGCCTGAAGACAATCCTCCTAACGATGACAATGATCAGCAAGAGCAAAATCTTCGTCCAGTTCATCCTCGTGTTGCAAATGAAGTACAGATTGAGAAGATAATTGATAGCATCAATGCGCCTGGTCCACTCACTCGTTCAAGAGCAACACATCTAGCAAATTTCTGTGGGCACTTTGCATTTGTCTCAATATCAGAATCCAAGAAAGTTGCTGAAGCCTTCATGGAACCTGAATGGATTCAAGCTATGCAAGAAGAGCTTCAACAGTTCAAGCTGAACAATGTGTGGGAACTTGTCAAGCGTCCTGACCCTCGCAAGCACAACATAATAGGCACAAAATGGATATATCGCAACAAGCAAGATGAGCATGGTCAAGTTGTCAGAAACAAGGCTCGTCTCGTTGCTCAAGGATATACTCAAGTTGAAGGGATTGACTTTGATGAAACATTTGCTCCTGTGGCTAGGCTTGAAGCCATTCGCATATTGCTAGCCTACGCAAATCATCACAACATCCTTTTGTATCAAATGGATGTGAAGAGTGCCTTTCTCAATGGCAAGATTGAAGAAGAAGTGTATGTTGCACAACCTCCTGCCTTTGAAGATCCAAAACATCCTGATATGGTATACAAGCTTAACAAGGCACTGTATGGCCTCAAACAAGCCCCTCGCGCTTGGTATGACACACTCAAAGACTTCCTGAAGAGCAAAGGCTTCAAACCTGGTTCCCTGGATCTCACACTCTTCACGAAGACATATGATGGTGAACTGTTTGTGTGCCAAATATATGTGGATGACATTATCTTCGGCTGCACCAACCAGAAATACAGTGATGAGTTTGGACACATGATGCAAGAGCAATATCAGATGTCCATGATGGGTGAGCTGAAGTTCTTTCTTGGTCTTCAAATTCATCAGCAAAGCAATGGCATCTTCATATCTCAAGAGAAATATCTCAAAGATTGCCTGAAGAAGTTTGGAATGCAAGACTGCAAAGGTTACATGACGCCAATGCCAACCAAGAGTCATCTGGGTCCTGACGCCAATGGTAAAGAGTTCGATCAAAAGGTATACCGCTCCATGATTGGTTCTTTACTTTATTTATGTGCATCTAGGCCAGATATCATGCTTAGTGTTTGCATGTGTGCTCGATTTCAAGCGGCACCAAAGTAATCGCATCACTTAGCTGTGAAGCGAATTCTTCGATATTTGGCTTACACCCCAACATTAGGATTATGGTATCCAAAGGGCTCAGAGTTTGATCTAGTTGGATTCTCGGATGCTGATTATGCTAGTGACAAGGTGGATCGCAAGTCTACATCAGGCACATGTCACTTTCTGGGACGATCACTTGTCTGTTGGTCTTCAAAGAAGCAGAACTGTGTATCACTCTCCACTGCTGAATCTGAATACATTGCTGCTGGATCTTGCTGCGTTCAGCTTCTATGGATGAAGCAAACACTCAAGGACTATGGCATCCATCTAAAGCAAGTACCACTCTACTGCGACAATGAAAGCGCCATCAAGATTGCCAACAACCCAGTTCAGCACTCGAAGACAAAGCACATTGAAATTCGTCATCACTTTCTCAGAGATCATGTTATGAAGGAATATATTCATATCATTCACGTCAACATTGAAGAGCAATTGGAAGATATCTTCACAAAGTCCTTGGATGAGAAAAGGTTTTGCAAGTTACAATGTGAGCTAAATATCTCGGAATCCTCGAATGTCCTGTGATCAGGCACACATCCTAACACTTATGCATGTTGATGACTTAGATGTGCAACACACGAAGTAATGTATATCTTCAATCAATGAAGACTTACACTCTGAGTGTGAATAAATTAATGCGGAATTTGACTTCGGAGCACCACGATAATTGTGCGCCATGTCTGGGTCTAATACTTCCTATACGGTGGGTAACGCCACCACCAAACTTTTGTTTGAAGTGTTTTCTGTTGGCGTTACTTCTGCAAAGTCTTCGCATTTGGTTTGTCTTCAATATTGACATGACTTCATGTTTATCTTCACAATGTTGATTTGGTCTTATTCTGATATATACATATATTAGTGTTCTGTCCTCCACAACATTCACTTATAGCTATGTCTTCTCGTTTGAATCTTTTGAACTAAGTGAATGTGATCGGACCCTAACCTCTCTACGCTTCCTTCTCAAATCTATCTATCCAAATCATATGCATTCTATTGAAACCGTCGAATGTCTTCTCTGCGTCCTTGTCAGCAGAAGATACAGAGACAAACATTAAATCTGTTTTAAATGCTCAATCCTTATTGACTGAAACCCGGAGAAGCCGGAACGACCACCTGACAGTTCAGGCGTGCGTGGGAACATGGAACAACTCCCAATGTGTTGCATGTTCGCCACGTGTCCCTCAGATGTGAACCGCCAGGGGCACCTGCGTAATTGCGTTGTGCTGTCCCTCTCCCTATAAATGCACATCCCATCGCGGTCAAAATCTTTCTTCCACCTCTCCACCTCAACAAACCCTAGCGCCACCGCTAGCTCTCGACGCCGCCGGCGATGAAGCACTTAGCTGCCGCGACCTCACCGACGCCGTCCTCACGCCGGCCGCGGACATCGTCTTCTCCACCGCCGCCATAGGTGTCCTCCGTCGCCAAGTTAGTGCACGGAAGATTGAACTGCTCGGCCTCCTCTTCTGCTCCGTCTAGCAGTTCATCGTGTGGTAAATTAAAACTATCTTTTTACTGTCTTTTTGATCCGATAGATTCATCCTTCCTACCAAAAGTGGTTTCTGCCTCCACAAATTTGGATCCATCCTATTCTGCATCTCATATTATGCCTAGTATATTCACTTATGCTTCACATGTAGTTAGATTCCTCACTTGTACCTATTCTTGGATTCATACAAATCTGGAACCAACTCTCAACATATAAGTGAATGTCTTCGCGCTATGAGGTCAATGTCTTCTAAACTGATTTATCTTCAAAATCTTCTGAGAATGCATATGACCTCTTCCCCTTCCCTCGCATCTCTAATGCTATCACAGGCACATGTCCGTGGGAGAATCCCTTGGTTCTCATAGTCTGCATTCATTTATAGAATTCTTACAGCATCATATCAACTGTCCGAAGCTAGTTCCTGTCTGACCAGCAGACGGAAGCCTTTGACAGTTTTGAAGCCATTCAGTCTGAACTACATGGCCACAGATAAGTCAACAAGGAAGGGAGGCAGACAACGCCGTGGGGGAACATCAAGAGATTTGCCACCTGACCTCTATGAGCTATACAAGACAGATCCATAGGATTACAATCAGCGCAAAACACGAATCCAATGGATTCGAAGATATTGGGCAGAGCAATGGTTCAAGTACAGGTTCGTGACCTAGGAATATGCCGAAAAGAATGCCATCAAGCGACCCTGGGGAGACATCTTGTACAAAAATCTTCCACCCAAGTCCAGAACTGAAGCCATTGATCAAGGCTTCTACCCTTGCATGGTCCATGGACCATAGCCTGCTGATGCCGACCCATCTTCTCTGCTATGGTGTCGTGACGACAATCTGTTCAAGCGCAACTATCAGTTTGCCAAGAACTCGGCAAAAGAGAACAAGAAGTCGCGAGGATTAGACTTCAACCCAGGTCCCTCTGCTCCTCGTGCCGATGGCACACGTGATGCTAAACCCAATATTGTTGGGCCCTTCTACAACCTTGAAGGTCTCATCACTCACATTATGGTTCAAGGGGCTGCCATGGATCACTCTGCCGATGACGCTGATTCTGACGAAGCGCCTGCACCACCGAAGCCTAAGAAGTTGAAGAAACCCAAGGTTTCGAAGCCCTCCACTGCACCAAGAGCTTGGCAAGCGAAGCCTCTGGCCACTGCTCCTCCTGCACCTAGTGTGCATTCTGAAGATCTCTCTCGCATCTCCAAGACAGAGAAGAAGAAGCCCATACAAACTACTGGTCAAGCACTGACCCCAGCTGCTGTTCTAAGGAATGAGAACGAAGCCACTGATCTGTCTAGTGACGACGATCTTGGCGATGATGCTCTTGAGCTGCTGATAAAGAGCAAACAAGAGGCGGAAATCTTCAACGATCTTCCCCTGTTTGATGTGGACATTCTGAACAAGTTCATTGATGAATGTTTTGATAGCCCAAAGCTCAGCTTTGATGATCTTCAGCTTCCTGTTCGCCTCAGCGTTTCATTCCATGGAGCCATTGCTCCTGAGCTGGCTCTAGCTCAGAAAATTGTTGAACTGAAGCACAAGATTGACTATGAAAAGGCTCAGTTCAATAAGCATGTGGCCAAGCTCAGTGTGACTGATGTTCAGAATTTCAAGCAAATGATGCATGAGCTCAAGGAGGCATTTCACAAGAAGCGTGACGAAGCTAAAGGTTCTCGAGAGCGCATGAAACTCTTGGCTGCCAAATGTGTTCAAGCCTACAATGAAGCTGAGAAGCGCAAGGCACTTGGGCGTCCTGGCATCGACCCCAAGATGGCTGCCAAGAAGAAGCCTACTGTGGCCCCAGCTGAATCATTCAGGCGGGAAGAACCTCACATTGTCTTCCCCGCCAGTATGACAGGCGTGAAGCCTAAGGTCCCCACAGTGGCTTCGGAGCTCAATAAAACAAGGGCAGCTGAAGCTGAAGCCAGAAAGCGCAAGTCCAAGAACACCACTGATGAAGCTCCACCAACCAAGAAAAGAAAAACCAAGAAGAAAGATCGGGCTGCTCCCACAGAGCCCCTTGTCGTCGAGCCAATTTCTGTTGCTCGTCCTGCGTCTGCACACCAAGAGCGTCGGTTGATAGTTCATGAGCCTGCTACCACAGAGGCTCCCGAAACTGAAGAGATTCCAGCTGTTGACCCCACCGCAGCTGACGCCATTGGTCACCAAGACAATGTAGAAGATGATGAAGTCCTTCCTCAGATCGAGCACAATGTGGTATCATCGCCTGTTCTAAAGAAAAGCGAACTGATCAGCATTGGTCGTCCTTTGACGCCAATTGCTCAGGATGACTTGTGGGATCACCCTCAAGACTCCCCCCGAGAAGAAGAAACACCAACCACTCCCCCAACTCAAGTCACCACTTCGGTACTTGAAGATGAAGACTTGGTGGCCCAGACATCTCCATCTCCACAAGTGTCGCCAGCGTTTCGCAGGCTTCGTAAAGGACCAAGGCCACAAGTCACACTTTCGAGTGTTCCAGAAGGAGAAGAGCACCACTCTGTATCACGCCAAGTATTTCCTGAAGCCTCTCCATCTGCGAACATCTCCGAGTCTGAAGCCAAAGCGGCTGAAGACATTCCGGCTGCATCAGCCAATGAACAAGAAGAGCCAAGAGTAGAAGAAGAACGTGTTGCCACACCCCCGTCCAACCCTGAAGTTGTTCTCGAGGAGAACGTGTCCGACCCTCCAGCGACTCAAGTGGAGGTTAACAATACTGAGGCGGCCACAAACAACTCAACTGAAGCAAATGACATTGTCATGGCCGAAGCTAATGTGGCGCCTGAAGCTAATGTGGTGCCAAAAGTGAATGCACCTGAAGCCAATGCTGCACCTGATGCAAATCTGCAGCCTGAAGTCAATGCCACTGCTCATGTACCACCTCCAAGGCCACACACCATCGAGCAAGCATTTGATCGTGGTCAGCTGGTTACTATCAGATGGCCCATTCTGGTTCCTCCACCTGCTGCTGGTCCATAATTTGACTATCATGTCAAGCACAGGCCTCAGGTCCAGAAGCCTAAGCCAAGGTTGCCAAGGTTTCCAGGTACTGCAACTTCACCAGGGTCATTCAATGCAAATGGCTTCATTGCGCACGACACCTTCTTTGATAGTGCCAAGAACCCCTACTCCAATCCAAGAATTTCATCTGATCGGTTCTGGAGCTATCAGCAGCGCAATTACTATTCCTGTGTTCTCTATGATCATGGGCGCATTTTTCCACATATGCGCCTAGACTATGAAGCCATTGCTGGTCTGCCCTGCTTAGATGAAGCCCTTGACTGCTTCCGTGATGCTGGTCTTCTGAACTTTGTGACTGATAAAGAGCATTGGAATGAAGAGCTTCTGCTACAATTCTATGCAACCCTCCACATTCGCGGCTACAACAGGGATCCAAAGACATGGATCCTTGAGTGGATGACAGGCAATGTCCATCATGAAGCCAAAGCTCTTGATATCATTGAGCTAACTGGCCTGCCCACTCCAGGTGAACTCTTCGAGCCTGGTTGTCAGCTTCACCACAATGCTTTGGAGAGCATCTTTCAGAAGCCAGAGCCCAACATGATCCAAATGCTGAGCATGATGAAGCCTCTGCCACGCGACGCTGAATACCCAAGAGAATTCTTTGTTGAAGACCTAGAGTATCTGCCCCGCACTATTTATCATATCATCAGGCGAACTCTATGGCCTGTCAAAGGACATTCTTCTGCAGCGAAGCTTGAAGGAGCAATGAAGACATTGGTCTTTTATATCTTCAATGGAATCAGCTTCAATGCTCAAGACTTCTTTATTAGGCAATTGGCTGCATCTGGCTCTGACCTCTTTGGTCTAAAATTCTATGCTCCATGGGTTATGCGCCTTATCAAGCTTCATTCAGTTGTCAACTACCAGCCTTCTGCACGCAACCATCTGATATTTTTGCCAGAGGTTGATATGTCAGTTGAAGCCATATCCCCAGAGCCTGCCAAGGAGCCTGTTTATCTTCACAATGCTGATCACCAAAGCTTCACACAGCCATTGCAGGAGCTCAGGCTGTCACTCGTGTTTATCCTTTGGCGGGCAATACATGTACCTCACCGTGCCCATACTGAAGCCACTGAAAGCACTATTGCTCAAAGGCCTCGGAAGTGATCTCGTGTTCTCAATGACCGAGAGCTTCTTGTCGCCCTGCATCAGAAACAGGATAAGCATCACTACTGGCTGAAGCGGCAGATGCAAAGCCTCTTGGTGGACGTCAATCGCATTCGCAACCTTGCCACCAAGAATGCATTTGTCACTCATGAAACCTGTCGGAGGTCATGGAGTTTGACTTTGCTCAGTGCTGAAGCCGATCTTCAAGACGATGGATTTACTGAAAGATTCAAGTTTGACTCCACTCCTCCAAGGAATGCTGTCTTGCGTCGGACTCCCTCTCTTGAAGACTCTGACTATTCCTCCTCAGCTGCAACAGTGAATGCTAGAGTCATTGATGACCAAGATGATGCTACTTCACCACCTCCAACTTCGGCGCGTATCGACACTGCACCAAGTTCTTCTGCACTGCCTAACCTCAACGACGACCCTGCTGCTTCACCTCCTACTCCTCATGGGAACGAGTAAAGACTCTATGTCTTCAAACCTTTTTGGTCCTTACTGACAAAAGGGGGAGAAGCTTATGAGTTGATAGTCTTCGAGCGGGTCCATATGGGTGGTTGCTTTATATATTTTGCCAAGTGTTTACAACTCTCGCTTTTGATACATTTGGTTCTTTGAGTTGTAACACTTAAACTTGATGGTCGTCTGCTACTTGTTTGCTATTCTGTGATGCGATGATAAATTCCGCATATGCGATGATAAATCCCGCACGAAGTCATATTGCAGATGTCCATTTTTCATTATGCATGTCATTATCTTTGTTATATCAAATCATGCATGATGAATTGTCTTCATAAGTTGAAGAGGATCTCCACAAGTACAACCTGCCATGTGCATTTGCATTCCAAAAGCGAATTACTTATATGCACATCTTCAGGGGGAGGCTTTTGCTACTTATGAAGACAATACCTTAATCCTTTAATATTTCACATACTTTCATCCCCGTTGAAAACTTCAACCAAATTGTCATCAATCACGAAAAAGGGAGAGATTGTAAGTGCATCTAGTGCCACCCCTAGTTGGTTTTGGAGTATTGACGAGAAACCTGGTTGAAGGACTAATGTGTTTGTGAGAATTGCAGGATAACACAGGTAGTAGTCCCTCATTGATTCGGTTTACCTACCGGAGATGACCCCTAAAAATGTATGAAGACATTGAAGACAATGGTGGTATGTGAAGATATTCACATTGAAGACTATGACAAGAGAAGACATCGCGTGAAGACTATGGAGTGCGAAGACTTAGTTGTTTCGTTGTTTCCTTTTCTTCTTTGTTGAGTCATAGGAACCACCGTACTGTTAAGTGGGGTCCCAGTGAACAAAGTCAGAGTGACTGAAGTGATGCTCAACCAAATCCTATGTCTTCGAGCGAAGACAATGAGAGCAAATCTTATCGAGAGCTGGATGAGTCAGCTTTACTTGTAGCCCAAGTCAAGCTGCCGCGTGTGTTTGAAATCTGACCGTTGGAACACGTGTCAGTTCCTTAGTGACCCATGGTCATTTCGGACAAATCAGGTCAGGTTGCCTAGTGGCTATAAATAGCCCACCCCCTACACCATAAATTGGTGGCTGCTCAGAGTTAGTGCACGGCTTTTGTCGTTTGAGAGCAACCCACCTCCGAAGCTTTTGAGAGAGAGAAATCCTTGCGAGGACAAAGCCCAAGCACCCAGAGCCAAAGAGTGTTAGGCATCACTGAAGTATTTCTGTCCGCGTGACCTGAAGACTTGTTACACTTGAGGACTGTGAATCCTCCAGCCGGTTAGGCGTCGCGTTCTGAGAATCCAAGAGTCATTGTGGATCGCCGATGAACGAAGTCTGTGAAGGTTTGGAAGTCTACCTTGAAGACTTACCAGAGTGATTGGGCGAGGACTGGGTGTCCTTAGCTCAAGGGGAATAAGGTGAAGACATGGTCTTCTGAGTTAAATCTCAGCCTCCCTAACCAGACGTACAGTTTTCACAGCAACTGGAACTGGTCCAACAAATCCTTGTCCTCACCAAGTGACTGGTTCTATCCTCTCCCTCTCTTTATTTACAGTTTGTCTTCGTGAAGTCATTGCCTGCTTGTGTTACAAGTCGGACTTCACAGTGTGACTTCTATTGTTGTTTGGCTTCACACTATCTTCCATCCTGATCTTTGCTACCTAGCTGCTATTAGTCTTCGTGCTTTCACTTCATTGAATACTTAACTATGGCCTGCCTAGTGTAGTCTACCTTCCGCTGCATGTCAATAGGTTCATTTCTATCGTTTGTCTTCGAAACTCCCATGTTTTGAAGACTTTCATAAAAATCGCCTATTCACCCCCCTCTAGTCGATAACTAGCCCTTTCACTTAGCATAATGATCGTTTAGTTTATTGCTATTGCTTTCTTCATGACTTATACATGTTCCTATGACTATGAGATTATGCAACTCCCGAATACCGGAGGAACACCTTGTGTGCTATCAAACATCACGTAATTGGGTGATTATAAAGATGCTCTACAGGTGTCTCTGAAGGTGTTTGTTCGGTTGGCATAGATCAAGATTAGGATTTGTCACTCCGTATATCGGAGAGGTATCTCTGGGCCCTCTCGGTAATGCACATTACTATAAGCCTTGCAAGCAATGTGACTAATGAGTTAGTTGCAGGTTGATGCATTACGGAACGAGTAAAGAGACTTGCCGGTAACGAGATTGAATTAGGTATGAGGATACCGACGATCGAATCTTGGGAAAGTAACATACCGATGACAAAGGGAACAACGTATGTTGTTATGCGGTTTGACCGATAAAGATCTTCGTAGAATATGTAGGAGCCAATATGAGCATCTAGGTTCCGCTATTTTTTATTGACCGGAGATGTGTCTCGGTCATGTCTACATAGTTCTCGAACCCGTAGAGTTCGCACGCTTAACGTTCGATGATGATTTGTATTATGAGTTGTGTGATTTGATGACCGAAGATAGTTCGGAGTCCCGGATGAGATCACGGACATGACGAGGAGTCTCGAAATGGTCGAGAGGTAAAGATCGATATATTGGAAGGCCATATTCAGACATCGGCAAGGTTCCGAGTGACTCGGGTATTTTTCGGAGTACCGGAGTGTTACGGGAATTCGCCGGGGGAAGTAGTCGGCCTTAATGGGCCATACGGGAAAGGAGAGAAGGGCCTCAAGGGGTGGCCTGCTACCTCTTGAGCATGCGTTGGTTTTCCCTTGAAGAGGAAAGGGTGATGCAGCAAAGTAGCATAAGTATTTCCCTCAGTTTTTGAGAACCAAGGTATCAATCCAGTAGGAGACTACACGCAAATCACCTAGTACCTGCACAAACAATCAAGAACCTTGCAACCAACGCGATAAAGGGTTGTCAATCCCTTTACGGCCACTTGCAAAAGTGAGATCTGATAAAGATAATAAGATAAATATTTTTGGTATTTTTGTTGTATAGATTGAAAAGTAAAGATTGCAAAATAAACGGCGATAGAAATAGCAAGTTGATGATAAAGTAATATGATGTAAAATAGACCCGGGGCCCATAGGTTTCACTAGTGGCTTCTCTCAACATAGCATATATTACGGTGGGTGAACAAATTACTGCCGAACAATTGATAGAAAAGCGCATAGTTATGAGAATATCTAGGCATGATCATGAACATAGGCATCACTGTTGGGGATCGTAGCAGAATTTAAAATTTTTCTACGCATCACCAAGATCCATCTATGGAGTATACTAGCAACGAGGGGAAAGGAGTGCATCTACATGCCCTTGTAGATCGCGAGCGGAAGCGTTCCAATGAACGGGGTTGATGGAGCCGTACTCGCCGTGATCCAAATCACCAATGACCGAGTGCCGAACGGACGGCACCTCCGCGTTCAACACACGTACGGAGCAGCGACGTCTCCTCCTTCTTGATCCAGCAAGGGGGAAGGAGAGGTGGATGGAGATCCAGCAGCACGACGGCGTGGTGGTGGAAGTAGCGGGGTCTCGGCAGGGCTTCGCCAAGCTTCTGCGAGAGGGAGAGGTGTTGCAGGGGGAGAGGGAGGCGCCAGGGGCTGTCATGTTGCTGCCCTCCCTCCCCCCCACTATATATAGGCCCCCTGGGAGGGGGGGCGCCGGCCTGGATCCCATCTACAAGGGGGGGGGGGCGGCCAGGGGGAAACTTACCCCCCAAGGCAAGTGGGGCGCCCCCCACCCTAGGGTTTCCAACCCTAGGCACAGGGGGAGGCCCATGGGGGGCGCCCCAGCCTACTAAGGGCTGGTTCCCTTCTCACTTCAGCCCATGGGGCCCTCCGGGATAGGTGGCCCCACCCGGTGGACCCCCGGGACCCTTCCGGTGGTCCCGGTACACTACCGGTGACCCCCGAAACTTTCCCGGTGGCCGAAACATGACTTCCTATATATAATTCTTCACCTCCGGACCATTCCGGAACTCCTCGTGACATCCGGGATCTCATCCGGGACTCCGAACAACCTTCAGGTTTCCGCATACTCAAATCTCTACAACCCTAGCGTCACCGAACCTTAAGTCTGTAGACCCTACGGGTTCGGGAGACATGCAGACATGACCGAGACGCCTCTCCGGTCAATAACCAACAGCGGGATCTGGATACCCATGTTGGCTCCCACATGTTCCACGATGATCTCATCGGATGAACCACGATGTCGAGGATTCAATCAATCCCGTATACAATTCCCTTTGTCAATCGGTACGTTACTTGCCCGAGATTCGATCGTCGGTATCCCAATACCTTGTTCAATCTTGTTACCGGCAAGTCACTTTACTCGTACCGTAATGCATGATCCCCTGGCTAACACCTTAGTCACACTGAGCTCATTATGATGATGCATTACCGAGTGGGCCCAGAGATACCTCTCCGTCATACGGAGTGACAAATCCCAGTCTCGATCTGTGCCAACCCAACAGACACTTTCGGAGATACCCGTAGTGCACCTTTATAGTCACCCAGTTACGTTGTGACATTTGGTACACCCAAAGCATTCCTACGGTATCCGGGAGTTGCACAATCTCATGGTCTAAGGAAATGATACTTGACATTAGAAAAGCTCTGAGCAAACGAACTACACGATCTTTTATGCTATGCTTAGGATTGGGTCTTGTCCATCACATCATTCTCCTAATGATGTGATCCAGTTATCAACGACATCCAATGTTCATGGTCAGGAAACCATAACCATCTATTGATCAACGAGCTAGTCAACTAGAGGCTTACTAGGGACATGGTGTTGTCTATGTATCCACACATGTATCTGAGTTTCCTATCAATACAATTCTAGCATGGATAATAAACGATTATCATGAACAAGGAAATATAATAATAACCAATTTATTATTGCCTCTAGGGCATATTTCCAACAGTCTCCCACTTGCACTACAGTCAATAATCTAGTTCACATCACCATGTGATTAACACTCACAGGTCACGTCACCATGTGACCAACATCCAAAGAGTTCACTAGAGTCAACAATCTAGTTCACATCATTATGTGATTAACACTCAATGAGTTCTGGTTTGATCATGTCATGCTTGTGAGAGAGGTTATTAGTCAACGGGTCTGAACCTTTCAGATCCGTGTGTGCTTTACGAATATCTATGTCATCTTGTGGATGCTACCACGCGCTACTTGGAGCCATTTCAAATAACTGCTCTACTATACGAATCCGGTTTACTACTCAGAGTCATCCGGATTAGTGTCAAAGTTCGCATCGACGTAACCCTTTACGACGAACTCCTTTTCACCTCCATAATCGAGAAAATTCGTTAGTCCACTAGATACTAAGGACAAGTTCGACCGCTGTCATGTGATCCGTTCCCGGATCACTATTGTACCCCTTGACCAACTCATGGCAAGGCACACTTCATGTGCGGTACACAGCATAGCATACTGTAGAGCCTACGTCTAAAGCATAGGGGACGACATTCGTCCTTTCTCTCTCTTCTGCTGTGGTCAGGTCTTGAGTCTTACTCAATACTCACACCTTGCAACACAGCCAAGAACTCCTTTGCTGATCTATTTTGAACTCTTTCAAAATCATGTCAAGGTGTGCGTTCTTTGAAAGTATCATCAGACGTCTTGATCTATCTCTATAGATCTTGATGCCCAATATGTAAGCAGCTTTATCCAGGTCTTCCTTTGAAAAAACTCTTTTCAAACAACCCTTTATGCTTTCTAGAAATTTTACATCATTTCGGATCAACAATATGTCATTCACATATACTTATCAGAAATGTTGTAGTGCTCCCACTCACTTTATTGTAGATACAAGTTTCTAACAAACTTTGTACAAACCCAAAAACTTTGATCACTCCATCAAAGCGTATATTCTGACTCCGAGATGCTTGCTCTAGTCCATGGGAGGATCGCTGGAGCTAGCATACCTTTTAGCATCCTTAGGATCGACAAAACCTTTCTGATTGTATCACATACAACCTTTCCTTACGAAAACTGGTAAGGAAACTTGTTTTGACATCCATCTGCCAGATTTCATAAATGCAGCTAATGCTAACATGATTCCGACGGACTTAAGCATCGCTACGGATGAGAAAATCTCATCTTAGTCAACTCCTTGAACTTGTGAAAATACTCTTTGCCACAAGTCGAGCTTCATAGACGGTAACATTACCGTCCACGTCCGTCTTCTTCTTAAAGATCCATTTATCTCAATGGCTTGCCGATCATCGGGCAAGTTCACCAAAGTCCATGCTTTGTTCTGATACTTGGATCCTATCTCGGATTTCATGGCTTCTAACCATTTGTCGGAATATGGGCCCACCATCGCTTCTCCATAGCTCGTAGGTTCATTGTTGTCTAGCAACATGACTTCCAAGACAGGATCACGCATTACTCTGAAGTAGTACGCATCCTCGTCATCCTATGAGGTTTGGTAGTGACTTGATCCGAAGTTTCATGATCACTATCATAAGCTTCCACTTCAATTGGTGTAGGTGCCACAGGAACAACTTCCTGTGCCTTGCTACACACTAGTTGAAGTTATGGTTCAATAACCTCATCAAGTCTCCACCATCCTCCCACTCAATTCTTTCGAGAGAAACTTTTCCTCGAGAAAGGACTCGTTTCTAGAAGCAATTACTTTTGCTTCCAGATCTGAAATAGGAGGTATACCCAACTGTTTTGGGTATTCTATGAAGATGCATTTATCCGCTTTGGGTTTGAGCTTATCAGCCTGAAACTTTTTCACATAAGCATCGCAGCCCCAAACTTTTAAGAAACGACAACTTAGGTTTCTCTAAACGGTGTCGTCTCAACGGAATTGCGTGGTGCCCCTTTTAAAGTGAATGCGGTTATCTCTAATGCCTAACCCATAAACGATAGTTGTAATTTGATAAGAGACATCATGGTATGCACCATATCCAATAGGGTGCAGTTATGATGTTCGGACACACCATCACACTGTGGTGTTCCAGGCGGTATTAATTGTGAAACACTTTCCACAATGTCTTAATTGTGTGCCAAACTCGTAACTCAGATATCTCTATGATAATATCATAGACATTTTATCCTCTTGTCACGACGATCTTCAACTTCACTCTGAAATTACTTGAACCTTTCAATAATTCAGACTTGTGTTTCATCAAGTAAATACACTCAGCATCTACTCAAATCACCTGTGAAGTAAGAACATAACGATATCCACTGCATGCCTCAGCACTCATTGGACTGCATACATCAAAATGTATTACTTCCAATAAGTTGCTCTCTTGTTCCATCTTACTGAAAACGAGGCCTTTCAGTCATCTTGCCCATGTGGTTTGATTTGCATGTCTCAAGTGATTCAAAATCAAGTGAGTACAAACGATCCATTTGCATGGAGTTTCTTCATGCATATATACCAATAGACATGGTTCGCATGTCTCAATCTTTTCAAAAACGAGAGAGTCCAAAGATCCATCTACATGGAGCTTCTTCATGCGTTCTATACCAATATGACTCAAATGGCAGTGCCACAAGTATGTGGAACTATCATTACTATTTTATATCTTTTGGCATGAACATGTGTATCACTACGATCGAGATTCATTTTAGGTGCAAGACCATTGAAGGTATTATTCAAATAAACAGAGTAACCATTATTCTCCTTAAATGAATAACCGTATTGCGATAAACATAATCCAATCATGCTCAACGCAAACACCAAATCTCGATGGTAGAGGGAGCATGCGATGCTTGATCACATCAACCTTGGAAACACTTCCAACACATATCGTCATCTCACCTTTAGCTAGTCTCCGTTTATTCCGCAGCTTTTATTTCGAGTTACTAACACTTAGCAACCGAACCGGTATCTAATACCCTGGTGCTGCTAGGAGTACTAGTAAAGTACACATTCATTTAATGTATATCCAATATACTTCTGTCGACCTTGCCTGCCTTCTCATCTACCAAGTATCTGGGGTAGTTCTGCTTCAGTGACCGTTCCCCTCATTACAGGAGCACTTAGTCTCGGGTTTGGGTTTAACTTTGGGATTCTTCGCTAGAGCAGCAAATGATTTGCTGTTTCATGAAGTATCCCTTCTTGCCCTTGCCCTTCTAGAAACTAGTGGTTTTACTAACCATCAACAATTGATGCTCCTTCTTGATTTCTACTTTCGCGGTGTCAAACATCGCGAGTTGCTCAAAGATCATCATCTATCCTTGATATGTTATAGTTCATCACGAAGCTCTAATAGCTTGGTGGCAGTGACTATGGAGAACCATCACTATCTCATCTGGAAGATTAACTCCCACTCGATTCAAGTGATTGTAGTACTCAGACAATCTGAGCACATGCTCAACGATTGAGCTTTTCTCCCTTAGTTTGCAGGCTTAAGAAACTTGTCAGAGGTCTCATACCTCTTGACGTGGGCATTAGTCTGAAATCCCAATTTCAGTCTTTGGAACATCTCATATGTTCTGCGACGTTTCAAAACCATCTTTGGTGCCACAATTTTAAACCGTTAGCATCACACACTGAACTATCACGTAGTCATCAAAACGTGTATGTCAGATGTTTCGTAACATCTACAGACGACGCTCGAGGTTCAACACACCGAGCGGTGCATTAAGGACATAAGCCTTCTGTGCAGCAATGAGGACAATCCTCAGTTTACGGACCCAGTCCGCATAATTGCTACTATCAACTTTCAACTAAATTTTCTCTAGGAACATATCTTAGTAGAACTAAAGCGCAAGCTATGACATAATTTGCAAAGACCTTCTGACTATGTTCATGATAATTAAGTTCATCTGATTAATGAACTCCCACTCAGATAGACATCCCTCTAGTCATCTAAGTGATACATGATCCGAGTCAAACTAGGCCGTGTCCGATCATCACGTGAGACGGACTAGTCATCATCGGTGAACATCTCCATGTTGATCGTATCTACTATACGACTCATGTTCGACCTTTCGATCTCTTGTGTTCCGAGGCCATGTCTGTACATGCTAGGCTCGTCAAGTCAACCTAAGTGTTTCGCATGTGTTCCGAGGCCATGTCTGTACATGCTAGGCTCGTCAACACCCGTTGTATTCGAACGTTAGAATCTATCACACCCGATCATCACGTGGTGCTTCGAAACAACGAACCTTCGCAACGGTGCACAGTTAGGGGGAACACGTCTCTTTAAATTTTAGTGAGGGATCATCTTATTTATGCTACCGTCGTTCTAAGCAAATAAGATGTAAACATGATAAACATCACATGCAAATCATAAAGTGACGTGATATGGCCAATATCATCTTGCGCCTTTGATCTCCATCTTTGAGGCGCGGCATGATCACCTTCGTCACCGGCATGACACCATGATCTCCATCATTGTGTCTTCATGAAGTTGTCTCGCCAACTCTTACTTCTACTACTATGGCTAACGGTTAGCAATAAAGTAAAGTAATTACATGGCGTTTTCATTGACACGCAGGTCATACAATAAATTAAGACAACTCCTATGGCTCCTGCCGGTTGTCATTCTCATCGACATGCAAGTCGTGATTCCTATTACAAGAACATGATCAATATCATACATCACATATATCATTCATCACATCCTTTTTGGCCATATCACATCACATAGCATACCCTGCAAAAACAAGTTAGACGTCCTCTAATTGTTGTTGCATGTTTTACGTGGCTGCTATGGGTTTCTAGCAAGAACGTTTCTTACCTACGCAAAAGCCACAACGTGATATGCCAATTTCTATTTACCCTTCATAAGGACCCTTTTCATCGAATCCGATCCGACTAAAGTGGGAGAGACAGACACCCGCTAGCCACCTTATGCAACTAGTGCATGTCAGTCGGTGGAACCTGTCTCACGTAAGAGTACGTGTAAGGTCGGTCCGGGCCGCTTCATCCCACGATGCCGCCGAATCAAGATAAGACTAGTAACGGCAAGAAGAATTGCCAACATGAACGCCCACAACTGCTTTGTGTTCTACTCGTGCATAGTAACTACGCATAGGCCTGGCTCATGATGCCACTGTTGGGGATCGTAGCAGAATTTAAAATTTTTCTACGCATCACCAAGATCCATCTATGGAGTATACTAGCAATGAGGGGAAAGGAGTGCATCTACATACCCTTGTAGATCGCGAGCGGAAGCGTTCCAATGAACGGGGTTGATGGAGTCGTACTCGCCGTGATCCAAATCACCGATGACCGAGTGCCGAACGGACGGCACCTCCGCGTTCAACACACGTACGGAGCAGCGACATCTCCTCCTTCTTGATCCAGCAAGGGGGAAGGAGAGGTTGATGGAGATCCAGCAGCACGACGGCGTGGTGGTGGAAGTAGCGGGGTCTCGGCAGGGCTTCGCCAAGCTTCTACGAGAGGGAGAGGTGTTGCAGGGGGAGAGGGAGGCGCCAGGGGCTGTCATGTTGCTGCCCTCCCTCCCCCACTGTATATAGACCCCCTGGGAGGGGGGGCGCCGGCCTGGATCCCATCTGCAAGGGGGGGGGGGCGGCGGCCAGGGGGAAACTTACCCCCCAAGGCAAGTGGGGCGCCCCCCACCCTAGGGTTTCCAACCCTAGGCGCAGGGGGGAGGCCCATGGGGGGCGCCCCAGCCCACTAAGGGCTGGTTCCCTTCCTACTTCAGCCCATGGGGCTCTCCGGGATAGGTGGCCCTACCCGGTGGACCCCCGGGACCCTTCCGGTGGTCCCAGTACACTACCGGTGACCCCCGAAACTTTCCCGGTGGCCGAAACTTGACTTCCTATATATAATTCTTCACCTCCGGACCATTCCGGAACTCCTCGTGACGTCCGGGATCTCATCCGGTACTCCGAACAACTTTCGGGTTTCCACATACTCAAATCTCTACAACCGTAGCATCACCGAACCTTAAGTGTGTAGACCCTACGGGTTCGGGAGACATGCAGACATGACCGAGACGCCTCTCCGGTCAATAACCAACAGCGGGATCTGGATACCCATGTTGGCTCCCACATGTTCCACGATGATCTCATCGGATGAACCACGATGTCGAGGATTCAATCAATCCCGTATACAATTCCCTTTGTCAATCGGTACGTTACTTGCCCGAGATTCGATCGTCGGTATCCCAATACCTTGTTCAATCTCGTTACCGGCAAGTCACTTTACTCGTACCGTAATGCATGATCCCGTGGCTAAATCCTTAGTCACATTGAGCTCATTATGATGATGCATTACCGAGTGGGCCCAGAGATACCTCTCCGTCATACGGAGTGACAAATCCCAGTCTCGATCCGTGGCAACCCAACAGACACTTTCGGAGATACCCGTAGTACACCTTTATAGTCACCCAGTTACGTTGTGACGTTTGGTACACCCAAAGCACTCCTACGGTATCCGGGAGTTGCACGATCTCATGGTCTAAGGAAATGATACTTGACATTGGAAAAGCTCTAGCAAACGAACTACACGATCTTTTATGCTATGCTTAGGATTGGGTCTTGTCCATCACATCATTCTCCTAATGATGTGATCCCGTTATCAACGACATCCAATGTCCATGGTCAGGAAACCGTAACCATCTATTGATCAACGAGCTAGTCAACTAGAGGCTTACTAGGGACATGGTGTTGTCTATGTATCCACACATGTATCTGAGTTTCCTATCAATACAATTCTAGCATGGATAATAAACGATTATCATGAACAAGGAAATATAATAATAACCAATTTATTATTGCCTCTAGGGCATATTTCCAACAATCACGTCCGTGTCAAGTAGTCCGAAACGATTCTGCATCTACTACTATTACTCCACACATCGACCACTATCCAGCATGCATCTAGAGTATTAAGTTCATAAGAACGGAGTAACGCATTAGGCAAGATGACATGATGTAGAGGGATAAACTCAAGCAATATGATATAAACCCCATCTTTTTATCCTTGATGGCAACAATAAAATACGTGCCTTGCTGCCCCTACTGTCACTGGGAAATGACACCGCAAGATTGAACCCAAAGCTAAGCACTTCTCCCATTGCAATAAAGATCAATCTAGTAGGCCAAACTAAACCGATAATTCGAAGAGACTTGCAACGATATTAAATCATGCATATAAGAATTCAGAGAAGAATCAAATATTGTTCATAGATAATCTTGATCATAAACCCACAATTTATCGGATCTCGACAAACACACCGCAAGAAGTATTACATCGAATAGATCTCCATGAAAATCGAGGAGAACTTTGTATTGAGAACCAAAGAGAGAGAAGAAGCCATCTAGCTAATAACTATGGACCCGAAGGTCTGTGGTAAACTACTCACACATCATCGGAGAGGCTATGGTGTTGATGTAGAAGCCCTGTGTGATCGAATCCCCCTCCGGCAGATCGCCGGAAAAGGCCCCAAGATGGGATCTCACGGTACAGAAGGTTGCGGCGGTGGAAAAGTGGTTTCGTGGCTCCTTGGATGTTTTCAGGGTATAAGAGTATATATAGGCGAAAAAGTAGGTCGGTGGAGCTACGAGGGGCCCACGAGGGTGGGGGCGCGCCTACCCCCCTGGGCGCGCCCTCCTGCCTCGTGGCTGCCTCGTTGCTTCCCTGACTTCCACTCCAAGTCTCCTGGATTGCGGTTGTTCCAAAAAATATCCTCGCGAAGGTTTCGTTCCGGTTGGATTCCGTTTGATATTCCTTTTCTGCAAAACACTGAAATAGGCAAAAAACAACAATTTGCACTTGGCCTTTGGTTAATAGGTTAGTCCTGAAAATAATATAAAAGAGCATAATAAAGCCCATTAAACATCCAAAACAAATAATATAATAACATGGAACAATAAAAAATTATAGATACGTTGGAGACGAATCAAGCATCCCCAAGCTTAATTCCTGATCGTCCTCGAGTACGTAAATGATAAAAAACAGAATTTTTGATGTGGAATGCTACCTAACATAATTATCAATGTAATTCTCTTTATTGTGGCATGAATGTTTAGATCCAAAAGATTCTAGACAAAGTTTTAATATTGACATAAACATAGTAATACTTCACGCATGCTAACCAAGCAATTATGTCTTATCAAAATAACATAGTCAAGCAATTAACCCTACAAAATCATATAGTTTGGCCATGCTTCATTTTCGTCACACAAAGTGCTCCCATCATGCACAACCCCGCTGACAAGCCAAGCAATTGTTTCATACTTAGCCTTTTCAAACTCTTTCAACTTTTACGCAATATATGAGCGCAAGCCATGGACATAGCACTATGGGTGGAATAGCATATGATGATGGGGGTTATGTGAGAAGACAAAAAAGGAGAAGGTCTCACATTGACGCGGCTAATCAACGGGCTATGGAGATGCCCATCAACTGATGTCAATGCGAGGAGTAGGGATTGCCATGCAACGGATGCACTAGATCTATAAATATATGAAAGCTCATCAAAAGAAACTAAGTGGGTGTGCATCAAACTTGCTTGCTCACGAAGACCTAGGGCATTTGAGGAAGCCCATCATTGGAATATACAAGCCAAGTTCTATAATGAAAAATTCCCACTAGTATATGAAAGTGACAAAATAAGAAACTCTCTATCATGAAGATCATGGTGCTATTTTGAAGCACAAGTGTGGAAAAAGGATAGTAACATTGTCCCTTCTCTCTTTTTCTCTCAGTTTTTTTTCGACCGGAGTCTCATCCTGACTTTTGGGGGAATCATAGTCTCCATCATCCTTTCCTTACATGGGACAATGTTCTAATAATGAAAATCATCACACTTCTATTTACATACAACTCGATACTTAGAACAAAATATGACTCTATGTGAATGCCTCCGGCGGTGTACCGGGATATGCAATGAATCAAGAGCGACATGTATGAAAGAATTATGAAGGTGGCTTTGCCACAAATACGATGTCAACTACATGATCATGCAAAGCAATATGACAATGATGGAGCGTGTCATAATAAACGGAACGGTGGTAAGTTGTATGGCATTATATCTCGGAATAACTATGGAAATGCCATAATAGGTAGGTATGGTGGCTGTTTTGAGGAAGATATAAGGAGGCTTATGTGTGATAGAGCGTATCGTATCACGGGATTTGGATGCACCATCAAAGTTTGCACAAACTCTCAAGGTGAGAAAGGGAATGCACGGTACCGAAGAGGCTAGAAATGATGGAAGGGTGAGAGTGCGTATAATCCATGGACTCAACATTAGTCATAAAGAACTCACATACTTATTGCAAAAATCTACAAGTCATCAAAACTAAGCACTACGCGCATGCTCCTAGAGGGATAGATTGGTAGGAAAAGACCATCGCTCGTCCCTGACCGCCGCTCATAAGGAAAGCAATCAAAGAACACCCCATGCTTCAAATTTTTCATACAACGTTTACCATATGTGCATGCTACGGGACTTGTAATCCTCAACACAAGTATTTCTCAATTCCACAATTACCCAACTAGCATGACTCTAACATTACCACCTTTATATCTCAAAACAACTATCAAGTATCAAACTTATCATAGTATTTCGTGCACTCTATATGAAAGTTTTTATTATACCCATCTTGGATGCCTATCATATTAGGACTAATTTTATAGCCAAAGAAAATTACCATGCTGTTCTAAAAGACTCTCAAAATAATATACGTGAAGCATGAGAGATCAATAATTTCTATAAAATAAAACCACTACCGTGCTCTAAAAGGGTATAAGTGAAGCACTAGAGCAAAATTTATCTAGCTCAAAAGATATAAATGAAGCACATAGAGTATTCTAATAAATTCCGATTCATGTGTGTCTCTCCCAAAAGGTGTTTGTCGTGGTGGGCGCACGGCAGATGCCAAGAGATGGCTAAAGAGAGTAGGAGGCTCGAGGGCACTGATGGGCTCCAGAGGTGAGGTCGGCATGAGCGAGCGCGGGACGCAAGACATACCCAGGTTCGGGGCTCTCCGGGGAGATAACACCCCTAGTCCTGCCGAGTGTGGTTTATATGTAACAGTACAGGGTTGCTCCTAGAGCTGTATGGAGGAAGAAGGAAGGCTGGCCAAGGCTTAGGCCGCTCCCTCTCCTCGGGTGTTGCTTGCTAGGTGTATGTGTGAGTGATCGCCTGTGCGAGTGAAAGAGTTGCCCGTATGAATGAGGGCTCACTACAAAAAAAAGACACATCCGTGACATTTTGGGCCGAACGAAATTTTTTCTGTCATACTTATGACACTTCTATGACAATAACTGTGACAAAACACGGTATCATCATAGATGTGGTGGGGTCCTACTTCTATGACAAAAAATCATGACAGAAAATGGGCTTTTCGTCCTGGGCGGGCCGGAGACGTAGCTGCATGAAATTCTTTGGGCTGTCCATGACGGAAAAAACCGTGGTAGAAGCGAGGGCGAGGAAAATATCGGGGTGTTCCCGGTTACGGTGGGTGGTCGGGGCCGAGCGATGCGCGTTTCTCTCGTACACGCACGCGCGTGGGTGCGAGGCATTGGGCTCTAACTGAACCCGAGCGAGGCGTTGGGCTCTAACTGAACTCGAGCGATTGCACTGCAGGCTACGTGTTACTGAACCCGAGCGATCGATCGATGGCTGTTAACTGAACCCGATCGAGCAATTCCTTCGCTACTGCTGCTAACTGAAGCCGATCGATGCTGCCTCTGGATGAACAGTGAGCGTTGCTGGGGGGGGGGGGTTTGGATGAACAGTTCCCGGTAGGGGTGGATGAACAGGACCCCGTGGTGTTGCCTCTGGATGAATAGGACCCTGATCGATCGAGCCGGTTGGGGCTGGATGAACAGGACCCCGTGGAGGGCTGGATGAACAGGACCACCCCGTGGAGGGCAGGATGAACAGTAGACAGTGGAGGGCTAGATGAACAGTAGCCCGTGGAGGGGTGGTTGAACAGGAGCCCGTGGAGAGGGCTGGTTGAACAGTAGCCGGTGGAGTAGCGCGCGGTGGAGGCTGGATGAACAGGAGCCCGTGGATGAACAGTCGCAGGTGGAGGCTGGAGGAGGTCGACGGTTGATGAATAGTAGCCCGTGGAGGCTGGAGGGGGTCGACGGTGGAGATGAACAGTATCCCGTGAAGCCCCGTTTTGCGGTACGCGACACCCCTCCCGTTTAGACCGTAGCGCTCCAACGCAAGTCCGTTTCCTCCATTTTGCGGTACGCCACACCCCTCCCGATCAACAGGACCCCCGTTTTGACCGTAGGAGGTCCGTTTCCTCCGTTTTGCGGTATGCCAGACCCCTCCCGATGAACAGGATCCCGTTTCGACCGTGGCCGGTCGAACACAAGGCCGTTTCCTCCGTTCTGCAGTACGCCAGGCCTCGTTTCCATTGGCTATTCTGTCCAATCCCTCCCTATGAACACGATGACGCATTCTATTCCGACCCAGCCGGTTGGCTCCCCATGAACACGACGACGACACTGTTTCTCCATTCCGACCCAGCCATGTACACGAGCCCGGGCCGTACGTATGCGTGAGTAGGCGTTCGAGACCCCGCCCGTATGTACGTACGTGGCCGTATTTACTTTCTTGCACCCTGGCCGTTGTACATACGTGTACATGGTACGTGCGCGCCTCTACTACGACACGGGCGCGCCTCTACATCGACCAGTATGTACGTACACGTTCGCGACCAGAATGACAACGCTACGTACGCTTCGACCAGGTGGGTCCCGACTGTCAGGCACTTCCTTGCCTGCGAAGATGTAGCTGGTGGGTCCCAGCAGTCAGGGGGGCGAATCGTTTTTTTTTTGCCCGGACGCACTTCCTTGCGTGCAAAGATGTAGCTGGTGGGTCCCAGCAGTCAGGGGAAACGTTTTTTTCACGAAATACGGTGGCCCGTCCGGTGGGTCCCCGCTGTCAGGTGGAGGCATAATTATTTTGAGCGTAATAAGGAGGCACTTCCTTGCTGCGGCCGTGGACCCAGCTGTCAGCCTCTCCACGTACAGTACTCTTCTGATGGAAGTCGGTCGTTGACCACATTGACCACGCCGCGCCGAGAGCACCAAGGCGGTGGACGACGGCGAGACCTAGGAAGGGGACGACGCGGAGCCAGGGAAGACGCGGCAGTGGATGCCCACGCGAAGAGGAGTACTGTAGCAACCCGACCTCAAACGGTCAAGTCTCTGTGCTTAAGTGTCATCCCTGGATCGGTATGCTGACACACACAGTACTCGAGGATTTATAACAGAGGTAAATCACATGTATAAAGTAACGTAAATACCATTACCTCAATCCAAATAGCGGAAGTAACAAGGTTGTGGATTCCCATCAACACCAACGGCAAAGTTGAGTGTAGAAATCATAACCCTAACGTATCACTTACTCGTCGTAAGAATCCTGCAACATGAGACGTTGCAGCCACAAAGGGTCAGTACATTGAATGTACTGGCAAATTCACACCATAGGATAATGATGAATAATAGCTATCACTACATGCATATATGGCTGGTGGAAAAGCTCTATGGTTATAATGTTTTTGCGAAAGCCAATTTTTCCCTACTGCAAAGGAATATAATTTATTTAACTACAAAGTTGGTTGAAAATATTGAGAAGGTAAACCCCCTCTCAATCCCAATTAAAAAGTAATCATTAACAACCCAACAAATTATTTAAGTAACGTGATGAGATCAATAGGATAATCCAAGAACCAGATACTCAAGATTGTCCATAAGCGGGGTCACGGCTAACCATGATTAGTTTGTACACTCTGTAGAGGTTTGCGCACTTTTCCCCACAAGACTCGATCTCCTCCGTTTGATTTCTCGCACTACATGGTGTTTGAGAAACGGATGACTGAGACACAGTCTTTCAGAAGCGTTAGCACCTTACGATGGGTAGATAGTTACACCTACTTCCCCTACATCTGCTAGTCTACCACTGTAAGAGTTCACATGACTTAATCAACTATGCTAGAGCCCATAATAGCTTGTGGCTGCACACGGAAGTTTCTAGCATGAATAATCTTATGATCCCTTTGAGCCTGGGTGGCAGTCCATAGGAGAATCACACGGTACCCCGGGATTTCCAAAAAAATACAGGCAATCACTGGGTTCCCCAGGTGCCTCCATCCACCCAGATGTGTATTAAAGTTGCCACCTTAAGTTGAACCATTAATTAACAATCTCACATCTGTCATGAATACTCTCAAACCCAATCCACGTCTACGAGCATAGCATAGCAATATAAGCATAACGTAAAAGTAACCCCCAAAGGTTTGATAATAAAACAGGTGAATAGGTACTACCTCATATACTTCCCAAAACCCACAATTTTAATCCGATCCTAACCATGCAATTGTTTTGAGGGTGAAACTAATGCATCAAAACTGGGTATGAAAGAGATATGATCAAAGTGTGAACTTGCCTGTACTGTTGATGAAGATGATTCGCACTCAAAACTCTTGATAGTTCTACTCGTCACACTCCGGTCAATCTATCGTAAGCAAGCAATAGTAACCACACATAAGCAATCACTCAAGAGATCAGAAAGAATGAAGAAGACAGTTCGGAAATCATCAAAACCAAGCAAATAACTCTTGCAACATAAAACAATTTCTAGCAGTACCAAAATTATGTGAATTTGGCCTTATCTGATATTTTAGGTCAAGAGCTTCGATTTGCAAAAAGAATCAACTAAATCGGAGTTATAAAACTCAAGTTATGATCAAACGAAGTTCAAATACAAAACTGTTTGAATTCAAATTTTAAAACTTTCAAAAACAAGTTTAAGTTGTTTTACTGGATAGGGGGAATCATAACGAAGAAGTGGGCGTTGGTTTCGTTGGATTTGGATAAACGGGTAAAAAGATGTGGTCGTTTGAAAAACAGAGACTAATGTGTAAAAGTAACACTATGGATAGGTCTTTGCCAGAAAATAAAAATAAAAAGAAAAACCTAAAGAACGAACGTTCATTACAGAACGCTAACGAACGAAGAACGTTCGCTGTGTAGATCTAACCAGTGAACGTTCGCAAATTAACTGGATTATATATAAAAAAACGGGTTTTGACAGAAAACCAGAGAAAACAAAAAAAACGGAACGGGGGCGGTTTGTACCGGTTCGGGCGGATCGGATCTGGCGACGGCGGACCGGTCAACTCCGGCGGTTTCCCATGGCGGCGGGCGTTGGCGAGACGGCGGCAGGGCTGTGCGGCGCGGGGCGAGGCCAGGCGCGGGCGGCTTCGGCGGCAAAGTGCGGCGGCGGCGCGACGCGTGTGGTGGAGGCGCGGCGAGGCGGTGGTGCAGAACAGCGGCGGCGGCGGTTGGCTATAGCGGCGGTGGCTGCGGGCTCCGGTGAGATGCGGTGTGAGGGGAGGAGAGGAGGCGGGGCCCGGGGCTCCGAATTTATAGGAGGGAGGGGAGAGGCGGCGACTTGCAGAAGGGGCAAGGCGCGGGTGGCGACCGAGTCGGTCGGCGCGAGAGAGTTAAAAAAACATTTTCTCAGACAAATAAAAACATAATAAAAAATATATATATTATATAGGCATATAATATATCAAAATTTTCAGAAAAAGATTTTCTACGACATGAACATCTTCCTAGCATCAAATATAATCCACAAAAATTCAAATAAAGCAAAGAGCGCTACTGTTCTAATAAAATCCAATAAAAATCATTTGAAAAATACCAAAATTGTTTCAAATTTATTTCTCTCCAATTTTCTGATGTAGGGAATCATTTTACCCTATTTTCCATATATTTCATTTTTGGAGAAAAATAATTTGAATAAAATCCAAATAACTCCAAATTGAAAAATAATTTCAAAAGGACTTTGAATTTAATTCTTTTAAAACTCCCAACTCATATTTCATATAATTTTGAAGAAGTCATTTTATCTTCTCTCGTGAAAATCATTGAGTTGCTTGAAGTCTCTGAATTGGAAATATTTTCAAATGAAATTCAAATATTTTCAACAACCCTTTTCATTTAATTAAATGGAAGAAGTCATGTCATCTTCTCTCTAGGGTTTTGTATTTTGAAAAGAATTTGAATTCACGGAGATCATAAATGCAAAATGAAAGTTTGGGAAAGTCCTTTTATTCCCTCTCATTTAACTTTCAAAAAGTTTCGAATTCACTCACTTTCAGTCAATCAATCACACAACAATCAAATAAACAATCAAATCTATCTATTTATTATAACATTCCAAAATTTGGAATTTTGGGATGTTACAAACCTACCACCCTTAAAAGGAATCTCGTCCTCGAGATTCGGAGAGGCTAGAAAGAAATAGGTTAGGGTCGGGGGTCTTCTCAAAATCCATCGATCATCTCCGGGGTCTGGGGTGCTACCACTCTTAGAAGCGTTGTTATGGTCCCATCAATACTCATATACTCCATCCTTATTGTTGACATGTTGGTCTTCTCAGATTCTCTGGAGAATTCCTTCTCTGGGCTCTTCCGGTAGCAGCATAACCTTTTCCTCAATTCTTCTGTCCTTTCATCCTGGTAAGGTTATTCCGAGACTGGGTCTTCTGAGCTGACGGGTCTGGCGCCAATACTAATCAACTATCGATATCTCATGGTGGTCAACCATTTATAGTTTCTCCTGCAGGAAAAAGGGTCTGGGTTTCATTCTCACCGTATGACCTACGATTGGCAACAACTGCCTTGTACAAGGGAAAATACTTATACCATTCTAAGGTTTAAACAAGGTTTAATATCGTCGTCTATCTACTATAGGGAAGTCACTTAGATTTACCATCCCATATAGCAAGGCGAATAATAAGAGTAAGTTGGTATGGTGATCAATCCATCCCGCACCAAATCATTACCTTGTACATGGTTTAGCGAATCTCGCATTCTAACACTCGGTCATCCTCACAAACATTGAAGAATTTCTCTTGTCAACGAACCAAGTTCGGAAAAATCCTTTATTCTGCAAGCCAAAACAAACATCTATCGTTCCTTCACAGCTCTCAGGTTTTGCGTTAACTCCTATAAGGCCGTCTATCGATAAAATCGTAACTTCTTCTAGGGTTTTTCCTTTAGCAAGAGTGTGCTTGCTTCTTGGCAGGTCCTGGGGCCTGTGGGTTATGGCCCATCTCATCATTTGCAAACTCTGAACTCATCATCGGGGCAACTGACCATTATTCCAACATCAAGCTTCCAGCATTCTTAAATCCATCCAAATGTACTGTCTCCCTTCCTTCTATTGGCACCAAACTAACACATGATTACTCAGACTCATCACGGAGTTACAATTGCTCCATATTACCAACATTATACCTCCTTTATATCCAATAGTACTTCATCCCTTCATACTCTCGGGGTATCTCACATATCGAGATAAAACTCATACTTATTCTGTCCAAAGTCCACTTCGTGGAATATCCTTATCTTTTCCAAGGGTCAATTCTCCTCACAGGGTACTACCACCCTTAAAATGCACAAATTCATCCATAGACCATATTTCTCATATCCTCGAAAATGGCCAAAATCTTTCTTCATAGAGTAACAACTCATAAAATCCAAATCAACACCAACGATGCTAACTTTATTAATCTCAAATTATTACAATCTCCTGCATTCCATTACATGCCTCAACCCAACACCTCACTAAAAAAATGTCCACACTACTACTACTACTACTATATTTCTCGTTGCAACTCAACTATTTATCACAAGTCTCCTTCTCCTTGGGGCATTCTCTGGCAAAGTGCCCTGCTTCATCACACCGGAAACATATTACTTCTGACAAATCTCGAGGTTTCCTTGTGATTATATGGCCTCCTGGGGTCCTCATCTTCCCTTTTGGGCAATCATTGAAGTAGTGTCCTGAATTTTTGCACCTGAAACATGTGATGTGACTCAGGTCTTTCTTTGTAGAAATTGGGTTATTCCTGGTATCCAATCTACTTCTCTTCCTGGAATCCAATCTACTTCTCTTCCTGGACTTTTCCGTTCCAATCAGGGCTTCTATTTCCTGTGGGTCATACTCTGCTTCCTCTGTCGGGAATTCTACTAGATCCCCATTCAGAAAATTCTGGGAGATGTGTCCTTCTTCTCCACATGAATAGCAAGACTTGGTGCAAGGTTTAATTGGGTCTTCTTCGGGTGTGTCCTCCACCTCTTCCTTCATCACTGGTTCTTTTCGAATTTCCATGAGGGCTCCTTTCATTGCTTCTTTCTTCTGCTGGATGGTTCTTTGTACCATGGGGTAAATGTGACACTGAGTAGGGTAGTGGGTAGTCTCTTCACACAAGAAACAAGTGATCTGCCTAGTTGGGCATTCTTCAGTTGGGTGACTTCCTTCACAATTAGGGCATTCATCCTTGTGTTCTTTATGGGTGTGTCCCATTTCTCCACAAATCTTACATGCACAAGGTTTCTTCTCTTTAGGTTCACATGGCTCTCGGGTAAGACGGGACTTTAGTAGAACCGTCTTGAATTCATCCCAAGCATTGGTTCCATTCCATCCTTGTATGGCTTGATGTATCTCTCACCATTTTGCAGCACCTTGTGTGATCTTTCGTAGGGTGTATGGAACCATATACTCTCCTTCAATACCGTGCTCCTTCATGCGATCTTCCATGTTCCGTACCCAGTGTGCTACCTCTGGTTGTGTCATGAATCTCAGAAATACTCGTCCATCTCCATTCGTCATCTTTTGGGATCCAAGGGTTTTGGGGTGAGATAAGAGAGATAGAGAGGGATGCACACAATACAAACAAAAGTTTTGGAAAGACATATTTTTATTGTGGCTGTCGGAAAAACATCAAACAATTGACAGCTCACAAACGTCGCATCTTACATAGGTACATAACAGGGGTTTGGTCTTCTAAATGCCAATAAATCTTCAAAGTCGCCAAACTCTTCAATTCTTGTTCATGTCTTCGATGTCTTCTTCTGATCGTGCTTGTCCTTCTCAAGTTCTTTTGCCGGATCATCTTTGTTGACGCGAAGTCTCTCATGACGTCCTTTAATATTTCTGGAGTTGCGTTCCAAACTTCTGGGTTTCAACATCCTTGGCATGAACCACGGTCCTATTGTCCTTCAGTTCCTGACGAATCTCCGGTATCTCGAGGTTTTGCTCCTCCAGCTTGGCTACTTTTAGCTTCTTGGTCCTAAGTTCTTCACGAAATGCCTTCTCGTCAAATACGGCTTCCTGCAGTTCCATCTTAAACTTCCTGATGTAATGTTCCAGATCCTAGCGGTATACCAGCTAAAGTTGAAAGTGCATCCTTTGCTGACAAATGCTCCATCAGCCTTCTACCATCCAATCCTTCCATGCATCTGCATGCTTAACTCAGCACGGTGACAATAGCATAAGAGGGCGATAACATCATGAATAGCCGTGTTTATGCCCATGTCGTTGCCATGATCTATCATTCCATAGTTGATATCTCCTGCCTTAGGGTTTTCCTTGACAAAACTTTGTTTTCTAATGCTCCACGTTCCAGTCTTTCTCCGATACACCTTGATCTCGGGCATTGATAGCTTCCATAGTCTGCCAACTTCCATAAGGGTAGCCATTCCCAGGTCATACAAATCTGGGATTTCTTCAAAGCCTTCAAATTCTCCTAGTCTTCGGAGTCTTCAACCGTTGCAGTTTCCATTATTATAATGCACGGTAAAATCCTCTTCATTCCGAAGTGGTCTTAGTTGTCCAATATCTTGTACTTCTTGGACTGGTCTCATCATTCGAGTCCTCATGTGGTCAAAAGGGGAAAGGGGTATAGTCTCACTGAAAGGGAATATTTGAATAAGCTCAGAAGAGAAAAGAGGTAAAAGATCTTTTTGAAAAAGAAAGTTCTAGAGAAAATCCTTCCTATGGGCTTGCCAGTTTCTAGGGGTCACGTCCTACAGTAAACATGTGCTCTGATACCATCCTGTAGCGACCCGACCTCAAACGGTCAAGTCTCTGTGCTTAAGTGTCATCCCTGGATCGGTATGCTGACACACACAGTACTTGAGGATTTATAACAGAGGTAAATCACATGTATAAAGTAACGTAAATACCATTACCTCAATCCAAATAGCGGAAGTAACAAGGTTGTGGATTCCCATCAACACCAACGGAAAAGTTGAGTGTAGAAATCATAACCCTAACGTATCACTTACTCGTCGTAAGAATCCTGCAACATGAGACGTTGCAGCCACAAATGGTCAGTACATTGAATGTACTGACAAATTCACACCATAGGATAATGATGAATAATAGCTATCACTACATGCATATATGGCTGGTGGAAAAGCTCTATGGTTATAATGTTTTTGCGAAAAGCCAATTTTTCCCTACTGGAAAGGAATATAATTTATTTAACTACAAAGTTGGTTGAAAATATTGAGAAGGTAAACCCCCTCTCAATACCAATTAAAAAGTAATCATTAACAACCCAAAAAATTATTTAAGTAACATGATGAGATCAACAGGATAATCCAAGAACCAGATACTCAAGATTGTCCATAACCGGGGACACGGCTAACCATGATTAGTTTGTACACTCTGCAGAGGTTTGCGCACTTTTCCCCACAAGACTCGATCTCCTCCGTTTGATTTCTCGCACTACATGGTGTTTGAGAAACGGATGACCGAGACACCGTCTTTCAGAAGCGTTAGCACCTTACGATGGGTAGAGAGTTACACCTACTTCCCCTACATCTGCTAGTCTACCACTGTAAGAGTTCACACGATTTAATCAACTATGCTAGAGCCCATAATAGCTTGTGGCTGCACACGGAAGTTTCTAGCATGAATAATCTTATGATCCCTTTGAGCCTGGGTGGCAGTCCATAGGAGAATCACACGGTACCCCGGGATTTCCAAAAAAATACAGGCAATCATTAGGTTCCCCAGGTGCCTCAATCCACCCAGATGTGTATTAAAGATGCCACCTTAAGTTGAACCATTAATTAACAATCTCACATCTGTCATGAATACTCTCAAACCCAATCCACGTCTACGAGCATAGCATAGCAATATAAGCATAACGTAAAAGTAACTCCCAAAAGGTTTGATAATAAAACAGGTGAATAGGTACTACCTCATCTACTTCCCAAAACCCACAATTTTAATCCGATCCTAACCATGCAATTGTTTTGAGGGTGAAACTAATGCATAAAAACTATGTATGAAAGGGATATGATCAAAGTGTGAACTTGCCTGTACTGTTGATGAAGATGATTCGCACTCAAAACTCTTGATAGTTCTACTCATCACACTCCGGTCAATCTATCGTAAGCAAGCAATAGTAACCACACATAAGAAATCACTCAAGAGATGGGAAAGAACGAAGAAGACAGTTCGGAAATCATCAAAACCAAGCAAATAACTCTTGCAACATAAAACAATTTCTAACAATACCAAAATTATGTGAATTTGGCCTTATCAGAAATTTTAGGTCAAGAGCTTCGATTTGCAAAAAGAATCAACTAAATCGGAGTTATAAAACTCAAGTTATGATCAAACGAAGTTCAAATACAAAACTGTTTGAATTCAAATTTTAAAACTTTCAAAAATAAGTTTAAGTTGTTTTTACTGAATAGGGGGAATCATAACGAAGAAGTGGGCGTTGGTTTCATTGGATTTGGATAAACGGGTAAAAAGATGTGGTCGTTTGAAAAACAGGGATTAATCTGTAAAAGTAACACTACAGATAGGTCCCTGCCAAAAAATAAAAATAAAAAGAAAAACCTAAAGAACGAACGTTCGTTACAAAATGCTAACGAACGAAGATCGTTCGCTGTGTAGACCTAACCAGTGAACGTTCGCAAATTAACTGGATTATATATAAGAAAATGGGCTTTACAGAAAATCAGAGAAAACAAAAAAGAAACCGGACCGGGGGCGGTTTGTACCGGTTCGGGCGGATCGGATCTGGCAACGGCGGACCGGTCAACTCCGGCGGTTTCCCGCGTAGGCGAGACGACGGCGGGGTTGTGCGGAGCGGGGCGAGGCCAGGCGCGGGCGGCTTCGGCGGCAAAGTGCGGCGGCGGCGCGGCGCGTGTGGTGGAGGCGCGGCGAGGCGGTGGTGCAGAACAGCGGCGGCGGCGGTTGGCTATGGCGGCGGTGGCCGCGGGCTCCGGCGAGATGCGGCGTGAGGGGAGGAGAGGAGGCGGGGCCCGGGGCTCCGAATTTATAGGAGGGAGGGGAGAGGCGGAGACTTGCAGAAGGGGCAAGGCGCGGGTGGCGACCGAGTCGGTTGGCGCGAGAGAGTTTTTTTTAAAAAACATTTTCTCAGACAAATAAAAACAGAATAAAAATATATATTATATAGGCATATAATATATCAAAATTTTCAGAAAAAGATTTTCTACGACATGAACATTTTTCTAGCATCAAATAAAATCCACAAAAATTCAAATAAAGCAAAGAGCGCTACTGTTCTAATAAAATCCAATAAAAATCATTTTAAAAATACCGAAATAGTTTCAAATTTATTTCTCTCCAACTTTCTGATGTAGGGAATCATTTTACCCTATTTTCCATATATTTTATTTTTGGAGAAAAATAATTTGAATAAAATCCAAATAACTCCAAATTGAAAAATAATTTCAAAAGGACTTTGAATTTAATTCTTTTAAAACTCCCAACTCATATTTCATATAATTTTGAAGAAGTCATTTTATCTTCTCTCATGATAATCATTGAGTTGCTTGAAGTCTCTGAATTGGAAATATTTTCAAATGAAATTCAAATATTTTCAACAACCCTTTTCATTTAATTAAATGGAAGAAGTCATGTCATCTTCTCTCTTGGGTTTTGTATTTTGAAAAGAATTTGAATTCACGAAGATCATAAATGGAAAATGAAAGTTTGGGAAAGTCCTGTTATTCCCTCTCATTTAACTTTCAAAAAGTTTCGAATTCACTCACTTTCAGTCAATCAATCACACAACAATCAAACAAACAATCAAATCTATCTATTTTTTATAACATTCCAAAATTTAGAATTTTGGGATGTTACAAGTACGAGGGTTCACTGGTTCGGCTGCGGTGTGAGGCTGCCCTTGCCGCAGAATAACAGGGGGTGTGGGTGAGTAGAGGGATAGCCTGGCCAGCGGTGGGAGTAGTAGGGGGCGGTGAGGCCTCCGCGGCATCGCAGCGGAGAGGAGTACGAGGGTTCACTGGTTCGGCTGCGGTGTGAGGCTGCCGTCGCCGCAGGGCCTGGCCAGCAGTGGGAAGAGTAGGGGCGGTGAGGCCTCCGCGGTAGCACAGCCGGCCTCGGGAGGCAGGAGCACGAGGCACGACCGGCGCTGGTTTGGGCGGCTGGAGCAAGAAGACCAGAGGTTGAAGAAGCACTACGGCCGTTGGATGGACATCGCACGGTCAATGGAGCTAGAATCGTACATATTGACTAAGTTGAAAAAGCCCTCCGTCCCCGTCAACTTAGTAGGCCCACAAGTCAGCCTCCCACTATACTGGGTCCCAGCTAGCAGGGGGAGTGTTCATTTTTTGTGCGTAATAAGGAGGCACTTCCGGTGGGTCCGAGCTGACAGCAGGGGGAACGTTTTTTCGTGAAATACGGTGGCCCATCCGGTGGGTCCCAGCAGTCAGGGGGGAAACTTTTTTCACCAAATACGGTGGCCCGTCCGCTGGGTCCCTGCTGTCAGGTGGAGGAATAATTATTTTCCGCGTAATAAGGAGGCACTTCCTTGCGGCTGCCATGGACCCAGCTGTCAGCCTCTCCACGACAGTACTCTTCCGATGGAAGTCGTTCCTTGACCACGCGCGTTAACCACACCGCGCCGAGAGCACCAGGGCGGTGGACGACGGCGAGCCTAGGAAGGGGATGACGCAGAGCCGGGGAAGGCGCGGCACTGGATGCCCACGCGGAGAGGGGTACGAGGGTTCACTGGTTCGGCTGCGGTGTGAGGCTGCTGTCACCGCAGAATAACAGGGGGTGTGGGTGAGTAGAGGGATGCCCTGGCCAGCGGTGGGAATAGTAGGGGCGGTGAGGCCTACACGGGAGGCGGGAGCAGGAGGTCCCGCCGGCGCTGGATTTGGCGGCTGGAGCAAGAAGATCAGAGATTGAAGAAACACGACGGCCGTTGGATTGACATCCAACGGTTACGTCTGCTAGAAGCGTTTGTTGACGTATATAATAACTAAAAAAATCTTGCATACGCGTCAACTTAATAGGCCCATAAGTCAGACCATTCCCTCTTCTTTTAATAATTTATATATAGCTCATTGCGACTTCTTATGCAATTTATTGCAGTCCTTTTTTTGGTTGGCCAGGGCCAATTTCGCATATTTCTGTGGGTTCCAAACTATTTTTAATACCGAAATGTCGAGCCAGATTTAAAGTACTTTGAAGATATATTTAAATTAGGTTAATGCCTAGTGAAATAGGAATCTGAAAATGTGAAAAAATTCAGAAATTATAAAGTAATTGCCAATTTGTCATATGTTTTTATATTTACAACCAATTTCATATTACTTTCAAGATTTGCAGGCGTCTTGAAAGAGTTGCAGCCCATCAGGGCGTAGAAAAATAAATAGGCCTCAATTGGGTATTCTTCAGAAAAAATAAACTGGGCTCATTTTCACAAACAAAAAAAAGCTGGGCTGGTCACATGGTGAACATAAAATATATACCTGGGCTAGACGGGCCACAACCCAGTTCAAACCCTACTCCGTCTCAACAATAACTAAAAAACTGCTCGAGCAGCTACGTCCCAGGAGTCAGCCGATCTTGTGTTGTTCTCTTGTCTATTGACTATATACGCTCACAATGTCATGGGTCCCAGATGTCAGGAAAACACTAGGAGGAAGCATTTTATTTTTCCATACGCTGACATGGTGGGCCTGTACTATCATCCTCTCCATGTACTTCTGCCGATTCCTGTTGTTTGTTGACCATGTTGACAACGTGAGAGGGCGGCGCCGCGGCGAGTGCACCAAAGCGCGCGGAGGACGACGACATTAACGATTTAGGAGACGGTGGGGCGGCGATGCGTGCGCTAAGGCGCAGCCAGCCATGGGAGGCGGAAGCAGGCGGCCCCGCCAGCGCTGGTTTGGTTTTGGCGGCTGGAGGAAGACATGACTGAAGAAACACGACAGACTGTAAAAGTAGCAGGAGTACTTAACAACCTTAACTGAAACCAGCAGGGGCACTTAACAACCATAGCTGAAAGCATATGAGTACTTATACACGTTCAAAACCGTACAAAGCACGCCTCGAACAGTGCTACTTTGCCTACAGTTAACCAAGGGTGAGGCAGCCAAGCCCCAGGATAAGGCCCAGGCGCCACCCCGCGCATCCACAATCTTCTGAAAGCGGCTTCATCTTGCAATGTGGTCAATAAACAGGATATTCGCTTTAGAGCCATGGAAAAGCAGGAACATAATCTTCTGTCCTATTCTCCAAGATGGACGGGCCTTCATTATTTGAGACCACCCATGAATAAGTATCTTTTCACCTCCAAGGGGAATGGAGTAGGTCGACATAAACATCATGTTGTGACCAAGCGCAAGTCTGACCCGACCATGGTCAGGCATCTGTATAGGAACAATAGAACTGTGCAGTTTCTGTTTCAAGAAGATCACAGCTGTAAAACTGTGTATAAGCAATAGTTTATGAACAACATATAACAGAAAACAGCTCGTACCATAAGTTTCTCGACACAGTTGGACCTGTTCAACGAGTGTAGCAGTGGCACACATATCCCACGTGGCCTTCCACCATTGAAACACCCCACAAGGACCTCAAGACGATCAATAAAGTGTAGGAACTTGTGGACGTCGTCCCAGTCAACTTCAGTGCCATCAGTAACAGCCGAGTTGTTACAGAATAACAAACGAGCAGTCTGCTTAACTCTGAAAAAACCTACACGTGCCACCAATTATAAGAAAATATTAGTTAGAAGTAGCATCTTCGTGAGAGATTCGTTGCTACTTCTAAAGTTTAATTGTGATTAGTTAGATAGAATATGTGGATTAAGAAGTAATCGAGGCAACAAGCAAGAACCAGATACAAAACTAACATGGACGAACAATTGGAACGACGTCGGGGTGGAAGATCGCAGTGAAGATGAGACCAGGTTCTGCTATTTCCATCAACATTGTGCGCCAACTTTCAGTCCGTAACACTTGAGAAAGTTTATCCAAGTTCGGCCATAAAGAAAGCAGCGATCTTCTTGGTTCATGAAGCCAACTCGAAACTTATATCCATATCTTGTCTTCACTGTTACCATTAAACTGGTATATTCAGTTATGGTAAGGCCGAGCATCTTGAGTACATGTGTTCTGGCAGAGCAAGGAATGCACTGCAGGAAAAATAATATGAGAACACAATGTATTCCCTATATCCAAATCTAGAAATACTTTCCGCCTTCACGTCAGTGTTGACCATGGTACTAGTACCTTTTATCCAAATATAGAAATCCAAATTTCCAAATTAGTCGACATCATGTTCAAAAAACCCCACCCTCTCGGATAGAAAAGAGGATTCTAGGAACATACTGTGCGCGTTTTAAAATCCTGTGTTAGGATGAGAAGGAACAAGTGTGGCGTCTCGCCGAGGGCGCAGAAACCTGTAGGGTCCTCGCACTTTTGGCACTGCAAATGAAACACACTAGATTCAGTAGGAAGAAAAATGCATCAACGGCGGCGGTTGCCATCCTAGGAGTACCCGCGACCAAGGGACTTGGATTTATCGGGGATGAATGAGGAATTCGTACCAGGTTCTCCATGAGAAAACCCTATGCAATCGCAGAGCGGGGGTTTTCTCTGAACAAGCAGACAAGGGAGAAGGGATTCAGGCCGAGTGAAATATTGCCGCTTCGTCCGTTCAGCTTACTGCTAAAGCTGGAAAGGTGGGGTTTTTTGTGATTTGACGGCTCATTGGGCATTAATGCGGCGCTACGACCGGGGTGTGTCTACCATGCAGTTGTGCACTCTAATCTGGTGCATATGGCATGTGGACCCCGTTGCCGGATGCCCAACATATTACACATAAATATATTTTTGACACAGAGATATTCCCTCTGTAAAGATATGTAAAGATCTTTTATATCACAACTTTATACATAACAGAAATCAAGGGGAATATATATAACATATATAATTATAAAAAACAGAGTTTTTTAACATGGTATAGACGAGTTGGTGATGATGGTGTGCCTGTCATCCTGCAATATAGGCCCTCCGATTTATATCTGACGGATAGGAAGGAAACTATGGCAATTTTGCAAAAAGGTACCCACACACCTCTCCACATTTGCAAATAAGGCCTTCCCTCGTTCATCCTTTTCTCTCACAAGATAAAATACTCATACAAATGCATCTTGATGTTACGTGCAACGCACGGGCATTATGGGGGTTCAGCTGAGAAATACTCAGACAGGCTCACGGTTTTGGACTTTGGGCCATAGGCCGGTGGGCCTGCATGTTCGGGGGCCCATGTGTTCTACCTCAGCGCTTTTCATATTGCAAGCGGTCGGTACAGCGCTGGTTTTAGATGCTGTCGTAAGGCGAATACACAAAATTGAATAAAGCACAACAGCTGTTGGAATGAAATCGAACGATAGTTCCTAACCAGCAATCAGAGTTGCAATTCTATCAATGATACTGTCATACTACATATACACACAGGACACTTGCTTCACCATGACAGAGTATTACATCAAAATCTCTCAGCGGATAGATCAGTTCGGCAGAACTGAAGAATTTCAAAGTTGATTTGGACCAGCTCTCCTTGCCGAGAAAGTTCAATTTTGACATCATCCCCTACCGCAAGATATGATTTAGATTTGAACCTTGACCATCCTTTAGCATCAATCATCATGCGACCATCCTTTGTACTTACGGTATATTGAGCAGGTTCATTCACACCAAGGCTGCGCATGGTAAGAGAAACTTGGCCGCTGTCGCTCGGATTGTTGAATGACTCCCTCGTTGCTCTAGGAATTCTCTGTTTGCAAACAAGAAGACATACCCAAACAGTTAGATCAACACAGTGAATCATGCGAAACAACACGGAAAGAAAAAAGAACGAAACACTTGGGCGGCCAATGCTTACCAAGAAGGTGGACATGTCGGTTTTTGTAAGGACTTTGGTATATGAAGTGCGAACTACAACCCAGTCTGTTGCCGGTGCAACTGCTCATTCGGTTGCCGTTGCACGGGCCGGAGCAGATGCAAGTGTTGGTGCAGGTGCCGAAGCCGCCGCTGCTGCCGGAGATGGTGCTCCTTGTAGAGCTGGTGCCGGTGTCGGAGCAGGTGCCGGTGTCAATGCCCGATCCTCCAGTAGATCAGCCTGATCCGCTGACGCGGTCGGTGCCCAATCCTCAGCTGGATCAGACTGAGCTGCTGCCGCTGTCAGTGCTAGAGCAACTATCGGTGCTTGATCCGTTGCTGAAGGTGGTACCGATGTGCGAGACAACGGCGATCGTGTCTGGTCTGCTATAATCAGCTTTCTAACTTGACTAGGCTTCGTGACCGTGATCCAGTTTTTTTTCTTCATTTCTTTTAAACGCGAGAAGGACTAATTGTGGCGTTTTTGTTAAACCAAACTGTAGTTCATCATAGGGATTCAGCTTGTACTCAGACAATAGACTGATCCAATTTTTTCCAGTAATATAAGTGATGGACAGTGCCTTCGTTACTGACACGACATAAGAAGTGAAACCTGCAAAAATAGCCATCGTAGAGCAAACCAAACGGTTTATTCTGTGATGAATGTCACATGGCAAAACCTGCATCGTAAAATTGCAGGAAAAGAAAGAAAACATGACATTAAATCAATAATATTTAGACAGTAAATCAATAAGATTTACTTGATGTGACACGAGTGAATCCTTACCAGGAAATCACTATGTTGAAGTACTAAACAGAAGATTGATCGTCCAACTACGGGTGGCATGCAGGGGCCCCGCCTACTCCCACAAGCAGGACAGTCCAAAGGTCGTGACAAATTGTATGGACCGAACATCCATGGGACTAGAAATCCTGGTGGGTGCGATAAACCCTGCAATGCATACATATATTGGAGTGTAACCATAATTGATAAACCATCCTCACAAAAAAGATGATCTGGATACTTCAAAATATACAGACTGAATTGAGTGGACAGACATTAACATAGACCGTTCTCAGGACTGACCACACACCAAAAGCGGCAATACTAATAAACAATACAGGGTTCACAAACACAAATCAAGTACTGAACAATAGTACTTACTACAGACAAGCAAAGTTGCACTAATTAAACTCTGCAGACTATTTCTTGCCACCGACCTCTGGGATGTACCCCGCATAACTGACTAGGCCATGGACTTCGTGAGAGATGTCTACATGCACCATCACCATCTCGTCAACCTTGGAGAACCTAGCAGAGTGGTCTTTCCACTCATAAACATGATCATGAAGACATGCCGCATCAGATTTGTTGGGAAGCTTTACAAGAACCACACCCTTCGTAATCGAAGGCACAGCCAGGAAATTGTTGTGGTCAAGTACAGCCTCGAGAACACGCCTGACAACAATGCTACAGGAAAACACTAGTTCAGGACACGTGGCGACAAGGACACAGCAGCTGGATAGTTTAGCAGTAGAACTCATCCTCAGGTCTTCCAGTTCACACGGCATGACTTTGAGAACTTCATCTCCACCGCGGACCTGGTTCTAATTCAAACAGAAACCATATTTTATTACTACCTCCGTTCAGAAATATAAGATGATTTTCGATATTATACTCCATATATGACTACATATACACACAGAAATGAGTGAACAAAGACACTAAAACATGTCTTCAAAGGCATGAGAGCGGAGGGATTACTTGCAATATCCATAACACAAGTTACTGAGGCAAATATACCCTCTTCAAAGGTAGCATTGATGTTCATAAAGTACTCCCTCCATCCCAAAATTCTTGTCTTAAATTTGTCTAGATACGGATGTATCAAGTCACATTTTAGTATTAGATACATCCGTATGTAGACAAATCTAAGACAAGAAATTTGGGACAGAGGGAGTAGTTGAAAGTAACCTATAAGAAATCAGTGTCAACCTCTCGCATGTTTTGGTCAAAAGAGGAATTTAGAACCGTCATTTGGCACACAAAAATCACATGCAAGATCACCCAGAAAGTTGTACTACTAGTAATAGTACTGCATGTTAGATGAAAAAACACGATCAAGATCGAGAAAAAGATCATCAAGAAGAGATATTACCTGGACTTGCTTAATGAGGGATCCCGGAGGGGGGGGGCTTGGACAGGGCGATGGCTTTGAGCTTGTCTGCGGTAGTCTCGGCGGGGTGCTTGCGCTTCTTTGTACCATGAGCCTCGACAGTTTTGGCCAGAGCCATAGACATCACTTCGGCCGGTGCTCCAGCATCCATCAAGAAACTGTCTAATAGAAATAAAAGAAAAGAAACCATAATCACAAACCCAAAAGAAGAAAAGAGAGGGAGTTATAGGATCAGTCTCGGGGTTGCAAGACCGGGCCTTGGCCAGAATCAACACCATTGATGCGCTCACCTTTCCTTCTTTGGGAGAGAAGAACAATGGCAGAAGCAGGTTGGGGTTTTCTTGAAGAAATGAGGAACAAGATGAGGGAGAAGCGAGTTGGGTAGAGAGGAAGCTGAGAGAGAAGAGTGAAATGATGGTTGCTTCGTCCGTCCAACTTACTGCTGGAAAGGAGGGGGTTTTGTGATTTGACGGCTCATTGGGCATTACTGCGGCGCTTCGATCGGGGTAGTCTACCGTCACTCTACTACGGAGTAATTTAGTGCATGGCTGGTGGACCCCGATGCTGGCTGTCCCACACGTCGGCAAAAGTGAGTAATTTAGTGCATGGCTGGAGGAGGATCCGCACGGTAGAGCGTGTCCACTGTTTTTCTGATGAAAAAAAATGATTACAGCAAGCGTTTCCACTCTTACAACGGAGGAGTGCGAAACACAGCAGCCACTTGAACATACACAGTGCTCCTACTACTAGGCATGTGCAGCGGTTCATACCTCAGTACTACATAATGTTGCTAGTGTAGTAAGATATGACGACAACAAATGATGTTGTGCGCATGTCAACTATATGAACAGTAATGTAGTAACATAGTACCGCTTTCTCAACTGTCCGGTCGAGAATGAACGGTGAGATCAATGTTAACAGAACTAGGTCTACAGCGCACGGAGAGTACGGTGCTACAGTACTCCACAAAACATGAACCATATGAAGCACGAATAGTGTTAGGCAGGGTGTATGAAGGGTGCACGGGATGGGAGCAAAAGTTCCCTTCTCAACCCACTTTTGGGTGTTTGGCAGAGTGCATGAAGGGTGCATGAGTCCACACTAGTAGGTTAACACAAATACACGAAGAGGAAACAACTACTCCCTCCGTCTAGGTGTGTAAGTCATCTTACGTTGTGCACTGCGACCAAGGCGGGGAGGAAAACAAGAAAACTTAATGTCTTTTTGCTAATTAATAGCATTGCATGCAATGAACTAACCACTGCATGTCATGTTTATTAGTCTCAAGTCATTGAAAGCATGCATGGCCCACGTCTCTTATTGGTTGATATGTCACAAAACAAGAAACGGGGAGGGAGTTAATGTACCGTGCCTAAGTGTTTTGGGATTATTTGGTTTTCGTAAGGTGACTTACACATATAGACAGAGGAGTATATTGAGATGAGAATGCAACCAAACACACCCACACGCTTTGTGTTACAGTGACTGATCTGCACTGCCTGAGTTTGATCCAACGGTCATGTTGCGCCGAGACATGGACATGCCCATGCAGAGGGCGCCTAAACACCACCGAAGTCCCTCTGCTTCTCGAGGCGCACGACGTTGGTGATGCAGGGGGGCGAAACGGCTGAAAGGCAATGCAATCTACAGGAAGGCGGAGGGAGCCAGCCAAGGAGCGGGGAATCTTTTGGTTTTCACCATGGTAAAACACCAGTCGACGACTTCTCTCATCAGGGAGCAGTGGGTTTTACACGCGGAGTCATCGTGACTAATTGCTGCCACGCCTGCTCCCGTCAATCAAAAAAATAAAAATCCTGCCGCGCCTGCTCCCGTCAATCAAAAAATTAAAAATCCTGCCGCACTCAAACACCAAAGCAACGCCGCGGTGGATATTTAAATTTACCTGCCGGCAAGTAGATAAAAAAAGGGGTGAAAAAACAAATGTGGCGGCGGCCTAGCTAATCGGTCGAACTAGCCCAACTAGCTAGCCACCGTGCTTCACTGATGTACTCGGCGGGAAAAGTGGTCTTTCGTGATTTGATGACTCATTTACTTGCTTCGGTGAAAACGCGCGGTAGGGCGTCCCACGTCAGGAAGAATATATGCGTGCACCACCCGGGAGGACCCCGAAACCACGCGGTAGGGTGTGCCATGTCTCGACACGGAGGAAAAATGTGCATGTAAAAATTTACTGTATCAGACATAGTACCTATGGTTCGACCTCGGGACCCAGCCAGTCGGTCGAAAACACCCCACTAGCCACACAGCTTCATCATGCTAACATGGCACGTAGGATAGGTGTGGTCTTCTATTTTCCAAGCTTTTTTTAGTTGTAATAACACCACGGCAAGCTAGCGCCGCTCTTCGTGTGTGCCCGTGCAAAGGTTAGACGATGGAGAGAAGAGAGAGATCGCAGACCTGGGACCCACCAGTAAGTGCGTCAACGGTCATGCACGTGTTGACGAGGCACTCCCTCTACTCTACTCAACGTAATACTGTATAAAATCAAGTTATGGGACAAAGCCAACAACCGTTGTTGTTTCAGGTTATCGACTTACGCTTTGTAGTCCAGGTTGCCAGTTCGAATCTCGTCTTTCATATTTGTTAGTTTTAGGTCCAAATTTGATTAATGACAAGTGGGACCCCCGTGTGTTGTTCCGATATTTCAGTGTAGGATGGTTTTTTTGAACAAACACTTTGTGCGGTTAGACAAGTAACGGCACAAGTTACACGTATTTTGCAAGTTTACAAACAAAAATGACAGCGGCATAGAATATCACATCCACCCCGCAGCTTAGATGCTATGGTGATACGAGTTTTTACACCATTGGAAGTGAGATCCAATGGCTTGGCAGTAGTCTTTGTAATTATGCGCAATTTCCAAACTCTCCAAATGTTTTTTTGCAAATAAAACATTCAGGCCTCGTGTGTGCCGCTGCATCTTGGATCCAACGGCTGCCCGTTGCTCATATTAGGTGCTCCCCGTAGCTTAATTACCCGCTACGGTGATATGAGCATCTAGGTCGTATGATCAGTGATCAGATGGCACATGCGTAGTACTTGTACTTTCTGCGCAATTCCCAAACTCTCTCAGCCGTATATTGCAAAAACATTCAAACCTCCTACTGTGGGCCGTTAAATCTCCGTGAACTCGTATCACCATAGAATCTACGGTGCGGGAGCACCTCATATTCTCCCGTGCGAGAAAACATAAGGCGCTGTTGCAGCATGGATGCTACGGTGATACGAGCTTCGAGGTCGTTTGATCTGAGATCCAATGGCATCTGAGCAGTCTTTGTGCTTGTAAGCAGTGGCCAAACTCTTTGGGGGCTTTTCTGCAAAAAACCATTCGAACCACCGAGGAGGTGTTGGGTCACAAATCCAACGGCTCCGAAGAGCTTGTATCACCAAAGCATCTAAGGTGTGGTAGCACATGATATTCTTACATACAGGAGAATATGATGTCCTCCTTCATCTTAGATGCTACGGTGATACGAGCTTCGAGGTCGTTGGATGTGGGATCCAAGGGCATCTGAGTAGTTTTTGTACAAATTGTGTGCAATTCTCAAACTCATCAAGGTTTCCTGTAAAAATATTAAGACATCATGTGAGCTACTATATCTTAGATCTACAAGCTCCAAGCAACTCGTATCGGCATATCTAAGGTATGGGGGCACATGATATTCTCCCGGGGAGGAGGGGTGGGGGTGCACAACCAATCGGTGGTTGGGAGGGTGGGGACAAATATAATCTAAACAACCCTAAACAGAGCTTCACAATTTTATCTAAGGTCGAGGGGGTGACCCCCGACAATCATAGTAGTAGATGCAGAATCGTTTCGATCTACTTGTCGCGGACGTGATGCCTATATACATGATCATACCTAGATATTCTCATAACTATGCTCAATTCTATCAATTGCTCGATAGTAATTCGTTTACCCACCGTAATACTTATGCTCTTGAGAGAAGCCACTAGTGAAACATATGGCCCCCAGGTCTATTTTCCATCATACTAATCTTCCAACACTTAGCTATTTTTACTGCCGTTTACTTTACTTTGTATCTTTATCATAAAAATACCAAAAATATTATCTTATCATATCTATCAGATCTCAGTCTCGTAAGTGACCGTGAAGGGATTGACAACCCCTTTATCGCGTTGGTTGCGAGGTTCTTATTTGTTTGTGTAGGTGCGTGGGACTTGTGCGTGATCTCCTACTGGATTGATACCTTGGTTCTCAAAAACTGAGGAAATACTTACGCTACTTTACTGCATCACCCTTTCCTCTTCAAGGGAAAACCAACACAGTGCTCAAGAGGTAGCAAGAAGGATTTCTGGCGCCGTTGCCGGGGAGATTCATGCCAAGTCAAGTCAAGACATACCAAGTACCCATCACAAACTCTTATCCCTCGCATTACATTATTTGCCATTTGCCTCTCGTTTTCCTCTCCCCCACTTCACCCTTGCCGTTTTATTCGCCCTCTCTTTTCTGTTTGCCTCCCTCTTTCTTTTGCTCCTCCCACTTTCTACCGTTATGTCTGAAATTGGGGAAATTAATGTCGATATGGACAATAATAATAACATGGAAAATTCTTATGCTCTTGCTGAAGAACCCCCTATCTTACATACAAAAAAATTCCGAATCGGTAGTGGTAATATTATTGGAAAAGGAGTTATCCAAGATTTCTTTACTTGTGCCGGTAATATGCCTTCTATGGGTATTTCTATTCTTCATAGAACTAGTAGTCTTGCGGACAATATCTCCATGCTTGTAGTTGAACTTGAAAGGCAATTTATGCACATGCATCCTTGCATACAAAGGATTTTCCTAGAATTTTCTAATATTGAGCATTCTTCTGTTAAGCGTGCCGCTACTATCTTTTTGGCTCATGAGTTCAGATTTATAATAAAAGAGGCCAAAGAAATCTTTGCGCACTATAGGGTGGACGCTGGCCGTCCTCCCATAGAGGCTATCCCCTTTGATCAAGAGGAAATAATGCGTTTTCAATCTCTAGACTATGTTGCTTTTAATGAAAACCTTAGAAAAAGGGTTCCTACCAATGTTCCAGTTGATAGAATTTCTGAACTTAATAATGATTTTGCTATTCGAAATAATGAGCTAGGATATTCTCTCGAGTTTAGGCTCACGAAGTTCTGTCAGAAGAATGCTTATAATGATGAATTGGTTGTGCAATACGAAGGGCCAAAGGAGGAACCTATACCTCCCAAAGTTGATCTTGGGGACTTCTATCCCATTAAATTTAGCCCTTTTGATTACTTTTGCCTGCCTCAAAGAAAACTTGCTGCTGAAGGTAGAGAATATGAAATGAGTTTTCGTGATCTATCCTATTATTATTGCAATACCTAGATCTATCCTTGCTTTTATGCCTAGCTAGGGGCGTTAAACGATAGCGCTTGTTGTGAGGCAACCCAATTTTGTTTTAGTTTTTTTCTTTTTGCTTCTGTTTAGGAATAAATATCTGATCTAGCCTCTGGTTAGATTTGTTTGTCTAGGGCACATCTAGATGTGCTCTAGTTATTGCACATCTAAGTGAGTGAATCAAGCATAAAGAAAAAAAGAAAAAGAGAAAGAAAATATTCACACGAATCTCAATGTACGATCAATGACATATGACTTAGATGTGCCATACTTATGGCACATCTAGATGTGCTTTAACAAAACTGGTTTTAATTAGTGTTTGTGCCAAGTTAAACCTATAGGATCTTCTTGAATGATAGTTATTTGATCTAGCTGAAAATTCCAGAAACTTTCTGTTCACGAAAACAATTGTTTCAAATCACTAGAACGTGATAAAATACTGATTCAAATTTCGGTAGATCAATAAACAAATTGTCTAGGTCTTCCTATTTTGGTAGAATTTTTTGAGTTCCACAAGTTTGCGTTAGTTACAGATTACTACAGACTGTTCTGTTTTTGACAGATTCTGTTTTTTGTGTGTTGTTTGCTTATTTTGATGAATCTATGGCTAGTAAAAGAGTTTATAAACCATAGAAAAGTTGGAATACAGTAGGTTTAACACCAAAATAAATAAATAATGAGTTCAATACAGTACCTTGAAGTGGTATTTTGTTTTCTTTCGCTAACGGAGCTCACGAGATTTTCTGTTGAGTTTTGTGTTGTGAAGTTTTCAAGTTTTGGGTAAAAGATTTGATGGATTATGGAACAAGGAGTGGCAAGAGCCTAAGCTTGGGGATGCCCATGGCACCCCAAGATAATCTAAGGACACCAAAATGCCAAAGCTTGGGGATGCCCCGGAGGGCATCCCCTCTTTCGTCTTCGTCCATCGGTAACTTTACTTGGAGCTATATTTTTATTCACCACATGATATGTGTTTTGCTTGGAGCGTCTTGTATGATTTGAGTCTTTGTTTTTTAGTTTACCACAATCATCCTCGCTGTACACACCTTTTGAGAGAGACACACATGATTCGGAATTTATTAGAATACTCTATGTGCTTCGCTTATATCTTTTGAGCTATATAGTTTTTGCTCTAGTGCTTCACTTATATCTTTTAGAGCACGGTGGTGGATTTTTTTTATAGAAACTATTGTTCTCTCATGCTTCACTTATATTATTTTGAGAGTCCTACAAAACAGCATGGTAATTTGCTTTAATTATGATAGGCATCCAAGATTAGTAAAAAAATCTTATGAGTGTGTTGAATACTATGAGAAGTTTGATGCTTGGTAATTGTTTTGAGATATGAAGATGGTGATATTAGAGTCATGCTAGTTGAGTAGTTGTGAATTTGAGAAATACTTGTGTTAAGTATTGTGATTCCCGTAGCATGCACGTATGGTGAACCGTTATGTGATGAGGTCGGAGCATGATTTATTTATTGATTGTCTTCCTTATGAGTGGCGGTCGGGGACGAGCGATGGTCTTTTCCTACCAATCTATCCCCCTAGGAGCATGCGCGTAATACTTTGCTTTGATAACTTGTAGATTTTTGCAACAAGTATATGTGTTCTTTATGACTAATGTTGAGTCCATGGATTATACGCACTCTCTTCCTTCCACCATTGCTAGCCTCTCTAATACCGCGCACTTTTCGCCAGTATCATATTCCCACCATATACCTTCCTCAAAACAGCACCATACCTACCCATCATGGCATTTCCATAGCCATTTCGAGATATATTGCCATGCTACTTACCACCATTTCGTTTACTATGACACGCTCCATCATTGTCATATTGCTTTGCATGATCATGTAGTTGACATCGTATTTGTGGCAAAGCCACCGTTCATAATTCTTTCGTACATGTCACTCTTGATTCATTGCATATCCCGGTACACCGCCGGAGGCATTCACATAGAGTCATATTTTTTTCTAAGTTTTGAGTTGTAATTCTTGGGTTGTAAACTAAATAAAAGTGTGATGATAATCATTATTAGCGCATTGTGCCAAGTGAGGAAAGGATGATGGAGACTATGATTCCCCCACAAGTCGGGATGAGACTCCGGACGAAAAAAAAATAAAAAAAGAGAGAAGAAAAAAAAGAGGCCATAAAAAAAGGCCCAAAGAAAAAAATGAGGGAAAAGAGAGAAGGGACAATGCTACTATCCTTTTACCACACTTGTGCTTCAAAGTAGCACCATGATCTTCATGATAGAGAGTCTCCTATGATATCACTTTCATATACTAGTGGGAATTTTTCATTATATAACTTGGCTTGTATATTCCAATGATGGGCTTCCTCAAAATGCCCTAGGTCTTCGTGAGCAAGCGAGTTGGATGCACACCCACTTAGTTTCTCTTGTTGAGCTTTCATATACTTATAGCTCTAGTGCATCCGTTGCATGGAAATCCCTACTCACTCACATTGATATCTATTGATGGGCATCTCCATAGCCCGTTGATACGCCTAGTTGATGTGAGACTATCTTCTCCTTTTTTGTCTTCTCCACAACCACCATTCTATTCCTCATATAGTGCTATGTCCATGGCTCACGCTCATGTATTGCGTGAAGATTGAAGAAGTTTGAGAACACCAAAAGTATGAAACAATTGCTTAGTTTTTCATCGGGGTTGTGCATGATTAAGTACTTTGTTTGATGAAGATAGAGCATAGCCAGACTATATGATTTTGTAGGGATAACTTTCTTTGGCCATGTTATTTTGAGAAGACATAATTGCTTAGTTAGTATGCTTGAAGTATTATTATTTTTATGTCAATATTAGACTTTTATCTTGAATCTTTCAGATCTGAATATTCATACCACAAATAATAGAATTACATTGAAAATTATGCTAAGTAGCATTCCACATCAAAAATTCTGTTTTTATCATTTACCTACTCGAGGACGAGCAGGAATTAAGCTTGGGGATGCTTGATACGTCTCCAACGTATCTAAATTTTTTGATTGTTCCATGCTATATTATATTCTGTTTTGGTTGTTTAATGGGCTTTACTATACACTTTTATATTATTTTTGGGACTAACCTATTAACCGGAGGCCCAGCCCGAATTGCTGTTTTTTGCCTATTTCAGTGTTTCGAAGGAAAAGGATATCAAACGGAGTCCAAACGGAATGAAACCTTCGGGAACGTGATTTTCGGAACAAACGTGATCCAGAGGACTTGGAGTCTACGTAAAGCAATCAACGAGGAGAGCATGAGGCAGGGGCGCGCCTACACCCCCCCAGGCGCGCCCTCCACCCTCGTGGGGCCCATGTGCTCCACCGACGTACTTCTTCCTCCTATATATACCCATATACCCTGGAAACATCAGATACAGAGCCAAAACCCTATTTCCACCGCCGCAACCTTCTGTACCCGTGAGATCCCATCTTGGGGCCTTTTCTGGCGCTCCGCCGGAGGGGGCATTGATCACTGAGGGCTTCTACATCAACACCATAGCCTCTCCGATGATGTGTGAGTAGTTTACCTCAGACCTTCGGGTCCATAGTTATTAGCTAGATGGCTTCTTCTCTCTCTTTGGATCTCAATACAAAGTTCTCCTTGATCTTCTTGGAGATCTATTCAATGTAATCTTCTTTTGCGGTGTGTTTGTCGAGATCCGATGAATTGTGGGTTTATCATCAAGATTATCTATGAACAATATTTGAATCCCTTCTGAATTCTTTTATGTATGATTGGTTATCTTTGCAAGTCTCTTCGAATTATCAGTTTGGTTTGGCCTACTAGATTGATCTTTCTTGCAATGGGAGAAGTGCTTAGCTTTGGGTTCAATCTGGCGGTGTCCTTTCCTAGTGACAGCAGGGGCAGCAAGGCACGTATTGTATTGTTTCCATCGAGGATAAAAAGATGGGGTTCATATCATATTGCATGAGTTTATCCCTCTACATCATGTCATCTTACTTAAAGCATTACTCTGTTCTTATGAACTTAATACTCTAGATGCATGCTGGATAGCGGTCGATGTGTGGAGTAATAGTAGTAGATGCAGAATCGTTTCGATCTATTTGTCACGGACGTGATGCCTATATACATGATCATACCTAGATATTCTCATAACTATGCTCAATTCTATCAATTGCTCGACAGTAATTCGTTTACCCACCGTAATACTTATGCTCTTGAGAGAAGCCACTAGTGAAACCTATGGCCCCCGGGTCTATTTTCCATCATACTAATCTTCCAACACTTAGCTATTTTTATTGCCGTTTATTTTACTTTGCATCTTTATCATAAAAATACCAAAAATATTATCTTATCATATCTATCAGATCTCACTCTCGTAAGTGACCGTGAAGGGATTGACAACCCCTTTATCGCGTTGGTTGCGAGGTTCTTATTTGTTTGTGTAGGTGCGTGGGACTTGTGCATGATCTCCTACTGGATTGATACCTTGGTTCTCAAAAACTGAGGGAAATACTTATGCTACTTTACTACATCACCCTTTCCTCTTCAAGGGAAAACCAACGCAGTGCTCAAGAGGGAGCACATACTAACAAAGCAATCATGTTTTCTCAAAATAACATGGCCAAAGAAAGTTATCCCTACAAAATCATATAGTCTGGCTATGCTCTATCTTCACCACACAAAGTATTTAAATCATGCACAACCCCGATGACAAGCCAAGCAATTGTTTCATACTTTTGATGTTCTCAAACTTTTTCGATCTTCACACAATATATGAGCGTGAGCCATGGACATAGCACTATAAGTGGAATAGAATGGTGGTTGTGGAGAAGAACAAAAGGAGAAGATAGTCTCACATCAACTAGGCATATCAACGGGCTATGGAGATGCCCATCAATAGATACCAATGTGAGTGAGTAGGGATTGCCATGCAACAGATGCACTAGAGCTATAAGTGTATGAAAGCTCAACAAAAGAAACTAAGTGGGTGTGCATCCAACTCGCTTGCTCACGAAGACCTAGGGCATTTTTGAGGAAGCCCATCATTGGAATGTACAAGCCAAGTTCTATAATGTAAAATTCCCACTAGTATATGCAAATGACAACATAGGAGACTCTCTATCATGAAGATCATGGTGCTACTTTGAAGCACAAGTGTGGAAAAAGGATAGTAGCATTGTCCCTTCTCTCTTTTTCTCTCATTATTTTTTTATTTGGGCCTTTTTTTTCTTTTGGCCTCTTTTTTTTCGTCCGGAGTCTCATCCCGACTTATGGGGAATCATAGTCTCCATCATCCTTTCCTCACATGGGACAATGCTCTAATAATGATGATCATCACACTTTTATTACTTACAACTCAAGAATTACAACTCAATACTTAGAACAAAATATGACTCTATGTGAATGCCTCCGGCGGTGTACCGGGATATTGAATCAAGAGTGACATGTATGAAAGAATTATGAAGGTGGCTTTGCCACAAATACGATGTCAACTACATGATCATGCAAAGCAATATGACACTGATGAAGTGTGTCATAATAAATGGAACGGTGGTAAGTTGCATGGCAATATACTCGGAATGGCTATGGAAATGCCATAATAGGTAGGTATGGTGGCTGTTTTGAGGAAGGTATATGGTGGGTATATGATACCGGCGAAGAGGTGCGCGGTATTAGAGAGGCTAGCAATTGTGGAAGGATGAGAGTGCGTATAATCCATGGACTCAACATTAGTCATAAAGAACTCACATACTTATTGCAAAAATCTATTAGTTATCGAAGAGAAGTACTACACGCATGCTCCTAGGGGGATAGATTGGTAGGAAATGACCATTGCTCGTCCCCGACCGCCACTCATAAGGAAGACAATCAATAAATAAATCTTGCTCCGACTTCATCTCATAACGGTTCACCATACGTGCATACTAGGGGAATCACAAACTTTAGAACAAGTATTTCTCAAATTCACAACTACTCAACTAGCATGACTCTAATATCACCATCTTCATATTTCAAAACAATTATCAAGTATCAGACTTCTCTTAGTATTCAATGCACTTTATAGTTTTTATCTTGGATGCCTATCATATTAGGACTAATTTTATAACCAAAGAAATTACCATGCTATTCTAAAGGACTCTCAAAATAATATAAGTGAAGCACGAGAGATCAATAACTTCTATAAAATATAACCACCACCGTGCTCTAAAAGATATAAGTGAAGCACTAGAGCAAAAACTATATAGCTCAAAAGATATAAGTGAAGCACATAGAGTATTCTAACAAATTCCGAATCATGTGTGTCTCTCTCAAAAGGTGTGTGCAGCGAGGACGATTGTGACAAACTAAAAAGCAAAGACTCAAATCATACAATACTCTCCAAGAAAAACACATATCATGTGGTGAATAAAAATATAGCTCCAAGTAAAGTTACCGATAGACGAAGACGAAAGAGGGGATGCCTTCTGGGGCATCCCCAATCTTAAGCTTTTGGTTATCCTTGAATTTTACCTTGGGGTGCCATGGGCATCCCCAAGCTTAGGCTCTTGCAAATCCTTGTTCCATAATCCATCAAATCTTTACCCAAAACATGAAAACTTCACAACTCAAAACTTAACAGAAAATCTCGTGAGCTCCGTTAGCGAAAGAAAACAAAACACCACTTCAAGGTACTGTAATGAACTCATTCTTTATTTATATTGGTGTTAAACTTACTGTATTCCAACTTTTCTATGGTTCATAAACTCCATTACTAGCCATAGATTCATTAAAATAAGCAAACAACACGCGAAAAACAGAATCTGTCAAAAACAGAACACTCTGTAGTAATCTGTAACTAAAGCAAACTTCTGGAACTCTAAAACTTCTACCAAAATAAGAAGACCTAAATAATTTATTTATTGATCTGCTACAATTGGAATCAGTATTATATCACGTTCTGGTAATTTTTAACAATTGTTTTCGTGAACAGAAAGTTTCTGGAATTTTCAGCAAGATCAAATAACTATCATCCAAGAAGATCCTATAGGTTTAACTTGGCACAAACACTAATTAAAACACAAAAACACATGTAAGCAGAAGCTAGATGGATTATTTATTCCTAAACAGAACAAAAAGCAAAAACCTAAAAATAAAATTGGGTTGCCTCCCAACAAGCGCTATCGTTTAACGCCCCTAGCTAGGCATAAAAGCGAGGATAGATCTAGGTATTGCCATAATAATGGTAAGGTAAGTCATGAAAACTCCTTTCGTATTCTCTATGTTCAGAAGCAAGTTTCCTTTGTGGCAAGCAAAAGTAATCAAAGGGGTTAAATTTAATGGGACAAAAGTCCCCAAGATCAAGCTCGGGAGGTATGGGTTCCTCCCTTGGCCCCTTATATTGCACGACCAATTCATCATTACAAGCGTTCTTTTTACAAAAAGTCATGAGTGTTTGCTCAAGAGAAAAACCAAACCCATTATTCTAAATAGCAAAGTACTGAAAAAATATATTACTACTAGAATTCTAATTCCAGTAATTAAATTAATTAAACTTTTTTGGAGGTTGATAGTTTATTTATTGAGAAAGAGTCAATCCTTCTTTTCTCACTTCAAGATTGATCATCTTGAGGAATCCAAAAGCGCCGTATCTGTGGATCACTGACGGCTATACCCAATGAGCAAAGTAGAAAGAGCCTAGGAAAATGCATCTTCTCCCTATTCAGTCAGCAGTTGTCCATCGACTAGTCTTACTTACCTATCATTAAGTTCAGAAATTCTATCAACTAGAACATCGGTAGGAACCTTTTTTCTAGGGTTTTCATTATCAGAAACATGATCCAAAGATTGTAAACGCATTATTCTTCTTGATTAAAAAGGATAGCTTCTATGGGAGGATGACCAGCATCCACCCTATAATGCGCAAAAATTTCTTTAGCTTCTTTCATTATAAATCTGAACTCATGAGCCAAAAAGATAGTAGCGGCACGCTTAATAGAAGAGTACTCAATAATAGAAAATTCTAGGAAAATTCTTTGTATGCAAGTATGCATATGAAGAAATTGCCTTTCAAGACCAACTACGAGCAAGGATATTGCATCCACTAGACTACTAGTTCTATGAAGAATAGAACCACCCATAATGGGCAAAGCACCGGCACAAGTAAAGAAATCTTGAATAACTCCCTTCCCAATAATATTACCACTACCGACTCGAAACTTTTTTGTATGCAAGATAGTAGGTTCCTCAGGAGGATCATTGAAAGCATCAAAATTTTCCATGTTATTATTATCGCTCTTATCGACGATAACCTCTCCAGATTCAGACATAACGGCAGCAAACTCAAGGAACACGAGGAAAGAGGGAACAGAAAGAGAGGGCGAATAAAACGGCAAGGGTGAAGTGGGGGAGAGGAAAATGGGAGGCAAATGGCAAATAATGTAATGCGAGGGATAAGAGTTTGTGATGGGTACTTGGTATGTCTTGACTTGTGCGTAGACTCCCCGGCAACGGCGCCAGAAATGGCTCGTTGACGGGAAATCAAATCTTGACTTGACTTGGTGCACACCTCCCCGGCAACGGCGCCAGAAATCCTTCTTGCTACCTCTTGAGCACTGCGTTGGTTTTCCCTTGAAGAGTAAAGGGTGATGCAGCAAAGTAGCGTAAGTATTTCCCTCAGTTTTGAGAACCAAGGTATCAATCTAGTAGGAGGCCACGCTCAAGTCCCTTGCACCTACACAAACAAATAAGAACCTTGCAACCAACACGATAAAGGGGTTGTCAATCCCTTCACGGCCACTTGCAAAAGTGAGATCTGATAGAGAAGATAAGATAATATTTTTGGTATTTTTATGATAAAGACTAAAAGTAAAGAAAGCAAAATAAACGGCGACAGAAATAGCTTGTTGACGGGAGATTAATATGATGGAAGATAGACCCGGGGCCATAGGTTTCACTAGTGGCTTCTCTCAAGATAGCATAAGTATTACGGTGGGTAAACAAATTACTGTCGAGAAATTGATAGAATTGAGCATAGTTATGAGAATATCTAGGTATGATCATGTATATAGGCATCACGTCCGTGACTAGTAGACCGACTCCTGCCTGCATCTACTACTATTACTCCACACATCGACCACTATCCAGCATGCATCTAGAGTATTAAGTTCATAAGAACGGAGTAACGCTTTAAGCAAGATGACATGATGTAGAGGGATAAACTCATGCAATATGATATAAACCCCATCTTTATATCCTCGATGGCAACAATACAATACGTGTCGTTTCCCCTACTGTCACTGGGATCGAGCACCGCAAGATTGAACCCAAAGCTAAGCACTTCTCCCATTAAAAGAAAGATCAATCTAGCAGGCCAAACCAAACTGATAATTTGAAGAGACTTGCAAAGATAACCAATCATACATAAAAGAATTCAGAGAAGATTCAAATATTGTTCATAGATAATCTTGATCATAAACCCACAATTCATTGGGTCTCGACAAACACACCGCAAAAGAAGATTACATCGAATAGATCTCCAAGAGAATCGAGGAGAACTTTGTATTGAGATCCAAAAAGAGAGAAGAAGCCATCTAGCTAATAACTATGGACCCGAAGGTCTGAGGTAAACTACTCACACATCATCGGAGAGGCTATGGTGTTGATGTAGAAGCCCTCCGTGATCAATGCCCCCTCCGGCGGGATGCCGGAAAAGGCCCCAAGATGGTATCTCACGGGTACAGAAGGTTGCGGCGATGGAATTAGGTTTTCGTGGTGCACCCGGATGGTTTGGGGGTACGTAGGTATATATAGGAGGAAGAAGTAGGTCGGTGGAGCCACGAGGGGCCCTCGAGGGTGGAGGGCGCGCCCCCTGCCTCGTGGCCTCCTCGGTGATTTCTTGACGTCCACTCCAAGTCCTCTGGATCACGTTTGTTCCAAAAATAACTCTCCCGAAGGTTTCATTCCGTTTGGAATCCGTTTGATACTCCTTTTCTGTGAAACATTGAAATAGGCAAAAAAAAACAGCAATTTGGGTTGGGCCTCCGGTTAATAGGTTAGTCCCAAAAATAATATAAAAGTGTATAAATAAGCCCATTAAACATCCAAAACAGAATATATAATAGCATGGAACAATCAAAAATTATAGATACGTTGGAGACGTATCAGTGCTTTGGTCTCATGTGCTTGCCAGCCAACAGCCGAAGCCGGTTCTGCGGCTTAGGACGAAGTGAGAGGCCGTGGCGATCCAACGCGTCAGGAGCTGCTAAGGAAAACGGCGGGTGGCCAAGCCGGCCAGCCCGCGAGCCCCCGGGTCGAGTGACTCGACCCGGTGGTCGGTTTGGTTTCAGAGGAAAGTATTGCACAAATGTAGGAGACACAATAGCTTGGTCGCAAAAGGGCAGCCCCCGAGAGTTGTTCGGGGATCGCATAGTTTTTAGATGATTACAAAAGGCAGAGATACATATGTGCACACGGCTAGTTGTAAACCCGGCGGAGGAGCTCTGCATTCCATGGCCGGGTTGTTTCTTTGCCGGTGGTGTCCCTCTTGCGCTTGTTTGACTTGCGGGCATTGAAGAGGTAGTACGTGTTGCGATCACACAAGGCCTTGCTGACGATGAAGGGGCCCTCCCATGGGGGGGGGGACAGCTTGTGTTGGCCGGTCTGCTCTTGGACGAGCCGGAGGACGAGGTCTCCCTCTCGGAAAGCGAGGGGCTTGATCTTCTTGTTGTGGTAATGCCCCAGGCCTTGCTGGTAGATGGCTGAGCGACTGAGCGCTAGGAGACATGCTTCTTCGAGCAGGTCGATGCCGCCTTTGCGGGCTTCCTTGGCTTCGGCTTCCGTGTACATCGTGACGCGCGGCGAGTCGAACTCGACGTCGGTCGGGATGACGACTTCTGCTCCGTACACGAGGAAGAACGGGGTAAACCCGGTCGACCGGTTTGGCGTGGTGCAGAGACTCTAGAGAACGGCCGGCAACTCGTCAAGCCAACTGTCGGGTGAACGGATGAGCGGCTCGATGAGTCACGGTTTGATGCCAGATAGGATGAGGCCGTTGGCCCGCTCGACCTGGCCGTTGGACTGCGGATGTGCAACGAAAGCCAGGTCGAGGCGGATGCTGGAGACGAGCAGTACTGCGCGAGAGCGCCCTTGGCGAAGTTGGTGCCGTTGTCCGTGATGATGCTGTTCGGCATGCCGTAGCGCACCGCGATGTCCTTGACGAATCGAACGGCCGTTGGCCCGTCTAGCTTCTTGATTGGCCTCGCTTCGAGCCATTTGGTGAACTTGTCCACCGCCACCAGCAAATGCGTCATGCCGCCTCGAGCGGTCTTGAAGGGTCCCACCATGTCGAGTCCCCAGACTGCAAAGGGCCAGGCGATCAGGATGGTCTAGAGTGCCGACGCCGGCTGGTGGCTGCACTTGCTGAAGCGGTGGCATCCCTCGCACTTGAGTACGAGTGACTCTGTGTCTTCGAGGGCCGTGGGCCAGTAGAAACCATGGTGGAAAGCCTTGGCCACCAGGGACCGCGAGGCGGCGTGGTGCCCGCACTCATCCTGGTGTATGTCGAGGAGGATCTCAATGCCCTTGTCTTGCTCGATGTAGCACTGGAATACACCGGTGGAGCTGTGCTTGGTGAGCTCGTTGTTGATGATGCTGTAGGCAGACGCCCGGTGCTGCACCTGTCGGGCTTCGATCTCGTCCATGGGGAGGACCCCGTTCTCCAGGAACTCTGAGATGGGCAGGGCCCAGGATGGTGGCGTCACCACGGCGAAGACGGCCACCATTTCGGGTTCTGGGGCGGCAGCCCCCGAGCCAGATTCAGCAGCCCCCTAGCCGGGTTCGGCAGTCCCCGAGCCGGGTTCGACAGTCCCCGTGCCCGATGGATCAGTCCCCGGGCTGGGTTGAGGCGCGACCGGGTCGGGTGGAGCAGTCCCCGGTCCGAGTTGGGGTGCGGCCGGGTCGCCTGGGACGTGGATGGACTCGGAGTCTGGAGATGGCTTGACGGACGACTTGTGCAGATGCTCGAGGGAGACGCCGGATGGAATGGACTGCCGGGACGAGGCGATCTTGGCGAGCGTGTCGGCCGCCTCATTTTCTGTGCGCGGGACATGGAGGAATTCACGGCCCGCTAAGAACCTGGACAACTTCTGGACGAGGAAGCGGTAGCTTGCCATGTTGGAGTCGTGGGCGTCCCACTTGCCGGAGCACTGTTGCACCACCAAGTCCGAGTCACCATAGCACAGGATGCGCCGGATGCCGAGCTCCTTGGCAAGCCGGAGGCCGTGCACAAGGGCTTCGTACTCGGCGATGTTGTTGGAGGCGGCGAAGTGGATCTGCAGCGCGTACTTGAGCCGGTCGCCCTTGGGGTAGGACAGCACGATGCCGGCCCCTAGGCCGAGTCGCATCTTCGAGCCGTCGAAGTGCATGCGCGAGTGTGTCGAGTCTGGTGGCGGCGGCAGGTACTGGGTCTCGGTCCAGTCGACTAGGAAGTCGGCCAAAGCTTGGGACTTGATCGTGGTGTGGGGCTCGTAGAGGATGGTGTGGTCGGCTAGCTCGAGCGCCCACTTGGCAACCCAGCCAGAGGAATGCCGGCACCCGATGATTTCGCTGAGAGGGGCCGTGCTGACCACGGTAACGACGTGCTCTTGGAAGTACTGCTTCAGTTTCTTGGCGGTGAAGTACATGCCGTAACACATCTTCTGGTAGTGCGGGTAGTTCTGCTTCGAGGAGGAGAGCACCTCGCTCAGGTAGTAGACGGGACGCTGGACGGCTTGGACTTTGTCCTTCTCTGGTCGCTGGACCACCATCACCGTGCTGACCGACCACGAGGTGGCGGCGATATAGAGCAACAACAGCTCCTTCTCGGCCGGTGCGGCCAGGACTGGTGCGGTCGATGTCGGTGTCAAAACCGGCGGATCTCGGGTAGGGTCCCGAACTGTGCGTCTAAGGTCGATGGTAACAGGAGACAGGGGACATGATGTTTACCCAGGTTCGGGCCCTCTCTATGGAGGTAATACCCTACTTCCTACTTGATTGATCTTGATGGATATGAGTATTACAAGAGTTGATCTACCACGAGATCGTAATGGCTAAACCCTAGAAGTCTAGCCTGTATGACTATGGTAATGAGTATCTCTGTTTCCGGACTAAGTCCTCTAGTTTATATAGACACCGGGAGGATCTAGGGTTACACCAGGTCGGTTGCAAAGAAAGGAATCTACATATCCGGTCGCCAAGCTTGCCTTCCACGCCAAGGAGAGTCCCATCCGGACATGGGTGCGGTCTTCGGTCTTCGTATCTTCACAGACCATCAGTCCGGCCCATGGCTAATAGGCCGGACGCCCGAGGACCCCTTAGTACAGGACTCCCTCAGTGGAGAGTATGCGCATGAGATCCCGGAAAGCCTCGTCCGCCTGGTCGTTCCATTCGAACGGCGTCGTCTTATTCATCAGCTGATATAGGGGCAAGGCCCTCTCGCCCAGCCGGCTGAGAAATCGGCTGACCGAGGCCAAGTAGCCGGTGAACTTCTGGACATCGCACATCCGGCCGGCTTGCGCATGCGCTCGATGGCCTTGATTTTCTCCGGGTTTGCCTCAATGCCGCGCACCGAGACGAGGAAGCCGAGTAGCTTTCCGGCCGGGACGCCGAAAACGCACTTTTCCGGGTTGAGCTTGACCTTGTACTCGCGCAGGTTGGCGAAGGTCTCCTTCAGGTCATCGAGGAGTGTGAGGTGCTGCTTGGTCTTCACCACGATGTCGTCCACGTAGACGTGGATATTGCGGCCGAGTTGCGGCAGCAGGCATTTCTCCATGCAGCGCTGGAAGGTGGCGCCGGCTTTCTTCAAGCCGAACGACATGCTGATGTAGCAATACACCCCGAAGGGCGTGATGAAGGACGTCTTCAGGGTGTCGGCTGGGTCCAGCTTGATCTGATGATAGCCGGAGTAAGCATCCAGGAAGGACAGGATCTCACACCCGGCAGTGGAGTCGATGACTTGGTCGATCCGCGGGAGGGCGAATGGGTCTTTGGGGCAGGCCTTGTTCAGAATGGTGTAGTCGATACACATGCGCCAGGTCTTGTTCTTCTTCAGGACGAGGACTGGGTTGGCCAGCCACTCGGGGTGAAACACTTCCATGATGAAGTCGGCTGCCAAAAGCTTGGCGACCTCTTCACCGATGGTCCTTCTCTTCTCTTCGGAAAAACATCGCAGGGGTTGACGGACGGGCTTGGCATCCTTGCGGACATGGAGTTTGTGCTCGGCGTACTTCCTCGGGATACCCGGCATGTCCTTTGGGGTCCATGTGAAAATATCCCGATTCTCACGGAGGAAGTCGACGAGCTCGCCTACCTATTTGTTGTCGAGGCGGGTGCCCACGACAACGTACTTGCTTCAGCTGGGGTCTTCTGGGTTCAGCTTCACTTTCTTGGTCTCCTTGGAGGGCTTGAACGAGGCTTCGTCGGCCGGCTCCTCGGCCGGGATCGGTGCGGCCGACGCTTCTCGGGCCAAGGCGACGATCCGGTCAAGTTGGTGCCGCTCCTCGGCTACAACCAGCGACTCGACCAGCTTGGTGCCGTCTCGGGTGCACTCTATGGACTTGCGGTAGTCGCCGGTGACGGTGATGAGGCCCTTCGGACCTGGCAACTTTATCTTCAGGTAGGTGTAGTGGGGGACCGCCATGAACCGGGCAAGCACGGGCCAGCCCAGCAGTGCGTGGCACGCGCTGGACAGGTCCACCACCTCGAACCAGATCGGCTCGCGTCGGAAGTGGCTGTTGTCATCGAACAGGACGTCGAGCCGGATCCGGCCGATCGGGGAGCAGGATATGCCGGGAACGATGCCGTGGAAGATCGTCCGGGTTGGTTCCAGGTCCTTGGCCTCGAGGCCGAGCTTGGTCATGGTGTCGCAGTAGAGGATGTTGATGCTGCTGCCGCCGTCGATGAGAACCCGGGAGAATTTGCACGTGCACCGAGGCGCGACGATGGTGGGGTCGAGGACGAGGGCGTAACCACTCGGGTTTGGCATGACAGCCGGGTGGTCCTCCCGAGTCTAGGTGACCGGGTGCTCCAACCAGTGCATTTATTCCGTCTTGGCCGGGATGACGGTGTTCACCTCCTGCCGAAGGAGGCGCTCGATGCGCTTGTCATCGCCGAGGCTGGTGAAGACGACGTAGGTCGCGTTCTGGGCCGGGTAGGCGTCATCGCGCATCGCGCCACCAGCCAGTGGCGACGGAGGGACGGAGGCGGCTGTCCCGCTCCTGGAGCCGGGGCCGGAGGAGGCGGTATGTCGCCCATCAGGATGCGCTTAGTGATGGCGCACTGCCGAAGGGTGTGCGTGGACGGCCTCGCGCCGCTGTGGTGCTTGCAAGGAGCGTCGAGCATCTCCTCGAAACAAATGGCGTGTTGCCACGTCGTCTTGCCGGTCTGCCGGCGCTTGGCGGCCGGGTCGGCTGCGGGCGCCTGCTCGACGGCCGTGACGAGCCGGTTGTTGTAGCGCTGGGCCGGCTGATCGGCCTTGCGCTTGTTGTTCTGCAGGTTGTGCTGTTGCCGGCTGCCTTCGCCGGCCAGCTTTGGGAGGTGGGGGGAACCGGCTCTGCTTTGCCGGCTTCGTCCAGCGCCACCTTGATCCTCATGGCAGAGTCGGTGTTGGCGTACTTGTCCGCCGCCACCATGAGCGCGGCCATGGTGGCCGGCTCGGAGCGCAAGAGCTTGTGCTTGAGGAGGGCGGCGTCCCGGCACCCGTTGACGAAGTATTGGATTGCTTGGACCTCGTGGACGCCCTCGTAGCTGTTCCGGAGCTCGGTCCAGCGTGCGAGGTACTCGCGGCCGGTCTCCGCCGGCCCCTGCATGCACATGGCGAGCTGATTGGGGCGGCTGGGTCGCTTGTACGTGCCGGTGAAGTTGCGCATGAAGGCTTGCTCGAAGTCGACCCACGCGTTGATGCTGCCCTCCGGCAGACTAGTCAACCAGGTGCGGGACGACCCCTGGAGCATGAGAGGCGCGTAGTGCACGGCGAGGCGGCGGTTACCGCTGGCGATGCCGATGGCGGTGGTGTAGTCGGTGAGCCAGTCCTTCGGCTTCACGGTGTCTTTGTACTTGGGGGTGTCGCGGGGGAGCGTGAACCCTTTAGTAAAGGGCTCACCCCGGATGCATGGCCCGAAGCACGCTGGTCCGACGGGGCCGGTCTCTTCCAGCTCTTGGGAGACGGTGAGTCGGTCGAGGCGGTGACGGGCGTCCGTGTCGTCGATGGTGCGCGGGCCCAGCCGGTTGGTGACCGCGCCGCGGGGGGGGGGGGGGGCGGGTCACCTCCAGTCGGACGTCGGCTGGGTTGGAGCAGAGGGTCGAGTCGGCGCCGAACCTCCGAGACTGGCTCGTCGCCCAAGCCGCTGGTGGTCGTCGGGGCGGGGTTGTTGTCGGTGTCAAAACCGGCGGATCTCGGGTAGGGGGTCCCGAACTGTGCGTCTAAGGCGGATGGTAACAGGAGGCGGGGGACACAATGTTTACCCAGGTTCGGGCCCTCTCGATGGAGGCAATACCCTACTTCATGCTTGATTGATCTTGATGATATGAGTATTACAAGAGTTGATCTGCCACGAGATCGTAGAGGCTAAACCCTAGAAGCTAGCCTATGATTATGATTGTTGTTTTCCTATGGACTAAACCCTCTGGTTTATATAGACACCGGAGGGGGCAAGGGTTACATAGAGTCGGTTACAAGGGAGGAGATCTACATATCCGAATTGCCAAGCTTGCCTTCCACGCAAAGGAGAGTCCCATCCGGACACGGGAGGAAGTCTTCAATCTTGGATCTTCATAGTCCAATAGTCTGGCCAAAGTATATAGTCCGGCAGTCCGAGGACCCCCTAATCCAGGACTCCCTCAGTAGCCTCTAAACCAGGCTTCAATGATGATGAGTCCGGCGCACAGATTGTCTTCGGCATTGCAAGGCAGGTTCTTTCTCCGAATACTCCATAGAAGATTTTGAACACAAGGATCGTGTCCAGCTCTGCAAAACAAATTCCACATACCGCCGTAGAGAGTACAATATTTCCACAAATCTAATCTGCTGACAACTTTTCATAACGTGTCATCACGCCACGGCCCGGTCATTATTCGAACCGTTTTTCTCAACCAGCTACTGCACACATTGCGAGGCGGTTTTCTTGGCACGTCTTGTCGAAGAAGAGATCGTGTCCCCTTATCATGGGATTCTCATCAATACGGGTGTGGGTAACCCAACCACGCCATCAATCACGGCGCTTGGGGAATAAGCGAGTTTACCAGGTAGGTGGGGAGGCGCACAGTTTCTTCCGCCCTTATAAAGGGACAAGGACTCCTCTTTTTCACACACGCCTTCTTCTTCCCTGCCCATCCATTCTCGCGCACTCGAGCTCCAGCGCCCAAGTTCGCATTTTCTCCTCAAAACCACTCCAAACATGTCCAGAGCGGGAGGCAAGTGGATGGCCTCCTCCGTAACGGAGGAGAACATCACGAAGCTCCGGGAAGCCGGATACCCGGCCGCAGACATCGCGCACCGGCTCCCAGATGCGGGGCAGATCGTCCCTACCCCCGAACCCCACGAAAGGGTTGTATTCCTTTCCCACTTCGTCCGCGGGCCGGGACTTCCCCTCCACCCATTTGTCTGCGGGCTCATGTTCTACTACGGGCTGGACTTCCATAATCTGGCCCCCAATTTCATCCTCATCATCTCGGCGTTTATCCTCGTGTGCGAGCCCTTCCTCCGCATCAAGCCCTTGGCCTATGGCTGAAGACTTTCAGCGTTAAACCGAAGGTGGTGGTCGGCCAGAAAGCGGAGTGCGGAGGCGCCATGGTGGGCAAAATGCCCAACGTCACCTGGCTCGAAGGCTCCTATGTGGAGACCATGAAGGGGTGGCAATCAGGGTGGTTCTACATCACCGAGCCGCGCGACACCAACTGGGTGGCGGCCCCCGAATTTCGATCCAGCATCCCCATGCGGCTCACCTCCTGGAAAGAGAAGGGCCTATCCTGGGGTTCATCGGTGGAGCTGACCGGACTCCAGAACTGCGTTAAAAACATGATAAGCAAGAAAATCAAGCTTGTCAACGTGGTCCAGGTCATGCTCTTCCGCCGGATCCTCCCGTGTCAAAGACGGGCATTCAATATGTGGGACTTCGACCCGGCTAAGCACCAGACGCTGCGAGAGCTCTTCGACACGACGCACCAGGACATCTGGAAGGTGTTGTTCAAGTCCGCCGAGGTACCTCCTCCCCTTACCGAGGATCGCGGACTCAGCGCAAAGGGCCCTGCCAATCCGGTAAGCTCCTTATATCTCATAAGATGTTTCTTTCCCCAGTATAATCATGTGGGGGATCTAAGCCTCCACGCCATTTAACAGGACTGGGTTGCGACAGCGGAGCGGATCGATTATCCGGCCCCACTGCCCGAAGATCCAGCAAGGGCTCTCTTAACGGAGATGCTGGTTCCGGCGCCCTATGAGGCGCCGGAGAAGAAGGCTGCGGGGACCAGGAAAGGTCTCCGGCGCAAGGTCGTATCGGACTCATCATCCGATAACACCGAGGCGCCCTCCTCCCATGAAAACGAGGAGGAGGAAGAGGAAAGTTCTCCCCCCCAGCCAGGGGAGACAAGAAAAGGAAGGCCGCCCGTCTGGGGAGGCCGAAGGGTCCAAGAAGGGAAGGACTCTCCTTCCGGACTACTGCACAGCGGCCGCTTTCAGCGACGAGGAGTGGTTACCCAGGGACAAGCCTCTGGCGAAGTCGTAAGTATCCGGCTACAATAATAGTTCTTGGTATGTTTTATTTTATTGCTTCTTATCATGCCGAACATGATCATGCAGTCCATCCAAAGTCCATATCGACGTATCCTCTTCGGATGAGTCTTTGGGCCCGTCGGAAATGAACTGCGATTTACTCCCGACCGCCTCCTCCCCCCGCCCTACGAACAACGTTGAGGTGTTTTCTCAAAGGGCACTGAACCAAGGGGAGACAGTTCCGGAGGCACCCCAAGGCGACATTCCAGACGTTGGGCGCACGAGGGGCAAGACTCCCATGGGCTCTAATGCCGGGGGCAGCAAGTCTAGCCCCTAGCCAAATACCCCGTCGGAACCTCCAGTGGTTCCGGATTCTGTCAGGCGACCCCTCGCAAAGGGGGGCAAGCCGCCTATGCCGATGGCCTTTGTCCATCCAGAGGCATCGGACAATTTGCTGGAAGCGCTTCGCGGCGCTTCCATTGACGAAGAGCACCACACTATCATGAGTGCGGTGGTCAAGAAGGTTCGGTCCGCCAAAAGCGGACTGATTGAAGCCTGTGCCAGCCTCCTAACAGGCTTTGAGGTAAGTAACCAAATTATGAGAAAATGTTACAGCATAGACAGTAGCCCCTGATGCTCTGTTTGGTGTTCGCAAAGAAAGGCCGAACAGAGGATCAAATAATAATCACAGGAGTCTAATCAGGATATGTCTATGTGAATAAGCAGGCTTCGTTGCTGGCCGCTGCCACTCGCACGGCGGAGGTCTCCGCACTGAAGCTAGACCTTGAGCGGTCCGAGGAAGAGCTCGGCCTTACCAAGAGGCAGTTCGAAGAGAACAAAGTAAGTGATACCCCGTCTGTTTATTAATAAAGAAAAAGGAAGGTGGTTGTTAGATCATAGGATCGTCATGAATTTTGCTAGGGGCCACGACCGAAGTGGCGGCCCTGAAGAAGGCGCTGTCCGAGGCCGAAGGCAAAGCGGCCAAGGAGCGCGCCGAGCGCGAGAAGCAAGAGGCCCGAGTCGGCGAGGTTCAGCAAGAGCTCCAGGAGTTTGTCAAGAAGTACGAGTCCTTGGAGCATCACTCTAAGACGCAAGGGTCCGAGCTTGCGAAGGCCCTCGAGAACGCACAAAATGCCAAGGCCGAAGCCCAAAAGGCCCTCCGGGAAATTGAGGCAGTCAAGAAGATAGCGGCGGGTAAGGCATTCATTATGCAAAGCAAGCATGTGAAGGAAACTTTCTACTTACCCGAATTCGGAGCTCTCCAGGAGCGTTCGCAGATCTACCCAGCAGTGTGTCGGATGCCGCAGAGTTCTACCGGGCCGAGGAAGGGAGCTCGACGGAGAAGTTGTTCTGGTCTCAGTATACTGGGACCAAACATCCGATGCCCTTGAGCGACCAGTTGAAGCAACTGGTCGAGCTTCACAAGGCGGCCGAACTGGCCATGAAGGGTTTCATAGTCCGGATGTGGCCTGGCGAGCCCCTGCCTGGCAGCTATTTCGTCCTGGTAAGGCGGCTTGTTAATGCCTGCCCACTGTTTGAAGTCATAAAGCGGTCCGTCTGCATTGAGGGTGCATGCAGGGCTTTTGCCCGGGCGAAAGTGCACTGGGCGAAGATGGACGCCGAAAAGCTGGTGAAGGAGGGGCTGCCGGAGGGCAAGGAGCATCGCCACCCCGAAAAGTATTATGACAGTGTCCTGAAGGGTGCTCGCCTTGTGGCAGAGGAATGTGCTAAGGATGTAATATTTAAATGAATGTACTCATGTGATCCTGTAATATAAAACGAGTTCATGTGCGCTATTTAACGCTTGTTAATTTAAAATATTACCTTCTGTGCGGCCGTTTATAAAATTTGAGAGTTGGCCAGTCGTCGGCTTCTGCCCCCATGTAACTAGTACTGAGGTGTTCGGGATAAACCTGATCACTCTTTATCCCAGTTTTGGGTCCTTCGAAGGAGGTGTTCAGCACAACGAACCAGGCAATCGGACTATAAAGCTTTATCACTCTCACTTAGCCATAGAAGTCTACAATTTTAAATTTTGGCGAAGCCCCTAGTATTCGGAAGGCCGAACTTGGGGCGCCATGTACGCCTAAATCGGACAAGGCCGACTCCTCGCCCGAAGCGGAAAAATCCTTAAGGATTTGAGACCTCTCGAACAGCGACCAGCTCTCGCCGCATCATGACAGTCAGTTTTCGGCTTTCTCTACTGAGGTGCTCGCCCGGAAGAACCGGGACACAATCACAGTAGTTCTCCCAGTGCTACCTTAGCCGATATAGCGGAACGTAAGGTACCAAAACATGGGAGCCTGGCAAACCCAACTATTGACCCAAGACATGATTCGGAGCTGATGCATATAATGCTATAAGTTCGGGATGCCGCACTGTCGAAAGTGTTCGGACTTTTCATGCCGTGTTATGGGGTACACTGAAGCCCCTGGTGCACTGGACATATCAGAATGTACGGGTGCAGTTTGTCGTAAATAAGCAGACAGGGAAAAAAGATGAAGGAATGCAATAATGAGCTAATTTTGTACATTGTTATTTAAATGATATGTCAAAGCGTATGCATACATGTAGTGCAATAAGTAAAAAATAGGACTATTTGACATGTCCTATCCAAGGGCAAGCTGCGTGTGGGTATGCAAAACAGGTATATCGATCGTTATCAGAGACCACCTGGGGATTCCCTTGTATGTCAAAGCTTCTTGCTTCCTTGGTGTTTCCTTCCCGTGACGGGTCCGATAATCAGACGATCGGAGAGGGCCTTCAGAGAATAGGGGCCTGAAAGGAAGAAAATGTTAAAGGTGTGCGGGTCCTGAAGCGGTTGAGCCGCATTGTGGGCCGTGCCATGGTCGTGCCTCCGCCTATGCCCATGGTATCTTGAGTGCGTAATTATGTATGCGCGGCGCAAATTTCGCCGCTTGACTGGGACTAGGACGGAGGCCGAATTGCTAGGCGAGCTCTGAACGTGCCTGGCGATCCTCTTGCAGGGTACTCCGGACTCGCTTGAAGGTGTCCGGGGTCTTTTTCGCTGAATTGGCGGTTTGCCTCATAAGGCTGCTTTGCGCTTCTGCTGCGAGGGCCGCAGTGTGCTCCTCCGTGCGGAGCGAGCGTTCTGTGTTTCCATTAACTGTTATAACCCCGCGAGGTCCTATCATTTTGAGCTTGAGGTATGCATAATGCGGTACCGCATTGAATCTGGCAAATGCGGTTCGCCCGAGCAGTGCGTGATAGCCACTGCGGAAGGGGACGATATCGAAGATTAACTCCTCGCTTCGGAAGTTGTCCGGAGATCTGAAGACCACTTCCAGTGTGATTGCACCCGTGCAACAGGCCTCTACACCTGGGATGACACCTTTAAAGGTGGTTTTGGTGGGTTTGATCCTCGAGGGGTCTATACCCATTTTGTGCACTGTATCCTGATAGAGCAGGTTCAGGCTGCTGCCACCGTCCATAAGGACTCGAGTGAGGTGAAACCCGTCAATGATGGGGTCAAGGACCAATGCGACAGAACCGCCATGACGGATACTGGTGGGGTGGTCCCTGCGATCGAAGGTGATCGGACAAGAAGACCATGGGTTGAACTTTGGGGCGACTGGCTCCATCGCATAGACATCCCTCAGTGCATGCTTCCGTTCCCGCTTGGGAATATGGGTTGCCTATATCATGTTTACCGTTTTCACTTGGGGAGGAAATTTCTTCTGTGTGTTCGGCGGCCGGGGCTCCTCCTCGTCATCGCTATGCAGCCCCTTTTCCTTGTTTTCGGCATTCAACTTGCCGGCCTGTTTGAACACCCATCATTCTCTGTTGGTGTGGTTGGCTGGTTTATCGGGGGTGCCGTGAATTTGACACGAGCGATCGAGTATGCGGCCCAAGCTGGACGGGCCCGGATTGCTTCTTTTGAACGGCTTTTTCCGCTGACCGGATTTAGAGCCACGGAATCCGGCATTAACTGCTGTGTCTTCGGCGTTGTCGCCGTTGTTGCGACGCTTGTGTCTATTGCGACGTGGCCTGCCGTTGCTATCTTTGGCATCTGAATTGCCAGGGTTTCTTGATGTGTTGTTGCTGCGAGCCAGCCAACTATCCTCGCCTGCACAAAAGCGGGTCATGAGTGTCGTGAGGGCTGCCATGGACTTCGGCTTTTCTTGGCCGAGGTGTCGGGCGAGCCACTCGTCGCGGATGTTATGCTTAAATGCCACTAAGGCCTCGGCATCCGGACAGTCGACAATTTGGTTCTTTTTAGTTAGGAACCGAGTCCAGAATTTCTTGGCTGATTCCCCTGGCTGTTGGGTTATGTGACTCAAGTCATCGGGGTCGCACATAAGTGCCCTGGAAGTTGTCAAGGAATGAGTCCTCCAAATTCTCCCAACTGCCAATGGAGTTTGCCGGCAGGCTATTAAGCCAATGCCGAGCAGGTCCTTTGAGTTTTAATGGGAGGTACTTGATGGCATGTAGATCGTCACCGCGCGCCATGTGGACGTGGAGGAGGAAATCTTCAATCCATACCGCGGGGTCTGTTGTACCATCATATGATTCAATGTTCACGGGTTTAAAACCTTCTGGGAATTCGTGATCCATTATTTCATCAGTGAAGCATAGGGAGTGTGCGGCGCCTCTGTGCCGGGCTATATCACGACGCAGTTCATACGAGTCTTGCCTGCTGTATTCGGCCCGGCCGGATTTGCTTTTAGTATATCCGGCGTGACGGTCGGCGTCACGCGTTGGGGCGCGCCCCCGTGATCCGTAGATCGATCTTGCATGTCCTGCTTTGTTTTCCAATATGCCTCGCAGGTCCTGCGTGTTACCCCGGGCCTTGGTATTTTTGTTTAACTGGCGACGGGGTGTGGGCTGGACTTCGGCCTGATATGCCGCTTTGTCTCGGCCACGAGGTGGCCGGTCAGCCGCATCATACGCTGGAAGCGTAGGCTTTAATGCTTCCTCCTCGAATTGGGGTAGCAACCTGCGCTTTGGGTAACTTTTGGTTGGGCGCTCGAGTTCGTATTCCTCGGTCGCCAGGACCTCAGTCCATCTATTCGCTAGCAGATCTTGGTCAGCTTGAAGCTGTTGTTGCTTTTTCTTCAGGCTTTTTGCTGTGGCTATAAGCCGGCGCTTGAAGCGCTCCTGTTCGGCGGGATCCTCAGGCACGATAAATTCTTCGTCGTTGAGGCTCACCTCGTCTTCGGAGAGAGGCATGTAATTGTCATCCTCTGATTCTCCGTCTGCTGCCTGTTCCTTAGGGCTAGCTTGCCCATCCTCCCGCTCGAGGCCTGGCTGGAGGGGATTGTCTTCGTCTTCGGCACTATCCGCAGCGTTATTGTCTCTTGTGCCGGTATCGCTGCCTTTGCTATGGTGAGGCTTAGAGCGGCGCCGACGACGCCGGTGCTTAGATTGCTTCTCGAGGGGATTATCCTCCGTTGCCTTATTGCCATCGCTTTCTTTGGGGGTGTCCACCATGTATATATCATATGATGAGGTGGTAGTCCAGCGCCCTATGGGCGGTGGTTCCTGTTCTGTAACGCCCACGATGCGGCTATATCTCCCACGTGTCGAGGCACGACTTAGAGGCATAACCGCATAGTGGTTTTGTCGCAAGAAGGGTCATCTTCACCCAATCCCATGTAATGAACAAGAATGGGATAAAGAGTTGGCTTACAATCGCCACTTCACACAATACATGAATAAATATCATACATCATCCAAAATACAAACATATAGACCGGCTACGGCCAAAATCCAGATGAAAATAAGACAACCCCAAATGCTAGATCCCCGATCGTCCCAACTGGGCTCCTCTACTGATCATCAGGAAAAGACACATAGTAACGACCACGTTCCTCGTCGAACTCCCACTTGAGGTCGACCCCATCATCTGCACTGGCATCGTCGGCACCTGCAACTGTTTTGGTAGAATCGGTGAGTCACGGGGACTCAGCAATCTCACACCCGCGAGATCAAGACTATTTAAGCTTGTAGGAAAGGATGGCGCAAAGAGGTGGAGCTGCAGTGGCAAAAGCATATATGGTGGCTAACTTGCGCAAATGAGAGCGAGAAGAGAAGCAACGGAACGGACGTCATCTAGCAATGACCAAGAAGTGATCCTGAACACCTACTTACATCATACATAACACAGACCGTGTTCACTTCCCGGACTCCGCCGAGAAGAGACCATCACGGCTACACACGCAGTTGATGTATTTTAATTGGGTCAAGTGACAAGTTATTTACAACCGGACATTAACAAATTCCCATCTGCCTCATAACCGCGGGCACGGCTTTCGAAAGATAATACCCTGCAGGGTGTCCCAACTTAGCCCATCATAAGCTCTCACGGTCAACGAAGGATAAACCTTCTCCCGGAAAGACCCGATCAGTCTCGGAATCCCGATTTACAAGACATCTCGACAGTGGTAAAACAAGACCAGCAAAGCCGCCCGAACGCAAACTCAAGGAACATAATCCCGGTATAACAGTAACTAGGGCGGCAAGAGTGGAACAAACCACCAGGCATAAGGCCGAGCCTTCCACCCTTTACCAAATATATAAATATGCATTAATTAAATAAGAGATATTGTGATATCCCAACATATCCATGTTCCGACATGGAACAAACTTCAACTTCACCTGCAACTAGCAACGCTATAAGAGGGGCTGAGCAAAAGCGGTAACATAGCCAAACAACGGTTTGCTAGGAAAGGATGGTTAGAGGCTGACATGGCAAAATGGGAGACATGATATAGCAAGTGATAGGTAGCGAGCATGGCACGAGCGAACAACTAGCATAGCAAAGATAGAAGTGATTTCGAGGGGTGGTCATCTTGCCTGCAAGGTTCTCAGAGTTGTCGAAAGCTTGATCCTCGTAAGCGTACTCAACAGGTTCCTCATTCACGAACTCGTCTCCCGGATCTACCCAAGACAAGAACACAAACAAACGGAACCACAATCAACAACGAGAAATGCACAAGCAACATGATGCAAAACATGTATGCTATGCGAGATATGATATGCGATGCATATGCGTGCTCCGGAAGGGAAATGATGAACATGGCAGTAACTTGGCAAACCAAGCATGCCACTGGAAAGATGAGATGATTTCGGTCGAAATCTATATAAAGATCACCGGAATCGGATGCACGGTTTGCAAATGGCAAGCAAAACAAGAATGACACGAATCTGCGATTAACAGCATGATAGCACTTAAAATGCAACAAGTAACAATTCTACAGCACCCCAACATAGCAACAAAGCACATGGCAGTAATCTACAGGAGATGCTTGACAAAATATGAACACTGAGCTACGGCTAGTTCACAACATATCAAGCTCAAACAAGCATGGCAAAAGTGCAGAAGATTACAGGTTCACAGACTTGGTGAAAAACTGGACATGGCAGAAAACAGCATCAGGTAGCAATGTTCAGAGCATGAAATCAACATGCTACAGGAACTTAACATAGCAAAACAAGGCATGGAAGTGTTCTACTAAATGCACATGACAAAAGTCCCTTACTGACCATAAGCCAAAAAGGAACATAAGCTATGATGTCAAGCATGTAAACATAGCAAGTTTCGTTATCAGGTTTCAGACTTAGCAGAAAACAGAGCATGGCAGAAATATTAATATATAGGCCTCTTTGTGAGCTTGATGCACTCACTACAGAGCAATGCATGACAACCCAAGCATACCTACAGCAAGATGGAATGTTTATGAAGCTAACCATGTCAAGAACAATTACATAGAATGTATGGATCAACTACAATAAGCTTGGCAAAATAGCAAATCATGTTAAGAATCTGCCAGAAATATTTTATAGCAAAAGTAGAGCAAGATTGAGTCATGCTATGGCACTCCATAATTGCAACAAATTACAGGAATGGATCAATTACAACTATATCTACAAAACATCCTTACTGAACATCTCCAAAATATGCATGGATCTCTCTGTAACATCAAGTTTACATGGCAACGAAATTACAGCAGACAAGGACTTAGAGAAATCACCAAGTCCCTGAAATCAGAAATATTACGGGGCCTAATTTGCATGCTTGTGCTAGTCATCACAGAGATCACAAAAATACATGGACTACACCACTGGAAAGATGGCATGGCATACTTCAAAACACATGTAGAGCTCATGCTCAAAAGATGCACAGATTAAATGATACAAAAATGACAAATCTCCAAGTTCTGTCAAGAACCAGAGAATAACAGCAACTAGCCCTCTTCCAACAGAGATTTGGGCATCAAGATGACCTCTAATGAACATGGTGCAATTGAAGAAAATGAAGAGCATCACGAGACGAACAATTTAACATATTACACGCGCGAATCGGAGCTACATGCACGGAGTTATGGCATCACGAACATGAGTATATGCTGAGAGAAATAGCAGGACTTAGAAAAATAGAGGGCTCGGGAAAAAGTCAACGCGGAGGCTACAGATCGGACCTGGGCGGGGCTCGTGCTCGTGCTCGAGCTGCCGACGGCGACGGCGATGGAGATCGACGACGGCGAGGCAGGGGACGGCGGGGCCCGGCGCCGGCGGGACGGCGGCCGGAGGAGGGGCCGGCGGCGGAGGAGGCGGCGGCGGGCGCGCGCGGGACCGGCCGGAGGCGGCGCCGGCGGCAAGGCGGCGAACGGCGGGGCCGGCCGGCGGTGGCGCGGTGAGGAGGCGGGGCCAGGCGGCGGCGGCGCACGGGAGGCGAGGCGGCGGCGGGCGCGCGCGGTGGCGGTGCGGGCCGGCGGGCCGGCGGCGGGCCGGCGCGGTGGGTGGCCGGAGGCGTGCCACGTGGCGGCGGCGGAGGAGATGGACGCGTCCGTCGGCAGACGTTTTCGTCCGGCGGCGCGCGGTGGAGAAACTAGGGTTTCGTCTGCGATTCCGTTTTTCGGGATGCCCACATATAAATAGGTAGAAGGAGCTAGGAGGCTCCAAATGAGGTGCGGTTTTCGCCCACACGATCGTGATCGAACGACCTAGGGCAAATGAAGGGAGTTTGGTGGGTTTTGGGCTGGTTTTAGAGGGGTTTTTTGCTGGACACTCAAATGGACTTTGCGGATGCCCGGTTAACCGTTGGAGTACCAAACGACCTCCGAATGGAACGAAACTTGACCGGTAGTCTCCGGGTGGTTTAATAAGGCCACTTGACAAGCCTCGGTCCATTCCGAGAAAGTTTGACACACACACACGAAAGAAAACAAGAGGGGTGCACCGGAGGAGATAGGAGCGCCGGATTGGAAAACGGACAACGGGGAAAATGCTCGGATGCATGAGACGAACACGTATGCGAATGCAATGCACATGATGACATGATATGAAAATGCATGACATGACAAAATGCAAAACGAAAGACAAAAACCCGACAACGGAGAGAATATCATAACACATAGCCGGAAATGGCAAGAGTCGGAGTTACAAATATGGCAAGTTACATGCGGGGTGTTACAGCTCCTATCGGGATTTGTCGGCACATTCGTGGGCTTTGCTGGTCTTGTTTTACCATTGTCGAGATGTCTTGTAAACCGGGATTCCGAGACTGATCGGGTCTTTCCGGGAGAAGGTTTATCCTTCGTTGACCGTGAGAGCTTATGATGGGCTAAGTTGGGACACCCCTGCAGGGTATTATCTTTCGAAAGCCGTGCCCGCGGTTATGAGGCAGATGGGAATTTGTTAATGTCCGGTTGTAAATGACTTGTCACTTGACCCAATTAAAATACATCAACTGCGTGTGTAGCCGTGATGGTCTCTTCTCGGGGGAGTCCGGGAAGTGAACACGGTCTGTGTTATGTATGACGTAAGTAGGTGTTCAGGATCACTTCTTGGTCATTGCTAGATGACGTCCGTTCCGTTGCTTCTCTTCTCGCTCTCATTTGCGCAAGTTAGCCACCATATATGCTTTTGCCGCTGCAGCTCCACCTCTTTGCGCCATCCTTTCCTACAAGCTTAAATAGTCTTGATCTCGCGGGTGTGAGATTGCTGAGCCCCCGTGACTCACCGATTCTACCAAAACAGTTGCAGGTGCCGACGATGCCAGTGCAGATGATGGGGTCGACCTCCAGTGGGAGTTCGACGAGGAACGTGGTCGTTACTATGTGTCTTTTCCTGATGATCAGTAGAGGAGCCCAGTTGGGACGATCGGGGATCTAGCATTTGGGGTTGTCTTATTTTCATCTGGATTTTGGCCGTAGCCGGTCTATATGTTTGTATTTTGGATGATGTATGATATTTATTCATGTATTGTGTGAAGTGGCGATTGTAAGCCAACTCTTTATCCCATTCTTGTTCATTACATGGGATTGTGTGAAGATGACCCTTCTTGCGACAAAACCACTATGCGGTTATGCCTCTAAGTCATGCCTCGACACGTGGGAGATATAGCCGCATCGTGGGCGTTACATGTTCTTCTCCTGCATCGTCGTCCATACCGTCGATGTCTTCGGAGCCGAAATCGAGCATGTCGGTTAAGTCGTCGACAGTGGCTATTAAGTGGGTGGTGGGTGGGGAACGAATTTCTTCATCGTCCACTTCCCACTCAAGCCGGACATAGTTCGGCCAAGGGCCTTCTGACAAGGAGAGAGACCTTAATGAATTCAGCACGTCGCCCAGGGGCGAGTGCTGAAAGATATCCGCGGAGGAAAACTCCATGATCGGCGCCCAATCAGGTTCGATAGGCACGAACTCAGGCAGTTCAGAGCCCGTGGCCGGGGACGAATCCATGGGTCCGGCAACACAGGTATCGTAGGAAGTGAAGTCAGTATTCGGCTCTATTGCCGCTGAGTGTGCGGCCTCTGTGGCGGGGTCCATCCACCCGTCCTCGGACGGCGCAATCTACTCTGGATTGCGGGCCAGAGTAGCCACAGGTGTGATCTCCCGAACACCGTCCGACGGCAGAGCTAAGTCATGCTCGTCGTGACTATGCGGCGCACCTGACATGGGCTCGAATCCGTCAAAGATCAAGTCTCCGCCGATGTCGGCGGTATAGTTTAAGATTCCAAACCTGACCTGACGGCCAGGGGCGTAGCTCTCGATCTGCTCTAGATGGCCAAGCGAGTTGGCCCGCAGTATGAAGCCGCCGAATACGAAGATCTGTCCGGGGAGAAAAACCTCACCCTAGATCGCATCGTTGCCGATGATCGATGGAGCCATCAAGCCTTTATCGTGACGGGGCAGTGGAACTCTCAATGAAAGCACCAATGTCAGTGTCAAAACCGGCGGATCTCGTGTAGGGGGTCCCGAACTGTGCGTCTAAGGCGGATGGTAACAGGAGGCGGGGGACACAATGTTTACCCAGGTTCGGGCCCTCTCGATGGAGGTAATACCCTACTTCCTGCTTGATTCATCTTGATGATATCAGTATTACAAGAGTTGATCTACCACGAGATCGTAGAGGCTAAACCCTAGAAGCTAGCCTATGATTATGATTGTTGTTGTCCTACGGACTAAACCCTCCGGTTTATATAGACACCGAAGGGGGCTAGGGTTACACAGAGTCGGTTACAAGGGAGGAGATCTACATATCCGAATTGCCAAGCTTGCCTTCCATGCAAAGGAGAGTCCCATCCGGACACGGGACGAAGTCTTCAATCTTGGATCTTCATAGTCCGATAGTCCGGCCAAGTATATAGTCCGGCAGTCCGAGGACCCCCTAATCCAGGACTCCCTCAGTTGCGCCGGGTCCGGGTGCGGCCGGAGTGCGCCTCGCCGGGTGGCGAGGATGCCATGTGCTAGATGTCGCCGGGTCCAGCGAAGCAGGCAGAGCTGGATCCGGCCGGCTTGGCAAGTTGGTTGAGGCGGTCCTGCTGCCAGTTGGCCGCAGCGAGGATGTCGTTCACCCTCTTGAGGCGGTCCTGCAGCTCTTCGTCTTCCAGCTGGTCCAGGCCGACCGCGGCCGCCTGGGCAGCGTGCATGTTCTTCACGGGAGTCTCGTAGACGGGAGGGATGGCTTGGCTCGGGCGCATCCGGCGTGAAGCCGTAGGCGGCATTGCGCTCCAGCTGAGCGGAGTCGAGGCGGCGATGCGTGGCAGCGAGCGTCTCTGTGAGGCCCAGCAGGCGCTGGCGGTCCTCGTCGAGGCGAGTCCGGGCCTCGGCGATGTTGGAGGCGTTGATGTCGGTGCCGATGGGGACGCGAAGGCTCTGCATCGTGGCGCGCAGTGGGTTGGGCGGGCTGGCCCGCTCCGCTGCGGCCCTGGCTTCGGCGGCCTTCCTCACCGCGCTGGATGAGGAAGCGGCGCCGGTGTCGGTGACGAAAACCTCCACGCAGAGGTCCATTGCCCCGGCGGGAGTGCCGCCGCCGAGGGAGAGGGGGGAGTCAGAAAAGTCAAGTACCTCGCTGGGGTACTCGTCGGCCACAGGCGCATCGGAGATGCGCAGCGCGGCGAAGGAGGCGGCGAGTTCGTTGATGATGTTGTCCGCCATCGTGACGGGCTCGTCGGAGTCGGAGAGGAGCCCCGTCTGAAGCATGCTCCCGGCCAGGACCTCGAGCTGCCCCACAGTGGGCGCCAACTATCGTGGTGGGCGCACGGCAGATGCCAAGGGATGGCTAAAGAGAGGAGGAGGCTCGAGGGCACTGGTGGGCTCCAGAGGCGAGGTCGGCATGAGCGAGCACGGGACGCAAGACATACCGAGGTTCGGGGCTCTCCGGGGAGATAATACCCCTAGTCCTGTCGAGTGTGGTTCATATGTAACAGTACAGGGTTGCTCCTAGAGCTGTATGGAGGAAGAAGGAAGGCTGGCCAAGGCTTAGGTAGCTCCCCCTACTCGGGTGTTGCTTGCTAGGTGTGTGTGTGTGTGTGAGAGTGATCGCCTGTGCAAGTGAAAGAGTTTCCCGTATGCATGAGGGCTCCTGGGGGGTTTTATAGGTCAACCCCCCAGGGGTACAATGGTAATGTTACAAGGTCGTAGGGCCGGGTTGGCAGCGTCCAGGAACCCAGTGCTGAGGCCCGCCGGGTACCAGGTCTCGCCGGGTTCCCCGGGCGCGGGCCCCGAGCGCCTAGGGGCACTGTGCGCCGTCTTGTCGATCGTCGGGGAGTGGCCGAGTTGGGTCGGCTACAGTGGCGCTCCGTCGGGTCGCCGCTTGCTGGCGTCATCAGTGATGACGACTGCACTGTTACCACGCCGGCCCTGGTCAGCGGGTAGGTGGGGGCCACTGTTGCCTTGCCCGGCTGACCAGAGGCATGGGCGGGGCACTGTGGCTTTGGTCATCAGTTGGTGGAGACTCGTCCCATCACACGGCTGGGATGGGACGGCCGCTGACCCTCGGCCGGGTTGGAGAACACGCCAAGGGAGGAGCTGGCTTGTTGAAGAAGTCTTGGTGCGTGATGACCCACAAGTATAGGGGATCTATTGTAGTCCTTTTGATAAGTAAGAGTGTCGAACCCAACGAGGAGCAGAAGGAAATGATAAGCGGTTTTCAGCAAGGTATTCTCTGCAAGCACTGAAATAGTAGGTAACAGATAGTTTTGTGATAAGATAATCAGTAACGAGCAACAAGTAACAAAAGTAAATAAAATGCAGCAAGGTGGCCCAATCCTTTTTGTAGCAAAGGACAAGCCTGGACAAACTCTTATATAGAGAAAAGCGCTCCCGAGGACGCATGGGAATTATCGTCAAGCTAGTTTTCATCACGTTCATATGATTCGCGTTCGGTACTTTGATAATTTGATATGTGGGTGACCGGTGCTTGGGTGCTGTTCTTACTTGAACAAGCATCCCACTTATGATTAACCCCTATTGCAAGCATCCGCAACTACAAAAGAAGTATTAAGGTAAACCTAATCATAGCATGAAACATATGGATCCAAATCAGCCCCTTACGAAGTAACACATAAACTAGGGTTTAAGCTTCTGTCACTCTAGCAACCCATCATCTACTTATTACTTCCCAATGCCTTCCTCTAGGCCCAAATAATGGTGAAGTGTCATGTACTCGACGTTCACATAACACCACTAGAGGAGAGACAACATACATCTCAACGAATACCAAATTCACATGACTACTAATAGCAAGACTTCTCCCATGTCCTCAGGAACAAACGTAACTACTCACAAAGCATATTCATGTTCATAATCATAGGAGTATTAATATGCATAAAGGATCTGAACGTATGATCTTCCACCAAATAAACCAACTAGCATCAACTACAAGGAGTAATCAACACTACTAGCAACCCACAGGTACCAATCCCAGACTATGAGACAAGAATTGGATACAAGAGATGAACTAGGGTTTGAGAGGAGATGGTGCTGGTGAAGATGTTGATGGAGATTGCCCTCTCCCGATGAGAGGAGCGTTGGTGATGACGATGGCGATGCCCCTCCTGGAGGGAAGTGTCCCCGGCAGAACAGCTCTGCCGGAGCCCTAGATTGGTTCCGCCAAGGTTCCGCCTCGTGGCGGCGGAGTCTCGTCCCGAAAGCTTGCTTATGATTTTTCTTCGGACGAAAGACTTCATATAGCAGAAGATGGCCACCGGAGGGCCAACAGGGGGACCACGAGGCAGGGGGGCGCGCCACCCACCCTCGTGGACAGGTGGAGGCCCCCCTGGCGTAGATTCTTCTTCCAGTATTTTTTATTATTTCCAAAAATAACTTTCGTGGAGTTTCAGGACTTTTGGAGTTGTGCAGAATAGGTCTCTAATATTTGCTCCTTTTCCAGCCCAGAATTCCAGCTGCCGGCATTCTCCCTCCTTATGTAAACCTTGTAAAATAGAGAGAATAGGCATAAGTATTGTGACATAATGTGTAATAACAGCCCATAATGCAATAAATATCGATATAAAAGCATGATGCAAAATGGACGTATCAACTCCCCCAAGCTTAGACCTCGCTTGTCCTCAAGCGAAAGCCGATAACGATAAATATGTCCACATGTTTAGATGTAGAGGTGTCGATAAAATAAAATACGGACATGAGGGCATCATGGATAAACTTATAACAGCAACATATATGAATATTGTCATATGATTTCTTATGCTCAAGTAATAATTTATTCACAATGCAAAGTATGAATCAGAAACTTTATTGAGAACTAACAAACTATAATCTCAGTCATTGAGGCAATTGCAATTTATCATAACATCAGAAAGAGTCTATGTCAGAGCTTTCTAGCAAGTCCACATACTCAACTATCATTTAGTCTTTCATAATTGCTAACACTCACGCAATACTTATGGTTACGGGGTTTTAATCGGACACAGAGGAAGATAGGGGCTTATAGTCTCGCCTCCCAACCTCTTACCTCAAGGGTAATGTCAACAATAATAATTCATGCTAACCCACATCCAATTAGATATATATATATCAGGATCTTTCCAACATCCTGTGCTTGCCAAAGGATAAAATGTAAAAAGGAAAGGTGAAGATCACCATGACTCTTGCATAAGGTAGAAGATAATAATAAAAGATAGGCCCTTCGCAGAGGGAAGCAGAGGTTGCCATGCGCTTTCAGGGTTGGATGCATAAAATCTTAATGCGAAAGAACATCACTTTATATTGCCACTTGTGATATAGACCTTTATTATGCAGTCCGTCGCTTTTATTTCTTCCACATCACAAGATCGTATAAAGCTTATTTCCTCCACACCAATCAATCATACATATTTAGAGAGCAGTTTTTATTGCTTGCACCGATGACAACTTACTTGAAGGATCTTGCTCAATCCATAGGTAGATATGGTGGACTCTCATGGCAAAACTGGTTTAAGGGTATTTGGAAGCACAAGTAGTATCTCTACTTGGTGCAAAGAATTTGGCTAGCATGAGGGGGAAAGGCAAGCTCAACATGTTGGATGATCCATGACAATATACTTTATCTCAGATATAAGAAAACATAACCCATTACGTTGTCTTCCTTGTCCAACATCAACTCTTTAGCATGTCATATTTTAATGAGTGCTCCCAATCATAAAAGATGTCCAAGATAGTATATTTATATGTGAAACCTCTCTTTCTTTATTACTTCCTATTAATTGCAACGATGACCAAAACTATGTTTGCCAACTCCCAACAATTTTTAATCATCATACTCATTGTATGTGAAGTCATTACTCTCAATAAGATTAATATGATCTCTTTGTTTCTTTTTATTCTTTTCTCTTTTCCTTTATTCACTCAAGATCATAGCAAGATAATCAAACCCTTGACTCAACACTAATCTTTATTATATAACTCACGAACTCGATTACGTAAGGGATCATAAAGCAAAACTCAAAACTAAATCATACTAAAAAAATTATTCTACTAGATCAAGATACTACTAAAAGGATCGAACTAAGAAAAACGGTAAAGATAGGAGTGATATGGTGATACGATACCGGGGCACCTCCCCCAAGCTTGGCAGTTGCCAAGGGGAGTGCCCATACCCAAGTGATTATGTCTCCTTTGCTGGTGAAGAAGATGATGGTTTAGTTGATGGCGTAGGCTTCTTCCTTAATTTGCGCTTGAGGACAGAATTTTGATCCCTCAAGTCCTCAATCTCCTGCTCCAGGCTTAATATCTTTTTGCATAGTTCCTGCTTGTTTTCCTGCAAGAGACGAAAAGGGATAAACTCGATCTTAAGTTTCTTTGCTCTATCAGGTAGGCTTGAATTTTTGAACTCCACGTGCATGTCCCCAGGTTGAGGTAATGGGACTTCATCTCATTTGAGCTCGCCTCCTCCTTTCTCTTGGGTTCATAGTCCTCTTCTTCTTCCGTAGTCCAACCACAATGCTCCACATCTCCATAGACCTTAGGATCTGCAAGGTAATCAGCCACATAGCTTTCTCCTTCCGAATCCTGGGATGACATGTTGCTCTAATCTGCAGCAGAACAGCTCGAAACGAAAACAGAGAATATTTGCGTGATACAGGAGTCAAAACCTTCGGGAGATTAAATAATGATTTTTTACCGACCAAAATACGTATCGCGCAAGAAAACGGAGTCCGGAGAGCACACGAGGTGCCCACGAGGCAGGGGGCGCGCCCTCCACCCTCGTGGAGCCCTCGTGTCCTTCCCGGACTGCTTCTTATTTTTCTATTTTTCTAAATATTCCAAAACGGATAAAAATTGCCATTGGAACTGTTTTGGAGTCGGTTTACTTACCGTACCACATACCTATTCCTTTTCGTAGTCTGAAACGTTCTGGAAGGTGTCCCTTATGTATTCCTCCGGGGTTACGGTTTCAATAACATTGGTTTCAACATTTATAGGATTACCTGGGATATAATGTTTAATTCTTTGACCGTTCACCACCTTCGGATTTGTGCCTTCGAAGTTGTTGATTTTTATGGCACCCGAACGATAGACCTCCTCGATAATGTAAGGACATTTCCATTTAGAGAGAAGTTTTCCTGCAAAAAATCTTAAACGAGAGTTGTATAGCAATACATAATCACCTACATTAAACTCACGCTTTTGTATTCTTTTGTCATGCCATCTTTTAACTTTTTCTTTAAACAACTTGGCATTCTCATAGGCTTGGGTTCTCCATTCATCAAGCGAGCTAATGTCAAATAACCTCTTCTCACCGGCAAGTTTGAAATCATAGTTGAGCTCTTTGATTACCCAATAAGCCTTATGTTCTAGTTCTAGAGGTAGGTGACATGCTTTTCCATAAACCATTTTATACGAAGACATACCCATATGATTTTATACGCAGTTCTATAGGCCCATAATGCATCATCAAGTTTCTTGGACCAATTCTTTCTAGATCTATTAACAGTCTTTTGAAAATTAATTTGAGCTCTCTATTACTCAATTCTACTTGACCACTAGATTGTGGGTGATAAGGAGATGCAATTCTATGATTAACATCATACTTAGCAAGCATTTTACGAAAAGCACGATGAATAAAATGTGAACCACCATCAGTCATTAAATATCTAGGGACTCCAAACCTCAGAAAAATAACTTCTTTAAGCATCTTAATAGAAGTGTTATGATCAGCACTACTAGTTGGAATAGCTTCTACCCACTTAGTAACGTAATCAACAGCAACTAAAATATGTGTGTATCCATTAGAGGCAGGAAAAGGTCCCATATAATCAAAGCCCCAAACATCAAATGGTTCAATAACAAGTGAATAGTTCATAGGCATTTCTTGACTTGTACTAATATTACAATTCTTTGACATTCATCACAAGATAGGACAAACTTACGGGCATCCTTGAAGAGATTAGGCCAATATAAACCGGATTGCAATACCTTATGTGCAGTTCTATCTCCAGCATGGTGTCCTCCATAAGCTTCGGAGCGACACTTGCATAGGATCTATTCCTGTTCATGCTCAGGTACACAACGTCTAATAACACCATCTACTCCTTTATAAAGATGTGGGTCATCCCAAAAGTAATGTCTCAAATCATAGAAAAACTTTTTCTTTTGCTGGTATGTGAAACTAGGTGGTATAAATTTAGCAACAATGTAATTAGCATAATCAGCATACCATCGAGCAGTACGAGAAGCATTTATGACAGCTAATTGTTCATCAGGAAAGCTATCATCAATTGGTAGTGGGTCATCAAGAACATTCTCTAACCTAGACAAGTTGTCCGCAACGGGGTTCTCAGCTCCCTTTCTATCAATAATATGTAAATCAAATTCTTGTAGCAAGAGAACCCATCTAATAAGTCTAGGTTTAGCATCTTTCTTTTCCATAAGATGTTTAATAGCAGCATGATCCGTGTGAATAGTTACTTTAGAATCAACAATATAAGGTCTGAACTTATCACAAGCAAATACAACTGCTAAAAATTATTTTTCAGTAGTAGCATAATTTCTCTAAGCATTTTCTAGAGTTTTACTAGCATATTGAATAACATTTAATTTCTTATCAACTCTTTGCCCTAGGACAGCACCTACAGCATAATCACTGGCATCACACATAATTTCAAAAGGTAAATTCCAATCAGGTGGCTGAACAATAGGTGCAGAGATCAATGCTTTCTTAAGTATTTCAAATGCTTCTATACAATCATCATCAAAGACAAATGGTATATCTTTTTGTAATAAATTAGTCAGGGGCCGAGAAATTTTTTAGAAGTCCTTAATGAACCTCCTATAAAAACCGGCGTGACCAAGGAAACTTCTTATACTTTGATGTCCTTGGGACATGGCATCTTTTCAATAGCATCAACCTTGGCTTTATCAACCTCAATACCTCTTTCAGAAACTTTATGCCCCAAGACAATACCTTCATTAACCATAAAGTGGCACTTTTCCCAATTCAAGACAAGATTAGTTTCTTCACATCTCTGCAAAACTCGATCAAGGTTGCTCAAGCAATCATCAAAAGAGGGTCCATAAACGGAGAAATCGTCCATGAAAACCTCACAAATCTTTTCACAAAAGTCAGAGAATATAGCCATCATGCATCTTTGAAAGGTAGCAGGTGCATTACATAAACCAAAAGGCATACGTCTATAAGCAAAAGTACCAAAAGGGCAAGTAAAAGTGGTCTTTGATTGATCATCGGCTGACACAGGTATTTGAGAGAAACCAGAATAACCATCTAGAAAGCAAAAATGTGTATGTTTGGATAATCTTTCTAGCATTTGATCGATAAAAGGTAAGGGGTAATGATCCTTTTTAGTAGCTTTATTTAATTTGCGGAAATCAATTACCATCCTATAACCTGTAATAATTCTTTGTGAAATCAGTTCATCTTTATCATTAGGAACGACGGTAATACCTCCCTTCTTAGGGACACAATGGACAGGACTTACCCACTGACTATCTGCAACGGGATAAATCATACCTGCCTCAAGGAGCTTTAGTATTTCCTTTCTTACCACTTCTTTCATCTTAGGATTCAGACGTCGTTGGTGATCACGAACTGGTTTGGCATCTTTCTCCAAATTTATTTTGTGCTGACATAGTGTGGGACTAATGCCCTTAAGATCATTGAGAGTATATCCAATAGCAGCACGGTGCTTCTTTAGAGTTATCAATAATCTCTCTTCTTCATGCTTTGAAAGGTTAGCACTAATAATAACAGGATATATCTTTTTCTCATCAAGATAAGCATATTTAAGAGTGTCAGGTAACGGTTTAAGCTCAAACACGGGATCACCCTTGGGTGGAGGAGGATCCCCTAGGATTTCAACAGGCAAATTGTGTTTCAGGATGGGTTCCTGTTTAAAGAACATTTCATCTATTTCCCTTCTTTCATTCATAAACATATCATTTTCATGGTCTAGCAAATATTGTTCTAAAGGATCACTAGGAGGTACGGAAATAGAAGCAAGACCAATAATTTCATCCTTACTAGGCAATTCCTCTTCACGGTGTTGTCTATGAAATTTAGAAAAGTTAAACTCATGAGACATATCACCTAGGCCAATAGTAACAACATCCTTTTCGCAATCTATCTTAACTGTGTTTAAGAAGGGTCTACCAAAAATAATGGGACAAAAGCTATCTTGTGGGGAACCAAGAACAAGAAAATCAGCAGGATATTTAGTTTTCCCACACAAGACTTCAACATCTCTAACAATTCCCATTGGTGAAATAGTATCTCTGTTGGCAAGTTTAATTGTGACATCAATATCTTCTATCTTAGCAGGTGCAATATCATGCATAATTTTTTTGTATAAGTCAAAAGTTATTGCACTAGCACTAGCGCCCATATCACACAAGCCATGATAACAATGATCTCCTATTTTAACAGAAATAACAGGCATGCCTACCACAGGTCTATGTTTATCTTTAGCACAAGGTTTAGCAATTCTAGCAGTCTCATCACGGAAATGAATAACATGCCCATCAATATTATCAGACAATAGATCTTTAACAATAGCAATATTAGGTTCAACTTTAACTTGCTCAGGAGGTGTATAGGTTCTAATATTGCTTTTATGAACCACAGTTGAAGCTTTAGCATGATCCTTTATCCTAACAGGAAAAGGTGGTTTCTCAACATAAGTAGTAGGAACAATAGGATCATTATAAGTGATAGTCTTTTCTTCAACTTTAATAGGTGCAGCTACTTTTACTTCTATGGGAGGATGGTATTTAAACCACTTCTCCTTAGGAAGATCAACATGAGCAGCAAAAGATTCACAGAAAGAAGCTACTATCTCAGAGTCAAGTCCATATTTAGTGCTAAATTTACGGAAAACATCGGTATCCATAAAAGATTTAACACAATCAAACTTAGGTGTCATACCTGACTCTTTACCTTCGTCGAGGTCCCAATCTTCAGAGTTGCGTTTAATTCTTTCCAATAAATCCCATTTAAATTCAATAGTTTTCATCATAAAAGAGCCAGCACAAGAAGTATCGAGCATGGTGCGATTGTTATCAAAAAGCCGAGCATAAAATTTTTGAATAATTATTTCTCTTGAGAGCTCATGATTGGGGCATGAATATAACATTGATTTAAGCCTCCCCCAAGCTTGAGCGATGCTTTCTCCTTCACGAGGCCAAAAATTATATATATAATTGCGATCACGATGAACAAGATGCATAGGATAAAATTTCTGATGAAATTCCAATTTCAATCGTTTGTAGTTCCATGATCCCATATCATCACATAGCCTATACCATGTCAATGCATCTCCCTTCAAAGATAAAGGGAAGACCTTCTTCTTAATAACATCACCGGGCACACCTGCAAGCTTAAATAATCCACAAACTTCATCCACATATATTAGGTGCTCATCAGGATGCATTGTTCCATCTCCTGCAAAAGGATTAGCTAACAGTTTTTCTATCATACCCGAAGGAATCTCAAAGTAGACATTTTCATTTTCAGTAGGTTCAGTAGGTTGAGGAGCAACTCTTTGCTCTACTGGTCGGGGTGAAGATACCCCGAACAAGCCCCTCAGAGGATTACTGTCCATAGTAACAAGTGACAGTAAATTTCAGCACACTATATAAATTTTTCCTTACCAAATTCCACCTACCAAAGGTGCTTCACTCCCCGGCAACGGTGCCAGAAAAGAGTCCTGATGACCCACAAGTATAGGGGATCTATCGTAGTCCTTTTGATAAGTAAGAGTGTCGAACCCAACGAGGAGCAGGAGGAAATGATAAGCAGTTTTCAGCAAGGTATTCTCTGCAAGCACTGAAATAGTAGGTAACAGATAGTTTTGTGATAAGATAATCGGTAACGAGCAACAAGTAACAAAAGTAAATAAAGTGCAGCAAGGTGGCCCAATCCTTTTTGTAGCAAAGGACAAGCCTGGACAAACTCTTATATAGAGAAAAGCGCTCCCGAGGACGCATGGGAATTATCGTCAAGCTAGTTTTCATCACGTTCATATGATTCGCGTTCGGTACTTTGATAATTTGATATGTGGGTGGACCGGTGCTTGGGTGCTGTTCTTACTTGAACAAGCATCCCACTTATGATTAACCCCTATTGCAAGCATCTGCAACTACAAAAGAAGTATTAAGGTAAACCTAATCATAGCATGAAACATATGGATCCAAATCAGCCCCTTACGAAGCAACGCATAAACTAGGGTTTAAGCTTCTGTCACTCTAGCAACCCATCATCTACTTATTACTTCCCAATGCCTTCCTCTAGGCCCAAATAATGGTGAAGTGTCATGTAGTCGACGTTCACATAACACCACTAGAGGAGAGACAACATACATCTCATCAAAATATCGAACGAATACCAAATTCACATGACTACTAATAGCAAGACTTCTCCCATGTCCTCAGGAACAAACGTAACTACTAACAAAGCATATTCATGTTCATAATCAGAGGAGTATTAATATGCATAAAGGATCTGAACATATGATCTTCCACCAAATAAACCACTAGCATCAACTACAAGGAGTAATCAACACTACTAGCAACCCACAGGTACCAATCCCAGACTATGAGACAAGAATTGGATACAAGAGATGAACTAGGGTTTGAGAGGAGATGGTGCTGGTGAAGATGTTGATGGAGATTGCCCTCTCCCGATGAGAGGAGCGTTGGTGATGACGATGGCGATGATTTCCCCCTCCCGGAGGGAAGTGTCCCCTGTAGAACAGCTCCGCCGGAGCCCTAGATTGGTTCCGCAAGGTTCCGCCTCGTGGCGGCGGAGTCTCGTCCCGAAAGCTTGCTTATGATTTTCTTCAGACGAAAGACTTCATATAGCAGAAGATGGCCACCGGAGGGCCAACAGGGGGCCCACGAGGCAGGGGGCGCGCCCAGGGGGGTAGGGCGCGCCCTCCACCCTCGTGGACAGGTGGAGGCCCCCCTGACGTAGATTCTTCTTCCAGTATTTTTTATTATTTCCAAAAATAACTTTCGTGGAGTTTCAGGACTTTTGGAGTTGTGCAGAATAGGTCTCTAATATTTGCTCCTTTTCTAGCCCAGAATTTCAGCTGCCGGCATTCTCCCTCCTTATGTAAACCTTGTAAAATAAGAGAGAATAGGCATAAGTATTGTGACATAATGTGTAATAACAACCCATAATGCAATAAATATCGATATAAAAGCATGATGCAAAATGGACATATCAGTGCACCGGGCTCGGCTGTCTTGAGCTGTCCGTTGAGGCTGAGTTGAGGAGTCTGGCCAGGTCGAGGATTAGGCCGGGTCGAGGGGCTTGGCCGGGTCGAGCGATCCGGCCAAGCACGAGCCGGCTTGAGGGGTGATGCTGGCCCCATTGTTTTTGAAAAGGATCCGGGTTCCGTTATCTGCCCGGGGTTCATCACTCCGACAATGTGTACAGCAAGGATGATTGTGGTAAACTAAAAAGCAAAGACCCAAATCATACAATACGCTCCAAGCAAAACACATATCATGTGGTGAATAAAAATATAGCCTCGAGTAAAGTTACCGATAGACGCAGACGAAAGAGGGGATGCCTTCCGGGGCATCCTCAAGCTTAGGATTTTGGTTGTCCTTGAATTTTACCTTGGGGTGCATTGGGCATCCCCAAGCTTAGGCTCTTGCCACTCCTTATTCCAAAATCCATCAAATCTTTACCCAAAAACTTGAAAACTTCACAACACAAAACATAAACAGAAAATCTCATGAGCTCCGTTAGTGTAAGAAAACAAACCACCACTTTAAGGTACTGTAATGAACTCATTCTTTATTTATATTTATGTTAAACCTACTGTATTCCAACCTCTCTATGGTTCATACCCCCCGATACTAGCCATAGATTCATCAAAATAAGCAAACAACACATGAAAAACAGAATCTGTCAAAAACAGAACATTCTGTATTAATCTGTATCAAACGTATACTTCTGGAACTCCAAAAATTCTGAAATAAATTTGTGGACGTGATAAATTTATCTATTAATCATCTCCAAAAAGAATAAACCTAAAATCAATCTCCAGTAAAAAATGGCAGCTAATCTCGTGAGCGCTAAACTTTCTGTTTTTTACAGCAAGATCGCAAAGACTTCACCCAAGTCTTCCCAAAGGTTCTACTTGGCACAAACACTAATTAAAACATAAAAACACATCTAAACAGAAGCTAGATGAATTATTTATTACTAAACAGGAAAAAAAAGCAAGGAACAAAAATAAAATTGGGTTGCCTCCCAACAAGCGCTATCGTTTAACGCCCCTAGCTAGGCATTAAGATTTCAATGATGCTCATATGAAAGATAATAATTGAAACACAAAGAGAGCACCATAAACACATGTGACAAACATATTTAGGTCTAACATAATTCCTATGCATAGGAATTTTATAGGCAAACAAATTATCAAGACAAGCAAAACCTAGCATATGCAAGGAGGAAGAAAGAAACAATAGCAATCTCAACATAACGAGAGGTAATTTAGTAACACGGAAATTTCTACAACCATATTTTCCTCTCTCATAATAATTACATGTGGGATCATACTCAAATTCAACAATATAGCTATCACTTCACATATTCTATAGATGATCCACATGCATCCAAAGTTGACACTCTTCCAAGATAGTGGGATTAACATTAACTAAAGGCATGACCTCTCCAAACCCACTTTTGTCAAAAATACCATAAGATTGAAAATTCTCCAAATATGTGGGATCTAAAGTTGACACTCTTCCAAACCCACTTTCAATATTATTACAAACACTATTATCAATCTCATATTCATCATGGGGCTTAAATAAATTTTCAAGATCATAAGAAGAATCACCCCAATCATGATCATTGCAACAAGTAGTAGACATAGCAAAACTAGCATGCCCAAGCTTAGGGTTTTGCATATTATTAGCATAATTGACATCAAGAGAATTTATATTAAAATTATTGCAATCATGCTTTTCATCGAAGGAACTATCAAGTATGGGTGCAATAGCAACGATCTCATGTTTAACATAAGGATTTATAGCAAATTCGTCTTCATAAATATTGGCATCATGACCACAAGAATAGAAAGCATCATGTTCATCAAGGGATATTTCAATCAAATCATCAGAATCATAATTATCTATAGATTCATGGATATCGTTATTTTCTTTCAAAGTAACGGTCATAAATTCTTTGACATAGACATTATGGGCATAGTTTTCATAGCAATATTTAAGTATGTCAAAATTTTCAGATTTGTAGAGAGTAATATCATACTTTTCAATCAAATAAGAAACTTCATAAGCACCCTTAAAAACAACAAATTCTTCAATTTCTTCGATATCATAGTAACTATAAACACCCTTTGCATAAGAAGATAAGATTTCATTATCATTAAACTCACATAGGTAGGGAAGGTGTTTTTTAGGGTTCTTAGAGCAACAAGTCAAATCATAAATTTCACAAAGATTCCAAGCATAGCATACCAAACTATTTATTTGATACCATAAGAGCTTCCCTTTTTCAGACAAACGATGACACACAAAATGAGCATGATCATATAAAGATTTTCCCTCAACTAAACTAGTTGGGGTTTCAGCACGAGCACATATAGATCGAAGATGATCCAAATAGAACACTTTAAGTGGATCCATATCAATAGATTTTTAGCAAGCAAAGATGCAAGCAAATAGAAGGCACATGGAAACACACACAAAATCATATGGGAAGAAGGCGAAGAAAAGGCAAAGGTTTTTGAAAATCGTTTTAGAAGTGGGGGAGAGGAAAACGAGAGGCAAATGGCAAATAATGTAATGCGAGGGAGAAGAGTTTGTGATGGGTACTTGGTATGTCTTGACTTGAGAGTAGATCTCCCCGGCAACGGCGCCAGAAATCCTTCTTGCTACCTCTTGATCATGCGTTGGTTTTCCCTTGAAGAGGAAAGGGTGATGCAGCAAAGTAGCGTAAGTATTTCCCTCAGTTTTTGAGAACCAAGGTATCAATCTAGTAGGAGACTACACACAAATCGCCTAGTACCTGCACAAACAATCAAGAACCTTGCAACCAACGTGATAAAGGGGTTGTCAATCCCTTCACGGCCACTTGCAAAAGTGAGATTTGATAAAGATAATAAGATAAGTATTTTTGGTATTTTTGTTGTATAGATTTAAAAGTAAAGATTGCAAAATAAACGGCGATAGGAATAGCAAGTTGATGATAAACTAATATGATGTAAAATAGACCCGGGGGGCCATAGGTTTCACTAGTGGCTTCTCTCAAGATAGCATATATTACAGTGGGTGAACAAATTACTGTCGAGCAATTGATAGAAAAGCGCATAGTTATGAGAATATCTAGGCATGATCATGAACATAGGCATCACGTCCGTGTCAAGTAGACCGAAACGATTCTGCATCTACTACTATTACTCCACACATCGACCTCTATCTAGCATGCATCTAGAGTATTAAGTTCATAAGAACAGAGTAACGCATTAGGCAAGATGACATGATGTAGAGGGATAAACTCAAGCAATATGATATAAACCCCATCTTTTTATCCTCGATGGCAACAATACAATACTTGCCTTGCTGCCCCTGCTATCACTGGGAAAGGACACCGAAAGATTGAACCCAAAGCTAAGCACTTCTCCCATTGCAAGAAATATCAATCTAGTAGGCCAAACTAAACTGATAATTCGACGAGACTTGCAAAGATATTAAATCATGCATATAAGAATTCAGAGAAGAATCAAATCTTGTTCATAGATAATCTTGATCATAAACCCACAATTCATCGGATCTCGACAAACACACCGCAAAAAGTATTACATTGAATAGATCTCCAAGGAAATCGAGGAGAACTTTTTATTGAGAACCAAAGAGAGAGAAGAAGCCATCTAGCTAATAACTATGGACCCGAAGGTCTGTGGTGAACTACTCACACATCATCGGAGAGGCTATGGTGTTGATGTAGAAGCCCTCCGTGATCGAATCCCCCTCCGGCAGACCCCAGAAAAGGCCCCAAGATGGGATCTCACGGGTACAGAAGGTTGCGGCGGTGGAAAAGTGGTTTCGTGGCTCCCCTGGATGTTTTCAGGGTATAAGAGTGTATATATATAGGCGAAAGAAGTAGATCGGTTGAGCTACGAGGGGCCTAGGAGGGTGGGGGCGCGCCTACCCCCCTGGGCGCGCCCTCCTGCCTCGTGGCTGCCTCGTTGCTTCCTTGACTTCCACTCCAAGTCTCCTGGATTGCGTTTGTTCCAAAAAAGATCATCGCGAAGGTTTCGTTCCGTTTGGATTCCGTTTGATATTCCTTTTCCGCAAAACACTGAAATAGGCAAAAAAATAGCAATTTGCACTGGGCCTTCGGTTAATAGGTTAGTCCCAAAAATAATATAAAAGAGCATAATAAAGCCCATTAAACATCCAAAACAGATAATATAATAGCATGGAACAATCAAAAATTATAGATACGTTGGAGACGTATCATGGCCGCACGCCCCCCATGGGCTGGTCCGAATTGGACTAGGAGGGGCGGCGCCCCCCTCCTTCCTTCTCCCCTCTTCCTCCTTCCCTCCTTCTCCTACTAGGAATAGGAAAGAGGAGGGGAATCCTACTTGGACTGGGGAGTCCTAGTAGGATTCCCCACACCTGGCGCGCCCCCCTTGGGTCGGCCACCTCTTCCCTCACCTCCTTTATATACGTGGCCAGGGGGCACCCCAATAGCACATCAATGTTTCTCTTATCCGTGTGCGGTGCCCCCTCCACAGTTACACACCTCGGTCATATCGTCGTAGTGCTTAGGTGAAGCCCTGCGCCGGTAACTTCATCATCACCGTCGCCATGCCGTCGTGCTGACGGAACTCTCCCTCGGCCTCAACTGGATCAAGAGTATGAGGGACGTCATCTAGCTGAACGTGTGTTGAACACAGAGGTGCCGTACGTTCGGTGCTAGGATCGGTTGGATCGTGAAGACGTACGACTACATCAACCGCGTTGATAAACGATTCCGCTTTCGGTCTACGAGGGTACGTAGACACACTCTCCCGCTCGTTTCTATGAATCACATAGATAGATATTGCGTGATCGTAGGAAATTTTTTTGAAATACTGCGTTCCCCAACAGTGGCATCCGAGCCAGGTCTATGCCTAGATGTTATCTGCATGAGTAGAACACAAAGAGTTGTGGGCGATAATAGTCATACTGCTTACCAGCATGTCATACTTTGATTCGGGGGTATTGTTGGATGAAGCGGCTGAGACCGACATTACGCGTACGCTTACGCGAGACTGGTTCTACCGCCGTGCTTCGCACACAGGTGGCTAGTGGGTGTCTGTTTCTCCAACTTTAGTTGAATCGAGTGTGACTACGCCCGGTCCTTGTTGATGGTTAAAACAGCACACTGGACGAAGAATCGTTGTGGTTTTGATGCGTAGGTAAGAACGGTTCTTGCTAAGCCCGTAGCAACCACGTAAAACTTGCAACAACAAAGTAGAGGACGTCTAACTTGTTTTTACAGGGCATGTTGTGATCTGATATGGTCAAGACGTGATGATATATAAATTGTTGTATGAGATGATCATGTTTTGTTAAAGTTATCGGCAACTGGCAGGAGCCTTATGGTTGTCTCTTTATTTCATAAGATGCAAGCGCCATATAATAGCTTTAATTTATCGCTATGCGATAGCAATAGTTGCAAAAGCAATAGTTGGCGACAAAACCATGTGACGACACATTGATAGAGATCAAGATGATGGAGATCATGGTATCATGCCGGTGACGATGGAGATCATGACGGTACTTTGGAGATGGAGATCAAAGGCACAAGATGATGATGGCCATATCATGTCACATATTTTGATTGCATGTGATGTTTATCTTTTATGCATCTTATTTTGCTTAGTTCGGCGGTAGCTTTATAAGATGATCCCTTACTAAAATTTCAAGGTATAAGTGTTATCCCTGAGTATGCATCGTTGCGACAGTTCTTCGTGCTGAGACACCACATGATGATCGGGTGTGATAAGCTCTACGTTCACATACAACGGGTGCAAGCCAGTTTTGCACATGCAGAATACTCGGGTTAAACTTGATGAGCCTAGCATATGCAGATATGGCCTCAGAACACTGAGACCGAAAGGTCGAGCGTGAATCATATAGTAGATATGATCAACATAGTGATGTTCACCATTGAAAACTACCCCATCTCACGTGATGATCGGGCATGGTTTAGTTGATATGGATCACGTGATCATTTAGATGACTAGAGGGATGTCTATCTAAGTGGGAGTTCTTAAGTAATATGATTAAATTGAACTTTAATTTATCATGAACTTAGTCATGATAGTATTTTCGTAACTATGTTGTAGATCAATAGCTCACGATGTAGCTCCCCGTTTATTTTTTATATGTTCCTAGAGAAAAATAAGTTGAAAGATGATAGTAGCAATGATGCGGACTTGGTCCGTGATCTGAGGATTATCCTCATTGTTGCACAGAAGAATTATGTCCTTGATGCACCGCTAGGTGACAGGCCTATTGCAGGAGCAGATGCAGACGTTATGAACATTTGACAAAGCTCGGTATGATGACTACTTGATAGTTTAGTGCACCATGCTTTACGGCTTAGAACCGGGATTTCAAAAATGTTTTGAACACCACGGAGCATATGAGATGTTCCAAGAGTTGAAATTGGTATTTCAGACTCATGCCCGTCTTAAGAGGTATGAGACCTCTGACAAAGTACTTTGCCTACAAGATGGAGGAGAATTGCTCAGCTAGTGAGCATGTGCTCAGAATGTTTGAGTACTACAATCACTTGAATCAAGTGGGAGTTAATCTTCCAGATAAGATAGTGATTAACAGAGTTCTCTAGTCACTATCACTAAGTTTTTTGATGAACAATAATATGCAAGGGATAATGGAAACGATTCACAAGCTCTTCGCAATGCTGAAATCGGCGAAGGTAGAAATCAAGAGAAGTATCAAGTGTTGATGGTTGACAAGACCACTAGTTTCAAGTAAAAGGGCAAGGGAAAGAAAGGGAAACTTCAAAAGGAATGACAAGAAAGTTGCCACTCCCATGAAGAAGCCCAAAGCTAGACCCAAGCCTGAAACTGAGTGCTTCTACTGCAAAGGAAATGGTCACTGGAAGTGGAACTGCCCTAGATACTTGGCGGATAAGAAGGATGGCAAAGTGAACAAAGGTATATTGGATATACATGTTATTGATGTGTACTTTACTAGTGTTTATAGCAACCCCTAGGTATTTGATACTGGTTCAGTTGCTAAGAGTAGTAACTCAAAACGAGAGTTGCAAAATAAACATAGACTAGTTAAGGGCGAGGTGATGATGTGTGTTGGAAGTGATTCCAAGTTTGATAAGATCACCATCGCACACTCCCTTTACCTTCGGGGTTAGTGTTGAACCTAAAATAAATTTTATTTGGTGTTTGCGTTAAGCATGAATATGATTGGATCATGTTTATTGCAATACGGTTATTCATTTAAATCAAAGAATAATTGTTGTTCTATTTACATGAATAAAACCTTCTATGGTCATACTCAATATAAATGGTTTATTGAATCTCGATCGTAGTGATACACATATTCGTAATATTGATGCCAAAAGATGCAAAGTTAATAATGATAGTGCAACTTATTTATGGTGCTGCCGTTTAGGTCATATTGGTGTAAATCGCATGAAGAAACGCCATGCTGATTGGCTTTTGGAATCACTTGATTATGAATCACTTGATGCTTGCGAACCATGCCTCATGGGCAAGATGACTAAGACTCCGTTCTCCGAAACAATGGAGCGAGCAACTGACTTATTGGAAATAATACATACTGATGTATGCGGTCCGATGAGTGTCGACGCTCGTGGCGGGTATCGTTATTTTCTGACCTTCACAGATGATTTGAGCAGATATGGGTATATCTACTTGATGAAACATAAGTCTGAAACATTTTCTGACCTACTCTAAATCCGTTGAGACGACACCTTATGAACTGTGGTTTGGCAAGAAACCCAAGTTGTCGTTTCTTAAAGTTTGGGGCTTCGATGCTTATGTGAAAAAGCTTCAACCTGATAAGCTCGAACCCAAATCGGAGAAATGTGTCTTCATAGGATACCCAAAGGAGACTGTTGGGTACACCTTCTATCATAGATCCGAAGGCAAGACATTCGTTGCTAAGAATGGATCCTTTCTAGAGAAGGAGTTTCTCTCGAAAGAAGTGAGTGGAAGGAAAGTAGAACTTGATGAGGTAACTGTACCTGCTCCCTTATTGGAAAGTAGTTCATCACAGAAATCGGTTCCTGTGACTCCTACACCAATTAGTGGCGAAGCTAATGATGATGATCATGTAACTTCAGATCAAGTTACTACTGAACCTCGTAGGTCAACTAGAGTAAGATCCGCACCAGAGTGGTACGGTAATCCGGTTCTGGAGGTCATGTTACTTGACCATGATGAACCTACAAACTATGAGGAAGCGATGATGAGCCCAGATTCCGCGAAATGGCTTGTGGCCATGAAATCTGAGATGGTATCCATGTATGAGAACAAAGTGTGGACTTTGGTTGAGTTGCCCGATGATCGGCAAGCCATAGAGAATAAAATGGATCTTCAAGAGGAAGACGGACGCTCATAGTAGTGTTACTATCTACAAAGCTCGAATTGTCGCAAAAATGTTTTCGACAAGTTCAAGGTGTTGACTACAATGAGATTTTCTCACTTGTATCGATGCTTAAAAGTCTGTCTAAATCATGTTAGCAATTGTCGCATTTTATGAAATTTGGCAAATGGATGTCAAACCTGCATTCCTTAATGGATTTCTTATAGAAAAGTTGTATATGATGCAACCAGAAGGTTTTGTCGATCCTAAAGGTGCTAACGATGTAGAATTTTCTGGAAAGCATAAAGGAGTGTTTGAAAGGAGTTTTTTCAAAGAAAGACCTCAGTGAAGCTGCTTACATATTGAGCATCAAGATCTATAGAGATAGATCAAGACGCTTGATAAGTTTTTTTAATGAGTACATACCTTGACAAGTTTTTGAACTAATTCAAAATGGAACAGTCAAAGAAGGAGTTCTTGCCTCTGTTGTAAGGTTTGAAGTTGAGTAAGACTCAAAGCCCGACCACGGCAGAAGATAGAGAGAGAATGAAAGTCATTCCCTATGCCTCAGCCATAGGTTCTATAAAGTATGCCATGCTATGTACCAGACCTATTGTATACCCTGCCCTGAGTTTGGCAGGGGAGTACAATAGTGATCTAGTAGTAGATCACTAGACATTGGTCAAAATTATCCTTAGAGGACTAAGGAAATATTTCTCGGTTATGGAGGTGATAAAGAGTTCGTCGTAAAGAGTTACGTTGATGCAATCTTTGACACCGATCTGGATACATATTGAAAGTGGGAGCATTTAGCTAGAGTAGCTCCGTGCAGAGCATTGTAGACATAGAAATTTGCAAAATACATACGGATCTGAATGTGGCAGACCCGTTGACTAAACTTCTCTCACAAGCAAAACATGATCACACCTAAATACTCTTTGGGTGTTAATCACATGGCGATGTGAACTAGATTAACTGACTCTAGTAAACCCATTGGGTGTTGGTCACATAATGATGTGAACTATGGGTGTTAATCACATGGTGATGTGAACTATTGATGTTAAATCACATGGCGATGTGAACTAGATTATTGACTCTAGTGCAAGTGGGAGACTGAAGGAAATATGCCCTAGAGGCAATAATGAAGTTGTTATTTTATATTTCCTTATATCATGATAAATGTTTATTATTCATGCTAGAATTGTATTAACTGGAAACTTGATACATGTGTGAATACATAGAAAAACATAGTGTCCCTAGTATGCCTCTACTTGACTAGCTCGTTAATCAAAGATGGTTAAGTTTCCTAGCCATAGACATGTGTTGTCATTTGATGAACAGAATCACATCATTAGAGAATGATGTGATGGACAAGACCCATCCATTAGATTAGCATAATGATCGTTTAGTTTATTGCTATTGCTTTCTTCAGATTTATACATGTTCCTATGACTATGAGATTATGCAACTCCCGAATACCGGAGGAACACCTTTTGTGCTATCAAACGTCACAACGTAACTGGGTGATTATAAAGATGCTCTACAGGTGTCTCTGAAGCTGTTTGTTCGGTTGGCATACATCAAGATTAGGATTTGTCACTCCGTATATCGGAGAGGTATCTCTGGGCCCTCTCGGTAATGAGCATCACTATAAGCCTTGCAAGCAATGTGACTAATGAGTTAGTTGCGGGATGATGCATTATGGAACGAGTAAAGAGACTTGCCGGTAACGAGATTGAACTAGGTATGAGGATACCGACGATCGAATCTCGGGCAAGTAACATACCGATGACAAAGGGAACAACGTATGTTGTTATGTGGTTTGGCCGATAAAGATCTTCGTAGAATATGTAGGAGCCAATATGAGCATCCAGGTTCCGCTATTGGTTATTGACCGGAGATGTGTCTCGGTCATGTCTACATAGTTGTCGAACCCGTAGGGTCCGCACGCTCAATGTTCGATGATGATTTGTACTATGAGTTATGTGATTTGATGACCGAAGATGGTTCGGAGTCCTGGATGAGATCACTGACATGACGAGAAGTTTCGAAATGGTCGAGAGGTAAAGATCGATATATTGGAAGGCTATATTCGGACATCGGAAAGGTTCCGAGTGATTCGGGTATTTTTCGGAGTACCGGAGAGTTACGGGAATTCGCCGGGGGAAGTAGTGGGCCTTAATGGGCCATACGGGAAAGGAGAGAAGGGCCTCAAGGGGTGGCCGCACGCCCCCCCCCCCCATGGGCTGGTCCGAATTGGACTAGGAGGGGGCGGCACCCCCTCCTTCCTTCTCCCTTCTTCCTCCTTCCCTCCTTCTCCTACTAGGAATAGGAAAGAGGAGGGGAATCCTACTTGGACCGGGGAGTCCTAGTAGGATTCCCCACACCTGGCGCTCCCCCCTTGGGCCGGCCACCTCTTCCCTCCCCTCCTTTATATACGTGGCCAGGGGGCACCCCAATAGCACATCAAAGTTTCTCTTAGCCGTGCGGTGCCCCCCTTCACAATTACACACCTCGGTCATATCGTCGTAGTGCTTAGGCGAAGCCCTGCACCGGTAACTTCATCATCACCGTCGCCACGCCGTCGTGCTGACGGAACTCTCCCTCAGCCTCAACTGGATCAAGAGTACAAGGGACGTCATCGAGCTGAACATGTGCTGAACACGGAGGTGCCGTACGTTCGGTGCTAGGATCGGTCGGATCGTGAAGACGTACGACTACATCAACCACGTTGATAAACGCTTCCGCTTTTCGTCTACAAGGGTACGTGGACACACTCTCCCACTCGTTGATATGCATCACATAGATAGATCTTGTGTGATCGTAGGTAAAATTTTTGAAATACTGTGTTTCCCAACAAATAAAGCACCAGAGGGGGCCACCATCCAGCCAAAAGGGTGGAGGGCGCGCCCTACCCCCCCCCCCCCCCCCGGGCACGCCCCCCGTCCTTGTGGGCCCCCTGGCAGGCCTCTGATGCCCATCTTCTGCTAGATGGTGTGTTTTGACCTGTAAATCAGAAGAAAGCTTTCGGGACGAAGCGCCGTCGTCTCGAGGCGGAACCTGGGCAGAACCAATCTAGGGCTCCGGTGGAGCTGTTCTGCCGGGGAAACATCCCTCCGGGAGGGGTAAATCATCGCCATCATCATCACCAATGATCCTCTCATCGTGAGGGGGTCAATCTCCATCAATATCTTCACCAGCACCATCTCCTCTCAAATCCTAGATCATCTCTTGTATCTGATCTTTGTCTCAAAACCTCAGATTGGTACCTGTGGGTTGCTAGTAGTGTTGATTACACCTTGTAGTTCATGCTAGCTAGTTGATTTATTCGGTGGAAGATTATATTTTCAGATCCTTAATGATAATTAATACTCCTCTGATCTTGATCATGAATATACTTTGTGAGTAGTTACGTTTGTTCCTGGGGACATTGGAGAAGTCTTGTTATAAGTAATCATGTGAATTTGGTATTCGTTCGATATTTTGATGAGATGTATGTTGTCTATCCTCTAGTGGTGTTATGTGAACGTCGACTACATGACATGTCACCATTATTTTGGGCCTAGGGAAGGCATTGGAAAGTAATAAGTAGATGATAGGTTGCTAGAGTGACAAAAGCTTAAACCCTAGTTTATGCGTTGCTTCGTAAGGGGCTGATTTGGATCCATATGTTTCATGCTATGGTTAGATTTTATCTTAATACTTTTCTCGTAGTTGCGGCTGCTTGCGAGGGGGTTAATCATAAGCGGGAGGCTTGTCCAAGGAAGGGCAGCACGCAAGCACCGGTCCACCCACATATCAAATTATCAAAGTAACGAACGTGAGTCATATGAGCATGATGAAAACTAACTTGACAGTAATTCCCATGTGTCCTCGGGAGCGCTTTGCTTTATATAAGAGTTCGTCCAGGCTTGTCCTTTGTTACAAAAAGGATCGGGCCACCTTGCTGCACCTTGTTTACTTTTGTTATTTGTTACCCGTTACGAATTATCTCATCATACAACTATTTGTTACAGATAATTTCAGTGCTTGCAGAGAATACTCTGAAAACCGCTTGTCATTTCCTTCTGCTCCTCGTTGGGTTCGACACTCTTACTTATCGAAAGGACTACGATAGATCCCCTATACTTGTGGGTCATCAGTAACATACATTGGCATTGTCTTCTACAGATTGGCCACCAGTGGCCACATTGAGGGATGGTGCGGAACTGCCCGAGCAAGCGGTAACATACAATGGCGTTTTGAAGAACCTTACTCATGGTCTTTGTGTTGTCAAGATATGGTAGGTGTCGTTGGTTGTTGCTGCATTTTGCCGATCGTTGTTTTGATCTCTACGGGGGTCATTTCTTTTCCTTGTTTTTGCCATGGCATAGCTTCGGTCTTCTTTTGTGTGTGTGTGTGTGTGGAGTGGGGGGGGTTGGCTATGTGCATCCTAACTATGCAGAGGTCGGGTTTATTTCTCATTATGTTTGTATCCCTTGATGCTTCATTATGAGTCAATAAAAAATGCCCTTTGTCGACAAAATGTCCCTATGTACGTGAGAAAAGACTGAAGACTGGTGATTTCGCTGCCACCCTCGCCGTGAGAAGCGTAAGCACGGGGCATTGGCGTCGTCCATTCCAGCGCCACTGTCCTTTTTGAGGTATCACTGTTTGGTGTTGTCGACCATGAAATAAGGGAGAAGAGTCGACCAACCTAGGGCACGAAGGCGAATATGCCGGCATGGATGCTTGTGTGTGAAGGGCAAGCACTGGGGCAAATACGTTGGCACCAACTCCCACTTTAGTGATTTAAACGCTCTTATATTTTTCTTACAAAGGAGTATATCAGAATATAGAGGTCGTGATGCATGAGGCAGACATGTTGCCTAATCTGTCGATGGGCATGAAAGGATTAGCTAGAGTAACAAAACCTGCGCCAGTGCTGATCGATGGGATGGATAACATGGATTGATTATTTTGGCGGCGGCCGACGTAGTGTTGTGGGTTGCACGGCCGACACTATATTGGGGAAAGAGAAAAATTGTTTAAGGCTATGGGAGGAAAGATGTTTTACACCATTGTTCACGGTTAATTTTTTTGGGGTGACATTTCATTACATAATGGGAATAGTTGATAATTTAGTGCATGGTATTGATGGCTAATTTTTCCTGCTTTAAAATTGATCTAACAGTTCTGATTTTTTAATGGAAATAATAGAAGGTTAAATGTTTTTGGCATTTGTGAGAATTTGTAGTTTACCTTTTCTTTATGGTTGGCCCTTCAAACACTTTTAATACATAATAAATGTTCATGAATTCAAAAAGTTAAGATATTTGAAAAAATCATGAATTTAAACATTTCCACTAATTTAGAATATGTTAGTGTGAATTTAAAAACTGCAAATAAAATTATATTCACAATTTTGAGAAAATTTCCATGATTTTTAAAATCTTCATGAAACTGATAAAAATCTTCAAGAATTAAAAAAATGGCCGAAAATTCCAAAAAGTTCAAGGATTCCTTAATGGATTTAAAAAAAATCGTCAATTAAGAAATGTTCAAGAATGCAAAAAAAGATTGGTGAATTTGAAAAAGCTATTCGTCAATTGAAAAAAATGTTCACAAATATAAAAGTGTAGAAGGAGAAGAATCTGATAAACAGAAAAGAAATAAGAAACTGATAAATAAATAATAAAGAAAACAAAAAAACCTTGATAAAAAATAAAAATAAAAGAAAGAAACAACCTTATGAAAAAATCTCAAAGTCGGGTGGAACATTCCTGAAGCTTATGAAGACCGAGCGAAAGGTTCTTAGATCTTCAGAAAACTAGGGTGAATTAGCTTCTCTGATATAGGGCCGGCCTAACAATAGCAGTATTGGGCTAGTTCTTTCGAACCGATCATATCATCAGCGGTATTTGTCGGGCAGTGCTATACCTCGCCTAGAGCAAGATGGAAGCACGGATCGCGTTAGCAACTCCCCAAAAATAGGCCAGGCCCAGTGCAGCAGTGCTGGACGGAGTGCGCACGAGTCGCCACGCACCCTGCATATACATAGGTATGTTATATGTATTGTTTTTTCTCTTTTGATTTTTCTTTATATTTTATGAACCCTATGAAAATAGATTTGGAACATATTAGAAGTATGTTCCTATAATTTATAAAACTGTTTTGAAAAATATCCATCAGATGTTTGGAAATGGTCCATCGTGTGACTAAAAAATGTTTATAATGTTTTACAAAAATGTTCATGTGTTCAGAAAAAATATGTATATCATAAAAAATGTATCATCTATTACAAAAATGCTCACTGTGTATTTATAAAAATGCATCATTCTTCACATGTTAATGAAAACTCCATCTTGTGTTTAAAATGTTTAATGTCTATTTAAAAAAATTCAAAACATATTTAAGGAAATAATCACTAGGTATTTAGAAAAAAAATGTTCAACATGTGTTTCGAAAATTATCGTTGTGTGTTATTCACCATTAATTTCAAAAATATTCAATGTGTATTCAAAAAATGTTCAGCAGGTATCTAAAACTATTTAATGTCTGTTCGAAAAAAGTTCAACATGTATTCAGAAAAACTTAATGTGTGTTTAAAAAACGTAAAACACGTTTTCGATTTTTTATAATGAGATAAAATTTAAAAATAAAATAATCAAGAAAACTATTTTTTAATAAAAATAAGGAAAGCAAAAAACCAATAGAGAAAACACAGACGTATATATAAATTATAAACATGGGCCAAAAGTTCCCAAAACCGATATGGTTGTTGGGCCGGCGTAGATACAATACAACCTCACAGTAAGCAGGGTTTAGCATTTGTGATAATTGTGCGCTATTCCTAAAATAATTTGGGCCATTTTGTGTTAAATTTGGCCAATAGTGGGCTTAAGTGTCCCCAAGTATTCATGTAACAAGGTGCCCTTCCATCTTCAACATAGGCACAACCCTTGCATGTCGATGAACATGGTGCATATGAAGAACAACTAATTAACATATGCACCGCAGGGGGTACTTTCCAAGTGTGGGAGCACTCCAGCGTTGTCATGTGTTGTGCATCGGCTAATTACCCCGGCGGACCATTTTTTATGTTTTCTTTATTCTTTGTTCCTTAGTTTCATGTTTTTTCTTTATTTTTTCATGTTTTCCTAGGGTTTTTTTCTGTCTTTCAGAAGCTTAGGTGTGATGTGATATTGTGCTAAGCACATGCATGCTTTCGTGTGAAGCATAGGAGGGCCGGCCCTGAGGGGGGGAAGCGCGGGGGGGGGGGGGGGGGGGGGGGGGGGGGGGGGCAGGGGGCGACCGCCCCGGGCCCCCAAGTGTGTATTTGTTTGCATTAGGACTACGATTTAGGCTGCAGTAAAAGAAGTTCATCAGTGCTGGCCCATCGCCCAATTGGAAGCAGCTATTGTAGATAGAAGTCTATTATTTTTGCGAAAATTGTCGATGGAAAGTCTGATACATCGTCATAACTCACGCATTGAGTCGTGGGATCCATGACCAAATTAACGCGTGCCTCGGCATCACGAATGTAGCAGGCGCCGCCTTTTCGTCTCAGGCCTAAATTGTGCCATGGTACTTGAAATAAACTTGCCATGATCCATAAACTGATTTTTCCAAGTTAGAGAAATTAAGAAAATATACATTTGAAGAAAATGGTGGCAAACTATTTGAAGGATGGCAAGTTTGCTATGTTGTACTGATTGTTTGGCATGGAAATTTTAAAGATGTCTAAAAATATGGCAAACTTAGACATGGGACTTGAGTAAAACTTGCCATGTCAAATATTTTAATAAAAAAATGATCATTTATGTAAAAACAATAATTTTTCAATGATAACACAAATAAGAATTTTGCAATGGTACTTGAATTAAACTTGCCATGATCCATAAATTAATCTTGCCATGGTCCATATAGTAACTTTGCCATGTTAGAGGAATGACAAATTATAAACATTTAAAGAAAAAATGGTGACAAACTATCTGAAGGATAGCAATATTGCCATGTTTTATAAACTTTCAGAATTTTTGTTAGGTTTTCATGGAAAAAACACCATAAAAAATTGACATGGTCCATGCACTAAAAAAATTATGCATAAGATAAATTTGGCATGGCTGTGAACTAAATTTGCCATTGTCCCATAGAAAATAGATAATTGTGCCGTGTTGAAGAGAATAAATAGTTGCCATGGCCAATTACTAAATTTGCCATGATCTGTTATACTAACATTCCCATGGTCAATTACTAAATTTGCCATGATCCATATTTTTGCCATGGTCATGTACTGAAATTTGTCATGGTCACTACTAAAAATTAAGAAATTGCCATGTGCATTGAACTTTCTTTCCTAAAATTGCCTTCAAACTTATATATTGCCATGAAAGTTTTGTATAGGAAACAAAAATTGCCATGTGGATAGTTTGTAACTAACGAAAAAAGCAAACTTGAAATTGACATGTGATAAATATGTAGGTACAAACAAGAGAACAACACCTGAAAAATAGTCAAGGCAACACGCGCACACACATCCACATCTATGCCAAAACATATCATGACAAAGATGTGTACGTTAAAAAATGTAATGATGCAAAGATACTACTTGCCATTATGTTGAAAAACACATTGTGGTTACACACTAGTTTGTTTAGATTTGCCATCAAAGTTGGATAAGAAAAAGGGTTCTGGTATGTAATAAAAATTGGCATGACTGTACTCTAACAAATGCCATATTGGAGACAAATATATCATGATCTTGAGACCATGTTCCAGAAATTGCCCCCCCCCCCCCAATATAAAAATGATGTTGCCAGGCTACATGGCAAAATGGCCATGATATAGATATGTTTTGGCCTTAAAAATTGCCATGTACCTAAAAATACAAAACATTTCAACAATTTTCATGTGATGTGAGAGCCTACATGCACTAGACATTGAATGTTCATGCTAATTCCACTACAAAAAATGGCCATGGGTGCAAAAAAAATGACGCAACCATGCTACATGGCAAAATGGCCATGATATAGATCCGTTTTCCCCTTGAAATTGCCATGGACCTAAAATATACAGAACATTTTAATAGATTTCATGTGATGTAAACAGCCCACATGTACTAGCCATTAAAAAGTTCATGGAAAATTTCACTATAAAAATCGCCATGGCTGCAAAAAATTGTACACACCGTCGACTGCAATTTCATGGCAAAAACACTACATATATTGCCATTGCTGCAAAAAATACACTGTACACTTCATTTCCTGCTGAAAGGAAGACCATCATGGGAGAGGAATCGAGAAGAAAAATCTCACCAGCGTCTAAACGACATCCAGTTTGACGGTCCCCTTGTTTCACCCCCCCCCCCCACCACCCACGACGACTGCTGGAACTCAACGACGCCACCTACTCGGCATAGTGTGGTGGTGACAAGTGCAAAAGCGGGAGCAGCTACCACCGCCGCTCGACGTCCTCCATAGCCGCGGGCTCCCCCTCAGTGACTGCGCATGACGTCGGCTATGTAGATGCCTACCGCAACCCTTCTGCATCCTCGCCGCCGCACTCCCGTGCCACGCGTCGCTGCTGCAGTCACCGGAACAACCTCTATCGTTTGTCGTCATCCCACAAGGCCGCAATGGTGCGCGCCGAACATCGCCCTCTCACGATCGCAACCCTCCCGCATCCTCGCCGCCGCACTCGCAAGTTGCCCGCTGCCGCTCCAATCGCCAGAAGGCCTTCGCCGCTGCAACCCCTCGCACGGCCGCGGCCCTCCTGCATCCTGCCGCACTCGCATGCTGCATGCCGCCGCTCCAATCGCCGGAAGGCCTTCGCCACTGCACCCTGCCTGACCAACGCGGCTGGGGAAGGATGGGGTGGGGCGAGAATTGGGGGAAGTAGGCGAGGCCAGCTGAGGGGAGTGGCTGAGAATCATGGGAACGGATAAGGAAAAAAGTTCAACATGTATTCAGAATAACTTAATGTGTGTCTAAAAAACGTAAAACACGTTTTCGATTTTTTTATAGTGATATAAAATTTAAAAATAAAATAAGCAAGAAAATTATTTTTTTAATAAAAATAAGGAAAGCAAAAAACCAATAGAGAAAACACACACGTATATATAAATTATAAACATGGGCCAAAAGTTCCCAAAACCGATATGGTTGTTGGGCCGGCGTAGATACAATACAACCTCACAGTAAGCAGGGTTTAGCATTTGTGATAATTGTGAGCTATTCCTAAAATAATTTGGGCCATTTCGTGTTAAATTTGGCCAATAGTGGGCTTAAGTGTCCCCAAGTATTCATGTAACAAGGTGCCCTTCCATCTTCAACATAGGCACAACCCTTGCATGTTGATGAACATGGTGCATATGAAGAACAACTAATTAACATATGCACCGCAGGGGGTACTTTTCATGTGTGGGAGCACTCCAGCGTTGTCATGTGTTGTGCATCGGCCAATTGCCCCGGCGGACCATTTTTTAAGTTTTCTTTATTCTTTTTTCCTTAGTTTCACGTTTTTTCTTTATTTTTTCATGTTTTCCTAGGTTTTTTTCTGTCTTTCAGAAGCTTAGGTGTGATGTGATATTGTGCTAAGCACATGCATGCTTTCGTGTGAAGCATAGGAGGGCCGGCCCTGAGGGGGGGAAGCGGGGGGGCAGGGGGGCGACCGCCCCGGGCCCCCAAGTTGAGGGGGCCCAAGTGTGTATTTGTTTGCATTAGGACTACGATTTAGGCTGCAGTAAAAGAAGTTCATCAGTGCTGGCCCATCGCCCAATTGGTAGCAGCTATTGTAGATAGAAAGTCTATTATTTTTGCGAAAATTGTCGGTGGAAAGTCTGATACATCGTCATAACTCACGCATTGAGTCGTGGGATCCATGACCAAATTAACGCGTGCTTCGGCATCACGAATGCAGCAGGCGCCGCCTTTTCGTCTCAGGCCTAATTTGTGGCAGATGGATCAGGAAAGGTTTCTGTAGGAAGGGGCCTGTATCTCAACGGATGCAGTCCGCGCCGGAAATCAGCGGTGGGTCGGTGCTTCTCTGTGTCTTCTATAGAGGTGAGTATTGCTGGCCGGTCGACAACTTCCACTATTTGCACAATTAATCATTCTTGTTCTGTGGTTTAATACTGATGTTCAGTCGGTGCTATAGATCTTAGTTTTAAAGCAAAGAAAGAGGTTCTGGATGCTGCTCATGGCGGTAAGTTTATAGATGAACTCAGTAATGACGGCACAATTTGGTAATTAACTCTTGATTTAATCATTTGCATAACTAGGTGAGAGTAACTTTGCACTATCGCAACACCATAGATTTGATTTTTAAAGATACGGAGGTATTTAAGTTTGGAAGTAATGAAGAAATATTTTCCACATCAATCATATGGATTTGTTCATCTATCTAATTTCTCATATACTCCCATTTGTAGTAACATTCTTACCATTGTCATTACGAGAATTCAAAATTTTAACTCACCGATGCATTTAGGATGCAAATTGTTTTAGGACTATTCTTGAAGTCTTCTGTCCCTTTTGTTACCTAAAATAATATACTCCTACGGATGTTCAAGCATGACAGTAACAGTAAACATGTCTTTGCATCACGCACTGTTGTATACTTTCTCCATAGCCTGTTATTCTGATGTTTATGTTGACGGCCCCTAGGTATTAGTTTCGCCCCGGGGCCCCGAAATCTCAGGACCAGCCCTATGTGTCAGGCCCTATGGAGAGCACATCTTACTTCATACGCAGAGGCGGAGCCAGGATTTCTCAAAGTCTAGGGCTAAAACTAAACGGCTATAAATAACGCCAAATACCACACATACTAATGCATCCTAGAAGTATAGCACAGATTCACCTTCAAAATAAAATATGAATTCATTATTACCACATGAACAAATTTGGTAGTCATGTCATCAATTTAACAAAGTGCATTATTACAAACGAGTAATAATAAAACAAAATTGACTGTAGTAATAGTACAATTTAACATCAGCTTAACATCAACAATTCATTGGTTTCAGCTTCTTTTTTTTTGAGAATCATTGGTTTCCGCTGATACAAAGGAACTAGAAAAAGAATAGCTGAAAGAACACCAGAGATTACCTGTCCAGACGGTTGTGGAGATGGAGCCGAACATGAGGCTTGAAGCCTGAAGAGGGTTTGCTCCGACGAGGCGACGAGAATCATGTGCAGCTGCGCAGGTCTGGATCGTTTGTCTGTCGAGGGGGGACGCCTGGGGCGGCGGCGCAGGAAACAAGTCTACGGGGATTCTTTCTAATCGACAGGGGCGTGATCGATCGCATCGGTGCAGTGGGGAAAGGATCGCAACAGGCTTCGTGGAGTTCCTTTTTTTAGTCTAAACACACTTTACTAATCATCATCATCATATTAATAAAGCAAGGTGTGTTTCTCCAATTTTTTCATCTGTTCACCACTGAAAATATATTTTTTATATCCGAGGTGGTACTAAATTTCTGTGCTCCATCCGCTAGAAAAGAAAAAAAAAGAGTTTTGTGCAGAATTTCGCACATGGGCTGCACACGCTAAGACCTAGAGAAGCCGGCCCATTTACGTCCTGTCCACGCAACAGGGAAACCTTATTTGTCGCACAGAGCGGCAAATAGTTGGAGCTTCGCATAGGTGGCCCATTATTGGGCCGGCCCGTTTTCGTTTCTCTGTGTTATTTTTCTATTTTACTTTTTTTTCTTCCAAGTATTTTTTCCTTTTTCCCCTAAATTTATTTTTTTTATGTTTTTCAGTATTTTGTTTTACAAATTTTCATTAAATATTCAGAATTTCAAAAAAATCCCGTTTTCAAAAATATTTGGAACTTTTAATTTTTACTCTCGTTCCAAATTTGTTTGAAATTCAAAAAATGTTCGAATTTTTTCAAAAAGTTTACCAAAATTGTTCGAGATATTTAAAATAAATTGCATTTTTAAAAATAATAGAAATTCGAAAAGTATTCCTTTTTATTGGAATTTTCACAAATTCAAATAATGTTCATGATTAAAAACACATTTTTCTAAATGGTTTTGAACTTTCAAAACAAGTTTCCATTTTCAAAAAATGTTCTCAAATTCAAAAAATGTTTGTCTCTCCGCCTTAAAATGGTTCCTGTTTTTATAAAATGCTTGTGAATTTCAAAAAATCTTGCTATTTCAAGTTTTGTTTGCCTTTTTTCAGAAAAAACAATTTTTCACAAAAAATGTTCGCATTTTTATAAAAAAATCAGGAGGTCCCACAACCTCGACACGGAGGGAGACCTAAAGGAAAGAAAAGATACGGGTTGGGTAGTGACCGCCACTCCGACCAACCACACTACTATAAAGATCTCGCGGGCCAAACACGACCCGCGAGAACACTACAGCTCTCCACTCTGTCGCCCTACTATTGTGGAGACCGTTTTGATGGACACATCAATTATCTCTCTCAATGCTTCTCGCAAAAAATCTCTCCTGTTGCAACGCACGGGCACATGTGCTAGTATTAATCAAAGAAGTTCATAGAGATACAATGAATGTCTGGTGGGTTTATAAGCCACAGATATCGTCCAACATCGAGACCGAAAGCGTGCTTAGCGAGACTATGCGCCTCGATATTGGTAGATCTACCCCCGAAGATCGCCCCTGTTCATACGGAAGCATATGTGTATGTCATCCATATCGGTTCCAGCCAACACCTACTGCCTACCTATAGGTGCACCGCTTGCCGCCACCATCTCCGCCATGGACACTTTCCAGAGCCGCACGTTTCCTTCAAGGCAATATCTCATCTCCCATGTCCTTCCCATCATCGTACTCCCATAGGTGTGAGTGATATGAACCGCGTCTACGCTAAACGGCCGGCTGCTATGCGATCGGTCAGACCACGAATCATGCACTGCGACTTCACGTGTGGCCATTACTATCTTCACGTTGACATGGACTTGTACTTAAAAGTAGTTTAATCAGTTGCGATATGATGCTGCATGCACCCTGCCCGATTAAATACAGACACAGGAAGGACCAACCCACGACGTAATTAATGTTTGCGCCAGGTGCATTTGGGCAAATTCAAACTGATCCCGCTGGGATAAACAATGTCTACTCCGTACGTTTCACGAGTTTGACCCTCGGTAACCTGCGAAACTGACTCATATTGCGACGTGCACACACCGCCACCATACCACGTACACCGCCAGGTACGGAATCTTCCCAAAAACTAATCACCAGCAATTCAACCTGTTCACAACAGTACTAATGCTAACCAGGCTCAACTACAGACGTCCTCAGTCACTCAACACAGTAGGAGAAAGCAGCAAGAGGCGATGAGCTGTGCGCCGGTCCGTGTCAACGCCGGCTTCGCCGCCGGCGTCCTCTTCGCGCTCCTCGTCTGTTTCATCCTCCAGCAGGAGGTTGCCATCAGCGGCCTCAGCGGTAACCATTTATCCGTTTTCATTTCGCCTCACCTCACCACCGTTTCATGAATCTTCTGCTTACCAAGAGGCATACAGGCATACATAATGCTTTATAGCAGCTTCTCTCATAGTTACTCTCTCGTTTTTGACACTAGAACGGAGGGAGTAGATCCTAGCCTTGTTCTTCAAGGACCAGCGAGGCTAACTGTCTACCGAATATTATGTTTGTTTTTCTACCTTGAGCACACACATGATCGATGTGAGTGACGGCAACACTTATCTCCTGTTGCTTCATGTGCAGTCGCCACCACGGCAGCAGTAGCGCAATGGATCACGCTTAAACAGCTGAGTAGAGATCCTGCTGCAATGCAGGTGATTAAAGCTCCCGGTGAAAGTGAAACACGTGAGAATGTTATCTGTCTTACTTTGTGCCAACTACTATGCTCATTTCCAGTCCCCAATCTCTGTAAGATGAAGCTCAAACTCTTGCCTGTTGCTTAATCTACAGTCGTCGCTTCTGACGTGCAGCGGACCCCGGACATAGAGCCGATCCAAGGTTCAGGTGAGCAGAGCACTCCCGTCCTTTGCTTTGATCAAGTTTGCATGCTCAGATCGTTTGGGTATCCTAAGAAATCGCAAAATGGAAAACGGTCTGTTTCGACTCATGTGTATTTAGCCTACAGATGTCTGCGTCTATTGTCTTTTTTTTTTTTAAACCAGATCTGACAGTAAATACGGGAGTTCACATAGGCGTAAAACTCTGAGAGATCTTACTAACAATTGATAAATTTGTCAATTCGAAGAACTCAGATCTAGCTAACGAATATTTTGATTAAACCAATGGACGGTTGCCTACCCAGGGCAATGCATGGGAGACAGTGAATACTAAATTTAACATCCTGTGATCCTAATCATCACTATAAACTAGTCACAGTGAGGAGTAACATACACCAGTAACATACATGCTTTCTTAGACTATATTACTACTACCTCCATGGTGGGTAGTAACATATATGTAGTGTCATGCAAAATTTTATTTATTATGTTATATCTCATAATGTCTTGGTATGTGTGTTGTTACTTATAGAATGAGTAACTAGCTAAGTTACACAATTTACCTTCCTCATTAATTCATTGTCACATAAAAAAATTGCTAAGTTTGACCAGATGTTTTTATTAAAGTTACTCCCACTATGGCCAGTCAAATACGCAGGCCTGGGGTGCCTACCAAGTGAATTAATTTGTTTGTCACACACACCACAGAAGTAGGAGTAGAAGTAAAAAAAATATAAGCCTATAAATGCCCGGAGCTATATAAGCAATTAAGCATGCATATCGATTTTGCATTGTTTCTTCACAGTAAAAAAATCATACAATTTGCATCGTTTAACAATGCTATATACTGATTGTTAACTTCAAAAGAAAAACAATGGTAACTGTTTCCCCTTTCCTGGCGCGTGACAGATAATGGCAAGGTGGTGTGTAACACGGAGGGCCGCTCGCGTGACTGGTCGGAAACCTGCGAAGTCGACGGCGACGTCCGCACCAACGGCACAGCATTGTCGGTGACCCTCGTCCCAGCGAACAGGTCGTCGGAGCGCCGTGAGTGGATGATCTCACCGTACCCGCGTGGTGGCCAGAGCCTGAGGTCGGTCACCGTGACGCAGCTGCAGGACCGATCCGCCGCCCCGCCGTGCACGGTGACCCACACTATGCCTGCCGTCCTGTTCGGGATCGGGGGCTACGTCGGCAACTACTGGCATGACTACACCGACATGCTGGTGCCGCTGTTCGTCGCGTCGCGGCGGTACCACGGGGAGGTGACGTTCCTGGTCAGCAACATCCAGCACCTCCCGCGGTGGCTGGTCAAGTACAAGGCCTTGTTGCATGGTCTGTCCAAGTACGAGGTCGTGGACATGGACCGAGACGCGTATGTGCGGTGCTTCCCGCGCGTCACGGTGGGGCTCCACCTCGACAAGGAGCTAACCATCGTCCCCGAGAAGGTGCCGGGGGGCCCTCTCACCATGGCCGACTTCACGCGGTTCGTGCGCGAGACCTACGCGCTCCCACGCGGAGCACCGACCCGGGAGCCGGGCAAGAAGCCGCGGCTCCTGCTGATCCACCGGGGGGACTTCCGCCGGTTCCTGAACGAGCAGGAGATACTGCAAGCGGCAGAGGTGGCGGGGTTTGAGGCGGCGCTGTCGGAGCCGCGGGTCAACGGATCCGAGGTGGAGCAGGCGCGGCTGGTGAACTCGTTCGACGTGGTGCTGGGCATGCACGGCGCGGGGCTGACGAACGCGGTGCACCTGCCGCCGGGCGGCGTGCTGATCCAGGTGGTGCCGTACGGGAAGATGGAGTACCTCGCGAGGGCGGAGTTCAGCGAGGGCGCGACGGACATGGGGCTCAAGTACCTTGACTACAGCATGAGCGCGGAGGAGAGCTCGCTGATGGAGAAGCTCGGGCCTGAGCACCCGGCCATCAAGGACCCCGAGTCCATCCACCGCAGCGGCTGGGAGAATATGTTTGAGCTCTACCTTAAGCAGAACGCTCGCATCAACACAACCCGCTTCGCACCAACGCTGGTGCAAGCGTTCGACCACCTACGGCAGCAGTAGGGGGGAGGGCATGCTCATTAATCCCATTGTTTTCTTTGGTAGTTTTTTCTCATTTTGGGTTAATTGTAGCCTCTTTTTTTTTGTCATTATTTTCTCCTTTTCACTCGATGCATGGTTTGTTCGAATGTCTACTTCCACTTTTTTTTGTTAAGACATGCATAATCGGTTCTTCTCTTGCCAGTTTCAAACAGGAAGATCTTCATGAACCTGCTCGATTTATATCAGAAAAATCAGAAATGAATGTAAGGCAAGACTAAAGTACATCAAATTTTGGCTCACGGCAGAGCAAAGCAAAGGCAGGAGATGCGTGGATACTCATGGACTTTAGAGCGGCAGACGAAAAACAACACAATTTCGCATATTCTTGCTAAATAATCGTTTATTTACTATACCAGGCTATCACAAACAGAGCTCGGCAATAAATTTAAGATCGACTGTCAAATCAATAGAAAACAAATTTTCCATGGTATTTGATTTAAATTTGCCATGGTACTTGAAATAAACTTGCCATGATCCATAAACTGATTTTTCCAAGTTAGAGAAATTAAGAAAATATACATTTGAAGAAAATGGTGGCAAACTATTTGAAGGATGGCAAGTTTGCTATGTTGTAGTGATTGTTTGGCATGGAAATTTTAAAGATGTCTAAAAATATGGCAAACTTAGACATGGGACTTGAGTAAAACTTGCCATGTCAAATATTTTAATAAAAAAATGATCATTTATGTAAAAACAATAATTTTTCAATGATAACACAAATAAGAATTTTGCAATGGTACTTGAATTAAACTTGCCATGATCCATAAATTAATTTTGCCATGGTCCATATAGTAACTTTGCCATGTTAGAGGAATGACAAATTATATACATTTAAAGAAAAAATGGTGACAAACTATCCGAAGGATAGCAATATTGCCATGTTTTATAAACTTTCAGAATTTTTGTTAGGTTTTCATGGAAACAACACCATAAAAAATTGACATGGTCCATGCACTAAAAAAAATTATGCATAAGATAAATTTGCCATGACTGTGAACTAAATTTGCCATTGTCCCATAGAAAATAGATAATTGTGCCGTGTTGAAGAGAATAAATAGTTGCCATGGCCAATTACTAAATTTGCCATGATCTGTTATACTAACATTCCCATGGTCAATTACTAAATTTGCCATGATCCATATTTTTGCCATGGTCATGTACTGAAATTTGTCATGGTCACTACTAAAAATTAAGAAATTGCCATGTGTATTGAACTTTCTTTCCTAAAATTGCCTTCAAACTTATATATTGCCATGAAATTTTTGTATAGGAAACAAAAATTGCCATGTGGATAGTTTGTAACTAACGAAAAAAGCAAACTTGAAATTGACATGTGATAAATATGTAGGTACAAACAAGAGAACAACACCTGAAAAATAGTCAAGGCAACACGCGCACACGCACACGCACACACATCCACATCTATGCCAAAACATATCATGACAAAATGTGTACGTTAAAAAATGTAATGATGCAAAGATACTACTTGCCATTATGTTGAAAAACACATTGTGGTGACACACTAGTTTGATTAGATTTGCCATCAAAGTTGGATAAGAAAAAGGGTTCTCGTTTGTAATAAAAATTGGCATGACTGTACTCTAACAAATGCCATATTGGAGACAAATATGTCATGATCTTGAGACCATGTTCCAGAAATTGCCCCCCCCCCCCCCCCCCCCCAAATATAAAAATGATGTTGCCAGGCTACATGGCAAAATGGCCATGATATAGATATGTTTTCGCCTTAAAAATTGCCATGTACCTAAAAATACAAAACATTTCAACAATTTTCATGTGCTGTGAGAGCCTACATGCACTAGACACTGAATGTTCATGCTAATTCCACTACAAAAAATGACCATGGGTGCAAAAAAAATGACGCAACCATGCTACATGGCAAAATGGCCATGATATAGATCCGTTTCCCCCTTGAAATTGCCATGGACCTAAAATATACAGAACATTTTAATAGATTTCATGTGATGTAAACAGCCCACATGTACTAGCCACTAAAAAGTTCATGGCAAATTTCACTATAAAAATCGCCATGGCTGCAAAAAATTGTACACACCGTCGACTGCAATTTCATGGCAAAAACACTACATATATTGCCATTGCTGCAAAAAATACACTGTACACTTCATTTCCTGCCGAAAGGAAGACCATCATGGGAGAGGAATCGAGAAGAAAAATCTCACCAGCGTCTAAACGACATCCAGTTTGACGGTCCCCTTGTTTCACCCCCCCACCCACGACGACTGCTGGAACTCAACGACGCCACCTACTCGGCATAGTGTGGTGGTGACAAGTGCAAAAGCGGGAGCAGCTACCACCGCCGCTCGACGTCCTCCATAGCCGCGGGCTCCCCCTCAGTGACTGCGCATGACGTCGGCTATGTAGATGCCCGCCGCAACCCTTCTGCATCCTCGCCGCCGCACTCCCGTGCCACCCGTCGCTGCTGCAGTCACCGGAACAACCTCTATCGTTTGTCGTCATCCCACAAGGCCGCAATGGTGCGCGCCGAACATCGCCCTCTCACGATCGCAACCCTCCCGCATCCTCGCCGCCGCACTCGCAAGTTGCCCGCTGCCGCTCCAATCGCCGGAAGGCCTTCGCCGCTGCAACCCCTCGCACGGCTGCGACCCTCCTGCATCCTGCCGCACTCGCATGCTGCATGCCGCCGCTCCAATCGCCGGAAGGCCTTCGCCACTGCACCCTGCCTGACCAACGCCGCTGGGGAAGGATGGGGTGGGGCAAGAATTGGGGGAAGTGGGCGAGGCCAGCTGAGGGGAGTGGCTGAGAATCATGGGAAGGGATAAGGTATGTGTGAGTGAACCCGGTGTGAACGAGGAAATCGTTCGGGTGAGTTTGCCTTTGGCACGAACGAGGGAGCTGGGATGACATGGCGACTTCACGTGCGCCAATATGCGTGTGCGCGATCCAACGTCAACAAACCCATTCGGGGAGAGATGCAAAAACATAGCACGGGAGTTATTGATTCCATAAAATAATTGGGCAGACGCCACAAGGAGCTCGTGTTTGGTGCCCTCAGCACCGCTTACACAAGTTGGCGCTCGAAGGCCATGGCTACTAGGTAAGCCCAGCATCACTAGCGCAATAACCACTGCAATGCGATGACTTTTATGTTTTTTATCCAAAAATAGCACTATTGTCCCTTGTTGTCAGTCCAATTATAATTTATTTAAAAATATAAAACGTATTTTTTTAAAATAATTCACAAATTTTAGAAAAGGTTCATCGACTTTTAAAAATAAAATCATGGATCTAATAAAAAAAGTTCACAAATTAAAAAAATTATCAATTTTGAAAGATGTTCTCAAATTTGAAAAAAGTTCACCGGATTTTGAGAAATGTTCCCTGGATTTTGGGGAAAACATTCACGGATTTGGAAAAGTTCTTTCATTTTCGTCAAAAAAGTTGTGAATTCAAAAAAAGTTCATCAAAATTACTTTTTTCACAAATTTCAAAAACATTCACTGAATTTGAAAAAAAGTTCATCGATTTTGATAAAAAAGTTCGCCCATTTTAAAAAAAAGTTACCGGATTTTAAAAAGAAGTTCACGCATTAGAAAAAAGTTAATTGATTTGATAAAAAAATTACACAAATTCGCTCCCAAAAATTTAAAAACGTTCACTGGATTTTGAAAAAAAAATCGCTGGCTTTTAAAAAAGTTCATAATTTTATTAAAAACTTCACACATTTTGAAAAAATAAAGAACACACAAAAAGAAATAGAAGAAGGAAGAAAAATGGATAGAGAATGTAACAAATCACATCAGGTTCAGATGTCTAGGTGGCTACCGTAGCCAACTGTAAATGTGTAGGTCGTATGTTCGAGTGACAAGAGTGTGGTATTTTTCTAAAACAGAAAAACGAAATGATAAATGGGCCGGCCAGCATGTAGTGGTAGTTGGGTTTGCCGACGCCACGGACGCGCCGGGGGCCTTCCTCGGAATGACATGTTTTTATTTGGTCTCGCTTTAAAAATGTTAATCATGCATTTGAAAGATATTTAATGTGTATAGAAGCAATATTGACTATGTATTAAAAAAATATCAAACTTGTATTTGAAAAATACTAAACAAGCATTTGAAAATGTTAAAATGTGTATAGAATATAATGTTGATCATGTATTCAAAAACATATCTTGTGTTTAAAAAATGTTAATCTATCATTTAATTATTTTTAAATGTGTATAGAAAAATATTGATCATGTATTAAAAAATGTAATCAAACATTTAAAATATGTTAAATGTGTGTAGGAAAGAATATTTCTCATGTAAATGTACACAAAAAATATATAGTGTGTAGAAAAATTTCCTCATTTATTTAAAAAATGTTAAGCAAGAACTTGAACAAAATGTTAAAAAAGTATGTGAAAATTATTAATCAAGCATTTTAAAAATGTTAAATGTGTATAAAAAAGGTTGACCATCTATTAAAAAATATTAAACTTGTATTTACAAAATTTTAATCAAGTATTTGGAAAATGTCAAATGTGTATAAAATTTGTTAAATATATATTAAAAAATATTAAGTTTTTATTGAAAAAATGTTAACCAGGCATTTGAAAAATGTTAAATTTGTATAGAGAAAATGTTGACCATTTGTCTGAAAAATCATAATTTTGTATTTAAATTTTTTAATGAAGATTTTAAAAATGTTAAATGTATATAGAAAAGAATTGACCATGTATTAAAACAAATCTCATATTTTAAAATGTTAAACATTTATTCGAAAAATGTATTAGTTATATACCAAAAATGTGTATAAAAAGAAAACCGAGATAAAAAGACAAACACGATGAAAAACAAAAAATAAAGAAGCAAAATCAAAGAAAAGGCGGTGAAAACCGAAGAAACGGAAGAAAGAAACAAAAGAAACCATGGCCCGACTGCTCCCGATTCGTCCCCGTCTTTGTCCGCTGCTTTGATTACTCCTGCACGGACACCATGGCCGCCCCTGCCAAGAAGAAGGCCACGGATGAAGCCGAGGTTCCTGTTGCCGCCGGGGCCCTTGCCTGGCCTACCGGACGGTATGATTCGTTCATCCCGTACCTGCTCGTTCATGTGCTAGTTGTATATGATATGTCATAGATGTTTTGGTTCTATGCTATAGGCGTGCTCACATGTTTAGGTTTCGGTATAAGTTGCATACTATGAATGACATGTTTACCGTTTGCTCGTGGATTGATAATCAAAAAGTATTAATATATCCAACATTCTACTCGCTAAATCGGGTCTTTGTACTAAAAATAAATAAGGTATGTGCTTATGTCTTGGCTAACTTCACTAGAACCGTGGGTGGCAATAATGTTTGGTTCTGTTGCCGGAGTGTATCCCAACTAAGAGTATTTGTTAGCTGACTGTAACCTCGCATTGTACCAGTGTAATAAATATCTCTTTCCCTCACAAACAAAGGTAGAGAGAAATAGCGACAAGGCAATACACACATGACTAGTCATTACTTGTTGCTTGACGCCTATATATGCACCGGAGAGTAGAAGAGAGCTCTTGTGATCAGAATAAATAAATCAGATAGACTAGGTAGATTTTTTTTTAGAATACGCACGAGCGTGCGTATCATATATTAGAGAAGGAGAGGGGGTAAAAAGCCCCTGCCACCAATGTCTTACAGGTGATTACATGCCGTGACGCAACGGCCCACCATCCACTAGACTAGGTAGATTGTATGATGCTCTACTGCATGCATCCACGCTTGTCGCTTTGGAAGAGTGCTCATTTGCAAGGATCGTCACGGTGGACCATCAAGAATTGAGGGATTGCATGTTATGATCATCTCGCTTGGACTGCAGGAATATTTAGCTATAACATCGCCCCACTACGTACATGACTTGTCTAATCATCTCTGGATCACCCTACGTCCCTATGTCAATTTGCATCGGGTGTTTTAGGGACACCACCGTTAACATTTTCATAAAATGTAGATCTGTCCAATGTGCTAACTGTCACTAGTTGAGTATGGGTTGGCCAATTAAATCATTAGACGAAAATCACAGTCGGAACGTACACATCCCCTTCTACAGTCTGCTTGATTGTCCAAAAGAAAAAAAATCTAGTCTGCTCAACTAGTTTGTGAAATAGAATATCCTTCCGCCTGATTAGTGCAGCCTTGGAGCTACTCGTTGACTAGACAGGCCACATGTTTCTTTTTTTTTCAGAAAATAATTCTTGTATTACTCAAAGATTAAGGCATACAATCTTGTCCAACACTGTTCAAGACTTTCCCTGGGCCAGAGCCTAACAGAACCGCAGTTTGGTTATTCAACTTACCAAAGTTAGCCATAAAATCACTGACATTATTACAGCTCGACGAATACGAGTAATACAAAAATCGGATTCCCACATGCTAGTTTTGATCTCACTGATAAAAATGCATACTTGGACCTGTTTTTTTTCTGCTCTTCACCATGGAGATAATTTCCATACCATCAACTCTATCAATTGGCAAATTTTTCCACTGCAATGCTAAAGACAACCCTTCCTTGACTGCTAGAATCTCAACCGTGCAAGTGTAAAGATGCCTACAAGAACTGGAAATATAGCACCCTCATGATCCCAGAGAATCATACCAGTTCTTCCTAATCTCAACCGTGCAAGTGTAAAGATGCCTACAAAAACTGGAAATAATGGCACTCTCATGATCCCAGAGAATCATACTAGTTCTTCCTACACCATAAAAGAAAGAACCATCAATATTCAATTTAAGATGCCTAGGTGTCGGAGGCATCCATGGAGTAAGTGACAATGTCCCAGATAAGGGGCCTCTCACCACGTCGACTCCCGGCCTGGTGGCCCGGGCTAAGGACCCCTTGTGAGTTCTGTCCCGGGCCACATCAGGTGGCCCATGGCCTATAATCCGAAGATTTGAGAAGACTTAGAGCATCTACAGCCGGTCGCCTCAAACCCGCCTCATACGCCCGGGCGGGCCGCCCGGTCACGATTTTTTGACCCAGACGGCCCCCTCAAATGCACGGGCTGACCGGCACCCCTCATATCCAGCCCAAATATGAGGCGGGTAAGGGGACGCCCGGGCACGCCCGCCACGTCGGATTGACGAAGGGTTCCTAGCAGGAAATGCCCTGAAACCTCGCGGACCGAAGCTCGTCTCCTTCGCCGGACCGGTGGTGCCGCCCGATGCAGCTCCAGCGGGCCGCGTCATGCCTAGCCCGGCTATTTAAGCTGACCGGCGGCACCGAAGCCCTACCATCTATCCACATTTTCCTCCTCCTCCTGTCCACCGCTATCGCCACTTTCCACTCCACCCGTCCGCCTAGTAGTCATGCCCCCACGCCGCCAGGTGAGGAGCGAGCCTTTTCTGATGCCAGAGCGCCGGCTCGAGCTCCTTGAGCAGATCCGGGCTAGGCGCAAAGCCTGATCGCCGCAGGGCTACCTCCGGATGTAGTGGATCCGGAGGAGGAGTTGGAGGAGGAGGAGGAGGATGATGTGGGGGACGCTGGTGACACGGATCTGCAGGCGGAGCAGTAGGCCATCCTCGATTCCCTCCAATCGGAGTCGACTACGGAGGCCAGACGCCTTGCCGGCAGGAGATGGAGGCGCGGGTGGCCGCGGAGAAGGCGGAGATGCTCACGTACATGGATGAGGTCGAGCAGGAGGAGGACGATCCAGAGGCCTCCTACCCGCTCATCCAGCCGGCGCCCGGGGCCGTCGTCGTGGGCATCTCTGATGGTGAAGACTAATTAGGTTAGTACGTAGGATTTCTTTGCATGCTTTGTATGATGTAGGGGATGAAATATGAGAGAGGAGGAGCAGAGTGGCTAATTTGAGGTGTGATCGGTCACTGTCCGCGGATGCGCCCGGTTGCGTCCGCGGGCATTTCAGGGGGCGGATTTGCAAAGTCCGACTGCAGATGCTCTTAGACGTACAAGATATCAAGCTAGATCCGTTGAGGGATCTATCTCCTCGTACGTAGCCAACTATGATCCATGTAACATTGGACCACCCGCCCGCCCCGGTATGCTATATAAACCGAGCGGCCAGGCTCGTAGTAGACACATTCAAATCTCTCGGTACTTTGTACTTTGTATACACTCCAACGCAATAAAACACAAGCGGGACGTATTGTTTTCTCTTATTGGAGAGCCTAAACCATGGTGAACTCTGGTGTTCTTATTACCATCATCCGAAGACACCTATCTTAGGATACCAAACCAACCGAACTGGCGGATTTAGCTGCGATGGTGGTAGCCCCTGTCCTGCTAGGTGATCGACGTGGTTCAATTGGAGAAAGATCGATGCACAGGATCGGCTCTAGCGCAATCTTTCCACCAAGGCAGATGTTTGTATTTGGCGGTGTCACCCTTGTCGCCACCTCGGTCAGGTCGAGTCCTTTGCTCTGGGCTAGATCATAAGATTCGGCAACATGTAGTACACTGCGGATCTCAACAGAGAGCTAATCTTCAAGAGATTAGTGTCGGACCAAGCCCGGGAGCGGCATACGCCGCTTCCCCTGGTCCTCTATGTTAGATCAGACCATGGTGGAGCGTGAGACTTCTTTGCGGGGTCGATGTCGGATAGGATATTGGAGCCATTTCCCTGGTCCCAACGTCAGATCAGGCCTTGGAGGAACGTGAAAAACCTTTGCCAGCACTGAAAGGATCGATATATTTGACTAGAGGGGGGGGGGGTGAATAGGCAACTGACAATTTTTTTTAGTTTTTCTTTACCAATTTAAACTTTGCATCAAAGTAGGTTGTCTAGCTATGCAACTAGGTGAGCAACCTATATGATGCAACAACAATGAGCACACAAGCAAGCAAGAGATATAGCACAAATAAGCTTGCACAAGTAAAGGCATGAGATAACCAAGAGTGGAGCCGGTGAAGACGAGGATGTGTTACCGAAGTTCCTTCCCTTTGAGGGGAAGTACGTCTCCGTTGGAGCGGTGTGGAGGCACAATGCTCCCCAAGAAGCCACTAGGGCCACCGTATTCTCCTCACGCCCTCACACAATGCGAGATGCCGTGAATCCACTATTGGTGCCCTTGGAGGCGGCGACCGAACCTTTACAAACAAGGTTGGGGCAATCTCCACAACTTAATTGGAGGCTCCCAACGACACCACGAAGTTTCACCACAATGGACTATGGCTCCGCGGTGACCTCAACCGTCTAAGGTGCTCAAACACCCAAGAGTAACAAGATCCGCAAGGGATTAGTGGGGGGAATCAAATTTCTCTTGGTGAAAGTGTAGATCGGGGCCTTCTCAACCACTCCCGAGCAAATCAACAAGTTTGATTGGCTTGGGAGTGAGATCGGGCGAAAATGGAGCTTGGAGCAACAATGGAGCTTAGGGTTAGAAGAGGTGGTCAACTAGAGGAAGAAGACACCCCTTTTATAGTTGAGAACAAAATCCAACCGTTATCCACCTAACCAGCCTGCGACTTGCGGTACTACCGCCCCTGACAAGCGGTACTACCGCACGGCCATACGGTACTACCGCGAGAGAACGCGGTACTACCACTGCAACGGCAGGAACTAGGACAAGCCTGAAGCACAGAGGCTGAGAACGGTACTTCCGCAGGCGCGGTACTACCGCTCCCCCTTGCGGTACTACCGCAAGGCAGGAATGGCCTAGCCTGGGAAGGGCGCAGATGAATAAAAATACATCCGTGCCTACTTCCGCTGAAAATTAGACGATGCAAAAATCCGACACGGTACTACAGCTGGAGGAGTGGTACTACCGCGTGGCAGCTGAGCCAGGCCGCGCGTGGTACTACCGCGCACAAGGTGCGGTACTACCGCGAAGGCGCGGATGTAAAAAAATTACATCCGCCCCTACTACCGCAATGCAGCGGCACTTGGCCTGGGGGCCACGGTACTACGGCTCCAGAGGAGCGGTACTACCGTGGGCTCCTGCGGTACTACCGCGCCGAGGTATGGTACTACCGCAGGTGCCTGCGGTACTACCGCTCCAGGGAGCAGTACTACCACAAGCCCAATATCATCAACCAAGACATAATGCATAGAGGATAAACGGAGGATGCTCCAAAGCGCAGGGGAAAGGTGGAGACAAGGAAGAAAATGTGTACGTGATGATTCCACCCGAACCTTTCCGACGCGGACCCCCTCTTAATAGTACGGCTTTCCTACGACTCAAATCCACCAAAAAGAAACGTAGAAAAACGCCGTCTTCAATAGTCTTCGAGGGGCACCAAACCGTCTTGTGCCTAGCGATGAAACGTCTGAGAAACTCAAGGCACACGATTAGTCCGCAAAAGCATTGTCATTAATCACCAAAACACCTTAGGGATAAATATGCCCTTACAATCTCCCCCTTTTTGGTGGATTGATGACAATACGGGATTTGCATAGAGGGAAATAAAATTGAGCAAACGCAAACCCCTCCTCCCTAAGATATAGACGGGCTCCCCCTAGATGTGTGCAATCTAGATGGGTGCTTTGGACTGCACAACACATATACTAGGATCAACACTCCTCCTATATTTTAGAGACAAGGCATAACTTGCAATAGTAAGACTAACACTAGACAAGATAGCAAACAGGAGCATAACATAAAGTAGCACAATATATCATAAGCTCGCTAAGATAGGATAGAGTGCATATGTCTTACACCATATGAAGGATAGGTCTCAAAGGCGCAAACCAAACCAAAGCAAACGAGGTTCAAACGATAAAGCAAACACACCAAACACGACACACGACTCGCAAGCACACGCAAACCCCTACACTCTCTCCCCCTTTGTCATCGAGACGCCAAAAAGGCAGAGAGGACACCTACACACAAGGGGTGGCTCAGGCAGAGAAATCGCTCCAACGCTCCCCGTCAGACTCGGCGGCAGGGACGGTCTCCTCGATGTCCTCCTCAGAATCAGTCCACTTGTATCCTTGCTTCGCCATCCATTCGGCCTCCGGGGTGATGTGCCTCTCTGACCCGTCGGATTCTGCCTCACCAAAGATCTTCATGATCCTCTTGTCACGGCGGCGACTCTCCTTGGAAGCAACGTGAGTCCTGTACTGCCCCTTTGCCTGCATGCAGAACCGAGTCTTCATCTTGTCGTTTAGCTTCTTGGCCCACGATGGCTCAGAGGAACGATGGGTATACCCAGCAGCACGGTCCTCAGCAACATCCTGCCTCAGCCTCCTCCTCATCAACAGCCCTCCTAGCAGCAGACGCCTCAGCACGAGTAGTAGTGTTGGCCCACTTGGGCTTGACACGGAGACTGATGGACTCATGCCGAATCCAGTCTGGAGCAAGGAACTCATCACCAGGGATCAACTTCTCCCAAGACTTGGAGATCAACAGAAACATGTACGGTCCATAGATAGGTACCTTGCGGTTGAACATCGTGAACCGAAGCTCACACCACATGATGTGTGAGACATCAAGTGGTTGAGTCTGAGACACACGTGCCTCCTTGCACAGGAGCATCATATCCACCAGATAGGCATGTACCTTGTCCTTGTCGCCAATGCGAGGAAACAGAGAGTTGCGGAAGATGCGATACATGATGTCCAAAAATGGGTTCAGCACCCACGTCGACTTGCCACTGGGAAGCACCTTCTCAACATAGTACTGTTGGAGCCTTTTCTTGCTTGCGGACTCAGGGTTGGCATGAGGGCGAACACCTACGGGAGTGGTGAGCCCATCATCTGGAACCTGTAGCAGATCCATGAAATCCTTCCAGAGGTAGCAGTCAACTGACGGCCATTGGTCATCCAAGTCATCCTCCGCTCCTCCCCAGGGTGAAAGTGAACTGAGGCAAAGAACTGACAGATAAGCTCAGGGTCATAGTCCAGGTGGAAGGAGATCACATGTTCAATACCAAACTGCTCCACCAAATACAGAGCCTCTCCAAAGTACTCACGATACTTGTCCTTCCTCATGTGATTCATGTCAATCCACTTGACATCTACGTAGGTGTTTTGCTTGGCCTTGATCACATCCAGATAAATGAGAGTCTGCTGCTTGGTCCAAAACAAGTCATTGCCTCTGAAGATAGCACGACATTCACATATGGGTTGATCTGCCTGCGAGGGATAAACTCAGAAAGTGGAATCTCGTCCATGCCCTTAGCGGGTTCCTTGTACTTGCTAGTTGAGGTCTTGACATTGCGCTTGGGGGCACTGGAGCCCTCTGGTGCTTCATCTTGATTGTGTAGTCGCTTGGAGCCAGTGTCACGACTGGGATTGGAACGGCGAGCAGGGGCACCAGAGCCACCACCTAAGACACAAAGCAAAAGCACACACAAAGAGCGAGAAGAATCAATGCAAAGACCTTAGCAAGACAAGGGAAACAAGTAGAAAGCATACGTGGTAATTGCCAAGAAGAAGATAGGACAACAACGGTAGTACTGCCAGGTCGCGCGGTACTAAAATTTTAGTACCGCTCCTAGTCGCGGTAGTACCGTGCGAAGACACGGTAGTACCGGGGCTTGGAGCGGTAGTAGGATCTTAGTACCACATCACGTGCGGTAGTACCGCACCTGATGGGCGGTAGTACCGGACCTGCGGTAGTACCGCACAGGAGATGCGGTAGTACCGCACGGCGGCAGATCCAAACCATTTTGAATCTGAGAAAAACCGCGAAAACGCGGCGGTACTACGGTTGATCAAATCTAGCACGGGACAATATATCAAGTATAATTTCTACGCAACACTACTCTCCTACATCCTACTCTTGCATAGATTTGGCCTAAAATCTCAAGAACACATGCATCTCCCCAAAAACCTAGAGGCAAAAGAACAACCAAAAGAGAGAGGGGGTTGGGGAGAAACCTTGGTCCATGGCAAGAGGAAGTGGTGGGGAACGATCCCACCGGTCGGAATCCGAGGAGAGTGGCCGGAGACGGAGATCCGGCGAGGGTCTCCGCCGCCGTTCTTGAGCGAGAGAGAGAGAGGCGGTGGGGGCGAGAGACAAGTGAATGGGTATGGGGAGTTGGAACTCCCCTGCTCGAGTCATAACCCCCACGCGCTCTCGTCAGCGCGGTAGTACCGCGCTTCATCGCGGTACTACCGCTCGGGCGGAAGTGCCGCACCAAAGCGGTAGTACCGCTCTCCCAGGCGGCAATAAAAAATTACTGCCGCGCTGGGTGCGGTAGTACCGTGCTCTCCACACGCGGTAGTACCGTGGCAGCCCACGGTAGTACCGTGGCAGCCCACGGTAGTGCCGTGAGCTCAAGAAAATGCATGTTTCAAACACAAAGAAAGAGAGGTCTTCGCACGAAATCTTCAAACAAACGAGACACCACAAGAACACGCTCAACACGAAGAAAGAGGGGCAAAAGACAACAAGAATCAACCTAGAGACACCACCTCTCCAAAGAGAGGGCGGTGGCTGGAGCCACCTATGTTTGAGTCACTTGGTATGGCACCACGAAGAATTATCCTTGGGCCCATGACCAAAACTCGTCTTTGAAGCACAAGTACCATAAAAAATGGCTAATGTGAAAAAGTTGATCAATTTATGCATAATGGGGGGAGGGAGAGTTCATTGAGAGAACAACACTCCCCCTATGTCCATGCCTACATCTAAACAAGACAACAAGTTGAGTATGGTGGGGTGTGCAAGGTTTCAAGCAACACTGCTCGAATCAATGATATTTAGCTCATGCCTTAACTCGCGAAATCTTGCTTCATCCAATGGCTTCGTGAAAATATCTGCAAGGTTATCATGAGTGTTGACGTAGTTGAGCTCGATCTCCCCTCGCCTAATGTGATCCCGAATGAAGTAATACCGAATCTCAATATGCTTCGTCTTGAAGTGTTGCACCGGGTTGAGAGAAATCTTGATGGCACTTTTATTGTCACACGAAAGAGGCACTTTGTCACAAATGACACCGTAATCCTTTAAAGTTTGCCTCATCCATAAGAGTTGTGCACAACAACTACCGGCCACCACATACTCCGCTTCGGTGGACGAGAGAGACACACACCTTTGCTTTTTGGAAGACCAACTTACCAAAGAGCAACCAAGGAATTGGCACCCTCCGGAAGTGGACTTCCTATCCACTTTGTCTCCCGCCCAATCGAAGTCCGAATACCCTACAAGCTTGAAGTTTGCTCCTCTTGGGTACCATAAGCCAAAGTTTGGGGTATGAGCCAAATATCGAAAGATTCACTTGACTGCCACAAAGTGGCTTTCCTTAGGTGCGGCTTGAAACCGTGCACAAATTCCCACACTCAACATGATATCCGGTCTAGATGCACAAAGGTAAAGCAAGGATCCAATCATGGAGCGATATACCTTTTGATCCACCTCTTTACCATTGGGATCGATGTCAAGTTGGCACTTGGTGGGCATTGGAGTGGAAGCCGGATTGACATCACTTAGCTTGAATCTCTTGAGCATATCTTGAGTGTATTTGGCTTGGTTTATGAAGGTTACTTCTCTTCTTTGCTTCACTTCGAATCCTAGAAAGAACTTCAACTCTCCCATGGAAGACATCTTGAACTTTGAGGTCATGAGAGCGGCAAATTCCTCATTGAAAGCTTTGTTAGGGGAACCAAAGATAATGTCATCAACATATAGTTGGCACACAAACAACTCCCCTTTGACCTTCTTAGTAAAAAGAGTGGGGTCGATTAGCCTAACTTCAAACCCACGATCTTGTAACAACTCGGTAAGGTGGTCATACCACGCACGTGGGGCTTGTTTAAGGCCATAGAGTGCCTTATCGAGTTGATACACATGATCGGGAAAGTAGGGATCCTCGAACCCGGGGGGTTGCTTGACATAAACCAACTCATTAATAGGACCATTAAGAAAAGCACTCTTTACATCCATTTGTTGCAACTTAAAGTTGTGATGAGAAGCATAAGCAATCAACAAACGAATGGATTCAAGGCGAGCAACGGGAGCAAAGGTTTCACCGTAGTCGATACCCTCGACTTGGGAGTAGCCTTGTGCCACCAATCGTGCCTTGTTGCGAATGATGGTCCCATGAGCATCTTGCTTGTTCTTGAATATCCACTTGGTTCCAATGACATTGTGATTCCCCGTTGGCCTTGGCACTAATCTCCACACCTTGTTGTACTCAAAGTTGTTGAGTTGTTCATGCATGGCATTAAGCCAATCCGGATCTTCGAGTGCTTCATATACCTTTTGGGGTTCAACACAAGAGACAAACGCGTGATGTTCACAATAGTTTGCCAATTGTCTACGAGTGCTTACCCCCTTTTGAATGCTTCCAAGCACATTCTTCATGAGATGACCCTTGGTGGAGAGCTTGGATGCAATCTTGGCGGCACGACGCTTCAATTCCTCCTCGGTGGTGAGTTGAGGAGCGCTCACTTGATCATCTTGAGAGCCGTCTTGAGCTTGTTCTTGATCTTGAATTGCTCAGAGGAGAGAACTTGACCTTCGGCATCACTTGGTGTGTCAACACCGTCTTGAGCATGATCTTGCCCTTGGTCTTGTTCATGAGGTTGAGAGCCTTCACTTTGTTCTTCGGAAGCATGTGGGCCTTGGGTTGGTGATGGCTCCACTTGAGTGGAGCATTTTCCTTCTCCTTCGGCCACAAGGGGTTCCTCAATGGGTAGGATAAAACCAACACCCATTCTTCTTATGGCTTGAGGAGGAATTTCATCACCTACATCACAAGTGCCACTTTGCTCCACTTGGGAGCCGTTATTCTCATCAAACTCCACGTTACACGTCTCCTCAATAAGTCCCGTAGATTTATTGAGGACACGGTAAGCATGAGAGTTTGTAGCATAACCAACAAATATGCCCTCATAAGCTCTAGCCTCAAATTTAGACAACCGAACACCTTTCTTGAGAATGAAACACTTACACCCGAACACCCGAAAGTACTTGAGGTTGGGCTTGTTACCGGTGAGTATCTCATATGGAGTCTGTTGGAAATATGCCCTAGAGGCAATAATAAATAGTTATTATTATATTTCTTTGTTCATGATAATTGTCTATTGTTCATGCTATAATTGTATTGTCCGGAAATCGTAATACATGTGTGAATACATAGACCACAACGTGTCCCTAGTAAGCCTCTAGTTAACTAGCTCGTTGATCAACAGATAGTCATGGTTTCCTGACTATGGACATTGGATGTCATTGATAACGGGATCACATCATTAGGAGAATGATGTGATGGACAAGACCCAATCCTAAGCACAGCATAAAAGATCGTGTAGTTTCGTTTGCTAGAGCTTTTCCAATGTCAAGTATCTTTTCCTTAGACCATGAGATCGTGCAACTCCCGGATACCGTAGGAGTGCTTTGGGTGTGCCAAACGTCACAACGTAACTGGGTGACTATAAAGGTGCACTACGGGTATCTCCGAAAGTGTCTGTTGGGTTGGCACGGATCGAGACTGGGATTTGTCACTCCGTGTGACGGAGAGGTATCTCTGGGCCCACTCGGTAATGCATCATCATAATGAGCTCAATGTGACTAAGGCGTTAGTCATGGGATCATGCATTGCGGTACGAGTAAAGAGACTTGCCGGTAACGAGATTGAACAAGGTATTGGGATACCGACGATCGAATCTCGGGCAAGTAACATACCGATTGACAAAGGGAATTGTATACGGGATTGATTGAATCCTCGACACCGTGGTTCATCCGATGAGATCATCGTGGAACATATGGGAGCCAACATGGGTATCCAGATCCCGCTGTTGGTTATTGACCGGAGAGGCGTCTCGGTCATGTCTGCATGTCTCCCGAACCCGTAGGGTCTACACACTTAAGGTTCGGTGACGCTAGGGTTGTAGAGATATATGTATGCGGAAACCCGAAAGTTGTTCGGAGTCCCGGATGAGATCCCGGACGTCACGAGAGGTTCCGGAATGGTCCGGAGGTGAAGAATTATATATAGGAAGTCCAGTTTCGCCCAACGGGAAAGTTTCGGGGGTTACCGGTATTGTACCGGGACCACCGGAAGGGTCCCGGGGGTCCACCAAGTGGGGCCACCTATCCCGGAGGGCCCCGTGGGCTGAACGTGGAAGGGAACCAGCCCTTAGTGGGCTGGGGCGCCCCCCTTGGGCCTCCCCCCATGCGCCTAGGGTTGGGAACCCTAGGGGGGGGGAGCTTCCCCCTTGCCTTGGGGGGCAAAGCACCCCTTCCCCCCCTTTTGGCCGCTGCCCCCCCTTGGAGATCCCATCTCCCTGGGCCGGCGCCCCCCCAGGGGGCCTATATAAAGGGGGGGAGGGAGGGCAGCAACCTACAGCCTTGGGCGCCTCCCTCCTCCCCTGCAACACCTCTCTCTCTCTCTCTCGCAGAAGCTCGGCGTAGCCCTGCCGGAGACCCGCTACATCCACCACCACGCCGTCGTGCTGTTGGATCTCCATCAACCTCTCCTTCCCCCTTGCTGGATCAAGAAGGAGGAGACGTCGCTGCACCGTACGTGTGTTGAACGCGGAGGTGCCGTCCGTTCGGCACTCGGTCATCGGTGATTTGGATCACGGCGAGTACGACTCCGTCATCCATGTTCATTGAAACGCTTCCGCTCGCGATCTACAAGGGTATGTAGATGCACTCCTTTCCCCTCGTTGCTAGTATACTCCACAGATGAATCTTGGTGAGCGTAGGAAAATTTTAAAATTATGCTACGATTCCCAACAGTGGCATCATGAGCCAGGCCTATGCGTAGTTACTATGCACGAGTAGAACACAAAGAAGTTGTGGGCGTTGAGTTTGCCAATTCTTCTTGCCGCTACTAGTCATTTATTGTTTCGGCGGCATTGTAGGATGAAGCGGCCCGGACCGACCTTACACGTACGCTTACGTGAGACTGGTTCCACCGATTGACATGCACTAGTTGCATAAGGTGGCTAGCGGGTGTTTGTCTCTCCTACTTTAGTCGGAACGGAATAGATGAAAAGGGTCCTTATGAAGGGTAAATAGAAATTGGCAAATCACGTTGTGGTCATACGTAGGTAAGAAAACGTTCTTGCTAGAAACCTACAAACCACGTAAAAACTTGCAACAACAATTAGAGGACGTCAAACTTGTTTTTGCAGCAAGTGCTATGTGATGTGATATGGCCAGAAGATGTGATGAATGATATATGTGATGTATGAGATTGATCATATTCTTGTAATAGGAATCACGACTTGCATGTCGATGAGTATGACAACCGGCAGGAGCCATAGGAGTTGTCTTTATTATTTTGCATGACCTGCGTGTCATTGAATAACGCCATGTAATTTACTTTACTTTGCTGCTAAACGCGTTAGCCATACAAGTAGAAGTAATCGTTGGCGTAACGACTTCATGAAGACACAATGATGGAGATCATGATGATGGAGATCATGGTGTCATGCCGGTGACGAAGATGATCATGGTGCCCCGAAGATGGAGATCAAAGGAGCATGATGATATTGGCCATATCATGTCACTATTTGATTGCATGTGATGTTTATCATGTTTTTTGCATCTTATTTGCCTAGAACGACGGTAGTAAGTAAGATGATCCCTTATAATAATTTCAAGAAAGTGTTCACCCTAACTGTGCACCGTTGCGAAGGTTCGTTGTTTCGAAGCACCACGTGATGATCGGGTGTGATAGATTCTAACGTTCGAATACAACGGGTGTTGACGAGCCTAGCATGTACAGACATGGCCTCGGAACACACGCAATACACTTAGGTTGACTTGACGAGCCTAGCATGTACAGACATGGCCTCGGAACACGGAGGACCGAAAGGTCGAGCATGAGTCGTATAGAAGATACGATCAACATGGAGATGTTCACCGATCTTGACTAGTCCGTCTCACGTGATGATCGGACACGGCCTAGTTAAACTCGGATCATGTTTCACTTAGATGACTAGAGGGATGTCTATCTGAGTGGGAGTTCATTATATAATTTGATTAGATGAACTTAATTATCATGAACTTAGTCTAAAATCTTTACACTATGTCTTGTAGATCAAATGGCCAACGTTGTCCTCAATTTCAACGCGTTCCTAGAGAAAACCAAGCTGAAAGATGATGGCAGCAACTATACGGACTGGGTCCGGAACCTGAGGATCATCCTCATAGTAGCCAAGAAAGATTATGTCTTAGAAGCACCGCTAGGTGAAGCACCAATCCCTGAGAACCAAGACGTTATGAACGCTTGGCAGCAGCGTGCTGATGATTACTCCCTCGTTTAGTGCGGCATGCTTTACAGCTTAGAGCCGGGTCTCCAAAAGCGTTTTGAGAAACATGGAGCATATGAGATGTTCGAGGAGCTGAAACTGGTTTTTCAAGCTCATGCCCGGGTCGAGAGATATGATGTCTCCGACAAGTTCTTCAGCTGTAAAATGGAGGAGAATAGTTCTGTTAGTGAGCACATACTCAGAATGTCTGGGTTGCATAACCGCTTGTCTCAGCTGGGAGTCAATCTCCCGGATGACGCGGTCATTGACAGAATCCTCCAGTCGCTTCCACCAAGCTACAAGAGCTTTGTGATGAACTTCAATATGCAGGGGATGGAAAAGACCATTCCTGAGGTATATTCAATGCTGAAATCAGCTGAGGTAGAGATCAGAAAAGAACATCAAGTGTTGATGGTGAATAAAACCACTAAGTTCAAGAAGGGCAAGGGTAAGAAGAACTTCAAGAAGGACGGCAAGGGAGTTGCCGCGCCCGGTAAACCAGTTACTGGGAAGAAGTCAAAGAATGGACCCAAGCCCGAGACTGAGTGCTTTTATTGCAAGGGAAGTGGTCACTGGAAGCGGAACTGCCCCAAATACTTAGCGGACAAGAAGAAGGCCGGCAACACCAAAGGTATATGTGATATACAAGTAATTGATGTGTACCTTACCAGTACTTGTAGTAGCTCCTGGGTATTTGATACCGGTGCGGTTGCTCATATTTGTAACTCAAAACAGGAACTACGGAATAAACGGAGACTGGCGAAGGACGAGGTGACGATGCGCGTCGGGAATGGTTCCAAGGTCGATGTGATCGCCGTCGGCACGCTACCTCTGCATCTACCCACGGGATTAGTTTTAAACCTTAATAATTGTTATTCAGTGCCAGCTTTGAGCATGAACATTGTATCTGGATCTCGTTTAATTCGAGATGGCTACTCATTTAAATCCGAGAATAATGGTTGTTCTATTTATTTGAGAGATATGTTTTATGGTCATGCCCCGCTGGTCAATGGTTTATTTTTGATGAATCTCGAACGTGATGTTACACATGTTCATAGTGTGAATACCAAAAGATGTAAAGTTGATAACGATAGTCCCACATACTTGTGGCACTGCCGCCTTGGTCACATTGGTGTCAAGCGCATGAAGAAGCTCCATGCAGATGGACTTTTGGAGTCTCTTGATTACGAATCATTTGACACGTGCGAACCATGCCTCATGGGTAAGATGACCAAGACTCCGTTCTCCGGAACAATGGAGCGAGCAACCAACTTATTGGAAATCATACTTACCGATGTGTGCAGTCCAATGAGTGTTGAGGCTCGCGGAGGATATCGTTATGTTCTCACTCTCACTGATGACTTAAGTAGATATGGGTATGTCTACCTAATGAAACACAAGTCTGAAACCTTTGAAAAGTTCAAGGAATTTCAGAGTGAAGTTGAGAATCAACGTGACAGAAAAATAAAATTCTTACGATCAGATCGTGGTGGAGAATATTTAAGTCACGAGTTTGGTGCACACTTAAGGAAATGTGGAATAGTTTCACAACTCACGCCGCCTGGAACACCTCAAAGAAACGGTGTGTCCGAACGTCGTAATCGCACTCTATTGGATATGGTGCGATCTATGATGTCTCTTACCGATTTACCGCTCTCATTTTGGGGTTATGCTTTAGAGACTGCCGCATTCACTTTAAATAGGGCTCCGTCGAAATCCGTTGAGACGACACCGTATGAATTATGGTTTGGGAAGAAACCTAAGCTGTCGTTTCTAAAAGTTTGGGGATGCGATGCTTATGTCAAGAAACTTCAACCTGAAAAGCTCGAACCCAAATCGGAAAAATGCGTCTTCATAGGATACCCTAAGGAAACTATTGGGTATACCTTCTACCTCAGATCCGAGGGCAAGATCTTCGTTGCCAAGAACGGGTCCTTTCTAGAGAAGGAGTTTCTCTCGAAAGAATTGAGTGGGAGGAAAGTGGAACTTGATGAGGTGATAGTCACCCCTTCCGAATCGGAAAGTAGCGCAGCGCGGGAAAAGGTTCCTGTGGTGCCTACACCGACTGGGGAGGAAGTTAATGATGATGATCATGAAGCTTCGGATCAAGTTACTACTGAACTTCGTAGGTCCACAAGGACACGTTCCGCACCAGAGTGGTACGGCAACCCTGTCCTGGAAATCATGTTGTTAGACAACGGTGAACCTTCGAACTATGAAGAAGCGATGGCGGGCCCGGATTCCGACAAATGGCTAGAAGCCATGAAATCCGAGATAGGATCCATGTATGAAAACGAAGTATGGACTTTGACTGACTTGCCCGATGATCGGCGAGCCATAGAAAACAAATGGATCTTTAAGAAGAAGACGAACGCGGATGGTAATGTGACCATCTACAAAGCTCGACTTGTCGCTAAGGGTTATCGACAAGTTCAAGGGGTTGACTACGATGAGACTTTCTCACCCGTAGCGAAGCTGAAGTCCGTCCGAATCATGTTAGCAATTGCCGCATACTATGATTATGAGATATGGCAGATGGACGTCAAAACGGCATTCCTTAACGGCTTCCTTAAGGAAGAGTTGTATATGATGCAGCCGGAAGGTTTTGTCGATCCTAAGAATGCTAACAAAGTATGCAAGCTCCAGCGCTCAATCTATGGGCTGGTGCAAGCATCTCGGAGTTGGAACATTCGCTTTGATGAGATGATCAAAGCGTTTGGGTTTACACAGACTTATGGAGAAGCCTGTGTTTACAAGAAAGTGAGTGGGAGCTCTGTAGCATTTCTCATATTATATGTGGATGACATACTATTGATGGGAAATGATATAGAATTCTTGGAAAGTATAAAGGCCTATTTGAATAAGTGTTTTTCAATGAAGGACCTTGGAGAAGCTGCTTATATATTAGGCATCAAGATCTATAGAGATAGATCAAGACGCCTCATTGGTCTTTCACAGAGTACATACCTTGACAAGATATTGAAGAAGTTCAATATGGATCAGTCCAAGAAGGGGTTCTTGCCTGTATTGCAAGGTGTGCAATTGAGCACGGCTCAATGCCCGACCACGGCAGAAGATATAGAAAAGATGAGTGTCATCCCCTATGCCTCGGCCATAGGGTCTATTATGTATGCCATGCTGTGTACCAGACCTGATGTAAACCTTGCCGTAAGTTTGGTAGGAAGATACCAAAGTAATCCCGGCATGGAACACTGGACAGCGGTCAAGAATATCCTGAAGTACCTGAAGAGGACTAAGGATATGTTTCTCGTTTATGGAGGTGACGAAGAGCTCGTCGTAAAGGGTTACGTCGACGCTAGCTTCGACACAGATCTGGATGACTCGAAGTCACAGACCGGATACGTGTATATATTGAATGGAGGAGCAGTAAGCTGGTGCAGTTGCAAGCAAAGCGTCGTGGCGGGATCTACATGTGAAGCGGAGTACATGGCAGCCTCGGAGGCAGCACAGGAAGCAGTCTGGATGAAGGAGTTCATTACCGACCTAGGGGTGATTCCCAATGCGTCGGGCCCGATGACTCTCTTCTGTGACAACACTGGAGCTATTGCCCTTGCGAAGGAGCCCAGGTTTCACAGGAAGACCAGGCATATCAAGCGTCGCTTCAACTCCATTCGTGAAAGTGTTCAAAATGGAGACATAGATATTTGTAAAGTACATACGGACCTGAATGTAGCAGATCCGTTGACTAAACCTCTCCCTAGGGCAAAACATGATCAACACCAGGACGCAATGGGTGTTCGATTCATCACAATGTAACTAGATTATTGACTCTAGTGCAAGTGGGAGACTGTTGGAAATATGCCCTAGAGGCAATAATAAATAGTTATTATTATATTTCTTTGTTCATGATAATTGTCTATTGTTCATGCTATAATTGTATTGTCCGGAAATCGTAATACATGTGTGAATACATAGACCACAACGTGTCCCTAGTAAGCCTCTAGTTGACTAGCTCGTTGATCAACAGATAGTCATGGTTTCCTGACTATGGACATTGGATGTCATTGATAACGGGATCACATCATTAGGAGAATGATGTGATGGACAAGACCCAATCCTAAGCACAGCATAAAAGATCGTGTAGTTTCGTTTGCTAGAGCTTTTCCAATGTCAAGTATCTTTTCCTTAGACCATGAGATCGTGCAACTCCCGGATACCGTAGGAGTGCTTTGGGTGTGCCAAACGTCACAACGTAACTGGGTGACTATAAAGGTGCACTACGGGTATCTCCGAAAGTGTCTGTTGGGTTGGCACGGATCGAGACTGGGATTTGTCACTCCGTGTGACGGAGAGGTATCTCTGGGCCCACTCGGTAATGCATCATCATAATGAGCTCAATGTGACTAAGGCGTTAGTCATGGGATCATGCATTGCGGTACGAGTAAAGAGACTTGCCGGTAACGAGATTGAACAAGGTATTGGGATACCGACGATCGAATCTCGGGCAAGTAACATACCGATTGACAAAGGGAATTGTATACGGGATTGATTGAATCCTTGACACCGTGGTTCATCCGATGAGATCATCGTGGAACATGTGGGAGCCAACATGGGTATCCAGATACCGCTGTTGGTTATTGACCGGAGAGGCGTCTCGGTCATGTCTGCATGTCTCCCGAACCCGTAGGGTCTACACACTTAAGGTTCGGTGACGCTAGGGTTGTAGAGATATATGTATGCGGAAACCCGAAAGTTGTTCGGAGTCCCGGATGAGATCCCGGACGTCACGAGAGGTTCCGGAATGGTCCGGAGGTGAAGAATTATATATAGGAAGTCCAGTTTCGGCCACCGGGAAAGTTTCGGGGGTTACCGGTATTGTACCGGGACCACCGGAAGGGTCCCGGGGGTCCACCGGGTGGGGCCACCTATCCCGGAGGGCCCCGTGGGCTGAAAGTGGAAGGGAACCAGCCCTTAGTGTGCTGGGGCGCCCCCCTTGGGCCTCCCCCCATGCGCCTAGGGTTGGGAACCCTAGGGGGGGAGCTTCCCCCTTGCCTTGGGGGCAAGGCACCCCTTCCCCCCCTTTTGGCCGCCGCCCCCCCTTGGAGATCCCATCTCCCTGGGCCGGCGCCCCCCAGGGGGCCTATATAAAGGGGGGGAGGGAGGGCAGCAACCTACAGCCTTGGGCGCCTCCCTCCTCCCCTGCAACACCTCTCTCTCTCTCTCGCAGAAGCTCGGCGTAGCCCTGCCGGAGACCCGCTACATCCACCACCACACTGTCGTGCTGTTGGATCTCCATCAACCTCTCCTTCCCCCTTGCTGGATCAAGAAGGAGGAGACGTCGCTGCACCGTACGTGTGTTGAACGCGGAGGTGCCGTCCGTTCAGCACTCGGTCATCGGTGATTTGGATCACGGCGAGTACGACTCCGTCATCCACGTTCATTGAAACGCTTCTGCTCGCGATCTACAAGGGTATGTAGATGCACTCCTTTCCCCTCGTTGCTAGTATACTCCATAGATGCATCTTGGTGAGCGTAGGAAAATTTTAAAATTATGCTACGATTCCCAACAGAGTCTTGTTCAAGCCCTTGCGGAGGTAGAGCCGATTGGATGCATGACACGCGGTGTTGATGGCTTCGGCCCAAAAGTTGTATGGAGACTTGAACTCCGCCATCATGGTCCTTGCCGCATCCATCAACGTTCGGTTCTTCCTCTCCGCAACACCGTTTTGTTGAGGGATGTAAGGTGCGGAATATTGATGCTTGATCCCCTCATCACTAAGAAACTCGTCCAAGGTCTAGTTCTTGAACTCGGTGCCGTTGTCACTTCTTATTGTCAAGATCTTTGCGTTGTGTTGACGTTGAGCTTCATTTGCAAAGTCAATGACGGTTTGTTGGGTCTCGCTCTTCCTCTTGAAGAAATACACCCAAGTGTATCTTGAATAGTCATCCACAATCACCAAGCAATACTTCCTACCCCCAAGACTATCAAAGGATGGAGGCCCAAAGAGATCCAAATGAAGGAGTTCCAAAGGCCTCTTCGAGTAAATGATAGTCGTGGGAGGGTGAGCCTTCTCATGTAGCTTTCCTTCGATACAAGCACTGCAAGCACGATCTTTAGCAAAACTAACATTCGTTAGTCCATGGACATGGTCCCCCTTGAGAAGACTTTGCAAAGATCTCATATTGACATGGGCTAAACGGCGATGCCAAAGCCATCCCACGTCAACTTTAGCCATTAGGCATGTCGCGGTCTTAGTGGGTCGCTCCGAAAAGTTAATCACATATAGACCGTTCTCGACATGCCCAACAAAGGCTACTTTAAGAGTCTTGCTCCACAAGAGGGCCACGGTATCAATATCAAAGAAAGTGGCAAAGCCCATGATTGCAAGTTGACGAACGGAAAGTAAATTGTATGCAAGGGACTCAACAAGCATGACCTTCTCGATCGTGAGATCATGAGAAATGACAACCTTGCCGAGTCCCAATACCTTAGAAGACGAGGCATCACCCCACTCGACATTGGTGGGCATAGATGGAATCTTGTGCACGTCCACTACCAAGTCCTTGCTTCCGGTCATATGATTTGTAGCTCCACTATCGAGCAACCATGATCCCCCACCGGAAGCAAACACCTACAAGAGATCAATGCTTGGTTTTAGGTACCCATTTTGTAATGGTTCCTTTGATGTTAGTAACAAGGGTCTTAGGAACCCAAATAGAACATTCAATGTACTCATGAGGAGAACCAACAAATTTGGCATAAACATGCCCATCACCAGCACGGCATAACACATAAGAAGGGTTAAAGTCGCCGGCTTTGTTGGGAGGGGTGGCATTGCCCTTCTTGACACCGCCACCCTTCGCATTGTTCTTCTTCTCCTTGGAAGCACCCTCTCCCTCCTTCACAAAAGTTTGCTTGAGAGGAGGAGGTCGTTTGGTCTTGTCATTCTTCTTCTTGTTCTTAGGCTTGGGTGCGAACCCAATCCCCTCCTTGGCCACAACTTCCTTTTGATTGCTCAAAAGGTCGTTGAGGTTCTTCTCACCTTGTATGCATGACACAAGGCCTTTCTCAAGTTGCTCCTTCAACTTAGAATTCTCCTCAACAAGATGCACATGCTCACAACAAGGGTTAGTAGCATTTGCATTATCAATTAACACCATATGAGGAAAGGTGGCTTTCTCCTTGGTTAGCTTCACTTGGAGTTGATCATGAGACTCCTTGAGGCTAGCATGAACACCCTTCAAGACTTTGTGAGCCTTGTCGAGAATGTCAAACTCCTCTTTGAGTCTAGCAAGATCAACCCCAAGCTTTGCTTTCTCGGAGTTTAGCACACGAGAAACAACAAGAGCATGATCAAGGTCTTTATTTAACTTAGCATGATCATCGTTGTGTGACTCCTCAAGAGCCAAACGAAGACCACACTCTTCGTCAAGAGCATTGGAAAGATCCAAAATCTCATCGGCATAGTCACGACTATGCCCCTCCATCTTAGAGATGGTATCTTCGTGAGCCTCGATCATGTCATTGGCTTCACCAAGTTGTTCCAAGAGAGCAACAAAGTGCTTCTTGGATTTACCCTTGAGTTTACCCATAAAGGTCTCAAACTCATTCTCCTCCACATTTGTCCCCTCATGTTCATCAATGCTATCCGAAGAAGGATGATTAATGATGGTAGTTTTGATGTTGGGGGTTACCTTGTTGGTGGCTTTAGCCATGAGGCACTTGGCGGTGATGCTCTCATTGGGTGAGTCAAAGAGAGACACCCGTGGAGTCGTCGCAATGGCAACGGAGGCCATGGCAACCGACTCACCATCTTCATCATCCTCATTGTACTCTTCTTGTACCACCAATGCCTTGGGAGGAGTCTTCTTGGTGAAGTTGCTCTTGTTGGGGAACGACTTGTCCTTGTCCTTTCGGATGAGCTTGCCACCATTGTCTTCCCTCTTCTCATAAGGGCACTCCGCAACAAAGTGGCTCACATTGCCACAACTGAAGCAAGTCCTCACTCGTTGCTTGCCCTTTGCGCCACTTGAATTGTTCTTGTTGAAGTTGTGCCTTGAGTTCTTCTTGCTCCAAAATTGCCTTGAAGCAAGGGCCATGTGTTCATGATAGGCATACTTCGTATCTTCGAGGTTGCTCTCCTCTTCTTCCTCCTCATCCTCTTCCTCCATACTAACCTTGGCCTTTAGATCAAGGTTGGGCTTCTTAACTCTTTGAGAGCGAAGTACCGCATTGTCGGCGGTCTTGTCCAAGATGCTCATAGCAACGAACTCATCCAACACTTCACTCGAGGACAAGGTGTGGAAGTCCGGCCTTTGACAATTGACGGAGGACATGGCTTTCTGGTAGGGCATCATTGCCTTGAGGAATTTGCGCTTGATCCAATTGTCATCCGTATCCTTACTTCCATGATCTCGGAGAGAGACCGCGAGTTTGGTTACCCTCCGATAAAGCTCACGAGGTTCTTCATCTTCTTTCATTGCAAACTCATCGGCGTCATCTTGCACCACTTCATAGTTGGAGCGTTGAATGCTTGCGCTTCCCCGATAGAGGGAAACCACTTGGTGCCAAGCATCTTTGGCCATGGAATAGGGTCGGAGATGAGGAAGATCTTCGGGTGGAATCGCTTCTTTGATGATGAAGAGAGCATTCTCATTGAATTGATTATCCACGGCTTCTCTAGGAGTGAAGTTGCTTCGGTCATGCGGATAGAAACCTTCTTCAATGATTCTCCAAAGGTTAGTGTTCACATGATTTAAATGACGCTTAAAGCGATAGTCCCAAGAATAAAATTCTACATTCTTCTCAATCTTAGGGGCCGGGCCGGCATGATTCAAATGGGTGGAAGGAAGCGGTCCACCATAGACAAGTGGAGGTTCCACATGGGCAAAGATGCCGGTGCCATTTTTACCACTAGAGGACGGAACTTTCTCGCTAGTAGCTTCCCCCTTGTCGGAGGTAGCATCCATCACCTTGTTAGCAGGATCACCCACTTTCAACGGTGCAGTGGAAAGTTTAAGCCCTTCTAAGAATTTATTAAACATGCTTTCAACCTCGGTAGTCATGGAGGTTTTCAATGTGTCCAACGCCACATTGAATTCCTCACGAGAGACCGCGGTTCCCCCATCTCCCGTAGACGAGACCGGATTCGCACCGGAATGCTCCTCCACACCGTCTACGACGTCAACCATACTCTTCGGATGGTAAAGTCCTTAATAAAGAAACTTGGCTCTGATACCAATTGAAAGGATCAATATAGTTGACTAGAGGGGGGGGGTGAATAGGCAACTAACAATTTTTTTAGCTTTTCTTTACCAATTTAAACTTTGCATCAAAGTAGGTTGTCTAGATATGCAACTAGGTGAGCAACCTATATGATGCAACAACAATGAGCACACAAGCAAGCAAGAGATATATCACAAATAAGCTTGCACAAGTAAAGGCACGAGATAACCAAGAGTGGAGCCGGTGAAGATGAGGATGTGTTACCGAAGTTCCTTCCCTTTGAGGGGAAGTACGTCTCCGTTGGAGCGGTGTGGAGGCACAATGCTCCCCAAGAAGCCACTAGGGCCACCGTATTCTCCTCACGCCCTCACACAATGCGAGATGCCGTGAATCCACTATTGGTGCCCTTGGAGGCGGCGACCGAACCTTTACAAACAAGGTTGGGGCAATCTCCACAACTTAATTGGAGGCTCCCAACGACACCATGAAGCTTCACCACAATGGACTATGGCTCCGCGGTGACCTCAACCGTCTAAGGTGCTCAAACACCCAAGAGTAACAAGATCCGCAAGGGATTAGTGGGGGGAATCAAATTTCTCTTGGTGGAAGTGTAGATCGGGGCCTTCTCAACCACTCCCGAGCAAATCAACAAGTTTGATTGGCTAGGGAGTGAGATCGGGCGAAAATGGAGCTTGGAGCAACAATGGAGCTTAGGGTTAGAAGAGGTGGTCAACTAGAGGAAGAAGACACCCCTGTTGAGAACAAAATCTAACCGTTATCCACCTAACCAGCCCGCGACTTGCGGTACTACCGCCCCTGACAAGCGGTACTACCGCGGTACTACCGCGAGAGAACGCGGTACTACCACTGCAACGGCAGGAACTAGGACAAGCCTGAAGCACAGAGGCTGAGAACGGTACTTCCGCATGCGCGGTACTACCGCTCCCCTTGCAGTACTACCGCAAGGCAGGAATGGCCTAGCCTGGGAAGGGCGCGGATGAATAAAAATACATCAGTGCCTACTTCCGCTGAAAATCAGACGATGCAAAAATCCGTCACGGTACTACAACTGGAGGAGCGGTACTACCGCGTGGCAGCTGAGCGAGGCCGCGCGCGGTACTACCGCGCACAAGGTGCGGTACTACCGCGGAGGCGCGGATGTAAAAAAATTACATCCGCCCCTACTACCGCAATGCAGCGGCACTTGGCCTGGGGGCCACGGTACTACGGCTCCAGAGGAGCGGTACTACCGTGGGCTCCTGCGGTACTACCGCGCCGAGGTACGGTACTACCGCATGTGCCTGCGGTACTACCGCTCCAGGGAGCAGTACTACCGCAAGCCCAATATCAGCAACCAAGACATAATGCATAGAGGATAAACGGAGGATGCTCCAAAGCGCAGGGGAAAGGTGGAGACAAGGAAGAAAATGTGTACGTGATGATTCCACCCGAACCTTTCCGACGCGGACCCCCTCTTAATAGTACGGCTTTCCTACGACTCAAATCCACCAAAAAGAAACGTAGAAAAACTCCGTCTTCAATAGTCTTCGAGGGGCACCAAACCGTCTTGTGCCTAGCGATGAAATGTCTGAGAAACTCAAGGCACACGATTAGTCCGCAAAAGCATTGTCATCAATCACCAAAACACCTTAGGGATAAATATGCCCTTACAAGCACCGACTTCAAATCGGTCCTGAAGCCGCTTCCACTGGGCCCAGTCTCAGTCAAGGCCTAGGAGGAGCGTGAGAAAACTATTCCAGGGTCGATATCAGATCGTATCCCGAAGTCGTATCCCTTGGGTCTGATGTCAGATCAAACCCAAGAGGAACGTGAGAAATCTTTTCCGGGATCGATCGATGTCAAGTCGGACCCGAAGCCGCTTCCCCTGTTCCCGATGTCAGATCATGCCAAGGAGGAGCTTGAGAAATTTCTCCTGGTTTTGAAGTTAGATCAGATTCAGGATATCGCTAAGTCAGACTTCCCAATCTGGGTGTCAGACCGGATCGTGAAACTCTTGGTGGGAGTCAATTTTTTCGACCCACCCACCACCCATCTCGTTGCTAACATCGAAGATCTTACTAATTTCCTTGAAGGCACCACTGACGAGGCCGAAGACTTGGACGAGGAGGCACCACCAAATAATATTCCATGTGTTGCTGCGGGAGTTGATTGAAGTATATTTTAGTGAGATTGAAAAATGAATATCTATACTAAAATTATGAGAACTGAAACTGAATATATGCAAGATTTATTGCATTTGGTTATTGAGCATAAGTCTAATAGTTTTTCCATGCGGGGTGGCATGTTGAACTGTGTCTTTTCCATATATGGTTGCATGCTCTTTTCCCATGCATTTTATTGGGGATCCTCTATTTAGTTATATAGAATTAAATAAAACAAGTATATTCTACACCAAACCTATGTAAAGTTGGTCACAAAGATGCTGCCCGAAAAATGCGCGGTTCACTGTACTAGTTAAGACTGAAATTATTAAATTATACGCACACGAGTGAAGCCCTGCACATGACCATTGTGTAGAAAACAACAAATTATCTACTTTTCAATAAAACTAAGTATGTAATTCACAGCTAAAGTCTATTTCATATGTAACCACATTAAGAATGAAGTCATAGGTAAAGTACGATGATTGCCTTCAAAAACATTTGCCCTATTGCAACCAACAATTTCCTAGTAGAAGAAAAAGGGAAGAGAGCCTACATCAAGGAATATCTATGTCATTAACCACCGTCTAGGAAGAATGGTTCGATCAATACTAACCGGACCACCAAGGGCCGCCAAAACTAGGGCAGACTTTAAATGTGGGCCGGTTTGTGGGTCCCAGTCGGCTGTATGTATCCAATACATATATGCTCCTCCTCTACACCACACAGATTATACAAAAGAGGAATGGAGAACACCCAGAAATACATCACGAATCACCTCGCACAATCAGACAACGCTACGACGGTAGAAAATCCTCTCTCCGGCTAGAAGCAAAGAAGACCCTGTCGAGGGCGAAGAAGCTACTCAGTTGGGCACGCTAACACAACTAGTGATGCAGGCAAGCTTTATCTAAATGTCTGCGTGCTTAGGAACTGTCAGGCCAAATGAGATGGCAGGTACACAGAACAAAACTTTAACAACCACCCGCTTGCCACAAGGTGATATAAGCAAGACCTTGGATATGTGCAAATCCAAAATTCCTGGTGCCTCCTAAGCCCGAACTTATCCACCATAATATGATGAGGCTGAGCAGCTCAATGGACATAGAGTAGATATAAAGCTCCCTGTCCCTTTGTCTCTCTCTCCCTCCCTCCCTCTGGCTCAGGATCAAGTAATCGGTAAGTACAATAGTATACTATAGTCGGAAGCAATTGATCTTTGCTATACATAGGATGTAGCTTTTTATTTGCCGGGCACATCAGCTCCAACCACGTACAGCGAAGGTACATTTGTATCGCAGACAGAGCTCATCACGTGAATGAGTGGAATGATTGTGCCATAAATAACGTGATCTTCCCATCCAAACAATGATACACTCCATAAGTAATGTGATCCTTCTGTCCAAGAATGATACTCTCCATAATTTACATGATCCTTCTGACCAACACTCGGTACTGCTCATCACTAACGCGATCCTGCAATTCAAAGAAAGATATTTTACATAATTAATGTGATCCTCCCGTTCGAGGAATGACACTCTTCTTAGTTAACGTGAAACCAACAAATGTACAAAACCAAACCAATTAACCTTGTTCACCTGTGTGTTCTCCTGCATTGAACACTCTATATTCAATAGAGTCACCACTCCAACATCCATGAGTGTCATTGCAGGTGCTTCATAAGTGCAAGATGTCGATCGTCTCTCCCATTTATGAGAACAACATGGAAATGACGACAAGATTAAAGGCATGAAAACTTATGAAATTTTCAGGGCCCAGAAACTTTAGATTAACTCCAAAATACTCAAGGCCATGGTATGGCTACAAATAGGTGTCATATACTAGGGAACTTGCTTTGCAAGCCACACAATGCTTCCATGTGTGCTAGCAGCAAGCGTCAGCCGGTGGCAGGCTTGAGCGGCCGTAACAGGACATGGGTCGCAGCCAAGCAGGACTGCACCTCTCAACGGTGGAGTGTGGCGGCAGTAACGCAGCAGGGCAGTGGAGTGCGCCAGCCGACCCCGCACTGAATGGAGGAGTCCGCGACCTGGGCAGCTCCCCAGATGGGGTGCATCCCTGGCCGCTAGAGGGGCCAACCTGCAAGATATTTGGCCGGACCTAGCCGATTCTCTATATATAACGAAGTAAAACTTATTTTTGGTTTATGCATTTCATCGAACACTTGTCATGCAGCCTAGGGACACACATTACTGGCCTAGTTCTTTTGAGCAGATTTTAGAGAATCTCGGTCTGGAAAATCTTGAGTCAAAAGAACACGATTTGGTCTCCAAAATCTCAGAATCCTAGTGCAATCTAAAAACACCAAAAAACCATGATTTTCCCACAATCTCAAGATTTTGAAGAGTTCCTCAAAAGAAAACGTTTCAAATAGAAGTCTACCCATATCCTATCAGCAAATTACACCCAGAATGCCGCTAAGTCCTCCAGCACTGGATAGAGAAAAACGAGCGTGCGGTCACGCTCGGCCTCTATTCGCATCGAGGGAAAGAACTCCAATGTGCAGCGACGGCTAGGGTTGCCGCGCCGCCACCGGATGCGCCTCGCCGGCCCATTTCCCGCCGCCGCCATACTTTCCTTCTATCGTCGCCGGACTTTCCTCCGCTGCACATCTGCCCCGTTGGCCCCGTCTCCACCCGCGACCATCTGCACCTGGCGGCTTCACGAGCCATCGACGTTGCACCAGCCATCAGCTGCAACTGGACGACCACCGGCGCTGCACCTAGACGGCCACGAGCAGCCCACGAGAGGAGCGAGCCATTGTTGCTAGTCTCGTACCTTGAGATTATTCATTTTTTAGTTCATTCACTTCTGTAATGAACAAAACTTTAAATCCATTCTAATGTAATATTTAGTAGTTTTATGACATTCTTAAAGCACTTTCGTACTCATATTCGACAAATATGTTTTTTTAAACAACAAAGTGTTAACAATTCATCAAACAATTTTTGTGTAAGGGTAGTACATACATTTTAGCGCACAACTCTTTTCAAATCTCAAACTACAATCTCCGAAAAGAACTGAACGATAGATTTTGGGAGAAGCAGATTCTAAGAGTTCTGGAAAATCCTAATTCTGTAGAATCCTGCGCGAAAAAAACTGGGCCTTATGCCACCGTCGAACAGAACCTGATGAACACACACCTAGCAAGAGAGATTCACTAGTGCGGGACTATACCTGGCCATGGGCCGGGCCAGGCTGGGCTTGGCCCGAGCCTAAAAAGCCCATGGTAGAAAACTGAGGCCCAGGCCCTTTCATCGGGCCTAGTTTACAAGCCCAAGCCCGACCCATCTAGTAAAAAGCCCTGAAAAGCCCTTAGGGCTTAGGGCCGTGGGCCGGGCCTTTTCCTTAAAATGCCAATATGCCAAGCCCAAGCCCGTCCAGGCCTTGTTGGTGGGCTCAAAACTCAGGCCCAAGCCCGGCCCACGGGCAAGCCCATCGGGCCTAGGCCCTGGTTTTTAGGGCCGAGCCTGGGAGGGCCGACAGGGCCGGGCCGGAGATGGCCAGGATTATGCGGGAGCAACAACAAGAAAGCTGAGGACACGGCGGCTACCGCCAACCATGCCATCCTATCAGGGCACGTGCCCGCCGCCGCAAGGAACTCCGTATCCTGAGGGATCCATGAGTCACTACATCGCTGAGTACATCGAGGCGTGCTGTTGCGACTGCTTCTGGGATGCCATGGACAATACATTCTTCTGCATCGTCTTTGTTCTCGTTTTCGTCCTCGTCGTCGTGGCCACGCCGGTCGTCATCGCTCTCATCCCCCACCCCATCGGCGTCACCGTCTTCTCCCGCCTCGCCCTCTCCAACCAAAATGACATGGCCATGGGCCCATGGTGCTCGCCTACGACATCTCCCTTGTCATCGCCGTGCACAACCACAACTGGATCATGCGCGCGGAGCACACTGCCCCGCTCGGCGCGGAGCTACTCTTCGCCGATGCGCACTTCGCCCATGTCGGGTTGGCGACCGCAGGGGCCGTGGTCCGACCGGGGAGAGGTATACCATGCCACGGCCGCGGCCGACAACGCGAGCGTCGTGCTGGGGAACGCAACGATGGTGGAGCTCGTCAGGGAGCACGACAGGGCTGTTCCAGTTGGAGCGCGCTGCTACCCCCGTTGCTCCCCATCGATTCCCTCCACGCCTTGCAGCACGCTGCCGTCCCCGCTACTTGCCTAGACGGAATCAGGGACGGAGGCGGCGACAACGCGCGCAAGAGCAGCAGGGGGAGGCAAGAGAGAGCGCTGAAATTTATCGTCCATCCCGTTTCAAGCGTGGAGTCTCAAGCGTGGTTGGATTGGCACCAAGCTTGGTGAACTAGTCCCTTACATTGAGTACTTCGATCTGGTTAGCTAGTTTAATGATTAGGCCAGTGGAGCATCAAATTTGAGAGTGGTTTTGTCAAGTTGGACTGCTGCAGTTTCAGAATAGAATAGTTTTGGGATACAAACAGTTTGGGTAGGCAAACGATGTCCGATTGAGCTAAAAATTGGAGGGGGTCTCAGGAACATGTGTTTACTCGTTTGCAAAATTTGATCTTATTTCGTTCAGCGGGTTAAGAGCAGTTTGAAAAAGATTAAAGGGACAAAAGCTGGGTAAACTCTACTTTGCTGAAATCTTGTCTCTTATGATTGTTGTTGTTGCCGGTTGGGAACGTGGATAGTGTGTTGTAAATCTCTTTAGAGATTCTAGAGAAGACTTTATACTCACAATTCTCATATTGAAGTTGTGTGTGCATCGGTCGGTTCACAGTCGTGATTTTTACTCCTTAAGTTGAAAAGGTTATTCCACATTAAATCGTGTGTCACATGTGCATGTTGTTAGTGTTATTCCGTTGTTTACTTTTTGGTTGAAGCTGTCCTCAAAGTTCACTGCTGGTGAACAGGGTTATTTAGTGTGCATATTTATCATGTCGATGAATTTGTGCAGCGCATTGTTGTTGTCCAACACCAACCGCACCTAGACTCACTCTTTCAATCAACCATCACGATCGGCAATTGTTCCATCCTCTTCTGTTGCTGATTCCTTGTATTGATTAGTTTTTCTGCAACTATGACTCAAACTTGGACCTTTTCTTTTACTAAAAAAATCTCACGCCGGGTAGCCTTCCAGGATAAAAAATATATTTAAAAAATTCTGCTTTTTTTAGATGTTCGTGCTAGTATGGCAAGCATGTTTGAAGATTTTTATGCGAAACAAAATAGCAGTGTTTTGTCGGTGAACAAAACAAATTTATGGTGACATTTGAGGTAACATTTGATGTCTTTTTTTCACAGGCCAAAATGCTTAGCCTTTTTGCCTAAAAGTTTGCAGGTAGCATTTGCATGTGACTATGAATATATAGATTTTTTGTTTAGGTATTTTTGACGTGCTCTGGGGAGGCAAATTGGCTTTCCGCACGCCTTTGCACTTCCAACATCAGCCACGCATACATCCCGCAGACAGTAGCCAACCTAGGCCTGTGCCTGGCTCGGCCATCCGCGCACCTTAGAACAATTGGGCAGACGCCAGAAGGAGCCCCCTGTTCGGCGCCCTCAGCGCCGCTTATGTAAGTTGGCCCTCGAAGGCGATGGCTACTAGGTCGGCCCATCTTCACTAGCGCAATAACCACTGCAATGCGATGACTTCCATGTTTTATATCCAAAAAGAGCACTATAACAGTCCAATTACAAATAATTAAAAATAATTTTGAATTTTTTTACAAATTTTAGAAAATGTTATTCGGTTTTGAAAAAGAGAATCATGGATCTATTAAAAAATTCACAAATTCAAAAAAATTTATCAATTTTGAAAAATGTTCATAAATATGAAAAAAGTTCATAGGATTTTGAAAAGATGTTCGCGGATTTGGAAAAGATTCATTGATTTTCATAAGAAAAATTCACGAATTCAAAAAATTTCATCAAAATTAATTTTCCACAAATTTGAGAAAACATTTATTAGATTTTGAAAAAAAATCATGGATTTGAAAAAGTTCATCAATTTTGATAAAAATGTTCACCCATTTTGACAAAAAAATTCACAGGATTTTGAAAAATGTTCACAGATTTGGAAAAAGTTCATCAATTTTTGTAAAAAAAATCATGAATTCGTAAAGAGTTCATAAAATTAGTTTTTGTTCACAAAATTTGGAAAAAATTCACTGGATTTTGAATAAAAGTTCGTGGATTTAAGAAATTCCATCATTTTTTATTTAAAACTTCACGCATTTTGAAAAAAGAAAGAAAAAGGATTAAGAAAAAAAGGAAAAAGAAAAAGGAAAAGAAGAAAAATGGAAAGAGAATGTGACAAATCATATCAGGTTGAGATGTCTAGGTGGCTGCCGTGGCCAGCTGTTAGGGCATGTACAATGGTTCTATCTTAGCAATGCCATATAGGATAAATGATGAGGTGGAGAAGAGAGAAATCATAAGAGAAGACAAGAGATGATTTCTTAGCACAATATGTCTCACCATATTTTTAGGAATAACTAGTTATTGAAGATAAGGCTAAGAGATGACCCATTGTAGACATGTGTTTTTGTCATATCTAAATTAGATGCAAGACTTAAGATAAGACTATCTTATCAATCATTGTACATGCCCTTAACGTGCAGGTTGTATGTTCGAGTCACAAGAGAGTGCGCTTGTTTTTCATTAAACAGAAAAATGACAGGATAAACGGGCGCCTTCAAATAGGGTTCGCTGACGCCACGGACGCGCTTGGGGCCTTCCTCTCGCTGGGCCTTCCTCCAACGGACATTTTTTTTGTCTTGGTTTAAAAATGTTAATCATGCATTTGAAAGATGTTCAATGTGTGTAGAAGCAATGTTTACTATGTATTAAAAAATGTCAAACTTGTATTTGAATAAATACTAATCAAGCATTTGAAAATGTTAAAACGTGTATAGAAAATAATGTTGATCATGTATTAAAAAATATATCTTGTATATGAAAAATGTTAATCAATCATTTACAAAATGTTTAAAATGTGTATAGAAAAAATATTACTCATGTATTAAAAATGTTAACCAAGCATTTAAAATATGTTAAATGTGTATACAAAAGAATGTTTCTCATATAAATGTACACAAAAATATACATTATGTGTAGAAAAAATTCCCCATTTATTCAAAAAAATGTTGAGCAAGCACTTGAAATAATGTTTAAAAAAATTATGTGAAAATTATTTATCAAGAGTCTGAATTTTTTTTAAATGTGTATAAAAAATGTTGACCATCTAACAAAAAAACTAAACTTGTATTTGAAAAATGTCAAATGTGTATAGAAAACGGATGAAGCCAAGAAGAAGGCCACGGATGAAGCCGAGGTCGTTTCTGTTGCCGTCGCGGCCCTTGCCTGGCCTACCGGATGGTATGATTCGTTCATCCTCTACTTGCTTGTTCATATGCTAGCCGTATATGATCTGTTCATAGATGTTTTGGTTCTATGCTATAGACGTGCTCACATATTTAGGTTTCGGTATGAGTTGCATACTATGAATGCCATGTTTACTGTTTGCTCATGGATTAGATGATAAAAAAGTATTAATATATCCAGCATTCTACTCGCTAAATCGGGTCTTTGTACTAAAAGTAAATCAGGTATGTGCTTATGTGTTGGCTAACTTCACTACAACCGTGGGTGGCAATAATGTTTGGTTCTGTTGCCGGAGTGTAACCTTGTACCAGTGTAATAAATATCTCTTTCCCTCACAAAAAAAAAGGAAGAGAAAAATAGCGACAAGGCAACACACACATGACTAGTCATTACTTGCTGCATGATGCCTATATATATATATGCATACGGGGAGTAGGAGAGAGCTCTTGTGATCAAAATAAATAAATCAAATAGACTAGGTAGATTGTATGATGCTCTACTGCATGCATCCACGCTTGTCGCTTGGGAAGAGTGCTCATTTTAGGCGCTGTTCGGCAGTCCGCCCGCTCCGTAAAAATTGAGAATCTCGGGAGTACCGTATCGCTGGCTCCGCACTTTTTAACTAGAACTCTGTCAGCTCCGGGAGCGGCCTCGCGGAGCGGAGGGGCTCCGAACAGGCCCTTAGTCTAGTAACTCCTCGCTTGCCCTGCTTTTCGATTTAGCAAACCACCTATAGGCTTGGAAGGCATCAAGAATTGAGGGATTGCATGTTATGATCATCTCGCTTGCACTGCAGGGATATTTAGCTATAACAACGCCCCTTTACGTACATGAAACCTATCAGGTTCTGCTTAACCTTCCTCCCTTAGCAAGTCCAGACGTGTCTCATCATCTCTGGATCACCCTATGTCCCTATGTTAATTCGCACCGGGTGTTTTAGGTACACCACAGTTAACATTTTCATAAAATGTAGATCTGTCCAATGTGCTAACTGTCGCTAGTTGAGTATGGGTTAGCCAATTAAATGATTAGACGAAAACCAGAGTCCAGAACGTATGCATCTACAGTCTGCTCGATTGTCCAAAAGAAGAAGAGAAAAATCTAGTCTGCTCAACTAGTTTGTGAAAAAAAATATCCTTCCACCCGCGCTGGGCCGGCCCATGAAATGGGAATCCTGGCGAATGCGAAAGCTCGCAAAAAAAAGGCACTTTTTTTTTTGCTATATGCAGGTTTCGAACTCTCCACGTCAAGTTCACGTACAGGTACAACCAACCACACGAGCTACTTCCTGTCTATGATTTGTAACAGAGGCAGATGCATAATAACAATGCTGCAGCGCACCGCTTAATTTTTTTGAATAAAGAATACATCAATTTGAAAAGGCATTCGTATAATTCATGAACTGAAAGGATAAGTTCACAAAAATTGAAAATGTTCATGAATTCAAAAAAGTTCATCGGATTTGAAAACAGTTCATCAAATTTGAAAAAAGTTCGTGAATTTGAGAAAAGTTCATCGAATTTGAAGAAAGTTCATAGAATTTGAAAAAAAGTTCATCAACTTTGAAAAAGTTCATAGCATTTTTAAAAAAAGTTCATTGAATTTTAGAAAAAGTTCATCGAATTTGAAAAAGTTCATCGAATTTGAAGAAAAGTTCAACAATTTATGAAAAAGTTCATCGATTTTCAAAAAAGTTAACAAATTTAAAGAAAAACTTCAGAAATTTTAAAAAGCGCGCAATAAATAAAACGAAAAAAAAGAAAAAGGGAAAAAGAATAAACCGAGCTGAAGAACGAAATAAAAAGAGAAAAATGATCTACGTTTACCCTCGTGAGTGGATAGCCTGGTGGCTAGAGCCGAGCCCTTACAATAGAAGGGTTGCGAGTTCGATTCTCCACCCTGCACTCTTTTTTGACCTTTCGAAGAACAAGAAAATCAAGAAGGAAAAAATAGAATGGGCCGGCCCAGTTTGGACTGCTGCAGGCGCCCGTTTGCAAATTGCATTGTAACGGGCGCCTGCATCACCAAATAGGAAATGCTGATTAGTGCAGCCTTGGTGCGCCGGAGCTACTCGTTGACTTGTCAGGCCACATGTTCTTTTTCTCTGGAAATAATTCTTGTATTACGAAAGACTAAGGAATACAATCTCGTCTGACAATTCTCAAGACTTCCCCTGGGCCAGAGCCTAACCGAACAACAGTTCGGTTATTCAACCTACCAAAGTTAGCCATAAAATGAATGATATTATTAGGGCTCCGACGAATACGACTAATACAAAAATCGCATTCCCACATACTAGTTTTGATCTCTCTGATAAAAAAAAGCATACTAGGACCTGTTCTTTTTTTTCTGCTCTTCATCATGGAGATAGTTTCCATACTATCAGACTCAATATCAATTGGCAAATTGCTTCACTGCAAGGCCAAAGATAACCCTTCCTTGACTGCTAGAATCTCAGCCATGCAAGTGTAAAGATGCCTACAAAAACTGGAAATAATGGCACCCTCATGATCCCAGAGAATCATACCAGTTCTTCATACACCATACAAAAAAAGAACCATCTGGTGTCGGAAGCATCCATGGAGTAAGTGACGGTGTCCTAGATAAAGGGCCTCTCACCATGTCGACTCCCGGCCTGGTGGCCTGGGCTGAGGACCCCTTGTGAGTTCCGTCCCATGCCACATCATGTGGCCCATGGCGTATAATTAGAAGGTTCGAGAAGACTTAGACGTACAAGATAAGAAGTTGGATCTGTTAAGGAATCTATCTCCTACGTAGCCAACTATGCTCCATGTACCATAGGACTCCCCCAGTATGCTATATAAACCGAGGGACCAGGCTCGTAGTAGACACATTGAAATCTCTCGGTACTTTGTATACGCTCGAATGCAATAGAACACAAGTAGGACATATGGTTTTCTCTTCTTCGGAGATCCCGAACCATGGTAAACTCTGTGTCCTTATTACCATCATTCAAAGACACCTATCTTAGGATACCATACCAAGGGATTTGTCGGATTTAGCTGCGATAGTGGTAGCCCATGCAGGTCCTACTAGGTGATCGTCGCGGTTCAATGGGAGTCAAGATCGATGCTCAGATCGGCTCCGGCGCAATCTTTCCACCAAGCAGATGTTCGTATTCGGCGGTGTCACCCTTTTCGCCACCTCGACTGGCCACCCCGGTGAGGTCGAGTCCTTTGCTTCAGGCTAGATCATAAGATTCAACAACATGGAGTACACTGTGGATCTCCATAGAGAGCTGATCTTCAAGAGCTTGGTGTCGGTCCAAGTCCGGGAGCAGCATACGCCGCTTCCCCTGGTCCCTATGTCAGACCAGGCCATGGAGGAGCATGAGAATTCTTTGTGGGGGGTCGATGTCAGATCGGATCTCGGAGACATTTCCTTGGTCCCAACGTCAGATTAGACCTTGGAGGAACGTGAAAAACCTTTGTCGGGACTGACTTGAAATCGGATCCTGAAGTTGCTTCCACTTGTCCCAGTGTTAGGCCCAGGAGGAGCGTGAGAAAAATATTTGGGGGTCCATGTCAGATCGGATCCCGAAGCCGCCTCCCTTGAGTCCGATGTCAGATCAAGCCCGAGAGGAACGCGAGAAATCTTTTCCGGGATCGATGTCAGATCAGACCCCGAAGCCGCTTCCCTTGGTCCCGATGTCAGATCATGCCAAGGAGGAGCGTGAGAAATTTCTCCTGGTTTTGATGTTAGATCGGATTCAGGAGATAACTAAGTCGGACTTCCTGATCTGGATGTCAGATCGGATCGTGGAACTCTCTGTGGGAGTCAAATTTTTCAACCCACCCACCACCAATCTCACTGTCAACGTCGAAGATCTTACCGATGTCCTCGAAGCCGAAGACTTGGATGGGGAGGCCCTACCAAATTATGTTCCATGTGTTGCTGCCGGAGTTGATTGAAGTATATTTTAGTGAGATTGGAACATGAATATCTATACTAAAAATATGAGAACTGAAACTGAAGATATACAAGATTTATTGCATTTGGTTATTGAGTATAAGTCTAATAGTTTTTCCATGCGTGGTGGCATGTTGAAGTGTGTCTTTTCCATATATGGTTGCATGCTCTTTTCCCATGCATTTTATTGGGGATTCTCTATTTAGTTATATAGGATTAGTTATATAGGATTATATACAAAAACAAGTAGTACATTCTACACCAAACCTATGTAAAGTCGGTCACAAAGATGCTGCCCGCGCATTTGCACGATCAACTGTACTAGTTAAGGCTAAAATTATTAAATTATACGTACATGAGTGAAGCCCCTGCACATCGCCATTGTCTAGCAAACAACAAATTATTTACTTTTCAATAAAACAAAGTAGTAATTCGCAGCTAAAGTCTATTTCATATGTAACCACATTAAGAATGAAGTCATAGGTAAAGTACGATGATTGCCTACAAAAAAAATTGCCCCATTGCAACCCACAATTTCCTAGTAGAAGAAAAAGGGAAGAGAGCCTACATCAAGGAACATCTATGTCATTTACCACCGTCGCGGAAGAATGGTTCGATCAATACCAACCCGGACCACCAAGGGCCGCCAAAACTAGGGCAAACATTAAATATGGGCCGGTTTGTGGATTCCAGTCGGCTGTATGTATCCTATACATATACGCTCCTCGTCTACACCACACACATCATACAAAAGAGGAATGGAGAATAACCCAGAAATGCATCACGAATCACCTCGCACAATCAGACGACGCTAACTTGCCCGGTAGAAACCAACAATGATAGAAAAATCCGCTCTCTAGCTAGAAGCAAAGAAAACCCTGTCGAGGGTGGAAGAAGCTACTCAGGTGAGAAAGCTAACACAACTAGCGATGCGGGCAAGCTTTATCGAATGTCTGCGTACTTAGGAACCGTCAGGCCAAACGAGATGGCCAGTACATGAAACTAGGCTTTAACAACCACCCGCCTTAATTGCCACAAGGTGATATAGGCAAGATCTTGGATATGTGCAAACTAGAAATTCCTGGTGCCTCCTAAGCCCGAAACCATGCACCATAATATGAGGCTGAGCCGCTCAATGGACACCTCCCTCTCTCTCCCTCCCTCCCTCTCTCAGAGGATCAAGTAATCAGTAAGTACAGTAGTAGACTATAGTCGAAAGCAATTGAACTTTGCTATAACATAGGATGTAGCTTCTTATTTGCTGGAAACATCAACTGTACACTGAAGGTACATTTGTGCCACAGACAAAGCTCGTCACGTGAAGGAGTGGAATGTTTGTGCCGTTCAAAGAATGATACTCTCATAAATAATGTGATCTTCCCGTGCAAACAATGACATCTTCATAAGTAATGTGATCTTTCTGTCCAAAAAATGATACTCTCCATAATTGACAGGATCCTTCCGTCCAACGTTTGATGATACTTTCCATCATTAGGGCGATCCTCCCATCCAAAGAAAGATACTTTATATACTTCATGTGATCCTCCCGTCCAAAGAATGACACTCTTCTTAATTAACGTGAAACCAAACAATGTATGAAAACAAACCAAACCTTGTTCACGTGTCTGTTTTCGTGCGTGCATTGAACACTCTATATTCAACAGAGTCACCACCTTAACATCCATGAGTGTCATTGCAGGTGCTTCATAAGTGCAAGATACCGATCGTCTCTCCCATTTATGAGAACAACAACGTGGAAATGAAGCTATCCAAACGGACTCGTCCGGGAAACCCTTAACGTAAGGCGATCTAGGTCAAACCAGGTGATCTAGGTCAGCGGCTGCCACCGGCCGCGCGGCCGGGCGTCACTGCCGCTATTTCCCTCCGACCCCCTCGCTGAGTGTCATCTCAAAACTCCCCTCTTGCAGGGTTCTATCCTCCAGCCATCCTACCAGCGTGGAGTTTTTCTCCGATCCCTCACATCGTCTTGCTGTAGGGCTTCGTCTCAAGTGTGTTCGTTGCTACTTACCTGATCAAGGACCCCAAGATGCAGAGAAGGTTGGATGATCAGCAGGCAAACCAGACCGGGTCAGGCAATGATGTCAACATGTTATCGGCGACCTCGGTGCTGAAGGATAGCCGGGCCTAATGAAAATCTTTAGTTGGAACTGTCAAGGTCTCCTAGGAGCCCCGACTGTTCGTTCGCTTCTGGATTTCCAGAGGCGGTTTAACCCAGATGTGTTTTTTCTGTCCGAGACACACTCGGATGATGGCAAGGCAGAAGATTGATGCGAACTTTAAAATGTGATCATAGACTGGTTGCTCCTAGTCTAGATGGAAGAAAGGGTGGGCTCTTACTAGTCTGGAAGAAGGACGTGAGGATCTACGACCGGACTACCATCCCTGAGTTAATTGATGTGTCCGCCGAGGAACCGGACGGGCGCATGTGGAGGATGACTAGAATATATGGCGAACCAAGTTGGGACCATAAGGAAAGAACCTATCGGAATTTGAGGGACTTGCATGCTCAGTCCAGCTTGCCGTGGGTTGTGTTAGGAGATTTTAACGAGATTTTATACTCATCGGAGAAGGAAGGGGGCGCTCCCCGTCATCAATCTCAACTTCAGGCATTTCAAGATGCCCTATTGGACTGTAGGCTGGAAGACATAGGGTACAATGGCGACAAGTTTACATGGTTCCGCGACGGTTTGCGAGAGAGACTTGATCGGGCTGTTACCAATGCAGAATGGCTACTCCTTCACCCGCTTGCTGGTCTGAGTAACTTAGACATGGCAAGTCCGATCATCGTCCAGTTTTTCTTGATACAGAATATCTGGCTGGTGTGGCAGAAGCTCGACCAAAGAAGGAACAGAAATTTGAAGTACGATGGTTATCAGAGGAGTCGGTCAATGAAATTGTCAATACGGCTTGGCAGAAGGCATCACATCGTGGTCTTTGTCCTACTGCCATGGATACGATCAATGTGATACACCAGGATCTCCATGCATGGGATCGTAACATCTTGAAGAAGCCGCAGGCCAGGCTGAAAAAGTCGAGAAGAGAACTCGAATTTTTGATGAGGTAACCATACTCGGGTGAGTCGAAGATGAAACAAAAGGAGCTGTCAGTCCTAATTGAAAATTTGCTAGAACAAGATGAGATCTACTGGGCATAGAGAGGCCGAATAAATTGGTTAAAGAAGGGAGATCGTAACTCTTCCTATTTTCAGCACTGTGCTACAGCAAGAAGGAGGAACCTCATCAAGAAACTGAAAAATGATAGCCAAGCTTGGGTGGAAGGTAATGGTAATCTAAGGCCCCGGGTTGGTGACTATTTTAGTAGTATGTTTACATCTAGTGCGGGAGAGGTTGATCATGGGCTATTATCTTCTGTGAAACCACTTGTAGCACAAGATATGAATGAACTTCTAGTTGCTCCATATACCCGGGAGGATGTGCGCAAAGCTTTGTTTCAAATAGGTGATAAGAAGGCGCAAGGTCCCGATGGGCTCCATGCAATCTTCTTCAAAAGATTTTGGCATATGTTGGGAGAGGACCTCACGAATGAAGTCTTGGATGCAATAAATCAAAAGAAAATACCTGCTGGATGGAACTCCACCAACATTGTGTTGATCCCAAAGGTGGACAGTCTGGAGGTAATTACCCAATTTTGACCCATTAGTCTATGCAATGTTGTTTATAAGGTTATTTCCAAAATGATTGCTAATAGGCTGAAGAGGATTTTACCAGAGATAATATCTCCTACACAGAGTGCGTTTGTACCAGGTAGGTTCATCACCGACAACGTACTGGTGGCCTACGAGTGCTTTCACACAATAAAGAAGAAGAAACATGGGAACTATGGCTACTGTGCAGTAAAATTGGATATGAATAAAGCTTATGATAGAGTTGAATGGAGTTTTCTGGAGAGGATGATGTTAAGAATGGGATTTCATGAGCAATGGGTTCAATTGATTATGGAGTGTGTTTCTTCTGTTAGCTACAGGGTACGTTTCAACGATACAGAGACAGAAGAATTCATTCCCACGAGAGGACTCAGGCAAGGGGACCCCCTCTCCCCCTATTTGTTCTTACTTTGTTCAGAAGGCCTCTCTAGCATGCTTGCTCATGAGGAGGAAATTGGGAATCTGGAGGGCGTTAAGGTGTGTAGGAATGCACTTACTATCTCCCATCTTCTTTTTGCAGATGATTCTCTGATATTAATGAAGGCCAACATGCAATGTGCAAATACTTTGAAAAGGGTCTTGGAAACTTACTGCGGGAGTTCGGGACAATTGGTCAGCAATGCCAAATCCAGTGTGTTCTTTAGCCCTAATACTCCGGTTGCTATAAGAGAGGATGTTTGTGGGGAATTAAATATTGTCACCGAATCCCTTTCTGATAAGTACTTGGGTTTGCCCACTATGGTGGGCGTCGACAGAAGTGACTGTTTTCAGCACTTGGTGGACCGGGTGTGCCAACGTCTTAAAGGGTGGAAGGAGAAATTCCTCTCAATGCAGGGCAAGGAAATATTGTTGAAGTCAGTAGCCCAAGCAATTCCTTCATACGCAATGTCAGTATTTAAACTACCGAAAGGAATATGTAAAACAATTACAGATGAGATAGCTGGATTTTGGTGGGGCGATGGTGATGAGAAGAAGAAGATGCACTAGTTTGCGTGGTGGAAGATGTGCGCACCAAAGAAGAAAGGGGAGTTGGGGTTTAGGGACCTTCACAGTTTTAATCTTGCTATGTTAGCAAAACAGTGTTGGCGACTAATCTAGAACCCGGACTCTCTTTGTGCATGTGTCTTAAGCGCAAAATATTATCCGAAGGGGAACATCTTGAAGGCAGGACCAAAGAAGAGGTCTTCCTACACCTGGCAAAGTATAGTTGCAGGCATTCAAACCTTTCAGAGGGGGTGCATATGGCGTGTGGGCACAGGAGCACAAATTGATATATGATGTGACCCTTGGATCCCTTCTAGTCCCTCACGAAAGGTCATTACTCCCAGGGGTGCAACGATGCTAAGATATGTGGAAGAACTAATCAACCCACACCTTGGTCAGTGGGATGAGGAACTAATCAGAGATGTGTTCTCTCCTGTTGATGCCTAAAGGATCCTTCGAATACCCCTGAATGTTCAGATCATGGAGGACTTTGTTGCATGGAATTATACACGATCGGGTACCTTCTCGGTTCGGTCGGCATATCACAGGGAGTTTGAGCACCATTACGGTCAGCGTCTTACAAGATCAGACGGCCAAGGAAACGTACAAGTAAACACCATCTGGAAGGAGGTGTGGAACCTTAATATCCCAGGTAAAATTAAACACTTCACATGGAAGCATTGAATGGATCGTTACCGTGCTACGGCGTATTAGCAAGCAGACACATCCCACTTATTCCCCAATGCCCGTTTTGCGCAACTGGATTAGAAGATATACAACATTGCCTGTTTACTTGCAAAAGAGTGAAGGAAGTTTGGACTGAACTGGGTCTGCATGATGTAATCTTAGAGGCAGTGGAACATGACTATCACAGTGGAAATTCTTTGCAAGATCAAATCTGTTACGGAGGGTCTCTCTACAGCAGAGCTTATCACTACTAGGGAAATGCTTATACACAGGAGCTCAGTAGTAGCGCTTTTTATAAGAAAGCGCTGCTGCTAAAGAACGGTAGCGCTTGTCACTGAAGAGTGCTGCTACTATTCTTGTAGTAGTAGCGCTTTTGTTATAAAAAGCGCTACTACTATAGTTGCCAACGGTTGTAGGTATACTAGTAGCGCCCATAATTAAAAAGCGCTACTGCTATTGTACATAGCAGTAGCGCTGTTCTCTGACGAGCGCTACTGCTATAGCGGTTATTTCTAAAGAGCGCTACTACTACGCTTACCTTATCCACACCCGGCGCCCCGCGTGCCTCCCTCACTCTCCCTCACACACTCACTCGCCTGTGTCGTCGCCTGCCGTCGCCGCCGATGCCCCCAAGGTATCTGCCTCCCTCCCTCCTCCTCTCGCCGCCCTCCTCTCTCCCTCCTTCCACGGCCCTCCTCTCTCCTCCCTCTCCGCCGGCGGCCCCCTCCGATCCTCCTCCTCCCTCTCCGGCGGCCCCTCCTCATCCTCCTCCCTCCTCCCTCCTCCCTCTCCTGCTCTCTCCTCCTCCTCCCTCCTCCTCCCTCCTCCTTCCCCTCCTCCTCCCTCCTCCTCCTCCTTCCTCCTCCTCCTGGCCTCCTCCCACCTCCTCCTGGCCTCCTCCCACCTCCCCCTCCCCTTTCTGTACATAGGTTTTAGTTTTTGTTAAATGTAGGTTTTTGCTTTTAGTAAATGTAGGTTTTTAGTATATTTTGTTTTTAGAAAATTTGAATAAGTAATTTGAAAAGAATAAGTAAATGTAGGTCTTTTGAATAGAATAGGAAATTTTTAGAAATTTTGAATAACTAAATTTGAATAGAATAAAATATGAAATTGAAAAGAATAAGTAAATGTAGGTCTTTTGAATAGAATAGGAAATTTTTAGAAATTTTGAATAACTAAATTTGAATAGAATAAAATATGAAATTGAAAAAATAAGTAAATGTAGGTCTTTTGAATAGAATAGGAAATTTTTAGAAATTTTGAATAAGTAAATTTGAATAGAATAAAATATGAAATTGAAAAAATAAGTAAATGCAGGTCTTTTGAATAGAATAGGAAATTTTTAGAAATTTTGAATAAGTAAATTTGAATAGAATAAAATATGAAATTGAAAAAATAAGTAAATGTAGGTCTTTTGAATAGAATAGGAAATTTTTAGAAATTTTGAATAAGTAAATTTGAATAAAATAATTTAATGTAGCTTATGGAGTTTCACTAAGTCCTAAGATGACTATAATAATGTTTTCGTTTATATTTTGTTTTTGCAGAAATCAAGGAGCCCCTGCATCATCCCCGCCGTCGTCCCCGTCACCGACCCCCTCCGACCTCGATCGAGGTGAGAGCAGCCACCCCATGTTGTTAATTTAATTTAGGTATTTTGGGTGTAAAGCTGCTGCCTTGTGACCATGAGGTCATAGGTTCAAGTCCTGGAAACAGCCTCTTGCAGAAATGTAGGGAAAGGCTGCGTACAATAGACCCAAAGTGGTCGGACCCTTCCCCAGACCCTGCGCAAGCGGGAGCTACATGCACTGGGGCTGCCCTTTTGAAGGGGAGCCTTGGCGTAGTGGTAAAGCTGCTGCCTTGTGACCATGAGGTCACGGGTTCAAGTCATGGAAACAGCCTCTTGCAGAAATGTAGGGAAAGGCTGCGTACAATAGACCCAAAGTGGCCGGACCCTTTCCCAGACCCTGCGCAAGCGGGAGCTACATGCACTGGGGCTGCCCCTTTTAGGTGTTTAATCTTAGAATAATGTAGTATGAACCCTAGTTATGACCGAATCATGTTCAAAATGTAAGTTTTTAATTAGGTGTAGTTAATAGAATTAGGTGTTTTAGGTGTCACATTTGTTGTTATTTTTTTAGTTAAAGCAATTATTCCCGCATCGACGTCGACGATGCATATCCCGCATCCTCGTCGTCGACTCGGCGGAGGAGGCCTGGGCTTGGTGAGGAGCCATGTCTGGGACTGGGCTCCGCCGGGCTGGTACTGGGAGGTGCTACCTTCCGGGGGCGCAGCTTGGTGAGGAGCCAGCCCGTCGTTGACCCGAACCTTCTTTGGTGGCGGTCGCGTGGGCCAGTGGTGGTACGGAGGCTTGAGGACCCCGCGGAGGTGGTACGTCACCGTGTCAGCGAGGAGGACGAGCACGTCCGTCGCTACATGGTTCCGTTGGAGGGCAGTTCTCCAATACATGGGAGGTTCTTCAGGGATCTCACTAGAGCTATGATCCTGTGATGGTTCCTTATCTTTGGGTGCCCAACGCCCACGCCAATACCCGTCGTTCGCTACGGTTTTAGCTGTATTAGTGATGTTATATGTATGATACTATTCGAGATCTATTAGTGATAATATTCAATGATGTACGAACGAAAGAGATGATTTAGTTTTGCTTATTGAATGAATGCTAATTTGAATACTAATTTATTTTACGATTTAGATATGTGCTTGCCCATATGATGTAGATATAAACATGTATATGTTGTGTTGCTCAAATAGGATATGTGCTTGCCCAAGTGGCCGGCCATGTTTGCAGGTTACACCTCCTATAGTGGCCTATGTTTTGCCGGAGTGTTGATTAATTTCCGTTCCGGCAAATTTCAGGCGCTCGATATGTCCTTTTTTAGCAAAGGTCATGCCGGATTTTTTCGTGAATTTTGGCATGACTTGTGCTAGAATATGTAGGAAATATCGAGTGGCCTGGATTTTCTAGAAAAATAATTAAACGACATTTCGGGTTGAATTTAAGTCTGTCGAGGCTCCATCACCGAAGGTCGAAAAATCAGTGAGGGAGTGTATCCACCATATATGAGAGAGGACGAAGAAGCCCGACTATTGTCGTGGGGGTCGTTTCTCCTTCTTCTCCGGGTGCTAGACCTTTGTTATGCACTAGGGGAAGGAGGAGTAACGACCATCACCGACGGTCGCAAATGTCAGAGAGGAATCAGTGAGTGAGAGTGTCCACCACATATGAGAGGACGAAAAATCCCGACTGTTGTCGTGGGGGTCACTTCTCCTTCGTTCCCGTGTGCTAGACATTTTGGTGTAATGCACTCGGGAACGAAAGGAGGAGCGACCATCACCAACGGTCGAATGTATACACCACGCGAGCTGAGAGTTTTCAAGAAAAAGACTCAACAGACCGATAGTCAACCCGTGATGAATAATAATGATCTAATTTAATTTTTGTAGTACATATATTGAATTGTATAAGTTTAATCTTTGAATTATGAACGTAGGAAATGTCGTCATCGGACGATGAAAGTCTCCCGGGGGAGTGCAGCTGGTGCAACGATGACCGAGGTCTGTGCGACATGCCTCACCTGGACGAAGATCGGCGCTTCAGCATTAAGCTCCAGGAGACCTTCGATGTTGAAACGGTACGCAACGACGACAAGTGTTTTTTTCGTAATTAAGCATGACTTCAACTATTTCAATGTGTAGTTTTCATCTTTTACAATTCGAGTAGCTTATCCCATGCCATGCAAGATGCTATGTCTTGGAGAGGATGAATTTTGAAGACCATGAAAATTTCGAAACAAAGAAAATTCACCTAAGGACCCATCATGGTATGTATTTTGAAGTAAATCTGTATAATTCTGAGAGCGTAACCCATTTTGGTTGCAAAAATTGGGAAGCAGTTTGCAAGATGTATGGTTTTTATGAGGGTATGCTTGTCACCATGGATCTTGATGATCCTGACATCGACCAAGACAATATGGACATTTGGGTCCTTGTTGATACGCTTCCAATTCTACCGCTATGTGAGTTTCTCAAACATAGTTATTAACTAATTTATACTGTTCATTTCAAAATAGTTGACAGCTTATTTTCATTGTTCAAACAATGTGCGGAACATGGCAGATTGTTTACGTGTTATTCAATTTTGCCAAGCTTGTTGTAGGTGTTCCATTTATGCTATGTACTTGCTCTTGCCATGGATAGCTTCATAAACATGCCATCTTGCTGTAGGTATGCTTGTCTTGTCATGCATTGCCTTGTGGTGAGTGCATCAAGCTCACCAAGATGCCTTCATATTATTGTTTCTGCCATGCTCTGTTTTCTGCCAAGTCTAAAACCTGTTAACGAAACTTGCTATGTTTACATGGTTGCCATCATATCTTCTGGTCCTTTTTGGCTTATGGTAGTAAGGGACTTTTGTCATATGCATTTAGTAGAATACTGCCATGCCTTGTTTTGCTATGTTAAGTTCCTGTAGTATCGTGGAATTGTCACAGCAGATGTCCTCGTGCAAGGACTTAGTCGTGGAGCCATCGCCGCTAGGAAGCTTAAAGGGGTTAAACGGGACAAGGAACACGAGGGTTATAATGGTTCGGCCCCTTACGGTGAAGGTAAAAGTCTATGTCCAGCTGAGGTGGTATTACTTAGGGTTTCGATGACCAGGGAGCTTAATCGCTATCCCCGGCTCTCTATCTGTTGTTTCTCGTCCTGAACCGCCGCCGGGTCATCCCTTTATATAGAGAGGTTGACGCCCCGCGGCTCTCAGAGTCCCGGCCGGCTTATAACAGTATCCGGCTCGGACTCTTAACTACTCTTGCCTTACATTACAAGTCTTGCCATAACGGCGGTTTATCACTACGGGCCTTAAGCCGCCTCCGGGTCTTAAGCCCACTATTGATCCGCCATCCTCTAGCCTGGCACTGGGCTTCACGTGATGATCATTATAACATAACCCGGCCCCTCCTGGGCGGGTGATTCTAATGGTTATATCCTCAACATTAGGCCCCAGATTGATTTGAACCGGTTCATGTCAATCTTCAATCCCTTTGAAAGAAAATCTTCCGGCTTCTGTTTGTGCGAAAATTATAACCCGCCGTGACGTCATCTTCTGGATTCTTGGTAACCCGCCGTGACGTCATCTTCCACTAAATTCATTTTTTATTCTGTCATATCCCAACGGATCTTTATCTTTAATGACCATCCCGAAAATTGAGGCGTTTCTGTGGCGAGATAATCACGTCTTGGCCTCCTCGTTTCTCGCGCCCATTTATCAGTCACCCTTATAAATAGGCCCGGCCCAAGCCTTCATTCACTCCTCTCCTCCATCGTCTTCCTCCTCTGACGCCCGAGAGCTCGAGCTCCGCCGCCGCCGCCGCGCCCCTTGTCTTCCTCAACCTTGGCCGCTGCATCACCCTGAACTGGTCCAGAGAAACGGCGGCGGCCTCCGCATCTCATCAGCGCCAGTAAGTCCTTGCACCTCCCTACAGTAGATCCGCATTAGGGTTATGTCGTTCTTCCCCTGTTCTTCGCTGTTCATCTCAAGTTCTTCATAGTTCCGCCACCGAGGTTCCCTTTTATCTAAAAACGGTATAGACTCCCTGCGGTAGTAGCTTCTCACTCATTTTTATGCTAGTAGATCCCCTTTGTCCGCAAAAAGACCTCGTTCTGAGCTTATGAACTTCTCTGTATCAGCTTTCTAGGTCTAGAAATTTTTCCTTTCTAGACAATCGTTTGATCCAAAATAATTACTACGATCTGTGAAACTTGTTTGTGCCTCACTTAGTCAAAAATTGCATCTGTTAGCTATGGCGGCTCATATCTCCGGCTTAAAAGAGGCCATGCGCTGTGAAATTTCCGGCTCATTTATGATAGAGTTTTAAACAACTTGAATTACTCATGATGCCCACAGCGGCTTAGATAACCCGACACAATTAGCCATATATCATTAGGCCCCTTCATAGGCCGCCATCTTGAATACTGAACTGTAATCTTCCTCCGGCTTATATTTGAACCGGACATTTCCTTTTGTCATAGGCTTTCGTCTTTCACAATGCCGCCCAAGGCTCCCAAGGCACCCATTACATGCAACTGGATGAGATCCAATGTTACTGATGATACTTTAGATGATTTCGTGAAGACGGGTTACCTGCCTAAGAAGGAGGTCATGTCCTATCGTGCCCCTGACCTGTCGGAAGAAAGACCTCAACCAAGAGATGGAGAGGTTGTGATATTTGCTGATCACATGAGCCGGGTTTTTGCACCTCCTGGCTCAAAATTCTGTAGAGACGTCCTGAACTTCTTCGATCTGCGACCTCAAGACATTGGACCCAATTCCGTGTCGAACATTTGTAACTTTCAAGTGTTCTGTGAAGTATATCTTGGAGAAGAGCCCAGCCTACTGCTCTTTAGGGAGCTGTTTTACCTGAACCGCCAGAATGAGTGCGCCAACGGGCCTAGCTTGGAACTTGGTGGAATTTCAATCCAACGACGGAGAGATTGCCTCTTTCCTTATGCTGAACCGCCAAGCCACCCAAAGGACTGGAACCAGACATGGTTCTACTGCCAGGATACTTCTCCGGCTGATGAGAACCCTCTGCCCGGCTTCCGCGCCCTACGTCTGGAGTCAAATCACCCCCTGCCAGACAAGCTATCTCAAGCTGAGCGACAACCGCTTATCCCCACCATCAACAAGATCAAGGCTCTTCTGGGAAACGGCCTTAACGGTGTTGATCTGTTCCGGGTCTGGATTGCTTGGCGGGTGATTCCCTTGAGCCGCCGCCCCGGCTTAATGTGTGATTACACGGGCCGGAAGGATGATCCTCTACGGCACAACCCCAACGACCTACCTGAGGACGTCGTTGATGACATGACCAAGTCCCTTTTGAACGAGAGCTTAGCAGACTGCAGGAGGACAGGCTTAAGTCCCTTCTGCAAGGCTAACCCGGCTCCGGCGGTAAGCTACTGATCTGAGCACCTTACTTTCCAATTTATCAATTTTCATCTTAACCTCAAGAATACTTTGTTGTATTTTTCAAGCTGATGATAAGTTCTGGAAGGTCAGGTATGACCATGAGGCTGCTAAGAAAGCTAGGAAGGTTAAGAAAGCCGCCAGGAGAGCCGCTCCCCGCAAGAAGGGGAGTAAGCCTAGCGCCTCAGAGCTGCTTCAGCTGGATGACTCCTCCGAGTCAGAGGTAACCCTTCATTCTTAAGCTCTTCTCTTGTTTTTTGTTTGTTCTTAACCACCTTATTGACACTGATTATCAGCAGGAGGACACCGGAGCGAGTAACCCGGTGATTGAAGAGGTAACTATACTTTCCTCCGACTCGGACCCCTTGCCAAGGCTGAAAGTCCGAAGAGTAACCCGGAAAGTAAGATTTTCGCATCCTTTAGCTTATCAAGATCCTGAATTTCTTTTGAAGCAACAGATTCCTGAGAGCCGGAGGCAAACCCGGGCCAGCAAGGATGCAGACCTCTCCTCCGGCTTACCCGAAGCATCAAGAAAGCGCCGCACCGAGGTTATCTCCAACTTATATCCTTTTCATCCTTTGGCGGGCATCACTCGCCAACCACTCAATTCTTCTGATTCAAACTATCAGGAAACTTCACCTTCCTCCGGTGACTCCATGCAATCTAACTTGCCGGCTTTCAAGACCGCACCCGGGTAATGATGATCATCTCATTTTGTGCTTCTCTTATTTATGTTTTTTGTACTAACCTTTTGACTTTCAGTGCCCAAGCCAAGCTCAGCAAGAGGACAAAGAAAAGTAAACCGGTTGAAGAGCCGGACTTAACTGAACCCAACGCCTCTGCCTCTGAGCCGCCATCTGCACCAGCTCCGGAAACCGCCGCTTCAACTGAAGAACAAACCATGGCGGGTTCTGACAACCCGGAGATTCCCAGCTCAGCTCAACCGGCCGATGACCCGGATGTGGTGATTACCCGGACCGAATATGTTGAGCCGGGAAGACCCACTGTGTTGGCCAGATGCTCTGCCAAAGAAGAACTGCTGGAGCGCCGCAGGGCCAGACTGGAGATCACTGACTATGCTAACTTGAGCATTGGAGACATTGTTTCTGGTTACATTGGTCAAGTGCACAACAGCCGAGACCTGGAGAGTGACATGGTAAAGCAGATACAGCAAAAATCTGAGGTACAACTCTCTTGCTTACTCCATAATCATCCTTACCATGCTAGCCCCCAAGTCTATTACTTATGATAGAATACGTTGTAGACTTAACTTCCGGCTTACCTTCATGAACCGGCAATTTATAAATAGAATATTTCAGCATACATTAGCCCCCCAAGTGCCAAGTGTCTTTGCTTGCAAAGTGCTTGGGACTTTAATGTTGCATGATAATTACTCAAACTGTAACCCGGAATTTGTACAGGCTGCCTGCAAGAAACTTGAATCTGAAATCTCTGAGCTGAAGAACCGTCTGAAGACTCAGGAAACTGAGACCCGGAAGGCCAATGCCAAATTTGAGTTCAGTGTTGCTGCACAAGAAAAACTGAAGAAGAAATTTGAAACAGAAAGAAAGACTTGGGCCGAGGAGAAAACTGCCTTGCTCAGCCGGGCCGAACAAGCGGAGGCTGCTCTGACTGAGAGAACCGCCGAACTCTCCGGCTTAAAACGCCATGTGTCACAGATGGTCTCCGCAATCTTCGTTAAGTCATTCTGCAAGCTTTTAACAAGTTTACATTCTTTATGTCTCATAAGTCCGACCATTGCCATCAGCTTACCTGACTTTGTTATACAGGTCCCAGAAGCTCCAACCTTAATCAGAATGTTCTGACCAAGCTGAAGGCTGTTTACACCTTGGTGGAGCAACTCTACACCGGGTCACAGCGTGCTTTAGCCGTTGTGGCTCTGTCCAATGAGGTTCCGACTCACCTGGCGGACGTACTCAGGCGGCTTTCCGTTCTTCCTCAGTGCTTCCAAGAGCTAAGACGGGCCTCTGCAAGAGCCGGAGCTATAGCTGCTCTGAGCCGGGCCAAGGCTTTTCTCCCGGAGCTAGACCCGGCCGACATCGCTCTTGGATACCCCAGCCTGAAGGAAGACGGGACCCCCTTCGACCAGAAAGACTTCGCCGCGTGTGTGAAAAGCGTGCGCCCGGTGGCTACCATGATTGGGAATGACACAGATCTTACCAAGTATCAGCCGGGCTATGACGCGGAGAATCAGAGGATCCGAACTCCACGCTATGAAGCAGTCAGCCTGATTCCGCAGACTCGTAAGCACACCTTCGCCCCAGAAGTTGACCCGGCCGGGTTAATTGATGATGAGGCTCAATTTGAAGCTTTGAGCGGCATTGACTGGAAATCATCAACCTTCCAGGTCATGGGAACAGCCGGAGGAGCGGAGAGGGATGAGCCGGAAGCTTCGACCCAACAAGCACCTTGATTTTTTAGGCGGCTCATGGTTACACCTTAAAAACAATGCCTCACCTTTTGGACTCGGGGAGTCTTGTAATAGAGTAGGACAAATACTTAATTTTGTTGTGCAATCGTGCACGTGTTGAATGCTTAACTCCATTGAAGCTGCTTCTTTATATTCCTCCGGGTTGTGTTCGACCATCTACTTTCCTTAAGTTAAAGAGCTATCTTTAATCGTCTTGCATAGAAAACAAATCACAAGTCTCTGGGCGGCTTACCGCACTGAGATTCATATACTTTATATATAACCCGGAATATGAACCAAAGTCACCAAAGACTGGCCCTCAATTATATCCTCGATGTAACCATAATAGCATACTTACAAGCCTTCAAGTATACTTCCGGTTTATGTAACCCAAATAATGAGGTTGAGAACTCGACTCCGGTTCACCAGCATCGATAATGCTTCTTGTGTGCTATCAACATTGTTAATCAAAGTTAAGCCGGCGGAGCAAGAACCGTGCTTGCACACTGTTGATATGATCAAAATAACTTGTTGCAAACCAAAAGATCAAAACTTAAGGGCTTCTGATTCGAATACGACCAGAGAACCGTCCCAAAGGGGTTAAGCTAAGATTCGAATGCGATCATATAGCCCCCAGTGGCGTTGGCGTTGCCGATCAAGAGGGTACCGAAAGCTATGTTCTCTTTGGTTCGAATACGACCTATGTGTGAACAGGAAGCCCCCAAATGACCTTGAGAGTTGTTTAACGACGCTGATTCGAATACGATCCACGTCGGTTCCCAAAAGGGGTTGAGCTATAATTCAAATATGATCAAGAAAAACTCCCCAATGAGCTCGGCGATTTGCCAATCAAGTGGGTATCGACAGCTATGTTCTCTTTGGTTCGAATATGACCTATGTTTGAACAGGAAGCCCCCAGGTGATTATATTGGTAACGGCCAGATTCGGATACGATCGTAAGCTGGACCCACCTCCAAGTGACCATGTAATGTTGTAATGGAAATAACACATTTACCTTTGGAGGAGAAAAGGACAGAGGTCCTGCTTTATTATTTATCATAATATATACATGGCTATAGAAATATGTACATTATGAGAGCCGGTGGCTCAAGTGTAATAAGGCCGAAGCTGAGCTATGTTCCACGGCCGACGGGTCTCTTCCTCCGACTTACGTGAATCTTTGTGCTCCCGAACATCGATAAGGTAGTATGACCCATTGTGCAAGTTCTTGCTGACCACAAAGGGCCCTTCCCAAGGCGGGGATAACTTGTGTGCGTCTGTTTGATCTTGGATGAGCCGGTGCACCAGATCACCTTCCTGGAAGACCCTGGACTTAATCCGGCGGCTGTGATAGCGGCGCAGGTCTTGTTGGTAAATCGCCGAACGAGCTGCTACCACATCACGCTGTTCGTCCAATAAGTCAAGAGCATCTTGGCGCGCCCGCTCATTATCCGCCTCAACATAAGCCGCCACGCGAGGCGAGTCATGACGGATGTCGCTAGGGAGGACCGCTTCCGCCCCCATAAACCATGAAAAAAGGCGTGTAACCCGTAGACCTGTTAGGAGTAGTATTGATGCTCCATAACACGGAGGGTAACTCCTCCACCCAACAACCCGGCGTCCGTTGCAAAGGGACCAAAAGCCGGGGCTTGATGCCCTTCAAGATCTCCTGATTAGCTCTCTTAGCTTGACCATTGGATTGAGGGTGAGCCACTGATGAAACATCAAGCCGAATATGCTCTCGTTGACAAAACTCCTCCATGGCGCCTTTAGATAGATTGGTACCATTGTCAGTTATAATGCTGTGTGGAAAACCAAAGCGAACTATCACCCTTTTCATGAACTGAACCGCTGTGGCTGCGTCACACTTACTAACTGGCTCTGCTTCAACCCACTTTGTGAACTTGTCGACCGCCACCAAGAGGTGAGTCTTCTTATCCTTGGATCTTTTAAAAGGCCCAACCATATCAAGCCCCCAAACCGCAAACGGCCAAGTAATTGGAATCATCCTTAGCTCCTGAGCCGGCACATGAGCCCGTCGCGAGAACCTCTGACAACCGTCACATTTACTGACCAAGTCCTCCGCATCAGCATGAGCCGTCAGCCAATAAAAACCATGACGAAAAGCCTTGGCCACAAGGGATTTTGAGGCGGCATGATGGCCACAATCCCCCTCGTGAATCTCACGTAAAATTTCTTGACCTTCCTCAGGGGAAACACAACGCTGGAAATTTCCAGTGACACTACGACGATGTAGCTCACCATTGATAATTATCATTGACTTAGACCGCCGGGTTATTTGTCTGGCCAGAGTTTCATCCTCAGGCAATTCTCCTCGGTTCATCTAAGCCAAGTATGGCATTGTCCAGTCTGGGGTAATATGGAGAGCCGCCACCAACTGTGCCTCCGGCTCAGGGACAGCCAAGTCTTCCTCTGTAGGCAACTTAACAGAAGGGTTATGCAAGATGTCCAAGAAAGTATTAGGCGGCACCGGCTTTCGCTGAGAGCCCAGCCGGCTTAATGCATCAGCCGCCTCGTTCTTCCTGCGATCGATGTGCTCTACTTGGTAACCCTGAAAGTGTCCAACAATGGCATCAACTTCGCGGCGATAAGCCGCCATGAGAGGGTCCTTGGAATCCCACTTGCCCGACACTTGTTGAGCCACTAAATCTGAGTCGCCAAAGCACCTTACCCGGCTCAAGCTCATCTCCTTAGCCATCCAAAGACCATGGAGCGAGGCCTCGTACTCAGCGGCATTGTTAGTACAGGGAAACATCAACCGTAGCACATAACGAAACTTGTCACCTCGAGGGGAAGTTAATACAACTCCAGCCCCCGAGCCCTCCAATTGCCTAGACCCATTGAAGTGAATAGTCCAGTATGTATTATCCGGTTTCTCTTCAGGCACCTGCAGCTCTGTCCAATCGTTGATGAAATCCACCAATGCTTGAGATTTGACAGCAGTGCGTGGCACATATTTCAGACCATGAGGCCCAAGCTCTATAGCCCACTTAGCCACTCTTCCTGTGGCTTCTCTGTTTTGGATGATATCTCCTAGGGGAGCAGAACTAACCACAGTGATAGGGTGACCCTGGAAATAATGCTTAAGCTTCCGGCTTGCCATGAACACCCCGTAAACAAGCTTCTGCCAATGTGGATACCGTTGTTTGGACTCAATGAGCACTTCACTGACGTAGTAAACCGGCCGCTGAACCGGATACTCCTTAACCTCTTCCTTGCGCTCCACCACCACAGCCACACTGACGGCTCGTGTGTTAGCGGCTACATACAGTAATAAGGGCTCCTTGTCAATCGGAGCAGCAAGAACTGGGGGCTCAGCCAGCTGTCTCTTCAAATCCTTAAAAGCAGCATTAGCAGCATCATTCCAGACAAAGTCATCTGTTTTCTTCATCAACTGGTACAGTGGCATGGCCTTTTCACCCAAACGGCTTATAAACCGGCTCAAAGCAGCGATGCGGCCCGCCAGACGCTGGACGTCGTTTATGCACGCCGGCTTAGCCAGAGAGGTGATTGCCTTGATCTTTTCCGGGTTAGCTTCAATGCCCCTGTGAGAAACCAGAAAACCCAAGAGTTTGCCTGCAGGAACACCAAAAACACACTTGGCCGGGTTAAGCATCATCTTGTAAACCCGGAGATTATCAAAGGTTTCTCTAAGATCATCTACCAGGGTCTCCTTCTCCCTGTATTTAACCACGATATCATCCACATAGGCATGAACATTGCGCCCAATCTGGTTATGAAGACAATTCTGCACACAACGCTGGTAAGTCGCCTGTGCACTCTTGAGCCCAAAAGGCATAGACACATAACAGAAAGCTCCAAAGGGAGTGATGAACGCCGTCTTCTCCTGGTCCTTAACTGCCATTTTAATCTGATGGTATCCAGAATAAGCATCCAAAAAACTTAAGCGCTCACAACCCGCCGTAGCATCAATAATTTGATCAATACGGGGGAGAGCAAAAGGATCAGCCGGACAAGCTTTGTTTAGATCCGTGTAGTCCACACACATCTGCTAGGTGCCGTTTTTCTTGAGCATGAGCACCGGGTTAGCTAACCATTCTGGATGAAAGACTTCAACAATAAACCCGGGCGCCAAGAGCCGGGCCACCTCCTCACCAATGGCTTTCCGCCTCTCCTCATTAAACCGCCGAAGGAATTGTCTGATCGGCTTAAATTTTGGATCAATATTGAGAGTGTGCTCAGCGAGTTCTCTAGGTACACCTGGCATGTCAGAAGGTTTCCATGCAAAAATGTCCCTGTTCTCACGGATGAACTCGATGAGCGCGCCTTCCTATTTCGGATCCAGATTGGCACTGATGCTGAACTGCTGAGATGAGTCGCCTGGAACAAAGTCAACAAGTTTAGTCTTATCAACTGACTTAAATTTCATTGCCGGCTCATGCTCCGTGGTCGGCTTTTTCAAAGACGTCATATCTGCCGGGTCAACATTATCCTTGTAAAACTTCAACTCCTCTGTCGCACAAACAGATTCACCGTAAGCCGCGTCACCTTCCTCACACTCCAAGGCTATCTTTCGGCTGCCATGAACCGTAATGGTCCCATTGTGACCCAGCATCTTGAGCTGCAAATATACGTAACACGGCCATGCCATGACCTTGGCGTACGCCGGCCGCCCAAATAAAGCATGATACGGACTTCTTATCTTAACCACCTCAAAGGTTAATTTTTCCGCCCTGTAGTTGTACTCATCTCCAAAAGCCACTTCCAGCTCGATCTTACCAACTGGATATGCTGACTTACCAGGCACCACACCATGGAAAACAGTATTGGAGTGGCTGAGGTTCTTATCAATCAACCCCATACGACGGAAGGTCTCATAATAGAGGATGTTGATGCTGCTGCCTCCGTCCATGAGCACTTTAGTGAATTTATATCCCCCCACCTGCGGAGCCACCACCAGGGCTAGGTGACTCGGATTATCAACCCGGGGAGGGTGATCTTCCCTACTCCACACAATAAGCTGCTTAGACCATCTTAAATAGCGTGGAACCGCCGGCTCAACAGCATTCACAACCCTTTTATGAAGCTTCTGATCTCGCTTGCACAGACTGGTGGTAAACACATGATACTGTCCACCATTGAGCTGCTTTGGATTGGTCTGGTATCCCCCCTGCTGCTGCTGCTACTGATGACCCTGGTGGGACTGCTGATTAAAGCCCCCTTGAACATTCTGAGAATTGGAATTTGAACCGCCGCCGGGCCATGAAAGCCGCCAGCGCCTGAGCCGCCGCCCGGGCCACTGTTGCCATTGAAAGCATTGGAATTTTTAAAGGCCTTCATGATTGCACAGTCCTTCCATAGATGAGTGGCCGACTTTTCCCTAGAGCCATGCCTTGGACAAGGCTCATTCAACAACTGCTCAAGCGTCGGGCCTGACCCGCCGGTGCGGGGAGGTGGTCTCCCCTTGCGCCGGTGGTTGTTACCCTGTGAACTGGCGTTGGCCACAAACTCCATACTGCCATCAGCCTTACGCTTGTTACCTCCCTGGTTCGCCGGGTTATGCTGGGGGCCCTTGCCATTGCCATTCCGTTTTCCCTTCCCTGTCCTTTCATCATCTGACGCGGGATCCTTGGTACTATCAGAGTCGGCGTACTTAACCAGAGCCGCCATCAGCGTACCCATATCATTGCAATCACGCTTGAGCCGCCCGAGCTTCATCTTCAGGGGCGCAAAGCGACAATTCTGCTCTAACATTAAGACTGCAGAGCCGGCATCCATCTTATCAGATGAATGTATTATCTCTTTGACCCGGCGAACCCAATGGGTTGTAGACCCACCCTCCTGCTGCTTACAGTTAGTCAAATCCACAATTGACATAGACTGCCTACAGGTATCTTTGAAGTTTTGGATGAACCGGGCTTTTAGCTCAGCCCAAGACCCGATAGAATTCGGTGGCAACCCTTTCAACCAAGTGCGGGCAGTCCCGTCTAACATCATGGTGAAGTACTTGGCCATTGCCGCTTCACTGACCTCCAGCAACTCCATAGCCATCTCGTAACTCTCGATCCATGCTCCGGGTTGCAAATCAGTTGTGTAATTAGGCACTTTCCTTGGCCCTTTGAAATCCTTGGGCAGACGTTCGTTATGGAGAGCCGGCACCAGACAAGGAACACCTCCAGTCCTCGTAGGTATACCCGCGTCGATGGAAGCCGTCGGATAAGCCGGGAGTGGCTGGTAAGCCGTCAACTGAGCCGCCTCCTCCGCCTCTCGTCGTGCTCTATCTTGGTCTACCACGTTCAAAGCTCCATCCTGAACCGGACCGTGGCCTGGAGGGAAATCACGGTGTGGGACGTTGCTAGAGCCGGTCGCTGAGACCATATGCCTGCTATAACTCGGGCTCCGGCCTGGACGAGGGGTTGAATGAATCCTGTCCCGGCTATATGAATATGCCTCCTGTTGCGCCAGAGCCGTCTGAAGAAGTTCTCTGACCCGGCGGTTTTCAACTGCCGTCGGAGAGTCGCCCTCAATTGGGAGAGCCGCCAGTCGCGCCGCCGCGGCGACCATGTTTTCCAACGGGTTGGCATAATGACCCGGTGGTATTGGCACGTACTGAGGCGGGGTACCGTTCACCCGGGGAGGCCCCATCACTTGGGGCTGAATTGGCGTTCTAGCCCCGGGCGCCGTGATCTCTGGCGGGTTACTAGGCCCTGCACCAGGCATGTTGAAGAGGTTTCGAGGATCGTAAACCGGAGGGAGTCGAGCTTGGGCCTTTTGATGCCTCCTTCTCATGACCTCATTGGACGCGTTTTGATCCATCGTGAGCCGGAAAGACTGTGCCTGAATCAGCTGAGTCTGGGCGTCGAGAGCCGCCCTCTCTACAGCCATCCTGATCCCTTCCGCTGCCAGATCCTCCTTGGCTTTTGCTAGATCCAACTTTAACTGTGCCACCTCCGCGTCATGCTGAGCTTGATCAGCCGGGGCAACCGTAGCGGTCAATAGGACCGTCATCTTGTCTGTGAGATCCATCAGCACCTGGGCCGGCGAGGGCACAGGGCTTCCTGCCCCGACAGTGGGGCTTTGAACAGGTTGTGCGCCAGCCATGAAGATTCCAACCCGGCTCGGCGGCTCAAAGGGGTCCTGTTGAGGATATAACCATTAGAGTCACCCGCCCAGGAGGGGCCGGGTTACTCATAATGGTCATCACACGAAGCCCGGCGCCAAGCTTGAAGACGGCGGGCCAAAGATGGGCTTAAGACCCGAAGATGGCTTAAGGCCCGTAGTTACAAACCGCCGTTATGGTAAGACTTGTAGTGTAACGCAAGAATAGTTAGGAGTCCGAGCTGGACACTGTTATGAGCCGGCCGGGACTATGAGAGCCGCTAGGCGTCAACCTCTCTATATAAAGGGATGACCCGGCGGCGGTCTAGGGACAAGTAAGATCAGATCGATAACCAGGCAGGGCGGTTTAGATCCTGGTCGTCGAAACCTCAAGTAATACAACCTCAACTGGACGTAGGCTTTTACCTTCACCGTAAGGGGCCGAACCAGTATAACCCTTGTGTTCCTTGTCCCGTTTAACCCCTTTAAGCTTCCTAGCTGCGATGGCTCCACGATTAAGTCCTAGTTCAAGGACATCTGCCGTGACAATTCCACGACAGTTGGCGCCCACCGTGGGGCCCGCGCACGGTGGATTTGAGTTCTTGAAGGGCAGCTTCGAAGGGCTCAAGGGATACGCTGTGGGCCGGATGACCAAGAGTCGTCGCAGCAAGCTCTACATCGACGATGCAACCTGGGGCCCCGACGCCGGCTCAATCGAGTACGGGTACCGGGTCCCCTTTGGTGGAATCCACGTCTTCATTGGCAAAATTGGTGAGCCGGGCCCTGAGCCGGAGCTCTGCACCGACCTCATCGAGACGGCTCAGCGTGCACGGCCCGCCCGGGCTCTACCTGCCTTGAAGCATGCTTTCATGGGGTGTGTCCATGGAGGACTCTCTGAAGGATCTGGATCTGGTGATGAGGCGGCCGCCGGCTCTGACGGCGAGTCGGCTATGGATGAGTCAAACTCGTTATATCAACTCCAGGATGGCAGGCTCGGGGGCTGTTCCGACGGCGACAGTATTCCGGACCCTTTTGAGCCGCCGAGCCGGGTTGGAATCTTCATGGCCGGTGCACAGCCTGTTCAAAACCCTGCCGCCGGGTCAGGAAACCCGATGCCCTCACCGGCTCAGGTGCTGATGGATCTCACGGACAAGATGACGGCCCTGTTGACCGCTACGGTTGACCCGGCGGATCAAGCTCAGCATGACGCGGAGGTGGCACAGTTAAAGTTAGATCTAGTAAAAGCCAAGGAGGATCTGGCGGCGGAAGGGATCAGGATGGCTGCGGAGAGGGCGGCTCTCGACGGCCAGACTCAGCTGATTCAGGCACAATCTTTCCGTCTCACGATGGATCAAAACGCGTCCAATGAGGTCATGAGAAGGAGGCACCACAAGACCCAATCTCGACTCCCTCCGGTTTACAATCCTCGGAACCTCTTCAACACCCCTGGTGCAGGGCCTAGCAACCCGCCGGAGATCATAGCACCCGGGACTGGAACACCAATTCAACCCCAAGTGATGGGGCCTCCCCGGGTGAACCCTGCCCCGCCTCAGTACATGCCAATACCACCGGGTCATTATGCCAACCCGCTGGAAAACATGGTCGCCGCGGCAGCACGGCTGGCGGCTCTCCCAATTGATGGCGATTCTCCAACGGCGGTTGAAACCCGCCGGGTCAGGGAGCTCCTTCAGACAGCCCTGGCGCAGCAAGAGGCGTACTCTTACAGCCGGGACAGGATCCATTCAACCCCGCGTCCAGGCCGGAGCCCGAGTTATAGCAGACACATGGTTTCAGTGACCGGCTCAAGTAATGTCCGACGCCATGACGTACTACCTGGCCACCGCCCGGTTCACAACGGAGCATTTCACGCAACAGACCAAGACAGGGCACGGCAAGAGGTGTAGCAGGTGCCTCAGTTGATGGCTTACCAGACACCCCCGGCTCATCCAACGGCTTCGGTATCCCTACGAGGACTAGAGGTGTCCCTTGTTTAGTGCCGGCTCTCCGCAATGAACGTCTACCCAAGGACTTCAAAGGGCCTGGGAAGGTGCCTAATTACACGGCTGATTTACAACCCGGAGCCTGGATCGAGAGTTATGAGATGGCCATGGAATTGCTGGAGGTCAGCGAAGCGGCGATGGCCAAGTACTTCACCATGATGTTAGATGGGACTGCCCGCAATTGGTTGAAAGGGCTGCCACCGAATTCCATCAGGTCTTGGGCTGAGCTGAAAGCCCGGTTCATCCAAAACTTCAAAGATACCTGTAGGCAGTCTATGTCAATTGTGGATTTGACTAACTGTAAACAGCAGGAGGGTGAGTCTACGACACATTGGGTTCGCCGGGTCAAAGAGATAATACATTCATCTGATAAGATGGATGCTGGCTCTGCAGTCTTAATGTTGGAGCAGAATTGTCGTTTCTTGCCCCTGAAGATGAAACTCGGGCGGCTCAAGCGTGATTGCAATGATATGGGTACGCTGATGGCGGCTCTCGTCAAGTATGCCGACTCTGATAGTACCAAGGACCCCACGTCGGATGATGAAAGGACAGGGAAGGGAAAGAAGAATGGCAATGGCAAGGGTCCTCAGCATAACTCGACGAACCAAGGAGGTGGCAAGCGTAAGGCCGACGGCAGCCTAGAGTTCGTGGCCAACGCCAGCTCACAGGGTAATAACCAGCGACGCAAGGGGGGCCACCTCCCCGAGCCAGCGGGTCAGGCCCGACGCTGGAGCAGCTGTTGAATGAGCCTTGTCCAAGGCATGGATCTAGGGAGAAGCCAGCTACTCATCTATGGAAGGATTGCGGAATCATGAAGGCCTTTAAGAATTCCAATGCCTTTAATGGCAACAATGGCCCGGGCGGCGGCTCAGGCGCTGGCGGTTTTCATGGCCCGGGCGGCGGCTCAAATCCTAATCCTCAGAACGGTCAAGGGGGCTTTAATCAGCAGTCTGGCCAGGGTCATCAACAGCAGCGGGGGGTTACCAGACCAATCCGAAGCAGCTTAACGGTGGACAGTATCACGTATTTACCACCAGTCTGTGTAAGCGAGATCAGAAGCTTCATAAGAGGGCTGTGAATGCTGTTGAGCCGGCGGTTCCACGCTATTTAAGATGGTCTGAGCAGCCTATTGTGTGGAGTAGGGAGGATCACCCTCCCCGGGTTGATAATCCGGGTCACTTGGCCCTGGTGGTGGCTCCTCAGGTGGGAGGATATAAGTTCACTAAGGTGCTCATGGATGGAGGCAGCAGCATCAACATCCTCTATTATGAGACTTTCCGTCGTATGGGGTTGATTGATAAGAACCTCAGCCAGTCCAATACTGTTTTCCATGGCGTGGTGCCTAGTAAGTTGGCTTATCTAGTTGGTAATATCGAATTGGAAGTGGCCTTTGGAGACGAGTACAACTACAGGGTGGAAAAATTGACCTTTGAGGTGGTCAAGATAAGAAGTCCGTATCATGCCATATTTGGGCGGCCGGCTTACGCCAAGTTCATGGCACGACCGTGTTACGTGTATTTGCAGCTCAAGATGTCGGGTCACAATGGGACCATTACGGTTCATGGCAGCCAGAAGGTGGCCTTGGAGTGTGAGGAAGGCGATGCGGCTTATGCAGAATCTGTTTGTGCAACAGAGGAGTTGAAGTTTTACAAGGACAATGTTGACCCAACAGATATGACCTCTCTGAAAAAGCCGACTACGGAGCATGAGCCGGCAATGAAATTTAAGTCGGCTGATGAGACTAAACTTGTTGATTTCGTTCCAGGTGATTCATCTCAGCAGTTTAGCATCAGTGCCAATCTGGATCCAAAATAGAAAAGCGCGCTCATCGAGTTCATCCGTGAGAATAGGGACATTTTTGCATGGAAACCTTCTGACATGCCAGGTGTACCTAGAGAACTCGTTGAGCACACACTCAATGTTCATCCGAAATTCAAGCCGGTCAGGCAATTCCTTCGGCGGTTTAATGAGGAAAGGCGGAAAGCCATTGGAGAAGAGGTGGCCTGGCTCTTGGCGGCCGGTTTTATTGTTGAAGTCTTTCACCCAGAATGGTTAGCTAACCCGGTGCTCGTGCTCAAGAAGAATGGCACCTGGCGGATGTGTATGGACTACACGGACTTAAACAAGGCATGTCCGGCTGATCCTTTTGCCCTCCCCCGTATTGATCAAATCATTGATGCTACGGCAGGTTGTGAGCGCTTAAGTTTCTTGGATGCTTATTCTGGGTACCATCAGATTAAAATGTCAGTTAAAGACCAGGAGAAAACAGCATTCATCACTCCCTTTGGAGCCTTCTGTTATGTGTCTATGCCTTTTGGGCTCAAGAGTGCACAGGCGACTTATCAGCGTTGCGTACAGAACTGTCTTCATAACCAGATTGGGCGCAATGTTCATGCCTATGTGGATGATATTGTGGTTAAGTCCAGAGAGAAGGAAACCTTGATAGATGATCTGAGAGAAACCTTTGATAATCTCCGGGTCTACAAGATGATGCTTAACCCGGCCAAGTGTGTTTTTGGTGTTCCTGCAGGCAAGCTCTTGGGTTTTCTGGTTTCTCATAGAGGCATTGAAGCTAACCCGAAGAAGATCAAGGCGATCACCTCTCTGGCTAAGCCGGCGTGTATAAATGACGTCCAACGCCTGGCGGGTCGTATCGCTGCTTTGAGCCGGTTTATAAGACGTTTGGTTGAAAAGGCCATGCCACTGTACCAGTTGATGAAGAAAACTGATGACTTTATTTGGAATGATGCTGCTAATGCTGCTTTTGAGGATTTGAAGAGACAGCTGGCTGAGCCCCTAGTCCTTGCTGCTCCGGTTGATAAGGAGCCCTTATTACTGTATGTAGCTGCTAACACACGAGCCGTCAGCGTGGCTGTGGTGGTGGAGCGCAAGGAAGAGGGTAAAGAGTATCCGGTTCAGCGGCTGGTTTACTACATCAGCGAAGTGCTCATAGAATCCAAACAGCGGTATCCACATTGGCAGAAGCTTGTTTATGGTGTATTCATGGCAAGCCGGAAGCTTAAGCACTATTTTCAGGGTCACCCTATCACTGTGGTTAGTTCTGCCCCCTTGGAGATATCATCCAAAACAGAGAGGCCACAGGGAGAGTGGCTAAGTGGGCTATAGAACTTGGGCCTCATGGTCTAAAATACGTGCCACGCACTGCAGTTAAATCTCAAGCTTTGGTGGATTTCATCAACGATTGGACAGAGCTACAGGTGCCTGAAGAAAAGCCGGATAATACATATTGGACTATTCACTTTGATGGGTCTAGGCAATTGGAGGGCTCGGGGGCTGGAGTTGTATTGGCTTCCCCTAAAGGTGACAAGTTTCATTATGTGCTACGGTTGATGTTTCCTTGTACTAACAATGCGGCTGAGTACGAGGCCTTGCTCCATGGTCTTCGGATGGCTAAGGAGATGAGCTTGAGCCGGGTAAGATGCTTCGGTGACTCAGACTTAGTGGCTCAACAAGTATCAGGCAAGTGGGACTCCAAGGACCCTCTCATGGCGGCTTATCGCCGTGCAGTTGATGCCATTGCTGGACACTTTCAAGGTTACCAAGTAGAGCACATTGATCGCAGGAAGAACGAGGCAGGTGATGCATTAAGCCGGCTGGGCTCTCAGTGAAAACCGGTGCCGCCTAATACTTTCTTGGACATCCTGCATAACCCTTCTATTAAGATACCTACAGAGGAAGACTTGGCTGTCCCTGACCCGGAGGCACAGTTGGTGGTGGCTCTCCACATCACCCCGGACTGGACAGTGCCCTACTTGGCTTACATGACCCGGGGAGATTTGCCTGAGGACGAAACTTTGGCCAGACAAATAACCCGGCGGTCTAAGTCAATGGTCATTATTAATGGGGAGCTGCATCGTCGCAGTGTTACTGGAACGTTCCAGCGTTGTGTTTCCCCTGAGGAGGGTCAAGAAATCTTACGTGAGATTCACGAAGGGGATTGTGGCCATCATGCCGGCTCAAAATCCCTTGTGGCCAAGGCTTTTCGTCATGGTTTCTACTGGCTGACAGCTCATGCTGATGCGAAGGACTTGGTCAGTAAATGCGACGGTTGTCAAAGGTTCTCCCGACGGGCTCATGTGCCGGCTCAAGAGCTCAGGATGATTCCAATTACTTGGCCGTTTGCGGTCTGGGGGCTTGATATGGTTGGGCCTTTTAAAAGATCCAAAGATAAGAAGACCCACCTCTTGGTGGCAGTTGACAAATTCACAAAGAGGGTTGAGGCAGAGCCCGTTAGCAAGTGTGATGCAGCCACGGCGGTTCAGTTCATGAAAAGGGTGATATTTCGCTTTGGTTTTCCACACAGCATTATCACTGACAATGGGACCAATCTGTCTAAAGGCGCCATGGAGGAGTTTTGTCAACGAGAGCATATTCGACTTGATGTTTCATCAGTGGCTCACCCTCAATCCAATGGTCAAGCTGAGAGAGCTAATCAGGAGATTTTGAAGGGTATCAAGCCCCGGCTTTTGGTCCCTTTGCAGCGGACGCCGGGTTGTTGGGTGGAGGAGTTACCCTCCGTGTTATGGAGCATCAACACTACTCCTAACAGATCTACGGGTTACACGCCTTTCTTCATGGTTTACGGAGCGGAAGCAGTCCTCCCTAGCGACATCCGTCATGACTCACCTCGAGTGGCAGCTTATGTTGAGACGGATAATGAGCAGGCGCGCCAAGATGCTCTTGACTTGTTGGACGAGCAGCGTGATGTGGCAGCGGCTCGTTCGGCGATTTACCAACAAGACCTGCGCCATTATCACAGCCGCCGGGTTAAGTCCCGGGTCTTCCAGGAAGGTGATCTGGTGCTCCGGCTCATCCAAGATCAAACAGATGCGCACAAGTTATCCCCGCCTTGGGAAGGGCCCTTTGTGGTCAGCAAGAATTTGCACAACGGGTCATACTACCTCATCGACATTCGGGAGCACAAAGATTCACGCAAGTCGGAGGAAGAGACCCGTCGGCCGTGGAACATAGCTCAGCTTCGGCCTTATTACACTTGAGCCACCGGCTCTCATAATGTACATATTTCTATAGCCATGTATATATTATGATAAGCAATAAAGCAGGACCTCTATCCTTTTCTCCTCCAAAGGTAAATGTGTTATTTCCATTGCAAGATCACATGGTAACTTGGAGGTGGATCCGGCTTACGATCGTATTCGAATCTTGCCGTTAAACAATATAGTCACCTGGGGGCTTCCTGTTCAAACATAGGTCGTATTCGAACCAAAGAGAACATAGCTGTCGATACCCACTTGATTGGCACCCTGCCGAGCTCATCGGGGAGTTTCCTTGATCATATTTGAATCATAACTTAACCCCCTTTGGGAACCGACGTGGATCATATTCGAATCAGCGTCGTTAAACAACTTTTAAGGTCATTTGGGGGCTTCCTGTTCAAACATGGGTCGTATTCGAACCAAAGAGAACATAGCTGTCGGTACCCTCTTGATCGGCATCGCCAAACCCACTGGGGGCTATATGATCGCATTCGAATCTTAGCTTAACCCCTTTGGGACGGGTCTCTGGTCGTATTCGAACCGGAAGCCCCTAAGTTTTGATTTTCTGATTTGCAACAAGTTTCTTCTGGTTGTATCAATAGTGTGCATGGCGGTTCTTACTCCGCCGACTTAACTTTGATTCACAGTGTTAGTCACACACAATAAGCATTATCAAAACTGGTAAACCGGAATTGAGGTACCAACCTTATTATCCGGGTTACGTAAACCGTAGGTATACTTGAAGGCCTGTAAGTATGCTATTATGGTTACATCAAGGATATAATTGAGGACCAGTCTTTGGTGACTTGGATTCATATTCCGGGCCATATGTATAATATTTATGATTCTCAGTGCGGTAAGCCGCCTAGAGACTTGTGACTTGTTTTCTATGCAGGATGGTTCAAGACAGCTATTCGAGCTTAAGGAAAATAAATGATCAGTTATGACCCGGAGGAATATAAGGAAGCAACTTCAATGGAGTTAAGCATTCAACACGTGCACGATGGCACGACAAAGTTAAAATGTTTGTCCTACTCTATTACAAGACTCCCCGAGTCCAAAAGGTGAGGCATTGTTTAACAAGCATAACCATGGGCCGCCTAAAGAGTCAAGATGCTTGCTGGGTCGAAGCTTCCGGCTCATCCCTCTCCGCTCCTCCGGCTGTTCCTATGACCTGGAAAGTTGACGATTTCCAATCAATGCCGCTCAAAGCTTCAAATTGAGCCTCCTCGTCAATTAACCCGGCCGGGTCAACTTCCGGGGCGAAGGTATGCTTACGAGTCGGAGGGATCAAGCTGATTGCTTCGTAGCGTGGAGTGGGGATCCTCTGATTCTCCGAGTCATAACCCGGTTGATACTTGGTGAGGTCGGTGTCATTCCCAATTAAGGTAGCCACCGGGCGCACACTCTTCACACAATCAGCAAAATCTTTTTGGTCAAAGGGAGTGCCGTCTTCCTTCAGACTGGGATATCCAAGCGCGATCTCTGCCGGGTCTAGCTCCGGGAGGAAAGCCTTGGCCCGGCTCAGAGCAGCTATGGCTCCGGCTCTTGCAGAGGCCCGTCGCAGCTCTTGGAAACGCTGAGGAAGAACGGCAAGCCGGCGAAGTACGTCCGCCAGGTGAGTCGGAACCTCATTGGACAGGGCCACAACGGCCAAGGCGCGCTGTGACCCGGTGTAGAGTTGTTCCACCAAAGTGTACACGGCCTTTAGCTTGGTCAACACATTTTGGTTGAGGTTGGCGCTTCTGGGACCTGTTTTACAACGTCAGGTAAGCCGCTAGCAATGATGGGAATTATGAGACATAGAGAATGTAAACTTGTTGAAAGTCTGCAGAATGACTTACCGAAGATTGCGGCGACCATCTGTGACACATGGCGCTTTAAGCCGGAGAGTTCGGCGGTTCTCTCCGTCAGAGCCGCCTCCGCCTGTTCGGCTCGGCTGACCAGAGCAGCCTTCTCTTCGGCCCAAGTCTTCCTTTTAGTTTCAAACTTCTTCTTTAGCTTCTCTTGTGCAGCAACACTGAATTCGAATTTGGCGTTGGCCTTCCGGGTCTCAGTTTCCTGAGTCTTCAGGCGGTTCTTCAGCTCAGAGAGTTCAGCTTCAAATTTTTTGCCAGCAGCCTGTACAAATTCCGGGTTATAGTATGAGTGGTTGTTATGCAATCTTAAAGTCCCAAGCACTTTCCAAGCAAAGACACTTGGCACTTGGGGGCTAATGTATGCTGAAAGGTTCTATCTACAAATTGCCGGTTCGGGAAAGTAAGCCGGAAGTTAAGTCTACAACATATTCTATCATAAGTAGTAGACTTGGGGGCTAAGTATGGTAAAGATGACTATGCAGTAAGCAAGAGAGTGGTACCTCAGACTTCTGCTGTATCTGCTTCACCATGTCAATCTCCAGGTCCCGGCTGTTGTGCACCTGATTGACATAGCCGGAGATGATCTCTCCAATTCTCAAGTTAGCATAGTTGGTGATGTCCAGCTTGGCCCTGCGGCGCTCTAGCAACTCTTCCTTGGCAGAGCACTTAGCCAGCGTAGTGGGTCTCCTCGGCTCGACAAACTCCGTCCAGGTGATTACCACGTCCGGGTCATCGGCCGGCTGAGCCGGGCTGGAGGTCTCCGGGTTAGCAGAAGTCTCTGTGATTGGCTCGTCGGTTGGAGCGGTGGCTTCAGGAGCAGAGGCAGCGGGCGGCTCTTGAGCTGAAGCCTCCGGTTCAGTCAGGACCGGCTCTTCGACCGGCTTATTCTTCTTCGCTCTCTTACTGAGCTTTGCTTGAGCACTGAAAGGACAAAAGGTTAGTACAAAAGCATGAGTAAGATAAGTACAACATAAGATGATCATCATTACCCGGGTGCGGTCTTGAAAGCCGGCAGGGTAGATTGCATAGAATCACCAGAGGAAGGTGAAGTTTCCTGATAATTGGAATCAGACGAATTGAGCGGTTGACGAGTGACACCCGCTAAAGGATGACAAGGTATAAGTTGGAGATAACCTTAGTCCGGCGCTTTCTTGATGCCTCGGGTAAGCTGGAGGAGAGGTCTGCATCCTTGCTGGCCCGGGTTTGCCTCCGGCTCTCATGAATCTGTTGCTTCAAAAGAAATTGAGGATCTTGATAAGCTAAAGGACGCGAAAAGCTTACTTTCCGGGTTACTCTTCGGACTTTCAGCCTTGGCAAGGGGTCCGAGTCGGAGGAAAGTATAGTTACCTCTTCAGTTACCGGGTTACTCGCTCCTGTGTCATCCTGTGGATAATCAAGTTAATAAGTGGTCAAAAGACAGATGAAAAGCGGAAACAAAAGAAGAGTCTAAGGAATTAAGGATTACCTCTGACTCGGAGCTATCATCCAGCTGAAGCAGCTCTGAGGCGGTAGGCTTGCTTCCCTTTTTTCGGGGAGCGGCTCTCCTGGCGGCTTTCTTAGCCTTTCTGGCTTTTTTAGCCGCCTCATGGTCATACTTGACCTTCCAGAACTTATCATCAGCCTGAAAAATACAATGAAGACTTCTTAAGGTTCAGATAAAAACTATCTAAGGAGAAAATAAGGTGTTCAGATCAGTGGCTTACCGCTGGGGCCGGGTTAGTCTTGCAGAAGGGGCTTAAGCCGGTCCTCCCGCAGTCTGTCAAGCTCTCATTCAAGAGGGACTTGGTCATGTCGTCAACAACGTCTTCAGGTAGATCATTGCGGCTGTGTCGCAGAGGGTCATCTTTCCGGCCCGTGTAGTCACACATTAAGCCGGGGCGGCGGCTTAAGGGGATCACCCGCCAAGAGATCCAGACCCGGACCAGATCAATGCCGTTGAGGCCATTTCCCAGGAGAGCCTTAATTTTGTTGATGGTGGGGATCAGAGGTTGACGCTCGGCTTGAGTTAGCTTATCCGGCAGGGAGTGAATTGGCTCCAGACGCAGGGCACGAAAGCCGGGCAGAGGGCTCTCGTTAGCCGGTGAAGTATCCTGGCAGTAGAACCATGTCTGGTTCCAGTCCTTTGGATGGCTGGGCGGCTCAGCGTAAGGAAAGAGGCAGTCTCTACGGCGTTGAATGGAGATTCCACCAAGTTCCAGGCTCGGCCCGTTGGCGCACTCGTTCTGGCGGTTCAGATAAAATAGCTCTCTAAAGAGCAGCAGGCTGGGCTCTTCTCCAAGATAGACTTCGCAGAATACTTGAAAGTTGCAAATCTTTGACACGGAATTGGGTCCTATGTCTTGCGGCCGCAGATCAAAGAAATTCAGCACATCTCTAAAGAATTTTGAGCCGGGCGGTGCGAAGCCCCGGCTCATGTGATCAGCAAATATCACCACCTCACCATCCCTTGGTTGCGGTCTCTCCTCCGACGGGTCAGGGGCACGATAAGACATGATTTCCTTCTTGGGCAAGTAACCCGTCTTTACCAAATCAGCTAGAGTGTCGTCGGTGACATTGGATCTCATCCAGTTGCACGTGATGGGTGCCTTGGGAGCTTTGGGAGGCATTGTGAAAGATGAAGCCTATGAAAAAAGGAAAATGTCCGGCTCAATTATAAGCCGGTAGATGTCTACAGTTCAATACTCAAATGGCGGCTTATGAAGGGGCCTAATGACTTATGGCTAAGTGCATCGGGTTATATAAGCCGTTGAGGGCATCGTGAGTAATTCAAATTGTCTACAGCTTTATCATAAATGAGCCGGAAATTTTACAGCACATGGTTTCTTTTAAGCCGGAAACGTGAGCCGCCATACTAAACAGATGCCATTTTTGACTAAGTGTGGCGCAAACAAGTTTCACAGATCGCAGTAATTGTTTTGGATCAAAAAGGTCGGCTAAAAAGAAAATTTTCTAGACCTAGAACTGACGCAGAAGAAGTTCATGGATTCAGAACGAGATCTTATTGTAGACAAAGGGGATCTATTATCATAAAAACGGATGCGCAACAACTACCGCAGGAGCTCTGTACTACTCTTGGATCAAACATGGCTATAGTGGAGGAACTACAGAGAGTTCGAGGAGAACAGCGAAGAACAGAGGAAGAACAGTGGAACCCTAATGCGGATCTACGGTGGAGAGGTGCAGGGACTTACAGGTGCGGAGTTACGGCGGGGGTTCGTCGCGTTTCTCTGGTCACGTCAGGTTGATGCAGCGGCCTGAGTTGGTGAAGATGAGGAACCCGCGGCGGCGGCGGAGCTCGGGCGACAGCATAGTGGCGAGAGGAGGAAGAAGATGGAGGCGACGAGTGACTGGAGGCTCATGGGCCGGGCTATTTATAAGGTGAAGCTCATAAGTGGGCGCGAGAAACGAGGAGGTCACGGCGTGATTATCTCGCCCCAGAGGCGCCTCGATTTTCGGGATGACCATTAAAGATAAGATCCGTTGGGATTTAATGGAATAAAGAAATGAACTTAATGGAAGATGACGTCATGGCGGGTTATCAGGAATCCAGAAGATGACGTCACGGCGGGTTAAAACCTTCGCACAGATATAAGCCGGAAAATTTTCTTTCAAGGGGATTGAAGATTGACATGAACCGGTTCAAATCAATCTGGGGCCTAATGTTGAGCTTGATTGATTTGAACCGGTTCATGTCAATCTTCAATCCCTTTGAAAGAAAATCTTCCGGCTTCTGTTTGTGCGAAAATTATAACCCGCCGTGACGTCATCTTCTGGATTCTTTGTAACCCGCCGTGACGTCATCTTCCACTAAATTCATTTTTTATTCTGTCATATCCCAACGGATCTTTATCTTTAATGACCATCCCGAAAATCGAGGCATTTCTGTGGCGAGATAATCACGTCTTGGCCTCCTCGTTTCTCGCGCCCATTTATCAGTCACCCTTATAAATAGGCCCGGCCCATAAGCCTTCATTCACTCCTCTCCTCCATCGTCTGTTGCTACGTTGGAGTCCTGTAGCATTGTTACTTGTTGCATTTTAAGTGCTATCATGTTGTTAATCGCAGATTCGTGTCATTCTTGTTTTGCTTGCCATTTGCAAACCGTGCATCCGTTTCCGGTGATCTTTATATCGATTTCGACCGAAATCATCTCATCTTTCCAGTGGCATGCTTGGTTTGCCAAGTTACTGCCTTGTTCATCATTTTCCTCCTGGAGCACGCATACGCATCGCATATCATATCTTGCATATCATTCATGTATTGCATCATGTTGCTTGTGCATTTCCCGTGATTGATTATGGTTCCATTGCTTGTGTTCTTGTCTTGGGTAGAGCCGGGAGACGAGTTCATGAACGAGGAACCTGTTGAGTACGCTTACGAGGATCAAGCTCTCGACAACTCTGAGAACCTTGCAGGCAAGATGACCACCCCTCGAAATCACTTCTATCTTTGCTTTGCTAGTTGTTCGTTCTATTGCCATGCTGCGCTACCTACCATTTGCTATATCATGCCTCCCATATTGCCATGTCAGCCTGTAACCATTCTTTCCTAGCAAACCGTTGTTTGGCTAAGTTACCGCTTTTGCTCAGCCCTTCTTATAGCGTTGTTAGTTGCAGGTGAAGATGAAGTTGGTTCCATGTTGGAACATGGATATTTTGGGATATCACAATATCTCTTATTATATTAATGCATCTATATATTTTGGTAAAGGGTGGAAGGCTCGGCCTTATGCCTGGTGTTTTGTTCCACTCTTGCCGCCCTAGTTTCCGTCATACCGGTATTATGTTCCTTGAGTTTGCGTTCCTTACGCGGTTGGGTGATTTATGGGACCCCCTTGACAGTTCGCCTTGAATAAAACTCCTCCAGCAAGGCCCAACCTTGGTTTTACCATTTGCCACCTAAGCCTTTTTCCCCCGGGTTTTCTAGAGCCCGAGGGTCATCTTTATTTTAAACCCCCGGGCCAGTGTTCCTCTGAGTGCTGGTCCAAACTAGAGCCCTTTGCAGCGCCACCTTGGGGAAACTCGAGGATTGGTTTTAGTTGTACGGACTGCTCATCCGGTGTGCCCTGAGAACGAGATATGTGCAGCTCCTATCGGGATTTGTCGGCACATTCGGGTGGCTTTGCTGGTCTTGTTTTACCATTGTCGAAATGTCTTGTAAACCGAGATTCCGAGACTGATCGGGTTTTTCTGGGAGAAGGTTTATCCTTCGTTGACCGTGAGAGGTTATGATGGGCTAAGTTGGGACACCCCTGCAGGGTATTATCTTTCGAAAGCTGTGCCCGCGGTTATGAGGCAGATGGGAATTTGTTAATGTTCGGTTGTAGAGAATTTGTCACTTGACCCAGTTAAAAATACACCAATTGCATGTGTAGCCGTGATGGTCTCTTCTCGGCGGAGTCCGGGAAGTGAACACGGCTTGAGTTATGATTGACGTAAGTAGGAGTTCAGGATCACTTCTTGGTCATTACTAGATGACGGCCGTTCCGTTGCTTCTCTTCTCGCTCTCTTTTGCGTATGTTAGCCACCATATATGCTTATTGCCTGCTGCTGCTCCACCTCATTACACCATCCTTTCCTATAAGCTTAAATAGTCTTGATCTCGCGGGTGTGAGATTGCTGAGTCCTCGTGACTCACAGATTCTACCAAAACAGTTGCAGGTGCCGACGATGCCAGTGCAGATGATGGGATCGACCTCAAGTGGGAGTTCGATGAGGAACGTGGTCGTTACTATGTGTATTTTCCTGATGATCAGTAGTGGAGCCCAGTTGGGACGATCGGGGATCTAGCATTTGGGGTTATCTTATTTTCTTTTGGATCTTGACCGTAGTCGGTCTATGTGTGTATTTTGGATGATGTATGAATTATATTTATGTATTGTGTGAAGTGGCGATTGTAAGCCAACTCTTTATCCCATTCTTGTTCATTACATGGGATTGTGTGAAGATGACCCTTCTTGCGACAAAACCACAATGCGGTTATGCCTCTAAGTCGTGCCTCGACACGTGGGAGATATAGCCGCATCGTGGGCGTTACAAGTTGGTAATCAGAGCCATCCCCGACTTAGGAGCCCCCTGCTTGATCGAATCGCTGGTGTTGTTGAGTCTAGAACAAAAATGTTTTGAGTCTTAGGATTATATATATCGGGGAGTAGGATTCTTTTTACTCCTCAGTCCCTTCGTCGCTCTGGTGAGGTCTCCTGACGTAGAAGTTTTGAGTCTTCTCTCCTCAAATTTCACTAAAAAGTTTTTTTAGGATCACGCGGGTATCTTGGAATCGTTCGTATGGTTTTGTGACGAGAACATTGTTCATGGTGCCTCCTGACATTTAGGGGTTGTGGCAGTGTCCCGGGGAGTTGAGCTCCGAGGTGTTGTCGTCACAATTTTATCGTTGCAGTTCTGGAATACCTGAGTTTCGCCGACATCGAAATCTCTTTTATGCAGTTGTTGGTGAGATCACCTCGACGCCACCCAGTACTGGGGCGGGAGTTCGGGAGTATTGCCATAACTCGTATAACGGATGTTTTTCGAAGGTTGAGGTAAACGATTTCCGAAGGTTTCTTGGTTATGTGTTGACGGATGGATACAGCTGGATCTAGGGATTGCTAGTTTGGGTGATATATTTTGTGTCCCCTGTATCCCCAACACCAGATTGCATAACCAGAAAGTTTCGGGAGTTTATAAGTGGGAATTCAAGTAGCTCTTAGGATATCTTTCCGACAGACGCATGATATGAGATTGGGGTTCGACGTCTAGTGGTCCGCCTTTCCACGGTTGGTTTTACAGTGGACTCGTAGTGTCTTAAAGAGTCCTTGGCTATGCCGACTCGGGGACGCTTCGTATGTCATGTGCACAGCCTTGTACATGATGGTGCTGTAAGATCGAGCCCGTGTGGGCCCCACCACGAAAACTTCGAACGAAAGCTCTATCATATGTTTGTTCCGGCTTATTCTGCAAGCCAATACTTTGTTTTTTTTGTATTGTGGTATTCGAGTTGCTTCGAAGTCATATGTTGAACCCATACCTTTTTTTAAATGGCTTCTCAATTTATGGAAGTGCGATGATTTACTATGGAATTCATTCGTTCATCCTCGTTCGAATGTTTATTGTGAAGACTATATGTTGCAATTTCTATCCGTTGATTCTACTTGTCTATTTGTCTATCAAGATGCTAACGGATGTCACCCTCTTCAGGATGGCTCCGCCAACGCGTCAGAATCCGGATCGCAATGAAGGGAGTCAGGCGAACCCTCCGCCACCACCTCCGCCTCCGGAGGCATGGCATGCTATCATGGCAGCCACCAACGCCAATGCTCAGATGATTCTGCAACTCTTGCAAGAACGCACCCAAGGGCAAGGCAATCAAGGAAATCAAGGTCAAGGCAACAGTCAGCCTCACTTCGGTACCCTCAACCAGTTTCTCGCAAATCAGCCCAAGTCTTTCAGCTACTGTGCCGAGGCCACGGATGCCGATGATTGGCTCGTGGACATCAACAAGCATTTTGAATGTAGCAATGTCAGGCCTGAGGACTATGTCAAGTTTGCTTCTTTTCAGCTCAAGGACCAAGCTGCTGATTGGTATCAACAATACAAAGATTCCAGAGGAGGTCGTGTGATCACTTGGACTGACTTCTCTCGGGACTTCAAAGCGCACCACATTCCACAAAGTGTTGTTGAGAGCAAGCGTGAGGAGTTCCGCAATCTCAAGCAAGGCAACATGTCTGTGTATCAATTCAACATCCAATTTCAGAAACTTGCTCGCTTCGCTAAACAAGACGTTCCTGATGAAAAGAGCATGATCTATCACTTCAGAGGTGGCCTTAGAGAGGATCTGCAGTTAGCTCTCGTTCTTGTTGAGCCTACTCAGTTTGATCAATTCTAGAACATGGCACTGAAGCAAGAGGCTGCTCAGCTCAAGTGTGAGGCTTCTAAGAAGAGAGTCAGGGACGCAGTTTAGTCTTCTTCTTCCTCACTTGTGGCAGCTAAGCAACAGAAGTTCTGGTTGCCTCCTCCTCCTCCGTTTCGTCAGCCTTACCAGCAGAAGAACAAAGGTGGCCATGGATCTTCCCACTCTTCCAACTCTGGCTATCAGAACAAGTCTCAGAATCAAGCTCCAAAGTCCAATGCTCCTTATCATCGTCCACTCTCAGAGGTGACTTGCAACAAGTGTCAGCAGAAAGGTCACTATGCTAACAAGTGCTTCAACCAAAGGCGTCTTCCGCCTCCTCCTCCTGTCAGATCTTCCATCAATGTAGTGGTCAAGCATAATCCAAAGTCTGCTAAGGTGAACATGATGAATGCAGCTCAAGCGGAGGAATCTACTGATGTGATAATGGGTAATCTTCCTGTTAATGATATTCCTGCAAAAGTTCTTTTTGATACTGGTGCATCGCATTCTTTCATTTCTAGACCTTTTGTGGCTATGCATGATCTGGTTACTGAAGTATTGCCGAGTCCTCTGTCTATTGTTTCTCCGGCTCGACAACTGACTTCTCGAGCATTCGTTCGGGATTCCGTAATCAAGATGGGCGACTATAAATTTCTGGCCAAACCAATTGTTCTTGGTGACTCGGATATTGATCTTATTCTCGGGATGGACTGGCTTTCTAAGCACAAGGCTCAACTTGATTGTGCTGCCAGGGAAATTCAATTGACACACTCTTCTGAGGATGTTATCATTTATACCACTCGTGATGAAACCATTCGGTTGTTTTCTCTCAATGAGAAGGGCGAATTGATTGCCATCTCTCAGATTCCAGTCGTTTGTGAGTACCAAGATGTTTTTCCAGAAGAGGTTCCGGGTATGCCTCCTCACCGGCCAGTTGAGTTCGTTATCGATCTTGAGCCAGGCACTGAACCCGTTTGCAAGCGTCCATACAAGCTTGGACCCAAGGAGCTGAAGGAGTTGAAGAAACAGCTCGATGAACAAGAGCGTCTGGGTTTGATCAGACCGAGTTCTTCTCCATGGGGTTGTGGTGTTCTTTTTGTCTAGAAGAAGGATGGCACGGACCGACTTTGTGTCGACTACCGTCCATTGAACAAGAAGACAATCAAGAACAAGTATCCACTTCCCAACATCAATGAGCTATTCGAGCAACTCAAAGGGGCTAAAGTATTCTCCAAGCTTGACCTTCGTATGGGTTATCATCAAATTCGCCTTCGTGAAGAAGATATTCCCAAGACAGCATTCAGAACAAGCTTTGGTTCTTATGAATATACTGTCATGTCTTTCGGCCTTGTCAATGCTCCTCCAGTATTCTCTCGGATGATGAATTTCATCTTCAACCCCTATACCGATGAATTCGTCCTGGTGTATCTCAATGATATATTGGTCTTCTTCAAGAATAAGAAGGACCATGCCAAACATTTGCGATTGGTGCTCGACAAGCTCAGAGAGTATAAATTCTATGCGAAGTTCTCAAAATGTGAGTTTTGGCTCGATGAAGTTCTTTACCCTTGTCACATCATCTCTGCCAAGGGCATCGCTGTTAATCCCGAGAAGGTGTCCGCAATTGTGAATTGGGAACCTCCTCAGAATGTCAAGCAGCTCCGCAGTTTTCTTGGTCTTGCAAGCTATTGCCGAAGATTCGTTGAGAATTTCTCTAAGATTGCAAAGCCTCTTTCCAACCTCCTCCAGAAGCATGTGAAGTATGTCTGGTCTCCTGAGTGTGATGTTGCTTTCAACACTCTCAAAGAGAAACTAGTCACAACTCCTGTCTTAACTCCTCCTGACGAATCCAAGCCATTTGAAGTTTTCTGTGATGCTTCTCTCCAAGGTCTCGGTGCTGTGTTAATGCAAGAGAAGAAAGTTGTGGCCTATACCTCTCGTCAGTTGAAGCCCAATGAGAAGAACTACCCCACTCACGATCTTGAGTTGGCGGCAGTTGTCCATGCATTAATAACGTGGAGACATCTCTTGTTGGGAAGACAAGTGGACATATTCACCGATCACAAGAGTCTCAAGTACATCTTCACTCAGCCCAACCTCAACCTCAGGCAGACTCGATGGGTCGAAATGATTCAAGAGTACAATCCGAGTATTGAATATACTCCAGGCAAGGCCAATGTCATTGCAGATGCTTTAAGCAGGAAGGCTTATTGCAACAGCTTAATTCTCAAGCCTTTCCAACCGGATCTTTGTGAAGCTTTCCGCAAGCTGAATCTCCAAGTTGTTCCTAAAGGCTTTCTTGCCAACCTCATAGTCTCTCCTACTTTGGAAGATCAAATTCGTGAGGCACAACTCCTGGATACCATGGTGAAGAAGGTGAAACGTGGTATCGACAAGGGCCTTTCCAAATACAAGTGCTATCGCATTGATGACAGAGACACTTTATTCTTCGGGGACCGGATTGTGGTTCCTAAAGGTGATCTAAGGAAAGTCATTATGAACGAGGCGCACAATTCTCTTCTTTCCATTCATCCTAGAAGTACGAAGATGTACCATGACCTCAAGCAGTCGTATTGGTGGACTCGAATGAAGCGTGAAATTGCTCAATTCATGAATGAATGTGATGTCTGTCGAAGAGTGAAAGCAGAACACCAATGACCAGCTGGTCTCCTTCAACCTCTTGCTATCCCAGAATGGAAGTTTGATCATATCGAAATGGACTTCGTGACTGGATTTCAAAAGTCCAAGCGCGGAAATGATGTTATCTTCGTTGTCATCGACAAGCTTTCTAAAGTGGCTCATTTCCTTCCAATCAAAGAGTCTATCACAGCAGCTCAGTTGGCAGAGCTATACACCTCCAGAATTGTCTCCTTGCACGGCATTCCACAATTGATTTCTTCTGATCGTGGAAGCATCTTCACCTCTAAGTTCTAGGACTCCTTCCAGAAGGCCATGGGCACAAACATTCGCTTCAGCACAGCTTTCCATCCTCAAACTAGTGGCCAAGTCGAGCGAGTCAATCAAATTCTTGAAGATATGCTCAGGGCTTGTGTCATTTCCTTTGGCATGAAATGGGAAGATTGTCTTCCATATGCTGAATTCTCCTACAAGAACAGCTTCCAAGCAAGTTCGGGCAAGGCCCCATTCGAGATTCTCTATGGCAGAAAGTGCCGTACTCCTCTCAATTGGTCAGAGACTGGTGAACGCCAACTTCTTGGCAATGACTTAATCACAGAAGCTGAAGAAATGTGTAAAGTCATCCGTGATAATCTCAAAGCCGCGCAATCGCGCCAGAAGAGTTACTATGATAGCAAGCACCGTGATTTGGCTTTCGAGATTGGAGACCATGTCTACCTCCGCGTCTCTCCAATGAAAGGCACTCATCGCTTCGGTATCAAAGGGAAGCTTGCCCCTAGATACGTGGGTCCTTTCAAGATCATTGGCAAAAGAGGCGACCTCGCCTATCAACTTGAGCTTCCTTCCAACTTCGCGAACGTGCAAGATGTGTTCCACGTGTCACAGCTCCGCAAGTGCTTCAAGACGCCTGAGCGCACCATCAACTTCGAAGAGATTGACCTCCAAGAGGATCTGTCTTATCATGAGCACCCCGTTGCTATTCTTGAAGAAACTGAGCGCAAGACTCGCAACAAGTCAATCAAATTCCTGAAAGTGAAGTGGTCGCACCATTCCGACCGGGAAGCCACCTGGGAACGCGAGGACCACCTCCGTTCCGAATATCCGGAGTTCTTTCAGTCCTAGATCTCGGGACGAGATCCTCTCGTAGTGGTGGAGTGTCGTAACACCCCGGATGTAACTTTCCATATTTGTAACTCTGACTCTTGCCATTTTCGGCTATGTGTTATGATATTCCCTCCGTGGTCGAGTTTTGTTTGTCGTTTTGCATTTTGTTCATGTCATGCTTCTCATATCATGTCATCATGTGCATTGCATTTACATACGTGTTCGTCTCAGGCATCCGAGCATTTTCCCCGTTGTCCATTTTGCAATCCGGCGCTCCCACCTCCTCCGGCGCACCCCTTTTGTTTTCTTTTCGTGTGCGGGTGTCAAACGTTCTCGGAATGGACCGAGGCTTGTCAAGTGGCCTTGGTATACCACCGGTCAAGTTTCGTTCCATTTGGAGGTCGTTTGGTACTCCAACGGTTAACCGGGTAACCGCAAAGTCCATTTGTGTGGTGCAGCAAACCCCCCCTCAAAACAGCCCAAAACCCACCAAACTCTCTTCCATGCTCTAGGTCGTTCGATCACGATCGTGTGGGCGAAAACCGCACCTCATTTGGACTCTCCTAACTCCCTCTAGCTATATATATGCATCCCCTCCCGAAAACGTTCGCAGTTCAAACCCTAAGAATTCTCCCCGCCGCCGCTGGACAATTCTCCCACCGACGGACACGTCTGTCGCCGCAGCCGGCCTCTCCCGCGCTGCCACATGGCGCGTCCGCCGCCCCCGCGCCGCCGGCCCGCCAGGTCCGCCGCGGGCCCCTCGAGCCCGAGCCGCCGGTGCCCTCCTCCGCGCCGCGTCGCCTCGCCGCGCCGCCGCCGTCGTCACCAGCCACCGCCCGAGCCCGTCGGCGTGCTGTCGCGCCTCGCCGCCCCTTCCCCGAGCTCCGGCGACCCGCGCCGCCCTCTCCTCCATCTCCCTCCTCCGCTCCGGCCAGCAGCGACCCCAGCGCCGGCGAGCCGCCTCGATCTCGATCCGATCTGGACGAAGTCTCAGGTTGACTTTCCCGAGACCCCGAAATATTCTAAGTCATTTTATTTTCACAGCATGTGCCCTTGTTCATAGCGTCATAACTCTCTGCATATAGCTCTGTTTCGTGCGTGTAATATATCGTATTGTTCACCTCGTGATGCTCCACATTTTGTTCAATTGCAACATGTACATTAGAGGCCATCTTCACGCCCAAATCTCTGGTGCAAGAGTGCTAGTTGCTGTTATCTGCTGGTTCTTAGCAGAACTTGGAGATTTGTTACTTTTGTATCATTTAATCTGTGCATCTTATGGGCATGAGCTCTACATGTGTTTTGTTGTATGCCATGCTATATTTCCAGTGGTGTATGCCATGTATTTTTGGGGTCTCTGTGGTGACTAGCACAAGCATGCAAACTAGGCCCCGTAATGTTTCTGATTTCAGGGACTTAGTGTTTTCTCTAAGTCTTTGTCTGCTGTTATTTTGTTGCCATGTAAACTTGATGCTACAGAGAGATCCATGCATATTTTGGTGATGTTCAGTAAGGATGTTTTGTAGATATTGTTGTAATTGATACATTCCTACCCTTGTTTGCAATTATGGAGTGCCATAGCATGACTCAATCTTGCTCTACTTTTGCTATAAAATATTCCTGGCAGACTGTTTACGTGTTATTCAATTTTGCCAAGCTTGTTGTATTTGTTCCATTTATGCTATGTACTTGATCTTGCCATGGATAGCTTCATAAACATGCCATCGTGCTGTAGGTGTGCTTTTCTTGTCATGAATTGCCTTGTGGTGAGTGCATCAAGCTCACCAAGATGCCTTCATATTATTGTTTCTGCCATGCTCTGTTTTCTGCTAAGTCTGAAACCTGTTAACGAAACTTGCTATGTTTACATGGTTGCCATCATATCTTCTGGTCCTTTTTGGCTTATGGTCAGTAAGGGACTTTTGTCATATGAATTTAGTAGAATACTTCCATGACTTGCGTTGCTATGTTAAGTTCCTGTAGCATGCTGATTTCGTGCTCTGAACATTGCTACCTGATGCTGTTTTCTGCCATGTCCAGTAATTTCACCAAGTCTGTGAACCTGTTATCTTTTGCACTTTTTCCATGCTTCTTGAGCTTGTTATGTTGTGATCTAGCCGTAGCTCAGTGTTCATATTTTCTCAAGCTTGTACTGTAGATTACTGTCATATACTTTGTTGCTACGTTGGAGTCCTGTAGCATTGTTACTTGTTGCATTTTAAGTGCTATCATGCTGTTAATCGCAGATTCGTGTCATTCTTGTTTTGCTTGCCATTTGCAAACCGTGCATCCGTTTCCGGTGATCTTTATATCGATTTTGACCGAAATCATCTCATCTATCGAGTGGCATGCTTGGTTTGCCAAGTTACTGCCTTGTTCATCATTTTTCTCCCGGAGCACGCATACGCATCGCATATCATATCTTGCATATCATTCATGTATTGCATCATGTTGCTTGTGCATTTCCCGTGATTGATTGTGGTTCCATTGCTTGTGTTCTTGTCTTGGGTAGAGCCGGGAGACGAGTTCGTGAACGAGGAATGTTGAGGATGTAACCATTAGAGTCACCCGCCCAGGACGGGCCGGGTTACTCATAATGGTCATCACGCGAAGCCCAGTACCAAACTTGAAGACAGCGGATCAAAGATGGGCTTAAGACCCGGAGATGGCTTAAGGCCCGTAGAGATAAACCGCCGTTATGGCGAGGCTTGTAGTGTAAGGCAAGAATAGTTAAGAGTCCGAGCCGGACACTGTTATAAGCCGGCTGGGACTCTGAGAGCCGCTGGGCGTCAACCTCTCTATATAAAGGGACGACCCGGCGGCGGTTCAAGGACGAGAAAGATCAAATCGATAACCAGGCAGGACGGTTTAGCTCCTGGTCGTCGAAACCCTAAGAAATACAACCTCAACTGGATGTAGGCTTTTACCTTCACTGTAAGGGGCCGAACCAGTATAACCCTCGTGTTCCTTGTCCCGTTTAACCCCTTTAAGCTTCCTAGTTGCGATGGCTCCACGACTAAGTCCTTGCACTAGGACATCTGCCGTGACAATTCCACGACAGTTGGCGCCCACCGTGGGGCTGGCGCACGGTGGATTTGAGTTCTTGAAGGGCAGCTTCGAAGGGCTCAAGGGATACACTGTGGGCCGGATGACCAAGAGTCGTCGCGGCAAGCTCTACATCGATGATGCAAACTGGGGCCCCGACGCTGGCTCAATCTAGTACGGGTACCGGGTCCCCTTCGGCGGAATGCATGTCTTCATTGGCAAGATTGGTGAGTCGGTCCCTGAGCCGGACCTCTGCGCCGATCTCATCGAGACGGCTCAGCGTGCGCGACCCGCCCGGGCTCTACCTGCCTTGAAGCATGCTTTCGTGGGATGTGTCCACGGAGGACTCTCTGAAGGATCGGGATCTGGTGATGAGACGGCCGCCGGCTCTGACGGCGAGTCGGCTACGGATGAGTCAAACTCGTTGTATCAACTTCAAGATGGCAGGCTCAGGGGTTGTTCCGATGGCGACAGCATTCCGGACCCCTTTGAGCTACCGAGCCGGGTTGGAATCTTCATGGCCGGCGCACAGCTTGTTCAAAACCCCGCCGCCGGGTCAGGAAGCCCTGTGCCCTCGCCGACTCAGGTGCTGATGGATCTCACGGACAAGATGACGGCCCTGTTGACCGCTACGATTGCCCCGGCGGATCAAGCTCAGCATGACGCGGAGGTGGCACAGTTAAAGTTGGATCTAGTAAAAGCCAAGGAGGATCTGGCGGCGGAAGGGATCAGGATGGCTGCGGAGAGGGCGGCTCTCGACGCCCAGACTCAGCTAATTCAGGCACAGTCCTTCCGGCTCACGATGGATCAAAACGCGTCCAATGAGGTTATGAGAAGGAGGCATCAAAAAGCCCAATCTCGACTCCCTCCGGTTTACGATCCTCGAAACCTCTTCAACACGCTGGGCGCAGGGCCTAGTAACCCGCCAGAGATCATAGCGCCCGGGGTCGGTACGCCAATTCAACCTCAAGTGATGGGGCCTCCCCGGGTGAACCCTGCCCCGCCTCAATACGTGCCAATACCACCGGGTCATTATGCCAACCCGTTGGAAAACATGGTTGTCGCGACGGCGCGGCTGGCGGCTCTCCCAATCGATGGGGACTCTCCAACGGCGATTGAAACCCGCCGGGTCAGAGAACTCCAACAGACGGCTCTGGCGCAGCAAGAGGCGTATTCTTATAGCCGGGACAGGATTCATTCAACCCCTCGTCCAGGCCGGAGCCCGAGTTATAGCAGACACATGGTCTCAGCGACCGGCTCAAGCAATGTCCGACGCCATGATTTGCTTCCGGGCCACGGCCCGGCTCATAACGGAGCCTTTCATGCGGTAGACCAAGACAGAGCACGGCAAGAGGCGGAGCAGGTGCCTTAGTTGACGGCTTATCAGCCACCCCCGGCTTATCCGACGGCTTCTGTCGACGTGGGTATACCTACGAGGACTGGAGGTGTCCCTTGTCTGGTGCCGGCTCTCCGCAATGAACGTCTGCCCAAGGATTTCAAAGGGCCTAGGAAGGTGCCTAATTACACAGCTGAATTGCAACCCGGAGCATGGATCGAGAGTTACGAGATGGCTATGGAGTTGTTGGAGGTCAGTGAGGCGGCAATGGCTAAGTACTTCACCATGATGTTAGATGGGACTGCCCGCACTTGGTTGAAAGGGTTGCCACCGAATTCTATCGGGTCTTGGGCCGAGCTAAAGGCCCGGTTCATCCAAAACTTCAAAGATACATGTAGGCAATCTATGTCCATCGAGGATTTGACTAACTGTAAATAGCAAGAGGGTGAGTCTACAACCCATTGGGTCCGCCGGGTCAAAGAGATAAAAACATTCATCTGATAAGATGGACGCCGGCTCTGCAGTCTTAATGTTGGAGCAGAATTGTCGTTTCATGCCCCTGAAGATGAAACTCGGGTGGCTCAAGCGTGATTGCAATGATATGGGTACGCTGATGGTGGCTCTTGTCAAGTATGCCGACTCTGATAGTACCAAGGACCCCGCGTCGGACGATGAAAGGACAGGGAAGGGAAAGAAGAACGGCAATGGCAAGGGTCTTCAGCATAACCCGGCGAACCCAGGCGGTAGCAAGCGAAAGGCTGATGGCAGCCTAGAGTTTGTGGCCAACGCCAGCTCACAGGGTAACAACCAGCGACGCAAGGGGAGGCCACCTCCCCGAGCCGGCGGGTCAGGCCCGACACTTGAGCAGTTGTTGAATGAGGCATGTCCAAGGCATGGCTCTAGGGAGAAGCCAGCTACTCATTTATGGAAAGATTGCGCAATCATGAAGGCCTTTAAGAATTCCAATGCCTTTAATGGCAACAATGGTTCGGGCGGCGGCTCAGGCGCCGGCGGCTTTCATGGCCCAGGCGGCGGCTCAAATTCTGTGACACCCAAAATTTTTTTTTGGATTTTTTCAAAAGATTTTATTTGACTTGAGGGAGGTGAGTTAAAAAAATTTCTTCAAAAGAACTCTCCCTTTCAAATATTTTTTTTCTTCTTTATGGCAAAGGTTTTATTTGGATTCACCCAAGATCTGTCTTTGGTCTTGGAGGTTCTTGCTTTTATTTGGACTCAAGACAAAATGCTTTTCACTTGAGGAAAATGACTTTTGAAAATCTCTTTGAAAATGCACTATGGCTTTTGGATAATCCTTTACCACTTTCAACAATCCTCTCTTGCCATGGCCTTAGTGCAAATCCACTCTCCTAAACCTTCCCTCACCTTTGGATCATGTTTTGCATCAAATCCAGCAAGTTGAACCTCCCCATATGATTATTTTTCCATTCAAATCATATTCAAACAAATTTCTGTCTTCTATTCTAGCCATTGGTGATTTACAAAGGAACTCCACTTTCTGTTTGAATTTTTGCCCCCAAACCTTTTTCCCTTCCTAGTCCTTTGAACCCTCAACCAAGATCCATGAAGATCCACTGGTCTTCAGTTCAAAATTTTCAAACTACACTTGCTGCAAGTTTGGACCAGATTTGTCAAATTTGGTGAAATTCATTCAAATCTTTCTCCAAAAATTCCAAGTAAAATCAGGCAGCCTCCGGGTGCATTGAGTGGTCACCTCACCAAGTACCAGCTCCAGAATTTTTTTTCTCATTGCCAAATCATTCTGTCGAACACCTGCAGTGCATTGTCAATATCAAGTTCAGTTAAGTTCAGAGAACAGTCTCAGTGCACTGTCGTTTTCTTCAGAACCCGACGTCGATCTCGCCAGTGCCGCCGTGTCGCGGTGTGCCCTGTCCCCTCCCCCTTGTCCTCTGCACCGCACGAACGTCTGGCACCTTGCGGACGTCGGTGACGAGCAGCAGAAGGTGCGCCGCCCCGTGACCGACGCCAGCGGCGGCTTTGCGGCCGCCAGAGAGAGGCGCGGCGCCGACGGCGCCACCCAGCGCTGCCCAAGCCTCCGGAGCTCGCCGCGTGGCCTTCCACTCCCCCGAACGCGCTGCCACTCTCGTCGTGAACCGCAGGGCGCGGAGCGCGCTCTCTGCCGCCGTCGTGCCCGTGCGGCCACCCCACCGTGGACCGGCGCCATTACACCAAGACCAACCGAGATTTGCGGGGGAACGGCACCAGTAACCTCCACTGATGCTGCCTGGCCACTCAAACCTCCTGCCAATCCACTGCATCACCGTAATTGCTCGCCGGAGATTCTCCGTTCACGGCCACCCCGTCGATCCGCCTATAAATAGAGGCCCCGAGCTTCAACTCGAACCCACACCATCCCTGCACTCCACCTAGAGCACGCCTAGCCACTGGAAGAGCCCCGAGGAGGTCTCCTTCCTCGACTCCGGCCGCCGCGACCCACCACGGGATCCAGCTCGATTCACTCCCGTGCGTGCGCCTCTGCCTCCCATCTCTTGCCAGTAGCTTCACTATGCATCCCTCCTTCTGACCCGTGCTTCAATTCGAAGTTTGCAGCCCTCCACCGGAGTTCTCCACCACCACCCGAGCCGCCGTCCGTCGGAGAAAGTGTCGCCGTCGACGTGGTGCTCTCCGACGGTCGAGTCCACCACCCACCGACGCGGAAGGACACGCTGAAGCTCTTGGTACCCTCCGATCCTCCTAACTCGCCGTGGTTCGATGCCGGCGTCCACCGCAGTCTTCGGGCGCCGGCGAGCTTTTTAAACCTGACATGTGGGACCCCCTGTCAGCCTCTCTTCTGTTTCCCCACGCGAAACGTTTTCTGTTGGCGCCTTCGGGCAAATACGCTTCCCCTCTTGAGCTTGCGCATTTCCAATCGAACCGTTTTCTGTTTTCTCAGTTAAAACCCTGGGACTTTTCTGTTTCATTACAGATGGGTCCCTGGACAGAAACCTTTATAACTTTTTAATAAAAAGGAATTTTTGAGTGATTCTTTTTCTGACCTTCTTAAAATTTTGTCTAGTTTTTTATGGGATTTAGTTGGGAAATTGTTGGAGAAGTTTCTGTGCACGCGTTGGTTTTTCACGTTAGTGCCCATTTTCGTTATTGCCGTAGGTTCCGGAAGAGGTGACGGAGCCGCGAACTTCGCCGAGCTAGACTCCGACTTCTCCGAACCAGGCAAGCATGTTTGAACCTTTGATTTGATAGGTGTTTAGCATGTTTGCATGAAAGTTTGTGCGTGACATATGAGTGTCGGTGAGTACCTCGTTGCTTGTGAGGCAACTACCCGCATGTTCCTAAGTTGCGATGATCTCTGATGAGAGATGGCCTAATCATGTGGTGACATGAAGGGCAGCAAGGTGGTACTGTTGTAGCATACCAGCCTTGCGTCATCCGACGAATTCCGATGTTAACATGGACGGAGTCACGTTATCGTTCTTTTCCCCTCCGTGCTGCCACATGTTTCATTTGCCAGGATGCGGTTTAGTAAGTTGGTAACCTCTTTCCGTGTACACACCAAACAGAGGGGCCGGGATGATGGTACCTTGGCTCAGGATTAAAGCCAGTCATCCGGTGAGGGGGCATGGGTGTTTCCGGTTGGGACCGAGAGGGGGGGGGCACCCCCTTAGAGCGCGCGTATAGAAATTTGATCCCATGCTACGCGAGCTTGTAGCCTCCCCGTCTCACGGTTTTTCTTGAACGTTGCCGAGGGTGATCCCTGGCTTTGGAATATTGAAATGGGTGTGTACTGGTTAGACGTGTTTCTTCCAAAACACCGTAAACGGAACTAGTCCTCGTGACTACTGGAATCCGTTGGCTGTGGTTAAGTACAAACTCTGCAGAGTCAAATTCTTCCAAGTCATCGTGTCCATGATCAAGTAGGGTAATCAGTATATCCATATCTATCCACGTGGAAAACTTGTCTCCGGTGAACAAGCTCAAGTGGTAAACCCGGTTAAATTATTATTACTATGGATGGACTAACCTTTTATTTGTCTCGTACTTGTAATAATTTATGATCTCGAGCTACTGCATTATTGAGCTACAATATAAGCCCTTTATGTGACGTCGCTCAGACGTCCGACTGTGGCATGTGTTTGTTCTTACTTTAAATATAAGCCCTTTATGTGGTGTCGCCCCGACGCCCGACTATGGCATTACTATTCTGCAGTTTCCTCTCGAGGAGTCATTCAGACCCTCGTTTGGCACCAGTATTATTATTTCTGCAGTTTCCTCTCGAGGAGTCATTCAGACACTCGTTTGGCACCAGTATTATTATTTCTGCAGCTTCCTCTCGAGGAGTCATTCAGACACTCGTTTGGCACCAGTATTATTTTTTCTGCAGCTTGCTCTCGGGGAGTCATTCAGACACCCGTTTGGCACCAGTATTACCATTCTTGCAGTTTTCCTCTCGAGGAGTCATTCAGACCCTCGTTTGGCACCCAGCATTTATTATCTCTATGTCTGAACGCGCTGGTTAACTTGTTTATATGCTTCATGTTTACATTTGTTATATCTTATGTCTGAACTGTCTTGCGAGTACTTTCATAGTACTCACCTGGCTTGTTGACTTGGCCAGATGTTGACGAAGGCGATCTCTTGGATGAAGAGTTTGATAGCGCGTCCGACGCCTAGAGGAGTCCCAGTCAGTCCTGCGCGATCCCGGATATTGGTCACTTGTATTATATACGCTTCCGCCACCCGTTATAAGTCTCCTCGAGCCTCACTCCGACGCTCGAAGAGCTGTAGTCTTCAGGAGTGATATCACTCGCTTCGCGGTGATATTTCCACCACCGTTATTATCGTGAGCTAGTAGTTATGCCACCCTATCCGCCGTCTTGTTTTATCGGCATGCATGTAATAAATTGTTGGGCAGTTTCCGCTCAACTTTATATTATATTCAGTACTCCTAGTATTTTTGTTCTGTGACCATGATATTGTCTACCAGTGAGAAGGAATTCTTCCTTACTGGTCCGTAAAAGGGATTGGTCTCTCAATAATTATATTATTGAAAAACCGGTCGTGACAAGCTTGGTATCAGAGCCAGGCTGACTGTAGGAAGCCACTAGGTGCGATCGCTAATCGGTTATTAGCGTCTTTTGTGCTTTTTCAGCATTTTGCAATTGTAGCTATTTTCTGTTGGTCATCATAAATTTATGACATGACTACTCAGAATTTTTGCCTACTTTTGTAGATGGCTGGCAGTAGCTGTGAGAATCGAGTGTTCACGAACGTGCCCGAGGGGTTTGTCAAGCTCCTCGTCTCCATTACCAAGCTCGTGATCGGGCCAGCAGCCCGCCCGGAGTTCACGCTCTATCAGCACAAGCTCAGCGACGACGTGTCTATGCACCAAGCTGTGGTGCAATTCAAGGGAGGACGTTCTGCAGCTCGCCACTTCTGTTTTGTGGGAAGGGCCATGCCTACGGAGAGGCATGCCATGCAGATGGCTGCCCGTGAGGCGATAGCTCCTCTTCGGGACATCCTTCCTACGATGAAGACTCGTCGCTACCGCTACCTCCCATGCCATGTGCCATACACCAGTCACTATGCATTCGCCTGCCATCGGGGAGAGCGAGATGAAGCCATCGAGATGGTTGTTGAGTATCTCAAGGCTCTGGAGGAGTCTTTCGACAACCTCGTAGACGATCTTGTGGCTGCCCGCATGGACTTAGTCCGGGGCGGTCCTGCCAGCAGGAAGGAGCTTCTCAACACGGCACCACCTCTGACTTTCGTCTCGTCTTTAGCCTCGTATGCACCGGCCATTTTGGCCACTGCACGCCGTCTGCCCACCACTGAGGAGTTCGACCGAGTCATCGCTCCTACTCCAGTCAGAGCTGCACCGCTGCCGCACCCGCCCTACCACCTGTCGCTCCCGCACCGTCACCGCAGCGCAGCGTTTCGCGCCAGGAGCCAGCTAGAGAGGAGGTGGAGGTTGATTCTCCTGGACCGCTGAGTCTTGCCATCGGCAAGGGAAAGGAAATCTTCACCATCTTCGACTGAGAGCGCCGAGTAGCCGCGCGTTATGTCTGCTTGTATGATGTGTTCCCTCTGTACGCTAGTTTGTATGGGTGTGTTTGCTGCCTTCCGGAGGAGTACGCTAGCCTAAATAACATGTCAGGAATGTGTACGCGCATCCTGAGTGTTGTATCGTGTGTTTGCTTTTCGCATGTAAGATATATGCTAAGCAGTTCTTCTCCATGCAAAACCGCTTATGTTTTCCTTGAAAACCTTGAGATCTTTTAAATTGTTGCCTTTGCAAGTTTTTCCTTGTGCTACACAGTTCTTCTCATGGGTTTTACAAAATAATACCCCAGACTGGAAAAATATCTCGTCCGTGGACTCGCTCCATGCCCAATCAGCCAGAAGAGGTTTATGGGACACAGACTAGCAACAATTTCACTCAGGGTCAGTCCAGTCAACAAGACAGCGAAGCAGCCCTGTCTCAAGTCTGCCGTCTCTTCGAGCAAAGCCAACAACAGCACCAAGAGATGATGAATCATGTCATCAATATGGGGAACCACCGCGAACCCTATCAACCCCATTCCAAGTTATCTGAGTTACAGAAGACTCGCCCTTCAACGTTTGCTCACACCGATAGGCCGCTGGAAGCCGATGATTGGCTTCGTGACATTGAAAGGAAACTGATTATTGCTCAGTGTTCAGATCATGAGAAGGTGCTTTATGCACCACACTACCTCACTGGAGCAGCTGCAGCATGGTGGGAAAACTTCCTACACATGCATCCAAGTGAACACAATATCACCTGGGAAGAGTTCAAGGAAGGCTTCCATGGGGCACACATCCCCAGGAGCATCATAAAAATCAAGAAGAGAGAGTTTGATGACCTGAAGCAGAGAGGCATGTCAGTGACAGAATACAATGGTCAATTTACCCAGCTGTCTCGTTATGCCTACGACGAGCATATGACAGAAAACAAAAAGATGGAGAAATTCCTGGACGGCCTGGCACCAGCACTAAGATGCCAACTGATTGTACACACCTTTCCGGATTTTAAGACTCTGGTGGACAAGGCCATTACCTTGGAGAATGAGCGCCGTAGTCTGGAAGATATCCGTAAGCGAAAGAGGGACAAGACGACTCTTGCTCGCAACAACCGAAGCAAGACTGAGGTTCCAAGGACAGAAGCAAGGAGATCCACGACTACTGATCCAAGGCCCGTCGGACAGTTTCATGCCAGGGACAAGGAGTACACGTACCGTCCAGGGGTCACCTGCTATGCTTGTGGTCAAGAAGGGCACTATGCTAAACAATACCCAAAGCCAAGGAACGCGGCCCCCAAGCCAAGCAATGGTGGGAACAATCCAGCCCCCAAGCGCAACAATTTCAATCCCAACAACAACCACAAGAAGGGTCACCTGAACCATGTGACAGGGGAAGAAGCGCAGAATGCCCCGGACATCGTGCTCGGTACGTTCCCTGTCAACACAGTACCTGCCATGCTTTTGTTTGATTCTGGAGCTTCCCATTCGTTCGTTTCGAAGAGCTTTGTTTTACAACATGGTTTTCCGATACTCCCCTTGGAAAAATCTATGATCGTCAAGTCCCCCGGAAATAAGCAAATCGCTCAGGGTTACTGCCAAGGAGTGGTCATTGAGTTCGAAGGACTACAATTCCAAGCAAATCTCATCGTGTTGGAGAGTAAAGGACTGGATGTCATTTTAGGAATGGACTGGTTGACCACCAACAAAGGATTCATTGACTGTTTCAATCGGACCGTGATTCTCACCCACCATCATGGCAAGACGATAAGGGTTACAGCTCAAGAAAGGCCACGATCACAGCAACCAAAACTGAACAAGATGGACATTGCAGAACTGAGAAAAGTTCCAGTGGTACGCGAGTTTCCCGATGTGTTCCCTGAAGAACTGCCAGGCATGCCACCAGACCGAGAGATAGAATTCAGCATCGAACTAGCACCTGGCACCGCTCCCATCTATAAGAAGCCTTATAGAATGGCACCCTCAGAATTGGTGGAGTTGAAGAAGCAGATAAAGGAATTATTGGACAAAGGATTTATTTGGGCCAGCTCCTCACCTTGGGGTTCGCCAGTGTTGTTCGCCAAGAAAAAAGATGGGACACTGAGACTGTGTATAGACTATCGAGCCCTCAATATGGTCACCATCAAAAACAAATATCCGATGCCACGGATAAATGATTTGTTTGACCAGCTCGCACAAGCCAAGGTGTTCTCAAAGATTGATTTGAGATCGGGATATCACCAATTGAAAGTACGGACAGAAGATATCCCCAAGACAGCATTCACTTCCAGATATGGATTATATGAGTTCACAGTGATGCCTTTTGGTCTAACAAACGCCCCCGCCTATTTCGTCCACCTCATGAACAAAGTGTTTATGAAATTCATGGACAAATTTGTCGTGGTATTCATTGACGATATTCTGGTTTACTCAAGGACACCCGAAGAGCATGCTGAGCACCTCAGAATTGTTTTGGGAGAATTAAGGAAACATCAGTTGTACGCCAAATTTAGCAAGTGCGAATTTTGGCTAACACAAGTTGGTTTCTTAGGCCATATATTGAACCAAGAAGGCGTGGCCATAGACCCAGAAAAAGTCAAAGCCATACTTGACTGGAAGCCGCCCGCCAATGTTACAGATGTGCGGAGTTTCCTAGGAATGGCCGGATATTACAGAAGATTTATTGAAGGATTCTCCACTGTGGCAAAACCTATAACACAGTTGCTCAAGAAAGACAAGAAATTTGTATGGACGGAAGCATGCGAGAAAAGCTTCCAAGAGCTCAAGAAGAAGCTGAAAACCGCACCGGTCATAACTGTGCCAGACATACACAAGAGTTTTGAAGTATATTGTGACGCGTCCCGAAAAGGTCTCGGATGTGTACTAATGCAGGATGGCAAAGTTGTCGCATATGCCTCCAGGCAGCTGCGAAAACATGAGGAAAATTACCCAACACATGACTTGGAGCTAGCAGCAGTTATTCATGCACTCAAGGAGTGGAGGCACTTTCTGTTGGGAAATCGCTGTGAAATATATACAGACCATAAGAGCCTCAAATATATTTTCACACAGCCGGAGCTAAATTTATGCCAACGACGCTGGTTAGAACTGGTCAAGGACTATGATGTCGGTATTCACTACCATCCAGGGAAAGCAAATGTAGTGGCCGATGCCCTTAGTCGAAACCCCAGCCCGGACAATGACGGTCCGCAAAACATGAGGCCTGAGTTTCAGCAAGAGTTCGCTAGACTCAATATGATGTTAGTCTCTGAGGGCACCGTATCAAATCTGGAGATACAACCCACCCTGGTGGAACAAATTAAGAAGGCTCAACAGGGACATCCCAGCATCAAAGGCATAAAGAAGAAAATGGACCTTGGTAAGGCTTCAGAGTTCATCACAGACAGTGAAGGAACATTATGGTACGGAGACAGACTTTGCGTACCTAACATTGAGGAACTCAAGCAACAAATCTTAACCGAAAGCCACACCGCTCCATACTCTATCCACCCTGGAGGAACCAAAATGTACAAGGACATTCAGGAAAGATTTTGGTGGCACGGTATGAAAAGAGATATAGCCACATTTATTGCTTGTTGCGATTCATGTCAGCGCATCAAGGCCGAGCATCAGAAGCCAGCAGGGCTACTCCAGCCAAACAGGATACCGGAGTGGAAATGGGATGAAATAGGAATGGACTTCATTGTCGGATTACCCCGATCACAACGCGGAAATGACGCCATATGGGTCATCACAGACCGACTAACCAAGGTTGCTCATTTCATTCCCGTGAAGACTACCTACTCCACACAAAGGCTGGCCAAACTTTATCTCTCCCATATAGTTTGTTTGCATGGAGTCCCAAAGACTATAATATCCGACCGAGGCACACAATTTGTCTCCAAATTTTGGGATCACCTACAACAAGCTCTGGGCACGCAACTAGCTTTCAGTACAGCGTACCACCCTCAGACTGATGGACAAACGGAACGTGTAAACCAAATCCTAGAAGATATGCTAAGAGCCTGTGTGCTCACCTATGGATCCAGTTGGTAAGAGAGTCTACCGAATGCCGAATTTGCTTACAACAACAGTTACCAAGCCAGCTTGCAAATGGCACCCTTTGAAGCATTGTACGGACGGAGGTGTCGTACCCCACTGAATTGGTCAGAAACAGGTGACAGCCGTATCTTCGGCCCAGACATGCTTAAAGAGGCCGAGGAGAAAGTTAAGCAAATCAGGGACAGACTGAAGACAGCGCAGAGCCGACAAAAGAGCTACTATGATCAAAAGCATCGTGAGGTCAGCTTTGAACCCGGTGATTCCGTATACCTTCGAGTGTCTCCTATGAGGGGTCTACAACGGTTCAAAATTAAGGGGAAGCTAGCCCCAAGATTTATTGGACCATTTTGTGTAAAGGCACGAAGAGGCACGGTAGCCTACCAACTAGATCTACACAAGGAGCTATCAGACGTCCATGACGTATTTCACGGCTCTCAACTAAGAAAATGTGTGAGTAACCCGGAGAAGCATGTACCCCATGAAAGCATTGATGTGCAACCAGACCTCACCTACAGAGAGAGGCCAGTAAAGATTTTTGAAGAGTCTGAACGGAGGACCCGTCAGAAAACGACAAAGTTTTTCAGAGTTCAGTGGAGCAACCACACTAAGGATGAAGCCACATGGGAAAGGGAAGATTTTCTTCAGGCAGAATATCCATATCTATTTGAGGATCAACAGAAATCTCGAGGACGAGATTTTTCCTATGGGGGTAGGTGTTGTGACACCCAAATTTTTTTTTGGATTTTTTCAAAAGATTTTATTTGACTTGAGGGAGGTGAGTTAAAAAAATTTCTTCAAAAGAACTCTCCCTTTCAAATATTTTTTTTCTTCTTTATGGCAAAGGTTTTATTTGGATTCACCCAAGATCTGTCTTTGGTCTTGGAGGTTCTTGCTTTTATTTGGACTCAAGACAAAATGCTTTTCACTTGAGGAAAATGACTTTTGAAAATCTCTTTGAAAATGCACTATGGCTTTTGGATAATCCTTTACCACTTTCAACAATCCTCTCTTGCCATGGCCTTAGTGCAAATCCACTCTCCTAAACCTTCCCTCACCTTTGGATCATGTTTTGCATCAAATCCAGCAAGTTGAACCTCCCCATATGATTATTTTTCCATTCAAATCATATTCAAACAAATTTCTGTCTTCTATTCTAGCCATTGGTGATTTACAAAGGAACTCCACTTTCTGTTTGGATTTTTGCCCCCAAACCTTTTTCCCTTCCTAGTCCTTTGAACCCTCAACCAAGATCCATGAAGATCCACTGGTCTTCAGTTCAAATTTTCAAACTACACTTGCTGCAAGTTTGGACCAGATTTGTTAAATTTGGTGAAATTCATTCAAATCTTTCTCCAAAAATTCCAAGTAAAATCAGGCAGCCTCTGGGTGCATTGAGTGGTCACCACACCAAGTACCAGCTCCAGAAAAAAATTCCCATTGCCAAATCATTCTGTCGAACACCTGCAGTGCATTGTCAATATCAAGTTCAGTTAAGTTCAGAGAACAGTTTCAGTGCACTGTCGTTTTCTTCAGAACCCGACGTCGATCTCGCCAGTGCCGCCGTGTCGCAGTGTGCCCTGTCCCCTCCCCCTTGTCCTCTGCACCGCACGAACGTCTAGCACCTTGCGGACGTCGGTGACGAGCAGCAGAAGGTGCGCCGCCCCGTGACCGACGCCAGCGGCGGCTTTGCGGCCGCCAGAGAGAGGCGCGGCGCCGACGGCGCCACCCAGCGCCGCCCAAGCCTCCGGAGCTCGCCGCGTGGCCTTCCACTCCCCCGAACGCGCTGCCACTCTCGTCGTGAACCGCAGGGCGCGGAGCGCGCTCTCTGCCGCCGTCGTGCCCGTGCGGCCACCCCACCGTGGACCGGCGCCATTACGCCAAGACCAACCGAGATTTGCGGGGGAACGGCACCAGTAACCTCCACTGATGCTGCCTGGCCACTGAAACCTCCTGCCAATCCACTGCATCGCCGTAATTGCTCGCCGGAGATTCTCCGTTCACGGTCACCCCGTCGATCCGCCTATAAATAGAGGCCCCGAGCTTCAACTCGAACCCACACCATCCCTGCACTCCACCTAGAGCACGCCTAGCCACTGGAAGAGCCCCGAGGAGGTCTCCTTCCTCGACTCCGGCCGCCGCGACCCGCCACGGGATCCAGCTCGATTCGCTCCCGTGCGTGCGCCTCTGCCTCCCATCTCTTGCCAGTAGCTTCACTATGCATCCCTCCTTCTGACCCGCGCTTCAATTCGAAGTTTGCAGCCCTCCACCGGAGTTCTCCACCACCACCCGAGCCGCCGTCCGCCGGAGAAAGTGTCGCCGTCGACGTGGTGCTCTCCGACGGTCGAGTCCACCACCCACCGATGCGGAAGGACACGCTGAAGCTCTTGGTACCCTCCGATCCTCCTAACTCGCCGTGGTTCGACGCCGGCGTCCACCGCAGTCTTCGGGCGCCGGCGAGCTTTTTAAACCTGACATGTGGGACCCCCTGTCAGCCTCTCTTCTGTTTCCCCACGCGAAACGTTTTCTGTTGGCGCCTTCGGGCAAATACGCTTCCCCTCTTGAGCTTGCGCATTTCCAATCGAACCGTTTTTTGTTTTCTCAGTTAAAACCCTGGGGCTTTTCTGTTTCATTACAGATGGGTCCCTGGACAGAAACCTTTATAACTTTTTAATAAAAAGGAATTTTTGAGTGATTCTTTTTCTGACCTTCTTAAAATTTTGTCTAGTTTTTTATGGGATTTAGTTGGGAAATTGTTGGAGAAGTTTCTGTGCACGCGTTGGTTTTTCACGTTAGTGCCCATTTTCGTTATTGCCGTAGGTTCCGGAAGAGGTGACGGAGCCGCGAACTTCGCCGAGCTAGACTCCGACTTCTCCGAACCAGGCAAGCATGTTTGAACCTTTGATATGATAGGTGTTTAGCATGTTTGCGTGAAAGTTTGTGCGTGACATATGAGTGTCGGTGAGTACCTCGTTGCTTGTGAGGCAACTACCCGCATGTTCCTAAGTTGCGATGATCTCTGATGAGAGATGGCCTAATCATGTGGTGACATGAAGGGCAGCAAGGTGGTACTGTTGTAGCATACCAGCCTTGCGTCATCCGACGAATTCCGACGTTAACGTGGACGGAGTCACTTATCGTTCTTTTCCCCTCCGTGCTGCCACATGTTTCATTTGCCAGGATGCGGTTTAGTAAGTTGGTAACCTCTTTCCGTGTACACACCAAACAGAGGGGCCGGGATGATGGTACCTTGGCCCAGGATTAAAGCTAGTCATCCGGTCAGGGGCCATGGGTGTTTCCGGTTGGGACCGAGAGGGGGGGCACCCCCTTAGAGCGCGCGTATAAAAATTTGATCCCATGCTACGCGAGGTTGTAGCCTCCCCGTCTCAAGGTTTTTCTTGAACGTTGCCGAGGGTCATCCCTGGCTTCGGAATATTGAAATGGGTGTGTACTGGTTAGACGTGTTTCTTCCAAAACACCTTAAACGGAACTAGTCCTCGTGATTACTGGAATCCGTTGGCTGTGGTTAAGTACAAACTCTGCAGAGTCAAATTCTTCCAAGTCATCGTGTCCATGATCAAGTAGGGTAATCAGTATATCCATATCTATCCACGTGGAAAACTTGTCTCCGGTGAACAAGCTCAAGTGGTAAACCCGGTTAAATTATTATTACTATGGATGGACTAACCTTTTATTTGTCTCGTACTTGTAATAATTTATGATCTCGAGCTACTGCATTATTGAGCTACAATATAAGCCCTTTATGTGACGTCGCTCAGACGTCCGACTGTGGCATGTGTTTGTTCTTACTTTAAATATAAGCCCTTTATGTGGTGTCACCCCGACGCCCGACTGTGGCATTACTATTCTGCAGTTTCCTCTCGAGGAGTCATTCAGACCCTCGTTTGGCACCAGTATTATTATTTCTGCAGTTTCCTCTCGAGGAGTCATTCAGACACTCGTTTGGCACCAGTATTATTATTTCTGCAGCTTCCTCTCGAGGAGTCATTCAGACACTCGTTTGGCACCAGTATTATTATTTCTACAGCTTCCTCTCGAGGAGTCATTCAGACACTCGTTTGGCACCAGTATTATTATTTCTGCAGCTTCCACTCGAGGAGTCATTCAGACACTCGTTTGGCACCAGTATTACCATTCTTGCAGTTTTCCTCTCGAGGAGACATTCAGACCCTCGTTTGGCACCCAGCATTTATTATCTCTATGTCTGAACGCGCTGGTTAACTTGTTTATATACTTCATGTTTACATTTGTTATATCTTATGTCCGAACTGTCTTGCGAGTACTTTCATAGTACTCACCTGGCTTGTTGATTTGGCCAGATGTTGACGAAGGCGATCTCTTGGATGAAGAGTTTGATAGCGCGTCCGACGCCTAGAGGAGTCCCAGTCAGTCCTGCGCGATTCCGGATATTGGCCACTTGTATTATATACGCTTCCGCCACCCGTTATAAGTCTCCTCGAGCCTCACTCCGACGCTCGAAGAGCTGTAGTCTTCAGGAGTCATATCACTCGCTTCGCGGTGATATTTCCACCACCGTTATTGTCGTGAGCTAGTAGTTATGCCACCCTATCCGCCGTCTTGTTTTATCGGCATGCATGTAATAAATTGTTGGGCAGTTTCCGCTCAACTTTATATTATATTCAGTACTCCTGGTATTTTTCTTCTGTGACCATGATATTGTCTACCAGTGAGAAGGAATTCTTCCTTACTGGTCCGTAAAAGGGATTGGTCTCTCAATAATTATATTATTGAAAAACCGGTCGTGACAAATTCTAATCCTCAGAATGTTCAAGGGGGCTTTAATCAGCAATCCGGCCAAGGTCATCAACAACAGCAGGGGGGATATCAGACCAATCCAAAGCAGTTCAATGGTGGACAGTATCATGTGTTTACCACCAGTCTGTGCAAGCGAGATCAGAAGCTTCATAAGAGGGCTGTGAATGCTGTTGAACCGGCGGTTCCACGCTATTTAAGATGGTCTGAGCAGCCTATTGTGTGGAGTAGGGAAGATCACCCTCCCCGGGTTGATAATCCAGGTCACCTCAGGTGGGAGGATATAAATTCACTAAAGTGCTCATGGATGGAGGGAGCAGCATCAACATCCTCTATTATGAGACTTTCCGTCGTATGGGATTGATTGATAAGAATCTCAGCCAGTCTAATACTGTTTTCCATGGCGTGGTGCCTGGTAAGTCGGCGTATCCAATGGGTAAGATTGAGCTGGAAGTGGCTTTTGGAGATGAATACACCTACACGGCAGAGAAATTAACCTTTGAGGTGGTTAAGATAAGAAGCCCGTATCATGCTTTATTTGGGCGGCCGGCTTACGCCAAGTTTATGGCGCGGCCGTGTTACGTGTATTTACAGCTCAAGATGCCGGGTCACAATGGGACCATTACGGTTCACGGGAGCCGAAAGATAGCCTTAGAGTGTGAGGAAGGTGACGCGGCTTACGCTGAATCTGTTTGTGCAACAGAGGAGTTGAAGTTTTACAAGGACAATGTTGACCCAACAGATATGACATCTCTGAAAAAGCCGACCACGGAGCATGAGCCGGCAATGAAATTTAAGTCAGCTGATGAGACTAAACTTGTTGATTTCGTTCCAGGTGACTCATCTCAGCAGTTTAGCATCAGTGCCAATCTGGATCCAAAATAGGAAGGCGCGCTCATCGAGTTCATCCGTGAGAATAGGGACATTTTTGCATGGAAACCTTCTGACATGCCAGGTGTACCTAGAGAACTCGCTGAGCACACTCTCAATATTGACCCAAAATTTAAGCCGGTCAGGCAATTCCTTCGGCGGTTTAATGAGGAGAGACGGAAAGCCATTGGTGAGGAGGTAGCCCGGCTCTTGGCGGCCGGGTTTATCGTTGAAGTTTTTCATCCAGAGTGGTTAGCTAACCCGGTGCTCGTGCTTAAGAAGAACGGCACCTGGCGGATGTGTATGGATTACACAGACTTAAACAAGGCTTGTTCGGCTGATCCTTTTGCTCTCCCCCGTATTGATCAGATTATTGATGCTACGGCGGGATGTGAGCGCTTAAGTTTTTTGGATGCCTATTCTAGATACCATCAGATTAAAATGGCAGTTAAGGACCAGGAGAAGACGGCGTTCATCACTCCCTTTGGAGCCTTCTGTTATGTGTCTATGCCTTTTGGACTCAAGAGTGCACAGGCGACTTATCAGCATTGTGTACAGAATTGTCTTCATAACCAGATTGGGCGCAATGTTCATGCCTATGTGGATGATATCGTGGTTAAGTCCAGGGAGAAGAAGACCCTGGTCGATGACCTTAGAGAAACCTTTGATAATCTTCGGGTTTACAAGATGATGCTTAACCCGGCCAAGTGTGTTTTTGGTGTCCCCGCAGGCAAGCTCTTGGGTTTCCTGGTTTCCAACAGAGGCATTGAAGCTAACCCAGGAAAGATACAGGCAATCACCTCTTTGGCCAAGCCGGCGTGTATAAACGACGTCCAGCGTCTGGCGGGTCGCATAGCTGCTTTAAGCCGGTTTATAAGCCGTTTGGGTGAAAAGGCCATGCCACTGTACCAACTGATGAAGAAAACAGGCAACTTTGTCTGGAATGATGCTACTAATGCTACTTTTGAGGAGTTGAAGAGACAGCTGGCTGAGCCCCCAGTTCTTGCTGCTCCGGTTGACAAGGAGCCCTTATTACTGTATGTAGCCGCTAACACACGAGCCGTCAGTGTGGCTGTGGTGGTGGAGCGCAAGGAAGAGGGTAAGGAGTATCCGGTTCAGCGGTCGGTTTACTATGTCAGCGAAGTGCTCATTGAGTCCAAACAACGGTATCCGCATTGGCAGAAGCTTGTTTACGGGGTGTTCATGGCAAGCCGGAAGCTTAAGCATTATTTCCAGGGTCACCCTATCACTGTGGTTAGTTCTGCTCCTCTAGGAGATATCATCCAAAACAGAGAAGCTACAGGGAGAGTGGCTAAGTGGGCTATAGAGCTTGGGCCTCATGGTCTGAAATATGTGCCGCGCACTGCTGTCAAATCTCAAGCATTGGTGGATTTCATCAACGATTGGACAGAGCTGCAGGCGCCTGAAGAGAAACCCGATAATACATATTGGACTATACACTTCGACGGGTCTAGGCAATTGGAGGGCTCGGGGGCTGGAGTTGTATTAGCTTCCCCTCGAGGTGACAAGTTTTGTTATGTGCTGCGGTTGATGTTTCCTTGTACTAACAATGCAGCTGAGTACGAGGCCTTGCTCCATGGTCTGCGGATGGCTAAGGAGATGAGCTTAAGCCGGGTAAGGTGCTTTGGCGACTCAGATTTAGTGGCCCAACAAGTGTCGGGCAAGTGGGACTCCAAGGACCCTCTCATGGCGTCTTATCGTCATGAAGTTGATGCCATTGCTGGACACTTTCAGGGTTACCAAGTAGAGCACATCGATCGCAGGAAGAACGAGGCGGCTGATGCATTAAGCCGGCTGGGCTCTCAGTGAAAGCCGGTGCCGCCTAATACTTTCTTGGACATCTTACATAACCCTTCTGTTAAGTTGCCTACAGAGGAGGACTTGGCCGTTCCTGACCCGGAGGCACAGTTGGTGGCGGCTCTTCACATCACCCCATACTGGACAGTACCATACTTGGCTTACATGACCCGGGGAGATTTACCTGAGGATGAAACTTTGGCCAGACAAATAACCCGGCGGTCTAAGTCAATGGTCATTATCAATGCGAGCTGCATCGTCGCAGTGTTACTGGAACTTTCCAGCGTTGTGTTTCCCCTGAGGAGGGTCAAGAAATCTTACATGAAATTCATGAAGGGGATTGTGGCCATCATGCTGGCTCAAAATCCCTTGTGGCCAAGGCTTTTCGTCATGGTTTTTACTGGCTGACGACTCATGCTGATGCGGAGGACTTGGTCAGTAGATGTGACGGTTGTCAGAGGTTCTCGCGACGGGCTCATGTGCCGGCTCAGGAGCTGAGGATGATTCCAATTACTTGGCCATTTGCGGTCTGGGGGCTTGATATGGTTGTGCCTTTTAAAAGTCCAAGGATAAGAAGACCCATCTTTTGGTGGCAGTTGACAAGTTCACAAAGTGGGTTGAGGCAGAGCCAGTTAGCAAATGTGACGCGGCCACAGCGGTTCAGTTCATTAAAAAGGTGATATTTCGCTTTGGTTTCCCACACAGCATTATAACTGACAATGGTACCAATCTGTCTAAAGGCACCATGGAGGAGTTTTGTCAACGAGAGCATATTCGACTTGATGTTTCATCGGTGGCTCACCCTCAATCCAATGGTCAAGCTGAGAGAGGTAATCAGGAGATTTTGAAGGGCATTAAACCCCGGCTTTTGGTCCCTTTGCAACGGACGCCGGGTTGCTGGGTGGAGGAGTTACCCTCTGTGTTATGGAGCATCAATACTACTCCTAACAGATCTACGGGTTACACGCCTTTTTTCATGGTTTATGGAGCGGAAGCAGTCCTCCCCAGCGACATCCGTCATGACTCGCCTCGAGTGGCGGCTTATGTTGAGGCGCATAATGAGCGGGCGCGCCAAGATGCTCTTGACTTGTTGGACGAGCAGCGTGATGTGGCAGCAGCTCGCTCGGCAATTTACCAACAAGACTTGCGCCGTTATCACAGCCGCCGGGTTAAGTCCCGGGTCTTCCAGGAAGGTGATTTGGTGCTCCGGCTCATCCAAGATCAAACAGATGCACACAAGTTATCCCCGCCTTGGGAAGGGCCCTTTGTGGTCAGCAAGAAATTGCACAACGGGTCATACTACCTTATCGATGTTCGGGAGCGCAAAGATTCACGTAAGTCATAGGAAGAGACCCGGCGGCCGTGGAACGTAGCTCAGCTTCGGCCTTATTACACTTGAGCCACCGGCTCTCATAATGTACATATTTCTATAGCCATGTATATATTATGGTAAATAATAAAGCAGGACCTCTGTCCTTTTCTCCTCCAAAGGTAAATGTGTTACTTCCATTACAACATCGCATGGTCACTTGGAGGTGGATCCGGCTTATGATCGTATTCGAATCTAGCTGTTAACAACATGATCACCTGGGGGCTTCCTGTTCAAACATAGGTCGTATTCGAACCAAAGAGAACATAGCTGTCGATACCCACTTGATCGGCAAATTGCCGAGCTCATTGGGGAGTTTTCTTTGATCATATTTGAATCATAGCTCAACCCCCTTTGGGAACCGACGTGGATCATATTCGAATCAGCGTCGTTAAACAACTCATAAGGTCATTTGGGGGCTTCCTATTCAAACATGGGTCGTATTCGAACCAAAGAGAACATAGTTGTCGGTACCCTCTTGATCGGCAACGCCAAAGCCATTGGGGGCTATATGACCGCATTCGAATCTTAGCTTAACCCCTTTGGGACGGTTCTCTGGTCGTATTCGAACCGGAAGCCCCTAAGTTTTGATCTTATGATTTACAGCAAGTTCTTTTGGTCATATCAACAGTGTGCGAGGGCGGTTCTTACTTCGCCGACTTAATCTTGATTCACAACGTTGATAACACATAGTAAGTATTATTGATGCTGGTGAACCGGAGTTGAGGTCTTTACCTCATTATTCGGGTTACATAAACCGGAAGTATACTTGAAGGCTTGTAAGTATGTTATTATGGTTACATCAAGGATATAATTGAGGGCCAGTCTTTGGTGACTTTGATTCATATTCCGGGTTATATATATAAGGTCTATGATTCTCAGTGCGGTAAGCCGCCCAGAGACTTGTGACTTGTTTTCTATGCAGGATGGTTCAAGACAGCTATTCGAGCTTAAGGAAAATAAATGATCAATTATGACCCGGAGGAATAGGAAGAAGCAACTTAACTGGAGTAAAGCATTCGATACGTGCACGATGGACGACAAAATTAAGTGTTTGTCCTAGTCTATTACAAGACTCCCCGAGTCCAAAGGTGAGGCATTGTTTTAAGGTGTAACCGTGAGCCGCCTACAAGTCAAGGTGCTTGTTGAGTTGAAGCTTCCGGCTCATCCCTCTCCGCTCCTCCGGCTGATTCCATGACCTGGAAGGTTGATGATTTCCAGTCAATGCCGCTCAAAGCTTCAAATTGAGCCTCATCATCAATTAACCCGGCCGGGTCAACTTCTGGGGCGAAGGTGTGCTTACGAGTCGGAGGGATCAAGCTGATGGCTTCATAACATGGAGAGGGGATCCTCTGATTTTCCGCGTCGTAGCCCGGCTGATACTTGGTAAGGTCGGTGTCATTCCCAATCAGGGTGGCCACCGGGCGCACGCTCTTCACACAGGCAGCAAAGTCTTTTTGGTCAAAGGGGGTACCGTCTTCCTTCAGGCTGGGGAATCCAAGAGCGATCTCGGCCGGGTCTAGCTCCGGAAGAAAAGCCTTGGCCCGGCTCAAAGCAGCTATCGCTCCGGCTCTTGCAGAAGCCCGTCTTAGCTCTTGGAAGTGCTGAGGAAGAACGGCAAGCCGCCTGAGTTCATCCGCCAGGTGAGTCGGAACCTCGTTGGACAGAGCCACAACGGCTAACGCACGCTGTGACCCGGTGTAGAGTTGCTCCACCAAGGTGTACACGGCCTTCAACTTGGTCAGAACATTCTGATTAAGGTTGGAGCTTCTGGGACCTGCATAACAAAATTAGGCGAACTGATGGCAATTGTGGGATTTCTAAGACATAAAGAATGTAAGCTTGTTAAAGGCTTGTAGAATGACTTACCGAAGATTGCGGCGACCATCTGTGACACATGGCACTTTAAGCCGGAGAGTTCGGCAGTTCTCTCCGTCAGAGCAGCCTCCGCTTGTTCGGCCCGGCTGACCAAAGCAGTTTTCTCCTCGGCCCAAGTCTTCCTTTCGGTTTCAAACTTCTTCTTCAGCTTTTCTTGTGCAGCAACACTGAACTCAAATTTGGCGTTGGCCTTCCGGGTCTCAGTTTCCTGAGTCTTCAGGCGGTTCTTCAGCTCAGAGATTTCAGCTTCAAATTTCTTGCAGGCAGCCTGTACAAATTCCGGGTTATAGTATGGGTGATTATTATGCAACTTTAAAGTCCCAAGCACTTTCCAAGCAAAGACACTTGGCACTTGGAGGCTAATGCATGTTGAAAGATTCTATTTACAAATTGCCGGTTCATGAAAGTAAGCCGGAAGTTAAGTCTACAACATATTCTATCATCAGTGGTAGACTTGGGGGCTAGCATGGTAAGGATGACTATGGAGTAAGCAAGAGAGTGGTACCTCAGATTTTTGCTGTATCTGCTTTACCATGTCAATCTCTAAATCCCGGCTATTGTGCACTTGACCAATGTAACCAGAAACAATGTCTCCAATGCTCAAGTTAGCATAGTCAGTGATCTCCAGTCTGGCCCTGCAGCGCTCTAGCAGTTCTTCTTTGGCAGAGCATTTGGCCAGCACAATGGGTCTCCCTGACTCAACAAACTCTGTCCGGGTGATTACGACGTCCGGGTCCTCGGCCGGCTGAGCTGGGCTGGGGGTCTCCGGGTTAGCGGAAGCCTCTATGACTGGCTCGTCGGTTGGAGTGGTGGCTTCAGGAGCAGAGGCAGATGGCGGCTCTTGAGATGAAGCCTCCGGTTCAGTCAAGACCGGCTCTTCGACCGGCTTATTTTTCTTGGCCCTTTTGCTGAGCTTGGCTTGGGCACTGAAAGGACAAAAAGCTAGTACAAAAGAATGAGTAAGATAAGCACGGCATAAGATGATCATCATTACCCGGGTGCGGTCTTGAAAGCCGGCAGGTTAGATTGCATAGAGTCACCAGAGGAAGGTGAAGTTTCCTGATAATTTGAGTCGGACGAATTGAGCGGTTGACGAGTGACGCCCGCTAAAGGATGAAAAGGGTATAAGTTGGAGATAACCTCGGTCCGCCGTTTCCTCGATGCTTCAGGTAAGCCGGAGGAGAGGTCTGCATCCTTGTTGGCCCGGGTTTGTCTCCGCCTCTCATGAATCTGTTGCTTCAAAAGAAATTGAGGATCTTGATAAGCTAAAGGATGCAAAAATCTTACTTTCCGGGTTACTCTTCGGACTTTCAGCCTTGGCGAGGGGTCCGAGTCAGAGGAAAGTATAGTTACCTCTTCAGTCACCGGGTTACTTGCTCCGGTGTCATCCTGCGAATAATCAAGTCAATAAGGTGGTTAAAAAGCAGACGAAAAGCAGAATAGGAGCCTAACGAATCAAGGGTTACCTCTGACTCGGAGCTATCATCCAACTGAAGCAGCTCTGAGGCGCTAGGCCTACTTCCCTTCTTACGGGGAGCGGCTCTCCTGGCGGCTTTCTTAGCCTTCCTGGCTTTTTTAGCAGCTTCATGGTCATACTTGAGCCTCCAGAACTTGTCATTAGCCTGGAAAAATGCAATAAAGGTTTGCTTGAAGTTAAAACGAAGACTGTTAAAATGGAAGGTAAAGTGCTCAGATTGGTAGCTTACCGCCGGTGCTGGGTTAGCTTGGCAGAAGGGGCTTAAGCCGGTCCTCCCGCAGTCGGCTAAGCTCTCATTCAAGAGAGACTTGGTCATGTCATCCACGACGTCCTCAGGTAGATCGTGGGAGCTGTGCCGCAGAGGGTCATCCTTCCGGCCCGTGTAATCACAAATTAAGCCGGGGCGGCGGCTCAGGGGAATCACCCGCCAAGAAATCCAGACCCGGACCAGATCAACGCCGTTAAGGCCATTTCCCAGAAGAGCCTTAATCTTGTTGATGGTAGGGATCAGTGGTTGACGTTCAGCTTGACATAGTTTGTCTGGCAGGGGGTGAGTTGGCTCCAGACGCAGGGCACGAAAGCCGGGCAGAGGGCTCTCATCAGCCGGAGAAGTGTCTTGGCAGTAGAACCATGTCTGGTTCCAGTCTTTGGGGTGGCTTGGTGGCTCAGCATAAGGGAAAAGGCAATCTCTCCATCTTTGAATGGAAATTCCGCCAAGTTCCAAGCTAGGCCCGTTGGTGCACTCATTCTGGCGGTTCAGATAAAACAACTCCCTAAAAAGCAGTAGGCTGGGCTCTTCTCCAAGATATACTTCGCAGAATACTTGAAAGTTGCAAATATTTGACACGGAATTGGGTCCAATGTCTTGCGTCCGCAGGTCGAAGAAGTTCAGAACATCTCTAAAGAATTTTGAGCCGGGAGGTGCGAAGCCCCGGCTCATGTGATCAGCAAATATCACCACCTCGCCATCTCTAGGTTGAGGTCTTTCCTCCGACGGGTCAGGGGCACGATAAGACATGACCTCCTTCTTGGGCAGGTAACCCGTCTTCATGAAATCAGCTAAAGTGTCATCAGTAACATTGGATCTCATCCAGTTGCACGTGATGGGTGCCTTGGGAGCCTTGGGTGGCATTGTGAAAGATGAAAGCCTATGATAAAAGGAAATGTCCGGTTCAATATAAGCCGGAGGAAGTTTACAGTTCAATGTTCAAGATGGCGGCTTATGAAGGGGCCTAATGACATATGGCTAATTCCGTCGGGTTATCTAAGCCGCTGAGGGCATCGTGAGTAATTCAAGTTGTCTAAAACTTTATCATAAATGAGCCGGAAATTTTACAGCGCGTGGCCTCTTTTAAGCCGGAGATATGAGCCGCTATAGCTCATAGATGCAATTTTTGACTAAGTGCGGTACAAACAAGTTTCACAGATCGCAGTAATTATTCTGGATCAAACGATCGACCGGAAAGGGAAAATTTCTAGACCTAGAACTGACACAGATGAAGTTCATAGGCTTGAATGGAGCCTCTGTGCAATGGAAAGGGATCTATGTGCATTCGGAAACGGGTGCGAAACAGCTACTGCAGCAGTCTTCTACTGTCTAAAGATCAAGAAAGGGTGGTAAAAGTGGAATCTGTCAAGTGTTCGTGACGAACGGCGACGAACACCGACGAACTCGAAGATCACTAATGCGGATCTGAGGAACAGGGAGGAGAAAACTTACCGATGCGGAGTTACTGCGGAGGTTCGTCGCGTTTTTCTGATCAAGTCAGGTTGATGCAGCGGCCTGAGTTGGTGAAGACGAGGAGGTCTGCGGCGGCGGCGGTGGAGCTCGAGCGGCAGTGCAGTAGCGAGAGGAGGAGGATGACGAAGGCTTATGGGCCGGGCTTATTTATAAGGTGCGGCTAATAAGTGGGCACGAGAAACGAGGAGGCCACGGCGTGGTTATCTCACCACAGAAGTGCCTCGATTTTCGGGATCGCCATTAAAGATAAGATCCGTTGGGATATGGCGGAATAAAAAATGAACTTAATGGAAGATGATGTCATGGTGGGTTGCCAGGAATCCACAAGATGACGTCACGGCGGGTTATAACCCTCGCACAAACATAAGCCGGAAGATTTTTTTCTCTCAGAGGAATTGAAGATTGACATGAACCGGTTCAAATCAATCTGGGGCCTAATGTTGAGGATGTAACCATTAGAGTCACCCGCCCAGGAGGGGCCGGGTTACTCATAATGGTCATCATGCGAAGCCCAGTACCAAACTTGAAGACGGCGGATCAAAGATGGGCTTAAGACCCGGAGATGGCTTAAGGCCCGTAGAGATAAACCGCCGTTATGGCGAGGCTTGTAGTGTAAGGCAAGAATAGTTAAGAGTCCGAGCCGGACACTGTTATATGCCGGCTGGGACTCTCAGAGCCGCTGGGCGTCAACCTCTCTATATAAAGGGACGACCCGGCGGCGGTTCAGGGACGAGAAAGATCAAATCGATAACCAGGCAGGGCGGTTTAGCTCCTGGTCGTCGAAACCCTAAGCAATACAACCTCAACTGGACGTAGGCTTTTATCTTCACCGTAAGGGGCCGAACCAGTATAACCCTCGTGTTCCTTGTCCCGTTTAACCCCTTTAAGCTTCCTAGTTGCGATGGCTCCACGACTAAGTCCTTGCACTAGGACATCTGCCGTGACAATTCCACGACAAGGAACCTGTTGAGTACGCTTACGAGGATCAAGCTCTCGACAACTCTGAGAACCTTGCAGGCAAGATGACCACCCCTCGAAATCACTTCTATATTTTCTTTGCTAGTTGTTCGTTCTATTGCCATGCTGCGCTACCTACCATTTTCTATATCATGCCTCCCATATTGCCATGTCAGCCTCTAACCATCCTTTCCTAGCAAACCGTTGTTTGGCTAAGTTACCGCTTTTGCTCAGCCCTTCTTATAGCGTTGCTAGTTGTAGGTGAAGATGAAGTTGGTTCCATGTTGGAACATGGATATTTTGGGATATCACAATATCTCTTATTATATTAATGCATCTATATATTTTGGTAAAGGGTGGAAGGCTCGGCCTTATGCCTGGTGTTTTGTTCCACTCTTGCCGCCCTAGTTGCCGTCATACCGGTATTATGTTCCTTGATTTTGCGTTCCTTACGCGGTTGGGTGATTTATGGGACCCCCTTGACAGTTCGCCTTGAATAAAACTCCTCCAGCAAGGCCCAACCTTGGTTTTACCATTTGCCACCTAAGCCTTTTTCCCCCGGGTTTTCTAGAGCCCGAGGGTCATCTTTATTTTAAACCCCCGGGCCAGTGTTCCTCTGAGTGCTGGTCCAAACTAGAGCCCTTTGCAGCGCCACCTTGGGGAAACTCGAGGATTGGTTTTAGTTGTACGGACTGCTCATCCGGTGTGCCCTGAGAACGAGATATGTGCAGCTCCTATCGGGATTTGTCGGCACATTCGAGCGGCTTTGCTGGTCTTGTTTTACCATTGTCGAAATGTCTTGTAAACCGGGATTCCGAGACTGATCGGGTTTTTCCGGGAGAAGGTTTATCCTTCGTTGACCGTGAGAGCTTATGATTGGCTAAGTTGGGACACCCCTGCAGGGTATTATGTTTCGAAAGCCGTGCCCGCGGTTATGAGGCAGATGGGAATTTGTTAATGTCCGGTTGTAGAGAATTTGTCACTTGACCCAGTTGAAAATACACCAATTGCGTGTGTAGCCGTGATGGTCTCTTCTCGGCGGAGTCCGGGAAGTGAACACGGCTTGAGTTATGATTGACGTAAGTAGGAGTTCAGGATCACTTCTTGGTCATTACTAGATGACGGCCGTTCCGTTGCTTCTCTTCTCGCTCTCTTTTGCGTATGTTAGCCACCATATATGCTTATTGCCTGCTGCAGCTCCACCTCATTACACCATCCTTTCCTATAAGCTTAAATAGTCTTGATCTCGCGGGTGTGAGATTGCTGAGTCCTCGTGACTCACAGATTCTACCAAAACAGTTGCAGGTGCCGACGATGCCAGTGCAGATGATGGGATCGACCTCAAGTGGGAGTTCGATGAGGAACGTGGTCGTTACTATGTGTCTTTCCTGATGATCAGTAGTGAAGCCCAGTTGGGACGATCGGGGATCTAGCATTTGGGGTTATCTTATTTTCTTTTGGATCTTGACCGTAGTCGGTCTATGAGTGTATTTTGGATGATGTATGAATTATATTTATGTATTGTGTGAAGTGGCGATTGTAAGCCAACTCTTTATCCCATTCTTGTCCATTACATGGGATTGTGTGAAGATGACCCTTCTTGCGACAAAACCACAATGTGGTTATGCCTCTAAGTCGTGCCTCGACACGTGGGAGATATAGCCACATCGTGGGTGTTACAATTTCGTCCGCCGAAAGCGGGTTGCATGAAGCTTTTATGAGCCAACTGAGAGGCTTTGAGGTACGTAAAGTAATATGCATATTTTGACGGTACCGCACACGCCAGGTGTGCCCTATGCAGATAGTAGCCTCTAACACCCCAGATGTAACTTTCCATATTTGTAACTCCAACTCTTGCCATTTTCGGCTATGTGTTATGATATTCCCTTCGTGGTCGGGTTTTGTTTTTCGTTTTGCATTTTGTTCATGTCATGCATCTCATATCATGTCATCATGTGCATCTCATTTTGCATACGTGTTCGTCTTTTGCATCCGAGCATTTTCCCCGTTGTCCTTTTTGCAATCCGGCACTCCCACCTCCTCAGGCGCACCCCTCTTGTTTCTTTTCGTAAGCGGGTGTTGAATGTTCTCGGAATGGACCGAGGTTTGTCAAGTGGCCTTGGTATATCACCGGTAGACCACCTGTCAAGTTTCGTTCCATTTGGAGGTCGTTTGGTGCTCCAACGGTTAACCGGGTAACCGCAAAGTCCTTTTGTGTGTTACAGCAAAACCCCCCTCCAAACAGCCCAAAAATCCCTCTAAGTCTCTTCCATGCTCTAGGTCGTTCGATCACGATCGTGTGGGCGAAAACCGCACTCCATTTGGAGTCTCCTAGCTCCCTCTACCTATAAATACACCTCTCCCTCCAAAATCTCGAGCAAAAACCACCCTAACCCTAGCAAAAATCGCCCCGCGCCGATGGACACGTCCGCCGCCGGCCGGACGCATCCCCGCCGCCGTGCCCGGCCAACCAGGGGCTGCCACGTGGCGCCCGCGTCGCCCACGGCCCGCCGGGCCCGTACGCCGCCCCCGCCGGCCCGTCTCCACGCCCGCGCGCCCGCTCCTCCTCCTCCCGCGCGCTGCCGCCCGTCCTCCCCGCGGCGCCCGCCGCCGCGCCGTCCTCCCGCGCTGGCGCCGCCGCGCCCCGGCACCGACCACCGCAGCCGCGCCCGTCGACCTCACCCCGCCGCCCGTCTGTGCCGTGCCCGCGCTCCACCGCCGGCAACCGCGCCCCTCCTCGTCGCCGGCGTCCTCCCCGAGTCCTCCCCACCGGCGCCTCCTCTCCCCCGTCTCCGGTAGCAACTCCGGCAGCCCCGGCGAACCCTAGCTCGGCCCGATCCAGATCTGGTTGACCTCTTTCCCCTCCCCGTTTTTCTCCAAGTCCTATATATTTACAGTACATGCTCCTGTTCATTGCATCATAACTCTCTGCATATAGCTCCGTTTCATGCGTGTAATATATAAAAATGTTCGCCTCAAGATGCTCTTCATTTCGTTCCATTGCAACATGTTCATTTGAGTCCATCTTGATGCCCAAATCTCTGGTGCAAGAGTGCTAGTTGCTGTTAACTGATGTTACTTATCAGAACTTGAGGATTTGTTATTTTTGTTTCATTGAATCTGTGCATCTTATGGGCATGAGCTCTACATGTGTTTTGATATATGCCATGCCATCTTTACAAAGGTGTATGCCATGTAGTTTTGTGATCTCTGTGGTGACTAGCACAAGCATGCAAACTAGGCTCCATGATGTTTCTGATTTCAGGGACTTAGTAATTTTACTGTCTGTGACTGCTGTTATTTTGTTGCTATGTATCCATGTGGCTACAGATAGATCCATGCTTATTTTGGAGATCTTCAGTAAGGATGTTTTGTATATATAGTTGTGCTCTATCTATTAATGCCCTTATTTGCAATTATGGAGTGCCATAGCATGACTCAATCTTGCTCTACTTTTGCTATAAAATATTTCTGGCAGATTGTTAACATGATATTCAATTTTGCCAAGCTTGTTGTAGTTGTTTCATACATGCTATGTACTTGCTCTCGCCATGGATAGCTTCATAAACATGCCATATTTCTGTAGGTATGATTTTTTTGTCATGCATTGCTTTGTGATGAGTGCATCAAGCTCACGAAGATGCCTTCATAATGTCTGTTTCCGCCATGCTCTGTTTTCTGCTAAGTCTGGAACCTGTTAACGAAACTTGCTATGTTTACATGGTTGCCATCATATCTTCTGGCCCTTTTTGGCTTATGGTCAGTAAGGGACTTTTGTTCCATGCTTTTACTGTATTCATGCCATGCCTTGTTTTGCTATGTTAAGTTCCTGTAGGATGTTGATATCTTTTGCACTTTTGCCATGCTTGTTTGAACCTGCTGTGCTGTGATCTAGCCGTAGCTCAGTGTTCATCTTTTGTCAAGCATCTCTTGTAGATTACTGCCATATGCTTTGTTGCTATGTTGGGGTGCTGTAGCTTTGGTACTTGTTGCATTCTAAGTGCTATCATGTTGTTAATCGCAGATTCGTGTCATTCTTGTTTTGCTTGCCATTTGTAAACCGTGCATCCGTTTCCGGTGATCTTTATATCGATTTCGACCGAAATCATCTCATCTTTCCAGTGGCATGCTTGGTTTGCCAAGTTACTGCCTTGTTCATCATTTTTCTTCCGGAGCACGCATATGCATCGCATATCATATCTTGCATATCATTCATGTATTGCATCATGTTGCTTGTGCATTTCCCGTGTTTGATTGCGGTTCCGTTGCTTGTGTTCTTGTTTTGGGTAGAGCCGGGAGACGAGTTCGTGAATGAGGAACCTGTTGAGTATGCTTACGAGGATCAAGCTTTCGACAACTCTGAGAACCTTGCAGGCAAGATGACCATACCCTCGAAATCACTTCTATCTTTGCTTTGCTAGTTGTTCGCTCTAATGCCATGCTGCGCTACCTACCACTTGCTATATCATGCCTCCCATATTGCCATGTCAAGCCTCTAACCATCCTTTCCTAGCAAACCGTTGTTTGGCTAAGTTACCATTTTTGCTCAACCCTTCTTATAGCGTTCCCAGTTGCAGGTGAAGTTGAAGTTGGTTCCATGTCGGAACATGGATATTTTGGATATCACAATATTCTCATATTTTTATTAATGCATCTATATATTTGGTAAAGGGTGGAAGGCTCAGCCTTATGCCTGGTGTTTTGTTCCACTCTTGCCGCCCTAGTTTCCGTCATACCGGTATTATGTTCCTTGAGTTTGCGTTCCTTACGCGGTTGGGTGATTTATGGGACCCCCTTGACAGTTCGCCTTGAATAAAACTCCTCCAGCAAGGCCCAACCTTGGTTTTACCATTTTCCACCTAAGCCTTTTTCCCCCGGGTTTTCGCGAGCCCGAGGGTCATCTTTATTATAACCCCCGGGCCAGTGCTCCTCCGAGTGTTGGTCCAAACGAGAGCACCGTGCGGGACCGTCCCTTGGCAACTTGGGTTACGTTGGTACCTGTACGCTTAGCTTATCCGGTGTGCCCTGAGAACGAGATATGTGCAGCTCCTATCGGGATTTGTCGGCACAGCGGGTGGTCTTGCTGGTCTTGTTTTACCATTGTCGAAATGTCTTGTAAACCGGGATTCAGAGACTGAATGGGTCTTCCTGGGAGAAGGTTTATCCTTCGTTGACCGTGAGAGCTTATGATGGGCTAAGTTGGGACACCCCTGCAGGGTATTATCTTTCAAAAGCCGTGCCCGCGGTTATGAGGCAGATGGGAATTTGTTAATGTCCGGTTGTAGAGAACTTGTCACTTGACTTAATTAAAATACATCAACCGTGTGTGTAGCCGTGATGGTCTCTTCTCGGCGGAGTCCGGGAAGTGAACACGGTTTGAGTTATGCATGAACGTAAGTAGTTTCAGGATCACTTCTTGATCATTTCTAGCTTTGCGACCATTGCGTTGCTTCTCTTCTCGCTCTCATTTGCGTATGTTAGCCACCATATATGCTTAGTGCTTGCCGCAGCTCCATCTCATTACACCATCCTTTCCTATAAGCTTAAATAGTCTTGATCTCACGGGTGTGAGATTGCTGAGTCCTCGTGACTCACAGATTCTACCAAAACAGTTGCAGGTGCCGACGATGCCAGTGCAGATGACGCAATCGACCTCAAGTGGGAGTTCGACGAGGAACGTGGTTGTTACTATGTGTCTTTTCCTGATGATCAGTAGTGGAGCCCAGTTGGGACGATCGGGGATCTAGCATTTGGGGTTATCTTATTTTCATTTGGATTTGACCGTAGCTGGTCTATGTGTGGATTTTGGATGATGTATGAATTATATTTATGTATTGTGTGAAGTGGCGATTGTAAGCCAACTCTTTATCCCATTCTTGTTCATTACATGGGATTGTGTGAAGATAACCCTTCTTGCGACAATACCACAATGCGGTTATGCCTCTAAGTCGTGCCTCGACACGTGGGAGATATAGCCGCATCGTGGGCGTTACATAGCCCCTGAGACTCTGTTGGCTGTCGAAAAAGGCGGCGAACAGAGGATCATAGTCCCAGGTAATAATCATGCCGCCCTCATGTGCAGGTGGCTGAGGGTCCGGTGGCTAGCCGGACTGGTGAGTTTGCCGATCTGAAGCGGCGACTTGATGCGGCAGATGCCGACATTGTGCTTGTAAACAAGCGGCTTGACGAGGCACAGGGTATGTATTTTCTCCAGTGATCAACACATATTAAGAGGAGCATGATGCTAGTATCTTTAATATGTTGTTACTGCAGATGGAGCTGCCGCCGTGGAGACCCTTCGGGCGGAACTTGCCCGAGCCAAGGAACAAGCCAGGAAGAGTGATCCGGCCGCCCTAAAGGCGGTTGAAGAGCTGAGAGCCGAACAGGCTGTGCATTGCCAGAGCAAAGAGAAAATAGCCAAGATGGCTGTTGAGCTGAAAGATGCCGCCAACCGTTATGAGCTTCTTGAAAAGGAAAGCCAGACGAAGACGGCGGACCTGGAGAAAGCCATGGTAGCAGCCAAGGAAGCCCGCTCTAACATCAGAGCGGCAAAGGAGGAGCTACGTCAAGCCGGAGATATCACGGCTGGGAAGCCCTTTTTGTTGCGGACGAAGTACGGAGATCCTAAGTATGCCCTTCTGGATCAATTATGGAGTTCTGTGGACGCGTACCTGCATTTGGCAGCGAGTGTTGCTGATGCGACCAAGTTTTTCGAAGATCAAAAAGAACACGAAGTAGAGAAATTGTTCTGGTCGCAGTTCAATGCTCCAGTGCGTCCGCTGCTGTTAAATGAGCAAATGGCCGAGTGGGCCGAGTTCCATAGGTTGTCCGGGCTTGCCATGAGGTCTCTTGTGGATCTTCTTTGGCTGAAAGGACCAAGGCCGAATAGTTATTTTGGCTTAGTGCAACGATTCCTTGGTGTTGTGCCGCATATCGACGCTATGAAGAGGTCGACGTGCATAGAGGGTGTGCGGATGGCTCTTGCCCATGTCAAGACATACTGGGCAGAGATGGTGGCCACTGCTATTGCGACCCCGAGTTCGGCCGAAGGCCGGGTATCGACCGAGCACTATTTTGAAGAAGTCCTAGAAGGCGCTCGTTTAATAGAAGCTCAGTGCTCGAAGAGTATCATGTTCTAGTGACATGTATCCCAACTGTAAGAACAACGTTATTTGAATTATAAAGGCTTTGTTTATACTTTTGCCTGAAAGTATTATTATGCCTCCTGTGCGGTCGTTTATGTATATATATATATCCTGAAATTTTGCAGTCGTCGGCTTCATCCCCCACACATATAATGCGGGGGTGTTCGCAAAAGGGCGTCGTCACACTTGATCCAACGTCTTGGTCCATTAAGGAGGTGGTAGCGCGGCGAATGAGGCAATCGGACTATATTGCCTTAACACTTTCACTTAACCATAGGAGTTTGACAGTGGGGCTACTATATAGCCCCTGGTATTTTCGCGGCTATCCGAATACGGTGCGCGTACGTACATGACCGGGAAAACCGGCACTTCGTTAATGCGGAGGAATCCCGAAGGTTCCGTTAAGTCATCGAGTGGTTGACCAGTCTCGCGCTTTATCATGACAGTCAGTTTTCGGCTTTCTCTACTGAGGTGCTCATCTGGATGAACCAGGGCACAATCGCAGTAGTTCTCCCGGTGCCACCTTAGCCGATAGAGCGGAACGTAAGGTAGCAAAACGCGAGAGCCGGGCAAACCCAACATTTGACCAAAGACATGATTCGGAGCTGATGCATATAAGGCCAAACTCGCGACGCCGAACACTCCCTAAGGTATTCGGTCTTTACAACATATACCGGGCTGAGTAACGCCCTTGATAATGAACCCCGAGTGTCCAGGTACGTGCATTATTCTGACGTGGCGAAATGCCAATAATGTCAGCATCCCTCTCGGTTATACTGAGTATCCGGAGGATGTGAAGCAACAAGAGGCAGTAAAAAAGGTTTACACAGGGTCTTAATCTAAAAAGAAACCTTTGAGTGGGGCCCTGCTGCACGTCTGCGCATGTGTCTCCGTTGTGCCGTATCCTGGAAGGGTGTAGCACGATTATCATCTGTAAAAGAGAAAAAAATAGGTGAAAGTTGTCGTGCGAAAAAATGGTTATTCTCAATAAACCATTAAAATTCAAGATAAGTATGGTCGAGCTGAAGTGTAGTCCTTTTTACATGCGGGAAGCCCCTGGTACCGCCTATGGGGGTATATCCGTCAAACCAATCTCAGGTTTATCTAAGCTGTTACAGCTAATGGTACGTCGGACTCGTCTAGCCGTGTCCGCGGTCTTGACGACTGATCGTTTATTCTTGGTTGGAGAGGCCGTTTAGTGTTCGGCTACTAAAGCCGCCACACGTTCTTCCGCGTGTAAGGAACGCTCAACATTTCCGCTAACTGTGATGATGCCACGTGGGCCGGGCATCTTAAGCTTAGGAGAAGCGTAATGTGGTACTACATTAAAACGAGCGAAAGCTGTTCTTCCGAGTAGTGCTTGATAGCCGCTTCGGAATGGAGCAATGTCGAAGGTTAACTTTTCACTTCGGAAGTTGTCGGGAGAACCGAATACAACCTCTAGTACTAGAGAGCCCGTACAGTGGGCCTCTGGGCCTGGTATTACCCCTTTAAAGGTAGTATTACTTTGGCTGATTCTTATCGGGTCTATCCCCATTTTGCGGACTGTGTCCTGATATATCAGATGAAGACTACTGCCGCCGTCCATGAGGACTTGGGTGAGATGGTATCCATCGATAATTGGGTCTAGCACCAAGGCAGCCAATCCTCCGTACTGGATACTTGTCAGGTGATCCCTGCGATCAAAGGTGATTGGGCGGGCTGACCAAGGGTTGAACTTAGGGGTGACGAGCTCTACGGCGCATGTGTCTCAGAGTGCATGTTTGCTCCTTCTTTTTGTTACGTGAATCATGTTCACTGTTTTGACCTCTGGTGGGAATTTTTTCTGTCACCCAGTGCTTTGCTGGCGAGGCTCATCCTCGTCTTCACTTAGTGTCTCCCTCCCCTTGTGTTCGGCGTTTAGCTTGCCGGCCTGCTTGAAGACGCAACATTCTCTGTAGGTGTGATTTGCAGGTTTATCGGAGGTGCCGTGAATCTGACATAATTTGTCTAGAATCTTGTTGAGGCTGGACGGTCCATCTCGGTTGCCTTTGAAAGGCTTTTTCCGTTGACCGGGTCGAGAGCTCCTGAATCCGGCGTTTACCGCCGTGTTGTCTGGGATGTCTTCATTATTTCGACGCTTGCTTTTATTGCGTCGTGGTTTTCCATTACCATCCCTGACTTCAGATGTGCCTGGGTCGCTGGTGCTACTACGGGCCAGCCAGCTATCTTCGCCCGCGCAAAAGCAGGTCATAAGGCTTGTTAGGGCTGCCATTGTCCTTGGTTTTTCTTGGCCGAGGTGTCTGGCGAGCCATTCGTCGCGGACGCTGTGTTTGAAAGCTGCTAAGGCTTCGGCGTCCAGGCAGTCGACGATTTGGTTCTTCTTAGTGAGAAATCTGTTCCAAAGCTTTCGGGCTGACTCTCCGGGCTGTTGAATTATATGACTTAAATCGTCTGCATCCGGAGGTCGGACATAGGTCCCTTGAAAGTTGGCCCTAAAAGCATCCTCAAGCTCCTCCCAACTTCCAATTGAATTTTCGGGGAGGCTCTTCAGCCAGTGCCGAGCTGGTCCTTTTAGCTTGAGGGGCAAGTATTTGATGGCGTGGAGATCGTCTCCGCGAGCCATATGGATGTGGAGGATGAAGTCCTCAATCCAGACCCCAGGGTCCGTCGTTCCGTCGTACGCCTCTATGTTCACGGATTTGAATCCTTCTGGAAATTCGTGATCCAGCAACTCATCGGTGAAACATAGGGGGTGCGCGGCACCCCTGTATTTGGATTTGGCATGGCGTTCTAACGGTTGTAGTGTTCGGTTTTGATTATGCGCTGGAGCGCACTTCCTAGATCCGTAGATGGATCTGGTCACGCCGGCCTTTTGATGCAAGTCCTTGCTTGGATCGTGTGCTAACTTATGTGCGGCCTCGTCAGCCGCCCTATCGCGGCCACGAGGTGGTCGATCCGACCGGTCGGTCGTTTTATTTTTCGGCTGTGTGGGCTCTAAGGCCTCATCATCGAATTCAGGCAACAGCTTGCGCTTTGGATAGCTCTTTGTGTGGCGACTGCCACCATACTTTTCTTCAGTGTCAAGCACTTTATTCCGTTTACTGTTGAGCGTATTCTGTTCGGCCTTAAGCCTTTGCTTCTGCTTCTTCAGGCTCCTCGCGGTGGCAATAAGCCTTCTACGGAGGTTCTCTTGTTCCAAGTGCCTTTCAGGGATGATGTGTGCATCGTCGTCCGGACTGTTTTCCTCTCCGGAGAGAGGTTGATGAGCTTTATCCTCGGCGTCGCCGTGATCGGACAGCGGCTCCGTACTATGTTCGCCGTCCGCTGGTTCATCCTGTTCTGTTGCTGGGTCAATGTGGTCGTCATTTCCTCTGGAGTCGACTGGGGTGTTATTTTTTCTTACGCTGTTATCGCTGTTTTTGCCGAGGCGGGATTTGGTGCTGTGCCTACGCCATCGCTTTGGTTGCTTCTCGAGGGAGCTATCCTTCGCTGTCTCCTTCCGTTCCTCGTCATTGTTTTCTTTGGGTGTATCCACCATATATATATATCGTGTGATGAAGTGGTTGTCCAACGCCCTGTGGGCGGTGGTTCCTGTTCCTCTCCTGCATCGTCGTCCATACCGTCGATGTCTTCGAAGTCGAAATCGAGCACGTCGGTTAAATCGTTGACAGTGGCTATTAAGTGGGTGGTGGGTGGGGAATGAATTTCTTCGTCGTCCGCTTCCCATTCTAGCCGGACATAGTTCGGCCAAGGGTCTCCTGACAAGGAGAGAGACCTCAATGAGTCTAGCACATCGCCAAAGGGCGAGTGCTGAAAGACATCCGCGGAGGTAAACTCCATGATCGGTGCCCAATCGGATTTGCTAGGCACGGACGCAGGCGGCTCGGATCCCATGGCCGGGGACGAATTCAATGGTCCGGCAACACGGGTCTCGTGGGAGGTGAAGTCAGTATTCGGCTCTATCGCCACTGAGAGTGCGGCCTCCGTGGCGGGTTCCATCCACCCGTCCTCAGATGGCGCAATTTGTTCTAGATTAAGGGCCGGAGTTGATGCATGTGTGATCTCCCGAACACTGTCTGACGGTAGAGCTAAGTCATGCTCGTCGTGATTGTGCAGCGCACCTGACATGGGCTCGAATCCGTCGAAGATCAAGTCTCCGTGAATGTCGGCAGTGTAGTTCAAGTTTCCAAACCTGACCTGATGGCCAGGGGCGTAGCTCTCGATTGCTCCAGATGGCCAAGCGAGTTGGCCCGCAGTACGAAGCCACCGAATACGAAGATCTGTCCGGGGAGGAAAACCTCACCCCGGATCGCATCATTGCCGATGATCGAAGGAGCCATCTAGCCTTACAGTGACGGCACAGTGGAACTCTCAATGAAAGCACCAATGTCGGTGTCAAAACCGGCGGATCTCGGGTAGGGGGTCCCGAACTGTGCGTATAAGGCGGATGGTAACAGGAGGCGGGCGACACGATGTTTACCCAGGTTCGGGCCCTCTTGATGGAGGTAATACCCTACTTCCTGCTTGATTGATCTTGATGATATGAGTATTACAAGAGTTGATCTACCACGAGATCGTAGAGGCTAAACCCTAGAAGCTAGCCTATGGTATGATTGTTCTTGTCCTACGGACTAAACCCTCCGGTTTATATAGACACCGGAGGGGGCTAGGGTTACACAGAGTCGGTTACAAAGGAGGAGATCTAGATATCCGTATTGCCAAGCTTACCTTCCACGCCAAGGAGAGTCCCATCCGGACACGGGTCGAAGTCTTCAATCTTGTATCTTCATAGTCCAACAGTCCGGCCAAAGGATATAGTCCGGCTGTCCGAGGACCTCCTAATCCAGGACTCCCTCACCCCCGGCGGCTCTTGTAGTGATAGGGAGTGTGTTGCTGCGCTCAGCGCCTATGTATCCTGCCTTGGGTGTGTGTGCGTATGTTGTGGGTGAATGCGGTTGTACCAGGCACTGTTGGTCGATGCTTTATATATAAAGCAGGGCGAAAGCCTTTTTTGGTAAAAAGTGTAGTTTATTGTGCAAAAAAGAATCATCTATTCACAATTTATTCTTCACACATGTCCATTCATCGCTATTGAGACCTCGCTGCTACTCCCGCAACTCCAGTCTCCGTGACTCCACCTGCAATAGTGCTCCCTTGCAACTTGTAAAGATGCGAAGCTGTCCTCTCTTCAACAATCACGATTACCTCATCTTTCATGATTCTCATGGTCTTCTTATCCCAATGACAACGGAATACCATACCACCCTCATGAAGAACTCCAAGCGAAATTAGATTCCTCCTTGCCCCCGGCACATGTTTGACTCCTGAAGCATCCGCTTGACACATCTTGATTTTGATATCACCTATTCTAGCAACACGATAACATGTGTCATCGCCCACATAGGCTAAACCAAACTCGCCACACTTGTATGAAGATAACCACTCTCTGTTGGGTGCCGCATGGAAAGAGCAAGCTGAATCCAACATCCACACTTCACCTTTGGTTGACCGCCTGCCTGATACTACGAGGACATCACTACTGCTGTCTGAGTCATCACCATGAGTTGCCACATTAGCACTTGCCACACCATTGAGATCTCGACAGTCCTTTCTCATATGTCCCCACTGCTTACACTTGTGACACTGTATTTTTTTTCTTTTTCTTGTTCTTCCAGCCCCATATCCCTTCCCCACTCCTCACCCTTGACTAGCAAATCTTCACCATGAGAGACTTTCACCGCGTTCATCTTTCTCATATTATAAGATAGCAATGCCGCGGTAATATCCTCATTCTTGGCGGTCTCCTTGCCGTGCGTCAAAGTAGTGATCAAATGATCATAGAACGGTGGCAATGAACAAAGAAGCAGAATTGTCCTATCCTCGCCGTCAATGTCGCACTCAAGCGTGCTAGATCCGTCATGACTTGATAAAGGCGTTCATCTACTCCACATGATCGGATCCCTCCTGCATCTTCAGCCCATACAACTTTTGCTTCAGATAAACCTTGGTCATTGCAGTTTTGGACATAAACTGACTTTCCAGCTTCTCCTAGATCTTTTTTGGCGAATACTCATCCATCACATGATAAATAACTTGGTCCGACAAACACAACCGTATAGTCCCGGCTGCTTTCAACTATAACTCCTCCCAGTCCTCAGCCTCCATCTTATCTGGCTTGGCTTCCTGCAAAACGCCTTCAAGCATTCCTCGACACTGGCCACCCCGACTCGACATCGACATCGACCACGACGTTCTTCGCACGGCTACCTCGACCATAGCTACACCACCCACGCTCTTGGCTACCTCGACAATGGTACAAAGGGCTATCACCTCGCATGAGCAACTCGTCGGCTTCCTCTACAGTCAACGCGTCCATGCATGACATGACATCGTCCACGATACTCCCGCTACGACTACGCGCGGGAGGGGGGTCATCCCGTTGGTTTCTATTCTCTCCAGTCTGACCGTCCGCGACGCTTCTGTTGTTCGCAACGCTACCCGCTACGACTGCAGGGGGATATTAGAGATATATTTGGATTACATGTATTTGGTAGTCTACGATTTGTAATCGGTCTTCTACCTTATCTCTAGGAGAGGCGTCTTGCCTTACAAGTCTTGTACTCCATATATGCTCGCCCTCGAGACTCAAAAATATATCCATCATATTCCGCCAATCTTCCTCTCTATTCCCTTCTAACAGTATGTGTGGCATTTATCCTTTTCACCATGTTGGAATATCTCGAATATGTTTGGAAACTACTCCCTTCGTTCCATAATGTAAGACGTTTTTTGACACTACATTATGGAACGGAGGGAGTAGCTCTCAGGGCTTACGTGTCAAATTCTTATGCAAGTGTGTACTAAACAGTTGGGAGTTTGCAAAAAATGTATAGGTTATCCATATCACTAAACATTGGATATGAAAATGGTTCTTACTGCAACATGCAAAATCATGAGATACTTTGGATTCTGAGGGCAACCAGTAATAGGTGGTAGCACGACAATATAGTCATTCTGGATGGCAGTTTATACTAGTGATATAATATAAGATACATGAATTATTGCTTTTTTCTTGAAAGGAGGATCACCCCAGCCTCTGTATCATTGTTCTTGGGTTTTCTTCTTCTGAATAGTTCCATTTGATACTAATATAAGAGGCCAGCGATTCACAGCCACTGCACCCTTAACTCATCGGGTTCTGTAGAGTTAGAGCGGCCAAACTTTTGTGTTTCTTTAATTATCAAAAAAGATTTTCTCCCTGCTTTATATATAAAGCAACGACCAGAATACTAACCCGGATACAACATGCCATCAACACACACAACACACACCAAGACAAGATATAAGTGTGTCGATGCACCGCAACACTACCCAATCGACCACCAACACACTAGAGAAGAGCCAAAAAGAACCACTTGGGCTGACGAGGACCTCCCGAGAACTAGCCATCGAGAAGAAGTGAAGTGGGACAATGACGGAGTATGGACTCCAAGGCGGTGCGTTCAAGAAGGGCACGACACCGAATTGTCACCACTGCCTGATTCAGACAAGTTTTTACCCGGAGCAACGTGAAGAGAAGGGACCACCACGATAGAGCCATCATGAAGGAAACAACGCCCGCGGCCGCCGTCACCGTCGACCGGGAAAAAAGGGCAAGTTATGCACTCCGGTGTTAACCCTCCCTCCGCCAAAGCCCCGCGCTACGTCAGACATCACCAACCATGCCATTTGGGTGACCATGGCTGCCCGACCGCACCCAAGACGCGTGCTCTAACCCACGAACACCGTGTTTCCCGCCGTCGGGGCCGCCGCCCTGCATTCAAGCAACTCCTTGAACACCCAAAGGCATTGGCTTTGGCATGACTGGCAGGCCCCAACTGATGGAGCAGCCAGCAACCGCCCTGCCTCAAACATCGCCAGAACCTCGCCATAAGGCACACGACCCAAGAAAGGGGGAGGCGGAGCAGACGCATCTGGACCGGTGCACCCCCGCACCAGCGACGGGTGGCCGGACATCGGAGCCTCCCATGCCTCCTGAGAACTCCCCGTCAGATACACCCCTTGTTGCCTCACCGTGGACCCAATGCAGCTCGACGCGAGGCCACCAATGACTGCCCGCCCATCGACAAGGAGAGCCAAGCCACCCCTCGCCCGTAGCCAAGAGAGCTCCACCGGAGGGCCACCCTGTGTCGCGAGTGTCGTACAGAGCCGAACCAGGGAGGTCCTCACTAGTAGAAAACAGGGCTTTGGTTGGGGCCTGGCCAGCCCATTAGTCCCGGTTCTTACATGAACCGGGACCCATGGCGGCATACGTCCCGGTTCGTGCGCCCAGGGGGGCGGCCGGGCCTCGGCAGGCATTTGTCCCGGTTCATGTGGACCCATTTGTCCCGGTTCTAGGTACGAACCAGGACCAATGGTCCTCGCTCCTGGCCCACAGCCATTGGTCCCGGTTCGTGTCTAGAACCAGGACAGAAGGGTAGCCTTTAGACCCGGTTCGAGCCACGAACCGGGACCAATGAGGTGGCTATATATACCCCCTCGCCGGCGAGCAGAACACTCCACACTGCTCTGTTTTTTGTGGCCGGCGAGGGGAGAGCTTTGTGGTGCTCTAGCTCACCTCCTATGCACATGAGGTGTTCGATGAAATGCCCTAGCCACTAGTTAAGCTCTCTCCTCTCGAAACTCGACCTCCGAGCTCCATTTTCCCCGAGATTTGTCTAGGTTTAGCGGTCCGTCACGTCCCGTCCCCGTCTTCACTGCCGTCGATCGCCCGCGCCGATCTCGTCGCCGGCACCACCGTGGTGAGCCTCTTGTTCTTATCTTCTTTCTGAAAGAAAAAATATTCATACTTTAGATAGATACTTGTCTAATTTTCTTACTTTTATTATTGCTTGTTATTATATAGTGCGATGGTTTTGGTATCCGCCCCCGTCGGCCCTCGTCCTGTCTATGATTCGGATGTGGTATATATTATCTTTTTATAACTATTTGGTTCATTTATTGTTTATGACAATTATGCCGACCAATGTGACATAGATTTTATTTATGTAGGAGGTAGTTGGACCGGAAATTCCAACCGACCCTATTGTCGAGAGGTTAAATTTAGTTGAAGAAGAAAACAATTACTTGAAGGAAAAATTAAAAAATTGAGGAGGAGAAGATGATATTGGAGTTGCATGTTGCGGATGTCGTCGATAATCACGAGATCAAGATGGATGCAATGCGGTTGAAGATTATAAAGATTAGAAAATATGCCATTCATACCGAGGCTTGGTATCATTATGCCGTTGGATCAATTGTTACCTTGGTTGTGATTATGATCGTATTTTTTGTTGCATTGAAAGGTTTTACATAGTTTCAAATGTATGGTTTAACTAGATGCTCTGGAGAGCTATATGTTGTTCAATGAGAACTATGTATGTACTTTGTTTTTAATGTGATGATGAACTTCTATTAATTTGGTCACTTATCTATCCATGTGAATCTGTAATGGTTTTTGACACACATAATTATATATAACGCATGCAGTGCATCAAGTTTTTTCCGTAACCCTCTTAACTTTTTACCACATGCTATGTGGGTGAAATGATGATACCATGCCAACTTTCAACCTTTTCAGAGTTCATTTGTAGTGCTTTTCAATTTCAGGGTCGTTTAGCTCAAAAAAATCAGTAAATGCATGAAAAATAACAAATGAAGTCAGAAAGGGTTGAAAATTGATGATGTGGCTTTGAATGGTGCATTTTGAACACACAAAAAGTCTGGAGTTCAAATAAGTTCAAAAAAATGAAATCCCTTTGTAACAGACGAGTTTCCGTACGAAACCGTGATACTTCGAAAGAGATTGTCCATTTTGTACACCAAGTGCATCCAGTTTTTTCCGTAACTCTCTCAACTTTTTTGCACATGCTATGTGAGTGAAATGATGATACCATGCCAACTTTCAACCTTTTCAGAGTTCATTTGAAATGCTTTTGAATTTCAGGGTCTTATAGCTCAAAAAAATCAGTAAATGCATGAAAGATAACAAATGAAGTCAGAAATGGTTGAAAATTGATGATGTGGCTTTGAATGGTGCATTTTGAACACACACAAAGTCTGGAGTTCAAATAAGTTCAAAAAAATGAAATCCCTTTGTAACATATGAGTTTCCGTATGAAACCCTGATACTTCGAAAGAGATTGTCCGTTTTGTACACGAAGTGCATCTAGTTTTTGCCGTAACCCTTTCAACTTTTTTGCACATGCTATGTGGGTGAAATGATGATACCATGCCGACTTTGAACCTTTTCAGAGTTCATTCTCATAAAATAATTATCAAAGTATTTTCTGTTCAAAACATTAAAAGCAAAAAGAACTTTTAGAAAAGAGCTTTTTTTGTTAGAACTTTAATAGCAAAAAGAATTGTCATGAAATAAAATAAATAAGTAGAAACAAAAAAACTTTAATAAATAAGTAGAAATAAAATAAAATAAACTTTAATCAAATAAGTAGGTAGAAACAAAATAAAACAAAATAAACTTTAATAAAATAAATAAGTAGAAACAAAATAAAATAAAATAAAATAAGTAAACTTTAATAAAATAAATAAAAATAGCAACAGTAAGTATTTTGTTGTAAGTAGAAACAAAATAAAAAATAAAGCAACAAAGAAAACAAAAAACTGGAATAAAATAAAAAAAATGCCACCTACTGGGCCACCACGACCTGAATACGACTAGAAACCCAGCTAGTTGGGCCAGGATTCAGGCCCGCGGAAGGCCCAGTAGGCCCACAGGCATAGCAGTGTCATATTAGGCCCATAGGCCTGCAGTTCAGAGGAGTTCGAGAGGGAAGAGGCAGCGGGCTTATAAACAGGTGCGGGGCGCTCTTAACAAGCAAGGTGGGACTAAACTCCCACCACCACGCCGCTGTGCAAGGCCATTGATCCCGGTTGGTGGCACGAACCGGGACCAATGCCACCCTTTGGTCCCTGTTGGTGGCACCAACTGGGACCAATGCCCACCTTCAGTCCCGGTTGGTGCCACCAACCGGGACCAAAGGCCTCTGCTTCCCGCCCTTTGCGCTGCTGAAAAGAGACCTTTGGTCCCGGTTGGTGGCACCAACCGGGACTAAAGGGGGGCAATGGTCCCAGTTGCTGCCACGAACCGGGACTAAAGCCTTTGTTATATAAGCCAACACTTGTGAAAATTTCGTTTTAGTTCTTCGATCCCTCCGACGACGACGCCAGGCTGCCCGAGCTCGCCCCGTCGACGCCGTCGCCGCCCTCTGCCCCGTCGACGACGCCGCCCCTGCCCGACCACGCCGCCGTCGGCCCGCCCCGACCACGCCGCCGTTGCCCCGCCCCGACCACGCCGTCGTCGCCCCTGCCCCCCGACCACTCCACGCGCCCTCGCCGTGCCTCTGCCTCGCCCTGCCCGGCCTGATCGACCACGCCGCCGTCGCCCCTGTCCCGACCACACCGCCGTCGCCACCCTCTACACCAATGACGTGCCTCTGCCCCTACCCCGACCACGCCGCACCTCTCCTTGGTCAGGTCGGCGCCGCCCCCTTCCCCTATCCTCTCCTCCCTGTTTTTTCCCACATATATATGATTTTTTTTCCAGATTATATGTATATGTGTGAGTATATGTATGTGTGTATATCTGATTATATGTCCATTTTTTAGATTTTTTGTTCATATATATGATGATTTGTTTTTTGCATTTTTATAAAACTGTATATATGTATGTATGTTCTCTGTGTATATATGTTCATGTATGCAAAAGATAGATTTTTAGAAAAGTTTTATCTATGTATGTTCTCTGATTTAGTGCATTTTAGGTTAGTTTCATTTTTATAAAAGTTATATATATTTAGGAAGAAGGAAGAGAAGGAAGGAAGAAGAAGAAAAGGTTTTATAAATGCAAAAGTTACATTTTTAGAAAAAAAAATTATATATCTAGCTAGGAAGAAAGAAGAAGGAAGAAAAAGAAAAACTTTTATATATGCAAAAGTTACATTTTTAGAAAAGTTTTATCTAGGAAGAATGAAGAAGGAAGAAGAAGAAAAAGAAGAGGAGAGGAAAAAGGAAAATTAGAAGAGGAAGAAAGAGAAGAAGAAGAAGAAGGCGAAGAAGAGGAGAGGAAGAAGAGGAGAAAAAAATAAGAAGAGGAAAAAAGAAGAAAAAAAAGAGGAGAAGAAGAAAGGAATAGAGGAGGAAAAGAAAAAATAGAATAATTCTATTTTTTCTTCTCCTCCTCTATTCCTTTCTTCTTCTCCTCTTTTTTTTTGTTCGATCTCCTCCTCTATTCCTTTCTTCTTCTCTTTTTTTTCTTCTTCTTCCCCTCCCCGATAACTTCGACATGAGGGGGGAGTCGATATACCCCCTCCTCGATAACTTCGACATGAGGGGGGGGGGCTTGAGGGTCGCCGAGGGTTCGAGGGGCGAGGGTCGGGAACTAGGGTAGAGGTCACCGAGGGTCGAGGGCGAGGGCTCGAGGGGCCGAGGGTTCGAGGGTCGTCGAGGGGTCGAGGATCGCCGAGCGGTCTAGGGTCGAGGGTCGAGGATCGCCGAGCGGTCTAGGGTCGAGGGTCGTCCAGGGGTCACCCGGTCCAAACCCTAGAAGCGCTGCCAAGGCCACCCAAATTTACCAAGTTGAACGAGCGTTGTCGTCGAGGCCACCCCGAACCCTTGAAGCGTTGCCGAGGCCACTCCAAACCCTAGAGAAGCGTCGAGGCCACTAATATGATTCCTTGTTGTAATTACCTAGCAAGGTCTACGTTTGCCACTAATATATCCACCTGCTGTCATGTTTGTATAATAATTGCCATGTTGTAATATTTGCAGAAACAATGGAGCACGGACGAGACGAGGCAGCAGAAGAGGTGTTGGGGGACATAATCTTAGCCGGAGCTGATGTCTTGTCGTATCTTAACGACAATGATGGTCTGGAAGGACAGGGTGAAGAAGCAGGCTACGGTGATCGAACAATGGAGGAGGAAAGACATGACTATGATGGCTCCGGCGTCCGAATGCCGATGCAAGAAGGAGACCGTGATAACGCCTCCGGTGACCGAATAGAGTCTGGCCAGGTATATATATTAATTAAGCATGTGCTGACTAGCTAATTGATGCATTCATTGTTTTGGTATGTACACATATTAATTAACTCTCGTCTTTCTTCTTTTTCTAGCCCTCCGGATCGAGCACAACTTCGGTAAAGAAACGAGGCCCGAAGAAAAAGTTGCGCTCGGATGAAAGGTTTGAGATCACAGCAATCGCGCGCGATGGCCAACCGATTGAACCCATCCGGACCAAGGAAGCATTTTCTGCTCAGTGCGGGGTTCTTGTTAGGGACAAGATCCCGATCAGCATCCACCAATGCACTAGTAGGAAAAGGGGCTTTTACCCCGGTTGGTAAGGGCCTTTTGTCCCAGTTTTCGAACCGGGACTAAAGGGTCGTTACTAAAGCCCTAACCCTTTAGTCCCGGTTCTTACACGAACCGGGACAGAAGGTCCTCCACGTGGCCGCTGCTGCCAGCCCAGGCAGGGGGCCTTTGGTCCTAGTTGGTGCCACCAACCGGGACCAATAGGCAGGGCCTTTTGTCCCGGTTGGTGTCACCAACCGGGACCAATAGGCATCCACGCGTCAGCATTTCAGGGGCTGGGGTTTTTGTTTTTTTTAAGGGGGGAGGGGTTGGGGGGTTTTGGGGGGTTAATTTAGGTGTTTCATATATTGTGTTAGCTAGCTAATTAATAGAGAGAAGTGTCCTCTCTTATCTCCGTGCTTGGTCGACGCTATGTACTATATACGTATGGAGAGGACTAGACACGCTAGCTAGTAAGCAAATGAAGGAAACAGAAGATCGTCATGAACATATGCATACAAAGAGAAGTGATATCGACCACCTCTCCTTCTCCGAGAGATTGGTCGAACAACAAGTTCTCGTATATCTATCTGACACTACCGGCTACATATATACAATAATTATATCTTACAATATAATCTCCTAATTAAATTGTAAGAACACAGGGTCCACATAGTATTCTCCGTTTTCAGCGATCACATGGTCAAGGAAGAATGCCGCCAATTCCTCTTGAATTGCTCGCATACGATCTTCTGCTAGGAGTTCATCCCGCATCCGAAACATCTAATTTGAAGAAGGGGGTCAATACATATATATATGAATAAATGAAACTCGACACAAATGATGGTAATAAAATAAAATTGTGAATATTATTGCTTATGCACTTCATATTGTTCGTCAGAGTAGCCCCGCTCACAGGTCGTGTGGCGAATAGACTCGCAAACGTAGTATCCACAGAAATCATTCCCTTGTTCCTGCCACAACCACTTTACAAGAAATAGAGGTCAATCTAACTGATAAGCAAGCATGCTAAATGGTATTGATGAAACTAGTGCTTGAATCACTAGGAGATGTGCGGAACATGCTACTATAGTACTTACTTTCGGGTGTCTAAATTGCAGCTTCTTCGGCAGTCCCGGAGCTTTTGTGGTGAATTTTCTCCAAACCCTGCCAGACAAACAAAACAATTACTTGATATCAGGAAATGAACAAAGTTGCTGATATGGTGGATAATGATCGATTTAACTTACTTCTCGAGCATTTGAGTCATGTCCGCATAGTCCTGGGGATCTTTTCATCTCGAGTCTAAGACGGTTACTACTCCCCGCTCAAGCTTAATCTCTAGGAGAATATAGTGGAAGCTGCGCATGCATGCATAAGTCATCAATTACATTACCATAACCTGGACTAATAAGGGAAACCGAATATGCACAAGACAGTAACACTCACTTGAAGTTGTAAGGAAAGAGTATTATATCTTTGTTTTGATTTAATACCAACGATCGTAGAAGGTTGGCCTCGGCTTCTTTGGCATGTTTTTCAACCATATATGCATCTATGAGATTTGTGTTAATGAACCCAATATCACCGATTTGTCTTTTCTTCAATTCGGCGATCTTCAATCTGCATAATATAGTGAGGATAATTATAAATACATGCAATGAAAGAGCTGACCTATATAGAGAGACTTAATGACAGAAGTAGTACTACTTACAGACAGTAGCAAGTGATCGTTGATTTATCGAGGGCCTTTTGATTCAAAAACTGGAAGAACTCAAATGGAACATTCAGCAGTTCAATTCCAACGAGTTCATGCTCCGGTTTAACTCTCAGCGTCAAAGTATTCATCCCATCAGACTCTCTGCAGGTTTTCATGTACCAATCATGTAATCTTCGCATCATCGTTATTAGAGATCTTTCATCTTTGATGAGAGGCTTCCCATAATGGTATTTGTGTTCGTCCACCTCCATGATTGTACCATGGTGCCACCGACCGGGACCAAAGGCCGCCGCTTCCCGCCCTTTGGGCTGCTGAAAAGAGGCCTTTGGTCCCGGTTGGTGGCACCAAGCGGGACTAAAGGGGGGGCATTGGTCCCGATTGGTGCCACGAACCGAGACCAAAGGGGGGCATTGGTCCCGGTTCGTGCCACCAACCGGGACCAATGGCCTTGCACAGCGGCGTGGTGGTGGGAGTTTAGTCCCACCTCGCTAGCTGAGAGAGAGCCGCACCTGTTTATAAGGTGCGGTGCGCCTGAGCTGTCGTGCTCCTCTCTAAAGCAGGCTTACGGGCCTAACCTCTCTGTACATGCCTGTGGGCCTACTGGGCCTTCTGCGGGCCTGAATCCTGGCCCATGGATGGGTTTCTAGTCGTATTCAGGCCGTGGTGGCCCAGTAGGTGGCATAATTTTTATTTTTTGCCTGTTTTTCTGTTTTCTTTTTTGCTTTATTTTTTCTACTTACAACAAAAAACTTATTTATTTTATTTTATTTTGTTTCTAATTACTTATTTATTTTACTTTATGATAATTCTTTTTGCTATTAAAGTTTCTAACAAAAAAGTTCTTTATGAAAATTATTTTTGCTTTCAATGATTTTGAACAGAAAATACTTCGATAATTTTAGTTGCATCAATTTTATATAATTTTAGTTTCAATAATATTAGAGGTTGCTTATAATGTTTTGAACAGAAAATACTTTGATAATTTTAGCTTCATAAATTTTGTTTATGTTATTAAAGTTTATTTTATTTTGTTTCTACTTATATATTTTATTAAAGTTTATATTATTTTGTTTCTAATTACTTATTTATTTTATTTGTTATTTTTCATGCACCATTTTTCATGCATTTACTGATTATTTTGAGCTATAAGACCCTAAAATTGAAAAGCATTTCAAATGAACTCTGAAAAGGTTGAAAGTTGGCATGGTATCATCATTTCATCCACATAGCATGTGCAAGAAAGTTGAGAGGGTTACGGCAAAAACTGGATGCACTTCGTGTACAAAACAGACAATCTCTTTCGAAGTATCAGGATTTCGTACGAAAACTCGTCTGTTACAAAGGGATTTCATTTTTTAAACTTATTTGAACTCCTGACTTTTTGTGTGTTCAAAATGCACCATTCAAAGCCACATCATCAATTTTCAACCCTTTCTGACTTCATTTGTTATTTTTCATGCATTTACTAATTATTTTGAGCTATAAGACCCTAAAATTGAAAAGCATTTCAAATGAACTCTGAAAAGGTTGAAAGTTGGCATGGTATCATCATTTCAGCCACATAGCATGTGCAATAAAGTTGAGAGGGTTACGGCAAAAACTAGATGCACTTCGTGTACAAAACGGACAATGGTATCATACTCGTCTGTTACAAAGTTGGCATGGTATCATCATAATAGTTGCGGGAGAAAGTCTTCACTTTTTCTTCGCTTGTGTCATTTGCTTATTGCGCCGTAACCATGGATAATCTTCATCGTTTATCAGGATGCTTGGGTCAGCCTTGACTTTGAAGGGAGGAATTTCATGAAACTTTTCATAATCTTCAGACATGTCTGTCTTGCCCTCCACTCCCACAATGTCCCTTTTTCCTGAAAGAACTATGTGGCACTTTGGCTCATCGTATGATGTATTCGCTTCCTTATCTTTTCTTTTTCTCGGTCTGGTAGACATGTCCTTCACATAGATAACCTGTGCCACATCATTGGCTAGGACGAACGGTTCGTCAGTGTACCCAAGATTGTTCAGATCCACTGTTGTCATTCCGTACTGTGGGTCTACCTGTACCCCGCCTCCTGACAGATTGACCCATTTGCACTTAAACAAAGGGACCTTAAAATCATGTCCATAGTCAAGTTCCCATATGTCCATTATGTAACCATAATATGTGTCCTTTCCCCTCTCGGTTGCTGCATCAAAGCGGACACCGCTGTTTTGGTTGGTGCTCTTTTGATCTTGGGCGATCGTGTAAAATGTATTCCCATTTATCTCGTATCCTTTGTAAGTCAATACAGTCGAAGATGGTCCCCTGGACAACGAGTACAACTCATCACAAACAGTGGTGTCACCTCTGAGACGTGTTTCCAACCAACTGCTGAAAGTCCTGATGTGTTCTCATGTAATCCAGTCATCACACTACTCCGGGTGTTTGGAGCGCAGACTGTTCTTGTGTTCATCAACATACGGGGTCACCAAGGTAGAATTCTGTAGAACTGTGTAGTGTGCTTGAGACCAAGAATATCCGTCCCTGCATATTATTGAGTCCCCTCCAAGCGTGCCTTTTCCAGTCAGTCTCCCCTCATACTGCGATTTAGGGAGACCTATCTTCTTAAGGCCAGGAATGAAGTCAACACAAAACCCAATGACATCCTCTGTTTGATGGCCCATGGAGATGCTTCCTTCTGGCCTAGCGCGGTTACGGACATATTTCTTCAGGACTCCCATGAACCTCTCAAAGGGGAACATATTGTGTAGAAATATGGGCCCCAGAATGACAATCTCGTCGACTAGATGAACTAGGACGTGCGTCATGATATTGAAGAAGGATGGTGGGAACACCAGCTCGAAACTGACAAGACATTGCGCCACATCACTCCTTAGCCTTGGTATGATTTCTGGATCGATCACCTTCTGAGAGATTGCATTGAGGAATGCACATAGCTTCAAAATGGCTAATCGGACGGTTTCCGGTAGAAGCCCCCTCAATGCAACCGGAAGCAGTTGCGTCATAATCACGTGGTAGTCATGAGACTTTAGGTTCTGGAACTTTTTCTCTGGCATATTTATTATTCCCTTTATATTCAACGAGAAGCCAGTCGGGACCTTCATACTGAGCAGGCATTCAAAGAAGATTTCTTTCTCTTCTTTCGTAAGAGCGTAGCTGGCAGGACCTTCATACTGCTTCGGAGGCATGCCGTCTTTTTCGTGCAAACGTTGCAGGTCCTCCCATGCCTCAGGTGTATCTTTTGTCTTCCCATACATGCCCAAGAAGCCTAGCAGGTTCACGCAAAGGTTCTTCGTCACGTGCATCATGTCGATTGAAGAGCGGACCTCTAGCTCTTTCCAGTAGGGTAGGTCCCAAAATATAGATTTCTTCTTCCACATGGGTGCATGTCCCTCAGCGTCATTCGGAACAGCTAGTCCGCCAGGACCCTTTCCAAAGATTACGTGTAAATCATTGACCATAGCAAGTACGTGATCACCGGTACGCATGGCGGGCTTCTTCCGGTGATCTGCCTCGCCTTTGAAATGCTTGCCTTTCTTTCGACATTGATGGTTGGTCGGAAGAAATCGACGATGGCCCAGGTACACATTCTTCCTGCATTTGTCCAGTTATATACTTTCAGTGTCATCTAAACAGTGTGTGCATGCGTGGTATCCCTTGTTTGTCTGTCCTGAAAGGTTACTGAGAGCGGGCCAATCGTTGATGGTTACAAACAGCAACGCGTGCAGGTTAAATTCCTCCTGTTTGTGCTCATCCCACGTACGTACACCGTTTCCATTCCACAGCTGTAAAATTTCTTCAACTAATGGCCTTAGGTACACATCAATGTCGTTGTCGGGTTGCTTAGGGCCTTGGATGAGAACTGGCATCATAATGAACTTCCGCTTCATGCACATCCAAGGAGGAAGGTTATACATACATAGAGTCACGGGCCAGGTGATGTGATTGCTGCTCTGCTCCCCGAAAGGATTAATGCCATCCGTGCTTAAACCAACCCATACGTTCCTTGGGTCAGCTGCAAACTCAGCCCAGTACTTTCCCTCGATTTTTCTCCACTGCGACCCGTCAGCGGGTGCTCTCAACTTCCCGTCTTTCTTACGGTCCTCACTGTGCCATCGCATCAACTTGGCATGCTCTTCATTTCTGAACAGACGTTTCAACCGTGGTATTATAAGAGCATACCACATCACCTTCGCAGGAACCCTCTTCCTGGGGGGCTCGCCGTCAACATCACCAGGGTCATCTCGTCTGATCTTATACCGCAATGCACCGCATACCGGGCATGCGTTCAGATCCTTGTACGCACCGCGGTAGAGGATGCAGTCATTAGGGCATGCATGTATCTTCTGCACCTCCAATCCTAGAGGGCATACGACCTTCTTTGCTGCGTATGTACTGTCGGGCAATTCGTTATCCTTTGGAAGCTTCTTCTTCAATATTTTCAATAGCTTCTCAAATCCTTTGTCAGGCACAGCATTCTCTGCCTTCCACTGCAGCAATTCCAGTACGGTACCGAGCTTTGTGTTGCCATCTTCGCAATTGGGGTACAACCCTTTTTTGTGATCCTCTAACATGCGATCGAACTTCAGCTTCTCCTTTTGACTTTCGCATTGCGTCCTTGCATCAACAATGACCCGGCGGAGATCATCATCATCGGGCACTGGTTCCTCTTGATGTTCAGCAGCTTCCCCCCTTGCAGCATCATTGGGCACATCGTCTGGTTCCTCTTGATCTTCAGCAGCTTCCCCCATTGCAGCATCACCGTATTCAGGGGGCACATAGTTGTCATCGTCCTCTTCTTCTTCGCCGTCTTCCATCATAACCCCTATTTCTCCGTGCCTCGTCCAAACATTATAGTGTGGCATGAAACCCTTGTAAAGCAGGTGGGTGTGAAGGATTTTCCGGTCAGAGTAAGACTTCGTATTCCCACATATAGGGCATGGACAACACATAAAACCATTATGCTTGTTTGCCTCAGCCACTTCGAGAAAATCATGCACGCCCTTAATGTACTCGGAGGTGTGTCTGTCACCGTACATCCATTGCCGGTTCATCTGCGTGCATTATATATAATTAAGTGTGTCAAAAACCATTACAGAACATCATGAATAGATAATTAAGTGACCAAATTAATAGAAGTTCATCATCACATTAAAACCAAAGTACATACATAGTTCTCATCTAACAACATATATATAGCTCTCCAGAGCATCTAATTAATTAAACCATACATTGAAACTATGTAAAACATTTCAATGCGAAAACAAATGCGATCATAATCGCAACCAAGGTAACAATTGATCCAACGGCATAATGATACCAAGCCTCGGTATGAATGACATATTTTCTAATCTTTCTAATCTTCAAGCGCATTGCATCCATCTTGATCTTGTGATCATCGACGACATCCGCAACATGCAACTCCAATATCATCTTCTCCTCCTCAATTGTTTTTATTTTTTCCTTCAAGTAATTGTTTTCTTCTTCAATTAAATTTAACCTCTCGACAATAGGGTCGGTTGGAATTTCCGGTTCAACCACCTCCTAGATAAATAAAATCTATGTCACGTTGGTCGGCATATTTGTCATAAACAATAAATGAACCAAATAGTTATAAAAAGATAATATATACCACATCCGAATCATAGACAGGACGAGGGCCGACGGGGGCGGATACCAAAACCATCGCACTATGTAATAAGAAGGAATAATAAAAGTAACAAAATTAGACAAGTATCTATCTAAAGTAAGAATTTTTTTTCTTTCAGAAAGAAGATAAGAACAAGAGGCTCACCATGGTGGTGCTGGCGACGAGATCGGCGCGGGCGATCGACGGCGGTGAAGACGGGGACGGGACGTGACTGACCGCTAAACCTAGACAAATCTCGGGGAAAATGGAGCTCGGAGGTCGAGTTTCGAGAGGAGAAAGATTAACTAGTGTGGCTCAGACATTTCATCGAACACCTCATGTGCATAGGAGGTGAGCTAGAGCACCCAAATGCCCTCCCCTTGCCGGCCAGAAAAAACAGAGCACTATGGAGTGCTCTGCTGTGGCGATGGGGTATATATAGGCAACTCATTGGTCCCGGTTCGTGGCACCAACCGGGACTAAAGGCCTTTGGTCCCGGTTGGTGCCACGAACCGGAACCAATGCCCCCATTTAGTCCCGGTGGTGGCACCAACCGGGACCAAAGGCCTTGTGCTGCCCCGCGTCAAAAGTTTAGTCCCACCTCGCTAGTTGAGAGAGCTCGAGAGTGGTTTATAAGCGCTGCTGCGCCCACCCTCTCGAGCTCCTCTCAACTGCAGGCTTTCGGGCCTAACCGTTCTCTTTGCCTGTGGGGCCTACTGGGCCTTTTGCGGGTCTGAATCCTGGCCCATGGATGGGTTTCAAGTCGTATTCAGGCCGTGGTGGCCCAGTAGGTGGCACAATTTTTTTCCCTGTTTTTGTTTTCTCTTTTGCTTTATTTATTTTGTTTTGTTTCTACTTACAAACAAAAAACTTATTTATTTTATTCCATTTTGTTTCTAATTACTTATGTATTTTACTTTATTTATTTTACTGCTGCTATTTTTATTTATTTTACTGCTGCTATTTTTATTTATTTTATTAAGGTTTATTTAATTTATTTACTATAGTTTATTTTATTTTATTTTATTAAGGTTTATTTATTTTTATTTATTTTATTAAGGTTTATTTATTTTATTTACTATAAAAAAATGAACATAGATGCGCCTATAGAGAAAATTCAACCTAAATTCATAATAAATTTCTATGAAATTCAAAGAAATTTACTGTGAATTTAGGTCAAATTCCCTGTATAAGGGCATCTATTTTCACTTTGAGAGGAGCTCAACAAGGCGGAGAGGGACGGGCTTATAAACCGGTGTGAGCGCCCTTCGGTTGGCGAGGTGGGACTAAACTCTAACCGCTACTAGGACCAACCCTTTAGTCCTGGTTTGTGGTATGAACCGGGACTAAAGGGTGAGCCTCTGGTCCCGGTTCAAGCCACCAACCGGGACCAATGGTGGTGGGCCAGGAGCGAGGCCCATTGGTCCCGGTTTGTCCCACCAACCGGGACCAAAGGGGCCGGACGAACCGGGACCAATGCCCCCACGAGGCCCGGCAGGCCCCTGGCCGCACGAACCGGGACCAATGCTCACATTAGTCCCGGTTCGTGACTGAACCGGGACTAATGTGAATATTGCCCTGTGACCAAAGCCCAGTTTTCTACTAGTGATGGTTTAAGCCTAAGAAGGAAGACCTTGAGGTGTCTTATGTCAACGATATGCAGAAAGATGATCTTTGGACCGCGCTGAAGGCAAATTTCATCCTACCGCCAGAGGAGGATCCGGAGAAGTCAGTTAAAGAGCAATTGATCAAGTCTCATGCTCTTAAGAAGATGGCAGATCTGTTCAGGAGATGGAAGAATGAGCTGAAAACAACGTTTGTCGACAACGAAAAGACACCAGAATTCACCGGCCGGTATGAGAAGATCAGAGATCACTGGCCCGCATTTGTGGCCCACAATACATCGGACAAGAGTAAGAAGATGTCAGCGAGAAACAAGAAAAATGCTGCGAAGAAGGAGCATCACCATCGCACGGGGTCAGGTGGCTACCTCAAAGCCCGGCCGTTGTGGGCCAAGGCTGAGAATGACCTGCTTGATAAAGGGGTCGAACCAGAGACATTGAACTGGTTAGATCGTTGCCGGACTTGGTTCTTCCGGGTTGGCGGAACCTTGGACCCTGTATCAAGGAAGTGCGTTTGGACGAACGAGCAAATGCGAATACTCGTCATGAAGCTTCAGGACTATATCGCCGCAGCGCAGCAAGGGACGTTCGTTCCAGACAGAGAGAACGACGAGCTCACAATGGCCCTCGGGAATCCTGAGCACCCTAGACGGACACGAGGCATGCCAGGCTCCGTTCCGTGGAAGGCTGGGTTTCCGAACGCAGGCGGTTACAAATGCCAGGAGAGGAGGAAGAAAGTGGAGCAGACCCAACTTCAGGCGCTACACGCAAGGGTACAAGCAATAGAGGAACGAGAAGCAGTTCGCAGCAAGCGACCTGCCGAAGCTACCCCGCCATCTCAGCGGAGAAGCAGCGTGGCTTCCACCGAGCTGCTTCAGCTGGAGCCTGTATTCACGGCTCCTGCTAGCTACCCCGTGGGTGCTATCACAGAGTCTCAACATTGCCACCTTATGACGCAATGGCAGAACTTCAAAGTCAAGGCGGCTGTCGGCTCTGTTCGACCTCCTGAACCCGACGCAACTTTTCACTGTCGTCCAATTCCAGAAGGATATGGTAGGGTGACGGTGGACGAAATAACGGAGGGATTTGAGGACCTCGAGCTTGACCACCCTACCGGTGAAGGGGAGACTCAGCTGGGTTCTGCTCTGAAGACTCCATGCCTATGCACTACTAGAAAAAGGGCTATAGATGGGATTGACACTAATAGCGCACCAGACAAGTGGTGCGCCATTAGTATATACTAATGGCGCACCACCTTCTGATACGCCATTAGAGTTGAAACTACTAATGGCGCACCTGGCGCAGGGTGCGCCATTAGTATCAAAAAAATAATTTAACTAGTGCGCCTGTCCAAACATACTAATGGCGCATCCAGACACAGTGCGCCATTACTAGTTGTAACTAGTAATGGCGCACCTGGCCCAGGGTGCGCCATTAGTATAAAAAAAATTTAACTCGTGCGCCTGTCCAAACATACTAATGGCGCATCCAGACACAGTGCGCCATTACTAGTTGTAACTAGTAATGGCGCACCTGCCGGAAAGTGCGCCACTAATGTTGTTTTTTCTATTATATTTTTTATTCCGTTTTTTGCAAAACTACTAATGGCGCACTTTTCCACCGTGCGCCATTACTAGTTTAAACTAGTAATGGCGCACTGTGGAACAGTGCGCCATTAGTATGTTTTTTTTTTGCAAAACTACTAATGGCGCACCACCAGAAGGTGCGCCATTAGTAACCTGGATTACTAATGGCGCATTTAGAGTTGGTGCACCATTAGTAAGTGGGCAGCAACAAGATATTTTGGACAGCCTCTCCTACCCACACTCACTTTCTCCCCACTTCATTCTCTCCACCTCCTCATTGTCTCGGGTGCCTCCTCTTTTTCACCTCATTTCCACCATAGATTCATTCAATTTAAGTGGTTAAATTACCTTGTTTTGATAGGTAAGTAAGGGGGGAAGCTATATTTATGTTGTTCTCCCTACAACAATGTGCACATGCACTTTTTATGGCCTAGCTAGATCTATGTATGTTCGTGGTGTTGCATATGTTTGTGGTGTTGCATATGTGTTTGTGTTTGGAGGTGTACCGGTATTTGAAATGCGATAGTTGCCAATATTTTGCCGGAATGTTGATTCATTTCCGTTTCGGCGAGAATTTTGGCATTAAGCATTCTTTTTGGTCCTATTTTTAGGGAAAGTCATGCCAAATTTTTTCTTGGTTCTAAAATATCGTTTTGCTCTACCCCGCAGGCGACCATGGTCCGCATGATGACCGAAGGCATCGTGAATAGGTTTTTGAGGTCCGCGAAGGCCGAGATGCTTCAAAAGAACGAGACGGAGATAAGATCTCCGTGTCGAAGATGCAAGCTGAAGAGCCTTATTGCGGACCCGGAATCCGGGCAGGTGCGGGACCACCTGCTCTTGCGTGGTTTCATGGATGGCTATCGGTGGCAAGGTGATGAAGATGACTACGAAGTCGTCCATGGGGGCCGGGCAAGAAATGAGGAAGGGCAGCAAGACAACCACCGCGGCTCGGGCGGGCGAGAAGACGAAGAATCCCCAGGAGATGATCACGACGGTGATGCTGTACACAGTCATCATGTAGAAGATGCAGGACATGATGATGAGGAAGATGCCAGAGCAGACGACGGGCATGATCATGAAGATGATGATGTCGGCGGAGCAGACGACGCTGGACCATCGATGGGCTGGGTGCAGGACCCTCATATTCAAGAGCTGCTTCTCAAGCAGACGGATAACACAAGAGCTGCCGCCCGAGAGAAAGCCAAGATGGATCAACTTGAGTTAGACGCGGTTACTCCATTGTATGAAGGATGCAGGCCCGAGGATACCCGCCTGAAAGTAACGTTCATGGCTCTGGAGATGAAGGTAAAACACAAAATGACCGACGCATGCTTCGACGAGAACATGTCATTCTGGAACGAACGTCTTCCCAAGGGGAACAAGTGCCCGACCAGTTTGGAGGAGGCGAAGAAAATCGTGTGTCCTCTGGATTTACCGCACGTGAAATACCATGTGTGCATGAACAATTGCATCATTTATCGGGACGAGCACGCGGAGTCTACCATATGTCCGGTGTGCGGCGTCACTCGATACAAGAAGAGGAAGAAAGCTCCTCGAAAAGTGGTGTGGTACTTTCCGATCACTCCTCGTCTGCAGCGGTATTTCGCGGACCCTAAGGTAGCAAAGCTCCTGCGTTGGCACACGGATAGGGAGGAGAAGAAGCGAGAAGATGACGCAAATGATCTGGAGATAGATAAAAAAGACAAGATGCTGAGTCACCCTAAGGATGCGAGCCAGTGGCAAGCGTTGAACTTCGAAGACCTAGAATTTGGGAACGATCCAAGGAACATCGTGCTGGGCGCGAGCACCGATGGAGTCAATCCGTTTGGCAGCCAGAGAAGCACACATAGCACCTGGCCTGTGTTTGTGTGGATGTACAACCTTCCCCCTGGTTGTGCATGAAGAGGAAGTACATTCACATGAGTATGCTAATTGAAGGACCGAAACAACCAGGGAACGACATCAATCTGTATCTGGGGCTGCTGAAAGAGGAGCTTGACACGCTGTGGAAAACGCCAGCCAATACGTGGGACGCCGCAGAGAAAGAATATTTCCCTATGAGAGCCGCGCTGCTCACGACGGTGCACGACTATCTCGGTTACGGATATGTCGCGGGGCAGGTGGTCCACGGATTTTCTGGATGCGTCAGGTGCATGGATGACACAACGTATCGCCAGCTAGATAGAGATCCCGGGTCTTCGAAAACCGTGTTCATGGGACATCGAAGGTGGCTTCGCGACGATGACCCGTGGAGAAAACGCAAGGATCTATTCGATGGTGAAACCGAACCCCGAGGATGCCCGCGTACGAGGAGCGGCGAGGAAATAGACGAGCTGTTGAAAAATTGGAAAGACTGCCCACTGCCGGGAAAGAAGCAAAAGGCGCCAGAGCCGGGAAAGAAGCGAAAGGCGCCAGAGCAGCTGCTGAAGGTATGGAAAACGAGGTCTGTTTTCTGGGACTTGCCGTACTGGAAGATCCACCGTGTGCCTCACAGCCTTGATGTCATGCATATCATGAAGAACGTGTGCGAGAGTCTGCTTGGTACCCTGCTCAACATGCCAGAGAGGACCAAAGATGGGCCGAAAGCAAGGGCAGACTTGAAATCAATGGGCATCAGGCAGGAGCTTCACGCTATATATGATGATGATGATGATGATGATGATGATGATGATGATGATGATGATGATGAGGCGAAGCAGGACACGGAAAGTCGTCGCAGAGGCAAAAAGGCCAAGAAGACCGGAAATTACTACCCTCCCGCGTGCTTCACTCTAAGTCAGGAGGAGATCGAGCAGTTTTTCACCTGCCTCGTAGGAGTAAAACTTCCTTACGGTTACGCGGGGAAGATAAGCAGATACCTAGACCTAGCGAAGCTGAAGTTCAGCGGGATGAAGTCTCACGACTGTCATGTGCTGATGACGCAGATACTTCCAGTTGCAATCCGTGGGATCATGGACGCGCACGTCCGTGAAACGCTATTTGGCCTATGCAACTTTTTCGACGTCATCTCTCGGAAGTCTGTTGGCGTGAGGCAACTCAGAAGGCTACAGGAAGAGATCATGGTGATACTATGCGAGCTTGAGATGTACTTCCCGCCCGCATTCTTCGACGTTATGGTGCATCTGCTGGTCCATATCGTGGACGATATCATCCAACTCGGGCCGACGTTCCTGGACAGCATGATGCCGTTCGAAAGGATGAATGGTGTCATCAAAGGATACGTTCGCAACATGTCACATCCAGAGGGAAGCATAGCCAGGGGCTTTCTGACCGAAGAGTGCATCTCCTACTGCACGAATTATCTAGGCATCGAGAACCCCGTTGGTCTGCCCGTCAACAGGCACCTCGGCAGGCTCGCTGGATGGGGTCACCGTGAGGGTCGCCACGAAATGCATGTCGACTTCGAGGGTCGACTCGCCGACTTTGAAAGAGCAAACCTAGTCGCGCTACAACACATAGACGTGGTCGATCCTTGGGTGGTAGAGCACAAAACCTTTATTAAGAAGACGTACAATGACCGAGGCCAACAGAGGACGGACGGAGATATACTCAAAGAGCACAACTCATGTTTCACGCGTTGGTTCAAGCAGAAGCTTCTGTCGTACCCTTTACATGAGGATTCTTCCGCGGAAGAACAACTCATATTCGCCTTGTCACAGGGCGCCGAGCACAACCTGATGACCTATGAGGCGTACGATATCAACGGCTACACATTCTACACCGAGGCCAAGGACATGAAGAGCGATGGTTATCAGAACTCCGGGGTAACGATGGAATCCTACACCGGTAACGACAAGGACAGATACTACGGAAGGATCGAGGAGATCTGGGAGCTGAGCTACGCTGGAGAGAAGGTCCCGATGTTCCGTGTCAGATGGGCCAAGAGCGTCCTAAAAGAAGACCGGTATTTCACCACCATGGTTATACCCGAAGCCAAATCCAAGACCGCAGGCGCAAACGTCACCGCGAAAAATGAGCCATGGGTACTGGCTTCCCAAGTGGACCAATGCTTCTTCATTACCGACCCGTCAAAGCCTAGTCGTGTTGTCGTGAGGAGAGGCAAAAGGAAGATCATCGGAATGGATGGAGTAGCCAATGAGCAAGACTTCGACAAGTACGGCGGCCCGAGAATCGAACATGACGACGATGATGAAGTAGCAGCATACACCACAAGAAGAAGCAGGACCACCCTACCTAAAGGACGTCCGTTCCACAGAAGAACTCCATTTGCGAAAAAGAAGGGCAAGAAGATTGTGAACAGATAGCTAGCTAAGATCGATTGTATTTAAATCGTAGCCTTCATTTCTCGATTGTATTTCATGGGCACTTTTTGAACTATCATGAATATTTTTAAATTTCATGGACACTCGATCTCGATCCCCCTCCATCTCGATCGCTATCCCACCTCGCCAGATCCGGTCCCCCTCGCCGCCGAGCACCCCCCGGTCCACCGGCCCCCCGCACCCCGCGCACCCTCCCCCGCTCCACCGGCATTACTGTTTGATGATATTTTTTAAAAAAATATTACTGTCTTATAAAAAAAATATTACTGTTATGATTTAAACAAGTTTGAACATATTTAAACACAAATAAATATCAAACAGCATTTTAAATGCATAAAAAAAATTGTGGAGCCTGGGAATCGAACCCAGGACCTCCTGGTGTGAGAACTGGCTGCTGACCAGTCGAGCTAGTAGAGGGAACTTGGTGTGGATCAGGTCAGGTGGAAGATAACCTGTTGGCTCGAGCAGAAATCAAAAAAAATACTAATGGCGCACCAGGGTGAGGTGCGCCATTAGTATGGATGTACCTGTTGGAAGATAACCTATCCCCTCTCTCTCCCTCGCCCTCGCCCTCGATCCCCTTCCCCTCTCCTCTCCCGACGCCGCTGCCCCGCCGCCTCGACGCCGCCCCGTCGTCCTCGTCTCCACCCCGACGCCCCGACGCCGCTGCCCCTTCCCCTCTCCTCTCCCGACGCCGCTGCCCCGACCTCCTCCTCGCCCCTCGACGTCGCCCTCGATCCCCTTCCCCTATCCTCTCCCGACGCTGCCGCCCCGTCGTCCTCGTCCTCGCCCTCCTCCTCGTCCGCGCCACTGCCGTGCCGCTCCGACCTCCTCCTTGTCCCCTCCGGCCTCCTCCGCCTCCTCAGGTACTGCCCCCACCTCTCCCTCCCCCTCCGGCCTCCTCCTTCCCCTTTGTAAATTTTAGGGTGTAGGGTTTGCAAATTTTAGGGTTAGGGCAGTAAATTTTAGGGCAAATCTAGCACAGTTAGCAAAGTTAGAAATCTTTTACGAAATTAGGGTAGTAGCAAAAACAGTAGCAATTTAAAAAAACAGTACCAAAAAAATTAGGTATAAAAACAGTAGCAAATAAAAAATATTAGCAAATATAGCTAGGGTAATTTTGTTTAGGTATAAAAAACAGTAGCAATTTTAAAAGAATAGTAGCAATTTTAAAAACAGTAGCAAAAAAATTAGGTATAAAAACAGTAGCAAATAAAAAAAGAGTAGCAAATATAGCTAGGGAAATTTTGTTTAGGTATAAAAATAGTAGCAAATAAAAAAAAGCAGTAGCAAATTAAAAAAATAGTAGCAAAAAATTAGGTATAAAAACAATAGCAAATATAGCTAGGGCAATTTTGTTTAGGTATAAAAAACAGTAGCTACAATTTGTAAAAAGCATGAGCAACTGAAAAATCATCCTAAAATATAGCTAGGACAAACTTCAGTCTTTTTTTTGTTTGTAACAGAAACTACAGTAGTAAATATTTCCTGAAGTAAATATTTTCAGTCATTACAAATATGATGATGCACCCTCAGGTTTGTCAGGTTCAGCTAAGAAAAACAAACACATGTAAAAGCGACAAGGATGGCTCTCAGCCAAACCAAAGCAAGCTATCCATGTAAGAGATCAGCTCACTCCAACAACTTTACTTAGTCTATTACAAAAACCAAACAATCTCTTTCTGAAAGCGACTGTCGTTTAAAAGAAGCTCATCACACAATCAACTTCCAGCGTAGCTCGAAACTTTTTCAATCTTCAATTCTTTGCATACATTGGCACACACCCGACGTTCGTGAAACATCTCGGATGCCACCAGCAGTAACCTGCGCGTCCCTGCTACTGCTACCTGCAGATTGCACAAGTCAATTCTCTGTTTTATTTGCTTTAACATAACGGAATAACTAATGGTGGCTGCCTAATGATGACAGACTAAGTTTCTGATTTATTTTGTTATAGAAGTGTAGATTCATTGGTAGCAATTGTTTTCAGTGTCTCATGTTGCTTGTAGTGTTTTGTCCAAAATGTTGAATGATACTGCTTGGAGATGCATATATTATTTCACCTCTTCACATGCCAATGTATTTTCCATGTTGTGATGGAGGCCTTTTTTGCCTTGTCCACCCGAGAGGCCCTTGAGTTTGCCGGAATGTCGATTAACTTCCGTTCCGGCAAATTCGGGTACTCCATATGTCCTATTTTCAGCAAAGGTCATGCTGAAATTTTCCGTGAATTTTAGCATGACTTTGCTAAAAATAGGACATATGGGGTACTTGTGACTAATGCATGGGCCGGGGTATCTTAGTAGTTAATTAAGTAGGATCAAGTGCCCCGGCGTACTTGTGACTAATGCATGGCTTTTAGGGTGCCTCGGTGTCGATAAAAACCGAAATGATGAAAGCTTAGGCTTTTAGGGTGCCTCGGCGTCGAAAAATCCTCAATGATAAAAGCTTAGCTTTTAGGATGCCTCGGTGTCGACAAACCCTAAATGATGAGACCATGATCTTGTTCCTTGACAATAACCAACTTTTTGACCAAACTTTGTTCCTATTTAGAGAGAAACATGGCCAACAATGATGAGGCCGGGGGTTCGGGCGTCAAGCCATTCTGGAAGCTGTCCCAGGAGATGGAGGAACAACCTCACTTGTATGAGGACGCCGCCTTCCCCACCGATCCTGAGACCACTGATGGTACCGCCGAGGATGACCCCACTGATGCCACCACTGATGGTGCCGCCGAGGATGCCACCACTGATGATGGCGGCGCACGCACAGATGGCAGCCAACCGAAGAGGCAACGGAAGGACCGGCGCCCGACCGTGCTCCGCACCCTCAAGGAGGAAGTTACTGAAGTGGACTCCGACGGGAATCCAACGGCGCCCGAACGAATAGTCAAGGGGTACTCGCTTCAGCTCGGGTGCATTCTCCGAAGCACCGTCTCGATCAACACCGAGAACCTGAGGCATCCTGACCGAGGGAATTTGCGCAACCTCCTCTTCACGAAGCTGCACGAACGATACAAGTTCCCCGCTGAATTTGAAAACACAAGCCTCAAAGGGAATAAAGTGAACAATGCTGCCCTCACGAAGATGAGCAAGGCCCTGTCTACTTGGAAAAGCAATGTGAAGAGAATGATCGAGAAAGGTGAGAGTTATGAGAAGATCAAGGAGAAAAATCCTTCGATCACCGAAGATGACTACAACGACTTCAAGATCAATTGCTCGAGCACCGCAAACTCCGAATCAAGTAAGTGGGGGAAAGAAATGCAGGAGCTGAACTTAGGGGAACACACACTCGGTCCCGGCGGTTACAGAGTGGCGGAGCCTATATGGGACAAGGAGGAGGCAGACCGTGCCGAGCAAGGCCTACCGCCCCTCTTCGGTAAATACGGTGACAAGCAGACCAGGAACTTTGTCAGGGCCCGGTACAAGAAGGACCCGAAAACAAAGGAGCTTACCACGGATCCGAAGACCAGGGCGCTTGAGCTTGTTCTGGTAAGGAATACACCCCCGCGTAATTAGCTCCATATGGTTGCATTCTAATTAATGAAGCCAAATTTCTAAATGGTTCACATTCCTTCCGCAGGCGACTGAAAGCAGTAGCGCGGGGTCGACTAAGAGCAACCCTTGGGACACCACTCTAAATAGGGCGTTGAATGTAATGAAGAACAAGGATAAGCTCAGTAAGCCGACGTCAGCTGGTCGTGTGGCCGGCAAAGGCTTGTCGACAAAATGGTCGTCATACTATAACACTGGTGGGCGAAAGGAGAAAAAGACCAGCTCGGAAAGCCAGGCGCGCGAGGTTCAAGAACTCAGGGCACAGGTGGCGCGGATTCCGGAGATTGTCCAAGAGAAAGTGCAACAACAACTCGGAGCGACGATCACCGCCATTGTGCCTACCTTGATCCAGGGGATTAGTGCGTGGATTGCGGGCGGCCAACAGGGGCCGCCCCCGATTCCTAGCTTCACGGCCAGCAACTCGCATAACGCGATGGCGGGGCCATTGGTGTCTCCGGCGGAGGCGGCATTGGTGTCTCCGACGCCGGCACGGGAGCTTAATGCACCCGGGTGTACGCCGGCCGGCACCTCTGCAGCAAGCGGCCCCTCCGTCAACTGCACGCCCGCCGTTGGTGGTGCCTCGACATTAGCCGAGCTCGACGCCATCATCACGGTAACTAATTAAGCCTCTCTCGGCCGAGGACTTCATCTCCTTGCCTTTGACTGGGCATCCCTAACGCCCTACATGTTTTCGCAGGGCGCCGCCGACGTTCCGTGCACTCTCCTGCACTTCGTGAACAACGAGTTGGTCGATGTCGCCAAGGGCAAAATCGTTCAACCGGGCAACCCCTTGTTCCACGGTACCCAGATGCCACCCAACTTGTTTAGGGTTCAATTGGTTCGGGTGCTGCCAGGCTGCGACGAGTTGTTACCTCCGATTCGACCCATCGGGGCCGACGATGATGACGTGATGACCCTCAGCGCCTGCCTGAGCTGGCCCCTGCTTTGGCCGAAGAGCCAGATTCGTTTGGGGGCGGGGGACACCACCCCAAAGACAACACCGCTAGTCGTGCCGGCGCCATGTCGGCCCCATGGCAAGACCGCCGCAATGGTGCCGGACATCCCTATGCCACTGGATCCAAACATGCATATGGCACAGGATCAGAACGACGACGACGACGATACATTTGCCAATGTCGATCAGTACTTTGCCGATCATGGGGACGGTGGCGACTTCATGGGGCCTCCTTCTCAAGAACCCAACCCAACAAAAGACGTGTGTGATCTAGCTGGTACCGCGGAGAAGCCAAGTTGCAACAGGCGTCGTCTGCAGTTCAGCTCTCAGGAGACGCCTCCAGCTGCCGACTTCACCGAGCCTCAGATAGGCGAGGTGCGAAATATGATCAGCCCCAACACACTCAAGAAGGCGGTCTGTGAGCAGAACTCGGTCCCATTACAGGAGAAGAAGAAGGCACGCAAAAGAAAGACTAACAAGGGTGCGGGCCAGCCGGCACCGAGTACGATCCGTGCTCAGGACGGGCCACCTTCAACTGCGGATATCTCGAGGAGGGTGCATGTGGCGGGTAGGCCGATGCTACCGAGAAATATGCTCGATGCTGCAACCGGTGCTATGCGGAGTCTGCATGACAGTGTTCTTTCTTTGGAGAAGCGGCGTCTCGGAGAGAAGGATGTGGCATACCCGGTTTTCGCGGCCAAGGTGCCAGAGGGCAAGGGCTTTGTGGATAACTCCATCGGGGGTACGATCGTCCTGCGGTTTGATGACATCCACGCTATGTTGAACCTTCATCCGCTGCACTACACCTTCGTTCGGCTATTTTCGCTGAGTATGGAGATGCGGATCATTCGCGACAAGACCCCGGACATCGTGATAGTCGACCCCTTCTACATGCGTGCCAAGATCTTGGGCAGCGCTGGGGACCGGCAAGTCGCGAGTTCTTACCTCGAAGGCGTCATTCTGGCAAACCAAGATAAGGATAACTTCCTCGTGCCTTACTTTCCCGAGTAAGTCCTCCCCTCAACCGCCCCGTAACATATGAATTCTTAGATTTCGATCGTTTTTCTTTTAACATTCCGTGTTTTCTGCAGTGACACACATTGCACGCTCATCCTCCTAAGCCCCAAATATTCTATGGCCACGTATTTCGACCCGGACCGTCAGTCGAACGTAGACTACACAAATGTCAAGAAGGTTCTTGATGATGTTCTCCCCGGCTACGTCAAATCTGGAGGCACCTTCACCAGGCCTATTCGTAAGTACGGCAAGCACGTGTTCTCCCACAATACGACGTTCTGCTGCGTCAAGCAGCCGCCTGGCGGTCAGAAGGGTGCCTACTACGCCATCCATCACATGCGGGCGATCGTACGGGACCATCATCAACTACTGCTACCGAGTAGACTCAAAGATTGGGCCGCGAGCGTGTCGGCAATCCAGGACGCGGACATCAGACAAGAATTCTTTCGCATCCAGTCGAAGTTTGCGGAAATCATCCATCAAGATGTCCTTCGTACCTCGGGGCAGTTCTACCTCAGAAATCAACCGTCCAACAGTGACATCGACACAAGCCTACAAATGCAGGCTGACAACGCCCGTTGTTTCATGACTCCCACGATAGACGGCGGCTTCATCCACGCTCCGGTCCCTTGAGTCGAGTCGAAAGCAGTGATGCTGTGTCTAGTTCTGAAACATCGATTGGCTCATGTTGTAATTAAACTTTAATGAACTTGTAGTATGTCTCTTTGGTTTCGAGAGTCCTTCAACTTAGATGTAATCGATGCTATTAATGTCTTGCTTTTCTCTTCCGATCGTTCTGTTGCATACTTATATATTGCTTATGTATTGTCTGTGAATTGGTACTAACGTTTCGTTTGGCTACTGCATAGCGATGCCGTGGTATGTCGTGTACAAGGGTAAGGTTCCCGGAGTCTACGACGAGTGGGAGGAGTGTCGGAGACAGGTTCACCGATTCAGCGGTAACAGTTACAAAGGGTACGCCACTAGGGCCGAGGCCGAATCTAGATACGCCCGCTATCTAGCGGGAGAGGGGAGGGAGCGTTGGAGGAACCGGATGAAGACGAGTTTCATCGTGATGATGCTCATCGTGATGACCGCAACTCTCTTCTATGTGATGGTAGTTTAGATGATCGATATCGACTTGTAATGTGAAGACAAACTCGCGGTCTCGAGACTTGTAATATAATGTTCTATCTTTGTTCGGTCTTTTCAATTCGGAGACTAATATGATGAATTGTATTCGGAGACTAAAATGATGAATTGTATTCAGAGACTAATCTTCTATTGTATTCGATGAATCTGTTGTTGATGTGTGCTGTCTATATTTTGTCCAATTATACATTTTGTAACCTGTGCAAAAAACAGAAAATAAAAAAATAAAAAAAACCTAATATTCATACTAATGGCGCATCACATCATAGTGCGCCATTAGTATGCCAAAGGATACTAATGGCGCATCACTAAACAGTGCGCCATTAGTATGCCGAAGTTACTAATGGCGCATCCTGTTGTTGTGCGCCATTAGTATGCCAAAGCACCTGGGTATACATGGCCCCCTGGGAAGCATACTAATGGCGCACTGTTGTATATACTAATGGCGCACCAGTGGTGCGCCATTAGTAAAATATACTAATGGCGTGCTACTAATGGCGCACCACTAATGCGCCATTAATGGCCAAATTAGGTGCGCCATTAGTAGGCCTTTTCCTAGTAGTGATGGCGGAAGGAGCTCATAAACCTTCCGAACTGGACGCCTCCGCCTCCTCCTCCTCCTCCGGCGAGTCAGGGCACTCCGCCTCCTCCTCCGGCGAGTGATCAGGGCACTCAGCCTCCTTCTCCGGCGCGTGGCGACACTCCGCCTCCTTCTCCGCCTGCGCCGGCACGCCCGAGCAGCCAGCCTCCTCCTTCTCCGCCTCGTCAGCAAGGGCGGAAGAGACCCGCCGCCGCTCCGGCTGCTCCGGCGTGTCGTAGTCCTTCTCCTCCGCCTCATAAGCAAGGAAAGAAGACAGTCGCAGCCGCTCCGTCTGCTCCCGCGTCTAGCAGTACAGCCAGAGGCGGGAGGCAATACAGATTCAGTCCATCTCTCAAGCCTCTAGAGAAGTTACCATACGAGATGACCGAACAGGAAAATGCGGAGATCGTGAAAGCTGAAGTGAGGGACTTCTTTGCAGCGGTGAAAGCAAAGAAACATCCACCTCTGGAGGAGAAGATAGATCCGGTAAAAGCGAAGCGCACTATGGATGCCCTGAACCGACCACCACCTTCTCCACTGCAATCCAACTATGATCGCACTATTGAAAGGTCATTTATCGAAGCGGATCGGTCGGGAAGTACTATCAGTGATCGAAGGTTAGCAGAACGACGAGCTGGGAAAAAAATTGCCCAGCTCGGCGAACAAGCGAACCAATCGTGCCCCCCGCTCAAGGTGTCTAGCGATATCGTCGCTAATCATCCGAAGATTTTGCCCAATACCAATCTTGGAGATTACCTGCCGATGATGTACATTATGATTTCTTGGAGGTGGACGAACACAAATACCATTACGGGAAGCCTCTCGTCAAAGATGAAAGATCTCTAACAACAATGATGCGAAGATTCCATGATTGGTACATGAAAACCTGCAGAGAGTCTGGGGGGAAGGATACTTTGACGCTGAGAGTTAAAGAGGAGCATGACCTCGTTGGAATTGAACTGTTGTCTGTTTCATTTGAGGAGTTCTTTCAGTTTTTCAATCAAAAGGCCCTCGATAAATTAACGGTCACTTGCTACTGTCTGTAAGTACTACTTCTGTCATTAAGTCTCTATATATAGGTCAGCTCTTTCATTGCATGTATATATAATTATCCTCACTATATTATGCAGATTGAAGATCGCCGAATTGAAGAAAATACAAATCGGTGATATTTGGTTCATTAACACAAATCTCATAGATGCATATACGGTTGAATTTCATGCGAAAGATACCGAGGCCAACTTGCTACGATCGCTGGTATTAAATCAAAACAAAGTTATAATACTCTTTCCTTACAACTTCAAGTGTTACTGTCTTGTGCATATTCGGTTTCCCTTATTAGTCGAGGTTATAGTAATGTAATTGATGAGTTATGCATGCGTGCGCAGGTTCCACTATATTCTCCTAGAGATTAAGCTTGAGCAGGGACTAATAACTGTCTTAGACTCGAGACAAAAAGATCCCCAAGAGGATGCGGACATGGCTGAAATGCTCGAGAAGTAAGTTAAATCGATCATTATCGCACCATATCGGCGACTTTGTCCATTTCCTGATATCAAGTAATTGTTTTCTTTGTCTGGCAGGGTTTGGAAAAAATTCACCTCAAAAGTTCCGAGACTGCCGAGGAAGCTGCGATTTACACACCCAAAAATAAGGACTACTAGCTAGTTCCGCGCATCTCCTAGTGATTCAAGCGCTAGTTTCATCAATACCATTTAGCATGCTTGCTTATCAGATTGATTGACCTCTATTTCTTGTAAAGTGGTTGTGGCAGGAAGCCGGGAATAATTATTGTGGATACTACGTTTGCGAGTCCATCCGCCACATGACCTGTGAGTGGGGCTACTCTAACAAACAATATGAAGTGCGTAAGTAATAATATTCACAATTTTATTTTATTACCATCATTTGTGTTGAGTTTCATTCATTCATATATATGTATTGGCCCCCTACTTTAAATTAGATGTTTCGGATGCGGGATGAACTCCTAGCACCAGATCGCATGCGAGCAATTCAAGAGGAATTGGCGGCATTCTTTCTTGACCACGTGGTTGATAAAGACGGAGAATATCATGTGGACCCTTAGTTCATACATAATTAGGGGATTATATTGTAAGAGATCTTATATTGTATGTATGTAGCCAGTAGCGTCGGATAGATATACGAAAACTTGTTGTTCGACCAATCTCTCGGAGAAGGAGAGGTCGATATCACTTCTCTCTGTATGCATATGTTCATGACGATCTTCTGTTTCCTTCATTTTCTTACTAGCTAGCTAGCGTGTCGAGTCCGCTCTATACGTATAGTACGTAGCGTCGACCACGGAGATAAGAGAGGACACTTCTCTCTATTAATTAGCTAGCTAACACAATATATGAAACACCTAAATTAACCCCCCTAAACCCACCCCTTTGCAAAAAAAACCTCAGCTCCTGCCAACTGCTGACGCGTGGATGCCTTTTGGTCCCGGTTGGTGCTACCAACCGGGACCGAAGGCCCTCCTGCCTGGGCTCGCCGCAACGGCCACGTGGAGGCCCATCTGTCCCGGTTGGTGTAAGAATCGGGACTAAAGGTGTAGGGCTTTAGTACCGACCCTTTAGTCCCGGTTCCCCAATCAGGACAAATGGGCCTTACGAACCAGGACAAATGACCCTTTTTCTACTAGTGCCTGGCTGGATCTCGGCCAACACGCACCGCCAGATCACGATCTTGCACACCCGTCGCTGCCGCCACGCCCCTGTCTAGGGTTCGCCCAACACCGCTTGCGAGAGCGACACGAGGCGAGCAACTTTAGCGTTTGTAATCTGCAGATGTTTTTAGGAGTTTTTGACATTTGTAGTGTGATCTGTGATGTCATGGGCACATATGTGGATGGAGCTGAGGTCATTGCATTGTGTCGTTTTGTGATATCCATCTATTTATCATTGTTTGTTCTGGTGTTTCATTGTAATTATCCTGTAATGGATGGAAATACACTCTCAATCCAAAAAAAATGCATCAAACAATGGAGAATTGCATTTTACTTCCATTTCCAGTGCCTGAAATTATCATGAAAGCGAGAAATAACATGTAACAGGAAGACGATATTCAGAAATCATCTCAGGATCGGACTAAACAAAACTTTAGGATTACTTAGTTCAGAGTTGAATTAAATCATTTTCTCATCACATCTAATCATTCATCATTTGGACAAATTAGCGTGCACTAAAATATCACATCACGTGAGCAGCAATTGAGCGGCTCCAATTTCAGAAAAAGGTGAAAATGCTTATGGATGTAATCGGCGTACATACAGAGTCACGTATTAAGATAGCCTCCTTTAAAAACTACCTGTATCTTTTTTCTCTTATGATTTCTTTTCCTTCAATGTGTACGGTGTGTGTGTGTGTGTGTGTGTGTGTGTGTGTGTGTGTGTGTACTGACAGTGGCACACATCTTCCTATAAGTACAGGCCACATCTTGTCAGCAAAAATTCAGAAATGTTAATAAATCAGTAACTCACATATATGCAGCACGCTAACATCTAGTAATGGCATGTATGCAAGTATATATATGCAACCGTTAGCTTATGTTGGTGAGCACAAGAGCTGCATTGAGCGCTCTATATTCAATAGAATCACGACTTTAACATCCCTGAATGCCATTGCAGGTGCTTCATAAGTGCAAGATGTCGATCTCTCCATTTATGAGAGTAATAATGTGGAAATGAAGACAAAAGATTGAAGGCATGAAAACTCATGAATTTTTTGTGGCCCAGAAAATATTGGTTAACTCCAAAATACTCAATTGGCCATGGTTTGGCTATAAATAGGTGTCATATACTAGGGAACTTGCTATACAAGGCACACAATGCTGCCATGTGTGCTAAATATTCCTCTTTTCTCATCCTAGATCAAAAATGGTCCGCCTATTTGCAGTCACGAGTTTAGGCATGGGAGTCACTGAGAATGTATGAGACTGACAAATTCAAGAAAATTGTATGTAGATGTTGCTTTCCTTGCTGCCTGGAGGTGTAAGAATCAATTGCAATGGTTTAGTTTTAGGCTTTTAAATCACTCGTTTTCTATCAATGCACAACAGGGGATGCCTGGAAAATACTCATTGCACGTTTTTGAATAAAAAAAAGCTTCCTTATTAAGCTTCTCGTTTCTACGGAAACACAAGGATGTCATCTGTATATAGTAGCTAATTATGTGATGCCAATGTGGATAGGATATTGCAATTCTAAGCTTATATACATTTGGTAAGGTTCTTTAATCTCCTTTAAGTGTTCCAACTAGAATGCATTTTCTGTTTTTTACGGTAACACAATAAGCATACCCTTTTTTACAATTACGTGAAGTGATGCAGAATTATTAAGAGGCAGACCTAACAGGAGCCACATATTAATTTACCGCGAGAGGACTGGGGTTGACATGAAGTGTTTTTTTAGATGTGGTACCGTTGAGCTAGGTTCAACCACATAGCATCTGTAATTTTAAAAAAAACTTAAAAACATATATGCATCTAAATTCTCAGCATGACAAGTTGTCGATGAATTTTGCAGTTCCCACGTCTAGCTCACTCTGTTCAATGTAGATCTCTTTAATATATATCACCGCAGTCCTGTGTACTTAACTTTGCTTCAGATCGATGCATCTTGAGTCTAGCATGATCTTATCTCAGTTACATTTTGTTGTCTGAGGTAAGTAGGTGTAGCTTGTCAGAAGTTGGCTGGTTTCCCCCTTATAAACAGAAAAATATAATTGGATTATGATCATTCAAATATGTATATGACAATCAAGCAGATTGATCAGTGTAACTTCTGAAAAAGGGTATGTAAAACATCAACGGTATACGCAGTATTTATTGGAAATTCAAAGTTGCACAGCACAAACAAACGGTTGCAAAAAAACAGATATTCTGATTTCCAAACTCTTCAAGCAAATCACAAATGTCAACTCTTGAGTCTTCCAAGTGCATGTAAATTGCTCAAAGATTAGTCTTCAGAGAACTCAATTTTGTTCTGCTTATTCCAAGACACAATAATGTTCTTTTTTACATGAAAAATACAGATATGTTAAGGACTTAAACAAATAGTAAGTTTTTTTACTAAGTGGGCTCATATTATGGTGCATGGTTTTTCGCTACAGAATTGTCAGCTTAGGAGGCACGAGGATATCGGGTTTGCACATATTCAAGATCTAACTAATACGACCCACTGCCAATGCGTGTATTTGTTAACGTTCTGTTCTAAAAGCTGACAATCTTGCATACATGTCTGACATACTCCCATTATTGCTAACATGGATCAATAGAGTAACCATGGAGTATCTTTCTTTCTTCACATTCTCTGCCATCGTTACTCTATTGATCCATGTTAACAATAATCTTGATTAGATTAGTAATAGTTGAAGTTTTATCGTCGTGCCCAAGATGGGTTGCAGTCAAGTCCCGAATCCAACAAGTTAGCATGGTTAGCAGGTTAAGAGTCCTAGTTCTAGTCAGAGTCTAGCTACGTGTTAATCTAATCAAGTACTAGAAGATCGCAAGAGTTTATACATGTACGTTGTTGATGGTCCTGATGGGAAGGTCAAAACAGAGCCTCCCCTGCTGCTCGCAACAAGATAAATTCAATGGGAATATGTAGACATTTATTTACCTTATAGGTGTTGCCACTATACACTAAGCTTGGGACGGTAATATACACTGGCAAATTTCTTGGTAATGGAGTCAACACACGCCATCCTTATTCTTTCAGGTGTTGCCGGGTTGTCAAGGGGGAACCAGTCGAGATGACCCTCCTCTGCCCTGGCCGCTGTGATCGCGTCTTTTATCGCAAACAAGACGGAGGAAGCAAGGAAGAACGGCGGCTCTCCTACAGCCTTGGACGAGTGGATGGCCTTTGGGTTTGGAACGCCCTGCAGTCAAGAGAATAAAGTGACAGGTTAACCAAGAGGACACCGAGCAAATGGAAATGAATACATGCCTTCCAAAACAACACAATTCAGCTATGAAGTTTATGTAGAAGATATTCAGTTTTATAAGATTCCACGTTGGCACTTGATTCTGTGCATAAAATGCATGTGGGAAATACCATCCGCCATACTGGTTCTTGCTTTAAAGATCAAGCATCTGTGGAAAACCTACATCTACACTTCACATTATTTCTTCCATATATGTCTATGGCCGCTGGAGTAGCAGAAAAGCCATCCTGTCAAGTTATCAATTGCATTTTTGACAAAAGAAAACACTAGCAGAATAGCCCACAATTAGCTGTTACGGTTAATACAGAGACAAAGGTTTAACTGTTAACAGGATAACAAATAAATGGATGAAAGGATCATATGTCTGGTTTCATTTTAAGTTGTTTTTGCAGTAGTTTTAGTGAACATTTTAGGCGAGATCCACACTATGTGTAAAATAATTCTCAGGCATTTCGAACCAACTATTGCAGTAGAAACACCCCTGATGTTTGTAGTCTCACTTCTACTGTTGCGGTACAAAACAACACCTTTTTCTATTGTAATATTTGAAATCAAACTGCAAAAATGGGAACTTACCTTCAACAGTGAAACCTTGAAATTGAGAGGTATATCATTTACAGAGGGTATTTTGTAAGAGCAAGGACCACGAGTGAAAAGGTGTCCAGGTCGGATCCACTTGTGGTTATCATCCCCCCATTTTAGCTCTTCCATGGCAGCCCAACCCAAACCTTGGATGAAAGCTCCTTCAATCTGGAATAAGCAATCGAAGTTAACAGAGGAATTCAAAAGGGAATATACGAGAGAAGGTATCATGTAAACATACCTGGCCAATATCAATTGCTGGATTAATCGAATAGCCGAGATCCATAACAATATCAGCTTTCCTTGTGTGGAAATCCCCAGTTAGGGTGTCAATCTCAACTTCTGCAAATGCGGCTCCATAGGTGAAATAATTAAATGGAGTTCCCTTGCCAGCATTCCAGTCAAACCCAATATCAGGGGTAATATAAAACCCATGAGCAGAAAGATCGACCCACTCCATGTAGCATGCTTCAGCTAACTGGAAAAAACAGAAGGTCACACCAAAATTAATCGGACTGCTAACTTTTTACAGCTGGAATAAAATGTATTTTCAATTCATTTAATTTTGACATCTTGTAAACGCATGAGCAGAAAGATCGACCCATTCCATGAGATTAAGCCTTTATCAAACGCTATATTTTTCATTTAAGTTAACATTATTCTTTCAATGGCACACTCTGTCGAGGTTTTACCAAGCAGTCTCAAAAGGGGCGAACTCGACTCGTTGTCAGCCCTAGTGATGAGATGTCAATCTCAAATGTTAGTGGAGGGCAAAGCTGACATTGCCGCCACTTCTCCGGATGAGTTGTATACTGCAATCCTGGAGGTGGCAACTTCATGGTAGTACATGTTACGTACAAAATGCAGACACAGTGTGCTAGGGAAGCACAAAGCTTTCTCCACCAATGACCAATCGTACATATGTGGTGAGACAAAACATATTTGCGTTTCTTGGAAATCAGCAGTAGTTGGCGCTTGGGGATCAAGGTGAGCTACTGAGGGTTTCAGGGCATTTTGCGGAGGGAAGGATGATTTTAATTGGCCAGATGGAGTTAAAACGTCTAGCACACTTTGCAACTCCCCTTTACAATTCTATTTCAGAGTTAAAAATAAATAGATGTCAAGAGAAAGGCGAGTTTTGATGAAGGGACAGAGGAAAACCAGCCAATATAGTTTCCAACCTGTTTCTTACTAATTTTAATCCCCTTTGTTGGCTAGTGGCTACTGTGGGCCTTGTGCGTACATTATATGTCAAGACAAATGAGTGATAACACACAGAGTATGAACATTAGCCATTTATCTGTATCCAGTTTGGTGCTAAACTTGAAGAGCCCCCAAGGGATATCAAGCTTTTTCATACTGTCTTAGAATAGTCCAATGCTTGAACTGGTTACCCTGTTGTTGGTCTCAACACTAGATCTATCAACCGCAGTATCATAAAAAGATGGCAACTAGCATAACCAGTAAAGTGTTGATATACGTAATGCAAGTATTGATCATATTTCGTTGTCATGGAAATACAATAACGATTTTCTACAGTTCACCGAGATTCTTCTGATGAGAATAAATAATGTTGTCCAACTACTCAAGAGTCAAGACAGAGAACATGATATTGATTACCTCAGCAAAGGACTTGTGGTTCCCCCTACTAGCAATGGGTTCCATCCGAGCCTTTATTTGCTGACAAGCATTCAAAACTGCAGCACCATACAAATCTGAACTGGCGGAAGCTGCTGTTGGTGAAGCACTTGGAACCTAAGCATATGAAATGCGTGATAACCCCATCGTTCTTTACAGAAATAGTACAACATACAAATAAGTACAAAAGTAAATATATCTTGTGTATACGGGGACTTGTGGCCCCTATGAGCAATGGGTTCAAAATCGTACCTTGTCCGTACTTGTCTCTGCGATAAATACACAGCTTAGGGGGATATCTAGTGACGAAGCAGCAACTTGGGCTATCTTTGTGTGTAAACCCTGTCCCATCTCAACCCCACCGTGTGTTACCAGGACAGTACCATCAGTATAAACTTGCACAAGGGCACCAGCCTGCAATTTTTCATCCATCAAAACTTGTGTTAGATTGAATAACGATGTAAATTAACATAATGTAAGCCATAGCTAAGGTTATACATAACCATTGTTCAGGAAATCGGTAACTGATAGCTGCTCGGCCTGCTTGGGAGTAGCCATTAATCGGTGAATCGGCCTACTAACTAGGGTGGGGGCATGGCCAAATTTGAGTGCGCAAAGCTAGCAGAGCTTTCTATGTGGGGAAGCTACTCACCTGATTCATAAATTTTGTAGTGAAGGATATGCCAAATTTTGTGGGAACCATAGCAATGCCTCGCTTTCGCCAACGATTATTACTGTTAAACACATTCACAGCTTTGCGAGCCTCCACAAAATTAGAAGATGCCTTTAGTTCATCCCAAACCGAATGTATCATACAATTCTGGAGCAACTGGCCATAATAAAGCACGGTTCCATCGCTGTGCAAATTAAGTTCCTGTAAACAGTATATCATTTACCAAAAAAATGATGTGACAAGGATCATCATCAACAAAAGATGTTCATGCTTACTTTTATCTCCTCGGGACTACGCCTGAGTTCCGTAGCCATGTGGTGAATCCAATTCTCTGCAATCAACATACCTTGTGGACCACCAAAACCTCTAAAAGCAGTATTGCTTGGGAAATTTGTAAAGCATACTTTCCCACTGGCTCTGATGTTGGGTATATCATAGACATTTTCCGACTCAAGCATAGCATGTTCCAAGACTGCAAGGGACAGATCTAACGTGTTGCCGCCATTGTTATAAATTTCGAGGTCTAAGGCCAGTATCTTCCCATCATTGGTAAATCCAACCTAAAAGATCAATTATAGTTAGGTAAAATACAGAAAAGTAGAGAGAAATTCGGTACTACTCGTATTTGAGCTAAGCTTCCACCTGTTATCATACGCAATTGATTTCAACATTACATGACAGTGGTCCAGTGTATTCACTGATTATCACTGAAAAATTCACATCTATCTTTCAAATCTCAAAACATGGCGCATATGGAGATGTTAGTCTTCCATAACCAATCAACCAAGTTGCTGAAATTATTTGCTACGAACTCAGCAGAGTAGAGCCATCAGACTCACATGTTAGCTTTCCCAAGGATCCAACACACGATCTGACAGCTCCATATGCACCAGGAACAGAAGTCCAAAACGCACAGACACAAAAGCAACAATTTGAAATTGGCCAGAGGCACATATCGTGCCTCGTATTTCTTCTACTGTTCTTGTATTTTTCTGATACGACTTGATGACTACCGCTGCTTATGTAGGAGCAACCAACACTCAATAACTCTACCCAGTCATACTCTATTTGAATCTACACGTACTCACAGTCTCATACTAGACTAGCGGCATGCAAGCTTACAACACACTCAGATGGACACGGACAACAGGTCCTGTGCGACTCAGTGGCCAGTTTGGATTAATGCAACATCACACTACTAACGATTTGGCTGAAAAGAATATACTGTTTGAACACCATACCTTATATTTCCCCAAGAAACTGTGCCTTTGTCCAGTTGTCATCATGTCAACATCCCTATCCAAAACAATCTTTACTGGCCTTCTTAGACAATAGGAAGCTACGGAAGCTGCCGCAGCAAATATTACTGATCTGGTTTCTTTTCCACCAAATCCGCCACCAATACGCTTAGTCTTGCAAACAACTTTTGATAGTGGAAGACCAAGAACATTAGCAACATACTTCTGATGTGTATGGGGAGCCTTAAGATAAAGAACATTTAGTCAAATAAGAGAATATATAAGACTGAGTGCATATGCAATGTTAAACAAACATGACACAAGACACTGGTAACAATAGACAAGTGAACTCACAAAAATAAGGGCAGGAAAGACAATACTACAATTTGTACAGGAAAAATATTTAGCTGAAAACTGCCAAGGCCTGAACAAACTGAACCAAGACAGGCACTCAACTTTGACGCACTTCTCATCGAAGAAAGAACTCTTTGATGAACCTTTGGTACATTTAATACACATGAGGCTTAATTTGTACTCCCTCTGTAAACTAATATAAGACCTTTTAGGTCTATATTAGTTTACAGAGGGAGCACTGAAGAATAAAAATTTCTGGCACTGAGTCATTAGGTGACTAGGTACTATGTAATATACAAATCCTTAGAAGTGAAGCCTCCTGAAAAAAAATGGACTGCTCCAGATGCTGGGCTATAGCCTATAATAAGCAGAAGCACTAGTTACAGTGGGTCCCGCCCCCTCTACCCCTGCCTCTTAACCTGACACTTAGAAGAGAAGGTATTGCTTTGCAGTATCTCTAGGTGAGCCTGAGTTTCATACTCCTTTTTCTAGATTACTTATTTCAGAAGAAGCTATTACTTTTTTACGAGCAAGCACCAAAGAACGCAAAGAAGGCACAAAATGTACATTTCTCGTTAGATTTGTGGTTCGTTTCTAAATTGGTTTTTCGTTCATAAAGCTATTGCTTTGGGAGCATCAAACATATTATCGACATATGAAATTCACATTATAAATTCAAACTTAAAGAACAGAGCATACTTGAGTAGATGAGATCATATGAATTTCATTTCCAGAATCAACTGGCCAGACAAGAGTGCATTGAGGTTCCATGTAGAAGTGCTCTTGACCTCCGACTTGAACTTCTCCTTCTATAACTTTATCGCATGTATTGGACGCAAAACATAGTTCAACATCCCCTTTCGAAAGGCATCTCGTGGTATGTGGATGAAAACTACCAGCTTTGATAGCTTCCTCTATTGAGAGGATTGCTGGCAGCTCAGAATACTTGACATTTACTTTATTTGCAGCAGCTTTTGCATTATCATGGGTGTCTGCCACAACGATTCCAATGATCTGCCAATGAGAAGAGAAAGGTGTAATTTGACAAAATAACAAGGATGGGGGACATCCCACCTCCCAAGTCATATCAAAACCTGTACGACTAAAATATCAGATCCAACAGATATACCTGGCCAACACAAGTAACGACATCAGATGCAAAAACCTCCCCATCATGGATAATTGGCCCAATATTCTTTTTTTGGAGGAATCTAATTGGCCCAATATTGTTAGCACCGGGCACATCTTTTGAGAGGAAGAGACCAGCGAACCCAGGGGAAAATTTGGCAACTGAATCATCAATAGACAAAATGCGAGCGTGAGCCTCCTTACTCAGTACCAGAGCAGCATGCAAGGTATTCGGGGGTGTCGGTGTGTCACCAACATATTCTGCCTCACCAGTCACCTATCATATTGGATGATCTAGCAAGTCACGAAATAAAATATAACAAAACAACCCCCCACTTTTATAGTTAGTTAGTTAATTAAGTCGTTAATTGTTAAAAATGTTTGTTGTTTCTTTTTTGTTTTTATTTTTTGTTTCTTCTATCTGGAGGTTGGTTGTATTTTGCATCATTTTGGCATGCTTCTGAATAAAAATGGCATACATTTGAATGTGTGGTCCAGAAAGAAATATTTTATAAAAGAACATTATAGTAACAGAAAACAAGACGAAAACTAGCTGAGAAAGCAGAACCAACTGGGTTCCAGTTTGTGTTAACCAGCTTCGGATTGTCCGATTCACACACCTAGCCCACTTTGAATTCAACTTCCATATACATAGGTTTGTAATTGGTTTGGATCTGATTCCAGATTTCTAATTAACAAAACCCTGGCCTCAGGTATAAAACATTGAGTTTGGCAGAAAAATAGAACACGGAGGAAAGACAGGATTATTTGGCTAGCATGGTGTGGTCAAAGATGCTGCCTTGGTATCAATGCCATCAAAAAGCAAGAGATTTACGGCATCGCTGAATTGGAGATCTAATAAAGCAGAAAAGAAAATGTCAGGAGAGATCTGATATTAAGTTAAGCCAAGGTCCAAAGTGAACTTTATATTTTCACAAGCTCCCAGCAGTGGCTAATGAAAACGAAGTTTACATGTGGAACTGAAAGGTGCCCAGGGGATTAGACAGAGACCAGGTCCCCAAAGTACGTTTTGTCCAAAAGAATCCCAAACACAACAAATGTAAGCAAAAAAGGAGGCAGATGATATTTTCCAAGCAGCAAGTTGTAGAGGTGACGAAGATGGGAGAAATATTGTACATCCGACACCAGGAACTACAAGATGCCTAAAAGTACAGGTACTCCTCATGGAAGTGGTTTGGCCAGGAAAAGTTCCATGTATTCTGATTTTGATGAAAGGATGACACAACTTAAAACTTAGATTCTGTATAAAATGCTAAAACATTAATAATACCTGAAGCATAGCTGACAAATGAACCATTGGTTGACCCACGGCAGTTCCTTGTCGCACTAATTCATAACCTTGAGTTCCAGTTGTAACAGGCCTAGTGTAAGACTGTATAGCTGACATATTAGCTACATCCAGCCCCTCCGACAATCCTTTAGTGTTCATCTCATGTGTCACATAAAGGAAAAATTTGAAAAAGAAACTCAAAGTAAGTGAACTGCGAAATTCAACCATTCCACCTGGTGCATTCTCTGCTAGTGGAATGTCCTCTTTTAACAAATTAAAGGCCTCATCCAACAATCCATAGTCCAACTTCTTTCCAACAAGGAAACTTTCAGTTTTTCCAGCTGTGAGTGGAACCGCAGCTACTCCTCCATAGACGATAGAGACATCAGATACTATCCAGTTTCCTTCAGCTTCTGTTATATGCACACGCATTCCAGCATTCACCAAAGCAATGTCATCCTGCCTCCTATGAGCCTGTTTAAATTCTTTGACATACTCAAATGGCCTTGTCCATGGTAGTATAACAGATAGCAATACTTCATCATCCTTTAAATCAACTTTACGGTAACCAAGAAAGAAATCTTTTGCAACGGTGGTCCTAACATTGTTGTTAACATCAATTATCTGGAATGTTGCACCTGTAGACATCCAAAGTGGATTTAGGTCTGATATTGGACTAGCAGTACAAATGTTACCACCAACAGAAGCAACATTCCTGATTTGCGTTCCCGCAAACCATTTTAGCTGTCGTAGTATTGCTTGGCAAGACGAAGTTTGAAGAGAACCACGCTCTGCAATAACCTTCTTTAGGAAATCCTGGAGCTGTGCAAGTCTAACTGCAGAACCGATTCTTAAGCCATCCTCTTCCACTTTAAGGGTGTGGAGTTCTGGAACATGGGTAACTGAGATCATGACCCCATATTGAGCATTCTTGAACTCTGTTTCAACTCCCACTTCGGAGTTACCAATGATAAGTTTCGCCTCTGGGTAGCATGATTTCAACTGCAGTAGCTGGTCTAGTTTAAGAGGTCTATACCACCTGACCCCGTTGAACCCATTCAGTCTAAGTGGCATAATTTTTCTCAACTGAAGTTCAGGAGGAAAAATGAGTTCCTTCTCATTGTATGCATTTCCATCAATTTCGTTATATGAACTAGGCAAGTAGGTTTTCACCGAAGACAATAATGAAGATTCATTGCCATTGACATCTGTCTCATTTCTGCACAAACATGGCTTCCCAGTTGAAGGGCAGATAGCTTTCCCATTGGCACTTTCTGAAGGTGAAGCAGTGTACAAGGAATCATCCGTTTTCGCAAAAACACCGAAGGCATCTATTATTGGTCTGTAGCCAGTACAGCGACACAAATTTCCTGCAAGGCTATCTTCAATCTGCTCTTTAGTAGGAGGTTGTTTACTTGATCGCAGCAGCGCATACATGGACATCACAAAACCAGGGGTGCAAAATCCACATTGTGAACCATGTGCCTCGGCTAAACGTTCCTGTTATAGATGTAGAGTCATAGACCATCACGCGGAAAATAGGTATGAAATAGATGTCGGGAACTGATGAAAGAATTTTGCTAAGAATTCCACTTTTTGTTCTCAGCATACAGTAGACTGTCAAAAATTAACACAAAATGGACATGTAACAGCTTCATACATGTCCACATTTTCAAGAAATAGATTTTAAGTAATCAACTCTGAGACAGTAAACAAGCTTAATGAATGGGTAGGGTTTCTATGACGACTTCACATATTTCGAGACAGTTGACCTAATTACATCATATGGCGTATTCAATCAAAATATAAACTGTCAAGTAAAAAGTTATACAGTTGAAATGCATTTTTCCTATACTGAACAAAATTGCTTTTAATCATGTTCATCAGTTTCTGCTATTTTTGCCAGTCATAGTTGACCTGTGTACTACTACTCTTATGGTAAATTTGGTGCCTCTATTAGCTAGATAGGTTAACACCACATGTCAGAATCAGACATACTGCAAATCCACACACCCCACCTACTGCGTATGCATGGGTAGGCTTTACAGCTAAAAAGTCTTAACATTTAACCTATGAGGAAATATGTAACTTGTATTTTCATGAAGTCATATTCCAATATATATGCACGTGCAGGTGTGTAAATATGTAGAAACCCATTACAATTGGGATATCACGTGGCCATATATAACACTCTAACATAACCGACATAATACCATATTATCATATAAGAGTTTAATAGATTCCATATCCACCATTTCACCAGCCAGTATGGAAATAAATTAAAAACAATAATATTGTTTACCTTAGTTAGGATCATATTAGTAACAGAAGTAGCTGCTACATGGATACCAACAAGTCAATCAAAAACAGTGCATCACCTGGACTGGGTGCAAACCACGTCGGCAATTTCCAATTCCCTCGACTGTGATTATGTGCATTCCTTCCAAAGAATAAAGTGGAGCCAAGCATGCATTTATTGCAAAGTGCCTAAATAATGTAATTATTTGGGTCAAAATGGAGCTCAGATTCAAGAAATGGGCAATAACCACAAAACATGCATAACAGTTAATATATAGACATTGAAAATATTGACTGAGCCTCCCGGGTCGCTCTCTCGGGCGACTCCGGAGGTCCCCGCCGCCACTCTCCGGCCGGCCTCCTCTAGCCCACCCCTCCCCTCGCCGTCGCCGGAGGAGGCCGCCGGGCGAAGCCCCGCGGCGGACGGCGGCGGCGAGGCTGCGTGCAGCCTCCTCTCCAGCCTGCTGCGTTCTCTCCTTCTCCCTCAGATCCAAAATCCCCCCCACGCCTCCTGCTTCCATGCTTGCTTGGCTACGGCTGCCGGCAGTCTAAATGCTTCGGCTGCCCCTGCTCTGGCCCCATGGCTGCCGGATGTGGCTGCTGGTCCTTGTGGACGGGGTGCTGTCCGGTAAAAATTTGAGCTGACGGCTTGTGTGGACGACTGCTCGGCGCGGCGGCTGAGTGGCCGGCGGTGGCCGCCGCGGTGGGCCTGCGGGTTCGATGGCGGGGGGTTGCGGGCACGGGCGTGCTAGCGCGGGGCGTCCCCGTCCTGGGTGCGCGCGGCCCTGGGCGTGTGGCGCGGTCGTGGTGGCGCCCGGTGCTGGTGCGGGCGGCCACGGGCGCGCGTCGAGTCGGGGGAGCTGCGGGGCGAGGTGGAACTGGAGCGGCCGGCGCGCCGGCTCCAGATCTGGCAGTGGTCGGAGCTTGCTGAGTTCCCCGTCCCCGATCTGGCGATCTTCGAGGCGGTCGGTCATGGGATGGTGCTCGGCGGCTCGGTTGGCGCTGCCGGCAGTGCTGGTGGATACGTGGCTTGCTTCTGGCTCGGGGCATGCCGGTCGTGATGGCAGGTGGCCTGGCGGCGATCTCGGGCTGGATCTGAACTGCAGTGGTCCAAATAGGGTCCTGTACGGCGGTGCTCTGGGAGAAATCCCTGCTCACCCATTGTGTGAGCCGACCACGACGGCACCTCCCCGGCGTCGCATACCTTCCTAGAGGCGTGGTCTTCGAGCTGTTCCGTGTGGATCTGCTTCGGCGTGGTTCAGGCCGTCTTGCTGTAGGGATGTGCTCAAACTCCGGGTGGGAACCTATCATCGACTATGTCGATGTCAGCAGCAGCGGCGTCTATGGACGTCGTCTTCCTCGCAGGAGGTGCCGCTGTGGAGCTCCAGCACCTATGGTATTTTGCTTTGTGGTCTCCGGGTGAAAACCCAAGATCGGGCTTGCCGGATCGGATGATGGTGTTGTGTCTTCGACAGCACTAACTCCTTGGAGGCGTCATCTTGGAGGCCCAAACCACGGCCCCTGTTGCTGTTGTGTGGTTGAGGCTGGTGCGTTTGGTGGTGGTGATGCGGCCAGCTTGGGGCCGACGGTGGTGTGCTTCTTTTTCAGGTGTTTCTCTTGGCTGTCCTTCGCGTGGTCTCCGCCCTGTTGCTGTGCATGCTCAAGACCCTCCCATGGTTGCCGTTGTGCTGCGGCGAGCTTTGGGCTCTTGGTGTTGTCTTGGTTCACCTTTGCTCAATGACGACGCAATGATGCCTCCCCAACCTGCTAATCGTTCTGACCGCCCGTGGCGGATCTTCCAGTCAAGGTTCGTGTTATGGTTTGGCACTCGTTGATTATGGTTGATCCTCTGTTGTGCCGTGGGGCTCGGTACGCACGCCGGTGCGGTGCATTAGGTTGTTTGCAGAGTCTTGGTATTGTGATCCCTCGACAGAACCCCACATCTACTTGTGTCTCTCGTGGTGTTGGTCTTTCTGCCTGCTAGCTAGGTCATGCCCTCTCCTGGGTGGCACTTTTTTCTCATCTTTTGTAACCTTGTTACCTGTATGATTTTCGGCCCAGTTTCCCTCATAAACGGGGTCAACTTGTTTAGGTTTTTGATCCGGTTTCCCTTATAAACTGGATCAGCCAAAGCTTAAGGGGTGACTCTTGGCTTTGGCAGCTTTTTGAGCAATATATTCAGGTGGGGATCCTCTCCCCCCCGGTGACCGTTCAAAAAAAAACAGTTAATATATAGGATTTACATTTGCCCTTAAAATGGTTCATTAGCAACACACGCCACTATAACAGTTAAACACCACATGTTGTAAATGCAAGCAAACTAGAGTTCGCGAATGCATGCTGTGTTTCAGCTAGAACAAAGCTAGCTGTGAAAGAATACAGACTCAGTAAGGGTGAATGTATTGCAGAATCTGTTTCACATTGCTATGTGAACCTCAGATTTTTTAGGATGTGTTTGGCTGAGGGAACCAAGTATAATGGATTGGAATGGTTCCATCCCCTGGAGAATGGAACGAGATGGAATGAAACGGTTCCATCTAAGTGTTTGGTACAAAGAACTGAGCAGTTCCAGATTTGGATTGGAGGGATGGAATGGAACAGGATGATTCCATTATGTTTTTTCCCGAAAAGGAGGATTACCCCCGGCTTCTGCATCACGCGGTGCACACAGCCATAGATGATTCCATTGTGTGTTTGGTTGGAGGAATGAGATGGAATGAATATGGTAAGCCACCTCCTGTATAGAAAGGGTGAGGTTACTATAACTATAGGCGCATATGTGTAAATTTCATCAATAACTAATTTGTATTTTAAATAACATTTCATTCAGCAAGAATAACTCAAATTAGATAGAGTGAGAATGACATGACTTGTTGAAGGAATATGATGCTCACTGTGATTTCTTTGTACTTTGATCATAGCATGAGACCATGACAGTGCAGGCTCCACATCCACCTTCACCACATCCAAGTTTTGTTCCTCGAAGGCCGATATCTACAATAAGTAGCTAGACAGAAATTAGAGCATAGTTAGCAAACCAGCATATGTAGATGATTCAGGTGCTATGTGTTAACTGTTAGTAAGTTTTACTGTATCTTGAGGGCTTGAAGCTGACAAATGCAGCAGCCTACGACAGAGGATGCTGGTGAGACTGCTCGAAGAAGGCGGCCACTAACTACGATGATGCCATGACGTCCACTGAGGTTCAGTTTGATGTATGCAAGGACGCAGGAGGATGGATGTACTGTACCTCCACTATTTATCTCTGTTTGTCAGTTCAGTCTCATTTTTACAGTAAGAGCACACTTCCAAATTAACTGTCTTAAGATGATAACAAAAACTGATTCTATTGCTACAGTGTACCAATAGAACAATGCGGTTGCTTTAAAACAAGTATACCCCAGCAAGTTTTATATTGCCAGAATGTAGCCAAATTAACCCGCAATGTGCTGCTATTTTTGTACAACCTCCTCCCCAAAAAGATGTATAAACTGTCCCTCCACCATAATGTGGTTGCTCTACAACAGGCATACACCAGCAAGTTTTTCTACTGGTACGATGGCAGACTCCGAAACGAACTCAGCGAACAATTTTACGATTCAGAAGTAGGAAACGCGGTAGAGGTCCTACAGCATTGCTTACATACAAGTGTGTAGGGAGACTGGGGAGGGGGAAGGGGGAAGGGGAGCGACCTCTGAGGTACCGGAGGAGGGTGAGGTGGGCGAGGCCGTCCGGGAGCAGGCGGCGGACGCCATTGACGTAGATCAGCGCCTCGTCGGACCAGTCCGCCGCCGCATTGGTGGGCGACCCCATGGGCAAAATCACCTCGCCAGTCGCCACCGCGGGGCGGAGGCTTTCTGGACCGCACGTTAAGATGGGGGTGGATGATTACGATTTGGATCGAAGTGCTGTGAAGAGAAAGATCAGTTCGTGCACTCTATCGAAACGTTTGGAGGAAGAAACAGATCCAGGCATTCGTTTCCAATCCTATGGCTTGGAGCCGTTTGTTTCCAATTGACTAGAAGTGGAAACAAAAATCATTAGAGTAACAGAATTAACATAAAAATCCAGGCATTCGTTTCCAACACACTACTCGCGAATTTCTGTTCCAATTTACTCGCGAATTAACAGAAAAAACGCGAGTAGTGTGTTGTATTTAACATTAGACCACATCAGAATATGCCAAAAATGCTTGAAAATTGGTTGTCATGGAGCAAATTTACAACTTAAAGCTCAAATTCCAATGAAAATGTGTGTTGTTTGTTGAGCTATGTAGAATTACCATAATGAGAATTTACTTCCCTTTCTGCCGATTATCCGTTCACTACATATTGCATACATAGTCCTTGGTGCAACCTGTGAAAGTGCGGGGTACTCTGAATTCTGGGTGCAACCACTTATGGATGGTGGCATGGATTTTTATTCAGTCGGCATCTGTCGTGGAATTGTCACGGCAGATGTCCTCGAGTTAGGACTTAGTCGTGGAGCCATCGCAGCTAGGAAGCTTGAAGGGGTTAATGCGGGACAAGGAACACGAGGGTTTATACTGGTTCGGCCCCTTATGGTGAAGGTAAAAGCCTACGTCCAGTTGAGGTGGTATTGATTAGGGTTACGATCACCAGGGAGCTAAACTGCTATGCCCGGCTCTCGATGAGATTGTTCTTGTCCCTAAACCGCTGCCGGGTCGTCCCTTTATATAGGGAGGCTGACGCCCAGCAGCTCTCAGAGTCCCGGCCGGCTCATAAAAGTGTCCGGCTCGGACTCTCAACTATTCTTGCCTTACACTACAAGTTCTACCATAATAACGATTGTAACTACGGGCTTTAAGCCATATCCGGGTCTTAAGCCCATCTCTGGCCCATCGTCTTCCAGCTTGGCTCCGGGCTTCTGGCAACGACCATATGAGTAACCCGGCCCCTCCTGGCGGGTGACTCTAAGGTCTATATCCTCAACATTAGGCCCCAGATTGATTTGAGCCGGCTTATGTCAATCTTCCATTTCTTCGACAGAAAACCTCCGGCTTACAATTGTGTGAAGGCCATAACCCGGCGTGACGTCATCCTCTGGACTCCGGATAATCCGCCGTGACGTCATCTTCCATTAAGCCCGTTTTTTACTCCGCCAGATCCGCAACGGATCTTTTTCTTTACTGTCATCCCGAAAATCGAGGCGTTTCGTGGGGAGATAACCACGCCGTGGTCTCCTTGATTCTCGCGCCCACTTATGAACTTGCCTTATAAATAGGCCGGCCCGACGGGCTCTCAGCCACTTCTCTCTCCATCTTCTTCCTCGTGCCACTGCTCCTCTGCCCAAGCTCCGCTACTGCCGCCGCCGTCGCGCCCCCGGTCTTCGTCAACCTTGGCCGCTGCATCACCCTGACTCGGACCAGACAAACGGCGGCAACCTCCGCTCCTCTCCAGCGTCTGTTTCTAGGTGTAGAAACTTTTCTTTTGTCCGACTATTTTGATCCAAATTTTTTACTGCGATGTGTGAAACCTGTTTACCACACTTAGTAAAAATTGCAATCCTTGAATCTCGGCGGTTTACAGTTCCGGTTTAAAGAAACCCCGCGCCATAGAACTTTCCGGCTTAAAGAAAACCATGCGCCATAAAATTTCCGGTTTAGCTGTGATAAAGCCTGTAGACAATCAAATTACTCTCAATCCCTCGGCGGCTTAAATAGCCCGATGCACTTAAATGTATACCATTAGTCCCCTTCATAAGCCGCCACCTTGACCTTGAACCGTAGATTTCTTCCGGCTCATAATTAACCCGGACGTTTTTCTTTTTATCATAGACTGCCGACTTTCACCATGCCTCCCAAAGCTCCCATTACTTGAAACTGGATGAGGTCCAATGTCACCAATGAGACCCTAGCAGATTTTGTCAAGTCCGGATATCTGCCCAAGAAGGACGTCATGTCCTACCGTGCCCCTGACCCGTTGTCACGACCGGTTTTTCAATAAAATAATTATTGAGAAACCAATCCCTGTTACGGACCAGCGAGGAAGAATTCCTTCTCACTGATAGACAATACATTGGTCACAGAAGAAAAATACCAGGAGTACTAAATATAATACAAAGTTGAGCAGAGACTGCCCAACAATTTATTACATGCACGCCGATAAAACAATACGGCGGATAGGGTGGCAAACTACTAACTCACGATAAAAACGGTGGTGGAAATATCATCGCGAAGCGAGTGACTTGATTCCAGAATACTACAACTCTTCGAGCGTCGGAGGGAGGCTCGAGAAGACTTATTGCGGGTGGCGGAAGCGTAAACGATACAAGTGACCAATATCCGGGATCGCGCACGACTGACTGGGACTCCTCTAGGCGTCGGACGCGCTATCAAACTCTTCATCCAAGAGATCGCCTTCGTCAACATCTGGCCAAATCAACAAGCCAGGTGAGTACTATGAAAGTACTCGCAAGACAGTTCGGACATAAGGTATAACAAATGCAAACATGAAGCACATGAATAAGTTAACCAGTGCGATCAGACAGAGATAATAAATACTGGGTGCCAAGCGAGGGTCTGAATGACGCCTCGAGCGGAAACTGCAGAATAGTAATACTGGTGCCAAATGAGTGTCTGAAAGACTCCTCGAGAGGAAAATGCGGAATAATAATACAGGTGCCAAACGAGTGTCTGAAAGACTCCTCGAGCGGAAAATGCGGAATAATAATACAGGTGCCAAACGAGTGTCTGAAAGACTCCTCGAGCGGAAAATGCGGAATAATAATACAGGTGCCAAACGAGTGTCTGAAAGACTCCTCGAGCGGAAAATGCGGAATAATAATGCCACAGTCGGGCGTCGGGGCGACACCACATAAAGGGCTTATGACAGAAAGTAAAGATAGTGCATGCCGCAGTCGGACGTCTGAGCGACATCACATAAAGGGCTTATATCGAAAGTGAGAAACGAGTACACGCCACAGTCGGACGTCTGCGCGACGTCTCATAAAGGGCTTATATTGTAACAATACAATAGTTCGAGAATATAATTTATCACAAGCACGAGACAAATATAATGTTAGTCCATCCACAGGGATAACAATGAAATTGAATTTACCACTTGAGCTTGTTCACCGGGGGCAAGTTTTCACACGGATAGATTTGGATGTAAAGTCTACATTACTGATCATGGATACGATGATTTGGAAGGAATTGACTCTGCAGAGTTTGTACTTAACCACAGCCAACGGATTTCAGTAGTCACGGGGACTAGTTCCGTCTACGGTGTTCTGGAAGGAACACGTCTAACCAGTACACACCCAATTTAACCATCCGAAGCCAGGGATCACCCTCGGCAACATTCAGGAAAAACCCTGAGTCGGGGAGGCTACAACCTCGCGTAGCATGGGATCAAATTTCTATACGCGCGCTATAAGGGGGTGCCCCCCTCTCGGTCCCAACCGGAAACACCCATGCCCCCTGACCGAATGACTGGCTTTAATCCTGGGCCAAGGTACCATCATCCCGGCCTCTCTGCTTGGTGTGTACACGGAAAGAGGTTACCAACTTACTAAACCGTATCCTGGCAATGAGGCATGTGGTGGCACGGAAAGGGGAAGGGACGATAACACGGCTCCAACCATGTTAACGTCGGAAAAGTCGGATGACACAAGGCTGGCATGCTACAACAGTACCACCTTGCTGCCCTTCATGTCACCACATGATTAGGCCACCTCCCATCAGAGGTCATCGCAACTTTGGAACATGCGGGAAAAGATCGATAACGTGGCTCCAACCACGTTAACGTCGAAAAGAGTCGGATGACGCAAGGCTGGCATGCTACAACAGTACCACCTTGCTGCCCTTCATGTCACTACATGATTAGTCCACCTCTCATCAGAGGTCATCGCAACTTCGGAACAACCGGGTCGTTGCCTTACGAGCAACGAGATATTTATCGACACTCACATGCCACGCACAAACTTTCACATGAACATGCAAAACATCTGCCATATCAAATGTTCAAACATGCTTGCCTGGTTCGGAGAAGTCGGAGTCTAGCTCGGCGAAGTTCGCGGCTCTGTCCCCTCTCCCGGAACCTACGGCAATCACGAAACGGGGTACTAACGTGAAAACCAACACATGCACAGAAACTTTGCTAAATATTTTTTCAAATAAATCCCATAAAAAACTATACAAAATTTGGAGATTGACAGAAAAAGAATCACTCAAAAATACCTTTTCATTAAAAAGTTATAAAGGTTTCTGTCCAGGGACTTATCTGTAATGAAACAGAAAAGTTCCAGGGTTTTAACTGAGAAAACAGAAAACGCTTCGGCTGGGAATGCGCAAGCGCAAGGAGAAAATGTATTTTGCCCGAAGGCGCCAACAGAAAACGGTTCGGGGAAATAAAACAGAGGCTGACACGCGGGGCCCGCATGTCAGGTTTGAAAGCTCGCCGGCGCCCGAAGACGGCGATGGACGCCGGCGTCGAACCACGGCGAGTTAGGAGAAACGGAGGGTACCAAGAGCTTCAGTGTCTTCTTCCGCGTGGGTGGGTGGTGGACTCGTCCAACGGGGAGCACCACGTCGACGGCGACACTATCTCCGGCGGACGGCGTCTCGGGTGAGGTTGGGGAACTCCGGTGGAGGGCTGCAAAGTACGAATTGAGGCGCGGGTCAGAACGGGTGATGCAAGGTGAAGCTGCTGGCAAGAGAATGGGGGCTGTGGAGCACACACGGGGGCGAATCGGGCTGGATCCCGTGGCGGGTCGCGGCGGCCGGAGTCGAGGAAGGAGACCTCCTTGCGGCTCTTCCAGTGGCTGGGCGTGCTCTAGGGGAAGTGTAGGGCTGGTGTGTGCTCGAGTTGAAGCTCGGGGCCCCTATTTATAGGCAGATCGACGGGGTGGCCGTGAACGGAGAATCTCCGGCGAGCGATTACGGCGGAGCAGTGGGTTGGCAGGGGGTTTGAGCGGTTGAGCAGCATCAGTGGATGTTACGGGACTCGTTTTGCAGCTAAACGGAGCTGGCCCTGGCGTAATGGCGTCTGCCCACGGTGAGGTGACCGCACGGGCTCAACGGCGGCAGAGAGCGCGCTCCGCGCCCTGGGGTTCACGACGAGAGCGGCAGCGCATTCGGGGGAGTGGACGGCCACGCGGCGGGCTCCGGTGGTTTGGGCGGCGCTGGGTGGAGTCGGCGGCGCCGTGTCTCCCGCTGGCGTCCGCAAAGCCGCCGCCGGCGTCGGTCACGGGGCGGCGCACCTTCTGCTGCTCGTCGCCGACGCCCGCAAGATGCCAGGCACTCGTGCGGTGCAGGAACGAGAGGGCGAGGACGAGGAGCAAGGCGACGCGAGGGTACTGGCGAGATCGATGCCCGTCTCTGAAGAAAACGACAGTGAGCACTGAATGAACTCTGAAGTTAACTGAACTTGACAGTGACCATGCACTGCAGGTGTTCGACAGTAGGTTTTGGTAAAGAGATAAAATTTTCTGGGGCTGTAACTTGGTGAGATGATCACTCAAAGCACCCATGGGCTGCATGAATTTACTTGGAATTTTTGGAGAAAGTTTTGAATGAATTTCACCAAATTTGCCAAATCTGGTCCAAACTTGCAGCTGATGTAGTTTGAAAATTTTGAACTGGAGACCAGTGGATCTTCATGGTTCTAGGTTGAGGGTTCAAAGGACTAGGAGGGGAAAGAAGTTTGGTGGTAAAAGTCCAAACAGAAAATGGAGTTCCTTTGTAAATCTCCAAGTGCTATAAGAGAAGACAGAAATTTTTTTGAATAGAATTTGAATGGAAATGATCACATGAGGAGGTTCAACTTGCTGGATTTGATGCAAATCATGATCCAAAGGTGAGTGAAGGGTTAGGAGAGAGGATTTGCACTAATGCCATGGCAAGAAGGAATAGTTGAAAGTGGCAAAGTACTTTCCAAAAGCCATAGTGCAAATTCAAGAAAAGGTTTTCAAAAGTTATTCTCTCAAATGAAAAACATTTTGTCTTGAGCCCAAATGAAGAGCAAGAACCTCCAAGACCAAAGGAGGATCTTGGGTGAATTCAAATAAAATTTTTGCCATAAAGAAAAATATTTGAGAGTGAGAGTTCTCTTGAAGAAAAAATTTTAAATCACTCCCTTCAAGTCAAATAATTTTTTTTGAAAAATCCAAAAGAAACTTGGGTGTCACAACACCTACCCCCTTAGGAAAAATCTCGTCCTCAAGATTTCTGCTGATCCTCAAATAGATATGGATACTCTGCTCGGAGGAAATCTTCTCTTTCCCATGTGGCTTCATCCTCAGTGTGGTTGCTCCACTGGACCCTGAAAAACTTCGTCGTTTTCTGACGGGTCCTCCGTTCAGACTCTTCTAAAATCTTTACTGGCCTTTCTCTGTAGGTGAGATCTGGTTGCATATCAATGTCCTCATGAGGTACATGTTTCTCCGGGTTACTCACACATTTCCTCAACTGCGAGACGTGGAATACGTCATGGACGTCTGACAGCTCCTTGGGTAGGTCTAGCTGGTAGGCTACCGTGCCTCTTCGTGCCTTCACACAAAATGGTCCAATAAATCTTGGGGCTAGCTTCCCCTTAATTTTGAACCGTTGCAGACCCCTCATAGGAGATACTCGGAGGTATACGGAATCACCAGGTTCAAAGCTGACCTCACGATGCTTCTGATCATAGTAGCTCTTTTGTCGGCTCTGTGCTGTCTTGAGTCTGTCCCTGATTTGTTTAACTTTTTCCTCGGCCTCCTTAAGCATATCTGGGCCGAAGATACGGCTGTCACCTGTTTCTGACCAATTCAATGGGGTACGACACCTCCGTCCGTACAATGCTTCAAAGGGTGCCATTTGCAAACTGGTTTGGTAACTGTTGTTGTACGCAAATTCGGCATACGGCAAACTCTCTTCCCAACTGGATCCATAGGTGAGCACACAGGCTCTTAGCATATCCTCTAGGATTTGGTTTACATGTTCTGTTTGTCCATCTGTCTGAGGGTGGTATGCTGTACTGAAAGCTAGTTGCGTGCCCAGAGCTTGTTGTAGGTGATCCCAAAATTTGGAGACGAATTGGGTGCTTCGGTCTGATATTATAGTCTTTGGGACTCCATGCAAGCAAACTATACGGGAGAGATAGAGTTTTGCCAGTCTTTGTGTGGAGTAGGTAGTCTTCACGGGAATGAAGTGAGCAACCTTGGTTAGTCGGTCTGTGATGACCCAGATGGCGTCATTTCCACGCTGTGATCGGGGTAATCCGACAATGAAGTCCATTCCGATTTCATCCCATTTCCACTCCGGTATCCTGTTAGGCTGGAGTAGCCCTGCTGGCTTTTGGTGCTCGGCCTTGATGCGCTGACATGAATCGCAACAAGCAACGAATGTGGCTATATCTCTTTTCATACCGTGCCACCAAAATCTTTCCTGAATGTCCTTGTACATTTTGGTTCCTCCAGGATGGATCGAATATGGAGCGGTGTGGCTCTCCGTCAAGATCTGTTGCTTGAGTTCCTCAATGTTAGGTACGCAAAGTCTGTCCCGGTACCATAATGTTCCTTCACTGTCCGTGACGAATTCTGAAGTCTTACTACGGTTCATTTTCTTCTTTATGCCTTCGATACTGGGATGTCCCTGTTGGGCCTTCTTGATTTGTTCCACTAGGGTGGGTTGTATCTCCAGGTTCGATATGGTGCCCTCAGAGACTAACATCATGTTGAGCCGAGTGAACTCTCGCTGAAACTCAGGCCTCAAGTTTTGCTGACCGTCACTGTCCGGGCTGGGGTTTCGACTAAGGGCATCGGCCACTACATTTGCTTTCCCTGGGTGGTAGTGAATACCGACGTCATAGTCCTTGACCAGTTCCAACCAGCGTCGTTGGCGTAAATTCAGCTCTGGCTGTGTGAAAATATATTTGAGGCTCTTATGGTCCGTATATATTTCACAACGATTTCCCAACAGAAAGTGCCTCCACTCCTTGAGTGCATGTATGACTGCTGCTAGCTCCAAGTCATGTGTTGGGTAATTTTCCTCATGCTTTCGCAGTTGCCTGGAGGCATATGCGACAACTTTGCCATCCTGCATTAGTACACATCCGAGACCTTTTCGGGACGCATCACAAAACACCTCAAAGCTCTTGTGTATGTCTGGTACGGTTAAGACTGGTGCGGTTGTCAGCTTTTTCTTGAGTTCTTGGAAGCTCTGCTCACATGCTTCCGTCCATACGAATTTCTTGTCTTTCTTGAGTAGTTGGGTCATAGGCTTTGCCACAGTGGAGAATCCTTCAATAAATCTCCTGTAATATCCGGCCATTCCTAGGAAACTCCGCACATCTGTAACATTGGCGGGCGGTTTCCAGCCCAGTATGGCCTTGACCTTTTCTGGGTCTACGGCTATGCCTTCTTGGTTCAAAATATGGCCCAAGAAACCAACTTGTCTTAGCCAAAATTCGCATTTGCTAAATTTGGCGTACAACTGATGTTTCCTCAATTCTCCCAAAACCATCCTGAGGTGCTCAGCATGCTCTTCGCGTGTCCTCGAGTAAACCAGAATATCGTCAATGAATACCACCACAAATTTGTCCATGAATTTCATGAATACTTTGTTCATGAGGTGGACGAAGTATGCGGGGGCGTTTGTTAGTCCAAACGGCATCACCGTAAACTCGTATAACCCATATCTGGAAGTGAAAGCTGTCTTGGGAATATCTTCCGTCCGTACCTTCAATTGGTGATATCCCGATCTCAAATCAATCTTTGAAAATACTTTAGCTTGTGCGAGCTGGTCAAACAAATCATTTATCCGTGGCATCGGGTATTTGTTTTTGATGGTGACCATATTGAGGGCTCGATAGTCTATGCATAGTCTCAGTGTCCCATCCTTCTTCTTGGCGAACAATACGGGCGAACCCCATGGTGAGGAGCTGGCTCGTATAAACCCCTTGTCCAGTAATTCCTTTATCTGTTTCTTCAACTCCACCAGTTCTGAGGGTGCCATTCTATACGGCTTCTTATAAATGGGAGCGGTGCCAGGTGCTAATTCAATGCTGAATTCGATCTCTCGGTCTGGTGGCATACCTGGTAGTTCTTCTGGGAACACATCAGGGAACTCGCATACCACTGGCACCTTTCTTAATTCTGCGATGTCCATCTTGTTCAGTTTTGGTTTCTGTGATCGGGGCCTTACTTGAGCGGAAACTCTTATAGTCTTGCCGTGATGGTGAGTGAGAATCACTGTCCGATTGAAACAGTCGATGAATCCTTTGTTGGTGGTCAACCAGTCCATTCCTAAAATGACATCCAGTCCTTTACTTTCCAACACGATGAGATTCGCGTGGAATGGTAGTCCTTCGAACTCAATGACCACTCCCTGGCAGTAACCCTAAGCAATTTGCTTATTTCCGGGGGACTTGATGATCATAGATTTTTCCAAGGGGAGTATCGGAAAACTATGTTGCGAAACAAAACTCTTCGAAACGAACGAATGGGAAGCTCCAGAATCAAACAAAACCGTGGCAGGTACTGTGTTGACAGGGAACGTACCGAGCACGATGTCTGGGGCATTCTGCGCTTCTTCCCTGGTCACGTGGTTCAAGTGACCCTTCCTGTGGTTGTTGCTGGGATTGAAGTTGTTGCGCTTGGGGGCTGGATTGTTTCCACCATTGTTCGGCTTGGGTGCCGAGTCTCTTGGCTTCGGGCACTGTTTAGCATAATGCCCTTGTTGACCACAAGCATAGCAGGTGACCCCTGGACGGTATGTGAACTCCTTGTCTCTGGCATGAAATTGTCCGACGGGTCTTGGCTCAGTAGCCGTGGATCTCCTCGTGTCTGTCCTTGGGACCTCAGTCTTGCCTCGGTTGCTACGAGCAAGAGTCGTCTTGTCCCTCTTCCGCTTGCGGATATCTTCCAGACTACGGCGCTCATTCTCCAGGGTGATGGCCTTGTCCACCAGCGTCTTAAAATCCGGAAAGGTGTGTACAATCAGTTGGCATCTTAATGCTGGTGCCAGGCCGTCCAGGAATTTTTCCATCTTCTTGTTTTCTGTCATGTGCTCGTCGTAGGCATAACGAGACAGTTGGGTAAACTGGCCGTTGTATTCTGTGACGGTCATGCCTCTTTGCTTCAGGTCATCAAACTCTCTCTTCTTGATCTTTAGGATGCTCCTGGGAATGTGTGCCCCACGGAAGCCTTCCTTGAATTCTTCCCAGGTGATGTTGTGTTCCCTGGGGTGCATGTGTAGGAAGTTCTCCCACCATGCTGCGGCTGCTCCAGTAAGGTAGTGTGGTGCATAAAGCACCTTCTCATGATCTGAGCATTGAGCGATAATCAGTTTCCTTTCAATCTCACGAAGCCAATCATCGGCTTCCAGTGGCCTGTCGGTGTGAGCAAAAGTTGAGGGGCGAGTCTTCTGTAACTCAGATAACTTGGAATGTGGTTGATAGGGTTCACAGTGGTTTCCCATATTGATGACATGGTTCATCTTCTCCTGGTGCTGTTGCTGGCTTTGCTCGAAGAGACGGCATACTTGAGATAGTGCCGCTTCGCTGTCCTGTTGGCTGGACTGACCCCGAGTGAAATTGTTGCTGGTCTGTGTTCCGTAAACCTCTTCTGGCTGATTGGGCATAGAGCGAGTCCAAGGGCGAGACATTTTTCCAGTCTGGGGTATCATTTGCAAAACCCATGAGAAAAACCGTGTGGCGCAGGAAAACCCTTGCAAAGGCAATAATCCAAAAAGGCTTCAAGGTTTTCAAGAAACACAAATGATTTTCACGGAGAAGAAGTGCTTAACACAAATCTTACATGCGAAAGCAAACACAAGATACATCACTCAGGTTGTGCGTACTCAATCCTGACATGTTATTAAAAACTAGCGTACTACTCCGGAAGGCAGCAAACACACCAATACAAACTAGCGTACAGATAGAAACAACACATCATACAAGCAGGCATAACACGCGGCTACTCGGTGCTCTCAGTCGGAGATGGTGAAGATCTCCTTCCCCTTGCCGAGGGCAAGGCTCAGCAGTCCAGGAGAATCAACCTCCTCCTCTCTAGCTGGCTCCTGGCGTGCGACGCTGCGCTGCAGTGATGGTGCGGGGGCGACTGGCGGTAGAGCGCGTGCGACAGGCGGTGCGGCTCTGACTGGAGTAGGAGCGATGACTCGGTCGAACTCCTCAGTGGTAGGCAGACGGCAAGCAGTGGCCAAAACGGCCGGTGCATACGAGGCTGAAGACGAGACGAATGTCAGAGGCGGCGCCGTGTGGAGAAGCTCCTTCCTGCTGGCAGGACCGCCCCGGACTAAGTCCATGCGGGCAGCCACAAGATCATTTACGAGGTTGTCGAAAGACTCCTCCAGAGCCTTGAGATACTCCACAACCATCTCGATGGCTTCATCTCGCTCTCCCCGATGGCAGGTGAACGCATAGTGGCTGGTGTAAGGCACATGGCATGGGAGGTAGCGGTAGCGATGAGTCTTCATCGTAGGAAGGATATCCCGAAGGCGAGCTATCGCCTCACGGGCAGCCATCTGCATGGCATGCCTCTCCGTAGGCATGGCCCTTCCCGTAAAACGGAAATGGCGAGCAGCAGATCGTCCTCCCCTGAATTGCACCACAGCCTGGTGCATAGACACGTCGTCACTGAGCTTGTGCTGATAGAGTGTGAACTCCGGGCGAGCTGCTGGCCCGATCGCGAGCTTGGTGATGGAGACGAGGAGCTTGACAAACCCCTCGGGCACGTTGGTGAACACTCGATTCTCACAGCCGCTGCCAGCCATCTACAAAAGTAGGCAAAAATTCTGAGTAGCCATGTCATAAATTTTATGATGACCAACAGAAAATAGCTACAATTGCAAAATGCTGAAGAAGCATTAAAGACGCTAATAACCGATTAGCGATCGCACCTAGTGGCTTCCTACAGTCAGCCTGGCTCTGATACCAAGCTTGTCACGACCGGTTTTTCAATAAAATAATTATTGAGAAACCAATCCCTGTTACGGACCAGCGAGGAAGAATTCCTTCTCACTGATAGACAATACATTGGTCACAGAAGAAAAATACCAGGAGTACTAAATATAATACAAAGTTGAGCAGAGACTGCCCAACAATTTATTACATGCACGCCGATAAAACAATACGGCGGATAGGGTGGCAAACTACTAACTCACGATAAAAACGGTGGTGGAAATATCATCGCGAAGCGAGTGACTTGATTCCAGAATACTACAACTCTTCGAGCGTCGGAGGGAGGCTCGAGAAGACTTATTGCGGGTGGCGGAAGCGTAAATGATACAAGTGACCAATATCCGGGATCGCGCAGGACTGACTGGGACTCCTCTAGGCGTCGGACGCGCTATCAAACTCTTCATCCAAGAGATCGCCTTCGTCAACATCTGGCCAAATCAACAAGCCAGGTGAGTACTATGAAAGTACTCGCAAGACAGTTCGGACATAAGGTATAACAAATGCAAACATGAAGCACATGAATAAGTTAACCAGTGCGATCAGACAGAGATAATAAATACTGGGTGCCAAGCGAGGGTCTGAATGACGCCTCGAGCGGAAACTGCAGAATAGTAATACTGGTGCCAAACGAGTGTCTGAAAGACTCCTCGAGAGGAAAATGCGGAATAATAATACAGGTGCCAAACGAGTGTCTGAAAGACTCCTCGAGCGGAAAATGCGGAATAATAATACAGGTGCCAAATGAGTGTCTGAAAGACTCCTCGAGCGGAAAATGCGGAATAATAATACAGGTGCCAAACGAGTGTCTGAAAGACTCCTCGAGCGGAAAATGCGGAATAATAATGCCACAGTCGGGCGTCGGGGCGACACCACATAAAGGGCTTATGTCAGAAAGTAAAGATAGTGCATGCCGCAGTCGGACGTCTGAGCGACATCACATAAAGGGCTTATATCGAAAGTGAGAAACGAGTACACGCCACAGTCGGACGTCTGCGCGACGTCTCATAAAGGGCTTATATTGTAACAATACAATAGTTCGGGAATATAATTTATCACAAGCACGAGACAAATATAATGTTAGTCCATCCACAGGGATAACAATGAAATTGAATTTACCACTTGAGCTTGTTCACCGGGGGCAAGTTTTCACACGGATAGATTTGGATGTAAAGTCTACATTACTGATCATGGATACGATGATTTGGAAGGAATTGACTCTGCAGAGTTTGTACTTAACCACAGCCAACGGATTTCAGTAGTCACGGGGACTAGTTCCGTCTACGGTGTTCTGGAAGGAACACGTCTAACCAGTACACACCCAATTTAACCATCCGAAGCCAGGGATCACCCTCGGCAACATTCAGGAAAAACCCTGAGTCGGGGAGGCTACAACCTCGCGTAGCATGGGATCAAATTTCTATACGCGCGCTATAAGGGGGTGCCCCCCTCTCGGTCCCAACCGGAAACACCCATGCCCCCTGACCGAATGACTGGCTTTAATCCTGGGCCAAGGTACCATCATCCCGGCCTCTCTGCTTGGTGTGTACACGGAAAGAGGTTACCAACTTACTAAACCGTATCCTGGCAATGAGACATGTGGTGGCACGGAAAGGGGAAGGGACGATAACACGGCTCTAACCATGTTAACGTCGGAAAAGTCGGATGACACAAGGCTGGCATGCTACAACAGTACCACCTTGCTGCCCTTCATGTCACCACATGATTAGGCCACCTCCCATCAGAGGTCATCGCAACTTTGGAACATGCGGGAAAAGATCGATAACGTGGCTCCAACCACGTTAACGTCGAAAAGAGTCGGATGACGCAAGGCTGGCATGCTACAACAGTACCACCTTGCTGCCCTTCATGTCACTACATGATTAGGCCACCTCTCATCAGAGGTCATCGCAACTTCGGAACAACCGGGTCGTTGCCTTACGAGCAACGAGATATTTATCGACACTCACATGCCACGCACAAACTTTCACATGAACATGCAAAACATCTGCCATATCAAATGTTCAAACATGCTTGCCTGGTTCGGAGAAGTCGGAGTCTAGCTCGGCGAAGTTCGCGGCTCCGTCCCCTCTCCCGGAACCTACGGCAATCACGAAACGGGGTACTAACGTGAAAACCAACACATGCACAGAAACTTTGCCAAATATTTTTTCAAATAAATCCCATAAAAAACTAGACAAAAGTTGGATATTGACAGAAAAAGAATCACTCAAAAATACCTTTTCATTAAAAAGTTATAAAGGTTTCTGTCCAGGGACTTATCTGTAATGAAACAGAAAAGTTCCAGGGTTTTAACTGAGAAAACAGAAAACGCTTCGGCTGGGAATGCGCAAGCGCAAGGAGAAAACGTATTTTGCCCGAAGGCGCCAACAGAAAACGGTTCGGGGAAATAAAACAGAGGCTGACACGCGGGGCCCGCATGTCAGGTTTGAAAGCTCGCCGGCGCCCGAAGACGGCGATGGACGCCGGCGTCGAACCACGGCGAGTTAGGAGAAACGGAGGGTACCAAGAGCTTCAGTGTCTTCTTCCGCGTCGGTGGGTGGTGGACTCGTCCAACGGGGAGCACCACGTCGACGGCGACACTATCTCCGGCGGACGGCGGTTCGGGTGAGGTTGGGGAACTCCGGTGGAGGGCTGCAAAGTACGAATTGAGGCGCGGGTCAGAACGGGTGATGCAAGGTGAAGCTGCTGGCAAGAGAATGGGGGCTGTGGAGCACACACGGGGGCGAATCAGGCTGGATCCCGTGGCGGGTCGCGGCGGCCGGAGTCGAGGAAGGAGACCTCCTCGCGGCTCTTCCAGTGGCTGGGCGTGCTCTAGGGGAAGTGTAGGGCTGGTGTGTGCTCGAGTTGAAGCTCGGGGCCCCTATTTATAGGCAGATCGACGGGGTGGCCGTGAACGGAGAATCTCCGGCGAGCGATTACGGCGGAGCAGTGGGTTGGCAGGGGGTTTGAGCGGTCGAGCAGCATCAGTGGATGTTACGGGACTCATTTTGCAGCTAAACGGAGCTGGCCCTGGCGTAATGGCGTCTGCCCACGGTGAGGTGACCACACGGGCTCAACGGCGGCAGAGAGCGCGCTCCGCGCCCTGGGGTTCACGACGAGAGCGGCAGCGCATTCGGGGGAGTGGACGGCCACGCGGCGGGCTCCGGTGGTTTGGGCGGCGCTGGGTGGAGTCGGCGGCGCCGTGTCTCCCGCTGGCGTCCGCAAAGCCGCCGCCGGTGTCGGTCACGGGGCGGCGCACCTTCTGCTGCTCGTCGCCGACGCCCGCAAGATGCCAGGCACTCGTGCGGTGCAGGAACGAGAGGGCGAGGACGAGGAGCAAGGCGACGCGAGGGTACTGGCGAGATCGATGCCCGTCTCTGAAGAAAACGACAGTGAGCACTGACTGAACTCTGAAGTTAACTGAACTTGACAGTGACCATGCACTGCAGGTGTTCGACAGTAGGTTTTGGTAAAGAGATAAAATTTTCTGGGGCTGTAACTTGGTGAGATGATCACTCAAAGCACCCATGGGCTGCATGAATTTACTTGGAATTTTTGGAGAAAGTTTTGAATGAATTTCACCAAATTTGCCAAATCTGGTCCAAACTTGCAGCTGATGTAGTTTGAAAATTTTGAACTGGAGACCAGTGGATCTTCATGGTTCTAGGTTGAGGGTTCAAAGGACTAGGAGGGGAAAGAAGTTTGGTGGTAAAAGTCCAAACAGAAAATGGAGTTCCTTTGTAAATCTCCAAGTGCTATAAGAGAAGACAGAAATTTTTTTGAATAGAATTTGAATGGAAATGATCACATGAGGAGGTTCAACTTGCTGGATTTGATGCAAATCATGATCCAAAGGTGAGTGAAGGGTTAGGAGAGAGGATTTGCACTAATGCCATGGCAAGAAGGAATAGTTGAAAGTGGCAAAGTACTTTCCAAAAGCCATAGTGCAAATTCAAGAAAAGGTTTTCAAAAGTTATTCTCTCAAATGAAAAACATTTTGTCTTGAGCCCAAATGAAGAGCAAGAACCTCCAAGACCAAAGCAGGATCTTGGGTGAATTCAAATAAAATTTTTGCCATAAAGAAAAATATTTGAGAGTGAGAGTTCTCTTGAAGAAAAAATTTTAAATCACTCCCTTCAAGTCAAATAAATTTTTTTGAAAAATCCAAAAGAAACTTGGGTGTCACACCCGTCAGAAGAGAGACCACAGCCAAAGGACGGGGAGGTAGTGATTTTTGCGGATCATATGAGCCGGGGCTTCGCACCGCCCGGCTCAAAGTTTTTTAGGGACGTTCTAAACTTCTTCGACTTGCGGCCTCAAGACATAGGACCCAACTCAGTGTCCAACATCTGCAACTTCCAATTCTTCTGCGAGGTTTACCTTGGAGATGAACCTAGTCTGCTGCTCTTCCGAGAGCTTTTTTACTTGAACCGTCAGAATGAGTGCGCCAATGGGCCAAGTCTGGAATTAGGTGGCATCTCCATCCAGCGGCGTAGGGACTGCCTTTTCCCTTACGCAGAGCCGCCGAGCCACCCAAAGGACTGGAACATGACTTGGTTCTATTGCCAAGACACGTCACCGGCTGATGAAAGTCCGCTGCCCGGCTTTCGCCCATCGCGTCTGGAGTCAACACACCCATTGTCAGACAAATTGACTCCGGCGGAGCGCCAGCCTCTGCTCCCCACTATCAACAAGATCAAGGCTCTCCTGGGCAATGGTCTGAATGGAATCGATCTGGTCCGGGTCTGGATCTCGTGGCGGGTGATCCCATTGAGCCGCCGCCCCGGCTTAATGTGTGAGTACACGGGCCGAAAGGACGACCCTCAGAGACACAGCCGCAATGATCTTCCGGAAGACGTTGCAGAGGAGATGACCAAGGCTCTTTTAAACGAGAGCCTGGCAGACTGCGGAAGGACCGGGTTAGCCCCCTTCTGCAAGACCAACCCAGCCCCAGCGGTAAGCCGCCAATCTGATCATCCTATCTTCTTCTGTATATAACTTTTATCTGAATCGTTTGAAGAAATCATCATTGTATTTTTCAGGCTGACGACAAGTTCTGGCGGGTCAAATATGACCATGAGGCGGCCAAGAAGGCCAGAAAGGTGAAGAAAGCCGCCAAGAAAGCCGCCCCTCGCAAGAAAGGAAGCAGGCCTACTGCTTCAGAGCTGATGCAACTAAGCGACAGCTCCGAGTCAGAGGTAACCCCTGAGCCTTTAAGTCCTTGCTGTATTCACTGTTTGTTGCTGTCCGCCTTATCAATACTTGCTCATTGACAGGATGACACCGGCGCAAGTAACCCGGTGGTTGAAGAGGTAATGTCACTTTCCTCCGACTCGGAGCCCTTGCCAAAGCTGAAAGTCCGAAGGGTAACCCGGAAAGTAAGCTTTTCACATCCTTTAGCTTATCAAGATCCTCAATTTATTTTGAAGCGACAGGTTCATGAGAGCCGGCGTCACACCCGGACCAGCAAGGACACCGATCTCTCCTCCGGGTTACCTGACGCATCAAGGAAGCGCCGAACTGAAGTTATTTCCCACTTGTACCCTTTTCATCCGTTGGCGGGCGTTATCCGTCAGCCACTCAATTCTTCTGACTCAAATTATCAGGAGACCTCCCCCTCTTCGGGCGACTCTATGCAGTCGAGTCTTCCGGCTTTCAAGACCGTGCCCGGGTAATGACAACCATCTCATATTATACTTGTCTGTACTTACCCTTTTTGTGCTTAACGTTTTTGTCCTTTCAGTGCCCAGGAAAAGCTCACCAAGAGAGCGAAGAAGACCAAGTCAGCCGGAGTGCCGGATTTACCTGACCCGGAGGTGACGGCTCAAGAACCGCCAGCTGCCTCCGCCCCCGAAGCCACCATTCCAACCGACAAGGCACCTGAGGCCGCTGCCCCAACTACCAAGGAAACTACAGAAGCTTCTGTTAACCCGGAGGCCTCCAGCTCGGCTCCACCAGCAGACGACCCGGACGTGGTAATCACCCGGACGGAGTTCGTTGAGCCGGGGAGACCTACCGTGCTGGCCAAGTGCTCCGCTAAGGGGGAGTTGCTGCAGCCCCACCGGGTGAACCTGGACCTCTCCGACTACACCAACCTGAGCATTGGAGAGCTCGTCTCTGGCTACATCAGCCAAGTGCACAAGAGCCAGGACGCAGAGGTCGCCATGGTGAACCAGATCCAGCAGAAATCTGAGGTATCATTCTGCTATCCTCTTTACTTACCGCATAGTTACCTTTACCATGCTAGCCCCCAAGTCAACGACTTATGATTGAATATGTTGTAGACTTAGTTTCCGGCTTACTCAATTGAGCCGGCAGTTTGTAGATAGATACATTCAATATGCATTAGCCCCCAAGTGCCAAGTGTCTTTGCTTGGAAAACGCTTGGGACTTATATAGTAACTGTTCATGCCATAACCCAGAAATTTATACAGGCTGCTGGCAAAAAGCTTGAGGCTGACCTTGCTGATGTCAAGAGCCGGCTGAAGATGCAAGAGATGGAGACCCGGAAGGCAAACGCCAAGTTCGTGTCCAGCATCGCCGCGCAAGAAAAGCTGAAGACGGAGTTCGACGCTGAGCGGAAGGCGTGGGCCGAAGAAAAGGCCGTATTGGTGAACCGGGCTGAACAGGCGGAGAAGGCTCTCTCCGAGAAGACGGCCGAGCTCTCCGGCCTAAAGCGCCAAGTGTCCCAGATGGTGGCCGCAATCTTCGGTAAGTCGTCGCGCCGGCTTTCATCAAGTTTAAAATGTTTATATCTCATAATTTCATCCTTGTCGGCGGCTTATCTGACTCTGTTAAACAGGTCCCAGAAGTGCCAACCTCAACCAGAGCGTGGTAACCAAGCTGAAGGCCGTGTATACCCTAGTGGAGCAGCTCTACACCGGGTCACAGCGTGCCTTAGCTGTGGTGGCCCTATCCAACGAGGTGCCGACTCACCTGGCAGAAGTCCTTCGCCGGCTCGCTGTACTGCCTCAACGGATCCAAGAGCTGCGACGGGCCTCTGCAAGAGCCGGAGCGATCGCCGCGCTGAGCCGGGCCAAGGCATTCCTGCCGGAGTTAGACCCGGCGGACATCGCCCTTGGCTATCCAAGCCTGAAGGAAGACGGCTCAGCTTTCGATCAGAAGGACTTCGCAGCTTGCGTGAAGGCCGTACGCCCGGTGGCCACCCTTATCGGGAACGACACAGATCTGACCAAGTACCAGCCGGGTTACAATGCGGAGAATCAGAGGATTCCAACCCCTCGCTATGAAGCCCTCAACTTGATCCCGCCGGCTCGTCAGCACACTTTCGCCCCGGAGATTGACCCTTCCGGGTTAATTGACGAGGAAGCCCAGTTCGAAGCTCTCAGCGGCATCGACTGGAAGTCATCAACCTTCCAGGTCTTGGGATCAACCGGAGGAGAAGAGCCGGAGACTTCCACCCAGCAAGCGTCTTAACTTCCGCAGCCGGTTTACCAAACAATGCTCCACCCTTTTAGACTTGATGAGTTTTGTAATAGAGTAGGTGCAACAGTTTATCTCTGCCGTGCCATCGTGCACGTATTGAATGCTGAAGTCTTTTGAAGTTGTCTCTTTGATGTTTCTCCGGGTCATAATCAATCCTTTGTTTTTCTTAACCTCAAAAGAGGTGCCTTTAATTATCCTGCATAGAAGGGCAAATCACAAGTCTCGAGGCGGCTTACCGCCCTGAGAATCATAAGTTTTAAATAACCCGGAATATGAATCAAAAAGGACTTGTCTTCAATGATATCCTGTCTTATAACACCCATTGTGTTCAGCAATACTGTAAACCCAAGTTAAGCCGGCAAAGTGAGACCCGGCCGTACACACTTGGAATAATCAGACAAAATTGACTATAAACTGGAAGAACTTAGGGGCTTCCGGTTCGAATACGACCAGAGACCCGGCCAAAGGGGTTATGCTAAGATTCGAATACGATCATGTAGCCCCCAGTGGGTGTGGCGATGCCAATCAAGAGGGTATCGACAGCTATGTTCTCTTTGGTTCGAATACGACCCATGTTTGAACAGGAAGCCCCCAAGTGATTTTAAGAATTGTTTAACGACGCTGATTCGAATACGATCCACGTCGGTTCCCAAAGGGGTGAAACCATGATTCAAATATGATCAAGGAAAACTCCCCAATGAGCTCGGCACTTTGCCAATCAAATGGGTATCGACAGCTATGTTCTCTTTGGTTCGAATACGACCCATGTTTGAACAGGAAGCCCCCAAGTGACCTTGTTGCTTATGGCTAGATTCGAATATGATCATAAGCCGGATCCTCCTTCAAGTCATCATGTAATCTTGCAATGAAAACAACACGTGCATATTTGGAGGAGAAAAAAGGACAGAGGTCCTGCTTTATTGCTTATCATAATATATACATGGCTGAGAGAAATATGTACATCACGAGAGCTGGTGACTCAAGTGTAGTAAGGCCGAAGCTGAGCTATGTTCCACGGCCGACGGGTCTCTTCCTCCGACTTACGTGAATTTTTATGCTCCCGAACGTCAATGAGGTAATATGACCCGTTGTGCAAGTTCTTGCTGACCACAAAGGGTCCTTCCCAAGGCGGGGACAACTTGTGTGCATCTGTTTGATCCTGGATGAGCCGGAGCACGAGATCGCCTTCCTGGAAGACCCGGGTTTTAACCCGGCGACTATGATAATGGCGCAGGTCTTGTTGGTAAATCGCGGAGCGAGCTGCGGCCTCATCACGCTGTTCGTCCAACAAGTCAAGAGCATCTTGGCGCGCCTGTTCATTGTCCGCCTCAACATAAGCCGCCACTCGAGGTGAGTCATGACGGATGTCACTGGGGAGGACGGCCTCTGCCCCATAAACCATGAAGAAAGGCGTGAAGCCTGTAGATCTGTTAGGAGTAGTGTTGATGCTCCATAACACGGAGGGCAACTCCTCCACCCAACAACCCGGCGTCCGTTGCAAAGGGACCAAAAGCCGGGGCTTGATACCCTTCAGAATCTCCTGATTAGCTCTCTCAGCTTGACCATTGGATTGAGGATGAGCAACTGACGAGACATCAAGTCGGATATGCTCTCGTTGACAAAACTCTTCCATGGCGCCTTTGGATAGATTGGTGCCATTGTCAGTTATAATGCTGTGCGGAAAGCCAAAGCGGAAAATCACCTTTTTCATAAATTGAACCGCCGTGGCCGCATCACACTTGCTAACTGGCTCAGCTTCCACCCACTTGGTAAATTTGTCAACCGCCACCAATAGGTGAGTCTTCTTATCTTTGGATCATTTGAAAGGCCCAACCATATCAAGCCCCCAGACCGCAAAGGGCCAAGTAATTGGGATCATCCTCAGCTCCTGAGCCGGCACATGAGCCCGTCGTGAAAACCTCTGGCAACCATCACATTTACTGACCATGTCCTCTGCATCAGCATGAGCCGTCAGCCAATAAAAACCATGGCGAAAAGCCTTGGCCACAAGAGACTTTGAGCCGGCGTGATGGCCACAATCCCCTTCGTGAATCTCACGCAAGATCTCTTGACCTTCCTTAGGGGAGACACAACGCTGAAATGCTCCTGTAACACTGCGATGATGCAACTCGCCATTGATAACAATCATTGACTTAGCCCGCCGGGTTATTTGTCTGGCCAAAGTTTCATCCTCAGGCAACTCCCCCCGGGTCATGTAAGCCAAATAGGGCATTGTCCAGTCCGGTATGACGTGGAGAGCCGCCACCAGTCGCGCCTCCGGGTCAGGGACAGCCAAGTCCTCCTCTGTAGGCAGCTTAACAGAAGGATTATACAGGACATCCAAGAAAGTATTAGGCGGCACCGGCTTTCGCTGAGAGCCTAGCCGGCTTAGTGCATCAGCCGCCTCATTCTTCCTGCGATCAATGTGCTCCACTTGGTAGCCCTGAAAGTGCCCAGCAATGGCATCAACTTCGCGGCGATAAGCCGCCATGAGAGGGTCCTTAGAGTCCCACTTGCCTGATACTTGTTGAGCCACCAAGTCCGAGTCACCGAAACACCTTACCCGGCTCAAGCTCATCTCCTTAGCCATCCGAAGACCGTGGAGCAAGGCCTCGTACTCAGCCGCATTGTTAGTGCAAGGAAACCTCAACCATAACACATAATGGAACTTGTCACCTTTAGGGGAAGCCAATACAACTCCAGCCCCCGAGCCCTCCAACTGCCTGGACCCATCAAAGTGGATAGTCCAATATGTGTTATCCGGTTTCTGCTCGGGCACTTGTGACTCTGTCCAGTCATTGATGAAATCCACCAAGGCCTGAGATTTAACAGCAGTGCGTGGCACGTACTTGAGACCATGAGGTCCAAGCTCTATAGCCCACTTAGCTACTCTCCCTGTGGCCTCTCTGTTTTGAATGATATCACCAAGAGGGGCAGAACTGACCACAGTAATGGGATGACCCTGGAAATAATGCTTAAGCTTCCGGCTTGCCATGAACACACCATAAACAAGCTTCTGCCAATGTGGATACCGTTGTTTGGACTCAATAAGCACTTCGCTGACATAGTAAACCGGCCGCTGAACCGGATGCTCCTTACCCTCTTCCTTGCGCTCCACCACCACAGCCACACTGACGGCTCGTGTGTTTGCCGCCACGTACAGTAATAAGGGCTCTTTATCAACCGGAGCAGCAAGGACTGGGGGCTCTGCCAACTGCTTCTTCAAATCCTCAAAAGCGGTATTAGCTGCATCATTCCAGACAAAGTTATCAGTTTTCTTCATCAACTGATATAATGGCATGGCTTTCTCACCCAAACGGCTTATAAACCGGCTTAAAGCAGCGATGCGACCAGCCAAGTGCTGAACATCATTTATACACGCCGGCTTAGCCAGAGAGGTGATGGCCTTGATCTTCTCCAGGTTAGCTTCAATGCCTCTGTCAGAAACCAAGAAACCCAAAAGTTTGCCTGCAGGAACACCAAAAACACACTTGGCCGGGTTAAGAATCATCTTGTAGACCCGGAGATTATCAAAGGTTTCTCTCAAATCATCTATCAGGGTTTCCTCCTTTATGGATTTAACCACAATGTCGTCCACATAAGCATGAACATTGCGCCCAATCTGTTTATGAAGACAGTTCTGTACGCAACGCTGATAAGTCGCCTGTGCACACTTGAGTCCAAAGGGCATGGAGACATAGCAGAAGGCTCCAAAGCGAGTGATGAATGCTGTCTTCTCCTGGTCCTTAACTGCCATTTTAATCTGATGATATCCGGAATAGGCGTCCAAGAAACTTAAGCGCGCACAACCTGCCGTAGCATCAATAATTTGATCAATACGGGGAAGGGCAAAAGGATCAGCCAGACACGCCTTATTTAAGTCCGTGTAGTCCACACACATCCGCCAAGTGCCGTTCTTCTTGAGTACGAGCACCGGGTTAGCTAACCACTCTGGGTGAAGGACCTCAACGATAAACCCGGCCGCCAAGAGCCGGGCCACCTCTTCACCAATAGCTTTCCGCCTCTCTTCATTAAACCGCCGAAGGAACTGCCTGTCCGGCTTAAATTTCGGATCAAGATTGAGAGTGTGCGCAGCGAGCTCTCTAGGTACACCTGGCATGTCAGAAGGTTTCCATGTGAAGATGTCCCTATTCTCACGGATGAACTCGATGAGCGCGCTTTCCTATTTCGGATCCAGGTTGGCACTGATGCTGAACTGCTGAGATGAATCTCCTGGAACGAAATCAACAAGTTTAGTCTCATCAGCCGACTTAAATTTCATCGCCGGATCATGCTCCGTAGTCGGCTTTTTCAGAGAGGTCATATCTGTTGGGTCAACATTGTCCTTGTAAAACTTCAACTCCTCTGTTGCACAAACAGATTCTGCATAAGCTGCATCGCCTTCCTCACACTCCAGGGCCACTTTCCGGCTGCCGTGAACCGTAATGGTCCCATTGTGACCCGGCATCTTGAGCTGTAAGTACACATAACACGGCCGAGCCATGAACTTGGCGTAAGCCGGCCGCCCAAATATAGCATGATACGGACTTCTTATCTTAACCACCTCAAAGGTCAATTTCTCCACCCTGTAGTTGTTCTCATCTCCAAAGGCCACTTCCAATTTGATCTTGCCGACTGGATAAGCCGACTTACCAGGTACCACACCGTGGAAAATAGTGTTGGACTGGCTGAGGTTCTTATCAATCAACCCCATACGACGGAACGTCTCATAATAGAGGATGTTGATGCTGCTGCCTCCATCCATGAGCACCTTAGTAAACTTATATCCTCCCACTTGAGGAGCCACCACTAGGGCCAAGTGGCCCGGGTTATCCACCCGGGGAGGGTGATCCTCCCTACTCCACACTATAGGCTGCTCAGACCACCGCAAGTAGTGTGGAACCGCCGGCTCAACAGCATTCACAGCCCTCTTATGAAGCTTCTGATCTCGCTTACACAGGCTGGTGGTAAACACATGGTACTGTCCACCGCTAAGCTGCTTTGGATTGGTCTGATAACCCTCCTGCTGCTGTTGATGACCCTGGCCAGACTGTTGATTGAAGCCCCCTTGACCGTTCTGAGGATTAGAATTTGAGCCGCCGCCCGGGCCATGAAAGCCGCCGGCGCCTGAGCCGTCGCCCGGGCCATTGTAATTCTTAAAGGCCTTCATGATTGCACAATCCTTCCACAGATGAGTCGCTGGCTTCTCTCTAGAGCCATCTCTTGGACAAGGCTCATTCAACAGCTGCTCCAGCGTCGGGCCTGACCCGCCGCCTCGGGGAGGGGGCCTCCCTTTGCGTCGCTGGTTATTACCTTGTGAGCTGGCGTTGGCTACAAACTCTAGGCTGCCATCAGCCTTGCGCTTGCTTCCTCCTTGGTTCCCCGGGTTATGCTGAGGACCCTTGCCATTGTCGTTCTTCTTTCCCTTCCCTGTCCTTTCATCATCTGAAGGGGGATCCTTGGTACCATCAGAATCGGCGTACTTGACAAGAGCCGCCATTAGTGTACCCATATCATTGCAGTCGCCCTTAAGCTGCCCAAGTTTCATCTTCAGGGGCACAAAATGACAATTCTGCTCCAGCATTAAAACTGCTGAGCCGGCATCCATCTTGTTTGACGAGTGTATGATCTCCTTAACCCGGCGAACCCAATGTGTCGTAGACTCACCCTCCTGCTGCTTACAGTTAGTCAAATCCACAATTGACATAGACTGCCTACAGGTATCTTTGAAGTTTTGGATGAACCGGGCCTTCAGCTCAGCCCAAGACCCAATGGAATTCGGCGGTAGCCCTTTCAACCAAGTGCGGGCAGTCCCATCTAACATCATGGTGAAATACTTGGCCATTGCCGCCTCACTGACCTCCAGCAGCTCCATGGCCATCTCGTAACTCTCGATCCAGGCTGCGGGTTGCAAGTCAGCTGTGTAATTAGGCACCTTCCTAGGGCCTTTGAAGTCCTTAGGTAAACGTTCATTACGGATAGCTGGTACTAAGCAAGGGACATCCCCGGTCCTGGTAGGGATACCCGCGTCGACGGAAGTCGTCGGATAAGCCGGGGGGGGGGTCTGGTAAGCCGTCAATTGAGGCACTTGCTCCGCCTCTTGCCGCGCTCTGTCCTGGTCTGCTGCGTGAAAGGCTCCATTATGAGCCGGGCCATGACCAGGAGGCGGGTCATGGCGTCGGACGTTACTTGAGCCGGTCGCTGAGACCATGTGTCTGCTATAACTCGGGCTCTGGCCCGGACGAGGGGTCGAGTGGATTCTGTCCCGGCTGTAGGAGTACGCCTCTTGCTGCGCCAGTGCTGTCTGAAGGAGTTCCCTGACCCGGCGGGTTTCAATAGCCGTCGGAGAGTCGCCGTCGACTGGGAGAGCCGCCAGCCGTGCTGCCGCGGCGACCATGTTCTCCAGTGGGTTATTATAATGACCCGGGGGTATTGGCACGTATTGAGGCGGGGCAGGGGGCACCTGGGGAGGCCCCATCACCATTGGCTGAATAGGGGTTCCAGACCCGGGCACTATGACCCCTGGCGGGTTACTAGACCCTGCACCTGGCGTGTTGAAGAGGTTGCGTGGATCGTAAACCAGAGGGAGTCGAGATTGGGTCTTTTGATGCCTCCTTCTCATGACCTCATTGGACGCGTTCTGATCAATCGTGAGTTGGAAGGACCGCGCCTGGATCAACTGAGTTTGGGCCTCGAGAGCCGCCCTCTCCGCAGCCATCCTGATCCCTTCTGCTGCAAGGTCCTCCTTAGCTTTCACTAGATCCAATTTTAACTGTGCCACCTCCGCATCATGCTGAGCTTGATCCGCCGGGTCAACCGTGGCGGTTAACAGGGCCGTCATCTTGTCCGTGAGATCCATCAGTACCTGAGCCGGAGAAGGCACCGGGTTTCCCGCTCCAGCCGCGGGGTTCTGAACAGGCTGTGCACCGGCCATAAAGATTCCCACCCGGCTTGGCGGGTCAAATAGGTCCGGAATACTGTCACCATCGGAACAACCCATGAGCCTGCCCTCTTGAAGTTGATACAACGAGTTTGACTCATCGGTGGCCGACTCGCCGTCAGAGCCGGCGGCCGTCTCATCACCAGATCCAGATCGATGAGAGAGTCCTCCGTGGATACACCCCACAAAAGCATGCCTTAAGGCAGGCCGGGTCCGGGCGGGTCGTGCATGCTGCGCCACCTCGATGAGATCGGCGCAGAGATCCGGCTCAGGGCCCGGCTCACCAATCTTGCCAATGAAAACATGAATTCCGCCGAAGGGGACCCGGTACCCGTACTCAATTGAGCCGGCTTCGGGGCCCCAGTTTGCATCGTCGATGTAGAGCTTGCTGCGACGACTCTTGGTCATCCGGCCCATAGCGTATCCCTTGAGCCCTTCGAAGCTGCCCTTCAAGAACTCAAATCCACCGTGCGCCAGCCCCATGGTGGGCGCCAACTGTCGTGGAATTGTCACGGCAGATGTCCTCGAGCTAGGACTTAGTCGTGGAGCCATCGCAGCTAGGAAGCTTGAAGGGGTTAATGCGGGACAAGGAACACGAGGGTTTATACTGGTTCGGCCCCTTAAGGTGAAGGTAAAAGCCTACGTCCAGTTGAGGTGGTATTGATTAGGGTTACGATCACCAGGGAGCTAAACTGCTATGCCCGGCTCTCGATGAGATTGTTCTTGTCCCTAAACCGCTGCCGGGTCATCCCTTTATATAGGGAGGCTGACGCCCAGCAGCTCTCAGAGTCCCGGCCGGCTCATAAAAGTGTCCGGCTCGGACTCTCAACTATTCTTGCCTTACACTACAAGTTCTACCATAATAACGATTGTAACTACGGGCTTTAAGCCATATCCGGGTCTTAAGCCCATCTCTGGCCCATCGTCTTCTAGCTTGGCTCCGGGCTTCTGGCAACGACCATATGAGTAACCCGGCCCCTCCTGGCGGGTGACTCTAAGGTCTATATCCTCAACAGCATCGGTTCGGTTTTCGGTTTGTCCGTTTTATGCCCACCCTAGTATGGATGGCAATCTTGTAAATAGGATATGTGATGCATGAATTATAACATTTGTTGTTTATTGCTATGATCTACCTGTGTAGGAAGGTCGAGGCTACCAATCCGCAACAATAATCGGGTCACCGCATTCTAAATAATTAGAGCCTCACTTTAATCAACACTATGGTTGGGAGTCTACCGATGTTTATGTTATCTTTTCTGCGATCCCCAAGGGGGTTCTAAAAAAGCTTGACTATTTTGCATCTAACTTCTATTGGCAATATGATGACATGGAGAAGAAATACCGGTTATTTTCAAAACGTTATCACCCTAAGGAGCCCGGTGGTCTTGGCATTCGAGACTTGCATACCCAAAACATTAGCTTATTTTCAAAATGGATATTTAAACTTCTTATTGAAGATGGTATGTGGCAAATCATCCTCGCAGCAAAACATTCGCATCACAAAACTCTTCCTCAACTAGTGGCGAAAGCAACTCTCAATTACGGAAGGGATCTTGAGGATCAAAGAATTATTTATTGCCAATGGTACCTTTAGACTGGGATATATTTCACGAATCAGATTTTGGGAGGATTTTAATGGCATGTAACACATACAATATTTTCCTCTGCACTCCTACTAACACTGCTCATATGTTTGGAGCCATGAGCGGTGAGTGGGGGAATGAAAACACCTCCTTATAGGGGCAGCTGTTGTGTGTTGGTCCATCTAGCTATATCGAAAGACATTACTTTCAACGGAAATTCACGATTCCTCCTTTGTAGGTTATTCATATGTGTACCAGCTGGTTACAATGTTGGGCTATCTTCCAAATTCAGCTCATCTTCTTTTTTTGCGGGGAAAATGCAGCTCATCTTGGTGATTTGGGAGTTGTTTACTACTCGTACGCCCGTGGCAGTTTGAGGCTTGACTTTGTTAATGGTGGCTGATATGAAGCTCTTCTTAGTTGGTGTTTTTTTGCGATTCAAACAAGAGCTTCATCATTAACTAGTAAAATGATTACAATCTTGTCTAGTACACACAAGGATGCTCTCCGGCACTTGGTGTATCCAGTCACACTTCGGATTTGATTCAGAAGCAAATTTGGCAACTTTGTGAGCTGCTATATTTGCCTCCCTCTTAACATGATAAATTATCAAAAGTTTCAAAACCACTACATCCTTCTACCAGCTCTTGTATTTCATTGATAATTTACAAGATGCTAGCTCTATGATGTCTTCTGGATCTCCAAAAGGACACAAGATCCTGACAATCAGTCTCCATTGTTCCTTGCGGAATATTGAGAATCTTCATCACCTTAGCTCCATCTCTACAAGCTAAAGCTTCTGTTGTTAAAACATTAGGGACTGAATCATACTATTTACTACTCTTCGCTACTACAGTGCCATTAGTGTCTCTGATTATTACCCCTGAAGCTCCTTTTTCATCCTTTGCATTGAAGGCCGCATCTACATTAATTTTATAGTTGCCTTCTTATGGACGTTGCCAGTATGTCTTGGTCTTTGTTTTGGTTCCTTCTCCTTGTGGTTTTGCGTTCAACATCAGATCTAATGTCGTGTCATGCGCCCACCTACAAGCTTGAATTAAATTAGTTGAGGAACCTCCATGAATTTTATTATTTCGTGATGTCCACAATGACCACATGCCACACAAAATATATCTTGCCTTTTCCATCGCACATACTTCATTATCAATGCAAAGGATGACAATCACCTTTTAAAAATTCCGCTACATGTGATTTTCTATAGTACTTAGTAGAACTTTTGTACTCTAATTATGCTTGTAGTGTGCATCATCTACTAGGAAATGCAGAGACCTGGTGTTTTCTTCTTGTAATTTGAATAAAATCAACCATTTCGGAAATAAATATTTGTGGATTATTGGTTGTTCTGGTGTTCCCTTACTATGACCTGGTCATATATACAAATACACCCTTGATAAAAACATTAATCAATTGAGAAATACATTTTTCTTTTATTTTTCATTGTTTGAACTTGTCACGGGAAAGCGAGAAATAGATACACACGTAACATGAAGTTGACATCAAAAATCATCTCAACAACAGAGTATACTACTACCTCTGTAACTAAATATAAGACATTTTGGCAGTTCAAATACATAGGTACTCCCTCTGTCAAGAAATATTGAAGGAAATATGCCCTAGAGGCAATAATAAAGTTGTTATTTTTATATTTCCTTATTCATGATAAAGATTTATTATTCATGCTATAATTGTATTAATCGGAAACCTAAATACATGTGTGAATACATAAACAAATACCTGTCCCTAGTAAGCCTTTACTGGACTAGCTCGTTGATCAAAGATGGTTAAGGTTTCGTAACCATGGACATGTGTTGTCATTTGATAACGGGATCACATCATTAGGAGAATGATGTGATGGACAAGACCCACCCGTTAGCTTAGCATAATGATCGTTCAGTTTTATTGTTATTGCTTTCTTCATGTCAAATACATATTCCTTCGACTATGAGATTATGCAACTCTCAGATACCGGAGGAATGCCTTGTGTTCTATCAAACACCACAATGTAACTGGGTGATTATAAAGATGCTCTACAGGTATCTCCGAAGGTGTTTGTTGAGTTGGCATAGATCGATATTAGGATTTTTCACTCCGAGTATCGGAGATGTATCTCTGGGCCCTCTTAGTAGTACACATCATAAGCTTGCAAGCAAACGACTAAGGTTTAGTCACGGGGTGATGTATTATGGAACGAGTAAAGAGACTTGCCGGTAACGAGATTGAACTAGGTATGAAGATACCGACGATCGAATCTCGGGCAAGTAACATACCGATGGACAAAGGGAATTACTTATGTTGTCATAACGGTTCGACTGATAAAGATCTTCATAGAATATGTAGGAGCCAATATGGGCATCCAGGTTCCGCTATTGGTTATTGACCGGAGAGGTGTCTCGGTCATGTCTACATAGTTCTCAAACCCGTAGGGTCCGCACGCTTAACATTCGTTGACGATATAGTATTATATGAGTTGTGTGATTTGGTGACCGAATATTGTTCGGAGTCCCGGATGAGATCACGGACATGACGAGGAGTCTCGAAATGGTCGAGAGGTAAAGATTGATCTATAGGACGATAGTATTCGGACACTGGAAGTGTTTCGGGGGGTACCGGGTACTTATCAGCTCACCGGAAGGGGTTCCGGGCACCCCCGGCAAAAGATATGGGCCTTATGGGCCAAGAGAGGGAACGCACCAGCCACAATGGGCTGGTGCGGCCCCCATATCAGGCCGGCCTAAGAGGAGAAGGAAAGAGGGGAAGGGAAAGGAAAGTGTGGAGTATGACTCCCCCTTCCTTCCCTCTCCCCCCTCTTTCCTTCCTCCTCAGTTAGTATATGAAAAGGGGGGCATAGGGCAAGGCAAGAGCCCTAGGGCTGCCGCCAGGTATCTTGGGGCACCCTAAGGGCTGCCTCCTCCCCTCCCACCTATATATACATGTGGAGGGGGCGCCACATGAGGACACAACATTGTTTTTGCCGTGTGCAGTGCCCCTGTCCATCGTTTACTCCCTCGGTCATATTTTCGTAGTGCTTAGGCGAAGCCCTGCGGAGATCACATCACCATCAACGTCACCACGCCGTCGTGCCGGAACTCATCTACTACCTCGCTATCTTGCTGGATCAAGAAGGCGGAGGATGTCACCGAGCTGAACATGTGCATAACACGGAGGTGCTGTGCGTTCGGTACTAGATCGGTTGAAGTGCGAAGAAAGTTCGACTACATCAAACGCATCGTGAAACGCTTCTGCTTACGTTCTATGATGATACGTAGACACACCCTCCCACTCTCGTTGCTATGCATCTCCATGGATAGATCATTGCGTGTGCGTAGAATTTTTTTTGTTTTCCATGCAACCTTTCCGAACAGTGGCATCATGAGCCAGGTCTATGCGTAGATGATATGCATGAGTAGAACACAAAGAGTTTTGGGCGGTGATAGTCATACTGCTTACCATCAACATCTTATTTTGATTCGGCGGTATTGTGGGATGAAGCGGCCCGGACCAACCTTACATGTCCACGCACATGAGACAGGTTCCATCGACTGACATGCAACTAGTTTTGCATAAAGGTGGCTGGCAGGTGTCTGTTCTCCTACTTTAGTTGAATCGAATTTGACTGTGGCCGGTCCTTGAAGAAGGTTAAAATTGATGAATCACCGTTGTGGTTTTATGCATAGGTAAGAACGGTTCTTTCTAGAAGCCCGTAGCAGCCACGTAAAACTTGCAACAACAAAGTAGAGGACGTCTAACTTGTTTTTGCGGGGCATGTTGTGATGTGATATGGTCAAGACATGATGTGATAAACGTTATTGTATGAGATGATTATTTTTTGTAAGATATCTGACAACCGGCAGGAGCCTTATGGTTGTCTCTTTATTGTATGAAATGCATACGCCATGTAATTGCTTTACTTTTATCACTATGCGCTAGCGATAGTTGTACAAGCAATAGTTGGCGAGACGACCACGACGCTACGATGGAGATCAAGGTGTCGAGCCGGTGACGATGGATACCATGACGATGCTTTGGAGATGGAGATCAAAAGCACGAGATGATGATGGCCATATCATGTCACATATTTTGATTGCATGTGATGTTTATCTTTTATACATCTTATTTTGCTTAGTACGGTGGTAGCATTATAAGATGATCCCTTCACTAAATTTCAAGATAAAAGTGTTCTCCCTGAGTATGCACCGTTGCTACAGTTCGTCGTGTTGAGACACCACGTGATGATCGGGTGTGATAGACTCTACGTTCACATAAAACGGGTGCAAGACAGTTTTGCACATGCAGAATACTTGGGTTAAACTTGACGCGCCTAGCATGTACAGACATGGCCTCGGAACACTGGAGACTGAAAGGTCGAACGTGAATCATATAGTAGATATGATCAACATAGAGATGTTTACCATTGATGACTACCCCATCTCACGTGATGATCGGACATGGGTTAGTTGATTTGGATCACGTATCACTTAGATGACTTGAGGGATGTCTATTTAAGTGGGAGTTCTTAAGTAATTTGTTTAATTGAACTTAATTTATCTTGAACTTAGTCTTAATAGTTTTTGCATATCTATGTTTTAGATCAATAGCTCGTGATATAGCTCCCATATTTTTTGATATGTTCCTAGAGAAAACTAAGTTGAAAGATGATAGTAGCAATAATGCGGACTGGGTCCGTGATCTGAGAATTATCCTCATTGCCGCACATAAGAATTATGTCCTTGATGCACCGCTAGGTGATAAACTTGTTGCAGGAGCAGATGCAGACATTATGAACGTGTTGCAAGCTCGATATGATGACTACTTGATAGTTTAGTGTGCCATCTTTATGGCTTAGAACTGGGACTTAAAAAACGTTTTGAACGCCACAGAGCATATGAGATGTTCCAAGAAGCTGAAAATTGATATTTCAGATTCATGCCCGTGTCGAGAGGTATGAGAGCTCTGACAAGTACTTTGCCTACAAGATGGAGGAGAATAGCTCAGCCAGTGAGCATGTACTCTGGATGTCTGGGTACTACAATCGCTTGAATCAAGTGGGAGTTAATCTTCCAGATAAGATAGTGATTGACAAAGTTCTCTAGTCACTATCACCAAGCTACTAGAACTTCGTGATGAACTATAATATGCAAGGGATGACGAAAATGATTCCCGAGCTCTTCGCGATGCTGAAATCGGCGAAGGTAGAAATCAAGAAGGAGCATCAAGTGTTGATGGTTAACAAGACCACTAGTTTCAATAAAAAGGGCGAGGGAAAGAAAGGGAACTTCAAGAAGAATGGGAAGTAAGTTGCCACTCCCGTGAAGAAGCCCAAAGCTGGACCCAAGCCTAAAACTGAGTGCTTCTACTGCGAAGGAAATGGTCACTGGAAGTGGGACTGCCCCAAATACTTGGCGGATAAGAAGGATGGCAAAGTGAACAAAGGTATATTTGATATACATGTTTTTTGAGAGAGAAAGACGGTAAGGGAACCCCCTACAGTATAATTGGTGCAACAAACCCAAATTGCAAGTACCATGCCTTGAACCTAGGTGGGTGGGAAGGCACCAGCCCCTTCCTACCACTAGGCTATGCCTTAGTCTGCTATTTGATATACATGTTATTGATATGTATTTTACTAGTGTTCGAAGTAACCCCTGGGTACTTGATACCGGTTCAGTTGCTAAGATTAGTAACTCGAAACATGAGTTACAGAGACTAGTTAAACGTGAGGTGACGATGTGAGTTGGAAATGATTCCAAGGTTGATATGATCACCATCACACACTCCCTCTACCTTCGGGATTAATGTTGAACCTAAATAAATGTTATTTGGTGTTTGCATTGAGCATGAATATGATTAGATCATGATTATTGCAATATGTTTATTCATTTAAGTTATAGAATAATTGTTGTTCTGTTTACATGAAATAAAACCTTCTATGGTCATACACCCAATGTGAATGGTTTATTGAGTCTCGATCGTAGTGATACACATATTCATAATATTGATGCCAAAAGATGCAAAGTTGATAATGATAGTGCAACATATTTGTGGCACTACCGTTTAGGTCATATTGGTGTAAAGCGCATGAAGAAACTCCATGCTGATGGACTTTTGGAATCACCTGATTATGAATCATGTGATACTTGCGAACCATGCCTCATGGGCAAGATGACTAAAACTCAGTTCTCCAGAACAATGGAGCGAGCTAATGACTTATTGGAAATAATACATACTGATGTATGCGGTCCGATGAGTGTTGAGGCACGCGACGGGTATCGTTATTTTCTGACCTTCACAGATGATTTAAGTAGATATGGGTATATTTTGTTAATGAAACACAAGTCTGAAACATTTGAAAAGTTCAAAGAATTTTAGAGTGAAGTGGAGAATCATCGTAACAAGAAAATAAAGTTTCTACGATCTGATCAAGGAGGCGAATATTTGAGTTACGAGTTTGACCTTCATTTAAAACAATGTGGAAAAGTTTCACAACTCACGCCACCTGGAACACCACAGCGTAATGGTGTGTCCGAACGTCATAACCGTACTTTATGAGATATGGTGCGATCTATGATGTCTCTTACTGATTTTCCACTATCGTCTTGGGGTTATGCATTAGAGACAGCTGCATTCACATTAAATAGGGCACCGTCTAATTCCGTCGAGACGACACCATATGAACCGTGGTTTAGCAAGAAACCTAAGCTGTCGTTTCTTAAAGTTTGGGGTTGCGACACTTATGTCAAAAAGGCTTCCGCCTGATAAGCTCGAACCCAAATCGGAGAAGTGCATCTTCATAGGATACCCTAAGGAAACAATTAGGTACACCTTCTACCACAGATCCGAAGACAAGATCTTTGCTGCCAAGAAGGGAACATTTCTAGAGAAGGAGTTTCTCTCGAAAGAAGTGAGTGGGAGGAAAGTAGAACTTGATGAGGTAATTGTACCTTCTCTCAATTTGGAAATTAGCACATCAGAGAAATTCGTTCCCGTGATGCCTACACCAACTAGAGAGGAAGCTAATGATGATGATCATGAAACTTCAGATCAAGTTGCTACTGAAACTTGTAGGTCGACCAGAGCACGATCCACACCAGAGTGGTACAGCAATCCTGTCCTGGAAGTCATGTTGTTGGACAGCAACGAACCTATGAACTATGAAGAAGTGCTACCTCTTGAGCACTGCGTTGGTTTTCCCTTGAAGAGGAAAGGGTGATGCAGTAAAGTAGCGTAAGTATTTCCCTCAGTTTTTGAGAACCAAGGTATCAATCCAGTAGGAGACCACGCACGAGTCCCTCGCATCTACACAAACAAATAAATCTTCTCAACCAACGCAATAAAGGGGTTGTCAATCCCTTCACGGTCACTTACAAGAGTGAGATCTGATAGATATGATAGGATAATATTTTTGGTATTTTTATGATAAAGATGCAAAGTAAAATAAAAGGAAATACAAATAGCTAAGTGTTGGAAGATTAATATGATGGAAAATAGACCCGGGGGTCATAGGTTTCACTAGTGGCTTCTCTTGAGAGCATAAGTATTACGGTGGGTGAACAAATTACTGTTGAGCAATTGACAGAATTGAGCATAGTTATGAGAATATCTAGGTATGATCATGTATATAGGCATCATGTCCGAAACAAGTAGACCGACTCATGCCTGCATCTACTACTATTACTCCACACATCGACCGCAATCCAGCATGCATCTAGAGTATTAAGTTCATAAGAACAGAGTAACACTTTAAGCAAGATGACATGATGTAGAGGGATAAACTCATGCAATATGATATAAACCCCATCTTGTTATCCTCGATGGCAACAATACAATACGTGCCTTGCTGCCCCTACTGTCACTTGGAAAGGACACCGCAAGATTGAACCCAAAGCTAAGCACTTCTCCCATTGCAAGAAAGATCAAACTAGTAGGCCAAACCAAACTAATTCGAAGAGACTTGCAAAGACAACCAATCATACATAAAAGAATTCAGAGAAGATTCAAATATTGTTCATAGATAAACTTGATCATAAATCCACAATTCATCGGTCTCAACAAACACACCACAAAAGAAGATTACATCGAATAGATCTCCACAAGAGAGGGGGAGAACATTGTATTGAGATCCAAAAAGAGAGAAGAAGCCATCTAGCTAATAACTATGGACCTGAAGGTCTATGGTAAACTACTCACACATCATCGGAGAGGCTATGGTGTTGATGTAGAAGCCCTCCGAGATCGATGCCCCCTCCGGCGGAGCTCCGAAAAAGGCCCCAAGATGGGATCTCACGGGTACAGAAGGTTGCGGCGGTGGAGTTAGGTTTTTGGCTCCGTATCTGGTAGTTTGGGGGTACGTGGGTATATATAGGAGGAAGAAGTACATCGGTGGAGCAACATGGGGCCCACGAGGGTGGAGGGCGCGCCCAGGGGGTAGGCGCACCCCCTACCTCGTGCCCTCCTGGTTGATGTCTTGACGTAGGGTCCAAGTCCTCTGGATCATGTTTGTTCCGAATTTTTTTGATGTGGAATGCTACTTGGCATAATTTCAATGTAATTCTCTTAATTGTGGTATGAATATTTAGATCCAAAAGATTCAAGATAAAGGTTTAATATTGACATAAAAGTAATAATACTTCAAGCATACTAACTAAGCAATTATGTCCTCTCAAAATAACATGGCCAAAGAAAGTTCATCCCTACAAAATCATATAGTTTAGTCATGCTCCATTTCCGTCACACAAGAATGCTCTCATCATGCACAACCCCGATGACAAGCCAAGCAATTGTTTCATACTTTAGTAATCTCAAACTTTTTTCAACCTTCACGCAATACATGAGCGTGAGCCATGGATATAGCACTATGGGTGGAATAGAATATAATGATGGGGGTTATGTGGAGAAGACAAAAAAGGAGAAAGTCTCACATCAACGAGGCTAACCAATAAGCTATGGAGATGCTCATCGATTGATGTTAATGTAAGGAGTAGGGATTGCCATGCAACGGATGCACTTGAGCTATAAATGCATGAAAGCTCAACAAAAGAAACTAAGTGGGTGTGCATCCAACTTGCTTGCTCACGAAGACCTAGGGCATTTGAGGAATCCCATTGTTGGAATATACAAGCCAAGTTCTATAATGAAAAATTCCCACTAGTATATGAAAGTGACAAAACAAGAGACTTTCTATCATGAAGATCATGGTGCTACTTTGAAGCACAAGTGTGGAAAAAAGGATAGTAGCACTGTCCCTTTTTATTTTTTTGGGCCTTCTTTTTTTGGCCTTTTTTTGGGACAATGCTCTGCGAATGATGATCATCACACTTCTATTTATTTACAACTCAATGGTTACAACTCGATACTAGAACAAAGTATGACTCTATATGAATGCCTCCGGCGGTATACCGGGATAACAATGAATCAAGAGTGACATGTATGAAAAATTATGAATGGTGGCTTTGCCACAAATACGATGTCAACTACATGATCATGCAAAGCAATATGACAATGATGAGTGTGTCATAATAAACGGAATGGTGGAAAGTTGCATGGCAATATATCTCGGAATGGCTATGGAAATGCCATAATAGGTAGGTGTGGTGGCTGTTTTGAGGAAGATATAAGGAGGTTTATGTGTGAAAGAGCGTATCATATCACGGGGTTTGGATGCACCGGTGAAGTTTGCACCAACTCTCAATGTGAGAAAGGGCAATGCACGGTACCGAAGAGGCTAGCAATGATGGAAGGGTAAGAGTGCGTATAATCCATGGACTCAACATTAGTCATAAAGAACTCACATAATTATTGCAAAAATCTACAAGTCATCAAAAACCATGCACTACGCGCATGCTCCTAGGGGGATAGATTGGTGGGAAAAAACCATCGCTCGTCCCCGACCGCCACTCATAAGGAGGACAATCAAAGAACACCTCTGTTGGGGAACGTAGTAATTTCAAAAATTTCCTACGCACACGCAAGATCATGGTGATGCATAGTAACGAGAGGGGAGAATGTTGTCCACGTACCCTCGTAGACCAAAAGCGGAAGCGTTAGCACAACGCGGTTCATGTAGTCGTACGTCTTCACGATCCGACCGATCAAGTACCGAACGCACGGCACCTCCGAGTTCAGCACACGTTCAGCCCGATGACGTCCCTCGAACTCCGATCCAACCGAGTGTTGAGGGAGAGTTTTGTCAGCACGACGGCGTGGTGACGATGATGATGTTCTACCGACGCAGGGCTTCGCCTAAGCACCGCAACAGTATTATCGAGGTGGACTATGGTGGAGGGGGGCACCGCACACGGCTAAACGATCAAATCAATTGTTGTGTCTCTAGGGTGCCCCCCTGCCCCCGTATATAAAGGAGCAAGGGGAAGAGGTGCGGTCGGCCAGGAGGGGCGCGCCAGGAGGAGTCCTACTCCCATTGGGAGTAGGACTCCCTCCCTTTTCCTTGTTGGACTAGGAGTGGAGGGGGAAAGAGGAGGGAGAGAGGAAGGAAAGGGGGGGCGCCGCCCCCCTCTCCTTGTCCTATTCGGACTAGGGGGGAGGGGCGCGTGGCCCTACCCTGGCCGCCTCTCCTCTCTTCCATTAAGGCCCACTATGGCCCATTAAGCCCCCGGGGGGTTCCGGTAACCTCCCGGTACTCCGGTAAAATTCCGATTTCACCCGGAACACTTCCGATATCCAAACATAGGCTTCCAATATATCAATCTTCATGTCTCGACCATTTCGAGACTCCTCATCATGTCCGTGATCACATCCGGGACTCCGAACAACCTTCGGTACATCAAAACATATAAACTCATAATATAACTGTCATCGAAACTTTAAGCGTGCGGACCCTACGGGTTCGAGAACTATGTAGACATGACCGAGACACGTCTCCGGCCAATAACCAATAGTGGAACCTGGATGCTCATATTGGCTCCCACATATTCTACAAAGATCTTTATCGGTCAGACCGCATAACAACATACGTTGTTCCCTTTGTCATCGGTATGTTACTTGCCCGAGATTCGATCGTCGGTATCTCAATACCTAGTTCAATCTCGTTACCGGCAAGTCTCTTTACTCGTTCCGTAATACATCATCCCGCAACTAACTCATTAGTTACAATGCTTGCAAGGCTTATAGTGATGTGCATTACCGAGTGGGCCCAGAGATACCTCTCCGACAATAGGAGTGACAAATCCTAATCTCGAAATACGCCAACCCAACAAGTACCTTTGGAGACACCTATAGAGCACCTTTATAATCACCCAGTTACGTTGTGACGTTTGGTAGCACACAAAGTGTTCCTCCGGTAAACGGGAGTTGCATAATCTCATAGTCATAGGAACATGTTTAAGTCATGAAGAAAGCAATAGCATAATACTAAACGATCGTGTGCTAAGCTAACGGAATGGATCAAGTCAATCAAATCATTCTCCTAATAATGTGATCCCGTGAATCAAATGACAACTCATCTCAATGGCTAGGAAACATAACCATCTTTGATCAACGAGCTAGTCAAGTAAAGGCATACTAGTGACACTTTGTTTATCTATGTATTCACACAAGTATTTTGTTTCCGGTTAATACAATTCTAGCATGAATAATAAACATTTATCATGATATAAGGAAATAAATAATAACTTTATTATTGCCTCTAGGGCATATTTCCTTCAGTCTCCCACTTGCACTAGAGTCAATAATCTAGTTCACATTGCCATGTGATTTAACACCAATAGTTCACATCACCATGTGATTAACACCCATAGTTCACATCGTTATGTCACCAACACCCAAAGGGTTTACTAGAGTCAATAATCTAGTTCACATCGCTATGTGATTAACACCCAAAGAGTACTAAGGTGTGATCATGTTTTTCTTGTGAGAGAATTTTAGTCAACGGGTGTGCCACATTCAAATCCGTATGTATTTTGCAAATTTCTATGTCAACAATGCTCTGCACGGAGCTACTCTAGCTAATTGCTCCCACTTTCAATATGTATCTAGATCGAGACTTAGAGTCATCCAGATCTGTGTCAAAACTTACATCGACGTAACTCTTTACGACGAACCTTTTGTCACCTCCATAACCGAGAAATATTTCCTTATTCCACTAAGGATAATTTTGACCGATGTCCAGTGATCTACTCCTAGATCACTATTTTACCCTCTTGCCAAAATCATGGTGAGGTACACAATAGGTCTGGTACACAGCATAGCATACTTTATAGAACCTATGACTTAGGCATAGGAAATGACTTTCATTCTCTTTTCTATTTTCTGTTGTGGTCGGGTTTTGAGTCTTTACTCAACTTTATACTTTGCAATACAGGCAAGAACTCTTTCTTTGACTGTTCCATTTTGAACTACTTCAAAATCTTGTCAAGGTATGTACTCATTGAAAAACTTATCAAGCGTCTTGATTTATCTCTATAAATCCTGATGCTCAATATGTAAGCAGCTTCACCGAGGTCTTTCTTTGAAAAACTCCTTTCAAACACTCCTTTATGCTTTGCAGAATAATTCTACATTATTTCCGATCAATAATATGTCATTCACATATACTTATCAGAAATGCTGTAGTGCTCCCACTCACTTTCTTGTAAATACAGGCTTCACCGCAAGTCTGTATAAAACATATGCTTTGATCAACTTATCAAAGCGTATATTCCAACTCCGAGATGCTTGCACCAGTCCATAGATGGATCGCTGGAGCTTGCATATTTTGTTAGCACTTTTAGGATTGACAAAACCTTCTAGTTGCATCATATACAACTCTTCTTTAATAAATCCATTAAAGAATGCAGTTTTGTTTATCCATCTGCCAGATTTCATAAAATGCGGCAATTGCTAACATGATTCGGACAAACTTAAGCATAGATACGAGTGAGAAACTCTCATCGTAGTCAACACCTTGAACTTGTCGAAAACCTTTTGCGCCAATTCTAGCTTTGTAGATAGTAACACTACTATCAGCGTCCGTCTTCCTCTTGAAGATCCATTTAATCTCAATGGCTCGCCGATCATTGGGCAAGTCAATCAAAGTCCATACTTTGTTCTCATACATGGATCCCATCTCAGATTTCATGGCCTCAAGCCATTTTGCGGAATCTGGGCTCATCATCGCTTCCTCATAGTTCGTAGGTTCGTCATGGTCAAGTAACATGACCTCCAGAACAGGATTACCGTACCACTCTGGTGCGGATCTTACTCTGGTTGACCTACGAGGTTCGGTAGTAACTTGATCTGAAGTTTCATGATCATCATCATTAGCTTCCTCGTTAATTGGTGTAGGTGTCACAGGAACCGGTTTCTGTGATGAACTACTTTCCAATAAGGGAGCAGGTACAGTTACCTCATCAAGTTCTACTTTCCTCCCACTCACTTCTTTCGAGAGAAACTCCTTCTCTAGAAAGGATCCATTTTCAGCAACGAATATCTTGCCTTCGGATCTGTGATAGAAGGTGTACCCAACATTTTCTTTTGGGTATCCTATGAAGACGCATTTCTCCGATTTGGGTTTGAGCTTATCAGGTTGAAACTTTTTCACATAAGCATTGCAACCTCAAACTTTAAGAATCGACAGCTTAGGTTTCTTGCCAAACCATAGTTCATATGGTGTCGTCTCAACGGATTTAGATGGTGCCCTATTTAACGTGAATGTAGCTGTCTCTAATGCATAACCCTAAAACGATAGTGGTAGATCGGTAAGAGACATCATAGATCGCACCATATCTAATAAAGTGCGGTTACGCCGTTCGGACACACCATTACACTGTGGTGTTCCAGGTGGCGTGAGTAGTGAAACTATTTCACATTGTCTTAACTAAAGGCCAAACTCGTAACTCAAATATTTTACCTCTGCGATCATATCGTAGAAACTTTTATTTATTTTACGATGATTCTCCACTTCACTCTGAAATTCTTTGAACTTTTCAAACGTTTCAGACTTGTGTTTCATCAAGTAGATATACCCATATCTGCTCAAATCATTTGTGAATGTCAGAAAATAATGATACCCGCCGCAAGCCTTAATATTCATTGGACCACATACATCAGTATGTATGATTTCCAACAAATCTGTTGCTTGCTCCATCGTTCCGAAGAACGGCGTTTTAGTCATCTGGCCCAAGAGGCATGGTTCGCAAGCATCAAGTGATTCATAATCAAGTGATTCCAAAATCCCATCAGCATGGAGTTGCTTCATGCGCTTTACACCAATATGACCTAAACGGCAGTTCCACAAATAAGTTGCACTATCATTATTAACTTTGCATCTTTTGGCTTCATTATTATGAATATGTGTATCACTATGATCGAGATCCAACAAACCATTTTATTGGGTGTATGACCATAGAAGGTTTTATTCATGTAAACAGAACAACAATTATTCTCTAATTTAAATGAATAACCGTATTGCAACAAACATGATCAAATCATATTCATGCTCAACGCAAACACCAAATAACACTTATTTAGTTTCAACACTAATCCCGAAAGTATAGGGAGTGTGCGATGATGATCATATCAATCTTGGAACTACTTCCAACACACATCGTCACCTCGCCTTTTACTAGTTTCTGTTTATTCTGCAACTCCAGTTTCGAGTTACTACTCTTAGCAACTGAACCAGTATCAAATGCTGAGGGGTTTCTATAAACACTAGTAAAGTACACATCAATAATATGTATATCCAATATACCTTTGTTCACTTTGCCATCCTTATTATCCGCCAAATACTTGGGGTGGTTCCACTTCCAGTGACCAGTCCCTTTACAGTAGAAGCACTTAGTCTCAGGCTTAGGACCAGACTTGGGCTTCTTCACTAGAGCAACAACTTGCTTGCCGTTCTTCTTGAAGTTCCCCTTCTTCCCTTTGCCCTTTTCTTGAAACTAGTGGTCTCGTCAACCATCAACACTTGATGTTTTTCTTGATTTCTACCTTCGTCGATTTCAGCATCACGAAGAGCTTGGGAATTGTTTCTGTTATCCCTTGCATATTATAGTTCATCACGAAGTTCTACTAACTTGGTGATGGTGACTAGAGAATTCTGTCAACCACTATCTTATCTAGAAGATTAACTCCCACTTGATTCAAGCGATTGTAGTACCCGGACAATCTGAGCACATGCTCACCGCTTGAGCTATTCTCCTCCATCTTTTAGCTGTAGAACTTGTTGGAGATTTTATATCTCCCAACTCGGGTATTTGCTTGAAATATTAACTTCAACTCCTGGAACATCTCATATGGTCCATGATGTTCAAAACATCTTTGAAGTCCCGATTCTAAGCCGTTAAGCATGGTGCACTAAACTATCAAGTAGTCATCATATTGAGCTAGCCAAACGTTCATAACGTCTGCATCTGCTCCTGCAATAGGTCTGTCACCTAGCGGTGCATCAAGGACATAATTCTTCTGTGCAGTAATGAGGATAAACCTCAGATCACGGATCCAATCCGCATCATTGCTACTAACATCTTTCAACTTAGTTTTCTCTAGGAACATATAAAATTAAACGGGGAGCAACATCGCGAGCTATTGATCTACAACATAGATATGCTAATACTACCAGGACTAAGTTCATGATAAATTGAAGTTCAATTAATCATATTACTTAAGAACTCCCACTTAGATAGACATCCCTCTAATCTTCTAAGTGATCACGTGATCCACATCAACTAAACCATGTCCGATCATCACGTGAGATGGAGTAGTTTCAATGGTGAACATCACTATGTTGATCATATCTACTATATGATTCATGCTCGACCTTTCAGTCTCAGTGTTCCGAGGCCATATCTGTTATATGCTAGGCTCGTGAAGTTTAACCTGAGTATTCCGCGTGTGCAACTTTTTTGCACCCGTTGTATTTGAACGTAGAGCCTATCACACCCGATCATCACGTGGTGTCTCAGCACAAAGAACTTTCGCAACGGTGCATACTCAGGGAGAACACTTATACCTTGATAATTTAGTGACAGATCATCTTATAATACTACCGTCAAACTAAGCAAAATAAGATGTATAAAAGATAAACATCACATGCAATCAAAATATGTGACATGATATGGCCATCATCATCTTGTGCCTTTGATCTCCATCTCCAAAGCATCGTCATATTTCCATCGTCACCGGCATGACACCATGATCTCCATCATCTTGATCTATATCAATGTGTCGTCACATGGTCGTCTCGCCAATTATTGCTTTTGCAACTATTGCTATCGCATAGAGATAAAGTAAAGCAATTATTTGGCGCTTGCATCTTATGCAATAAAGAGATAACCATAAGGCTTCTGCCAGTTGCCGATAACTTCAACAAAACATGATCATCTCATACAACAAATTATATCTCATCACGTCTTGACCATATCACATCACAACATGCCCTGCAAAAACAAGTTAGACGTCCTCTACTTTGTTGTTGCAAGTTTTACGTGGCTGCTACGGGCTGAGCAAGAACCGTTCTTACCTACGCATCAAAACCACAACGATAGTTTGTCAAGTTAGTGTTGTTTTAACCTTCTCAAGGACCGGGCGTAGCCACACTCGGTTCAACTAAAGTTGGAGAAACTGACACCCGCCAGCCACCTGTGTGCAAAGCACGTCGGTAGAACCAGTCTCGCGTAAGCATACGCATAATGTCGGTCCGGGCCGCTTCATCCAACAATACCGCCGAACCAATGTATGACATGCTGGTAAGCAGTATGAATTGTATCGCCCACAACTCACTTGTGTTCTACTCGTGCATAAACATCTACACATAAAACCTGGCTCTGATACCACTGTTGGGGAACGTAGTAATTTCAAAAATTTCCTACGCACATGCAAGATCATGGTGATGCATAGCAACGAGAGGGGAGAGTGTTGTCTACGTACCCTCGTAGACCGAAAGCGGAAGCGTTAGCACAACGCGGTTGATGTAGTCGTACGTCTTCACGATCCGACCGATCAAGTACCGAATGCACGGCACCTCCAAGTTCAGCACACGTTCAGCCCGATGACGTCCCTCGAACTCCGATCTAGCCGAGTGTTGAGGGAGAGTTTTGTCAGCACGACGGCGTGGTGATGATGATGATGTTCTACCGACGCAGGGCTTCGCCTAAGCACCGCTACAGTATTATCGAGGTGGACTATGGTGGAGGGGGGCACCGCACACGGCTAAAAGATCAAATCAATTGTTGTGTCTCTAGGGTGCCCCCTGCCCCCGTATATAAAGGAGGAAGGGGAAGAGGTGCGGCCGGCCAGGAGGGGCGCGCCAGGGGGAGTCCTACTCCCACCGGGAGTATTACTCCCTCCCTTTTCCTTGTTGGACTAGGAGTGGAGGGGGAAAGAGGAGGGAGAGAGGAAGGAAAGGGGGGCGCCGCCCCCCACTCCTTGTCCTATTCGGACTAGGGGGAGGGGCGCGCGGCCCTGCCCTGGCCGCCTCTCCTCTCTTCCACTAAGGCCCACTATGGCCCATTAATCCCCCGGGGGGTTCCGGTAACCTCCCGGTACTCCAGTAAAATTCTGATTTCACCCGGAACACTTCCGATACCCAAACATAGGCTTCCAATATATCAATCTTCATGTCTCGACCATTTCGAGACTCCTCATCATGTCCGTGATCACATCCGGGACTCCGCACAACCTTCGGTACATCAAAACATATAAACTCATAATATAACTGTCATCGAAACTTTAAGCGTGCGGACCCTACGGGTTCGAGAACTATGTAGACATGACCGAGACACGTCTCCGGTCAATAACCAATAGCGGAACCTGGATGCTCATATTGGCTCCCACATATTCTACGAAGATCTTTATCGGTCAGACCGCATAACAACATACGTTGTTCCCTTTGTCATCGGTATGTTACTTGCCCGAGATTTGATCGTCGGTATCTCAATACCTAGTTCAATCTCGTTACCGGCAAGTCTCTTTACTCGTTTCGTAATACATCATCCCGCAACTAACTCATTAGTTACAATGCTTGCAAGGCTTATAGTGATGTGCATTACCGAGTGGGCCCAGAGATACCTCTCCGACAATCGGAGTGACAAATCCTAATCTCGAAATACGCCAACCCAACAAGTACCTTTGGAGACACTTGTAGAGCACCTTTATAATCACCCAGTTATGTTGTGATGTTTGGTAGCACACAAAGTGTTCCTCCGGTAAACGGGAGTTGCATAATCTCATAGTCATAGGAACATGTATAAGTCATGAAGAAAGCAATAGCAGAATACTAAACGATCGTGTGCTAAGCTAACGGAATGGGTCAAGTCAATCACATCATTCTCCTAATGATGTGATCCCGTTAATCAAATGACAACTCATGTCAATGGCTAGGAAACATAACCATCTTTGATCAACGAGCTAGTCAAGTAAAGGCATACTAGTGACACTTTGTTTGTCTATGTATTCACACAAGTATTATGTTTCCGGTTAATACAATTCTAGCATGAATAATAAACATTTATCATGATATAAGGAAATAAATAATAAGTTTATTATTGCCTCTAGGGCATATTTCCTTCAACCTCATGTTTCAAATTTGTTACATAACGTTTACCATACGTGCATGCTATGGGACTTGCAAACTTCAACACAAGTATTTCTCAAATTCACAACTACGCAACTAGCACAACTTTAATATCACTACCTCCATATCTCAAAACAATCATCAAGCATCAAACTTCTCTTAGTATTCAGCACACTCATAAGAAAGTTTTTTACTAGTCTTGAATACCTAGCATATTAGGATTATTTAAGCAAATTACCATGCTGTTTAAGACTCTCAAAATAATATAAGTGAAGTATGAGAGAATAATAGTTTCTATAAAACAAAACCACCACCGTGCTCTAAAAGATATAAGTGAAGCACTAGAGCAAAAACTATATAGCTCAAAAGATTTAAGTGAAGCTTATAGAGTATTCTAATAAATTCCGAATCATGTGTGTCTCTCTCAAAAGGTGTGTCCAGCAAAGATGATTGTGGTAAACTAAAAATCAAAGACTCAAATCATACAAGATGATCCAAGCAAAACACATATCATGTGGCGAATAAAAATATAGCTCCAAGTAAAGTTACCGATGGAAGTAGACGAAAGAGGGGATGCCTTCCGGGGCATCCCCAAGCTTTGGCTTTTTGGTGTCCTTAGATTATATTGGGGTTCCATGGGCATCCCCAAGCTTAGGCTCTTTCCACTCCTTGTTCCATAATCCATCAAATCTTTTACCCAAAACTTGAAAACTTCACAACACAAAACTTAACAGAAAATCTCGTGAGCTCCGTTAGCGAAAGAAAACAAAACACTACTTTAAGGTACTGTAATGAACTCATTATTTATTTATATTGGTGTTAAACCTACTGTATTACAACTTCTCTATGGTTTATAAACTATTTTACTAGCCATAGATTCATCAAAATAAGCAAACAACACACGAAAAACAGAATCTGTCAAAAACAGAACAGTCTGTAGTAATCTGTAACTAACGCAAACTTCTGGAACTCCAAAACTTCAGCCAAAATAGGAAGACCTGGAAAATTTGTTTATTGATCAGCATCAATTGGAATCAGTATTTTATCACGTTCTGATGATTTTTAACAATTATTTTCGTGAACAGAAAGTTTCTGCAATTTTCAGCAAGATCAAATAACTATCATCCAAGAAGATCCTATAGGTTTAACTTGGCACAAACACTAATTAAAACATAAAAAAAACATCTAACCAGAGGCTATATCAAATATTTATTACTAAACAGAAGCAAAAAAGAAAAAAAAACTAAAAATAAAAATTGGGTTGCCTCCCAACAAGCGCTATTGTTTAACGCCCCTAGCTAGGCATAAAAGCAAGGATAGATCTAGGTATTGCCATCTTTGGTAGGCAATCCATAAGTGGCTCTCATGATAGATTCATATGGTAATTTTATTTTCTTTCTAGGAAAATGTTCCATGCCTTTCCTTAACAGAAATTGGAATATAATATTTCCTTCCTTCATATCAATAATTGCACCGATCGTTCTAAGGAAAGGTCTACCAAGAATAATAGGACATGAAGGATTGCAATCTATATCAAGAACAATAAAATCTACGGGCACATAATTCCTATTTGCAATAATAAGAACATCATTAATTCTTCCCATAGGTTTCTTAATGGTGGAATCTGCAAGGTGCAAGTTTAAAGAGCAATCATCAAAATCACGGAAACCTAGCAAATCGCACAAAGCATAGCATTCATAATATTTAATTTTAATTTTAATAGTAGGTTCCCACTCATCATAAAGTTTTCTAGGGATAGAAACTTCCAACTCAAGTTTTTCTTCATAAGATTGCATCAAAGCATCTACGATATGTTTAGTAAAAGCTTTATTTTGACTATAAGCATGAGGAGAATTTAGCACGGATTGCAACAAGGAAATATAATCTATCAAAGAGAAATTATCATAATTAAATTCCTTGAAATAAAAAATAGTGGGTTCATTAATATCTAATGTTTTGCTCTCTTCAATCCCACTTTTACCAATTTTTGCATCAAGATCTAAAAACTCCGAATTTTTGGAACGCCTTCTAGGTAAAGGTGGATCATATTCAGTCCCATCATTATCAAGATTCATATTGCAAAACAAAGATTTAATAGGGGACACATCAATAACTTTTAGATCTTCATCTTTATTTTCATAGAAACTAGAAGAACACGCTTTCACAAAGCAATTTTTCTTAGCACGCATCCTAGCAGTTCTTTCTTTGCACTCATCATTGGAAATTCTCATGGCTTTGAGAGACTCATTGATATCATGCTGAGGAGGAATAGATCTAAGTTTTAAAGAATCAACATCAAGAGAAATTCTATCAACGTTCCTAGCCAATTCATCAACTTTAAGCAATTTTTCTTCAAGCAAAGCATTGAAATTCTTTTGCGAATTCATAAATTCCTTAACACTAGTCTCAAATTCAGAAGGAATCTTATTAAAGTTCCCATAAGAATTGTTGTAGGAACTACCATAATTATTAGAGGAATTACTAGGATAAGGCCTAGGATTAAAGTTTCGTCCATACGCGTTGTTACCAAAATTATTCCTACCAACAAAATTCACATCCATAGATTCATTATTATTCTCAATCAAAGTAGACAAAGGCATATCATTAGGATCAGAAGAAACACTCTTAGTAGCAAATAATTTCATAAGTTCATCCATCTTTCCACTCAAAACATTAATTTCTTCTATCGCATGCACTTTTTTACTAGTAGATCTTTCAGTGTGCCATTGAGAATAATTAACCATAATATTATCTAGGAGTTTAGTAGCTTCTCCTAAAGTGATTTCCATAAAAGTGCCTCCCGCGGCCGAATCTAAAAGATTTCTAGAAGCAAAATTCAATCCGGCATAAAATTTTTGTATGATCATCCATAAATTCAAACCATGTGTAGGACAATTACGTATCATTAATTTCATCCTCTCCCAAGCTTGTGCAACATGTTCATGATCAAGTTGCTTAAAATTCATAATATCATTTCTAAGAGAGATGATCTTAGCGGGAGGAAAATATTTAGAGATAAAAGCATCTTTGCACTTATTCCAAGAATCAATACTATTTTTAGGCTAAGATGAAAACCAAGCTTTAGCACGATCTCTAAGCGAAAAGGGAAATAGCTTCAGTTTAACAATATCATTATCCACATCTTTCTTCTTTTGCATATCACACAAATCAACGAAGCTATTTAGATGGGTAGCGGCATCTTCACTTGGAAGGCCGGCGAATTGATCTTTCATGACAAGATTCAACAAAGCAGCATTGATTTCACAAGATTCAATATCGGTAAGAGGAGCAATCGGAGTGCTAAGAAAATCATTATTGTTGGTATTGGTAAAGTCACACAACTTAGTATTATCTTGAGCCATCGTGACAAGCAAGCAGTCCAACACACGAGCAAACAAGAAGCAAGATAAAAATAGGCTAACGGAAAAGAGAGGGCGAATAAAACGGCAAGGGTGAAGTGGGGGAGAGGAAAACGAGAGGCAAATGGCAAATAACGTAATGCGGGAGATAAGGGTTTGTGATGGGTACTTGGTATGTTGACTTTTGCGTAGACTGCCCGGCAACGGCGCCAGAAATCCTTCTTGCTACCTCTTGAGCACTGCGTTGGTTTCCCCTTGAAGAGGAAAGGGTGATGCAGTAAAGTAGCGTAAGTATTTCCCTCAGTTTTTGAGAACCAAGGTATCAATCCAGTAGGAGACATGCACAAGTCCCTCGCACCTACACAAACAAATAAATCCTCGCAAGCAACGCAATAAAGGGGTTGTCTATCCCTTCACGGTCACTTACGAGAGTGAGATCTGATAGATATGATAGGATAATATTTTTGGTATTTTAATGATAAAGATGCAAAGTAAAATAAAAGGAAATAAAAATAGCTAAGTGTTGGAAGATTAATATGATGGAAAATAGACCCGGGGGCCATAGGTTTCACTAGTGGCTTCTCTCGAGAGCATAAGTATTACGGTGGGTGAACAAATTATTGTTGAGCAATTGACAGAATTGAGCAAGTTATGAGAATATCTAGGTATGATCATGTATATAGGCATCACGTCCGAAACAAGTAGACCGACTCCTGCCTGCATCTACTACTATTACTCCACACATCGACCGCTATCCAGCATGCATCTACAGTATTAAGTTCATAAGAACAGAGTAACGCTTTAAGCAAGATGACATGATGTAGAGGGATAAACTCATGCAATATGATATAAACCCCATCTTGTTATCCTCGATGGCAACAATACAATACGTGCCTTGCTGCCCCTACTGTCACTGGGAAAGGACATCGCAAGATTGAACCCAAAGCTAAGCACTTCTCCCATTGCAAGAAAGATCAATCTAGTAGGCCAAACCAAACTGATAATTCGAAGAGACTTGCAAAGATAACCAATCATACATAAAAGAATTCAGAGAAGATTCAAATATTGTTTATAGATAAACTTGATCATAAACCCACAATTCATCGGTCTCAACAAACACACCGCAAAAGAAGATTACATCGAATAGATCTCCACAAGAGAGGGGGAGAACATTGTATTGAGATCCAAAAAGAGAGAAGAAGCCATCTAGCTAATAACTATGGACCCGAAGGTCTGAGGTAAACTACTCACACATCATCAGAGAGGCTATGGTGTTGATGTAGAAGCCCTCCGTGATCGATGCCCCCTCCGGCAAAGCTCCGGAAAAGGCCCCAAGATGGGATCTCACGGGTACATAAGGTTGCGGCGGTGGAATTAGGTTTTTGGCTCCGTATCTGGTAGTTTGGGGGTACGTGGGTATATATAGGAGGAATAAGTACGTCGATGGAGCAACATGGGGCCCACGAGGGTGGAGGGCGCGCCCAGGGGGGTAGGCACAACCCCCCTACCTCGTGCCCTCCTGGTTGATGTCTTGACGTAGGGTCCAAGTCCTATGGATCACGTTTGTTCCAAAAATCACATTCCCGAAGGTTTCATTCTGTTTGGACTCCGTTTGATATTCTTTTTCTGCGAAACTCTGAAATAGGCAAAAAACAACAATTCTGGGCTAGGCCTCCGGTTAATAGGTTAGTCCCAAAAATAATATAAAAGTGTATAATAAAGCCCAATAATGTCCAAAACAGAATATAATAGCATGGAACAATCAAAAATTATAGATACGTTGGAGACATATCAAGAAGCTATGATGAGCCCAGATTCCGATAAATGGTTTGAGGCCATGAAATATGAGATAGGATCCATGTATGAGAACAAAGTATGGACTTTGGTGGACTTGTCCGATGATCGGCAAGCCATAGAAAATAAATGGATCTTCAAGAAGAAGACTGACGCTGATGGTAATGTTACTGTCTACAAAGCTCGACTTGTCGCGAAAGGTTTTTCGACAAGTTCAAGGGGTTGACTACAATGGGACTTTCTCACCCGTAGCGATGGTTAAGTTTGTCTGAATCATGTTAGCAATTGCCGCATTTTATGAAATCTGACAAATGGACGTCAAAACTGCATTCCTTAATCGATTTTTTTAAAGAAGAGTTGTATATGATGCAACCAGAAGGTTTTGTCGATCCTAAAGGTGCTAACAAAGTGTGCAAGCCTGTATTTACGCTTTGATGAGTTGATCAAGGCATATGGTTTTATACAGACTTACGGTGAAGCCTGTATTTACAAGAGAGTGAGTGAGAGCTGTAGCATTTCTGATATTATATGTGGATGACATATTATCTATTGGAAATGATGTAGAATTTCTGGATAGCATAAAAGGATACTTGAATAAGAATTTTTACATGAAAGACCTCGGTGAAGCTACTTATATATTGGGCATCAAGATCTATAGGGATAGATCGAGACGCTTAATAGGACTTTCACAAAGCACATACCTTGACAAGATTTTAAAGAAGTTCAAAATGGATCAGTCAAAGAAAGGGTTCTTGCCTGTGTTGCAAGGTGTGAAGTTGAGTATGACTCAAAGCCCGACCACGACAGAAGATAGAGAGAGAACGAAATTAATTCCCTATGCCTCAGCCATAGGTTCTATAAAGTATGCCATGTTGTGTACCAGACATATCGTGTGCCTTGCCATGAGTTTCGCAAGGGGGTACAATAGTGATCCAGGTATAGATCACTGGACAGCGGTCAAAATTATCCTTAGAGAACTAAGGAAATATTTTCTCGGTTATGGAGGTGATAAAGAGTTCGTCGTAAAGAGTTCCGTTGATGCAAGCTTTGACACCGATTCAGATGACTATGAGTATCAATCTGGATACATATTGAAAGTGGGAGCAATTAGCTAAGAATAGCTCCATGCAGAGCGTTGTAGCATTGAAATTTGCAAAATACACACATATCTGAATGTGTCAGACCCGTTGACTAAACTTCTCTCACATGCAAAACATGATCACACCTTAGTGCTCTTTGGGTGTTAATCACATGGTGATGTGAACTAGATTATTGACTCTAGTAAACTCTTTGGGTGTTAATCACATAGCGATGTGAACTATGGGTGTTATTCACATGACGATGTGAACTAGAATATTGACTCTAGTGCAAGTGGGAGGCTGAAGGAAATATGCCATAGAGGCAATACTAAAGTTGTTATTTTATATTTCCTTATTCATGATAAAGGTTTATTATTCGTGCTATAATTGTATTGATCGGAAACCTAAATACATGTGTGAATACATAAACAAATACCATGTCCCTAGTAAGACTCTACTAGACTAGCTCGTTGATCAAAGATAGTTAAGGTTTCCTAACCATAGACATGTGTTGTCATTTGATAACGGGATCACATCATTAGGAGAATGATGTGATGGACAAGACCCACCCGTTAGCTTAGCATAATGATCGTTCAATTTTATTGCTATTGCTTTCTTCATGTCAAATACATATTCCTTCGACTATGAGATTATGCAACTCCTGGATATCGGAGGAATGCCTTGTGTTCTATCAAACGTCACAACGTAACTGGGTGATTATAAAGATGCTCTACAGGTATCTCCGAAGGTGTTTCACTAGTGCAGAACTGGGCTGTATTACTGGTTCCTAAGGCCCTTTAGTGTTGGTTCTGTAACCGGCACTAAAGGGTGGGGACTAAAGGTCCCCCCCTTTAGTACCGGTTCAGCACAAACCGCCACTAAAGGGCCACCACGTGGAACGAGCCAGCGCCAGGGCAGGGAGACTTTTAGTACCGGTTGGTAACACCAACCGGTACTAAAAGGATGGGGGGTTTTGGGTTCATGATTTCTTTTTTCTTTAATTTTGTGTTTTCCATTTAATTCTTTTTCATTTGCTGGTATTTTACGATACTACATATTGTACACATTATATATATATATATATATATATATATATATATATATATATATATATATATATATATCATCGAATGTCTCGCACCATGATACGTCTCCGTCGTATATATAATTTTTTATTGTTCCATGCCAATATTCTACAACTTCCATATACTTTTTGGCAACTTTTTATACTATTTTTGAGACTAACATATTGATCCAGTGCCCAGTGCCAGTTCCTGTCTGTTGCATGTTTTTGGTTTCGCAGAATATCCATATCAAACAGAATCCAAACGGGACAAAAACGGACGAAGAATTATTTTGGAATATTTGTAATTTTTGGGAAGAAAATCAACGCGAGACGGTGCCCGAGGTGGCCACGAGGGTGGGGCCCACGGCCACTACAAGCAGGCGCGCCCCCGACCCTCGTGGGCCCCTCGTAAGGCGGTTGATGCTCTACTTTGGCCGCAAGAAAGCTAATTTTTGGAAAAAGATCTGGGCGAAGATTTCAGTCCAATCGGAGTTACGGATCTCCATATATATACGAAATGGTGAAAGGGCAGCAGAAGAGAACGCAGAGACAGAGAGATAGATCCAATCTCGGAGGGGCTCTCGCCCCTCCCACGCCATGGAGGCCACGTACCAGAGGGGAAACCCTTCTCCCATCTAGGGAGGAGGTCAAGGAAGAAGAAGAAGAAGGGGGCCCCTCTCCCCCTTGCTTCCGGTGGCGCCGGAGTGCCACCGGGGGCCATCATCATCACCGCCATCTTCACCAACAACTTCACCGCCATCATCACCAACTCTTCCCCCCTCTATGCAGCGGTGTAACCTCTCTCTTACCCGCTTTAATCTCTACTTAAACATGGTGCTCAACGCTATATATTATTTCCCAATGATGTATGGCTATTCTATGATGTTTGAGTAGATCCGTTTTGTCCTATGGGCTATTTGATGATCAAGATTGGTTTGAGTTGCATGTTTTATTATTGGTACTGTCCTATGGTGCTCTCCATGTCGCGCAAGCGTGAGGGATTCCCGCTGTAGGGTTTGCAATATGTTCATGATTTGCTTATGGTGGGTGGCGTGAGTGAACAGAAGCACAGACCCGAGTAAGTAGGTTGTTTGCGTATGGGATAAAGAGTGTTGGAAATATGCCCTAGAGGCAATAATAAATGGTTATTATTATATTTCTTTGTTCATGATAATTGTCTATTGTTCATGCTATAATTGTGTTATCCGGAAATCGTAATACATGTGTGAATACATAGACCACAACGTGTCCCTAGTAAGCCTCTAGTTGACTAGCTCGTTGATCAACAGATAGTCATGGTTTCCTGACTATGGACATTGGATGTCATTGATAACGGGATCACATCATTAGGAGAATGATGTGATGGACAAGACCCAATCCTAAGCATAGCTCAAAGATCGTGTAGTTCGTTTGCTAGAGCTTTTCCAATGTCAAGTATCTTCTCCTTAGACCATGAGATATTGCAACTCCCGGATACCGTAGGAGTGCTTTGGGTGTGCCAAACGTCACAACGTAACTGGGTGACTATAAAGGTACACTACGGGTATCTCCGAAAGTGTCTGTTGGGTTGGCACGGATCGAGACTGGGATTTATCACTCCGTGTGACGGAGAGGTATCTCTGGGCCACTCGGTAATGCATCATCATAATGAGCTCAATGTGACTAAGGAGTTAGTCACGGGATCATGCATTGCGGTACGAGTAAAGAGACTTGCCGGTAACGAGATTGAACAAGGTATTGGGATACCGACGATCGAATCTCGGGCAAGTAACATACCGATTGACAAAGGGGATTGTATACGGGATTGATTGAATCCTCGACATCGTGGTTCATCCGATGAGATCATCGTGGAACATGTGGGAGCCAACATGGGTATCCAGATCCCGCTGTTGGTTATTGACCGGAGAGGCGTCTCGGTCATGTCTGCATGTCTCCCGAACCCGTAGGGTCTACACACTTAAGGTTCGGTGACGCTAGGGTTGTAGAGATATGAGTATGCGGAAACCTGAAAGTTGTTCAGAGTCTCGGATGAGATCCCGAACGTCACGAGGAGTTCCGGAATGGTCCGGAGGTGAAGAATTATATATAGGAAGTCCAGTTTCGGCCACCGGGAAAGTTTCGGGGGTTATCGGTATTGTACCGGGACCACCGGAAGGGTCCCGGGGGTCCACCGGGTGGGGCCACCTATCCCGGAGGGCCCCATGGGCTGAAAGGGGAAGGGAACCAGCTCTTAGTGGGCTGGGGCGCCCCCCATGGGCCTTCCCCCTGCGCCTAGGGTTGGAAACCCTAGGGTGGGGGGCGCCCCACTTGACTTGGGGGGAAGCCACCCCCCTTCCCCTTGGCCGCCGCCCCCCCCATGTAGGTGGGTCTTGGCCGGCGCCCCCCCTCCCAGGGGGCCTATATAAAGGGGGGAGGGAGGGCAGCAACATTACAGCCTTGGGCGCCTCCCTCCTCCCCTGCTACACCTCTCCCTCTCGCAGAAGCTCGGCGAAGCCCTGCCGAGATCCCGCTTCATCCACCACCATGCCGTCGTGCTGCTGGATCTCCATCAACCTCTCCTTCCCCTTGCTGGATTAAGAAGGAGGAGACGTCGCTGCACCGTACATGTGTTGAACGCGGAGGTGCCGTCCGTTCGACACTCGGTCATCGGTGATTTGGATCACGGCGAGTACGACTCCATCAACCACGTTCATTGGAATGCTTCCGCTCGCGATCTACAAGGGTATGTAGATGCACTCCTTTCCCCTCGTTGCTAGTATACTCCATAGATGGATCTTGGTGAGCGTAGGAAAATTTTAAAATTCTGCTACGATCCCCAACAGTGGCATCATGAGCCAGGCCTATGCGTAGTTACTATGCACGAGTAGAACACAAAGCAGTTGTGGGCGTAGATGTTGCCAATTCTTCTTGCCGCTACTATTCTTATCTTGTTTCGGCGGTATTGTGGGATGAAGCGGCCCGGACCGACCTTACACGTACGCTTACGTGAGACAGGTTCCACCGACTGACATGCACTAGTTGCATAAGGTGGCTAGCAGGTGTCTGTCTCTCCTACTTTAGTCGGAACGGAATCGATGAAAAGGGTCCTTATGAAGGGTAAATAGAAATTGGCAAATCACGTTGTGGTTTTACGTAGGTATGAAACGTTCTTGCTAGAAACCTATACAAGCCACGTAAAAACTTGCAACAACAATTAGAGGACGTCTAACTTGTTTTTGCAGCATGTGCTATGTGATGTGATATGGCCAGAAGATGTGATGAATGATATATGTGATGTATGAGATTGATCATATTCTTGTAATAGGAATCACGACTTGCATGTCGATGAGTATGACAACCGGCAGGAGCCATAGGAGTTGTCTTTATTATTTTGCATGACCTGCGTGTCATTGAATAATGCCATGTAAATTACTTTACTTTATTGCTAATCGCGTTAGCCATAGAAGTAGAAGTAATCGTTGGTGTGACAACTTCATGAAGACACAATGATGGAGATCATGATGATGGAGATCATGGTGTCATGCCGGTGACGAGATGATCATGGTGCCCCGAAGATGGAGATCAAAGGAGCAAAATGATATTGGCCATATCATGTCACTATTTGATTGCATGTGATGTTTATCATGTTTTGCATCTTATTTGCTTAGAACGACGGTAGTAAGTAAGATGATCCCTTATAATAATTTCAAGAAAGTGTTCCCCCTAACTGTGCACCGTTGCGAAGGTTCGTTGTTTCGAAGCACCACGTGATGATCGGGTGTGATAGATTCCAACGTTCGCATACAACGGGTGTTGACGAGCCTAGGATGTACAGACATGGCCTCGGAACACACGCAATACACTTAGGTTGACTTGACGAGCCTAGCATGTACAGACATGGCCTCGGAACACGGAAGACCGAAAGGTCGAGCATGAGTCGTATAGAAGATACGATCAACATGGAGATGTTCACCGATCTTGACTAGTCCGTCTCACGTGATGATCGGACACGGCCTAGTTAACTCGGATCATGTTTCACTTAGATGACTAGAGGGATGTCTATCTGAGTGGGAGTTCATTGAGTAATTTGATTATATGAACTTAATTATCATGAACTTAGTCTAAAATCTTTACAATATGTCTTGTAGATCAAATGGCCCACGTTGTCCTCAACTTCAACGCGTTCCTAGAGAAAACCAAGCTGAAAGATGATGGCAGTAACTATACGGACTGGGTCCGGAACCTGAGGATCATCCTCATAGCTGCCAAGAAAGATTATGTCCTAGAAGCACCGGTAGGTGAAGCACCAATCCCAGAGAACCAAGACGTTATGAACGCTTGGCAATCACGTGCTGATGATTACTCCCTCGTTCAGTGCGGCATGCTTTACAGCTTAGAACCGGGTCTTCAAAAGCGTTTTGAGAAACATGGAGCATATGAGATGTTCGAAGAGCTGAAAATGGTTTTCCAAGCTCATGCCCGGGTCGAGAGATATGAAGTCTCCGACAAGTTCTTCAGCTGTAAAATGGAGTAAAATAGTTCTGTTAGTGAGTACATACTCAGAATGTCTGGGTTACACAACCGCTTGTCTCAGCTGGGAGTTAATCTCCCGGATGACGCGGTCATTGACAGAATCCTTCAGTCGCTTCCACCAAGCTACAAGAGCTTTGTGATGAACTTCAATATGCAGGGGATGGAAAAGACCATTCCTGAGGTATATTCGATGCTGAAATCAGCGGAGGTGGAGATCAGAAAAGAACATCAAGTGTTGATGGTGAATAAAACCACTAAGTTCAAGAAGGGCAAGGGAAAGAAGAACTTCAAGAAGGACGGCAAGGGAGTTGCCGCGCCCGGTAAGCCAGTTGCCGGGAAGAAGTCAAAGAATGGACCCAAGCCTGAGACTGGGTGCTTTTATTGCAAGGGAAGTGGTCACTGGAAGCGGAACTGCCCCAAATACTTAGCGGACAAGAAGGCCGGCAACACCAAAGGTATATGTGATATACATGTAATTGATGTGTACCTTACCAGTCCTCGTAGTAGCTCCTGGGTATTTGATACCGGTGTGGTTGCTCATATTTGTAACTCAAAACAGGAACTGCAGAATAAACGGAGACTGGCAAAGGACGAGGTGACGATGCGCGTCGGGAATGGTTCCAAGGTCGATGTGATCGCCGTCGGCACGCTACCTCTGCATCTACCTACGGGATTAGTTTTAAACCTCAATAATTGTTATTTAGTGCCAGCTTTGAGCATGAACATTGTATCTGGATCTCGTTTAATTCGAGATGGCTACTCATTTAAATCCGAGAATAATGGTTGTTCTATTTATTTGAGAGATATGTTTTATGGTCATGCCCCGCTGGTCAATGGTTTATTCTTGATGAATCTCGAACGTGATGTTACACATATTCATAGTGTGAATACCAAAAGATGTAAAGTTGATAACGATAGTCCCACATACTTGTGGCACTGCCGCCTTGGTCACATTGGTGTCAAACGCATGAAGAAGCTCCATGCAGATGGACTTTTGGAGTCTCTTGATTACGAATCATTTGACATGTGCGAACCATGCCTCATGGGTAAGATGACCAAGACTCCGTTCTCCGGAACAATGGAGCGAGCAACCAACTTATTGGAAATCATACATACCGATGTGTGCGGTCCAATGAGTGTTGAGGCTCGCGGAGGATATCGTTATGTTCTCACTCTCACTGATGACTTAAGTAGATATGGGTATGTCTACCTAATGAAACACAAGTCTGAAACCTTTGAAAAGTTCAAGGAATTTCAGAGTGAGGTTGAGAATCAATGTGACAGGAAAATAAAATTCTTACGATCAGATCGTGGAGGAGAATATTTGAGTCACGAATTTGGTGCACACTTAAGGAAATGTGGAATCGTTTCACAACTCACGCCGCCTGGAACACCTCAGCGAAATGGTGTGTCCGAACGTCATAATCGCACTCTATTGGATATGGTGCGATCTATGATGTCTCTTACCGATCTACCGCTCTCATTTTGGGGCTATGCTTTAGAGACTGCCGCATTCACTTTAAATAGGGCTCCGTCGAAATCCGTTGAGACGACACCGTATGAATTATGGTTTGGGAAGAAACCTAAGCTGTCGTTTCTAAAAGTTTGGGGATGCGATGCTTATGTCAAGAAACTTCAACCTGAAAAGCTCGAACCCAAGTCGGAGAAATGCGTCTTCATAGGATACCCTAAGGAAACTATTGGGTATACCTTCTACCTCAGATCCGAAGGCAAGATCTTCGTTGCCAAGAACGGGTCCTTTCTGAAGAAAGAGTTTCTCTCGAAAGAATTAAGTGGGAGGAAAGTGGAACTTGATGAGGTGATAGTCACCCCTTCCGAACCGGAAAGTAGCGCAGCGCGGGAAGCTGTTCCTGTGGTGCCTACACCGACTGGGGAGGAAGTTAATGATGATGATCATGAAGCTTCAGATCAAGTTACTGCTGAACTTCGTAGGTCCACAAGGACACGTTCCACACCAGAGTGGTACGGCAACCCTGTCCTGGAAATCATGTTGTTAGACAACGGTGAACCTTCGAACTATGAAGAAGCGATGGCGGGCCCGGATTCCGACCAATGGCTAGAAGCCATGAAATCCGAGATAGGATCCATGTATGAAAACGATGTATGGACTTTGACTGACTTGCCCGATGATCGGCGAGCCATAGAAAATAAATGGATCTTTAAGAAGAAGACGGACGCGGATGGTAATGTGACCATCTATAAAGCTCGACTTGTCGCTAAGGGTTATCGACAAGTTCAAGGGGTTGACTACGATGAGACTTTCTCACCCGTAGCGAAGCTGAAGTCCGTCCGAATCACCTTAGCAATTGCCGCATACTATGATTATGAGATATGGCAGATGGACGTCAAAACGGCATTCCTTAAGGAAGAACTGTATATGATGCAGCCGGAAGGTTTTGTCAATCCTAAGAATGCTAACAAAGTATGCAAGCTCCAGCGCTCAATCTATGGGCTGGTGCAAGCATCTCGGAGTTGGAACATTCGCTTTGATGAGATGATCAAAGCGTTTGGGTTTACACAGACTTATGGAGAAGCCCGTGTTTACAAGAAAGTGAGTGGGAGCTCTGTAGCATTTCTCATATTATATGTGGATGACATACTATTGATGGGAAATGATATAGAATTCTTGGAAAGTATAAAGGCCTATTTGAATAAGTGTTTTTCAATGAAGGACCTTGGAGAAGCTGCTTATATATTAGGCATCAAGATCTATAAAGATAGATCAAGACGCCTCATTGGTGTTTCACAGAGTACGTACCTTGACAAGATATTGAAGAAGTTCAATATGGATCAGTCCAAGAAGGGGTTCTTGCCTGTATTGCAAGGTGTGCAATTGAGCACAGCTCAATGCCCGACCACGGCAGAAGATATAGAAAAGATGAGTGTCATCCCCTATGCCTCGGCCATAGGGTCTATTATGTATGCCATGCTGTGTACCAGACCTGATGTAAACCTTGCCGTAAGTTTGGTAGGAAGGTACCAAAGTAATCCCGGCATGGAACACTGGACAGCGGTCAAGAATATTCTGAAGTACCTGAAGAGGACTAAGGATATGTTTCTCGTTTATGAAGGTGACGAAGAGCTCGTCGTAAAGGGTTACGTCGACGCTAGCTTCGACACAGATCTGGATGACTCGAAGTCACAAACCGGATACGTGTATATTTTGAATGGAGGAGCAGTAAGCTGGTGCAGTTGCAAGCAAAGCGTCGTGGCGGGATCTACATGTGAAGCGGAGTACATGGCAGCCTCGAAGGCAGCACAGGAAGCAGTCTGGATGAAGGAGTTCATTACCGACCTAGGGGTGATTCCCAATGCGTCGGGCCCGATGACTCTCTTCTGTGACAACACTGGAGCTATTGCCCTTGCGAAGGAGCCCAGGTTTCACAGGAAGACCAGGCATATCAAGCGTCGCTTCAACTCCATTGAAAGTGTTCAAAATGGAGACATAGATATTTGTAAAGTACATACGGACCTGAATGTAGCAGATCCGTTGACTAAACCTCTCCCTAGAGCAAAACATGATCAACACCAGGACGCTATGGGTGTTCGATTCATCACAATGTAAGTAGATTATTGACTCTAGTGCAAGTGGGAGACTGTTGGAAATATGCCCTAGAGGCAATAATAAATGGTTATTATTATATTTCTTTGTTCATGATAATTGTCTATTGTTCATACTATAATTGTGTTATCCGGAAATCGTAATACATGTGTGAATACATAGACCACAACGTGTCCCTAGTAAGCCTCTAGTTGACTAGCTCGTTGATCAACAGCTAGTCATGGTTTCCTGACTATGGACATTGGATGTCATTGATAATGGGATCACATCATTAGGAGAATGATGTGATGGACAAGACCCAATCCTAAGCATAGCTCAAAGATCGTGTAGTTCGTTTGCTAGAGCTTTTCCAATGTCAAGTATCTTCTCCTTAGACCATGAGATCGTGCAACTCCCGGATACCGTAGGAGTGCTTTGGGTGTGCCAAACGTCACAACGTAACTGGGTGACTATAAAGGTACACTACGGGTATCTCCGAAAGTGTCTGTTGGGTTGGCACGGATCGAGACTGGGATTTGTCACTCCGTGTGACGGAGAGGTATCTCTGGGCCCACTCGGTAATGCATCATCATAATGAGCTCAATGTGACTAAGGAGTTAGTCACGGGATCATGCATTGCGGTACGAGTAAAGAGACTTGCCGGTAACGAGATTGAACAAGGTATTGGGATACCGACGATCGAATCTCGGGCAAGTAACATACCGATTGACAAAGGGAATTGTATACGGGATTGATTGAATCCTCGACATCGTGGTTCATCCGATGAGATCATCGTGGAACATGTGGGAGCCAACATGGGTATCCAGATCCCGCTGTTGGTTATTGACCGGAGAGGCATCTCGGTCATGTCTGCATGTCTCCCGAACCCGTATGGTCTACACACTTAAGGTTCGGTGACACTAGGGTTGTAGAGATATGAGTATGCGGAAACCCGAAAGTTGTTCGGAGTCCCGGATGAGATCCCGGACGTCACGAGGAGTTCCGGAATGGTCCGGAGGTGAAGAATTATATATAGGAAGTCCAGTTTCGGCCACCGGGAAAGTTTCGGGGGTTATCGGTATTGTACCGGGACCACCGGAAGGGTCCCGGGGGTCCACCGGGTGGGGCCACCTATCCCGGAGGGCCCCATGGGCTGAAAGGGGAAGGGAACCAGCTCTTAGTGGGCTGGGGCGCCCCCCATGGGCCTTCCCCCTGCGCCTAGGGTTGGAAACCCTAGGGTGGGGGGCGCCCCACTTGACTTGGGGGGGGGGAAGCCACCCCCCTTCCCCTTGGCCGCCCCCCCATGTAGATGGGTCTTGGCCGGCGCCCCCCCTCCCAGGGGGGCTATATAAAGAGGGGAGGGAGGGCAGCAACATTACAGCCTTGGGCGCCTCCCTCCTCCCCTGCTACACCTCTCCCTCTCGCAGAAGCTCGACGAAGCCCTACCGAGATCCCGCTTCATCCACCACCACGCCGTCGTGCTGCTGGATCTCCATCAACCTCTCCTTCCCCCTTGCTGGATCAAGAAGGAGGAGACGTCGCTGCACCGTACGTGTGTTGAACGCGGAGGTGCCGTCCGTTCGGCACTCGGTCATCGGTGATTTGGATCACGGCGAGTACGACTCCATCAACCACGTTCGTTGGAACGCTTCCGCTCGCGATCTACAAGGGTATGTAGATGCACTCCTTTCCCCTCGTTGCTAGTATACTCCATAGATGGATCTTGGTGAGCGTAGGAAAATTTTAAAATTCTGCTACGATCCCCAACAAAGAGGACTTGATGCTTTAATGCTATGGTTGGGTTTTACCTTAATGATCTTTAGTAGTTGCGGATGCTTGCTAGAGTTCCAATCATAAGTGCATATGATCCAAGTAGAGAAAGTATGTTAGCTTATGCCTCTCCCTCAAATAAAATTGCAATAATGATTACCGGTCTAGTTATCGATTGCCTAGGGACAAATAACTTTCTCGTGACATCAAGCTCTTTACTAAAACTAATTTAGTTGTGTCTTTAGCTAAACAGCCCCTAGTCTTTATTTACGTGATCTTTACTTTCTTGCAAGCTTACCCAAAAACACCTACAAAGTACTTCTAGTTTCATACTTGTTCTAGGTAAAGCGAACGTCAAGCGTGCGTAGAGTTGTATCGGTGGTCGATAGAACTTGAGGGAATATTTGTTCTACTCTTAGCTCCTCGTTGGGTTCGACACTCTTCCTTATCGAAAACTGTTGCGATCCCCTATACTTGTGGGTTATCAAGACCTTTTTCTGGCGCCGTTGCCGGGGAGCAATAGCATGGGGTGAATATTCTTGTGTGTGCTTGTTTGCTTTATCACTAAGTAATTTTTATTTGCTGCTCTTAGTTGTTCTCTATCTTTAGTTATGGATATGGAACACGAAATACTAAAAAAATTAGGTGTACTTGCTACTCATGGAGATGGGGAACCTCCTAAAACCCTCGATGCTGGTTATGTGAAAGATATTATGTACTACTTTAATAATCCTGAGAAAACCCCATTCAATTATGTAATGGGAGTAACGTTGGATCAACGTGAATAATTTAGGGATTACCGCTTGACACAAAAAGGGAAACTATTATGGGATCAAATTCATATATTGAAGTGGTATGCTAGGAAACTATGCTTGAGATATGATTATACTTGTTGCTCTAGGATGAAGGCTCCACACCTTCCCTTTTCATGCAAATGTAATGATAATAAAACCTTAGCTTCTTATGCTAATGGTATATATGATTACTATGATGTGGAACAAATAGAAGAATTTGTTGCTTTTATTGGTGCTTATGAAATTGAATCTGTGTTTAAAGAGTTTGAAGATTTTGATGATGCTGTTTATAGACATGAAAATTTAGCTATACTCAAATATTGCTATGAGAATTATGAATACAATTCCGATATTAATGCACTTATTGAGAAAGTCTCCACTGTCCGAGAAGAGACTAACATTTTACAGGAATCTATGGAAGAAGAAGTTGATGAAACTGTAAGCTCATTGGATGAAAAAGATGAGGAGGAGAGCGAAGAACAAAAGGAGGAAGAGCGGATTGATCACCCGTGCCCACCTTCTAATGAGAGTAACTCTTCAACTCATACATTGTTTAATTCCCCTTCGTGCTTACCGAAGGATGATTGCTATGATGACTATTATGATCCCTTTGATTCTTTTGAAATATCCCTTTTTGATGATGCCTGCTATGCTTGTGGCCAAGATGCCAATATGAATTATGCTTATGGAGATGAACTTGCTATAGTTCCTTATGTTAAACATGAAATTGTTGCTATTGCACCCACGCATGATAGTCCTATTATCTTTTTGAATTCTCCCGAATACACTATATTGGAGAAGTTTACCCTTATTAAGGATTATATTGATGGGTTGCCTTATACCGTTGCACATGATGATTTTAATAGATATAATATGCATGTGCTTGCTGCTACTACTTTCAATTATTATGAGAGAGGAACTATTTCTCCACCTCTCTATGTTTCCAATATGATAAAATTGCAAGAAACTGCTTAGACTATGCATTGGCCTTTACTAGGTGCGCATGAATTGTTCTTTTATGACATGCCGATGCATAGGAAGAGAGTTAGACTTCGTCATTACATGATATATGTTGCTTTGTGCTCACTACTAAATTACAAATCATTGCTAATTAAAATTGGCTTTGATATACCTTGGGATCCGGGTGGATTCACTAGTTGAGCACTATATGCCTAGCTTAATGGCTTTAAAGAAAGCGCTGCCAGGGAGACAACCCGAAAGTTTTAGGGAGTCATTTATTTCTGTTGAGTGCTTTCATATAGTTTAAAAACAACAAAAATAAAGAGGGGAACCTAAAAACTTTTTCAAAAAGAAAAGTGAAAGTGAGAGAGACAAGCATTGTTGAAGTGGGAGCTAGCCTTGAACTTTGTTCATGCTCACAGAAACTTTGTGAATCTTGATTACAGAAACTTTTCAACAAAAATAATTATCCCCTTGTACAATTCCATTGTATTATAAAAATAATGTGCCAAGGTTTGCCTTTAGGATGTTTACAATGCTTGTTGGTTTGTACGGTGCAGGACAGAAACTTTGGCTGTAGTGCGCGATTTTTAATTTTTTACTGGAACGTCAAACGGTTCTGATTCTTTTTGCACTATCTTTATGTACAAATTGTTTATGTTTCCTAATTTTGGAAGATTTTTTCAATTATCAGAAGTATGGTGAATGTTCAGATTATTACAGACTGTTCTGTTTTAGACAGATTCTGTTTTTGATGCATAGTTTGCTTGTTTTGATGAAACTATCAATTTATATCAGTGGATTAAGCCATGAAAAATTTATATTACAGTAGACACAATGCAAAACAAAATATGAATTGGTTTGCAACAGTACTTAGAGTAGTGATTTACTTTATTATACTAACGGATCTTACCGAGTTTTCTGTTGAAGTTTTGTGTGGATGAAGTGTTCGATGATCGAGGAGGTCTCGATGTGAGAAGAAGGAAGAGAGGCAAGAGCGCAAGCTTGGGGATGCTCAAGGCACCCAAGTAAATATTCAAGGAGACTCAAGCATCTAAGCTTGGGGATGCCCCGGAAGGCATCCCTCTTTCTTCAACAAGTATAGGTATGTTTTCGGATTCGTTTCGTTCATGCGATATGTGCAAGTCTTGGAGCGTCTTTTGGATTTAGTTTTCACTTTTCTTTTATACACCATGATGGTATGAGATAGTCCTTGGTTGATTTATAGAATGCTCTTTGCACTTCACTTATATCTTTTGAGTATGGCTTTATAGAATGCTTCATGTGCTTCACTTATATCATTTGGAGTTTGGATTGCGTGTTTCTCTTTACATAGACAACCGCCATTTGTAGAATGCTCTTTTGCTTCACTTATATTTGTTAGAGCGTGGGCATACCTTTTGTAGAAATAATTAAAACTCTCTTGCTTCACTTATATCTATTTAGAGAGATGACAGGAACTGGTCATTCACATGGTTAGTCATAAAATCCTACATAAACTTGTAGATCGCTGAATATGATATGTTTGATTCCTTGCAATAGTTTTGCGATATAAAGATGGTGATATTAGAGTCATGCTAGTGGGTAGTTGTGCATTAGTAGAAATACTTGTGTTGAGGTTTGTGATTCCCGTAGCATGCACGTATGGTGAACCGTTATGTGATGAAGTCGGAGCATGATTTATTTATTGATTGTCTTCCTTATGAGTGGCGGTCGGGGACGAGCGATGGTATTTTCCTACCAATCTATCCCCCTAGGAGCATGCGCGTAGTACTATGTTTCGATGACTAATAGATTTTCGCAATAAGTATGTGAGTTCTTTATGACTAATGTTGAGTCCATGGATTATACACACTCTCACCTTTCCATCATTGCTAGCCTCTTCGGTACCATGCATTGCCCTTTCTCACCTCGAGAGTTGGTGCAAACTTCGCCGGTGCATCCAAACCCCGTGATATGATATGCTCTGTCACACATAAGCCTTATTATATCTTCCTCAAAACAGCCACCATACCTACCTATCATGGCATTTCCATAGCCATTCCAAGATATATTGCCATGCAACTTCCGTCATCATCATATACATGACTCGAGCATTCATTGTCATATTGCTTTGCATGATCGTAAGATAGCTAGCATGATGTTTTCATGGCTTGTCCATTTTTTGATGTCATTGCTACGCTAGATCATTGCACATCATGGTACACTGCCAGAGGCATTCATATAGAGTCATATCTTTGTTCTAGACATTGAGTTGTAAGTAAATAAAAGTGTGATGATCATCATTATTAGAACATTGTCCCATGTGAGGTTATCAAAATAAAAGAGGCCAAAGAAGCCCAAATAAAAAAAAAGAGGCCAAAGAAGCCCACCAAAAAAAGAGAAAAAAATAATAATAATAAAAAATTAAAAAATGAGAGAAAAGAGAGAAGGGACAATGTTACTATCCTTTTACCACACTTGTGCTTCAGAGTAGCACCATGTTCTTCATAGAGAGAGTATCCTATGCTTTCACTTTCATATAATAGTGGGAATTTTTCATTATAGAACTTGGCTTGTATATTCCAACAATGGGCTTCCTCAAATGCCCTAGGTCTTCGTGAGCAAGCAAGTTGGATGCACACCCACTTAGTTTCTTTTGTTGAGCTTTCATATATTTATAGCTCTAGTGCATCCGTTGCATGGCAATCCCTACTCCTTGCATTAACATCAATCGATGGGCATCTCCATAGCTCATTGATTAGCCTCGTTGATGTGAGACTTTCTCCTTTTTTGTCTTCTCCACATAACCCCCATCATTATATTCTATTCCACCTATAGTGCTATGTCCATGGCTCACGCTCATGTATTGCGTGAAAGTTGAAAAGGTTTGAGAACGTCAAAAGTATGAAACAACTGCTTGGCTTGTCATCGGGGTTGTGCATGATTTGAATATTTTGTGTGGTGAAGATGGAGCATAGCCAGACTATATGATTTTGTAGGGATAACTTTCTTTGGCCATGTTATTTTGAAAAGACATGATTGCTTTATTAGTAGGCTTGAAGTCTGATTGTTTTTATGTCAAATGATAGACTATTGCTTTGAATCACTCATGTCTTAATATTCATGCCATGATTAGACATATGATCAAGATTATGCTAGGTAGCATTGCACATCAAAAATTATCTTTTTTATCATTTACCTACTCGAGGACGAGCAGGAATTAAGCTTGGGGATGCTGATACGTCTCCGTCGTATCTATAATTTTTGATTGTTCCATGCCAATATTCTACAACTTCCATATACTTTTTGGCAACTTTTTATACTATTTTTGGGACTAACATATTGATCCAGTGCCCAGTGCCAGTTCCTGTCTTTTGCATGTTTTTGGTTTCGCAGAATATCCATATCAAACGGAATCCAAACGGACGGAGAATTATTTTGGAATATTTGTGATCTTGGGGAAGAAAATCAACGCGAGACGGTGCCCGAGGTGGCCACGAGGGTGGGGCCCACGACCACTACAGGCAGGCGCGCCCCCACCCTCGTGGGCCCCTTGTAAGGCGGTTGATGCTCTACTTTGGCCGCAAGAAAGCTAATTTTTGGAAAATTATCTGGGTGAAGGTTTCAGTCCAATCGGAGTTACGGATCTCCATATATATACGAAACGGTGAAAGGGCAGTAGAAGAGAACGCAGAAACAGAGAGAGACAGAGAGATAGATCCAATCTCGGAGGGGCTCTCGCCCCTCCCACGCCATGGAGGCCAAGGACCAGAGGGGAAACCCTTCTCCCATCTAGGGAGGAGGTCAAGGAAGAAGAAGAATAAGAAGGGGGGCCCTCTCCCCCTTGCTTCTGGTGGCGCCGGAGTGCCACCGGGGGCCATCATCATCACCGTCATCTTCACCAACAACTTCACTGCCATCATCACCAACTCTCCCCCCCTCTATGCAGTGGTGTAACCTCTCTCTTACTCGCTGTAATCTCTACTTAAACATGGTGCTCAATGCTATATATTATTTCCCAATGATGTATGGCTATTCTATGATGTTTGAGTAGATCCGTTTTGTCCTATGGGCTATTTGATGATCAAGATTGGTTTGAGTTGCATGTTTTATTATTGGTGCTGTCCTATGGTGCTCTCCGTGTCACGCAAGCATGAGGGATTCCCGCTGTAGGGTTTGCAATATGTTCATGATTTGCTTATGGTGGGTGGCGTGAGTGAACAGAAGCACAGACCCGAGTAAGTAGGTTTTTTCTGTATGGGATAAAGAGGACTTGATGTTTTAATGATATGGTACGGTTTTACCTTAATGATCTTTAGTAGTTGCGGATGCTTGCTAGAGTTCCAATCATAAGTGCATATGATCCAAGTAGAGAAAGTATGTTAGCTTATGCCTCTCCCTCAAATAAAATTGCAATAATGATTACCGGTCTAGTTATCGATTGCCTAGGGACAAATAACTTTCTCGTGACATCAAGATCTTTACTAAAACTAATTTAGTTGTGTCTTTATCTAAACAGCCCCTAGTCCTTATTTACGTGCTCTTTACTTTCTTGCAAGCTTACCCAAAAACACCTACACTAGTAGGAAAAGGGGCTTTTACCCCGGTTTGTAAGGGCCTTTAGTCCCGGTTCGAGAACCGGGACTAAAGGGTCGTTACTAAAGCCCTAACCCTTTAGCCCCGGTTCTTACACGAACCGGGACAGAAGGTCCTCCACGTGGCCGCTGCTACCAACCGGGACCAATAGGCAGGGCCTTTTTTCCCGGTTGGTGTCACCAACCGGGACCAATAGGCATCCACGCGTCAGCAGCTGGCAGGAGCTGAGGTTTTTGTTTTTTTGGAAGGGGGTGGTTTAGGGGTTTTGGGGGGTTAATTTAGGTGTTTCATATATTGTGTTAGCTAGCTAATTAATAGAGAGAAGTGTCCTCTCTTATCTCCGTGCTTGGTCGACGCTACGTACTATATACGTATGGAGAGGAGTAGACACGCTAGCTAGTAATCAAATGAAGGAAATAGAAGATCGTCATGAACATATGCATACAGAGAGAAGTGATATCGACCACCTCTCCTTCTCCGAGATATTGGTCGAACAACAAGTTCTCGTATATCTATCCGACACTACCGGCTACATATATACAATAATTATCTCTTACAATACAATCTCCTAATTAAATTGTAGGAACACAGGGTCCACATAGTATTCTCCGTTTTCAGCGATCACGTGGTCAAGGAAGAATGCCGCCAATTCCTCTTGAATTCCTCGCATACGATCTGGTGCTAGGAGTTCATCCCGCTTCCGAAACATCTAATTTGAAGAAGGGGGTCAATACATATATACATATGAATAAATGAAACTCAACACAAATGATGGTAATAAAATAAAATTGTGAATATTATTGCTTACGCACTTCATATTGTTCTTCAGTGTAGCCCCGCTCACAGGTCGTGTAGCGGATGGACTCGCAAACGTAGTATCCACAGTAATTATTCCCGGGTTCCTGCCACAACCACTTTACAAGAAATAGAGGTCAATCAAACTGATAAGCAAGCATGCTAAATGGTATTGATGAAACTAGCGCTTGAATCACTAGGAGATGCGCGAAACATGCTACTATAGTACTTCCTTTCGGGTGATTAAATTGCAGCTTCTTCGGCAGTCCCGGAGCTTTTGTGGTGAATTTTCTCCAAACCCTGCCAGACAAAGAAAACAATTACTTGATATCAGGAAATGAACAAAGTTGCTGATATGGTGGATAATGATCGATTTAACTTACTTCTCAAGCATTTGAGTCATGTTCGCATAGTCCTGGGGATCTTTTCGTCTCGAGTCTAAGACGGTTACTACTCCCTGCTCATGCTTAATCTCTAGGAGAATATAGTGGAAGCTGCGCATGCATGCATAAGTCATCAACTACATTACCATAACCTGGACTAATAAGGGAAACCGAATATGCACAAGACAGTAACACTCACTTGAAGTTGTAAGGAAAGAGTATTATATCTTTGTTTTGATTTAATACCAACGATTGTAGCAAGTTGGCCTCGGCTTCTTTGGGATGTTTTTCAACCGTATATGCATCTATGAGATTTGTGTTAATGAACCCAATATCACCGATTTGTCTTTTCTTCAATTCGGCGATCTTCAATCTGCATAATATAGTGAGGATAATTATAAATACATGCAATGAAAGAGCTGACCTATATAGAGAGACTTAATGACAGAAGTAGTACTACTTACAGACATTAGCAAGTGATCGTTGTTTTATCGAGGGCCTTTTGATTGTAAAACTGGAAGAAATCCTCAAATGGAACATTCAGCAGATCAATGCCAACGAGGTCATGCTCCGGTTTAACTCTCAGCGTCAAAGTATTCATCCCATCAGACTCTCTGCAGGTTTTCATGTACCAATCATGTAGTCTTCGCATCATAGTTGTTAGAGATCTTTCATCTTTGACGAGAGGCTTCCCGTAATGGTATTTGTGTTCGTCCACCTCCATGATTTCATAATGTACATCGTCGGGCAGGTAATCTCCAAGATTGCTATAACTGGGCACCATACTCGGATCATTAGCGACGATGTCTTTTGACACCTTGAGCGGGGGGCACGATTGGTTCGCTTGTTCGCCGAGCTGGGCAATTTTTTTCCCAGCTCGTCGTTCTTTTAACCTTTGATCACTGACAGTACTTCCCGACCGCTCCGCTTCGGCTTATGTCTTTGCAAGAATGCGCTCATAGTTGCCTCTCGGCGGAGACTTTGGTGGTTTTGTCAGGGCAGCCAGAGTGCGCTTTGCTTTCACCGGATCTACCTTCTCCTCCGGAGGTGGATGTTTCTTTGCTTTCACCCCTTCAAAGAATTTTGTCACTTCGGCTCGCACGATCTTCCTGGTTTCCTCCTCGGTCCTCTTGTATGGTAACTTCTCTGGAGTCTTCAGAGAAGGACCGAATCTGTATTGCCTCCCGCCTCTAGCAGCTGTACTGCTAGACGCCGGCAGAGCAGACGGAGTGGCTGCGGCTGTCTTCTTTCCTTGCTTACGAGGCGGAGGAGAAGGACTACGACGCGCCGGAGCAGCCGCAGCGGCGGCGGGTCTCTTCCGCCCTTGCTGACGAGGCAGAGAAGGAGGAGGCTGGCTGCTCTGGCGCGCCGGCGCTGGCGGAGACGGAGGCGGAGTGCCGCCACGCGCCGGAGAAGGAGGCTGAGTGCCCTGATCACTCGCCGGAGGAGGAGGCGGAGTGCCCTTACTCGCCGGAGCCGTCCAGTTCGGAAGCTTGATGAGCTCCTTCCGCCATAGGCATGGAGTCTTCAGAGCAGAACCCAGCCGAGTCTCCCCTTCACCGGTAGGGTGGTCAAGCTGGAGCTCCTCAAATCCCTCCATTATTTCATCCACCATCACCCTAGCATATCCTTCTGGAATCGGCCGGCAGTGGTAGGTTGCGCCGGGTTCAGGAGGTAAAACAGAGCCAACAGCCGCCTTGACTTTGAAGTTCTGCCATTCCGCCATAAGGTGGCAATGTTGAGACTCCGTGATAGCATACACGGGGTAGCTAGCAGGAGCCGTCAAGACATGCTCCGGCTGAAGCAGCTCGGTGGAAGCCACGCTGCTTCTCTGCTGAGATGGCGGTGTAGCTTCGGGGGCAGTTTCGGCATGTCGATTGCCGTCTCGTTCCTCTACCGCTTGAACCCTTTCGTGCAGCTTCTGAATTTGGATCTGCTCCACTTTTTCCTCCTCTCCTGGCTTTTGTAACCGCCCGCGTCCAGAAAACCAGCCTTCCACGGAACGGAGCCTGGCGTGCCTCGTGTCCGTCCAGGGTGCTCAGGATTCCCGAGGGCCATTGTGAGCTTGTCGTTCTCTCTGTCTGGAACGAACGTCCCTTCCTGTGCTGCATCGATATATTGCTGAATTTTCTTGACTGGTATTCTCAAAAGCTCGTTCGTCCAAACGCACCTCCCTGATACAGGGTCCAAGGTTCCACCAGCCCCGAAGAACCAAGTCCGGCAACGGTCTCTCCAGTTCATTGTCTGTGGTTCGATCCCTTTTTCAAGCAAATCATTCTCAGGCTTGGCCCACTTAGGTCGGGCTTTGAGGTAGCCACCTGACCCCGTGCGATGGTGAACCTTCTTCTTCGCAGCATTCTTCTTGTTTGTCGCTGACATCTTCTTACTCTTTTCCGATGTCTTGTGGGCCACAAATGCGGGCCAGTGATCTCTGATCTTCTCATATCGGCCGATGAATTCTGGTGTCTCTTCTTTGTCGACAAACGTTTTCAGCTCATTCTTCCACCTCCTGAATAGGTCTGCCATCTTCTTAAGAGCATGAGACTTGATTAATTGCTCTATAACTGGCTTCTCCGGATCCTCCTCTGGCGGTAGGGTGAAATTTGCCTTCAGCTCAGTCCAAAGATCATCTTTCTGCATATCATTGACATAAGACACCTCAGGGTCTTCCTTCTTAGGCTTATACCATTGGTGGATGCTGATCGGGATCTTGTCCCTAACTAGAACCCCGCACTGAGCAGCAAATGCATCCTTTGTCCGGATGGGTTCAATCAGTTGGCCGTCGCGCGCGATTGCTGTGATCTCAAACCTTTCATCCGAGCGCAACTTTCTCTTCGGGCCTCGTCTCTTTACCGCAGTTGTGCTCGATCCGGAGGGCTAGAAAAAATAAGAAAGACGAGTGTTAATTAATATGTGTACATACCAAAACAATGAATGCATCAATTAGCTAGTCAGCACAGGCTTAACTAATATATTTACCTGGCCGGACTCTGTTCGGTCACCGGAGCCGTCACCACGGGCTCCTTCTTGCACCAGCATTGGGTCACCGGAGCCATCATAATAATGTCTTTCCTCCTCCACTCTTCGATCACCGTAGCCTGCTTCTTCACCCTGTTCTTGCAGACCATCATTGTCGTTAAGATACGACAAGATATCACCTCCGGCTAAGATTATGTCCCCCAACACCTCTTCTGCTTGCTCGTCTCGTCCGTGCTCCATTGTTTTTGCAAATATTACAACATGGCAATTATTACACAAACATGACAGCAGGTGGATATATTAGTGCAAACGTAGACCTATCTTATTCCGGGTTTGGGGTGGCCTAGGCAACGCTTCAAGGGTAGGGGCGCGGCGGGAGGGGGTAGGAGACCGACATCGTTTTTTCTAGGGTTTGGGTGTCCTCGAGAGTTTTGGTCGAGCGAGAGGGCCGGGGGGTGCTCCCGTGGTATAAGTTATCACGGTCGAGAGGGGGTATAAATATCGACCGTCCATCATGTCGAAGTTATCTGGGAGGAAGTTATATATATCGACAACGACGACATACATACATGGGAAAATAATGTTATTGGGGAGGGGGTATATCGACCCCCCCCCCACGTGTTGAAGTTATCGGGAGGGGGTTATATCGACAACGACGACATACGTACATGGGAAAATAATATTATCGGCGGGGAGGGGGTATATCGACCCCCCTCGTGTTGAAGTTATCGGGAGAGGGGTATATCAACGACGACAGACCCGATAAAACATAAGAAAACGAAGAAGAAATAAAAAGAGGAGAAGAAGAAAAGGAATAGAGGAGAAGATCGAAGAAAAAAAAGATGAAAAAATAGAATTTTCTATTTTTTCTTCTTCTCCTCTTCTTTTTCTTCTTTTTTCCTCTTCTTATTTATTTCTCCTCTTCTTCCTCTCCTCTTCTTCTCCTTTATTCCTCTTCTTATTTTCCTTTTTATATGAACATATCATCATATATATGAACATACATTTCTTTGCATATGCATATGAACATACATTTTCTTTGCATATGCATATGAACATACATACATACATTTTTCTTTCATATGAACATACATACATACATTTTCTTTGCATATGACCATACATACATTTTTCTTTGCATATGACCATTCATACATTTTCTTTGCATATGCTTTGCATATAAACATACATACATATGAACATACATACATACATATAAACATAACATACATACACAAAAAATTCTAAAAATCTGCCTAAAAAAATTATATGAAAAAAAGCATACATCATCCATCCATCCATATCATGAACATATACATCATCTATCCATCCATATAATCAACATATGCATATGAAAAAAATTATATGAAAAAAAATTGAGGATCGAGGGGACAGGGAGGAAAGGGGGTCGCCGGAGCCGGACCGAACGGGGAGGAGGGGCGGCGTCGAGGCAGGGGCGGCAGTGGGGGCGGGCGCCGGCGACGACGACAATGGTGGGGGCGGGCCGGGGCGCAGGGGCGCGACCGTGCGTGCTCGGGGACGGGGCAGGGGCACGGGGCGGCGGCCGGCGTGGGCTCGGGCGCGGGGCAGGGGCACGGGGAGACGGGGATGGCGGCCGGCGGCGGCGACGACGACGAGGAGCACGCGAGCGATTTGGGCAGCCTGGCGGCGGGGGCAACTGGCGAGGGAGGCGAGGGAGATGTGAAATTTTCACAAGTCCTGGTTATATAGCAAGGGCATTGGTCCCAGTTCGTGGCACCAACCGGGACCAATGCCACCCGTTAGTCCCGGTTGGTGCCACCAACCGGGACCAAAGGTCCCTTTTTCAGCAGCGCAAAGGGCAGGAAGCGGCGGCCTTTGGTCCCGGTTGGTGGCACCAACCGGGACTAAAGGGGGGGCATTGGTCCCGGTTGGTGCCACGAACCGGTACCAATGCACCCCTTTAGTCCCGGTTGGTGGCACCAACCGGGACCAAAGGCCTCTTGCTGCCCGCGTCGCGGCCAAAAGTTTAGTCCCACCTCGCTAGTTGAGAGGGGCTCGGAGTGGTTTATAAGCCCCGCTACGGCTGCTGTCTCGAACTCCTCTCTATAACAGGCTTCTGGGCCTAAATTTGGTGCGCTGCCCGTTGAGCCCTCTAGCCCTTCTGGGCCTGTATTTGCAAACCCGAGGGTTGGAGGGCCCAGCGGACGGCGCCCCAACAATTTTTGTTGCTGTTTTTAGTTTTTTTGTTTTCTTTTTTGCTTTATTTATTTTGTTTTGTTTCTACTTACAACAAAAAACTTATTTATTTTATTTCTAATTACTTATTTATTTTACTTTATGATAATTCTTTTTGCTATTAAAGTTTCTATCAAAAAAAGTTCTTTACGAAAATTCTTTTTGCTGTATTTAGTTTTTTGTTTTCTTTTTTGCTTTATTTATTTTGTTTTGTTTCTACTTACAACAAAAAAATTATTTATTTTATTTTATTTTGTTTCTAATTACTTATTTATTTTACTTTATGATAATTCTTTTTGCTATTAAAGTTTCTATCAAAAAAAGTTCTTTATGAAAATTCTTTTTGCTTTTAATGATTTTGAACAGAAAATACTTCGATAATTTTAGTTGCATCAATTTTATATGATTTTAGTTTCAATAATAATAGAGGTTTCTTATAATGTTTTGAACATAAAATACTTTGTTAATTTTAGTTTCATAAATTTTATTAAAGTTTATTTTATTTTGTCGGAACACAAGAAGTCCGGAGTTGTAATAAGTTATTAAAAATAAAAAAGAGGCGCAATGCTCGTTGATTTGCTTCAAGCCTTTCGGAATAGTGTAGACTGCACTGCACATAGCTCCATGCAGTCTACCTTATTCCTCAAGGCTTGAAGCTAAGCAACGTGAGCATTGCGCCTCTTCTTCATTGTCTCTGCACTCAGGGCTTATAAACCGCTCTTAGTGCCTCTCAGCTAGCGAGGTGGGACTAAAAAACTGCTTAGTAAGAAACTCTAGTACCGGTTCGTGCCACGAACCGGTACTAAAGGTGCTCGTGGGGCCACAGCCTCATTAGTACCGGTTCGTGGCACCAACAGGGACCAAAGGGTGGAATTGGTCCCGGTTCGTGCCACCAACCGGGACCAATGGCCTTGCACAGCGGCGTGGTGGTGAGTTTAGTCCCACCTCTCTAGCTAAGAGAGAGCCGCACCTGTTTATAAGGTGCGGTGCGCCTGAGCTGTCGAGCTCCTCTCTAAAGCAGGCTTACGGGCCTAACCTCTCTGTACATGCCTGTGGGCCTACTGGGCCTTCTGCGGGCCTGAATCCTGGCCCATGGATGGGTTTCTAATCGTATTCAGGCCGTGGTGGCCCACTAGGTGGCATAATTTTTAATTTTTGGCCTGTTATTTTTCATGCATTTACTAATTATTTTGGGCTATAAGACCCTAAAATTGAAAAGCATTTATAATGAACTCTAAAAAGGTTGAAAGTTGGCATGGTATCATCATTTCATCCACATAGAATGTGCAAGAAAGTTGAGAGGGTTACGGCAAAAACTAGATGCACTTCTTGTACAAAACGGACAATGGTATCATACTCGTCTATTACAAAGTTGGCATGGTATCATCATAATAGTTGCAGGAGAAAGTCTTCACTTTTTCTTCGCTTGTGTCATTTTCTTATTGCGCCGTAACCATGGATAATCTTCATCGTTTATCAGGATGCTTTGGTCAGCCTTGACTTTGAAGGGAGGAATTTCATGAAACTTTTCATAATCTTCAGACATGTCTGTCTTGCCCTCCACTCCCACAATGTCCCTTTTTCCTGAAAGAACTATGTGGCGCTTTGGCTCATCGTATGATGTATTCGCTTCCTTATCTTTTCTTTTCCTCGGTCTGGTAGACATGTCCTTCACATAGATAACCTGTGCCACATCATTGGCTAGGACGAACGGTTCGTCAGTGTACCCAAGATTGTTCAGATCCACTGTTGTCATTCCGTACTGTGGGTCTACCTGTACCCCGCCTCCTGACAGATTGACCCATTTGCACTTAAAAAAAAGGACCTTAAAATCATGTCCGTAGTCAAGTTCCCATATGTCCATTATGTAACCATAATATGTGTCCTTTCCCCTCTCGGTTGCTGCATCAAAGCGGACACCGCTGTTTTGGTTGGTGCTCTTTTGATCTTGGGCGATCGTGTAAAATGTATTCCCATTTATCTCGTATCCTTTGTAAGTCAATACAGTCGAAGATGGTCCCCTGGACAACGAGTACAACTCATCACAAACAGTGGTGTCACCTCTGAGACGTGTTTCCAACCAACTGCTGAAAGTCCTGATGTGTTCACATGTAATCCAGTCATCACACTGCTCCGGGTGTTTGGAGCGCAGACTGTTCTTGTGTTCATCGACATACGGGGTCACCAAGGTAGAGTTCTGTAGAACTGTGTAGTGTGCTTGAGACCAAGAATATCCGTCCCTGCATATTATTGAGTCCCCCCTCCAAGCATGCCTTTTCCAGTCAGTCTCCCCTCATACCGCGTTTTAGGGAGACCTATCTTCTTAAGGCCAGGAATGAAGTCAACACAAAACCCAATGACATCCTCTGTTTGATGGCCCATGGAGATGCTTCCTTCTGGCCTAGCGCGGTTAAGGACATATTTCTTTAGGACTCCCATGAACCTCTCAAAGGGGAACATATTGTGTAGAAATACGGGCCCCAGAATGACAATCTCGTCGACTAGATGAACTAGGACGTGCGTCATGATATTGAAGAAGGATGGTGGGAACACCAGCTCGAAACTGACAAGACATTGCGCCACATCACTCCTTAGCATTGGTATGATTTCTGGATCGATCACCTTCTGAGAGATTGCATTGAGGAATGCACATAGCTGCACAATGGCTAATCGGACGTTTTCCGGTAGAAGCCCCCTCAATGCAACCGGAAGCAGTTGCGTCATAATCACGTGGCAGTCATGAGACTTTAGGTTCTGGAACTTTTTCTCTGGCATATTTATTATTCCCTTTATATTCGACGAGAAGCCAGTCGGGACCTTCATACTGAGCAGGCATTCAAAGAAGATTTCTTTCTCTTCTTTCGTAAGAGCGTAGCTGGCAGGACCTTCATACTACTTCGGAGGCATGCCGTCTTTTTCGTGCAAACGTTGCAGGTCCTCCCGTGCCTCAGGTGTATCTTTTGTCTTCCCATACACGCCCAAGAAGCCTAGCAGGTTCACGCAAAGGTTCTTCGTCACATGCATCACGTCGATTGAAGAGCGGACCTCTAGCTCTTTCCAGTAGGGTAGGTCCCAAAATATAGATTTCTTCTTCCACATGGGTGCGTGTCCCTCAGCGTCATTCGGAACAGCTAGTCCGCCGGGACCCTTTCCAAAGGTTACGTGTAAATCATTGACCATAGCAAGTACGTGATCACCGGTACGCATGGCGGGCTTCTTCCGGTGATCTGCCTCGCCTTTGAAATGCTTGCCTTTCTTTCGACATTGATGGTTGGTCGGAAGAAATCGACGATGGCCCAGGTACACATTCTTCCTGCATTTGTCCAGGTATATACTTTTAGTGTCATCTAAACAGTGCGTGCATGCGTGGTATCCCTTGTTTGTCTGTCCTGAAAGGTTACTGAGAGCGGGCCAATCGTTGATGGTTACAAACAGCAATGCGTGCAGGTTAAATTCCTCCTGTTTGTGCTCATCCCACGTACGTACACCGTTTCCATTCCACAGCTGTAAAAGTTCTTCAACTAATGGCCTTAGGTACACATCAATGTCATTGCCGGGTTGCTTAGGGCCTTGGATGAGAACTGGCATCATAATGAACTTCCGTTTCATGCACATCCAAGGAGGAAGGTTATACATACATAGAGTCACGGGCCAGGTGCTGTGATTGCTTCTCTGCTCCCCGAAAGGATTAATGCCATCCGCGCTTAAACCAAACCATACGTTCCTTGGGTCAGCTGCAAACTCAGCCCAGTACTTTCTCTCGATTTTTCTCCACTGCGACCCGTCAGCGGGTGCTCTCAACTTCCCGTCTTTCTTACGGTCCTCACTGTGCCATCGCATCAACTTGGCATGCTCTTCGTTTCTGAACAGACATTTCAACTGTGGTATTATAGGAGCATACCACATCACCTTCGCAGGAACCCTCTTCCTGGGGGGCTCGCCGTCAACATCACCAGGGTCATCTCGTCTGATCTTATCGCAATGCACCGCATACCGGGCATGCGTTCAGATCCTTGTACGCACCGCGGTAGAGGATGCAGTCATTAGGGCATGCATGTATCTTCTGCACCTCCAATCCTAGAGGGCAGACGACCTTCTTTGCTGCGTATGTACTGTCGGGCAATTCGTTATCCTTTGGAAGCTTCTTCTTCAATATTTTCAATAGCTTCTCAAATCCTTTGTCAGGCACATCATTCTCTGCCTTCCACTGCAGCAATTCCAGTACGGTAGCGAGCTTTGTGTTGCCATCTTCGCAATTGGGGTACAACCCTTTTTTGTGATCCTCTAACATGCGATCGAACTTCAGCTTCTCCTTTGACTTTCGCATTGCGTCCTTGCATCGACTATGACCCGGCGGAGATCATCATCATCGGGCACTGGTTCCTCTTGACCTTCAGCAGCTTCCCCCCTTGCAGCATCATTGGGCACATCGTCTGGTTCCTCTTGATCTTCAGCAGCTTCCCCCGTTGCAGCATCACCATATTCAGGGGGCACATAGTTGTCATCGTCCTCTTCTTCTTCGCCGTCTTCCATCATAACCCCTATTTCTCCGTGCCTCGTCCAAACATTATAGTGTGGCATGAAACCCTTGTAAAGCAGGTGGGTGTGAAGGATTTTCCGGTCAGAGTAAGACTTCGTATTCCCACATATAGGGCATGGACAACACATAAAACCATTCTGCTTGTTTGCCTCAGCCACTTCGAGAAAAGCATGCACGCCCTTAATGTACTCGGAGGTGTGTCTGTCACCGTACATCCATTGCCGGTTCATCTGCGTGCATTACATATAATTAAGTGTGTCAAAAACCATTACAGAACATCATGAATAGATAATTAAGTGACCAAATTAATAGAAGTTCATCATCACATTAAAACCAAAGTACATACATAGTTCTCATCTAACAACATATATATAGCTCTCCAGAGCATCTAATTAATTAAACCATACATTGAAACTATGTAAAACATTTCAATGCGAAAACAAATGCGATCATAATCGCAACCAAGGTAACAATTGATCCAACGGCATAATGATACCAAGCCTCGGTATGAATGGCATATTTTCTAATCTTTCTAATCTTCAAGCGCATTGCATCCATCTTGATCTTGTGATCATCAATGACATCCGCAACATGCAACTCCAATATCATCTTCTCCTCCTCAATTTTTTTTATTTTTTCCTTCAAATAATTGTTTTCTTCTTCAACTAAATTTAACCTCTCGACAATAGGGTCGGTTAGAATTTCCGGTTCAACCACCTCCTAGATAAATAAAATATATGTCACGTTGGTCGGTATATTTGTCATAAACAATAAATGAACCAAATAGTTATAAAAAGATAATATATACCACATCCGAATCATAGACAGGACGAGGGCCGACGGGGGCGGATACCAAAACCATCGCACTATGTAATAAGAAGGAATAATAAAATTAACAAAATTAGACAAGTAACTATCTAAAGTAAGAATTTTTTTCCTTTCAGAAAGAAGATAAGAACAAGAGGCTCACCACGGTGGTGCTGGCGACGAGATCGGCACGGGCGATTGATGGCGGTGAAGACGGGGACGGGACGTGACGGACCGCTAAACCTAGACAAATCTCGGGGAAAATGGAGCTCGGAGGTCGAGTTTCGAGAGGACAAAGATTAACTAGTGTGGCTCAGACATTTCATCGAACACCTCATGTGCATAGGAGGTGAGCTAGAGCACCCAAATGCCCTCCCCTCGCCGACCAGAAAAAAACAGAGCACTCTGGAGTGCTCTGCTGTGGCGATGGGGTATATATAGGGAACTCAGTGGTCCCGGTTCGTGGCACCAACCGGGACTAAAGGCCTTTGGTCCCGGTTGGTGCCACGAACCGGGACCAATTCCCCCTTTAGGCCTTGTGCTGCCCCGCGTCAAAAGTTTAGTCCCACCTCGCTAGTTGAGAGAGCTCGAGAGTGGTTTATAAGCGCTGCTACGCCCACCCTCTCGAACTCCTCTCAACTGCAGGCTTTTGGGCCTAACTGTTCTCTTTGCCTATGGGGCCTGCTGGGCCTTCTACGGGCCTGAATCCTGGCCCATGGATGGGTTTCTAGTCGTATTCAGGCCGTGGTGGCCCAGTAGGTGGCATAATTTTTTTCCTCTGTTTTTTTCTCTTTTGCTTTATTTGTTTTGTTTTGTTTCTACTTACAACAAAAAACTTATTTATTTTATTTCTAATATGTATTTTACTTTAATTATTTTATTTTTATTTATTTTACTGCTGCTATTTTTATTTATTTTATTGCTGCTATTTTTACTTAATTTATTAAGGTTTATTTATTGTAGTTACTATAGTTTTATTTATTTTATTTTATTAAGGTTTATTTAGTTTTATTTATTTTATTAAGGTTTATTTATTTTATAAATATAAAAAAATGAACATAGATGCGCTTATAGAGAAAATTCAACCTAAATTCATAATAAATTTCTATGAAATTTACTGTGAATTTAGGTCAAATTCCCTGTATAAGGGCATCTATTTTCACTTTAAGAGAAGCTCAACAAGGGAGAGAGGGACGGGCTTATAAACTGGTGTGAGCGCCCTTCGGTTGGCGAGGTGGGACTAAACACTGGCCGCAACTAGGACCAGCCCTTTAGTCCCGGTTTGTGGTAGGAACCGGGACTAAAGGGTGGTGGGCCAGGAGCGTGGTCCATTGGTCCCGGTTTGTCACACCAACCGGGACCAACGGGTCCGGACGAACCGGGACCAATGCCCCCACGAGGCCCGGCAGGCCCCTGGCTGCACGAACCGGGACCAATGCTCACATTAGTCCCGGTTCGTGACTGAACCGGGACTAATGTGAATATTGCCCTGTGACCAAAGCCCAGTTTTCTACTAGTGCTACAAAGTACTTCTAGTTTCATACTTGTTCTAGGTAAAGCGAATGTCAAGCGTGTGTAGAGTTGTATCGGTGGTCGATAGAACTTGAGGGAATATTTGTTCTACCTTTAGCTCCTCGTTGGGTTCGACACTCTTACTTATCGAAAACTGTTGGGATCCCCTATACTTGTGGGTTATCAAGACACCACCATTCAGACATACACATGTATATACATACAATTTGGTATATACAATTTCTTCTACATGGAGGCATTACCGCGGTAGCGGGTAATGGTATTATTCTTTGGGATCTATGACCTGGTCGAGCAAAAATCCTGCTATTTCCTTTTTGAATTGCTCGTACGCGATCCGTTGGTAGGAGCTTATCCCGCACCTCATTGAACTTTTAAGAAGGAGATCAATATGTATGTATTTGTCGTTGTGTGATTAGATATCGATAATGATGTAAAAATTGTGAATAGTATTCTGGCAAACGTACCCATAGCTGTCTAGAAGATGTGCTCCTTTCGGACGCCATCATGTGCATGTTCTCGCAAACGTAGTATGCACATTAATCAGTCCCCCACGCCTGATTCATGGCCTTTACAAGAATAGAATTCAATCAGATAATAATTAATCAAGCATGATAATTAATGGTATTGAAACTAGAATTAAAGAGATGGTAGCTAGCGAGTACTACTTAAATTACTTACCCTGGGTCGATACCAATACAGCTTTGGTTTCCATTCGCCTGGAACCATTTTGATGAACTTTTGCCAAGCCCTGCCCGCCGGCAAAGAAAATGAATAAAGGAGTTATTAATTAGTTGATATCAGGAAATGACGAACTAAAGAGGCTGACATATAGTTCAATAATGATTGAAATTACCTGTCGACTATCCCCTTCACGATTGAGTAGTCACTAGGTTCTTTAAGTAGTGAGTCCAGTACTTCAACTTTTCCTTCTTCAACTTGAATGTCTAACAAGATCCAGTGGTAACTGCATGCGCATACGTTTGCATGTATAAATTAAGCGGGCATGTGCATAACACTCATCAACTACCCTAAACCCTATACTTATTAACATCTAGCTAGTAAGCAAAAACAGAATTTGTAGTACAAGACAGTGTGACTCACAGGAAGTTGTAAGGAAGTAGTATATCTCGATTGGTATTGAGGCACTTCAAGAACTCTAGCATGTTTTTCTCTACTTCTTGTTGATACCGTTCATATGTCCATGTCTCTTCATTAATGGTATTTCGGTCAATGAACCCAATGCCATAGCGTCCAGCTTTTTTCATTTCATACATCTTCATCCTGCATAGTACCACAGAAAAGAATATAGTGAGGATAATTACATGTAATGATCAATGAGAGCACTACAGCTAGCTTGAGACTTAAATTACAGAAAGAAATCACTTACAGACAATAGCAACTGACGATAGATTTGTCGAGTGTGTCTTGATTGAATAACTGAAACAGTTCTGTATACTCAACATACAGAGCTGTCTCATGGAAGTAATGCTCTTTCTTGACTTTCACCATGAGGACTCTCGATTGGTAGTCTTGGTAATTTCCATGTACTATTGATGCAATTCATACATTCTCGTTGAGAGCTTTTTGACCTCCTCGGGCTTGACCAAAGGTTCGCCGCGGACATATTTCTATTTTATGTCCTCCTCTCTAATCGCATCCATGGGCTCGAGCTCTAGGAGTTGATAAACAGTGATACCGAGCTCTTCAGCCTGCCTTCTATGCTCGTCAGTTATTACCAGCTGATCAGCGCCGGTACTCGCATGTGTTGGTATAATGAGTGGGGGGATTGATTGCACTGCCTGTTCTCCTAGCTGGGGAACGGTTTTCCCACTTTTTTTGGCAGCTTCTTGGCTCGAGCTTGAGCATGACTCCTTTTGTAGTCGTGCTCGATGTGCCTTCCTGATTTGGCGCTCATAGTCTGAGTCAACAGGCTTGGGAGCTGGTTTTTTAGCCATACGAATAAAGTGGCCAACGATATGCTCAGGCACTTTCTCCTTTGGCGGCGGTGGCGGTTTCGGTCCAAAATGGGCGTCCAATTGGGCCTTCACTTTGACTTTGTTTTGCTCTTCGGTCATGTCGTAAGGCCTCATCGGGAGAGGCGTGAGGCTTGGACCATATTGAAATCGCTTGCCTCCTCCTGTACCTCATGTACCTTGACTTGTAGCGCTATGCACCATAGCTGTGGCGGCTCTCTTCCGCTGTTGCTGAGGCGGCGGAGACGGCTGACGTGGCTGACTTCGAGGAGGAGGAGTGGGCTGACGCGGTGCCGGACTTGGAGCAGGAGGAGTGGCCTGACGCGGTGCCGAACTTGGAGGAGGAGGAGTGGCCTGACGCGTTGGCAGACTTGAAGGAGCAGGACTCTGCTGAGGCGATGGCTGATGACTTGGAGGAGTGGGAGTCTGCTGACGCGGTGGCGGACTTCGAGGAGGAGTCGGCTGACGCGGTGGTGTCGGTGGCCTTGGAAAGATGATGCAATCCTTTCTCCATAGGATGATACGATGTATGGCCTCTCCCAGTGTGTGCTCCTCGTCACCTCCAGGAATGTCAAGCTCTAGCCCCGAATATTGGTCCACCACTTCATCAACCACGACACGAGCATAGCCAGCTGGAATCGGGTTACAATGGAAGGTTGCCTTGGGGGGATTTGTATAAGCAACGGCGTCCGCTGATGACCCACAAGTATAGGGGATGTATCGTAGTCCTTTCGATAAGTAAGAGTGTCGAACCAACGAGGAGCAGAAGGAAATGACAAGCGGTTTTCAGTAAGGTATTCTCTGCAAGCACTGAAATTATCGGTAACAGATAATTTTGTGATAAGGTAATTCGTAACGGGTAACAAGTAACAAGAGTAAATAAAGTGCAGCAAGGTGGCCCAATCCTTTTTGTAGCAAAGGACAAGCCTGGACAAACTCTTATATAAAGGAAAACGCTCCCGAGGACACATGGGAATTATCGTCAAGCTAGTTTTCATCACGCTCATATGATTCGCGTTTGTTACTTTGATAATTTGATATGTGGGTGGATCGGTGCTTGGGTGCTGCCCTTCCTTGGACAAGCATCCCACTTATGATTAACCCCTCTCGCAAGCATCCGCAACTACGAAAGAAGAATTAAGGTAAACCTAACCATAGCATGAAACATATGGATCCAAATCAGCCCCTTACGAAGCAACGCATAAACTAGGGCTTAAGCTTCTGTCACTCTAGAAACCCATCATCTACTTATTACTTCCCAATGCCTTCCCCTAGGCCCAAATAATGGTGAAGTGTTATGTAGTTGACGTTCACATAACACCACTAGAGGAAAGACAACATACATCTCATCAAAATATCAAACGAATACCAAATTCACATGACTACTTATTGCAAGACTTCTCCCATGTCCTCAGGAACAAACGTAACTACTCACAAAGCATATTCATGTTCATAATCAGAGGGGTATTAATATGCATAAAGGATCTGAACATATGATCTTCCACCAAATAAACCAACTAGCATCAATTACAAGGAGTAGTCAACACTACTAGCAACCCACAGGTACCAATCTGAGGTATTGAGACAAAGATTGGATACAAGAGATGAACTAGGGTTTGAGAGAAGATGGTGTTGGTGAAGATGTTGATGGAGATTGACCCCCTCCCGATGAGAGGATCGATGGTGATGACGATGGTGACGATTTCCCCCTCCCGGAGGGATGTTTCCCCGGCAGAACAGCTCTGCCGGAGCCCTAGATGGGTTCTGCCAAGGTTCCGCCTCGAGACGGTGGCACTTCGTCCCGAAAGCTTCCTTCTGATTTTTTTCCAAGGCGAAAGACTTCATATAGCAAAAGATGGGCACCGGAGGCCTGCCAGGGGGCCCATGAGGCAGGGGGCGTGCCCCCACCCTGGTGGATGGTGGGTGGCCCCCTCTGGTTCTTTCTTCGCCCAATATTTTTTATATATTCCCAAACGTGCCTTCCTGAAGTTTCAGAACTTTTGGAGTGTGCATAATAGGTCTCTAATATTTGCTCCTTTTCCAGCCCAGAATTCCAGCTGCCGGCATTCTCCCTCTTCATGTAAACCTTGTAAAATAAGAGAGAAAGGACATAAGTATTGTGACATAATGTGTAATAAGAACCCATAATGCGATAAATATTGATATAAAAGCATGATGCAAAATGGGCGTATCATCCGCCACCTTCATGGATATGTTCTTCATTTTGAAGTGTAGCTCACAATTAGTGTTCTCCATGATGTCATCCACAGGGTATCTATCCAGCAGTGCCTCGCTCGGGGCAGAACCCATGCTGCTTCTCGGCATGGATGGGATGGTGCTATCCAAGGCTGGATCATCCGCTAGCTGATGCCGCTGCTGAGACCCCCTTTCTTGGCTAAGTGAGTCGATCTGCTACTGCTGCCGCTGGAATTGGAGTGCCAACTCTGTGTGCTTTGATTCTAGGCCTTTAAGGCATTCTGCTTCATGCTTCTTATGCTCCTCCTCCAACTTCCTCTTCTTCTCCTCCTCCATCTTCCTTCTCGCACGACTTCTGTAGTCGGCATTCCAGTCCGCAAACCCCTCATACCACGGAACAACCCCTTTGCCTCGTGTTCTTCCCGGGTGTTCAGGATTTCCCAGGGCGCGCGTAAGCTCGTCGTTCTCTCTGTTGGGCGTGAACACCCCCGTTCGAGCCTCTTCTATTGCAAAATGTAACTTATCTTCGGCTCCTTTAAGACTTGCCTTATTCGAAACCTTGCATGTCTTCGGGTCCAACGCCCCCCATGCGCATAGAACCAAGTCCTGCACCTGGGGGGCCAGCTCAATGTAACTGGAATGACCGCTGCATCCACCATCTCTTGCTCAGACTTATCCCACTTAGGCATTGCCACCGTGTAGCCACCTGGCCCCAGCTTATGGAACTGCTCCTTTTTTGCGGCACTGGCCTTGTTTATTCTCGACCGTTCCTTAGATAATTCCGATTCTTTGAATTTCACGAAAGCGGGCAAGTGATCTCTTTGCTTCTCTAGTGTTCCCTTGAATTCTGGAGTCTTCTTTCCTCCTGCCATGTACTTGGTCCATATAGTTTTCTTGTGGTTGTTGAATGCAATTGCCATCTTCCTAAGAGCAGCGGCCTTCACTTTTTGCACATCTGCATCTGTGAAATGATCTGGTAGGGTGAAATGTTCCATGAGAGTTTCCCAAAGCAGATCTTTTGCTCTATCGTCGACACAAGTAAGATCTCGATGTTCCTTTGCTAGCTTTGTTCATTCTTGCGTGGAGATCGGGAGTTGGTCCTTCACAAGAACTCCGCACTGACGAACGAACTTGTTCGCAATGTTCTTAGGCGCGATTGGTTCACCATCAGTTTTGATGGCATCGATGTTGTACTTTACGCCCTCCTTCAACTTCTTGGCTGGGCCTCGCACTGTCCTGCCGCCTGTAGAAGATTTGATCCGGAGGGCTGAAACAAGAAAGATCGATTTGTTAATATATCTTCAAATCATTTAAAACATGTAATGATCACCAGATGCCTGCTTATATAAATATACCTCACTGGTCTCTATTATTTCAAGAAGAAGATTTTCTTCGTCATCATAATCATAGTTCTGGACTTCATCAATTTGGTCGTCACGAACGAATATCATATCACCCTCCCCAGTATTGTTCAGATATTGGGAGCCGTCATCTTCTTCATTCTGATCATTTGGCCGGCGAGGGGAGCGTATGATCTCGAACATGGCCTCTTCTCCTTCTCTGCCGGTATTGTCCGCCATAGCTTTTATTTAACTAATATAGAAGAAATATAAAACAATTTAGTATTCAAATTACAATGCATGCATGCAATCAATAAGAAAAAACATAATCATAGTACATAATATGCATCATCGAATATAATCTCGAATACATCGTCTCGAATATTATCGAATAATATATATAATCTCGAATACATCGTCTTGAATAATTGATACGTCTCCGACGTATCTACTTTTCCAAACACTTTTGCCCTTGTTTTGGACTCTAACTTGCATGATTTGAATGGAACTAACCCGGACTGACGCTGTTTTCAGCAGAATTGCCATGGTGTTATTTATGTGCAGAAACAAAAGTTCTTGGAATGACCTGAAACTCCACGGAACATATTTTTGGAAAATATTAAAAATACTGGAAGAAGAATCCACGTCATGGGGCCCACACCCTGTCCACGAGGGTGGGGGCGCGCCTGCCCCCCTGGGCGCGCCCCCTGCCTCGTGGGCCCCCTGACACTCCACCGACCTCAACTCCAACTCCATATATTCGTGTTCAGGGAGAAAAAAATCAAGGAGAAGGATTCATCGCGTTTTATGATACGGAGCCGCCGCCAATCCCTAAAACCTCTCGGGTGGGCTGATCTGGAGTCCGTTCGGGGCTCCGGAGAGGGGAATCCGTCGCCATCGTCATCATCAACCATCCTCCATCACCAATTTCATGATGCTCACCGCCGTGCGTGAGTAATTCCATCATAGGCTTGCTGGACGGTGATGGGTTGGATGAGATTTATCATGTAATCGAGTTAGTTTTGTTAGGGTTTGATCCCTAGTATCCACTGTGTTCTGAGATTGATGTTGCTATGACTTTGCTATGCTTCATGCTTGTCACTAGGGCCCGAGTGCCATGATTTCAGATCTGAACCTATTATGTTTTCATGAATATATGTGAGTTCTTGATCCTATCTTGCAAGTCTATAGTCACCTACTATGTGTTATGATCCGGCAACCCCGAAGTGACAATAATTGGGACCACTCCCGGTGATGACCATAGTTTGAGGAGTTCATGTATTCACTATGTGTTAATGCTTTGTTCTGGTACTCTATTAAAAGGAGGCCTTAATATCCATTAGTTTCCATTAGGACCCCGCTACCACGGGAGGGTAGGACAAAAGATGTCATGCAAGTTCTTTTCCATAAGCACGTATGACTATATTCGGAATACATGCCTACATTACATTGATGAATTGGAGCTAGTTCTGTGTCACCCTATGTTATGACTGTTACATGATGAACCATATCCGGCATAATTCTCCATCACTGATCCAATGCCTACGAGCTTTTCATATATTGTTCTTCGCTTATTTACTTTTCCGTTGCTACTGTTACAATCACTACAAAACCTAAAAATATTACTTTTGCTACCGTTACCGTTACTTACATACTACTTTGCTACTAAATACTTTGCTGCAGATACTAAGTTATCCAGGTGTGGTTGAATTGACAACTCAACTGCTAATACTTGAGAATATTCTTTGGCTCCCCTTGTGTCGAATCAATAAATTTGGGTTGAATACTCTACCCTCGAAAACTGTTGCGATCCCCTATACTTGTGGGTTATCAAGACTATTTTCTGGCACCGTTGCCGGGGAGCATGGCTCTATTCTTTGAGTCACTTGGGATTTATATCTGCTGGTCACTATGAAGAACTTGAAAGACGCAAAAACAACAATTTATCCATCAACTACGAGGGGAGGTAAGGAACTGCCATCTAGCTCTACACTTGATTCACCTTCTGTTTTGAGTAAGCTTGCGACACATAAACCTGCTTCTGCTATTCGTTCTGATATGTCGCATGTTATTGATGATGCCACTTCTGCTATGCATGATACTTATGATGAAACTACTTCTATGCTTGGTACTACTTTGCCACTTGGTGAATTTCTTGATGAACAACTTGCTAGGGCTAGAGAGAATGAAATTATTGAAACTGATAATATTGAAGATAGTGATGATGAAGACTCTCCCCCTAATAAATATGAATTGCCTGTTGTGCCCGAAGGTTATGTTTTGGATGAAGAATCTGCTAGAGCTATTTTAGCTTGCAATGATAGAAGTGATCTTAAGAAATTATTAGCTAAATGGAAGCAGTGATCTCTTAATGCTAGAATGAAACCTGACCCTGCTTTTGCTACTTCACCTATCTGTGTTACTGATAAGGATTATGAATTCTCTGTTGATCCTGATATAATTACTTTGGTTGAATCTGATCCTTTTTATGGCTATGAATCTGAAACCGTTGTGGCACATCTTACTAAACTAAATGATATAGCCACCCTGTTCACTAATGATGAGAAATCTTGCTACCTTTATATCCTTAAAATATTTCCATTCTCATTAAAGGGTGATGCTAAGATATGGTTTAATTCTCTTGATCCTGGTTGTGTGCGTAGTCCCCAGGATATGATTTATTACTTCTCTGCTAAATATTTCCCTGCTCATAAGAAACAAGCTGCTTTAAGGGATATATACAACTTTGTGCAAATTGAAGAAGAGAGTCTCCCACAAGCTTGGGGGAGGCTTCTCCAATTACTTAATGCTTTGCCTCGTCATCCTCTTAAGGAAAATGAAATACTTGATATATTTTATAATGGACTAACCGATGCTTCCAGAGATTACCTGGATAGTTGTGCTGGTTCTGTTTTCAGGGAAAGAGCACCGGATGAAGCTGAAATAATATGTTGACAAATGAAAATAATTGGACACTTCCTGAGCCAATTCCTGAACCAATTCCTAAACCAACTCCGAAGAAGAGGGGTGTTCTATTTCTCAGTCCTGAAGATATGCAAGAGGCAAAGAAATCTATGAAAGAAAAAGGTATTAAAGCTGAAGATGTTAAGAATTTACCTCCTATTGAAGAAATAAATGGTCTTAATTTACCGCCTGTTGAAGAAATATATGGTCTTAATACATCACCTATTGAAGAAACTCATGGTCTTGATAACCCGACACAGGTAGTAAAGGTAAATTCTCTCTATAGATATGATAAAGCAGAAACCCTCCTACTAAGTTTGCTAGCCAATGTTTGGATGAGTTTGATAATTTTATGGTTAAGCAAGAAGATTTCAATGCTTATTTTGGTAGACAATTAAAACAAAATGCTTATATGATTGAACACTTGGGTGATTATATGTCTAGAGTTAAAGGTGAACTTAAACTCATTAGTAAACATGCTTCTATGGTTACCACTCAAGTAGAACAAGTACTTAAAGCTCAAAATGATTTGCTCAATGAATTGAATAGTAAGAAAAATGATTATGCTGTTAGAGTGGCTACTAGAACTGGTAAAATGACTCAGGAACCTTTGTATCCTGAAGGCCACCCTAAGAGAATTGAGCAAGATTCTCAGAGGAATAATATAGATGCACCCAGTTCTTCTAAAAAGAAGAAAAAGAAAAATGGTAGGACTTTGCATACTTCTAGTGAACCTATTGCTGAACCACCTGAGAATCCAAATGTAATTTCTATTTCTGATGCTGAAACACAATCTGGTAATGAACATGAACCTAGTGAAAATATTAATGATAATGTTCATGATGATGCTCAACCTAGTAATGATAATGATGTAGAAATTGAACCTGCTGTTGATCTTCATAACCCACAATCAAAGAAACAACGTTATGATAAGAGAGACTTTGTTGCTAGGAAACACGGTAAAGAAAGAGAACCATGGGTTCAGAAACCCATGCCTTTTCCTCCTAAACCATCCAAGAAAAAGGATGACGAGGATTTTGAGCGCTTTGCTGAAATGATAAGACCTATCCCCTTGAAGAACATCTATTATGCTTCCATGGAGGCGTATGCCACCTATGACGTATACAAGCGGTTGGTGAACTTCCAGAAGGGGTTCGAGAGTCAACGCCAGCATCTCGCCAAACCATCTAGGCGGTCAAAGAAGTCCGAAAGGAAGAATGAATCAACCTAAAATGTTTCTTCTATTTATCTAGCTGATAGTCTGTAAACTTTATTATACTGCTAGTAAGTCGTAAGTTCAAATTTCCTGCAAGTTGAATCATCCTTTATTCTAGCGGTCTTGCCTAATTTGATCCACGTTCACGAGATATTATACTTAAGACATTTATTTTGTTTCGGTTTCGCTAGCTATGATACAGAATGCGATAGCCATTTTACCAAAAGATTATTTCAGATTTATAATGAATACTGTTCTCAACTGGGTTTGAATAGAGAAATTTTATTTTTTAATTGCACAGAGAAAGTTCATTTTTTTAATCAAAAGAAGGGTCGCCCCCTCTGATTTTCCATTAACAGAAACCACATGGTCTTTCAAGCCCCTGATACAAACTACAACTAGAAACTAAAGTAATCAACTAGCAGCACAAATCATACATGTTAGCAAGCCCAGCCAGACTTAACATGAAGGTCCAAAAAATAAAACTACGGCAGAGATGCGCAGGCGACACCGCAGTACCCTGTGACTCCACACTTGCGATGAACTATACAATTCACCTGCTACATGCTCTAGCCTGCGCATATAGACCATCAACACCTCTTTGCTCCCAACATCAGCACCTCTTTGTTTACCACCTTCATCTGCAATATAGACCATCCCATGATCCACAAGCAAATTAGCTAAACAAGAATCATAAGATCACTATACCATTTATTTTGTAATCTCACATTATTCCTGCATTGCCAAAGAGTCAAGAACACAACTGATGCCCTTCCCGCCTCTCCGACGCAAACACTCATAGGTAGTTCTACAATCTTAACTCCATGATTTAAAATATTAATAAAAACTCCTTAACGATTCCATTTTCATTACCATCGTTCATGATTATAGCCAGAGAAACAGCAGCCAATAAAGCAACCACCTGTCAAAGACCTATTTTGAGTCCTGAATAGGGCCGAATCCTAGCATTTACTCTAACTGCAACATGTCCTCCTCTCATAGTCATCATCACCCAAGACATAATGAAGACGTAACCCCATAGATGCATAACTGCTAACAAAATAGTTTTCGCACTATACCTAGTGTAAAGGACACTCTTGCGTTGTTGTGCTACATTTGTGGCTCCTCGGTCAGCATGTTCACGGGTAGTGGCCTTGAAACCGAAAAGAACGGCTTTATGAACCTTAAGCTCTTCACTGTCAACTAAATCACTCCATCCCTTGCCGAAGATGATGCAGCCATCATCACACTTGTGGTACTTGACCGGCATGAAACTATCCTTGCACAGCCGAATGCCAGCAAGCCCATCTCCCGGTATCTCCCCATCTCCTGGGGTCTTCAGGGCGTCGACAACTTTCACCGGTAATCTCTGTATGCACCGTCATAGGAAGAAAAAATTATCAAATATGTGAAGGAGCAGTAAACAAAAGGATCTTCAGCTACATCTACATATATTACATAAGGATCTTCAGTTATGGGAAACAAAAGGATTTGCAAAAACACACATCAGTGTATTCATTGGTTTCAGCTACAATAGCATATCATTAAACTTTCTCTCCATGAAAAAACAAAGAAAATTGCATACAAAATAGAAAATACTAGTACACCAAAAACATATCATCGTCTTTCCTGCTATGTTCGACTTGGTGAAGCGGTGGACAAAAAATGCACCTATATAACCTTTCTTCATCGCCAAAAGGTCATGTAGGTTCCGCTCCTCTTGCTTCGTAAGATTAATTCCCTTTGTTATGACAGCTAATTCTAGAGGATCTTTACCCTCTTCGTTTTGATCGCATGTCCTTGGCAGGTTGCAGCAGTACACCATAGGAATGTCTTCAGTCAAATCGAAGGAGACAAGGTCGCCTTCTCGCACGTCGAAGTCTTCAACAAACCTGCACCAGTTTTCACCACAGATGATCGCCCTTGAATTCCCTTTGTACACGCCAAAATCATACATGCGGCTCCCTCTCGCTTGAAAAAGCAATGAACTGTCTGGGATGGCGCTGAACTGGTGCCTTGCGTAGCATGGCACGATCTGTAGATGTAGAATTTAATTGCTATTTATTTCCTACATATTGTTAATCTTCAAAGTAGAGGGGAACAAACACAAAACAAGTAAAAATTGACATGATTATTTATACCAGAGCTGAAGTGTCCCCATCTAGCCTGATGGTAAATGTCAACCCATCAGCATTGGGCCTGTTGCAGTCCTGTCGACAGGTAATGCACACCACCTGTGTAAACAAAATAAAATGAAGAAAAGCAAAGGATGAGAATTTAAGAAAAGGGCTTATGCATGTAAACACACTAGGCAACAATCATACAGTATAATCAACGAAGGTACTGCATCAGTAATCAACAATCATACACTTGAACTGAGCGGGTAGCTCGCCCTCCACTCCTCATAACCCCGCAACGCAGCGCGTGCCCGCCGCACCACAGCTTGTTCAGACATGTCCTTCTCTTCATCCTCGATCGGCAGCATGGGCTCACCCCGAGCGTCAACGCGCGGCATTGGCCCCTCCTCCTCTGCAGCACAACTAAGGCAGTGTCTGAGACTGAGCAGTAATCTCTGAGAGAAGACCTATGAAAACATAAATCCTACTACTGATGTTACTCGGCCCACCCGAATGTACACACACACACACCTTCAACATACAGCCCATCTACATACATCCGCATCCAACAATATGTTCCTTGAAAAAGAAAAGAAAATCTGTTCTGGACGGACGAAGGATCGTCAGGGTAACCAACTCAATTAGCCACTTGTCTGTCATGTTGGAGAAAATGAACTTACTTCACTTTTTCCTGGTACTACATAACCACACAAAATAAAGACTAAAATAATTCCTAAAAACTCTGATATATTGTACACCCTCACATTTATAATCTTTAAAATAAAAACTAATTTGGGCAACAGAATTAAGAGTTTATTGTTATTTCCCTACAAAGATACAAATATTTGGATCAAAATTTCATATTCTGCAAAAAAAACACTGCAGTAAATATTATTCTGAGAAATGTTTAGTTGACTTGCAATCTAGGACTACAAGTTAATGGCTGCCTTACTAAACCAAACCTAATTTCGGCCTAAAAAGGAATTTAATCCACTAGCCAAGCTTATAAGTTTTGAGCCCACCCTCTGGTTTCTTCCTGGATTCGCCACTGCACAAGGCCAATATTTTTTAAAGTTTTTAAAGGCTGTTTGCTGAAATTTGCTGCTATTGTTTTACGCATCTGCACTTGTTCATTGTTATGAAAACCCTGGAATACCGAAACCCTAGAAAAAAATACTCAGCTAGCCACCGATGTAGAAAACTTCCTTCAATCTCTGCATCGCCTTCCACCTAACCTTCGATTTAAAAATCCTAACTATCTAATCTCTGACTTTGAAAACCATATCCAACTCCCGAAACGGCAACACAACAAGGAACAAAGAAGTCAAAGATTACAAGTTAGGGTTTCTCACTTCACCTAGTCGCCGGTAGTCGCTAGGTGCTTGCTGGCGGCCTCCCAATCTCACTCCGCACTCTTCTGCTCCAACCGTCGAGAGCGGCCAGGCGAGTAGGCAGCGGGGTCGCGGCGGAGCGGTTTGTGGGGAGGGTGGGGGTGAGGGGGCGGGGGTGTGTGGGCGATGGGGGTGATGACACGAACCCTATCCGTGTCAAGCACAGAAAATAATGGCCCATGGGTCCAGTTCGTAAAGCAACAACCAAACAGGCCCACAGACCGCTTACCAGTCACAAAGTAAAACCCTATGTTACTAATAAAAACACAAAGCAAAATCCTTTTGTCTAAAAAACAAAAACAAAGGAAAATCGTAAAAAAGAGAGAAATCCTTTTTGGGTGAGTTCAACGTGAACGTGATGGTGAGAGGCTCAAGGAGGAGTTTGTTTTGGGGAGAAAAAATGCACCTTACAATGTGAAATTATAATCGTTATTAATAAGTGCTGAAAATTCCTTATTTATAAAAAATTGTTTCTTTCCAGAAAAAACAAACTTCAATAATGGGGGTAGGTAATTGCGTCGTCTTTCTCGCCCCCCCCCCCCCACCACCACATATTCGGGCCATTTACCGCATTTCTATGGTTGTAACCTCGAAAGTTCAAGATCCTATGCGGCCACCATGAAATCATAGCAGGGAATGGGATGAGTGCCCCATGTTAAGCTCTTTGGTCCATATATGTGCCATATGCTACCAACGGGAGGCGTGGCCTCGAAGCCGTTCTCTACGGCTATGATGCCCGTCTGCTGTCGTTATAATCAATGCAAATTCGTGAGGGGCTAAAAATTCACCGGACCTGGTGTGGTGTCATCGTACAACCCCTAGAGGGTGTGGTAAAACATCGAGAGCAGCATGCATTGGCCCTCACATAGGCTGTGTGCAAACAGGACCATATCGCATGTCGGATCAAGCCATCGAGAGAGAATGCGTCCGGCCTGTGAAAGGAGTGTTGGGCCCGTTCCTTCATTTGCCTCAAATCTCGATGCCACGTGATGTTAGACCTAGTAACCAAGGCATGTCTCGTGCATCACACTCAACTGGACCTACAACATCCATGCACACATGTCCACGTATGAGTCTAAACGGCGGGGACACATGGTTCGGGCACTGGCGTAAGTGGTGTGAGTCCAGTTTGGATCTAGCTACGAAGAGGTAATGCATGAGTCTAAACGTCTACCAAGAGGATGCATGTCCACGTATGAGTCTAAACGTCTACATGATGCTCCACACGTGGGTCTAGACGGCGGGTCTGCATGTGCTTTGGATATAGCTACCAAGAGGTAACGCATCCGATTTGTGTCTAGGCGGTGCTTCACGGGGCCTGGCGTGGTCTCGTTGTTTGACCCATGAAGGGTGTGGTCAAACACCGAGAGCGGCACGCATAAGCCCTAACGCGGGCTATGTGGAAGGCATGCCATATCGCATGCTAGATCTAGCCAATGGAGGGAACGAGTTCGGCATGCAGACGGAGTGCGGGGCCCGTTCCTTCATTTTCCTCAAAATTCGTTGTCGCTTCATGTGGGCCCTATCCAAAAAGGCCCGTCCAGTGCATCACACACAGCTGGATTCACACCATGCATGCACACTTGGCCATGTAGACACCCACCGTAAACCTTTAGCCAAGTTGACCCACACCATCCATCCACCCTTACCCCTCGGTTCGTTGGATCTCCGACGAGTCCCTTCCCTCGGTATGCCAAGCATGTTAAAACGACACACGGCTACACGTCTTGCACACCAAGATTGGCGCATCATGCACTAGTGCCAACAAACATGTCCAGCTGAGCATCTCTGCCCATTATCTGGATCGAGGCGGCTAGCAGTGCATGTTGTCGGCCCGGTTGCCTAGCGGTGCATGCTATGGGTAGACATGAATCGCATCACATCGGATCAAGATTCCCCTCTCTTTTACCGGATGCCGGAGTAGCACACATGCATGGTAGAAGAATCTGCGTGGTTGATGTGGGAGCTTGGATGAGACGCCATGGGATAGGTGCATGCTGAAATTCAAGATTTAGGAATTGATAACAAAATGAAAACGACAATTCAATTGTTTGTGCAGGTGTACAACATGTATTAAGGAAAATGTGGAATATGACACGTTCACATGCATTTTGGCAACAAGTGCACTTTTGGAGGGGAAAAACAGGTAGCCCCCGTGCCCCCATGATTTTTGTTCCATGTATTTCGCCACAAATATTGGAGGAAAAAAGAAAAATGTATTTTCCCCTCAAAAATGACTTGGGAAGAAAATCTGAAGTAACCATATTTAGCTACTCCGTGGAGGTTGTCCCCCGTGGGGAGATTCGATCTACCACTCCTTGATTTTAGGGTGAGTTCAACGTGAACGTGATGGTGAGAGGCTGAAGAAGGAATTTTGTGCGTTTACAACAACCTTTGTTTTAGAATTGTATAATAATAAATGAAAGAGAATATGTGAAAAACAAAAAAGAAAAAGGATATGCATACATGATGGGCCAGCCCAACCATCTACAGGGACGCGTGGTCTAGCACGCGGGTGAGGTTCGCCTGGGACAGCCCAACAAAATTTGGCCCAACGCTGAGACGCACCGGGCGCAACTGACGGGTGGTGGGAGTTTAGTCCCACCTCGCCAAGCGAGACGCGCACGCACCTACTTATATACGCGGCTGAGAGACCAACTGCATGAGCCTCTCTCACTGAAACAGCACGTTCCCTATCCACTTCTGTGGATGCCCTGTGGGGCCTACTAGCAGGAGAAATCAACATCCCACGGGCCTGCATCCTGGCCCATATGGTTGGGTTTCTAGTCGTATGCAGGCCGTGGGGTTTGATATCTCCTGTTAGTTGGTGGGCTTTTTCTTTTCCAAATCACCCAATTTTTTTACACAGTCACATCCATGTAATAAACATGATTATCAAAGAAAATTCAGCAATAATGAAGTTTACACTGTCCCCTTAGGGTAAACTCGGAGGTATGTACCTGAGTTTCACCGAGCCACTATAAATTATATAAAATTCTAAAAAAATTGGAAAACTTTCAAATTCTGTCTATGTTTATGAAAAGATCATGTGTACAAAATTTCAGGTGATTTGGATGTGGTCGAAAAAACCACCTTGTTAGAAAAACTCGCTTAAGTGAGACCAAACGGTCCGCCTGTAATGAAGTGATTTTTTTGACCATCTCCAAAATAACCCCAAATTTCTTGTACATGATGCCATAAATGTAACAAACAGGATATCCAAAAATAAAACTCAAATTTTTTAGGTTTACACTGTCCCCTTATGAAAAATTTTGTGGTAAGGCAAGTGAGGTAGCTCATGACCATAGTCATGGCTTACATTGTTCAAATGGCCTCCAACCGTTCCCCTTTACCCAAGTTGACCCACACCATCCATCCACCCTTGACCCCACCTCAGTTCGTTAGTTCTCCAACCAGTCCCTCCCTCCGTAAGCCAAGCATGTCAAAGCGACACACGGCTACCCGTCTTGCACACCGAGATTGGGCATCATGCACTAGTGCCAGCAAACATGTCCAACTGAGCATCTTTGCCCATCGTGGACACTACCGCATGGTCTAGATCGAGGTGGCTAGCGGTGCATGTTGTCGGCTTGGTTGGCTAAGGGTGCATGATATGTGTATGGTACAAGAATCTGTACGGTCGCTGGCGGAGCTTGGATAAAACAAATTTGACCTAACTGACATGCGGTAGGTGCATGCTGAAATTCAATATTTAGGAATTGTTAACAAAATAAAAACGACAATTCAATTGTTTGTACAGGTGACACATCACATGCAATATGGCAACTAGTGCACTTTTGGAGGGGCAAAACAGGTGCACTCGTTCCACCGTGCCTCCCACGATTTTTCTTCCATGTATTTCGCCACAATATTGGAGGAAAAAAAGAATGTGATTTTGCCTCAAAAAATGACTTGGGGAGAAATTCTCAACTAACCATATTTAGCTACTAGGTGGAGGTTTCCCCCCGTGGGGAGATTCGATCTACCTCTCCTTCATTTTAGGGTGAGTTCAACATGAACGTGATGGTGAGAGGCTCAATGTGGAGCTTTTTGCGTTTACAACACATTTGTTTTAGGAAAAAATAAGCACCTTATAATGTGAAATTATAAAATCCTTATTAAAACATGCTAAAAATCCTTATTTTAAAAACTTGTTTGTCTTGCCAGATAAAACAAACATAAAATTATGAGGATCGTTTATTGCGTGGCCTCCCCCCCTCCCTCCCATATTCGGGACATTTACCGCATTTCTAGGGTTGTAACATCGAAAGTTCAAGATCTATGGCGGCCACATGAAATCATAGCAAGGATTGGGATGAAAGCCCCATGTTAAGCTCTTTGGTCCATATATGCACCATATGCTACCAAAGGGAGGGGTGGCCTCGACGCCGTTCTCTAGGCTATGATGCTCATCAGCTGCCGTTATAATCCATGCAAATTATCGAGGGGCTGAAAATTCACGGGACCTAGCGCAAGTGTAATCATACGACCCCTAGAGGGTGTGGTAAAATATCGAGAGCGGCATGCGTAGGCCCTCACGTAGGCTGTGGGCAACTAGGGCCATATCCCATGCTGGATCAAGCCACAGAGTGGGAATGCGTCTGTCCTGTGAAGGGAGTGCGGGGCCCGTTCCTTCATTTGCCTCAAATCTCGTTGCCGCGTGATGTTAGACCTAGTAACCAAGGACCGTCCTATGCATCGCACTCAGCTGGAACCACAACATGCATGCACACATGGCCACATATGAGTCTACACAGCGGGGATGCATGGTTCGGGGGCTGGCACAAGTGTCGCGGGTCATGTGTCTAGGTGCTACTCCACTTGGGTCTAAACAGTGGGGGTGCATGGTTTGGATCTAGCTACCGAGAGGTAACGCGCCCGGTTTGTGCCTAGGCGGTGCATCACGGGGCCTGGCGTGGTCTCATCATGTGACCCATGAAGGGTATGGTCAAACACCGAGGGGGCATGCATAAACCCTCACGCGGGGTAAGTGTAAACGAGGCCATATCGCATGTTGGATCTAGCCAATGGGAGGGAACAAGTCCGGCATGCGGACGGTGTGTGGGGCTCATTCCTTCACTTTCCTCAAAATTCGGTGCCGCTTCATGTGGGCCCTAACCACAAAGGCCCGTCCCGTGCATCACACTCACCTGGACCCACACCGTGCAAGCACACTTGGCCACGTAGACACACACCGATAAACCTTGAAAATAGCTAGGGTTTAATAATTATCCATTCATTTTACCTAATCGGTACAACATAGCTAGCGATGAACAAAAAAGCTAGTAGATGCCATGTGAAATTAAATGTGCCAACTGTCCCTTCAAGTACTTTTTTTCAGTAGTTCTCCCTTCTAGTATTTAGTAGTACTGCGCAAAACAAAAAAAACGTCCCTCCTATTTTGCTGTTTTTTAACACACTATTTTGGTGTTCGGTTTATATTGCCACGTTTGTGGACTGACATTGTGCACTTTTTCTTTTACTTGGTTGGTTGATTGGTTGGTTCGGGCAAATCTCTGGGTGTGCTTAGGATTGGGTCTTGTCCATCACATCATTCTCCTAATGATGTGATCCCGTTATCAATGACATCCCATGTCCATAGCCAGGAAACCATGACTATCTGTTGATCAACGAGCTAGTCAACTAGAGGCTTACTAGGGACATGTTGTGGTCTATGTATTCACACATGTATTACGATTTCCGGATAACACAATTATAGCATGAACAATAGACTATTATCATGAACAAAGAAATATAATAATAACCATTTATTATTGCCTCTAGGGCATATTTCCAACAGTCTCCCACTTGCACTAGAGTCAATAATCTAGTTACATTGTGATGAATCGAACACCCATTGCGTCCTGGTGTTGATCATGTTTTGCTCTAGGGAGAGGTTTAGTCAACGGGTCTGCTACATTCAGGTCCGTATGTACTTTACAAATATCTATGTCTCCATTTTGAACACTCTCACGAATGGATTTGAAGTGACGCTTGATATGCCTGGTCTTCCTGTGAAATCTGGGCTCCTTGGCAAGGGCAATAGCTCTAGTGTTGTCACAGAAGAGAGTCATCGGGACCGACGCATTGGGAATCACCCCTAGGTCAGTAATTAACTCTTTTATCCAGACTGCTTCCTGTGCTGCCTCTCAGGCCGCCATGTACTCCGCTTCACATGTAGATCCCGCCACGACGCTTTGCTTGCAACTGCACCAGCTTACTGCTCCTCCATTCAAAATATACACGTATCCGGTTTGTGACTTCGAGTCATCCAGATCTGTGTCGAAGCTAGCGTCGACGTAACCCTTTACGACGAGCTCTTCGTCACCTCCATAAACGAGAAACATATCCTTAGTCCTCTTCAGGTACTTCAGGATATTCTTGACCGCTGTCCAGTGTTCCATGCCGGGATTACTTTGGTACCTTCCTACCAAACTTACGGCAAGGTTTACATCAGGTCTGGTACACAGCATGGCATACATAATAGACCCTATGGCCGAGGCATAGGGGAGGACACTCATCTATTCTATATCTTCTGCCGTGGTCGGGCATTGAGCCGTGCTCAATTGCACACCTTGCAATACAGGCAAGAACCCCTTCTTGGACTAATCCATATTGAACTTCTTCAATATCTTGTCAAGGTACGTACTCTGTGAAAGACCAATGAGGCGTCTTGATCTATCTCTATAGATCTTGATGCCTAATATATAAGCAGCTTCTCCAAGGTCCTTCATTGAAAGACACTTATTCAAATAGGCCTTTATACTTTCCAAGAATTCTATATCATTTCCCATCAATAGTATGTCATCCACATATAATATGAGAAATGCTACAGAGCTCCCACTCACTTTCTTGTAAACACAGGCTTCCCCATAAGTCTGTGTAAACCCAAGCGCTTTGATCATCTCATCAAAGCGAATGTTCCAACTCCGAGATGCTTGCACCAGCCCATAGATTGAGCGCTGGAGCTTGCATACTTTGTTAGCATTCTTAGGATCGAGAAAACCTTCCGGCTGCATCATATACAACTCTTCCTTAAGGAAGCCATTAAGGAATGCCGTTTTGACGTCCATCTGCCATATCTCATAATCATAGTATGCGGCAATTGCTAACATGATTCGAACGGACTTCAGCTTCGCTACGGGTGAGAAAGTCTCATCGTAGTCAACCCCTTGAACTTGTCGATAACCCTTAGCGATAAGTCGAGCCTTATAGATGGTAACATTACCATCTGCGTCTGTCTTCTTCTTAAAGATCCATTTGTTTTCTATGGCTCGCCGATCATCGGGCAAGTCAGTCAAAGTCCATACTTCGTTTTCATACATGGATCCTATCTCGGATTTCATGGCTTCTAGCCATTTGTCGGAATCCGGGCCCGCCATCGCTTCTTCATAGTTCAAAGGTTTACCGTTGTCTAACAACATGATTTCCAGGACAGGGTAGCCGTATCACTCTGGTGCGGAACGTGTCCTTGTGGACCTACGAAGTTCAGCAGTAACTTGATCTGACGCTTCATGATCATCATCATTAACTTCCTCCCCAGTCGGTGTAGGCACCACAGGAACATCTTCCCTCGCTGCGCTACTTTCCGGTTCGGAAGGGGTGACTATCACCTCATCAAGTTCCACTTTCCTCCCACTCAATTCTTTCGAGAGAAACTCTTTCTCTAGAAAGGACCCGTTCTTGGTAACGAAGATCTTTCCTTCGGATCTGAGGTAGAAGGTATACCCAATAGTTTCCTTGGGGTATCCTATGAAGACGCATTTTTCCGACTTGGGTTCGAGCTTTTCAGGTTGAAGTTTCTTGACATAAGCATCGCATCCCCAAACTTTTAGAAACGACAGCTTAGGTTTCTTCCCAAACCATAATTCATACGGTGTCGTCTCAACGGATTTCGACGGAGCCCTATTTAAAGTGAATGCGGCAGTCTCTAAAGCATAGCCCCAAAATGAGAGCGGTAGATCGGTAAGAGACATCATAGATCGCACCATATCCAATAGAGTGCGATTACGACGTTCGGACACACCGTTTCGCTGAGGTGTTCCAGGCGGCGTGAGTTGTGAAACGATTCCACATTTCTTTAAGTGTGTACCAAATTCGTGACTTAAATATTCTCCACCACGATCTGATCGTAAGAATTTTATTTTTCTGTCACGCTGATTCTCAACCTCACTCTGAAATTCCTTGAACTTTTCAAAGGTTTCAGACTTGTGTTTCATTAGGTAGACATACCCATATCTACTTAAGTCATCAGTGAGAGTGAGAACATAACGATATCCTCCGCGAGCCTCAACACTCATTGGACCGCACACATCGGTATGTATGATTTCCAATAAATTGGTTGCTCGCTCCATTGTTCCGGAGAACGGAGTCTTGGTCATCTTACCCATGAGGCATGGTTCGCACGTGTCAAATGATTCGTAATCAAGAGACTCCAAAAGTCCATATGCATGGAGCTTCTTCATGCGCTTGACACCAATGTGACCAAGGCGGCAGTGCCACAAGTATGTGGGACTATCGTTATCAACTTTACATCTTTTGGTATTCACACTTTGAATATGTGTAACATTACGTTCGAGATTCATCAAGAATAAACCATTGACCAGCGGGGCATGACCATAAAATATATCTCTCATATAAATAGAACAACCATTATTCTCGGATTTAAATGAGTAGCCATCTCGAATTAAACGAGATCCAGATACAATGTTCATGCTCAAAGCTCGCACTAAATAACAATTATTGAGGTTTAAAACTAATCCCGTAGGTAGATGCAGAGGTAGCGTGCCGACGGCGATCACATCGACCTTGGAACCATTCCCGACACGCATCGTCACCTCGTCCTTTGCCAGTCTCCGTTCATTCCGCAGTTCCTGTTTTGAGTTACAAATATGAGCAACCGCACCAGTATCAAATACCCAGGAGCTACTATGAGTACTGGTAAGGTACACATCAATTACATGTATATCACATATACCTTTGGTGTTGCCGGCCTTCTTGTCCGCTAAGTATTTGGGGCAGTTCCGCTTCCAGTGGCCACTTCCCTTGCAATAAAAGCACTCAGTCTCAGGCTTGGGTCCATTCTTTGACTTCTTCCCGGCAACTGGCTTACCGGGCGCGGCAACTCCCTTGCCGTCCTTCTTGAAGTTCTTCTTACCCTTGCCCTTCTTGAAATTAGTGGTTTTATTCACCACCAACACTTGATGTTCCTTTCTGATTTCCACCTCCGCTGATTTCAGCATTGAATATACCTCAGGAATGGTCTTTTCCATCCCTTGCATATTGAAGTTCATCACGAAGCTCTTGTAGCTCGGTGGAAGCGACTGAAGGATTCTGTCAATGACCGCGTCATCCGGGAGATTAACTCCCAGCTGAGACAAGCGGTTGTGCAACCCAGACATTCTGAGTATGAGCTCACTAACAGAACTATTTTCCTCCATTTTACAGCTGAAGAACTTGTCGGAGACTTCATATCTCTCGAGCCGGGCATGAGCTTGGAAAACCATTTTCAGCTCTTCGAACATCTCATATGCTCTATGTTTCTCAAAACGCTTTTGGAGACCCGGTTCTAAGCTGTAAAGCATGCCGCACTGAACGAGGGAGTAATCATCAGCACGCTGCTGCCAAGCGTTCATAATGTCTTGGTTCTCTGGGATTGGTGCTTCACCTAGCGGTGCTTCTAGGACATAATCTTTCTTGGCAGCTATGAGGATGATCCTCAAGTTCCGGACCCAGTCTGTATAGTTGCTGCCATCATCTTTCAGCTTGGTTTTCTCTAGGAACGCGTTGAAGTTGAGGACAACGTGGGCCATTTGATCTACAAGACATATTGTAAAGATTTTAGACTAAGTTCATGATAATTAAGTTCATATAATCAAATTATTTAATGAACTCCCACTCAGATAGACATCCCTCTAGTCATCTAAGTGAAACATGATCCGAGTTAACTAGGCCGTGTCCGATCATCACGTGAGACGGACTAGTCAAGATCGGTGAACATCTCCATGTTGATCGTATCTTCTATACGACTCATGCTCGACCTTTCGGTCCTCCGTGTTCCGAGGCCATGTCTGTACATGCTAGGCTCGTCAAGTCAACCTAAGTGTATTGCGTGTGTTCCGAGGCCATGTCTGTACATGCTAGGCTCGTCAACACCCGTTGTATGCGAATGTTAGAATCTATCACACCCGATCATCACGTGGTGCTTCGAAACAACGAACCTTCGCAACGGTGCACAGTTAGGGGGAACACTTTCTTGAAATTATTATAAGGGATCATCTTACTTACTACCATCGTTCTAAGCAAATAAGATGCAAAACATGATAAACATCACATGCAATCAAATAGTGACATGATATGGCCAATATCATTATGCTCCTTTGATCTCCATCTTCGGGGCACCATGATCATCTTCGTCACCGGCATGACACCATGATCTCCATCATTGTGTCTTCATGAATTTGTCACGCCAACGATTACTTCTACTTCTATAGCTAACGCGATTAGCAATAAAGTAAAGTAATTTACCTGGCGTTATTCAATGACACGCAGGTCATGCAAAATAATAAAGACAACTCCTATGGCTCCTGCCGGTTGTCATACTCATCGACATGCAAGTCATGATTCCTATTACAAGAATATGATCAATCTCATACATCACATATATCATTCATCACATCTTCTGGCCATATCACATCACATAGCACATGCTGCAAAAACAAGTTAGACGTCCTCTAATTGTTGTTGCAAGTTTTTACGTGGCTTGTATAGGTTTCTAGCAAGAACGTTTCTTACCTACGTAAAACCACAACGTGATATGCCAATTTCTATTTACCCTTCATAAGGACCCTTTTCATCGAATCCGTTCCGACTAAAGTGGGAGAGACAGACACGCGCTAGCCACCTTATGCAACTAGTGCATGTCAGTCGGTGGAACCTGTCTCACGTAAGCGTACGTGTAAGGTCGGTCCGGGCCACTTCATCCCACAATACCGCCGAAACAAGATAAGACTAGTATCGGCAAGAAGAATTGGCAACATCAATGCCCACAACTGCTTTGTGTTCTACTCGTGCATAGTAACTACGCATAGGCCTGGCTCATGATGCCACTGTTGGGGATCGTAGCAGAATTTTTAAAATTTCCTACGCATCACCCAGATCCATCTATGGAGTATACTAGCAACGAGGGGAAAGGAGTGCATCTACATACCCTTGTAGATCGCGAGCGGAAGCGTTCCAATGAACGGGGTAGATGGAGTCGTACTCGCCGTGATCCAAATCACCGATGACCGAGTGCCGAACGGACAGCACCTCCGCGTTCAACACATGTACGGAGCAGCGACGTCTCCTCCTTCTTGATCCAGCAAGGGGGAAGGAGAGGTTGATCGAGATCCAGCAGCACGACGGCGTGGTGGTGGATGTAGCGGGATCCCGGCAGGGTTTCGCCAAGCACTAGCGGGAGGGAGAGGTGTTGCAGGGGGAGAGGGAGGCGCCAGGGGCTGTGGTGCTGCTGCCCTCCCCCCCCCCCCGACTATTTATAGGACCCTTGGGGGGCGCCGGCCCTGGGAGATGGGATCTCCAAGGGGGGGCGGCGGCCAAGGGGGAAGGGGGTGGCTTCCCCCCCAAGTCAAGTGGGGCGCCCCCCACCCCTAGGGTTTCCAACCCTAGGCGCAGGGGGAGGCCCAAGGGGGGCGCCCCAGCCCACTAAGGGCTGGTTCCCTTCCCCTTTCAGCCCATGGGGCCCTCCGGGATAGGTGGCCCCACCCGGTGGACCCCCGGGACCCTTCCGGTGGTCCCGGTACAATACCGATAACCCCCGAAACTTTCCCAGTGGCCGAAACTGGACTTCCTATATATAATTCTTCACCTCCGGACCATTCTGGAACTCCTCGTGACGTCCGGGATCTCATCCGGGACTCCGAACAACTTTCAGGTTTCCGCATACTCATATCTGTACAATCCTAGCGTCACCGAACCTTAAGTGTGTAGACCCTACGGGTTCGGGAGACATGCAGACATGACCGAGACGCCTCTCCGGTCAATAACCAACAGCGGGATCTGGATACCCATGTTGGCTCCCACATGTTCCACGATGATCTCATCGGATGAACCACGATGTCGAGGATTCAATCAATCCCGTATGCAATTCCCTTTGTCAATCGGTATGTTACTTGCCCGAGATTCGATCGTCGGTATCCGAATACCTTTTTCAATCTCGTTACCGGCAAGTCTCTTTACTCGTACCGCAATGCATGATCCCATGACTAACTCCTTAGTCACATTGAGCTCATTATGATGATGTATTACCAAGTGGGCCCAGAGATACCTCTCCGTCACACGGAGTAACAAATCCCATTCTCGATCCGTGCCAACCCAACAGACACTTTCGGAGATACCCGTAGTGTACCTTTATAGTCACCCAGTTACGTTGTGACGTTTGGCACACCCAAAGCACTCCTACGGTATCCGGGAGTTGCACGATCTCATGGTCTAAGGAACAGATACTTGACATTGGAAAAGCTCTAGCAAACGAACTACACGATCTTTGAGCTATGCTTAGGATTGGGTCTTGTCCATCACATCATTCTCCTAATGATGTGATCCCGTTATCAATGACATCCCATGTCCATAGCCAGGAAACCATGACTATCTGTTGATCAACGAGCTAGTCAACTAGAGGCTTACTAGGGGCATGTTGAGGTCTATGTATTCACACATGTATTACGATTTCCGGATAACACAATTATAGCATGAACAATAGAATATTATCATGAACAAAGAAATATAATAATAACCATTTATTATTCCCTCTAGGGCATATTTCCAACAGTTAAACAGCAAAATAAAGTGCACTAAGTTAAACTAGGCATTGTTCTACCCCATTTACATATAAAGTTTATTTAAATCCGAGCTACGGTTATTTAGTTATGAAATAAATCATTTTAACATGGCATTTATACAAATTAAAACAAGCAGCAAGTTAAACATTTTAAACATGGATGAAACTAGAAGATTATGAAACTAGATGAAATCCTAAGCACTTTACACGTTGAAAACATTTTAATATGATGCATGACTAATTAGTTATTAGATGCATGAACATATAGGGGTTTTTCTGCAAATCTGCAATACTCCGGATAATGGACAAAATCGCAGAGCCTAAAAAAATAGACTCTGGGCCGAATCTTGACAGGAAGCCCAACAGAGGGAAAAGGCCGGGGGCTGCTCACCCATGGGCTTCGGCCCGGTCGGTGGAGAGGCTGGGCTGACTACGCAGTGGGCTGGGGAGGCGGTGGGCTGCGCGATACAGGCAGTCAACACAGGGTGAAGCAGAGGGCCTCGCGCGGCTGTGCGGGCAGAGGACTTGGCGCGGGGCAGAGGTGGACTTGGGGCTCCTGCGGGAGGAACTTGAGGCGCAGGGGACGGCGAGCTCGAGCAGATCCGGCCGGCGGGGTCGCGCACGGCTGCTTGCCGGAAACGATGGCAGGGAGGCGGAGACGGCGGATCTGGAAGGAGGGGGCCGGATGCAGATGAAGAAGCTCCAGGCAGAGAAAGTTCCATGGGGCGGCGGCGTCCTTATTCGTTCCTGAGAGAGAGAGAGCGATTGAGAGAGGGGAAAGCAGAGGAGGACCGTAGGACAGAGAGGAAGGGTCGGCGACCTGCGGGGCTCCGGCGACGCGGTCAACGGGCAGGAGAGGCGGGGTCGAGGTGCTTGTCCTCCTCTGCACTGTTTCGATGCAGAGAAACAGGAGGCAGAGGCGAGGCGGGCATGGCGCGGCAGAGCTCGGGCCCTGGTATGCTGGCGAGGTGGCCGTCCGGGAACGACGCGGGGGAAAGGGGACGCAGGGCTGGTGCAGGAGCCCCAGCGGCTTGATCCCGTCGCGTGCGTCGGTGACCTGCAGACAGGCGGCCACGGCGGGGAAGGTTCAAGAGGAGTAGCGGGGAAAAGAGAGAAGACATGGGGAGCGACGGCGTGACCTGGTTGTTGCTGCTGCTTGCCGCCGTCGCGCCGGGTGCACGGGACAGGCGCGGGGAGGACGGGGCTCCGCTGGGATGAGGGAGGAGGCGCACGGCTGCTGGTGGTCTCGGCACAAGCAGAGGGCTTGGGCGATTCGGCGTGGCGCAGCTGGCTGGTTGTGCAAGACGAGGAGGTAGGTGGTTGGATGGATCGGAAGGGGATCCCGATGTGGAAAGGACAAGGGGGGTGGCGGCGCGATGGATGGAATGGATGGATGGGACAGGAGGCCTAAAAACTAGGGTTGCCCGCTATATATGTTATTGGATTAGGTTAGGGGTATTTGGTCCGTCCGATCGTAATCGGGCGGTCGAGAATAAGTAGGCTAGAGCGTCCAATTAAGAAAACGGAGATGTTTTATAGATGTTTGGGGATGATCCGAACCCAACGGTAACAACAACCCGGGTCGGGTTCGGGACAATTTTCAGACGCGCGCGAGGGGTGGTCTGAGAGGGGTCGACAAAGACAAAGTGTCTGACAAAAGGCCTCGGAGAAGACAAGAGAGAAAACGAGGAGCAACGTTGCAAGTGTGGTTGGTCTCGAAACGGTCAACGAAAGCAAGGGGGACGCCGCAACTATGAGCTAAAACAAGTTTTAAAACAATGACGACAACGAGTGCCGATGCAATGTGTATGATGACATGATGAAATGCAACAGTGACAAAATAAAACACACGATGGCAACGAAGAACATTGAAGGCTTCTGGAGCATCGGTCTCGGGGCATTACAACACTCCACCACTACAAGAGGATCTCGTCCCGAGATCTAGGATGGCACCGGAGAGAAGCAGAAAAGGAAGAGGAGAGGTAAACTAAGTTGCTTCTTTGACAAACGAGTGAAACCACGAACCTTGAGAGATTGAACGAATTAAAAGAGAGAATACAACGAAGATGAACAAAGTTGAAAACAATCCGTTAGAAAAGAGGAACAAGGAACATTACGGGAACCTTGTAGGTTGAGAGACATAAGAAAAGGGTTACAATGGACAAGAAGTACATGCAAGCACTCCGGTTGAAATGAGATGTACAAGGAACGATAAGGATCAATTACGACAACACTCCGGTTGGAAATGGAAGGCATAGAATATGAACTTGGCAAAAAGAAAGCACTTGGATGAGACTCCGGTTAGAAGAGGAATGATAGACACAACACTCCGGTTAAAACAAGATAAAGAAGGAATAAGAATGATATAATCTGGACAGCACTCCGACTGTAAATGGAAGGAATTGAACATGAACTTTACAAGATGAGAGGATACTTAATGAAATCAACAGCACACTGCCTCCGGAACTATTGAAAGAATGGCACAATGGGTCAGAAAGGTTTCAGACAGCACTCCGGTTGAGAAGGGAGGCAAAACTTGACAGAATGGGAAGAACTTGAAAAGAGGGCACGACACTCCGGTTGGAAATGGATAAGCACGAAAAGAACACGGTCCTCATAAACCGAGAAGATGCGTGAAGAGATCAACATCACAATGCCTCTGGAAGAAATAAATAATAGAAAATAGATCCTATTACCCGGGGTCCCCCCTTTCGGCTATCTCATCTGCTGTTCCTCGACTCTCAGGAAGGTAAGATCATCAATCAATATTAGGCTGCTGCTCTGTGCAGTTAAAGATGGGATCCAACCTGTTCTGTTTGCTTGTTTCCTATAATCTGTGCTCGATTCCATATTTCTATATCCTTCGATTCCCGGGACAGATCTGATCTTCTTTATACTTACCTCAAACAACGAGCGAAGTCGAGATGTTGATGAGATTTTTTCTGGAATAAAGAATGGAGAAGAAAATGCCAACTTCTGCCACAAATTATCTTGGAAAGCACCCTTCCAAGAAGGTTAGAACGGAGTTTTTGGAAAACCAACAGCGAAAGGATAAGCTTGTAGTGGGCTTATGAAAAAGACCTCAAAATTTGAATAGCAACATTCCTTAGGGAAAGCTTTAGGTGCAATCTTTACCAAGATAACTCCAATGGAGGGATTGATAGGTTGAGACCATCTCCTGAATGAAGAGAAAATGATGGATTTAAAATATCTTATTCTTGACAACTTGAATCGCGAAGGGAAATTTTCAAGAATGACATAACACCATCTCAAGAGATAAGGTAGAAAGAATTGCACTTCAGAATGCAAGATGAAGGATGCTTGAACTCCTCAAAACAAACATGTGTTGAGCACCATGTTTATTTTAGAGTATAGCTTGACGGATCTTGACTCCGAGAGAAATCTTGAAGAACAATCGAAGAATGAAAGGAATCCTTGACGAAGCACCATGTGAACCTTCCATGAAGAACTCCGGTAAAACCAGGATGATAGAAAGAGAGAGAAGTTGAAAACACAAGGTGAAGCCTTGGGATGATTTAGATGGAGCTTCGCGACGAGATAATGCAGAAAGCTTGGAACTCCGGAAAAGAAAAAGATGAAGCCTCTCGAACCGAGAAATGTGACATGATGAAAAACTCTGGAAAGAAGAAACTAGATCACTTGGATGAAACCATAATAAGAATTACGTTATGCATATCCTTCACCAATTTAAATTGATGACAAGCAACGGATTTGGCATACTAGTTATTCTCGTAGAAAGGGTTAAGAGAGATATAGCGCAAACTTGAGAAGGTCTTCAACGATCCGCCGGTAGGATTTGGAAAGAACGAATGAATTGATACGATAATAAAGGAATAGGAATGTTGAACAAACCACCGGTAGGATTATGAGAGAACAAATGAATTGATACGAAGCCAAACGAAGAGGAATCTTAAACAAACCATCGTAAGAACTGAAAATGAAAGTAGCAAAGGCACAATTCACCGGGAAGAATTGGAAAATGAAAGAAGATACTTGAGGGGATTTAGATACACGAGAACGAAGAGATCATGAGCTGATTAGAGAATACTTGAATGATGCACCGATTTGGAGAACGAGAGCTGAAAGCTGGAATGAGTAATTCTGAGATGATGAGCTCCGGAGAATCAAACTGAAAAGACTCATGAATTGCTCCGGATGGGTGAAAAGAATTCTCACAATTGAAAACAATTATGAGAGGATGTCATGACGCTAGAACCATGAATGTTTGGAAGAACAGGTAAGGGTTTAAGAGGAACTCTTCTTCGGTCTTCAAAATCCGAGAATGACGATGAGAAACACCATGAATTGTTGAGGCACTCCGGAATGAAGAATAGAAGGTTGAACCAACGATGAAAGAATTTGAAAGATCTTGGAGAAAGACATTTGACTGGTGACAATTCATTCTTACGTCAAACTTCGAAAAGAATTTGGGAATAGCTTCGGGAAAATTAGAAGAGTCAGGTAAGATCCTGGAAAAAGACCTGTGGGTTATGGACCCACTCAAAAGAAACACCGTTGAACGATTTAAAAGAAAGATTGCGTCGTTGAATTAAATGGCTTGAATAAGGTAAGACCTTGAAATAGCTTGAAAGGATTACGAATAGAAACTTGAATCTTCTGGGATATCTTTAGCACTCCAGATAAACATGAATAGCAAGAGGTGGAAGATTACGAGGTACACCGGCATGAGAAAGCATTTGAAACGAGGAAAAGATATGATCAACACCGAAAGCTTGAATTGACTCCACCAGATAAGAAAGAAAACGAAGAATGATGAACTCGAAACTCCATTAGTATCATCCTGAGAACCACCGGATAAGAACATTGACGGAAAAGAATGGAGAGACTTCCCATCAATAAAAGGATACTTGGTTAAAAAAATCTAAGTCATTGAAGAAAAGGGTGGGAGGGCGGGAAAACAAAGACGACTTGGGACGGATGAAACAAACACCGTTGAGAAAACTTAGAATTGATCTAGCAAATATTGAAAGGATATGATTAATTTGAAGAGAAGCACACAGGTTGAAAAGAATTGAAAAGACAACCTAGACGATCAAGAAGAATTAACATCCACATAGAAATATGAGAACACCGCTTAGAATAAGGTATGGAATCAACACTTGGCATTGAAGCTACTCGAATACCACAAAACAAAACAAAACCAAAACAAAGGATTGGCTTGCAGAATAAGCCGGAAACAAACATATGATAGATCCCATATCGTATCATGTGTGTGTTGGAAAGATATCCTACGAGATACTTGAATTCCCACTTATAGACTCCCGAAACTTTCTGGTTATGCAATTTGGTGTTGGGGATACAGGGGACACAATATATCTCACCCAAACTAACAATACCTAGATCCAGCTGTATCCATCCGTCAACACATAACCAAGAAACCTTCGGAAATCATTTACCTCAACCTTCGAAAAGCATCCGTTATACGAGTTATGGCAATACTCCCGAACTCCCGCCCCAGTACTGGGTGGCGTCGAGGTGATCTCACCAACAACTGCATAAAAGAGATTTTCGATGTCGGCGAAACTCAGGTATTCCAGAACTACAACGATAAAATTGTGACGACAACACCTCGGAGCTCAACTCCCCGGGACACTGCCACAACCCCTAAATGTCAGGAGGCACCAAGAACAATGTTCTCGTCACAAAACCATCAAAACGATTCCAAGATACCCGCGTGATCCTAAATTTTTTTTTTGTGAAATTTGAGGAGAGGAAAGTCAAAACATCTACGTCAGGAGGCCTTACCAGAGCGACGAAGGGACTGGGGAGTAAAAAGAATCCTACTCTCCGATATATATAATCCTAAGACTTGAAACATTTTTGTTCTAGACTTAACAACGCCAGCGATTCGATCAAGCAGGGGGCTCCTAAGTCGGGGATGGCTCTGATTACCAACTTGTAACGCCCACGATGCGACTATATCTCCCACGTGTCGAGGCACGACTTAGAGGCATAACCGCATTGTAGGTTTTGTCGCAAGAAGGGCCATCTTCACTCAATCCCATGTAATGAACAAGAATGGGATAAAGAGAGTTGGCTTACAATCACCACTTCACACAATACTTAAATAAATCATACATCAATCAGAGTACACACATAGGTCCGACTACGGAACCAAAATAAAAGAAGACAACCCCAAATGCTAGATCCCGATCGTCCCAACTGGGCTCCACTACTGATCATCAGGAAACGAAACATAGTAACGACCAAGGTCCTCGTCGAACTCCCACTTGAGCACGGTTGCATCACATGCACTGGTATCATCGGCACCTGCAACTGTTTTGGAAGTATCTGTGAGTCACGAGGACTCAGCAATCTCACACCCGCGAGATCAAGAATATTTAAGCTTATGGGTAGGAGAAGGTAGTGAGGTGGAGCTGCAGCAAGCACTAAGCATATATGGTGGCTAACATACGCAAATAAGAGCGAGAAGAGGAGCAACGGAACGGTCGTCAACTAGTAATGATCAAGAAGTGATCCTGAACTCCTACTTACGTCAAACCTAACCCAAAAGCCGTGTTCTCTTCCCGGACTCCGCCAAAAAGAGACCATGACGGCTACACACGCGGTTGATGCGTTTTAATTAAGTCGAGTGTCAAGTTCTCTACAACCGGATATTAACAAATTCCCATCTGCCACATAACCGCGGGCACGGCTCTCGAAAGTTTATACCCTGCAGGGGTGTCCCAACTTAGCCCATTATAAGCTCTCACGGTCAACGAAGGATAAACCTTCTCCCGGGAAGACCCGATCAGTCTCGGAATCCCGGTCTACAAGACATTTCGACAATGGTAAAACAAGACCAGCAAAGCCGCCCAATGTGCCGACAAATCCCGATAGGAGCTGCACATATCTCGTTCTCAGGGCACACCGGATGAGCAAGACGTCGGGTTGGCATAGACCCTGGTTGCCCAGGGGGCGCTGGGCATCGCTCGGTTTGGACCAGCACTCGAAGGAGCACTGGCCCGGGGGTAAATAAAGATGACCCTTGAGTCTGCAGAACCCAAGGGAAGAAGGCTTAGGTAGGCAAATGGTAAAACCAAGGTTGGGCCTTGCTGGAGGAGTTTTATTCAAAGCGAACTGTCAAGGGGGTCCCATAAATCACCCAATCGCGTAAGGAACGCAAAATCAAGGAACATAACACCGGTATGACGGAAACTAGGGCGGCAAGAGTGGAACAAAACACCAGACATAAGGCCGAGCCTTCCACCCTTTACCAAGTATATAGATGCATTAATTTAAATAAGAGATATTGTGATATCCCAACATATCCATGTTCCAACATGGAACCAGCTTCAAATTCACCTGCAACTAGCAATGCTATACGAGGGGCTGAGCAAAAGTGGTAACATAGCCAAACAACGGTTTGCTAGGAAAGGTGGGTTAGAGGCTTGACATGGCAATATGGGAGGCATGATATAGCAAGTGGTAGGTAGCGCGGCATAGCAATAGAGCGAACAACTAGCAAGCAAAGATAGAAGTGATTTCGAGGGTATGGTAATCTTGCCTGAGATCCCGTTAGGAAGAAGAACGAGTCCATGAAGAAGACAAACGGATGTAGTCGAACGAATCCTCACAACTCCGGAACGAAACCGAAGCTAACGAGAGAAGCAACCCGGAAAGAAACAAACAACATGGTAAACAACCACCACATACACATGGCATGATGCACAAACAAGTATGATGCATGTCCAATTTAATGAGGCATGGCATGGCAAAGTGCACAAACAATACTACAAATTAAGTGAAGCTCAATATGTAACAAGTTGCATATTGAAGAAGCACCACATGACTCATTTAATTCTCTCTCGGTTATGTACCCAACAATATTAAATGTTGTTAAACATGGCAAGAGGTGAACCATATGAAAACTACCTATCTAGGCAAATTTAAATGAGGCCGGAACAACAAACAACAATTCCGGAAAATCCTCATGTCCATATTTTAGATTTGGTACTGTTCTACCCTAAACACAATTTTACTGTTGTTAAACAGCAAAAAAAAGTGCCCCAAGTTAAACTAGGCATTTTTCTACCACATTTACATATAAAGTTTATTTAAATCCGAGCTACGGTTATTTAGTTATGAAATAAATCATTTTAACATGGCATTTATACAAATTTAAACAAATAGCAAGTTAAACATTTTAAACATGGATGAAAATAGCAGATTATGAAACTAGATGAAATCCTAAGCAATTTACATCTTGAAAACATTTTAATATGATGCATGATTAATTAGTTATTAGATTCATGAACATATAGGGGTTTTTCTGCAAATCTACAATACACTGGATAATGGAAAAAATCGCAGAGCCTAAAAAATAGACTCTGGGCCGAATCTGGACACGAAGCCCAACAGAGGGAAAAGGCCGGGGGCTGCTCACCCATGGGCTTCGGCCCGGTCGGTGGAGAGGCTGGGCTGACTGCGCAGTGGGCTGGGGAGGCGCTGGGCTGCGCGATACAGGCAGTCAACGCAGGGCGAAGCAGAGGGCGTCGCGTGGCTGTGCGGGCAGAGGACTTGGCGCGGGGCAGAGGTGGACTTGGGGCTCCGGCAGGTGGAACTTGAGGCGCAGGGGACGGCAAGCTCGAGCAGATCTGGTCGGCGGGGTCGCACACGACTGCTTGCCGGAGACGATGGCAGGGAGGCGGAGACGGCGGATCTGGATGGAGGGGGCCGGATGCAGATGAAGAAGCTCCAGGCAGAGAAAGTTCCATGGGGCGGCGGCGTCCTTGTTCGTCCCTGAGAGAGAGAGAGCGATTGAGAGAGAGGAAAGCAGAGGGGGACCGGAGGACAGAGAGGAAGGGTCGGCGACCTGCGGGGCTCCGGCGGCGCGGTCAACGGGTAGGAGAGGCGGGGTCGAGGTGCTTGTCCTCCTCTGCACTGTTTTGATGCAGAGAAACAGGAGGCAGAGGCGAGGCGGGCATGGCACGGCGGAGCTCGGGCCCTGGGATGCTGGCGAGCTGGCCGTCCGGGAATGACGCGGGGGAAAGGGGACGCAGGGCTGGTGTAGGAGCCCCAGCGGCTTGATCCCGTCGCGTGCGTCGGCGACCTGCAGACAGGCGGCCACGGCGGGGAAGGTTCAAGAGGAGTAGCGGGGAAAAGAGAGAAGACATGGGGAGCGACGGCGTGACCTAGTTGCTGTTGCTGCTTGCCGCCGTCGCGCCGGGCGCACGGGACAGGCGCGGGGAGGACGGGGCTCCGCTGGGATGAGGGAGGAGGCGCACGGCTGCTGGTGGTCTCGGCACAAGCAGAGGGCTTGGGCGATTCGGCGTGGCGCAGCTGGCTGGTTGTGCAAGACGAGGAGGTAGGTGGTTGGATGGATCGGGAGGGGATCCCGATGTGGAAAGGACAAGGGGGGTGGCGGCGCGATGGATGGAATGGATGGATGGGACAGGAGGCCTAAAAACTAGGGTTGCCCGCTATATATATGTTATTGGATTAGGTTAGGGGTATTTGGTCCGTCCGATCATAATCGGGTGGTCGAGAATAAGTAGGCTAGAACATCCAATTAAGAAAACGGAGATGTTTTATAGATGTTTGGGGATGATCCGAACCCAACGGTAACAACAACCCGGGTCGGGTTCGGGACAATTTTCGGACGCGCGCGAGGGGTGGTCTGAGAGGGGTCGACAAAGACAAAGTGTCTGACAAAAGGCCCCGGAGAAGACAAGAGAGAAAACGAGGAGCAACGCTGCAAGTGTGGTTGGTCTCGAAACGGTCAAGGAAAGCAAGGGGGCGCGGCAACTACGAGCGAAAACAAGTTATTAAACAATGACGACAACGAGTGCCGATGCAATGCGTATGATGACATGATGAAATGCAACAACGACAAAATAAAACACACGATGGCAACGAAGAACATTGAAGGCTTCTGGAGCATCGGTCTCGGGGCGTTACAGAAGTCTTGTGCTAAGCTATTTTGCGGGGTGCGGTATATGAGTCTACACGGGGAATGGTTGGCTTGGGGGCCGGCGTAAGTGATGTGGGTCTAGTGTCTAAGTGGTGCACCATGTGGGTCTAGACAGCAGGGGTGCATGGTTTGGATCTAGCTACCTTGAGGTAACGTGTCCGGTTTGCGCAATGAATGCGGGCCCGTTCCTCCATTTTCGTCGATGCTCTCTCTCGGGTCAACGGAGAACAATCCAAAAGCGCATGCAAGGTCCCGGCCTTTCTCGGAGCCCGTGCTTGCCATATTCGGGATATTTGCCGCATTTCTAGGGCAGTATCCTCGGAAATTCAGGATCTATACCGCGGCCACATGAAATCATAGCAGTGATTGGGGGTGACAGTTCCATGCTAAGCTCTGGTCCATATATGTGCCATGTGCGACCAATGGGCAGGGCCACCTCAGAGCCATTGTTAAGGGCAAAAAATGTCGGGTCTCGTCTGCCGTCGCTATAATCCGTGCAAATTCATGAGGGATCCAAATTTCTTGGGACCTTTCACGGTGTGGGTGTGATCGAACATCGAGAGCGGCACGCATAAGCCTTCACATAGGTTGTGTGTAAACGAGACCAAAACGCATCCCGGAGCTAGCCATCGAGAGGGAACAAGTCCTGCTTGTGGACGAAGACCGGGGCCCGCCCCTTCATCTGCTTCAGAATTCTATGCCGCAAGTTGTGGGCCCTACCCACCAGGGCACATCCCGTGCGCCGAACGCAAACTGGACCCACACCATGCATGCACGCATGGCCACGTAGACAACCACCATTCAACCTTGACAATGTACAGATGACGCATGCGCACTCATTAGCCATCTAGCCCCCCAGCCATGCAAACCTAGCCACCTAAACTCAAACCATGCACCGTTAGCCAGGTTGACCCACACCATACATCCAGCATTGACCCCACCGCGGTTCGTTGGACCTTCGACGAGTCCCTTTGGTATGCCAGGCACGCCAAAGAGACACGCGACTACACATATTGCACACCGAGATCCGACGTCATTCACTAATGCTAGCAAACCTGTCCACATGAGCATCTCTGCGCATGGTGGACACTAGCTCGTTGTTTGGATCGAGAAGGCTAGCGGCACATGTTTTGGCCCGATTGGCTCGGGGTGCATGATATGGGTCCAGACGAAACACATGGCATCGCGTGGATCAACATTCCCCTCCTCGATACCGGACATCGGATATATGGCAGACAAATCCGCGCGGTTGTTGACGAAGTTTTGTCACATCCATTTGCCATTCCATTGTTTGTAAAGTTTTACAACAAATTTTAGGAAAAATATAAAACATGACACGTGCAGATGAAACAAGCCTACAAATTCAGTTGTCCCACTGTATGACTTTGTTCTGTGTAATGAGGGAGCAGTTGCATTACACAATTTTTTGAAGGGAAGTTGCTCCTAAATCATGGCTCTGCACGATCGGGCTATTCATTTTAGTGAGAAGTGAGAAGTTACGTTTTGACGTGGCAAGATGTGGTGGTGTGAACAACGCACGGGGAGGTGTGAACGTGGCAACAACTCCTTTTGACTGCCCAGGACTAAATCGGCGGCTCCGCTTCCCCATTAGCATTTATCTCATCGCCGCCCCCCTCTTCCCGTCCTCTTCCCCATCCACAAATACGAGGGTTTTCTCCTCCCACGCCTCACCACTCGCCTGCCCACCCCGCCGCTGCTCCCTTCCCGCCGTTGCACCTCCGCCGTCGAGATGCCCAAGCGCACCATGGGAGGGAGGCCGACGCCGGGGCCGACGCCATGGCGCACGAAGCATCCAAGCGCCGTGCGAAGCTGCACATGGAGAAACCCCTCCCCGCCGGCGAGGGGTCCAGCCGGCAGCAGGGCGGCCGTGACGTCGTCGACCACGTCCAGGCTCCGGTGCAGGTGTCACCTACGCCGGAGCAGGTGGCTCCTCCGCCGGAGCAGGTGACTCCTCTGCCACGCCATCTGCCTCCTCTGCCACGCCATCTGCCTCCTCTGCCGCAGCCCGTGGTCAATGTCGACGGCGACGACGACGAAGAAGAGGTCAGTCCTATTTTAGGAAATATCCTAGGTTTCCTTGTTCGGTCCCTTATCTATTTTTGGGCATGGCTAGGGTTTCTGCTTTTGTTCCATCTATGAAATCCGTACCAAGATTCGTTAGATCCGGTAGGTTTCAAGGGCGGATCCACATGGGTGCATGGGTGTGGGGGTCGGCTCCTCATTGTATAGGTTATCTTGTTTTTAAGATCTACCAACCACTCCGATCCATGGCTCTCGTGCATCCCAAATGTGTTGATGCCAAATTTTAAGATAGATCTACCAACCACCCGAAATTTTTTCCCCGAAATTTCTTATATATGGTTCTTTTATTGCTAAATGGACTAAAAGTGGTGTAGTTTATGCCCTAAACTTCATGTCAATTTGTATAAAACTAGCCTCTCACGCTTAATCCAGCAGACACATTTTTTGTCGTTCAATTTGCTCAACACCAATTGCTTGATTCCTGGAGTCCAATTACCATAGGCTGTAATATTATTGACTTGTTATCATCCCTACTTGAAATATATTATTTGGTTGCTTATTTTCAGCATAATATTTTCTGCAAGTAAAGGATAACAACACCATGCCTTGTTTACAAAAATGTCATACTAAATAATCTTCATTTTCTGTCATTCATGTCTGTACTGTCGGTATGATGGAAAAATAATATTTTCACATGAACATTTTAGCTATTACTCCTAATTAACTCTTTAATTTCTTGAGTAATAGAAGCAGAGGCAGAAGAATGCCTTCTGGACTCAAAAGCCAACTTGATCTCAGCCGTTTGAAAAATATTGTTGTGTTTTTGGTTTGCAATATTAATTTTTGAACACCCAACTTCGAAATCCTGGATCCTAAGCTGTGTTGCTAGGTTGCATTAGTTTAGGCATGTATATGACATTTTTTGATCTATATAAAATATTCTGCTATTTATGTGGGACCAGGTAGCTGCTCTGGCTCCTCAGACGGAGCAGGTGACGCCTCCTGTGCCCGAGCCTGTGGTCGTCGGCGATGTCAACAAAGAAGACGTTAGTCATCTATCTCCTTTAATTTTTTGTAAAATCCTAGGTGTGCTCTGGTCAATCCTAGGTGTCAAACTAGATTCGTTAGATCCATTATGTTTCAGGGCGGATCCACATGGGTGCATGGGTGTGGGGGTCGGCTCCTCATTGTATAGGTTATCTTTATTTAAGATCTACCAACCACTCGGATCTCATGGTTCTCGTGCATCCAAAATGTGTTGATGCCAAATTTTGATAGCAGTAGCACCGGTACAGACGTACAGTACTGCACCCGAATTTTTTTGGCCGAAATTTCTTATATATGGTACTTGACCGGCATGAAACTGTCCTTGCACAGCCATTTATGTGGGCCCCGGTAGCTGCTCTGGCTCCTCAGACGGAGCAGGTGTCTCCTCTGTCGCGGGTGATGCCTCCGATGCCCGAGCCTGTGGTCGCCGGCGACGTCAACAAAGGCGACGTTAGTCATCTATCTCCTTTAGTTTTTTGTAAAATCCTAGGTGTGCTCTGGTCAGTCCTTTTCTCTATTTTTGGGGAAGGCCAGGGTTTCTTTTTATCTTTGATCGATGAACTCCATATCAATATTCTATAGATGTGTTAGGTAACTAGCTAGGTTACATGTGTTGAGCCCTGTATAGGCAATATTTTGATCTAGATAAATTATTCTGCTAATAAATCCACCTAGGTTTGGTGACTGTGCTAATACAAATACGTAGCTTGACCTTGGAACTGAATTACCTACGTAGGTGATTGTGAAAATATTTTCTGGAACTTAAGGATAACAACACCATGCCTTGTTTATGAAAATGTCATATTGTATGGTCATGAAGTAAATAATCTTCATTTTCTGTCATTCATGTCAGTACTGTCATTACGATGGACTAAGAATCTTTTCACATGAAAATTTTATATATTACTCCCTCCATTTGAAAAATATTGTTGTGGTTTTAGTTTGCAATATAAATTTTTGAACACCCAAGTATGAAATCCTGGATCCGCAGCTGTGTAGCTAGATTACATTTATTGAGGCATGTATATGTCAGTTTTTGACCTATATAAATTATTCTGCTAATAATCCGGAACAAGTAGCTCCTCTGGCTTCTCTGCCGGAGCAGGTGGTGGCTCCTCAGCCTCAGCCGGGTGTTCGTCTGCCGCGGTTGTTGCCTCCCCTTCCCCCACCTGTGGTCGTCGCCGACGAGAACGAAGAAGAGGTTAGTCATCTATCCCCTTTATTTATTTATTTATTTTGTAATATCCTAGGTTATCTCTGGTCAGTACAAGGCAAATAAGGTATTAAAATGTTGAGTACATGTTTGGTTGCACTTGATCGATCTTTGGTTTAAATGTTCCATAAGTGGCTGTGGAATGATTTTAAACATGGATTATCTCTAAGCAATGGCTATTTTAGAAAGAAATTGGATATCATCAATGTTTTACTTGAGTTGTTTTAATTAGTTCTTTTGTAGGGTTTTTATCATTTATGCCACCAGTTGTATCCCACTACTCAGTTTTTCCCTTAGAAGTTACAGCCGCTCAAAAATGCCATCGATTCGTGAGATGCTTACTCAAAAATGCCATCATTCCGTTAGATGTTTGCTCAATAATGCCATTAGACATTGTTATTTTCATGTAAAACTTGTTGACCATCCAATATGACAAAAAAAAGCCCAGGCCCACATTTCAGTTCTCTCTATCTTACAATGATAAGTGTGGCCCCACTTGTGAGGAGTAAGTAAGCCAATAATTTTACAGGAAAATAAGAACGTTGTTGGGATCAAGTGGGCCCATACTTTATTGTAGTGAGATAGAGGGAGAGCTGGCATGTTGGTCCATAGGTATTGATGCCATTATAGCATGTCAATATAGATTTGATATCACAATAATGATGTGCAGTGGCATTTTTGAGCATGTGTCTAACTAAGCGATGGCTTTTTTTAGCAGTAGAAATTCCTAGTGGTGATACCTAGTTGTGGGACACAACTGGTGGCATAAATGATAAAAACCCTTTTTTGTAAGTACAACATTTGGGATCACTTATTGTCAGAATTCATAATAATTAACTACTTTACCTAGAACGTTGAATGGTTCAGGAACATTGATGGGTGGGGTTCGATCAACAGGGGAAACTTCCACGACGATAACATGTGGACTTTCAATATCCACCATCATAAGCACACAAAATTCTAACCCTAAATAGATACAGCTCACGAGCTATTTTATCTAGTCATGCATGTAAGTTATAAGTCTTTTTTTTGCATTAGTACATCTGTATACTGCTCTGCCATGTTACATAATCAGTTCATGCATTTTTACGTAACAAGTGAATTTTGTTGCACTAAAGGGTTGTTTGGTTTGTGACTAACTTTGCCGAAGATTGCCATACCTAAGGTTAGGCAAGTTTGACCAACTTAAGTGAGTGTTTGGTTCCAGCCACACCTTAGGCAAGCCACACTTGGGTCCCACATGGCATACACACAAAAAGTGTGGCAAGGTTCCCTTAGGCTTGCCAACTTGTGGCTCTCATTTTGATGAACTAACCTTAGGCAAGCTTGGGAAAAATGTCTGGCAAAATGTGGCAATGCTAGTGCTCTCTTCGACATGTATGGTTGATCCTTCATTTTTTTACTATATATGGTACTATCCCATTTAGTTGCTTATGTAGCAACTAATAAGTTATGCATTTGTTTTTTCAACGTCATTTGAAGATATTTTACGCTGTCATCAATTACATTATGTTTCATAGACTATGTGCCTGCTGAATTATCATATTAAATATACTTACGCAACATTCTGTACTACATGTAGGTCCTAAGTGACGATGTCGACAGCGACCTAGAAACCCAGGGGATCTACAGGAGGTAGAAGGTGAGGGAGCTGGACAGTGGTGTGCTCGAGAAACGTGTCAGGCCAAGAATCGGAAGGGGGGCTACGGATGCCCTTACTGCAACAAGCTGATGAAAGGTGACCTGTCGAGTACCATCAACCATGCAGTCGGAACATCCCAAGGCAGCATCAAGAATGGCTATGCTTTCAGGGTGAAGCACGCCGCGTATGCCGACTACTTGATGAGGCTTCTTTGAGGCTTTAGGGAAGTGCGCACCCTCGCAGCTAGAACTGATGCTCTTTTGTTTTTAACTATGCTAAGTACTACCCTATGCTATACTTTGTTGGTGAACGTTTATGGCCGAACTATGTGCACCAGTACTACTAAGTGGTGCTTGCTTTTGTATATATGGAAGCATTGAACTAAGGTAGAACTATGTTAATTGGTGTGTGGTTTGGCATCTCTGCTTGTTAAACTCGTGCTCATTTATCATCGGCTCATTTAGATTAAGTAGCATACAACCCTGATTGGCTAGGTTCGTTTGAAGCTAGTTAAGCTTGTGAGCGCTCGTTAATAGATTCTGATGTGTTATGGTATACATGATGACTGTGTACATGTGGTTTTCAAGAAGGAAGATGGTGACTCAAAAAGGAAATGCACTAGTTTGCTGCCTAAGGTGTTGATCCAAGTAATACTAGAACCATCGTGTTTGTGGCATGGCTACATGATGATCACAAAGTCTCGATCCAATTAATACTAGATCACTTGATGACAATTTGATCTGATGTTTTCACAAGTCTTGAGCATTAGGGTTTATGTACACAATTTTTAACCCCCAACCCATCCACCTCGGACACGATCTTTGGATTGCATCACGTAGATGTACAAAATCCAGTTCCTAGCTCCTGCCCCAAGCGCCTACGCTTGTGATTTTTTTTCCAGGATCCTAATTAAGCGCCTAAATAAGCACCGCTGCATTGAAGGTGCCCAACGCCGACCAATCAATTTTTCTCATAAGTATTTCCGCTATAGTAGGTAACTACCAATTACTCCCCGCATCTCTCCCCCTAGGGTACGCTCTAAAACCATCGCCGCCGCTCACACGCCCGCCTCCCTGCCGCCGGATATGAAATCCACTCTTGGAGGTCGATTGGCCGTCGTGACAGATCGTGGCCATGGACGTGAGGGGCCTGTCATGGACGCCGTCGTGACGGATCGTGGACTTGCGGGGCTAACCACCGACGTCGTCGTCCATCGCATGGATCAGGATCCCCACGAGAAAGCTTTGGACTACTCGGTGTCCGACCCAGAGAAGCATCGTGTCAACGAGGTGCAGTAATCCGCCGTCGATCACAAGTAGCATCACATGCACGGCATGGACTGGAATTCCGTTACGGTAATTTTAAATTTTTAACCCTAGATCTGTCTTCAAGTTTAAGGTGAGAGGTTAATCATTAAACCATCAATACATTGTTGAATTGGCATAATGGAATCTAGCTCTAAATATAATGTTGATCATCAGTACGTAATGATCATTATTTATTCAATCAAGCTTTGAGAAATTAATGGTTCATCCACTCCACAATTTAGTGCGTTTTGGTTTTATGCTAAAAGTCAGACATCATAAAGGTTGTGCATGTTTATTGACAATTTTTTTAAAAGTACATCATATGATTTATGCTTTCATATGGATTTGATATTGCTTTTTCTTCCTTAAATTTTCAAAGTTAATAAATATTTACTTTAAAAATAATTTATAGGCACTACAGTATGAAACTTAGGGAATATTAGGTACTGTAAACAATGGTGCAGCTTATATCATACATAATTTAAACTTGCAGCCTTATTCTCATGATTATGTGGACATTTCTGAAGGAGAGATGGATGCACACACTCAGAAAACCCTTGAAGAATTGCAGAATGGACAGTGCAACGTGCTTAAGCGTATGGCATATCGTTGCGCGTTCTGTGGCAAATATCTGGACCCGGCTTTCGTTAGTATTCTTGAGCACACCGAAGGAGTTGCCAAAGGATACCAATTGAAGCATGGTGTGAGGGCGAAACACAAGGCGCTAGCCCAATATCTCAGGAATTTGTCGGACAAAGAGAAGGTCTGAAGAAGGCGTTATGAGAACCAGCATGCCAAAGAATAGATGAATAAACGAAACCCTGAAGAAGTTCTGGTTGGCATAAGTAGTCATTTGCGGTTGTTTTTTTAATACCAATGAATATTTTAATTATCATAGTTTTTGCAAAAATGTTACATTTATTAAATTTAATCATAAAAATGCATACAATTCAATTATTGATTTTTTTCAAATATTTGTAACCTTGCATCTAATAGTTTACCATTTTATTGGTTAACCATTATTTTCATATATATATATATATATATATATATACTGTGGAGTGCTTAAAATTATTCAATATCAATTGGTGTACTGAAAGACTCATCCACATGCAATATGAACATCAGTGTATTTTTAGGGTTTCTTCAAAAGAACACCTGTGGTCATGCTGATCTTTTCTGTTTGGCCAGAATTGGTAAAGCTGTCAAATCTGCATCTGATCCGGCCCAACACTTTGTTCCTTTTGTGGGCCTGCACAAGTGGAAGGCAGAGAGAAAAGCGAGCGATGGCCCCAACCCCAACCCCACTCCCATTCCCAATCCCACCACACTTCGTTCTTTGCAGAGATAGAGAGGCGACGCTTAGGGCGACAGCTAGGGTTTGCCAAGTCATCACCTTGGCTGCCCCCGTCGTCGTCAAATCGGCCGGATCCGCGAGGCCACCCACTCCCCCCTGCTCCGGCCATGATTCTCCACTGCTTCGTCGACAGCAAGGTCCGACAACGACACCTCTTCTCCCTAATCCTGGTCGCGCCGCCCGAAGCTCCGGTGGTGCCAGCTTCGAACAAGTCTACTCCAGCCCCATATGGTACCACTTCGCAGGTAAGATTGATCTTCCCTGCCCTTCGAATGTCGATCTTACCTTAATTTTGCGATCTAGCAGCACCGCCCAAGTTAAAATCTGACACTTGCTTGTGTGCATGTTTCGGGTATTCGTAGATTTACTGTCAACTAGTTGGTCATATTGCAACAAGTAATTTTACAACAAGATAATCTGACAATGTACTGCGTAATCATGGTTTTACTTGTTCGTATGGGTAGTAATGGGTAAACACTTTCGTGCAAGTAAGAGAAAAAGGTGGGTGTTGGCCAGCATACCTTGCTCGTCGACATAGCCTTCACTATGCTATCATCTTGCTTGACAGATGCTATGAAGTACTTTTTTCCCCTGGAAAATGGCCCCCCACTGCTAGATATAGAAAAAGTATATTCACAGGAGCATACACATGTTTTGGTTTGTTGGGATAGTTTGAAGACTGTGTATATGTATTTGCTGATGCTTAGTTATTCAAAACTAAAAAGGCGAGCACACAAGCAGTCCATGAGGAAATTTGTAATGATGGAATGAGGATCAGTTATAGTTTCATGTATTACTCGATGGTAGTATGATCATTAGTGCATATTTTGAAGGATTTGTCAAGTATAGATTGCTCTTGATTGGTGCATGTTTTTGATGATATGTGCACACATGTAATATTTTTAGTTGGTGCATATTTTTGCTGATTGTTGTTACTGCTTACTTGAATTATGTCAGCCTATCTCCAGATATGGTATGGGCTTGTTGGGGTCAATGAAAATTTCCTGTGAGCTAGTAGTACACATTGCAACAAATTCCTCACTGTTGGATTTTCTGCCGTTATACTTCATAATCATGATTTTACTTGTTGGTATGGGTAGTAATGAGTAAATAAATAGCAAGTATACAAAAGGGTGACTATTGGTCAGCATACCTTGCTCGTTCTCATAGCCTTCACTATGCTGTCATCTTGCTTGAGAGATTCTATCATGTCCTTATTCTCACTAGAAATTGGAAAATTAACCTCCACAGCTACCTCTAAAAATGTTATGTACAGCAGCAAATGCATTATTTGTTTTGTTGGGACAATTTAAAGACTTTATATTTATTACCTGATGGTACCACACAACAGCCCATCAGGAAATTTGCAGTGATCAAAGGTAGATCAGTTATAGTTTCACGTATTGCTCGATGAGAGCAGTCAATCATGGTTCATTTTTACATGGCTACTAATTGGTTGGTTACCAAGTTTTCTTGTCCAGCTCACAAAATTGTAACCTTGAAATATCCTAATTGGTTATGTCTGCCCAATGATTATGAGTCTAACCACTAGTCTTGACTAGTCGTGCGAATAGTTGTCGACTAGCTTTTTCGTGTAGATGTTTATACATGAACTACGTACTTAGCAAGAAGTATGCGAAAAGATTATTCACATTGTATATGGTGCTAACAAGTCCTAATGGAAGACTGATTTCATATATCAATAACTAACATTTGTTCATTGCAATGCATGCAACAGGTTTGAATGGCAAGGGAAACCATCCTCATCAACAGTGAAGAGAGTGATCACCGGACCACCTCAGATGATGCTTCAGATGGCACTTCACGTGGGAGTGACGGCTATAGCGGTGATGACGACACCTCTAGCGACTATGACACTGATGATAGTTCTAATGGAGACGGAGATGTGGACCACGATCCTATCTTGGCACTACGGGGTAAAGTTCTATTTGGCTGATCAGATATTAAATGAACCGTGAAATATCGAAAGTTGATGTTTGAGTGACACTTGATTACCACACATTACTCTGTTTGGGTTCTAGATGACCTTCCAAATCAACATTGACTGAACTAGAGCTTACATAGAGCAGTGTTTAGTTGTTAGTTTAAATAAATCAAATATTCAATTTGCCCATGTTTCTACGAGATATTGCTGGGTGGATGTGATTGGGTTATCTATGTCCTTCATTTCTTGATCATTGGAGTAGGCATTGATCATTAAACCAGTGCTGATGCTCTAGATCTTACGTATGAAATTATTTACTACTCTGTCATCTTAATTTTTTTTATACAGGTCCGGGATACCTTGTGAGAAAAGGAACTTTTGAGGATCGCATCTTCTACGGCAACCATGTATCGCTAAACGAGGATCGGTGGGACTGTCTCAAATCCATAGTAAAGCAGTGCCAACCTCCCATACCATACTATGTCAGCACCGTCACTCGCTCGGCAGTCATCAGAGGGAAGAGCAAGATGGTAAACACTTGGACTTTTCTTTTTGCAAATCATACTTGACTAGTGAAAATGCCATGATGTAGAGACAGAGAGGAGGACGGGCGTGGTTGTGCAAATCATACTTACTTTTTGTGTGCAAATCATACTTCATTTTTTATGTAATATTATTTATTTCCCTATGCAATCAGTGCTTCTCAAAGGATTACAGTCAGGCCTACCTCAAAGATTATCTGCGAAAGCCCATGGTTGTGCGTGTCACCAATGAACATTTTGAAGGTAATAAAAAGGTCTTGTTCAAGATGGGCAAGAAGGACGGGCGTGCGATCATGACGAAGAACTGGAGAGAAGTCGTTGAGGGCGCCAGAATGAAAGAAGATCAAATGGCTATCTTCAGGTTCATGGAAAGGAGTGGAGGTGGGCTTAGGGTGAACATGGTTAGTGGCATGAGGATTCGTTGACCCATGGCAGTAGTTTGACGCTAGTTTTATAATCTGTAGGTACTAGCCAGTAAGCTGGTAGTATTAGCTTTTGGGTCCAGTAAGTGCAACTTAGTAGTAATTGGTACTTGGTAGTAACTGGTACTTTGGTGGTATAACTTTTGGGTCCGACTGGATATGAAGATCGTCCAGTAAGTGGAACTTGGCAGTAACTTGGTGGTAGTATGAACCCTATGTGGCGTTGCTATGCAAGTCTATATATATAACGCACCTTGGTACCCTCCTTGATATAATTATCTTTATGGACTGCAATTATATTTCTTTTTTTTGCCACAGTGATGCTAGTATTTTTAGAATCAAATCTAACCGGGTTTCAAATGGATTAGACACTACTTTCATTTTTGAACGAGGTTTTTGTGTTGGCTAGTACGAGTTATTTTGAAAATACGGTTTGTATGTGTGTCGCACAAAAAATGCAATGCAAAACAAAAACTTGCGGGTCGAAATGCAATGCAAAAAATGATGTTTCTGTTACTTTCGAGATGGCATGCTATTTTCAAAAAGATATTTTTTTAATTCAAAAAACAGTATATACTAAAAAACATGCTATCTTTTAAAAAGCGTAATTAAAAAAATGATGTTTTCAAAATCAGCACGTTGCTTTCAAAACAGCATATTTCAAAAAGCATGTAATTTTTTTAATCAGTTTAAAAACAGCGTTATATTTTTAAAAACAGTGTTATATTTTTAAAAGCAGCGTTATATTTTTAGAATGAGGCTGTTATTTTGAAATCAGCATGCTATTTTTAAAAACAACATATTCAAAAGAACATGATTTTTTTTAAATCAGCATGCTATTTTTGAAATCAGTATGCTATTTTAAAAGTAGCATATTAAAAAGAGCATTATATTTTTAAAATAAGCATGCTATTTTTAAAATTAGCATGATATTTTTGAAAACAACATGCTATTTTAAAAGTAGCATATTGAAAAGAGCATTATATTTTTAAAAGTACCATGCTATTTTTAAAAGTAGCATGTGATTTTTGAAATCAACATGTTATTTTAAAAGTACCATATTGGAAAGAGCATTATAATTTTAAATGTAGCATGCTATTTTTAAAATCAACATGCTATTTTTAAAATCAGCATACTATTTTTAAATCAGCATATTCATTCTATTTTATTTTCAATTGAACATGCTTTTTTCAAATGAGCATGCTATTTTTAAAATATCAGTATGCTTATTTTCTATTCGAAAGTAAACGATTTTCAATGTTATTTGAAAACGAGGTTCCTATTAACGTTCTATTTTCCTATATATATAAATTTTCGGTTTCTATTTTATATTTCAAGTATGAAATTTGACTACACTTTGAACAAATTTCAGCAATATATTATGTAAAAAATGAAAAAAAATACAGAAAACCAACTTCACTAAAAATGCATTGTTTCATCGATGTTGATAAATCATAACTAGCCTACCATGTCGATCCGTCCATAATAAAATGAGGGTGTACCAATCAAACGAGGAATTCAGAAAAATAGTGGCAGTCCATCAAATAGGTCTAATACATCAGAAACAAGGTGGATCATAACATGGAAAACTGTCTACTTTAGTTTGTTCTCAATTTTTCGACCCCAGAAATCCTTTTGTTTTCTCTGCTTGACCCTGTGCATCTAAACATACTGTCTCGACTTCACTTTAGCTTTCATGCATGAAACAACGTTTGTTAATAGGATAGCAAAGAAGATTTGAGCATGTACAGTACACTATAACAGAAAAAACACTAACTTCACTGATTTTCTCTTCATAGCTACAGAAGCTAACTTGACAGCTCTTATTCGCTCAGCCTGTGGTACATTCCTAGCAGGCCTTTTTGTCTTCATCACCCCTTTGGCCTGTTCTTTACCGCCCTTACTAGAGTCTTTCCTGGAAAAGTTAAGAAACGTCAACACAGTACTAGCAAATACCCGACTTCTAGAGCGGACATGTAAGTACAGACACTAACTTCACTGGTTTTCCTCGCGCACCCTTGTCATCGTTCTTTTTCGTCCTCCCAGCATTGACATTTGGAGCGCCCTTGCGTTTCCTGCAAAAAATGAAATGGATGAATCTGCAGCCAACATTTGAAAACATGTTTAAGTACGCACAATTGTGCTAATGCCCACTTGTTTGGTTTTTGCGTAATCCTCTTCTACAACCTCCAATGGTCTCTTTCTAGCCCTCCTCAGCCCACCATCTTCTGTATCTGAATCTTCCTCTTCTTCCTCATCTGAATCTCCCTCTTCTTCTGCATCTGAATCTCCCTCTTCTTCTGCATCTGAATCTTCCTCTTCTTCTGTACCTAAATCTTCCTCTTCTTCTGTATCTACCTCTGTCTCTTCTTCTGTATCTGCCTCTGTCTCTTCTTCTGTATCTGCCTCTGTCTCTTCTTCTGTATCTGCCTCTGTCTCTTCTTTTTGCTTCTTCCTCCTTGTGCTATTTGATTTCCCCGATTTTTTCCTGCGTAAATTGAAGAAAAACATGTGAACACTCTCCGATAGAACATATTAACACTGTAAGCATGTATGGAAATGAACAATGAGATTAACATGTGCACTAACTTCGTTGCTTTTTTTGAATCTTCCTCTTCTTCTATATCTGAATATGTGTCTTCTTCTGTCTCTGAGTCTTTCTCTTTTCGCTTCTTCCTCCTTGTGACCTTTGATTTCCCCGATTTGTTCCTGAGTAAATTGAAGAAAAAGAGAGAACATATTAACATTGTAAGCATGTATGGAAATGAACAATGAGATAAACATGTGCACTAACTTCGTTGCTTTTTTTCCCTCTCATCCGCTCGCGCCTGGATTTAATCCTCTTGTTCGATTCTTCGGTAGTTGGTCTCCCTTTTGGAACTATTTTGATTGGATTTTCCACGTCATCAGTGCAGCATTCGCGAGCAGCAGAGAAGTATGCCGGCAAAGGAACAAACGATTTATGGCCTTCATCCAAATTAGTTTTTTCTCCATCAACCAATATACTCCGGAGGAGCTCCATCACCTGTTCTGACTGTGAATCGCTAGCTGCGCTGTGAATAGAGCGTCACTAGCCATGTTGCGTAGTTCATGATACTTATTCATGTGATCAGACCATACATGAGTATTCGCAGTCCTCGAAGAAGGGAACGCTGGCTTGACATGCATTGTCCATCTTTTCTTGACAATTTTTTTTGGAAATGTGCGTACACCAATATGATCTAGAACGCAGAATATATGTGCGCATGGGTAATCCTGACTTTCCAACTTTTTACATTTACAAGCTGCATCATCCAGTCTTGCTCCTGTAAACAGACAAGTCACGTGATATATAAAATCCACAGGCTTCGCATCCACGCCTTGTGCATCCAACTTTTTTGTATCCAACTCCTCACTGTCCTTACCTTCCAAGTGATTGGGATCCTTAGCATCCAGGTTTTTGGCATGCAAGTCCACACCATCCTTGCCTTCCAAGTCATTGGGATCCTCAGCATCCAAGTTTTTTGCATGCAAGTCCTCAGCATCCTTACCTTCCAAGTCATTGGGATCCTCAACATCCAAGTTTTTTGCATGCAAGTCCTCAGCATCCTTACCTTCCAAGTCATTGGGATCCTCAGCATCCAAGTTTTTTGCATGCAAGTCCGCAGCATCCTTACCTTCCAAGTCATTGGGATCCTCAACATCCAAGTTTTTTGCATGCAAGTCCTCAGCATCCTTACCTTCCAAGTCATTGGGATCCTCAGCATCCAATTTTTTTGCATGCAAGTCCTCAGCATACTTACCTTCCTTACCTTGCAATTCTCTAGCATCCCTGCCATATGGGACTTTATCATATGGGGCTTTGCGCAAAACTCCAAACACGACCAAACCATCACACGCTACCCGGTCTGTGACCTGCCAATTTGTTCCTTCGACAATCTGACGTTTTACCCGTGGAAACATCACAGTTGTATAAATATAAGAGGCAGCAATCTCCAGGGGGTGTGCATTCAGCTTAGTGAAGGGTATCGTATGTGTCGCTACTGCGTCTAATGCTGCTTCATTCTTACGCATTATGGATACACAGTGCTCAACATGCTGCAACAAATCAACAAGCTGCATCTTCCTGTTCAGGTGCACATGAAGCCTTGAGTTGAGAGACTCACTCCTCTGATTACTCATCATGCCTAGGAAATATCTACCCTTTGTGTACGCAGCAGCCCATTTGTGTCGCAGCTCGTACATCCTGTTAACCCATGACGACCTCTTGCCTGTTGGTTTTATTTTGAACCAAACCTTATAAGCCTCCCATCTTTTCTCAAACTCATCACCATCCCAACGACGGTAAATGAATTCCCTAAATTCCTGAAGCTTTTTCTTGCGGAGGTGCATCACCATATTCTCCTCGATATGCCACGTGCACAAACGATGATCTGTTCCGGTCCAGACAGTAGCTATTGCTTTAGCCATTGCACCGTCCCCATCGGTGATTGCTGAAATTGGTGCCGTCTGGGACATTGCCTCCAAAAATACATGAAGAAGCCACTGGTATGATGCAACTGTCTCGGCTGACACTAGACCGACCCCAAACAAAACTGTGCTGCGGTGATGGTTCAGACCAACAAATGGAACAAACGGAAGCCTGTACTTGTTAGACCGATATGTACTGTCGAACACCACGACACCACCAAAGGCAACATAGTCAATGCGGGATTGTGAGTCAGCCCAGAATATGTTCCTCAAATGGCCTTCGCTGTCTTTTGTGTATTTGAAAAAGAATTCTGGGTCTGCTTTTTTCTGTGCAATCATATAGGTGAGCAAATATCTAGCGTCACTGCCTTCTATCTTGCGCTTCTTCTGGATTGAAACATGGTTGTATAGGTCTCGATCTATAAATCCAAGTTTGTCGGGACCTCCGGCATTCTTCTCCATTACATTCATAATCTGATGTGTTCGAAGTCCACCGACAGCATACTCGATGACATTGGCCTTTTGTGCATCAGTCATTCTACGATGAGCCGATAAGTAGGGAGTCAGGTCAGCAGGGTCAAACAGATGGTTATGCTTGTCCACAAAATTCTTGACGAACCAGAGGCCACTGCTATCTTGTAGCTCAACCTGAAAAAGAGCGGGACACCCACACCGAGAAAGACACCTCGGTGTTCTTTTCCTTTCAGCTCTGTTAAAGTGCTTAAGGGCCCGCCATCCTTGTTTGCAGCACTTGTATGTCCTTCTGTATGCATTTTGTTTCGGACCCAGACCCCTGTACTTCAGATCATCCTTTCTAACACCAAACCCTTTTTTTCTCGCATAGCCTACGTAGAACATGTAGGCTTCTTCCTCAGTCCTGAAAGTCTTCTTCACAATCTCTAAGTATTCCATACACTCATTCAGGTCTGAACCAGCCATGCCTTTATTATCAATTCCTTTACCTTGCATATGTACATCATCCATGTCTATGCCATCCTTGCCTGCATCCTCATTATCCTTATCATCCATGCCTTTGCCTTCGTTGCCTCTATGACCCATGTCCTTGTCATCCGTGCCTGTATCACCCAAGTTTTTGCCATCGTTGCCTTTATCATCCATGTCGTTATGCTACCAGCGAAAGCAGATAGTCAATGTTACGGATGGATAGCATACGTTACCGAAATTACGCACTAACTCAGTCCTTCAAAATCTGTAAGTAAATATGCCCTGACTAAATCCAGAAATTTTTAATTGATTGTAGTAGCTGTAACTGATGATCTCCTAACTAAATCCAAAGTCCACGAGTCCTTCAAATGCCCTGATAGATCCACCCTGATAGATCAATTATCTCCAAACTCCATTCAAAATTATCTCCTAACTAAATCCAAATTATCTCCTAACTAAATCCAAAAGTATCTCCTAACTAAATCCAAATTATCTCCTAACTAAATCCAAAATAAGTCCAAACTCCATACAAAATTAATTATCTCCTAACTAAATCCAAAATATCTCGAAACTCAATTCAAATGTATCTCCTAACTAAATCCAAAATAACTTTCTTTGAATCCAAATCTGCTGACAACTTTCTCATGCCACAAAACCCTAACTAAGTCCTTCAATATGTCCTAGCTACATCTAACTTACACTTCCTTTCAATCGTAATCTCGTCAGAACTTTCTGAAAACATAAACCCTAAACCTCACATGACATATCCTAAACCCTAACAAAATCCGATCGAAATCTCGTCACAACTTTCTGAAACGATAAACCCTAAACCTCACATGACATATCCTAAACCCGAATGAAATCCCACCCCTATTGGTACTATATGCACAAGTGACCAGAAAAGATTTGAGAGGGCTAGGCACTTACAGCGAAGATCCGGCGTGAAAAAGTTGATGCACGTCGATGAGGATGATGTGGCCTCTCGGGTCGGGGAAGGTGGCGTCCGCTCGGGGAAGGAGTGGATTAGTGGCTCGGCGGAAGATCTGGCGCCGTGACCCGACTGGGGTGACTTGCGATGGAGGGAGTGAGGGGGAGTAGGAGCAGGAGGGGTAGACACGGCGAGTGCGATCGGCGCCGATCGAGGGCGCCGGGGGCGATTGGCGGCGATCGAGGGTGCCGGAGGCGATCGGCGGCGATCGAGGGGGCCCGAGGTTAGGGCTCGAGAGGAGGAGAGAGGACGAACCGCTCGAACCGAAATTTAAAAGAGTACGCACGATGATTGGACCTCTATAATGAAGTGCTTTATTAATGCAATTAATTTAATTGAAAATTTTAGGACGAGAATACCCCTGGACCTAATTGGGCCGATTAAAGTTTAAAAAAAATTAGGTCGAAAATACCCTTGGGCTCAAAAAGGCCCAGTTATTCTCATCCGTTAGATCGCCCATAAAATACATGTGCTCTGGTGTATTATAATGCACCGTAAAATTTCCCATAAAAAATGACATTTCTGCCAACTATTGTTGTACCTGGTTTCAAGGAATATTTACTGCTTTCGATCTCTCCATGCAGAGACTGCAAACGGATCACAAATAATTTATTTTATGATTTCAAAACAAAGCATGTCGACTCACATAAAGTACAAAGAAAAGAGAGTAGTACTAGCAGCCAAAGCAATATCCAATTCACACTAGTCATTAATTACCTATTTGTTGCTTATATATACTCTGTCCTAGTACATACGCATTGTAGGAGAGAGCTCTTGTGATTGAAATAAAAAGATAAAAGAGACTAGGTGGGTTGTATGATGTTCTATTGGTAGCATGCATCCCTAGGACAGAGTACTAATATACAAAGCTCGATCGTCGCGGTGGATCGTAGTCTAGTGTCCCCTTGACGATCCTGCTTCCAATTTAGCTATAACCACCTGGGCTTGAGAGGCATCAAGAATAAAGTATGTGCATGCAATATTTATCTGGCTTGCAACTTCAGGAGGAGTAGGGTCTCTATGCTTCTATCCTTGCCTTGCTACATGAAAGCTCCCAGCTCCATCTACAGGTTTGGAGATGGTTCAGGTGTGTGGATCGCTCGGTACGCAAGCCAAGTCAGTAGTTAAAAAAAGAATAGGCATCAGCCCCCTTCCATCACTAGACTACAGTATGCCTTAGTATACAATTTATTGGATTTATCATCATGTAATATCCAGTCCACACCAAGAATAATCATTACTCGGTTGACTTCAGGTGTGTGGAAATATTCGGTTATGCAATTCCCATGGTCAGAACTGGTTGTCCAACCATTATAGAATGCATGATCCTAATTCCACGACTGTTTGTGTGTGTGCCCTGTCAAACACGATAAAAATTTCTCTATCACTTGTCAGCAACCATCTAGAATTATCTGTTTGGTTGTCAAATCTAATAATGGAGAAATTTTTTAAATTCCTTTTGGGTTAATGGAGGCAACCCACTAAACGTATAAAGGTTAGTATAAATCTTTGGCAAATCATACCCACTTTCGTGTATATGGTGGGTCACCCGCCGGAACATATAAGCCGTACATAGAAGGATCTCTCGCTGAAGCGGATACAGTACCGGGCCAGCCCATTAGAACACACTAGCACAAATGCCCGTGCGTTGCAACGGGAGTAAAAATACCTCAGCAACCTGTTTTAGTCACTAAAAATTGCATGATCATGTTAATCATGTTCAGAGTCTACATGAACATGCTGTAGTCCAGTCTAGTTCAAATTATTAAATCTGACATTGCTTTGAAATAATAAAAAGTATTGTTAACTTTCCATCACAACAACTGCAACAACAACAAATAAATAATAAGCTTCGACAACAAATAATTGCAACAAAAATAGCTAGCAATTTCTATCCATCTCTCTCACTGTACCTTTCCTCTGTACAATAATGGCATCACCACACAAATAATGGCAGCATCAGTACAAAGCAAAACCAACCAAATTGCTCCAAATCTCAATTCCAATCTATGTATTTCCATGTACAATTTTCCATAAGTAGAGCACATAGAGGAGCATGTATAATCCGGTCCAACACCAATCAGTTGCAAATAAGAAGTAATTCCACAATGAGGAAACTGACTTTGATTTCCTGACATAATCTACTGACGAAGCCACATGTTAGCATGAAATCTCGAGAAGATTATTTCAGAAAAGTACCAACTCAATGGCACTTATTTTGGGGCGGAGGGAGTAGGATTTAAGCAAGGTGCAGATTAGAATCTAATGAAACTTTTCCTTTATTCATCAATTCACAAAACAGAGATAATGTCGAGATGGTTGGTGACGGAGGTTTATGTGTCTATCTGGTTCTGACCAATCATTTCAGAACTTCAGAAACCGGAGATGATGTTGAGATAGTTGGTGATGGATCTTCATCACCATCTATCAGTTTATCTGAATTGGAAACACATGATTCAGAATGTATTTTTTAAAGGCCGATTATCAAAATCCTCAATAGTGGTTCATTCATCGTTGTGGTTCATTTTCTGCAACACAATAAAAAATAGACATTAAACATCTCATCAGATTGTTCAAACAATAATTCGGAAATGAAAGCATAAAGAGTTATAACCCATCTAGCTTAACATAACTATTTAATAGGTTCAGTTTCTATTCCTGTCGAATCTGAATGTAAATGCCACAATAGTTACCAACTTCATGATGTATGTATGAGGACCACAGAAACTTTCTGGAGTTTGCAGACTAATAGTCCAATTCTGGAGTTTAAATACTAATGCTCCAAAGTAAAGGTACATCATACATTTTTCTGGAGCGTTGATGAAATTTTCCAGAAACAACAGCTCATTAATATTTGGAAAAGAGGTTTGAGGTTAACCAGATCTTCAGGGAAGTTAATTCTCAATCATGTGTCAGGCGTATAACAGATTACAGCCAACCAAATGGATAAACAACTTTGAGATGACGAAATTACAGGAAATTAGCAGTATGATTCTATCTACATCAATCTACCAGAAGGCACAGGTTACAATAAGCAACTGAAGGATATACCAAATCCTATCAAAACTCATGCTCTTTTCAAATTTTAATTTCAAAAAGATTATGAAACATAACAGACATGTCGCTTTTATCTTGGCATGTGATCCCGGTGGTGCAGAATGTACAACAGCGTACCTCAGGTGAAGCGTGGGTGGTCGGCGTCCCAGCGAAGTTGGTAGAATGGCAAGATTGGAGCCTTCCAGTGAGATAATTTCGCACCAGAATTTGCAATTCAGGCGTGGCTTCCGTAGAGGGGCTCGATGCTTTTTTATGTTGCAAAGGAGGGTGATTCATGTGGAGTTCATGTCCAGCATGACTTGATGGAAGTAAGTTTGCAAAACTTGGTACAAATATTGCTGGGATAAAAACTCTCAACTCGTCACTGACAACAACTAAAACAGCATTGCTCTCCTTTCTTCCTTGTAAAATAAACCTACAATGGTACTACAATTAGTTATCCAGAAAAAAAATTCATATACCATGCCGGCCTGCATGCATGCACGATTGACTAAAATGTGGCGACAGTTAAACAAAGCTTAGATAGTACCACAAGAAAGAGCATAGCAGCAGCAAAGGCAAGAAAAAGCAGCAGCATATTGTTAACTAACTCCAGAGAGTTGTGAGAGGGCAGCCAAGGCAATCGAGCGTCCGATTAAGATGGTTGTACCCCAAGTCCTCTCATAGTTACGTCTAGCAGAGTATTGAATAACAGTTCATGATCGTCCATTGATTAAAGTGCAATATGTGAAACAAAACCCACGGTATCTCACCTCCAAGCTCCCTGCACTTTTCCCTTCTCCTGTCGGTCGTACATGCAATCAAGGAAGCGCTGCTGCTGCTCACCAGTTTCACCTCAACCTCCCATGTCCCTTCTATCTAGACAATAAATTGCAGAAATTGACCTCTCACTCTGCTTGCAAAGTTCAGCGAGCAGAGAGTTTCCTTGGGCTAATTTGAACAAACATCAATGTTTTGGAGTCTCCACCTGCAGTGCCTTGTACATTTGTTCTGACCAATCAATTGGACAATGAGCAATCGTGCGAAGAAACTGATTACATTAGCCTAGAGACATGATGCCAGCGTCATTATTTTACTTGCCTGCATTTATTAGTAATCAAATATAACGTCATTACCTTTGTGACCTGCATGACTGCATAATGAAACATGGGCTTCGAATAGTAGCTATCATAGTGGCTGTCCTTGTCAGTAGTCAACACAAATCTTCTTTTCTGAAGACGATCCCATCATACAAACCTGAAGATTTTTATTAGAACTCAGCCAGATGTCCTTCGAATAGTATTATATATAAAGAGAAGCATAACTGACAATATAAAATGATTTACTAATACTATGTTGAGCTGTTTGCAAGTCAGCATGTACAGAAGGCAAAAGCATAGAGATAAAAACTACCAATACATATGCTTGAATTCATAAGATTTCCAACAAAAGCAATTCATTGGTCCAAACTTACAAAGATTTCAGTAAACATTTTTCATGGGAACTATTAAACAGTGTGTGAACAAATCAGAAAACACAAAGCAGAAACATGTTGTTTCATAGTTTTATCTTTCCTACTTGATGTATTGGTCTCCATCACACCAAGTAACTTGGTTTCCTTGGAGTTCAGGTGAGGACACCTCCGTTAGAAGGAAGACAAAGACAGCCACAACAATTGAACAGAGAAAGCCATGTTGCAATATATCTGGTAGCCAAGCGAGTCCTTCAGGATCATAGATTGATCAAGGAGTTCGTCAACATGTTGGTAACGATATCCATCGCGCTGCAGTGGCGGGGAGGGGCCGTCGAGGAAAGCAGCGGCGTGAGCGGAGCCTCGCCAGCGGGAGTCACGGTGATAGCAGAGGCATGGCAGAGGGATGGGGGAATCGGTGCAACGGCAACCAGGCGGTTCAGAAGCGGCACAGGATGAGCTCCTGGGCGTGGTTTCCGATTATTGGATCGGCGGGGCGTGCGGTGGCGGTGCGAGCTAGGGCTACAGCAAGAGCGAGTTGGGGGCGTGTCAGGGGAGACGGGTAGGAAAGATAAGGAGAGCAGCAGTTCGCCCGTCCGGGAGAGAGGATGAGCTCCGGCGGCCGGAGATGGAGTGGGTGGCGGCGCTGGGTGGAGCAGGAGCCAGGAGGATGAATCGGGGTCTATGGGCACTTCCAGTTGAGGAACAGAGGAAATAGAAAGATGCGTGCGTTCGCTTTTTTTCCGATTATCTTTTAACGAATCGTTTTTTTAACTCATGGATGGCATGGTGGGTAATTTTTAGTGAAGTTCTAGGGACAAAAGCGATGGCCGTTGGGTAAAGAAACGCACCGTTGAAGAAATAGATAGTACCACCCCGGATATTAAGAAAAATATCGAAATCAAGAAAAGACGGACAAGAAGAAACGTATTATGACATAGGAAGAAAGCGCATTGTGACGATGAACCCATGAAGTCAATCCGTGCTTTATTATTATACTAACAAAAAGCCCGTGCGTTGCAACGGGTAAAAATGAGAAAAATGCAAACTGGTAGGAGCTAGGGTCCTACCAGGCTTAGACCGTAGGTTGTAGGGGTGGAAGGGAGGATGGCGAGGGGTTGGGCGTGGCCGGCGGCGCGACGGCGCTGTAATTGCGCGAGGAGGAGGAGATGGCGCGGGGGCGGCGGCTAGGGTTAGGTCTCCCGGCTCCCTTCAGGAAGCGAGCCCATGATGAGCTTTTAATACGGACAAACAAATCTGGCTAGCCCTCCTATAGCCAACAACCCAACTAAAAGAACGGTTATAATATTCTTCGTGCTTAATTATATTTCCAGCTACTCAGTGTAAGTAAACTATAGAAAGCAGATCAACCATATGTTCCCTTCACACGACATGAACTTACCAGCATCCAGTTGGTTGGTGCAGCATGGCTGCGTCATGTTTCCCTGCCTTCATCCCATGTGCCTGAATCAAATTGATCCAAGTCCTCCTCGTGCGTTGGTGAAAGACACACGAAGAAGGTTTCTGCCACGCCACGGCACCCAGGTAAGGAGGAGAGGAATGCACACACAGTGGATGCCAATGGTGATACCTTCGGTGTTATGTGTAGTCAGCTCAGTTGTTAGTGGGTTTGCACTCGAAAGAACATGAGAGTAGTACTGTATTGAAAAGACAGACTATAACGACTTGTTGTCATTACCTGAAATTTGGACCAGTAAAGATGAAGCACACTCTTCTCCTCCTTTTTTATCACCATGATTTTGATTTAAAGTCTTTTATTTTTGGGCTGCAGAGGCGTGTCCGTACGCACAAATTGACCTCAAGTAGCGCATCATTTCCTCCTTGTTTCTGTCATGTCTGCAAGCATCCGTTTAATAGCCCACCCCCTCACCTATGGAAAGCGTTAGCCCTCTTTCCTTTTTTTCTGATATAATTAGCACCTCTTTTCTTCACATGTAATTAGAATCTCTTTCCTTCCTCGTTTATATCTCATGATCTTTAAGAAGGATTCTTGATGCCCAGAAAAATAAAAACGTATATAAATCAGATAGATTAGATATAAAGGAGCGAGATGGGACTATATATGAGTCAACCTTCAATTTTACATGAATCAGGACTTGCTCTGTTGGTCATGAAATTACGTAGAGATACTGAAGGTATTAGTTCGATACCCCTCGCGAGCAGAATTTTTGCCTCCCGTGGGCCGGATTCATTGGGCCATACGACGGCCTGGTTTGTTCTTTTGGCCAGACTCGGTGACATACGACGGACTACATATGAAACATGAAACGAAGACGGACCACGTGCTTTATTATTCCCCGAATTAGTATCACCTCGTGTATATGTTTTAAAATCAAACTGAAAGCGTAAATTCACGGGAAGAAGCGTATTGTGACGGTGAACCCGACAAAGTCAATCTGTGCTTTATTATTAGGGAAAGACTAGTATAAACTAATGAAACTTGGAGTAAAGAATCGAGGTGGGACTATTCCACGGTGAACCCAGTTGAGTTGCAAAGCTGTGCGTGTCTCAGTAGGTTCTTGCCTTCTTCACCGAATCGGAGCTTCTTGGGATCGAACTCCAATTGAGATCAATTTTTGTTTCGCTGATCAATTCTTCCAACGAACAAGGGAAAAGAAAGGCAGGCCCAGCTCGACCCATCTGGCCCATGAACGTGCTAGAAAGAAAAACCGGACATGTACGTTATTTTAGTACCACCTCGTTAGCGGCTTGTGCAAACTGAAAGCGTAAAATTACGGGAAAAAGCGTATTGTGACGGTGAACCCGACAAAGTCAATCCGTGCTTTATTATTAGGGAAAGACTAGCACAAATGCACGTGCGTTGCAACGGGAGTGTAGAAAAAATATATAACGTTGCAACAGTTTGTATGAAATGACGGGGTGAGGAAAAAGGTGAAAGACGAAGCTTCGGAGGCTCGCTGGTCTAAACTTGTAAGGATGATGCTAACAAAATGATAAAAAAAATGACACAAATTTTTTACTTAGGAACAACATTCCGATGACCTCGTCATGGTGATGCCAAACTTGGCAACATCTGGTTCAGATCCACATATGGCATAGATCTTGGTGTGTGGCCAATGAAACAATCAGATGAAAGAGAATGTCTAGATTGTTGACGGTATCTAGATCAGTATATTGGTGTGAGTAATTGGAAAATTTCTTGTCGAGCGCTACATAGGCTTGCGGCGGTCGATCCATATTAAATGACAAGATTCATCATTCATGATGCATGATTTGAAATCTTCTTTCATTGAATGGATTATAATCATTACATGTGCTTTGATACGGAGCAAATGTTAGTTGCTATGATTAGTGGTTTACCCGATTGATAAACTCGGTTGCGGGACTCAGGCCACTGATAACAAAAACGGTATATTTTGAGGGCAGATTTTTGGACTTAGTTCGAGACATGAGACATGATCCCAAATCAATTGATCTAGGTGAAGAACAATGAATTGACTGAGCTTAGTTCGAGATACATGCCATTATCCCAAATCAATTGATATAGGCCAACCATGCTAGTTTCATATAATTACTTCGCACTCATATTTAAATTAGAACAATATCAATAAGTAATATAGCATTCTCATCAATCTAGAGTAGTCGGAGCAGCAAGTATACCAACTTGGTACCAACAAGCAAAACATGTATCTTTTGTATTTTGGTGGATCGTTTGTGTTCTGGTAAACGTTGATTGAAGTCCAAGAAGAGACCATCTTGTCGTGATCAGGCAAGACTGCCTGGATGCCATCCGGATGTGGTCGTGTCCCTCTCTCCAGACATAAACGGTACTCTTCATCTTACTGGACACCGGCTAAAAGAATCTGACAGAACACAAACCGTGCTATTGATGAATTTTCGATCACATCAGACACAAACATGCAATGAATTTTGGAGCCGAATCATGACCTTGGCAAGAGGCTTAGGGTACTCCACATAGTTGCAGGCTTCCTTGGCTAACTAAGCGGTTTCATTTTATGCCAAAAACTTGTAGATTAATAACAGAAATAATGTAGTACTTGTCAATATGTGTGAGCAAATACCATAGGCCAACATATGCATATCACATTCGATGTGAAGAGAAAACATGTGAAAAAGCAATAAGCATTAATCTCACACAGGATGGATCAAGAAACAAATTAATCCGTGTTGTTCGACAGCTCCAATTAGCTGTTCATAAAGAAAAATTAATCAGGATTTGGGGCTCACATGTGGGTAAGGGGAAAAAATCCCCATTAATCTTGGCCACCGCACGACAAACTTATCACTGAAGCGCGCCAACGCAAAGGAATATTTATAACTTTTAAAACTAATCTAGTCGAGCTTGACCTAAGGGCCGCCCTACATGAGCTATCCCTGCACCTATTCCATACACCATCCCTCATAATCCAACTCGCTTTTAATAGTATTTTCTTCAGAATGCATAAACATACTTTTCTAGAACACACGAAAATTTACTTGAGCCACATAACCTTTTTAAAACACAAACATTTTTGAACTTGCAAACACTTTTACGATTACATGAACACATTTTGAAAAAGGATGATTTTTGTGGGGAAAAATGTGGACAATATTTCAATACATAAACTCCTTTTGAAAAACAATACATACATTTTTAAATGCAAGGGAACTTTTTTTTAAATCTCTCCTTTCCCCTTTTATTCCTCCCGTTTCGCCTCTGCCGGCTGCGCCCACCTCCTCCACCGCAGGCGTTGCCTGCTCATCATCGGTGATATCTTTTTTCTCATTATCATCCATCCATCCATCTTCCTCCTTTCGAGATTTCAAATCAGGCTTCCTCAGTTTTAATCCTTTGCCCACCCTTGCCTGATCCCAGCCGGTTTATGGATTTCAACTCCCAGACATATTTAAATCGGTTTATTTGAGTGTAAAGGAGCGAGGTGGGATTATGTAATAGTAGATGGTCAGATGTTCTCTTTTGCACACGATTATTGGTTAGCTGGGTTGGACGCCCCCTTTTCAATTCAATGTCAGCCAGGTTGAGTGTTCGCATCGTTGTTTGCCAGATTTGTTTGATGGGCTGAGGCCCATGTTAGCTGGATAAATTTTCCTCTGCTCGAACGACGTACGAACCATACGGACAATGGAAACGTGACGGTGGAACCAAAAACGGACCAAATTACGGTGGTAAGAAGCAATAGCCTTTTTATTAGTATAGGTATAGGTATAGAAGGAGAGATTATATTAAAAGAAATAGTTAAATAAAACAAAGAAGAATCGATCTCTAGTCTCCTGGTGCTAACCGGCGCTGCAAGCCACTACTGGCTTTCTGATATAATAGTAGAGCGTGACTTATTTTAGGGTATAAAAGCCGGTTTTCCCTTGTTTTTCTGGGTTTTCTTCATTTTTTGTATTTTACACCAGTTTTTCTTCATTTATTTCTCTATTTTCATTGGGTTTCTTTTTTCTTTCTTTTTCTTTGCTTTTCTTTGTTTCTTTCTCGCTTTTCATTGGCTTTTTTCCTTTTCTTTCCTTTGTACGTTTTTCTTTAGTTTCTTTCTTTCTTTCTCGTTTTTCATCGCGGTTTTTTTCTTTTCTATCAGGTTTCACTTTTTTATACACATTTTGGTACATAGCTAATACATTTTTCTAATACACATTTAACATTTTTTCAATATAAGGCTAATTTCGAATCCATTGTCATCATTTTTTAAACATATCTATGTTTTTCAAATGCTTGCTTAATTTTGTTTTCAAAAACATGTTTAACATTTTCGCAAATGCTTCGCTTAACATTTTTTATACACATTATAATATTTTCAAATGCTTGATTAACATTTTCCAAATACCAGATTAACATTTTTTGAATACATGAGATATATTTTTTCTATACAAATTTAACCTTTTTTAAAATGCTTGATTAACATTTTTCAAATATCAAATTAATATGTTTTTAATACAAGATCAACATTATTTATACACGTTTAACATTTTCCAAATGCTTGATTAACATTTTTTAGTTACATGATCAACTTTTTTCACGGACATTGTATTTTTTTATACCTTTTTCGTATACATGAGAAATATTTTTCTATACACATTGAACATTTTTTTAAATGCTTCATTTGTTGGGAACGTAGTAATTCAAAAAAATTCCTACGATTACGCAAGATCTATCTAGGAGAAGCATAACAACGAGTGGGGAGGGTGTGTCCATGTACCCTCGTAGACCGAAAGCGGAAGCGTTTAGTAACGCGGTTGATGTAGCCGGACGTCTTCACATCCAACTGATCCAAGTACCGAACGTACGGCACCTCCGTGTTCAGCACACGTTCAGCACGATGATGTCCCTCGAGCTCTTGATCCAGTTGAGGATGAGGGAGAGTTTCGTCAGTATGACGGCGTGGTGACGGTGATGATGAAGTTATCGGCGCAGGGCTTCGCCTAAGCACTACGACGATATGACCGAGGTGTTAAACTGTGCAGGGGGACACCGCACACGGCTAAGAGATTGTCTGCTGTGCTTTGGGGTGCCCCCCGGCCTCCGTATCTAAAGGAGGGAGGGAGAGAGGCCGGCCCCCTAGGGGCGCGCCAAGCGTGAGGAGTCCTACTAGGACTCCCAAGTCCTAGTAGGATTCTCCTTTCCTTTCCGGAGTAGGAGAGAGGGAAAGAGCGAAAGAGAGAGGGAGTAGGAAAGGGCAAGGGGGGCGCCGCCCCCTCCCCTAGTCCAATTCGGGCTCCATGGGGGGGGGGCCCTCCCCTTGGCCTGCCTCCTCTTCTCCACTAAACCCCACTAAGGCCCAATACTTTCCCGGGGGTTTCCGGTAACCTCCCGGTACTCCGAAAAATAATCAATCACTCCGGAACCATTCCAGTGTCCGAATATAACCTTCCAATATATCAAAATATATCAATCTTTATCTCTCGACCATTTTGAGACTCCTCGTCATGTCCGTGATCTCATCCGGAACTCCAAAAACTCCGGTCATCAAATCACATTACTAATAATACAAATCGTCATCGAACGTTAACATGGCCGTCTCCAGAAATTCGGGGCCCCGGTGCGAAATGTAAATTGAGGCCCTGAAATTTCTAGAATATATTTGTTTTGTAATAGAAAATGAATAAATTCAAACACTACATGAATTATAGGCTTACCGAGATGCTAAAAGAAAGACTGAACCTGGATTTTAAACGAGCAACTATCTTGAAATCTTGATGTGTGACAACATGATCAACTATCCTACTATATATCTTCCCTAAATAATTTGATTTATGGACTGATGCATATGCACACACTATACTCACTGATATAATTATTCAACGGACAAAATTAGTCTAAATTAAATAGGGATTAGGTTTTAGAGCATCTGGTGGACAGATCGCTGATGCCCTCACCGTGCTATCGGCCATAGCTGTTTCTACTTGTGTGGGTTTTCTTTTTCAGAACAAGTTTTGCGCGTCATTATATTAAGATTTAAGAATAGGAAAAAGTACTTACAGGATAGGTGTCATAGCGAAGTAAAACTAGCAGTCCGTCATAACTGGACGCCCTCCAGCCGAACCTTGGCATTTAGCAACCTCTCGAAGATGCCTGCCAGATTGAATCACCCAAACGTCTATGCGCCAATCACCATGACCCTTATAATAGAAGAAGAGATGACCAGAGCTGTGCATCGAATCCGATTGTTCCGAAAACCAAAACGCTACATAATTTCAACAATGAACTGCCATCCAACAGAGTTGAAGCAGGAGCGATATAAAGTTTGAGCATCAGAGAAGGCACCTTCTTCCGATGCCGTGCGCAGACGGCTTGCTGTACCATAAGGAAATTCTTCATGCGAGCACTGCTATGGGTTGTGCCTCCGGGCAGCAAACGAATCGATCGGGAGACGCACGCTGTGTGGATCGGACTCGGAAAGGCTCATTCGGGAAATTGAGGAACAGGCCCAGTTCGGGAGAGCCACATGGGCCCGTGCTAGCTGTGAAAAACAGCCCAAAACGAAAAATATACTAGACATCAGCCCAAAATCAGGGGCCCTTGCAATTGCGGGGCCCTGTGCGGTCGCACAGCCTGCACAGGCTCTTGGACGGCCCTAACGTTAAGCGTGCGGACCCTACGGATTCGAGAACTATGTAGACATGACCAAGACACATTTTCGGTCAATAATCAATAGCGGAACCTAGATGCTCATATTGGTTCCTACATATTCTACGAAGATCTTTATCGGTCAAACCGCATAACAACATACGTCATTCCTTTTGTCATCGATAAGTTACTTGCCCGAGATTCGATCGTCAGTATCCCCATGCCTAGTTCAATCTCGTTACCGGCAAGTCTCTTTACTCGTTCCGTAATGCATCATCCTGCAACTAACTCATTAATCACATTGCTTGCAAGGCTTATAGTGATGAGCATTACCGAGAGGGCCCAGAGATACCTCTTCGATACACGGAGTGACAAATCCTAATCTTGACCTATGCCGACTCAACAAACACCCTCGGAGACACCTGTAGAGCATCTTTATAATCACCCAATTACGTTTTGTCGTTTGATAGCACACAAGGTGTTCCTCCGGTATTCGGGAGCTGCATAATCACATAGTCAGAGGAACGTGTATAAGTCATGAAGAAAGCAATAGCAATAAAACTGAACGATCATTATGCTAAGCTAACGGATGGGTCTTGTCCATCACATCATTATCCTAATGATGTGATCATGTTCATCAAATGGCAACACATGTCTATGGTTAGGAAACTTAACCATCTTTGATGAACGAGCTAGTCAAGTAGAGGCATACTAGGGACACTCTGTTTGTCCATGTATTCACACATGTACTAAGTTTTCGATTAATACAATTCTAGCATGAATAATAAACATTTATCATGATATGAGGAAATAAATAATAACTTTATTATTGCCTCTAGGGCATATTTCCTTCAGTCTCCCAGTTGCACTAGAGTCAATAATCTAGATTACATAGTAATTATTATAACACCCATGGAGTCTTGGTGCTGATCATGTTTTGCTCGTGGAAGAGGCTTAGTCAACGGGTCTACAACATTAAGATCCGTATGTATTTTGCAAACTTCTATGTCTCCCTCCTTGACTAGATCATGGATGGAATTGAAGCGTCTCTTGATGTGCTTGGTTCTCTTATGAAATCTGGATTCCTTCGCCAAGGCAATTGCTTCAGTATTGTCACGAAAGATTTTCATTGGACCCAATGCACTAGGTATTACACCTAGATTGGATATGAACTCCTTCATCTAGACTCCTTCATTTGCTGCTTCTGAAGCAGCTATGTACTCCGCTTCACATGTAGATCATGCCACGACGCTCTGCTTGGAACTGCACCAACTAACAGCTCCACCATTCAATATAAATACGTATCCGGTTTGTGACTTAGAGTCATCCGGATCAGTGTCAAATCTTGCATCGACGTAACCATTTACAACGACCTCTTTGTCACCTCCATAAACGAGAAACATATCCTTAGTCCTTTTCAGGTATTTCAGGATGTTCTTGACCGCTGTCCAGTGATCCACTCCTGGATTACTTTGGTACCTCCCTGCTATACTTATAGCAAGGCACACATCAGGTCTGGTACGCAACATTGCATACATGATAGAACATATGGCTGAGGCATAGGGAATGACTTTCATTTTCTCTCTATCTTCTGCAGTGGTCGGGTATTGAGTCTGACTCAACTTCACACCTTGTAACACATGCAAGAACCCTTTCTTTGAGTGATCCATTTTGAACTTCTTCAAAATTTTATCAAGGTATGTGCTTTGTGAAAGTCCAATTAAACGTCTCGATCTATCTCTATAGATCTTGATGCCCAATATATAAGCAACTTCACCGAGGTCTTCCATTGAAAAATTCTTATTCAAGTATCCTTTTATGCTATCCAGAAATTCGGTATTATTTCCAATCAACAATATATCATCCACATATAATATTAGAAATGCTACAGAGCTCCCACTCACTTTCTTGTAAATACAGACTTCTCCAAAAGTCTGCATAAAACCATATGCTTTGATCGCACTATCAAAGCGTATATTCCAACTCCGAGAGGCTTGCACTAGTCCATAAATGGACCGCTGGAGCTTGCACACTTTGTTAGCACCTTTAGGATCGACAAAACCTTCTAGTTGCATCATATACAACTCTTCTTTAAGAAATCGATTAAGGAATGCAGTTTTGACATCCATTTGCCAAATTTCATAATCATAAAATGCGGCAATTGCTAACATGATTCAGACAGACTTAAGCATCGCTATGGGTGAGAAGGTCTCATCGTAGTCAACTCCTTGAACTTGTCGAAAACCTTTCGCAACAAGTCGAGCTCTGTGGACAGTAACAATACTGTTAGCGCCAGTCTTCTTCTTGAAGATCCATTTATTCTCTATGGCTTGTCGATCCTCGGGCAAGTCAACCAAAGTCCATACTTTGTTCTCATACATGGATCCCATCTCAGATTTCATGGCCTCAAACCATTTCGCGGAATCTGGCCACATCATCTCTTCCTCATAGTTCGTAGGTTCGTCATGGTCTAGTAACATGACTTCCAAAACAGGATTACCGTACCACTATGGTGCGGATCATACTCTGGTTGACGTACGAGGTTCGGTAGTAACTTGATCTGAAATTTCATGATCATCATCATTAACTTCCTCACTAATTGGTGTATGCATCACTTGAACTGATTTCTGTGATGAACTACTTTCCAAATCGGGAGAAGGTACAATTACCTCATCAAGTTCTACTTTCCTCCCGCTCACTTCTTTCGAGAGAAACTCCTTCTCTAGAAAGGATCCATTTTTAGCAACGAATATCTTGCCTTCGGATATGTGATAGAAGGTGTACCCAACAATTTCCTTTGGGTATCCTATGAAGACACATTTCTCCAATTTGGGTTCGAGCTTATCAGGTTGAAGCTTTTTCACATAAGCATCGCAGCCACAAACTTTAAGAAACGACAGCTTAGGTTTCTTACCAAACCACAGTTCATATGGTGTCGTCTCAACGGATTTAGATGGTGCCCTATTTAACATGAATGCAGCTGTCTCCAAAGCATAACCCCAAAACGATAGCGGTAAATCAGTAAGAGACATCATAGACCGCACCATATCTAATAAAGTACGGTTATGACGTTCGGACACACCATTATGCCGTGGTGTTTCAGGTGGCGTGAGTTGCGAAAATATTCCACATTGTTTCAAATGAAGACCAAACTCATAACTTAAATATTCACCTCCACGATCAGATCGTAGAAACTTTATTTTCTTGTTACGATGGTTTTCTACTTCACTCTAAAATTCTTTGAACTTTTCAAATGTTTCAGACTTATGTTTCATTAAGTAGATATACCCATATCTGCTCAAATCATCTGTGAAGGTCAGAAAATAACGATACCCGCCGCGAGCCTCAACACTCATCGGACCGCATACATCAGTATGTATTATTTCCATAAGTCAGTTGCTCGCTCCATTGTTCCGGAGAACGGAGTCTTAGTCATCTTGCCCATGAGGCATGGTTCGCAAGTATCAAGTGATTCATAATCAAGTGATTCCAAAAGTCCATCAGCATGGAGTTTCCTCATGCGCTTTACACCAATATGACATAAACAACAGTGCCACAAATAAGTTGCACTATCATTATTAACTTTGCATCTTTTGGCTTCAATATTATGAATATGTGTATCACTACAATCGAGATTCGATAAAAATAGACCACTCATCAAGGGTGCATGACCATAAAAGATATTACTCATATAAAAAGAACAACCATTATTCTCTGATTTAAATGAATAACCGTCTCGCATCAAACAAGATCCAGGTATAATGTTCATGCTTAACGCTGGCACCAAATAATAATTATTCAGGTCTAAAACTAATCCCGACGATAGATGTAGAGGTAGCGTGCCGAGGGCAATCACATCGACTTTGGAACCATTTCCCACACGCATCGTCACCTCGTCCTTAGCCAATCTTCGTTTAATCCGTAGCCCCTGTTTCAAGTTGCAAATATGAGCAACAGAACCAGTATCAAATACCCAGGCGCTACTACGAGCATTAGTAAGGTACACATCAATAACATGTATATAAAATATACTTTTCACTTTGCCATCCTTCTTATCCGCCAAATACTTGGGGCAGTTCCGCTTCCAGTGACCAGTCCCTTTGTAGTAGAAGCACTCAGTTTCAGGCTTAGGTCTAGACTTGGGCTTCTTAACTTGAGCAGCAACTTGCTTGCCGTTCTTCTTGAAGTTCCCCTTCTTCCCTTTTCCCTTTTTTTGAAACTAGTGGTCTTGTTAACCATAAACACTTGATGCTCCTTCTTGATTTCTACCTCCGCAGCCTTTAGCATTGCGAAGAGCTCGGGAATTGTCTTTTTTGCATATTATAGTTCATCACGAAGCCTTGATACATCTCCAACGTATCTACTTTTTCTCACGCTTTTCCTTTTGTTTTGGACTCTAATTTGCATGATTTGAATGGAACTAACCATGGACTAACGCTGTTTTCACCAAAACTACCATGGTGTTGTTTTTGTGCAGAAATAAGAGTCCTCGAAATAAAGTGAAACTTTGCGAGGATTTTTTATGAAATAAAAGAGGAATTTTGGAGCCAACAACCATCAGAGAGGGGCCCCTAGCTGGGCACAACCCACCAGGGCGCGCCCCCCTCTCCTGGCACGCCCAGGTGGGTTGTACCCACCTGGTGGCCCCGCTGACGACCCCCCCAGATACTATAAATTTACATATTTCCAGAAAAAATTAGGGAGAAAGAATTATTGCGTTTCACGAGACGGAGCCGCCGCCAAGCCCTGTTCTTCCTCGGGAGGGCAGGTTTGGAGTCCGTTTGGGGCTCCGGAGAGGGGGTTCTTCGTTCTTCGTCATCATCAACCAATCTCCATCGCCAATTCCATGATGCACCCCACTGGGAGTGAGTAATTCCTTCGTAGGCTCGCTGGTCGGTGAGGAGTAGGATGAGATTCATCATGTAATCGAGTTAGTTTTATTAGGGCCCGATCCCTAGTATCCACTATGTTCTTAGATTGATTCGCTATGACTTTGCTATGCTTAATGCTTGTCACCTTGGGCCCGGGTGCCGTGAACTCAGATCTGAACCGTTTATGAATTCATCATTATATCCATGTTTTAGATCCGATTTTGCAAGTTATAGTCACCTACTACGTGTTATGATTCGGCAACCCTGGAGTGACAACAACTGGGCCCACTCCCGGTGATGACCGTAGTTTGAGGAGTTCATGTATTCATTATGTGTTAATGCTTTGTTCCGGTTCTCTATTAAAAGGAGGCCTTAATATCCCTTAGTTTCCAATATGGATCCCGCTGCCATGGGAGGGTTGGACAAAGATGTCATGCAAGTTCTTTTAATAAAGCATGTATGACTATTTACGGAATACATGCCTACATTATATCGATGAACTGGAGCTAGTGCCGTATCGCCCTAGGTTATAACTGTTACATGATGAATATCATCCAACAAGTCACCGATCCAATGCCTACGTATTTATTTATATTGATCTTGCTGCGTTACTACTGCTATCATCACTATTACACTTGCTAAAAATGACTGCTACCACTGTTACTGTTACCGTTGCTGCTGTCATTATTATCAAGACTATCATATTACTGTGCTACTGATCACTTTGCTGCAGATAATTAATCTCCAGGTGTGGTTGAATTGACAACTCAGCTGCAAATACCTTCAAATATTCTTTGGCTCCCCTTGTGTCAAATCTATAAATTTGGGTTGAATACTCTACCCTCGAAATTAACTGTTGCGATCCCCTATACTTGTGGTTTATCAAGACCTTTTTATGGCGCTGTTGCCGGGGAGCATAGCAATATTTGTTGAGTCACTTGGGATTATTATCATATTATCACTATGAAGAATCTGAAGGATCCAAAGACTAAGATATTTCCCTCAATGGCGAGGGGAGGTAAGGAACTGCCATCCAGTTCTGCTTTAGATTCACCTTCTGTTATGAGTAAACTTGCAACTCCACCACATGCTATCAATTCTAATATGTCGCAAGTTATTGATGCTGCTACTTATGCTATGGATAATGCTTATGATGATGCTAGTACCTTGCTTGATAATGATGATGTGCCACTTGGTGAATTTCTTGATGAACAAATTGCTAGAGTAATACAACATGATGTTGTTGAATCTGATGATGAGCTTGAAACTGAAACTCCTGAAACACCTGCTAGAACTAGCCTTCCTAGATATGAATTGCCTAAGGTACCGGAAAGTTATGTCATGAGTGAAGAAACAACTAGAGATATTCTTGCTTGCAATGATAGAGATGATCTAGAGAAATTACTATGCAAGTATAAAGAAAAATATTTGAATGCTAGAATGAAATGTGATCCTAAGTTTGCTACTTCACCTATTTGTATTGCTGATAAGGATTATGAATTCTTAGTCGACCCAGAGTTAATTACTTTGGTTGAAGCTGATCCTTTCCATGGTTATGAAACTGAAACTGCTGTGGCACATCTTACTAAGTTGAATGATATAGCCACCCTTTTTACTCTGGATGAGAAAACTCGCTATTACTTTATTCTCAAATTATTTCCTTTCTCATTAACGGGTGATGCTAAAGCTTGGTACAATACTCTTACTCCTGGTTGTGTGTGTAGTCCCCAGGATATGATTTATTACTTCTCTGAAAAATATTTTCCTGCTCATAAGAAACAAGCTGTCCTGCAGGAAATATTTAACTTTGTTCAAACTAAAGAAGAGAGTCTCACACAAGCTTGGGGAGGCTTTTCCAGTTACTTAATGCTTTGCCTGATCATCCTCTTAAAAAAATGAAATACTTGATATCTTCTATAATGGACTAACCGATGCTTCTAGGGACTTCCTAGATAGTTGTGCTGGTTGTGTTTTCAGGGAACGAACTATTGCTCAAGATGAAGAATTATTGAATAATATATTGAAAATTTATGATGATTGGACTCTTCCTGAACCACCGGCTAAACCCACTCCGAAGAACAGGGGTATATTATATCTTAGTCCCGAGGATATGCAAGAGGCAAAGAAATCTATGAAGGAAAAAGGTATTAAAGCTGAGGATGTTAAAAATTTACCTCCTATTGAAGAAATACATGGGCTTAATACACCACCACCGCCTAAGGTGGTAGAGGTACATTCTCTTATGAAGTTCAATGAAAATGATAATCCTCACAATATGCATCCTAGTCAATGCCTTTATGAGTTTGAAAACTACATTAGAAAACAAGATCACTTCAATGCAAATGTTATGAAACAATTGAAATACAACTATGATATGATTGCTCGCTTGAGTGACTTGTTATTTAGAATTTCAAATGATGTTAGAGGAGTTGGAAAACATGCTTCTATGGTTCAAACCCAGTTAGAACAAGTTGCTAAATCACGAAGAGAATTGCTTGATGAAATTAATAATAATATGCATGACTTTGCTGTTAGAGTTGCAACTAGAGGAGGTAAAATGACTCAGGAACCACTTTATCCTAAGGGACACCCAAAAAGAATTGAACAAGACTCACAAAGAAATAACACTAGTGCACCTAGTCCTTCTAAAAAGAAAAAGAAGAAGAAAAATGATAGGACTTTGCATGCTTCTAGTGAACCTGAAATAGAGAAACCTCCTGATAATGAAAATGAAATTTCTATCTCTGATGTTGAAACTCAATCTGGTAATGAACATCCACCTAGTGATAATGAAAAAGATAATGCTGATGTTCATGAAGACACTCAACCAAATGAAAATGAACCAGATAATGATGTTGAGATAGAACCACCTGTTGATCTTGATAACCCACAACCAAAGAATAAAAGGTATGATAAAAGAGACTTTGTGGCTAGGAAACATGGTAAAGAAAGAGAACCGTGGGTTCAAAAACCTATGCCTTTTCCACCCAAGTCAACTAAAAAGAATGATGATGAAGAATTTGAATGCTTTGCTGAAATGCTGAGGCCAGTCTTTTTGCGTACTCGCTTGACTGATATCTTGAAAATTCCTCCTTATGCAAAGTATATGAAAGACATCATCACAAATAAGATAAAAATACTGGAAGCTGAAATCTCCACTATGCTTGCTAATTATACTTTCAAAGATGGAGTACCTTAAAAACTTGGAGATCCGGGTATACCAACTATACCTTGCTCTATCAAAAAGAATTATGTGAAAACTGCTTTCTGTGATTTAGGAGCTGGTGTTAGTGTTATGACTTTCTCTTTATATAAAAGACTTGAATTGAATAAACTCACACCTACTGAAATATCTTTGCAAATGGCTGACAAATCAACTACCATACCTATCGGTATCTGTGAGGATGTGCCCGTTGTTGTTGCTAATGTTACTATTTTGACTGACTTTGTTATACTTGAGATGCCCGAGGATGACAACATGTCAATTATCCTTGGTAGACCCTTCTTGAACACTACAGGGGCTGTTATTGATTGCAATAAAAGCAAGGTCACTTTTCATATTAATGGTAATGAGCATACGGTGCACTTTCCGAAGAAACAATTCCAAGTGAATGGTATTAATGTTATTGAAAAATCTCCGACAATCACTATTGGAAGTTTTTAAATACCTCTACCTACTATCAAAAAGAAATATGAAATGCTTATTGTTAGGGAGATGCATATCCCCATTGTGGTAACTTAGTGATGTACGAAAGTTCTTCGGTTTCATGCTAATCGAAAGTGGTTGTAATAAGACCTGACCAACCTTATTAATGAATCATTTTTGAGCGGTATGAAGTTGATGAATTTAGTAAGCACTACCTTCTGCCTTTACTTTTTATTTTCTGTTTTTATTAGTTAAATAAAATAAATTGCCATGTTTTTTCTGTTTTCTAAATTTCCCGTGCAATAAAAAAGACCCAAAAATAAAAGTTCTCAGAATGCCCTAAAAATTTTATATGATTTTTTTCTGAATATTTAAGAATTTTTGCTGCAAATGATAGCAGAGGGAGGCGCACCAGGTAGGCACAACCCACCTGGGCGTGCCAGGACCCCCAGGCGCGCCCTGGTGGGTTGTGGTCCCCACGTGGGCCCCCTTACTTATCTCTTTAGCCCACATCATCACTCATCTTGAGAAAAAAAATCCTCTTACTCTCACACCCGTGTTCTTGAGCTCAAACCCGCGGATTTCGATCCCTTTGCTCGAAGCTCCGTTTCCGAAACTGTTTCGGGGGATTGTTGCTTGGTATGTGACTCCACCATTTGTCCAATTAGTTTTTGTTTTAGTTTATACTTTGAATAAATAGCTACTCTTGGTGCTGCTGTAGATGTGCTTGCATGTTGAATTCTTAGTGTTCTAAGTAGTTTGAATGCTTGTTATGGCCTCTATGTATCCCTATGAGTAGTTGCTATTAGCTTTGTGAAGTTTTGTTGGAAAAAAATTTGAACTAAAAATTCAGATTTTTGTTCATAGGAAAAATTGTACGCGGACATGAATATCTTCAGGAAATTTGGCTCTAAGAAGAACTCCAAGGGTGTTATTGGGGAGTCTTCTGACAGTGATCTCCAACCTCGGAGGTTGGCGGAGGTACGACCGTGCGAATGGCCGCACACCCCGTTCCTGCAGGAGGCTGGAATTCATGAGGAGTTCATGCAATTTATTGCTAATGCCGGCCTCACCGACTTCATCGTAGATGAGTGTGACGAACACCAAATCCTCACAAACAATTTTTTTCAAAGTTTTACTTTCCTGCCTAGAAATAATCCTCCTGGAGTGAGCTTTGACTTATATGCTGAAAACCATCAGATACCACTTACTGAGTTTTGCAACATATGCATGATCCCGTCTGATGGGAGCTTGGCTGAGCCTAGGCCAGATGAGTTTGAGGCCTTTTGTCGCACTTTGATCGTGGGTGATGAGAGAAGAGTGTAAGCCATCACTGCCGGTGGCTTACATTTTCCTGTCGTTCGTTACTTTGCACTTTTTATTACCAAATGCTTGCTTGCTAGGGATAAGGTGGGTGCACTTAGTTCACCAGACCTTGCTGGTTTACGTCGTGCACTTAAGGGCGACAATATGTATAGCTTGGGAGCTATCGTGGCTCGTCGCCTCCATCTTAATAAATCTCAGGGTAAAATACATGGTGGGATTTTTGCTACTCGGTTGGCGGCTCACTTCGAGGTTGAGATATGCCCTCATGATTACCCCCTGACCAAGGTTTACCTAGACCGAGCAGCCATGGATCACCATCACTTTCTTGCACATGATCGTCGTGATATTGCCATTCCTTATAACATGGTCTATAGCGTTGAAACTCGTGATGTTATCCCCTTGCCTGCACCTTCTTTGTTTGATTCTGTTGCTAGGGGCGGATACCGGATTATGCCTGCAGACATCCTCGCCTACTGGAACGGTCACGCTGCTGCAGAGGCTGCACAGGCACCTCAGCAGTGGGATGAGTGGATGCCCGCTTCTCAGGATCCCTACTACCCTCCAGGCTACTGATCGTTTACCAAGTTAAGCCAAAAGCCTAAGCTTGGGGGAGTACGTGTTTCTCACCGACATTATATTCATGTTCACTCATATCATTCTATTTGCCGGTGCTCACACTTTTTCATTGTATCATCCATGCTTAAATTTATTTTCTTGCTTTCTTGTTGTGTGTTTGAAAAACTTTAGAAAAACCAAAAAATTAGTTGTAGTAATTTACTTTCTATGCATGCTTAGCAGTAGCACAAAAAAGAAAATCCAAAAACATTTCCTTGTTCTTCTTTTCCTTGTTGGGAGATTTCCCGTGTAAATAGTTTTTCTTGTTTTTGCTTTTCCCTTTTATTTGCTTGTTCAAGAAAACCAAAAACTTCAAAAATATTTCAGTGTGTTTCTCTGATTTTTTTCTTTTTATTCGAGTCTTACCGAGGAGAAGACCACGATGAAAATGTTGAGTGGCTCTCATATGAATAACTGTTGAACTAATAAAGAGCCCATTTTACCTTGTCTTCTCCTGTTGAATAAAATGTTTTGCAGATTCCAGATTAGTCCATGGCACTCTTGCACTATTATTATTTTCATATCATTCGGTCATGCAAGTGAAAGGCAATAATGATGATATTCGATGAGTTGGCCGTGGCAAAGAGAAACTGGTATGAACTCGACTTGTTCTGTTTGTGTAAATATGTTTAACCTAGTATCCAGGCTTCAGCCCATTATGATTAAACATGTTTGCAATGACAATTAGAGATTATAGTTTCTCATGCCATGCATAAGTAGCTAGGAGTTGATAATGATTTATCTTGGATATCAACATAGCGTTAAAATAATTGTGATGTAGTATGATGATATGGTATCCTCCTCTGAATGTTCGAGTGGCTTGACTTGGCACATGTTTATGCATGTAGTTGAATCAAAACCAACATAGCCTCTATGATATTTATGTTCATGGTGTTCATATCCTACTCATGCTAGTGTCCAATGTTACTTATGCATAATGCCTGCTATGATCGTTGTTGCTCTCTAGCTGGCAGCTTCTCAATCTTAATTGCTAGCCTTCGCCTGTACTAAGTTGAAATTCTGCTTGTACATCGAAAACCTTGAACCCAAAGTTATTCCAGATGAGTCCACCATACCTACCTATATACGGTATTACCCTGCCGTCCTAAGTAAATTTGCATGTGCCACCTCTAAAAACTTCTAAAAATTATCCTTTTTGTGTGCTTGGATCGTTCATGGAATGACAAGAGGTGGTCGATATCTTCCGTGCTAAGCGGGTTATTCTCAGGTTGAGTGTTTATTCACTCGCCATCGCACGAGAAAATGGGCGGTAATTGGAATGCCCAGTCCCAAACTGCAAAAATGAAAAAGAGTTCATCTCTTGAATAATCAAACAAAAACTCCCAATGGAGTCAAAACCTTCACTTTTATCGCTTGGGAACCGCCACTAGCGTGCTTAGCATGGAAGATGTTGATAACTGATGGTCGTGAAGTGAATAAGAAGGGTGCATGTCTCAAAATATCATTTATCTCTTTTTTAAAAATTGAGCTCTGGCACCTCTGCAAATCACTGCTTCCCTCTGCGAAGGGACTTTCTATTTACTTTTATGTTGTGTTACCACCTTCTAAAACAAGCGCCAGAAACTGAGTAGAGCACAACTGTCATGATTTATGCATTGTGTATAGCTAATGTTGGGTGCATCTGAAGGAAATATGCCCTAGAGGCAATAATAAAGTTGTTATTTATATTCCCTTATATCATGATAAATGTTTATTATTCATGCTAGAATTGTATTAACCAGAAACTTAGTACATGTGTGAATACATAGACAAACAAAGTGTCACTAGTATGCCTCTACTTGACTAGCTCGTTGAATCAAAGATGGTTGAGTTTCCTAGCCATAGACATGAGTTGTCATTTGATTAACGGGATCACATCATTAGAGAATGATGTGATTGACTTGACCCATTCCGTTAGCTTAGCACTTGATCGTTTAGTATGTTGCTATTGCTTTCTTCATGACTTATACATGTTCCTATGACTATGAGATTATGCAACTCCCGTTTACCGGAGGAACACTTTGTGTGCTACCTAACGTCACAACGTAACTGGATGATCATAAAGGTGCTCTACAGGTGTCTTCGAAGGTACTTGTTGAGTTGGCGTATTTCAGGATTAGGATTTGTCACTCCGATTGTCGGAGTGGTATCTCTGGGCCCTCTCGGTAATGCACATCACTATAAGCCTTGCAAGCATTGTAACTAATGAGTTAGTTGCGGGATGATGTATTACGGAACGAGTAAAGAGACTTGCCGGTAACGAGATTGAACTAGGTATTGAGATACCGACGATCGAATCTCGGGCAAGTAACATACCGATGACAAAGGGAACAACGTATGTTGTTATGCGGTTTGACCGATAAAGATCTTCATAGAATATGTAGGAGCCAATATGAGCATCCAGGTTCCACTATTGGTTATTGACCGGAGATGTGTCTCGGTCATGTCTACATAGTTCTCGAACCCGTAGGGTCCGCACGCTTAACGTTCGGTGACGATTTGTATTATGAGTTATGTGATTTGATGTACCAAAGGTAGTTCGGAGTCCCGGATGAGATCGGGGACATGACGAGGAGTCTCGAAATGGTCGAGACGTAAAGATCGATATATTGGACGACTATATTCGGACATCGGAAAGGTTCCGAGTGATTCGGGTATTTTTCAGAGTACCGGAGAGTTACAGGAATTCGTATTAGGCCTTAATGGGCCATACGGGAAAGGAGAGAAAGGCCTCAAAAGGTGGCCGCACCCCTCCCCATGGTCTGGTCCGAATTGGACTAGGAAGGGGCGGCGCCCCCTTCCTTCCTTCTCCTTTTCCCTTACCTTTTTCCTATTCCATGTGAGAGGAGGAATCCTACTAGGACTAGGGAGTCCTAGTAGGACTCCACACTTCTGGCGCCCCCTAGGGCTGGCCGGCCTCCTCTCCTTCATCCTTTATATACGGGGACAGGGGGCACCTCTAGACACACAAGTTGATCGGTTGATCTCTCCCAGCCGTGTGCGGTGCCCCCTCCACCATATTCCACCTCGATCATATCATAGCGGTGCTTAGGCGAAGCCCTGCGTCACTAGCAACATCATCACCGTCATCACGCCGCCGTGCTGACGGAACTCTCCCGTGAAGCTCTGCTGGATCGGAGTTCGCGGGACGTCATCAAGCTGAACGTGTGCTGAACTCGGAGGTGCCGTACGTTCGGTACTTGGATCGGTCGGATCGTGAAGACGTACGACTACATCAACCGTGTTGTGCTAACGCTTCCGCTTTCTGTCTACGGGGGTACGTGGACACACTCTCCCCTCTCGTTGCTATGCATCACCATGATCCTGTGTGTGCGTAGGAATTTTTTTGAAATTACTACGTTCCCCAACAGTGGCATCCGAGCCAGGTTTTATGCGTAGATGTTATATGCACGAGTAGAACACAAGTGAGTTGTGGGCGATACAAGTCATACTGCTTGCCAGCATGTCATACTTTGGTTCGGCGGTATTGTTGGATGAAGCGGCCTGGACCGACATTACGCGTACGCTTACGCGAGACTGGTTCTACCGACGTGCTTTGCACACGGGTGGTTGGCGGGTGTCAGTTTCTCCAACTTTAGTTGAACCGAATGTGGCTACGCCCGGTCCTTGTGAAGGTTAAAACATCACTAACTTGACGAACTATCGTTGTGGTTTTGATACGTAGGTAAGAACGGTTCTTGCACAGCCCGTAGCAGCCACGTAAAACTTGCAACAACAAAGTAGAGGACGTCTAACTTGTTTTTGCAGGGCATGTTGTGATGTGATATGGTCAAGACGTGATGAGATATAAGTTGTTGTATAAGATGATCATGTTCTGTTGAAGTTATCAACAACTGGGAGAAGCCTTATGGTTGTCTCTTTATTGCATAAGATGCAAGTGCCAAATAATTGCTTTACTTTATCGCTATGCGATAGCAATAGTTGCAAGAGCAATAGTTGGTGAGACAATCATGTGACGACACATTGATAGAGATCAAGATGATGGAGATCATGGTGTCATGCCGGTAACAATAGAGACCATGACGGTACTTTGGAGATGGAGATCAAAGGCGCAAGATGACCATGGCCATATCATGTCACATATTTTGATTGCATGTGATGTTTATCTTTTATACATCTTATTTTGCTTAGTTCGACAGTAGCTTTATAAGATGACCCCTTACTAAATTTCAAGGTATAAGTGTTCTCCCTGAGTATGCACCGTTGCGAAAAGTTCTTCGTGCTGAGACACCACGTGATGATCAGGTGTGATAAGCTCTACATTCATATACAACGGGTGCAAGACAGTTTTGCACAAGCAGAATACTCAGGTTAAACTTGACGAGCCTAGCATATGCAGATATGGTCTCGGAACACTGAGACCGAAAGGTCAAGTGTGAATCATATAGAAGATATGATCAACATAGTGATGTTCACCATTGAAAACTACTCCATCTCACGTGATGATCGGACATGGTATAGTTGATATGGATCACGTGATCACTTAGATGATTAGAGGGATGTCTATCTAAGTGGGACTTCTTAAGTAATATGATTAATTGAACTTTAATTTATCATGAACTTAGTACCTGATAGTTTTTGCATGTCTATGTTGTTGTAGATCAATGGCGCGTGCTACCGTTCCTTTGAATTTTAATGCGTTCCTAGAGAAAGCTAAGTTGAAAGATGATGGTTGCAACTACATGGACTAGGTCCGTAACTTGAGGATTATCCTCATTACTGCACAGAAGAATTACGTCTTGGAAGCACCGCTAGGTGCAACGCCCGCTGTAGGAGCAACTGTAGACATTATGAACATCTGGCAGAGCAACGCTGATGACTACTCGATAGTTCAGTGTGCCATGCTTTACGGCTTAGAATCGGGACATCAAAGACATTTTGAACGTCATGGAGCATATGAGATGTTCCAGGAGTTGAAGTTAATATTTCAAGCAAATGCCCGAGTTGAGAGATATGAAGTCTCCAACAGGTTCTATAGCTGCAAGATGGAGGAGAATAGTTCTGTCAGTGAACACATACTCAGAATGTCTGGGTACCATAACCACTTGACTCAGCTGGGAGTTAATCTTCTGACGATAGTGTCATTGACAGAGTTGAATAAAAGTTCTCGGAATAAAGTGAAACTTTACGAGGATTTTTTATTGAATAAAAGAGGAATTTTGGAGCCAACAACCACCAGAGAGGGGCCCCTGGCTGGGCACAACCCACCAGGGCGCGCCCCCTCTCCTGGTGCGCCCAGGTGGGTTGTACCCACCTGGTGGCCCTGCTGACGACCCCCCTGATACTATAAATTCACATATTTCCAGAAAAAAACCAGGGAGAAAGAATTATCGTGTTTCACGAGACGGAGCCACCGCCAAGCCCTGTTCTTCCTCGGGAGGGCAGATCCGGAGTCCGTTTGGGGCTCCGGAGAGGGGCGTCTTCGTTCTTCGTCATCACCAACCAATCTCCATCGCCAATTCCATGATGCTCCCCACCGGGAGTGAGTAATTCCTTCGTAGGCTCGCTGGTCGGTGAGGAGTTGGATGAGATTCATCATGTAATCGAGTTAGTTTTTTTAGGGCCCGATCCCTAGTATCCACTATGTTCTTAGATTGATGTTGCTATGACTTTGCTATGCTTAATGCTTGTCACTTTGGTCCCGGATGCCATGACCCTGAGATCTGAACCGTTTATGAATTCATCATTATATCCATGTTTTAGATCCGATCTTGCAAGTTATAGTCACCTACTACGTGTTATGATCCGACAACCCTGGAGTGACAACAACCGGGCCCACTCCCGGTGATGACAGTAGTTTGAGGAGTTCATGTATTCACTATGTGTTAATCCTTTGTTCCGGTTCTCTATTAGAAGGAGGCCTTAATATCCCTTAGTTTCCAATATGGACCCCGCTCCGATGGGAGGGTAGGACAAAAGATGTCATGCAAGTTCTTTTAATAAAGCACGTATGACTATTTACGGAATACATGCCTACATTATATCGATGAACTGGAGCTAGTGCCGTATCGCCCTAGGTTATAACTGTTACATGATGAATATCATCCAACAAGTCATTGATCCAATGCCTACGAATTTATTTATATTGATCTTGCTGCGTTACTACTGCTATCATCACTGTTACACTTGCTAAAAATGACTGCTACCACTATTACTGTTACCGTTGCTGCTGTCACTATTATCAAGACTATCATATTACTGTGCTACTGATCACTTTGCTGCAGATAATTAATCTGCAGGTGTGGTTGAATTGACAACTCAGCTGCTAATACCTTCAAATATTCTTTGGCTCCCCTTGTGTCGAATCTATAAATTTGGGTTGAATAATCTACCCTCGAAAACTGTTGTGATCCCCTATACTTGTGGGTTATCAAGCCTTTATAGCTTGGTGGCAGTGATTGAAGAACTCTGTCAATGACACTATCGCCAGGAAGATTAACTCCGAGCTGAGTCAAGTGGTTATGGTACCCAGACATTCTGAGTATGTGTTCACTGACAGAACTATTCTCCTCCAGCTTGCAGCTATAGAACTTGTTGGAGACTTCATATCTCTCAACTCGGGCATTTGCTTGAAATATTAACTTCAACTCCTGGAACATCTCATATGCTCCATGACGTTCAAAATGTCTTTGAAGTCCCAATTCTAAGCCGTAAAGCATGGCATACTGAACTATCGAGTAGTCATCAGCGTTGCTCTGCCAGACGTTCATAACGTATACCATTGCTCCTACAGCAGGCCTTGCACCTAGCGGTGCTTCCAAGACGTAATTCTTCTGTGTAGTAATGAGGATAATCCTCAAGTTACGGACCTAGTCCATGTAGTTTCTACCATCATCTTTCAACTTAGCTTTCTCTAGGAACGCATTAAAATTCAAAGGAACGGTAGCACGGGCCATTGATCTACAACAACATAGACATGCAAAAACTATCAGGTACTAAGTTCATGATAAATTAAAGTTCAATTAATCATATTACTTAAGAACTCCCACTTAGATAGACATCCCTCTAGTCATCTAAATGATCACGTGATCCATATCAACTAAACCATGTCTGATCATCACGTGAGATGGAGTAGTTTTCAATGGCGAACATCACTATGTTGATCATATCTACTATATGATTCACGTTCGACCTTTCGGTCTCAGTGTTTCGAGGCCATATCTGCATATGCTAGGCTCGTCAAGTTTAATCCGAGTATTCTACGCGTGCAAAACTGGCTTGCACCCGTTATATGTGAACGTAGAGATTATCACACCTGATCATCACGTGGTGTCTCGGCACGATGAACTGTAGCAACGGTACATACTCAGGGAGAACACTTATACCTTGAAATTTAGTGAGGGATCATCTTATAATGCTACCTCCGTACTAAGCAAAATAAAATGCATAAAAGATAAACATCACATGCAATCAACATACGTGACATGATATGGCCATCATCATTTTGTGCCTTTGATCTCCATCTCCAAAGCACCGTCATGATCTCCATCGCCACCGGCTTGACACCTTGATCTCCATCATAGCATCCTTGTCGTCTCGCCAACTATTGCTTATACGACTATCGCTACCGCTTAGTGATAAAGTAAAGCAATTACATGGCGATTGCATTTCATACAATAAAGCGACAACCATAAGGCTCCTGCCAGTTGCCGATAACTTTTACAAAACATGATCATCTCATACAAAAATTTATATCTCATCACGTCTTGACCATATCACATCACAACATGCCCTGCAAAAAACAAGTTAGACGTCCTCTACTTTGTTGTTGCAAGTTTTACGTGGCTGCTACGGGCTTCTAGCAAGAATTGTTCTTACCTACGCATCAAAATCACAACGATTTTTCGCCAAGTGTGCTGTTTTAACCTTCAACAAGGACTGGCCGTAGTCAAACTCGATTCAACTAAAGTTGGAGAAACAGACACCTGCGAGCCACCTGTGTGCGAAGCACGTCGGTAGAACCAGTCTCATGAATGCGGTCATGGCATGTCGGTCCGGGCCGCTTCATCCAATAATACAGCCGAATCAAAGTAAGACGTTGGTGGTAAGCAGTATGACTATTATCGCCCACAACTCTTTGTGTTCTACTTGTGCATATAACATCTACGCATAGGCCTGGCTCGGATGCCACTTTTGGGAATGTAGTAATTCAAAAAAATTCCTACTATCACGCAAGATCTATCTAGGAGAAGCATAGCAACGAGCAAGGAGAGTGTGTCCACGTACCCTCGTAGACCGAAAGAGGAAGCGTTTAGTAACGCGGTTGATGTAGTCGAACGTCTTCACGATCCAACCGATCCAAGTACCGAATGTACAGCACCTCCGTGTTCAGCACACGTTCAGCATGATGACATCCCTCGAGCTCTTGATCTAGTTGAGGACGAGGGAGAGTTTCGTCAGCACGACGGCATGGTGACGGTGATGATGAAGTTATCGGCGTAGGGCTTCGCCTAAGCACTACGACGATATGACCGAGGTGTTAAACTGTGGAGGGGGGCACCACACACGGCTAAGAGATTGTCTGTTGTGCTTTGGGGTGCCCCCCGCCTCCGTATATAAAGGAGGGAGGGAGAGAGGCCAGCCCCCTAGGGGCGCGCGAAGTGTGGGGAGTCCTACTAGGACTCCCAAGTCCTAGTAGGATTCTCCTTTCCTTTCCGGAGTAGGAGAGAGGGAAAGAGGGAAAGAGAGAGGGAGTAGGAAAGGGCAAGGGGGGCGCCGCCCCCTCCCCTATTCCAATTCGGACTCCATGGGGGTGGGGGCGCCACCTCCCCTTAGCCTGCCTCCTCTTCTCCACTAAAGCACACTAAGGCCCAATACTTCCCCGAGGGGTTCCGGTAACCCCCCGGTACTCCGACAAATACGTGAATCACGTCAGAACCATTCCGGTGTCCGAATATAACCTTCCAATATATAAATCTTTATCTCTCGACCATTTTGAGACTCCTCGTCATGTCCGCGATCTCATCCGGGACTTCGTACAAACTTCGGTCATCAAATCACATAATTCATAATACAAATCGTCATTGAACGTTAAGCGTGCGGACCCTACGGGTTCCAAAACTTTGTAGACATGAACGAGACACATCTTCGGTCAATAACCAATAGCGGAACCTGGATGCTTATATTGGTTCCTCCATATTCTACGAAGATCGTTATTGGTCAAACTGCATAACAACATACGTCATTCCATTTGTCATCGGTATGTGTTACTTGCCCGAGATTCGATCATCGGTATCCTCATACCTAGTTCAATCTTGTTACCGGCAAGTCTCTTTACTCGTTCCGTAATGCATCATCCCGCAACTAACTCATTAGTCACATTGCTTGCAAGGCTTATACACTACAAAAAAATACACTTCCGTGATGATACGTGTTTGTGACAGTAGGTCACGTTTTCTGTCATGCATGTACATCCATGACAAATTTATGACAGAATCAAGATAGTCATACCTGTGCTGTTGTAGAGGTGTTCCATGACATTACCAAAATTATCATCACGGAAGTGTCCACTTCCATGACGATAAATCGCGCGTCACAGAAGTGCTTTCGTCAAGGGTGACCGACACGTGGCATCCACCGTAACGGAACGCCGTTAAGCTATCGGGTCCGGTTTTGGATCCGATAACCCGTTAGCAGCCCCGACCAATGGGGATTTTCCACGTGTAAAATCATCATTGGCTGGAGAAAACACGTGTCGGCTCACCGTTGGGACAGATGTCATCCACTCATTGGACCCAAAGCGCCTATGATACGTCGACACGTGGCACGGCCCAACAGAGGCCCATTCCTGTGAAATGGCCGGCCCGTTTGACTTGGTCAAAAGGTGGTGGGCCGGCCCACGGCAAGTCTGTTAACGGCCTGTTCGCATATAGCCCATTTACAGCCCGCTAACCCAGGGCCCGTTTACGGCCTATCCGAATTAGGCCGAGTAGCGTCATCTGGGCCGTCCAATATAATTCCAGCCCGTTTTAACTTCCGGCCCATGTATGGCCCATGACATCTTTCGGCCCATATGAGGCCCTCAGTAACCCTCGGCCCCTTAACGGCCCGTGGTAAAACTGGCCCGTAACAAACAGTGTATCACTTTATACCCATTGACGGCCCATTATTCCGTTGGGCCGTTTCCAACCTATGTTATCTTTCGGCCTTCTCAGGCCCATTTATTCTTGGGCTCATTTCCAGCATTCGGTTACTTACGGCCCGTTACTGTCATTTTCTGCTTGTGGGCCAAATTCAGCCTGTGGTTACAGTCGGCCCGTTTGTGGCCCGTTAATATGTTGGGCCATTTTCATGTCCAAAAAACCCATTGGGCCATTTTCATGGAGTTATCAAATACGGCCTATTAACGGCCCATTATTGTCCACAAATAGTACGGCCCATGATTGGCGAAATGATGATACGCCCCGTAGAAGGCCCATGGATCCTATGGCCCGTAAAAGGCCCATGAATCGTACGGCCCGTAGAAGGCCCATGGATCCTACGACCCGTATAGAAGGCCAATGGATCCTACGGCCCGTAGAAGGCCCATGGATCATACAGCCCGCAGGAGGCCCATGGTTATAACAGTCTGTGTGTTGCCATGATTATTTTGGCCTAGTTTCCAAAAATAGGTTATTGTGGCCACTAGAAAAACACAGAAAAAGAACTGCAGTGACTACAAGCAAACAACTAAACAAGACAATAAGGAAATAAATAAGCAAGCAATTAACGCTAGCCTATTACCGCTATTACACATATTACATCCACTGGGCATCAAAGTTCGCCACCAGTGCAAATATAGGGAACAGAGCAGCATATTACATACACTGGCCGTCAAAATTGGCCACCAATGCAAATAAACGCGGCAGCAAAACAAGAGCATAACTGAAACAACTTCAGAAGAGCTCAAGAAACGTGGTATCCACCATACTGGCAATAAGCTTAGCAAGATTATTAGTTTTGTCCTGTTTGGCGCTACAATCCTCCAACGCTTGCTGTTGCACTAGAAAGTATGCATCTGAATGCTCCAGGGACTTCTGCAGTCCTTCCGCTTCTTGTAGCAGCACAGCTGATCGATGTCTTTCAGCTTGTAGTTGAGACTCAAGAAACCGAACTGATTCAAACAGTGAGTTTGAATAGCTTGTGCATGCGGTAGTGGCCAGTAACTCAAACACTAAACCAAGACAAGACTTTGGGGTTGTCTCACTGTCATCGAGATAATCTTCCTTAGCTGTTTTATCAGCTTTGTTGGAGACCAACAAGGATGTGTCACTATCCTGAACCTTATCTGCATTACTTCCTTTACCATTGCTTAAGAAGGCACTCTTCCCCAATATTCTGTCAGCATTCTAAAAGAAGAAACAAGCAGACACATAACAAGTTTAGCATGTACTAATATATGAAACTCATTTCGGTGAACGAGTTCATTAGTAAGGTGGACAGGATTAAACTACCAAGTCTTCTATTGCCAAGTACTAGTACATAACAAAAGCATCAAACAAACATATATCTATGTCCTATGGTCACTGCATTGTCTTGCCAAATCAAAATAGAGACACGGTTCAAATCATATCAGTTCAAGACAAAGCAGCAGTGAAAGAATACAAAGCGTGGGAAACTACACGTCACAACAAGATTTCAGATGGGTACCACAGGTCTACATGTACAACAACACTATTTTCTCTATTGTGATGCTAGTAATGTGCATGATATGAGAAGTCAACTGTATACAGAATTGAAATTGAAATCAACAGAGCTTTTGATAAGAGCAAGCCTGTTAAAGAAACATGCGTGAACATACCTGCTGTGTCATTGGAGTTTCCATTGGATCCTTCAATTTAAAAATAAGTTTTTATGAGTAAATATAGTGATACAAGAGCAAAGTAGTATGCACCATAGCAATCATAGTTAAAAAAGGCGCGCCTAAGCGAGCGCTTAAGCGCGCCTAGGCTCTAGGCGTTGGCGAAACGCATTGCGCATAACTACGCTTAATCTGTGCATAACTGCGCATAAGCATGCGCTTTGGTCTGTAAAGCGCAAGGCGGTGGCAAAACGCATAATTAATGCCTAGCGCTTTTTGGAACTATGATAGCGATGGAATCTTAAATTAGAATAGTTGTTCTTCAGGTTTAGGCACTTGTTCTACATGAACAGAGTACAGTAAGACACAAGAATATTGTACTTAAAAATAGAAAATGAGCTCATAGACCTTACCACATTCTTGGTTCGGGACTAGTACAGAACAAGGCGTTCCCAGTCATCGTCCAGTAAATGTGTCTCAGGAGAACGTAAGGGAATTTGATGAGTTTCTTTGCCGGTGAAGTACGTTTTCTTCAGGTAATTCCGATACTGCCACCAAGCATTCTTGAAGATAGCAGAGGTATTAGCACAGGTTACCTCATCCTGAGTTTCCAAGTCGGTCCTTCTCTATAGAGAAAAATGGGAAAATTTGCTGTATTATAACCATCATGGAGGTAGGATGTATGGGACAAAGCAAAGTAATTGCCATGAATAACATTACTTACACATAACTCCTGGACAAACACCTGCAACTGGCATTTTCCTTCATCTTCAGCATAATATTTCCAAGATGGGAAGATACGCACATATGATTTAACAACATCAAATGCGATAGATGCTAAACTACGACTAGCTGGTTGTGCTTCCTCCACAGGAATAGGCATACTAACTGGTGGAGTTGGGGTTCGCCATGGTAGTACTGGCCTTTGGGCACTGGAGCTGCCTTACTAACTGCTCTTGTTTGGGAGCTCTGTGGTGGAGATGGTGCTGTGTCAACAGGAACTGGGTTACTATCTGCTGGGGTTGGGGTTAGATTGGGTGAAGCTGGTTCTCTGTCCATCGCAGTAGGTGTACAATCTGCGAGAGTTTGGGTTATGTGTGGTAGGGCTGGTTCTCGTGTATGTACAACTGGGGTGCTATCTCCACCAAGAGGTAGCACTGTTTTATTTGAAGACCATGTTTTTAGTCCGCTAGATGCTAGCATCACCCGCTCCAATTCAATTGGCTGATAAACAGGAAACATAGTTGAATGTACAGACGTTGTATGAGAGACAGATGCAATAGATAGTGTGGAAAAAAGAGGACATGAAATAGTTGACATGTATATTGTTTAACTAAAACGGATATCATGACATAATTTCACATATATGATGTCTATCTAAACTGGATAGCATAGCATAACATAATTCAAAGATATGATGAATAACTAAAACCACGTGCCAAGTTAGAGCATTCACCTCGGTGGGGGAATAGGACTGGTCATCTGTCTCTGAATCCATCTCTGAGGAGCTATCGGGACCCAACAAGAGATCTGCTTCGATAGGTAGCACTGTCTGCTCTGAAGGCCTTGTTTTCACTCCAGACAATCTCCCACCCAAATGGCTGATTCACAGGAAGAGTAGTTTAGTGTACAAACATTGTCGACAAATGTAAATGTAATGAAGAAAAGGATGGGCAGGATATCATTAAAATATATGATGCCCGGTTAAACAGGATGGCATTGCACATTTCATATATATTATGGCTGGCTAAAAGACATGAGACTGGATAATTCCCATATATGATATAGAAACTAAACAAGTGGCGACAGAACATGTCTAAACTAAGTAGATGACATATATGATGTCAAAAGTAGGCACTGCAAGGCAACATATGCATGATATGACTAACATCATCATGCCAAGGTAGAGCGAACACCTTGGAGGGTAAATAGGAGTGGTCAGCGGCGTCTGAATCCGCCTCAGAACAGATATCTTCCTCTGTATTACAATCTGGAGAGGGGTGGGGAGGGTTTGCCATTGAACCCACCATGGAGCGATGTCTGCATGACATTGTATTGCCGCGCAAAACTCTTCTCTTTTTCTCTACATGTTCAGCAAGACTGTGTACAATATCTGACATGCATACGAAAAAAATATGGTGAGATTATGTAAGGAGAGCATGCAGAAATTTAGAGTGATGGTAACAACCAGTGGATGGATCAAAAAAATGATAGTAGGCTGATGATTGCTTTAATTTAATAAAAAGACAGATGATGATTGCTTTACTATTTTCCCACCCAAGATGAACAACATAGGCATACCCTAGGTGAACCAGATATTAGACAGAGATACTATTCATTGCTTCCTCGATATTTGCCCCACAACTAATTTAGAACTCAAGTTTGAACATTAATTTGGACCTGACTTGGAGTCCAAGAGGTGAACAGGACGATAAAGTAGCAGGTAATTTTAAGCAATGCATAACATAAGCAGAATCAAAAGAGTGCAACCTCTCTTGTGGACCCGTGTACTCCTCAGGTTCATCTGTAGAGTCGATGATGGTGATGCCGTTGCGGTGGGTGCCGGCGGCAGGGAAGGAGATCTGAGGTGGCGAAAGACGGTCAGGAGTCGTGATGTCTGGTTTGGTGGATGTTTCTGTCGATGGAGCAGCTCAGGTGAGGTGGACGACGTCGCGGCAGGAGCAGGACAAACCACACAAAGTTCCCTTCGACACCTACCTGTAACTGAAGTAACTCTATAAGGGCTTATTTGGCTTGCATGATTCTTAAAATGCAGGGATAGGAAAAACACTAATGACCCACAAGTATAGGGGATATATCGTAGTCCTTTCGATAAGTAAGAGTGTCGAACCCAACGAGGAGCAGAAGGAAATGACAAGCGGTTTTCAGCAAGGTATTCTCTGCAAGCACTGAAATTATCGGTAACAGATAGTTTTGTGATAAGATAATTTGTAACGGATAACAAGTAACGAGTGTAAATAAAGTGCCGCAAGATTGCCAATCCTTTTTGTAGCAAAGGACAAGCCTGGACAATTTCTTATATGAAGGAAAACGCTCCCGAGGACACATGGGAATTATCGTCAAGCTAGTTTTCATCACGTTCATATGATTCGCGTTCGGTACTTTGATAATTTGATATGTGGGTGGACCGGTGCTTGGGTGCTGTCCTTACTTGGACAAGCATCCCACTTATGATAACTCCTATTGCAAGCATCCGCAACTACAAAAGAAGTATTAAGGTAAACCTAACCATAGCATGAAACATATGGATCCAAATCAGCCCCTTACAAAGCAACGCATAAACTAGGGTTTAAGCTTTTGTCACTCTAGCAACCCATCATCTACGTATTACTTCCCAATGCCTTCCTCTAGGCCCAAATAATGGTGAAGTGTCATGTAGTCGACGTTCACATAACACCACTAGAGGAGAGACAACATACATCTCATAAAAATATCGAACGAATACCAAATTCACATGACTACTAATAGCAAGACTTCTCCCATGTCCTCAGTAATAAACGTAACTACTCACAAAGCATATTCATGTTCATAATCAGAGGGGTATTAATATGCATAATGTATCTGAACATATGATCTTCCACCAAATAAACCAACTAGCATCAACTACAAGGAGTAATCAACACTACTAGCAACCTACAGGTACCAATCCCAGACTTGGAGACAAAGATTGGATACAAGAGATGAACTAGGGTTTTAGAGGAGATCGTGCTGGCGAAGATGTTGATGGAGATTGGCCCCCTCCCGATGAGAGGAGCGTTGGTGATGACGATGGCGATAATTTCCCCCTCCCGGAGGGAAGTGTCCCCGGCAGAACAGCTCCGCCAGAGCCCTAGATTGGTTCCACCAAGGTTCTGCCTCATGGCGGCGGAGTCTCGTCCCGAAAGCTTGCTTATGATTTTTTCTCGGATGAAAGACTTCATATAGCAGAAGATGGGCACCGGAGGGCCACCAGGGGGCCCACGAGGCAGGGGCGCGCCCCCACCCTCGTGGCCAGTGTGTGGGCCCCCTCTGGTGTTTTCTTTGCTTAGTATTTTTTATTATTTCCAAAAATAACTTCCGTGGAGTTTCAGGACTTTTGGAGTTGTGCAGAATACGTCTCTAATATTTGCTCCTTTTCCAGCCCAGAATTCCAGCTGCCGGCATTCTCCCTCTTTATGTAAACCTTGTAAAATAAGAGAGAATAGGCATAAGTATTGTGACATAATGTGTAATAACAACCCATAATGCAATAAATATCGATATAAAAGCATGATGCAAAATGGACGTATCAACTCCCCCAAGCTTAGATCTCGCTTGTCCTCAAGCGGAAGCCGACAACGATAAATATGTCCACATGTTTAGAGATGGAGGTGTCGATAAAATAAAATACGGACATGAGGGCATCATGATCATTCTTATAACAACAACATATATGGATATTGTCATATTATTTCTTATGCTCAAGTAATAATCTATTCACAATGTCAAGTATGAATCAGAAACTTCATTGTGAACTAACAAACTATAGTCTCAATCATTGAGGCAATTTCAATTTATCATAACATCAGAAAGAGTCAATATAAGAGCTTTTCAGCAAGTCCACATACTCTACTATCATTTAGTCTTTCACAATTTCTAACACTCACACAATACTTGTGGTTATGGAGTTTTAATCGGACACAGAGAAAGATAGGGGCTTATAGTTTCGCCTCCCAACCTTTTACCTCAAGGGTAATGTCAACAATAATAGTTCATGCTAACTTACATCCAATTGAATATATATATATCAGGATCTTTCCAACACAAGGTGCTTGCCAAAGGATAAAATGTAAAAAGGAAAGGTGAAGATCACCATGAGTCTTGCATAAGGGTAAGAGATAAAAGTAAAAGATAGGCCCTTCGCAGAGGGAAGCAGAGGTTCTCATGTGCTTTCAGGGTTGGATGCACAAAATCTTAATGCGAAAGAACGTCACTTTATATTGCCACTTGTGATATGGACCTTTATTATGCAGTCCGTCGCTTTTATTTCTTCCACATCACAAGATCGTATAAAGCTTATTTCCTCCTCACTAATCAATCATACATATTTAGGGAGAAATTTTTATTGCTTGCACCGATGACAACTTACTTGAAGGATCTTACTCAATCCATGGGTAGATATGGTGGACTCTCATGGTAAAACTGGGTTTAAGGGTATTTCGGAAGCACAAGTAGTATCTCTACTTGGTGCAAAGAATTGGCTATCATGAGGGAGAAAGGCAAACTCAACATGTTGGATGATCCATGACAATATACTTTATCTCAGATATAAGAAAACATAACCCATTACGTTGTCTTCCTTGTCCAACATCAACTCTTTAGCATGTCATATTTTAATGAGTGCTCACAATCATAAAATATGTCCAAGACAGTATATTTATATGTGAAACCTCTCTTTCTTTATTACTTCCTATTAATTGCAACGATGACCAAAACTATGTTTGTCAACTCTCAACAACTTTTAATCATCATACTCTTTATATGTGAAGTCATTACTCTCCATAAGATCAATATGATCTCTTTGTATTTCTTTTTATTTTATTCCCTCAAAATCATGGCAAAATAATCATGCCCTTGACTCAACACTAATCTTTATTATATAGCTCACGAACTTGATTACATAGAAGGATTATAAAGCAAAACTCAGAACTAGATCATACTAAAAACTTTATTCTACCAGATCAAGATATTACCAAAAGGATCAAACTACGAAAAACGGTAAAGATAGGAGTGTGATGGTGATACGATACCGGGGCACCTCCCCCAAGTTGGCAGTTGCCAAGGGGAGTGCCCATACCCATGCGATTATATCTCTTTTGCCGGTGAAGAAGATGGAGGTGATGATGGATAGTCGCACATCGAGCGTAAGAGGTCCTCCAACTTGAGGATAATGCCCTTGAGTGCGATGATATGCTCCTTCAACAAAATATTTTCATGTGTGAGATACTTGTTTTGTATACGAGCTAACTCAATCATCTTGAAAGCTTCGATCTCAGTCGGGGTAAGAAGATTGTGATCAAGTTGAAGGATGTCTTCTACTGCCGAAGCTTGGTCCTCCGTGGCCTTCTTGATCCCTTCATCCTTGTTGATCTCGATGGGTTCTTCCCTCTTTAGCTCTATCTTCATTAGCCAAGCATCGTTGTCACCATTGTTGGAGGAGGGGGACGACATGATGCCTGGGCTTGACAACCCTGACAGAAAACAGCTCGAAACAAGAACAGAGGATATATGCGTGATACAGTGGTCAAAACCTTCGGGGGATTATATAATGAATTTTTACCGACCAAAAGAAGTATCGTGCAAGAAAACGGAGTCCGGAGAGCACACGAGGTGCCCACGAGGTAGGGGGCGCGCCTCCCACCCTCGTGGAAGCCTCGTGTCCTTCCCGGACTGCTTCTTATTTTCCTATTTTTCTAAATATTCCAAAATGGAGAAAAATTGCCATTAGAACTGTTTTGGAGTCGGTTTACTTACCGTACCACGTACCTATTCCTTTTCGGGGTCTGAAACATTCTGGAAATTTTCCCTTATGTATTCCTCCGGTGTTACGGTTTCAATAACATTAGCTTCAACATTTATAGGATTACCTAAGATACAATGTTTGATTCTTTGACCGTTCACCACCTTCGGATTTGTGCCTTCGAAGTTGTTGATTTTTATGGCACCGGAACGATAGACCTCCTCGATAACGTAAGGACCTTCCCATTTAGAGAGAAGTTTTCCTGCAAAAAATCTTAAACGAGAGTTGTATAACAATACATAATCACCTACATTAAACTCATGCTTTTGTATCCTTTTGTCATGCCATCTTTTAAATTTTTCTTTAAACAACTTGGCATTCTCATAGGCTTGGGTTCTCCATTCATCAAGTGAGCTTATGTCAAATAGCCTCTTCTCACCGGCAAGTTTGAAATCATAGTTGAGCTCTTTAATAGCCCAATATGCCTTATGTTCTAGTTTGAGAGGTAAATGACATGCTTTTCCATAAACCATTTTATACGGAGACATACCCATAGGATTTTTATATGCAGTTCTATAGGACCATAATGCATCATCAAGTTTCTTGGACCAATTCTTTCAGGATCTATTAACAGTCTTTTGCAAAATTAATTTGAGCTCTCTATTGATCAACTCTACTTGACCACTAGACTGTGGGTGATAAGGAGATGCAATTCTATGATTAACATCATACTTAGCAAGCATTTTACGAAAGGCACCATGAATAAAATGTGAACCACCATCAGTCATTAAATATCTAGGGACTCCAAACCTCGGAAAAATAACTTCTTTAAGCATCTTAATAGAAGTGTTATGATCAGCACTACTAGTTGGAATAGCTTCTACCCACTTAGTAACGTAATCAACAACGTGTATACCCATTAGAGGAAGGAAAAGGTCCCATGTAATCAAAGCCCCAAACATCAAATGGTTCAATAACAAGTGAATAATTCATAGGCATTTCTTGACGTCTACTAATATTACCAATTCTTTGACATTCATCACAAGATAAGACAAACTTACGAGCATCCTTGAAGAGAGTAGGCCAATAAAAACCGGATTGCAATACCTTATGTGCAGTTCAATCTCCAGCGTGGTGTCCTCCATAAGCCTCGGAGTGACACTTGCGTAGGATCTATTCTTGTTCATGCTCAGGCACACAACGCCTAATAACACCATCTACTCCTCCTTTATAAAGATGCGGGTCATCCCGGAAGTAATGTCTTAAATCATAGAAAAACTTTTTCCTTTGCTGGTATGTGAAACTAGGTGGTATAAATTTAGCAACAATGTAATTAGCATAATCAGCATACCGTGGAGCAGTACGAGAAGCATTTATGACATTTAATTGTTCATCAGAAAGCTATCATCAATAGGTAGTGGGTCATCAAGAACATTTTCTAACCTAGACAAATTGTCTGCAACAGGGGTCTGAGCTCCCTTTCTATCAATAATATGCAAATCAAATTCTTGTAGCAAGAGAACCCATCTAATAAGTCTAGGTTTAGCATCTTTCTTTTCCATAAGATATTTAATAGTAGCATGATCAGTGTGAATAATTACTTTAGAATCAACAATATAAGGCCTGAATTTATCACAAGCAAATACAACTGCTAAGAATTCTTTTTCAGTAGTGGCATAATTTCTCTGGGCATTGTCTAGAGTTTTACTAGCATATTGAATAACATTTAATTTCTTATCAACTCTTTGCCCTAGAACAGCACCTACAGCATAATCGCTAGCATCACACATAATTTCAAAAGGTAAATTCCAATCAGGTGGCTGAACAATAGGTGCAGAGATTAAGGCTTTCTTAAGTATTTCAAATGCTTCTACACAATCATCATCGAAGACAAAAGGTATATCTTTTTGTAATAGATTAGTCAGAGGCCAAGAATCTTTTGAGAAGTCCTTAATGAACCTCCTATAAAAATCGGCATGACCAAGGAAACTTCTTATACCTTTGATGTCCTTGGGACACGGCATCTTTTCAATAGCATCAACTTTAGCTTTATCAACTTCAATACCTCTTTCAGAAATTTTGTGCCCCAAGACAATGCCTTCATTAACCATAAAGTGGCACTTCTCCCAATTCAAGACAAGATTAGTTTCTTCACATCTCTGCAAAACTCGATCAAGGTTGCTCAAGCAATCATCAAAAGAGGATCCATAAACAGAGAAATTGTCCATGAAAACCTCACAAATCTTTTCACAAAAATCAGAGAATACAGCCATCATGCATCTTTGAAAGGTAGCAGGTGCATTACATAAACCAAAAGGCATACGTCTATAAGCAAAAATACCGAAAGGGCAAGTAAAAGTGGTCTTTGCTTGATCATCAGCTGACACAGGTATTTGAGAGAAACCAGAGCAACCATCTAGAAAGCAAAAATGTGTATGTTTGTATAATCTTTCTAGCATTTGATCAATAAAAGGTAAGGGGTAATGATCTTTTTTAGTAGCCTTATTTAATTTGCGAAAATCAATCACCATCCTATAACCTATAATAATTCTTTGCGGAATCAATTCATCTTTATCATTAGGAACGACAGTAATGCCTCCCTTCTTAGGGACACAATGGACAGGACTTACGCACTGACTATCAGCAACGGGATAAATTATACCTGCCTCAAGGAGCTTTAGTATTTCCTTTCTTACCACTTCTTTCATCTTAGGATTCAGCCATCGTTGATGATCAATAACTGGTTTGGCATCTTTCTCCAAATTTATTTTGTGTTGGCATAGAGTGTGACTAATGCCCTTAAGATCATCAGGAGTATATCCAATAGCAGCACGGTGCTTCTTCAGAGTTTTCAATAATTTTGCTTCCTCTTTCTCTGAAAGGTTAGCACTAATAATAACAGGATATATCTTCTTTTCATCAAGATAAGCATATTTAAGAGTATCAGGCAACAGTTTAAGCTCAAACACGGGATCACCCTTGGGTGGAGGAGGATCCCCTAGGATTTCAACAGGAAAATTGTGTTTCAGAATAGGTCCCTGTTTAAAGAATACTTCATCGATTTCCCTTCTTTCATTCATAAACATATCATTTTCATGGTCTAGCAAATATTGTTCTGAAGGATCACTAGGAGGCACGGCAATAGAAGCAAGACCAATAATTTCATCTTTACTAGGCAATTCTTCATCACGAGGTTGTCTACGAAATTTAGAGAAATTAAACTCATGAGACATATCATCCAAACCAATAGTAACAACATCCTTTTCGTAGTCTATCTTAGCATTAACAGTATTCAAGAAGGGTCTACCAAATATAATGGGACAAAAGCTATCTTGTGGGGAACCAAGGACAAGGAAATCAGCAAGATATTTAGCTTTCCCACACAAGACCTCAACATCTCTAACAATCCCAATTGGTGAAATAGTATCTCTATTGGCAAGTTTAATGGTGACATCAATATCTTCTAACTCAGCGGGTGCAATATCATGCATAATTTCTTTGTATAAGGAAATAGGTATTGCACTAGCACTAGCACCATATCGCATAAGCCATGATAATAATGATCTCCTATTTTAACAGAAATAACAGGCATGCCTACCACAGGTCTATGTTTATCTTTAGCACCAGGTTTAGCAATTCTAGCAGTTTCATCACAGAAGTAAATAACATGCCCATCAATATTATCAGCCAAGAGATCTTTAACAATAGCAATATTAGGTTCAACTTTAACTTTCTCAGGAGGTGTATAAATTCTAATATTACTTTTACGAACCATAGTTGAGGCTCTAGCATGATCCTTTATTCTAATAGGGAAAGGTGGTTTCTCAACATAAGCAGTAGGAACAATAGGATCATTATAAGTGATAGTCTTTTCTTCAACTTTAATGGGCTCAACTACTTCTACTTCTATGGGAGGATGATATTTAAACCACTTCTCCTTAGGGAGATCAACATGAGCAGCAAAAGATTCACAAAAAGAAGCTACTATCTCAAACTCAAGTCCATATTTAGTGCTAAATTTACGGAAAACATCGGTATCCATAAAAGATTTAACACAATCAAACTTAGGTGTTATACCTGACTCCTTACCTTCATCGATATCCCAATTTTCAGAGTTGCATTTAATTATTTCCAATAAATCCCATTTGAATTCAATAGTCTTCATCATAAAAGAACCAGTACAAGAAGTATCGAGCATGGAGCGATTGTTGTCAGAAAGCCGAGCATAAAAAAAATTGAATAATCATCTCTCTTGAGAGCTCATGCTTGGGGCATGAATATAACATTGACTTAAGCCTCCCCCAAGCTTGAGCGATGCTTTCTCCTTTGCGAGGCCAAAAATTATATATATGATTACGATCACGATGAACGAGATGCATAGGATAAAACTTCTGATGGAATTCCAATTTCAACCGTTTGTAGTCCCATGGTCCCATATCATCACATAGCCTATACCATGTCAATGCATCTCCCTTCAAAGATAAAGGGAAGACCTTCTTCTTGATAATATCATCGGGCATACTTGCAAGCTTAAATAATCCACAACTTCATCCACATAGATTAAGTGTAAACCGGGATGCAATGTTCCATCTCCTGCAAAAGGATTAGCTAGCAGTTTCTCTATCATACCCGAAGGAATTTCAAAGTAAACACTTTCATTTTCAGCAGGTTCAGTAGGTTGAGGAGCAACTATTTGCTCTACCGGTCGGGGTGAAGATACCCCGAACAAGCCCCTCAAAGGATTACTTTCCATAGTAACAAGTGATAGTAAATTCCAGCACACTATATAAATTTTTCCTTACAAAATTCCACCTACCAAAGGCGCTTCACTCCCCGGCAACGGCGCCAGAAAATAATCTTGATGACCCACAAGTATAGGGGATCTATCATAGTCCTTTCGATAAGTAAGAGTGTCGAACCCAACGAGGAGCAGAAGGAAATGACAAGCGGTTTTCAACAAGGTATTCTCTGCAAGCACTGAAATTATCGGTAACAGATAGTTTTGTGATAAGATAATTTGTAACGGGTAACAAGTAACAAGTGTAAATAAAGTGCAGCAAGATGGCCCAATCCTTTTTGTAGCAAAGGACAAGCCTGGACAATTTCTTATATGAAGGAAAACGCTCCCGAGGACACATGGGAATTATCGTCAAGCTAGTTTGCATCACGTTCATATGATTCGCGTTCGGTACTTTGATAATTTGATATGTGGGTGTGATAACCCACAAGTATAGGGGATCGCAACAGTTTTTGAGGGTAGAGTATTCAACCCAAATTTATTGATTCGACACAAGGGGAGCCAAAGAATATTCTCAAGTATTAGCAGCTGAGTTGTCAATTCAACCACACCTGGAAACTTAATATCTGCAGCAAAGTATTTAGTAGCAAAGTAATATGGAAGTAACGGTAACGATAGCAAAAGTAATATTTTTGGGTTTTGTAGTAATTGTAACAGTAGCAATGGAAAAGTAAATAAGCGAAGAACAATATGTGAAAAGCTCGTAGGCATTGGATCGGTGATGGAGAATTATGCCGAATGCGGTTCATCATGTAACAGTCATAACATAGGGTGACACAGAACTAGCTCGAATTCATCAATGTAATGTAGGCATGTATTCCGAATATAGTCATACGTGCTTATGGAAAAGAACTTGCATGACATCTTTTGTCCTACCCTCCCGTGGCAGCGGGGTCCTAGCGGAAACTAAGGGATATTAAGGCCTCCTTTTAATAGAGTACCGGACCAAAGCATTAACACATAGTGAATACATGAACTCCTCAAACTATGGTCATCACCGGGAGTGGTGCCGGTTATTGTCACTTCGGAGTTGCCGGAACATAACACATAGTAGGTGACTATGTGCTTGCAAGATAGGATCAAGAACTCACATATATTCATGAAAACATAATAGGTTCAGATATGAAATCATGGCACTCGGGCCCTAGTGACAAGCATTAAGCATAGCAAAGTCATAGCAACATCAATCTCAGAACATAGTGGATACTAGGGATCAAACCCTAACAAAACTAACTCGATTACATGATAAATCTCATCCAACCCATCACCGTCCAGCAAGCCTACGATGGAATTACTCACGCACGGCGGTGAGCATCATGAAATTGGTGATGGAGGATGGTTGATGATGACGACGGCGACGGATTCCCCTCTCCGGAGCCCCGAACGGACTCCAGATCAGCCCTCCCGAGAGGTTTTAGGGCTTGGCGGCGGCTCCGTATCGTAAAACGTGATGAATCCTTCTCCTTGGTTTTTTTCTCCCCGAACACGAATATATGGAGTTGGAGTTGAGGTCGGTGGAGCAACAGGGGGCCCACAAGGCAGGGGGCGTGCCCAGGGGGGCAGGCGCGCCCCCACTCTCGTGGACAGGTGGAGGCCCCCCTGACGTGGATTCTTCTTCCAGTATTTTTAATATTTTCCAAAAATAAGTTCCGTGGAGTTTCAGGTCATTCCGAGAACTTTTGTTTCTGCACATAAATAACACCATGGCAATTCTGCTGAAAACAGCGTCAGTCCGGGTTATTTCCATTCAGATCATGCAAGTTAGAGTCCAAAACAAGGGCAAAACTGTTTGGAAAAGTAGATACAACGGAGACGTATCAACTCCCCCAAGCTTAAACCTTTGCTTGTCCTCAAGCAATTCAGTTGACAAACTGAAAGTGAAAAAGAAAAAACTTTTACAAACTCTGTTTGCTCTTATTGTTGTAAATATGTAAAGTCAGCATTCAAGTTTTCAACAAAGATTATGACTAACCACATTCACAATAACTCTTAGGTCTCATGTTTACTCATATCAATGGCATAATCAACTAGCGAGCAATAATAATAAATCTCGGATGACAACACTTTCTCAAAACAGTCATGATATGATATAACAAGATGGTATCTCGCTAGCCCTTTCTGAGACTGCAAAACATAAATGCAGAGCACCTTTAAAGATCAAGGACTGACTAGACATTGTAATTTATGGTAAAAGAGATCCAATCATAGTCATCCAATATAAATTAATAGTAATGGATGCAAATGACAGCGGTGCTCTCCAGCTGGTGCTTTTTTAGTAAGAGGGTGATGACTCAACATAAAAGTAAATAGATAGGCCCTTCGCAGAGGGAAGCAGGGATTTGTAGAGGTGCCAGAGCTTGGTTTTGAAATAGAGATAAATAATATTTTGAGCGGCATACTTTCATTGTCAACATAGCAACCAAGAGATGACGCTATCTTCCATGCTACACACATTATAGGCGGTTCCCAAATAGAATGGTAAAGTTTATACTCCCCCTCCACCAACAAGCAACAATCCATGGCTTGCTCGAAACAACGAGTGCCTCCAACTAAGAACAGTCCCAGGGGAAGTTTTGTTTGCAATTATTTTGATTTAGTTTGCATAAAGCATGGGACTGGGCATCCCGGTGACCAGCCATTTTCTCGTGAGTGAGGAGCGGAGTCCACTCCTCTTGAGAATAACCCGCCTAGCATGTAAGATACAGACAGCCCTGGTTGATACATGAGCTATTCGAGCATACAAAACAGAATTTCATTTGAAGGTTTAGAGTTTGGCACATACAAATTTACTTGGAACGGCAGGTAGATACCGCATATAGGAAGGTATAGTGGACTCATATGGAATAACTTTGGGGTTTAAGGGATTGGATGCACAAGCAGTATTCCCGCTTATTACAAGTGAAGGCTAGCAAAAGACTGCGAGCGACCAACTAGAGAGCGACAACAGTCATGAACATGCATTACAATTAATAAACATTAAGTGCAAGCATGAGTAGGATATAATCCACCATGAACATAAATATCGTGAAGGCTATGTTGATTTTGTTTCAACTACATGCGTGAACATGTGCCAAGTCGAGTCACTTAAATCATTCAAAGGAGGATACCACCCCACTATACCACATCACAACCATTTTAATAGCATTTTGGCACGCAAGGTAAACCATTATAACTCATAGCTAATTAAGCATGGCACAAGCAACTATAATCTCTAATTGTCATTGCAAACATGTTTATTCATAATAGGCTGAATCAGGAACGATGAACTAATCATATTTACAAAAACAAGAGAGGTCGAGTTCATACCAGCTTCTCTCATCTCAATCAGTCCATCATATATCGTCATAATTGCCTTTCACTTGCACAACCGAACGATGTGAATAATAATAAGAGTGCACGTGCATTGGACTAAGTTGGAATGTGCAAGCATTCAATGAACAGGAGAAGACAAGGCAATATGTGCTCTTGGTTAAATCAATCAATAATGCATATAAGAGCCACTTCAACAATTTCATCATGGTCTTCTCCTATCGACCCCCAAAGAAAAGAAATAAAACTATTTACACGGGAAAGCTCCCAACAAACAAAAGAAGAACGGGAAATATTTTTGGGTTTTCTTTTAATTATTACTACTACTACAGCAAGAAAAGTAAACTAACTAAAAGCTACACTAATTTTTTTTGGTTTTCTTAAGGTTTACTAAACACACAAGAAGAAAGCAAGAAAAAGAAAGTAAACTAGCATGGATATTACAGTGAAAAAGTATGAGCACCGACAACTAGAGATGAGTGTGTGAACATGAATGTAATGTCGGTGAGAAATACGTACTCCCCCAAGCTTAGGCTTTTGGCCTAAGTTGGTTTATTGCCACGGATGGCCTGGCGGATATCCATAGTTGTAGTTGGTGTCATACTGAGATGCAACGGTCATTGCATCGTGTGCTGCAGCTTGGAGGCGAGCTATCTCAGCCCTCCTCTTATACTCCTCCGCCTCCTCTCTGGTTATGTAATGTCTCCCTTTCTCTTGAAAGTCAAAGAAAGCGGGAGCAGGGAGGACAATATTGACAGCGTGACGCCTGTCAAAGATTAGTCGGTACTGGAGAGGCGGTTCATTCCTCTCAACAAACTGATGGTGAACCATAGCATTAAAGTCTAGATAAGTAGGAGGCAATTCAATATCATCATCACGTATGGTTACACCAAGAAAATCAGCTAAGAGGGTTGCATAAATTCCTCCAAAGAAATCTCCATTAATTTTATTATTATGCAACCTACGTGCAACAATAGCTCCCAAATTATAAGATTTATCTCCTAACACGGCACTCCTAAGAATACTGAGGTCAGGGACACACATGTGACATGCCTCATCCTTACCATTTATGCACCTACCTATGAAGAGAGCAAAATGAGGTATAGCAGGAAAATGAATACTCCCTATTGTAGCTTGTGTTATGTCTCTAGATTCACCCACAGTTATACTGGCAAGAAAATCTCTAAATTCAGATTTGCGAGGTTCACGAGGGTTACCCCATTGTGGAAGTTTGCAAGCAGTGGTAAAATCCTCTAAGTCCGTAGTATAAGATTTTTCATAAAGATCAAACAGGACAGTTTGAGAATTGCGTGAAGATGAAAATTCAAACCTCCTCACAAAGGAACTAGTGAGATAGTGGTACTGTCGGCACTTTTCCTCCTCGAAGCTCACAAGATCAGCGTTACACAAATACGCGTTAAATTCTTCCTTGATTCCCGCTCGATCCATAAATTCTTCTGAAGGCCATTCACAAGGCTGCACTGGAGCGTCCCTTGGTGGTTCATCATCAGCATCACACATTGCAAGCCTGGGTCCTTGCTTCCTTGAATGACCACCTTGGTACATTTTCCTAAACATATTTCTTCCTCTGCAAAATTTCTGAAATTTTTAGTAACTTCAAACAAAAGTGAACCAAGCTCAACAAAATTGATAGCAACTACTCCTACAAGTGCCTAAAGACTATATCATGCATTAGAACTACTTGGAACCATATAAATTTGACATGCAAGCTCAAGAACATGGTCACCTAAGCAGCACTAATTTGCAATGAATAAAGCACTAGAACAAAAACTAATTGGACCAATGAAGGAGTCACATACCAAGGAGCAATCCCCCAAAGCAGTTTTGTGAGAGGTGCTTCGAGCAAGGAGATCGAAAATCGTAGCAAAATGAGCTAGAACTCGTGCTTGGGCTGGATGGTGATTTTTTTGGGAGGAAGAAGAGGTGTGTGGGTGCAGGAATAAGTGGAGGGGAGCCACCGTGGGCCCATGAGGCAGGGGGCGCGCCCTGGACCCTCGTGGCCAGGTGCTTGCTCCCCCTGCTGTGTTCTCAGTGCCAGATATTCTCAAATATTCTAGAAAAAATCATATTAAATTGGCAGGGCATTTGGAGAACTTTTATTTTCGGGGTATTTTTATATTGCACGGATAATTCAGAAAACAGACAGAAAAAACTATTTTTACTTTATTTCAACTAAATAACAGAAAGTAGAGAGAGGGTACAGAAGTTTGTGCTTCTAGTTTCATCCATCTCATGCTCATCAAAAGGAATCCACTAACAAGGTTGATCAAGTCTTGTTAACAAACTCATTCCGAATAACATGGAACCGGAGAAATTTCGGATAACACTATGTTACCTCAACAGGGATATGCACATCCCCAATAATAAGAATATCATATTTCCTCTTGACAGTAGGAAGAGGAAATTCAAAACCTCCAAAAATAGTCGATGGAATTTTTCCAATAGAATTGATACTGTGGACTTGAGGTTGTTTCCTCGAAAAGTGTATCGTATGCTCATTACCATTAACATGAAAAGTGACATTGCCTTTGTTGCAATCAATAATAGCCCCTGCAGTATTCAAAAAAGGTCTTCCAAGAATAATAGACATACTATCGTCCTCAGGAATATCAAGAATAACAAAGTCCGTTAAAATAGTAACGTTTGCAACTACAACAGGCACATCCTCACAAATACCGACAGGTATAGCAGTTGATTTATCAGCCATTTGCAAAGATATTTCTGTAGGTGTCAACTTATTCAAATCAAGTCTACGATATAAAGAGAGAGGCATAACACTAACACCGGCTCCAAGATCACATAAAGCAGTTTTAACATAATTTCTTTTAATGGAGCATGGTATAGTGGGTACTTGTGGATCTCCTAACTTCTTAGGTATTCCACCCTTGAAAGTGTAATTAGCAAGCATGGTGGAAATTTCAGCTTCCGGTATCTTTCTCTTATTAGTAACAATTTCTTTCATATACTTAGCATAATGATTCATTTTGAGCATATCAGTTAATCGCATACGCAAAAAGATAGGTCTAATCATTTCAGCAAAGTGCTCAAAATCCTCATCATCCTTTTTCTTGGATGGTTTGGGAGGAAAAGGCATGGGTTTCTGAACCCAAGGTTCTCTTTCTTTACCGTGTTTCCTAGCAACAAAGTCTCTCTTATCATAACGTTGATTCTTTGATTCTGGGTTATCAAGATCAACAATAGTTTCAATTTCTATATCATTATCATTACTAGGTTGAGCATCATCATGAACATCATCATTAACATTATCACTAATTTCATGTTCATTACCAGATTGTGTTTCAGCATCAGAAATAGAAATATCATTAGGATTCTCAGGTGTTTCAGCAATAGGTTCTCTAGAAGTATGCAAAGTCCTATCATTTTCCTTTTTCTTATTTTTAGAAGGACTAGGTGCATCTACATTATTTCTCTGAGAATCTTGCTCAATTCTCTTAGGATGGCCTTCAGGATACAAAGGTTCCTGAGTCATTTTACCAGTTCTTGTAGCCACTCTAACAACATAATCTTTATTCTTACTATTCAATTCATTGAGCAAATCATTCTGAGCTTTAAGTACTTGTTCTACTTGAGTGGTGACCATAGAAGCATGTTTACTAATGAGTTTAAGTTCACCTTTAACTCTAGACATATAATCACCCAAGTGTTCAATCATTTAAGCATTTTGTTTCAATTGTCTACCAAAGTAAGCATTGAAGTCTTCTTGCTTAACCATAAAATTATCAAACTCATCCAAACATTGGCTAGCAAACTTAGTAAGAGGGATTTCAGCTTTATCATATCTATAGAGAGAATTTACCTTTACTACCTGTGTCGGGTTATCAAGACCATGAGTTTCTTCGATAGGTAATGGATTAGGATCATATATTTCTTCAACAGGCAGTAAATTAAGACCATGTATTTCTTCAATAGGTGGTAAATTCTTAACATCTTCAGCTTTTATACCTTTTTCTTTCATAGATTTATTTGCCTCTTGAATATCTTCAGGACTGATTAATAGAACACCTCTTTTCTTCGGAGTTGGTTTAGGAATAGGCTCAGGAGTTGGCTCAGGAAGTGTCCAATTATTTTCATTGGTCAACATATTATTCAATAGAATTTCAGCTTCATCCGGTGTTCTTTCCCTAAAAACAGAACCAACACAACTATCCAGGTAATCTCTGGAAGCATCAGTTAGTCCATTATAAAAGATATCAAGTATTTCATTTTTCTTGAGAGGATGATCAGGCAAAGCATTAAGTAATTGGAGAAGCCTCCCCCAAGCTTGTGGGAGACTCTCTTCTTCAATTTGCACAAAATTATATATATCCCTTAAAGCAGCTTGTTTCTTATGAGCAGGGAAATATTTAGCAGAGAAGTAATAAATCATATCCTGGGGACTACACACACAACCAGGATCAAGAGAATTAAACCATATCTTAGCATCACCCTTTAATGAGAATGGAAATATTTTAAGGATATAAAAGTAGCGAGTTCTCTCATCATTAGTGAACAGGGTGGCTATATCATTTAATTTAGTAAGATGTGCCACAATAGTTTCAGATTCATAGCCATAAAAAGGATCAGATTCAGCCAAAGTAATTATATCAGGATCAACAGAGAATTCATAATCCTTATCAGTAACACAGATAGGTGAAGTAGCAAAAGCAGTGCCAGGTTTCATTCTAGCATTAAAAGATTGCTGCTTCCATTTAGCTAATAACTTCTTAAGATCATATCTATCATTGCAAGCTAAAATAGCTCTAGCAGCTTCTTCATCCATAACATAACCCTCAGGAACAACATGTAATTCATATTTATTACGGGGAGAGTCTTCATCATCACTATCATCAATATTATCAGTTTCAATAATTTCATTCTCTCTAGCCCTAGCAAGTTGTTCATCAAGAAATTCACCAAGTGGCACAGTAGTATCAAGCATAGAAGTAGTTTCATCATAAGCATCATGCATAGCAGAAGTGGCATCATCAATAACATGCGACATATCAGAATTAATAGCAGAAGCAGGTTTAGGTGTCGCAAGCTTACTCAAAACAGAAGGTGAATCAAGTGCAGAGCTAGATGGCAGTTCCTTACCTCCCCTTGTAGTTGAGGGATAAATTTTTGTTTTTGCGTCTTTCAAGTTCTTCATAGTGACCAGCAGGTATAAATCCCAAGTGACTCAAATAATAGAGCTATGTTCCCCGGCAACGGCGCCAGAAAATAGTCTTGATAACCCACAAGTATAGGGGATCGCAACAGTTTTCGAGGGTAGAGTTTTCAACCCAAATTTATTGATTCGACACAAGGGGAGCCAAAGAATATTCTCAAGTATTAGCAGATGAGTTGTCAATTCAACCACACCTGGATAACTTAATATCTGCAGCAAAGTATTTAGTAGCAAAGTAATATGGAAGTAACGGTAACGATAGCAAAAGTAATATTTTTGGGTTTTGTAGTAATTGTAACAGTAGCAACGGAAAAGTAAATAAGCGAAGAACAATATGTGAAAAGCTTGGATCGGTGATGGAGAATTATGCCGAATGCGGTTCATCATGTAACAATCATAACATAGGGTGACACAGAACTAGCTCCAATTCATCAATGTAATGTAGGCATGTATTCCGAATGTAGTCATACTTGCTTATGGAAAAGAACTTGCATGACATCTTTTGTCCTACCCTCCCGTGGCAGCGGGGTCCTAGCGGAAACTAAGGGATATTAAGGCGTCCTTTTAATAGAGTACCGGACCAAAGCATTAACACATAGTGAATACATGAACTCCTCAAACTATAGTCATAACCGGGAGTGGTCCCGATTATTGTCACTTCGGGGTTGCCGGATCATAACACATAGTAGGTAACTATAGACTTGCAAGATAGGATCAAGAACTCACATATATTCATGAAAACATAATAGGTTCAGATCTTAAATCATGGCACTCGGGCCCTAGTGACAAGCATTAAGCATAGCAAAGTCATAGCAACATCAATCTCAGAACATAGTGGATACTAGGGATCAAACCCTAACAAAACTAACTCGATTACATGATAAATCTCATCCAATCCATCACCGTCCAGCAAGCGTACGATGGAATTACTCACGCACGGCGGTGAGCATCATGAAATTGGTGATGGGGGATGGTTGATGATGACGACGGGGACGGATTCCCCTCTCCGGAGCCCCGAACGGACTCCAGATCAGCCCTGCCGAGAGGTTTTAGGGCTTGGCGGCAGCTCCGTATCGTAAAACGCGATGAATCCTTCTCCTTGATTTTTTTCTCCCCGAACACGAATATATGGAGTTGGAGTTGAGGTCGGTGGAGCAACAGGGGGGCCACGAGGCAGGGGGCGCGCCCAAGGGGGGCAGGCGCGCCCCCACCCTCGTGGACAGGTGGAGGCCCCCCTGACGTGGATTCTTCTTCCAGTATTTTTAATATTTTCCGAAAATAAGTTCCGTGGAGTTTTAGGTCATTCCGAGAACTTTTGTTTCTGCACATAAATAACACCATGGCAATTCTGCTGAAAACATCGTCAGTCCGGGTTAGTTCCATTCAAATTATGCAAGTTAGAGTCCAAAACAAGGGCAAAAGTGTTTGGAAAAGTAGATACGACGTAGACGTATCAGGGTGGACCGGTGCTTGAGTGCTGTCCTTACTTGGACAAGCATCCCACTTATGATTAACTCCTATTGCAAGCATCCGCAACTACAAAAGAAGTATTGAGGTAAACCTAACCATAGCATGAAACATATGGATCCAAATCAGCCCCTTACGAAGCAACGCATAAACTAGGGTTTAAGCTTTTGTCACTCTAGCAACCCATCATCTACTTATTACTTCCCAATGCCTTCCTCTAGGCCCAAATAATAGTGAAGTGTCATGTAGTCGACTTTCACATAACACCACTAGAGGAGAGACAACATACATCTCATCAGAATATCGAACGAATACCAAATTCACATGACTACTAATAGCAAGACTTCTCCCATGTCCTCAGTAATAAACGTAACTACTCACAAAGCATATTCATGTTCATAATCAGAGGGGTATTAATATGCATAATGTATCTGAACATATGATCTTCCACCAAATAAACCAACTAGCATCAACTACAAGGAGTAATCAACACTACTAGCAACCTACAGGTACCAATCCCAGACTTGGAGACAAAGATTGGAGATGAACTAGGGTTTTAGAGGAGATGGTGCTGGTGAAGATGTTGATGGAGATTGGACCCCTCCCGATGAGAGGAGCGTTGGTGATGGCGATAGCGATGATTTCCCCCTCCCGGAGGGAATTGTCCCCGGCAGAACAGCTCCGCCAGAGCCCTAGATTGGTTCCGCCAAGGTTCCGCCTCGTGGCGGCGGAGTCTCGTCCCGAAAGCTTGCTTATGATTTTTTCTCGGACGAAAGACTTCATATAGTAGAAGATTGGCACCGGAGGGCCACCAAGGGGCCCACGAGGCAGGGGGCGCGCCCTACCCCACCCTTGTGGCCAGGGTGTGGGCCACCTCTGGTATTTTCTTCGCTCAGTATTTTTTATTATTTCCAAAAATAACTTCCGTGGAGTTTCAGGACTTTTGGAGTTGTGCAGAATAGGTCTATAATATTTGCTCCTTTTCCAGCCCAGAATTCCAGTTGCCGGCATTCTCCCTCTTTATGTAAACCTTGTAAAATAAGAGAGAATAGGCATAAGTATTGTGACATAATGTGTAATAACAGCCCATAATGCAATAAATATCGATATAAAAGCATGATGCAAAATGGACGTATCAAACATCGGAATAGGATAGGAATGCACATGGTAAATAGAGCATTTGTAAACACATGATTTCCGTCAACTTGGGTGTTTGGTTTACAGGAATTGGAAGAGCAGAGGAATGCAAAGAAACATGGCCAAAATAAAGTGAAACCATATGAAAGTGTGTACAGTTAGAATGTTATTCTGCCACTAATGCACTTGGTCTTGTTTTCATGCATAGGATTTTGAAAAGTAGGTCAAGGTGGATGTTTTGCTTCATTCCTTTCAACAAAATGCATGAATAATTGAATAGTAGAGTGCCATTGGAAAATTCCCTATTGCTATGTTTTTCCGTCGAACGAAAATAGCCCTAATGGATCGACATGAATGTATAGTAATAAGTGATGCAACAAGTGTACAGCCTCTTTGCCGTAGCCGTGTCGACGTCAGCATCATTGGGTTGGTCGCTGAAGCAGTTGAGGTAGAGGTGGCTGTCGGAGGTGTGGAGGAAGATCTGAGGAATCTGTAAACGACGTCTAGGGCACTGCTTTGTTGTGATGGATCGTTCTGTCATTGGAGCAGCGCCGATGAGCCGTAAGATGTCAAGGCTGAAGCAGCACAAGACAGACATCGTCAATCTCAAGTGGGATTCTAATATCATCTCCAATAGATGATGTAAAATAGATGTAAAATTTACATCACCAAAAACCACCTGACTACAACAGATGAGGTAAAAACTATTGACTCTGAACTGAACTGTCGAAACTGAAATTTACTGTGGAAACTGAATGTTACTGTCGAAAATGAACGCAATGGTAGCAGAGAGGCACTTGACATGTAGTTTAGGGAGGGCCTACAGTTCATCTTCAACCTGCACCCCCCTGAGCCGCCAGCCACCACCGGCCGAACCGCCGGCCCCAGCGCCGCCTCGCCGCCCCGAAACAACTCCCCACCGCCGGTCCGCCGCCGCCCCGGCCAGCCCTATAGGCCCCCCGCCCCCACCCTGAACCCCAAGATAGATAGTGGGTTACCTCTCCGGCGAGCCCCCGTCCCCGCTGCGGGTGGTTCTTCCTTAACTTCGGCGAGCCCCCCCCCCCCCCCCCTGAAAATTGACTGACCCAAAAGTCGATTCAGTCGACTGAAGTGTAGCTAAATCGAAGTAGAGCAGCAGCCCGAGCGAGGGGGAGAGCAGAAGCAGCAGCGCGAGCGAGAGCTGGAGCAGCAGCAGCTGGGCGAGCGAGCGATCAGGCGAGAGCCGAAACAGCAGTAGAAGATCCGGCTGGTATGGCCGCCGCCGCTGAAGGGGCCTTGCACTGAGGGAGAGCCGCCATGGAGATGTCGCCCGCGGCGCCGGCTTCAAGGTAGCCGCTCCATGGGCGTGCGGGATGGAGCACCGTCGGCGCTGGGAGGTCGAGCTAAGGAGAAGGTGCGATGCGATGAGTGTACAACCTCTTTGGTGGCGCCGAGTAGGCCTCGGCTTAGTCCGAGGAGTCGGTGAGGATGCTGCGGTTCCGGTGGAGCAGGTTAAGGCGGCGCTGTGGGGATGGAGCAGCCGCGATAGTTGAGGCGATCGTCGGAGCAGCTCCTTGGAGGTGGAGGACGAGGCGGCTGAACCGGCAGGACGACGAGATGGACGACGGATCCTCATCCGGGGAGGTGGACGAGGGACGTCGAGCTGTTGCGGTGGACGACGTCGTCGGCGAAGAGGCTCCGGCTGGGCAGCGGTGAGGTGGCGGATGGAGGAGGGTGGGGTTTCGCGGCTGGAGCGGAGAGTTTATGGCGGCCTGGGATTTCGAATGGCAAAAAGGAGGCGATGGGAGGGGGTGAACCATGACTTAGGGACGCGCTTGTCCAAAATGTAGGGTGTGTTACAAAAGTACCCCCCACCGATTTGAATTAGCGGCCCTTTCGGCTCAGGGTTAGAAGGGGGACTTCGCTTGTCGGGATTTGGCAGCTGGAGGGAGTTTTCGCGCGCGTTGTAATTTCGAGATAGCAAGGCGCGGGTTGTGAAGGCGCCAGTTTTGGGAGCACGATATCTGAATTTTCGGGATATGCGCGGGTTGAATTTTAGGGAGAAGCCTAACGTGTAATATTGTACTTGTACGTACCAAATCAATTCGCACTTCCCTGAACCAAAAAGAAAACGAAAAAAATAAAACTATTCACACCACACAAAGAGAGAGTCTTGCCCTATTCAAAGCTACTCCCTCCTTCCATCTATATAGGGCCTAATGCGTTTTTCGATGCTAACTTTGACCAAATATTAGAGCAATAATATATGACATGCAACTTACACAAAGCACACCGTTAAATTCGTCTGTGAAAGGTTCTTCCACATTGTGCATGTCATGTACTATTAATCCTGTCAATAGTCATAGGCGGTCTTAAAAAACACATTACACCCTATATAGATGGAAGGAGGGAGTATGAATCCATGTTATGTCCAATTAAATTTTTTCGCTTGCTGGATAATGCATGTAACCTACTCATACCAACATTTTAGTGCATTCCAAATGTCTATATTACCGCTGCAATTCGAACTGAATTTGAATTTGTTTCTCTATTTCAATAAGAATCTACAATCATGATTGTTGCCAACTTCAACCATCATTCGTGTATTACCTTAATAACACACCACATGATTACTATAGAGATATATATGAACTATGTGTACTACATGAACTCGAATTCTATTTTTTGAATACACTTGATGTTGATTCCAAATAATAGTACATTTGATGTACTAACTATATATTCATAATCTAAACCATGTTCCATACGTGTACACCGTGTTTATCACACATAGTATAGTGCCCCGCCCCCTACATTATGACAAGTATTTAGACCTGAGCTTCAAAAGTCACACATTAGCCCAAATTATGATCAATGTTCTATATATTATACGTAGTACTAGCAAGATGCCCATGCGTTCCACAGAACATCAAAATGATCAAGGGGAGGCCTAATATGCAAATATGGAGAGGGGTGTGCGTATATTTTTTCAAAATTGCCATAGTTTCCTTCCTATCCGTCAGATATAAATCGGACGGCCTATATTGCAGGATGGCAGGCACACCATCATCAACAACTCCATTTTTTATAAGAGTAGAGATAAAATATATTATATGTAGTATAACATGTTCACAACCACACCATGTGTATCACGGTTATATATATTCACACATGCGTCGGTTTAAAATACTTACAAATTCTTCAAATATCTGAATTCGCTTTTTATAATGAAGTATGATCTCTATTCGTCTTTTACACCCACAGAGTCCTCTTATCTTTGTAGCTAGCTAGCGCTAACTTTCTCTCGTGCATGCACACGCCCGCATCCCTCTCACCCTCCCTCAGCATTCTCTAGCTCCATTGCGCAAATTCGTCTTTTCACTTTAGGTCGTTCACCCATGGTGTGTGTAGGCCCCCCAGCTCCTTCTTTACGGCACACATCGATCGATATGCCTCTCTAGCCAGGTGTGCCTAGCACAAAACACAAGCTTCCCCTCTTCTCTTATCACCGTCCATGCCTCACTCCCACCACTCTTTTCATCGATCTCGTACTCGCACACTCCTCCCCCCTCGATATAGTATGACTCACGCACCACCTCCTAGATGCATCCCTCTCTCTCTATCCTTCTCCCCGTGCCTCATTTGCTTCTAACACACACATGCATGTATACCGATCGATCTCCCAACATATACCTAGGTCGACTTTAACTATTCACCCCCCATCGATCGACGTACCTCACAAGTTATGTTTCTCCTTTCTCTGACGAAGGACGATTGATCTTCCTATGTAGTTATGTCTGCTTACCACAGCCATATCGCCCCCCTCATCATTCGTGCATGCCTCCTGACCCGTCTCTCACACGCACGTGCACAGACAGGCAGCCATCCCCTCTCTTATTGATATTGCAGGCGTGCCCTCCGGTTGTCTAGCAAGCCTATCCCACCATTTGTTAGAAGCAACTCCACTACCACCCCCTCCAACACTCTAGCTCTGTCTCTCTCCCAACCTTATTCCTCTCCTACACATATGCATGGATGCCGATCGATCTCCCTTAATACATGAGGTAGATCGATCTCCCTTAATACATGAGGTAGGTCTCTCTCCTCCTCCACACATATACCAGCCATTGTACCTCTATAGTTAATTAGGCCTCCCTCCCCCCACCACACACCGATAGTCGAGCGCTGTAGGTAGGTATCCATGCCACATGGACAAACTGCACCTGTCCCCTCCCACGTTCCAGTAGGCCAGCCACTCTATATCTTTGACGTGGGCACACACAAATTCGATGGCACTCTTTATCGATCGCGCGCCCACACACACACATCATCCCTCTCTTCGATTTTATGGACACCTCAAGCCGATGATACCTCCACTCACTTCTCGTGGATCGCCCCCTCTATATATATGATATATCCAGGACTCTATTTCACACACATTGCATATGTTACATTTTTTGATTGACCCCACGCCCCCAAAAAAACTATCACGAACCCACACACTATATCTCTCTACGTTTGTATCTCTCTCACACAACCCCACGTAGGTGGTGTACGTATACAAGAAGAGAATAGGTGCACCGTGCACGTACTCACGCTTCGTGCCCGGCCACACCCGCGCGGGTACACGGTGGAGCTCATTTCTGTACGAAATGGCAGCCCACATGCTAATTTGAACGCGTGTAGCGGTTGTTTACCTACGGAGGTCGTGTACCACACGTGCACGAAACAAAGTTCGACTTGATGCGTTGGCACGTTATTTTTAAATAAAGTTATATCGCTCAATGGCACGTACACATAATATAAAACGATTTTTATGGAGAAAAAGGTAGTCCGCTCCACTATATACAATGGAGCCTGCCTGCCTGGTTTGTCTCTCTTTCAGAGCATCTCACACAAGGCTGCGGTGGCCTCTCTCTCTCACCGTTGGTCACGGATCTGGCCGCATCTCATCCCCCGGCGGAAAGGGAGGACGTGCATTGTTTCTCTGTTCGACGGCGCCGAGGCAGCACATCCCGATCTGCGGTACACGCCGTTCTCTCTGACCAAGCTCCGGCGTGGTAGGGCCTATGCCACCTGCTCACTGCCGCAGTATGGGCAGATTCCGCCCGCCGCCGCTCACCTAGTTACATCCCGACGACCTCCAGGTATCCCCTCCGGCCTTGCTCCACTGCCCGTCTTCCCACGTCGCTTCATGTGGATCTTCCATAGTTCTTTGCCCAAAACGTAGCTCGTCCGGCGTACTTTCCATATTGCAATCTCATCCTCACACCGTTTTAGACAAAAACAACCGTGTTGTTATCTTCCCTTAGGACAAGGAATATGGTTCTTTTTTGTCGTCCCATATGTCATCAACTGTTATTGGCCAGTAATTGTTTCCTTTCTACCTCTTTTTTGCAAACAGGGCTATCCATTTCTCCTCGTTGCTATTGCGACCTTTTGGTGAACTGCACAAATCACTTTTTTCTTAAGAGTGTTTTGTGCAGTTCTACCAAAATGTCACACGGGCAACGTCTCTACATTTCAGTGCGACTTCACAAAGGGAGATTGGTTTTGCTCTATCCTCCTCCTCCAACTCCGAGCCTAATCTTCTCCAACTAGTTAGTCTTAAGAGAGACTGCAAAGGTGACCGGCTTCTATTTGTGTGTTTATTGTTTCATCAGCAATCCTCTATTATCGTAATCACACTTCATATCTTTGGAACAGGGACGCTCAGCTCTATTTTAGTGGAACTGCACAAAATGATCGGAATGTTGCATGCTCCAGACAGCTACTTTTTTCCCAACATGCCTTGTTGATTTAGACAGAGCCGGGGGGACGTTGCTGCAAATGAAATCATGGATCAATTTTAATTTAACACCTTCTGACAACTTTGTCTTCAGTTGTGATGTAAATATTAGCTCTGATTAGCAAGGAAGTTAGTTTTTTATTGTTTCCGAAAGAGCATCGATGGCAAGACACACGAAACAAAAGCTGAAAGCTCACACCATTGTACAATTTCATGTAGCTAGAAAATTATTTGTATAGTACGTCAATTATGTAAACAAATGCTGGAAGCTTGATAGCATTGCCAGAAGCCTCTTCGGCATCCGGGTCCATGTGCCATGCACAAAATTATACTCCTTCGTTCCTAAATATTTGTCTTTTTACAAATTTCAAATGGGCATATTTTAGAGTGTAGATTCACTCATTTTGCTTCGTATGTGTACTCCCTCCATTCCTAAATATTTGTCTTTCTAGAGATTTCAACAAGTGACTACATACGGAGCAAAATGAGTGAATCTACACTCTAAAATATGTCTATATACATCCGTATGTAGTATTCCATTTGAATCTCTAAAAAGACAAATATTTGATTAGTCACTCGTTGAAATCTCTAGAAAGACAAATACTCCGGAGAATATTTAAGAACCGAGGGGGTAGTGCACAGCCGCATGGGAGACTCAGACCGGTCGTTGCGCCGCATTAATAGTGAGTAGTGAGCAGTCAAATCATAAGCCCCACCCTTCCCACTGTAAGTTGCTCGGAAGAAGCAACCATCAATACTCTTCTTTCAATCCGCTCATACTACTCCATCCGTCACTGTTTATAGAGCGCGCTTCAGAAAAAGAGAAAATCTCTGGGACCAAGGCGACTAGCGATCGGCCTGAAAAATAGCATTGGTAGTTATAGCACGACGTCTATTACTAGAGGAAATAATGCGTACACACATGCATGCAGTGCTTCCACCCCGGGTGCACACATGCATGCACTTACTCCACTCCGTAGTACTACATCGAGAGAAAATTGCGGTTACCACGCCCTAATTAATTGAGCACTAAACCAAACGCGTCTAAAGTCTCTCTGGTGGTGGAAATGCATTGAGAGAAATGCATCATAATGAAGCGCGCCCTGTAAACTGTGATGGAGGGAGGAGTAGTATGAAGGTGCAAAACCAAGTAGGCGTATGGCCAGTCGGTCAACACACCTCCTCTTGGCATATCACTGACATGTGGGACTGGAGTGTGAGCAAACCGATCTCAATTGACGGCAAAATGGCCAACCCGCCGTTCCTTGAGAGAGATGAGGAGCGAGAACACACATACGGGCTCGCACGGAGGCCAAGATATATTCGAGCATGGTTGATCGATATCATCATTAAATGTTGGGCTGTCGTTTTACGCCCTTCTCCGAATAAATGTGTACTTTATCAGAGATTAAAAAAATAAGAGTATAGAGGCTCCACCATGCGGTTATAGTAGTAGTACTACTCGTACTACTAAACCTTGCGCTTGGCTCTTCGCCTCTTCGTGAAGTCGAACAATGATGGTACTCCGCATGTTCGGTACTACAGTGTATGCCTCTGGCAATCTGACACCAAATGAACTGATGCATGTCCACCACCTGGGCGAGGGTACGTTGCATTAGTCAAAAGGCGTAAGAGAGCTTCACCTTGTCCTGCAAGCTTCTCCTCGTTCTGCGAGTTGACGGGACACACCAACAAGTAGTGCTAGTCCATACTCCCTCCTTTCCGGTTAATATGGCTTAATCTTTTTTGCGGGTAAACGAGAGAGCTTTATTCATATATAAGCATTTTTAGGACGATCAGCTAAGACACTGGTCACTAGGAAGTGAGGTACCCCGCAAAAAAAGAAGTAGGAAGCGAGGTGTTTCATCATGCCAACTCTCGGCCACATTCAAAGTGCAGCAAGCACGGTTCGCACAAAGATGCGCCGCAAGGTTTGCTGACCTGTTTACATGCTGAATAACAAAAAAAGAGGAAATAGTACCAAGTGCTCCTATTTGTAACAGGATATGAGCCAGAATTAAGCGAGAATTGTGGCGAGTGTTTCATGCAATCAACTTCCATTATCACATGCGACAACCCTTGAAGAGAACCAAATGTGTTGAAGATTGCTTTATCACATTTTAAAAATATAATAAGAGTGCAGACGCTCCTCCGGTTCATAGTACTAGTATAGTACATACTTCTATAGACTATCGTAGTAGTACTAGTACTAGTAAACTTTGCGCTTGGCTGTTCGCCTCTTCGGGAAGTGCAACAATAATAGTACTAGTATAGTGTATGCTTCTGGCAATCTGACACCGAATTAACTGTTGCACGTCCACCACCTGAGCGAAGGAGAGCTTGCATTAGTCAAAAGTTTCTCCTTGTCCTGCGAGCCACCGCGCGCAAGCTTCTCCCGTCCTGCAAGATTCTCCTTGTTCGGCAAGTAGACGGGACACAACAAAGTAATGCTAGTCCATACTCCCTCCTCTCCGGTTAATATGGCTTAATTTCAAATGAGATAAATACAATGTCTTTCACTGTATATTTGTAAAAATACAGTCAGTGGACTTCATAATACGCTCATTGCGCTCAATATATACATTTTCCGGTGTTTATACGATCACTAGCTCACCCTGGCTGAGTATGTGTGTGCATGCACGTGTAGGTTGAGCACTTGAGCGTGACCATGTGTGTTTCGTCGTGTGCTCGGACATGCATGCATTAGGGCGTCGCGCGCGTTTTTGCGTCCATGTGTACGTGTGACTGTTGCATACAGGTAGGGGGAGTACGTGTAGGGGCCACTAAAGGGGACACGTACGCAATATAAAATGGTTGATATGGAGAGAAAAAGAAAACCACTATATATACACTAGCAGGAGCCTAAGCTACAAGCCTACTTGCTTGGGTTGCTCTCTTCACAAGCATAGAACGACGGCGGCCACACCGCTGGTCACATATCCGGCCTGATCCCGCAACTGGGGGAAGGGGACAATGTTCTGCGTAGACTCGGTCGACATCGGCGAGGGAGAAAATCCACAGTCGGTGCATCCCAATCGGGGGTCACCGCGGTATATGGGCCGATGTCGCGTCCCAACCGCCCTTCTAGCTACAGCCCGACGTCCCAGGTAGTCCATCTTCCTTTTGGAGCCGGCTTGCTCCACTGCCACAGCTCCCCACGTAGCTCCATCTCCATGTCGATCTTTCTCTACTTCTACCGGCTTCTACTTGTGATGAGTTTATGTCTCATGAACTAGTGTCAGCACTATTATTCTAATCACACTTCTTCAATATCTTTGCCATCAGGGATGCTCAGCTCGATTTTAGTGGAACTGCACAAAAGCATCGTATGATCCGAGGGTGCCAACCGTCTTTCCTTCGACAGGTTCTACCTAGCCAGGAAATTAATCCTGTTTAGGGTTTAGGGTTTAAGTCGTAGTGACCCCATTAGTAGTTTTCTTTCGTACATGCTCTCACAACTTTTGTCTTTAGTTGTGAAGTAAATATTGGCTATGATTTGTGAATCATTGAGATGCATCAGCATGCGTGTTAGTTTTCCTTTGTATTTGATGGAATGTTGTAACGGGGCAACCTTGGAGTAGGAATGAAAATGGAGTGGAAAGTTTCCGTTTTTCCGGAGAAAAAACGGAAACGGAGAGAAACCAACATTTTGTTTTGTTGGACCGCGCCATCGAGGAAAACCAACATTTAAATCACGTCTGTCTCACCCTCCTCCATGGCTCGACCCCACACGGTCGCTAGGCATGCCACTCACCGCAAACCGAGTATACGATAACTTTCCCGCCTGCTTGTCGATGGATCGCGCCATGGTGTACTAGTACTACTGGAAGAGATTGACGAGTTGGGGGAGGATAGCTAGCTGTAGCACGGACTCCCAAGAACTTTTTACATGCATGTTGTGGCCGGCTATTGCGACTTTTGAACGCAGAGCAGTCACGTGCACCAGGAAGTGGCGCGGGCGACGCTCTCTCGGCCGCTTCAATGCCGGCGCCAGTGAGAGGTCGCGTCCGCTCTGGCCGGCCATGAATGCAGCACTGACCGTTTTAGGCAGGAAGCACGCGCGGGTGATGAAGAGGGTTCGGGTTGGTCAGGAGCGGCTGTGGCAGCGGTCCGGACGCCCGCAAACAAGAGATGATGTACGTTAATATTGCCGTGTATATAATTAACAACGTAAATAATGTGCCAGTTGGACAAATATGATTGGAGATGGAGATGGAAATGGAATTTTACGTAAACACGGATATGCATGTCTATGTCTATGTGTGTGCGCGCGACGACCCTCGCGACCTGGAAGCGGGGGCGTGTGTTTGATCGAGTTTTCTTTCTTGGTACGTTAAAAAACTGCTATGGAGAGATTGTATTACTCCATTATAGCCTCTAGTGCAAGTGGGAGACTGTTGGAAATATGCCCTAGAGGCAATCATGCGATGATGATATTTCCATATGTATTCATGAGTCCTTTGTATTGTCCTTGAACATCATCAATGATATGTATCAATAAGTATGTGACTTGTTTGTGGAACTATGTATTGTATGATGATTGTTTTAATGGTCCCTAGTTGATAAGGTTATGCGGACACATATCCTTGACTAGTATACGACTCGGTTGATGACTATGTTTCACAAGTCATGTGCATGGAGATGCTAAACCTATAGTATGGGCTCGGGGATGGAGATCACCGAGCCGGACAGACCCACTTTGAGACGCAGCGAGATATAGTCATCTATTAGTCTCAAGTGCAATGTCTATGCCATGTCCTAGACCTGAGGTCCTCGCATGTTCTCGGGATGAGGATCGACTCACTTAGAGTCTATCAAATGCTACTCCGTAACTGGGTAGTTATAAAGGTAGCTTTCAGGTGAGTCGTGAGACATGCCGCGAGACATGGTTGACCAAGATGGAATTTGCCCCTCCTATTTGGAGAGATATTCTCTAGGCCATCTCGAGTGATCAGATTCGGAAAGCATGGCCATGCGACTTGGGTTAAGTGTTAACCCAGTTCGGGAATCTGTATCATGGTTTCGAGAAGAGAGGTCGAGCTAACACAAGGGTGACAAGTACTCGCCTTGAGCTCGACAACAAATATCGTGAGGCAAAAGGAATGTTGCATATGCCACATTGTTGAGGTTCGTCAAACGACTTTACGCCCACATGGGAGTTGGCACGTTTTGCTAGGAGCCGCTACCAACTATCGACTCTGGTCGTGTCCATGTGTACGTGAACCTATAGGGTCGCACACTTAAGGGGCTGCAGCCCATTCGGATTGGATCTGAGTGGAAAATGGATGTGGACTCCTAGTGGGCTCAAGTGTTGAGCCCACCTCGGAGGTCTATATAAAGGGGAGTGGGCACACCACTTAGGGTTGATCGGATTGAACCCTGGTTAGCCACCGCCACTCCCCATGCCCATGCCGCGCGACCGGACCTAGCAGTCCGCCGCTCGACGCTGCTCCCCGTACGTGTGGATACCTTGGAGGCATCGCATCTGCGGTGCTTGGACGAACCGTTCGAGGGAACCGCGAGGTGCCGTTCGCGGGAGATCACCGTTCACGGGTCTTCGCTGTTCGCGGGAGATCGGCAACGCGAGGAGGAGACGGCCCGGGAGATTGGCTACACGCATCACCAACTCTACTTCCGCTGTGGTGACTGCGCGTCTAGTGGTAAACCCGATCCCGTGATCTATTTCCAGCAGCATGATCTTGGTTGCGCGGTAGAAAATTTTATTTGGCGCTAGCGTAGCGTACCGCGTGTTCCAATAGTGGTATCAGAGCCTCCGCTGTGTGGTAATAGATTCGATGATATGCGTATGAGATATGTAGATCGGTTCAGGTGCGGGTCAATGAGATGGGTCGCGCATATCATTGTTGAAGGTTGGTTTCGTGATCTTGTTTCCGTGATCGTGATGCAGAGGTCGTGACACGACTTACCCCTACCGGTCGGTTGTCCGCCATCGGGGTAGACAGTGGAACCTAAATCCGGATGCAGCACGCGAAGATCAATGAGATTGATCGAATCGGAACATAGATCAACACCTTGGAAATGTGATTTCCGCGGTGCTGAAATCTGTTGGAGCGGTCTCGGTAAAACGGCTGTAACTTTTGCATACGAACTCCGATTTTGCTCCACGACTTGTCAAACTGAAGCTAACGAAAAGTTAGATTAGCAATGAAATTATGGAACAGGATTTTGGTGCTTCTGGCTAGGCCAAAATCCGCTTGGAAGATAGAGTTTCAGGAGGTTTTATCTTTGGCGGTAGAACGTCTGACTCGTTTTTGCAGGGAATGACTGTGATTTGGTATAGCCCATGTATGTTGCTTTTATATTATTGTTTCATGACCTGCGTGTCATGAGTGCGGCAACCGGCATGAGCCATATGGTTGTCCCATTATTGTATTAATGACCTGCGTGTCAACATGAGAAGCCATGTAATGTAATTTACTTTCAGTAGCTATTAGTTTTTAATAGCATAGTATCTTATGTAACACTTGGCGGTTGACACCATGGCGTGGAGATGGAGATCACCACGAGGACAACCATGCATGGGCAGACTGCGCACGTGGAGATGGAGATCACCACACGCTGTGAAAAGGGGCTATACCATATCACACATACATAAACTGCCTGTGAAAGTTTATCCCTGTTATGCACCCTTCCTTTTGCATGGTAGATGTTTTAAGTAGGGTGATCCCTCAAAGAATGTCAAGTACAAATGCCTCCCCAATTGCTGCACCTTCACACGTCAAGTATATTTAGTGGCGGGCCTATGAAATTAGGGTGCCACTAGATCTCCTTGAAGTGATGGGTTTGTGTCGGACACTTACACACGGAGCATTGGTTGACTTGTCGTGGCTATAAAAACAGTTTTGGGCTACGAGGCATAGGAGTTGGCGAGGCATGAGATGTCCCCAACAACAAGAGTCGTATGGAGATACGATTAGCAAGACTTGCTTACCGAGTGATCTTGTCCTCTAGCGGTGATGCAAAAGCTCACTAGTTGACATGTTGATCTTGGATCTTGAATCACTAAGTATCAACCGAGGGATGTTGATTTTAGTGGGAGTAATGATCTTATTAAAATGTTTAATATGAATTACTCTTCATGAATGCATGTCTTAGTGTTTTGCATATTTCTGTTATCGATCAATGGCACCACCTGCTCAAGTTACCCCTTTTGCGTTGAAATCAAACCTGGAAAAAGATAAATTGAATGGAACAAACTTTACCACATGGTATAGAAATCTGAGAATTTTTCTTAGGCATGATAAAAAGGAACAAGTTCTAGAGAATCCGCTTCCAGAGGAACCTGCCGATAATGCTAATGCCACAGCCAGAAATGCCTACCAGAAACTCATTGATGAATCAAACGAGATCAGCTACCTCATGCTGGCTTCTATGGAGCCCGATCTGCAGCAGCAGTTCGAAAATATCGAGGCTTTCGATATGATCGAGAACCTTAAGAGCATGTTTCAAATGCAGGCTAGGACCGAAATGTTCAACGTCTGGCGATCCTTGATGGATTGTAAGCTGAAAGAGGGTGATCCACTGAGCCCGCATGGATCAAGACGATTGGGTACATGCAAGCTCTGGATAGGCTGGGCTTCCCACTTGGGGATGAGTTGTCCACAGATACAATTCTGGGTTCTCTTCCGGACAGCTATGGGCCGTTCATCTCGAACTACCATATGCATGGGATGGAAAAGAAGCTCACTGAATTGCATGGGATGCTCAAAGCGGCAGAGCAGGATATCAAGAAAGGTACACATCGTCAAGTGTTGATGGTGCAGAACTCGGCTAAGTTCAAGAAGAGTTGGTCCAAGAAAAAGGCTAAGGCAAAGGGCAAAGAGAAGGAGGCAACTCCAACTACAGCCGCTGCGCCTAAGTCAGGGACGGCTTCGGGGAGTATTTGCTTTCATTGCAAGGAACCCGGACACTGGAAAAGGAACTGTAGCAAGTGGCTTGCCGAGAAGGGCAAGAAGACTGGAAGTATGACTTCTTCTTCAGGTACACTTGTTGTATATGTTATAGACATTTATCTTCCTGATGTTTCTAGTAGCTCTTGGGTATATGATACCGGATCGGTTGTTCACATATGCAACTCGATGCAGGGGCTAAGCAGAACTAGGAATGTCGCAAGAGGAGAAGTTGACATTTGCGTCGGGAATAAAGCAAGAGTTGCTGCATTGGCCGTCGGCATTATGCAACTTAATTTACCTTCAGGATTTGTAATGGAACTTGGTAATTGTTATTATGTTCCCGCTTTGAGTCGAAACATTATTTCTGCCTCATGTTTGTTGAGACAAGGTTATGAATTCTGTATTAAGGACAATGGTTGTTCTATTTACTTGAATAATATGTTTCATGGATTTGCACCCGTTGTAAATGGGTTATTTATCCTAGATCTTGAAGGTGAATCAGTCTATAACATAAATGTCAAGAGGCATAAGCCTAATGAGATAAATCCGACATACATCTGGCATTGTCGACTACGACACATTAGTCAAAAGCGCATGAAGAAGCTCCATGATGATGGAATTCTAACTTCGTGTGAGTTTGAATCATTCGAGACATGCGAGTCTTGCCTACTCGGTAAGATGACTAAGACTCCTTTTGCAAAGAGTTGCGAGAGGGCGTCCGAGTTGTTGGAACTTATACATAGTGATGTATGTGGACCAATGAGCGCGACAGCCAGAGGTGGTTTCCAATACTTCATGACTTTCACCGATGACTTGAGTACATATGGATATGTCTACTTGATGAGGCACAAGTCAGAAACTTTTGAAAAGTTCAAGGAGTTTCAGAACGAAGTGGAAAATCAACTAGGCAAGAAAATCAAACTTCGATCTGATCGTGGCGGTGAGTATATGAGCCAGGAGTTTGATGATCATCTGAAGAATCGTGGAATAGTTCCACAACTGACTCCTTCGGGTACGCCACAGAGAAATGGTGTGTCAAAACGGAGGAATCGGACCCTGTTGGACATGGTCCGATCGATGATGAGTTAGTCGGATTTACCCTTGTCATTTTGGGGATACGCTCTAGAAACTGCAGCTTTCACACTAAACAGGGTACCATCTAAGTCCATTGATAAGACACCATATGAGATATGGACTGCGAAGAGTCACAGTTTGTCTTTTCTGAAAATTTGGGGATGTGAAGCATATGTCAAGCGACTCCAGTCGGATAAGCTCACACCCAAATCGGACAAGTGCATATTCGTGGGATATCCAAGGGAAACCTTGGGATATTACTTCTACAACCGTGAAGAGGGCAAAGTGTTTTTCGCTCGACATGGAGTTTTCCTTGAGAAAGATTTTCTCAATCGGACGGCTAGTGGGAGGACGGTCCGACTAGAAGAAATTCGAGAACCACACGGGGACGTTCCGGTAGGTGATACTGTCACACCGGAGTTAGTCAGGGAACCCGTAGTGGAGTTGACACCGGTTCCACGGAGGTCGGAAAGGTTACGCAATTTGCATGACTGCAATGTGTTGTTCTTGGAGAACAACGAGCCGACTACATATGCGGAAGCGATGGAGAGCCCTGATTCCGAGTTATGGCTTGAGGCCATGAGATCCGAATTAAAGTCCATGGATGAAAATCAAGTTTGGAAATTGGTTGATCTGCTAGATGGCGTTCGAGCCATTGAGTGCAAGTGGATCTTTAAGAAGAAAATTGATACGGACGGAAATGTCACAGTCCATAAGGCTCGACCTGTTGCTAAAGGTTATCGACAAGTTCAAGGAGTTGACTACGATGAGACTTACTCACCAGTAGCGATGCCTAAATCAATTCGGATCATTCTTGCTATAGCGGCATATTTCGACTATGAAATATGGCAGATGGATGTCAAAACGGCTTTCCTTAATGGAAATTTAACCGAGGATGTGTATATGACACAACCCGAGGGTTTTGTCCATCCAAAGAAGTCTAGCATGGTATGCAAGCTTCAGAGATCCATTTATAGATTAAGGCAAGCATCTCGGAATTGGAACATTCGTTTTAATGAAGCTGTCAAAGAGTTTGGCTTCATCAAGAATGACTGTGATCATTGTGTATTCAAGAAGGTCTGTGGGAGCTCAGTTGCATTTCTGATCTTATATGTGGATGACATATTATTGATTGGAAATGATGTTCAAATGCTTGAATCTGTCAAGGAATCATTGAAAAATAGTTTTTCTATGAAGGACTTGGGAGAAGCAGCTTACATTTTGGGAATCAAGATCTATAGAGATAGATCGAGAAGGCTTATTGGATTAAGCCAGAGTGCGTATATTGACATGGTGTTGAAGCGGTTCAACATGCAAGATGCCAAGAAAGGTTTCTTGCCCATGTCACATGGCATTAGTCTTAGCAAGACTCAGAGTCCTACGACTCCTGATGAGCGAAGACACATGGATGGGATTCCGTATGCTTCGGCTGTTGGGTCCATCATGTATGCTATGGTATGTACTCGTCCCGATGTTAGTTTTGCTCTTAGCGTGGTGGGCAGATACCAGGCTGATCCAGGGGAGAGTCACTGGACAACGGTTAAGAATATCCTTAAGTACTTGAGAAGGACTAAGGATATGTTCCTGGTTTATGGAGGTTTACAAACAGATAGTTACACCGATGCTAGTTTCCAAACAGATAGGGATGATAGTCGATCGCAATCTGGGTTTGTGTTCATTCTGAACGGAGGAGCAGTGAGCTGGAGGAATTCCAAGCAAGATACGATAGCTGATTCTACAACAGAGGCCGAGTACATTGCGGTTTCTGAAGCTGCAAAAGAAGGTGTTTGGGTGAAGAATTTTATTTCTGATCTTGGTGTGGTTGAGGGCGCGTCTAATCCATTGGACCTCTATTGTGATAATAGTGGTGCCATTGCGCAAGTCAAGGAACCACGGAACCATCATAAAACCCAACACATACTCAGGCGTTTTAACCTTATTCGCGACATTGTCGAAAGAGGTGATGTAAACATATGCAAGGTACACACAGATGCAAATGTTGCTGATCCATTGACGAAGCCTCTCCCACGTCCGAAGCATGAGGCGCACATGAGCTCCATGGGCATACGATGCCTAAATGATTGACTCTAGTGCAAGTGGGAGACTGTTGGAAATATGCCCTAGAGGCAATCATGCGATGATGATATTTCCATATGTATTCATGAGTCCTTTGTATTGTCCTTGAACATCATCAATGATATGTATCAATAAGTATGTGACTTGTTTGTGGAACTATGTATTGTATGATGATTGTTTTAATGGTCCCTAGTTGATAAGGTTATGCGGACACATATCCTTGACTAGTATACGACTCGGTTGATGACTATGTTCCACAAGTCATGTGCATGGAGATGCTAAACCGATAGTATGGGCTAGGGGATGGTGATCACCGAGCCGGACAGACCCACTTTGAGACGCAGCGAGATATAGTCATCTGTTAGTCTCAAGTGCAATGTCTATGCCATGTCCTAGACCTGAGGTCCTTGCATGTTCTCGGGATGAGGATCGACTCACTTAGGGTCTATCAAACGCTACTCCGTAACTGGGTAGTTATAAAGGTAGCTTTCAGGTGAGTCGTGAGACATGCCGCGAGACATGGTTGACCAAGATGGAATTTGCCCCTCCTATTTGGAAAGATATTCTCTGGGCCCTCTCGAGTGATCAGATTCGGAAAGCATGGCCATGCGACTTGGGTTAAGTGTTAACCTAGTTCGGGAATCTGTATCATGGTTTCGAGAAGAGAGGTCGAGCTAACACAAGGGTGATAAGTACTCGCCTTGAGCTTGACAACAAATATCGTGAGGCAAAAGGAATGTTGCATATGCCACATTGTTGAGGTTCGTCAAACGACTATACGCCCACATGGGAGTTGGCACGTTTTTCTAGGAGCCGCTACGAACTATCGACTCTGGTCGTGTCCATGTGTACGTGAACCTATAGGGTCGCACACTTAAGGGGCTGCAGCCCATTCGGATTGGATCTGAGTGGAAAATGGATGTGGACTCCTAGTGGGCTCAAGTGTTGAGCCCACCTCGGAGGTCTATATAAAGGGGAGTGGGCACACCACTTTGGGTTGATCGGATTGAACCCTGGTTAGCCACCGCCACTCCCCATGCCCTTGTCGCGCGACCGGACCTAGCAGTCCGCCGCTCGACGCTGCTCCCCGTACGTGTTGATACCTTGGAGGCATCCCATCTGCGGTGCGTGGACGAACCGTTCGAGGGAACCGCGAGGTGCCGTTCGCGGGAGATCACCGTTCACGGGTCTTCGCTGTTTGTGGGAGATCGGGAAGCGAGGAGGAGACGGCCAGGGAGATCGGCTACACGCATCACCAACTCTACTTCCGCTGTGGTGACTGCACGTCTAGTGGTAAACCCGATCCCGTGATCTATTTCCAGCAGCATGATCTTGGGTTTGCGGTAGAAAATTTTATTTGGCGCTAGCGTAGCGTACCGCGTGTTCCAACACTCTGCGCCGTTGTTCACTGCCGTCGTGTGGGCAGATCCCGCCCGCCCACCTAAGCGACATCTCGCCCACCTGAGGTATAACTTCTTGTACTAGTCCAGCTCCGCAGGTCGCTGCATGCGGGTTTTCTTCTATGCGACTACTCCCCAGCTCCCCATGTATAGTAGCTAGGGTTCGTCGGCTGGTCCAACATCACCTACTATTATAGTGGAAATGCCACTCAAAAAGTTGTCCTGATTTATGCCTTGGTGGAGGTATACATGTTGTTTCATTGAAAAGTACATGGTGGTTGTGCGGTCATTGTCCATATGCTCCTATTGCTGCTGCTAATCTAATACTATCACTGGTTAAATGAAGAAATGCTTTTTTTTCTTGGGTATCCTGGTGTAGTACCCATCAAGATAATCATGATGCTTCTGTTTGTTGGTGTACTTTTCATAATTCTTATTGACAATTGAGATGTCGTTGTTAATCTTGTAAAACAAAGTAACAACACTATATCCCTTTTTTATATTTTTGGAAACAGCGATGCGTATCTCCATACCCGGGCCTGTCTTCCTCAATTTTAGTGGAACTGCACAAAATTGGATGGCCGTTGTTGTTCCGCCTCACTGTCCTCTGCCACGTGGTTCTTCCTTCCTCGAGCTTGACTACTGAGAAGAAACAGACCACAGTGAGGATTTGTCGAACTTCATAGGTGCCTCACCCAAACTTGATGCCAAATGGATGATGCATCACCACGATGACCTATCAATGCTCATGGTTGCGCCTCATGGTTGCGTCGGCTGGTGAAGCTGATCGATTTTCAATAAAAACAAGCTGTCTTCCATCAGTGCTCTTTGCTTGTTACCCGCAAAGATGATATCCTTCGTCAGTTCACCTTGGTTGCGTTGGAGATGCAGTCGTCTTTCACGTTGGTGCAATTTTATCACACAATTGGCTATGAACCAAATGTTTCCTTGAAGAAGGATCGGCGTTGGTACTAAGAGCATAATTTTTGTATTGATTTCTAAGCCTTCTCTCAACTTTGTCTCCAGCTCCCCTGTAATTTTATTTGTCCAGCTATTAACTTTAATTAAAAAAATGGTGTGGACTAAAAACCCGGATGGACGTAGTAGCCCTCCATTTTTATTTACTCCACATATTAGATTTGACTGAAGTCAAACTTTGTAAAGTTTTACCAAGTTTAGGCCGAACACAACAAACCATAATTATTAGAGAGGGCAAACTGTACATACTCTCAAACCTTTCCGATAATTGAAATTAAAATTCTTTATTTGTACACACTCTCACACGTTTCCAATAATTTGGCGCATGTGTGGTTGTTCACTTAAGGGAGGGTAGTGTTGGAAATATGCCCTAGAGGCTATAATAAATTGGTTATTATTATATTTCCTTGTTCATGATAATGGCTTATTATCCATGCTAGAATTGTATTGATAGGAAACTCAGATACATGTGTGTGGATACATAGACAACACCATGTCCCTAGTAAGCCTCTAGTTGACTAGCTCGTTGATCAATAGATGGTTACGGTTTCCTGACCATGGACATTGGATGTCGTTGATAACGGGATCACATCATTAGGAGAATGATGTGATGGACAAGACCCAATCCTAAGCCTAGCACAAGATCGTGTAGTTCGTTTGCTAAGAGCTTTTCTAATGTCAAGTATCATTTCCTTAAACCATGAGATTGTGCAACTCCCGGATACCGTAGGAATGCTTTGGGTGTACCAAACGTCACAACGTAACTGGGTGGCTATAAAGGTGCACTACAGGTAGCTCTGAAAGTGTCTGTTGGGTTGGCATGAATCGAGACTGGGATTTGTCACTCCGTGTAAACGGAGAGGTATCTCTGGGCCCACTCGGTAGGACATCATCATAATGTGCACAATGTGACCAAGGAGTTGATCACGGGATGATGTGTGTTACGGAACGAGTAAAGAGACTTGCCGGTAACGAGATTGAACAAGGTATCGGGATACCGACGATCGAATCTCGGGCAAGTAACATACCGATTGACAAAGGGAATTGTATACGTGATTGATTGAATCCCCGACATCGTGGTTCATCCAATGAGATCATCGTGGAACATGTGGGAGCCAACATGGGTATCCAGATCCCGCTGTTGGTTATTGGCCGGAGAACGTCTCGGTCATGTCTGCATGGTTCCCGAACCCGTAGGGTCTACACACTTAAGGTTCGATGACGCTAGGGCTATAAAGGAAGTTTGTATGTGGTTACCGAATGTTGTTCGGAGTCCCGGATGAGATCCCGGACGTCACGAGAAGTTCCGGAATGGTCCGGAGGTAAAGATTTATATATGGGAACTCCTGTTTTGGTCACCGGAAAAGTTTCGGGTGCTATCGGTAATGTACCGGGACCACCGGGAGGGTCCCGGGGGTCCACCAGGTGGGGCCACCAGCCCCAGAGGGCTGCGTGGGCCAAGTGTGGGAAGGGACCAACCCCTAGGTGGGCTGGTGCGCTTCCCACAAAGGGCCCAGGGCACAGGAAGGGGGGGAGGGGGAAACCCTAGGCTGAGATGGGCCTAAGGCCCATCTAGTGGGGCGCCCCCCTCTCTCCCCCCTTGGCCGCCCCCCAAGTCCCATCTAGGGCTGGCCGCACCCCTTGGGGGGAACCCTAGATGGGGGGCAGCCCCCTCCCTTTCCCCTATATATAGTGGGGGTTTGGGGCTGCCATACACATGAGAACACATCTCCTTCATAGCGCAACCCTACCCCTCTTCCTCCTCCTCTCCCGGGTGCTTGGCGAAGCCCTGCGGGATTGCCACGCTCCTCCATCACCACCACGCCGTCGTGCTGCTGCTGGACGGAGTCTTCCCCAACCTCTCCCTCTCTCCTTGCTGGATCAAGGCGTGGGAGACGTCACCGGGCTGCACGTGTGTTGAACGCGGAGGCGCCGTGGTTCGGTGCTTAGATCGGAATCAACCGCGATCTGAATCACTACGAGTACGACTCCTTCATCCGCGTTCTTGCAACGCTTCCGCATCGTGATCTACAAGGGTATGTAGATGCATAGATTACTCCATAGATTGATCTTGGTGATGCGTAGAAAATTTTGAATTTCCGCTACATTCCCCAACAGTGGTATCAGAGCCAGGTTTATGCGTAGTTTCTATGCACGAGTAGAACACAAAGTAGTTGTGGGCGTCGATGTTGTCAATTTACTTGCCGTTACTAGTCTTATCTTGATTCGGCGGCATCGTGGGATGAAGCGGCCCGGACCGACCTTACACGTACTCTTAAGTGAGACAGGTTCCACCGACTGATATGCACTAGTTGCATAAGGTGGCTAGCGGGTGTCTGTCTCTCCCACTTTAGTCAGATCGGATTCGATGAAAAGGGTCCTTATGAAGGGTAAATAGAAATTGGCATATCACGTTGTGGCTTTTGCGTAGGTAAGAAACGTTTTGCTAGAATCCCATAGCAGCCACGTAAAACATGCAACAACATTTAGAGGACGTCTAACTTGTTTTTGCAGGGTATGCTATGTGATGTGATATGGCCAAAAGGATGTGATGAATGATATATGTGATGTATGAGATTGATCATGTTCTTGTAATAGGAATCACGACTTGCATGTCGATGAGTATGACAACCGGTAGGAGCCATAGGAGTTGTCTTAATTTATTGTATGACCTGCATGTCAATGAATAACGCCATGTAATTACTTTACTTTATTGCTAACCGTTAGCCATAGTAGTAGAAGTAATAGTTGGCGAGACAACTTCAAGAAGACACGATGATGGAGATCATGATGATGGAGATCATGGTGTCATGCCGGTGACGAAGGTGATCATGCCACGCCTCGAAGATGGAGATCAAAAGGCGTAAGATGATATTGGCCATATCACGTCACTTTATGATTTGCATGTGATGTTTGTCATGTTTACATCTTATTTGCTTAGAACGACGGTAGCATAAATAAGATGATCCCTCACTAAAATTTCAAGAAACGTGTTCCCCCTAACTGTGCACCGTTGCGAAGGTTCATTGTTTCGAAGCACCACGTGATGATCAGGTGTTATAGATTCTAACGTTCGAATACAACGGGTATTGACGAGCCTAGCATGTACAGACATGGCCTCGGAACACGTGCGAAACACTTAGGTTGACTTGACGAGCCTAGCATGTACAGACATGGCCTCGGAACACAAGAGATCGAAAGGTCGAACATGAGTCGTATAGTAGATGCGATCAACATGGAGATGTTCACCGATGATGACTAGTCTGTCTCACGTGATGATCGGACACGGCCTAGTTTGACTCGGATCATGTATCACTTATATGACTAGAGGGATGTCTATCTGAGTGGGAGTTCATTAAATAATCAGATGAACTTCATTATCATGAACATAGTCAAAAGGGCTTAGCAAATTATGTCATAGCTTACGCTTTAGTTCTACTGTTTAAGATATCCTCCTAGAGAAAATTTAGTTGAAAGTGTGTAGTAGCAATTATGCGGACTGGGTCCGTAAATTGAGGATTGTCCTCATTGCTGCACAGAAGGCTTATGTCCTTAATGCACCGCTCCGTGTGCTGAACCTCAGCGTCGTCTGTAGGTGTTGCGAAACATCTGGCATACACGTTTTGATGACTACGTGATAGTTCAGTGCGTAATGCTAACGGTTTAGAAATGTCTGAGTACTACAATCACTTGAATCGAGTGGGAGTTAATCTTCCAGATGAGATAGTGATGGTTCTCCATAGTCACTGCCACCAAGCTATTAGAGCTTCGTGATGAACTATAACATATCAGGGATAGATATGATGATCCTTGAGCTATTCGCGATGTTTGACACCGCGAAAGTAGAAATCAAGAAGGAGCATCAATTGTTGATGGTTAGTAAAACCACTAGTTTCTAGAAGGGCAAGGGCAAAAGGGATACTTCATGAAACAGCAAATCATTTGCTGCTCTAGCTAAGAATCCCAAGGTTGAACCCAAACCCGAGACTAAGTGCTTCTGTAATGAGGGGAACGGTCACTGAAGCAGAACTACCCTAGATACATGGTAATGAGAAGGCAGGCAAGGTCGACAGAAGTATATTGGATATACATTATATGAATGTGTACTTTACTAGTACTCCTAGCAGCACCAGGGTATTAGATACCGGTTCGGTTGCTAAGTGTTAGTAACTCGAAATAAAAGCTGCGGAATAAACGGAGACTAGCTAAAGGTGAGATGACGATATGTGTTGGAATTGTTTCCAAGGTTGATGTGATCAAGCATCGCATGCTCCCTCTACCATCGAGATTGGTGTTAAACCTAAATAATTGTTATTTGGTGTTTACGTTGAGCATAGACATGATTGGATTGTGTTGTTCATTTAAGAAGAATAATGGTTACTCTTTTATTTGAATAATACCTTCAATGGTCTTGCACCTAATATAAATGGTTTATTGAATCTCGATCGTAGTGATACACATGTTCATGCCAAAAGTAATGATAGTACCACATACTTGTGGCACTCCTATTTGAGTCATATTGGGATAAAACGCATGAAGAAGCTCCATGTAGATGGATCTTTGGACTCACTCATTTTTGAAAGGATTGAGACATGCGAACCATGTCTATTGGTATATGTGCATGAAGAAACTCCATGCAGATGGATCGTTTGGACTCACTTGATTTTGAATCACTTGAGACATGCAAATCATACCACATGGGCAAGATGACTGAAAGGCCTCATTTTCAGTAAGATGGAACAAGAGAGCAACATGTTGGAAGTAATACATTTGATGTGTGCAGTCCAATGAGTGCTGAGGCACGCAGTGGATATCGATATGTTCTTACTTCACAGATGATTTGAGTAGATGCTGAGAATATTTACTTGATGAAACACAAGTCTGAATTATTGAAAGGTTCAAGTAATTTCAGAGTGAAGTTGAAGATCGTCGTGACAAGAGGATAAAATGTCTATGATATGATCATAGAGATATCTGAGTTACGAGTTTGGCACACAATTAAGACATTATGGAAAGTGTTTCACAATTAATACCGCCTGGAACACCACAGTGTGATGGTGTGTCCGAACATCATAACTGCACCCTATTGGATATGGTGCATACCATGATGTCTCTTATCGAATTACCACTATCATTTATGGGTTAGGCATTAGAGACAACCGCATTCACTTTAAAAGGGGCACCACGCAATTCCGTTGAGACGACACCGTTTAGAGAAACATAAGTTGTCGTTTCTTAAAAGTTTGGGGCTGCGACGCTTATGTGAAAAAGTTTCAGGCTAATAAGCTCGAACCCAAAGCGGATAAATGCATCTTCATAGAATACCCAAAACAATTGGGTATACCTCCTATTTCTGATCTGGAAGCAAAAGTAATTGCTTCTAGAAATGAGTCCTTTCTCGAGGAAAAGTTTCTCTCGAAAGAATTGAGTGGGAGGATGGTGGAGACTTGATGAGGTTATTGAACCATCACTTCAACTAGTGTGTAGTAGGGCACAGGAAGTTGTTCCTGTGGCACCTATACCAATTGAAGTGGAAGCTTATGATAGTGATCATGAAACTTCAGATCAAGTCACTACCAAACCTCGTAGGACGACGAGGATGCGTACTACTTCAGAGTAATGCGTGATCCGGTCTTGGAAGTCATGTTGCTAGACAACAATGAACCTACGAGCTATGGAGAAGCGATGGTGGGCCCATATTCCGACAAATGGTTAGAAGCCATGAAATCCGAGATAGGATCCATGTATCAGAACAAAGCATAGACTTTTGTGAACTTGCCCGATGATCGGCAAGACATTGAGATAAATGGATCTTTAAGAAGAAGACAGACATGGACGGTAATGTTACCGTCTATGAAGCTCGACTTGTGGCAAAGAGAATTTTCACAAGTTCAAGGAGTTGACTACGATGAGATTTTCTCATCCGTAGCGATGCTTAAGTCCGTCGGAATCATGTTACCATTAGCTGCATTTATGAAATCTGGCAGATGGATGTCAAAACAAGTTTCCTTACCAGTTTTCGTAAGGAAAGGTTGTATGTGATACAATCAGAAAGGTTTTGTCGATCCTAAGGATGCTAAAAGGTATGCTAGCTCCAGCGATCCTTCCATGGACTAGAGTAAGCATCTCGGAGTTGGAATGTATGCTTTGATGAGATGATCAAAGATTTTGGGTTTATACAAAGTTTGTTAGAAACTTGTATTTACAATAAAGTGAGTGGGAGCGCTACAACATTTCTGATAAGTATATGTGAATGACATATTGTTGATCCGAAATGATGTAAAATTTCTGGAAAGCATAAAGGGTTGTTTGAAAGGAGTTTTTCAAAGGAAGACCTGGATAAAGCTGCTTACATATTGGGCATCAAGATCTATAGAGATAGATCAAGACGCCTGATGATACTTTCAGAGAACGCACACCTTGACATGATTTTGAAAGAGTTCAAAATAGATCAGCAAAGAAGGAGTTCTTGGCTGTCTTACAAGGTGTGAGTATTGAGTAAGACTCAATACCTGACCACAGCAGAAGAGAGAGAAAGGACGAAGGTCGTCCCCTATGCTTTAGACGTAGGCTCTACAGTATGCTATGCTGTGAACCGCACATGAAGTGTGCCTTGCCATGAGTTGGTCAAGGGGTACAATAGTGATCCGGGAATGGATCACATGACAGCGGTCGAACTTATCCTTAGTATCTAGTGGACTAAGGAATTTTCTCGATTATGGAGGTGGAAAGGACTTCGTCGTAAAGGGTTACGTCGATGCGAACTTTGACACTAATCCGGATGACTCTGAGTAGTAAACCGGATTCGTATAGTAGAGCAGTTATTTGAAATGGCTCCAAGTAGCGCGTGGTAGCATCCACAAGATGACATAGATATTCGTAAAGCACACACGGATCTGAAAGGTTCAGACCCGTTGACTAATAACCTCTCTCACAAGCATAACATGATCAAACCAGAACTCATTGAGTGTTAATCACATAGTGATGTGAACTAGATTGTTGACTCTAGTAAACTATTTAGATGTTGGTCACATGGTGATGTGACCTGTGAGTGTTAATCACATGGTGATGTGAACTAGATTATTGACTCTACTGCAAGTGGGAGACTGTTGGAAATATGCCCTAGAGGCAATAATAAATTGGTTATTATTATATTTCCTTGTTCATGATAATCGTTTATTATCCATGCTAGAATTGTATTGATAGGAAACTCAGATACATGTGTGGATACATAGACAACACCATGTCCCTAGTAAGCCTCTAGTTGACTAGCTCGTTGATCAATAGATGGTTACGGTTTCCTGACCATGGACATTGGATGTCGTTGATAACGGGATCACATCATTAGGAGAATGATGTGATGGACAAGACCCAATCCTAAGCCTAGCACAAGATCGTGTAGTTCGTTTGCTAAGAGCTTTTCTAATGTCAAGTATCATTTCCTTAAACCATGAGATTGTGCAACTCCCGGATACCGTAGGAATGCTTTGGGTGTACCAAACGTCACAACGTAACTGGGTGGCTATAAAGGTGCACTACAGGTATCTCTGAAAGTGTCTGTTGGGTTGGCACGAATTGAGACTGGGATTTGTCACTCCGTGTAAACGGAGAGGTATCTCTGGGCCCACTCGGTAGGACATCATCATAATGTGCACAATGTGACCAAGGAGTTGATCACGGGATGATGTGTGTTACGGAACGAGTAAAGAGACTTGCCGGTAACGAGATTGAACAAGGTATCGGGATACCGACGATCGAATCTCGGGCAAGTAACATACCGATTGACAAAGGGAATTGTATACGGGATTGATTGAATCCCCGACATCGTGGTTCATCCAATGAGATCATCGTGGAACATGTGGGAGCCAACATGGGTATCCAGATCCCGCTGTTGGTTATTGGCCGGAGAACGTCTCGGTCATGTCTGCATGGTTCCCGAACCCGTAGGGTCTACACACTTAAGGTTCGATGACGCTAGGGTTATAAAGGAAGTTTGTATGTGGTTACCGAATGTTGTTCGGAGTCCCGGATGACATCCCGGATGTCACGAGGAGTTCCGGAATGGTCCGGAGGTAAAGATTTATATATGGGAAGTCCTGTTTTGGTCACCGGAAATGTTTCGGGTGCTATCGGTAATGTACCGGGACCATCGAGAGGGTCCCGGGGGTCCACCAGGTGGGGCCACCAGCCCCAGAGGGCTGCGTGGGCCAACTGTGGGAAGGGACCAGCCCCTAGGTGGGCTGGTGCGCCTCCCACAAAGGGCCCAGGGCGCAGGAAGGGGGGAAGGGGGAAACCCTAGGCTGAGATGGGCCCAAGGCCCATCTAGTGGGGCGCCCCCCTCTCTCCCCCCCTTGGCCGCCCCCCAAGTCCCATCTAGGGCTGGCCGCACCCCTTGGGGGGGAACCCTAGATGGGGGCGCAGCCCCCTCCCTTTCCCCTATATATAGTGGGGGTTTGGGGCTGCCATACACATGAGAACACATCTCCCTCATAGCGCAGCCCTACCCCTCTTCCTCCTCCTCTCCCGCGGTGCTTGGCGAAGCCCTGCGGGATTGCCACGCTCCTCCATCACCACCACGCCGTCGTGCTGCTGCTGGACGGAGTCTTCCCCAACCTCTCCCTCTCTCCTTGCTGGATCAAGGCGTGGGAGACGTCACCGGGCTGCACGTGTGTTGAACGTGGAGGCGCCGTGGTTCGGCGCTTAGATCGGAATCAACCGCGATCTGAATCGCTACGAGTACGACTCCTTCATCCGCGTTCTTGCAACGCTTCCGCATCGCGATCTACAAGGGTATGTAGATGCACTCCCCTTCCCCTCTTTGCTAGATTACTCCATAGATTGATCTTGGTGATGCGTTTAAAAGTTTGAATTTCCGCTACGTTCCCCAACAGGTAGTGTACCGCACGTGAAGGACAGAAGTGCGACCAGGACGCGTGGATCGTTAGTTCATCGGAAGTACTCCCTCCATTCCTAAATATTTGTCTTTCAAGTGGTTTGCAATGGATGTATATAGACATTTTTTACAGTGTAGATTCACTCATTTTGCTCCGTATGTAGTCATTTGTTGAAATCTCTAGAAAGACAAATATTTAGGAACAGAGGGAGTAGTAGTTTTCTTCACTGGTACGTTAAATAAAGAGTTTCGTTTCGTACTTACACAATTTAAAACGATTGTTATGGAGAGAATAAGAAAACCACTCCACTATATATTAGTCGTATACACGAGTACTATATGGACACAGCTTCATTGACTTTAGTGCACCTGCCTTTGGGTTTATGTCATGTGCGCCCAAAATGTGGCTGGTCCACCTGTCATACAGCCAAAAGCAGGTGCAGTTAAGGCACCAGAGCTCAGTCCGTACTACAATAAAGGCTGGAGCCTCAGCGCTTGTTCGCTAGGGTTTGCACTCTCCACACTCTCGCCGCACTACATATATATATACACGCTGGGGCTCAGCGTTCCTTTGCTAGGGTTTGCTATATTCACTGTCTCTCACCCTCTTCACCAGATCTAAACAAGACTGCGTTGTGGCCTCTGTCTCTCACCCTCCTCACAGCTGGCGAAGGAGGCGTCCGGATCCCGTCGCACCGGGAAGGGGAGGAGGTGCAGCGTTCACTCTATCACCTTCGGCGAGGGAGGCAATCCACTGCCGGCTGCGCTTTTCTCTTTCACCCAGCGCCTGTGCGGGAGGGCCACCGACCCCTTCTTCCTCGCTGCCGTACGTAGTGTGGGCAGATCCGACCTCCCGCCGCACACCTTGCCACATCCCGACGACCCTAAGGTATAAGTTTCTTTGAAACCGTCATTGTTCTAGCTGCATGCTGATCTTTTTTGATTCTGTAGTCGAATCTAGGTCTTGGTTCAAAGAGGAAAGAAGGGTGCAGTGGGGTGGAGCATGAATCTAGGACGTGGTTCAATGAGGAAAGGAGGGAGGGAAAGTAGTATAGACTAGCTATCCAGCCGCTTTGTTGGTCGAAAAGGGAAAAAGGGGGTAACCCAGTACACACATCTGTAAGGAACCGAACGCTTTGTTGAAAAGGGAAAGAAACTGTGGGGTCGGGTAGTTTGTGCAGGACTAGATTTGCTGCCCTCACATCGGAAAAAGTTTCAAAGAGAACAAATATGGGACCAACGCCGATATGCTGCTAGGCTACATACTCTGCATCACCCATTTATACGTGTGGACGCACATGGTGCTGGCATGTCCCATGTCCCATCCACATGATTGTGCAGTGTGTTTTGAGATGTTGTGCTACTTGTATTGGTACTTTTTTAAATAAATGTTGAATTGAAGCTATTGTATTTTAATCAATGCCACTCTCAGAATTAACTACTGAACTATTTTAAGAGAATTTCTCTGTTAATATGAATCAATGCAACCGTTTTAGAAATGCTACTGTCCTATACTTTGTTTTCCATCAAGATAAGGTAGATGCTTCTTTTTGTGGCCGCATGTTTCATACTCCATTATTGGCAGTAATTGTTTCCTTTTTTGCCTCTGTTAAATCAGGGATATCTATTCAACTTGTTGCTATAGCAAACTTAAATGTCACACCGGCAACTTTACTTGACTTCAGAGTAACTGCACAAAACGAGATTGGATTTCCTATTCATGTTGGCAGATTCGTATGTGATCTTGTGTGCGTCATGACAGGTTGGTACTTGCCTTCATCCACATGATTGTGCAGTGTGTTTTGAGAGGTTGTGCTACTTGTATTGGTACTGTTTTAAATAAATGTTGAATTGAAGCTATTGTATTGCTGTCTTTTCCCATTAAGTAGTGAACAAAAATGGGACCAACCCAGACATTATGCTTGCTGCTTTGTTACAACAAACTCTGCATCACCCCCTTTATAAGTAGATGGAAGCACATGTTGTTGTTGCACCCACTCTCCCCTGGAACAGTTTATGCTTTTTGTTAATCTAATGCCGCTGGTAAAATTAAGCAATACCACTCTCAGAATTAACTACTGAATCTTATTTCAAAACTGCAACACTTGTTAGGGATTGGCGGGATTACCATTTTGGTGGCCGCATGTTTCATCCTCCTTTATTGGCCTGTAATTGATTCATTTTTTGCCTCTGTTAAAACAGGGATATCTATTCAACTTGTTGCTATTGCGATATTTTGCTTCGCTTAATTTTGGTGGAACTACACAAAATGAGACCGGATTTCCATATATGTGTTGAGATCTCATTGAGGTCTTCCTCACGAGTTGTTTCAAATCTTGGTCTTGAAAGGTCAGTACCGACTTTCCTCAGAGTTAACTATTGAATCTTAGTTCAAAACTGCGACACTTGTTAGGGATTGGCGGGAGTACCATTTCTGTTAGGGATCGGCCGTAGTACATGTTTAAGAAATGTATTGTTCCGATAATGTCTCTGTTATTATATATCAGTTACAGTGTTTTACAAATTGTACTATCCTGCTTTGTAGTTCTTTCTACATGTTTAACCAAGGTATTGTTAAGATATGTCTCTGTTAAAATGAATCAGTCACATTCTTTTAGGAATGATACTTTTATGCTTTGTCGTTCTTTATACATGTTGAAACAAGGCATTGTTAAGATAATGTCTCAGTTAATATGAATGAATCACACTGATTAAGAATTGCTACTCTCCTGCTCTGTTCCCATTAAGATAGGGTAGATCAGTAGATGTTTTTCTACTGGGAGTACAAGTCATCAACCGTTATTTCTCAGTAATTGTTTCCCTTATACCTTTTGTTGCTTACAGGGATATCAAAATTAAAGCTCGGTTTTATTCCGACTTTGATTTTAGTTGAATTGCACAAAAGGAGCCAATGTGTCTAAGGCAAACTGCTGCATTAGTGGTTCCAGTTGGTCTTACCACTTTGCAGAAAGAAGCAGTCACTGTTTGCGCTACATTACACAAGGAATGATCAAGAAGGTTTACAGAGTATTAGTAGACGCTGGTGACATGACTAGTCTGCAGAGAGCATAGGAAACTCTACAACACGTGGAGTGCACTGGGCAAAAAGTGCCCAAACAAGTACAGCAAGCCAGGACAGGACTCCAAATTTGTCAATGTCATTCTAAGCAACAATGATGGGGCATCTGGGTATAGTAATCTGTTTACCATACTTTTAGTTTGTTAGTCCACCGATTGGTGGGTTGACACTGGGGCCAATATTCATGTGTGCGCTCCTATGTCTTTGTTTTCTTGCAGCATATAAATACGATATCCACAGGGATGCTCAGCTTGATTTTAGTGGAACTGCACAAAATGTCCAGATGGTTTGTGTCCTCCATAATACTTCATCATGCACAATACATCAAATTGTTCTCTAATCATTCATCGTCACCTTGAGCCACCGGACTATATGTTTGAATGGTGCTGCCAGCGTCGGCCATTAAGAAGGGTAAGAAGAAACACAAAAAGAGAGATGGTTGCTTTACTTGTGGTTTGGAGGAACACTGGGCAAACAAGTGCCCAAACAAGTACCAAGAAGCCAGGACAGGACTCCAAGTCTATCAATGTCACTCTAAGCAACAATGATGGGGCATCTGGGTATTGTGATCTGTTTACCATACTTTCAGTTTGTTAGTCCACCGATTGGTGGGTTGACACTGGGGCTAATATTCATTTGTGTGCTGATGTGTCTTTGTTTCTGGCAGCATATAAATACGAAATCCACAGGCATGCTCAACTTGATTTTAGTGGAACTGCACAAAATGTTTAGATGGTTCGTGTCCTCCATAATACTTCATCATGCACAATACATCGAATGGTTCTCTAATCATTCGTCATCACCTTGAGCCACCGGACTATCAGATGACAAACTGATGACAAACCCTGCCCATTCCACAATCATAGGCATTACATATTTTGAATGGGAAAAGCTTGTCAAAGTTGACATTAGTTTAATATATTGGAATTGGAAAACCTTGTCAATTTTTGCTCATTGATGTTAGCCAGAAGACATACATTTGATATTTTTGAGTGGGACGCCCTTTGTTGTGAGCAACGTCGATCGTTTTTTCCTATTCCTGTCTTCAGTTCAGAAGTAAATATTTACTCTGCTGAGATGCATAGTCACATGAATGTTTACTTATGTAAGATATTTTAAGAGTTTGTTCTGAATATTGTCTATGTAATGCCAGGCCTTGAGTTTGATTGCAAAGTTGAGCTTGGAATGTTGTGGCATGCGGCATCACGAGCTGTAAACCATGCCTCCTGAGAATAATGTTTCGTATTGTTTTGCATGTCGATCTAATGCCAGTGATTTGCTTGTTAGGAAGATCATCCTCTTCTGTTGTTTCTGTACTTAAGATGTTCATCGTCTTATGTTTTATTCATAGCCTATACGACAAGTCGGGTAGGTTAGACGTGAAACTATATGATCTTCTGACCAACTCATCATCTTAGGCCGTGATTGGATCGTCGTTTTCCAACCAAAACCGCTTGTAAAACTGACGCTTGTAAATAAAAGTAGATGGTCTCGGGCGAAGCGCTTGGTTGGTCGATTTCGACTAGTAAGATATACACCAGTCTCTCAAATTACACGCGTAACCCGCCGGTTTTACTTACAGACCTCGGGCCCTCGGTTTCATTACGCCTGTATTTTACACGTTGTTTCCGATGACGAGTAAATTACACTTGTATCTTAATACAGGTGTGAAATAAACCAGAGCTCCCAAGCGCGGCCTTACCATTTCATGCCGTCTCAGTCTCTCGAAGGTCCTCATAGGTGTCCGATGATCCTGGCTTCCTGAATGAGCAGCGGGCGCTGTATCAGACCATCCATAGGGCCCGTGAGGCCCTCTCCATTGTCCTTCGTGTTGTTGCGCTCATCGTGGCGCCGAGCATTGTTAACATGGTCAATGAACATGAGGATTCGGGAGATGACTTTATTTTGACTGGATGACATTAGGGACCCACTAGGGCCATAGCCGTACGTACGCAAGTGCCTCCTTATTATGTACAACTATATTTTTTTTGCTTCCTCCTGGTTTCCTGACATCACGGTCCCACACCATTGTCAACCTATGTAGTCAATATAAACGAGAGAATTGCACAAGGTGCGGCCGACAACTGGGACCAAGCAGCTCGAGCAATATTTGTGTTTTTGAGGTGTGAGCACTGCAGAGTTTTTCTTGGCGATGTTTTCGTTGTTGTTCAGAGGAGAGCAGGGTATTAACTAGGCGGGCTGTGGTCCGTCTAGCCCAGGACAGATATCCAGCCCAGATATTAATTTTTTTCAAGATGAAAATGGCTAGCCCAGCTATACGTTTTTTTGAGGAATACCCAGGCAAGGTCAACTTGTTATTCTCTGCCCCGCCGGGCTGCAAATCTTTCCTTGGAGGGATGCATTAGGCTTAACAGGAAGATGGGATTTAAAAATAATAAATGGGATGTAATTATAAAAACTAGGCAGTAACTATTAAAAAATGCACCAAGCACGAAATTAGTTTATAAAATATTATTTATGGATTTTGAAAATCTTAATTTTTAGTTCTTGCGCGCGCAATGTTTTGTTAGATTTTTACGTAATACAAATTTATATTTAATCTGAATAGAAATTTCGGGATAAAAATATTTTGGATCCCATCAAAATGTGGAAAATTTTATTGAATTCTGTCTTGAATGGTTGGTTGAAATTATTAATCGTTGTCCTAGCAAGAAAATGGGTTGTACTTTTAAAAAATTGTAAATGGGCTGTAGTAAATTCCATTAGAATTCAAAAATGGGCTGTACATTCTTACAAATCGCAAATGGGCTATAAGTTCTCTGCCACACACTTGTGGGCCTAGTAAGTTGACGCGTCCCTAAAAAAAAGAAGTTGACGCGTATGCAAGGCTTTGTTAACTTATTATAGTCAACACACGGTTTTATCAGAAGTGGCCATTGGGTGTCCATCCAACGGATGCCGTGCTTCTTCTTCAATCTCGAATATTCGAGCTTCACCCGCCCAAAAAATTATTCCTCCCCCTGACATCTGGGGCGCACCATTTCGGAAGCTGGCCTGTGGGCCTACTAAGTTGACGCGTACCAAGGGCTTTGTCAACTTAGTCAATATGAACAATTCTAGCTGCAGTGGCCATACGATGTCCATCCAACGACTGTAGTGCTTCTTCAACCTCTGGTCTTCTTGCTCCAGCCGCCCAAAGCAGGGCCGGTCGTGCCGCCTGCTCCTGCCTCCCGTGGCCGGCTGTGCTGCCACGGAGGCCTCACCGCCCCCTACTATTCCCACCGATGGCCAGGCCATCCCTCCACTCACCCACACCCCCTGTTATTCTGCGGCGACGGCAGCCTCACACCGGAGCCGAACCAGTGAACCCTCGTACTCCTCTCCGCGCGGGCTTCACTGCCGCGTCTTCCCCTGCTCCGCGTCATCCCCTTCCTAGGCCTCGCCGCTCACCGTCGTCCACCGCCCTGGTGCTCTCGGTGCGGCGTGGTCAACGTGGTCAAGGAACGAGTTCCATCAGGGGAGTACTGTACGTGGAGAGGCTGACAGCTGAGTCCACGTCAGCCGCAAGGAAGTGCCTCCTTATTACGCGGAAAATAATTATTCCTCCACCTGACAGCAGGGACCCACCGGATGGGCCACCGTATTTGGCGAAAAAACATTTCCCCCTGACTGCTGGGACCCACCAGACGGGCCACCATATTTCGCGAAAAAACGTCCCCCCCGCTGTCAGCTCGGACCCACCGGAAGTGCCTCCTTATTACGCACAAAGAAAATGAATACTCCCCCTACTAGTTGGGACCCACCTTGGTGGGAGGCTGACTTGTGGGCCTACTAAGTTGACGGGGACGGAGTGCTTTGTCAACTTAGTCAATATGAACGATTCTAGCTCGAGTGACCGTACGATGTCCATCCAACGGCAGTAGTGCTTCTTCAACCTCTGGTCTTCTTGCTCCAGCCGCCCAAAGCAGCGCCGGTCGTGCCGCATGCTCCTGCCTCCCATGGCAGGCTATGCTGCCGTGGAGTCCTCACTGCCCCCTACTATTCCCACCGCTGGCCAGGCCCTGCGGCGACGGCAGCCTCACACCGCAGCCAAACCAGTGAACCCTTGTACTCCTCTCCGCGCGGGCTTCCACTGCCGCGTCTTCCCCGGCTCCGCGTTGTCCCTTCCTAGGCCTCGCCGTCGTCCACCGCCCTGGTGCTCTCGGCGCGGCGTGGTCAACATGGTCAAGGAACGACTTCCATTGGAAGAGTACTCTACGTGGAGAGGCTGACAGCTGGGTCCACGGCGGCCGCAAGGAAGTGCCTCCTTATTACGCGCAAAATAATTATTCCTCCACCTGACAGCAAGGACCCACGGGACGGGCCTCCGTATTTCGCGAAAAAACGCTTCCCCCTGACTTCTGGGACCGACCAGCTACATCTTCGCATGCAAGGAAGTGCGTCCGAAAAAAAATGATTCGCCCCCTGACTGCTGGGACCCACCAGCTACATCTTCGCAGGCAAGGAAGTGCCTAACAGTCGGGACCCACCTGGTCGAAGCGTACATAGTGTTGTCATTCTGGTAGCGAACGTGTACGTACATACTGGTCGATGTACAGGCGCACACGTGTCATAGTAGAGGCGCGCACGTAGCATGTACACGTACGTACAATGGCCAGTGTGCAAGAAAGAAAATACGGCCACGTACGTACATACGGGCGGGGTCTCGAACGCCTACTCGCGCATAAGTACGGCCAGGGCTCGTGTACATGGCTGGGTCAGAACGGAGAAACTGCGTCATCGTCGTGTTCATGGGGAGGCAACAGAATGCGTTGTGTTCATCAGGAGGCAACGGAACGCGTGGGAGCCAACCAGCATGGACGGAACAGTCGATGGAAACGAGGCCTGGCATACCGCAGAACGGAGGAAACAGCCTTGTGTTCGACCGGCCACGGTTGAAACGGGATCCTGTTCATCGGGAGGGGTCTGGCATACCGCAAAACGGAGGAAACGGACCTCCTACGGTCGAAACGGGGGTCCTGTTGATCGGGAGGGGTGTGGCGTACCGCAAAACAGAGGAAACGCACTTGTGTTGGAGCGCTACGGTCGAAATGGGGGTCCTGTTCATCCGGAGGGGTGTGGCGTACCGCAAAACGGGACTCCACGGGATACTGTTCATCTCCACCGTTGACCCGCTCCAGCCTCCACGGGCTACTGTTCATCCACCGTCGACCTCCTCCAGCCTCCACCTGCTACTATTCATCCACGGGCTCCTGTTCATCCAGCCTCCACCGTGCGCTACTCCACCAGCTACTGTTCAACCAGCCCTCTCCACGGGCTCCTGTTCAACCACCCCTCCACGGGCTACTGTTCATCCAGCCGTCCACCGTCTACTATTCATTCAGCCCTCCACGGGGTGGTGCAGTTCATCCAGCCCTCCACGGGGTCCTCTTCATCCAGCCCCAACTGGCTTGATCGGTCGGGGTCCTGTTCATCCAGAGGCAACACCACGGGGTCCTGTTCATCCACCCCCACCGGGATCTATTCATCCAAACCCCCCAGCAACGCTCACTGATCATCCAGAGGCAGCATCGATCGGCTTCAGTTAGCAGCAGTAGCGAAGGAATCGCTCGATCGGGTTCAGTTAACAGCCATCGATCGATCGCTCGGGTTCAGTAACGCGTAGCCTGCAGTGCAATTGCTCGGGTTCAATTAGAGCCCAACGCCTCGCTCGGGTTCAGTTAGAGCCTAGCGCCTCGCACCCACGCGCGTGCGTGTACGGGAGAAACGCGCATCGCTCGGCCCCGACCACCCACCGTAACCGGGAACACCTCGATATTTTCCTCGCCCTCGCTTCTACCACGGTTTTTTCCGTCATGGACGGCCCAAAGAATGTCATGCAGCTGTGTCTCCGGCCCGCCCAGGACAAAAAGCCCATTTTCTGTCATGATTTTTTGTCATAGAAGTAGGACCCCACCACATCTATGTTGATACCGGGTTTTGTCACAATTATCGTCATAGAAGTGTCATAAGTATGACAGAAAAAAATTTATTCGGCCCAAAATGTCATGGATGTGTCTTCTTTTTTGTAGTGATAGTGATGTGCATTACCGAGAGGACCTAGAGATACCTCTCCGATACACGGAGTGACAAATCCAAATGTTGATCTATGCCAACTCAACAAACACCCTCCGAAACACTTGTAGAGCATCTTTATAATCACCCAGTTATGTTGTGACGTTTGATAGTACACAAGGTGTTCCTCCGGTATTCGGGAGTTGCATAATCTCATAGTCAGAGGAACATGTATAAGTCATGAAGAAAGCAATAGCAATAAAACTAAACGATCATTATGCTAAGCTAACGGATGGGTATTGTACATCACATCATTCTCCTAATGATGTGATCCTGTTCATCAAATGACAACGCATGTCTATGGTTAGGAAACTTAACCATCTTTGACTAACGAGCTAGTCAAGTAGAGGCATACTAGGGACACTCTGTTTGTGTATGTATTCACACATGTATTGAGTTTTCGGTTAATACAATTCTAGCATGAATAATAAACATGTATCTTTATATAAGGAAATAAATAATTGTTGGGGAACGTAGTAATTTAAAAAAAATTCCTACGCACACGCAAGATCATGGTCATGCATAGCAACGAGGGGGAGAGTGTTGTCTACGTACCCTCGTGGACCGTAAGCGGAAGCGTTATGACAACGCGGTTGATGTAGTCGTATGTCCTCATGATCGACCAATCCTAGCACCGAAGATATGACACCTCCGCGATCTGCACACGTTCGGCTCGGTGACGTCCCACGAACTCACGATCCAGTAGAGTGTCGGGGAAGAGCTTCGTTAGCACGACGGCGTGATGACGGCGATGATGGAGCTACCGGCGCAGGGCTTCGCCTAAACACTGCGACGATATGACCGAGGTGGATTATGGTGGAGGGGGGCACCACACACGGCTGGAAACAATCAACTTGTGTGTCCTATGGTGCCCCTTTAACATCCCAAATTTTCAATTTGTAATGTTATACATTAGATCATCATTGCATATCATATTTTATTTGCATTTTGGTTTGTTCCTAGAAATTCTACGCAACTCAAGGACCCGCGGAGAGAGTTGGGGATTTCGTTATTTTCATATTCGAGTTTTTCTCGAATTTTGAAAAGAGGATCGTTTGATTTTAATTATTTTTCTCTTCAATATTTCTTTTATAAATAAAAGAGAGAGGATAAAATGACTTCCTCAAAATAAATAAATATCGGAGATTTAATATTCAAATCAAATAAGAATTTTATTCGGAGTTTTATCGCTATTTTATTTGAATTAGGAAAAATATGCGTTTTTCAAAATTGCATTTTAGACCCAAATAAATGTTCACCTTGTCCGGCCTATTTTTAGAGGACGGGGAAAATTTATTTCGGGATTTTTGGAGTCCGTTTAGTATTTATTTTCTTTCTTTTTCTGCACGTCAGAATTATTTAAAAAAAATCAAACCGACTCCGGGCCGTACCGTACCCGAGCGGGACACCGCCCGGCGGCCTTTATAAGCCGCCGCACCGGAGTCGCCGAAGCCCACCAGCGCCAGCCCAACCCGCGCGGCCCCCCAAAACCCTAACCCTTGACCGACGCCGCCGCCGCCTCAGCGCGCCGCCGCCGCAGCCGCCCCGCCGCCCCGCGCCTCCTCGCCGGAGCCGCCCCGCCGCCGCCGCCGCCCTCGCCGGACTTGCCAGAGGTAGCCGCCCGCCGCCGCCGGTTTTCTTCGGAAAACTGTACGGTTTTTTTAAGACCCGCGGTTTATTTTTTTTTAGATCGTTTTTTTCTACGGTTTAGTTATATAGCGAACGCCCGTTCGTTCGTTCATTTTAACGAATGGTTTTCACCGTTTAGCCGCAGACAGCGAACGTTCGTTCGTTAGACTGTTCGTTAGTTTTTCTTTTTCTCGGATTTTCCGCGATTATTTTCGATCGCGATTTCTGATCCGATTTTCGTTCTAGTATAACTTTTCGCTCGTTTATCGGAATCAGGCGATTCAAGCGCCTAGAGTTTCGTCTCGTAACCCTCTTTCTGTTAACCAAATTAAACAAGATCAGACTATTTATTGAAATTTCTTTTTAGATCTCTTATTTGAGTTTTACCCGTGCCCTTGCTTGATTGCTTATTGTATGCTTGTTTGTTTGCGATAGAGTACCCGGAGAGCAAAGCGTGCTACTACGAGTCTCTAGGTTTCGCGGATCATCAGCAAGGCAAGTAACACTTTGATCATACCTCTTACTACCCAGTTTTATTGCATTAGATCAATCCTCAAACAATTGCATGATTAGGATCTGATTAAATTGTGGGTTTGGGAAGTAGATGAGGTAGTACCTATTCACCTGTTTATTATGAAACCTTTGGGAGTTACTTCTACGTTGCTTATATTGCTATGCTATGCTCGTAGACGTGGATTGGGTTTGAGTGTATCCATGACAGATGTGAGATTGTTAATTAATGGTTCAACTTAAGGTGGCAACTTTAATACACATCTGGGTGGATTGAGGCACCTGGGGAATTCCAGTGATTGCCTGTATTTTTGGAAATCCCGGGGTACCGTGTGATTCTCCTATGGACTGCCACCCAGGCTCAAAGGGATCATAAGATTATTCATGCTAGAAACTTCCGTGTGCAGCCACATGCCATTATGGGCTCTGGCATAGTTGAGTAAGTTGTGGGAAACCCTTCCATGATGGGCTAGCAGATGTAGGGGATTGTAGGCGTACCGGCCTATCTATCGGTTAAGGGGATCTCTTCGGAAAGACTGTGTCTCGGTCATCCGTTTCTCAAACATCATGCAGTGCGAGAAATTCAACGGAGGAGATCGAATCTTGTGGGGAAAAGTGCACAATCCTCTGCAGAGTGTACAAACTAATCATGGTTAGCTGTGTCCCCGGTTATGGACATCTTGAGTATCTGGTTCTTGGATTATCATGTGGATCTCATCACTCTTAATTAAATAATTTGATTGGGTTATTGGTTACATTTTAATTGGGATTGAGATGGGGTTTACCATTCTCAATGTTTAACAACCACCATGACAGTTAAATAAAAATTATTCCTTTGTTGTAGGGAAAAATTGGCTTTTTGCAAAACATATTAACCATACAGCCTCCACCAGCCAAATATGCATGTAGTGATAGCATTATTCTGTTCATTACTCTTTTGTGTTATTTTGCCAGCATATTCCATGTGCTGACCCGTTTTCGGGCTGCAACGTATCATGTTGCAGACTTTTCAGACAACGAGTAAGGAGCCTTAGGTCATGGTCTTTCACTCAGTGATGCCGTTGGAGTTGATGGACTCACTTTATCTTCCAAGCCTTCCGCCGTTATCGTATTAGATGGCCTTAAGCCATATTTATTGTAATAAGTTCTCTTTTGAGACATTCGTTGTAATAAGTGTGTGATTGCTACTCTGTTATAAATCCTTCAAGTACCGTGTGTGTCAGCATTACCGATCCAAGGATGACACTTATGCACAGAGATCAGACTGTTTGAGGTCTGGTCGCTACAAAGATGGTATCAGAGCACACGCTAACTATAGGACACGACCACTAAGCTAAAGCCCTAGATCACTACTCTCTTCTCATTTCTGACTCCTCTCCATTTTCTACTCTTTAGGATGGCGGATGCAGGGATCATGTTCACGCAACCGGATGAAGACACACCTTTTGGACGCCACTTGAAGGAAGTCACTAGGTACCTGAACATTTGAATACCAAGCTTCACCGGGACTTACAACGCCACTTTACCAGAAGAGGAGCGTTGGATGATTCAAGTTCAAGTTCCAGGAAGGACATTCACGCCAGTCACTGAGCCCATAGAGTTTTCTTTTGATGCACCAACTTGGAGTCTAGGAAAGAGTATGGCAGCTCACATTACCATGGGACGCATTGGAGAAGTTTACCACAATGATCTCAAGGATACAATCTACCAGATTTGTGGGCGCCGAGATGAACAATGGGAGATGATTAGCACCAGGAAGGATAGATCGATTGCAGCTTTTATCCAGGAGTTAAACCAGCACATTCGACGCCAGGAGAACCAGATGTGCGCATGCATGGCAGATTTGAAAAAGGCGATGACAAGGATCATGGAGCTGGAGGAAGAACTCAAGGCTACTCGCGAAGATTATGAGGAGGAGATCGTCGTACTAGTGGAGAAGAATGACGACCTGACAAGGAAGCTAGGAGTTTTCATGGGAGATTCCACGACAGGAGGAGAAGATGACGATTCCACTTGCCCGGAGAACTACATCATCATCGATGACACCGACTCGGACCCTGGCGATAGCGATGATGACTATGTTGATGAAGCTGGAGCAGATATCATGGAGTCTTCGACCGAGCAATTTTTCTAGTCGACCACCATATCAGTAGTAGTATTCCACCATGTATATAGTATAGTCCAAGCACTTTTGCAACGATAGTTCTAGACCGATTGTATGCCCTTTGTTTGAATGATTGAGTGATATGTTTGTGTTTGTCTCATGTGCATATGGGTAGTGTTTTCCCCCTAGACCTCATTCTATTCTGTTTTCTCATCTTTTCTAAACCCAGCAGATGCCTCTGAGACGCTATAATGGATTTGCATTCCCGCCGGAGCTCACTAAGTTGATACAGCAGCAGAATGCATTGATGCAGATACTAGTCCAGAATCAGAACCAGGGGAACAACAACAACAACCCACCACCACCACCACCAGTTGATCACTTAGCCCGTTTTCTTAGGCTGAATCCGCCGGTGTTCTCCAGTAGCACCGAGCCGATTGTTGCAGATGATTGGCTCCGTAAGATTGAAAGGGAGTTGACTACTGCAGGATGCACAGATGCGGAGAGAGTGCGTTTTGCCACACATCAGCTTGATGGACCCGCAGCATCATCTTGGGACAATTTCATAGTCACTTACCCCATTGACAGTGTGACATGGGACCAGTTCCAGCAGGCTTTACGCACTGCCCATGTTTCAGCAGGAGCTATGGCCATGAAGAAGCGTGAGTTTCGCAACTTACGCCAAGGAGGGCGCACTGTTGGCCAATATGTGGATGAATTTAGTAAGCTAGCACGTTATGCCCCAGATGACGTCGCTACAGATGCAGCTAAGAAGGAGAAGTTTCTGGAAGGACTGAATGATGAGCTGAGCATGCAGTTGATGGTGGAAAATTTTAATAACTACCAGGAGTTGGTGGATAGAGCTCTCATGCTTGAAGGGAAGCAGCAGCAGATTGACAGCCGCAAGAGGAAGTATGGACAAGGGAAGTATAATTCTAGAGCTCATCAGCGACCCCGTTTCACCCCGAACTCGGGAGGACTTGTTCATGACCATGGAGGCCACACTCATAATGGAGGAAGTTCGCACAATCATAGTGGCCCCATGAATGGAGGTAATGGAGGAAGTAGCGGACAGAACCGTTCCAACCCGGCAACACCCGCCAAGAAAGATCTAAGCCACGTTACTTGCTACAAGTGCCAGAAGACCGGACATTACGCCAATGAATGTCCTGAAGCCAAGAATGGAAACGGCAATGGAAGCTCTGGGAAGAAGCCCAACCCTTTCAACAGGGGACAAGTGAACCACGTTAACGTGGAGGAGGTTGAAGCTCAGCCAGATGCAGTAATAGGTAAGTTTTTGGTTAAGTCATTTATGGCAGTCGTTCTTTTTGATACTGGTGCATCGCATTCATACATATCAAGGGGATTTGTGGATAAGTATAAGTTGCCCACTAGAGTTCTTAAGACACCCATGCTAGTAACCTCACCCAGAGCAGAGTATATGGCAAGCCATGGATGTTTTCAGATGCCATTGACCATAGGTAGGCATGTTTTCCCCTTAGATCTGATAATTTTGGAGTCACAAGGTTTGGATGTGATTCTGGGTATGGATTGGCTATCGATGTATGGAGGAAACATCGATTGCGCCAGTAAAACGATTTTGCTCACCACCCCAGAAGGAAGAAGGATCAAGTATGTATCCCGGCATGTTCCGAATAGGACTCAAGTAAATTCCTTATCAGGAGTTGTACAGGAGGAAGTACCAGTGGTGAAGGATTTTCTGGATGTATTTCCAGAAGAGTTGCCAGGCATGCCACCGGATAGAGACATTGAGTTTTTAATTGAGCTTTTGCCAGGCACACGGCCAATATCTAGGAGACCGTACAGAATGCCCGCAAACGATTTGGAAGAAATTAAGAAGCAGATTAAGGAGTTACTAGATAAAGGTTATATACGCCCAAGTTCGTCACCTTGGGGATCACCAGTACTTCTAGTGGAGAAGAAGGATGGATCATTAAGGATGGTTGTTGATTATCGAGGACTGAATGAGGTGACGATCAAGAACAAGTACCCACTACCGATGATCAATGATTTGTTTGACCAACTGCAAGGAGCTAAGGTGTTTTCCAAGATCGATATGCGATCAGGGTATCACCAGCTGAGGATTCGAGAGGAGGATATACCTAAGACAGCTTTTACCACGAGGTACGGGCTATATGAGTATAACGTTATGTCATTTGGCCTGACTAACGCACCTGCCTATTTCATGAACATGATGAACAAAGTGTTTATGGAGTTTTTGGATAAGTTCGTCGTGGCGGTGTTCATTGATGACATTCTGGTCTACTCGAGGAACGAAGAGGAACATAAGGAGCATTTGCATTTACTACTTGGGAAGCTCAGAGAACATCAGCTATACGCCATGTTCAGCAAGTGTGAGTTTTGGCTGAAGGAAGTTGGATTTCTTGGACATGTTATATCCGGAGAAGGAATAGCAGTAGACCCCACCAAGGTTGTCACTGTGACAAATTGGGCGTCACCCACGACAGTTGGAGAGATCCGGAGTTTTCTTGGACTCGCAGGATACTACCGGAGGTTCATTGAGAATTTCTCAAAGATTGCAAAGCCCATGACGGAGTTGTTGAAGAAGGACACCAAATTCAATTGAACTGAGGAATGTGAGGCCAGCTTTCAAGAGTTGAAGAGACGCTTGGTTACATCACCAGTGTTGATTCTACCAGATCAACGCAAGGATTACGAAGTGTATTGAGATGCTTCTCGTTGAGGACTTGGAGCCGTACTTATGCAGGAGGGAAGAGTTGTTTCATATGCCTCACGACAGCTTAAACCCCATGAGTTAAATTATGCTACGCATGATTTGGAGTTAGCAGCCGTAGTGCATGCGCTGAAGACATGGAGACATTTTCTCATCGGAAACCATTGTGAAGTATACACGGATCACAAGAGTTTGAAGTATATCTTCATGCAGAAGGAGTTGAATCTCAGGCAGAGGAGATGGTTAGAGCCCATTAAGGATTATGATATGAGATTGCATTATCATCCCGGAAAGGCTAACGTAGTAGCCGATGCGTTGAGCCACAAAAGTCATGTCAATACACTCATGACCGGAGAGTTACCCAAGGAGTTAGCAGATGACCTTCGCGAGCTATGTTTGGAGATAGTTCCGAGAGGCTATGTAGCAGCATTGGAGATTCAGGCTACTTTGATGGATAAGATCATAGAAGCTCAGAAGACGGACAAGGAGATTGCCAAAATAAATGAAAGAATGAGTAAAGGAAAGGCTAAAGGATTTCGTGAGGATGAGCATGATACCTTATGGTTTGAGGACCGCGTATATGTGCCAAACGATCAGGAGATCAGGAAGTTGATTCTGCAAGAGGCCCATGATTCGCCATATTCGATTCACCGAGGAAATACCAATATGTATCTGGATTTGAAGGATAGTTTCCGGTGGACCGGAATGAAGAAGAATATTGCAGAGTATGTAGCAGTTTGTGATGTATGTCAGAGAGTGAAGGCAGAGCACCAGAAGCCAGCAGGATTGCTACAGCCATTGCCGATACCCGAATGGAAGTGGTATAAACTGGGCACGGACTTTAATACGGGATTACCCAGGACTCGTTCAGGCTATGACTCGATATGGGTTGTAGTCGATCGTTTGACGAAGGTAGCTCATTTCATTCCAGTGAAGACCACTTGCACCACTGCTAAGTTGGCAAAGATATACGTGACCAGGATCGTATGTCTGCATGGAGTTCCGAGGACCATTGTATCAGATAGAGGAACCTAGTTTACTTCAAAGTTTTGGAATCAGTTGCATGAAACTTTGGGAACCAGGCTAGAGTTCAGTACAACTTTTCACCGCAGACAGATGGGCAGACTAAGAGAGTCAATCAGATTCTGGAGGACATGTTGAGAGCTTGTGCGCTAGACTATGGATCTAGTTGGGACGATAATTTGCCTTATGCAGAGTTCTCATACAACAACAGCTATCAAGCCAGTTTGAAGATGGCCCCTTTCGAAGCATTGTACGGAAGGAGGTGCAGAACACCGTTGTTGTGGGACGAAGTGGGAGATCGATAGTTGTTTGCACCAGATTTGATTAAAGAGTCTGAAGAGAAGGTTAAGCTGATTCGTGATAGACTCAAGGTAGCCCAGTCCAGGCAGAAGAGTTATGTGGATTCTAAAACGCAAGGAGACAGTTTACGAAGTTGGAGACAGAGTGTATCTTCGTGTATCCCCACTTCGAGGAGTGAAGCGCTTTGGAGTTAAGCGAAGGTTAGCTGGGACCATACAGAGTTTTGGAACGTATGGGAGAAGTTGCTTACAAGTTGGAATTACCCGAAGGATTGTCCGGAGTTCACGATGTGTTCCACGTTTCTCAGTTGAAGAAGTGCCACACAGAGATGGCTGATATTCCTCTGAGAGATACAGTGCCGCTGGAAGTGATTCGGTTGGATAGTGATTTGACCTATGAGGAGAAACTAGTCAAGATACTCGAGTTTGCCAGCCGAGTTACGCGCAACAAGGTTATCAAGTTTTGCAAAGTTCAGTGGAGTCACCATACCGAAGATGAAGCCACCTGGGAACGAGAGGAAGACCTACGGAAGGATCACTCTCACCTATTTTCTAGCCAACCCGAATCTCGAGGGCGAGATTCATCTTAAGGGGGGTAGGTTTGTAACATCCCAAATTTTCAATTTGGAATGTTATACATTAGATCATCATTGCATATCATATTTTATTTGCATTTTGGTTTGATCCTAGAAATTCTACGCAACTCAAGGACCCGCAGAGAGAGTTGGCGATTTCGTTATTTTCATATTCGAGTTTTTCTCAAATTTTGAAAAGAGGATCGTTTGATTTTAATTATTTGTCTCTTGAATATTTCTTTTATAAATAAAAGAGAGAGGATAAAATGACTTCCTCAAAATAAAGAAATATCGGAGATTTTAATATTAAAATCAAATAAGAATTTTATTCGGAGTTTTATCGCTATTTTATTTGAATTAGGAAAATATGCGTTTTCCAAAATTGCATTTTAGGCCCAAATAAATGTTCACCTTGTCTGGCCTATTTTTAGAGAACCGGAGCTGCCGAAGCCCACCAGCGCCACACCCCGAAACCCTAACCCTAGCCCGACGCCGCCGCCGCCACCGCCGCCGCCGCAGCCGCCCCGCCGCCCAGCGCCGCCTCGCGGGAGCCCCCGCCGCCGCAGCCGGCCTCGCCGGACTTGCCGGAGGTAGCCGCCCGACGCCGCCGGTTTTCTTCAGAAAACCGAACGGTGTTTTAAGACCCATGGTTTATTTTTTTCTAGATCGGTTTTTTTCTACGGTTTAGTTATATAGCGAACGCCCGTTCGTTCGTTCGTTTTAACGAACGGTTTTCACCGTTTAGCCGCAGACAGCGAACGTTCGTTCGTTAGCCTGTTCGTCAGTTTTTCTTTTTCTCGGATTTTCCGCGATTATTTTCGATCGCGATTTCTGATCCAATTTTCGTTCTAGTATAACTTTTCGCTTGTTTATCGGAATCAGGCGATTCAAGTGCCTAGAGTTTCGTCTCGAAACCCTCTTTCTGTTTAACCAACTTAAACAAGTTTTTGCTACTGTAAAATTTGACTTTAGTCCAGATTAGTAAACGAAGCTTGTTCCTTTCGCCGTTTGAGTTTTGTTGCTTCGTTTGATTTGATTCTTTTGCAAACTGGAGTTCTTAAATTGAACTTTCTGGTTAGATCTCTTATTTGAGTTTTACCCGTGCCCTTGCTTGATTGCTTATTGTATGCTTGTTTGTTTGCGATAGAGTACCCAGAGAGCAAAGCGTGCTACTACGAGTCTCTAGGTTTCGCGGATCATCAGCAAGGCAAGTAACACTTTGATCATACCTCTTACTACCCAGTTTTATTGCATTAGATCAATCCTCAAACAATTGCATGATTAGGATCTGATTAAATTGTGGGTTTGGGAAGTAGATGAGGTAGTACCTATTCACCTGTTTATTATGAAACCTTTGGGAGTTACTTCTACGTTGCTTATATTGCTATGCTATGCTCGTAGACGTGGATTGGGTTTGAGTGTATCCATGACAGATGTGAGATTGTTAATTAATGGTTCAACTTAAGGTGGCAACTTTAATACACATCTGGGTGGATTGAGGCACCTGGGGAATTCCAGTGATTGCCTGTATTTTTTGGAAATCCCGGGGTACCGTGTGATTCTCCTATGGACTGCCACCCAGGCTGAAAGGGATCATAAGATTATTCATGCTAGAAACTTCCGTGTGCAGCCACATGCCATTATGGGCTCTGGCAGAGTTGAGTAAGTTGTGGGAAACCTTTCCATGATGGGCTAGCAGATGTAGGGGATTGTACGTGTACCGGCCTATCTATCGGTTAAGGGGACCTCTTCGAAAAGACCGTGTCTCGGTCATCCGTTTCTCAAACATCATGCAGTGCGAGAAATTCAACAGAGGAGATCGAGTCTTGTGGGGAAAAGTGCACAAACCTCTGCAGAGCGTACAAACTAATCATGGTTAGCCGTGTCCCCGGTTATGGACATCTTGAGTATCTGGTTCTTGGATTACCATGTGGATCTCATCACTCTTAATTAAATAATTTGATTGGGTTATTGATTACATTTTAATTGGGATTGAGATGGGGTTTACCATTCTCAATGTCTAACAACCACCATGATAGTTAAATAAAATTTATTCCTTTGTTGTAGGGAAAAATTGGCTTTTTGCAAAACATATTAACCATACAGCCTCGACCAGCCAAATATGCATGTAGTGATAGCATTATTCTGTTCATTACTCTTTTGTGTTATTTTGCCAGCATATTCCATGTGCTGACCCATTTTCGGGCTGCAACGTATCATGTCGGAGACTTTTCAGACGACGAGTAAGGAGCCTTAGGTCGTGGTCTTTCACTCAGTGATGCCGTTGGAGTTGATGGACTCACTTTATCTTCCAAGCCTTCCGCTCTTATCGTATTAGATGGCCTTAAGCCATATTTATTGTAATAAGTTATCTTTTGAGACATTCATTGTAATAAGTGTGTGATTGCTACTCTGTTATAAATCCTTCAAGTATTGTGTGTGTCAGCATTACCGATCCAGGGATGACACTTCTGCACAGAGATCAGACTGTTTGAGGTCAGGTCGCTATAGCCCTCTGCCTCCGTATATAAAGGAGCAAGGGGGAGGCCGGCCGGCCTTGTGGCATGCCAAGGAGGGGGAGGAGTCCTCCTCCTAGTAGGAGTAGGGCTCCCCCTTTCCTAGTCCAACTAGGAGGAGGAAGGCGGAAGGAAGGAGAGGGAAAGGAGAAGGAAAGGGGGGGCGCCCCCCTCCCTAGTCCAATTCGGACTCCCTATAGGGAGGGGGCGCGGCTGCCCCTTGTGGGCTGCCTCCCCTCTTACCTATGGCCCATGTAGGCCCAATAGTCCCCCCGGGGGTTCCGATAACCCCCCGGCACTCCGATAATTATCCCGTGACCCCCGGGACACTTCCGGTGTCCGAATATAGTCGTCCAATATATCAATCTTTATGTCTCGACCATTTCAAGACTCCTCGTCATGTCCGTGATCACATCCGGGACTCCGAACTATCTTGGGTACATCAAAACACATAAACTCATAATATTGATCGTCACCGAACTTTAAGCGTGCGGACCCTACGGGTTCGAGAACTATGAAGACATGACCGAGACACATTTCCGGTCAATAACCAATAGCGGAACCTGGATGTTCATATTGGCTCCCACATATTTGATACGTCTCCATCGTATCTACTTTTGCAAACACTGTTGCCCTTGTGTTGGACTCTAACTTGCATGATTTGAATGGAACTAACCCGGACTGACACTGTTTTGAACAGAATTGCCATGGTGTTATTTTTGTGCAGAAATAAAAGTTCTCGGAATGACCTAAAACTTCATGCAGAATATTTTTGGAATATATAAAAAATACTGGCGAAAGAATCAAGACCAGGGGGCCCACACCCTGTCCACGAGGGTGGGGGCGCGCCTATCCCCCTGGGCGCGCCCCCTATCTCGTGGGCGCCCTGAGGCTCCACCGACGTCAACTCCAACTCTATATATTCACGTTCGGGGAGAAAAAAATCAGAGAGAAGGATTCATTGCATTTTACGATACAGAGCCGCCGCCAAGCACTAAACTCTCTCGGGAGGGCTGATCTGGAGTCCGTTCAGGGCTCCGGAGAGGGGAATCCATCACCGTTGTCATCATCAAGCATCCTCCATCACCAATTTCATGATGCTCACCACCGTGCGTGAGTAATTCCATCGTAGGCTTGCTGGACGGTGATGGGTTGGATGAGATTTATCATGTAATCGAGTTAGTTTTGTTAGGGTTTGTTCCCTAGTATCCATTATGTTCTGAGACTGATGTTGCTATGACTTTGCTATGCTTAATGCTTGTCAATAGGGCCAAAGTGCCATGAATTCAGATCTGAACCTATTATGTTTTCATGAATATATGTGAGTTCTGGATCCTATCTTGCAAGTCATTAGTCACCTACTATGTGTTATGATCCGGTAACCCCGAAGTGACAATAATCGGGACCACTCCTGGTGATGACCTTTTGGGGAACGCAGTATTTCAAAAAAATTCCTACGATCACGCAAGATCAATCTAGGAGAAGCATAATAACGAGCGGGGAGAGTGTGTCCATGTACCCTCGTAGACCGAAAGCGGAAGCGTTTAGTAACGCGGTTGATGTAGTCGAACCTCTTCGTGATCCAGCCGATCAAGTATCGAACGCATGGCACCTCCGCGATCTGCACACGTTCAGCTCGGTGACGTCCCTAGAACTCTTGATGCAGTTGAGGCCGAGGGAGAGTTTTGTCAGCACGACGGCGTGGTGACGGTGATGATGAAGTTACGGGCGGAGGGCTTCGCCTAAGCACTACGACGATATGACCGAGGTGTTGAACTGTGGAGGGGGCACTGCACACGGCTAAGAGATTGTCTGTTGTGCCATTGGGGTGCCCCCTGCCCCCGTAAGGGGAGGGGAGGAGGCTGGCCACCAGGGGCGCGCCAAGAAGAGGGGAGTCCTACTAGGACTCCAGTCCTAGTAGGATTCGGCCCCACCCTTTTTTTCCTTCTACCGGAGGGGGCAAAAGGGAAGGAGAGGGAGTAGGAGAAGGAAAGGGGGTGGCGCCCCTTCCCAAGTCCAATTCGGCCTCCTATGGCCCATAAGGCCCATATCTTTCCCGGGGGGTTCCGGTAACCTCCCAGTACTCTAGAAAAATGCCCGAATCACTCGGAACCATTCCGATGTCCGAATGCAACTTTCCAATATATGAATCTTTACCTCTCAACCATTTCGAGACTCCTCGTCATGTCCATGGTCTCATCCGGGACTATGAACAAACTTCGGTCATCAAATCACATAACTCATAATACAAATCGTCATCGAACGTTAAGCGTGCGGACCCTACGGGTTCGAGAACTATGTAGACATGACCGAGACACATCTTCGGCCAATAACCAATAGCGGAACCAGGATGCTCATATTGTCTCCTAAAAATTCTACGAAGATCTTTATCGGTCACACCACATAACAAGATAGGTTGTTCCCTTTGTCATCGGTATGTTACTTGCCCGAGATTCGATCATCGGTATCATCATACCTAGTTCAATCTCGTTACCGGCAAGTCTCTTTACTCGTTCTGTAATGCATCTTCCCGCAACAAACTCATTAGTCACAGTGCTTGCAAGGCTTATAGTGATGTGCATTACCGAGAGGGCCCAGAGATACCTCCCCGACAATCGGAGTTACAAATCCTAATCTTGATATATGCCAACTCAACAAACACCATCGGGGACACCTGTAGAGCACCTTTATAATCACCCAGTTACGTTGTGACTTTTGGTAGCACACAATGTGTTCCTCCGGTATTCGGGAGTTTCATAATCTCATAGTCAGAGGAACATGTATAAGTCATGATGAAAGCAATAGAAATAAAACTAAACGATCCTTATGCTAAGGTAACAGATGGGTCTTCTCCATCACATCATTCTCTAATGATGTGATCCCATTCATCAAATGACAACACATGCCTATGGTCAGGAAGCTTAACCATCTTTGATTAACGAGCTAGTCTAGTAGAGGCATACTAGGGACACTTTGTCTTGTCTATGTATTCACACATGTATCAAGTTTCCGGTTAATAAAATTCTAGCATGAATAATAAACATTTATCATGATATAAAGAAATATAAATAACAACTTTATTATTGCCTCTAGGGCATATTACCTTCAGTCTCCCACTTGCACTATAGTCAATAATCTAGTTCACATCACCATGTGATTTAACACCAATAGTTCACATCACCATGTGATTACTTCACATGGCCATGTGACTAATACCCAAAGGGTATTACTAGAGTCAATAATCTAGTTCACATCGCTATGTGATTAACACCCAAAGAGTACTAAGGTGTGATCATGTTTTGCTTGTGAGAGAAGTTTAGTCAACGGGTCTGCCACATTTAAAGCCATATGTATTTTGCAAATTTTCTACGTCTACAATGCTCTGCACGGAGCTAGTCTAGCTAATAACTCCCACTTTCAATATGTATCCAGATCGAGACTCAGATTCATCCAGATCGGTGTCAAACCATGCATCGAGGTAATTCTTTACGATGAACTCTTTATCACCTCAATAACCTAGAAATATTTCCTTAGTCCTCTAAGGATATTTTTGACCAATGTCCAGTGATCTACTCCTAGATCACTATTGTACTTGTGACACCCAAGTTTTTATTTGGATTTTTCAAAAGATTTTATTTGACTTGAGGGGAGTGATTTAAATTTTTCTTCAAGAGAACTCTCCCTCTCATATATTTTTCTTTATGGCAAAAGTTTTGTTTGGATTCACCCAAGATCTGCCTTTGGTCTTGGAAGTTCTTGCTTTTCATTTGGACTCAAGACAAAATGTTTTTCATTTGGGAAAAGAACTTTTGAAAATCTTTTTGAATTTGCACTATGGCTTTTGGAAAGTCCTTTGCCACTTTCAACCATTCCTTCTTGCCATGGCATTAGTGCAAATCCTCTCTCCTAACCACTTCCCTCACCTTTGGATCATGATTTGCATCAAATCCAGCAAGTTGAACCTCCCCATGTATTTATTTCCATTTAAATCTTATTCAAATAAATTTCTGCCTTCTTTCCTAGGACTTGAAGATTTGCAAAGGAACTCCACTTTCTGTCTTGATTTTTGCCCCCAAACCTTTTTCCCCTCCTACTCCTTTGAACCCTCAATCAAGAACCATGAAGATCCACTGGTCTTCAGTTCAAAATTTTCAAACTACACTTGCTACAAGTTTGGACCAGATTTGCCAAATTTGGTGAAATTCATTCAAAACCTCCTCCAAAAATTCCAAGTAAAATCAGGCAGCCCCTGGGTGCTTTGAGTGGTCATCTCACCAAGTTACAGCTCCAGAAAAATTTATCTCATAGCCAAAACCTTCTGTCGAACACCTGCAGTGCACTGTCTATGTCAAGTTCAGAAAGTTCAGAGAACACTGCAGTGGCCTGCTGTCGTTTTCTTCAGAGAAGGGCATCGATCTCGCCAGTACCACCGCGTCACCTTGCTCCTCGTCCCCGCCCTCTTGTTCCTGCACCGCACGAACGCCTGGCGCCTTGCGGGCGTCGGCGACGAGCAGCAGAAGGTGCGCCGCCCCGTGACCGACGCCGGCGGCGGCTTTGCGGGCGCCAGCGGGAGACACGGCGCCGACGACGCCACCCAGCGCCGCCCATACCACCGGAGCCCGCCGCGTGGCCTTCCACTCCCCCGAATACGCTGCCGCTCTCGTCGTGAACCGCAGGGCGCGGAGCGCGCTCTCTGCCGCCGTTGAGCCCGTGCGGTCACCTCACCGTGGACCGACGCCATTACGCCAAGACCATCTCCGTTTAGCTGTGAAACGACTCCAGTAACCTCCACTGATGCTGCCTGGCCGCTCAAACCACCTGCCAATCCACTGCTCCGCCGTAATCACTCGCCGGAGATTCTCCGTTCACGGCCACCCCGTCGATCTGCCTATAAATAGAGGCCCCGAGCTTCAACTCGAGCACCCACCATCCCTGCACTCCCCCTAGAGCAAGCCTAGCCACTTGAAGAGCCCCGAGGAGGTCTCCTTCCTCGACTCCGGCCGCCGCGACCCGCCACGGGATCCAGCCCGATTCGCCCCCGTGTGCGCTCCTCCGCCTCCATTCTCTTGCCAGTAGCTTCACCTTGCATCCCTCGTTCTGACCCGCGCCTCAGTTCGTAGTTTGCAGCCCTCCACCGGAGTTCCCCATCCTCACCCGAGCCGCCGTCCGCCGGAGATAGTGTCGCCGTCGACGTGGTGCTCTCCGTTGGACGAGTCCACCACCCACCGACGCGGAAGAAGACGCTGAAGCTCTTGGTACCCTCCGTTTCTCCTAACTCGCCGTGGTTCGACGCCGGCGTCCACCGCAGTCTTCGGGCGCCGGCGAGCTTTTCAAACCTGACATGTGGACCCCGCATGTCAGCCTCTGTTCTTTTATTCGCGAACCGTTTTCTGTTGGCGCCTTCGGGCAAAATACGTTTTCTACTTTGCGCTTGCGCATTCCCAACCGAAGCGTTTTCTGTTTTCTCAGTTAAAACCCTGGAACTTTTCTGTTTCATTATAGATAAGTACCTGGACAGAAACCTTTATAACTTTTTAATAAAAAGGGATTTTTGAGTGATTCTTTTTCTGACAATCTTCAAATTTTGTCTTTTTTTTATGGGATTTAATTGAAAATTATTTGGAAAAGTTTCTGTGCAAGTGTTGGTTTTCACGTTAGTATCCGTTTCGTGATTGCCGTAGGTTCCGGAAGAGGTGACGGAGCCGCGAACTTCGCCGAGCTAGACTCCGACTTCTCCGAACCAGGCAAGCATGTTTTGAACATTTGATATGACAGGTGTTTTACATGTTCACGTGAGAGTTTGTGCGTGGCATATGAGTGTCGGTAAATACCTCGTTGCTTGTAAGGCAACGACCCGGTTGTTCCAAAGTCGCGATAATCTCTGATGAGAGATGGCCTAATCATGTGGTGACATGAAGGGCAGCAAGGTGGTACTGTTGTAGCATACCAGCCTTGCGTCATCCGACTTTCCCCGACGTTAACGTGGTTGGAGCCACGTTATCGTTCTTTTCCCGCATGTTCCAAAGTTGCGATGATCTCTGATGAGAGATGGCCTAATCATGTGGTGACAGGAAGGGCAGCAAGGTGGTACTGTTGTAGCATACCAGCCTTGCGTTATCCGACTTTCTCCGACGTTAACGTGGTTGGAGCCACGTTACCGTTCTTTTCCCTTTCCGTGCTACCACATGTCTCATTGCCAGGATGCGGTTTAGTAAGTTGGTAACCTCTTTCCGTGTACACACCAAACAGAGAGGCCGGGATGATGGTACCTTGGCCCAGGATTAAAGCCAGTCATCCGGTCAGGGGGCATGGGTGTTTCCGGTTGGGACCGAGAGGGGGGGCACCCCCTTAGAGCGCGCGTATAGAAATTTGATCCCATGCTACGCGAGGTTGTAGCCTCCCCGTCTCAAGGTTTTTCTTGAACGTCGTCGAGGGTGATCCCTGGCTTCGGATGGTTGAATTGGGTGTGTACTGGTTAGACGTGTTTCTTCCAAAACACCATAGACGGAACTAGTCCCCGTGACTACTGAAATCCGTTGGCTGTGGTTAAGTACAAAGTCTGCAGAGTCAATTCTTTCCAAATCATCGTATCCATGATCAGTAGTGTAAACATTATATCCATATCTATCCGTGTGAAAAACTTGTCCCCGGTGAACAAGCTCTAGTGGTAAATCCAGTTTTATTGTTACTCCTGTGGATGGACTAACTTTATATTCGTCGCATGCTTGTGATAATTTATGTTTCCGAACGATTATATTATTGAGCTGTGATATAAGCCCTTTATGTGATGTCGCGCAGACGTCCGACTGTGGCGTGTACGTGTCTCTTACTGTATATATAAGCCCTTTATGTGATGTCGCACAGACGTCCGACTGTGGCATGCACTGTCTTTATTTTCTGTTGCAAGCCCTTTATGTGGTATCGCCTCGACGCCCGACTGTGGCATTATTATTCTGCATTTTCCGCTCGAGGAGTCTTTCAGACACTCGTTTGGCACCTGTATTATTATTCCGCATTTTCCGCTCGAGGAGTCTTTCAGACACTCGTTTGGAACCTGTATTATTATTTCGCATTTTCCGCTCGAGGAGTCTTTCAGACACTCGTTTGGCACCTGTATTATTATTCCGCATTTTCCGCTCGAGGAGTCTTTCAGACACTCGTTTGGCACCTGTATTATTATTCCACATTTTCCGCTCGAGGAGTCTTTCAGACACTCGCTTGGCACCAGTATCATTATTCCGCATTTTCCGCTCGAGGAGTCTTTCAGACACTCGTTTGGCACCAGTATTACTATTCTGCAGTTTCCGCTCGAGGCGTCATTCAGACCCTCGCTTGGCACCCAGTATTTATTATCTCTATGTCTGATCGCACTGGTTAACTTGTTCATATGTTTCATGTTTGCATTCGTTATACCTTATGTCCGAACTGTCTTGCGAGTACTTTCATAGTACTCACCTGGCTTGTTGATTTGGCCAGATGTTGACGAAGGCGATCTCTTGGATGAAGAGTTTGATAGCGCGTCCGATGCCTAGAGGAGTCCCAGTCAGTCCTGCGCGATCCCGGATATTGGTCACTTGTATTGTTTACGCTTCCGCCACCCGCAATAAGTCTTCTCGAGCCTCACTCCGAAGCTCGATGAGTTGTAGTCTTCTGGAATCATATCACTCGCTTCGCGATGATATTTCCACCACCGTTATTATCGTGAGTTAGTAATTTGCCACCCTACCGCCGTCTTGTTTCAGCGGTGTGCATGTAATAAATTGTTGGGCAGTCTCTGCTCAACCTTGTATTATATTTAGTACTCCTGGTATTTTTCTTCTGTGACCAAGATATTGTCTACCAGTGAGAAGGAATTCTTCCTCGCTGGTCCGTAAAAGGGATTGGTCTCTCAATAATTATTTTATTGAAAAACCGGCCATGACAAGCTTGGTATCAGAGCCAGGCTGACTGTAGGAAGCCACTAGGTGCGATCGCTAATCGGTTATTAGCGTCTTTTGTGCTTTTTCAGCATTTTGCAATTGTAGCTATTTTCTGTTGGTCATCATAAATTTATGACATGACTACTCAGAATTTTTGCCTACTTTTGTAGATGGCTGGCAGCAGCTGTGAGAATCGAGTGTTCACCAACGTGCCCGAGGGGTTTGTCAAACTCCTCGTCTCCATCACCAAGCTCGCGATCGGGCCAGCAGCTCGCCCGGAGTTCACACTCTATCAGCACAAGCTCAGTGACGACGTGTCTATGCACCAAGCTGTGGTGCAGTTCAAGGGAGGACGATCTGCTGCTCGCCACTTCCGTTTCGTGGGAAGGGCCATGCCTACGGAGAGGCATGCCATGCAGATGGCTGCCCGCGAGGCGATAGCTCGCCTTCGGGACATCCTTCCTACGATGAAGACTCGTCGCTACCGCTACCTCCCATGCCATGTGCCCTACACCAGCCACGTTCGCCTGCCATCGGGGAGAAAGAGATGAAGCCATCGAGATGGTTGTGGAGTATCTCAAGGCTCTGGAGGAGTCTTTCGACAACCTCGTAGATGATCTTGTGGCTGCCCGCATGGACTTAGTCCGGGGCGGTCCTGCCAGCAGGAAGGAGCTTCTCCACACGGCGCCGCCCCTGACATTCGTCTCGTCTTCAGCCTCGTATGCACCGGCCGTTTTGGCCACTGCTCGCCGTCTGCCTACCACTGAGGAGTTCGACCGAGTCATCGCTCCTACTCCAGTCAGAGCCGCACCGCCTGCCGCACGCGCTCTACCACCAGTCGCCCCCACACCATCACCGCAGCGCAGCGTCTCGCGCCAGGAGCCAGCTAGAGAGGAGGAGGTTGACTCTCCTGGACCGCTGAGCCTTGCCATCGGCAAGGGGAAGGAGATCTTCACCATCTCCGACTGAGAGCACCGAGTAGCCGCGTGTTATGCCTGCTTGTATGATGTGTTGTTTTATCTGTACGCTAGTTTGTATTGGTGTGTTTGCTGCCTTCCGGAGTAGTACGCTAGTTTTAATAACATGTCAGGATTGTGTACGCGCATCCTGAGTGCTGTATCTTGTGTTTGCTTTTCGCATGTAAGATTTATGTTAAGCACTTCTTCTCCATGAACAATCATTTGTGTTTCTTTGAAAACCTTGAAGCCTTTTGATTATTGCCTTTGCGAGATTTTTTGTGCTACACAGCTTTTCTCATGGGTTTTACAAATAATACCCCAGACTGGAAAAATGTCTCGCCCGTGGACTCGCTCCATGCCCAATCAGCCAGAAGAGGTTTACGGGACACAGACCAGCAACAATTTCACTCAGGGTCAGTCCAGCCAACAAGACAGCGAAGCAGCACTGTCTCAAGTATGCCGTCTCTTCGAGCAAAGCCAGCAACAGCACCAAGAGATGATGAACCATGTCATCAACATGGGAAACCACCGTGAACCCTATCAACCCCATTCCAAGTTATCTGAGTTACAGAAGACTCGCCCCTCAACTTTTGCTCACACCGACAGACCGCTGGAAGCCGATGATTGGCTTCGCGAGATTGAAAGGAAACTGATTATTGCTCAGTGCTCCGATCATGAGAAGGTGCTTTATGCACCACACTATCTTACTGGAGCAGCCGCAGCATGGTGGGAAAACTTCCTACACATGCATCCTAGGGAACACAACATCACCTGGGAAGAGTTCAAGGAAGGCTTCCGTGGGGCACACATCCCCAGGAGCATCCTAAAGATCAAGAAGAGAGAGTTTGATGACCTGAAGCAAAGAGGCATGTCAGTGACAGAGTACAATGGTCAGTTCACTCAGCTGTCTCGTTATGCCTACGACGAGCACATGACAGAAAGCAAAAAGATGGAAAAATTCCTGGACGGCCTGGCACCAGCACTGAGATGCCAACTGATTGTACACACCTTTCCGGATTTTAAGACGCTGGTGGACAAGGCCATCACCTTGGAGAATGAGCGCCGTAGTCTGGAAGATATCCGTAAGCGGAAGAGGGACAAGACGACTCTTGCCCGCAGCAACCGAGGCAAGACTGAGGTCCCAAGGACAGACACAAGGAGATCCACGACTACTGAGCCAAGGCCCGTCGGACAATTTCATGCCAGGGACAAGGAGTTCACATACCGTCCAGGGGTCACCTGCTATGCATGTGGTCAACAAGGGCATTATGCTAAACATTGCCCGAAGCCAAGAGACTCGGCACCCAAGACAAACAATGGTGGAAACAATCCAGCCCCCAAGCGCAACAACTTCAATCCCAGCAACAACCACAGGAAGGGTCACTTGAACCATGTGACCAGGGAAGAAGCGCAGAATGCCCCACACATCGTGCTCGGTACGTTCCCTGTCAACACAATACCTGCCACGGTTTTGTTTGATTCTGGAGCTTCCCATTCGTTCGTTTCGAAGAGTTTTGTTTCGCAACGCGGTTTTCCGATACTTCCCTTGGAAAAATCTATGATCATCAAGTCCCCCGGAAATAAGCAAATCGCTCAGGGTTACTGCCAAGGAGTGGTCAGTGAGTTCGAAGGACTACAATTCCACGCGAATCTCATCGTGTTGGAAAGTAAAGGACTGGATGTCATTTTAGGGATAGACTGGTTAACCACCAACAAAGGATTCATCGACTGCTTCAATCGAACAGTTATTCTCACTCACCATCACGGCAAGACTATAAGAGTTTCCGCTCAAGAAAGGCCAAGATCACAGCAGCCAAAGCTGAACAAAATGGACATTGCAGAACTAAGGAAGGTTCCAGTGGTATGCGAGTTCCCTGATGTGTTCCCTGAAGAACTACCAGGCATGCCACCAGACCGAGAGATCGAATTCAGCATCGAACTAGCACCTGGCACCGCTCCCATCTATAAGAATCCTTATAGAATGGCACCCTCAGAATTGGTGGAGTTGAAGAAGCAGATAAAGGAATTGTTGGACAAAGGATTTATTCGAGCCAGCTCCTCACCATGGGGTTCGCCTGTGTTGTTCGCTAAGAATAAAGATGGGACACTGAGGCTGTGCATAGACTATCGAGCCCTCAATATGGTCACCATCAAAAACAAATATCCGATGCCACGGATCAATGATTTGTTTGACCAGCTCGCACAAGCCAAGGTATTTTCAAAGATTGATTTGAGATCAGGATACCATCAACTGAAGGTACGGACAGAAGATATTCCCAAGATAGCTTTCACTTCCAGATATGGGTTATACGAGTTCACAGTGATGCCTTTTGGACTAACGAACGCCCCCGCATATTTCGTCCACCTCATGAACAAAGTATTCATGAAATTCATGGACAAATTTGTGGTGGTATTCATTGACGACATTCTGGTTTACTCGAGGACACCAGAAGAGCATGCTGAACACCTCAGAATTGTTTTGGGAGAATTGAGGAAACATCAGTTGTACGCCAAATTTAGCAAGTGCAAATTTTGGCTAAGACAAGTTGGTTTCTTGGGCCATATACTGAACCAAGAAGGCGTGGCCGTAGACCCAGAAAAAGTCAAGGCCATACTGGGCTGGAAGCCACCCGCCAATGTTACTGATGTGCGGAGTTTTCTGGGAATGGCCGGGTATTACAGAAGATTTATTGAAGGGTTCTCCACTGTGGCGAAACCTATAACACAGTTACTCAAGAAGGACAAGAAATTTGTATGGACGGAAGCATGCGAGCAGAGCTTCCAAGAACTCAAGAAGAAGCTGACAACCGCACTAGTCTTAACTGTGCCAGACATACACAAGAGCTTTGAAGTGTATTGTGACGCGTCCCGAAAAGGTCTCGGATGCGTGCTAATGCAGGATGGCAAAGTTGTCGCATATGCCTCCAGGCAGCTGCGAAAACATGAGGAAAATTACCCAACACATGACCTGGAGCTAGCAGCAGTCATACATGCACTCAAGGAGTGGAGGCACTTTCTGTTGGGAAACCGCTGTGAAATATATACAGACCATAAGAGCCTCAAATATATTTTCACACAGCCAGAGCTGAATTTACGCCAACGACGCTGGTTGGAACTGGTCAAGGACTATGACGTCGGTATTCACTACCATCCAGGGAAAGCTAATGTAGTGGCCGATGCCCTTAGTCGAAACCCCAGCCCAGACAATGACGGTCCGCAAAATTTGAGGCCTGAGTTTCAGCGAGAGTTCGCTAGGCTCAACATGATGTTAGTCTCTGGGGGCACCGTATCGAACCTGGAGATACAACCCACCCTGGTGGAACAAATCAAGAAGGCTCAGCAGGGACATCCCAGCATCGAAGGCATAAAGAAGAAAATGAATCTTCGTAAGACTTCCGAGTTCGTCACCGACAGTGAAGGAACATTATGGTACCGAGACAGACTTTGCGTACCTAACATTGAGGAACTCAAGCAACAGATCTTGACGGAGAGCCACACCGCTCCATACTCGATTCATCCTGGAGGAACCAAAATGTACAAGGACATTCAGGAAAGATTTTGGTGGCACGGTATGAAAAGAGATGTAGCCACATTCATTGCTTGTTGCGATTCGTGTCAGCGCATCAAGGCCGAGCATCAAAAGCCAGCAGGGCTACTCCAACCAAACAGGATACCAGAGTGGAAATGGGATGAAATAGGAATGGATTTCATCGTCGGATTACCCCGATCACAACGTGGGAATGACGCCATATGGGTCATCACAGACCGACTAACCAAGGTTGCTCATTTCATTCCCGTGAAGACTACCTACTCCACACAAAGGCTGGCAAAACTTTATCTCTCCCGTATAGTTTGTTTGCACGGAGTCCCAAAGACTATAATATCAGACCGAGGCACCCAATTCGTCTCCAAATTTTGGGATCACCTACAACAAGCTCTGGGCACGCAACTAGCCTTCAGTACAGCATACCACCCTCAGACTGATGGACAGACGGAACGTGTGAACCAGATCCTAGAGGATATGCTAAGAGCCTGTGTGCTCACCTATGGATCCAGTTGGGAAGAGAGTTTGCCGTATGCCGAATTTGCTTACAACAACAGTTACCAAGCCAGCTTGCAAATGTCACCCTTTGAAGCATTGTACGGACGAAGGTGTCATACCCCATTGAATTGGTCAGAGACAAGTGACAGCCGTATCTTCGGCCCAGATATGCTTAAAGAGGCCGAGGAGAAAGTTAAACAAATGAGGGACAGACTCAAGACAGCACAGAGCCGCCAAAAGAGCTACTATGATCAGAAGCACCGTGAGGTCAGCTTTGAACCCGGTGATTCCGTATACCTCCGAGTATCTCCTATGAGGGGTCTGCAATGGTTCAAAATAAAGGGGAAGCTAGCCCCAAGATTTATTGGACCATTTTGTGTAAAGGCACGAAGAGGCACGGTGGCCTACCAACTAGACCTCCCCAAGGAGCTGTCAGACGTCCATGACGTGTTCCACGTCTCACAGTTAAGAAAATGTGTGAGCAACCCAGAAAAACATGTACCTCATGAGGACATTGATATGCAACCAGATCTCACCTACAGAGCAAGACCAGTAAAGATTTTAGAAGAGTCTGAACGGAGGACCCGTCAGAAAACAACAAGAGTTTTCAGGGTTCAGTGGAGCAACCACACTGAGGATGAAGCCACATGGGAAAGGGAGGATTTCCTTCGAGCAGAGTATCCATATCTATTTGAGGATCAGCAGAAATCTCGAGGACGAGATTTTTCCTAAGGGGGTAGGTGTTGTGACACCCAAGTTTTTATTTGGATTTTTCAAAAGATTTTATTTGACTTGAGGGGAGTGATTTAAATTTTTCTTCAAGAGAACTCTCCCTCTCATATATTTTTCTTTATGGCAAAAGTTTTGTTTGGATTCACCCAAGATCTACCTTTGGTCTTGGAAGTTCTTGCTTTTCATTTGGACTCAAGACAAAATGTTTTTCATTTGGGAAAAGAACTTTTGAAAATCTTTTTGAATTTGCACTATGGCTTTTGGAAAGTCCTTTGCCACTTTCAACCATTCCTTCCTGCCATGGCATTAGTGCAAATCCTCTCTCCTAACCACTTCCCTCACCTTTGGATCATGATTTGCATCAAATCCAGCAAGTTGAACCTCCCCATGTATTTATTTCCATTTAAATCTTATTCAAATAAATTTCTGCCTTCTTTCCCAGCACTTGGAGATTTGCAAAGGAACTCCACTTTCTGTCTTGATTTTTGCCCCCAAACCTTTTTCCCCTCCTAGTCCTTTGAACCCTCAATCAAGAACCATGAAGATCCACTGGTCTTCAGTTCAAAATTTTCAAACTACACTTGCTGCAAGTTTGGACCAGATTTGCCAAATTTGGTGAAATTCATTCAAAACCTCCTCCAAAAATTCCAAGTAAAATCAGGCAGCCCCTGGGTGCTTTGAGTGGTCATCTCACCAAGTTACAGCTCCAGAAAAATTTATCTCATAGCCAAAACCTTCTGTCGAACACCTGCAGTGCACTGTCTATGTCAAGTTCAGAAAGTTCAGAGAACACTGCAGTGGCCTGCTGTCGTTTTCTTCAGAGAAGGGCATCGATCTCGCCAGTACCACCGCGTCGCCTTGCTCCTCGTCCCCGCCCTCTTGTTCCTGCACCGCACGAATGCCTGGCGCCTTGTGGGCGTCGGCAACGAGCAGCAGAAGGTGCGCCGCCCCGTGACCGATGCCGGCGGCGGCTTTGTGGGCGCCAGCGGGAGACACGGCGCCGACGACGCCACCCAGCGCCGCCCATACCACCGGAGCCCGCTGCGTGGCCTTCCACTCCCCCGAATACGCTACCGCTCTCGTCGTGAACCGCAGGGCGCGGAGCGCGCTCTCTGCCGCCGTTGAGCCCGTGCAGTCACCTCACCGTGGACCGACGCCATTACGCCAAGACCATCTCCGTTTAGCTATGAATCGACTCCAGTAACCTCCACTGATGCTGCCTGGCCGCTCAAACCACCTGCCAATCCACTGCTCCGCCGAAATCGCTCGCCGGAGATTCTCCGTTCACGGCCACCCCGTCGATCTGCCTATAAATAGAGGCCCTGAGCTTCAACTCGAGCACCCACCATCCCTGCACTCCCCCTAGAGCAAGCCTAGCCACTGGAAGAGCCCCGAGGAGGTCTCCTTCCTCGACTCCGGCCGCCGCAACCCGCCACGGGATCTAGCCCGATTCGCCCCTGTGTGCGCTCCTCCGCCTCCATTCTCTTGCCAGTAGCTTCACCTTGCATCCCTCGTTCTGACCCGCGCCTCAATTCGTAGTTTGCAGCCCTCCACCAGAGTTCCCCATCCTCACCCGAGCCGCCGTTCGCCGGAGATAGTGTCGCCGTCGACGTGGTGCTCCCCGTTGGAGGAGTCCACCACCCACCGACGCGGAAGAAGACGCTGAAGCTCTTGGTACCCTCCGTTTCTCCTAGCTCGCCGTGGTTCGACGCCAGCGTCCACCGCAGTCTTCGGGCGCCGGCGAGCTTTTCAAACCTGACATGTGGACCCCGCATGTCAGCCTCTGTTCTTTTATTCGGGAACCGTTTTCTGTTGGCGCCTTCGGGCAAAATACGTTTTCTCCTTTGCGCTTGCGCATTCCCAACCGAAGCGTTTTCTGTTTTCTCAGTTAAAACCCTGGAACTTTTCTGTTTCATTACAGATAAGTCCCTGGACAGAAACCTTTATACTTTTTAATAAAAAGGGATTTTTGAGTGATTCTTTTTCTGAAAATCTTCAAATTTTGTCTAGTTTTTTATGGGATTTAATTGAAAATTATTTGGAAAAGTTTCTGTGCAAGTGTTGGTTTTCACGTTAGTATCCGTTTCGTGATTGCCGTAGGTTCCGGAAGAGGTGACGGAGCCGCGAACTTCGCCGAGCTAGACTCCGACTTCTCCGAACTAGGCAAGCATGTTTTGAACATTTGATATGACAGGTGTTTTACATGTTCACGTGAGAGTTTGTGCGTGGCATATGAGTGTCGGTAAATACCTCGTTGCTTGTAAGGCAACGACCCGGTTGTTCCAAAGTCGCGATGATCTCTGATGAGAGATGGCCTAATCATGTGGTGACATGAAGGGCAGCAAGGTGGTACTGTTGTAGCATACCAGCCTTGCGTCATCCGACTTTCCCTGACGTTAACGTGGTTGGAGCCACGTTATCGTTCTTTTCCCGCATGTTCCAAAGTTGCGATGATCTCTGATGAGAGATGGCCTAATCATGTGGTGACATGAAGGGCAGCAAGGTGGTACTGTTGTAGCATACCAGCCTTGCGTTATCCGTCTTTCTCCGACATTAACGTGGTTGGAGCCACGTTACCGTTCTTTCCCCTTTCCGTGCTACCACATGTCTCATTGCCAGGATGCGGTTTAGTAAGTTGGTAACCTCTTTCCGTGTACACACCAAACAGAGAGGCCGGGATGATGGTACCTTGGCCCAGGATTAAAGCCAGTCATCCGGTCAGGGGGCATGGGTGTTTCCGGTTGGGACCGAGAGGGGGGGCACCCCCTTAGAGCGCGCGTATAGAAATTTGATCCCATGCTACGCGAGGTTGTAGCCTCCCCGTATCAAGGTTTTTCTTGAACGTCGCCGAGGGTGATCCCTGGCTTCGGATGGTTGAATTGGGTGTGTACTGGTTAGACGTGTTTCTTCCAAAACACCGTAGACGGAACTAGTCCCCGTGACTAATGAAATCCGTTGGCTGTGGTTAAGTACAAACTCTGCAGAGTCAATTCGTTCCAAATCATCGTATCCATGATCAGTAGTGTAAACATTATATCCATATCTATCCGTGTGAAAAACTTGTCCCCGGTGAACAAGCTCTAGTGGTAAATCCAGTTTTATTGTTACTCCTGTGGATGGACTAACTTTATATTCGTCGCATGCTTGTGATAATTTATGTTTTCGAACGATTGTATTATTGAGCTGTGATATAAGCCCTTTATGTGACGTCGCGCAGACGTCCGACTGTGGCGTGTACGTGTCTCTTACTTTATATATAAGCCCTTTATGTGATGTCGCACAGATGTCCGACTGTGGCATGCACTGTCTTTATTTTCTGTTGCAAGCCCTTTATGTGGTGTCGCCTCGACGCCCGACTGTGGCATTATTATTCTGCATTTTCCGCTCGAGGAGTCTTTCAGACACTCGTTTGGCACCTGTATTATTATTCCGCATTTTCCGCTCGAGGAGTCTTTCAGACACTCGTTTGGCACATGTATTATTATTCCGCATTTTCCGCTCGAGGAGTCTTTCAGACACTCGTTTGGCACCTGTATTATTATTCCGCATTTTCCGCTCGAGGAGTCTTTCAGACACTCGTTTGGCACCTGTATTATTATTCCGCATTTTCCGCTCGAGGAGTCTTTCAGACACTCGCTTGGCACCAGTATCATTATTCTGCATTTTCCGCTCGAGGAGTCTTTCAGACACTCGTTTGGCACCAGTATTACTATTCTGCAGTTTCCGCTCGAGGCGTCATTCAGACCCTCGCTTGGCACCCAGTATTTATTATCTCTATGTCTGATCGCACTGGTTAACTTGTTCATATGTTTCATGTTTGCATTCGTTATACCTTATGTCCGAACTGTCTTGCGAGTACTCTCATAGTACTCACCTGGCTTGTTGATTTGGCCAGATGTTGACGAAGGCGATCTCTTGGATGAAGAGTTTGATAGCGCATCCGATGCCTAGAGGAGTCCCAGTCAGTCCTGCGCGATCCCGGATATTGGTCACATGTATTGTTTACGCTTCCGCCACCCGCAATAAGTCTTCTCGAGCCTCACTCCGAAGCTCGATGAGTTGTAGTCTTCTGGAATCATATCACTCGCTTCGCGATGATATTTCCACCATCGTTATTATCGTGAGTTAGTAATTTGCCACCCTACCGCCGTCTTGTTTCAGTGGCGTGGATGTAATAAATTGTTGGGCAGTCTCTGCTCAACCTTGTATTATATTTAGTACTCCTGGTATTTTTCTTCTGTGACCAAGATATTGTCTACCAGTGAGAAGGAATTCTTCCTCGCTGGTCCGTAAAAGGGATTGGTCTCTCAATAATTATTTTATTGAAAAACCGGTCGTGACAGTACTCCCTTGCCAAACTCAGGGCAGGGTATACAATAGGTCTGGTACATAGCATGGCATACTTTATAGAACCTATGGCTGAGGCATGGGGAATGAATTTCATTCTCTCTCTATCTTCTGCCGTGGTCAGGCTTTGAGTCTTACTCAACTTCACACCTTGCAACATAGGCAAGAACTCCTTCTTTGACTGTTCCATTTTGAACTACTTCAAAAACATGTCAAGGTACATACTTATTGGAAAAACTTATCAAGCGTCTTGATCTATGTCTATAGATCTTGATGCCCAATATGTAAGCAGCTTCACTCAGGTCTTTCTTTGAAAAACTCCTTTCAAACACTCCTTTATGCTTTTCAGAAAATTCTACATCATTTCCGATCAACAATATGTCATTCACATAAACTTATCAGAAAGGCTGCAGTGCTCCCACTCACTTTCTTGTAAATTCACCGCAAGTCTGTATAAGACTATATGCTTTGATCAACTCATCAAAGCGTATATTCCAACTCTGAGATGCTCGCACTAGTCCATAGATGGATCGCTGGAGCTTGCACATTTTTATTAGCACATTTAGGATTGACAAAACCTTCTGGTTGTATCATATACAACTCTTGTTTAATAAATCCATTAAGGAATGCAGTTTTGATATCCATTTGTCAGATTTCATAAAATGTGGCAATTGCTAACATGATTCGGACAGACTTTAAGCATCGATACGAGTGAGAAAATCTCATTGTAGTCAACATCTCGAACTTGTCAAAAACCCTTTTCGACAAGTCGAGCTTTGTAGATAGTAACACTACTATCAGCATCCGTCTTCCTCTTGAAGATCCATTTATTCTCAATGGCTTGACGATCATCGGGCAAGTCCACCAAAGTCCACACTTTGTTCTCATACATGGATTCTATCTCAAATTTCATGGCCTCAAGCCATCTGTCGGAATCTGGGCTCATCATCGCTTCCTCATAGTTCGTAGGTTCATCATGGTCAAGTAACATGACTTCCAGAACAGGATTATCGTACCACTCTGGTGCGGATCTTACTCTGGTTGGCCTACAAGGTTCGGTAGTAACTTGATATGAAGTTTCATGATCATCATCATTAACTTCCTCACTAATTGGTGTAGGCGTCACTGGAACTGATTTCTGTGATGAGCTACTTTCCAACTCGAGAGAAGGCACAATTACCTCATCAAGTTCTACTTTCCTCCCACTCAATTCTTTTGAGAGAAACTCCTTCTCCAGAAAGGATCCATTCTTAGCAACGACTATCTTGCCTTCGGATCTGTGATAGAAGGTGTACCCAACAGTCTCTTTTGGGTATCCTATGAAGACGCACTTCTCCGATTTGGGTTTGAGCTTATTAGGCTGAAACCTTTTTCACATAAGCATCGCAACCCCAAACATTAAGAAACGACAGCTTAGGTTTCTTGCCAAACCACAGTTTATACGGTGTCGTCTCAACGGATTTAGATGGTGCCCTATTTAACGTGAATGCAGTTGTCTCTAATGCATAACCCCAAAACGATAGTGGTAAATCGATAAGAGACATCATAGATCACACCATATCTAATAAAGTACGGTTACAGCGTTCAGACACACCATTACGATGTGGTGTTCCAGGTGGCGTGAGTTGTGAAACGTATTTCGCATTGTTTTAAATGAAGGCCAAACTCGTAACTCAAATATTCGCCTCCCTGATCTGATCGTAGAAACTTTATTTTCTTGTTACAATGATTCTCAACTTCACTCTGAAACTCTTTGAACTTTTCAAATGTTTCAGACTTGTGTTTCATTAAGTAGATATACTCATATCTACTCAAATCATCTATGATGATGGTAAGAAAATAACGATACCTGCCGCGAGCTTGAACACTCATCGGACCGCATACATCGATATGTATTATTTCAAGTAAGTAAGTGATCCATTGTTCCGGAGAACGGAGCCTTAGTCATCTTGCCCATGAGGCATGGTTCGCAAGCATCAAGTGATTCGTAATCAAGTGATTCCAAAAGCCCATCAGCATGGATTTTCGCCATGCGCTTTACACCAATATGACCAAAACGGCAGTGCCACAAATATGTTGCACTGTGATTATCAACTTTTCATCTTTTGGCATCAATATAATGAATATGTGTATCCCTACGATCGAGATTCAATAAACCATCCACCTTGGGTGTATGACCACAAAAGGTTTTATTCATGTAAACAGAATAACAATTATACTTTGACTTAAATGATTAACCATATTGCAATAAACATGATCCAATCATATTATGCTCAACGCAAACACCAAATAACATTTATTTTAGGTTCAACACTAATCCCGAAGGTAAAGGGAGTGTGCGATGGTGATCTTATCAACCTTGGAATCACTTCCAACACACATCATCACTTTGCCCTTAACTAGTCTCTATTTATTTTGCAACTCCCGTTTCGAGTTACTACTCTTAGCAACTGAACCAATATCAAATACCGAGGGGTTGCTATAAACACTAGTAAAGCACACATCAATAACATATATATATCCAATATACCATTGTTCACTTTGCCATCCTTCTTATCCGCCAAGTATCTTGGGCAGTTCCACTTCCAGTGACCATTTCCTTTGCAGTAGAAGCACTTAGTTTCAGGCTTGGGTCTAGCTTTGGGCTTCTACATGGGAGTGGCAACTTGCTTGCCATTCTTCTTGAAGTTCCCTTTCTTTCCCTTGCCCTTTTACTTGAAACTAGTGGTCTTGTCAACCATCAACACTTGATGCTTTTCTTGATTTCTACCTTCGCTGATTTCAGCATCGCAAAGAGCTCGTGAATCATTTTTGTCATCCCTTACATATTATAGTTCATCACGAAGTTCTATTAACTTGGTGATAGTGTCTAGAGAATTTTGTCAATTGCTATCTTATCTGGAAGATTAACTCCCACTTGATTCAAGCAATTGTAGTACCCAGACAATCTGAGCACATGCTCACTGGTTGAGCTATTCCCCTCCATCTTGTAGGCAAAGTACTGTCAGAGGTCTCATATCTCTAGACACGGGCATGAGTATGAAATACCAATTTCAACTCTTGGAACATCTCATATGCTTCATGGCGTTCAAAATGTTTTTGAAGTCCCGGTTCTAAGCCGTAAAGCATGGTGCACTAAACTATCAAGTAGTCATCATACCGAGCTTTTGTCAAACGTTCATAACGTATGCATCTGCTCCTGCAATAGGTCCGTCACCTAGCGGTGCATCAAGGACATAAATCTTCTGTGCAACAATGAGTACAATCCTCAGATCACGGACCAAGTCCACATTATTCTTACTATCGTCTTTCAACTTATTTTTCTCTAGGAACATATCAAAAATAAACGGGGAGCTACATCGCGAGCTATTGATCTACAACATAGTTATGCAAATACTATCAGGACTAAGTTCATGATAAATTAAAGTTCAGTTAATCAAATTAATTAAGAACTCCCACTTAGATAGACATCCCTCTAATCATCTAAGTTATCACGTGATCCATATCAACTAAACCATGTCCGATCATCACGTGAGATGGAGTAGTTTTCAATGGTGAACATCACTATGTTGATCATATCTACTATATGATTCACGCTCGACCTTTCCGTCTCAGTGTTCTGAGGCCATATGTGCATATGCTGGGCTCGTCAAGTTTAACCCGAGTATTCTGCGTGTGCAAAACTGGCTTGCACCCGTTGTATGTGAACATAGAGCTTATCACACCCGATCATCACGTGGTGTCTCAGCACGAAGAACTGTCGCAACGATGCATATTCAGGCAGAACACTTATACCTTGAAATTTTAGTGAGAGATCACCGTATAATGCTACCGCCGTACTAAGCATAATAAGATGCATAAAAGATAAACATCACATGAAATCAAAATAAGTGATATGATATGGCCATCATCATATTGTGCTTTTGATCTCCATCTCCAAAGCACCGTCATGATCACCATCGTCACCGGCTTGACACCTTGATCTCCATCGTAGCATCGTTGTCGTCTTGCCAGCTATTGCTTCTACAACTATCGCTACCGCTTAGTGATAAATTAAAGCAATTACATGGCGATTGCATTTCATACAATAAAGCAACTACCATAAGGCTCCTGCTAGTTGCCGATAACTTTTACAAAACATGATCATCTCATACAACAATTTATATATCATCACGTCTTGACCATATCACATCCCAGCAAACCCTGCAAAAACAAGTTAGACGTCCTCTACTTTGTTATTGCAAGTTTTACATGGCTGCTCTGGGCTTCTAGCAAGAACTGTTCTTACATACGCATAAAAACCACAATGATTTTTCGTCAAGTGTGCTGTTTTAACCTTCAACAAGGACCGGGCATAGTCAAACTCGATTCAACTAAAGCTGGAGAAACAGACACCCACTAGCCACCTGTGTGCGAAGCACGTCGGTAGAACCAGTCTCATGAACGCGGTCATGTAATGTCGGTCTAGGCCGCTTCATCCAACAATACCGCCGAATCAAAGTAGGACATGCTGGTAAGCAGTATGACTATTATCACCCACATCTACGCATAGACCTGGCTCAGATGCCACTGTTGGGGAATGCAGTATTTCAAAAAATTCCCTACGATCACGCAATCTATCTAGGAGAAGCCTAGCAACGAGCGGGGAGAGTGTGTCCACGTACCCTCGTAGACCGAAAGCGGAAGCGTTTAGTAATGCGGTTGATGTATTTGAACGTCTTCGTGATCCAACCGATCAAGTACCAAACGCATGGCACCTCCACGATTTGCACACGTTCAGCTCGGTGACGTCCCTCGAACTCTTGATGCAGTTGAGGCCGAGGGAGAGTTTTGTCAGCACGACGGCGTGGTGATGGTGATGATGAATATATGGGCGGAGAGCTTCGCCTAAGCACTACGACGATATGACCGAGGTGTTGAACTGTGGAGGGGGGCACCGCACACGGCTAAGAGATTGTCTGTTGTGCCTTTGGGGTGCCCCTGCCCCCGTATATAAAGGAGGAGGGGAGGAGGCTGGCCACCAGGAGCGTGCCAAGAAGAGGGGAGTCCTACTAGGACTCCAGTCCTAGTAGGATTCGGCCCCACCCTTTTTTCCTTCTACCGGAGGGGGGAATAGGGAAGGAGAGGGAGTAGGAGAAGGAAAGGGGGGCGCCCCCTTCCCAAGTCCAATTCGGCCTCCTCCCTTGTGGGGGGGGCACACCAGCCCCTTGTGGGCTGGTTAGCCTCCCTCCTATGGCCCATAAGGCCCATATCTTTCCCTGGGGTGTTCCGGTAACCTCCCGGTACTCCAAAAAAATGCCTGAATCACTCGGAACTATTCCGATGTCCGAATGCAACCTTCCAATATATGAATCTTTACCTCTAGACCATTTCGAGACTCCTCGTCATGTCCATGATCTCATCCGGGACTATGAACAAACTTCGGTCATCAAATCACATAACTCATAATACAAATCGTCATCGAACGTTAAGTGTTTGGACCCTACGGGTTCGAGAACTATGTAGACATGACCGAGACACATCTCCGACCAATAACCAATAGCGGAACCAGGATGGTCATATTGGATCCTACATATTCTATGAAGATCTTTATCGGTCAAACCGCATAATAAGATACGTTGTTCCCTTTGTCATCGGTATGTTACTTGCCCGAGATTCGATCGACGGTATCATCATACCTAGTTCATTCTCATTACCGAAAAGTCTCTTTACTCGTTCCGTAATGCATCGTCCCACAACTAACGCATTAGTCACATTGCTTGCTTGGCTTATAGTGATGTGCATTACCGAGGGGGCCCAGAGATACCTCTCCGACAATCGGAGTGACAAATCCTAATCTTGATCTATGCCAACTCAACAAACACCATCGGAGACACCTGTAGAGCACCTTTATAATCACCCAGTTACGTTGTGACGTATGGTAGCACACAAGGTGTTCCTCTGGTATTTGGGAGTTTCATAATCTCATAGTCAGAGGAACATGTATAAGTCATGATTAAAGCAATAGCAATAAAACTAAATGATCCTTATGCTAAGGTAACGGATGGGTCTTGTCCATCACATCATTCTCTAATGATGTGATCACATTCATCAAATGACAACACATGTCTATGGTCAGGAAACTTAACCATCTTTGATTAACGAGCTAGTCTAGTAGAGGCATACTAGGGACACTTTGTTTTGTCTATGTATTCACACATGTATCAAGTTTCCGGTTAATACAATTCTAGCATGTGTAATAAACATTTATCATGATATAAGGAAATATAAATAACAAATTTATTATTGCCTCTAGGGCATATTTCCTTCATGACCGTAGTTTGAGGAGTTCATGTATTCACTAAGTGTTAATGCTTTGGTCCGGTACTCTATTAAAAGGAGGCCTTAATATCCCTTAGTTTCCAATAGGACCCCGCTGCCACGGGAGGGTAGGACAAAATATGTCATGCAAGTTTTTTTCCGTAAGCATGTATGACTATATTCGGAATACATGCCTACATTACATTGATGAATTGGAGCTAGTTCTGTGTCACCCTATGTTATAACTGTTGTATGAGTAATCGCATCCGACATAATTATCCATCACTGCTCCAATGCCTACGAGCTTTTCACATATTGATCTTTGCTTAGTTACTTTTCTGTTGCCACTGTTACAATTACTACAAAACTGCTACTGCTACTTTTGCCACTGTTACCGTTACTTCCATACTACTTTGCTACTAAATACTTTGCTGCAGATATTAAGTTATCCAGGTGTGGTTGAATTGACAACTCAGGTGCTAATACTTGAGAATATTCTTTGGCTCCCCTTGTGTCGAATCAATAAATTTGGGTTGAATACTCTACCCTCGAAAACTGTTGCGATCCCCTATACTTGTGGGTTATCAAGACTATTTTCTGGCACCGTTGCCGGGGAGCATAGCTCTATTCTTTGAGTCACTTGGGATTTATATCTGTTGATCACTACGAGGAACTTGAAAGACGGAAAAACCAAGATTTATCCCTCAACTATGAGGGGAGGTAAGAATCTGCCATCTAGCTCTGCACTTGATTCACCTTCTGTTATGAGTAAACTTGCGACACCTAAACCTGCTTCTGCTATTGATTCTGATATGTCGCATGTTATTGATGGTGCCACTTCTGCTATGCATGATACTTATGATGAAACTACTTCTATGCTTGATAATACTGTGCCACTAGGTGAATTTCTTGATGAACAACTTGCTAGGGCTAGAGAGAATGAAATTATTGAAATTGATAATATTGATGAAAGTGATGATGAAGATTCTCCCCTAGATATGAATTGCCTGTTGTGCCTGAGGGTTATGTTATGGATGAAGAAACTGCTAGAGATTTTCTTGCTTGCAATGATAGATATGATCTTCAGAAATAATTAACTAAGCTGAAAGAAAAATCTTTGAATGCTAGAATGAAATATGACCCTGCTTTTGCTACTTCACCTATCTGTATTACTGATAAGGATTATTATTTCTGTGTCGATCCTGAGGTAATTACCTTGGTTGAATCTGATCCTTTTCATGGCTATGAATCTGAAACTATTGTGGCACATCTTACTAAATTAAATGATATAGCCACCGTATTCACTCATGAGGAAAAAATTTGTTACTACTATGTCCTTAAGTTATTTCCGTTCTCATTAAAGGGTGATGCTAAAACATGGTTTAATTCTCTTGATCCTGGTTGTGTGCGTAGTACCCAGGATATGATTTATTACTTCTCTGCTAAATATTACCTAGCACTCTCCCGGAGATCAAGGCGCGCCAGTCGAGATCCGCTCCTGATATAAGGCCTCGTGAACGGCCTGTCCAACTCGCCTTCAAGGTTCTTTGCCGTCTACCACCGACCGCAACGGGCTCTTTGCCGTCTGCGGCGGACGACAAAGAAGCCACGTGGCAGCCACCTGTGTTTCCCGGAAGCTGACCCATTTGGTCAGTTTGCCTACAGTGGCAGACGACAAAGGATCACCGCATTTGCCTACAGCGGCGGATGGCAAGGCCTTGGTGGTCAGTGACGTCCAACTGACGTCATTTTGCCGAGGGCAAAGGCCTGATACTCTTTGCCATCATCCGCGGACGGAAAAGACTGTCGTTAGCCACCTAACGGACTAACAGCGAATTTACTGTCGTCGGCTTTCTTTACCGTCAGCCGCTGATGGCAAAGGCCCCTTTGCCATCCGCTTCAGAAAGAAGACGGCAAAGAAGGTCTTCACCGATCCTATCTTTGCCGGCAACTTTTGCCATCCGCGGCAGACGGAAAAGGCCTTTGCCGTCCGCCGTCCATGCCTTTGTCGTCTGCCTTGGCGGACGACAAAGTAGTTGATTCCTGTAGTGGTAGTAACTTGATATGAAGTTTCATGATCATCACCATTAACTTCCTCACTAATTGGTGTAGGCTTCACTGGAACTGATTTCTATGATGAGCTACTTTCCAATTCGAGAGAAGGTACAATTACCTCATCAAGTTCAACTTTCCTCCCACTCAATTGTTTCGAGAGAAACTCCTTCTCCAGAAAGGATCCATTCTTAGCAACGAATATCTTGCCTTCGGATCTGTGATAGAAGGTGTACCCAACAGTCTCTTTTGGGTATCCTATGAAGACACACTTCTCCGATTTGGGTTTGATCTTATCAGGCTGAAACTTTTTCACATAAGCATCGCAACCCCAGACTTTAAGAAACGACAGCTTAGGTTTCTTGCCAAACCACAGTTTATACGGTGTCGTCTAAACGGATTTAGATGGTGCCCTATTTAACGTGAATGCAGCTGTCTCTAATGCATAACCCCAAAACGATAGTGGTAAATCATTAAGAGACATCATAGATCGCACCATATCTAATAAAGTACGGTTACGGCGTTCGGACACACCATTACGCTGTGGTGTTCCAGGTGGCGTGAGTTGTGAAACTTATTCCACATTGTTGTAAATGAAGGCCAAACTCATAACTCAAATATTCGCCTCTGTGATCAGATTGTAGAAACTTTATTTTCTTGTCACGATGATTCTCAACTTCACTCTAAAATTCTTTGAACTTTTCAAATGTTCCATACTTGTGTTTCATTAAGTAGATATACCCATATCTGCTCAAATCATCTATGAAGGTCAGAAAATAATGATACCTGCCGCGAGCTTGAACACTCATCGGACCGCACACATCGATATGTATTATTTCCAATAAGTCAGTGGCTCGCTCCATTGTTCCGGAGAACGGAGCCTTAGTCATCTTGCCCATGAGGCATGGTTCGCATGCATCAAGTGATTCATAATCAAGTGATTCCAAAATCCCATCAATATGGATTTTCTTCATGCGCTTTACACCAATATGACCTAAACGGCACTGCCACAAATATGTTGCACTATCATTATCAACTTTGCATCTTTTGGCATCAATATTATGAATATGTGTATCACTATGATCGAGATTCCATAAACCATTCACCTTGGGTGTATGACCACGAAAGGTTTTATTCATGTAAAGAGAATAACAATTATTCTTTGACTTAAATGAATAACCGTATTGCAATAAACATGATCCAATCATATTATGCTCAACGCAAACACCAAATAACATTTATTCGGAATACATGCCTACATTACATTGATGAATTGGAGCTAGTTCTGTGTCACCCTATGTTATAACTGTTGCATGAGTAATCGCATCCGACATAATTATCCATCACTGATCCAATGCCTACGAGCTTTTCACATATTGATCTTTGCTTAGTTACTTTTCCGTTGCCACTATTACAATTACTACAAAACTGCTACTGCTACTTTTGCCACTGTTACCGTTACTTCCATACTACTTTGCAACCAAATACTTTGCTGCAGATATTAAGTTATCCAGGTGTGGTTGAATTGACAACTCAGCTGCTAATACTTGAGAATATTCTTTGGCTCCCCTTGTGTCGAATCAATAAATTTGGGTTGAATACTCTACCCTCGAAAACGGTTGCGATCCCCTATACTTGCGGGTTATCAAGACTATTTTCTGGCGCCGTTGACGGGGAGCATAGCTCTATTCTTTGAGTCACTTGGGATTTATATCTGTTGATCACTATGAGGAACTTGAAAGACGAAAAAACCAAGATTTATCCCTCAACTATGAGGGGAGGTAAGAATCTGCCATCTAGCTTTGCACTTGATTCACCTTTTGTTATGAGTAAACTTGCGACACCTAAACCTGCTTCTGCTATTGATTCTGATATGTCGCATCTTATTGATGATGCCACTTCTGCTATGCATGATACTTATGATGAAACTACTTCTATGCTTGATAATACTGTGCCACTAGGTGAATTTCTTGATGAACAACTTGCCAGGGTAGAGAAAATGAAATTATTGAAACTGATAATATTAATGAAAGTGATGATGAAGATTCTTCCCCTAGATATGAATTGCCTATTGTGCCTGAGGGTTATGTTATGGATGAAGAAACTGCTAGAGATTTTCTTGCTTGCAATGATAGATATGATCTTAAGAAAATTATTAGCTAAGCTGAAAGAAAAATCTTTGAATGCAAGAATGAGATATGACCCTGCTTTCGCTACTTCACCTATCTGTATTACTGATAAGGATTATGATTTCTCTGTCGATCCTGTGATAATTACCTTGGTTGAATCTGAACCTTTTCATGTCTATGAATCTGAAACTGTTGTGGCACATCTTACTAAATTAAATGATATAGCCACCGTATTCACTCATGAGGAAAAAATTCGTTACTACTATATCCTTAAGTTATTTCCGTTGTCATTAAAGGGTGATGCTAAAACATGGTTTAATTCTCTTGATCCTGGTTGTTTGTGTAGTCCCCAGGATATGATTTATTACTTCTCTGCTAAATATTTCCCCGCTCATAAGAAACTAGCTTGTAGTGACCCGACCTCAAACGGTCAAGCCTCTATGTATCTGTGCCATCCCTGGATCGGTATGCTGGCACACACAGTACATCAATGTGAATATCAAAGTGCAATCACATGTATAAATAACGTAAAACTGATATATACCTCATAAGTCTCAGCGGAAATAATCGAACGGGTGTGGAGTCCCACCAACGCCAACGGCAAGTTGAGTGTAGACCGTAACCCTACAACGTAACTCTTACCCGTCGTAGAAATTCCTGCAACATAAGATGTTGCAGCCGTGTAGGTCAGTACACTGAATGTACAGGCAAGTCACATCATAAGAATAATGAACCTATTTGTACATGCAATTTGGCTGGTGGAAAGCTCTAAGTTTAGTTTTTGCATAAAGCTAGTTTTTCCCTAGAATAAAAGATATTATTCTATCACTACAGTATAGCATAGGATGAGTTGGCAAACCCAACTCAATCCAATCCCAAGTTTTATTTAAAACCCAACTATTTATTTAAAGGTGAGGAGATCTCCCGGCATTTTCACTACTAGATGCTCAAGTCGTCCGTAACCGGGGACACGGCTAATCGATTAGGTTTTAACACTCTGCAGAGGTTTGCGCACTTTTCCCCACAAGACTCGATCGCCTCCCTTGAAATTCTCACACTGCCTGGTGTTTGAGAACAGGATGACCGAGACATAGTCTTTCAAAAGTATTTCCCCTTAACCCACGGATAGGCCGGTACACCTACTCATTCTACATCTGCTAGCCCATCCCGGAAGGGGTCACACTAACTACTCAACTAAGCCAGACCCCATATTGGCTTGTGGCTGCACACGTAAGTTTCTAGACATGAGAATACGATTGATCTCTTTGAGCCTGGGCTGCCGACCACTAGTGGTGCACCACCATGGATGAACCATGCATGCTCCCACTGTACTTCGCCACCATTCAAACCAAAAACGGCCCAGGTAGTTCATTTACAATTCTTGGTCCTGCTTACTACTTTGTCACTCATGTCTCACCATGTTCGCTTCCCAAACCACGTCTACATTTAGCGAGGCAAAAATAAACTTACACGGTGGTGACAAGGATGTATAGAACAGACCTACCTCAAATGAACTACTAGGTAACGGCATAGCCATCTGGCAACAATAAATCCTACCATGCAATCCTACCCCAAAAGGACTAAGTGCATAATATAAACATAGGTAATTGGAAGAATGGTCAAATGTGAACTTGCCTGGTAATAGTTGATGAAGATTATATCGCTCTCAGAGTTTTACTTAATAGAACTATTTTTCACTCTCCGATGAAAATCTATAAAGTCAAATATTGCATTCACATAAGCAATCATTTCGGAGAACCAAATAACGTGCAACATACAAAAACCTCAGAAAAAACCAAATGAAAATCCACCACACTCAACTATCACAAAGCTTACTAAGTGTAAAAGCAACGTGTGAAATACGGTTCAAAATTGTGATGTGAACTATAGTGCATACAAGGCATATAAGTGGAACTATCATGGACAGATCCTAGTGTGTACAAAAATATTGTGAGAATGGTCCAAGTGATAGGGTTGGGCTACCATGACAAAGTACAAAAAGAATTTAACTCAATCGGAGCTACGGTTTAGGAGATATGGCCAGTTGAAGTTTGAATTCAAATCTGAATAAAGATCAAATTTGAATCTGACAAAAGTTTATAAAAATGATATCACTGGATAGATCTAAACAATACAAAGAATTTGCCGCTGGTTTCATCGAGTTTGGATCTACGGTTAAAAAGATACGGCTAATCTAACTTCAGGGACTAATCTGCAAATCCTAGGGACTAATTAGTGAAACAGAAACTAAAATATACTGCAAACAGGCCCTTGGCTACATGGCAGATTCCTACTGGTGCATACCCATTCGTTGCGGAGCTTAACCGGCGGACGGTCGACATATAAGAAAAACAGGCTACCGCGGCTAAACTAAGTGAACCGACCAGTTAAAAATAAAACCGGCGTTTTTTTCGTGTAACGGTTCAAAAAAACTTAGACTTACAAAAGAACGAGGGGGCGGGGCCGCTCACAGAGGGCAACTGCAGCGGCGCGGGCATTGGGCAGGACCACGGCGTCGGCAGGGCGGCGGCCTCCGGCGGTCTACGATGCTCCTCGGCGACAGGGGAGGAGACGAACAGGACAGGCGCGATGTGGGCGGTCCGGTGGTGGCGACGGCGCGCGTCGGGGTGACCGGGACGGGCGGAGCGAAGGGCGGCGTCTCCGTGCTCCGGCGAGGACGCAGGTCGTCGGGGCGGCGTCTCCGGCGAACCTAGGGGCAAAGCAACATGTCAACGAGATGCGGCATGGCAAGGCAAGTTGATTGACAGAGAAAATGAGGGTTCGGGTGCACCACCAGCGACGGAAACGACGACGAGAAGCTCTGGCTCCGGCGAGATGAGAAACGACGGGGCGGCGACTACGAGTGGTGAGAGGGCTAGCGAAGGGGCTAAATGAATAGAGGGGGCTCCGGGGTTTAAATAGGCGAGGTTAGGGGCTCGGGGTCGCAGCGGATAGGCCTTATCCCGGGGCAATGGCGCCGGTGGTTGCGGGAGCGCGAGCGCCTGTTCTATCCGAGCGGAACGAGCGGGAGGTTGGGGTGACCTGGGGAGCGGGCCCCATCTGGCAGTGGGCGCTGCGTGCGAGCGAGGGAAGGCGAGGGCGGGCGAGCGTGCGGTGGCCTTCGAGCGCTGGCCTTGGGCCGAAGTTGGCCAGCGGCTGGCTGGGCCGTGCGTTGTGTCCCTGGTCCGAAGTGGTTTCGGTCCAGGCGGGTGTGAGCACGGTTTTTTTTACATAAAACTTTTCGAGGCCAAAACGAAACCAAACAACATCCTAAAAATACCATGATAATTTCTAACATTATCTTTGAATATCTGTAACACAGTGAACATTTAATCAAGCATAGAAGAATTTGAAAATATTTTCCTATTGCATTTAATGCATTTTTTTCAAATTGAGTAAATACCAAATAAACTATAAAAACTCCAACTAATATTCAAAATGAAATTTCCAACTCATGTAAGGTTTGAGGAAGTCATCTTATCCCCTGTCATTTATTTTTCTCGAGTGGATAATTATTCGAATATTTGAAAGAAAACTCCAAAATGCAATGAGATGCAAATGATTTCAAATTTTAGAATAACTTCTATTGGTTTCATAATCCCTTTCCATATTTTCTTTCTGATATTTGAAGGAGGCATATTTCCTTCTCTCTTTATTTTATTTGAATAAATGGAAATGATTTTAAAACTCAAAATGGAAAAAACTTTCCAAAAGTGAACCAAATGAAATTCAAAAGTTCTCCTCATCACTCTCCACTCTATTTCATATATTTTGAAGAAGTCCTATCATATTCTCTCATGAAAATCCTTGAGTGGCATAAAGTTTCTGATTTAAAATAAAATGTAATTCAAATTGTTTTCACACCCCTTTTCATTTCTTTAAATGGTAGAAGTCATATTATCTTCACACTAGGGTTTTGTAATGAAATGAATTTTAATTAATGGAGATAAAAAATGCAAGATGGAAGTTTTGGGAAAGTCCTTTTATTCCCTCTCATTCAACTTTCAAAAAGTTTCAGTTTCCACTCAATTTCACACTATCGATCACACAACAATCAAACAAACAATCATAATCGTTTATTTAATATAACATTCCAAAATTTAGAATTTTGGGATGTTACAAACTACCACCCTTAAAATTAATCTCGTCCTCGAGATTCGGAGAGGCTAGAAAGAAGGTTAGGATTTGGGGGGGTCTCCTTGAAAATCCATTCATCAACACAAGGTATGGGGTGCTACCACCCTTAGAAGCATGGTTACGGTTCGAACAAAACTCATGTACTCCATCCTTTGCGTTGACGGTGTCGGTCTTCTCATATTCTCTGAGATAACTCCTTCACTAGGGCTCTTCCGGTAAGGGCGTGGCCTTTTCCTCAAAATCTAGAGTCCTTGCATCGAATAAGATACTTGCGAGTCTGGGTCTTCTTAGCTGCCAGGCTGTCGCCAATGCTAAACAACTATCGAAAATCTCATGCTGGTCGACAATTACTGGTTCTCCTGCAGAAAATGGGTCTGGGTTGAACCTCACCGCATAACCTATGATTGGCAACAGGTGCCCGTACAGGGTTTCCATCATCCTGCCATTCTAAGGTTTTTGGTTTGTCGTGTCGACACTCTTCTAGGGATTTCAAGCTCTCTGATATTCCATCAACATATGATAGTTCATGATAGAAGTCTCTAGTATGGGGGCCAATCCATCCCGTACTTGAATCATTACCACATACGCAGATAGTGAATCACGTATTCTAACACTTGGGCATCCTCACAAGAATTGCAGAACTTTTCTTCTCCACAAACTGGGTTTGGGTAATCCATTGGTTCTGCAAGCCAAACAAAACCTCTATCGTTTCTTCGCAACTCTTGGGTTTACGTAACCTCCTATGGAACGTCTGCTGATGAAATCACAACTTCTTCCAGAATTATTTCTGCAACAACGCTGTGCTTGCTTCTTTTTAAATCCCGGTCCTGTGGGTTATGGCCCACTTCAACACTTGTATATCTTTAACTCATCCTTGGAGTTACTATTGCCTCATATTCCAACATTACATCCCCTTTAAATCCAATTGTACTTCATTCCTTCATACTCTTGGGGTAACCATCATAACTAAAACAAAACTCCAACTTATTTTGTCCAAACTGCACCTATGGAACAACATTTTCCTTTCCATCGGTCTAGTGTTCACACAGGGTTTTACCATTAAAACAAAATGTATTGGTTCATCATAATTCATATTCTCTTCATATCAAATCCTTTATTACATCGTTAACCACTACTCAAAACTCAGGTTCCAAAAGTACTTTATTACAAATGTTCACATCCACATAGTTTGGTATGGTCAAGCATTACTTCCATCTTTATTCATTTGCCCTACTTGAAGATGTTTTAGTCCCACTGGAATTGTGTGATGTGATCCTTGAAATAATCGACCTTTTGCTTCATCATGGTGGCCATGAGTTTCATCTCCATCATCTCTGCATGCACTTCCCTCAGGTATTCCTGAGTGTGACGGAGTCTTGCTTCTAGTATTTCTCCAATCTGATGTATGGCTTCCATAGCAGCTTCACGAACAGAGTCGAAGAATGTTGCTCGTGGTACTCGAGAAATGAAAAAGTATTGCCCCATAGTCTTTGGGAAAACTCCCTTCACACGGTGGAGGTGTACCTCCACGTACCAAAGCTCAACTCCATTCTCCATGAAATGATAACCTTTGTAGACTGCATCTCCTTGAAGATGAATATGCTTCATCATGTCCTTCAGGATCTTCGGGTAATCCTGATCACTAGTAAGCTTCATGATCATTTCCGGGCCCTTGAGAAAAGACTCGTAAAGGGTTGTCATCTGCAGGTATAATATAGAAGGGGTACTCAGGATACTGTATGTATTTCCTTGGGTGAAATGTGGTTTTTTTGGGAAAGGTTTGGGTCAGCTTGTCCATGGGTTCGAGGTTTAATTCTGGGTGAGATGGTGAGAGAGGCACTCACAATCAACAAGAACTCATAACATCTCATATGAGATTCCAACCACATCAACTTTTATTACTTCATGAGCTATTACAATTTCCATTTCGTAACTCAACTCAACATCCTCAATGAAAATAAAAGTATATTCCACATTCATTACATGCTTTATTCCAATATCAAGATCTCAACTACTCTGCTCAAGCTTTCCTCGGGTCTGAACATTCTCTGGCAAAATGTCCTACTCCTTTGCAGCGTAAACAAATGACTTCAGACAAATCAAGGGGCTTCTTGGTGGCCATCTTGGTTCCTTGGGTTCTTGGCTTCCTTGCTGGGCATTCGCTAGCGTAATGACCTAAATCCTTGCACCTGTAACAAGTGATATGAATCAGGTCCTTTCCTGCAGAAATTGGGTTGTTCGGGGGACACATGCTCCTTCTCTTCCTGGACTTCTTCTTCCTGATCAATTCTTCTAACTCTTGTGGATCAAACTCTAATCTTCTGTCGGGAAGTCTCCCAGATACTCTTGGCTTTGCTTCATGCAATACAGTGAAAAATGTCCTTCTTCTCCACATGAATAGCACACATTGGAGTAAAATCTGTGTAGGCCTTCTCCGTTAGGGTCGTCAACATCTTCCTTCATCACAGGTTCTTTTAAACGTTCCCTAAGGGCTTCTTTCATTGCTTCCTTCTGCTGCTTGGTAATTTCTTGTACCTTGGGGTAAATATGACACTGGGCAGGGTAGTGCGTAGTTCCTTCACACAAGAAACAAGTAACCTGCCTAGTTGGGCATTCTTCAGCTCAGTGATTTCCTTCACAATGATGGCATCCATCCTTGTGTTCTTCATGGGTGTGTCCTATTTCTCCGCATATCTTGCAGGCACAAGGTTTCTTCCTCGGGTTATCACCATGCTTCCGGATAAGACGGGATCCCAACAGAGTCTTCTTCAATTCCTCCCAAGTTTTTGCTCCATTACATCCTTGTATGTCCTGATGCATTTTCCACCAGGATGCAGCAAATTTTGTAAAGTACTGAAGTGATTCTCCATGTTTTAAATCCATAGCTGCCTCCCACTGAGTGATCGGTCCAGAGAATACAAGCCCATCTTCATTCATCATCTATTGGGTCCAAGGGTTTTGGGATGAGATACGGGAGAGGGATAGAGAGATATACACACAATACAAACAATATAGTTTTGTAAATGGTTTTATTTGTTGCTGTCGGAAAGCACACACAAAATATGACAGCTCACAAATCATCGCATCTAACGTGAGTATACAACAAGGGGTTGGTCTTCTAAAGGTCATATAAATCTTGGAATTCTTCTGTGTCTTCATATTCTTCGAGTCTTCGACTGTCGTAGCATTAATTCTTCTAGTGTATGGTGAAGTCTGATACCTTGTCCTTCTCGGAGTGGTCTCATCAGTTGATCCTCCGTGTGGTCAAAGGGAAAAGGGGTATTGTCTAACTATTTGGGGTAAAAGGAAAGATTTGATAAAGCTTAGGAAAGAAGAGAGGTAAAGGATCTTTTTGAAAATAAAGTTTTAGAGAAATCCTTTCCTAAGGGCTTTCCAGTTTCTAGGGTCACGTCCTACAGTCAAAATATACTCTGATACCATCTCTGTAGCGACCCGACCTCAAACGGTCAAGCCTCTATGTATCCGTGCCATCCCTGGATCGATATGCTGGCACACACAGTACTTCAATGTGAATATCAAAATGCAATCACATGTATAAATAACATAAAACTGATATATACCTCATAAGTCTCAGCGGAAATAATCGAACGGGTGTGGAGTCCCACCAACGCCAACGGCAAGTTGAGTGTAGACCGTGACCCTACAACGTAACTCTTACCCATCGTAGAAATTCCGGCAACATAAGACGTTGCAGCCGTGTAGGTCAGTACACTGAATGTACTGGCAAATCACATCATAAGAATAATGAACCTATTTGTACATGCAATTTGGCTGGTGGAAAGCTCTAAGTTTAGTTTTTGCATAAGGCTAGTTCTTCCCTAGAATAAAAGATATTATTCTATCACTACAGTATATCATAGGATGAGTTGGCAAACCCAACTCAATCCAATCCCAAGTTTCATTTTAAACCCAACTATATATTTAAAGCTGAGGAGATCTCCCGGCAATTTAACTACTAGATGCTCAAGTTGTCCGTAACCGGGGACACGGCTAATCGATTAGGGTTTAACACTCTGCAGTGGTTTGCGCACTTTTCCCCACAAGACTCGATCGCCTCCCTTGAAATTCTCGCACTGCCTGGTGTTTGAGAACAGGATGACCGAGACATAGTCTTTCGAAAGTATTTCCCCTTAAGCCACGGATAGGCCGGTACACCTACTCATTCTACAGCTGCTAGCCCATCCCGGAAGGGGTCACACTAACTACTCAACTAAGCCAGAGCCCATATTGGCTTGTGGCTGCACACGTAAGCTTCTAGACATGAGAATACGATTGATCTCTTTGAGCCTGGGCGGCCGACCACTAGTGGTGCACCACCATGGATTAACCATGCATGCTCCCACTGTACTTCGCCACCATTCAAACCAAATACCGCCCAGGTAGTTCATTTACAAGTCTTGGTCCCGCTTACTACTTTGTCACTCATGTCTCACCATGTTCGCTTCCCAAACCACGTCTACATTTAGCGAGGCAAAAATAAACTTACACGGTGGTGACAAGGATGTATAGAACAGACCTACCTCAAATGAACTACTAGGTAACGACATAGCCATCTGGCAACAATAAATCCTACCATGCAATCCTACCCCAAAAGGACTAAGTGCATAATATTAACATAGGTAATTGGAAGAATGGTCAAATGTGAACTTGCCTGGTAATAGTTGATGAAGATTATATCGCTCTCAGAGTTTTACTTAATAGAACTATTTGTCACTCTCCGATGAAAATCTATAAAGTCAAATATTGCATTCACATAAGCAATCATTTCAGAGAACCAAATAACGTGCAACATAAAAAAAACCCAGAAAAAACCAAATGAAAATCCAACACACTCAACTATCACAAAATTTACTAAGTGCAAAAGCAACGTGTGAAATACGTATCAAAATTGTGATGTCAACTATAGTGCATACAAGGCATATAAGTGGAACTATCATGGACAGATCCTAGTGTGTAAAAAAATATTGTGAGAATGGTCCAAGTGATAGGGTTGGGCTACCCTGACAAAGTGCAAAATGAATTTAACTCAATCGGAGCTACGGTTTAGGAGATATGGCCAGTTGAAGTTTGAATTCAAATCTGAATAAAGTTCAAATTTGAATCTGACAAAAGTTTATAAAAATGATACCACTGGATAGATCTAAACAATACAAAGAATTTGCCGCTGGTTTCATCGAGTTTGGATCTACGGTTAAAAAGATACGGCTAATCTAATTCAGGGACTAATCTGCAAATCCTAGGGACTAATAAGTGAAACAGAAACTAAAATATACTACAAACAGGCCCTTGGCCACATGGCAGATTCCTACTGGTGCATACCCATTCGTTGCGAAGCTTAACCGGCGGACGGTCGACATATAAGAAAAACATGCTACCGCGGCTAAACTAAGTGAACCGACCGGTTAAAAATAAAACCAGCGTTTTTTTCGTGTAACGGTTCAAAAAAACCTAGACTTACAAAAGAACGAGGGGGCGGGGCGGCTCACAGAGGGCAACTGCAGCGGCGCGGGCGTTGGGCAGGACCACGGCGTCGGCGGGGCGGCGGCCTGCGGACGTCTGCGATGCTCCGCGGCGACGGGGGAGGAGACGAACAGGACGGGCGCGACGTGGGCGGTCCGGTGGTGCCGACGGCGCGCGTCGGGGTGACCGGGACGGGCGGAGCGAACGGCGGCATCTCCGTGCTTCGGTGAGGACGCAGGTCCTCGGGGCGGCGTCTCCGGCGAACCTAGGGGCAAAGCAACATGTCAACGAGATGCGGGACGGCGAGGCAAGTTGATTGACAGAGAATAGGAGGGTTCGGGTGCGCCACCAGCGACGGAAACGACGACGAGAAGCTCTGGCTCCGGCGAGATGCGAAACGACGGGGCGGCGGCTATGAGTGGTGAGAGGGCTAGCGAAGGGGCTGAATGAACAGAGGGGGGCTCCGGGGTTTAAATAGGCGAGGTTACGGGCTCGGGGTCACAGCGGATAGGCCTTATCCCGGGGCAATGGCGCCGGTGGTTGCGGGAGTGCGAGCGCCTGTTCTATCCGAGCGGAACGAGCGGGAGGTTGGGGGCGACCTGGGAGCGGGCCCCATCTGGCAGCGGGCGCGGCGTGCGAGCGAGGGGAAGGCGAGGGCGGGCAAGCGTGCTGTGGCCCTCGAGCGCTGGCCCTGGGCCGAAGTTGGCCAGCGGCTGGCTGGGCCGTGCGTTGTGTCCCTAGTCCGAAGTGGTTTCGGTCCAGGCGGGTGTGCGCGCGGTTTTTTTTACAAAAAACTTTTCGAGGCCAAAACGAAACCAAACAACATCCTAAAAATACCATGATAATTTCTAACATTATATCTGAATATCTGTAACAAAGTGAACATTTAATCAAGCATAGAAGAATTTGAAAATATTTTCCTATTGCATTTAATGTATTTTTTGCAAATTGAGTAAATACCAAATAAACTATGAAAACTCCAACTAATATTCAAAATGAAATTTCCATCTCTTGTAAGGTTTGAGGAAGTCAACTTATCCCCTATCATTTATTTTTCTCGAGTGGATAATTATTCAAATATTTGAAAGAAAACTCCAAAATGTAATGAGATCCAAATGATTTCAAATTTTAGAATAACTTCTATTGGTTTCATAATCCCTTTCCATATTTTCTTTCTGATATTTGAAGGAGTCATATTTCCTTCTCTCTTTATTTTATTTGAATAAATGGAAATGATTTTAAAACTCAAAATGGAAAAACTTTCCAAAAGTGAACCAAATGAAATTCAAAAGTTCTCCTCATCACTCTCCACTCTATTTCATATATTTTGAAGAAGTCCTATTATATTCTCTCATGAAAATCCTTGAGTGGCATAAAGTTTCTGATTTGAAATAAAATGGAATTCAAATTGTTTTCAAACCCCTTTTCATTTCTTTAAATGGAAGAAGTCATATTATCTTCTCTCTAGGGTTTTGTAATGAAATGAATTTGAATTAATGGAGATAAAAATGCAAGATGAAAGTTTTGGGAAAGTCCTTTTATTCCCTCTCATTCAACTTTCAAAAAGTTTCAGATTCCACTCAATTTCACACAATCGATCACACAACAATCAAACAAACAATCATAATCATTTATTTAATATAACATTCCAAAATTTAGAATTTTGGGATGTTACAAAGCTGCTTTAAGGGAAATATATAATTTTGTGCAAACTGAAGAAGAGAGTCCCCCACAAGGTTGGGGGAGGCTTCTCGAATTACTTAATGCTTTGCCTGATCATCCTCTCAAGAAAAATGAAATACTTGATATCTTTTATAATGGACTAACCGATGCTTCCAGAGACCACCTGGATAGTTGTGATGGTTGTGTTTTCAGGGAAAGAACTGTTGATCAAGCTGAATTACTATTGAATAATATGTTGAGTAATGAAAATGATTGGACACTTCCTGAACCAACTCCTAAGCCAACTCCGAAGAAAATGGGTATTCTATTTCTCAGTCCTAAAGATATGCAAGAGCAAAGAAATCTATGAAAGAAAAAGATATTAAAGCTGAAGATGTTAAGAATTTACCACCTATTGAAGAAATACACGGTCTTGATAACCCGACACAGGTAGTAAAGGTAAATTATCTCTATATAGACCCTAAACCTATCTCATCGTAGTCAACATCTTGAACTTGTCAAAAACCCTTTTCGACAAGTCGAGCTTTGTAGATAGTAACACTACTATCAGCATCCGTCTTCCTCTTGAAGATCCATTTATTCTCAATGGCTTGACGATCATCGGGCAAGTCCACCAAAGTCCACACTTTGTTCTCATACATGGATTCTATCTCAGATTTCGTGACCTCAAGCCATCTGTCGGAATCTGGGCTCATCATCGCTTCCTCATAGTTCGTAGGTTCATCATGGTCAAGTAACATGACTTCCAGAACAGGATTACCGTACCACTCTGCTGCAGATCGTACGCTGGTTGGCCTACAAGGTTCGGTCCACTACTGGAATTAGCTTATTTGCCGTTTGCCAATTCTTTGCCATCAGCTGGCTGACGACAAAGAAGGTCTCTGTCGTCCGCTTACAGAAAACAGACGGCAAAGAACTGGCTGACGGCAAAGAAGGTCTTTGCCATCAGCCAATTCTTTGCCGTCAGCTGGCACACGGCAAAGAGAGAGGTGGCCCCCACTAACGAGCTGATTAGAAAAAACTTAACGGCCCCCTCTTTGCTGTCTGCAAGCAGACGACAAAGAGAAAAAAGCGGACGGCAAAGGTGGGGCGGACGACAAAGAACTAACCTAACTAACGGACCGAGCCCTACCCCGCCCCTCCATCTCTCTGTTTCTCTCCCTCTCTCCTCCCTGACAACGACACCCACACCCACCGCCGCCCCCGCCGCCCGCCGCCGCCCCCGCCACCCGCCACCGCTTGCCCCGTCGCCCCACCACCCCGCCGCCCCCTCACCCGCCGACGCCCCGTCGCCCCACCACCCCACTGCCCGGGCGCCCCGGCGCCCCACCACGTCGCCGCCCGACAGCCCCGGCGCCCCGCTGCCCCCACCACCCGCCCACCACCCCGGCGCCACCGCAGGTCCATCGCCCCCGCCTCCCTGCCGCCTCGGCACCGCCGCTCACCGCCCCCTGAGCTCCACCGCCTCGGAGCCCTGCGGCCCCCGTCGCCACCGCAACCCTGCCGCTGCAAAACCCCGGCCCCATCGGCTCCGGTGAGTTATTTTTGTTTTATTTTTTTGCTGTTTAATTGCTAGTGTTTGATCTAGTGCTAGATATTAGTGTTAGATTTAGTGTTAGTGTTAGATTTAGTGCATGGGTTTTAGATAATTAGTCATATTATTAAAAGAAGTAGAAAAAAGATGAAAAGAAGAAGAAGAAGAAGAAGAAGAAGAAGAAGAGTAGAAAGAGGAGGAGGAGGGAGGAAGAGGAGGAGGGAGGAGAAGAGAGAAAATAGAAGAAAGAAGAGGAAGAGGAAACACTAAACCCTAGTTTAGTTTCTTTTAGTTTCTTTTAGTTAATTTAGTTTCTGTTTTAGTTATAGTTTTACTTTAGTTTTAGTTTTAGTTTAGTTTTAGTTTTATTTTTATTTTGTTTTAGTTTAGAAGAAGAAGAAGAGTAGAAGGAGGAGGAGGAGGGAGGAAGAGGAGGAGGGAGAAGATGAAAGAAAAGAATAAGAATAAGAAGAAGAAGAAGAAGAAGAAGAAGAAGAAGAAGAAGAAGAAGAAGAAGAAGAAGAAGAAGAAGAAGAAGAAGAAGAAGAAGAAGAAGAAGAAGAAGAAGAAGAAGAAGAAGAAGAAGAAGAAGAAGAAGAAGAAGAAGAAGAAGAAGAAGAAGAAGAAGAAGAAAGAAGAGGAAGAGGAGGAGGAGGAGGAAGGAAGAGGAGGAGAAGAAGAAGAAAAGAAGAAGAAGAAGAAGAAGAAGAGGAAAAAGGAGAAGAGGAAGAAGAAGAAGAGGAAGAAGAAGAAGAAGAAGAAGAAGAAGAAGAAGAAGAAGAAGAAGAAGAAGAAGAAAAGAAGAAGAAGAGAAGAAGAAAAGGAAAGATGGTGGGCGCTGATGATGATACACTTAAGTGATACACATATTATTATTCATGTCGATATTTTTTTATGTTGTAGTAATTTCGTTTACTCTTTGTCATGGCAGGTGTTGAAAGATGGTGGGCGCTGGTCCGAAGCGCTCCGAGGCCCCTTCTTCGTCTGCGCGTGGTGGGAGGTCTTCCATTCCACCAGCACCTCTTTGCCGAGCGTTGCTGGACAGTATGGTGACACCGCATGGCCCTTCTTCATCGACCGCGGTGCCCAGCAGGGGACGAGGTAAGGGAGGGAAGAAGAGAGGAGTTGGAGCACGTGGTCGCGGGAGAGGAGGTAGGGTGACTGCTAGGGTGCCTTCCTCGCCGCCACCCCCAGCTGTTTCACCGGAGCACGTGACTGCTAGGGTGGACTCGTCAGAGGACGAGGCTACACGGACTCCGGTCCACGAGCCTCGGGTCCACGGGCCTTCGGCCCATGAGCTTCGGGTCGATGGGCCTTCGGCCCATGTGTCGGTGTACAAAAAGAGGGGTGCGTTTTTGTACCCGTATACCTGTGCACGGGCAGTCAGAGCCACGCCTACGGTCACACCAAGCAGAACAGGGGAGGTGAGCCAAGGTAAGACCGAAGCCCAAGATAATCAGAGCAACGCCAAGGCCAAGACCACAAAGAGCAGAGGGACGAAGCAGGTTCCCCCGGCAAGACCCTTGCCGGGGCAGCCTCAGCAGCCCCGGCAAGACCCTTGTTGGGGCAGCCTCAGCAGCCCCGGCAAGACCCTTGTTGGGGCAGCTCGCCCCACACCAACAGACCGAGCCACCCTTGAGCCCACGGTTGTTGGGGAATGTAGTAATTTCAAAAAAATTCCTACGCACACGCAAGATCATGATGATGCATAGCAACGAGAGGGGAGAGTGTTGTCCACGTACCCTCGTAGACCGACAGCGGAAGCGTTATCACAACGTGGTTGATGTAGTCGTACGTCTTCACGATCCAACCGATCAAGTACCGAACGTACGGCACCTCCGAGTTCTACACATGTTCAGCTCGATGACGTCCCTCGAACTCCGATCTAGCCGAGTGTTGAAGGAGAGTTTCGTCAGCACGACGGCGTGGTGACGATGATGATGTTCCACCGACGCAGGGCTTCGCCTAAGCTCCGCAACGGTATTATCGAGGTGTAATATGGTGGAGGGGAGCACCGCACACGGCTAAGAGATCTCAAGGATCAATTGTTGTGTCTCTGGGGTGCCCCCCTGCCCCCGTATATAAAGGAGCAAGGGAGGAGGAGGCCGGCCCTAGGAGGGGGCGCACCAAGTGTGGAGTCCTACTAGGACTCCCTAGTCCTAGTAGGATTCCACCTCCCATATGGAATAGGAAAAGAGGAAGGGAAAAAGAGAAGGAAGGAAGGGGGCGCCCCCCTTCCCTAGTCCAATTCAGACCAGACCAAGGGGAGGGGTGCGGCCACCCTTGAGGCCCTTTTTCTTCTTTCCCGTATGGCCCAATAAGGCCCAATACGTATTCCCGTAACTCTCCGGTACTCCGAAAAATACCCGAATCACTCGGAACCTTTCCGAAGTCCGAATATAGTCGTCCAATATATCGATCTTTACGTCTCGGCCATTTCGAGACTCCTCGTCATGTCCCCGATCTCATCCGGGACTCCGAACTCCTTCGGTACATCAAAACTCAATAAAACTGTCATCGTAACGTTAAGCGTGCGGACCCTACGGGTTCGAGAACTATGTAGACATGACCGAGACACGTCTCCGGTCAATAACCAATAGCGGGACCTGGATGCCCATATTGGCTCCCACATATTCTACGAAGATCTTTATCGGTCAGACCGCATAACAACATACGTTGTTCCCTTTGTCACCGGTATGTTACTTGCCTGAGATTTGATCGTCGGTATCTCGATACCTAGTTCAATCTCGTTACCGGCAAGTCTCTTTACTCGTTCCGTAATACATCATCCCGCAACTAACTCATTAGTCACAATGCTTGCAAGGCTTATAGTGATGTGCATTACCGAGTGGGCCCAGAGATACCTCTCCGATAATCGGAGTGACAAATCCTAATCTCGAAATACGCCAACCCAACAAGTACCTTTGGAGACACCTGTAGAGCACCTTTATAATCACCCATTTACGTTGTGACGTTTGGTAGCACATAAAGGGTTCCTCCGGTAAACGGGAGTTGCATAATCTCATAGTCATAGGAACATGTATAAGTCATGAAGAAAGCAATAGCAACATACTAAACGATCGAGTGCTAAGCTAACGGAATGGGTCAAGTCAATCACGTCATTCTCCTAATGAGGTGATCTCGTTAATCAAATGACAACTTATGTCTATGGCTAGGAAACATAACCATCTTTGATTAACGAGCTAGTCAAGTAGAGGCATACTAGTGACACTCTGTTTGTCTATATATTCACACAGGTATTATGTTTCCAGTTAATACAATTCTAGCATGAATAATAAACATTTATCATGATACAAGGAAATAAATAATACTTTATTATTGCCTCTAGGACATATTTCCTTCAGTCTCCCACTTGCACTAGAGTCAATAATCTAGTTCACATCGCCATGTGATTTAACATGAATAGTTCACATCACCATGTGATTAACACCCATAGTTCACATCTTTATGTGACCAACACCCAAAGGGTTTACTAGAGTCAGTAATCTAGTTCACATCGCTATGTGATTAACACCCAAAGAGTACTAAGGTGTGATCATGTTTTGCTTGTGAGATAATTTTAGTCAACGGGTCTGTCACATTCAGATCCGTAAGTATTTTGCAAATTTCTATGTCTACAATGGTCTGCATGGAGCTACTCTAGCTAATTGCTCCCACTTTCAATATGTATCTAGACCGAGACTTAGAGTCATCTAGATTAGTGTCAAAACTTGCATCGACGTAACCTTTTACGACGAGCCTTTTGTCACTTCCATAATCGAGAAACATATCCTTATTCTAGTAAGGATAATTTTGACCGCTGTCCAGTGATCTACTCCTAGATCACTATTGTACTCCCTTGCCAAAATCAGTGTAGGGTATACAATAGATCTGGTACACAGCATGGCATACTTTATAGAACCTATGGCCGAGGCATAGGGAATGACTTTCATTCTTTTTCTATCTTCTGCCGTGGTCGGGTTTTGAGTCTTACTCAATTTCACACCTTGTAACACAGGCAAGAAACTCTTTCTTTGACTGTTCTATTTTGAACTACTTCAAAATCTTGTTAAGGTATGTACTCATTGAAAAACTTATCAAGCGTCTTCATCTATCTCTATAGATCTTGATGCTCAATATGTAAGCAGCTTCACTGAGGTCTATCTTTGAAAAACTCCTTTCAAACACTCCTTTATGCTTTGCAAAATAATTCTACATTATTTCTGATTAACAATATGTCATTCACATATACTTATCAGAAATGCTGTAGTGATCCCACTCACTTTCTTGTAAATACAGGCTTCACCGCAAGTTTGTATACAACTATATGCTTTGATCAACTTATCAAAGCGTATATTCCAACTCTGAGATGGTTGCACCAGTCCATTGATGGATCGCTGGAGCTTGCATATTTTGTTAGCACCTTTAGGACTGACAAAACCTTCTGGTTGTATCATATACAACTCTTCTTTAATAAATCCATCAAGGAATGCAGTTTTGTTTATCCCTTTGCCAGATTTCATAAAATGCGGCAATTGTTAACATGATTCGGACAGACTTAAGCATAGATACGAGTGAGAAACTCTCATCGTAGTCAACATCTTGAACTTGTCGAAAACCTTTTTGCGACAATTCTAGCTTTGTAGATAGTGACACTACTATCAGCGTCCGTCTTCCTCTTGAAGATCCATTTAATCTCAATGGCTCACCGATCATTGGGCAAGTCAATCAAAGTCCATACTTTGTTCTTCATACATGGATCTCATCTCAGATTACATGGCCTCAAGCCATTTTGCGGAATCTGGGCTCACCATCGCTTCTTCATAGTTCGTAGGTTCATCATGTTCTAGTAACATAACCTCCAGAACAGGATTACCGTACCACACTGGTGCGGATCTTACTCTGGTTTACCTACGAGGTTTGGTAGTAACTTGATCTGAAGTTACATGATCATCATCATTAACTTCCTCACTAATTGGTGTAGAAGTCACAGGAACAGATTTCTGTGATCCAATAAGGGAGCAGGTACAGTTACCTCATCAAGTTCTACTTTCCTCCCACTCACATCTTTCGAGAGAAACTCCTTCTCTAGAAAGGATCCATTCTTAGCAACGAATGTCTTGCCTTCGGATCTGTGATAGAAGGTGTACCCAACTGTCTCCTCTGGGTATCCTATGAAGACACATTTCTCCGATTTGGGTTTGAGCTTATCAGGATGAAACTTTTTCACATAAGCATCGCAACCCCAAAATTTTAAGAAACGACAACTTTGGTTTCATGCCAAACCACAGTTCATAAGGCGTCGTCTCAACGGATTTTGATGGTGCCCTATTTAACGTGAATGCAGCTGTCTCTAATGCATAACCCCAAAACGATAGTGGTAAATTCGTAAGAGACATCATAGATTGCACTATATCCAATAAAGTACGGTTATGACGTTCGGACACACCATTATGCTGTGGTGTTCCAGGTGGCGTGAGAATGAAACTATTTCACATTGTCTTAACTAAAGGCCAAACTCGTAACTCAAATATTTTACCTCTGCGATCAGATCGTAGAAACTTTATTTTCTCGTTATGATGATTTTCTGCTTCACTCTGAAATTATATGAACTTTTCAAATGTTTCAGACTCTTGTTTCATTAAGTAGATATACCCATATCTGCTCAAATCATTTGTGAAGGTTAGAAAATAATGATACCTGCTACGAGCCTCAATATTCATCGGACCACATACATCTGTATGTATGATTTCCAACAAATCTGTTACTCTCTCCATAGTTCCGGAGAACGGCGTTTTAGTCATCTTGCCCATGAGGCACAGTTCGCAAGCATCAAGTGATTCATAATCAAGTGATTCCAAAATCCCATCAGTATGGAGTTTCTTCATGCGCTTTACACCAATATGACCTAAACGGCAGTGCCACAAATAAGTTGCACTATCATTATTAACTTTGCATCTTTTGGCTTCATTATTATGAATATGTGTGTCACTACGATTGAGATCCAACAAACCATTTTCGTTGGTGTGTATGACCATAGAAGGTTTTTATTCATGTAAACAGAACAACAATTGTTCTCTAACTTAAATGAATAACCGTATTGCAATAAACATGATCAAATCATATTCCTGCTCATCGCAAACACCAAATAACACTTATTTAGTTTCAACACTAATCCCGAAAGTATAGGGAGTGTGCGATGATGATCATATCAATCTTGGAACTACATCCAACACACATCATCACCTCGCCTTTTACTAGTCTCTGTTTATTCTGCAACTCCCGTTTTCGAGTTACTACTCTTTAGCAACTGAACCAGTATCAAATACTGAGGGGTTGCTATAAACACTAGTAAGTACACATCAATAACATGTATATCCAATATACCTTTGTTCACTTTGCCATCCTTCTTATCCACCAAATACTTGGGGTAGTTCCACTTCCAGTGAACAGTCCCTTTGCAGTAGAAGCACTTAGTCTCAGGCTTAGGACCAGACTTAGGCTTCTTCACTTGAGCAGCAACTTGCTTGTCATTCTTCTTGAAGTTCCCCTTCTTCCCTTTGCCCTTTTCTTGAAACTAGTGGTCTCGTCAACTATCAACACTTGATGTTTTTCTTGATTTCTACCTTCGTCGATTTCAGCATCACGAAGAGCTCGGGAATTACTTTCGTCATCCCTTGCATACTATAGTTCATCACGAAGTTCTACTAACTTGGTGATGGTGACTAGAGAATTCTATCAATCACTATTTTATCTAGAAGATTAACTCCCACTTGATTCAAGCGATTGTAGTACCCAGACAATCTGAGCACATGCTCACTAGTTGAGCGATTCTCCTCCATCTTTTAGCTATAGAACTTGTTGGAGACTTCATATCTCTCAACTCGGGTATTTGCTTGAAATATTAACTTCAACTCCTGGAACATCTTATATGTTCCATGACGTTCAAAACGTCTTTGAAATCCCGATTCTAAGCTGTTAAGCATGGTGCACTAAACTATCAAGTAGTCATCATATTGAGCTAGCCAAACGTTCATAACGTCTGCATCTGCTCCTGCGATAGGTCTGTCACCTAGCGGTGCATCAAGGACATAATTTTTCTGTGCAGCAATGGGGATAATCCTCAGATCACGGATCCAATCCGCATCTTTGCTACTAACATCTTTCAACATAATTTTTCTCTAGGAACATATCAAAAATAAACAGGGAAGCAACAACGCGAGCTATTGATCTACAACATAATTTGCAAAATACTATCGGGTACTAAGTTCATGATAAATTCAAGTTCAATTAATCGTATTACTTAAGAACTCCCACTTAGATAGACATCCCTCTAATCCTCTAAGTGATCACGTGATCCATATCAACTAAACCATGTCCGATCATCACGTGAGATGGGGTAGTTTCAATGGTGAACATCACTATGTTGATCATATCTACTATATGATTCACGCTCGACCTTTCGGTCTCCGTGTTCCGAGGCCATATCTGTTATATGCTAGGCTCGTCAAATTTAACCTGAGTATTCCGCGTGTGCAACTGTTTTGCACCCGTTGTATTTGAACGTAGAGCTTATCACACCTGATCATCACGTGGTGTCTCAGCACGAAGAACTTTCGCAACAGTGCATACTCAGGGAGAACACTTATACTTTGATAATTTAGTGAAGGATCATCTTATAATGCTACCTTCAAACAAAGCAAGATAAGATGCATAAAGGATTAACATCACATGCAATCAATATAAGTGATATGATATGGCCATCATCATCTTGTGCTTGTGATCTCCATCTCCGAAGCACCGTGCTTGTGATCTCCATCTCCAAAGCACCGTCATGATCACCATCGTCACCGGCGCGACACCTTGATCTCCATCGTAGCATCGTTGTCATCTCGTCAATCTTATGCTTCTACGACTATCGCTACCGCTTAGTGATAAAGTAAAGCATTACATGGCGATTGCATTGCATACAATAAAACGACAACCATATGGCTCCTGCCAGTTGCCGATAACTCGGTTACAAAACATGATCATCTCATACAACAAATTATATCACATCATGTCTTGACCATATCAAATCACAACATGCCCTGCAAAAACAAGTTAGACGTCCTCTACTTTGTTGTTGCAAGTTTTACGTGGCTGCTACGGGCTTAGCAAGAACCGTTCTTACCTACGCATCAAAACCACAACGATAGTTTGTCAAGTTGATGCTGTTTTAACCTTCGCAAGGACCGGGCGTAGCCACACTCGGTTCAACTAAAGTGAGAGAGACAGACACCCGCCGGTCACCTTTAAGCAACGAGTGCTCGCAACGGTGAAACCAGTCTCTCGTAAACGTACGCGTAATGTCGGTCCGGGCCGCTTCATCTCACAATACCGCTGAACCAAAGTATGACATGCTGGTAAGCAGTATGACTTATATCGCCCACAACTCACTTGTGTTCTACTTGTGCATAGCATCAACGCATAAAACCAGGCTCGGATGCCACTGTTGGGGAACGTAGTAATTTCAAAAAAAATCCTACGCACACACAAGATCATGGTGATGCATAGCAACGAGAGGGGAGAGTGTTGTCCACGTACCCTCGTAGACCGACAGCGGAAGCGTTATCACAACGCGGTTGATGTAGTCGTACGTCTTCACGATCCGACCGATCAAGTACCGAACGTACGGCACCTCCGAGTTCTACACACGTTCAGCTCGATGACGTCCCTCGAACTCCGATCCAGCCGAGTGTTGAGGGAGAGTTTCGTCAGCACGACGGCGTGGTGACGATGATGATGTTCCACCGACGCAGGGCTTCGCCTAAGCTCCGCAACGGTATTATCGAGGTGTAATATGGTGGAGGGGGGCACCGCACACGACTAAGAGATCTCAAGGATCAATTGTTGTGTCTCTGGGGTGCCCCCCTGCCCCCGTATATAAAGGAGCAAGGGAGGAGGAGGCCGGCCCTAGGAGGGGGCGCACCAACTGTGGAGTCCTACTAGGACTCCCTAGTCCTAGTAGGATTCCACCTCCCATATGGAATAGGAAAAGAGGAAGGGAACAAGAGAAGGAAGGAAGGGGGCGCCCCCTTCCCTAGTCCAATTCGGACCAGACCAAGGGGAGGGGTGCGGCCACCCTTGAGGCCCTTTTTCTTCTTTCCCGTATGGCCCAATAAGGCCCAATACGTATTCCCGTAATTCTCCGGTACTCCGAAAAATACCCGAATCACTCGGAACCTTTCCGAAGTCCGAATATAGTCGTCCAATATATCGATCTTTACGTCTCGGCCATTTCGAGACTCCTCGTCATGTCCCCGATCTCATCCGGGACTCCGAACACCTTCGGTACATCAAAACTCAATAAAACTGTCATCGTAACGTTAAGCGTGCGGACCCTACGGGTTCGAGAACTATGTAGACATGACCGAGACACGTCTCCGGTCAATAACCAATAGTGGGACCTGGATGCCCATATTGGCTCCCACATATTCTACGAACATCTTTATCGGTCAGACCGCATAACAACATACGTTGTTCCCTTTGTCACCGGTATGTTACTTGCCTGAGATTTGATCGTCGGTATCTCGATACCTAGTTCAATCTCGTTACCGGCAAGTCTCTTTACTCGTTCCGTAATACATCATCCCGCAACTAACTCATTAGTCACAATGCTTGCAAGGCTTATAGTGATGTGCATTACCGAGTGGGCCCAGAGATACCTCTCCGATAATCGGAGTGACAAATCCTAATCTCGAAATACGCCAACCCAACAAGTACCTTTGGAGACACCTGTAGAGCACCTTTATAATCACCCATTTACGTTGTGACGTTTGGTAGCACACAAAGTGTTCTTCCGGTAAACGGGAGTTGCATAATCTCATAGTCATAGGAACATGTATAAGTCATGAAGAAAGCAATAGCAACATACTAAACGATCGAGTGCTAAGCTAACGGAATGGGTCAAGTCAATCACGTCATTCTCCTAATGAGGTGATCTCGTTCATCAAATGACAACTTATGTCTATGGCTAGGAAACATAACCATCTTTGATTAACGAGCTAGTCAAGTAGAGGCATACTAGTGACACTCTGTTTGTCTATATATTCACACAAGTATTATGTTTCCGGTTAATACCATTCTAGCATGAATAATAAACATTTATCATGATACAAGGAAATAAATAATACTTTATTATTGCCTCTAGGGCATATTTCCTTCAACGGTCCCCAACGCCATCATCCACGTGGGGCCTGGGCTCGGGAAGGCACCTCTATGGTGGCATGCAAATCTTTGTGCTGACATATTCAAGACCAGATGAGGATTAAAAGACAACGATCCTCGGCAAGATCCTTGCTGAGGAAGGCCACCAGACCCCTGGCAAGACCCTTGCCGGGGACGACAGCGCGCCACGGCAAGACCCTTGCCGGGGCACCCGGCAAGGCCCTCACCAAGGACGCAGCAGGGCCACCGCCAGGTCCACGCCAACCAAGCTTCCACCGCCGCCCACATGCAGCTGCCAGCCAACCAGCTGGGCGGGCACCTACGTGGCAACATGCGGCCCCCATGCCAACTCATCGAGCGCCTGCGTGGCGGCATGCAGATCTTCGTGAAGGCTCCACCACGGCGCCACCTCAGCTGCCTGCCTCCCTACACGGCGCTGCACGCATCGCTGGCCAAGGCGTGTGTCAAAGCGAGGAGGAACGGCGACGGACGGGACGGGCCTCGCCCCCGTCCCCGGTAAAGTAAGGGGACACCTAAGCTACGCATTAAATGCGTCTTGTCCTGTAATACGAGCGATAAGCTCAGGGCACTATATGCCTTTCCACCTCCTGTGTGCCACTGTGGCAGCCCCTTCCGACTATAAAAGGAGTCCCACGGTATACTGGAGAAGGATTCGGCTCTTTCGAACCACGCACTCACCACAGCTAGTTCGAGAGCTCAAGAACTCTCTGAAATACACCCACCAAAGCAGGACTAGGATTTTACGCATCCTCGCGGCCTGAACCTGGGTAAACGATCCCTGTGCTGTCTACTAGCCCTGGTCTTCTCACAACCTCGTGCCACGGCAACCGTAGTAGGGATTCTTGTGATCCCATAGGTGTCGTTCCACACCGACATCTTTGGCGCGCCAGGTAGGGGGGCGCAATTGTGAGAATCTGGTCTAGTAGTTAGCCTAGCAGTTCTTCGTCGCCATGGCTCCTAAAAAGAAAACGACCACGGCGATCGGCTCGTTGGGAGCCGAACGGCCTGTGCCGGTGCGGACGAGCAGTGGACCGGTCGCGGACAGGACCTGGGCCGTGGTCCGCGAGCACCAGCATCGCCCAGGCAGTCAGAGCCTGGCGAGCGGTGTCGTTCGCGCACCAGACAACCAGCCGCACGTCGCCAGATCCAAAGACAGAGCCGGGCCCCCCGCAGGCGGCGCAGGGCCCTCTAGGGGTGTCGTTGTGCCACCTCCGGACGGTGCAGCGACCTCCAAGACACAGACACCGGCGACCACAGCGCGCTCTTCCCATGGCGCGCGTGCCGAGCAGCGCCACCACGTTGGTGACCCTGGGCACCGCCGTGGGAAGAGCCCTGTGCGCCATCCGCAAGATGAAGGGGTTCAGCACGCTCACCGAAGCGCTGGCGTAAATGGCATGTGGCCGCTGGGTCGTAACGGAGCTCCTTCTAAAATAGTTAGAAGTCGAAGCGCACCGTGATCCACGCAGCTGTCGCCGCCGCCCACGCCAGGGGAAGCTTTGGCGCGCGCGCAGCTGCTCCTCGACTTCCCTCCTGCTGCGGAGAAGCTCGATGAGTGGAGGGCCACCATCCGGAGCCTCGTCGCCGTCGCAAACAAAGACGATCCGCGACCGGCGGGGCCCTCCGGTTGGCGCTCCACCGAGCCACTGATACGTCCCCGTCGTATCTACTTTTCCAAACACTTTTGCCCTTGTTTTGGACGCTAACTTGCATGATTTGAATGGAACTAACCCGGACTGACGCTGTTTTCAGCAGACTTTCCATGGTGTTATTTATGTGCAGAAACAAAAGTTCTCGGAATGACCTGAAACTCCACGAAACATCTATTTGGAAAATAAGAAAAATACCGGAGGAAAAATCCATGTCAGGGGGCCCACACCCTGTCCACGAGGGTGGAGGGCGCGCCTGCCCCCCTAGGGCGCGCCCCCTACCTCGTGGGCCCCCTGACGCTCCACCGACCTCAACTCCAACTCCATATATTCACTTTCGGGGAGAAAAAAATAAGAGAGAAAGATTCATCGCGTTTTATGATACGGAGCCGCCGCCAAGCCCTAAAACCTCTCGGGAGGGCTGATCTGGAGTCCGTTCGGGGCTCCGGAGAGGGGAATTCGTCGCCATCGTCATCATCAACCATCCTCCATCACCAATTTCATGATGATCACCGCCGTGCGTGAGTAATTCCATCGTAGGCTTGCTGGACGGTGATGGGTTGGATGAGATCTATCATGTAATCGAGTTAGTTTTGTTAGGGTTTGATCCCTAGTATCCACTATGTTCTGAGATTGATGTTGCTATGACTTTGCTATGCTTAATGCTTGTCACTAGGGCCCGAGTGCCATGATTTCAGATATGAACCTATTATGTTTTCATGAATATATGTGAGTTCTTGATCCTATCTTGCAAGTCTATAGTCACCTACTATGTGTTATGATCCGGCAACCCCGAAGTGACAATAATCGGGACCACTCCCGGTGATGACCATAGTTTGAGGATTTCATGTATTCATTAGGTGCTAATGCTTTGTTCCGGTACTCTATTAAAAGGAGGCCTTAATATCCCTTAGTTTCCATTAGGACCCCGCTGCCACGGGAGGGTAGGACAAAAGATGTGATGCAAGTTCTTTTCCATAAGCACGTATGACTATATTCGGAATAGATGCCTACATTACATTGATGAATTGGAGCTAGTTCTGTGTCACCCTATGTTATGATTGTTACATGATGATTGCTACTGTTACAATCACTACAAAACACCCAAAATATTACTTTTGCTACCGTTACTGTTACTTCCATATTACTTTGCTACTAAATACTTTGCCGCAGATATTAAGTTATCCAGGTGTGGTTGAATTGACAACTCAGCTACTAATACTTGAGAATATTCTTTGGCTCCCCTTGTGTCGAATCAATAAATTTGGGTTGAAAACTCTACCCTCGAAAACTGTTGCGATCCCCTATACTTGTGGGTTATCAAGACTATTTTCTGGCGCCGTTGCCGGGGAGCATAGCTCTATTCTTTGAGTCACTTGGGATTTATATCTGCTGGTCACTATGAAGAACTTGAAAGATGCTAAGACAACAATTTATCCCTCAACTACGAGGGGAGGTAAGGAACTGCCATCTAGCTAGCTCTGCACTTGATTCACCTTCTGTTTTGAGTAAGCTTGCGACACCTAAACCTGCCTCTGCTATTCGTTCTGATATGTCGCATGTTATTGATGATGCCACTTCTGTTATGCATGATACTTATGATGAGACTACTTCTATGCTTGATACTATTGTGCCACTTAGTGAATTCCTTGATGAACAAATTGCTAGGGCTAGAGAGAAAGAAATTATTGAAACTCATTATATAGATGAAAGTGATGATGAAGACTTGCCTGTTATTCCTGAAGGTTATGTTTTTGAAAAAGAAGCTCCTTTAGCTATTTTAGCTTGCAAAGATAGATATGAGCTCAAGAGGTTATTAGTTAAATGGAAGCAGCAATCTCTTAATGCTAGAATGAAACCTGACCCTGCTTTTGCTACTTCACCTATCTGTGTTACTGGTAAGGATTATGAATTCTCTGTTGATCCTGATATAATTACTTTGGTTCAATCTGATCCTTTTCATGGCTATGAATCTGAAACTGTTGTGGCACATCATACTAAATTAAATGATATAGCCACCCTATTCACTAATGATGAGAAATCTCGCTACCTTTATATCCTTAAAATATTCCCGTTCTCATTAAAGGGTGATGCTAAGATATGGTTCAATTCTCTTGATCCTGGTTGTGTGCGTAGTCCCCAGGATATGATTTATTACTTCTCTGCTAAATATTTCCCTGCTCATAAGAAACAAGCTGCTTTAAGGGATATATATAATTTTGTGCAAATTGAAGAAGAGAGTCTCCCACAAGCTTGGGGGAGGCTTCTCAAGTTACATAATGCTTTGCCTGATCATCCTCTCAAGAAAATGAAATACTTGATATCTTTTATAATGGACTAACCGATCCATCCAGAGATTACCTGGATAGTTGTGCTGGTTCTGTTTTCAGGGAAAGAACACCGGATGAAGCTGAAATTCTATTGAATAATATATTGAAAAATGAAAATAATTGGACACTTCCCGAGCCAACTCCTGAGCCTATTCCTGAGCCTATTCTGAAACCAACTCGGAAGAAGAGGGGTGTTCTATTTCTCAGTCCTGAAGATATGCAAGAGGCAAAGAAATCTATGAAAGAAAAGGGTATTAAAGCTGAAGATGTTAAGAATTTACCTCCTATTGAAGAAATACATGGTCTTAATTTACCGCTTGTTGAAGAAACATATGATCTTAAACCACTACCTATTGAAGAAACTCATGGTCTTGATAACCCAACACAGGTAGTAAAGGTAAATTCTCTCTATAGATTTGATGAAGGTGATATTCCTCACTATAAGTCTGCTAGACAATGCTTAGAAGAGTTTGATAATTTTATTGTCAAACAAGAAAACTTCAATGCTTAGTTTGGTAGACAATTGAAATACAATTCCGATACGCTTGTGCACTTGAGTAATTACATGGCTAATGTTAAAGGTGAACTTAAACTCATTAGTAAACATGCTTCTATGGTTACCACTCAAGTAGAACAAGTACTTAAAGATCAAAATGATTTGCTCAATGAATTGAATAGTAAGAAAAATGATTATGCTGTTAGAGTGGCTACTAGAACGGGTAAGATGACTCAGGAACCTTTGTATCCTGAAGGCCACCCTAAGAGAATTGAGCAAGATTCTCAGAGAAATAATATTGATGCACCTAGTCCTTCTAAAAGGAAGAAAAAGAAAAATGATAGGACTTTGCATGCTTCTAGTGGACCTATTGCTGAACCACCTGAGAATCCAAATGATATTTCTATTTCCGATGCTGAAACACAATCTGGTAATGAACATGAGCCTAGTGATAATATTAATGAAGATGTTCATGATGATGCTCAACCTAGCAATGATAATGATGTAGAAATTGAACCTGCTGTTGATCTTGATAACCCACAATCAAAGAATCAACGTTATGATAAGAGAGACGTTATTGCTAGGAAACATGGTAAATAAAGAGAACCATGGGTTCAGAAACCCATGCCTTTACCTCCCAAACCATCCAAGAAAAAGGATGATGAGCATTTTGAGCGCTTTGCTGAAATGATTAGACCTATCTTTTTGCGTATGCGATTAACTGATATGCTCAAAATGAATCCCTATGCTAAGTACATGAAAGATATTGTTACTAATAAAAGAAAGATACCGGAAGCTGAAATTTCCACCATGCTTGCTAATTATAATTTTAAGGGTGGAATACCAAAGAAACTTGGAGATCCAGGAGTACCTACTATACCATGCTCCATTAAAAGAAACTATGTTAAAACTGCTTTATGTGATCTTGGATCCGGTGTTAGTGTTATGCCTCTCTCTTTATATCGTAGACTTGATTTGAATAAGTTGACACCTACTGAAATATCTTTGCAAATGGCTGATAAATCAACTGCTATACCTGTCGGTATTTGTGAGGATGTGCCTGTTGTGGTTGCAAACGTTACTATTTTAATGGACTTTGTTATTCTTGATATTCCCGAGGACGATAGTATGTCTATTATTCTTGGAAGACCTTTTTTGAATATTGCAGGGGCTGTTATTGATTGCAACAAAGGCAATGTCACTTTTCATGTTAATGGTAATGAGCATACGGTACACTTTCCGAGGAAACAACCTCAAGTTCATAGTATAAATTCTATTGGAAAAGTTCCATCGATTATTTTTGGAGGTTTTGAATTTCCTCTTCCTACTGTCAAGAAGAAATATGATATTCTTATTATAGGGGATGTGCATATCCCCATTGAGGTAACATAGTGTTATTCGAAATTTCTCCGGTTCCATGTTATTCGGAATGAGTTTGTTAACAAGACTTGATCAACCTTGTTAGTGGATTCTTTCTGATGACCATGATATGGATGACACTAGAAGGCACAACCTTCCGTACCCTCCTTTTACTTTCTGTTATTTAGTTGAAATAAAGCAAAAATAGTATTTTCATGTCTGTTTTCTGATTTATCCGTGCAATATAAAAATACCCCGAAAATAAAAGTTCTCCAAATGCCCTGAAAATGGAATATGATTTTTTCTAGAATTTTTGAGAATATCTGGCACTGAGAACACAACAGGAGGGGCAAGCACCTGACCACGAGGGTGGAGGGCGCGCCCTACCCCCCAGGGCGCGCCCCCTGCCTCGTGGGCCCATGGTGGCTCCCCTCCACTTATTCATGCATCCACACACTTCTTATTCCTCCCAAAAAAATCACTATCCAGCTCAAGCACGAGTTCTAGCTCATTTTGCTGCGATTTTCGATCTCCTTGCTCAAAGCACCTCTCACAAAACTGCTTGGGGGGATTGTTCCTTGGTATGTGACTCCTCCATTGGTCCAATTAGTTTTTGTTCTAGTGCTTTATTCATTGCAAATTTGTGCTGCCTAGGTGACCATGTTCTTGAGCTTGCATGTCAAATTTATATGGTTCCATGTAGCTCTAATGCTTGATATAGGCTCTAGGCACTTGTAGGAGTAGTTGCTATCAATTTTATTGAGCTTGGTTCACTTTTATTTTGAAGTTACTAAAAATTTCATAAATTTATCAGAGGAAGAAATATGCTTAGGAAAATGTTCCAAGGTGGTTCTTGAAGGAAGCAAGGACCCAGGCTTGCAATGCGTGATGCTAACGATGAGCCACCAAGGGACGCAGATTACTTTTGCTACCGTTACCGTTACTTCCACATTACTTTGCTACTAAATACTTTGCCGCAGATATTAAGTTATCCAGGTGTGGTTGAATTGACAACTCAGCTGCTAATACTTTTGCTACCGTTACCATTACTTCCACATTACTTTGCTACTAAATACTTTGCCGCAGATATTAAGTTATCCAGGTGTGGTTGAATTGACAACTCAGCTGCTAATACTTGAGAATATTCTATGGCTCCCCTTGTGTCGAATCAATAAATTTGGGTTGAATACTCTACCCTCGAAAACTGTTGCGATACCCTATGCTTGTGGGTTATCAGCCACTACATGCTGGCGCTGGGAGGACCGGGGGAGCTGCGGCCATGGTGCACTCTCCTCCTCTTCGCCAGCCGCCGCGGGTGTCGGCCCATCGCAACGACGCTTGTGATAACATCTCCATAGCATCGTCCGACCCGCGGACCCTCCGTGACCAGCGCCAGGTCCTTCGGGAGCGAGCTCACGAAGACGCTCGAACCACCGTCGAGCGCCGGCGAGAAACGCGCCGCCACTCGGACAAGCGGGCGGGACCCGCTATGGACCACCCGGCACCGGGGGGCTCCGGCGGCCTACCTTACGTGGTGGGCTGCCCGGCCTTTACCCGTGAGCTGTGGCAGTTCCAGTGGCCGTCCACCGCATGTTCAAGCCCTACGTCGGCGAGAAGTACACTGGCAAGACCCATCCGTCCGAGTTCCTCAGCATCTACACCATTGCGAGGCAGGCTGCTAGGGCTCGCGACAACAAGGTGCTTGCCAACTATTTCCCGCTGGCACTCAAGCCCAATGTGATGTCTTGGTTGATGCACTTGCCGGTGGATTCCATTTCTTCTTGGTCGGATCTGTGCCATGAGTTCATTGGCGCCTTCACAGGAGGCCACCAAGCTCATGGGCAGGCCAGTGATCTGCATATCATTCCCCAGAAGGAAGGGGAGACCCTGCCCAAGTACATCCAGAGATTCAGCCGGGTGCAGTACAACATCCCCGACATTCATCCCGCCGCTGTGATTAGCGCGTTCCACCAGAACGTGCGCAATCGCAAGATGCACGAGGAGCTGGCGATGACCAAAGTTAAGGATGTGTCCAAGCTCTACGTTCTGGCCGATAGGTGCGCCCGGGCTGAAGAGGGAAGGAAGTACCCCGGTGAAGATGCTGGCGCGGAAACCGACTCTACGGATGAAGACGCCGCCACCCCGATGAAGAAGGGCCGTCATCGCAACAGGAAACGCAAAGGCAAGGCCGTGCTTGCCGTTGAGGGATCCAATGATACCGGTGCCAGCAAGAAGGTCAAGGCAGACGCCCTGGCAATGAGATTGCCGGGTGCGCCGCCTGCCGGGCCTTGGCGGCTACCGACAAGCCAGGAAGCTCCGGCAAGCAATACTGCAAGATCCACCGCACCAAGGGCCACGACCTCCAGAACTGCCAACAAGTCGAGCAGCTTGCTGAGAAGCAAAAGGCTGAGTATGAGAGGCGGGACAAGGAGAAGGACCAGGACGGTGCTGAGGGATCCGGCAAGAAGCGTGGCAGCCAAGGAGGCCGCCCCGGCAAGGACAGCCAGCAAGAGAGGCCCGCCTGGGGCCGCGACAAGAAACAAGAAGACGATGATCACAACGAGGACGACGAGTCTGGTGAGCAAGGGTTCCAGAAGGCTACGAAGGCCATGTGCATCGATGGTGGCGCCTCGCTGCATACCTCTCACCGCCAGCTCAAGCAGTGGGCGCGTGAGATTACAGCAGCAGAGCCGTCGTTCGACGCTCAGAAGCCGCTGAAGTGGTCCAGCACGCCCCTCATCTTTGACGCCGAGGACCACCCTGACTGCACTGCCGCGATCGGGTGTTTGCCATTGTTGGTCTCACCACGATACGCAACCTCAGGGTGAACATGATGTTGGTTGACGGCGGGGCCGGCCTGAACCTGATCTCGCCTGTCGTGATCAAAAAGTTGCAAATCCCTGATGGAGAACTCGAGGAAACGGGCACGTTTCAAGGGGTCAGTACGGGGAGGAGCCAGCCAAAAGGGAAGGTCACACTGCCCGTGACATTTGGAGGAGAGTTGAACTACAGGACGGAGAGGATCGTCTTCGACGTGGCCGAGATCCCCTTGCCCTACAACGGGATCCTCGGCTGCCCGGCACTAGCCAAGTTCATGGCGGCGTCACACTACGCCTACAACATGCTAAAGATGCTTGGGCCGTTGACCATCATCTCCGTCGCCTCCGACAAGAAGGTCGCGCTGATCTGCGCCGACCAACTCTATCGGGAAGCAGTTGCAGCAGCTGCCTCAAGGCACCTGCTCCTGCCGCTGAAGGCCCGGGAGGGAAGAAGAAGCCCGGCAAGACCTCTCGCACCCACTCCGGCAAGCGCACCTCCTCAAAGTGTTGTGCTACAGTCGAGGACGTGCCAGAGAGCTCTACCGGCAAGAGCAAGAGATCCAGAGCCGAGCCGCCGCAGAACAAGAAGGTGCCCGTCAGGGAGGATGGCATGGGAGGGGCCTTCACCATAGGCTCCACCCTCGACAGCAAATAGGAAGGCGCGCTCGTCACCTTCCTGCGGGCGAATGTCAACGTGTTTGCATGGCAAGCATCTGACATCCACGGTGTTCCCAGGGAGGTGATTGAGCACCACCTAGCTGTATGCCCCCACGCGCGGCCCGTCAAGCAGAAGGTCAGAAAGCAGGCTCTGGAGAGGCATGAGTTCATCATAGAGGAGATCAAGAAGTTGGAAGCGGCAGGTTTGGTGAGAGGAGTGCTCCACCCGACGTGGTTGGCCAATCCGATAGTGGTGCACAAGGCGAATGGGAAGTGGAGGCCGTGTATTGATTACACAGATATCAATAAGGCTTGTCCTAAGGACCCCTTCCTGTTGCCGCGCATCAACCAGATTCTTGACTCCACAGCCGGGTGTGATATGTTATCATTCCTCGACACCTACTCAGGCTACCACCAGATCTTCATGACAAAGAGATGATGAAGAGAAGACAGCATTCATCACGCCATGTGGTACGTATTGCTCTTTACGGATGCCTTTCGGGTTGAAGAGTGCTGGCTCAACGTTCGCAAGAGTGGTCCAAATTGGTTTTGAACCTTAGCTCCATAGAAATATGGAGGCATACATGGATGACATAGTGGTCAAAACCAAGGATGGGCCAACTCTTGTGCAAGATCTGGAAGAGACATTTGCCAACCTGCGTAAGATCAACCTCAAGATGAACCCTGAGAAGTGTGTCTTCAGCATCCCGTCCGGCAAGCTTCTCGGGTTCTTTGTGTCACATCGCGGGATCGAGGCAAACCCAGACAAAATTAAGGCTATTGAGCAGATTGAGGCGCCCAAGCGGATCAAAGATGTGCGTCGGCTCACCGGCTGCGTTGCCGCCATGAGCCGATTCATCTCCAAGTCCGCCGAGCGCGCCCTTCCCTTCTTCAAAATCTTGAAGAAGGCGGGCCCAATGGAGTGGACCCCAGAAGCCGAGGCAGCATTGTAGGATCTGAAGAAATACCTTTCCTCCACGCCAATTCTGGTTGCGCCTAAACCACAAGAGTCGTTGCTGCTATATCTGGCGGCGACGACTCAAGTGGTCAGTGCCGCACTGGTGGCACAGAGGGAGGTCGACGAGGAGGCAGTGACGGCAGCATAACCAGCGGATGGCAAGCCAAAGATTCCCCCGGCAGGGCCTGGTGCCGCCAAGGCGCGACCCCCGGCAGAGTCTGATGCCACCAAGGCAGTGCCCGCGCAGTCGGGCGAGGTGGTGCAGAAGAAGAAGGTGATGCAGCACCCGGTTTACTTTGTCAGCTCCCTTCTGCAGGGGGCTAGGTCGAGGTATTCCGTTGTGCAAAAGCTGCTCTTCAGCCTTCTTATGGCCTCGAGGAAGCTGCGTCATTACTTCCAAGCCCACGAGATCACTGTCGTCACCCGCCTCCCGTTGCAATGGATACTGCATAACCCAGATGCAACCGGAAGGATTGTGGAATGGGCCCTAGAGATATCAAGTTTCGGTTTGAAGTTTGAAAGTACCTCGACAATTCAGAGTAGAGTCTTGGCGGAGTTCATTGCTGAATGGACCTCGACGTCTGACCAAGAAATCCAGGAGACCACTCTCCCCGGCAAGGAACCAGACTATGACTGGATCATGTACTTTGATGGGGCTTTCTCGCTGCAAGGCGCCGGTGCCGGTGTGCTGCTCGTCGCGCCCACCGGAGGGCACCTCAAGTACGTGATCCAGATGCACTTCCCCAGGGAGATGTCCACCAACAACACTGCTGAGTACGAGGGATTGCTTGCCGGTCTCAGGATCGCGGCAGACCTCGGGGTTAAGAAGCTCATCGTCAGGGGTGACTCGCAGCTCGTTGTCAGACAGGTCAACAAGGATTATCAGAGCCCATTGATGGAAGCTTACGTAGATGAGGTGAGGAAGCTGGAGGAACGCTTTGACGGTATCCAAGCAGAGCACATCCCCCGAGTGGAAAACGACATCGCCGATTACCTGTCAAAGCGTGCTGCATTCAAGCTACCTGTGGAACCAGGTACCTTTTTGCTCCGGTTAACTCAACCATCCGTCGAGCCATCAATGGGGCAGAACAAGCGGAGGAAGTCAGGTCCCAGAAAGTACTTTCCTACTGAGCCCCCTGGGGCTGCCGGCAAGGGTGCTGCCGCGGACGCTGAGCCTGCCCAAGAGGAACTGGCTCCGGCAGGGCGTCAAGCCCTGGCCGTAGAGACAACCACTCCCATGGCAGAAGAAATGCCTTTGGTCCTTGCCGTCGAGCCCCAGGCTCCGGTATGGGCGCAGCATACCGTCCAATTCCTCCAAACAGGGGAGCTTCCTGAGGAGCAGGAAGAAGCGGAAAAAGTAGCCCGTCAGTCCCCCCTTTACCAGTTCGTCGATGACGTCCTGTACAAGAGAAGGCCAAACGGTGTGAAATTGAAGTGCATCCCCCGGGAGGAAGGACTGGAGCTGTTGGCGAAGATACACGGAGGCATATGTGGCTCCCACATAGGGTCAAGGGCCCTTGCCTGGAAGGCGTTCCGGCAAGGTTTCTTCTGGCCCACCGCCCTCCAGGATGCGACGGCACTAGTAACCAAGTGTGAAGCATGCCCGTTCCATTCAAAGAAGCTTCATCAACCAGCTCAAGCCCTTCAAACAATCCCTCTCTCCTGGCCGTTCTCGGTCTAGGGCTCGATATATTGGGCCCTTTCCCCCACGCAGTCGGGGGCTTTGAGTACTTGTACGTTGCAATCGACATGTTCACAAAGTGGCCGGAGGTGGAAGCAGTGAGAATGGTGACCGCTCAGTCAGCCGTCAAGTTCTTCAAGGGACTGGTCTGCCGTTTTGGTGTGCCAAACAGAGTCATCACCGACAACGGCACACAGTTCATGAGCCACACCTTCATGCAATACATTCAAGACCTCGGCAGCAAGGTCTGTTTTGCTTCCGTGGCACACCCACGGAGCAACGGCCAAGCGGAGAGGGCAAATGCTGAAGTGTTGCGAGGCCTGAGAACGAAGACCTTTGACAAGCTGCACAAGAGCGGAAGGCGCTGGATTGATGAGTTGCCGGCGGTTCTTTGGTCGATCAGGACGCCGCCAAATAGAGCCACCGGCCAGACACCTTTTGCCCTGGTATACGGGGCAGAAGCAGTTCTCCCCACGGAACTCACATACGGGTCACCTCGAGTGCTCGCTTATGATGAGCTTGAGCAAGAGCAGTTGCGCCAAGATGACGCGACGCTCCTTGAGGAAGATCGTCTTCAGGCGGCTGTGAGAGCAGCACGCTACCAGCAAGCCTTGGTCAATACCATAGCCGCAAGGTTCATGCCCGAAGCTTTGAGGAAGGCGACCTTGTTCTTCGGCGCGTTCAGTCGGCCAAGAATTCCAACAAGTTGGCGCTGAAGTGGGAAGGCCCTTATCAGGTAATGCGAGTCACCAGGCCCGGCGCAGTCCGCCCGGAGACCGAAGATGCTGTCCCAGTGAGCAACTCCTGGAACATCGAGCATCTTCGCAAGTTTTACTCGTAAGGCGCGGCTTGCCGGCCCTCCCGGCAAGCCACCTTTTATACAAGCTTTGCCGGCAAGGCATGTGACCCTTTGTACAAAGCCAGGCGCAGACCCTGAGCATAAATAAATGAAGCACTGGCGCCCTAAGTTATAGCATGCATGCTAGGTCGAGTCTCTTCCTTGGTTAGGATTGATAGTGCTTAGCGGCGACTAACCCCTAGCCTAGAGGTCGAGTGCGCGTCTATCTGTTCCTTTTCTGTCCTCCTTTGGTTCGCAGGGCACATGAGCACTTCTGCTGAGCTACTTGGAAAAGAAGGAAACGCACCGACATCCCGACCCCGGCAAACCAGAGTTGCCGGGAGCTGCAAGCACAAGGATCCAACCGCGGCAAGACAAGGTTGCCGGGGGCTGCAGATCCAGATAAGTCTTTCATCCTCTATCATGCATTTCGGAACAGGACTGGGGCATGTGAAACCTCGTTTTTATCTCTAGGCTGCCGTGCTCCCCTTTTTCCTATACCTAAGGAATATTTCCTGGGTCTGGATTTGGTTGTAGCGGCGACGGCAAGGAGGTAGAACGAGGAGCCTAAAGCCCACTTCATCCCTGCCTCCGCCAAGAGCGCGAGAAAGGTCGAGAGGAGTGGGGGGACGGCAAGGCCTGTTGCCGGGCGAAAAACGTTTATCTTAAACAATAACAAGGATTCGCTCCTTAGCGCGGGATTTACCCATGAATGAAAAACCCGGCAAGCATCCCTTTGTCATTGAAAACATCCCATACAGGTACAGTTCGTACGAAATGAAAAACATGAGCAAGGGGATTACAAGTTATAAATTTAACAAAGGCCCGAAGGCTTACACACTAAAAAAGAGATAAGATGCCCATAATCCCTTTCTTGTCCCTCTCCTCAGGAGGCAGGTCAAGGAGGCGAAAGAGCAAAAGGGGCGCCTAGGCGAGCTACGAGAAGCAGAAAGCACCAAGAGAACACCTCGGTGGCTGCCCACGGGTGGGCCGGTGATGACGGTGCCGGGAAAGGAGCTGGAAGACGAGGTGGCAGGACCGGCAATACGCGATGAAGGCGTCGGTCCCCGCGTACTCCGAGTTGACGGCCTTGCCGCCCGCCCTCTTCCTCTTTCGCAGCCTCCCGACGCCAGCCACCCAGGGAGACAGCCCCGAGAAGTTCAAGGAGCTGGCCCACCCCCGGCAAACCTCTGCCGGAGGAGCGGCCAGGTGCAGATGCTGCTGCTGCCGCACCCGCCCAGGCGCGGGGCGTCCGACGCCTAGTCGCACTCGTCCCCGTCATCTGCCCCGCTGTCCTCCTCATCACTTTCGCTTGAGGAAGAGCTTCCATCGTCGGAATCTCCGTCGGAGGAGCTCTCCACGCAGCACCTCAGGCGAGTTCCGAACTCTCCGAAGACCTTGACGGAGAGCAGGCCGTCCTCCATTAATTTGAAGTAGAGGACGAGCCCCGCCGTCAGGCTATGGATGCGAGCGAACGTCTTCCACCCACGACGGAGGTACATGACCCGAGGAGCCGGGAAGTCGACGTCGACCCGCGTGCCCCCATTCCCACAAACCCTCATGTGCAATCTGAGGGATTGGGGCCGGTCACGCTCCATCTCCCGAGCAAACGGGGTGGGAAGACGGAGACGGCGACGCGGAAGCCGGCGCAGCCTGATGAAGAACTCGCGGGGCTGGTCTCCGACATGGCCTTCCATCCGGAAAGGCACCATTGGCGGAGGCGAAGCCGGCGCGCCGCCCCGTCCTCCTCTTCCCCGAGCACTACGACCTCTGCCACGGCCTCGCTCCCTCCCCCTTCCCCTCGCGGCCGGTTCCACCGCCACGGGCTCAGGAGGAGGAGGGACGCGCTGTCGAGCGGCGACCCTTGCCGCCACCGTCGAGGGACCCGGGTTCCCTTTATCCATGGCGAGTGAAGGGAAGAAGCAGAAGCAAGAGGAGATAGATGGCAGAAGAATGCGGGACGCTATCGCCCCTTCCCCCTCTTTATAAAGGGGAGGGGTCGGGGCTCGGCCGCCCCGCTCGGCCAATCCAGCCACCGGAGGCGCAGGGAATCAGCACCGACCCGCTGCCCCAACCAGCGACGGCCCGGTTTCCCACCTCCACAGCTTGCCATCCCAGACGCATGAAGGATGCGTGGCGGACGTGCAGAACTGAGGGGACGGGTGAAGCGACCTCTTCCCACCCCATGATCGTGGGGAGTGGACGCCTTGAAGACCGCAACCCAGCCCCGTTCAGTAAATGAGCCGCGCCTCCACGCCTCCCTCTTTTTACGGGGAAAGCGCGAGCCGCCTCTTTACTGCGATATGACGCATGCATGTGGAAACCACCCCACGCATGCCGCCCATGTCACGCACGCCCCTCCATGCCGCGCCATGCGCGCGGGTCATGGGAAGCGCAGCGCGCGAAATTTTTTACCGCGGTAAAATCCCCCCTGCCTGCCCGCGCACCGTTTTGGGCCTGGCCCAACAACGTGTCGCGCTTATGTGTGGCCCAGGCCCGGGGGCTCCTGTCGGTGTACAAAAAGAGGGGTGCGTTTTTGTACCCCTATACCTGTGCATGGGCAGTTAGAGCCGCGCCTACGGTCACGCCAAGCAGAACAAGGGAGGTGAGCCAAGGTAAGACCGAAGCCCAAGATAATCAGAGCAACGCCAAGGCCAAGACCACAAAGAGTAGAGGGACGAAGCAGGTTCCCCCGGCAAGACCCTTGCCAGGGCAGCCTCAGCAGCCCCGGCAAGACCCTTGTTGGGGCAGCTCGCCCCACACCAACAGAGCGAGCCACCCTTGAGCCCACGGTCCCCAACGCCATCATCCACATGGGGCCAGGGCTCGGGAAGGCACCTCTGTGGTGGCATGCAAATCTTTGTGCTGACATATTCAAGACCAGATGAGGATTAGAAGACAACGATCCTCGGCAAGATCCTTGCTGAGGAAGGCCACCAGACCCCTGGCAAGACCCTTGCCGGGGACGACAGCGCGCCACGGCAAGACCCTTGCCGGGGCACCCGGCAAGGCCCTCACCAAGGACGCCAGCAGGGCCACCGCCAGGTCCACGCCAACCAAGCTTCCACCGCCGCCCACATGCAGCTGCCAGCCCAACCAGCTGGGCGGGCACCTGCGTGGCAACATGCGGCCCCCATGCCAACTCATCGAGCGCCTGCGTGGCGGCATGCAAATCTTCATGAAGGCTCCACCACCGCGCCACCTCAGTTGCCTGCCTGCCTACATGGCGCCGCACGCATCGCTGGCCAAGGCGCGTGTCGAAGCGAGGAGGAGTGGCGACGGACGGGACGTGCCTCGCCCCCGTCCCCAATAAAGCAAGGGGACACCTAAGCTACGCATTAAATGCGTCTTTTCCTGTAGTACGAGCGATAAGCTCAGGGCACTGTATGCCTTTCCACCTTCTGTGTGCCACTGTGGCAGCCCCTTCCGACTATAAAAGGAGGCCCACGGCATACTGGAGAAGGATTCGGCTCTTTCGAACCACGCACTCACCACAGCTAGTTCGAGAGCTCAAGAACTCTCTGAAATACACCCACCAAAGCAGGACTAGGGTTTTACGCATCCTCGCGGCCCGAACCTGGGTAAACGATCCTTGTGATGTCTAATAGCCCTGCTCTTCTCGCAACCCCGTGCCCCGGCAACCGTAGTAGGGATTCTTGTGACCCCATAGGTGTCGTTCCACACCGACACCACGAGACCCCGGACGAGCACACGTCTGGATGGGGTACCTGGCCGGATCAGCCTGAGGGGCCGAGTGGCCATGCTGATGATGGCGGGGAGCTGACTGATATTGAGGAGGAGGAGGGGGCACTGTCTACCAGCGTGGTTGTACACGGCTCCCGTCCGTGCCGGCGACCCGCGAGCAGAGGTGGTTGATTTTCCCTGATGGGGAGAGGTAAGTGCATTTAATATTTTTGTACCTTCTGCATTCACGTTTCTTCAAATATCTAATGCGTTGGCCTTGTCATGCTGCAGGGGTTGGGACCACTATGAGAAAGTCCGCTGGCCCAACTCCGTCCTTGGAGTGCTTTGCCGACAAAACTTCCCGGGGTTTTTCATGTTGCCTGGGGAGGGTCGGCTTCTAGAGCTTTGATTGAGCTGGGAGCACTACTTGGCTGCCCCGGCCCCGCCGGGTGAGATTATCGACGGTGTCTTGTGCGACACGAGGGCAGACGTGGTGATCAGAAAGTTCTGGGTAATTTCTCCTTTACACAATTAAAAATCTTCAACTAGCTAGTTATTAAATGTACTAATCAATATTGTCTCATTTGATTGCAGACATTTCTACAGGTGTGAGAAGGGATACAAGGAGGAAGCGGCAAATGTTACCGATAACGTCTGCAAGCGCCTACTACAGAACTTACGGCACGAGGCTCGGGTGCAGGCTGTAGGGGACTACTACACCTTGCGTGGTATCAAGAAGCCCAAGCCAGCGTGCCGCGAGAAGTTCCTGAGTAAGGAGTAGTACATGAAGGTAATTCTTAAGGCCTTGTACTTACTTCCTTCATTTAATAAGTCATAGCCATAGCGCTCAAGTTTCTATTTGCTAACTTAGGCGCCTCCGAGATGGTGTGTGGATCGGATGGATTGTTGGGAGGTGTTGGTCAATGAGTGGTGCTCAAAAGAATGGCTAGCCGTCCACAACGCGGCCAAGGACAAATGTGCCGAAATGGAAGGTGTCCCACACCATCAAGGCAGCTCCAACTTATATCAGTTCGGGCGGAAATGGGTATGTGGTTTGCTTCATGATTCATGCAATTCATTCATCATGCTAGCCTGAGCCCTTTAATTACTAATTTACTTTGTTTCTCTCTTTCAGGCACGCTACAATAAGGCGGATAAGGTGCCAGAGGTGTACGACCTCTATGCCATGGCCCGTACTGCCTCTTACAAGAAAGTCAAGCCATTCTCTCCTCCCACGACATCTCGTGAAGTATAGAGATCAGGCGAAGGCAAGGAAACGGGAGGACTTTAACCCGAGCCAGGGTCCCATTGATCCAGAGCTGGTGATGATAGCTTGTGGCGGGAGGTCCCATGGCTCGATAGCCATTGGAGATGGACTTATCCATTGTCCTAGCACTCTCCTGGAGATCAAGCCAAGCCAGTCGAGATCCGCTCCTGAGATAAGGCCTCGTGAATGGCCAGTCCAACTCGCCTTGAAGGTTCTTTGCCGTCTGCCACCGACGGCAACGGGCTCTTTGCCGTCCGCGGTGGACGGCAAAGAAGCCACGTGGCAGCCACATGTGTTTCCTGGAAGCTGGCCCATTTGGTCAGTTTGCCTACAGTGGCAAACGGCAAAGGATCACCGCATTTGCCTACAGCGGCGGACGGCAAAGCCTTGGTGGGCAGTGACGTCCAACTGACGTCATTTGGCCGACGGCAAAGGCCTGATATTCTTTGCTGTCAGCCGCGGACGTCAAAGACTGCCGTTAGCCACCTAACGGACTAACAGGGAATTTATTGCCGTCGGCTTTCTTTGCCGTCAGCCGCTGATGGCAAATGCCCCTTTGCCGTCCGCTTCAGAAAGCAGACGGCAAAGAAGGTCTTTACTAATCCTATCTTTGCCGGCGCCTTTTGCCGTCCGTGGCAGACGGCAAAGGCCTTTGCCATCCGAGGTCCATGTCTTTGTCGTCTGCCTTGGCGGACGACAAAGTAGCTGATTCCTGTAGTGGTAGTAACTTGATATGACGTTTCATGATCATCATCATTAACTTCCTCACTAATTGGTGTAGGCGTCACTGGAACTGATTTCTGTGATGAGCTACTTTCAAATTCGAGATAAGGTACAATTACCTCATAAAGTTATACTTTCCTCCCACTCAATTCTTTCGAGAGAAACTCCTTCTCCAGAAAGGATCCATTCTTAGCAATGAATATCTTGCCTTCGGATCTGTGATAGAAGATGTACCCAAATATCTCTTTTGGGTATCCTATGAAGACGCTGTCGGCGTTCTAGGGACGGGGGTCCCCAGACTTGCCTGCCTGCGGCCCACAGCGTGGGTAAGCAGCAGGTCGTACGGCCCATCTTCGTCAACAAGGCACCCAAGACCCTCGCGAGGGTCCAAGCCTCGCGAGGCGGACGATGCAAGACCTCCTCTGGAGCGGCCTAGCCAAGCAGGCTCACGAGGAGCGGAGATATCAAGGCGAGGCAAACCTCACGAGGCTCTCGTGACGTGAGCCATGATGAACGGTACCAGGCGGGTGCCAGGCGGGCGCCAGTGTGCGCAGCGTCTCTATTTCCTCTTTGGTGCTAAGGAGGCCAGCGCGGGCGAAGAGTACCGAGGCATCAGGCAAAGGTTGCCATATTGGTGCAACGAGACCAAGACCAGGAGGATGGCAAGTCGGAGCTCATCGTGGAGCCCAAGACGACGTCACCCCAGAGCTTTTCGCCGACGAAGACCGCTTTTGTCAGGATAGCTTGTACTAGCTATCCCCCTTCAAGTTTGCCCGCCGTTGTTGGCTCCCTTCCCGCTCGATATTTGGGAAGAGGACCAGGGCCTATATAAGTAGACCTAGCCACCACAGTAGAGAGAGATGGAATCCTCACGCCACAAGTTCATACGCATAAGAACACATCAACCTCAGGAGGCTGTTCTTCCCTTGTACTGTTCATCATCAGCCACAGAGGCAATCCACCACCACCACACTGGAGTAGGGTATTACACCACAACGCTGGCCCGAACCAGTATAAACCCCGTGTCTTTCTGTGTTGCAAGTTCATCGAGTTCATCCGCGAGATCTTAGCGAGCTAGAGCGTAGATCGGCAGGAGGGAGAGACTTCGGGCGCACCCCAGTGTTCGAACCTTAAGGATTTGCCGGAACCCCACATCCGACATTTGGCGTGCCAGGTAGGGGTGTGCCGTAGTTTCCCTTCCATCAGTTCGTTGCTCCATCGCTCCGTCGTTTCCATGGCGGACGCTCGCCGTGCTCGAGCTGACCGTCGGGCTTCCCACTCCGCCCGCGTCGCTCAGACGGCTCCCGTAGATGGGCCACCTCGTTGTTCTCCGTCCCCCGCCGCCAACGCTAGGCCCGGCGGGGAATGAGCAGCAGGCGTCCTCGCTCCATCCTTCGGTGCGGCAGGACGGCCGCACCGCCACTCCGTCGCTTACCCCTGCCGGTTCTTCGTCTCACGCGCACCGCGCTCCCATGGAGGCACGGGCCGTGCTCATCGAGGCGAACGAGCTCCTGCGCTACTGCCCCATCGATGACCTCTATGAGGAGTGGCTCGACCGCGTCACCAAGCTCGTCCGCGCCGCAGGGGGCTCTCCGGCACCGTCCCACTCTCTGCTTCCCCCTCAACCAGCCGCGGGCGACGGGGCTCTCCGGCGCCGTCCCACTCTCTGCTTCCCCCTCAACCAGCCGCGGGCGACGGGGCTCATGGCATGCCTCCACCACCTCAACCCCAAGACGGTGCCTTGGCACCAAGGCGCGGGCCTCCGCGGCGTGATCCACCGCGCCCGGTGCTCGCGCGTGAAGAAAGAAGCTTTCAAGAAATCCCGCGGCCGCGAGAAGCTGCACCGGCGCACCCCACGCCACCTCGTCAAGACCGCGTGCCGCCTGCGGCGGCGCAGCGCGGACCTCACCAAGACCAAGCTCCACCTCAGAAGCGGGCTCCGGCGACCACGGCCGGCTGCCGTGCCTTCACCCCCGAACTGCGTAGCGTCGCCTGGCCAGGCAAGTTCAAGCCAGATCTGCCACCCCGCGGAGTTCCTGTAGCTCTATGAGCTGAGCATCGAAGCGGCCAACGGCGACGAAATATAAATGGCGAACTGGTTTCCCATGGCTCTCAAGGATGGGGCCCGCTCCTGGCTCCTGAACCTACAGCACGGCTCGATCTCCTCCTGGGACGAGATCCGCGACCGCTTCGTCGCCAACTTCCAGGGCACTCGCGACCACCCACCGGCTGCGGGTGATCTACGCCACATCAAGCAACAGCCAGGAGAGACCCTCCAGAAGTACATCCAGCGCTTCAACAATACCCGCCTCAAGATCCCCAAGGTCATGGACGAAGCCATCATCTCCGCGTTCTCGGACGGCGTCCGTGACGTCAAGATGAAGGAAGAGCACGCTATCCACGAGGAGCTTTGCACGTCTCAAGAGCTGTTCAACCTGGCGACCAAGTGCGCAAGAGCTGAGGAGGGCGCCTCTCTCTCCTTGAGCTGCCAGCTGCAGGAGCGGAGGAGAAGAAGGCCAAGGCCAAATACGTGAAGCGCAAAGAGGCAGTGGTGCTTGCAGCGGAGCCTGACACCAAGCGAGGCAGAGATCAGCCTGAGTCACCCAAGAACGGCCGACCGTTCTGCGCCTTCCACAACCTGAACACCCACAACACCAGCGACTGCCAAGAGCTCAGAGCCATATGGGAAGGACACTACGGTCGACGCCCCGAGCGCAATGACCGGGGCTACGGCCGCGGAGGAGGACGCGGAGGTGGACGCTGGGACGACCGTGGCCCGCGCCTGGAGTGGCGCGACCGGCCTCGTGAGGACCGCTGGCAGGACCAACCTCGCGAGGGCGCCTGGAGGGACCCGCCTCGTGAGGATCGCCCACAGGGCAACGCCAGTCTTCCCCCGCTGCCGCCACCATGAAGGAACGACGACCACCACCAGGACGAGGGGCTGGGGGCTTCCAGGAGCCGCGTGCGATCGCCTGCATCTTGGGCGGTGCCCAGGCCCCAGCCTCTCAGCGCATCTTCAAACAGTTCGCTCGCGAGGTGAACACGGTGCTCCCCAAGATCGAGGCCACGCGCCCGCTCAGGTGGTCCCAATGTGCCATCACCTTCAACTCGGCGGACCAGCTCAAGTGCGCAGCCACCACTGGCGCCCTCCCTATGCTGTGCTCCCCAGTTATCAGCAATGTGCAAGTCACCAAGACTCTCATCGACAGCGGCGCAGGGCTCAACGTCCTATCTGTCGACACGTTCGACAACCTCCAAGTGCCATATGAGCAGCTCCAACTAACCAAGCCTTTCTCAGGAGTGACCGATGGTTCCACCACACCGATAGGGCAGGTCCGCCTACCTGTCACCTTCGGGGAGCGCAAGAACTATCGCACCGAGCTCATCGACTTTGACGTCGTGCACATCCGCTTGCCGTACAATGCCATCCTTGGGTATCCAGCCCTGGCCAAGTTCAGGGCAGTCACTCATCATGGCTACAACATTCTCAAGATGCCAGGAAGCGGAGGGATCATCACGGTCCCATGTGAAGAGAGGGATGCGGTGTGCCCCCTTGAGCGCACCTTTCAAGCCGCAACAATCGACGACCCCGACAGCAGAAGTGAAGGCCCTCCGAAGACCATCCCCAAGAAGAAGCAGCCGCGCCGCGCAGGACCTCAGGAGGATGGCGTCGCGGCAGGAGCCTCGTCAGGATCAGCGCCCGCTCTAGGGGCGCCTCCCTCCATCGCATAGGAAGGCGCGCCCGGCGCTCTCCTCAGGCAGGGCTCAGGGGCACTCTTCTGGAGGGCCTCAGACCTTGCCAACCTCACGAGGGAGGCGCTTGGGCAACACCTGGAAGCGTGCCTCACGGCACACCTTCCTCAGGAGAGCACAGGGCAACGAGTGCCCACCACCCAGGAGTTCATCACCAAGACCACCCAGGAACTGCAAGAAGCAAGAGCCATGCGCGGCCACAGCCGCTCACAAGGCGCAGCTCCCCATCCAGGCGAGGATGCCGGGCTGCGTGTCTGCGTCGACGTCCCAGGGCTCAATAGGGCCGCATCTCAGGAGCGCTTCCGGCCATCGCGTGCGGGCCGCTACGAGGGCCCGTCACACAGCTACGTTCGCATGCCCTTCGGCTTGCAGAGCGTGGCGTCGGCCTATCAGCGCAACATGCGGCAAGTCCTGGTGGCTCAGGAGGCCAGGTTCCACACCGTCCCAGAGGAGATGGAGACGGTTTTCAGGGAACCTCCTGAACCCCCAGAGCCTCCCGAGGCTCAGGGTCCCGGTGGCTCATGAGGAGCCATTCCTTCAACGCGCGGCTTCAGCTGCACCAACTCTACTTCGTCTACAGAACCAGGTGACATCTTCCAAGCTCGTTTAAGCTGGGAGCGCCCCTCGGGCTACATTATTCCCAGGCCACATGGGTCCGTCCCTATGGCATGTACCCCTTTTGCTTATGTCTTTAGCTTCCTTTGCTGGGGGCGCCCCTCGGGATGCATCATCCCCAAGCCGCTCGGGCCAGACCCAGTGGCATGTATCTTCCTGCATTTATCCAAGTTGATCTGCTCTCCATGCATAACCTGCCAACGGCTATCACCTGCTCGATCATCACCTCCCCCGGGGCCTTCACACAGGCACGGCGCTGGTGCATGGGTCCATCCCTGCCATACCGACAAATCTGAGTGGTCGAGCTCTGGCTCACGGCACGCGCCACGCACGTCACCTCACCAGGCCCTCAGTGCCTTCACCTCACCCAGAGTAACCAGCGGCAAGCTAACAACTGTAATGGCAAACCATGTTTCTTCTTGTGCCTGCTCACAGGGATCCCGAGGGAAGGACAGCAGGCGGCCCCGCGAGTCCCTTTTTCCCTCGTGCAATTCGCTTGCGCCTTAAAAGGGGGCTCCTGAGCGTCGCGACTCAGGAGCTCTTACTGGCTCTCCAGCCCTCACCCCCTGGCCTTGACCACGGCATCGCGACCTGGCATACCAACGGCGGCTGAGCTCGCTCGAGGGCCGGGACCTGAGGATGTAGAGCACTAAGGAGAGCATGAAGGGGGGGACTCGTATGGGCGACCTGGCTATACCACACGAGTTGGCGCACAGCCCTAGCGCGACATCAGGAATCGCCGCGAAGTCAGCAAGATAAGTTTCGCCCTAGGATCGGCTAAATATCTGGGCCAGATGGTCACTCACGTCATGCCGCGGCCCCGTTGCGGCCAAGTCATTTTCCTTTCTTCCCTTACCATGGCTGCTTGAGCGCTAAGGGGGACCTCCTGAGCATCGCGCCTCAGGGGCTCTTACTGGACCTCGGGCCGCACACCTCCCGGCCTTGACCACGGCACGCGACCTGGCATACCAGCGACGGCTGTAGCCTGCCTGGCGACCGGGACCTGTCAGCGTAGAGCAACAAGCCATTGCGAGGAAAGAAAGGGGGACCAAGCCTTAAAGGGACATGCACTCACCAAGTTTTCATAACAAGGCAGATAAGCACCAAAAACATTACAGACCCTTACATGCCCCCACGGGGTGATTCATGATCCTTCGCAAGAAACAAAAGCTGATACTAAGGGGAATCCTATCTACACCCTTCCGTGGCAGACGCCATCATCAACAGTGGGCCACGGGACGCTGGCGCCAACCCCATCCAGATTAGCGGCGGCGACGGCCGGACGCCGCAGCCCTGCTCCAAGCGCGGCGAGAGCTCGGGGGCACGTAGCTGTCGTTGCTCGTCTCCGGAGTCTCGTAAAGCTGAGGAGAGCTGCTGGACTCCCAGGGGCTGCTGCTGTTGGAGTAGCTGCGGGCGGAGCGCGCATCGGTCTGGTGCTCCTCCCCAGGGCAACACTCAAGGCGGCGGCCCTCGGCGTCGAAGACCTTGAAGAAGAGCATGGAGGCGCTGTCGTACTCGAAGTGGATCGCGAGGGCTCCTCTCGCCCAGCAGACCCGCGCAATCTCGCCCCAGCCGCGAGTCATGAAGATCTTGCCGGCAGGGACCGCTTCGATCTCCGCTCCGGTCGCCGGAGCGCTGCAGTCGGCATGCTACAGCCAGAGCTCGAGAGGCCCCCTCGGCGGCATCACGTCGGAGAAGAACCGCGGGAAGCGGATCCAGGAGCTTGGAGGCATCGGCGCCCACAGCACAAACTCGCGCGAGGACTCCGCGGCGTGGACCCCAGGGGCGACGGCACGTGACGCCGTGGCGCGACGGCTCCGGACACGGCGCGGGCGGCGCTGCTCGCGGCTCCAACCTCCCGAGCCCTCGGCTCGGGCGTACAAGAGTAGCGGGTACCCCGGAGGAGGCCGCTCGCACCAAGGTGTTGGAAATATGCCCTAGAGGCAATAATAAAATGGTTATTATTGTATTTCCTTGTTCATGATGATTGTCTATTGTTCATGCTATAATTGTATTAACTGGAAACCGTAATACATGTGTGAATACATAGACCACAACATGTCCCTAGTAAGCCTCTAGTTGACTAGCTCGTTGATCAATAGATGGTTATGTTTCCTGACCATGGACATTGGATGTCATTGATAACGGGATCACATCATTAGGAGAATGATGTGATGGACAAGACCCAATCCTAAGCATAACACAAGATCGTGTAGTTCGTTTGCTAAGAGCTTTTCTAATGTCAAGTATCATTTCCTTAGACCATGAGATTGTGCAACTCCCGGATACCGTAGGAATGCTTTGGGTGTACCAAACGTCACAACGTAACTGGGTGGCTGTAAAGGTGCACTCAAGGTATCTCCGAAAGTGTCTGTTGGGTTGGCACTAATCGAGACTGGGATTTGTCACTTCGTATGACGAAGAGGTATCTCTGGGCCCACTCGGTAATGCATCATCATAATGAGCTCAATGTGACTAATGAGTTAGCCACGGGATCATGCGTTACAGAAAGTAAAGAGACTTGCCGGTAACGAGATTGAACGAGGTATTGGGATACCGACGATCGAATCTCGGGCAAGTAACATACCGATAGACAAAGGGAATTGTATACGGGATTGATTGAATCCCCGACATCGTGGTTCATCCGATGAGATCATCGTGGAACATGTGGGAGCCAATATGAGTATCCAGATCCCGCTATTGGTTATTGGCCGGAGAGGTGTCTTGGTCATGTCTGCATGGTTCCCGAACCCGTAGGGTCTACACACTTAAGGTTCGGTGACGCTAGAGTTGTTATGGGAAATAGTATGTGGTTACCGAAGGTTGTTCGGAGTCCCGGATGAGATCCAGGACATGACGAGGAGCTCTGGAATGGTCCGGAGGTGAAGATTGGTATATTGGACGAAGGTTATTGGAGTCCGGAATTGTTCCGGGGGTACCAGGCTATGGCCAGCATGTCCGAAAGGGGTTTCGGAGGCCCCGGCAAGCGTTGGGGGGCCTTATGGGCCAAGGGGAAGGGGCAAACCAGCCCACTAAGGGGCTGTGCGCCCCTCCCAACCCCTCTCACGTAACGTGGAGAGGTGGGGGCGCCTCCCCTAGGGCAGCCACCCCTCCCGGCTTGGGGGGAAAGTTTCCCAGGGGTGGGGGCGCCTAAACCCATCTAGGGTTTCCCCTGTGGCCGCCGCCCCTCCCCTAGGGAACCCTAGGGCGCCTCCTCCACCCCCTTCCCCCTATATATAGTGAGGGAGAGAGAGGGCAGCCGCACCCCTTGCCTGGCGCAGCCCTCTCCTCCTCCAACTCCTCCTCCTCCTCGGTAGTGCTTAGCGAAGCTCTGCGGGAGAACCACGAGCTCCATCGCCACCACGCCATCGTGCTGCTGGAGTTCTCCCTCAACTTCTCCTCTCCCCGTGCTGGATCAAGAAGGAGGAGACGTCCCCGGGCTGTACGTGTGTTGAACGTGGAGGCGCCGTCCGTTCGGCGCTAGATCGGATCTTCCGCGATTTGAATCGCCGCGAGTACAACTCCATCAACCGCGTTCTTGTAACGCTTCCGCTTAGCGATCTTCAAGGGTATGAAGATGCACTCCCTCTCTCTCGTTGCTAGCATCTCCTAGATTGATCTTGGTGACACGTAGGAAAATATTGAAATATTTCTACGTTCCCCAACAGTGGCATCATGAGCTAGGTCTATGCGTAGATTCTATGCATGAGTAGAACACAAAGTAGTTGTGGGCGATGATTTGTTCAATTTTCTTGCCGTTACTAGTCTTATCTTGATTCGGCGGCATTGTGGGATGAAGCGGCCCGGACCGACCTTACACGTACTCTTACGTGAGACAGGTTCCACCGACTGATATGCACTTGATGCATAAGGTGGCTAGCGGGTGTCTGTCTCTCCCACTTTAGTCGGATCGGATTCGATGAAGAGGGTCCTTATGAAGGGTAAATAGCGATTGGCATATCACTGTTGTGGGTTTTGCGTAGGTAAGAAACGTTCTTGCTAGAAACCCTAGCAGCCACGTAAAACATGCAACAACAATTAGAGGACATCTAACTTGTTTTTGCAGGGTATGCTATGTGATGTGATATGGCCAAAAGGATGTGATGAATTATATATATGTGATGTATGAGATTGATCATGTTCTTGTTATAGGAATCACGACTTGCATGTCGATGAGTATGACAACCGGCAGGAGCCATGGGAGTTGTCTTAATTTATTGTATGACCTGCGTGTCAATGAAAAACGCCATGTAATTACTTACTTTATTGCTAACCGTTAGCCATAGTAGTAGAAGTAATAGTTGGCGAGACAACTTCATGAAGACACGATGATGGAGATCATGGTGTCATGCAGATGACAAAAGTGATCATGCCGCGCCTCGAAGATGGAGATCAAAAGGCGCAAGATGATATTGGCCATATCATGTCACTTTATGATTTGCATGTGATGTTTGTCATGTTTACGTCTTATTTGCTTAGAACGACGGTAGCATAAATAAGATGATCCCCCAATAAAATTTCAAGAGATGTCTCCCCCCTAACTGTGCACCGTTGCGAAGGTTCGTTGTTTCGAAGCACCACGTGATGATCGGGTGTGATAGATTCTAGCGTTCGCATACAACGCGTGTAAGCCAGATTTACACATGCGAAACACTTATGTTGACTTGACGAGCCTAGCATGTACATACATGGACTTGGAACACACGAGACCGAAAGGTCGAACATGAGTCGTATAGTAGATACGATCAACATGGAGATGTTCACCGTTGATGACTAGTCCGTCTCACGTGATGATCGGACACGGTCTAGTCGATTCAGATCATGTATCACTTAGATGACTAGAGGGATGTCTATCTAAGTGGGAGTTCATTAAATAATCATATGAACTTAATTATCATGAACATAGTCAAAAGGTCTTTGCAAATTATGTCATAGCTTACGCTTTAGTTCTACTGTTTAAGATATGTTCCTAGAGAAAATTTAGTTGAATGTTGACAGTAGCAATTATGCGGACTGGGTCCGTATACTGAGGATTGGTGTCATTGCTGCACAGAAGGCTTATGTCCTTAATGCACCGCTCGGTGTGCTGAACCTCGAGCGTCGTCTGTAGATGTTGCGAAACATCTGACATACACGTTTTGATGACTACGTGATAGTTCAGTGCGTAATTCTAACGGTTTAAAATTCTGGCACCAAAGACGTTTTTGAAACGTCGTAGATAATATGAGATGTTCCAAAGACTAAAATTGGGATTTCAGACTAGTGCCCACGTCAAGAGGTATGAGACCTCTGACAAGTTTCTTAACCTGCAAACTAAGGGAGAAAAGCTCAATCGTTGAGCATGTGCTCAGATTGTCTGAGTACTACAACCGCTTGAATCGAGTGGGAGTTAATCTTCCAGATGAGATAGTGATGGTTCTCCATAGTCACTGCCACCAAGCTATTAGAGCTTCGTGATGAACTATAACATATCAGGGATAGACATGATGATCCTTGAGCAACTCGCGATGTTTGACACCGCGAAAGTAGAAATCAAGTAGGAGCATCAATTGTTGATGGTTAGTAAAACCACTAGTTTCAAGAAGGGCAAGGGAAAGAAGGGATACTTCATGAAACGACAAATCAGTTGCTGCTCTAGTGAATAAACCCAAGGTTGAACCCAAACCCGAGACTAAGTGCTTCTGTAATGAGGGGAACGGTCACTGAAGCAGAACTACCCTAGATACTTGGTAGATGAGAAGGCAGGCAAGGTCGACAGAAGTATATTGGATATACATTATATTAATGTGTGCTTTACTAGTACTCCTAGTAGCACCAGGGTATTAGATACCGGTTCAGTTGCTAATTGTTGGTAACTCGAAATAAAAGGCTACGGAATAAACGGAGACTAGCTAAAGGTGAGATGACGATATGTGTTGGAAGTGTTTCCAAGGTTGATGTGATCAAGCATCGCATGCTCCCTCTACAATCGAGATTGGTGTTAAACCTAAATAATTGTTATTTGGTGTTTGCGTTGAGCATAGACATGATTGGATTATGTTTATCGCAATACGGTTATTCATTTAAAGAGAATAATGGTTACTCTGTCTATTTGAATAATACCTTCAATGGTCTTGCACTTAAAATGAATGGTTTGTTGAATCTCGATCGTAGTGATACACATGTTCATGCCAAAAGATATAAGATAGTACCACATACTTGTGGCACTGCCACTTGAGTCATATTGGTATAAAACACATGAAGAAGCTCCATGTTGATGGATCTTTGGACTCACTCATTTTTGAAAAGATTGAGACATGCGAACCATGTCTATTAGTATATATGCATGAAGAAAGTCCATACAGATGGATCATTTGGACTCACTTGATTTTGAATCACTTGAGACATGCAAATCATACCACATGGGCAAGATGACTGAAAGGCCTCGTTTTCAGTAAGATGGAACAAGAAAGCAACTTGTTGGAAGTAATACATTTTGATGTGCGCAGTCCAATGAGTGCTGAGGCATGCAGTGGATATCGTTATGTTCTTACTTCACAGATGATTTGAGTAGATGCTGAGTATATTTACTTGATGAAACACAAGTCTGAATTATTGAAAGGTTCAAGTAATTTCATAGTGAAGTTGAAGATCGTCGTGACAAGAGGATAAAATGTCTGTGATATGATCACAGAGATGAATATCTGAGTTACGAGTTTGGCACACAATTAAGACATTGTGGAAATTGTTTCACAACTAATACCGCCTGGAACACCATAGTGTGATGGTGTGTCCGAACATCATAACTGCACCCTATTGGATATGGTGCATACCATGATGTCTCTTATCGAATTACACTATCGTTTATGGGTTAGGCATTAGAGACAACCACATTCACTTTAAATAGGGCACCACGCAATTCCGTTGAGACGACACCGTATGAACTATGGTTTAGAGAAACCTAAGCTGTCGTTTCTTAAAAGTTTGGGGCTACGACGCTTATGTGAAAAAGTTTCAGGCTGATAAGCTCGAACCCAAAGCGGATAAATGCATCTTCATAGAATACCCAAAACAGTTGGGTATACCTCCTATTTCAGATCTGGAAGCAAAAGTGATTGTTTCTAGAAACGGGTCCTTTCTTGAGGAAAAGTTTCTCTCGAAAGAATTGAGTGGGAGGATGGTGGAGACTTGATGAGGTTATTGAACCGTCACTTCAACTAGTGTGTAGCAGGGCACAAGAAGTTGTTCCTGTGGCACCTACACCAATTGAAGTGGAAGCTTATGATAGTGATCATGAAACTTCGGATCAAGTCACTACCAAACCTCATAGGACGACAAGGATGCGTACTACTTCAGAGTGGTACGTAATCCTGTCTTGGAAGTCATGTTGCTAGACAACAATGAACCTACGAGCTATGGAGAAGCGATGGTGGGCCCAGATTCCGACGAATGGCTCGAGGCCATAAAATCCGAGAGAGGATCCATGTATAAAAACAAAGTATAGACTTTGGAAGAACTACTTGATGTTCGTAAGGCTGTTGGGTGTAGATGGATTTTAAAAGGAAGACGGACAATGATGGTAAGTGTCACCATTAAGAAAGCTCGACTTGTCGTTAAGATGTTTTCCGACAAGTTCAAGGAGTTGACTACGATGAGATTTTCTCACTCGTAGCGATGCTAAGAGTCTGTTGGAATTATATTAGCAGTTACTGCATTATTTATGAAATCTTGCAGATAGTATGTCAAAAACATTGTTTCCTCGACGATTTTCTTGAGGAAAGGTTGTATGTGATACAACCAGAAGGTTTTGTCACTCCTGAAAGATGCTAACAAGTATGCAAAGCTCCAGCAATCCTTCTAAGGACCGGAGTAAGCATCTCAGAGTTGGAATGTACGCTTTGATGAGATGATCAAAGATTTTGGGTTTTTACAAAGTTTATGAGAAACTTGTATTTCCAAAGAAGTGAGTGGGAGCACTATAGAATTTTTGATGAGTATATGTTGTTAACATATTGTTGATCAGAAATGATGTAGAATTTCTGGAAAGCATACAGGTTTATTTGAAAAGTGTTTTTCAATGGAAATCCTGGTTTAAGCTACTTGAACATTGAGCATCAAGATCTATAAGGATAGATCAAAAACACTTAATAGTACTTTCAAATGAATACATACCGTGACAAGATTTTGAAGGAGTTCAAAATAGATCAGCAAAGGAGTTCTTGGTTGTGTTACAGGGTGTGAGTATTGAGTAAGACTCAAGACCTGACCATGGCAGAAGAGAGAGAAAGGACGAAGGTCGTCCCCTATGCTTTAGACGTAGGCTCTACAGTATGCTATGCTGTGTACCGCACCTGAAGTGTGCCTTGCCATGAGTTAGTCAAGGGGTACAATAGTGATCCAGGAATGGATCACATGACAGCAGTCGAACTTATCCTAAGTATCTAGTGCACTAAGGAATTTTCTCGATTATGGAGGTGGAAAAGGAGTTCGTCGTAAAGGGTTACGTCGATGCAAACTTTGACACTAATCCGGATGACTCTAAGTAGTAAACCGGATTCGTATAGTAGAGCAGTTATTTGGAATAGCTCCAAGTAGCGCGTGGTAGCTGCATCTACAAGATGACATAGATATTTGTAAAGCACACACGGATCTGAATGTTGCAGACCCATTGACTAAAACCTCTCTCGTAAGCATAACATGATCAAACCCTAGAACTCATTGAGTGTTAATCACATGGTGATGTGAACTAGATTATTGACTCTAGTAAACTCTCTGGTATTAGTCACATGGCGATGTGAACTTTGAGTGTTAATCACATGGTGATGTGAACTAGATTATTGACTCTAGTGCAAGTGGGAGACTGTTGGAAATATGCCCTAGAGGCAATAATAAAATGGTTATTATTGTATTTCCTTGTTCATGATAATTGTCTAATGTTCATGCTATAATTGTATTAACTGGAAACCGTAATACATGTGTGAATACATAGACCACAACATGTCCCTAGTAAGCCTCTAGTTGACTAGCTCGTTGATCAATAGATGGTTATGGTTTCCTGACCATGGACATTGGATGTCATTGATAACGGGATCACATCATTAGGAGAATGATGTGATGGACAAGACCCAATCCTAAGCATAGCACAAGATCGTGTAGTTCGTTTGCTAAGAGATTTTCTAATGTCAAGTATCGTTTCCCTAGACCATGAGATTATGCAACTCCCGGATACCGTAGGAATGCTTTGGGTGTACCAAACGTCACAACGTAACTGGGTGGCTGTAAAGGTGCACTACAGGTATCTCCGAAAGTGTCTGTTGGGTTGGCATGAATCGAGACTGGGATTTGTCACTCCGTATGACGGAGAGGTATCTCTGGGACCACTCGGTAATGCATCATCATAATGAGCTCAATGTGACTAATGAGTTATCCACGGGATCATGCATTACAGAACGAGTAAAGAGACTTGCCGGTAACGAGATTGAACGAGGTATTGGGATACCGACGATCGAATCTCGGTCAAGTAACATACCGATAGACAAAGGGAATTGTATACGGGATTGATTGAATCCCCGACATCGTGGTTCATCCGATGAGATCATCATGGAACACGTGGGAGCCAATATGGGTATCCAGATCCTGCTATTGGTTATTGGCCGGAGAGGTGTCTCGGTCATGTCTGCATGGTTCCCGAACCCGTAGGGTCTACACACTTAAGGTTCGGTGACGCTAGAGTTGTTATGGGAAATAGTATGTGGTTACCAAAGATTGTTCGGAGTCCCGGATGAGATCCCGGACATGACGAGGAGCTCCGGAATGGTCCGGAGGTGAAGATCGGTATATTGGACGAAGGGTATTGGAGTCCGGAATTGTTCCGGGGGTACCAGGCTATGGCCAGCATGTCCGAAAGGGGTTTCGGAGGCCCCGGCAAGCGTTGGGGGGCCTTATGGGCCAAGGGGAAGGGGCAAACCAGCCCACTAAGGGGCTGTGCGCCCCTCCCAACCCCTCTCACGTAACGTGGAGAGGTGGGGGCGCCTCCCCTAGGGCAGCCACCCCTCCCGACTTGGGGGCAAGTTTCCCAGGGGTGGGGGCGCCTAAACCCATCTAGGGTTTCCCCTGTGGCCGCCGCCCCTCCCCTAGGGAACCCTAGGGCGCCTCCTCCACCCCCCTTCCCCCTACATATAGTGAGGGAGAGAAAGGGCAGCCGCACCCCTTGCCTGGCGCAGCCCTCTCCTCCTCCAACTCCTCCTCCTCCGTAGTGCTTAGCGAAGCTCTGCCGGAAAACCACGAGCTCCATCGCCACCACGCCGTCGTGCTGCTGGAGTTCTCCCTCAACTTCTCCTCTCCCCTTGCTGGATCAAGAAGGAGGAGACGTCCCCGGGCTGTACGTGTGTTGAACGCGGAGGCGCCGTCCGTTCGGCGCTAGATCGGATCTTCCGCGATTTGAATCGCCGCGAGTACAACTCCATCAACCGCGTTCTTGTAACGCTTCCGCTTAGCGATCTTCAAGGGTATGAAGATGCACTCCCTCTCTCTCATTGCTAGCATCTCCTAGATTGATCTTGGTGACATGTAGGAAAATTTTGAATTATTGCTACGTTCCCCACCACAAGGCCTCGTCACCACCTGCATCACCGCTTCATCACGGCGATGGATCGACCTCTTCTTCCGTGGAAGTGGCCCCGGATCGTTACAAGGAGCTTTTCCTTTCTCTTCGGCGGAAGACCTTCTGATGGGCGCCATTGTTGTCAGCAGTGGAGCAAGGAGGAAGAAGCCAGCAAGCGAGGAAGAGATGGGCAACGGGGGCTCCGCCCCCCTCCCCATTTATAGCAAGAGAAGGCCAACCGGCGTCTCCCACGATCGCAGGTAATGATGGTTTTCCTTGCATGTCGCAGGGACTTGTCAAGTCGTGCAGATGCCGAGGCAGCGTAGGGAAGTGGAGACGCCCATGTTCAACCAGCCACCACGCGTCGACCGAGGCCGCAGGCTTTTGGGGCCCGCGGTGCTCCGAACTTGACCGTTGGCTTTGCCGCGAAGCCAAGACCGAGCGCACCTTGGGCCCGGGGGCTACTGTCGGCGTTCTGGGAACGGGGGTCACCAGACTTGCCTACCTGCAGCCCACAGCGTGGCTAAGCAGCAGGCCGTACGGCCCATCTTCGTCAACAAGGCACCCAAGACCCTCGGGAGGGTCCAAGCCTCGCGAGGCGGACGACGCAAGACCTCCTCTGGAGCGGCCTAGCCAAGCAGGCTCACGAGGAGCGGAGATATCAAGGCGAGGCAAACCTCACGAGGCTCTCGTGACGTGAGCCATGACGAATGGTACCAGGCGGGTGCCAGTACGCGCAGCGTCTCTATTTCCTCTTTGGTGCTAAGGAGGCCAGTGCAGGCGAAGAGTACCGAGGCATCAGGCAAAGGCTGCCATATTGGTGCAACGAGACCAAGACCAGGAGGACGGCAAGGCAGAGGTCATCGTGGAGCCCAAGACGGTGTGACCCCAGAGCTTTTCGCAGGCGAAGACCGCTTTTGCCAGGATAGCTTGTACTAGCTGTCCCCCTTCAAATTTGCCCGCCGTTGTTGGCTCCCTTCCCGCTCGATATTTGGGAAGAGGACCAGGGCCTATATAAGTAGAGCTAGCCACCACAGTAGAGAGAGATGGAATCCTCGCGCCACAAGTTCATACGCACAAGAACACCTCAACCTCAGGAGGCTGTTCTTCCATTGTACTGTTCATCATCAGCCCAAGAGGCAATCCACCACCTCCACACTAGAGTAGGGTATTACACCACAACGGTGGCCCGAACCAGTATAAACCCCTTGTCTTTCTGTGTTGCAAGTTCGTCGAGTTCATCCGCGAGATCTTAGCGAGCTAGAGCGTAGATCGGTAGGAGGGAGAGACTTCGCGCGCACCCCAGTGTTCGAACCTTAAGGGTTTGCCGGAACCCCACATCCGACAGACGCACTTCTCCGATTTGGGTTTGAGCTTATCAGGCTGAAACTTTTTCACATAAGCATCGCAACCCCAAACTTTAAGAAATGACAGCTTAGGTTTCTTGCCAAACCAAAGTTTATACAGTGTCGTCTCAACGGATTTAGATGGTGCCCTATTTAACGTGAATGCAGTTGTCTCTAATGCATAACCCCAAAACGATAGTGGTAAATCGGTAAGAGACATCATAGATCGCACCATATCTAATAAAGTACGGTTATGGTGTTCGGACACACCATTATGCTGTGGTGTTCCAGGTGGCGTGAGTTGTGAAACTTATTCCACATTGTTTTAAATGAAGGCCAAACTCGTAACTCAAATATTCGCCTCTGTGATCAGATCGTAGAAACTTTATTTTCTTGTTACGATGATTCTCAACTTCACTCTGAAATTCTTTGAACTTTTCAAATGTTTCAGACTTGTGTTTCATTAAGTAGATATACCCATATCTGCTCAAATCATCTATGAAGGTCAGAAAATAACGATACCTGCCGCGAGCTTGAACACTCATCGGACCGCATACATCGATATGTATTATTTCCAATAAGTCAGTGGCTCGCTCCATTGTTCCGGAGAACGGAGCCTTAGTCATCTTGCCCATGAGGCATGGTTCGCAAGCATCAAGTGATTCATAATCAAGTGATTCCAAAAGCCCATCAGCATGGATTTTCTTCATGCGCTTTACACCAATATGACCTAAACGGCAGTGCCACAAATATGTTGCACTATCATTATCAACTTTGCATCTTTTGGCATCAATATTATGAATATGTGTATCACTACGATCGAGATTCAATAAACCATTCACCTTGGGTGTATGACCACAAAAGGTTTTATTCATGTAAACAGAATAACAATTATTCTTTGACTTAAATGAATAACCGTATTGCAATAAACATGATCCAATCATATTATGCTCAACGCAAACACCAAATAACATTTATTTTAGGTTCAACACTAATCCCGAAGGTAAAGGGAGTGTGCGATGGTGATCTTATCAACCTTGGAATCACTTCCAACACACATCATCACTTCGCCCTTAACTAGTCTCTGTTTATTTTGAAACTCCCGTTTCGAGTTACTACTCTTAGCAACTGAACCAGTATCAAATACCGAGGGGTTGCTATAAACACTAGTAAAGCACACATCAATAACATGTATATCCAATATACCTTTGTTCATTTTGCCATCCTTCTTATCCGCCAAGTATCTAGGGCAGTTCCACTTCCAGTGACCATTTCCATTGCAGTAGAAGCACTCAGTTTCAGGCTTGGGTCTAGCTTTGGGCTTCTTCATGGGAGTGGCAACTTACTTGCCATTCTTCTTGAAGTTCCCTTTCTTTCCCTTGCCCTTTTACTTGAAACTAGTGGTCTTGTCAACCATCAACACTTGATGCTTTTCTTGATTTCTACCTTCGCTGATTTCAGCATCGCGAAGAGCTCGTGAATCATTTTCTTCATCCCTTACATATTATAGTTCATCACGAAGTTCTAGTAACTTGGTGATAGTGTCTAGAGAATTTTGTCAATTTCTATCTTATCTGGAAGATTAACTCCCACTTGATTCAAGCAATTGTAGTACCCAGACACTCTGAGCACATGCTCACTGGTTGAGCTATTCCCCTCCATCTTGTAGGCAAAGTACTGTCAGAGGTCTCATACCTCTCGACACGGGCATGAGTATGAAATACCAATTTCAACTCTTGGAACATCTCATATGCTCCATGGCGTTCAAAATGCTTTGTAAGTCCCGGTTCTAAGCCGTAAAGCATGGTGCACTAAACTATCAAGTAGTCATCATACCGAGCTTTTGTCAAACGTTCATAACGTATGCATCTGCTCCTGCAATAGGTCTGTCACCTAGCGGTGCAACAAGGACATAATTCTTCTGTGCAGCAATGAGTACAATCCTCAGATCATGGACCAAGTCCACATCATTGCTACTATCATCTTTCAACCTATTTTTCTCTAGGAACATATCAAAAATAAACGGGGAGCTAAATTGCGAGCTATTGATCTACAACATAGTTATGCAAATACTATCAAGACTAAGTTCATGATAAATTAAAGTTCAGTTAATCAAATTACTTAAGAAATCCCACTTAGATAGACATCCCTCTAATCATCTAAGTGATCACGTGATCCATATCAACTAAACCATGTCCGATCATCATGTGAGATGGAGTAGTTTTAAATGGTGAACATCACTATGTTGATCATATCTACTATATGATTCACGCTCGACCTTTCGGTCTCAGTGTCCTGAGGCCATATCTGCATATGCTAGGCTCGTCAAGTTTAACCCGAGTATTCTGCGTGTGTAAAACTGGCTTGCACCGGCTGTATGTGAACATAGAGCTTATCACACCCGATCATCACGTGGTGTCTCAGCACGAAGAACTGTCGCAACGATGCATATTTAGGGAGAACACTTATACCTTGAAATTTTAGTGAGAGATCATCTTATAATGCTGCCGCCGTACTAAGCATAATAAGATGCATAAAAGATGAACATCACATGCAATCAAAATAAGTGATATGATATGGCCATCATCATCTTGTGATTTTGATCTTCATCTCCAAAGCACCGTAATGATCACCATCGTCACCGGCTTGACAGCTTGATCTCCATCGTAGCATCGTTGTCGTCTCGCCAGCTATTCCTTCTACAACTATCGCTACCGCTTAGTGATAAAGTAAAGCAATTACATGGCGATTGCATTTCATACAATAAAGCGACAACCATAAGGCTCCTGCCAGTTGCCGATAACTTTTACAAAACATGATCATCTCATACAACAATTTATATATCATCACGTCTTGACCATATCACTCACAGCAAGCCCTGCAAAAACAAGTTAGACGTCCTCTAGTTTATTTTTGCAAGTTTTACGTTGCTGCTCTGGGCTTCTAGCAAGAACCGTTCTTACATACGCATAAAAACCACAACGATTTTTCGTCAAGTGTGCTGTTTTAACCTTCAACAAGGACCGGGCGTAGTCAAACTCGATTCTTGCTTTGGGGAACGCAGTATTTCAAAAAATTCCCTGCGATCATGCAAGATCTATCTAGGAGAAGCCTAGCAACGAGCGGGGAGAGTGTGTCCCCGTACCCTCGTAGACCAAAAGCGGAAGCGTCTAGTAACGCGGTGGATGTAGTCGAACGTCTTCGTGATCCAACCGATCAAGTACCGAACGCACGACACCTCCGCGATCTGCACACGTTCAGCTCGGTGACGTCCCTCGAACTCTTCATGCAGTTGAGGCCGAGGGAGAGTTTTGTCAGCACGACGGCGTGGTGACGGTGATGATGAAGTTACGGGCGGAGGGCTTCGCCTAAGCACTACAACGATATGACCGAGGTGTTGAACTGTGGAGGGGGGCACCGCACACGGCTAAGAGATTGTCTGTTGTGCCTTTGGGGTGCCCCCTGCCCCCGTATATAAAGGAGGAGGGGAAGAGGCTGGCCACTAGGGGTGCGCCAAGAAGAGGGGAGTCCTACTAGGACTCCAGTCCTAGTAGAATTCGGCCCCACCCTTTTTTCCTTCTACCGGAGGGGGAAATAGGGAAGGAGAGGGAGTTGGAGAAGGAAAGGGGGTGGCGCCCCCTTCCCAAGTCTAATTCGGCCTCCTCTCTTGTGGGGGGCGCACCAGCCCCTTGTGGGCTGGTTAGCCTCCCTCCTATGGCCCATAAGGCCCATATCTTTCCCCGGGGTGTTCCGGTAACCTCCCGGTACTCCAGAAAATGCCCGAATCACTCGGAACCATTCCGATGTCCGAATGCAACCTTCCAATATATGAATCTTTATCTCTCGACCATTTTGAGACTCCTCGTCATATCTATGATCTCATCCGGGACTATGAACAAACTTCGGTCATCAAATCACATAACTCAAAATACAAATCGTCATCGAATGTTAAGCGTGCAGACCCTACGGGTTCGAGAACTATGTAGACATGACCGAGACACATCTCCGTCCAATAACCAATAGGGGAACCTGGATGCTCATATTGGCTCCTACATATTCTACGAAGATCTTTATCGGTCAAACCGCATAACAAGATACGTTGTTCCCTTTGTCATCGGTATGTTACTTGCCCGAGATTCGATCGTCGGTATCATCATACCTAGTTCATTCTCATTAGCGGCAAGTCTCTTTACTCGTTCCGTAATGCGTCATCCCACAACTAACTCATTAGTCACATTGCTTGCTTGGCTTATAGAGATGTGCATTACCGAGGGCCCAGAGATACCTCTTCGACAATCGGAGTGACAAACCCTAATCTTGATTGATAACCCACAAGTATAGGGGATCGCAACAGTTTTCGAGGGTAGAGTATTCAACCCAAATTTATTGATTCGACACAAGGGGAGCCAAAGAATATTCTCAAGTATTAGCAGTTGAGTTGTGAATTCAACCACACCTGGATAACTTAATATCTGCAGCAAAGTATTTAGTAGCAAAGTAATATGATAGTAGTGGTAACGGTAAAAAAAGTAACAGTAGCAAAAGTAGTATTTTTGGTGTTTTGTAGTGATTCTAACAGTAGCAACAGGAAAGTAAATAAGCGAAGAACAATAGGGTGACACAGAATTGGATCGTAGGCATTGGATCGCTGATGGAGAATTATGCCGGATGTGGTTCATCATGTAACAATCATAACATAGGGTGACACAGAACTAGCTCCAATTCATCAATGTAATGTAGGCATGTATTCCGAATATAGTCATACGTGCTTATGGAAAAGAACTTGCATGACATCTTTTGTCCTACCCTCCCGTGGCAGCGGGGTCCTAATGCAAACTAAGGGATATTAAGGCCTCCTTTTAATAGAGTACCGGAACAAAGCATTAATACATAGTGAATACATGAACTCCTCAAACTATGGTCATCACCGGGAGTGGTCCTGATTATTGTCACTTCGGGGTTGCTGGATCATAACACATAGTAGGTCACTATAGACTTGCAAGATAGGATCAAGAACTCACATATATTCATGAAAACATAATAGGTTCAGATCTGAAATCATGGCACTCGGGCCCTAGTGACAAGCATTAAGCATAGCAAAGTCATAGCAACATCAATCTCAGAACATAGTGGATACTAGGGATCAAACCCTAACAAAACTAACTCGATTACATGATAGATCTCATCCAACCCATCACCGTCCAGCAAGCCTACGATGGAATTACTCACGCACAGCGGTGAGCATCATGAAATTGGTGATGGAGGATGGTTGATGATGACGACGGCGACGAATCCCCCTCTCCGGAGCCCCGAACGGACTCCAGATCAGCCCTCCCGAGAGGTTTTAGGGCTTGGCGGCGGCTCCGCATCATAAAACGCAATGAATTCTTCTCTCTGATTTTTTTCTCCCCAAAAACAAATATATAGAGTTGGAGTTGAGGTCGGAGGAGCTCCAGGGGGCCCACGAGGTAGGGGGCGCACCCTAGGGGGAGGGCGCGCCCTCCACCCTCGTGGCCAGGGTGTGGGCCCCCTGGTCTTCATCTTTTGCAAGGATTTTTTATTATTTCCAAATAGACGTTCCGTGGAGTTTTAGGTCATTCCGAGAACTTTTGTTTCTGCACATAAATAACACCATGGAAAGTCTACTGAAAACTGCGTCAGTCCGGGTTAGTTCCATTCAAATCATGCAAGTTAGAGTCCAAAACAAGGGCAAAAGTGTTTGGAAAAGTAGATACGACGGAGACGTATCAACTCCCCCAAGCTTAAACCTTTGCTTGTCCTCAAGCAATTCAGTTGATAATCTGAAAGTGACAAAGAAAAACTTTTACAAACTCTGTTTGCTCTTGTTGTTGTCAATATGTAAAGCCAGCATTCAAGTTTTCAGCAAAGATTATGACTAACCACATTTGCAATAACTCTTAGGTCTCATGTTTACTCCTATCAATGGCATAATCATCTAGCGAGCGATAATAATGAATCTCGGATGACAACACTTTCTCAAAACAATCATATATGATATAACAAGATGGTATCTCGCTAGCCCTTTCTGAGACCGCAAAACATAAATGCAGAGCACCATTAAAGATCAAGGACTGACTAGACATTGTAATTCATGGTAAAAGAGATCCAGTCATAGTCATACCCAATAGAAATTGATAGTAATGAATGCAAATGACTGTTGCGCTCTCCAGCTAGTGCTTTTTAATAAGAGGGTGATGACTCAACATAAAACTAAATAGATAGGCCCTTCGCAGAGGGAAGCAGGGATTTGTAGAGGTGCCAGAGCTCGGTTTTGAAATAGAGATAAATAATATTTTGAGCGGCATACTTTCATTGTCAACATAACAACTAAGAGATGGCGATATCTTCCATGCTACACACATTATAGGCGGTTCCCAAACATAATGGTAAAGTTTATACTCCCCCTCCACCAACAAGCATCGATCCATGACTTGCTCGAAACAACGAGTGTCTCCAACTAGCAACAGTCCCAGGGGGAGTTTTGTTTGCAATTATTTTGATTTAGTTTGCATAAAGCATGGGACTGGGCATCTCGAAGACCAGCCATTTTCTCGTGAATGAGGAGCGGAGTCCACTCCTCTTGAGAATAACCCACCTAGCATGGAAGATACTGACAGCCCTAGTTGATACATGAGCTATTCGAGCATACAAAACAGAATGTTTATTTGAAGGTTTAGAGTTTGGCACATACAAATTTACTTGGAACGGCAGGTAAATACTGCATATAGGAACGTATGGTGGACTCATAAGGAATAACTTTGGGGTTTAAGGGATTGGATGCACAAGCAGTATTCCCGCTTAGTACAAGTGAAGGCTAGCAAAAGACTAGGAAGCGACCAACTAGAGAGTGACAACAGTCATGAACATGCATTAAAATTAATAAACATTAAGTGCAAGCATGAGTAGGATATAATCCACCATGAACATAAATATCGTGAAGGCTATGTTGATTTGTTTCAACTACATGTGTGAACATGTGCCAAGTCGAGTCACTTAAATCATTCAAAGGAGGATACCACCCCACCGTACCACATCACAACCATTTTAATAGCATGTTGGCACGCAAGGTAAACCATTATAACTCATAGCTAATCAAGCATGGCACGAGCAACTATGATCTCTAATTGTCATTGCAAACATGTTTATTCATAATAAGCTGAATCAGGAATGATGAAATCATCATATTTACAAAAACAAGAGAGGTCGAGTTCATACCAGCTTTTCTCATCTCAGTCAGTCCATCATATATCGTCATAATTGCCTTTCACTTGCACGACCGAACGATGTGAATAATAATAAGAGTACACGTGCATTGGACTAAGCTGGAATCTGCGGGCATTCAATAAACAGGAGAAGACAAGGAAATATGGGCTCTTGGTTAAATCAACAATAATGCATATAAGAGCCACTTCAACAATTTAATCATGGTCTTCTCCTATCGACCCCCAAAGAAAAGAAAAGAAATAAAAACTATTTACACGGGAAAGCTCCCAACAAGCAAAAGAAGAAAGGGAGATATTTTTGGGTTTTCTTTTTAATTATTACTTACTACAGCAAGAAAAGTAAACTAGCTAAAAGTTACACTATTTTTTTTGTTTTATTTAAAGTTTATTAAACACACAAGAAGAAAGCCGGAAAAAGAAAATAAACTAGCATGGATATTACAGTGAAAGATTATGAGCACCGACATTTAGCAATGAGTGTGTGAACATAAATGTAATGTCAGTGGGAAATACGTACTCCCCCAAGCTTAGGCTTTTAGCCTAAGTTGGTTCATTGCCAAAGATGGCCTGGCGGATACCCGTAGGTGTAGCTGGGGTCGTACTGAGATGCAGCGGTTATCGCTTCCTGAGCTGCAGCATGGCGGCGAGCTGCCCCGCCCTCCTCTCGTACTCATCTGCCTCCTCTGTGGTGATAAAATGTCTTCCTTTTGCGTGATAATCAAAGAAGGCAGGAGCAGGGAGAGTAATATGGAAAGCATGACGTCTATCAAAGATTAAACGATATCGGAGAGGTGATTCATTCCTCTCGACAAACTGGTGATAGACCATAGAATTATAGTCTAAATAAGTAGGAGGCAACTCAATATCATCCTCACGAACGTCCACACCAAGAAAATCAGCTAAGAGGGTTGCATAAATTCCGCCAAAGAAATCTCCATTAAATCTATTATTATGCAACATACGTGCAACAATGGCTCCCAAATTATAAGTTTGGTCTCCTAACACAGCACTCCTAAGAATACTGAGATCAGGGACACACATGTGACATGCTTCATCTTTACAATTTATGCACCTACCTATGAAAAGAGCAAAATAATGTATAGCAGGAAAATGAATGCTCCCTATGGTAGCTTGTGCTATATCTCTAGATTCCCCCATGGTTATACCAGCAAGAAAGTTTCTAAATTCAGATTTACGGGGTTCACTAACACTACCCCATTGTGGAAGTTTGCAAGCAGAAGTAAAATCCCCTAAGTCCATGGTATAAGATTTTTCATAAAGATCAAACAGGACAGTTGGAGAATTACGTGAAGATGAAAATTCAAACCTCCTCACAAATGTACTAGTGAGATAGTGGTACTGGCGGCATTTGTCTGCCTCAAAGCTCACAAGATCGGCGTTACACCAATATGCGTTAAATTCTTCCTTGATTCCTGCTCGATCCATAAAATTTTCTGAAGGCCATTCACAGGGCCGCACTGGAGCGTCCCTTGGTGGCTCCTCGCCAGCATCACGCATTGCAAGCCTAGGTCCTTGCTTCCTTGAAGAACCACCTTGAAACATTTTCCTAAGCATATTTCTTCCTCTGAAAAATTTCTGAAATTTTTAGTAACTTCAAACAAAAGTAAACCAAACTCAATGAAATTGATAGCAACTACTCCTACAAGTGCCTAGAGCCTATATCATGCATTAGAACTACTTGGAACCATATAAATTTGACATGCAAGCTCAAGAACATGGTCACCTAGGCAGCACAAATTTGCAATGAATAAAGCACTAGAAAAAACTAATTGGACCAATGGAGGAGTCACATACCAAGGAACAATCTCCCCAAGCAGTTTTGTGAGAGGTGCTTTGAGCAAGGAGATCGAAAATCGCAGCAAAATGAGCTAGAACTCGTGCTTGAGCTGGATATTGGTGTTTTTGGGAGGAAGAAGGAGTGTATGGGTGCAGGAATGAGTGGAGGAGGGTCACCATGGGCCCACGAGGCAAGGGGGCGCGCCCTCCAATCTCGTGGCCAGGTGCTTGCCCCTCCTACTGTGCTCTCAGTGCTAGATATTCTAAAAAATTCTAGAAAAAATCATATTCCATTTTCAGGGCATTTGGAGAACTTTTATTTTCGGGGTATTTTTATATTGCACGGATAACTCACAAAACAGACAGGAAAATGCTTTTTTTTACTTTATTTCAACTAAATAACAGGAAGTAGAAGGAAGGTACAGAAGGTTGTGCCTTCTAGTTTCATCCATCTCATGGTCATCAAAAGGAATCCACTAACAAGGTTGATCAGGTCTTCTTAACAAACTCATTTCGACTAACATGGAACCGGAGAAATTTCGAATAACACTATGTTACCTCAACGGGGATATGCACATCCCCAATAATAAGAATATCATATTTCTTCTTGACAGTAGGAAGAGGAAATTCAAAACCTCCTAATATAATTGATGGAATTTTTCCAATAGAGTTGATACTATGAACTTGAGGTTGTTTCCTCGGAAAGTGTACCGTATGCTCATTACCATTAACATGAAAAGTGACATTGCCTTTGTTGCTATCAATAACAGCCCCCGCAGTATTCAAAAAAAGGTCTTCCAAGAATAATAGACATACTATCATCCTCGGGAATATCAAGAATAAGAAAGTCCGTTAAAATAGTAACGTTTGCAACCATAACAGGCACATCCTCACAAATACCGACAGGTAGAGGAGTTGATTTATCAGCCATTTGCAACTATATTTCAGTCGGTGTCAACTTATTCAAATCAAGTCTACGATATAAAGAGAGAGGGATAACACTAACACCGGCTCCAAGATCACATAAAAGCAGTTTTAACATAGTTTCTTTTAATGGAGCATGGTATAGTGGATACTCCTGGATCTCCTAGTTTCTTAGGTATTCCACCCTTAAAAGTATAATTAGCAAGCATGGTGGAAATCTCAGCTTCAGGTATCTTTCTCTTATTTGTAACAATATCTTACATATACTTAGCATAAGGATTCATCTTGAGCATATCAGTTAATCGCATACGCAAAAAGATAGGTCTAATCATTTCAGCAAAGCGCTCAAAATCCTCATCATCCTTTTTCTTGGATGGTTTGGGAGGAAAAGGCATGGGTTTCTGAACCCAAGGTTCCCTTTCTTTACCATGTTTCCTAGCAACAAAGTTTCTCTTATCATAATGTTGATTCTTTGATTGTGGGTTATCAAGATCAACAGCAGGTTCAATTTCTACATCATTATCATTACTAGGTTGAGCATCATCATGAACATCATCATTAACATTTTCACTAGGTTCATGTTCATTACCAGATTGTGTTTCAGCATCAGAAATAGATATATCATTTGGATTCTCAGGTGTTTCAGCAATAGGTTCACTAGAAGCATGCAAAGTCCTATCATTTTTCTTTTTCCTCTTTTTAGAAGGACTAGGTGCATCAATATTATTTCTTTGAGAATCTTGCTCAATTCTCTTTGGGTGGCCTTCAGGATACAAAGGTTCCTGAGTCATTCTACCAGTTCTAGTAGCCACTCTAACAGCATAATCATTTTTCTTACTATTCATTTCATTGATCAAATCATTTTGAGCCTTAAGTACTTGTTCTACTTGAGTGGTAACCATAGAAGCATGTTTACTGATGAGTTTAAGTTCACCTTTAACATTAGCCATATAATCACCCAAGTGTTCAATCATATAAGCATTTTGTTTTAATTGTCTACCAAAATAAGCATTGAAATCTTCTTGCTTAACCATAAAGTTATCAAACTCATCCAAGCATTGGCTAGCAATTTTAGTAGGAGGGATTTCAGCTTTATCATATCTATAGAGAGAATTTACCTTTACTACCTGTGTCGGGTTATCAAGACCATGATGTTCTTTAGTAGGTAAAGGATTAAGATCATATGTTTCTTCAACATGCGGTAAATTAAGACCGTGTATTTCTTCAATAGGAGGTAAATTCTTAATATCTTCAGCTTTAATACCCTTTTCTTTCATAGATTTCTTTGCCTCTTGCATATCTTCGGGACTGAGAAATAGAACACCTCTCTTCTTCGGAGTTGGTTTAGGAATAGGCCCAGGAATTGGCTCAGGAGGTGTCCAATTATTTTCATTTATCAACATATTATTCAATAGAATTTCAGCTTCATCCGGTGTTCTTTCCCTGAAAACAGAACCAGCACAACTATCCAGGTAATCTCTGGAAGCATCGGTTAGTCCATTATAAAAGATATCAAGTATTTCATTTTTCTTAAGAGGATGATCAGGCAAAGCATTAAGTAACTTGAGAAGCCTCCCCCAAGCTTGTGGGAGACTCTCTTCTTCAATTTGCACAAAATTGTATATTTCCCTCGGAGCAGCTTGTTTCTTATGAGTAGGGAAATATTTAGCAGAGAAGTAATAAATCATATCCTGGGGACTACGCACACAACCAGGATCAAGAGAATTAAACCATATCTTAGCATCACCCTTTAATGAGAACGAAAATATTTTAAGGATATAAAAGTAGTGAGATCTCTCATCATTAGTGAACAGGGTGGCTATATCATTTAATTTAGTAAGATGTGCCACAACAGTTTCAGATTCATAACCATGAAAAGGATCAGATTCAACCAAAGTGATTATATCAGGATCAACAGAGAATTCATAATCCTTATCGGTAACACAGATAGGTGAAGTAGCAAAAGCAGGGTCAGGTTTCATTCTATCATTAAGAGATTGCTGATTCCATTTAGCTAATAGCCTCTTGAGCTCATATCTATCTTTGCAAGCTAAAATAGCTAAAGAGGCTTCTTTATCAAAAACATAACCCTCAGGAATAACAGGCAAGTCTTCATCATCACTTTCATCAATATAATCAGTTTCAATAATTTCTTTCTCTCTAGCCCTAGCAATTTGTTCATCAAGAAATTCACTAAGTGGCACAGTAGTATCAAGCATAGAAGTAGTCTCATCATAAGTATCATGCATAGCAGAAGTGGCATCATCAATAAGATGCGACATATCAGAATGAATAGCAGAAGCAGGTTTAGGTGTCGCAAGCTTACTCAAAACAGAAGGTGAATCAAGTGCAGAGCTAGATGGCAGTTCCTTACCTCCCCTCGTAGTTGAGGGATAAATTGTTGTCTTAGCGTCTTTCAAGTTCCTCATAGTGACCAGCAGATATAAATCCCAAGTGACTCAAAGAATTGAGCTATGCTCCCTGGCAACAGCGCCAGAAAATAGTCTTGATAACCCACAAGTATAGGGGATCGCAACAGTTTTCGAGGGTAGAGTATTCAACCCAAATTTATTGTTTCGACACAAGGGGAGCCAAAGAATATTCTCAAGTATTAGCAGTTGAGTTGTCAATTCAACCACACCTGGATAACTTAATATGTGTAGCAAAGTATTTAGTAGCAAAGTAATATGATAGTAGTGGTAACGGTAACAAAAGTAGCGGTAGCAAAAGTAGTATTTTTGGTGTTTTGTAGTGATTGTAACAGTGGCAACGGGAAAGTAAATAAGCAAAGAACAATATGTGAAAAGCTCGTAGGCATTGGATCGCTGATGGAGAATTATGCCGGATGTGGTTCATCATGTAACAATCATAACATAGGGTGACACAGAACTAGCTCCAATTCATCAATGTAATGTAGGCATGTATTCCGAATATAGTCATACGTGCTTATGGAAAAGAACTTGCATGACATCTTTTGTCCTACCCTGCCGTGGCAGCGGGGTCCTAATGGAAACTAATGGATATTAAGGCCTCCTTTTAATAGAGTACCGGAACAAAGCATTAACACATGGTGAATACATGAACTCCTCAAACTATGGTCATCACCGGGAGTGGTCCCGATTATTGTCACTCCGGGGTTGCCGGATCATGACACATAGTAGGTGACTATAGACTTGCAAGATAGGATCAAGAACTCACATATATTCGTGAAAACATAATAGGTTCAGATCTGAAATCATGGCACTCGGGCCCTAGTGACAAGCATTAAGCATAGCAAAGTCATAGCAACATCAATCTCAGAAGATAGTGGATACTAGGGATCAAACCCTAACAAAACTAACTCGATTACATGATAGATCCCATCCAACCCATCAGCGTCCAGCAAGCCTACGATGGAATTACTCACGCACGGCGGTGAGCATCATGAAATTGGTGATGGAGGATGGTTGATGATGACGATGGCGATGAATCCCCCTCTCCGGAGCCCCGAACGGACTCCAGATCAGCCCTCCCAAGAGGTTTTAGGGCATGGCGGCGGCTCCGTATTGTAAAACGCGATGAATTCTTCTCTCTTATTTTTTTCTCCCTGAAAGCAAATATATAGAGTTGGAGTTGAGGTCGGAGGAGCTCCAGGGGGCCCACGAGGTAAGGGGCGCGCCCTAGGGGGGAGGGCGCGCCCTCCACCCTCGTGGCCAGGGTGTGGGCCCCTGGTCTTCATCTTTTGCAAGGATTTTTTATTATTTCCAAATAGACGTTCCGTGGAGTTTCAGGTCATTCCGAGAACTTTTGTTTCTGCACATAAATAACACCATGGAAAGTCTACTGAAAACAGCGTCAGTCCGGGTTAGTTCCATTCAAATCAGGCAAGTGAGAGTCCAAAACAAGGCAAAAGTGTTTGGAAAAGTATATACGACGGAGACGTATCATTGATCTATGCCAACTCAACAAACACCATCGGAGACACCTGTAAAGCACCTTTATAATCACCCAGTTACGTTGTGACGTTTGGTAGCACACAAGGTGTTCCCCCGGTATTTGGTAGTTTCATAATCTCATAGTCAGAGGAACATGTATAAGTCATGATGAAAGCAATAGCAATAAAACTAAACGATCCTTATGCTAAGGTAACGGATGGGTCTTGTACATCACATCATTCTCTAATGATGTGATCCCATTCATGAAATGACAACACATGTCTATGGTCAGGAAACTTAACCATCTTTGATTAACGAGCTAGTCTAGTAGAGGCATACTAGGGACACTTTGTTTTGTCTATGTATTCACACATGTATCAAGTTTCCGGTTAATACAATTCTAGCATGAATAATTAACATTTATCATGATATAAAGAAATATAAATAACAACTTTACTATTGCCTCCAGGGCATATTTCCTTCAGTCTCCCACTTGCACTAGAATCAATAATCTAGTTCACATCACCATGTGATTTAACACCAATAGTTCACATCACCATGTGATTAGTTCACATGGCCATGTGACTAATACCCAAAGGGTATTACTAGAGATAATAATCTAGTTCACATCGCTATGTGATTAACACCCAAAGAGTACTAAGGTGTGATCATGTTTTGCTTGTGAGAGAAGTTTAGTCAACGGGTCTGCCACATTCAAAGCCGTATGTATTTTGCAAATTTTCTACGTCTACAATGCTCTGCAGGGAGCTACTCTAGCTAATTACTCCCACTTTCAATATGTATCCAGATCGAGACTCAGATTCATCCAGATCGGTGTCAAAGCTTGCATCGAGGTAATTCTTTACGACGAACTCTTTATCACCTCAATAACCGAGAAATATTTCCTTAGTCCTCTAAGGATAATTTTGACCAATGTCCAGTGATCTACTCCTAGATCACTATTGTACTCCCTTGCCAAACTCAGGGCAGGGTATGCAATAGGTCTGGTACATAGCATGGCATACTTTATAGAACCTATGGCTGAGGCATGGGGAATGACTTTCATTCTCTCTCTATCTTCTGCCGTGGTCAGGCTTTGAGTCTTACTCAACTTCACACCTTGCAACATAGGAAAGAACTCCTTCTTTGACTGTTCCATTTTGAACTACTTCAAAAACATGTCAAGGTACATACTTATTGGAAGAACTTATCAAGCGTCTTGATCGATCTCTATTAAAAGGAGGCCTTAATATCCCTTAGTTTCCAATAGGACCCCGCTGCCACGGGAGGGTAGGACAATAGATGTCATGCAAGTTCTTTTCCGTAAGCACGTATGACTATATTCGGAATACATGCCTACATTACATTGATGAATTGGAGCTAGTTCTGTGTCACCCTATGTTATAACTGTTGCATGAGTAATCGCATCCGACGTAATTATCCATCACTGATCCAATGCCTACGAGCTTTTCACAGATTGATCTTTGCTTAGTTACTTTTCCGTTGCCACTGTTACAATTACTACAAAACTGCTACTGCTACTTTTGCCACTGTTACCGTTACTTCCATACTACTTTGCTACTAAATACTTTGCTGCAGATATTAAGTTATCCAGGTGTGGTTGAATTGACAACTCAGCTACTAATACTTGAGAATATTCTTTGGCTTCCCTTCTATTGAATCAATAAATTTGGGGTGAATACTCTACCCTCAAAAATTGTTGCGATCCCCTATACTTGTGGGTTATCAACACTATTTTCTGGCACCGTTGCCGGGGAGCATAGCTCTATTCTTTGAGTCACATGGGATTTATATCTGTTGATAACTATGAGGAACTTGAAAGACGAAAAAACCAAGATTTATCCCTCAACTATGAGGGGAGGTAAGAATCTGCCATCTAGCTCTACACTTGATTCACCTTCTGTTATGAGTAAACTTGCGACACCTAAACCTGCTTCTGCTATTGATTCTGATATGTCGCATGTTATTGATGATGCCACTTCTGCTATGCATGAAACTTATGATGAAACTACTTCTATGCTTGATAATACTGTGCCACTAGGTGAATTTCTTGATGAACAACTTGCTAGGGCTAGAGAGAATGAAATTATTGAAACTGATAATATTGATGAAAGTGATGTTGAAGATTTTCCCCCTAGATATGAATTGCCTGTTGTGCCTGAGGTTTATGTTATGGATGAAGAAACTGCTAGATTTTGCTTGCAATGATAGATATGATCTTAAGAAATTATTAGCTAAGCTGGAAGAAAAATCTTTGAATGCTAGAATGAAATATGACCCTGCTTTTGCTACTTCACCTATCTGTATTACTGATAAGGATTATGATTTCTCTGTCGATCCTAAGATAATTACCTTGGTTGAATCTGATCCTTTTCATGGCTATGAATCTGAAACTGTTGTGGCACATCTTACTAAATTAAATGATATAGCCACCGTATTCACTCATGAGGAAGAAATTCGTTACTGCTATATCCTCAAGTTATTTCCGTTCTCATTAAAGGGTGATGCTAAAACATGGTTTAATTCTCTTGATCCTGGTTGTGTGCGTAGTCCCCAGGATATGATTTATTACTTCTCTGCTAAATATTTCCCCGCTCATAAGAAACAAGCTGCTTTAAGGGAAATATATAATTTTGTGCAAATTGAAGAGGAGAGTATCCCACAAGCTTGGGGGAGGCTTCTCCAATTACTTAATGCTTTGCCTGATCATCCTCTCAAGAAAAATGAAATACTTGATATCTTTTATAATGGACTAACCGATGCTTCCAGAGACCACCTGGATAGTTGTGCTGGTTGTGTTTTCAGGGAAAGAACTGTTGATCAAGCTGAATTACTATTGAATAATATGTTGAGTAATGAAAATGATTGGACACTTCCTGAACCAACTCCTAAGCTAACTCCTAAGAAAAGGGGTATTCTATTTCTCAGTCCTGAAGATATGCAAGAGGCAAAGAAATCTATGAAAGAAAAAGTTATTAAAGCTGAAGATGTTAAGAATTTACCACCTATTGGAGAAATACACGGTCTTGATAACCCGACACAGGTAGTAAAGGTAAATTCTCTCTATAGATATGATAAAGCTGAAATACCTTCTACTAAGTTTGCTAGCCAATGCTTGGATGAGTGTGATAATTTTATTGTTAAACAAGAAAACTTCAATGCTTATGTTGGTAGACAATTGAAACACAATGCTTATATGATTGAACACTTGAGTGATTATATGTCTAGAGTTAAGGGTGAACTTAAACTCATTAGTAAACATGCTTCTATGGTTACCACTCAAGTAGAACAAGTGCTTAAAGCTCAGAACGATTTGCTCAATGAATTAAATAATTAGAAAAATGATAATGTTGTTAGAGTTATGACTAGAGGGGGTAGAATGACTCAGGAATCTTTGTATCCTTAGAGCCACCCCAAGAGAATTGAGCAAGATTCTCACAGAACTAATGTTGATGCGCCTAGTCCTTCTTAAAAGAACAAAAAGAAAAATGATAGGACTTTGCATGCTTCTAGTGAACCTGTTGTTGACACACCTGACAATCCCAATGATATTTCTATTTTTGATGCTGAAACACAATCTAGTTATGAACATGAACCTAATGATAGTATTAATGATGATGTTCATGTTGATGCTCAACCTAGCACTGACAATGATGTAGAAATTGAACTTGTTGTTGATCTTGATAAACCACAATCAAAGAATCAACGTTATGATAAGATAGACTTTGTTGCTAGGAAGCACGGTAAAGAAAGAGAACCATGGGTTAAAAAACCCATGCCTTTTCCTCTAAAACCATGCAAGAAAAAGGATGATGAGGATTTTGAGCGCTTTGCTGAAATGATTAGACCTATCTTTTTGCGTATGTGTTTGACTGATATGCTTAAAATGAATCCTTATGCTAAGTATATGAAGGATATTGTTACAAATAAAAGAAAGATACCGGAAGCTGAAATTTCCACCATGCTTACTAATTATACTTTTAAAGGTGGAATACCTAAGAAACTAGGAGATCCGGCAGTACCAACTATACCATGCTCCATTAAAAGAAAATATGTTAAAACTGCTTTATGTGATCTTGGAGCCGGTGTTAGTGTTATGCCTCTCTCTTTATATCGTAGACTTGATTTGAATAAGTTGACACCTACTGAGATATCTTTGCAAATGGCCGATAAATCAACTACTATACCTGTCGGTATTTGTGAGGATGTGCATGTTGTGGTTGCAAATGTTACTATCTTAACAGACTTTGTTATTCGAAAAAAACGACCGTATGTCGATTATCCTTGGTAGATCCTTTTTGAATACTGTAGGGGCTGTTATTGATTGCAACAAAGGCAATGTCACTTTTCATGTTAATGGTAATGAGCATACGGTACACTTTCCGAGGAAACAACCTGAAGTCCACGGTATAAACTCTATTGGAAAAATTCCATCGATTATTATTGGAGGTTTTCAATTTCCTCTTCCTACTGTCAAAAAGAAATATGACATTCTTATTGTTGGGGATGTGCATATCCCCGTAGAGGTAACCTAGTGCTATTCGAAAATTCTCCAGTTTCATGTGATTCGGAATGAGTTTGTTAACAAGACTTGATCAACCTTGTTAGCGGATTCCTTTTGATGAGCATGAGGTGGATGACGTTAGAAAGCACAATTCTCTGTACCCTCCTTTTACTTTCTATTATTTAGATTAAATAAAGCAAATATTATTTTTTTTGTCTGTTTTCTGAATTATCCGTGCAATAAAAAATACCCCAAAAATAAAAGTTCTCCAAATGCCCTGAAATTGAAATATGATTTTTTTCTAGAATATTTAAGAATATCTGGCACTGAGAACACACTAGAGGGGGCAACCACCTGGCAACGAGGGTGCAGGACGCACCCTACCCCCCTGGGCGCACCCCCTGCCTCGTGGGCCCCACGTGGCCCTCCTCCACTTATTCCTGCACCCACACACTTTGTCTTCCTCCAGAAAAAATCACCACACAGCTCAAACCCGTGTTCTTGCTCGTTTTGCTGCCATTTTCGATCTCCTTGCTCAAAGCTCTACTCACAAAACAGCTTTGGGGGATTGTTCTTCGGTATGTGACTCCTCCAATGGTCCAATTAGTTTTTGTTCTAGTGCTTTATTTATTGCAAATTTTTGCTGCCTAGGTGACCCTGTTCTTGAGCTTGCATGTCAAATTTATTTGGTCCCAGGTAGTTTTAATGCATGATATAGCCTCTAGGCACTTGTGGGAGTAGTTGCTATCAATCGTTTTGAGTTTGGTTCACTTTTATTTTGAGTCACTAAAAATTTCAGAAATTTTCAGAGAAAGAAAATGATGAAGAGATTGTTGAGGGGCTCTTCGAGCCGAAGCTCGAAGGATAAGCAAAGTGAGGAGAATAAGAAGCCCAAATATTATCTCCCACGCACTGCGGATGTTCGGCCATGTGAATGGCCTTGTGATGAGTTCTTGAGAGCCGCTGGAATTTATGATGATTTTTATCACTTGGCTGAGAATGCAGGCCTCACCGACCAGCGCGAACAGTATCTCCTACTCACTAATATTTTTGTGCAAAATTTTCATTTCCATGCTAGGAGATCACCACCTTCAGTGGAGTTTCATTTATATGATGAGTATAAGGAGATGTCACTTTATGACTTTTGTGGGGTTTGCAAGTTGCCCTTTGAGGGCAGCATAGAGGAACCACATCGTAATGATGTGGAAGGGTTTATTGATATGATCGATGTAGGGGAGACGAAGAACGTTTCCAATGAAAGAATTACTAGCATACACTTTCCTGTTCTACGTTACTTTGCAATATTTGCTAGTAGATGCTTAATTGGTCGCGGGAACTGTGGAAATCTTAGTGCCCCTGATATTGTTATTCTGCGCCATGCTTTGTTTTGTGATACCACTTTTAGTTTAGGCTCTATTGTTGCTAAGCGGTTAAATCTGAACCATACGAAGGGTCCCATGTTTGGAGGTATCTTTGCTTCGCGTCTTGCTAAATATTTTGAGATACCTATTAGACACTATGAGAAAGAGGAAAAGTTGTTGCCTCCTATTTTTCTAGACTATAAGAGTATGGTAGCACATGATTTTATTGTTAAGAATAAGAAGAAGATGCTTAACTATAGACTGATATTTGATAAAAATTACTTTGAGACTATCACCTTGCCTGCTCCTTCTTTGTTCAACATATTTTCAGGCATGTACCTTGTTCTACCGGAGGCCATTCATGTCTACCGGAGCCTAACATCAGCTCCAGAGCCCGAGCCGGAGCCACCACTTGATCCTCACCGTCAGTCTGTTTATCAGTGGGATCCGGAGGAGATCGCTAACCAGTGGCACCCTGAGGATCCTCCTCAGTACACTAGAGAGGACCACTTTGATCCTTGGGCATAGACCAACTTAGGCCAAAAGCTTGGGGAAGTACGTATTTCTCACCGACATTACATTCACGTTCACACACTCATGCTAGATGTCGGTGCTCATACTTTTTCATTGTAATATCCATAGTAGTTTATTTTCTTTTTCTCGCTTTCTTCTTCTGTGTTTGAATAACCTTAAGAAAAACCAAAAAAAATTAGTTGTAGCTTTTAGCTAGTTTACTTTTCATGCATGTAGTAGTAGTCATTAAAAGAAAACCCAAAAAGATTCCTCATTCTTCTTTTGCTTGTTGGGAGCTTTCCCGTGTAAATAGTTTTATATTATTTCTTTTCTTTGGGGGTCGAGAGGAGAAGACCATGATGAAAATGTTGAGTGGCTCTTATATGCATTATTGTTGATTTAACCAAGAGCCCACATTACCTTGTCTTCTCTTGTGTATTAAATGCTTGCAGATTCCAGCTTAGTCCAATGCACGTGCACTATTATTATTATCTACACCATTCGGTCGTGCGAGTGAAAGGCAATAATGACGATATATGATGGACCGATTGAGATGAGAAAAGCTGGAATGAACTCGACCTATCTTGTTTCTGTAAATATGCTTAGTTCATCGTTCCTGATTCAGCCTATTATGAATGAAACATGTTTGCAATGACGATTAGAGATTATAGTTGCTCATGCCATGCTTAATTAGCTAGGAGTTTATAATGGTTTACCTTGCGTGCCAACATGCTATTAAAATAGTTGTGATGTGGTATGATAGGGTGGTATCCTCCTTTGAACGATTCGAGTGGCTTGACTTGGCACATGTTCATGCATGTAGTTGAAACAAAATCAACATAGCCTCCACGATATTTATGTTCATGGTGAATTATATCCTACTCATGCTTGCACTCAATGTTGATTAATCTTAATGCGTGTTCATGACTGTTGTCACTCTCTAGTTGGTCGCTTCCCAGTCTCTTTCTAGCCTTCACTTGTACTAAGCGGGAATACTGCTTGTGCATCCACTTCCATAAACCCCAAAGTTATTCCATATGAGTCCACCATACCTTCCTATATGCGGTATCTACCTGCCATTCCAAGTAAATTTGTATGTGCCAAACTCTAAACCTTCAAATGAAATTCTGTTTTGTATGCTCGAATAGCTCATGTATCAACTAGGGTTGTCTGTATCTTCCATGCTAGGTGGGTTATTCTCACGAGGAGTGGACTCCGCTCCTCACTCACGAGAAAATGGCGGGTAACTGGGATGCCCAGTCCCATGCTCAAATCAAAATAATTGCAAACAAAACTCCCCCAGGACTGTTGTTAGTTGGAGGCACCCGTTGTTTCGGGCAAGCCATGGATTGATGCTTGTTGGTGGTGGGGGAGTATAAACTTTACCATTCTGTTTGGGAACAGCCTATAATGTGTGTAGCATGGAAGATATCGAGATATCTCGGTTGTTATGTTGACAATGAAAGTATGCCACTTGAAATATTATTTATCTCTATTTCAAAAATCGAGCTCTGGCACCTCTACAAATCCATGCATCCCTCTGCGAAGGGCCTATCTATTTACTTTTATGTTGAGTCATCATCCTCTTATTAAAAAGCACCAGTTAGAGAGCACCATTATCATTTGCATCCATTACTATTAGTTTATATTGAGTACGACTGTGACTGGATCTCTTTTACCATGAATTACAATGTCTAGTCAGTCCTTGATCTTTAGAGGTGCTCTGCATTAATGTTTTGCGGTCTCAGAAAGGGCTAGCGAGATACCATCTTGTTATATCATATTATGATTGTTTTGAGAAAGTGTTGTCATCCGAGATTTATTATTATTGCTCGCTAGTTGATTATGCCATTGATATGAGTAAACATGAGACCTAAGTGTTATTGTGAATATGGTTAGTTCATAATATTTGCTGAAAACTTGAATGCTGGCTTTACATATTTGCAACAACAAGAGCAAACAGAGTTTGTAAAAGTTTTTCTTTATCACTTTCAGTTTGTCAACTGAATTGCTTGAGGACAAGCAAAGGTTTAAGCTTGGGGGAGTTGATACGTCTCCATCGTATCTACTTTTCCAAACACTTTTGCCCTTGTGTTGGACTCTAACTTGCATGATTTGAATGGAACTAACCCGGACTGACGTTGTTTTCAGCAGAATTGCAATGGTGTTATTTTTGTGCAGAAATAAAAGTTCTCAGAATGACCTGAAACTTCACGGAGAATATTTTTGGAATATATGAAAAATACTAGCGCAAGAATCAAGACCAGGGGGCCCACACCCTGTCCACGAGGGTGGGGGCGCGCCCCCTGTCTCGTGGGCCCCCAGAGGCTCCACCGACGTCAACTCCAACTCTATATATTCACGTTCGGGGAGAAAAAAATCAGAGAGATGGATTCATCGCGTTTTACGATACGGAGCCTCCGCCAAGCCCTAAACTCTCTCGGGAGGGCTGATCTGGAGTCCGTTCGAGGCTCCGGAGAGGGGAATCCGTTGCCGTCATCATCATCATCAACCATCCTCCATCACTAATTTCATGATGCTCACCGCCGTGCATGAGTAATTCCATCGTAGGCTTGCTGGACGGTGATGGGTTGGATGAGATTTATCATGTAATTGAGTTAGTTTGGTTAGGGTTTGATCCCTAGTATCCATTATGTTTTGATATTGATGTTGCTTTGACTATGCTATGCTTAATGCTTGTCACTAGCGCCCGAGTGCCATGAATTCAGATCTGAACCTATTATGATTCATGTATCTATGTGAGTTCTGGATCCTATCTTGCAAGTCATTAGTCACCTACTATGTGTTATGATCCGGTAACCCCAAAGTGACAATAATCGGGACCACTCCCGGTGATGACCGTTGTTTGAGGAGTTCATGTATTAAGTAAGTGTTAATGCTTTGGTCCGGTACTCTATTAAAAGGAGGCCTTAATATCCCTTAGTTTCCAATAGGACCCCACTGCCACGGGAGGGTAGGACAAAATATGTCATGCAAGTTCCTTTCCATAAGCACGTATGACTATATTCGGAATACATGCCTACATTACATTGATGAATTGGAGCTAGTTGTGTGTCACCCTATGTATAACTGTTGCATGAGTAATCGCATCCGACATAATTATCCATCAGAGATCCAATGCCTACGAGCTTTTCACATATTGATACTTGCTTAGTTACTTTTCCGTTGCCACTGTTACAATTACTACAAAACTGCTACTGCTACTTTTGCCACTGTTACCGTTACTTCCATACTACTTTGCTACTAAATACTTTGCTGCAGATATTAAGTTATGCAGGTGTGGTTGAATTGATAACTCAGCTGCTAATACTTGAGAATATTCCTTGGCTCCCCTTGTGTCTAATCAATAAATTTGGGTTGAATACTCTACCCTCGAAAACTGTTTCGATCCCCTATACTTGTGGGTTATCAATATTCTAGGAAGATCTTTATCGGTCAAACCGCATAACAACATACATTATTCCCTTTGTCATCGGTATGTTAATTGCCCGAGATTTGATCGTCGGTATCTCAATACCTAGTTCAATCTCGTTACCGGCAAGTCTCTTTACTCGTTCCATAATGCATCATCCTGCAACTAACTCATTAGTCACATTGCTTGCAATGCTTATAGTGATGTGCATTACCGAGAGGGCTCAGAGATACCTCTCCCACAATCGGAGTGACAAATCCTAATCTCGATCTATGCCAACTCAACAAACAGCATCGGAGACACCTGTAGAGCACCTTTATAATCACCCAGTTACGTTGTGACGTTTGGTAGCACACAAAGTGTTCCTCCGGTATTCGGGAGTTGCATAATCTCATAGTCATAGGAACATGTATAAGTCATGAAGAAAGCAATAGCAACATACTAAACGATCAAGTGCTAAGCTAACGGAATGGGTCAAGTCAATCACATCATTCTCTAATGATGCGATCCCGTTGATCAAATGACAACTCATGTCTATGGCTGGGAAACATAACCATCTTTGATCCAACGAGCTAGTCAAGTAGAGGCATACTAGTGACACTCTGTTTGTCTATGTATTCACACATGTACTAAGTTTCCGGTTAATACAATTCTAGCATGAATAATAAACATTTGTCATGATATAAGGAAATATAAATAACAACTTTATTATTGCCTCTAGGGCATATTTCCTTCAGTCTCCCACTGCACTAGAGTCAATAATCTAGTTCACATCGTCATGTGATTTAACACCAATAGTTCACATTGTCACGTGACCAACACCAAAATGGTTTACTAGAGTCAATAATCTAGTTCACATCGCAATGTGATTAACACCCAAAGAGTACTAAGGTGTGATCATGTTTTGCTTGTGAGAGATGTTTAGTCAATGGGTCTGCCACATTCAGATCCGTATGTATTTTGCAAATTTCTATGTCTACAATGCTCTGCACGGAGCTACTTTAGTTAATTGCTCCCGCTTTCAATATGTATCCGGATTGTGACTTAGAGTTATCCAGATCGGTGTCAAAGCTTGCATCGACGTAACTCTTTACGACAAACTCTTTATCACCTCCATAACCGAGAAATATTTCCTTAGTCCTCTAAGAATAATTTTGACCGCTATCCAGTGATCTACTCCTAGATCAAAATTGTACTTGTCGTGGAATTGTCACGGCAGATGTCCTAGTGGGAGTACTTAGTCGTGGAGCCATCGCGACGGGTTAGCTTAAAGGGGTTAATCGGGACAAAGGACACGGGGAGTTTATACTGGTTTGGCCCCTTGCGGTGAAGGTAAAGGCCTAGTCCAGTTGGATGTGGTATTGCTAGGGTTTCGATGACATGGGAGCAAATATGCTTGACTTGGCTCTCGAGTTGTTGTTTCTTGTCACTAAACCGCCACCGGGTCATCCCTTTATATACACAGGTTGACACCCGATGGTTCACAGAATCCCGGCCGGCTCATAAATGTGTCCAGCTCGGTTTCTATTCCTTCCTACCTTACAACACAAGTTATACATCTTATGGCGGTTTACATATCTGGGCCTTAAACCGCCTCTGGGCCTTGGGCCTTACTATTAAGTCTCCTTCATAAAGCGCCATCTTCCATGTCTTCATGGGCTTCAGATCCGGGTGAATCACTATGGGCATAACCCGGCCACTCCTGGGCGGTTTATTCTCAATATTTATATCCCCAACATTAGGCCCCAGGTTGATTTGAACTTGTTCATGTCAATCTTCAATACTTATGAAAAATCATTCTTTATACTTTCTCATAAGTCTTGTAACTCGCCATGACGTCATCTTCCAAGATTATCGTAAACCGCCATGACGTCACCTATTTTAAAAAAACATATATTCATCACTTATTTAATGAATCTCCGAAGATCGAGGCGACAGTTCTGTCACATATCCAATTTTTGGGCTCCTCGATTCTCGCGCCTGTCACTTATCCCTTCGCCTTATAAATAGGGTCGAGGGTCCCTTTCATTTTCCCCCCGTGCCTCTTCACTTCGTCTCCTTCCTCGCGTCGACCTAGCACTCAAGCTCAGCCGCCGCCGCCAAGTCTCATCTTCGACCTCAACTCCGGCCGTTGCATAACCCTGAGCTCACCAGAGAATCGCGACGCCTCTCCGCTGCTCCTTTAGCACCGGTAAGCCCTTTTTCCTTCCACCCTAGATCTGTCATTAGGGTTTTAGTGTTCATCGGTGTTCATCATTGTTCGTCTCTGCACAACAGTTCTTTTGATTCAAATCTTGATGTTTATCCTGTATAGCGATAGCCATAGTCCTTCCTTTCCATCAGTGCATCTCATTGAAATAGAAAATCCCATCTGAACCTTCATCAAATACTCTGGTGCTAATATTTAAGTCTGAATATATTTTGATTTTCTGACACACAGCATATCTGTGAAACTTGTTTTTCATCACTTAGTCATTTTTCCAATGTCAGACCTACACCTTCCGTACCAATATAGGCGGTTTAATTTTAGAAAATGATAATCCGCCAGGTACCATTAGTCCCGTCTTAAACCGCCAATTGTTCGTCTTTATAACTGTGATAACACCATCCTCCGGTTTAACACTTATGCCCATTTCAACACTTGCTTCTTTGCCTTTGACGGTTTATACTTCATTATTCGTAACCTTAAACCGGCTCGAACTTTCCTTCAGGTTGTGGAATAAATGGCTAAATCTTTTTATGCCTACAACTGGGTTCCGTCCCGGGTTACGTAAGAACAACTGAACGGGTGCGTCGCAACCAGCGCTTTAGCGAAAAAAGAAGTCATCCACTGGAGAGCCCCCAGTCCAGAAAATCCTCCTGAGCCCAAGGATGGAGAAGTAATTGTGTTCGTTGATCATCTGAGTCGAGGATTTAGCCCTCCCGGATCAAAAAATTTCCGTGATGTGCTTCATAGCTTTCAACTCCACCCTCAAGATATTGGACCTAACTCCGTGTCCAGCATTTGCAATTTTCAAGTGTTCTGTGAAGCTTATCTGCAAGAAGAACCCACCGTTGAACTGTTCAGAGACTTCTTCTATCTAAACTGCCGTACCGAATTTATGGATGGGCCCAATACTGAATTTGGCGGGGTTTCAATTCAGAAAAGGAAAGATGTCAGCTTCCCTCACGCCAAGAATCATAGTCATCCCAAAGACTGGAATCAGACTTGGTTCTATTGCCAAGATACATCTCCAGCTGACGAAAATCCTCTGTCGGGTTACCGTCCTCACCGGCTTACGGATACACATCCGCTCCCTCAAAGGCTCAGCGCCAAAGAATGGTCTAAATATGCGCCACAGTTTTCGAAGCTCCGAGCCTTTGTGGCAAACGGTTTAACAGGCATCGACTTTGTCCATTGCTGGGTCTCTTGGAGTGCCTTGCCTCTAAGTCGTCGCCCCGGTTTAATGTGTGAATACACAGGGGATGTAAAAGACCCTCAACGACACATTAACATTCAGCTGACTGATGCTGAAATTACTGAAAGTGTTAAGAAGATGCTGGATGAACCGGTTGTCAACTGCTGCCAAACAGCACTTAGTCCTTTCTATGCTCAGAATACACCGCCAGCTATAAGAATTACTCATCTGCCGCTTTAACCTGTATTCCTTAAATAATCCCTTATGTCTCTTTCAATCTTTAATAGGGTGATGATCCGTTCTGGAAGAGGAAACCGCAAGATAAACCGGCGAAAACACCCCGGGTCAAGACCAAGGCCCCCAAGAAACCGGCCAAGAAGAAAGCCGCCGAATCTTCCGGACTAAACATTGATGATGATAATCCGGAGTCAGAGGTAGAACTTGATTCACTTGGCTCATTTTCCATACACCTTATTGACAATGATTGTTATCAGGACGACACTGAAGCTAGCCACGCAAGTGACGCAGAGGTAACTATTCTCTCATCCGGTTCAGACCCTCTGTCCACACAGAAAACCCGACAAGCAAGCCGAAAAATAAGATTTTCTCACCCCCTAGCTTACTTGGATCCAAACTTTCTTTTGAAGAAACAACAACACGAAGCTTGCCGCACAACCCGGCACAGCGGCCATGTTGTCACTTCAGCCAGTTTACCGAACACACTGGTCCGGAAAGGTCGATCAGAGGTCTCACCTATTTCTGACACTTCTTATCCCAAGGCGGGTTATTTCCGACAACCTCTTAATCCGTCTGATTCAAACTATCAGGGAACACCTCATTCATCATCTGGCGAGTCAACAGGGACACAACTCCCTCCCCTCAAAACTGTTCCTGGGTGAGCATATTAAACTAACCCTTTATGACTTATACTTGCTTCTTATACTAACCTTTATGCTTGTTCCTTTTAGTGCCAAAGCCAGACCCAGCAAAAAGGCCAAACTGAATAAACCGACTGATGATAATGCGGCCACTGAACCGGAGAAGACCCCAAAACCATTGGAACCAAATGTTGATGTTCTCTTGGATGATCCGTCATCTCAAGATCAGGACACTTTTGTTGAATAGATGGAAATGGATCCAACGAGTCATGCTGCTGATCCGCCAAGCCTAGCTAAAACGGCTGATAAACCGCCAAGTCCAGTCAAAGCTGCCGATGATAAAACGGATGATGTTATGGTTACTGGCTTTGGCTACACACCCCCTGGCAACCCCATTGCTCTGTCTAAACATAGTACCAAAGAGGAAATCTCTGTTGCTGACAAGGGTAAGTGGAAAACAGACTTTGAAGCCTATGCCCACTTCAGCGCCCAAGATATCCATTCTGGTTTTTTAAACCGCCTGTACACAAGCCGTGACTATGAAGCTGGTTTAGTGAACCTGATGAAGGAGCGATATGAGGTAGATACCGTTAACTCCACCTAATTTATTCTTCCTTTATATCCAGTTTATAAGACTAACTCTAGTAGCCCCCAAGGGCCGGTTTATAATACCAATATAAACCGGGACTTGTAGCATAACAATACTTCAATTTCGCCTGTGTAGCCTCCAAGGGCCGGTTTATACCTTTAGGATGAACCGGTGCCTTTCTGTCATAAGGCTCAAAACTTCTTGTGGAACACCTTTATAATCTGATTGATGATAGAAAAAATCCATAACCTTGACTTGAGCAAATATGCATTAGCCCCCAAGTGCCAAGTGTATAACTTTGTTATGCGCTTGGGACTTATAATAACAGTTGATAAGCAGCAATAGGCATTAGCCCCCAAGTGCCAAGTGTATAACTTGTTATGTGCTTGGGACTTAAAATATGCACTGCCAACTCATTAAGTGTCTCCTGCAGGCTGATCTGAGCAAAAAGGAATCTCAAATCGCCGACCTTCAAGAAAATATCAAATCCCAGCAAGCAGAAACTTCCAAGGCTAAGGATGAGCTGACTAGCGCTTTAACAGCCATGGAGCAACTGAAGGAGAGCTTTAAGAGCGAACGGGCAGGGTGGGACACAAAGAAAGCAACTCTGCTAAAGTGGGCGGAGGACGCTGAAGCGGCCCTTAATCCGATAGCAGAAGAGCTGATTGGCTTGAAACGGCAAATTAATGCTATGACCACTGCTGTATTTGGTAAATATCCTCTTCATAAACTGTAAATAAGTAATATCTATGAAACTGCCGGTTTACCAGTATTTTGAATAATGCAGGAAGTCGCGTTGCTCATCTTGGCTCGGATATGCATCAAAAGCTGAAAACTGCTTATACACAGATAGAGAAATTGTATACCGGCATTCAACGGGTCATCTACACAGCCTCACATAATAAACCGCCCCCAACTTTGATCAAGGAAACATTGGAAAGGTTGTCTATGATGCCTGCCCGGTTTGAAGAATTGAAGAAATCATCTCCTAGGGCCGGCGCTCTTACTGCAGTAACTCGGGCCAAAGCGTGGATATCTGACCTTGATCTGGCCGATATTGGAAACGGCTATCCAAGCCAAAAAGAGAACGGGTCAGATTTTTATAACGACGACCTCAGAGCCATAACAAGGGAAATGCGTCCATTGGCTAGCAAATTAGCTGAAGAAACTGATCTATCACATTATCAGTCAATTTATGATGCCAACAACAAATGGGTTAATGCACCAACTTACGATGTGCAAAATCTTATCCCACCAATCCGTAAGCATACTTATGCCCCTGATGTTGAGCCCTCCACACTTATAATTGATGAAGCTGTATTCAGAGCCTTAACTGGAATCAATTGGTCAACCATTGATCTCCAGCAACTGGATGGAGAAGAGGGGGATGAAGCGGCTCAGGATGATCCGAAAGCGTCAAGCCAGCCCGGCCAAGATTCATAAACCGGGCGCCGGTTTACTTTTTGCCTTGTGCAAGACTTGTTGGAAACAATTATTCTTTTGGGCATCAACTGCCTTGTAATAGGCTAGCTTAAACTTCTTGATCTGGTATGCCATCGTGCATATTTACCTTGCATGACCTTGTGAAACTGCCATAATGAGACATGTTGTGTATGCTCATGAGATTATCAATTTATTGACTCTGTTCCTGCATACAAAAAGTTTAAAGTGTCCTGGGGTTTACCGCTGGACGGGTCATAGCGCCCAATATACACCATGGAAACTAACATAGTTTGTAACCAAGGCTGGATGTAAAAGTAATCAAATATGAAATATATCATACCTATAACATACATCGTTTTGGATTACCAAAGCAGTGTAGTAAAGGTAATGACCCATAACTTGTTTATTGATAATGATCATATGTTGGCCGGTTTATGAAATAATCTAGACCTAGTTAATAAGCACTGGACATCTGTATCTTATACTGACAACTTTATAAACAATCAGGCCAGTTTAATAAACACCAGAACACTAATTATAAAGCATGATAGCCACATTAAATAAACCTAGAATTACTAGGGTGTGATCTTATGGTTCTGATATGACCAGAACTGTGGCATTGCGCCGATCAAGAGGGTTTAAGCTATGGTTCGGATACGACCAAAGCCCCCAAATGATTTCCCTGGTGGCCTAATGCCAATCAAGAGAGCGTAGCTATGGTTCGAATACGACCAAGCCCCCAAATGATTTCCCTGGTGGCCTAATGCCAATCAAGAGAGCGTAGCTATGGTTCGAATACGACCAAGCTCCCAAGTGATTTCCTTGGTGGCCTAATGCCAATCAAGAGGGTGTAGCTATGGTTCGAATACGACCAATCCCCCAAGTGATTTCCCTGGTGGTCGTATGCCAATCAAGAGGGTGTAGCTATGGTTCGAATACGACCAAGCCCCCAAGTGATCTTGTGAGCTATGCCCAAGGGGTACCTATGTTTGAGCTGTATTGAACAGACTCTCTTTGGTCCAGGTTAACCTGAGTACTAAGCCCTCAAGGTTTTTTTTATTGGCTTATAAGCCGGTTCAAAGGGTAATCAGACCTCCATGCATAAGCCAGAAGCCCCCATGTAACCAAAAACTTTTAATAAAAAACGACAGAGGCCCCGCTTTAGCAGGGATGCTGGTTTATTATATTGATCATAATATATACATTGTCAAAAATATGTACATAATAGGATCCTATGGCTCAGGTGTAGTAAGGCCGAAGATGAGCAATATTCCACGGCGGTGGGTCTCTTCCTCCGATTTACGTGAGTCTTTGTGCTCTCGAACATCGATAAGGTAGTATGACCCGTTGTTCAGATTCTTGCTGACCACAAAGGGTCCTTCCCAAGGTGGGGATAACTTGTGCATATCAGTCTGATCCTGGATAAGCCGAAGCACCAGATCCCCTTTTTGGAAAGTTCTAGTTTTAACCCGGCGACTGTGGTAACGACGCAGATCTTGCTGGTAAATCGCCGAGCGAGCCGCCGCTATGTCCTGCTTCTCATCTAATAGGTCTAGTGCTTCTTGACGTGCCTTCTCATTGTCCGCTTCAACATAAGCCACCACACGAGGCGAATCATGCCGGATGTCACTACGGAGGACTGCCTATGCTCCGTAAACCATGAAGAAAGGCATGTAACCTGTAGATCTATTCGGGGTGGTATTAATGCTCCATAACACGGAAGGTAACTCCTCCACCCAACAACCCGGTGTCCTCTGCAAAGGGACCATAAGCCGGGGTTTGATACCTCTCAAAATTTCTTGATTGGATCTTTCAGCCTGACCATTAGATTGGGGGTGAGCAACTGATGACACATCAAGCCGGATATGCTCTCGTTGACAAAACTCTTTCATAGCACCCTTGGAGAGATTAGTGCCATTGTCTGTTATGATGCTGTGTGGAAAGCCAAAATGGAAAATCACCTTCTTTATGAATTGAACCGCCGTTGCTGCATCACACTTACTGACTGGCTCAGCCTCCACCCACTTAGTGAACTTGTCAAACACCACCAAAAGGTGGGTTTTCTTATCCTTGGACCTTTTAAAGGGTCCAACCATATCTAGCCCCCAAGTTGCAAATGGCCAAGTGATTGGAATCATCCTCAACTCTTGCGCCGGAACATGAGCTCGACGTGAAAACTTCTGACAGCCGTCACACTTTCTGACCAAGTCCTCAGCGTCTGCATGAGCCGTCAGCCAGTAAAATCCGTGACGAAAAGCTTTGGCTACCAGGGATTTTGAACCGGCATGGTGACCACAATCTCCTTCGTGAATCTCATGCAGAATCTCACAGCCTTCTTCAGGAGACACGCAACGCTGAAATGCCCCTATGACACTACAATGATGTAACTCCCCGTTGACAATGATCATTGACTTGGACCGCCGGATTATCTGCTGGGATAGAATTTCATCCTTAGGTAACTCGCCCCGGGTCATATATGCCAAATATGGAACTGTCCAGTCAGGGATAACATGAAGAGCCGCCACCAGCTGAGTCTAACGGTCAGGAATAGCCAAATCCTCTTCTGTGGGTAACTTGACCGACGGGTTATAAAGAACGTCAAGAAAAACGTTAGGTGGCACCGGTTTACGTTGAGAACCCAACCGGCTCAAGGCATCAGCCGCTTCATTCTTGAAGGAAATATGCCCTAGAGGCAATAATAAAGTTGTTATTTATATTTCCTTATAGCATGATAAATGTTTATTATTCATGCTAGAATTGTATTAATCGGAAACTTAGTACATTTGTGAATACATAGACAAAAAAGTCTCACTAGTATTCCTCTACTTGACTAGCTCGTTGAATCAAAGATGGTTAAGTTTCCTAGCCATAGACATGAGTTGTCATTTGATTAACGGGGTCACATCATTAGAGAATGATGTGATTGACTTGACCCATTCCGTTAACTTAGCATTTGATCGTTTCGTATATTGCTATTGCTTTCTTCATGACTTATACATGTTCCTATGACTATGAGATTATGCAACTCCCGAATACCGGAGGAACACTTTGTGTGCTACCAAACGTCACAACGTAACTGGGTGATTATAATGGTGCTCTACAGGTGTCTCCAATGGTACTTGTTGAGTTGGCATAGATCAAGATTAGGATTTGTCACTCGATTGCCGGAGAGGTATCTCTGGGCCCTCTCGGTAATGCACATCACTATAAGCCTTGCAAGCAATGTAACTAATGAGTTAGTTACGGGATGATGCATTACGGAGTGAGTAAAGAGACTTGCCGGTAACGAGATTGAGCTAGGTATTAAGATACCGACGATCGAATCTCGGGCAAGTAACATACCGATGACAAAGGGAACAACATATGTTGTTATGCGGTTTGACCGATAAAGATCTTCGTAAAATATGTGGGAGCCAATATGAGCATCCAGGTTCCGCTTAACATTCGGTGACGATCAGTATTATGAGTTTATGTGTTTTGATGTACCGAAGGTAGTTCGGAGTCCCGGATGAGATCGGGGACATGAAGAGGAGTCTCAAAATGGTCGAGACATAAAGAACGATATATTGGACAACTATATTCGGACATCGGAAAGGTTCCGAGTGATTCGCGTATTTTTCGGAGTACCGGGGAGATACGGGAATACGGGAAAGAAGTATTGGGCCTCATGGGCCAAGTGGTGAAAGAGAGGAGGCAGGGCAAGGCAGGGCGCGCAGCCCCCCTAGCCCAAACCGAATTGGACTAGGGGGCCGGCCCCCCTTTCATTTCTCTCCTCCCTCTCCTTCCTTCTTCCCTCCTTCCCTTTGGTGGACTCCTACTAGGACTTGGAGTCCTAGTAGGACTCCACACTTGGCGCGCCCATAGGGGCCGGCCGGCCTCCCCTCCTCTCCTCCTTTATATATTGGGGCAAGGGGCACCCATAGACACAACAATTGATCATTGATCTCTTAGGCGTGTGCGGTGCCCCCTCCACCATAATCCACCTCGGTCATATCGTAGCGGTGCTTAGGCGAAGCCCTGCGTAGGTAGCATCATCATCACCATCATCACGCCGTCGTGCTTAGGCGAAGCCCTACGTTGGTAGAACATCATCATCGTCACCACGCCGTCGTGCTGACGAAACTCTCCCTCAACACTCGGCTGGATCAGAGTTCGAGGAACGTCATCGATTTGAACGTGTGCAGAACTCAGAGGTGTCGTGCTTTCGGTACTTGGATCGGTCGGATCGTGAAGACGTACGACTACATCAACCGCGTTGTTCTAACGCTTCCGCTTTCGGTCTACGAGGGTACGTGGACACACTCTCCCCTCTCGTTGCTATGCATCACCATGATCCTGCATGTGCGTAGGATTTTTTTTAAATTGCTACGTTCCCCAACAGTGGCATCCGAGCCAAGTTTATGCGTAGATGTTATATGCACGAGTAGAACACAACTGAGTTGTGGGCGATACAAGTCATACTGCTTACCAGCATGTCATACTTTGGTTCGGCGGTATTCTTGTATGAAGCAGCCCGGACCGACATTACGCGTACGCTTACACGAGACTGGTTCTACCGATGTGCTTTGCACACAGGTGACTGGTGGGTGTCAGTTTCTCCAACTTTAGTTGAACCGAGTGTGGCTACGCCCGGTCCTTGCTCAGCCCGTAGCAGCCACGTAAGAACGGTTCTTGCTCAGCCCGTAGCAGCCACGTAAAACTTGTTAGGGATCGTAGCAGAAATTTAAAATTTTCTACGCATCACCAAGATCAATCTATGGAGTCATCTAGCAACGAGAGAGAGGAGTGCATCTACATACCCTTGTAGATCGCGAGCGGAAGCGTTCAAGTGAACGGGGTTGATGGAGTCATACTCGTCGTGATCCAAACCACCGATGACCGAGCGCCGAACGGACGGCACCTCCGCGTTCAACACACGTACGGAGCAGCGACGTCTCCTCCTTCTTGATCCAGCAAGGGGGAAGGAGAGGTTGATGGAGATCTAGCAGCATGACGGCGTGGTGGTGGAAGTAGCGGGGATCTCGGTAGGGCTTCGCCAAGCTCAGCGAGAGGGAGAGGTGTCACGGGAGGGAGAGGGAGGCGCCAGGGGCTGTGGTACGGCTGCCCGCCCTCCCCTCCACTATATATAGGGGCCCTGGGGGCGCCGGCCCCTAGTAGATCCAATCTCCAGGGGGTGGCGACCAAGGGGGGTGGCTTGCCCCCCAAGCCAAGTGGGGCGCCCCCCACCCCTAGGGTTTCCAACCCTAGGCGCAGGGGAAGGCCCAAGGGGGGCGCACCATCCCACTAGGGGCTGGTTCCCTTCCCACTTCAGCCCATGGGCCCCTCCGGGATAGGTGGCCCCACCCGGTGGACCCCCGGGACCCTTCCGGTGGTCCCGGTACAATACCGGTGACCCCCGAAACTTTCCCGGTAGCCGAAACTGGACTTCCTATATATAATTCTTCACCTCCGGACCATTCCGGAACTCCTCGTGACGTCCGGGATCTTATTCGGGACTCTGAATAACTTTCGGATTTCCGCATACTAATATCTCTACAACCCTAGCGTCACCGAACCTTAAGTGTGTAGACCCTACGGGTTCGGGAGACATGCAGACATGACCGAGACGACTCTCCGACCAATAACCAACAGCGGGATCTGGATAGCCATGTTGGCTCCCACATCTTCCACGATGATCTCATCGGATGAACCACGATGTCGAGGATTCAATCAATCCCGTATACAATTCCCTTTGTCAATCGGTACGTTACTTGCCCGAGATTCGATCGTTAGTATCCCAATACCTCGTTCAATCTCGTTACCGACAAGTCACTTTACTCGTACCGTAATGCATGATCCCGTGACCAAACACTTGGTCACATTGAGCTCATTATGATGATGCATTACCGAGTGGGCCCAGAGATACCTCTCCGTCATACGGAGTGACAAATCCCAGTATCGATCCGTGCCAACCCAACAGACACTTTCGGAGATACCCGTAGTGCACCTTTATAGCCACCCAGTTACGTTGTGACGTTTGGCACACCCAAAGCACTCCTATTGTATCCGGGAGTTGCACAATCTCATGGTCTAAGGAAATGATACTTGACATTTGGAAAAGCTCTAGCAAACGAACTACACGATCTTGTGCTATGCTTAGGATTGGGTCTTGTCCATCACATCATTCTCCTAATGATGTGACTCCGTTATCAATGACATCCAATGTCCATAGTCAGGAAACCATGACATCTGTTGATCAACGAGCTAGTCAACTAGAGGCTCACTAGGGACATGTTGTGGTCTATGTATTCACACATGTATTATGATTTCCGGATAACACAATTATAGCATGAACAATAGACAATTATCATGAACAAGGAAATATAATAATAACCATTTTATTATTGCCTCTAGGGCATATTTCCAACAGTCTCCCACTTGCACTAGAGTCAATAATCTAGTTACATTGTGATAAATCGAACACCCATAGAGTTCTGGTGTTGATCATGTTTTGCTCTACGGAGAGGTTTAGTCAACGGATCTGCTACATTTGGGTCCGTATGTACTTTACAAATATCTATGTCTCCATTTTGAACATTTTCACGAATGGAGTTGAAGCGACGCTTGATATGCCTGGTCTTCCTGTGAAACCTGGGCTCCTTGGCAAGGGCAATAGCTCCAGTGTTGTCACAGAAGAGAGTCATCGGGCCCGACGCATTGGGAATCACCCCTAGGTCCGTAATGAACTTCTTTATCCAGATTGCTTCTTGTGCTGCCTCTGAGGCCGCCATGTACTCCGCTTCACATGTAGATCCCGCCACGACGCTTTGCTTGCAACTGCACCAGCTTACTGCCCCACCATTCAAAATATACACGTATCCGGTTTGTGACTTAGAGTCATCCAGATCTGTGTCGAAGCTAGCGTCGACCTAACCCTTTACGACGAGCTCTTCGTCACCTCCATATACGAGAAACATATCCTTAGTCCTCTTCAGGTACTTCAGGATATTCTTGACCGCTGTCCAGTGTTCCATGCCGGGATTACTTTGGTACCTTCCTACCAAACTTACGGCAAGGTTTACATCATGTCTGGTACACAGCATGGCATACATAATAGACCCTATGGCCGAGGCATAGGGGACGACACTCATCTTTTCTCTATCTTCTGTCGTGGTCGGGCATTGAGCCGTGCTCAATTGCACACCTTGCAATAGAGGCAAGAACCCTTCTTGGACAGATCCATATTGAACTTCTTCAATATCTTGTCAAGGTACGTACTCTGTGAAAGACCAATGAGGTGTCTTGATCTATCTCTATAGATCTTGATGCCTAATATATAAGCAGCTTCTCCAAGGTCCTTCATTAAAAAACACTTATTCAAATAGGCCTTTATACTTTCCAAGAATTCTATATCATTTCCCATCAATAGTATGTCATCCACATATAATATGAGAAATGCTACAGAGCTCCCACTCACTTTCTTGTAAACACAGGCTTCTCCATAAGTCTGTGTAAACCCAAACGCTTTGATCATCTCAGAAAATCGAATGTTCCAACTCCGAGATGCTTGCACCAGCCCATAGATGGAGCGCTCGAGCTTGCATACCTTGTTAGCATTCATAGGATCGACAAAACCTTCCGGCTGCATCATATACAATTCTTCCTTAAGAAAGCCGTTAAGGAATGCCGTTTTGACGTCCATTTGCCATATCTCATAATCATAGAATGCGGCAATTGCTAACATGATTCGGACGGACTTCAGCTTTGCTACGGGTGAGAAAGTCTCATCGTAGTCAACCCCTTGAACTTGTCGATAACCCTTAGCGACAAGTCGAGCCTTATAGATGGTCACATTACCATCCGCGTCTGTCTTCTTCTTAAAGATCCATTTATTTTCTATGGCTCGCCGATCATCGGGAAAGTCAGTCAAAGTCCATACTTCGTTTTCATACATGGATCCTATCTCGGATTGCATGGCTTCAAGCCATTTGTTGGAATCTGGGCCCGCCATCGCTTCTTCATAGTTCGAAGGTTCACCGTTGTCTAACAACATGATTTCCATGACCGGGTTGCCGTACCACTCTGGTGCGGAACGTGTCCTTGTGGACCTACGAAGTTCAGCAGTAACTTGATCTGAAGCTTCATGATCATCATCATTAACTTCCTCCCCAGTCGATGTAGGCACCACAGGAACATCTTCCCGCGTTGCGCTACTTTCCGGTTCGGAAGGGATGACTATCACCTCATCAAGTTCCACTTTCCTCCCACTCACTTCTTTCGAGAGAAACTCTTTCTCCAGAAAGGACCCGTTCTTGGCAACAAAGATCTTGCCTTCGGATCTGAGGTAGAAGGTATACCCAATGGTTTCCTTAGGGTATACTATGAAGACGCATTTTTCCGACTTGGGTTCGAGCTTTTCAGGTTAAAGTTTCTTGACATAAGCATCGCATCCCCAAACTTTTAGAAACGACAGCTTAGGTTTCTTCCCAAACCATAATTCATACGGTGTCGTCTCAACGGATTTCGACGGAGCCCTATTTAAAGTGAATGCGGCAGTCTCTAAAGCATAGCCCCAAAATGAGAGTGGTAGATCGGTAAGAGACATCATAGATCGCACCATATCTAAAAGAGTGCGATTACAACGTTCGGACACACCATTTCGCTGCGGTGTTCCAGGCGGCGTGAGTTGTGAAACTATTCCACATTTCCTTAAGTGTGTGCCAAATTCGTGACTCAAATATTCCCCTCCACGATCTGATCATAAGAACTTTATTTTCCTGTCACGTTGATTCTCAACCTCACTCTGAAATTCCTTGAACTTTTCAAAGGTCTCGGACTTGTGTTTCATTAGGTAGACATACCCATATCTACTCAAGTCATCAGTGAGAGTGAGAACATAACAATAGCCACCGCGAGCGTCAACACTCATTGGACCGCACACATCGGTATGTATGATTTCCAATAAGTTGGTTGCTCGCTCCATTGTTCCGGAGAACGGAATCTTGGTCATCTTACCCATGAGGCATGGTTCACACGTGTCAAATGATTTGTAATCAAGAGACTCCAAAAGTCCATCTGCATGGAGCTTCTTCATGCGCTTGACACCAATGTGACCAAGGCGGCAGTGCCACAAGTATGTGGGACTATCGTTATCAACTTTACATCTTTTGGTATTCACACTATGAATATGTGTAACATCACGTTCGAGATTCATTAAGAATAAACCATTGACCAGCGGGGCATGACCATAAAACATATCTCTCATATAAATAGAACAACCATTATTCTCGGATTTAAATGAGTAGCCATCTCGCATTAAACGAGATCCTGATACAATGTTCATGCTCAAAGCTGGCACTAAATAACAATTATTGAGGTTTAAAACTAATCCGCAGGTAAATGCAGAGGTAGCGTGCCGACGGCGATCACATCGACCTTGGAACCATTCCCGACACGCATCGTCACCTCGTCCTTCGCCAGTCTCCGCTTATTCCGCAGCTCCTATTTTGAGTTACAAATATGAGCAACCCCACCGGTATCAAATACCCAGGAGCTACTACGAGTACTGGTAAGGTACACATCAATTACATGTATATCACATATACCTTTGGTGTTGCCGGCCTTCTTGTCTGCTAAGTATTTGGGGCAGTTCCGCTTCCAGTGACCACTTCCCTTGCAATAAAAGCACTCAGTCTCAGGCTTGGGTCCATTCTTTGGCTTCTTCCCGGCAACTGGCTTACCGGGCGCGGCAACTCCCTTGCCGTCCTTCTTGAAGTTCTTCTTACCCTTGCCTTTCTTGAACTTAGTGGTTTTATTCACCATCAACACTTGATGTTCCTTTCTGATCTCCACCTCCGCTGATTTCAGCAATGAATATACCTCAGGAATGGTCTTTTCCATCCCCTGCATATTGAAGTTCATCACAAAGCTCTTGTAGCTTGGTGGAAGCGACTGAAGGATTCTGTCAATGACCGCGTCATCCGGGAGATTAACTCCCAGCTGAGTCAAGCGGTTGTGCAACCCAGACATTTTGAGTATGTGCTCACTGACAGAACTGTTTTCCTCTATCTTACAACTGAAGAACTTATCGGAGACTTCATATCTCTCGACCCGAGCATGAGCTTGGAAAACCATTTTCAGCTCTTCAAACATCTCATATGCTCCGTGTTGCTCAAAACGCTTTTGGAGCCCCGGTTCTAAGCTGTAAAGGATGCCGCACTGAACGAGTGAGTAATCATCAGCACGTGACTGCCAAGCGTTCATAACGTCTTGGTTCTCTGGGATGGGTGCATCACCTAGCGGTGCTTCTAGGACATAATCTTTCCTGGCAGCTATGAGGATGATCCTCAGGTTCCGGACCCAGTCCGTATAGTTGCTGCCATCATCTTTCAGCTTGGTTTTCTCTAGGAACGCGTTGAAGTTGAGGGCAACGTGGGCCATTTGATCTACAAGACATATTGTAAAGATTTTAGACTAAGTTCATGATAATTAAGTTCATCTAATCAAATTATTCAATGAACTCCCACTCAGATAAACATCCCTCTAGTCATCTAAGTGAAACATGATCCGAGTCAACTAGGCCGTGTCTGATCATCACGTGAGACGGACTAGACAACATCGGTGAACATCTTCATGTTGATCGTATCTTCTATACGACTCATGCTCGACCTTTCGGTCTTCCGTGTTCTGAGGCCATGTTTGTACATGCTAGGCTCGTCAAGTCAACCTAAGTGTATTGCGTGTGTAAATCTGGCTTACACCCGTTGTATTCGAACGTTAGAATCTATCACACCCGATCATCACGTGGTGCTTCGAAACAACGAACCTTCGCAATAGTGCACAGTTAGGGGGAACACTTTCTTGACATTATTGCGAGGGATCATCTTATTTAAGCTACCGTCGTTCTAAGCAAATAAGATGTAAAACATGATAAACATCACATGCAATCAAATAGTGACCTGATATGGCCAATATCATTTTGCTCCATTTGATCTCCATCTTCAGGGCGCCATGATCATCTTCGTCACCGGCATGACACCATGATCTCCATCATCGTGTCTTCATGAAGTTGTCACGCCAACGATTACTTCTACTTCTATGGCTAACGTGTTTAGCAATAAAGTAAAGTAATTTACATGGCGTTATTCAATGACACGCAGGTCATACAAAAATAAAGACAACTCCTATGGCTCCTGCCGGTTGTCATACTCATCGACATGCAAGTCGTGATTCCTATTACAAGAACATGATCAATCTCATACATCACATATATTTCATTCATCACATCCTTTTGGCCATATCACATCACAAGGCATATGCTGCAAAAACAAGTTAGACGTCCTCTAATTGTTGTTGCATGTTTTTACGTGGCTTCTATAGGTTTCTAGCAAGAACGTTTCTTACCTACTCCAAAACCACAACGTGATATGCCAATTTCTATTTACCCTTCATAAGGACCCTTTTCATCGAATCCGTTCCGACTAAAGTGGAAGAGACAGACACCCGCTAGCCACCTTATGCAACTAGTGCATGTCAGTCGGTGGAACCTGTCTCACATAAGCGTACGTGTAAGGTCGGTCCGGGCCGCTTCATCCCACGATGCCGCCGAAACAAGATAAGACTAGTAGTGGCAAGAAAATTGACAACATCTACGCCCACAACAAGTTTGTGTTCTACTCGTGCATAGAAACTACGCATAGACCTAGCTCATGATGCCACTGTTAGGGATCGTAGCAGAAATTCAAAATTTTCTACACATCACCAAGATCAATCTATGGAGTCATCTAGCAACGAGAGAGAGGAGTGCATCTACATACCCTTGTAGATCGCGAGCGGAAGCGTTCAAGTGAACGGGGTTGATGGAGTCGTACTCGTCGTGATCCAAATCACCGATGACCGAGCGCCGAACGGACGGCACCTCCGCGTTCAACACACGTACGGAGCAGCGATGTCTCCTCCTTCTTGATCCAGCAAGGGGGAAGGAGAGGTTGATGGAGATCCAGCAGCACGACGGCGTGGTGGTGGAAGTAGCGGGGATCTCGGCAGGGCTTCGCCAAGCTCAGCGAGAGGGAGAGGTGTCACGGGAGGGAGAGGGAGGCGCCAGGGGCTGTGGTACGGCTGCCCTCCCTCCGCTCCACTATATATAGGGGCCCTGGGGGGCTCCGGCCCCTGGGAGATCCAATCTCCAGGGGGGCGGCGGCCAAGGGGGGTGGCTTGCCCCCCAAGCCAAGTGGGGCGCCCCCCACCCCTAGGGTTTCCAACCCTAGGCGCAGGGGAAGGCCCAAGGGGGGGCGCACCAGCCCACTAGGGGCTGGTTCCCTTCCCACTTCAGCCAATGGGGCCCTCCGGGATAGGTGGCTCCACCCGGTGGACCCCCGGGACCCTTCCGGTGGTCCCGGTACAATACCGGTAACCCCCGAAACTTTCCCGGTGGCCGAAATTGGACTTCCTATATATAATTCTTCACCTCCGGACCATTCCGAAACTCCTCGTGACGTCCGGGATCTCATCCGGGACTCCGAACAACTTTCGGTTCCGCATACTAATATTTCTACAACCCTAGCATCATCGAATCTTAAGTGTGTAGACCCTACGGGTTCGGGAGACATGCAGACATGACCGAGACGACTCTCCGGTCAATAACCAACAGCGGCATCTGGATACCCATGTTGGCTCCCACATGTTCCACGATGATCTCATCGGATGAACCACGATGTCGAGGATTCAATCAATCCCGTATACAATTCCCTTTTTCAATCGGTACATTACTTGCCCGAGATTCGATCGTCGGTATCCCAATACCTCGTTGAATCTCGTTACCGGCAAGTCACTTTACTCGTACCGTAATGCATGATCCCGTGACCAAACACTTGGTCACATTGAGCTCATTATGATGATGCATTACCGAGTGGGCCCAGAGATACCTCTCCGTCATAAGGAGTGACAAATCCCAGTCTCGATCCGTGTCAACCCAACAGACACTTTCAGAGATACCTGTAGTGTACCTTTATAGTCACCCAGTTACGTTGTGACGTTTGGTACACCCAAAGCACTCCTACGGCATCCGGGAGTTACACGATCTCATGGTCTAAGGAAAAGATACTTGACATTGGAAAAGCTCTAGCAAACGAACTACATGATCTTGTGCTATGCTTAGGATTGGGTCTTGTCCATCACATCATTCTCCTAATGATGTGATCCCGTTATCAATGACATCCAATGTCCATAGTCAGGAAACCATGACTATCTGTTGATCAACGAGCTAGTCAACTAGAGGCTTACTAGGGACACGTTGTGGTCTATGTATTCACACATGTATTACGATTTCCGGATAACACAATTATAGCATGAACAATAGACAATTATCATGAACAAGGAAATATAATAATAACCATTTTATTATTGCCTCTAGGGCATATTTCCAACAACACTTGCAACAACAAAGTAGAGGACGTCTAACTTGTTTTTGCAGGGCATGCGTGATGTGATATGGTCAAGACATGATTCTAAATTTTATTGTATGAGATGATCATGTTTTGTAACGGAGCTATCGGCAACTGGCAGGAGCCATATGGTTGTCGCTTTATTGTATGAGATGCAATCGCCATGTAATTGCTTTACTTTATCACTACGCGGTAGCGATAGTCATAGAAGCAATAGTTGGCGAGACGACAACGATGCTACGATGGAGATCAAGGTGTCGCGCCGGTGACGATGGTGATCATAACGGTGCTTTGGAGATGGAGATCAAAGGCACAAGATGATGATGGCCATATCATATCACTTATATTGATTGCATGTGATGTTTATCTTTTATGCATCTTATTTTGCTTTTATTGACGGTAGCATTATAACATGATCTCTCACTAAATTTCAAGGTACAAGTGTTCTCCCTGAGTATGCACCGTTGCCAAAGTTCGTCGTGCCGAGACACCACGTGATGATCGGGTGTGATAATCTCTACGTTCATATACAACGGGTGCAAGCCAGTTTTGCACACGCAGAAATACTCGGGTTAAACTTGACGAGCCTCGCATATGCAGATATGGCCTCGGAACACTGAGACCGAAAGGTCGAGCGTGAATCATACATTAGATATGATCAACATAGTGATGTTCACCATTGAAAACTAATCCATCTCACATGATGATCGAACATGGTTTAGTTGATATGGATCACATAATCACTTAGATGATTAGAGGGATGTCTATCTAAGTGGGAGTTCTTAAGTAATATGATTAAATACAACTTTAATTTATCATGAACTTAGTCCTGATAGTATTTGCGTAACTATGTTGTAGATCAATAGCTCGCGATGTTGCTCCCCATTTATTTTGATATGTACCTAGAGAAAAACTATCACTACTGGAATCCACTTCTTTGCCGTCCGCCACTTCTTTGCCGTCTGCCAGCTGACGACAAAGAGCCTCTTTGCCGTCCGCTTCCACAAAGCGGACGGCAAAGAAAGGGCAGATGGCAAAAATGCTATTTGCCGTCAGCTGCTTCTTTGCCGTCGGCCAGCTGACGGCAAAGACCTAGAAGACAGACGGCAAAGAGCCAGGTGGGCCCCACAGGGCACGGCGTGGCTAGGTCAGATTCTTTGTCGTCCGCTAGCGGACGGCAAAAGAGGTGATTACTTTGCCGTCTGCTGGCGGACAGCAATGTTAGTCCTTTGCCGTCTGCTTGCGGATGGCAAAGAGAAGACGTGGGCCAGCCCTAACGGTGGCCCTCGTTGCCGTCTGCTAACAGACGACAAAGAAGGCCCACTTACGGGCCGAGCCGTCTCCCCCCTCTCTCTCTTTCTCTCTCCCTCCCTCCCGTGCACCCGCCTCTCTCCTCTATCGCTGCCGCCGGCCATCCCCGCCCCGCCGCCTCGCCGCGCCCCATCGCCGGAGTGGCCTGCGCCGGGCCGCCCCGGTGCCGGACCCCTCCCCGAGGTCCCTGCGCCGCCCCGCCCCGCAGCCGTCCTCCTCCCCGCGGCCCCTGCGCCGCCCCGCCCAACCGGCCGACCTCGCCGGAGCAAGAGGTAATTTTTTCTGTTTTTTCCTTTTTTTGTTCTCTATTTTCTTGATTTCTTTTAGGTTAGTGCTAGGTTTAATTAGGTGTAGTTTTGAGTTTTTAGGTTTAGGTTAGTGCCAGGTTTAGGTGTAGTTTTGAGTTTTTAGGTTGAGGTTAGTGCTAGGTTTAGGTGTAGTTTTTCCCCGTTTTGTTTTAGGTTAGTGCTAGGTTTAAGAAGAGGAAAAAGGAGAAGAAGGAGAAGAAGAGAAGAAGAAGAAGAAGAAGAAGAAGAAGAAGAAGAAGAAGAAGAAAAGAAAAAAGAGAAAGAAGAAGAAGAAGAAGAATAAGAAGAAGAAGAAGAAGAAAAAGAGGGTTCCTCGGTGTCGATGGTACCCTAAATAGCAAGTATCGTCAGTGCGAGGTACATGTGGCTGTCGGTGTCGAATACAACATCCACGTCCCACAAGTGACACAGGGGTCCTGCGTCCAGCAGCAACGGTTCTCGGCGTCGATGGCGGTGGAACACCATTGCATATTTGTCTAGCAGCCTCAGAGATGATGATTGAAAGCTAAGTGTTGAAACTTGAAACACCCAAACTAACTCAAGTCGGTTTGGTTGTTTGAAATTTCAAAACTTGGCTTTAATCCTCATCGCAGAGGCTGCCAGAAATATTCGCCAAGGTGTTCGACCGTCATCGGCCACCAGAACTATTGTTGTGAGACGCCAGGCGCCGGCTTCACTTGTGGGATGTGGATCTAGTGTTCAACGCCGATAGCCTCATGTACCTTGCACGGATGGCACTTGCTATTTAGTTTACCCGGGGACGAGCGGGTTAGAGGGTTCCTCGGTGTCGATGGTACTGTAAATAGCAAGTATCGTCAGTGCGAGGTACATGTGGCCGTTGGTGTCGAATACTTGCTATGTTAATCATCTTTCGATTTAAATATGCAGGTATTTCATCGCTGCAAGGGTCTAGTGTTCGACGAGCTCCGCCCTGTGTTCGTTGGTGATCACAAATGACATCTCCTCCTCCCCCCCCCCTTCATTTGCTCTGTTCCGGTCTTCGTGCCGACGAAACTTGCTAGCTATAGGTGTCAATCATCAGTATGCGTAACCACTATGCGTCTCCCGTTCGAAAGGGTTACTTCTATAAATATGCATGCATTTGCATATTTATAATCATGATTCTTTTGAATTGTCCAACGTTATCCATGGAAAGCCCGAGTATGTGTAGATTGGGTTCGTTTTCCCATATGCTCAGCTCCGGATCCGATGCAGAATTTCGTTAGTGCCTCCCAGTTGTTCTCCGGGTACACATTCTCTCTGCTTATTGCCGACACGTGTATCAGGAGAACAGCGGGGAGGTGCTGCCAAAATTTTGCGTCGGATCCGGAGCAGAGCATGGGAAAACAAACCCAATCTACACATACTCAGGTGGGATTAGGACCTATCTTTACCTATTAGCGTGTACGTTGCATGGACATAATAAAACTAACAAACTCCATTAACTGATGGATATGGTTTGCTTAATTATGTATATATTTCTTGTGTGTCCAGTAGGAAGTCAATATGAGTGAGCGTGCATGGATTTACACCGGTTACACTAGTCAGAAAGTTTGGACCGAGGAATGGTTAACAAAAACCAAGGGGTTTGTTAGAGCCGCATTTGCAAATGGCCAGGAATTTAGCTGGTGCCCTTGTGCCTGTTGCGACAACTATAAAAAGAGGGATGAGCTTGAAATGAGCAAAGACCTGCAGAAGTTTGGTTTTACGCCTGGTTACACGGTCTGGACAGTACATGGTGAGTCTGCCCAACGTGCCAGAGCCGAGGTTCATCGTCGCACCGACGAGCATGGTACCGGGACCACAGACATGGTGCAAGACTTTGACGATGCTTGGGACTCGGACAAGGAGATGGAGGAATCTGCAAAGGCCTTCACTGAAATGTTGGAGTCCTCAAAACATCCTCTCCACGAGCACACTGAGCTTTCTCAGCTGGATGCCATCTCACAAATAATGGCTTTGAAGGCTCAATTCAACTTGGGCAGAGAATGCTACATCGCGATGATAACAGTATTCGGATAATTTCTACCCAAAGGCCATGTGCTACCTCCAAACCTGTACTAGTCAGACAAAATCCTCCGTTCTCTTAAGATGCCCTGTGAGAAGATACATGCCTGTGAGAAAGGATGTGTCTTATTTAGGCTTCAGTATGAGGACTTGAACTATTGTCCCATTTGCAATTGTTCCAGGTATGTTGTGGTAGACAACGGTATGGGTGAGAAGACGCAGACCAAAACACCCGTTAATGTTCTTCGGTATATGACAATCATACCAAGACTTCAACTTTTTTTCATGGTCGAAGAGACGGCCAGACAGATGACATGGCACAAAATGGGCAAAAGAACCGAACTAGATGCAGATGGGAATGTGATGATGGTGCACACATCGGATGGTGAAGCGTGGAAGCGCTTCGATGCATTACATAAGGAAAAAACGGTAGATCCAAGGCATCCTCGAGTCGCCGTCAGCACAGATGGGTTCAGTGTGTTTGGTCAGATGGCAGCCCCATACAGCAGTTGGCCCGTGTTTGTCATTCCACTCAATCTCCCCCCCCCCCCCCCCGGCAGATTATGCAACGAAAGAATATTTTCCTGACGTTGATAATTCCAGGGCCCAACTATCCGGGGAAGAATATGAATGTGTACATGCAGCCTCTTAAGGACGAATTGCAAGAAGCTTGGGATAATGGGTTCAAGACATACGACGCCTTTAGCAAACAGAACTTCATAATGCGTGCCTGGTACATGTACTCGACGCATGACTTGCCGGCGTATGCGCTATTCGTTGGCTGGTGTGTGCATGGAAGGTTCCCGTGCCCCACATGCAAGGGAGCTCTTGAGTTTCATTGGCTGACGGCAGGGCGCAAGTATAGTTGCTTCGACTTGCATAGACCGTTTCTACATCCTGGCCATAAGTTCAGGAAAGACAAGAAGAACTTCATCAAAGGTAGAGTTGTCAAACACTCTGCACCACCTGCGTTGACAGGCCAACAGACCCTAGATCAGTTAAACACTCTCGAGCCAGATCCAGAGCGTCCAGGGTATTTCAAGGGATATAATAAGGAGCACGCCTGGACTCACAAGACATGCTTCTGGGATCTGCCTTACTTCAAAGACCTCCTTTGCCCACACAACATCGATGTGATGCACACTGAAAAGAATATCGCCGAAGCCATTTTTGGTACATTGTTCGGCATAGAGGGGAAATCCAAGGATAATACAAAGGCTAGAGTCGATCAAGAGGAGCTATGTGATAGACCGTTACAAAACATGAACGAACCAAAAGGAAAGGGGATCAACTGGACGAAGCGAAAGGCATGGTTCAATCTTGGAAGGCCAGATATGAAGGAAATTATTTTGTGGGTGAAAATGCAGTTGATGTTCCCCGATGGGTATGCGGCAACTCTAAAGAGGGGAGCGAGTCTTCAAAAATTGAAAATATTTGGTCTAAAAAGTCATGATTGGCACATATGGATTGAGCGGATAATGCCGGTGATGTTGCGTGGCTTCATCCCTGAGGATGAATGGCTAGTACTGGCATAGCTGAGCTATTTCTTCCATGTTCTTTGTGCGAAAGAACTATTGCCTGGCCTCCTAGAAGAAATGGAACAGTTGGCGCCGGAGTTGATCTGCAAGTTAGAGAAGATCTTTCCGCCAAGCTTCTTTAATCCAATGCAACACTTGATTTTGCATCTCCCGACCAAGGCACGATTGGGGGGGCGTGCAAAATCGTTGGTGCTACTCAACTGAGAGGATGCAGAAGACGCTTCGAGCAAAATGTAAAAAGAAACGTAGAATAGAAGCATCGATGGCGGAGGCATTCATCACTGAGGAGGCGACAAACTTCGTGACAGCACACTACGAAGCCAAAAATCATCATTTGCATAATCCGAAGCCTCGGTACAATGCTGACGAACCTCAAAAGGGTCAATCCAACCTCAGCCTATTCAAAGGGAATCTCGCACCAGCCAGTGGTTGGAAACCAGTAAGGTTGGCTGTTGAAGAATGGCAGACCATTTCGCCGTATCTCTTCAACAACCTAACAGAAAGTGCGGCCGTACATCGCGTAAGATCTCGGTACATTGTTTCACCACTTCTAATTCCTTTGAACTTCTCTTATTCCTGGATATTTGATGCAGTCGATACGTCGCCATATTCTTGTATGGAGCGGTGATCCATAAGGATTCCGTCGAAGAGTATGAGCTTCTGGCAAAACAAGGAACCGAATTTCCCGGTTTCATCTCTTGGTTCAAAAAAAGGTAATTTCCATTAGACCCTTTCTTTTCTTTGGCTAATTTGCGACTAATGCAACAATCCTTTCGCATTAAACTTGTAGGCTAATTCAGAGATTATGGATGCCGAATTGAGACAAGTAGCTAATGGTTTTGACAATAAGGTCCGTTCATTTGACAAATACGGCATCAACTGGTATCGCTTTCGTACCTATGGCAAAGAGCTATCTATAGCCGACCGAAAGTCTACAAATTGTTGTGTCTCTGCTATCGGCGAAGGAGGTATCGAGTATTATGGAAGAGTTGAAGCAATTTATGAACTTGAATTCTATGGTGAAAACCCACCAAACGTCGTAGTCTTCAGATGTTATTGGTTCCAGCCGATGGAGACTAGAAGGACTCATGATTGTAGTGCTAGTCGAAATCAAACAAAGCACCCATGTGGATGTTCCCAGTGTCTATATTACGGCTCAACAGGCAACCCAAGTTTTCTATCTACCGTGGGCCTGTCAAAGTGATCCAAATCTCAGTGGTTGGGACGTCGTTTATGAAGTGCCGCCACGTGTTAGACCACCTCCCCCAATGAAAAGGATTATGACCTCACATTAACCAAGACACATATGACGAAGGAGAATTCTTCCAAGAAACACGTCTTTCCAAAAAAAACGTTTCAAGAACCGCTCTACTCCACCCCAGAACATTGAAGTAGACAACGATAGTGAATCTGACTTCACCCCTGAGCCGGAACAAGAAGAGCCGGAAGAAGAAGAAGTTACTGCTGCAGATGACCTGTCAATTCTTGAACGATTATGTAAAGGTGGCCTTCCACATGATGATGCATTTATTAATGATGATGATGAGCACGTCATTAACGATAGTGATGATGATGATGCTTTTATTAATGATGATGACGAGCACGTCATTACCGATAATGATTATTAGGTATTCAAATTTTTATGTTGTACTTGATTTATATAGTTATTTGTATGATTGTATGATTTATATAGTTGGTATTTATAATTTTCTTACTTTGTATGATTGTTTCTTATACATAGTGCCATGGTCTTGATTTCCGTGCCGGTCGGCCCTCGCCCGCTTTATGATTCGGATGTGGTAAATTATCTTTCATAACTATTTGTTGCATTTCGCATTTATGACAATTATGGCCATCAAGTTGACATAGAGATATTTTAATCTAGGAGGTATGTGAACCGGACTTTCAAACGGACCCTCTTGTCGAGAAGTTAAATTTAGTTGAAAAAGAAAATGAGTATTTGAAAGAAAAAATTAAAAGAATTGAAGAAGAGAAGATGACATTGGAGTTGTATGTTGCCGATGCCATCGATGATCACAAGATGAAGATGAATGCAATGCGCTTGAAGATGGATGTAATGCGCCTAAAGCTTAGGAAGATTAGAAAATATGCCATTGATAATGAGGCTTGGTATCATTATGCCGTTGGATCAATTGTTACCTTAGTTGCGATCTTCATCACATTTGTTGTGATGAGGGTAAGTTTTCTCTAGTGTTTTGCTTTACAAATGGATACTTAGCTTATTTTCCTCCTAAATGGCATAATTACCTAAGTTAGATAAAAATTAAACTATACTTAGCTTATTCAGTTCATTTATGACATACTTAGCATACTTAGGTAAAAAATGGCATGATAATCTTTGTTAGCTCCAAATGATATAGACTTAGCTTATTTTCTTCGAAATGACATAATAACCTTACTAAGCTCCAAAATGACCTATTTACCTACCTTAGCTCTAAAATGACCTACACTTAGCATTTTTACCTAGCTTAGCAATAAAATGACATTTTTACCTACCTTAGTTAGAAGAAGAAGATAAAGAAGAGGACAGGAGAAAAAGAAAGAGAAGAAAAAAATCTTCTTCTTCTTCTTCTTCTTCTAACTAGTCTTCTTCTTCTTCTAACTTTCATCTTTCCCAATTTGCAGATTTGCTTTACATGAGGAAGTTTGGATTCATGGAGTGTACTATTCTTCTGGTGCTTCCTTGTTGTTTATGAAAACTTGTTTGGATATGTAAGTCTATATGGATATGTTGTTGGAAACTTGTTTCTGGTTATGTATATATGGATATGTTGGACTTTGTTGAACTATGTTGTTGGATTGGATGAAATATGTTGTTGGACATGCTGTTGGATATGTTGGATATGTATGCATGTATATTTGTGTTTGAAACCATGTCTAATTAATGGGATTTAAATAAAAACAGGGGATATATAGCCTCTTTGCCGTCCGCTAGCAGACGGCAAAGAGGACACGTGACAGTGACCTATGCAAACTGGGAACACTGGCTGCCTATTTGGTCATTTTGCCATCTGCTGGCAGACGGCAACGTGACCAGCTATGTCGTCTGCCAGCAGACGGCAATGATTCAAACCTCTTTGTCGTCTGCTGGCGGACGACATATCTGGACACGTGGCAGCTTCCCAGTGCTGCCTAGCTGGGCTCTTTGTCGTCTGCCAGCGGACGGCAAAGATCTTTGACTCTTTGCCGTCCGCTGGCAGACGGCAAAGAGCGCCGTTAACCCCCTAACGGCTCTCACGCCACCGCACTGCCGTCAGCTGTCTTTGCCGTCTGCTGGCCTCGGATGGCGGACGGCGTAATCCATTGCCGTCCATTTCTAAGAAGCTATCGGCAAAGAAGGCCTTTGCTGGCAGGCGATCATCCGGATAGTTTGTCGTCCGCTAGCGGACGGCAAAGAGATTGCCGTCCGTGATCTATGTCTTTGCCGTCCGCCATGGCGGACGGCAAAGAAGCTGATTCCAGTAGTGTATGTTGAAAGATGTTAGTAGCAATGATGCGGACTTGGTCCGTGATCTGAGGATTTTCCTCATTGCTGCACAGAAGAATTATGTCCTTAATGCACCGCTAGGTGACGGACCTATTGCAGGAGCAGATGCAGACGTTATGAACGTTTGGCAAAGCTCGGTATGATGACTACTTGATAGTTTAGTGCACCATTCTTTATGGCTTAGAACCGGGACTTCAAAAATGATTAGAACGCCACGGAGCATATAAGATGTTCCAAGAGTTGAAATTGGTATTTCATACTCATGCTCGTGTCAAGAGGTATGAGACCTCTGACAGTACTTTGCCTACAAAATGGAGGAGAATAGCTCAACCAGTGAGCATGTGCTCAGATTGTCTGGGTACTACAATTACTTGAATCAAGTGGGAGTTAATCTTCCAGATAAGATAGTAATTGACAAAAGTTCTCTAGTCACTATCACCAAGTTAATAGAACTTCGTGATGAACTATAATATGCAAGGGATGACGAAAATAATTCCCAAGCTCTTCGCGATGCTAAAATCGGCGAAGGTAGAAATCAAGAAAAATATCAAGTGTTGATGGTTTACAAGACCACTAGTTTCAAGAAAAGGGCAAAGGGAAGAAGGGGAACTTTAAGAAGAGCGGCAAACAAGTTGCTGCTCGAGTGAAGAAGCCCAAGTCTAGACCTAAGCCTGAGACTAAGTGCTTCTACTACAAAGGGACGAGTTAATGGAAGCGGAACTGCCCCAAGTATTTGGCAGATAAGAGGGATGGCATAGTGAAACAAAAGTATATTGGATATACATGTTATTGATGTGTACTTTACTAGTGTTTATAGCAACCCCTCGGCATTTGATACTGGTTCAGTTGCTAAGAGTAGTAACTCGAAATGGGAGTTGCAGAATGAACAAAAACTAGTTAAGGGCGAGGTGACGATGTGTGTTGGAAGTAGTTCCAAGATTGATATGATCATCATCGCACACTCCCTATACTTTCGGGATTAGTGTTGAACCTAAATAAGTGTTATTTGGTGTTTGCGTTGACCATGAATATGATTTGATCATGTTTATTGCAATACGGTTATTTATTTAAGTTAGAGAATAATTGTTGTTTTGTTTACATTAATAAAACCTTATATGGTCATACACCCAATAAAAATGGTTTGTTGGATCTCGATCGTAGTGATACACATATTCATAATATTGAAGCCAAAAGATGCAAAGTTAATAATGATAGTGCACCTTATTTGTGGCACTGCCGTTTAGGTCATATTGGTGTAAAGCGCATGAAGAAACTCCATGTTGATGGGATTTTGGAATCACTTGATTCTTGTGAAGCATGCCTTATGGGCAAGATGACTAAGACTCCGTTCTCCGGAACAATGGAGCGAGCAATAGACTTGTTGGAAATAATACATACTGATGTATGCAGTCCGATGAGTGTTGAGGCTCACGACAGGTATCATTATTTTCTGACCTTCACAGATGATTTGAGCAGATATGGCTATATCTACTTGATGAAACATAAATCTGAAACATTTGAAAAGTTCATATAATTTCAGAGTGAAGTGGAAAATCATCGTGACAAGAAAATAAAATTTCTACGATCTGATCGTGGAGGAGAATATTTGAGTTACGAGTTTGGTCTTCATTTCAAACAATGCGGAATAGTTTCGCAACTCACGCCACCTGGAACACCACAGCGTAATGGTGTGTCCGAACATCGTAACCGTACTTTATTAGATATGGTGCAATCTATGATGTCTCTTACCAATTTACCACTATCATTCTGGGGTTATGCATTAGAGACAGCTGCATTCACGTTAAATAGGGCACCATCTAAATCCGTTGAGACGACGCCTTATGAACTGTGGTTTGGAAAGAAACCAAAGTTGTCGTTTCTTAAAGTTTGGGGCTGCGATGCTTATGTGAAAAAGCTTCAACCTGATAAGCTCGAACCCAAATCGGAGAAATGTGTCTTCATAGGATACCCAAAGGAGACTGTTGGGCACACCTTCTATCACAGATCCGAAGGCAAGACATTCATTGCTAAGAATGGATCCTTTCTAGAGAAGGAGTTTCTCTCGAAAGAAGTGAGTGGGAGGAAAGTAGAACTTGATGAGGTAACTGTACCTGCTCCCTTATTGGAAAGTAGTTCATCACAGAAATCTATTCCTGTGACTCCTACACCAATTAGTGAGGAAGCTAATGATGATGATCATGTAACTTCAGATCAAGTTACTACCAAAACCTCGTAGGTCAACCAGAGTGAGATCCGCACCAGAGTGGTACGGTAATCCTGTTCTGGAGGTCATGTTACTTGACCATGACGAACCTACGAACTATGAGGAAGCTATGATGAGCCCAGATTCCGCGAAATGGCTTGAGGCCATGAAATCTGAGAGGGATCCATGTATGAGAACAAAGTGTGGACTTTGGTTGACCTGCGCGATGATCGGCAAGCCATAGAAAATAAATGGATCTTCAAGAGGAAGACGGACGCTGATAGTAGTGTTACTATCTAGAAAGCTAGACTTGTCGAAAAAGGTTTTGACAAAGTTCAAGGTGTTGACTACGATGAGATTTTCTCACTCGTAGCGATGCTTAAGTCTGTCCGAATCATGTTAGCAAATTGCCACATTTTATGAAATCTAGCAAATGGATGTCAAAACTACATTCCTTAATGGATTTCTTAAAGAAGAGTTGTATATGATGCAACCAGAAGGTTTTTGTCGATCCTAAAGGTGCTAACAAAATGTGCAAGCTCCAGTGATCCATCTATGGACTGGTGCAAGCATCTCGGAGTTGGAATATAAGCTTTGATGAGTTGATCAAAGCATATAGTTTTATACAGACTTGCGGTGAACCCTGTATTTACAAGAAAGTGAGTGGGAGCACTACAGCATTTCTGATAAATATATGTGAATGACGTATTGTTGATCGGAAATAATGTAGAATTTTATGGAAAGCATAAAGGAGTATTTGAAAGGAGTTTTTCAAAGAAAGACCTCGGTGAAGTTGCTTACATATTGAGTATCAAGATCTATAGAGATAGATCAAGACGCTTGATAAGTTTTTTCAATGAGTACATACCTTGACAAGATTTTAAAGTAGTTCAAAATGGAACAGTCAAAGAAAGAGTTCTTGCCTGTGTTACAAGGTGTGAAATTGAGTAAGACTCAAAGCCCGATCACGGCAGAAGATAGAAAGAGAATGAAAGTCATTCCCTATGCCTCAGCCATAGGTTCTATCAAGTATGCCATGATGTGTACCAGATCTATTGTATACCCTACACTGAGTTTGGCAAGGGAGTACAATAGTGATCTAGGAGTAGATCACTGAACAGCGGTCAAAATTATCCTTAGAGGAATAAGGATATGTTTCTCGATTATGGAGGTGACAAAAGGATCGTCGTAAAGGATTACGTCAATGCAAGTTTTGACACTGATTCAGATGACTCCAAGTCTCAATCTGGATACATATTGAAAGTGGGAGCAATTAGCTAAAGTAGCTCCGTGCAGAGCATTGTAGACATAGAAATTTGCAAAATACATACACATCTGAATTTGCCAGACCCGTTGACTAAACTTCTCTCACAAGAAAAACATGATCACACCTTAGTATACTTTGGGTGTTAATCACATGGCGATGAGAACTAGATTACTGACTCTAGTAAACCCTTTGAGTGTTGATCACACGGCGATGTGAACTTGATTATTGACTCTGGTGCAAGTGGGAGACTGAAGGAAATATGCCCTAGAGGCAATAATAAAGTTGTTATTTATATTTCCTTATATCATGATAAATGTTTATTATTCATACTAGAATTGTATTAACCGGAAACTTAGTACATGTGTGAATACATAGACAAACAAAGTGTCACTAGTATGCCTCTACTTGACTAGCTCGTTGAATCAAAGATGGTTAAGCTTCCTAGCCATAGACATGAGTTGTCATTTGATTAATGGGATCACATCATTAGAGAATGATGTGATTGACTTGACCCATTCCGTTAGCTTAGCATTTGATCGTTTAGTATATTGCTATTGCTTTCTTCATGACTTATACATGTTCCTATGACTATGAGATTATGCAACTCCTGAATACCGGAGTAACACTTTGTGTGCTACCAAACGTCACAACGTAACTGGGTGATTATAAAGGCGCCCTACAGGTGTCTCCAATAGTACTTGTTGAGTTGGCATAGATCAAGATTAGGATTTGTCACTCCGATTGTCGGAGAGGTATCTCTGGGCCCTCTCCGTAATGCACATCACTATAAGCCTTGCAAGCAATGTAACTAATGAGTTAGTTACAGGATGATGCATTACGGAACGAGTAAAGAGACTTGCCGGTAACGAGATTGAGCTAGGTATTAAGATACCGACGATCGAATCTCAGGCAAGTAACATACCGATGACAAAGGGAACAACGTATGTTGTTATGCGGTTTGACCGATAAAGATCTTCATAAAATATGTGGGAGCCAATATGAGCATTCAGGTTCCGCTATTGGTTATTGACCAGAAATGTGTCTCGATCATGTCTACATAGTTCTCGAACCCGTAGGGTCCGCACACTTAACGTTCGGTGACGATCAGCATTATGAGTTTATGTGTTTTGATGTACCGAAGGTAGTTCGGAGTCCCGGATGAGATCTAGGACATGACGAGCAGTCCCGAAATGGTTGAGACGTAAACATCGATATATTGGACGATTATATTCGGACATCGGAAAGGTTCCGAGTGATTTGGGTATTTTTCGGAGTACCGGGGAGATACGGGAACACGGGAAAGAAGTATTGGGCCTCATGGGCCAAGTGGTCAAAGAGAGGAGGCAGGGCAAGGCAGGGCGCGCGGCCCCCCTAGCCCAAACCGAATTGGACTAGGGGACCACCCCCCCTTCCTTTCTCTCCTCCCTCTCCCTCCTTCTTCCCTCCTTCCCTTTGGTGGACTCCTACTAGGACTTGGAGTCCTAGTAGGACTCCACACTTGGTGCGCCCATAGGGGTCGGCCGGCCTCCCCTCCTCTCCTCCTTTATATACTGGGGCAAGGGGCACCCATAGACACAATAATTGATCATTGATCTCTTAGCCGTGTGTGGTGCCCCCCTCCACCATAATCCACCTCGGTCATATCGTAGCGGTGCTTAGGCGAAGCCCTACGTCGATAGCATCATCATCACCTTCATCACGCCGTCGTGCTGACGGAACTCTCCCTCGAAGCTCTGCTGGATCGTAGTTCGTGGGACGTCATCGAGTTGAACGTGTGTAGAACTCGGAGGTGCCGTGCGTTCGGTACTTGGATCGGTCGGATCGTGAAGACGTACGACTACATCAATCGCGTTGTTCTAACGCTTCTGCTTTCGGTCTACGAGGGTACGTGGACACACTCTCCCCTCTCGTTGCTATGCATCACCATGATCCTGCGTGTGCGTAGGAATTTTTTTTAAATTGCTACGTTCCCCAACAATTCTTGCGCCGGTCCACATGCTCAACTTGAAAACCCTTGAAGTGACCAGCAATAACATCCACCTCTCGCCGATAAGCCGCCATGAGTTGATCCTTGGAATCCCAAGTACGAGAGACTTGCTGAGCCACCAATTCCGAGTCACCAAAGCACCTAACCCGGCTTAAGTTCATCTCCTTAGCCATTCGAAGACCATGGAGTAAGGCTTCATATTCAGCTGCATTGTTAGTGCAAGGGAACATTAAACGGAGAACATAACAAAACTTATCACCTCGAGGGGAAGATAGCACAATTCCAGCCCCCGAGCCTTCCAATTGCCTGGACCCATCAAAATGAATAGTCCAATACGTGTTATCTGGTTTGTCCTCCGGCATCTGTAATTCTGTCCAGTCATTGATGAAATCTACTAGTGCTTGAGACTTGATGGCTGTGCGGGGCATATACTTCAAACCATGAGGCCCAAGTTCAATGGCCCACTTGGCTATCCGACCTGTGGCTTCTCTGTTCTGAATAATATCCCCCAGGGGAGCAGAGCTAACCATCGTGATGGGATGACCCAGAAAATATTGCTTAAGCTTTCGACTGGCCATAAACACCCCATACACTAGTTTCTGCCAGTGTGGATACCTCTGCTTGGACTCAATAAGCCCCTCACTGATATAGTAAACCGGCCGTTGAACCGGATATTCCTTACCCGTCTCCTTCCGTTCCACAACAATAGCTACACTGACTGCTCGAGCATTGGCAGCCACATATAACAGCAATGGCTCTTTATCAACAGGAACATCAAGGACGGGCAACTCAGCTAGCTGCTTTTTCAAATCCTCAAAGGCCGCATTAGCAGCATCACTCCAGAAAAAATTGTCTGTTTTCTTCATCATCTGGTACAGAGGGATAGCCTTCTCCCCCAACCGGCTGATAAACCGGCTGAGAGCTGCAATACGACCCACCAAACGTTGTACGTCATTGACACACGCCGGTTTAGCCGGAGAGGTAATGGCCTTAATCTTCTCCGGATTAGCTTCAATCCCCCTGTTAGACACCAGAAAACCCAAGAGCTTGCCCGTCGGTACACCAAAGACACACTTAGTCGGATTAAGCATCATCTTATAAACTCGGAGGTTATCAAAGGTTTCCTTCAAATCGTCTACCAATGTCTCCTTTTTCTTGGATTTTACCACAATATCATCCACATAAGCATGAACATTGCACCCAATCTGATTATGAAGACAATTCTGCACACACCGCTGATAAGTCGCCTGGGCACTCTTGAGCCCAAAAGGCATAGACACATAGCAGAAGGCTCCGAAGGGAGTTATGAAAGTTGTCTTCTCCTGGTCCTTAACTGCCATCTTGATCTGATGATAACCAGAGTAAGCATCCAAAAAACTCAACCACTCACAACCCGCCGTAGCATCAATAATCTGATCAATACGAGGGAGAGCGAAAGGATCATCTGGACAAGCCTTGTTTAAATCTATGTAGTCCACACACATGCGCCAAGTGTCGTTTTTCTTAAGCACTAACACCGGGTTAGCCGACCACTCAGGATGAAAAACTTCTACGATAAACCCAGCCGCCAAGAGCCGGGCTACCTCCTCACCAATTGCTTTACGCCTTTCTTCATTGAACCGGCGAAGAAACTGTTTGGCCAGTTTAAACATGGGATCAATATTGAGAGTGTGCTCAGCGAGTTCCCTTGGTACACCTAGCATGTCAGAAGGTTTCCATGCAAAGATGTCCTGGTTCTCAAGGATGAACTCGATGAGCGCGCTTTCCTATTTCGGATCCAGATTAGCACTGATGCTGAACTGCTTGGATGAATCGCCAGGAACGAAGTCAACTAGCTTAGTCTCATCAGCCGATTTAAACTTCAGGGCCGGATCATGCTCCGTAGTCGGGTTTTTTAGAGAAGTCATATCTGCCGGATCAACATTGTCCTTGTAAAACGCCAACTCCTCTGTTGCACAAACCGACTCCACATAAGCTGCATCACCCTCTTCACATTCCAAAGCTATCTTCCGGCTACCATGTACTGTGATGGTCCCCTTACGACCCGGCATCTTGAGCTGCAAATAAACATAACAGGGCCTTGCCATGAACTTAGCAAAAGCCGACCGTCCAAACAGGGCATGATAAGGGCTCTTAATCTTTACCACTTCAAAGGTCAAGGTCTCTGATCTAGAATCATGATCATCTCCAAAAGCAACCTCCCGAGCTATCTTACCAACCGGGTACGCTGACTTACCAGGCACCACCCCATGAAAAACAGTGTTGGACGGTTTAAGATTCTTATTTTTCAATCCCATGCGACGAATGGTTTCATAATAAAGGATATTGATGCCGCTGTTGGAAATATGCCCTAGAGGCAATAATAAATGGTTATTATTATATTTCTTTGTTCATGGTAAGTGTCTATTATTCATGCTATAATTGTATTGTCCGGAAATCGTAATACATGTGTGAATACATAGACCACAACGTGTCCCTAGTAAGCCTCTAGTTGACTAGCTCGTTGATCAACAGATAGTCATGGTTTCCTGACTATGGACATTGGATGTCATTGATAACGGGATCACATCATTGGGAGAATGATGTGATGGACAAGACCCAATCCTAAGCATAGCATAAAAGGTCGTGTAGTTTCGTTTGCTAGAGCTTTTCCAATGTCAAGTATCTTTTCCTTAGACCATGAGATCGTGCAACTCCCGGATACCGTAGGAGTGCTTTGGGTGTGCCAAACGTCACAACGTAACTGGGTGACTATAAAGGTACACTACGGGTATCTCCGAAAGTGTCTGTTGGGTTGGCACGGATCGAGACTGGGATTTGTCACTCCGTGTGACGGAGAGGTATCTCTGGGCCCACTCGGTAATGCATCATCATAATGAGCTCAATGTGACTAAGGCGTTAGTCACGGGATCATGCATTGCGGTACGAGTAAAGAGACTTGCCGGTAACGAGATTGAACAAGGTATTGGGATACCGACGATCGAATCTCGGGCAAGTAACATACCGATTGACAAAGGGAATTGCATACGGGATTGATTGAATCCTCGACACCGTGGTTCATCCGATGAGATCATCGTGGAACATGTGGGAGCCAACATGGGTATCCAGATCCCGCTGTTGGTTATTGACCGGAGAGGCGTCTCGGTCATGTCTGCATGTCTCCCGAACCCGTAGGGTCTACACACTTAAGGTTCGGTGACGCTAGGGTTGTAGAGATATGTGTATGCGGAAACCCGAAAGTTGTTCGGAGTCCCGGATGAGATCCCGGACGTCACGAGAGGTTCCGGAATGGTCCGGAGGTGAAGAATTATATATAGGAAGTCAAGTTTCGGCCACCGGGAAAGTTTCGGGGGTTACCGGTATTGTACCGGGACCACCGGAAGGGTCCCGGGGGTCCACCGGGTGGGGCCACCTATCCCGGAGGGCCCCGTGGGCTGAAGTGGGAAGGGAACCAGCCCCTAGTGGGCTGGGCGCCCCCTCATGGGCCTCCCCCCATGCGCCTTGGGTTGGGAACCCTAGGGGGGAGCTTCCCACTTGCCTTGGGGGGCAAGGCACCCCCTTCCCCCCTTTGCCCCCCCCCCCCCCGCCTTGAGATCCCATCACCAGGGCCGGCGCCCCCCCCCCCCCCCAGGGGGCCTATATAAAGGGGGGAGGGAGGGCAGCAACCTACAGCCTTGGGCGCCTCCCTCCTCCCCTGCAACACCTCTCTCTCTCTCGCAGAAGCTCGGCGAAGCCCTGCCGGAGACCCGCTACATCCACCACCACGCCGTCGTGCTGCTGGATCTCCATCAACCTCTCCTTCCCCCTTGCTGGATCAAGAAGGAGAAGACGTCACTGCACCGTATGTGTGTTGAACGCGGAGGTGCCGTCCGTTCGGCACTCGGTCATCGGTGATTTGGATCACGGCGAGTACGACTCCGTCATCCACGTTCATTGGAATGCTTCCGCTCGTGATCTACAAGGGTATGTAGATGCACTACTTTCCCCTCGTTGCTAGTAGACTCCATAGATGCATCTTGGTGAGCATAAGAAAATTTTAAAATTATGCTATGATTCCCAACAGTGGCATCATGAGCCAGGCCTATGCGTAGTTACTATGCACGAGTAGAACACAAAGCAGTTGTGGGCGTTGAGTTTGCCAATTCTTCTTGCCGCTACTAGTCTTTTCTTGTTTCGGCGGCATTGTAGGATGAAGCGGCCCGGACCGACCTTACACGTACGCTTACGTGAGACAGGTTCCACCGACTGACATGCACTAGATGCATAAGGTGGCTAGCGGGTGTCTGTCTCTCCTACTTTAGTCGGAACGGATTCGATGAAAAGGGTCCTTATGAAGGGTAAATAGAAATTGGCAAATCACGTTGTGATCATACATAGGTAAGAAAACATTCTTGCTAGAAACCTACAAACCACGTAAAAACTTGCAACAACAATTAGAGGACGTCTAACTTGTTTTTGCAGCATGTGCTATGTGATGTGATATGGCCAGAAGATGTGATGAATGATATATGTGATGTATGAGATTGATCATATTCTTGTAATAGGAATCGCGACTTGCATGTCGATGAGTATGACAACCGGCAGGAGCCATAGGAGTTGTCTTTATTATTTTGTATGACCTGCGTGTCATTGAATAACGCCGTGTAAATTACTTTACTTTGTTGCTAAACGCGTTAGCCATAGAAGTAGAAGTAATCGTTGGCGTGACGACTTTATGAAGACACAATGATGGAGATCATGATGATGGAGATCATGGTGTCATGCCGGTGACGAAGATGATCATGGTGCCCCGAAGATGGAGATCAAAGGAGCATGATAATATTGGCCATATCATGTCACTATTTGATTGCATGTGATGTTTATCATGTTTTTGCATCTTATTTGCTTAGAACGACGGTAGTAAGTAAGATGATCCCTTATAATAATTTCAAGAAAGTGTTCACCCTAATTGTGCACCGTTGCGAAGGTTCGTTGTTTCGAAGCACCACGTGATGATCGGGTGTGATACATTCTAACGTTCGAATACAACGGGTGTTGACGAGCCTAGCATGTACAGACATGGCCTCGGAACATATGCAATACACTTAGGTTGACTTGACGAGCCTAGCATGTACAGACATGGCCTCGGAACACGGAGGACCGAAAGGTCGACCATGAGTCGTATAGAAGATATGATCAACATAGAGATGTTCACCGATCTTGACTAGTCCGTCTCACGTGATGATCGGACACGGCCTAGTTAAACTCGGATCATGTTTCACTTAGATGACTAGAGGGATGTCTATCTGAGTGGGAGTTCATTAAATAATTCGATTATATGAACTCAATTATCATGAACTTAGTCTAAAATCTTTACACTATGTATTGTAGATCAAATGGCCAACGTTGTCCTCAATTTCAACGCGTTCCTAGAGAAAACCAAGCTGGAAGATGATGGCAGCAACTATACGGACTGGGTCCGGAACCTGAGGATCATCCTCATATTAGCCAAGAAAGATTATGTCTTAGAAGCACCGCTAGGTGATGCACCAATCCCAGAAAACCAAGACGTTATGAACGCTTGGCAGCAGCGTGCTGATGATTACTCCCTCGTTCAGTGCGGCATGCTTTACAGCCTAGAACCGGGTCTCCAAAAGCGTTTTGAGAAACATGGAGCATATGAGATGTTCGAGGAGCTGAAATTAGTTTTTCAAGCTCATGCCCGGGTCGAGAGATATGATGTCTCCGACAAGTTCTTCAGCTGTAAAATGGAGGAGAACAGTTCTGTTAGTGAGCACATACTCAGAATGTCTGGGTTACACAACCGCTTGTCTCAGCTGGGAGTTAATCTCCCGGATGACGCGGTCATTGACAGAATCCTCCAGTCGCTTCCACCAAGCTACAAGAGCTTTGTGATGAACTACAATATGCAGGGGATGGAAAAGACCATTCCCGAGGTATATTCAATGCTGAAATCAGCGGAAGGGGAGATCAGAAAAGAACATCAAGTGTTGATGGTGAATAAAACCACTAAGTTCAAGAAGGGTAAGAAGAACTTCAAGAAGGACGGCAAGGGAGTTGCCGCGCCCGGTAAACCAGTTACTTGGAAGAAGTCAAAGTATGGACCCAAGCCCGAGACTGAGTGCTTTTATTGCAAGGGAAGTGGTTACTGGAAGCGGAACTGCCCCAAATACTTAGCGGAAAAGAAGAAGGCCGGCAACACCAAAGGTATATGTGATACACATGTAATTGATGTGTACCTTACCAGTACTCGTAGTAGCTCCTGGGTATTTGATACCGGTGCGGTTGCTCATATTTGTAACTCAAAACAGGAACTACGGAATAAACGGAGACTGGCGAAGGACGAGGTGACGATGCGCGTCGGGAATGGTTCCAAGGTCGATGTGATCACCGTCGGCACGCTACCTCTGCATCTACCCACGGGATTAGTTTTAAACCTCAATAATTGTTATTTAGTGCCATCTTTGAGCATGAACATTGTATCTGGATCTCGTTTAATTCGAGATGGCTACTCATTTAAATCCGAGAATAATGGTTGTTCTATTTATTTGAGAGATATGTTTTATGGTCATGCCCCGCTGGTCAATGGTTTATTTTTGATGAATCTCGAACGTGATGTTACACATGTTCATAGTGTGAATACCAAAAGATGTAAAGTTGATAACGATAGTCCCACATACATGTGGCACTGCCGCCTTGGTCACATTGGTGTCAAGCGCATGAAGAAGCTCCATGCAGATGGACTTTTGGAGTCTCTTGATTATGAATCATTTGACACGTGCGAACCATGCCTCATGGGTAAGATGACCAAGACTCCGTTCTCCGGAACAATGGAGTGAGCAACCAACTTATTGGAAATCATACATACCGATGTGTGCGGTCCAATGAGTGTTGAGGCTCGCGGAGGATATCGTTATGTTCTCACTCTTACTGATGACTTAAGTAGATATGGGTATGTCTACCTAATGAAACACAAGTCTGAAACCTTTGAAAAGTTCAAGGAATTTCAGAGTGAGGTTGAGAATCAACGTGACAGGAAAATAAAATTCTTACGATCAGATCGTGGTGGAGAATATTGAAGTCATGAGCTTGGTGCACTCTTAAGGAAATGTGGAATAGTTTCACAACTCACGCCGCCTGGAACACCTCAGAGAAACGGTGTGTCCGAACGTCGTAATCGCACTCTATTGGATATGGTGCGATCTATGATGTCTCTTACCGATTTACCGCTCTCATTTTGGGGCTATGCTTTAGAGACTGCCGCATTCACTTTAAATAGGGCTCCGTCGAAATCCGCTGAGACGACACCGTATGAATTATGGTTTGGGAAGAAACCTAAGCTGTCGTTTCTAAAAGTTTGGGGATGCGATGCTTATGTCAAGAAACTTCAACCTGAAAAGCTCGAACCCAAGTCGGAAAAATGCATCTTCATAGGATACCCTAAGGAAACTATTGGGTATACCTTCTACCTCAGATCCGAAGGCAAGATCTTCGTTGCCAAGAACGGGTCCTTTCTGGAGAAGGAGTTCCTCTCGAAAGAATTGAGTGGGAGGAAAGTGGAACTTGATGAGGTGATAGTCACCCCTTCCGAACCGGAAAGTAGCGCAGCGCGGGAAAATGTTCCTGTGGTGCCTACACCGACTGGGGAGGAAGTTAATGATGATGATCATGAAGCTTCGGATCAAGTTACTGAACTTCGTAGGTCCACAAGGACACGTTCCGCACCAGAGTGGTACGGCAACCCTGTCCTGGAAATCATGTTGTTAGACAATGGTGAACCTTCGAACTATGAAGAAGCGATGGCGGGCCCGGATTCCGACAAATGGCTAGAAGCCATGAAATCCGAGATAGGATCCATGTATGAAAACGAAGTATGGACTTTGACTGAATTGCCCGATGATCGGCGAGCTATAGAAAATAAATGGATCTTTAAGAAGAAGACGGACGCGGATGGTAATGTGACCATCTACAAAGCTCGACTTGTCGCTAAGGGTTATCGACAAGTTCAAGGGGTTGACTACGATGAGACTTTCTCACCCGTAGCGAAGCTGAAGTCCGTCCGAATCATGATAGCAATTGCCGCATACTATGATTATGAGATATGGCAGATGGACGTCAAAACGGCATTCCTTAATGGCTTCCTTAAGGAAGAGTTGTATATGATGCAGCCGAAAGGTTTTGTCGATCCTAAGAATGCTAAAAGTATGCAAGCTCCAGCGCTCAATCTATGGGCTGGTGCAAGCATCTCGGAGTTAGAACATTCGCTTTGATGAGATGATCAAAGCGTTTGGGTTTACACAGACTTGAGAAGCCTGTGTTTACAAGAAAGTGAGTGGGAGCTCTGTAGCATTTCTCTTATTATATGTGGATGACATATTATTGATGGGAAATGATATAGAATTCTTGGAAAGTATAAAGGCCTACTTGAATAAGTGTTTTTCAATGAAGGACCTTGGAGAAGCTGCTTATATATTAGGCATCAAGATCTATAGAGATAGATCAAGACGCCTCATTGGTCTTTCACAGAGTACATACCTTGACAAGATATTGAAGAAGTTCAATATGGATCAGTCCAAGAAGGGGTTCTTGCCTGTATTGCAAGGTGTGCAATGGAGCACGGCTCAATGCCCGACCACGGCAGAAGATATAGAAAAGATGAGTGTCATCCCCTATGCCTTGGCCATAGGGTCTATTATGTATGCCATGCTGTGTACCAGACCTGATGTAAACCTTGCCATAAGTTTGGTAGGAAGGTACCAAAGTAATCCCGGCATGGAACACTGGACAGCGGTCAAGAATATCCTGAAGTACCTGAAGAGGACTAAGGATATGTTTCTCGTTTATGGAGGTGACGAAGAGCTCGTCGTAAAGGGTTACGTCGACGCTAGCTTCGACACAGATCTGGATGACTCGAAGTCACAAACCGGATACGTGTATATTTTGAATGGAGGAGCAGTAAGCTGGTGCAGTTGCAAGCAAAGCGTCGTGGCGGGATCTACATGTGAAGCGGAGTACATGGCAGCCTCGGAGGCAGCACAGGAAGCAGTCTGGATGAAGGAGTTCATTACCGACCTAGGGGTGATTCCCAATGCGTCGGGCCCGATGACTCTCTTCTGTGACAACACTGGAGCCATTTCTCTTGCGAAGGAGCCCAGGTTTCACAGGAAGACCAGGCATATCAAGCGTCGCTTCAACTCCATTCGTGAAAGTGTTCAAAATGGAGACATAGATATTTGTAAAGTACATACGGACCTGAATGTAGCAGATCCATTGACTAAACCTCTCCCTAGGGCAAAACATGATCAACACCAGGACGCAATGGCTGTTCGATTCATCACAATGTAACTAGATTATTGACTCTAGTGCAAGTGGGAGACTGTTGGAAATATGCCCTAGAGGCAATAATAAATGGTTATTATTATATTTCTTTGTTCATGGTAATTGTCTATTATTCATGCTATAATTGTATTGTCCGGAAATCGTAATACATGTGTGAATACATAGACCACAACGTGTCCCTAGTAAGCCTCTAGTTGACTAGCTCGTTGATCAACAGATAGTCATGGTTTCCTGACTATGGACATTGGATGTCATTGATAACGGGATCACATCATTGGGAGAATGATGTGATGGACAAGACCCAATCCTAAGCATAGCATAAAAGGTCGTGTAGTTTCGTTTGCTAGAGCTTTTCCAATGTCAAGTATCTTTTCCTTAGACCATGAGATCGTGCAACTCCCGGATACCGTAGGAGTGCTTTGGGTGTGCCAAACGTCACAACGTAACTGGGTGACTATAAAGGTACACTACGGGTATCTCCGAAAGTGTCTGTTGGGTTGGCACGGATCGAGACTGGGATTTGTCACTCCGTGTGACGGAGAGGTATCTCTGGGCCCACTCGGTAATGCATCATCATAATGAGCTCAATGTGACTAAGGCGTTAGTCACGGGATCATGCATTGCGGTACGAGTAAAGAGACTTGCCAGTAACGAGATTGAACAAGGTATTGGGATACCGACGATCGAATCTCGGGCAAGTAACATACCGATTGACAAAGGGAATTGCATACGGGATTGATTGAATCCTCGACACCGTGGTTCATCCGATGAGATCATCGTGGAACATGTGGGAGCCAACATGGGTATCCAGATCCCGCTGTTGGTTATTGACCGGAGAGGCGTCTCGGTCATGTCTGCATGTCTCCCGAACCCGTAGGGTCTACACACTTAAGGTTCGGTGACGCTAGGGTTGTAGAGATATGTGTATGCGGAAACCCGAAAGTTGTTTGGAGTCCCAGATGAGATCCCGGACGTCACGAGAGGTTCCGGAATGGTCCGGAGGTGAAGAATTATATATAGGAAGTCAAGTTTCGGCCACCGGTAAAGTTTCGGGGGTTACCGGTATTGTATCGGGACCACCGGAAGGGTCCCGGGGGTCCACCGGGTGGGGCCACCTATCCCGGAGGGCCCCGTGGGCTGAAGTGGGAAGGGAACCAGCCCCTAGTGGGCTGGGCGCCCCCTCATGGGCCTCCCCCCATGCGCCTAGGGTTGGGAACCCTAGGGGGGAGCTTCCCACTTGCCTTGGGGGGCAAGGCACCCCCTTCCCCCCTTTGCCGCCCCCCCCCCCCCCTTGAGATCCCATCTCCTGGGCTGGCGCCCCCCCCAGGGGGCCTATATAAAGGGGGGAGGGAGGGCAGCAACCTACAGCCTTGGGCGCCTCCCTCCTCCCCTGCAACACCTCTCTCTCTCTCGCAGAAGCTCGGCGAAGCCCTGCCGGAGACCCGCTACATCCACCACCACGCCGTCGTGCTGCTGGATCTCCATCAACCTCTCCTTCCCCCTTGCTGGATCAAGAAGGAGGAGACGTCGCTGCACCGTACGTGTGTTGAACGCGGAGGTGCCGTCCGTTCGGCACTCGGTCATCGGTGATTTGGATCACGGCGAGTACGACTCCGTCATCCACGTTCATTGGAACGCTTCCGCTCGTGATCTACAAGGGTATGTAGATGCACTCCTTTCCCCTCGTTGCTAGTAGACTCCATAGATGCATCTTGGTGAGCGTAAGAAAATTTTAAAATTATGCTACGATTCCCAACAGCCGCTACCTCCGTCCATGAGCACCTTGGTGAATTTGTACCCTCCAACCTGAGGCGCAACCACCAATGCCAAATGACCCGGGTTATCAACCCGGGGCGGATGATCCTCTCGACTCCACACAATAGGCTGCTCAGACCAGCGCAAGTAGCGGGGCACCGCCGGTTCAACGGAGTCCACTGCCCTCTTATGAAGCTTCTGATCCCTCTTACATAGACTCGTGGTAAAGACATGGTACTGCCCACTATTCGACTGTTTCGGGTTACTCTGATACCAAGACTGCTGCTGTTGATTCCCCTGACCCGACTATTGATGGTAGCCACCTTGATTGCCTTGATTCCCTTGACTACTTTGATGACCTTGAAAACCAGAGTTCGAACCACCGCCGCCGTAACCCGGACCCTGAGAACCGGAACCTGAACCGCCACCCGGTCCATGATTCCCTTGAAACAGGTTGGAATTTTTGAACTCTTTCATGATGAAATCCTTCCAGAGATGAGTAGACGGCCTTTGTCGCGTACTGTGCCTTGGGCAGGGCTGATTCCACAGACGCTCAAGATCAATGCCTGACCCTCCGGTTTGTGGGGGCGGTCTACCCTTACGATTCTGGCCATTATTCTGTGCACTGGTATTTGCCACAAAGTCTAAACTGTTATCAGCCTTGCGCTTACCATTGCCTCCTTGACTTGGCGGATTAGACTGCTGACCTCTGGGGTTATTACTCTTCTTCCCCTTTCCCGGTTTATCCTCGTCCGAGTCAGGGTCTTTGGTGCTATCAGAATCAGCATACTTAACCAAAGCTGCCATGAGTGTTCCCATGTCATTACAGTGACATTTGAGTCGTCCCAACTTCTGCTTTAGGGGCTTAAACTGGCAATTATTCTCCAACACCAACACAGCTGAATCAGCATTGATACGATCTGATGAATGAAGGATTGTTGAGACCCGGCGCACCCAATGGGTTGTTGACTCCCCTTCCTCTTGGACACAGGAGGCTAAATCCACTATTGACATGGGCTGCTTTCATGTATCCTTGAAATTCTGGATAAACCGGGCTTTCAACTCGGCCCATGACCTAATAGAGTTGGCAGGGAGCCCCTTCAACCAAGTGTGCGCCGTTCCCTCCAACATCAAGGGAAAATATTTAGCGCACGCCACATCACTAAGATCTAGCAGCTCCATAGCCATCTCATAACTCTCGATCCACGCTTCGGGAGGTAAATTGGCTATATAATTAGGCACCTTACGAGGACCCTAAAAATCCATGGGCAGACGTTCATTACGTATATCCTGCACTAAACATGGTACGCCCAAATCCCCAAAGGTCCTACTTCGTACCACCGAAGTTGTCAGACGAACCGGAGAGGGCTGATGCTGCACAGCTAACTCGGCCTCTCGACGTGCTCTGCCTTGATCCACCACATTCTGAGCATTAGCACCACCTTCGGCCGGATTATGCTCGCGTGGCGGGTTACGGTTCCGCGCACTGCACGACACAGCCGGTTCATCAATATGTCTGCTGTAACTCCGGCTTGGGCGGGGGGTGGAATGAATCCTTTCACGACTGTCAGAATAAGCCTGCTGCTAAACCAAAGCCGTCTGAAGAAGATCCCTAGCCCTCCGTGTCTCTATCGCCACTAGAGACTCGCCCTCAACCGGAAGAGCCGCTAAACGTGATGCGGCAGAAACTATGTTATCCAACGGATTGGAGTAATGACCCGGTGGTGTTGGCACATGTTGCGGCGGGGTGTTGTTCTGTCGAGGCGGATCCATGGCGCGCGGTTGACCCGCGCCCCAGCCCCAGGCGCTTCAACCCGATCTACCACCGGCGGGTTGCTTGTCCCAGCCTCGGGTGTGTTAGAGAGATTCCTTCCCTCATAAAATGGCGGCATACGACTCTGATGCCTCCTCCTCATGACGTCATTTGAAGCGTTCTGATCTAACATGAGCCGATATGCCTCTGACTGAATCCGCTGCGCCTGAGCATCCAAAGCAGCTCGCTCCTCAGCCATCCTTGTGTTTTCCGCGTTCAGCTCCTCCTTGGCCTGCGCTATCTCATCACGCAATTTTGCAACCGCCGCATTATGCTGATCCTGATCCACCGGGTTAACTACCGCTGTTAACAACGCCGTCAGCTAGTCCAACAAACCGGTTATAGCCGGAGCCGGCTGGCGCACAGGGACTCCTGCCCTGGCTGCTGTCGCCACTGCTGATCCGGAAATCAACGCCGCTGCAGTTGAAGAAAGTTGCGCCGGCTGTGTACCGGCCATGAAGATCGCCACCCGGTTCGGCGGTTCACGGGGGTCCGAAATACTATCGCCATCGGAACAGCCCCCAAACTGACCATCTTGCAGTTGGTACAATGACTCGGTCTCACCGGTGGATGACTTGCCATCGGAATAGACGACCGTCTCACCATTAGATACTGATTCAGAATCCGCACCATTGATGAATCCCATGAAGGCACGCTTCCTGGCGGGTTGAACTCGGGCAGGACTTGCACGCTGAGCCGTCTCGATGATGTCGGTGCAGATGTCCGGCTCAGGGCCCGGTTCACCGATCTTGCCAATGAAAACATGAATTCCACCGAAGGGGACCCGGTACCCATACTCAATTGAGCCGGCCTCGGGGCCCCAGCCTGCGTCTTCGATGTAGAGCTTGCCGCGATGAGTCTTGGTCATCTGGCCCATAGCGTAGCCCTTGATCCCTTCAAAGTTGCCCTCTAAGAACTTGAAACCATCGTGCGATAGCCCCACGGTGGGCGCCAACTGTCGTGGAATTGTCACGGCAGATGTCCTAGTGTGAGGACTTAGTCGTGGAGCCATCGCGACGAGTTAGCTTAAAGGGGTTAATTGGGACAAAGGACACGGGGAGTTTATACTGGTTCGGCCCCTAGCAGTGAAGGTAAAGGCCTAGTCTAGTTGGATGTGGTATTGCTAGGGTCTCGATGACCAGGGAGCGAATATGCTTGACCTGGCTCTCGAGTTGTTGTTTCTTGTCACTAAACCGCCACCGGGTCGTCCCTTTATATACACAGGTTGACGCCCGGTGGTTCACAGAATCCCGGCCGGCTCATAAATGTGTCTGGCTCGGTTTCTATTCCTTCCTACCTTACAACACAAGTTATACATCTTATGGCGGTTTACATATCTAGGCCTTAACCCGCCTCTGGGCCTTGGGCCTTACTATTAAGTCTCCTTCATAAAGCGCCATCTTCCATGTCTTCATGGGCTTCAGATCCGGGTGAATCACTATGGGCATAACCTGGCCACTCCTGGGCAGTTTATACTCAATAGTTATATCCCAAACAGTACTCCCTTGCCAAACTCAGGGCAGGGTATACAATAGGTCCGGTACACAGCATGGCATACTTTATAGAGCCTATGGCTGAGGCATAGGGAATGACTTTCATTCTCTCTCTATCTTCTGCCGTGATCGGGCTTTGAGTCTTACTCAACTTCACACCTTGCAACACAGGCAAGAACAACTTCTTTGATTGTTCCATTTAGAACTTACTTCAAAAGCTTTTCAAGGTATGTACTCATTGAAAAAACTTATCAAGCGTCTTGACCTATCTCTATAGATCTTTGATGCTCAATATGTAAGCAGCTTCACCGAGGTCTCTCTTTGAAAAACTCCTTTCAAACACTCCTTTATGCTTTCCAGAAAATTCTACATCATTTCCGATTGACAATATGTCATTCACATATACTTATCAGAAAGGCTGTAGTGCTCCCACTCAATTTCTTGTAAATAAAGGCTTCACCGCGAGTCTGTATAAAACTATATGCTTTGATCAACTCATCAAAGCGTATATTCCAACTCCGAGATGCTTGCACCAGTCCATAGATGGATCGCTGGAGCTTGCACATTTTGTTAGCACCTTTAGGATCGACAAAACCTTCTGGTTGCATCATATACAACTCTTCTTTAATAAATTCATTAAGGAATGCAGTTTTGTTTATCCATTTGCCAGATTTCATAAAATGCGGCAATTACTAACATGATTCGGACAGACTTGAGCATCGCTACGAGTGAGAAAAACTCATCGTAGTCAACGCCATAAACTTTTCGAAAACCTTTCGCGACAAGTCAAGCTTTGTAGATAGTAACACTACCATCAGCGTTCGTCTTCCTCTTGAAGATCCATTTATTCTCAACGGCTCACCGATCAACGGGAAAGTCAATTAAAGTCCGCACTATGTTCTCATACATGGATCCCATCTCAGATTTCATGGCCTCAAGCCATTTCGCGGAATCTGGGCTCATCATCGCTTCCTCATAGTTCGTAGGTTCGTCATGGTCAAGTAACATGACCTCCAGAACAGGATTACCGTACCACTTTGGTGCGGACCTTACTCTGGCTGACCTACGAGGTTTGGTAGTAACTTGATCCAAAGCTTCATGATCATCATCATTAACTTCCTCACTAATTGGTGTAAGCATCACTTGAACTGATTACAGTGAAGAAATACTTTCCAATTCGGGAGAAGGTACAATTACCTCATCAAGTTCTACCTTCCTCCCACTCACTTCTTTCGAGAGAAACTCCTTCTCAAGAAAGGATCCATTCTTAGCAACAAAGATCTTGCCTTCGGATCTGTGATAGAAGGTGTACCCAACATTCTCTTTTGGGTATCCTATGAAGACACATTTCTCCGAGTTGGGTTCGAGCTTATCAGGTTGAAGCTTTTTCACATAAGTATCGCAGCCTCAAACATTAAGAAACGACAACTTGGGTTTCTTGCCAAACCACAGTTCATAAGGTGTCATCTCAATGGATTTAGATGGTGCCCTATTTAACGTGAATGCAGCAGTCTCCAATGCATAACCCCAAAACGATAATGGTAAATCGGTAAGAGACATCATAGATTGCACTATATCCAATAAAGTACGGTTTATGATGTTCGGACACACCATTATGCTGTGGTGTTCCAGGTGGCATGAGTTTGTGAAACTATTCCACATTGTTTTAATTGAAGGCCAAACTCGTAACTCAAATATTTGCCTCTATGATCAGATCGTAGAAACTTTATTTTCTTGTTACGATGATTCTCTACTTCACTCTGAAAATCTTTGAACATTTCAAGTGTTTCAGACTTGTGTTTCATCAAGTAGATATACACATATCTTCTCAAATCATCTGTGAAGGTCAGAAAACAATGATACCCGCCATGAGCCTCAGCACTCATTGGACCACATACATCAGTATGTATTATTTCCAATAAGGCAATGGCTCGCTCCATTGTTCCGGAGAACGGAGTCTTAGTCATCTTGCCCATGAGGCATGGTTCACAAGCATCAAGTGATTCCAAAAGTCCATCGGCATGGAGTTTCTTCATGCGCTTTACACCAATATGACCTAAACGGCAGTGCCGCAAATGAGTTGCACTATCATTATTAACTTTGCATCTTTTGGCTTCAATATTTATGAATATGTGTATCACTACGATCGAGATTCAATAAACCATTTATATTGAGTGTATGACCATAGAAGGTTTTATTCATGTAAATAGAACAACAATTATTCTTTGACTTAAATGAATAACCGTATTGCAATAAACATGATCCAATCATATTCATGCTCAACGCAAACACCAAATAACATTTATTTTAGGTTCAACACTAATCCCGAAGGTAAAGGGAGTGTGCGATGGTGATCTTATCAACCTTGGAATCACTTCCAACACACATCATCACCTCGCCCTTAACTAGTCTCTGTTTATTTTGCAACTCCCATTTTGAATTACTACTCTTAGCAACTGAACCAGTATCAAATACCGAGGTGTTGCTATAAACACTAGTAAAGTACACATCAATAACATGTATATCCAATATACCTTTGTTCACTTTGCCATCCTTCTTATCCGCCAAGTATCTAGGGCAGTTCCACTTCCAGTGACAATTTCCTTTGCAGTAGAAGCACTTAGTCAGGCTTGGGTCTAGCTTTGGGCTTCTTCATGGGAGTGGCAACTTTCTTGCCATTCTTCTTGAAGTTCCCTTTCTTTCCCTTGCCCTTTTACTTGAAACTAGTGGTCTTGTCAACCATCAACACTTGATGCTTTTTCTTGATTTCTACCTTCGCCGATTTCAGCATCGCGAAGAGCTTGAGAATCATTTCCGTTATCCCTTGCATATTATAGTTCATCACAAAGTTCTAGTAACTCGGTGATAGTGACTAGAGAATTCTGTCAATCACTATCTTATCTGGAAGATTAACTCCCTCTTGATTCAAGTGATTGTAGTACCCAGACAATCTGAGCACATGCTCACTGGTTGAGCTATTCTCCTCCATCTTGTAGGCAAAGTACTGTCAGAGGTCTCATACCTCTCGACATGGGCATGAGTATGTAATACCAACTGTGGCGTTCAAAACATTTTTGAAGTCTCGGTTCTAAGCCGTAAAGCATGGTTCACTAAACTATCAAGTAGTCATCATACTGAGCTTTGTCAAACGTTCATAACGTATGCATCTGCTCCTGCAATAGGTATGTCACCTAGCGGTGCATCAAGGACATAGACCAAGTCCGCATCATTGCTAGTATCATCTTTCAACTTATTTTTCTCTAGGAACATATCAAAAATAAACGGGGAGCTACATCGCGAGCTATTGATCTACAACATAGTTATGCAAATACTATCAGGACTAAGTTCATGATAAATTAAAGTTCAATTAATCAAATTATTAAAGAACTCCCACTTAGATAGACATCCCTCTAATCATCTAAGTGATCACGTGATCCATATGAACTAAACCATGTCCGATCATCACGTGAGATGGAGTAGTTTTCAATGGTGAACATCACTATGTTGATCATACCTACTATATGATTCACGCTCCACCTCTCGGTCTCAGTGTCCCGAGGCCATATCGGCATATGCTAGGCTCGTCAAGTTTAACCCGAGTATTCTACATGTGCAAAACTGGCTTGCACCCGTTGTATGTGAACGTAGAGCTTATCACACCCGATCATCAGGTGGTGTCTCGGCACGACGAACTTTCGCAACGGTGCATACTCAGGGAGGACACTTGTACCTTGAAATTTAGTGAGAGATCATCTTATAATGTTACCGTCGATCTAAGCAAAATAAGATGCATAAAGGATAAACATCACATGCAATCAATATAAGTGATATGCTATGGCCACCATCATCTTGTGCCTTGGATCTCCATCTCCAAAGCACCATCATGATCACCACCGTTACCAACGCGACACCTTGATCTCCATCGTAGCATCGTTGTCGTCTCGCCAACTATTGCTTCTACGACTATCGCTACCGCTTAGTGATAAAGTAAAGCAATTACATGGCGATTGCATTTCATACAATAAAGCGACAACCATATGGCTCCTGCCAGTTGCCGATAACTCTGTTACAAAACATGATCATCTCATACAATAAAATTTAGCATCATGTCTTGACCATATCGCATCACAACATGCCCTACAAAAACAAGTTAGACGTCCTCTACTTTGTTGTTGCAAGTTTTACGTGGCTGCTACGGGCTGAGCAAGAACCGTTCTTACCTACGCATCAAAACCACAACGATTTTTCGTCAAGTATGTGCTGTTTTAACCTTCACAAGGACTGGGCGTAGCCACACTCGATTCAACTAAAGTTGGAGAATCTGACACCCGCCAGCCACCTGTGTGCGAAGCACGTCGGTAGAACCAGTCTCGCGTAAGCGTACGCGTAATGTCGGTCCGGGCCGCTTCATCCAACAATACCGCCGAATCAAAGTATGACATGCTGGTAAGCAGTATGACTATTATTGCCCACAACTCACTTGTGTTCTACTCGTGCATATAACATCTACGCATAAACCTGGCTCGGATGCCACTGTTGGGGAACGTAGTAATTTCAAAAAAATTCGTACGCACACGCAAGATCATGGTGATGCATAGCAATGAGGGGGAGAGTGTTGTCTACGTACCCTCGTAGACTGTAAGAGGAAGCGTTATGACAAAGTAGTTGATGTAGTCGTACGTCTTCACGATCGACCGATCCTAGCACCGAAGATACGGCACCTCCGCGGTCTGCACACGTTCGGCTCGGTGACGTCCCACGAACTCACGATCCAGTAGAGTGTCGGGGAAGAGCTTCATCAGCATGACAGCGTGATGATGGTGATGATGGAGCTACCGGCGTAGGGCTTCGCCTAAACACTGCAACAATATGAACGAGGTGGATTATGGTGGAGGGGGGCACCGCACACGGCTGGAAACAATCAACTTGTGTGTCCTAGGGTGCCCCCTGCCCCCGTATATAAAGGAGCAAGGGGGAGGCCGGCCGGCCTTGGGGCGCGCCAAGGAGGGGGAGGAGTCCTCCTCCTAGTAGGAGTAGGCCTCCCCCTTTCCTAGTCCAACTAGGAGGAGGAAGGGGGAAGGAAGGAGAGGGAAAGGACAAGGAAAGGGGGGCACGCCCCCCTCCCTAGTCCAATTCGGACTCACTATAGGGAGCGGGCGTGGCTTCCCCTTGTGGGCTTCCTCCCCACTTCCCTATGGCCCATGTAGGCCCAATAGTCCCCCCGGGGGTTCCGATAACCCCTTGGCACTCCGATAATTATCAGGTGACACCCGGAACACTCCCGGTGTCCAAATATAGTCCTCCAATATATCAATCTTTATGTCTCGACCATTTCGAGACTCCTCATCATATCCGTGATCACATCCGGGACTCCGAACTATCTTAGGTACATCAAAACACATAAACTCATAATACCGATCGTCACCGAACTTTAAGTGTGCGGACCCTACAGGCTCCAGAACTATGTAGACATGACCGAGACACGTTTCCGGTCAATAACCAATAGCGGAACCTGGATGTTCATATTGGCTCCCACATATTCTACGAAGATCTTTATCGGTCAAACCGCATAACAACATACGTTGTTCCCTTTGTCATCGGTATGTTACTTGCCCGAGATTCGATCGTCGGTATCTCAATACCTAGTTCAATCTCGTTACCAGCAAGTCTCTTTACTCGTTCCGTAATGCATCATCCCGCAGCTAACTCATTAGTCACATTGTTTGCAAGGCTTATAGTGATGTGCATTACCGAGAGGGCCCAGAGATACCTCTCCGACAATCGGAGTGACAAATCCTAATCTCGATCTATGCCAACTCAACAAATACCATCGGAGACACCTGTAGAGCACCTTTATAATCACTCAGTTACGTTGTGACGTTTGGTAGCACACAAAGTGTTCCTCCAGTATTCGGGAGTTGCATAATCTCATAATCATAGGAACATGTATAAGTCATGAAGAAAGCAATAGCAACATACTAAACGATCAAGTGCTAAGCTAACGGAATGGGTCAAGTCAATCACATCATTTTCTAATGATGTGATCCTGTTGATCAAATGACAACTCATGTCTATGGCTAGGAAACTTAACCATCTTTGATCCAACGAGCTAGTCAAGTAGAGGCATACTAGTAACACTCTGTTTGTTTATGTATTCACACATGTACTAAGTTCCCGGTTAATACAATTCTAGCATGAATAATAAACATTTATCATGATATAAGGAAATATAAATAACAACTTTATTATTGCCTCTAGGGCATATTTCCTTCAATAATAACATTATTATTGCCTCTAGGGCATATTTCCTTCATCATTAACATTTTTGAAATGTTTTATGTATATTTGCAATATAAAATATATGGAAATATAAATAAAGTAAAAAACAAAGATAAAAGGCATAAAAAGCAGGAAAATAATAATATGGCATGTGGCCTGTGCCGCGATTGACCGTGTGGGTGATACATATCAGCGCCCACGTCAAATAGACTGCACCACGCATAAGAGGCCGGCCGACTGGGCCGTCCCATTGTCATAGTCGGAAACATGGAAAAATTTACCGAAAAAGTCACAGGAGCTAGATTAACTAGGTAACCGGGACTATAAGAACTATCCCTCAACAAGCAGAAACTGTAGCGAAGCGGTCTTTTTCTCACTATTTTTTTACTTTTGTTCATTTTATGTTTCTTTTTCATTTTTTAATTTTCCATTTTTCTTTTTTGCCTTTCTCAAAAAATGCTCGCACTTTCAAATTGTTCAGAACTTGAAAGAATGTTCGCTTTTCAAAAAAATTGTTCAAAAGATACAAGTATTTGCATTTTAAAACATCCTACGAAAATGGCCCTAATTATTTTTCCAACATCCGTCAAATGGCCCCAATGTTTTTTTCATGACCTTGCATGATCATTTCAAGGCATCATGCCAAGTTGCTTGGGTTTTTGACAAGTTTTGCATTTTTTAAAGTTCTCTTAGTTAAAATAGGCTGATAAATGGTCGGACGTGTCGCAACTTGCATACGTTGTTGAAAATCGTTCATACTAGGCATGGATTCTTACCATGGGCACCTACCTACTTTTGAAAGTTGGGGTTATTTCAACGATGTGCAAAAATAGACCATGTTCAACAGAGTGTGTGTTCGTGTAGAAGGGACCGTTTGAAAGCACGTTTTTTTTTTTGACATCTGTCAGATAGCCCCAAAAAATTTCCACCAGCTTCTACGAACAATTTAAGGCATCAAGCCAAGTTGTTTGGATTTTTAACAAATTTTGCATTTTTCAGAGTTTTCTCGGTGAAAAAGGGCCATAAATGGACGTCCGTCTTGCAATGTGCAAACGATGTCAGAAGTCATATCTTGCAATGTGCAAACGATGTCAAAAGTCACTCAAACCTACCACTGATGCTTCATATGTTCGTGCCAGGTTGCTGCAAGAAGTCGTGTCATTTATCCATAGTCAAAAATCACCAGTTAAGAGGAGTGTGCTAGAATAGGCCAGACGAGTGCATCAGTGACCATGTAGTTTTCCTCATTTGAATGATTTTGTTTTTTCTATTTCCGTCATTATCAATCAACACGGACATTTTCTTGTGTCCTAACATTTTCTTAAAATTTGTCAACAATTTTGAAATTTCATATTGTGTAAGAAAGTTTTACAAACTTGAACACGTTCTCTTAATTTGTTAAAAAAATCCCAACAATTGTTGAAAATTTTGAACATAAATTGCAAACCACGTAAATTTTAATAAAATTATCAATTTTTTTAAACACAAACATTTCTTAAGTTTGTGATAAAAAAATTAGAAAATGGGAACAATTTTTTAAGTCCAGAATTTTTGAAAAAATTGAACAATATTTGAAGACAAGAACATTTTTGGTATACTACGTTTTTCAAATTTTCAATTGGGTTAAAAAAATAATAGTAAAGTTCAAAACATAGAAAAATGAATTAACGAAAATCAAGAATAAAAACGAAAAATAGAAGAAAAAAATGCTTACGCATTGGCCCAACTAGGCCATGGCATCGCTCCGGTCAGGGGCCTGTTGGGCCTGCCCAAACATTGCGAATTTGGAAGAAGTTCATGGATTTTGAGATAAATGTGGACGGGTTTGAAAAATTTCCTAGATTTTCAAAATAAGTTCACTAAAAAAATTTGCAACAAAAAAGTTTGAGAAATTTAAAAAGATTCAAAATTTGAGAAAAAGTGCACGATGTTATTTAAAAAAAGTTCATGCATTTGAAAAAAAAAACAGAAAAAAAACTCAGTTAAAAAAGACAAAAAAAATGGGGCTGAATGTTCACGGAGTTATATTTGCCTCATAAGAAGCGAAAAAGAAAGTAAGTGGGCACAACAAGTATCCTCTCCCGGTTGGTTACGTTATGATACACAGGTCGTGTATCCGCGCGTTCAGCGCATGCGACGTATTTTTAGAAAAGGGGTACGAATAGATCTCCATTGATGTGTTTAAGGGGGGTTGTATTGTAGTAGAAGTGTTAAGATAAATGCATCTACTATATTTACCTTCTTATTTTTCCAAAGTACCACATCGAGAAATAAATGAGAACATTGCAACCATGGAGGGATTGGCCTTGGCTCTGCCCAACTACTAAATGAGGTGAGGGGAAATCTTAAATGATGTGAGGGGAAATCTTCATGGGGAACATAGAGAACATTCTCAAGAAAGTTGATCGTCTTCTAAATAAGGTGCATCCTGCTAGCGCCTTTGTGCTAAAACATAAATAAGGTGTGTGCGTGCGCGCGCGCTTATGTCTTAGCTAACTTTATTGTCAGCTCTTATAAGCCGACTGTAACTTTATACCGGAGTAATGAATATCTCTTCCCCTCACACAAAAGTACTATAAAGTTGCTATTTATTTCCTATACACATCACAATAGTCTACTTGTTGGTTCATGCTTAAACATTCATACATAGGGTAGGAGAGAGCTCTTGTGATCAAAATTAATAAATCAAATATGCTAGGTACTAGGTAGGTTCTATGATACTCTCGCTACATGCATCTAGTAGGGCAGAGTACTCATATGCAAAGCTCGTCACCAAGGATCATAGTCTACTACCCCATTTCCCGTCCTGCTTTTCTATTAAGTTATAACCACCTGGGCCTGGGAGGCATCTACTCCCTCCGTCCCATAATATAAGAGCGTTTTTGACACTAAACTAGTGTAAAAAATGCTCTTATATTATGAGACGGAGGGAGTAGAATAGAGTGTGTGCGAGCAGACACGGTTACTCTTGCACATCAGAAATACTAACCTTTCCCATGAACCAATTTCGGACATGGAACCGCTCAGGGTTTTCTTTAGTTTCTAGAGCAGGTTTAGGCAGGCCGCGTCTCTGGATCGATCCATGTTAATTTGCAACAAGTGCTTCAGGACACCTCTGTTAAGACATTTAGAAGGGAGCGTCTACGCACAAATTTTGTGAAAAAAATATGTTTCTTTTAAAACCATGACATGCACCTAATACCTGAAGAAAGTTCCTTTCTTTCAAAAAGGAGAATTACCCCGGCCTCCGCATCGAGCAATGCACAGTATCATGTTTATTGCATTATTTATCAAGGCCTTACAAAATAAATACATAAATCAAACAAAGACACCTTCCTGGCGAAAATTGTCACCCTACCTACAAGATTGATGATGTGCCCTGACCTCGCGCCACGTGCATCAAATAAATCCGGTGGGCTCACCATGCCGCCCGCCGGCTAGCCCGGAGCACCAACCGGTCTAGCAGACCATCAGCGTGCACCGCATGGACATGCTATAGAATCCGTCGTTGCCTTCTTTGGTAGTCCTATCTTTAGGAGCAATCAATGCACTGATCTTGCCAGACTCATTCTTCCTTCGACGCCACCACAACGCCGGACACCAAATGAAATTTCCTGGGACAAACAAATTCTAGTACATGTTCCTGTGTTTTCGAACTACACGAGGTGTATTCAAACTGTTGAGCTTTGAGGAAAATTGGCTGTTATGATTTGTGGTGAGTATGAACTAGCTAAAGATACTAATTACATTAGGACACCAGACCTTAGTATGCAATGAATGTACCCTTATATCCTATATGGATGGTTTAAGGAGTCTTGCCATCCGGTAGCTTTATAGTCAGGTTTATTTTTGCGGACAAGATGAACACAGACTTTGATTTTGTAGGAAACTTGTTTGGAAATCAAGGTCATACTAAAGATTAAGATCTTTCCTTAGGATCTTCACCCTTTATGCTATTTGAAAAAGTACAATTTCACAATGTGGGACCGGAAGGGTAGCAAAAGGTAGTGCTATTGTGAGGAAGAAGAATGATCTATTCACTATTATCACATCTACATTAGCCTGCATAGTGTGGTGAGTAGCATGTATGATATTTGAACTTCTACCACCTCGGAATATCTCAAATGTATTTGGAAACTGGTTACCGGGGGAAAATCGATAACTTAAGGCCCTAATTTATTATTGAAATGTGGGTTGTGTGTCGGGCTATGTGTAATCTACCGCATATTAGCCATTCATTACATATTGGATATGTATATGTCTTTATTCGGTCAATGTGGATGTCAGTCATGTAACTTAATATGTGATGCATGAAACATTTGATTTGTATTGCTCTGATGTAGCTCCATAGGAAGGTTGGGGCCACAAATCTGCAACCGTTGTTGACTAGTCGCATTCTACAGAGCTAGAATATCAAACCTTGTGTTTTCCTTAGAGTTGAGTCCTCTATCTGCGGGATGAATTTTTGACATACATATGGAGAAATTAATCATTGGTTTTCTTGGTGTTCCCTTCAATGGTCCGATCATGACAAAAACACACTCTAAATCAAAAAAAAATCAATCGGTAGATAAATGCACTTTACTTCTATTTTCAATGGCTGGATTAATCTCAAGAGAAGGGAGAAATAGCTCATGTGACATGAAGTTAACAAGAAGAAATCATCTTAGGATCAAAATATCTGTTTCGGGATTAATTAGTGTAGAGGTAAACTTAGCCATTGTCATATTTAATCATTCATCATTTTGACGTGATCGTTGAGTCAGTTGTGCTTTCATCATTTGCAACTTAGTAGCTCCAATGTCATTTGACGTGAGGGATCTTGGTTGGTCGTCTGCGATGAAGGCAGAGTCGCTTACTTGGTTACAAGTGATGACGGCGACAGCTTGCTGGCAACCTCGACGGTGTTACTCTTTGGCGGTGTATGGGTCTTTGTGGGTAGCATAGTTGTGCTAATCTGCTCAAGGATTTGTTGCATGTGCAACAAAGGTTCTTCTATATACCACTTCATAAATCCTTCCTTCTCCCTTCCGACTAACAAAAATAAGCATATTGTGTATGTTAATTGGACTTTTTCAGATCTATCTATGAGTTTGCATACATCCTTCGGTCAAGTGGCCCCTCTATGCGTAATTAGGCACCGAATCCTCATTTCCTCGTTTTATACAACACCTATTTTGTCACATGCACAGGATCCGAATGTATAATGGAAGTTTTCTCCATTTTTGTTTACATGCAGCAATCTTAGGAAATATCATATCATTTTTCCTACAAAAGGTTGATGTATTTTCATTTGATATGAGCTATTATGGAATTTTTTTACACACAGGTGCGACACATAGTTGAATAATAGTTATTCACAAACTCACTTAAAGTAAATATGATTTCTATTTTTTTCAGAACTATATGGTTGGACAGACTTTTCTATACACGGTTAATTTTCTATTGTTTACATATACTCTCTGGAACATTTTGGGAGCCATGATTCGTACGTGTTACTTTGTGAGCCTTCTGCTGTACACTTTATAATGAAAGTGCGGAATAGAAATGGTAATGGAGATCGGTTATCTACAGAAGTGGGGTGTCCAGAGGTAGCATGACGCGGATGTATCGCCGACGATGATTATTGTTGGTGGGGGTGGTCGAAAACATGCAAGATGTGATATGTAAGTCTATAGAAACGGAACAGACAGAGCGAGAACAAGATTTTAATTTTATATCTTGTAATGGTTAGGCAGTGGTTGTCTTTTGTTATAATCTGCTTAATACTAGTTAACAAGAATGATGGTGTGCATCGTAATGATGCAAAGGCTATGGATTTAAACCTTCTTTCGAAAAGAATAGTTAAGTTTCACCGATTTGAATGACCCCCCCCCCCCCCACCCCCCTCTCCCCTTATCCTGATCATTGAACCAGAGAGTAGTGCGGTTATGAGAGCTATTGAAGTGCGGGATCATGATATGTTAGATCTACAATGAGGCACGATGGAGTTCTGTCATCTATCAAACCAAGGGGACCACCGAGTGCTAGTTGTGAGGATTAGTAGGAAGATTAATAGGGGGCAGGGCATGAGCTTGCCCTGTTAGGTCGTAGAGAGTTGTGTGGGGTTGTTTTGCGAGGTGCGGTGCCGACCTCCATGTCTAGTCTGACCTTGCACGATTGCAATTAATGAAAAATCTTTCTTGAAGAATACAGAATCATTTTGTTAAATCCTTTTTTTTGCATTGTAAGTATTTTCTTAGTGTTATTGTTCATCTTAGTTATAGGTGCAGTGCGCTGAGCAGCGTAACCTCCTATGATCAGTATCACCATCATGTTGCCCGTTAGGGTTAGCTTTAGTATGTTAGGCATATTTTGTGCAGCAGAAAAGCTTAATTCGTTACACAGAAACAAAATAACAGTCATATAGTAGTACATGCCTTAAAATATCCGGACTATGGCCCAACCAGCAGGGAGTTGTAGATTTAGTTCATGACTTGCCTTATTTTGTTCTCTCCGAATCATGATATCTCTCTAACTTCCTCAGCACGATGGGCTTGTTCTACGCTCCTTCTGTTTCGTCCTTAGTTAATTCAGCGTGTTCTGTCTCAATGATTGGCAATGCCTCCCCTTTTGGTTAGGGCGGGTTGTAAAGGTTGCTTCTACTTTCGTAAATTCTAAGCCAAAGATGCACGAGATGGAGATGGTGTCACATATGTACCGTCACTGTACGCGGCTGGAGATGGTGTTTCCCGCCAATAAAAGGCTATGACTGATGTTATATTGTTATAGAAAAGTTCAATTGCTCCCCACTATTATCAAGATATAATTTTACACCACAAACACACACACACACACACACACACACACACACACACAGATGCGCAGGTCGTAGCATGGATTCAGGTATAGGAGGCACCAGGATTCTCGAGTTTGTACACTTCGAAAAATCTGTCTTATGCCAAACAGAGCCAATGCGTGTGTTTGTTAACATTCCGTTCCAGAGTTTGCGATGCTTGCGTACGTATGTGGCATGCCTTTTTCTCTCGTTCGATGTTCTCTACTACTCAGCTGCCAGATGCTTTTAAACACCAAGGTGCAACGGTGTCTGCTGAACATGCTCGAAGTCCTGGCAAGGGACATAGCTGACCTTGGAGGAAAATGAAACATTTGCGCATAACCACCGCACTACCATTTCATAGTTTCACGCTGAATCAGTTTAGGTTCCGTAGCTTTGAGGAAATTCAACGCCCAAATGTTCTAAATGGCAAATAATTACGCAGAGTGCATAATCATTGGTTTTTTTAGATCGCATAATCATTAGTGTGATGTCTGTTTTCCATGGATCATTGTCCTCTTTTAAACTGCGTACGCACACATATACACTCTGGCACACGTCTTCCTGCAGGCATGTACCTATAAGCCATATCTGACAGCAAAATTTCGAAAACATACTCCCTCTTCCGGAAATATTTGTCGGAGAAATAGACGTATTTTAGATCTAGATACATTTCTCCGACAAGTACTTACGGACGGAGGACATATATTACAAACTCGTATAAATGCAGGTCTGCGCCATTTCAGGGAGCCGTGCTGTTCCCGAGGAAGGTGGACGCAGGGCACTTCTTGGTGAGACGATGCTTGCTAAAGCGTGATGACTGCGGCTCTTCATGGTCAGGCGGTGGGGGCTTCGGTGTGCCAGGGTCGCTTGACGTGGTGGTTCGGCCTGCTAGCACACAAATCTAAACCCATGACAACCCTGCGGCAGCGGGGGCACTCAAGTCCGTGCTGGTGCACCAGGGCGGCGCCCCCCGTCACGGTGGCATCAGACATCTTCTCCTTGCGACATAGTGGTGGATCCATGGCATTGTGCCAGGATCCGGTGGCTGGGGTCATCGGCTAGCTATGGCGGCCCGGTGGCAACACTAGCTTCCATGTGTGTAGCGGGGTGGAGGCACACAGGGGCGGATCCATACTTGGTCATGGGTGTACAGTTGTACACCCAAATCTTTTGGCTAGACATTTTTATATATGGTGTATACTTCAATACATTCAGGCCCAAATGACCTTTCTCGCTAATGCCATCTTTGGCAGCAAAACAATGACGTAGCAAGCATGATTTAAACATCAGACAACACCTAGGCATGTCATCAGCACCACCGGATAATTTTTCTTGCCCATGTCTTCAAATGTGTTGGAGATATTACCACTGGGCGTAAACCGGCCAGGAGAGGCCGGGTTAACTCCATAAGTAGTTCATCTGTATCTGAAGTCCATGAAGACAGACGGTGACGCTTCATGATGGCCTAGGGCCCAAAGCCAGTTTAAGGCCTGTAGACATAAACCGGCATTGATATGTAAACTTGTGTTGTAAAATAGAAGTAGCAGAGACCGAGCCGGACACGATTATGAGCCGGCCTCGGGATTCTGTAAACCGGCGGGCGTCAACCCATGTATATAAGGGGACGACCCGGCGGCGGTTCAAGGACAACAGACAACAACAACTCGAGACTCAGGCAAAGCGTATTCGCTCCCTGGTCATCGAAACCCCATCAATTTCATCACAACTAGACGTAGGCTTTTACCTTCATCGTAAGGGGCCGAACTAGTATAAAACTCTCTTGCGTCCCTTGTCCGCGCTTTAACCCCTTTAAGCTAACCCATAGCGATGGCTCCACGACTAAGTCCTTTCTCTAGGACATCTGCCGTGACAAAACCACGACAGTTGGCGCCCACCGTGGGGCTATCGCACGATGGTTTCAAGTTCTTGGAGGGCGACTTCGAAGGACTCAAGGGTTATGCTGTGGACCGGATGACCAAGAGTCGTCGCGGCAAGCTCTACATCGACGATGCAGGCTGCGGCCCCGAGGCCGGCTCAATCGAGTACGGGTACCGGGTCCCCTTTGGTGGCATACACGTTTTCATTGGCAAGATCGGCGAACCGGGCCCTGAGCCGGATATCTGCACCGACCTCATGGAAACGGCTCAGCGTGCGAGATCTGCCCGGGTCAAGCCTGTCAGGAAGCATGCCTTCGTGGGAGTTATCCATGGAGAGGAATCTGAGGATAGATCGGAATCTGGTGGTGAGACCGTCATTTATTCCGGCGACAAGTCATCGACCGGAGAGACCGAGTCGTTATATCAGTTACAAGATGGCCGGATTGGGGGCTGTTCCGATGGCGACAGTATTCTGGACCCCTTTGATCTGACAAACCGGGTTGCGATCTTCATGGCCGGCACGCAACCGGCGCTCCACTCTTCGACTGCAGCGGCGATGATTTCCGGATCGGCAGCGGCGGCAGCGGCCGGGGCAGGAGGCCCTGTGCGACCGCCAGCTCAGGTTCTATCTGATTTGTTTGACGTGTTGGCAACGCTGATGGCGGAGGTTAACCCGGCGGATCAGGATGCACACAATGCGGAAATCGCGAAAGTGAAAGATCAGATCACCCAGGCCAAAGCCGACTTATCAGCTGAGGATACCAGGATAGCCGCGGAGCGCGCCGCTTTGGATGCACAAGCTTACCAGATTATGCTGGATCAGAGTGCGTCGAACGAAGTCCTGAAAAGGAGGCACCGATCTCGCCTGCCGCCGGTTTATGACGCTAGAAATCTCTTTAACACCCCAGGAGCAGGGACCAGTAATCCGCCGGTGGTAAACCGGGCGAAGGCATCTGGAGCAGGGGCGCCGGTTCAGCCACGTTTGGTGGATCCGCCTCGTCAGAACAACATTGTAGTACCGCATGTCCCCACGCCACCAGGTCATTATTCTAACCCGATGGATAACATTGTCGCTGCCGCTTCACGGCTGGCGGCCATCCCGATCGAAGGCAATTCTCCGGCGGCGGTCGAGACGCGTCGGGTTAAGGAGCTTCTTCAGACAGCCTTGGTTCAACAGGAGGCTTATTCATATAGTCGCGATCGGATTCATTCTACTCCCCGTCCAAGCCGGAGTTACAGCAGGCGTATGGATGAACCGGCAGTGTCAAGCAATGCGCGGAACCGTGATCCGCCCCGTGGCAATAACCCGGCGGGTGGTGCTGGTGATGCTCAGGAGGTGGTAGACCGGGCTCGGGCACGCAGAGAGACCGAGTTAGCGGCGCAGCATGAAACCCGTCAGCTTGCTCCGGTTCGTCCAACCACATCGGTGGAACCAGGAGTTACCTCTAGTTCTTTGGGAGTGCCGTGTCTCGTCCCGGCGTTACGCAATGTGCGCCTGCCTAAGGATTTCAAGGGCCCGCGCAAGGTGCCGAATTACACCGCTGATTTATCCCCTGAAACATGGGTCGAAAGCTATGAGATGGCCATGGAGATGCTGGATGTGGATGATGCGGCATGTGCGAAATACTTTACCATGATGCTAGAAGGGACAGCCCGCACTTGGTTAAAGAGCTTACCGGCTAATTCTATCAGGTCATGGGCCGAGTTGAGAGCCCGGTTCATTCAGAATTTCAAGGATACATGCAAGCAGCCCATGTCAATTGTGGACTTAGCTGCCTGTGTCCAGGAGGAAGGAGAGTCAACAACCCATTGGGTGCGCCGGGTTTCGGAGATTTTGCATTCATCAGACCGCATCAACGCTGACACCGCAGTTTTAACATTGGAAGGCAATTGCCGGTTTGAACCCCTGAAGTTGAAGTTGGGACGGCTCAAACGTCATTGTGATGACATGGGAACCCTCATGGCTGCACTGGTGAAGTATGCCGACTCTGATAGTACCAAGGATTCCGAGTCTGACGATGATAAGACAGGGAAGGGAAAGAAGGGCGGCAACGCCAAGGGGCAGCACCACAACCCGGCGGGTCATGGAAATGGCAGCAAGCGTAAGGCGGACCACGGTTTAGATTTTGTGGCTAACACTAATACACATGACAAGGGCCAGCTGCGTAAGGGTAAACCGCCCCAGCGCGGTGGAAGGCCAAATCCTAATCCGGACCGTTTGTCTTATCTATTGAACCAGCCCTGTCCAAAGCATGGGACGAAGGAGGAACCGTCCATGCACCTCTGGAAAGATTGTTACATCATGCAAGAGTTCAAAAATTCTGATTCTTTCCGGTATGATCATGGATCAGGAGGCGATTCGGGCCCCGGCTCTCATGGGCCGGGTTATGGCGGAGGAAATTCCGGTTCAGGCTTTCACGGTAATCAGGGTGGACATAACAATCAAAGTAATCAAGGTAACCAAGGTGGCTATAATCATCAGGGCAATCAGCAGCAGCAGCAGTCGGGTTACCAGAGCAACCCGAAGCAGTTGAATAGCGGACAGTATCATGTCTTCACCACTAGCTTGGACAAGCGCGATCAGAAGCTTCATAAAAGGGTGGTGAATGCCGTTGAACCGGCGGTGCCCCGTTATTTGCGCTGGTCCGAGCAGCCGATTGTGTGGAGTAGAGAAGATCATCCACCCCGGGTTGACAATCCAGGTCATCTGGCTCTGGTGGTGGCACCTCAGGTGGGAGGTTATAAGTTCACTAAGGTACTCATGGATGGAGGGAGTAGTATCAATATCCTTTATTATGAAACTTTCCGTCGCATGGGGCTAACAAATAAAAATCTTAAACCGTCCAATACGGTGTTCCGTGGTGTGGTGCCTGGTAAGTCCGCATATCCTGTTGGTAAGATAGCTCTGGAGGTGGCTTTTGTAGATGAGCATGACTCGAGATCAGAAACCTTGACCTTTGAAGTGGTGAAAATCAGAAGCCCGTATCATGCCCTATTTGGACGGCCAACTTATGCTAAGTTTATGGCACGGCCTTGTTATGTCTATCTACAACTCAAGATGTCGGGTCACAAGGGAACTATAACCGTGCATGGGAGCCGCAAGATTGCTCTGGAGTGTGAAGAAGGTGATGCGGCTTATGCTGAGTCGGTTTGTGCAACAGAAGAGTTGAAGTTTTACCAGGACAATGTTGATCCGGCGGATATGACTTCGTTGAAGAAACCAACTACAGAGCATGATCCAGCCCTGAAGTTTAAATCGGCTAATGAGACTAAGCTTGTTGACTTCGTGCCTGGCGATTCGTCCAAGCAGTTTAGCATCAGCGCTAACATGGATCTGACATAGGAAGGCGCGCTCATCGAGTTCATCCGTGAGAATCGGGACATCTTTGCATGGAAGCCTTCTGACATGCCAGGTGTACCGAGAGAACTCGCTGAGCACACTCTCAATGTTGGTCCTAAGTATAAACCGGTCAAGCAGTTTCTCCGCCGGTTCAATGAAGAAAGGCGCAAAGCTATTGGAGAAGAAGTAGCCAGGCTCTTGGCGGCTGGATTTATCATTGAAGTATTCCATCCTGAGTGGTTAGCTAATCCGGTGCTAGTCCTCAAGAAGAATGGCACTTGGCGTATGTGTGTGGACTACACAGATCTCAACAAAGCTTGTCCAGCAGATCCTTTTTCCCTCCCCCGTATTGATCAAATTATTGAAGCTACGGCGGGTTGCGAGCGTTTAAGCTTTATTGGTTGACAGCTCATGCTGATGCCGAGGACCTGGTCAAAAGATGTGATGGCTGTCAGAAATTCTCAAGACGCGCTCATGTACCGGCTCAAGAATTGAGGATGATTCCAATCACCTGGCCGTTTGCAACTTGGGGGCTGGATATGGTTGGGCCTTTCAAGAGGTCCAAGGACAAGAAGATCCACCTTTTGGTGGCGGTTGATAAGTTCACGAAGTGGGTGGAGGCAGAGCCAGTTAGTAAGTGTGATGTAGCCACGGCGGTTCAATTCATCAAGAAGGTGATCTTCCGGTTTGGTTTTCCACACAGCATTATAACAGACAATGGTACCAATCTGTCAAAAGGTGCCATGAAGGAGTTCTGTCATCGTGAGCACATCCGGCTTGACGTGTCATCAGTGGCTCACCCACAGTCTAATGGTCAAGAGGAGAGGGCCAATCAAGAGATCTTGAGAGGCATCAAAACCCGGCTTATGGTTCCTTTACAACGGACGCCGGGTTGTTGGGTTGAGGAGTTACCTTCTGTGTTGTGGAACATCAATACCACACCCAACAGATCGACAGGATACACACCATTTTTCATGGTTTGTGGCGTGGAAGCAGTTCTTCCTAGTGACATCCGTCATGACTCGCCTCGTGTAGCGGCATATATTGAAGCTGACAACGAGAAGGCACGGCAGGAAGCTCTTGACCTGTTAGATGAAGAACGTGACATGGCGGCAGCCCGTTCGGCGATTTATCAGCAAGATCTGCGTCGTTATCATAGCCGCCGGGTTAGAACCAGAACCTTTCAAGAAGGTGATTTGGTGGTTCGGCTCATCCAGGATCAGACGGATATGCACAAGCTATCCCTCCTTAGGAAGGACCCTTTGTGGTCAGCAAGAATCTACACAACGGGTCATACTACATAATCGATGTTCGAGAGCGCAAAGACTCACGTAAATCGGAGGAGGAGACCAACCGGCCGTGGAATATTGCTCATCTTCGGCCTTACTATACTTGAGCTATAGGCTCTGCTTATGTACATATTATGACAATGTATATATTATGATCAATATAATAAGCCGGAACCTCAGCTAAAGCGGGATATCTGTTGTTTTTCTTACATCATGTGTGGTTACATGGAGCTTACAAAGCGGCGTCCCGTTTACCCCTTGATTTAGCTTCTCAAAGCTTCATAGTAGATCACTTGGGGGCTTGGTCGTATCCGAACCATAGCTACACCTCTTGATCGGCGAAATGCCACAGCATGACTTGGGGGCTTGGTCGTATCCGAACCATAGCTACACCTCTTGATCGGCGCAATGCCACAGCATCACTTGGGGGCTTGGTCGTATCCGAACCATAGCTACGCCTCTTGATCGGCGAAATGCCACAGCATCACTTGGGGGCTTGGTCGAACCCGAACCATAGCTACACCTCTTGATCGGCACAATGCCACAGCATCACTTGGGGGATTGGTCGTATCCGAACCATAGTCACACCTCTTGATCGGCTCAAAGCCACGTCAATCCGGGGCCAAAGAGAGTGTTGTAAAACAACAGCTCAAATATAGGCACCCACTGACCACAGCTCACAATGTTGATTGGGATTTCTTTGCTGTCGAATTTAGGGCCTGGCAGCCCGTGAAAAGCCTCGACTACAACGGTTTTTATTTGCCTTTTGCTGAGTTTTCTTTATTTTCATAAGATTTGTGACATTTTCAAACCGGCGTTTATCAACCCGGTTAGGCTGTCTGTAGGAGATATGCCCTAGAGGCAATAATAAATGATATTATTTATCTCCAAGTTCATAATTATGTTTTATGTTCCATGCTATAACTGCTATGGTTCTCGAGTCTGCAATAACACGAGGCTCGGAGGAAGACTCATATGCACCTGTGGAATAATAAACGGAAAGAAGTATTCTTAGTCTGACCTCTAAGACTAGCTCAAGTGTTGCATGATGGTTCTGTTTTCCTGATCATGGGCATGTCAATGCCAGCAACTTTGAGGGCACAATGTTAAGAGAACATTTGTGTTGAATCGGCCCGGATTGATGTTATGCTATGAGATACATTCGTCACAAGTTAATGGTTTATAACACAGAGATAGTTAATGTTTGCATAATTCCTTAGACCATGAGAGTATCGAATTTCTTCATGCTTGCTTCATGAACTTTGGGGTTTGTTAAACGTCATCCGTAACTGGATGGCTATTACGGCGGCTTACGGGTTCATGGGAAAGTATGTTAAGTAACTTGATAGCTCGAGATTGGGATTTGCTCCTCCGACGATGGAGAGATATACTCGGGCCCTCTCGGTGTTACGGTGTCCATCATCGTCTGGCCAGACACTTTGTGATTTGATCACGGGGATGCCGGAACACGAAACGAGAAAAGAGAACAAAACCGGTAACGAGGTAACGAGCATAGTGGACAAGTTGTTGATCCACGGGAATGCCAACATGTCTCACCTCGGGTATTTGTAACATATCGCGAAGCAACAGGAATAGCACACGGCAACTGGAGGCTCACTCGAATATTTATTCATGTGGTTATAGGGGTCAATATGGGTGTCCACGGCTCCGATGTTGATCATTGATCGAAAGGGGTTCCGGGTCATGTCTATACTTCACCGAACCTATAGGGTCACACGCTTAACGGTCATCTATCTGCTGAATACTAGACAGGGCGTCTGAGAGAAAATCACCGAAAAAGTTTCGGACACCGAAAAGTTTCGGACAGCGGAATCGTACCGCAGAGAGAGGTCATCGGACAAGTTTCAATGATACCGAAAAGTTGTTTCGGGATACACCATTAAGTCAAATTGGTTTCGACACATGCCTGATAATTCTTGGAGGATGCCAGAATCATTCTGGAAGCTTTTTGGAATTTTCTGAGATAAAAACCGGAAATGTTCCGGAGATGCCGGAGCCACTTCAGATGCGTTTCGCAGATGAAAATCACTAAAACCGGATATGTTTCGGAACGCGGTGAAAATCATTTTAGTGGGTACTGGAAATGTTCTTAACCCCACATAAATATTTTCAGTTTGATCAGACGCTGAAAAATGTCGTCGTGAATAGTGAAAATCAGCTTTATGGTTACTTTATGGAAAGCCACCTTTTGGGGCTTTGCTCCAAAAGATCTTGGGGGTGACATGGATGGATAGGAGCCATTTTTTGGGCCCCTCATGGGGGTGTGGCCGGCCACATGGGGTATCCCCCCTTGGGGACCCTCTTGTTCATTGGTTTCACTCCTAGGTCCTTGTGAAAGGACTTCATTCATGTGCATTTTGGGTTTTTGTGTGAAACTACCCTACCCCTTGGGATTTCCTATAAATAGAGGTGGAGGGGCAGCCCTCCACACTCATCCCTTCTCACATACAAGTGCCATGCATGATCTGGCTTCTCTCTCCCTCCCAGCGAAACAGTTTCGTAGAGCCAAAAGGTTGTCTGGGTTGTGGGAACTAGTTCTGGACGGCGAAGCCCTGCCGGATAGATGACACCGTATGTGTGCAACTCTGTAGAGAGATCGTAGTTTCGGTCTTAGTTCGTGAGTGCCTCCCGAAGGGCTGTCCGAGTGACCGTTCGAGTTTCGAAGGTCCTCCCGAAGGGCTGTCCGCGACACCGTCCGGGGGGCTGTTCGACCGCCTCCCGGAGGGCTGTCTGAGGAGCAGATGAGGGTATACATCCTCGCGGTTGGGAGGTTGTAAATCCTAGCTGCGGGGATCTGCACCGCCGATCGTCATCGACTCTACTTCCCGCTGCGCTACGAGTCGGTAACGAAAAAGATCAAACCATGTATGCAGTCTCCATAGTGGTCCTGGGCTGGTGCGTAGGTCGGAAAATTTTTGTTTTCTGTCGCGTTACCCTACAGTGGCATCAAGGGCCGTGCTATGAGTAGATGCAGGTTTTCGATCTAGAATACATGGAGATGTATGGGTATTGCATAATATAATTAGGTAGTAGATGAGATCTATTGCTAAAAATTATTTATGCGGGTGACAGATGAAATCTGTTACCCGACGTTCTTGTTGCTTCCCTAGAATTTGCGTTTGCTCAATCTCGAGACAGCATGGTGGAATTTGACAAAGTTCTGGCAATCCTTGATCCTGATTGATCATGGAAGTGCTATCAGTTCTTTGGGTTCTGCCGTAGTCAAAAGAAAGATGAAATTCGCAGATGAAAGGGCATTGCAGATATTATCTGCACGGGGGTTATGCGTATGACGAAGTTTAGTATGGGGCTCGAGATTTAATTATCTCGTGTTTCATACACCCCGAGATGTTAATCTAGCAACTTGAATAATCATACTTCATGATAAAACGTTGGTAGCTGCTGTTTAAGTCAAAACCTTAGAAGCCACGTAAAATAAAATTTTGCATAAACCGATTAGAGGCGTCTAACTTGGTTTTGAGGAGGGTTTTGCATGTGCATGTGATGTGGTATAGCAGTGCTCATAATAATTTGATTATGTATGAGATGACTATATGATGTAAATTGATTAACATGACCTGCGTGTCATGATTCGGCATGATGGCTGGAGCCATATGATTGTCACTTTAATGACATGTGTGTCAACCTTAAGTAATGCACTTATTTTATTAGCTATAGAGATAGCAATATTATCTGGTGCATCGACAAGGTGGTGGCAATCTTCGCGAAGGTGAACACCGACGCGAATGCCGAAGACGAAGAAATGAAAGACTTCTCCGTCAGAAAGGGCTATACCATATCATGCTATTATGAATTGCCTGAGATGTTTATCCCTTATGATGCACCCTTCTTGATTGCGCGGTAGTCGCTTTTTATTAGGGTGATCTCTCACTTAAAATATCAAAGTAGTTAGTGTTCACCCAAGTGTAGCACCGTCTGAAATTCGTATCTTTTCGGGGTGCGCCATGTACAGATGAGCACGAACGAATCGAGAGGAATGAGGCGGGTGAGGTCAGACCTCGCAGCAAGATCACTTGGTTGTCTTTGACGTTCAGGCAGGAGAGTCCTGAGCTCGGAACACGCCCATCGAAAGATGAACAAGAATCACATAGAGATGTGATCGGCAAGTTGGCCTACCGATTGAAATTCGTGTCATCAGTGATGAACCCGTCAATGGCATCGAATAGAAATATGGATCTTGAATCACTCTAAATCAATTATGAGAGATATTGATTTGAGTGGGAGCGCACTGTTGAATTAACATGTTTAATTGTCAGTACAATTAATTATGAACACTGTCTAAGTGTTTCTTGCAAAATAGTTGTAGAATAATGGCTCGCGATTCCACTTTCCCTGTTAAAATTGAATAGCTGTTAAATATTTGGTTAAAACTTTACGATTGGTAACGTAATATGAGGATTGTCCTCAAAAGTGCCGAGAAGGACTTTGTCCTATCGCATGCTTTCCGTATCCTCCCGCTAATGCTATGGATCATGTGACTCTCGTCCTTCGATCCAAAAGCTAGAATTCTGTTATGGTCAAGTGGAATATGTTTGCTTCCATGAAACCCAAACTTCGAAAGTTGGGATAGTTATATGATATTCATGGAACTGAAAATTATTTTCAGATACAAACAAAGCAATGCTTGTTTGCAAGTATTAGTAAAAGTGTTTACTATGCATTTGACTGTTGGGAAAGGGATCCAAAAGAACGCCTGTCATATAGTGAAAGGTGAATAAAACAACAACTTAAAGAGAAAGGAAGTGTCCAAAGGGTGTTAGTATGACTTACATGCCTAGGAAGTCCGGGGCTAACGCCACTCTTAAGTTGGGTGCTTCTTTTGCGAGTAGGAGAAATACTAAAAGTTAAACTGTTAGAAGTATAAAGGCAGAAAGAAAGATGACTGGAATATCCAGCTCATGTATGAATGTCATACAAGTTTTTGATGTATAGTAGGCTGGTCAAAGATATAGTTCTTGGGAATTATGGTTAAACATGTTAATCACTAATTCTTGGGTATTGTGAGTTAATCACAAAGATACCCGCTCGATTGCATTCAATTGCGAATCACTGTAGGAGCTACTATGGCCTAAAAAGACTAGCCAGAAATGAGGTTAAGGTATACACAGGGAACATAGTAAATGTTACTATACCTTCCATCGGTGTATTGTCGTCTGTATTTATTTTCATAATTCATTTAGAGTTTTACAAACTCTAGCCCATTGCATAAGGTATCTTGCAAGAAGGTTGTTCATAAGAGAACCTTTTATGTTCGATGTTATGAATAACACAAGGGCCATACTTTCATTATGAATGAGATGTATGTTATGAATATTGATAATAATACAATACCTCTGGGTTTACTTTCATAATTCATTTTAGATTTTCATACATTCTAGCCCATTGCACAATGTTTGTTGCAAAAGAGTTGTTCATAAAAACAACAATTGTTGTTAAGTATTATGAATAACATGAAGGGCCATGCTTCCATCCAAGATGGCATGTATGTTATGAATATTGATGGTAATATGATACATCCATAACACTGACACTAAATGTCGCAAGACTAAAAGAATACCACACAAGTGTGGCACTACATTTGGTCACATTGGAGAAGCCCGCATGGAAAATTCCATTATGATGGATTTTGAAGTCTTTTTGATTTTGAATCATCTGACACTTGCAACTTTCCTCCGAAAAGTGAAGTGACTAATATACCATTCATAGGCCATAAGGAACGAACAACAAACTTATTAGTGATCATACATTTGATGTGTGTAGTCCGATAAGTGTTGTTAGTGGTGGATTTATTTATCTTCAGAAATCACTCAAGTAGATATATGGATATTTACTTGATGAGACGTAAGTCTGGATCTTTTGAAATCATTCGAAAGGTTTTCAAAAATGAAGTAGAAGTTATTGTAACAAGAAAATTATGTTTCTACAATTCGATTGCAGAAAGGAAAGTTTGAGTTACAAGTTTAGCGAATGTCTAATGAGTTGTGAAAGGGGTTTCATAAACTTGCACCTCCCGGAACACCACTTCAAGTGGAAAGTCCGTGAAGATGCAATCGAACCATTTATGACATGGTAAGATCAAAGATGACATAAATAAATTTGCCATTATCCCTTTTAAAGAGTGATGCTTTAGAGACTACGGCTTTTACACTGAAAAGAGCTTCATCAGGTCTGTTGAAATGAAGCCATGGTATGGTACGCCCAACCATGTTGTATCTTTTCTTAACATTTGGAATATGGGGCTTGTGTAAAAGGTTACAAACCTATTCCAAATCAGACAAGTGCTACTTTGTAGGTTATCCCAAGTCATTGGGTATTCCTCCCTCACTATACCGAGGCAAATAGGTTTGCCACAAAGAACGGTATGCTTTAAAAGAGAATGGTTCTTTCTAAAAGGTGAGTGGGAGAATAGTGCAACTCGACGAGATAAACAGTATCTTCATCAGATCAAAGGAAAGAGACCTTGGAAGAAATTCCAGAGTTTCCTACTACGACTGATACGGAAGTCTCTACAATAAAATGTGTGAACTTCGGTCGAACTTGCAGCTGAACCACGTAGGCAAGGCTCATGCAAACCTCTCAGGTGCGCAAACGAGATATTGTCGTTAGACAACATTATACCTACGATACACAAGGAAGCGTTGATGGGCCCTGACTCCGGAATTGGCTAAATGCCAATACAACCTGAGTTAGTTTCCATATAAGTGATTCAAGATTAAAACCTTGATACACCTTTTGGAAGACTTAGAGTCTAAGGAATATTTATGGAACTTAAAACTGATACGGATAAAAATGTTTTATCCATAAAGCTCGACTTGTTGAAATGACAAGTTCAAGAGTTGACTACGATGAGGTTGTTTTCATCGTAGCGATGCTTAAAGTCGGTTCGGGTTGAACTAGCAATTAATGCATATTTCAATCATGAGATATGAAACATGGATAACAATAGGATTTCCATCTGATGGAAATGAAACCAAGGACTTGCATGTGTTACAGACCAAGGCATTTTGTCTATCCAGAGGATGCTAGTAAGGGCGCAAACTTCAGAGTTCTAGCGATGGACAGAAGAGAGCAAAATGGAGTTGGAATCTTCGTGCTTTGATGAAATGGTCAAAGGGGTTTGACTTCATCAATGGGTAACGAAGATGCTTGTAATTCAAGAAAGTAAGTGGGAGCGTAATAATATTTCTAAAAACCTTGTGTGCTTGACACATTGTTAATTGGAAATAAATTTCTTGACACGAATTAGGACTTCATTTGAAAATATTTTTTTGATGAAGTGCTTAGGCTAAATAGCCTCAATATTAGGCATAATGATCTATGGAGATAGATTTACCTAATAGGGCTAAGCAATGAATACATATTGACAAGGTGCTAAAACCTTTTAGCATTTAAAACCACCAAGGAGTGATTCTTGCCGGAGTCACATGGAAGAGTTTTTTGCAAGACTCGGTGTCCCAAAACACTGATGAGCAAAATACATGATGCAGATTCCACACACTTTTGTGTTTGGATTAATCATGTATTCCATGGTATGTAAAACAACCAGATATGTCCGATACTCCCAAGGTGTTGCGAGTATGGATACCAAAGTGATCAAATTACTGATCATGGGACAACAGTGAAAGATGTCACAGAGTACTAGAGTAAGTACTGATGACATGGTTTTCTCGCAAGCAGAGATCATGAAGAGTTCGTTGTAAAATGTTACATCGATACAGTCTTCATCTTTTCTCCATGCGATTTTCGATTTAAATTAAGGGTTTTGTGTAACACACAATGTGGTGGCACAGTTAGTTAGAATTTGTTCAAACTAGTTACTGTGGCGAATTCTATAACACGGGCGAAGTATGTTGACGCTTTAGAAGCGACAAAGAAGATGTTGAATCATATAGTTCATTCATGAACTTAGTATGGTTCCATGATGGCTTTTGACAATGGGACACTACTGCAGGTAGTTGCTCCATAACTCAGTCTGAGGAATCCAGGTTCGACCTTGGGGGCTGGATATGGTTGGGCCTTTCAAGAGGTCCAAGGACAAGAAGACCCACCTTTTGGTGGCGGTTGATAAGTTCACGAAGTGGGTGGAGGCAGAGCCAGTTAGTAAGTGTGATGCAGCCACGGCGGTTCAATTCATTAAGAAGGTGATCTTCCGGTTTGGTTTTCCACACAGCATTATAACAGACAATGGTACCAATCTGTCAAAAGGTGCCATGAAGGAGTTCTGTCATCGTGAGCACATCCGGCTTGACGTGTCATCAGTGGCTCACCCACAGTCTAATGGTCAAGCGGAGAGGGCCAATCAAGAGATCTTGAGAGGCATCAAACCCCGGCTTATGGTTCCTTTTCAACGGACGCCGGGTTGTTGGGTTGAGGAGTTACCTTCTGTGTTGTGGAGCATCAATACCACACCCAACAGATCGACAGGATACACACCATTTTTCATGGTTTGTGGAGCGGAAGCAGTTCTTCCTAGTGACATCCGTCATGACTCGCCTCGTGTAGCGGCATATATTGAAGCTAACAACGAGAAGGCACGGCAGGAAGCTCTTGACCTGTTAGATGAAGAACGTGACATGGCGGCAGCCCGTTCGGCGATTTATCAGCAAGATCTGCGTCGTTATCATAGCCGCCGGGTTAGAACCAGAACCTTTCAAGAAGGTGATTTGGTGGTTCGGCTCGTCCAGGATCAGACGGATATACACAAGCTATCCCCCCTTGGGAAGGACCCTTTGTGGTCAGCAAGAATCTACACAACGGGTCATACTACCTAATCGATGTTCGAGAGCGCAAAGACTCACGTAAATCGGACGAGGAGACCAACCGGCCGTGGAATATTGCTCATCTTCGGCCTTACTATACTTGAGCTATAGGCTCTGCTTATGTACGTATTATGACAATGTATATATTATGATCAATATAATAAGCCGGAACCTCAACTAAAGAGGGGTATCTGTTGTTTTTCTTACATCATGTGTGGTTACATGGAGCTTACAAAGCGGCGTCCGGTTTACCCCTTGATTTAGCTTCTCAAAGCTTCATAGTAGATCACTTGGGGGCTTGGTCGTATCCGAACCATAGCTATACCTCTTGATCGGCGAAATGCCACAGCATGACTTGGGGGCTTGGTCGTATCCGAACCATAGCTACACCTCTTGATCGGCGCAATGCCACAGCATCACTTGGGGGCTTGGTCGTATCCGAACCATAGCTACGCCTCTTGATCGGCGATATGCCACAGCATCACTTGGGGGCTTGGTCGAACCCGAACCATAGCTACACCTCTTGATCGGCGCAATGCCACGGCATCACTTGGGGGCTTGGTCATATCCGAACCATAGTCACACCTCTTGATCGGCTCAAAGCCATGTCAATCCGGGGCCAAAGAGAGTGTTGTAAAACAACAGCTCAAATATAGGCACCCACTGACCACAACTCACAATGTTGATTGGGATTTCTTTGCTGTCGAATTTAGGGCCTGGCAGCCCGTGAAAAGCCTCGACTACAACGGTTTTTATTTGCCTTTTGCTGAGTTTTCTTTATTTTCATAAGATTTGTGACGTTTTCAAACCGGCGTTTATCAACCCGGTTAGGCTGTCTGTAGGAGATATGCCCTAGAGGCAATAATAAATGATATTATTTATCTCCAAGTTCATAATTATGTTTTATGTTCCATGCTATAACTGATATGGTTCTCGAGTCTGCAATAACACGAGGCTCGGAGGAAGACTCATATGCACCTGTGGAATAATAAACGGAAAGAAGTATTCTTAGTCTGGCCTCTAAGACTAGCTCAAGTGTTGCATGATGGTTATGTTTTCCTGATCATGGGCATGTCAATGCCAGCAACTTTGAGGGCACAATGTTAAGAGAACATTTGTGTTGAATCGCCCGGATTGATGTTATGGTATGAGATACATTCGTCACAAGTTAATGGTTTATAAGATAGAGATAGTTAATGTTTGCATAATTCCTTAGACCATGAGAGTATCGAGTTTCTTCATGCTTGCTTCATGAACTTTGGGGTTTCACTACAGGAATCTGCTACTTTGCCGTCTGCCACGGCGGACGGCAAAGGCAAGGGTGGCGGACGGCAAAGAGCTTTGCCGTCCGCCGCAGACGGCAAAAGGCTCCGGCAAAGTAGGCTACGGTAAAGAGCTTCTTTGCCGTCTGCTTTCTCAAGCGGGCGGCAAAGGGGCCTTTGCCATCAGCGGCGGACGGCAAAGAAAGCCGACGGCAATAAATTCGCTGTTAGTCCGTTAGGCGTCTAACGGCAGCCTTTGCCGTCCGCGGCTGACGGCAAAGAGCTTCAAGCCTTTGCCGTCTGCCACTGTAGGCAAACTGACCAAATGGGTCAGCTGCCAGGAAGCACAGGTGGTTGCCACGTGGCTTATTTGCCATCCGCGGCGGACGGCAAAGAGCCCTTTGCCGTCGGTGGCAGACGGTAAAGAGCCTGTACAGCCCTGTTTTTAATTTAATTCATTCAATTTGACAGCAATTCATAGATATACAGAGATATACACAGCAATTCACATATATACACAACAAGCATATCCAACACACAAGTTTCATCATATATACATACATAACCAACACATATATAGTTCCATCCTTACATATTACAAAAGTTTCTCATTATTCATCCTACACCGTTGTCCATCCATCCATATAACAAGTTCCAACCATGCAAGTTCATTGATACAAAATAAAAGCACAAATGGAAAAGAAGCACTCCATCCATGCAAGCTTCCGTGAATTAAATCAAATCTGCAAAATGATAAACAAGATGTTAGAAAAAGAAGAAGAAAATGAAGAAGAAGAAGAAGACTATAAGAAATAAGCATACTTAAGTAAAATGGAGCTAACCTAGAAGAAAATGAAGAAGAAGAAGAAGAAGACTAGAAGAATACTAGAAGAAGACTAGAATAATAATAATAATAATAATAATAATAATAATAATAATAATAATAATAATAATAATAATAATAAGACTATAATTAAGCTTATTATATAAACTTGGTCATTTTGTGCTAACATAAGTAATTTTGGAGTTAACCTATAGGAAACTAAGCATATTAGAGATAACTTAGCATATTAGAGCCAACTTAGGTAAAATGGAGCCAACCTAGCTAATTATGCCATCTTTGAGTGAACTAAGCATATTAGAGCTAACTTATAGCTAACTTATGTCATTTTGGAAGAAGAAGAAGAAGACTATAAGCTTATTATGTAAACTTGGTCATTTTGTGCTAACATAAGTAATTTTGGAGCTAACCTATAGGAAACTAAGCATAGTAGAGATAACTTAGCATATTAGAGCTAACATATGTAACTAAGCATATTAGAGCTAACATAGGTAACTAAGCATATTAGAGCAAACTATATATAGATCATTTTGGAGATCTGACATACCTGACATAGTTCAGTTCTCATTGTTCTTCTCCTTCTCCTTCCTCAGCCTGATGCGCCAAGAGCGGCGAGGCGGTGGAGGCAGTGGGATGTAGTCTTCTACCACAATTGGCGTGGTCATGTCGCCCAGCTGTGGGATCGCCGGCGCCACCACCATCGCTAGGTCATCCTCAGCCACCACCATCTCTTGCCCATGGTGCGCCACCACCATCTCCTGCCCTTGGTCGGCCACCACCATCGCTAGGAGGTCATCCTCAGCCGGATGCCCACTCTGCTCCTCTTCTTCCCCACTCCAGTCCGGATCATCCTCCTTGCTGTCTTTGCTGCAGCCCGAATCGCTACTGCTTTTGCTACAGCCAGAATCGATGTTGCTTTTGCTACAGCCAGAATCGCTGCTGCTTTGGCTGTAGCCAGTGTCGCTGCTGCTGCTCCCATTGCCTGTCCAAATGCAACAATTAATGACCGTTAACAATCGATGCAAGACAAAGCCAAATGTAGAGGAATAAGAAGAGGCAGAACGTACCGGCATCATCGTCGTCAGCATAGCGCATGCGACACATAGTCGCGTTGAACACCTTCACGATGAGCATGTTGGCGTCGTCGTCGTGCCTGAAGAGAAGGAAGTACCCCAGCCGCAGGTCGTAGGCACGGTAGAACTTCTCCCAGCCATGACACAGGTACATGTGGCCCTCCTTGATCACCAACTCCACGTCCCACAGCCTGCGAACCCCGCTGTCGGCCTGTCGCAGCTTCACATTATTTGGCGGATCTTCACCCAGCATGTTCATATAAGTGTCAGGCAGCCTCTGCAGTTTGGGACAAGGAGTGATGTAGCAAACAATAGAGTTATCATAATGAGATGGGTGAAGGGGAGATCTCTCCTTCTATATACCTGCCTCTTGGAGGAAGTCCCAAGTATGATACTGAAGAACTCGAAAGCATCCAACTCGTACTTCGGTGTGGCAGAGCGGAGACAGCGGTGACGGCCTCCCCCCATCTCTAATAAGCAGCAGAAGAGACCAATTAGTATCTAGCTAGAAGCATATCTATAAACATAGAGCCAAGTTTCTAGACATGAAAGAAAACTGAGAAAAAAAAGCAATGCACTTGTGCTCAACAACATCAACAACACTTAGTTAATTTGGTAGGTTAGTTGGCAATGGCAATTGGCACCCTTCAAAACTAGGGATTTCTTTAGACATGAAAGAAAACTAAAAATGTTGAAAAAAAGAGCATAGTAATCTAAAAATAGGGGGGAAATACACTTCTTCTTTCTCCTCTTTATCTTCTTCTTTTTTTTCATCTTTCTTCTTTCTTCTTAACCAAAACTAAACCTAAAGTTCCTTCTGGTGTGATCACATTGGAATACTTGTGGAAACAAATCATAGTTGCACCATATTTTCATAATATTTTATACAACCCCTACAAGGAGTCTGTGGATAACTTTCGTTTACAGTTCACTAGATATGTGTATTACATTTTCTATTGGAAATGCATTTGAATTCATTTATGACAAATACTAATTCTACCACGACATGACAATTTTTTTCTTGTATATAAAATAACTCGTGCACTAATATTTACTTCACTGAAAGATTTTTTCACTTTGAAGGGAAATAGTTTTTGTTCCATCATCTATTAATAATATAACAATAATAATTCATTATATGGCAATGAGTTGAGAAATCTGGCACTACATTATTTAAATGACACATAAAAAGCATAATGTACTAACTAATAAGACTACTAGTGAGAATTGAGATTATACACAATTATAGTAGAGAAGATGCTATCTATGCTCTAAACCTAAACTAAAGTAAACCTAAACTAAACCAAACCTAAAATAAACCTAAACTAAACTTAAAATACAGAAACAAAAACAGAAAAAAAAAAACAAGAGATCTCACCGGGTGGAGGAGGGGGCACCGGAGGGGTGGGGCGGCCGCGGTGGTGGAGGAGAGGGGCGCCGGGGCGGCCGGGTGGAGGAGGGGGCGCCGGAGTGGCGGGGAGGCCACGGGTCTTCTTCTTCTTCTTCTTTCTCCTCCTCCTCCTCCTCCTCCTCCTCTTCTTCTTCTTCTTCTTCTTCCCCCTTCTACTTAACCTAAACCTAAACTAAAAACCTAAACTAATTAAAACTAAACTATTTAAACTAATTAAACCTAAACTAATTAAACTAAATAACCTAAACTAATTAATTCTAAACTGAAAAAACTTAAACTAAAAAACCTTATCTAAACAGAAAAGAAAAACAAAAAACAGGAAAAAAAATGGCAGGGGCTCACTGTGGGGGGCGGCGACTGATCGGGGAGGGGGCGGCGACGGGGCGGGGCGGTGGAGGAGGCGGGGCGGCGGGGGGCCGGGGCGGCGGGGGGCCGGGGCGGGGCGGTGGAGGAGGCGGGGCGGCGGGGGCCCGGGCGGCGGGGGCCGGGGCGGCGGGGGGGCCGGGGCGGGGCGGTGGAGGAGGCGGCCTGGGGCGGCGGGGGGCCGGGGCGGCGGTGGGGCGCGGGGCGGCGGGGGGCCGGGGCGGGGGGGCGACGGGGCGGTGGGGCGGCGGGGAGCCGGGGCGGTGGGGCGACGGGGCGGCGGGGGCGACGGGGCGGCGGCGCGCGGCGGGCGGCGGCGGCGGCGGCGGGGTGGGAGGAGAAGGGCGAGGAGGAAGTGAGTAACGGGCGCGGGGGTACCTGCCGTTAGTAAAGTGCCCTCTTTGCCGTCCGCCAGCCTTTGTCGTCCGCCTTTTTGCCTCTTTGCCGTCTGCTAGCGGACGGCAAAGAGGTGGGCCGTTAAGATTTTTCCAAACGAGCGGGGGGTGGGGGCCACCTCACTCTTTGCCGTCTGCCAGCGGACGGCAAAGATTCTTTGCCGTCTGCTGGCAGACGGCAAAGAGCTGGCAGATGGCAAAGAGATTCTTTGCCATCAACCTTTTCTTTGCCGTCTGCTTTTGGGTAGCTGAGGGCAAAGAGCTTCTTTGCCGTCAGCTAGCGGACGGCAAAGAGCTGGCAGATGGCAAATTAGCTGATTCCAGTAGTTTGTTAAACGTCATCCGTAACTGGATGGCTATTACGGCGGCTTACGGGTTCATGGGAAAGTATGTTAAGTAACTTGATAGCTCGAGATTGAGATTTGCTCCTCCGACGATGGAGAGATATACCTGGGCCCTCTCGGTGTTACGGTGTCCATCATCGTCTGGCCAGACACTTTGTGATTTGATCACGGGGATGCCAGAACACAAAACGAGAAAAGAGAACAAAACCGGTAACGAGGTAACTAGCATAGTGGACAAGTTGTTGATCCACGGGAATGCCAACATGTCTCACCTCGGGTATTTGTAACATATCGCGAAGCAACAGGAATAGCACACGGCAACTGGAGGCTCACTCGAATATTTATTCGTGTGGGTATAGGGGTCAATATGGGTGTCCACGGCTCCGATGTTGATCATTGATCGGAAGGGGTTCCGGGTCATGTCTATACTTCACCGAACCTATAGGGTCACACGCTTAAGGGTCATCTATCTGCTGAATACTAGACAGGGAGTCTGAGAGAAAATCACCGAAAAAGTTTCGGACATCGAAAAGTTTCGGACAGCGGAATCGTACCGCAGAGAGAGGTCATCGGATAAGTTTCGATGATACCGAAAAGTTGTTTCGGGATACACCATTAAGTCAAATTGGTTTCGGCACATGCCTGATAATTCTTGGAGGATGCCAGAATCATTCTGGAAGCTTTTTGGAATTTTTCTGAGATAAAAACCGGAAATGTTCCGGAGCTGCCGGAGCCACTTCAGATGCGTTTCGCAGATGAAAATCACTAAAACCAGAATTGTTTCGGAACGTGTTGAAAATCATTTTAGTGGGTACTGGAAATGTTCTTCGCCCACATAAATATTTTCAGTTCGATCAGACGCTGAAAAATGTCGTCGTGAATAGTGAAAATCAGCTTTATGGTTACTTTATGGAAAGCCACCTTTTGAGGCTTTGCTCCAATAGATCTTGGGTATGATATGGATGGATAGGAGCCATTTTTTGGGCCCCTCATGGGGGTGTGGCCGGCCACATGGGGTATCCCCCCTTGGGGACCCTCTTGTTCATTGGTTTCACTCCTAGGTCCTTGTGGAAGGACTTCATTCATGTGCATTTTGTGTTTTTGTGTGAAACTACCCTACCCCTTGGGATTTCCTATAAATAGAGGTGGAGGGGCAGCCCTCCACACTCATCCCTTCTCACATACAAGTGCCATGCATGATCTGGCTTCTCTCTCCCTCCCAGCGAAACAGTTTCGTAGAGCCGAAAGGCTGTCTGGGTTCCGGTGGGAACTAGTTCTGGACGGCGAAGCCCTGCCGGATAGATGACACCGTATGTGTGCAACTCTGTAGAGATATCGTAGTTTCGGTCTTAGTTCGTGAGTGCCTCCCGAAGGGCTGTTCGAGTGACCGTTCGAGTTTCGAAGGTCCTCCCGAAGGGCTGTCCGCGACACCGTCTGGGGGGCTGTTCGACCGCCTCCCGAAGTGCTGTCTGAGGAGCAGATGAGGGTATACATCCTCGCGGTTGGGAGGTTGTAAATCCTAGCTGCGGGGATCTGCACCACCGATCGTCATCGACTCTACTTCCCGCTGCGCTACGAGTCGGTAACGAAAAAGATCAAACCATGTATGCAGTCTCCATAGTGGTCCTGGGCTGGTGCGTAGGTCGGAATAATTTTGTTTTCTGTCGCGTTACCCTACACTGTCAACTACAAGTTCTCAGTACATGACCAAGTTATAATCCGGAGACTATCAGCCCGGTCTGGTTTTGGCTAAAAGTCACCAGTATGGAATAAACCGGTGTTTATCACAGCCCGAAACGGTTTTCTGATAAACCGGCATCATATAACATGAGTTATTTCTGCTCCGGATTAGGGTTATTACCCTCATTACAAAGTTGGTCAGCCAACACTATGCCTAAAGGTCACAGGTATCACATATTTCCATATTTGATTATTTTTTACAACCTTGGTTATAAACCATGGTCATATATATATTTGGGTATCATGACCCGCCCGGTGGTAAACCGTCAGGGCGCTTTAAGCTTCTTATCTGCAGGAATAACTTGAATAAATAGCTATGGATTATGAACATCATATCTTAAAGCATGGCGGATTAACACGCATCAGTTGAAGATAAATATGCACGAAGGCATAACAGACCAAGTGTTTTAACTAGCCTATTACAAGGCGTTTCAGTGCCCAAAGGGATAATTGTTTCTCAACAAGTATTGCAGCACGTGGAAGATTAAACCGGCCCCCTAGATTATGATTGCTTATCAGCTTGACCCGACGGCTGCGGATCATCTTGCACCGGTTCATCTTCTTCATCTCTACCCAGCGGCTGGAACACAACAGTTGTCCAGTCGATCCCAGTTAAAGCTTGGAACACAGCTTCGTCACTTATAAGGGTGGACGCACTACAAGGATCCGGGTCTATTGCAACAAACCCGTTTGTTGTAATACATGTTGTTTCGTGGCGATAAGTACCTATTGCCACGAAATGACATTCGTTGGCAGCCGTTGCGACTGGACACATGGTAATAGCTTATTACCACGAAAAAGCAATTGTGGCAATAAAGTGTGCTATCACAACATCTAGGCGGGAAGTTGCCACATGTTTTCCCGTGGCAACACTCACCTGATGCCACAATTTGATTTGTGAAGATAGCTTTAATGCAACGTGTAACGAATTGTGGCGACTTATATCTCGTAGCGATAGACATTTGTGGCAACAACCTATGCCAACGACGGCCGTTTCGTGGCGCAATACTCTTCCGTGGCAATAGTCAATTGTGGCAATAAACTATGGCCACAATCCTTGTTTTCGTGGCATTAGGCATGTTGCCACAACCCACTGCACTTGTGGCATTAACTTATGGCAACAAATATTCCAGTCGTCGTAATAGTAAATTGCAACATACTTGTTTTGGTGGTGATAAATAGGTATCACAACAAGTAAAATATTTGTAGCAAGAAATTATTGCGACAATTTAAACTTTCCGTGGCGATACTCTATTTCAACAAAACTTGCTTTGGTGGCGAAACAGTTATCGCGTCGTGAAAAAAATTGTGGTGACAAGCTATTGCGACAATATAAAGTGCTCCGTTGCAACATCCTAGTGCAACAAAATAGGTAGGCGTAGCAACAGAGATATGACGCAACAATATATTTGCAGAGGTGCTAGCATGTGGCAACCGAAAGTGGGTTGTGGTAATAGCCTATTGCAACCGTAAAAAAAATACAGGCTTTCAATTACAATATTCAAAACCATACGTATAATATGTAAATTCATAAAATTCATAATTCTCATAGCAAATATCCATCAAATGAAACTCAAATGTAATTTCGCCATCCTAATTAATTGCGAAGACTAGAATGTCCGTGATCTAGAGTCCAGTCCAACTAGTTCTTTGGATCCTGCAATCAAGAAATAAAAAAAGTTCCAGTTAATGAGTCGAACATAACATATGCCATACAATTATTCCAGCCCCATTGTTAAAAAGAACTATCGCCAAACTAACTGGACTAATACTATGTCAGCAAGCATGTAATCGAGGGATCAGAACAATTATACAAGTGTAAATGTGTAAAGCATAAGCACAAGTACATCTACTAAAAGCTTCTCTTTTGAGAAAAAACATTACTTTATAACTTAACGATGCTGGGCTGAATCACCCAAAGCACATGCAGCCATAAGGGCTGGTACATCGGCCTCCCATTCCACATAGTGGTTAGGTTCGTACATCCTATCAAGGCTAGCAAGCTCGTGAGCAACAGAGTTTGCCGAGCGACGACATACATTTATTTCATAATAAGAAAACCATAATTTGAGCTGGTACTTGGTATCCTCAATAACAGCAGCATAGGCCGACGAGTCCACCTTATTGATATTCAGTGCTTCCATCTGGAGTTGCGAGTCCGTTTCAAAAATGACCCTCATGACCCATATATCAGCGGAAAGAGATATTGCATGGGACATTGCAATGGAGTCAGCAGCGAAGGCATCACGCCCATGCTCATGACATCCTGCTCGTGCATACAGAATGGTGTCATTGTTCGATCGTACATCTAATAAAAGCTTCTGCTATTGATTTAAGTTGTGACTCGATGTATAGTTTCAGTAAAGTTCATGTCCCTAGCTAGCACATATTCGTTTTTTGTTTAAGTTGTGACTCCATGCAGCAACAACACATGGTAAAAGAGAACAAGCAGCTAGCTAATTATGAAGGCCAATGACGTATAAGCAGGTGAACATGAAGAGAAAGCAAGGTTGTGACTTACCATTGCTTTAAACATCCGGGAATTCCTTGCTACAGCTTGTATGAGCGCATTTGAAGAAATAGCAGTAGGCCTTGAACCTGAAGTCTTATTAGGACTAGATCTCTGTAACAGAATATTTTGCAAGTTTGGATTACTATTTTCTTTGTTGTCAACCCTCTTCGTAGGCACCTATAAATAGAAGTGCACTTTTAGCAATGCAAGTAAGCAACATAAATCTTACAAGGTCGCAAGAATATGACTGTAATCACCTGTTGGGTTCCCATCTGTTGACTCCATTCTGCAAACTTTGCCATCATGTTCTTTTCAAATTCCAGTCTTGATGTTCACTCCTCTTCCAATATTTAGTTGGACTCATACCTTCTCAAAACTTACTTGCGAGTAAGATTTTGATCCAATTATGTGTTTTGTCTTCAGTTTCTTACGGTTATCGATGTTCTTTTGGCTGCGTTCCTATCAATTCATTGAAACCAAATATAACCAGTCAGACAAGCCATTTCATCTTATCAAATAGTAGACAAACAGTGATCTTAGAGATAACCTGAAATTTTGAATCCGTGCCAAAGTACTCAATCATCCATTCCCACTCTTCTGGTTGTAAATCTTCCGGCAGATTAGTCAATCTAGTTGCATCTGTTTTGTATGCCTTGTAAGAGGAGCTTAGAGTTGATCACCAGCCTCTATATCGCTCTTTCGCAATTTTGAGAACTTTTTCTTCTGTTTCTGGTGTATCTTCCAAGTCCCATATGTCCTGTATAGCATACAACAAATGAATATACATAAGCAGTGCATCATCGATGGTAAAATAAGATAACACATATGGAAAAGGTTGTACGCACTATCATATCTACAACAATGAGTTGATGGATTGTAGGGTGAATGCCCGACCACGTCCTCACTCCAATGAGTGGTAACTTTCTTTTCATTATGACTACCACATCATCCTTGAATGAACGATAGTTCATTCCTACTATACCACCCAATTTTTCAGAGAATGTAATATTTAGCTTTGCAGATCCATTGGCAAAACACTTCTTAGATGCTTTAAAACCTTTTAGAACACCTCGCCCTTTCTTCTTCTGTACACCAACTTCTACAGTCCAAATCATACAAGAAATATTGTATTACTCGGTATTAGATTGTAAGAAATGATGACACAAATATAAACGAAAGCAAGTACCATCCTGAACATATTGAAGAAGCTAAAGATATTGTACTGAGTGTGCACCCAAATAGTGCAGTACAGCTAAAGATGATCTTTTTCTTCCATGCATAAGGAAAAAGGATGGTTCCTTGACTACTAAATTGTTGGTTTATCTTCGGCAAAAGTTGCCGCCATGAAACTTTCTGAGCTAGACGCCGCAATGCCCACAATGCATTTTCTTGTGTATATTAAAAAGTCTAAACATGCTTGGTTTTAGAGGTATGTATATAATGCATCAAATAAAGTCAGTCTTGTTCAGTTGTTCTGTTTAAGCAATTGCTAAGGGGAAAGGAAATCAGCCATGATGATTGAATACATTGTCCTAATATCAGTTGGTACGAATGATATTCAGGTGAATAACGGGATCATATTCTCTCCATGAGTCAAATAAATTGTAAATGATTAATGTAATATGCTATCAAACTCCAGCAAAGGGCCAACTTCGAAAATAATTATTTCTAGTCAGGTTCAGATGATAGAAAGCAACAATCTCTTAGGCAGTAACTAATGGAACAGTGGGGTGATTTCGTCAAATTACTAACTTGTAGCAACATGGCAACATATATAAAAACATACAGATGGATGATGGCGTAACTCTGCGAAAGGGTCTAGAAACCTTAATTTGATTCAGAGGTCAATCTACCATATTCAAATGTTAGAAATAGCACAGAACTATCCAGGAGAATATACTGTAAAAGGCACTATTTATCCCTTTAAAGGAAGAGTATGATGAGATAATACATGGTTATCAAGATTAGCTTTTCAAATGACTGCAGACTTTCCTAGTTGACATAAAAAACCTGGAGACTGAATCATACTAACAGCATCTATGCAATCTAGGGTCTGAATCAGAGATCCCTCGTACGTATGTAAATAACTAACACATAGGGCATAAGGCAGAGGATATTTTTTCACTCTACCGGGACACACCTCCGTGGTCCTACTGGACTATATTTCTTGAAGTAGTGCCCATGGTTTGGGGTTCAGTTTGATCTGAATATGTATCTACAGATATGCAAATAGAATGGGGTGTGGGATGGATGGATCGGAAGAGAAGAGACGAGACTTTCGAAGAGCAGCCGTCCCCGTCCAGTCCAAGACCTTGGATTGGGAGGAAGCTCCATGGCCATGGCGGAGTAGAAGCATCTCCGAGCAGGCCCTTGACGCACGGGCACAGCCGCGTCGGAGGAGGCGCGCGAGCCCTGGGCGACCGTGGCGGATGGATCTGGCCGCCGCTCGATCTGGTGGTTCGATAGGAAGGGGAGGGGAGGGGAGAGGGCGGGGAGCGTGGGCGGAGGCCATGGGTGGCGCCGAGGTCTGAGCGTGGGTGGCGGCGCGTCGAGGAGGAGCTCGTGGGGGAGGGGGGTTTGAGCCCGGGCGGGCATTGTCACGGCATTCAACACCGAGGTGGTGTCGTGCTTGGTCCAGACATGGGATTGATGGGCAAGGAGAACTCCGTCGGCGCCGACGCCAAACCGCATCGCTGCCGCCGCCGGCATGGCCAAGGACACGGAGACGCGGCCTACGTCGGCGGGCGCAGAGGAGAGGGAGGAGAGTGAGATCGAGGAGGACTGGAGGTTACAAGAAGGGAGGAGATCGGGAGGAATAACCTGACGAGTAGCAGCTGACACAACTGTGGAGCGCTGTGTTGACGCCGTCATGACGCCGGCAGCACAGAGGAACCGGGGACGAGAGGTCAGATCCAATCGCCCGTGAAGACGCCGTGGAAGGTAATTTGTGGGAAGGTTAAATATAAGCTATTTTTTTGGTGGGAACAAATACCCTGATTTAGGACCTTTTAGTGGGAGGTAAAAAAATATTGGCGCAAACAACAGTACACATAAATTAGGTGGTAGGAAAGTAATTTTTTTGTTTTAAAAAAGTAATTATTTTTTGATGGAATTTTCTAGATTGTAAATATATTTCGAGTATTTGTAAAAAGTTATATCATGGTGATAAAACCACCAAATCGGATAATTGTGAAGGGGTGATTCGGCGCCCTCCACTATAACGTCCTCATTGTCAATATTTGTATAGTCGTCGCCATTTGAGGAAGCCAATTAACGAACGAAAAAGAGCTTCCCTGTTTATATTGTAAAATAACCATCACATACATCGAAGCAACCGATACAAATGGACGACACACACACCCAAGGCAAGATACACAAATACCGGTCACCGACACACAACCTCAACGACTACCAAGCATCTATAAGATGTGCAAAAAAAGGGATTCGTTTAGAGCCGACGGAGACCACCAGCACGAGGAGCGATCATCTTGGAAGACGTGCGTCGGACATCCCGGACCGATGACTCCAAGACGATGCCGGACCGGAAAGGCACGACTACAAACGTCGTCATCGTCCGATCCGAAGATCAAGTTTTCACTCGGAGTAATACGGAAGGAGTGGGAGGAACACGACGTTCACGGATGCCTTCACCGTCAACCAGTGCACAAATTGGGTAGGTGATGTACCACAGTGCTTCAACCCCTCCGCCGCAACCCTGGTTTGCCAAACACACGCAGTAAATTAGGAAGGTGTTGTTTCATCATGGATCTACACTTAGGTTGGGATATGTCAAAAAATTGGCCAGTTCTGAACTACATGTCACAAAAACCTCATGTGACCCTCACTTAAAACTATTAGGTTATACTCTTGTCTCGAAACATAAGTATTGATGGGATGGGTTGATGAGAGGGTCTATCTATGTCAGTCTCGATCTCACTTTCCGATCTTGAGATGGAGTGATCTCAGCATCTTTCATTTTACTGGACAATTCGTCGAGGGTTTGTCCACGCGAGAGTAGGGCCAACGTAATATGCCGCTTTTGTCAGAGATTCAACTATGTAAATTAAACAACCCTGCATCGCGATGCCTTTGCCTGTCGAATCCGTCCTACATCGGATCCACTCGCAAGGGGGTGAACGAGCCATGTCGCCGCTGCTGCTGGCCGGGCTTCACCTAGTCACGCCCTCTAGTTGCGGTAGGGGAGGGGATAAGCGGGAGGTGGGGCGCTGGGAGGCGGCTAACGATCTCTCCCATCGCCTGCGAGGGCGACTCGGGATGGTCCTCCGCGCCACAGTAGGTCGAACATAGTCATGTTGCCTACGTTTTACCGAAAATAATAGAGATTCAACTATGTCAACTATCAACCAAACAAATTTAGTTTTGAGAATCACTTATTGGAATATCACACATTTGTTAAAAAACAAAAAGTATCCACATAAGGCCAACGATTTGTCTCTTATTTATATATTCATTTTCAGATATAAAAAACCTTCAAGTATTGGACCGTTGCCTCGTCTTATCCGCCCCTTCTTTATGTATTCACTAGCAAACATGCCCGTGCGTTGCAACGGGAGGAAATAAATCATCCCTCATGCACACACAGACGACATCAACAAATTTCTTAAAATCTTTCACTGTGTGACACGACAAACAACATGGTAAGTGGTGTTACACAAAAATATAATGACGGGATGATTTTTGAAGTGTACTCAACGTGTTTCTAATCCATTAGATAACAGAAATATCTACCTAATTGTCGCTATCTCTTTATGCCTCTATTGAAGGGTGTTTAGCAGGAAGGGGGTGAAAAAGTATTTTTTTTTTTGAAGGAAATGTTTTCAATAATGAAAGTTTGGTCAATAGAATTACCGCCAGCACACACCACCGCCGCACCGGACCGCCGCCGCCTAGGGACACCTCCCAGAGGCGTGCTGTCCCGCGCCGGAACACCACCGAAAGGAAATTGGCTGGTGCCGGACCCCGGGTTGTCGTGCCGACATATGCTACCTACACTACTTAAGTAGGTAAAAATATGCAACCAAATTACTATATGAATATTAGTTTAGTTTTTTAAAAGAATGCAAAAATAATGAGGTCATTTGGATTTGTGGTTTAAAAGTTGCAGATAATCAAAGTTCGGTCAATAGAATTACTATCTTCTTTCAAAGTTTGGTCGATCACGTATTTCCGTAATATACGCTATCGGGTGGAGCGCGTCCGCGTTCGCGCGATTGATCAGACGCCCTGGTGGAGCGCGTAGGGCTCGCGCGTCTGGTCGGTTGCGCCGCTGTTTCCTTCGCTCCATCTTTCCCACGATCCTTTTCCTCTTTCCTTTTCACGCGCCGGACCCTGGTCAAACTACCCAGAGCGACCCGAGTCATACCTCGATCCGCTGTTCCGCCGCCGCGCGACCCGAGCGCTGGCCGCATCCAGCAGCCACATCATGGCGGCGCGACGAAGCAGTCCACGCCGGCGCCTCCCTGCCGCTCCCCTCTCCCTCTAACGTTTCTTCGCCACCCGCCGCTCGGCGCCTTCCGCCCGTCGGCCTCCTCCTCCCTGGATCTCGGCTGGTCGATCCTGCCCGTGGGCGCATGGCTGGACCGCCCGACACCTCAACTCCGGCGCCAACGGACCTGCCATCCTGCTCACCTGCCCGGGTCTCCCGTGCGCTTCAGTGCAACGCCCTGCAGCAGCTCTCCCCTGGTCAGCCGTCCCTCTGCTCAGCGGCGCCCGGACTGGCTCGCCTGTCTCCCTTGCGACCAACGACCTGAACAACAATAGTATGATTTTCCCCTCATGTTTCCCTCTGTATTTTTCATTGCAACTGCAGCAAATTTAGATTCAAAATACATCACATGGGCATTAGTACTGTGCTATACATACAACATAAGTATGCTGATTTTAGTTTGAAAGTAGAAGACTAATTTTCCCTTGCTTGCTGTTTTATTGGTAGCTACTTTCATGCTCTTCCACATCTGCAATAATAAGATGGTTCAGGGAAATAATAAGATAGAAAACCCAGGCAAATTTCAAAACTAAATCTGATGAACATGAATGCCGTTCATATACTTCAGTTCAGTTCAATCTGTTCCCTGCTCATGTGCTTGTATAATCGCAAAGCTGCTGTCTCGGGCTCCTTGGCTTAAGATGGTGTCTTCTTAGTGATGTTGCTCCAAAACATTTTAGGTTGCTTCACACCGTTCAGTATGCCCCTGTTCACTAAATTCAGGCACACGTGGTCTCTTCTTTGGCTGTCATGACTTTGGTAATCAATTATCTTCTACCAAAATCTGTTAAACTTCTATTTTTTTAATATAATGCTTCTTAGAATTACTATATCAGATTCAGTTTGACTACAATGTGGAAGGCATAAGAACAAGATTTTCACATGACACGTTTTAGAGAAATAATGCAAGTGACAGAAGATCTTCTAAAGAACGGGTGACAGAGGTAAAAATAGATCTGGAATAATTTTCAGGCCATGGGATTAGTGTAATATTGCTCTGGCTTTGATTTGGCCATCCCTGTCCTGATCAAATGATCCCTTAAATTAAAAAACAAAGAAATCGTCTCAAACAAATCAAAGTAGCACTGACTGAGCTATTTATGCATTAGCAAACAGTACAGGAGCTTTTCCTAACATTTTAGTCAGAACCATGATTCTAAATACTGAACCTCAAACAAAAGAGAAATTAAACAAAAAAACACACTGAATGAGAAGTCATGGAACATAAGCAGAAACACATAGGAGCTTTAATTGAGTGAATCATTCAAATCAAACCATCTATAAAAATTCATCCAAGGCTGCAACCATTCAACTGAAACTCCTAAAGTTAAATTGCATGACAAGTATCATACACTGAATCAAGTAAAGAATCAAGCAAGTATCTTGAATCTGATGGATCACCTGCTGCCGACGACGGATCCGGCACCTTGGGCGCCGGGATTGACACATCAGGCGCCTTGGGGGTCGGGGTTGGGCTGCCGGCGACCTCGCCATCCCGTCCGGCCGGGGTAGAGGCTGCGAGGTAGAGGAGGTCGGGAGGGTCTGACTGCGAGGCGGGAGAGGAAGGGATGCGGTATAGCCAACTACTAAACTGAACTTATTTACCCTCATGTCACATGTACTACCATGTGACAGCAATACTATTTCTTGTTCCATCAACCAAATTTTGCTTTACAGTGTATAGATAAATTTGGCTTTACCATGTGACAGTAATACTGGTATGCATGTATCCCTGTTGTCTTGTCTTGTAATGCAGCTAGTGATGCTATTGACTGTAATACAGCTACTAATGCAGCTGTTATGTTTTTTTAATAGGACTGGCTTTACGGAGATAAGGCAAAAATGACACGAGATAGGAGCTGGATGGACAGGGAAAGAGATTCTGTTGAGTGGCAAACTGGCATGAAGGATTTCTTGAATTTTGACTTTGATGGTGCTCACCCAGACTCAACAGTCCCATGCCCATGTAGGAGATGTCTCAATATTGCTCCGAAAAATAAAAAGGATGTTCATACTGACTTGTTGTTCAATGGGATGGATCCAACCTACACTCGCTGGATATACCATGGTGAACAATCCAATGAGGGAAGCATGTCTGAAGATTCTGATAATGAAGACGCTGTAGATGATGGTTCTGGGGTATGTGACATGCTCAATACTCTCATAAAGGGCACAAACATGGAAGCAATGCAGACATTGGTGAAGGTGCGGGAGACATTCATGTGGATGCTTCGAGCGGTGATGAAAGGAACCAGGAGCCAAATGCAACAGCCAAGGTCTTCTTCGAACTATTGAAAGAGGCATAAAATGATTTGTACCCAGGTTGCAAGGATTTCACGAAGCTATCTTTCATTGTGAAGCTTTACCAAATCAAGTGCGTGTCCGCGATGACCAATAGAGCATGTGACTTAGTTCTGCAGATGTTCACGCAGGTGCTGCCAAAGGGTCATTGCATTCCTACTAATCTTGCAAAAGTAAGGAAGGTGATCCGAGATCTTGGGCTGGACTGCAAGAAGATACACGTGTGCGTTAATGATTGCGTGCTATTCCGTAATGAACATGCTGATGCAGAAGAATGCCCTGTCTGTCATGCGTCTCGATGGAAATCTACTCCTACCAGTGCCAGAAATTACAATACCTGAAGAGATCACTAGGTGGTGCAGAAATGATGACGAAGGATCCAGCGTTGATGTTTCGGTCATAGAAAATATAAAACCTATTGAGGTTGAAGATGTCCAGTTCAAATTTGATGATGATACAGATGATGATGAGGCTTACGTAAATGATGGCCATGTTGCTCCTTTGGGACAAGAAGAATCGGATGATGACCAGGGGTTCTTTGTATAGTTTTTAATCTCTTGGTAAGGTGCTTTTCACATGTTTAAGCCATGAATATAATACCCTGAACTTTTTTGATGGTTACCTACGAGTAGTATCTCTCCTGAAGTTTAATCTGATGTGAAACAGGTTCAAACAAGGCACCCCTGCATAGTGTCATCTGTTGTGGCAAATGAGAACAAAAGCTAGTGCTCAACACTAACAGTTTGGTGATGAAGAGAAGAGAAGAGTAGTTGTTGTTCTTTTAAATGGAGCCTGGGAGTGTTTAAAAATAGATAGTATGCAGCCTTGCTCAATTTCTCTGTTTAACACATAATTTTATATTGAATCTCCTTTTTTATTAATAGCACACATAAACACATACAATCACATCAAGCAAGATAGAGAAAAGTTAGGAAGAGAATGTGAGGATTTGCTGCTCAGTTCTCACGACTCACCTTTGTGAGAAGGGCACTGAGCTTGGCGTCTTTTATCGGTGTCGAGGACAACCTTGCTACCGGAGTAGGTCAGTAGGGTGAGTGGAGGAGACCTTGGCGGTGCAAGAAACACTAAAGTGAAGGGCGTCCGCGAGTGTGCAACGTTTCGCACGCGCGTAAGCGAGCGTTCCTCCAAGTTGTGGTACCACCGATGTCCACTTTGCAACATATGTGGCTAAAATGCAACTTAGGTGCAAGTTGTGGGACCTAATGTGTTAATACCTCTGTAAACTAGTACGCGACTTTAATCAGATCCTGTGAAATAGTATAATAAATAAAGGAAAAATCAGGAGCACTATAGAGAATATCGTTGCAATATCCCGCTCCTTTTTTGGCAACACTAGAGGATTGTTGCATTATGTTGTACGTATTACCATGCTCAATTTGTCGCAATATGTAATAGTTATTGCAACACAAGGAAGGTGAGGCAAAAAGTAACCCTATTACAACCAATACATGCTTTGTTGCAATAGTATCTATGACTAGCGCCACATGTCAGAGTTGTTGCAATATATGTCTAAATATTACCACAAAGATGTACTTTGTTGCAATACCTAGCCATTATTGCAACAAGATGACCAATTCATGCAACAGGACGAAATTGTTGCAATATCACTACCATATTACAACGCCGATGCAGCTTGTGGCAATACATGGCTTCTATTGCAACAAAACAAGTACTTAGCGCGATGAAACAAAATTGTGGCAATATGTAGATCCTATTACCACAAACTGGAATTTTGTGGTAATATAGCATTTTATTGCAACAAAAGATGGTTGTAGCAATATTTTTTGTTGCAATAGACCCGAATCCTTGTAGTGACGGTTCAATGTCAGGGGCATAAGTGTGCTTACGGATTGGAGGGATCAGGTTTTGAGCCTCAGGAGTTGGTGCAGCAACCCGTTTGTTATTGGTATCATAACTCGCCTAGTAAAATGAAAGATCAGCCTCTTCAACAAGTTGACAAGCCAGTGGACGTACTTCTCGGTTTATGGCGCGGAGATCTTCAGTGCCAAATTCTGATCCGTCTTCTTTTAAGCTTGGGTAGCCTTTAGCCACGTCTGTCGGATCAAGGTCAGGCACCCATGCTTTTGCCCGGGTTAGTGCGGTCAGAGCGCCAGCCCTTGCAGCAGACCTCTTTAGCTCTTCCACCCGGGCAGGCAACATAGATAGCCTGTCTAAGGTATCCTTGATTAACGTCGGGGGCGGCTTATTGCGAGAAGCGGTGCAAATAATTCGTTGTGCGCCGGTATACAGTTTCTCTATCAGCGTGTAGGCAGCCTTCAGCTTCTTCTGAACATCAGAGCCCAGATGACTAATGCGAGTTCCTGCATCATTGCAAACATTAGTAAACCGACAACACATGAGAAAGATATGTTGAAAGTATTAAGGGAAAGATGTTTATCGAACACAGCAGCAGTCATGGCATGAATCTGCCGCTTTACGCCGGTCAGTTCATCAACCGGTTTAAGAGCGGCTTCTGCATTCTCAGCCCTTTTGATCAAAGCGGATTTTTCAGTCTCCCAATCCGCCCGCTCCTTGTTGAAGCTCTCTTTTAGCTTTTCCATAGCGGCTAAGGCGCTTGTCAGCTCATCTTTTGCCTTGGAAGCTTCGGCCTATTGGGACTTGATATTTTCTTGGAGATCGGCGGTTTGAGATTCCTTCTTGCTCAGTTAAGCCTATAAAGAGACAGATATATAATGAGTTGACAGTACACATTTGAAGTACCAAGCACATAACAAGTTATGCCCTTGGTACTTGGGGGCTAATGCATATTTGCTCCTTATCAGAAATTTCTACAAGTCCCAAGCACAATACAAGTATTAATCTTGGCACTTGGGGGCTAATGTGTGTTTGCTCAAAAACTGTTGGTATGGGAATTCTTATACAATCCCGGTTCATCTTTATAAAGTTAAACTGGCCCTTGGGAGCTATACCGGTGAAAGAGCAGTATGGCAAATTTTAAGGAACCGGTTCATCATAAAGAGGTAATCCGGTCCCTGGAGGCTAAATATGCAAAGTTAAGTTATGACAACAGTCCCGGTTTAGATCGGTATCATAAACCGTCACTTGGGGGCTACAAGGAGTTGATAAACTGCAACTGGACAAAAGAGAAAAATAGTAGTTACCTCATATCGCTCCTTCATCAAGTTTACCAAACTAGCTTCATAGTCACGGCTGGTATACAGACGGTTCAAGAAGCCAGAGTGAATGTCTTGAGCATTGAGATGGACGTAGCTTGATAAATCGGCATTCCATTTGCCTTTGCCGATAGCACAGAGGTCGTCCTTGGCAGTATGCTTTGACACAGCGACAGGGTTACCAGGAGTGGTGTGGCTAGTGCCAGTAATCATAATGTCATCATCTTGGTCATCGGCAGCCTTCACTGGAGTCGGCGGTTTGTCGGTATCCTTAACTGGACTGACCGGTTTGTCATTAGTTCGGACAGGGCTGGTTGGCCGGTCTGCATGGCTTGTAGTGTCAACTTGCACTTGTGCGGCAAGGAAATCATGGTCTTGAGGCGGCGGATCGTTAAGCATGTCGTCAGCGTCGGTTTCTTCTGGATCTAGAGTTTTTTCCGGTTCAACAACTACATTATCATCAGCCGGTTTGCTTAACCGAGCTTTCTTGCTGGGTCTCGGCTTGGCGCTGAGAAAAGATAGACATGAGAATCAGTACAGTATGAAAAGATAACACATCAAGAATAAAGACACGTGCATAGCTCACCGGGGAACTGTTTTGAGGGGCGGAAGTTGTGTGGCCGATGACTCGGCAGAAGATGAGTGAGAAGTACCCTGATAATTTGAATCAGACGGGTTAAGAGGCTGGCGGAAACAACCTGCTTTGGGGTACGAAGTATCAATGGGATAAGAGACCTCGGATCGGCATTTCCGAACCGGACTGTTCGGTAAACCGGCGAAGGTAACTACCTGGCCGCTGTGCCGGGTTGTACGGCGAGCCTCGTGCTGCTGTGTCTTCAAAAGAAAGTTTGGATCCAAGTAAGCAAGAGGGTGAGAAAATTTTACTTTCCGGTTTGCTTGACGGATTTTTGATGTTGGCAGAGGATCTGAATCGGAGGAAAGAATGGTTACCTCTACGTCCTCAGCATGACTGCCTTCAGCGTCGTCCTGATAATAATCATTGTCAATGAGATGTACGAAAAATGAACCAAGAGAGTCAAGTTCTACCTCTGGTTCCGGATTACCCACATCGTCATCAGCTGGTAGATCGGAGGATGCAGTGGTCCTTTTCTTGGCAGGTTTTTTAACAACCTTGGTCTTTGGGCGAACTGGCTTGACCGGTTTGTCTTGCGGCTTCGCCGGTTTGTCCTGTGATGGTTTCTTGTTCCAGAACGGATCATCACCCTGTCAGAAAATAATCACACTTTCAGAAAATATTTGGACAGAAGAAACTTCAGATAAAAAGATTATATGATTCTTACAGCTGATGGTTTGTTGAAGGTGCAGAAAGGGAGCAGTCCGGTTTGGGCACAGACAGCCTCCGGTTTGTTCAGTATCTTTTTTACAGCCTCAATGACTTCTGCATCTGTAAGCTGAATGTCAATGTGCCGCTGAGCATCCTTCAAACTCCCCGTATATTCCCACATCAAACCGGAGAGCCGGCTTAAGGGCAGAATACTCCAGCTTATCCAACAACGAGCAAGATCAACTCCTGTCAAACCGTTTGCCATGAAGGCTCTAAGCTTTGGTAATTGAGGAGCATAGTTGGCCCTTTCTCTTGCAGTCAGCCTCTGAGGAAAAGGATGTGTGTTGCTCAGGCGTTCAGGGCGGTAACCCGGCAGGGGGTTTTCATCAGATGGAGAGGTATCCATGCAATACAACCAAGTCTGGTTCAACTCTTTGGGGTGACTGTGAAGTTTGGGATGAGGGAAGGTGAATTCTTTCCTTTTCTGAACCGCCATTCCGCCCAGTTCCGTATTGGGTCCATCCGAGAACTCGGTGCGACGGTTTAAGTGAAAAAAATCCCTAAACAGTTCGACTGTAGGTTCCTCTTGCAGATAAACCTCACAGAATACTTGGAAGTGGCAGATGTTGGTCACAGAGTTGGGACTGATGTCTTGAGGGCGCAGCTGAAAATTGGCTAGTACATCTCGAATTTTTTTTGAACCGGGAGGGCTAAAACCTCGTCCGAGATGATCAGCAAACACGACTACCTCTCCATCCTTGGGTGTAGGAGGATTTTCAGGGCCAGGGACCCTCCAGTGGACGACATCTTTCTTGGCTAAAGCGCCCGTTTTAACAAGATTGTTTAACTGTTCTTCGGTTACTCGAGAAGGAGCCCAATTGCACTCATAGACTTGCTTGGCCATGGCAATAGAAGTCTGAAACATGAGTATTGCCGGTTTAAGATTTACAGTGGACAACTATACAGCAGTTTAAGGATACAAGTATATTGATAAACCGGAATTGGTTATTCGTAAACCGGAGTCTGACAATGGAAACAGTACAATGATGAAAGCATTGGCGGTTCAACAGGGGACTAATGGTATCTACTAGGTCATCATTTTGTATATGAAGTTAAACTGCCCAATCTGGTATTAAAAATGTATAAGTAAAGGGGAAAAAAGGTTTCACAAGTTGGCATTATAATTTTGGATCTACCGCATGTCAGAAAATGAAAATATATTCATACCTAAATATTGGTACCGAAGCAGTTGATGAAAGTTCAGATGGGATTTTCTACTTAAACGAGATGCATGGATGGAAAAGAAGGGCTACGGCTATCGCTGTACAAGATAAATATCAAGGAGCTATTGCACAACGACGAACACCGACGAACATCTATGAACACTGAAACCCTAATGACAGATCTATGGCGGAAGGAAAGAAGGCTTACCGATGCTGATGGAAGTGCGGAGAGGCGCCGCGTTTCTCTGGTGCGTTCAGGGTGATGCAGCGGCCGGAGTTGAGGCAGAAGCGAAAGTCGACGGTGGCGGCGGAGCTCCAAAGGTCGGGCAGCGTAAGGAAGAGGACGAGGTGAAGAGGCACGAGGGGGAAAATGGAAAGACCCCCTGGCCCTATTTATAAGGGCAGAAAGATAAGCGTCAGGCGCGAAAATCGCGGAGCCTAAATTTTGGATATGAGGCCGAGCTGTCGCCTCGATTGTCGGAGACTCGTTAATGACAGGTGACGTCATGGCGGTTTACCATGATCCTAGAAGATGATGTCACGGCGGTTTACAAGATTATGTGAAGATGTTGAAGAAATTTTTTTCTTAAGTATTGAGGATTGACATGAACCAGTTCAAATCAATCTGGGGCCTAATGTTGGGGATATTACCACTGGGCGTAAACCGGCCAGGAGAGGCCGGGTTAACCCCATAAGTAGTTCATCTGTATCTGAAGTCCATGAAGACAGACGGTGACGCTTCATGAAGGCCTAGGGCCGAAAGCCGGTTTAAGGCCTGTAGACATAAACCGGCATTGATATGTAAACTTGTGTTGTAAAATAGAAGTAGCAGAGACCGAGCCGGACACGATTATGAGCCGGCCTCGGGACTCTGTAAACCGACGGGCGTCAACCCATGTATATAAGGGGACGACCCGGCGGCGGTTCAAGGACAACAGACAACAACAACTCGAGACTCAGGCAAAGCGTATTCGCTCCCTGGTCATCGCACTACTAGGAAAAGGGCAATAGATGATATGGCCACTAATGGCGCACCAGACATGTGGTGCGCCACTACTATATACTAATGGCGCACCATGTGTCGGTGCGCCATTAGTGTCCAAATACTAATGGCGCACCACATCCACGGTGCGCCATTAGTAACAAAAAAATTTTCATTTTTTTTCAAAACTAGTAATGGCGTACCAGTGGATAGTGCGCCATTACTAGTTAAACTAGACTAGTAATGGCACACCACATCCACGGTGCGCCCTAGTAATTTTTTTCAATTTTTTTTTCAAAACTAGTAAGGGCGCACCAGTGGATAGTGCGCCATTACTAGTTGAACTAGTAATGGCGCACCACATCCACGGTGCGCCACTAGTAAATTTTTTCCAATTTTTTTTTCAATTTTTTTTTCAAAACTAGTAATGGCGCACCGTGTGTGGTGCGCCATTACTAGTTGAACTAGTAATGGCGCACCACTCCCACAGTGCGCCATTACTAACTTGGCCCAAAAATTCCACCGAATGCACCCCCCGCCCCTGTGGACCGCCTTTTCAGTTTTAGAAAAAAGAAAATGATGGAAATGTCAAAAAAATAAAAGAAAATAAGTTTCCCATGTGATATGTGGTCTACTTATTGGGAAAATTTACAAATATGAATTTCGACTTTATTTGCAAAATCTCTCTGGAATTTGTAAAATGGGCATAACTTTTGCATACGAACTCGGATTAAAAAGTTTTTTATATGAAAAATCATCTACTCGAAAAGTTACATCCGAATTTAACCGGGGGAACCCCGTTAAATATTTTCAAAATCCTCAAAAACCTAACAGAAAAAAGTTACGGGGCTTTTAAGATCTAGAGTGGAAAAAAATGGAAAAAATTTCAAACTTGGTCAAATCTGGTCAAACTAATTATTCTAGAATATTAGTGTTACTAAATAATTATTTCATTTTTTTGAATTTTGGTCAAATCTGGTCAAACTGTGGTCAAACTAATTATTCAAGAAATATTAGTGTTACTAAATAATTATTGTTTTTTAAAACAATAGTTTCAAACTCAAACAGTGAAATGTGTGACGAGGCTTCCACTAATAACATAAAAAAAATTGGTTTCGAAAAAAAAATTGGAATTTTTTTTCCAAATATGATACGTAATATGACAGGGAAGTTTGAAATACTTTTTTCAAAATTTCATCATACTCATGAACATGAACAAAGTCCTAGACATCAACAAGGTTTAATAGGATTGATATGATAGATATATCAACAAGTGCCTGTGAAGTGAGCTGGTGCTGGGGTTGGATAGAACTGCGAAGCTAAGCGTGCTTGGGCTGGAGTAGTGTGAGGATGGGTGACCTTCTGGGAAGTTTGACCATAGAGTGCGATTTGACTTGAGATTAAGCATATTGACCTAATTTTTTTTTTAAAATTATTACTAATGGCGCACTTCTATGTGGTGCGCCATTAGTATACGAGATATACTAATGGCGCACCGTGGGCTATACTAATGGCGCATCACTGGTGCGCCATACTAATGGCACACCAGTGGTGCGCCATTAGTATTTAATACTAGTGGCGTGGTACTAGTGGCGCATCAGTAGTGCGCCATTAGTACGCAAAACTGGTGCGCCACTAGTAGGCCTTTTCCTACTAGTGTCGAAACCCCATCAATTCCATCACAACTAGACGTAGGCTTTTACCTTCATCGTAAGGGGCCGAACTAGTATAAAACTCTCATGCGTCCCTTCTCCGCTTTAACCCCTTTAAGCTAACCCGTAGCGATGGCTCCACGACTAAGTCCTTTCTCTAGGACATCTGCTGTGACAAAACCACGACAAAATGCATTGTATACCAATTGTATGATTATGTAGTACAGTACATAATCTTTATTTCTTTTGCCATTTCTATAAGGTATTGTCATTTTCAAGGGGGGGAATTTCTTGGTACACAAACATTTTATATACCAGATCAATTGTTTTAAAAAAAATCCACACACAAATTTTTTGAACACCCAAGTGTGAAATCCTGGATCCGCCACTGGAGGCACGTGGTGACGGGGATGGCGGCCCTTGGTTCTAGGCGTGTCATCGTCTTACTTCGGCAGTGCCCGCGTGGTGGCCATTCGGGTGTGTGTGCGACTGCTAGGTTGTTGTGACACGGTTGGCCTCTTGCAGCAGCTTGCTGCTGTTGGGAGTGGCGCCATGGCGCATGATGGTGGCGGTGGCGTAGAGGGCGCGGTACTTGGTGGATGTGTGCTTTCTTGTCTCATTGGTGCTACGGTGGCTTCATCTGCGGTGTGCTATTGGATCTGGCGGTCATGGTCTGCCGCTGGCAATGGTTGGGCCCCTTCCCTGGGGCTCATTGAGGTTGAGGGGAGAAAGGCTCTAGGCAAAGGCTTTACTACAGATCGGGATTGGTTACTGGCGACGATGGCGTGATGACGCATTTTCATTGGGAGTCGTCAATGAACTGCTCCTCCTCTCCACTAGGTCATGGTTTGTCGCTTCCTACGCTTCTGTGGTGGCTGTTGGTGGGGTCAGACCCCTTCCCAGGTCTCGGCAGGAGTCGTGGGTGGTTTCTAAGTGAAAAATGTATTGATCGAGGGGGTCGATATCGGCATCGACAACGCTACCGGGCATCATGTTTCTTGAAGGCATCTCCGAAGATCTCGCTTCCTTCCCTCTGAGTAGCGGGTGAATAGGTGGTGGAGGTTCAGTTGGCCGGTTGTGGCTTTTTTATATATTTTTTGCTCATGGTCGGGGGTTTTGCTTGGTTGTCCCTTTGTTAATCAAGCAATTGTGTGATTTTTGGCCTAGGTTTCCTTATAAACTGGGTAAACTTTTTTTTATGAAATCACAAAAGCACTCTGATCCCTTAAAAAAATGCAGGTCCATCAACATTTAGGAACGACATTTATTATACAAGGATATGCAACAATAATCTCATGTTGTTGAGCACAAGAACACTGTATTGGTATATCGGTGCACCGAACGTTATTCCTTAGTCGCCGTAAATACAATTTGAGGTTAATCTGATCTTGGCTGTTCTATACGCAGGGGGAGGGTGTTAGAGGGATGGCCCGAGGGGAAAGCAACTCACAACAAAGACGCTGCTGGCAGCAGCGAAGAAGAAGACGGAGACAGGCTTAGCAAGCTACCCCCGCGTCGCCTCCCCCGGTGGCGGCGGGGGAACCCTAGCCGCGCCGTCGCGGCCCCCTCCCCACCTAGCCCCACCTCCTCGCCGCCGCCTGAGGCAGCCGCCGTGCAAGAACGGGGCACCAAGGATGGTGGCGGCGGGGCCTCGGCTGCCCTGCCTACGTGGGGAGTCCCTGATCTGGAGCGGCGGCTCCTTTGGCGAGGCACTGCAGGCTCCGGCGAGCAGTCGTGCGGGCGGTGGATCTGGCGTCCTGGCCACGCGGGCGGCGGGATCCCGATGGTCGTTGCCGGCTGGCGGCGGCTTCTGCGACGGTCGGTGCGCGCGATTTGGTGCCTCCCCTCCTCCCCTGTTCGGTGTGCGGGCCAGCCTGGTCAGCCCGCGCCTCCCTTTGTCACCGGTTCTGTACAGGAGGCGCTGGTGGTGGTGGGGATCTAGTTCGGGGGAAATCCCTGGCCGGCCATGACCGGCCGCGCCGAGGCGACACCTGAGGGCGCCGTTCTCCTCCTTGGAGGCGTCGGTATGGACTGATCTCCTCACTTCCCCTTGCCCTAGGTCTCCCGGGCGAAATCCCTAACTTTGTTGGGAGGCGGCAGCGCTCATGGCGTCGTTCCCTTCTTGAAGGCGCCGCTTTGGTTATCTTGGGGTGGGGTGGCGCTTGCGGGTGTTGGGCGACGGCGGTGGTGCGGTCCTATCCTAGCATGGATCTGCGTCCGTTGCTTGGATATGGACTCGCGTTCGTGGAGGTCGACGTTGGGCGTCGTGGTTGCGTCAATGGCGGTGGACCTGCCAAGGCTCGCGTAGGTGGAGGTCGTCGTTTGGCGTCGTGGTGGCGTCGATGGCGGAGGACCTGCCAAGGTTGACACCTCAATCTGCTTTGAAGATGGACCAGTGGAATATGGCGGCGACGACACATGTGAGTTCGTCGGACTAGTTTGTGCCCCGGACTTGGCAGATGGCTCGGTCGGGGCCTCCGGCTTTAGATGTTAGGCTTAGGTGAGAGGTATGGATATGTGGCCCAGGTTGCACCCCTTCATCATATGGATAGGAGTAGCGGCAGATTGCCAAGATGGTGGATCTAGGCATATTGTTGTTCTACTTTGTAAGGTCTTGAGAATAATCAATAAAATGGCCGCATGCATCTCCAAGATGCAGAGGCCGGGGGTCATCCTCCTTTTCTAAAAAGAAAGTGGGATGGCCCGAGGAAGTGGAGATAGGAGGACACTGCGACGAGGCACACATGGTAGCGCCGGCTGCCGCCGGGAGGGGGGAGGAGGAGGGACACAGTCAAGCCAGCGTTGGAGGATTGCCGTAGGAAGAAATCGCATTTGACAAAAGAGATAGACAGTGCAACACATTTTATTTTCGATGCAATTTAGATTAGTTTTGGATACAAAACGCCATAATGTGGACGAAAAAAATCATCCGACTTGTTTTGGATCCAATAGCTGGTAGGCATTACTTCTAAATCGATTAATACTGAACTAACTCATTTATAACTGACTAATAGGCATCCCAGAGTATATGCGGTCACCACTTTTATAGCCTTGAGTGCCGTCACAGGTGTTCCAAAAAGGCAAGATCTCAATCTCTAACATTTATAAGGTGATCGCATGCGGAATGGAGTGGCGAACTTGAAGGAGTACAAGTTTGTCGTGATGCATCAGCAATTTCTAATCTATTATTTGTTGATGACTCCTTGATCTTAATGCATGCTACAACAGGTAGTGCGAATTGCTTGAGACAGATTCTATCTGAATATTGTAAGGCGTCTGGGCAATTAGTGAGTGAAGACAACTCGAGCATTTTCTTTAGTCCGAGTACAGAGCCTGAGGTTAGAGAGGAAGTGTGTACAATTCTGAATATAATGACCGACGCTCTGACGGATAAATATCTCGGATTGCTAGGCATTGTTGGGGCTGACAGAAGTGATAACATCCAGTTCCTGGTTGATAGAGTGTTAAAGAGACTGCTTGGATGGAAAGAGAAAACTTTGTCTGCAGGTGGTAAAGAGGTGCTTCTGAAAGCGATTGCACAGGCGATACCATCATATGCGATGTCTGTTTTTAAAATCCCAAAACAAATTTGCAAAGGAATCACTGACGGTATGTCGCAATATTGGTGGGGCGATGATGCGGATCAAAGATGGATGCATTGGCTAGCTTGGTGGAAAATGTGCATCCCGAAGAAATTTGGAGGAATGGGATTCAGGGATATCCATTGCTTTAACCTTGCCTTGTTAGCTAAACAAGCATGGAGACTAATTGAGAATCCTGATTCTCTCTGTGCTACTATTTTGCGTGCAAGGTATTGTCCATCAGGAGATTTATTAAACGCTGAGTTGAAAAAAGGGAGCTCCTTTACATGGCAAAGTATATGGGCTGGGATTAATACATTAAAACGTGGTCATATATGGCGTGTGGGTGATGGAACTAATATTGACATCTGGAAAGACGAATGGATCCCTAATAGTGCATCACGTAAAGTTATAACTAGAAGGGGCCAAAACATTCTTAACAGGGTGAGCGACCTTATTGACCCTAACACAAATCACTGGAATGTGGATCTAGTGAGGCAGACTTTTTGGCAAGTGGATGTTCAAAGGATTCTTGCTATCCCTTTATCATCTTCTGGCATGCAAGGCTTTGTTGCTTGGAACCTGACTCGTACGAACACCTTCTCTGTGCGTTCAGCATATTATGCAGAATGGGAGGGCCAATATGGCCAAAGGTTAAACATAGGCCATCAAGCATTTGGTATCAATCCACATCCAATTTGGGATAAAATTTGGGGTCTCAAAGTGCCCGCAAAGGTTAAAATCTTTCTTTGGAGAGCTATGCATAATACTATTCCTTTTCGGGTTGCCCTGGCGAACCGCCATATCAAAGTGAGCGGGCAGTGCCCAGTATGTAAGTTTGGAGCAGAAGACATTAAGCATCTCTTGTTCAAGTGTAGCCGAGCAAAGCACGTATGGGAAGCACTGGGCATTCATGACTTAATTGAGAGACTTTGTCTTGTTCATCGTCCAAAGCACGTATGGGAAGCACTAGGCATTCATGACTTAATTGAGAGACTTTGTCTTGTTCATCGTCCAGGACAGTCTGTTCTAGAGGAATTGTTGTACTCAAGCTTGATCAGTCACTGGTTTTGGGACAGGCCCCATTGCCAGAGCTTGTTGCGGTGGCCTGCTGGTATCTATGATGGGAGAGGAGGCAAATTAGCCGTGATATTCACGTGCAGTCCCCAGAAAGATCTGCGATGGCAATCAAAGTGTTATCCTCAAATTTCAGGTCTGCTGAAGTCCCTCATGCAAGGTTGAGAAAGGATAAATGGGCTCCACCAACTGGTGATTGTGTTAAGATAAACGTTGATGCTTCTTTCGATCCAGATATGTTAAGGGGAACTACAGGTGTAGTCATTCGTGATAAAAAAGGGAAGTCCATCGCCGCGTATAATGCACGTTTGGATATTGTTCAAGATGTTCTTTCGGCTGAGGCTCTCGCTCTCAAGCATGGTTTGTCCTTAGCTGAATCCATGGGTTGTAATAGAGTTGTTATGAGTTCTGATAATAGTGAATTAATAGAAATTATGATGAATGAGAGGCCTCCTACAGGTATTGCTGCAACGATTCTTCATGATTGTTTTTCTATGGAGCCAGAATTGTTAGGGTCAAGTATGAGCATGCGAATAGGAAACGAATTCTGTAGCTCATGAACTAGCCCAGTTAGCTAAGTTCCAGGCCAGTAGGGTCTAGTTGGATGATCCTCCCCCCTTTATTGTACCTCTCATGGTGAACGATGTAACATTATTATCTATTGAATAAAGAGGTCTTTTTTGAGGTAAAAAAAAAGAGCAACACCGTGAGACACAAGACAATAGATTCGAGTCATGAAACTTCAAGATTTCTGGGGTCTGGAATCTTTAGGTCGCGAGAAACTCTAAACTACTCAAGACCAGCACTGGCTATAAATACGAGCCACATACTAGGGGACTTGCATCTTGTAGTCACACAGTACCACCGTGCATGCTACACATGTTCTTTTGTTTCTCGTCCTGCTAGATCAAATTGGTCTGCTTATTTTCGGGCATGAGTTTAGGCTTGGGTGACGTTGGGAATATATATGACATCCAAATTGGAAAACACAGTAACCAAGAATGACCTTCATTGCTGCCTGCATTGTGGCCGGGGAGGAGACCCACTAGTAGAAAACAGGGCTTTGATCACAGGGCAGTATTCACATTAGTCCCGGTTCAGTCACGAACCGGGACTAATGTGAGCATTCGTCCCGGTTCGTGCGGCTGAAGACCACCACCAAGTTGCTGAAGACTGTAGCGAGGCCAGTCGCTCAGCGGCATTAGTCATCGGGTCCATCATAAGGCCCAGCCGAACGCAATCTCGCTGTCTAAACACAGTGCTCAACGCCGTCGTGGGGGTGGGGCAAGAAAGGAACCCTAACAATGGGAATTTTATGGAAACTCTATTTCTTGATTAATGCAATATTTTTTGGCATTTTAATAAAAATAATAATGTTATTGATCATTGTTTTTATAGCAACGTTACTGATCATCTTAAGGGCATCTTCAAGGTGGACCCGTAAACCTCCCGCAACTGTCCGGACCACGCTATCCGGACCGTGGAAGCCATCCGACACCGACCTGTATCGGTCCGTGGAGCGGTCCGGTCGCAATTTATCCCACAAACCGGAGACAAAAGCGGGGGAGGTTTGCGGGAGTCCGGACCGCTCTCATGCCCGTTTTCTGACCACCCTGGCCCACCAAAAAACCCCTCCCGCCTGTCCCGCGCTTTCCATCCCACGCCTAGCGCCACTTGTCATGCTGCATTCATGTCATCCTAGAGCATACAGGGCCGGCATTGATGCCGCTATTTGACCGGACGGGAAGGCGGCACAGATGGAAGCGACCTCTTGGGCATCACCGCTGCTTCAATGAGGATGCTGCGTCCCGAGAAATCTACTCCGGCCGCTGCACCGCATTGAAGCGGGCTGACCGCCCCTTCGCCTGCCCTGGTCGCGGCTATTTAGGCCACACTCCGGCGTCGTCCAGATCCGCACCGTCCTCCTCCCCCTCTCCGAGCCCTTCCTTCTCTCCGAGCCTAGCGGCGATGCCGAAGTCCTAGTTCTACACGCTGGTAGGTGGCACCGGTGGAAGTTCGTCGTCAGGAGGATTGTCGCACCGCCGCCATCGCCGACCTGGACCATCCGCATCCAAGGCGGCAGACTCCTCCAGCAAGGAGGAGATAGTCCTCTCCGACGACGGGAAGGACTAGCTGCAGCAACGGCCACGTCTGCTTTCGGAGGCGGCTCTGGTGGACGAAGAATTCGTCCGTGAGATGGAGATCATGACGGAGCGCTCACTCCGGCAGACGGGTCCAATGCCACCATTGTCGGTGCGTGTTAAGGAGGAGCCACCCTTCCACCGCGGGTCCGCGTTAAGCGGGAGGCGGCATCCCCATGCTGGCAGGTGAAGGACGAGCTGGCATCCGACCACACAACCGCGGCCTCCACATCAGCGGCCGTAAGCAAGAGTCGACGTCCCCCCAACGTCTCCACCGCGTGAAAGAGGAGCCGCTACGCACGGATCTACGGGCCCTTTTCACCACCACGAGGCCAACACCGCATCAAAGAGGAGCTGCCGCCCGCGATCGCCAAGGCACCTGGCCACATCCTCCACTATCTCAGAGGCGACGGTTACAACGGTGCCTTTGGCTCTCGGGCCGTGCTATCCGAGGCCGAGCGCGGTGCGGCAGCAGGCGAGCTACGACCAACGCAATGTTGGTCGCCACTCCGAGTTCGCCAAGACGGACATGGCGCCAGAGTGGGTCCGCAACGACCCCGACCTTGCTGCTGTTGGAAATATGCCCTAGAGGCAATAATAAAATGGTTATTATTATATTTCCTTGTTCATGATAATTTTCTATTGTTCATGCTATAATTGTGTTATCCGGAAATCGTAATACATGTGTGAATACATAGACCACAACATGTCCCTAGTGAGCCTCTAGTTGACTAGCTTGTTGATCAACAGATAGTCATGGTTTCCTGACTATGGACATTGGATGTCATTGATAACGGGATCACATCATTAGGAGAATGATGTGATGGACAAGACCCAATCCTAAGCATAGCACAAGATCGTGTAGTTCGTTTGCTAGAGCTTTTCCAAATGTCAAGTATCATTTCCTTAGACCATGAGATTGTGCAACTCCCGGATACCATAGGAGTGCTTTGGGTGTGCCAAACGTCACAATGTAACTGGGTGGCTATAAAGGTGCAATACGGGTATCTCCGAAAGTGTCTGTTGGGTTGGCACGAATCGAGACTGGGATTTGTCACTCCGTATGATGGAGAGGTATCTCTGGGCCCACTCGGTAATGCATCATCATAATGAGCTCAATGTGACCAAGTGTTTGGTCACGGGATCATGCATTACGGTACGAGTAAAGTGACTTGCCGGTAACGAGATTGAACAAGGATTGGGATACCGACGATCGAATCTCGGGCAAGTAACGTACCGATTGACAAAGGGAATTGTATACGGGATTGATTGAATCCTCGACATCGTGGTTCATCCGATGAGATCATCGTGGAACATGTGGGAGACAACATGGGTATCCAAATCCCGCTATTGGTTATTGACCGGAGAGTCGTCTCGGTCATGTCTGCATGTCTCCCGAACCCGTAGGGTCTACACACTTAAGGTTCGGTGACGCTAGAGTTGTAGAGATATTAGTATGCGGTTAACCAAAAGTTGTTCCGAGTCCCGTATGAGATCCCGGACGTCACGAGGAGTTCCGGAATGGTCCGGAGGTAAAGATTTATATATGGGAAGTCCTATTTTGGCCACCGGAAAATGTTCGGGATTTTTCGGTATTGTACCGGGAAGGTTCTAGAAGGTTCCGAAGTGGGGCCCACCTGCATGGGGGGACCCACATGAACGTGGGTAGTGGGGGCAAGGCCCCACACCCCTGATCAAGGCGCACCAAGATCCCACCTTAGAAGGAATAAGATCATATCCCGAAGGGATAAGATCAAGATCCCTAAAAAGGGGGATAACAATCGGTGGGGAAGGGAAATGATTGGATTTCTTTCCCCCACCTTTGCCAACGCCCCAATGGACTTGGAGGGCAAGAAACAAGCCCCCTCCACCCCTATATATAGTGGGGAGGGGCATGGGAGCAGCACCCCAGGCCCTGGCGCCTCCCTCCCTCCCGTGACACCTCTTCCTCCCCGCTTGCGCTTGGCGAAGCCCTGCCGGGATCCCGCTACTTCCACCACCACGCCGTCGTGCTGCTGGATCTCCATCAACTTCTCCTCCCCCCTTGCTGGATCAAGAAGGAGGAGACGTCCCCGCTCCGTACGTGTGTTGAACGCGGAGGTGCCGTCCGTTCGGCGCTAGGATCATCGGTGATTTGGATCACGACGAGTACAACTCCATCAACCCCGTTCTCTTGAACGCTTCCGCGCGCGATCTACAAGGGTATGTAGATGCACTCCCCTCTCTCTCGTTGCTAGATGACTCCATAGATTGATTTTGGTGATACGTAGAAAATTTTAAATTTCTGCTACGATCCCCAACAGTGGCATCATGAGCTAGGTCTATGCGTAGTTTCTATGCACGAGTAGAACACAAACTTGTTGTGGGCGTAGATGTTGTCAATTTTCTTGCCACTACTAGTCTTATCTTGTTTTGGCGGCATCGTGGGATGAAGCGGCCCGGACCGACCTTACACGTACGCTTACGTGAGACAGGTTTCACCGACTGACATGCACTAGTTGCATAAGGTGGCTAGCGGGTGTCTGTCTCTCCCACTTTAGTCGAATCGGATTCGATGAAAAGGGTCCTTATAAAGGGTAAATAGAAGTTGGCATATCACGTTGTGGTTTTACGTAGGTAAGAAACGTTCTTGCTAGAAACCTATAGAAGCCACGTAAAAACATGCAACAACAATTAGAGGACGTCTAACTTGTTTTTGCAGCATATGCCTTGTGATGTGATATGGCCAAAAGGATGTGATGAATGAAATATATGTGATGTATGAGATTGATCATGTTCTTGTAATAGGAATCACGACTTGCATGTCGATGAGTATGACAACCGGCAGGAGCCATAGGAGTTGTCTTTATTATTTGTATGACCTGCGTGTCATTGAATAACGCCATGTAAATTACTTTACTTTATTGCTAAACACGTTAGCCATAGAAGTAGAAGTAATCGTTGGCGTGACAACTTCATGAAGACACGATGATGGAGATCATGGTGTCATGCCGGTGACGAAGATGATCATGGCGCCCCGAAGATGGAGATCAAAGGAGCAATATGATACTGGCCATATCATGTCACTATTTGATTGCATGTGATGTTTATCATGTTTTACATCTTATTTGCTTAGAACGACGGTAGCTTAAATAAGATGATCCCTCGCAATAATTTCAAGAAAGTGTTCCCCCTGACTATGCACCGTTGCGAAGGTTCGTTGTTTCGAAGCACCACGTGATGATCGGGTGTGATAGATTCTAACGTTTGAATACAACGGGTGTAAGCCAGATTTACACACGCAATACACTTAGGTTGACTTGACGAGCCTAGCATGTACAGACATGGCCTCGGAACACGGAAGACCGAAAGGTCGAGTATGAGTCGTATAGAAGATACGATCAACATGAAGATGTTCACCGATGTTGACTAGTCCGTCTCACGTGATGATCGGACACGGCCTAGTTGACTCGGATCATGTTTCACTTAGATGACTAGAGGGATGTCTATCTGAGTGGGAGTTCATCGAATAATTTGATTAGATGAACTTAATTATCATGAACTTAGTCTAAAATCTTTACAATATGTCTTGTAGATCAAATGGCCCACGCTAATGTTGCCCTCAACTTCAACGCGTTCCTAGAGAAAACCAAGCTGAAAGATGAAGGCAGCAACTATACGGACTGGGTCCGGAACCTGAGGATCATCCTTGTAGCTGCCAAGAAAGACTATGTCCTAGAAGCACCGCTAGGTGACGCACCCATCCCAGAGAACCAAGACGTTATGAACGCTTGGCAGCAGCGCGCTGATGATTACTCCCTCGTTCAGTGCGGCATGCTTTACATCTTAGAACCGGGGCTCCAAAAGCGTTTTGAGCAACACGGAGCATATGAGATGTTCGAAGAGCTGAAAATGGTTTTCCAAGCTCATGCCCGGGTCGAGAGATATGAAGTCTCCGACAAGTTCTTCAGTTGTAAGATGGAGGAAAATAGTTCTGTCAGTGAGCACATACTCAAAATGTCTGGGTTACACAACCGCTTGACTCAGCTGGGAGTTAATCTCCCGGATGACGCGGTCATTGACAGAATCCTTCAGTCACTTCCACCGAGCTACAAGAGCTTTGTGATGAACTTCAATATGCAGGGGATGGAAAAGACCATTCCTGAGGTATATTCAATGCTGAAATCAGCAGAGGTGGAGATCAAAAAGGAACATCAAGTGTTGATGGTGAATAAAACCACTAAGTTCAAGAAAGGCAAGGGTAAGAAGAACTTCAAGAAGGACGGCAAGGGAGTTGCCGCGCCCGGTAAGCCAGTTGCCGGGAAGAAGCCAAAGAATGGACCCAAGCCTGAGACTGAGTGCTTTTATTGCAAGGGAAGTGGTCACTGGAAGCGGAACTGCCCCAAGTACTTAGCGGACAAGAAGGCCGGCAACACCAAAGGTATATGTGATATACATGTTATTGATGTGTACCTTACGAGCACTCGTAGTAGCTCCTGGATATTTGATACCGGTGCGGTTGCTCATATTTGTAACTCAAAGCAGGAGCTGCAGAATAAACGGAGACTGGCAAAGGACGAGGTGACGATGCGCGTCGGGAATGGTTCCAAGGTCGATGTGATCGCCGTCGGCACGCTACCTCTACATTTACCTACGGGATTAGTTTTAAACCTCAATAATTGTTATTTAGTGCCAGCTTTGAGCATGAACATTGTATCAGGATCTCGTTTAATTCGAGATGGCTACTCATTTAAATCCGAGAATAATGGTTGTTCTATTTATATGAGAGATATGTTTTATGGTCATGCCCCGCTGGTTAATGGTTTATTCTTAATGAATCTCGAACGTAGTGTTACACATATTCATAGTGTGAATACCAAAAGATGTAAGGTTGATAAGATAGTTCCACATACTTGTGGCACTGCCGTCTTGGTCACATTGGTGTCAAACGCATGAAGAAGCTCCATGCAGATGGACTTTTGGAGTCTCTTGATTACGAATCATTTGACACGTGCGAACCATGCCTCATGGGTAAGATGACCAAGACTCCATTCTCCGGAACAATGGAGCGAGCAACCAACTTATTGGAAATCATACATACTGATGTGTGTGGTCCAATGAGTGTTGAGGCTCGCGGTGGCTATCGTTATGTTCTCACTCTCACTGATGACTTGAGTAGATATGGGTATGTCTACCTAATGAAACACAAGTCTGAGACCTTTGAAAAGTTCAAGGAATTTCAGAGTGAGGTTGAGAATCAACGTGACAGAAAAATAAAGTTCTTACGATCAGATCGTGGAGGGCAATATTTGAGTCACGAATTTGGCACACACTTAAGGAAATGTGGAATAGTTTCACAACTCACGCCGCCTGGAACACCTCAGCGAAATGGGGTGTCCGAACGTCGTAATCGCACTCTATTGGATATGGTGCGATCTATGATGTCTCTTACCGATCTACCGCTCTCATTTTGGGGCTATGCTTTAGAGACTGCCGCATTCACTTTAAATAGGGCTCCGTCGAAATCCGTTGAGACGACACCGTATGAATTATGGTTTGGGAAGAAACCTAAGCTGTCGTTTCTAAAAGTTTGGGGATGTGATGCTTATGTCAAGAAACTTCAACCTGAAAAGCTCGAACCCAAGTCGGAAAATGCGTCTTCATAGGATACCCTAAGGAAACCATTGGGTATACCTTCTACCTCAGATCCGAAGGCAAGATCTTTGTTGCCAAGAACGGGTCCTTTCTGGAGAAAGAGTTTCTCTCGAAAGAAGTAAGTGGGAGGAAAGTGGAACTTGATGAAGTACTACCTCTTGAACCGGAAAGTAGCGCAGCTCAGGAAGATGTTCCTATGGTGCCTGCACTGACTAGAGAGGAAGTTAATGATGATGATGATCAAGGTACTTTGGATCAAGCTCCTACTGAACTTCGTAGGTCCACAAGGACACGTTCCGCGCCAGAGTGGTACGGCAACCCTGTCTTGGAAATCATGTTGTTAGACAACGGTGAACCTTCGAACTATGAAGAAGCAATGGCGGGCCCAGATTCCGACAAATGGCTTGAAGCCATGCAATCCGAGATAGGATCCATGTATGAAAACAAAGTGTGGACTTTGACAGACTTGCCCGATGATCGGCGAGCGATAGAAAACAAATGGATCTTTAAGAAGAAGACAGACGCGGATGGTAATGTTACCATCTATAAAGCTCGACTTGTCGCTAAGGGTTATCGACAAGTTCAAGGGGTTGACTACGATGAGACTTTCTCACCCGTAGCGAAGCTGAAGTCCGTCCGAATCATGTTAGCAATTGCCGCATACTATGATTATGAGATATGGCAAATGGACGTCAAAACGGCATTCCTTAACGGCTTTCTTAAGGAAGAATTGTATATGATGCAGCCGGAAGGTTTTGTCGATCCTAAGAATGCTAACAAGGTATGCAAGCTCCAGCGCTCCATCTATGGGCTGGTGCAAGCATCTCGGAGTTGGAACATTCGATTTGATGAGATGATCAAAGCGTTTGGGTTTACACAGACTTATGGAGAAGCCTGTGTTTACAAGAAAGTGAGTGGGAGCTCTGTAGCATTTCTCATATTATATGTGGATGACATACTGTTGATGGGAAATGATATAGAATTCTTGGGAAGCATAAAGGCCTACTTGAACAAGTGTTTTTCAATGAAGGACCTTGGAGAAGCTGCTTATATATTAGGCATCAAGATCTATAGAGATAGATCAAGCCTCATTGGTCTTTCACAAAGTACGTACCTTGACAAGATATTGAAGAAGTTCAATATGGTTCAGTCCAAGAAGGGGTTCTTGCCTGTATTGCAAGGTGTGCAATTGAGCATGGCTCAATGCCCGACCACGGCAGAAGATAGAGAAAAGATGAGTGTCGTCCCCTATGCCTCGGCCATAGGGTCTATTATGTATGCCATGCTGTGTACCAGACCTGATGTAAACCTTGCCGTAAGTTTGGTAGGAAGGTACCAAAGTAATCCCGGCATGGAACACCGGACAGCGGTCAAGAATATCCTGAAGTACCTGAAGAGGACTAAGGATATGTTTCTCGTTTATGGAGGTGACGAAGAGCTCGTCGTAAAGGGTTACATCGATGCTAGCTTCGACACAGATCTGGATGACTCTAAGTCACAAACCGGATACGTGTATATTTTGAATGGTGGGGCAATAAGCTGGTGCAGTTGCAAGCAAAGCGTTGTGGCGGGATCTACATGTGAAGCGGAATACATGGCGGCCTCAGAGGCAGCACAAGAAGCAATCTGGGTGAAGGAGTTCATTACCGACCTAGGAGTTATTCCCAATGCGTCGGGCCCGATGACTCTCTTTTGTGACAACACTGGAGCTATTGCCCTTGCCAAGGAGCCCAGGTTTCACAGGAAGACCAGGCATATCAAGCGTCGCTTCAACTCCATTCGTGAAAATGTTCAAAATGGAGACATAGATATTTGTAAAGTACATACGGACCTGAATGTAGCAGATCCGTTGACTAAACCTCTCCGTAGAGCAAAACATGATCAACACCAGAACTCTATGGGTGTTCGATTCATCACAATGTAACTAGATTATTGACTCTAGTGCAAGTGGGAGACTGTTGGAAATATGCCCTAGAGGCAATAATAAAATGGTTATTATTATATTTCCTTGTTCATGATAATTGTCTATTGTTCATGCTATAATTGTGTTATCCGGAAATCGTAATACATGTGTGAATACATAGACCACAACATGTCCCTAGTGAGCCTCTAGTTGACTAGCTCGTTGATCAACAGATAGTCATGGTTTCCTGACTATGGACATTGGATGTCATTGATAACGGGATCACATCATTAGGAGAATGATGTGATGGACAAGACCCAATCCTAAGCATAGCACAAGATCGTGTAGTTCGTTTGCTAGAGCTTTTCCAAATGTCAAGTATCATTTCCTTAGACCATGAGATTGTGCAACTCCCGGATACCATAGGAGTGCTTTGGGTGTGCCAAACGTCACAAGGTAACTGGGTGGCTATAAAGGTGCAATACGGGTATCTCCGAAAGTGTCTGTTGGGTTGGCACGAATCGAGACTGGGATTTGTCACTCCATATGACGGAGAGGTATCTCTGGGCCCACTCGGTAATGCATCATCATAATGAGCTCAATGTGACCAAGTGTTTGGTCACGGGATCATGCATTACGGTACGAGTAAAGTGACTTGCCGGTAACGAGATTGAACAAGGTATTGGGATACCGACGATCGAATCTCGGGCAAGTAACGTACCGATTGACAAAGGGAATTGTATACGGGATTGATTGAATCCTCGACATCGTGGTTCATCCGATGAGATCATCGTGGAACATGTGGGAGCCAACATGGGTATCCAGATCCCGCTGTTGGTTATTGACCGGAGAGTCATCTCGGTCATGTCTGCATGTCTCCCGAACCCGTAGGGTCTACACACTTAAGGTTCGGTGACGCTAGAGTTGTAGAGATATTAGTATGCGGTTAACCGAAAGTTTTTCGGAGTCCCGGATGAGATCCCGGACGTCACGAGGAGTTCCAGAATGGTCCGGAGGTAAAGATTTATATATGGGAAGTCCTATTTTGGCCACCGGAAAATGTTCGGGATTTTTCGGTATTGTACCGGGAAGGTTCTAGAAGGTTCCAAAGTGGGGCCCACCTGCATGGGGAGACCCACATGAACGTGGGTAGTGGGGGCAAGGCCCCACACCCCTGATCAAGGCGCACCAAGATCCCACCTTAGAAGGAATAAGATCATATCCCGAAGGGATAAGATCAAGATCCCTAAAAAGGGGGATAACAATCGGTGGGGAAGGGAAATGATGGGATTTCTTTCCCCCACCTTTGCCAATGCCCCAATGGACTTGGAGGGCAAGAAACCAGCCCCCTCCACCCCTATATATAGTGGGGAGGCACATGGGAGCAGCACCCCAAGCCCTGGCGCCTCCCTCCCTCCCGTGACACCTCTTCCTCCCCGCTTGCGCTTGGCGAAGCCCTGCCGGGATCCCGCTACTTCCACCACCACGCCGTCGTGCTGCTGGATCTCCATCAACTTCTCCTCCCCCTTGCTGGATCAAGAAGGGGGAGACGTCCCCGCTCCGTACGTGTGTTGAACGCGGAGGTGCCGTCCGTTCGGCGCTAGGATCATCGGTGATTTGGATCACGACGAGTACAACTCCATCAACCCCGTTCTCTTGAACGCTTCCGCGCGCGATCTACAAGGGTATGTAGATGCACTCCCCTCTCTCTCGTTGCTAGATGACTCCATAGATTGATCTTGGTGATACGTAGAAAATTTTAAATTTCTGCTACGATCCCCAACAGCTACCACGTGGACACTCGACCGCTCCGTCACCGCGGCGGAGATGGCCGTCAGGCGCCGCCGCCACCTCGACGGCAAGCTCGCCAAGATCGTGGCCGCTCAACGACTACTACGCGAACGCCGGTCGTGGCAAGGCCGCCGCCAGGGCTTCGTAGGCCACGTCGTTAGTGGTCGCAGCGGCCTTCGGTATGGCGCAACAGGAGGCAAAGCGGCTCCTCCGCGAGCGGCAGGCTGTCGCGGCCCTCCAGCGCCGTTTTGCCGCTGGAGGGACCACCACCACCACGACGACACTGACGAAGACGGCGGTGTGGCAGGGCAGGGCGGCCACGCGTACGAGGACCTATATAGGGTTTAGGTTCTTTTTTTGTTTTCTAGTTAAACGGTCGAAATATCGATCTTTTTTAATAAATTATATCCGATCTTGAATAAAACCATCCGCTTTGAACGAGTTTTGTCCTGTTTGTTTGAGTTGTTGTGAAAATGTATGCGACTGGCGTTGGATGGTTGTCTTCCGCATCCGTGTCCGCGAACTAGTCCCCCTGTCTACGGACGGACGCGAAAAGATTTTTGCAGGTTGCCATTGAAGATGCCCTCACTAGTTATAGGTGCAGTGCACTGAGCAGCCAAAATGCCTATAAGCAGTATCGCCATCGGTTGCTCGTTAGGATTAATTTTAGTGTGTTAGGCATATTTTTTAAGGCAGAAAAGATTAATTCCTTACACAGAAACAGAGTCATATGCTATTATCAAAACAGACCAGTCAGCCGCCGCCTCTTGACCTAGCCAGCCGCCGCCTCCAAAAAGCTAGGTTACTCTGCCTCCTGCCGTCGCCGACGCTGGTCTGTCCCGTCTCCGGTGGCCTTAGGGCCATGGAGGCGGAGTGGATCTCGCCCCTTGCCGGTGGGAGGGCTCTGTTTTTAGATTCTTTTTCCGAACTTTGTTAGGGTTTTGTCCTGCTCAGGAAGGCGAGACAGCGGCGGCTCCCTGAAGATGGAATAAAGGTCTCCCCGCCTAGCCCCCGTTACGGTGATGCGTCTAGCATTATCGGTGGGCGTGTGGAGGTGTGCCTCTGGCGGATCTGTCTTTAGTGGATTTGCTCGGATCTGTTCGTCGTTCGTTTTCATTCGTGTGTCGTTAGGTTGGATCCTTTTGATCTACACTCTTCATCTGCGGCGGTTGTTTTTCTGGTGCGTTGGTTCTATGGGGCCTTAGCACGACGACTTTCCGACTGTCTACTACAACAAGGTTTACCCGACTCCGGCGAGGAAGGGGCGATGACAGCGGCGCGCCTTGGCTCGCTTCAGTGCTTGTAGTTGTCGCTGGGTGGTCTACGGATCTTAATGTAATTTTTATTATTTTTAGTGTTCGTTGTACTACCATGATTGAAAATGAATAGATTGGAAAAAAAAGTCATATGCTATTGCATGCCTCAAAATATCTAGACCATGGCCAACTAGCAAGGAGTTATAGTTTGAGTTATTGACTCGCCTTATTTGCTATGTATGACAGGCTATGCCAACCGTTGGGATAGGCCTAACTTCCTTGACAGGATGGACATGCCTCGACTTGTCCTACAGTCATTCTGTTCGATCAAGGTCCTTAATTCAGCGCTGGCAAAGCCTTCCCTGTTGGTTGGGGAGGGCAGTAAAATTGCTTCTACTTTTGTAAATTCCAAACCAAAGAAACACGACTTTTTTTTACAAATGCGCAGCAGGTGTTCACATGATGAGCTATAACTGCGGGTCGCGGCACAAATGTACCGTCATTGTACATGGCTGAAGCTGATGTTTCCCGCAAATAAAAGGCTATGACTGGTGTATGTAGCAAAGTTCAATTGCTCCTGACCACTATCAATATATAGTTTTACATCATACACACACAGAGAGGGGGAGAGAGATGCGGGTCATATTATGGTGCCTGGTTTCGGGCTAGGAAGGCATCAGGAATCTCGGGTTTGCGCCTCTTCAAATTTTAGCTTATACAACACAGAACCAATGTGTGTGTTTGTTAACACTCCTTTCCAGAGCTCCGGAGACGTTGGCGCACACGCCTGCGGGTGAAGTTGACCGCCGTAGCAACCATCTCATATGTAGTTTCATGCTGAATCAATTGGGATTGGCTATATGTAAGTCGCCTGAACAAAAAATTGGGTCAGTCGATCCTATGAGCCATCGGATGCAAGATAAACGACCAGATCAGCTTCTCCAACGGCTCAACAGTTATTGTTTATCGTCTTCTACCTAGAACAGCCCGATCTACCGCCAGCCTAACCGCATGTTGTCGCAGCCCGCAGCCATCCCTCTAACCCTGGCCATGATCATTTTTTCAATGAACTGCACCCCACCCCCTAACACCCTTAAGATAGATCATGGGGTAGCTTCTTCAGCGAGAGGCGGCTGCCTCCTTCCTACGAAAATTGACTTATATTTAGCTATTGCGGAATCGATTTAGGTTCAATACGGATGAGGAATATCAACGCTCAAATGTTTTGAATGCCAAGTAATTATGCAAAGCGCATCCAGAAACAAGCATAGCAGCGCCCACCCAGCCTCCTCCCCGCTCGGGATTTCTGGCCGTCGGATCAGTTTTTTGATGAATTCTGGGCCGTCCGATCACGCCCTCAGATGATATCGGCCGTCGGATCAAGCCCGGATCACTGCTACAATGAATAGTGATGAATAGTGGCCTCCATTCGGTTTTCCTTACTGACTTTTCTTACTCTGGAATTACTTTTCTGCCTCGCTGACGTGTGGGGTCACTCGCTGGTGGGCCACGCCGGTCAGCGACTATGGCTGTGATCGTGGCTTGTGTGGTTCGTCGGCATCCTTTCCAGTGTGCCACCGCATGTATTTTCGCTGCCCCGACAAGGGCATTTTCGTCATTTCAGACCCAGGGATATAAAAGCCAGCCGCTCCCGTGGAGACGACCTAGCCGTCCTGCTCCTCCCGCACTCACGCCGTCCCCTCTCCTTCCTCTCTTTCTCCTCTGCGCCTGCCTCCCTCCCTCCCCATCGACCTGCGCCTGCCTCCCTCCCCATCGGCCCCCTCCCCCCGTCGCTCATCCTCTTGCGTCACCCGAAGGGGAGCCGCCGCCGCTCGGCCCTCTCCCCCTCGGCGTCGAGCGGCTCATGGCGGTGCCGGATCCGGTGTCGGGGTCCAGGGGCACGCAGGATCGAGGCGTGACAACTCATTGGTGAGCGCGGCGGCCGCCATGGACGAGCTCAAGCCGGTCATGTGGGCGCGTTGGTTAGCGCGGCGGCGGCCGTGGCCGAGCTCGAGCCCGGGTGCACCGGCGAGGGTACTAGGGGGATTTCACCGTGATCTCCTCCTCGTCATCGGTCAGGTGATGGTCCTCGCGATCCCGTCTTGGCTCCTTCGAGGCGTTCTTCTGGCCGATCCTCACTTCCCCTCTTTTCCTTTTTCATTAGTTGTCTTGCAGGTAGTTCGAGAGTGTGACCTCTTGGCCGTGCGGTTTGCTTGCCGTCACCTTGGCCGCCGGCATGCCGTTGAAGAGTGTATTGTTCTGGTCCCTTTCCTAGCCCTGTGCTACCTTTGCTGGTTCCTTCCCTGCCCGATTCTGATGATTACCTAGGTTCATTTTTGCCTGTTTGGCGGAGATGTCATTAGGATTTGTTTTGCTGGTTAGTGACCAGTAGTGTTCTTCCTCTTGCAGCGGATAAGTTGTGGCTCTTCGAGGATAGCTCACATTGCTTAGTTGCGCAGGTGACTGCCTTTTTGGATCCTACAGTTTTGGCATTATGTGGATTTATTTTGGCATTATATCCCATCTTGTTTCTATTGTTTTGGCAAAGTGTGTGTTTACTTTGGAATTACATGCTCATAGTATTTGTATAAGGATAAAATTTGTTTTGTCGTCACATTCTCATACTGTTTGTTTAAGGAACGGGTTCTCATGCATCTGTCTGTATATTTTTCAGCATCAGATGGTCTATTTTAGCATTTTTGGTTCATATTGAGAAATTGAGAACTATAACAAGCGTTGCTTATTTTTCTCACCCTGCATTTTGTAGAGAACTAGGAGATCTCATCTAACTATCTTGGCTGAGCTTGTTCAATTGACAAGGTATCTCTCTCATCCTGTATTTTTTTCGATCATCTTTGAAAGTACAGTGTACCTAACGTCCTAACCAATGCCATCCTATTTGTATAGGCGGTGGTAACTTCAGAATTTCATGAATGAGAATATTGTTTATATTGTCAGAAGTTCACATCATGTGCCTTCCCTTCAGTTTTCACATGAAACTAATTTTTCTCCCATGTTTAGAATTTATACATAAGTGTTGACCGACTCTTCATGTTCATTGCCTACTTTGACATTATTTTTTTAAGAATGTCTTTTAATGGTGTTTGATCAATCTTATCAGTTAACCACACTACATGTTCTGCATTCTTGCTTTGTTTGTTGGCTATGTTTCTTGGCTGGGTTGGTGTGCAGGATAATATGGGTGAATTAACAATCAAAAATGAAAAACGGTGCAGGGCTAGGGGCTAGACAGTGGTGAATTAACACACTATTAGTGACAAAGTAAAAAGAAACTGGTTCCGAGCATTCGGGTTGCAGGTTCTGAGGTGTGATCGTTGAGGTGGGGTAGCAAATATAGTTAGCAGTATTGTATCCTAACCTGGAGAACATCCATTTACTAATTTTGGGTCCGGAGTTCTGTTAGTGAATTAGAAAATAGTGAGCCCCTGCTCTGAGGCCAAGGTACGCCAATGATCGTCCAAGGTACGCCAATGATCAAAAGAACACCTGAATGAAAAAAAGTTCTTCGATTTGCAGCGAACTTTCAGTAGATATCGTCTCTATTTCTTTTACATGTGGATATTGTTGTTTCAAAGCAAATTTCACCGTTAAGTTTTACCAGGTTTTGTTACCTATAATCTGTTTTTTTTCAGGGTTCTTTTTTTTGGTTTTATCAGGTTTTGTTACCTATAATCTGTTTTTATCAGTTTTTCTTGCTTATTCTCTCTAATCAGAAAAGGAGCCTGAAAATCTGCATTTACATTTGCAGATACGGCAGGAAAGTACAGCTTATCCAGAGACACCAATTGGGAGAGGTACAACATATGCATTTCAAAGAGAACTGGACTCTGCTAATTTTGATTTCACCAAGGTTGAAATTTTAAATTCAGAACTTCAGTGATGCTTACTGTTCTCTTTCCTTGACAATGTTTGCACAATATATATATTGTAGAGACAGTAAATATTTGTGCCTTGTGAGAATAGGTCTGCTGTCAAGTGACATCATGCAACATAGATTTAGAACGAAGATTAAGATATGTTTCTGTACAGCGACTACTGCGATCGATAGTACAAAATAAATAGCTTGAATGGATTTAGCATTTAGAACAAAATAAGATACGGAAATTCTAAAGCTACCCTTCTTGTGGATCGACTAATAAATCCATGTAATATTTTGAGAAAGAGTTAAATCCGTATATGTTGTTTGAGTGGCCTTTTAATTAAGATACTGGACTATGTTGGTACACATATATTTGGATGCTTGTGATTGGCTGGAAAGAACAGAAACTTAGATTTGTTGTTGGACTAAACTGAGACTGAGTAGGTCATAGCCTTTTGGCTGATGCATCCTTCAGTATACCAAAACACTTGCTATTTTTCATGTTCTTGTACGCGATGGGTTTAGGGACACAAACAATTATTTGTTTTATCTACAAAAAACTTTTGCTTCAAGATTACAATGTGTTAAATGCGCTTTCGTGCTTAGTTAAAGTATAAGTATTGCTTATATGTGATTTCAGTTCAGCTTGACCAATTTTCTTTGCTCTGCTTTTTCCCTCCCTCTCCACTGAATATGACCATGTTCAAAATAAAATGCGCATTAACACTTATGAGAGTAACCATATTTTATTTTTGTTGGGACTCTTCTCTCTAGGTTTGCGTTGATCCCACTCTCTTGCATTTTTGCTTTCACAATTACTAGGACTCCAGTAATAACCACATTATGAAATGGGCGATAATCAGCGACGCTATTTACATCAGTGATGACGAAGGTATGGGTGTATATATAGAGTACCAGCGTCGTTGTCTCTAATTCCTATTAACGATGTTGTATCCGACGCTGGTTGTCTCAAATATTCAGGTAAGCGCCGCCATAAACGCCAACGTGCCAAAAAGACAAGGGGTCGAGCTCCATGTAGCGAACCATGTCTTTGTGAGAGGACCTTAACAAGAGGTAGCATGCTGGCCTTATGCCATTGTTCAATACTTTGCATGTTAAATGAACTCTTACACACCATTGTTCAATAGATTGTTCTTCGCAAGTTAGACTGAACTCTTACGCATAGGACCAATATGGTGCGAACTATGGGGCAAACCATCGCTCACTATCCACAAGCGCGGTCAGTTAAAAGAACATAACCGTATTATCCATGATTTTTTTTGGGCTATGGCTTGATTGGTTAAACTAAATACTCACAGCATGTTCATGTGACGTGCCAATGTGAGAAGTCGAACGTGAAGACAATCAAGTGAAGTTATCCAATAGTATGCTTTAGTTGAACTGTATAGGTCCGCTCTGGCTTGATTTTGTTGTCTAACTCTACTCTGTGTATCTAACTTAATGTGAATTGATCGTCCTGCCTTAGTTTTGGAACAAAGAAATGTTTCCCTTTTATTATGAGCCTCCAGATCATTTGTTGTACTGATTAAATATTTCCTACTCACCTTGCTTTTGGTATACCCAACATTGTTCTTGATTTACTTTTGGAACACAATATATGTTTCCCCTTATTCATGAGCTTCCAGATCAACTGTTCTACTGAATAAATATATCAGGTTTGCCTTTCTTTTGCGTATACTCTAATTGCTTTGGCCTTTGGCATATATAACTTTGACAAAATTGTATGTACTGGACTTGGTTATCCTGCCTTTTTTATGGCACATCCTTGATGTAGTGAGATAATCCATCCTGACCAATCTGTCTAATTCCCTTTGGGAGTACTAAACACTTTGATTAAATGCTGGGACAACGCAATGAGCCAGGCACCCTGCGTGGATATTATAACTACTATGTCATGTATGACATTTGCTGCCTATTTTGGTATGATCAAATTTTATGGAAAACACCGCCGTACAAAGTAATGGAAGGTTTAGATCACATGTAGTGAACCATGTCTATGTGACAGGACCTTGACAAGTGATAACACCATAATCTCCATTGCTTGCATTTAGAAATCCTTTTCAAACGTTTGACTAAACATATATAAGCAAAGATTTTTTTTTTGATAAACATATAGGGCCACAGTTGGGTAGTTTCAACTTCTTAAGACATGAATGTGTCTATGCAGGTGAATTGAACATCTGCCCCATTCGAAATCAAGCAACTACTCAATTCTGCCTAATAATCTCACATGCCGATGTTGAACTGCATAATGTCTTGTATCACATGTGAATTTTTCTTCTTTTATTTTGTGACCATGTTTGAATGCGTATGTTAAAGCTGAATTCCTACTAAGCTTGAGCATTAACTACTTGACCACAACGTTAGGACCGGCAGCCTCGCGCCAAGGGGCGCTCCGATCTAATAATCGTTAGTGTCAGTGGCGTAGGCAGCCCTGAGCCACACCCCGGGCCCAACAGCTCGTGC